>NC_091059.1:152097033-156897033 GCF_000393655.2 Nicotiana sylvestris
ACTTTTTTTCCCACCTATTTGTGTACTTTAAGTTTAAAAAAATCACATTTTGGTTCCGGACTTGATCTAGGGTTCTTCAAAATCTCAATGTCGATCGATTGATGTATATCACAAAATCTAACAGCCTTCTAGGTGGCCAACGAGGTACCTGCTCCTACATATGGGGCGACTATTACAAAATTATTTGAGTTTCTAATTAATTACAACCAGTATTGATAATGAGTTTGAAGGTCATGGAATGAGTTCTCCCACCTAATATGCTAGTCTTTTGAATTGGATTCTCTGCATCACTCTATAACAACAGTAGTATAAAGTGATTCAGTTTCTAATGTACTCTATTTATGCAATGACGAGGAATTCCACTGGTTGATTGGCAAGCAATTAACTACAAGTGAGATGAGTAGCTTGAAAATGAGGCAAAATGACAGCTGAATTGTATGTTAACAGTTTTTGCCAATCAAAACATAAACGGTTGTTTGTGCCACAGAAAGCGAAGAAGATGGGAAAACTGAATAGCCAACATAAGTGGCAACTATTTACAAAGAAAAGTTACATTAATGCTCACACATTCCTTCTTTTATGGCGGGGCAAGAGGGCACGTAATTTTAGAATGAGTATGTTCTTGTGAAGGCCTTTTTTAAAGCTCTCCAGCTTAGAGATCGAGTCCTTAAGAGAGCCAAAGGTGGTGCAGAGGCTCTAAATCTGTGCCGAGAAGGTGGGGTTGATGAAGAATCTGAAGCTGTTTCCGATTCTTGCATTACACCAGCCTTGTCCTCAGCATTCCAGAAACGAGCTGCTTTTCTTTTGCTTCTTACTGTGGTTAGCACGTCATACTTGTTGCATATTCCCCATACTGTCACCTTCTGTTGTTCGAAATCCACGTTCACTGAGTATATCCCTGTAGTTTGATAGTATATCACTGCTATTAGTACAAGTTTAAAGAGTAACTATGCCAAAAGTAAGTCGATGCAAAGTACCACAAAATCCATCATAAATGGGCTAAATTCAAGTGGAAGACAGTGAGTATATTAGACTGATCTGCAAATAACTTCTATTTCTATCGCCAAGAAATATTCCATACCATTGTAATTTTCGAATTATCTATGTCTCACACATAGAAAATAAAAGAAATGAAAAATGAATGAGCATAGAACTCGACCAAATGGCATTACATAATTCAGGCCAGGTCATGAACATGTTACATAGTCACAGGCACAGAGATTACACACAGTAATTCCTTTAAAGAAAGCCCATTTCTCTATCTTATTGGCCCTTGTTGCTTAAATCCACTGACCCAAAACATATTTGGTTGGGTATTTTCCTCTATTTGGCCCGTACATTTGGAAAACTCCATGCAAGTGTTATTCAAGAAGAGACTTAAAAACAGACAAATCAGACCTCTAAAAAAAATGACATCTTAAGATCATTAAGAACTTATTTGTGAATTTTAAATGAAACTTTACTATATATATATATATATATATATATATATATATATATATATATATATATATATATAAAAAGTTATACTAATGCATTGTTGTGTTTACCTTTGATATGGGAAAGAGCTTTCTTGACTTTTCTCTCACAACCATAAGAGTAGAGAGGCACCATCATTTCCACATACTGAGGTTCTACATTTCTGCCAGCCGGTACTATCTGCATGTCCGCCATCCCCAAATTCGAAGTAACTCTAGTTCTTGTGTTATATATATAGTACTATGTAATAATAGAAGTTGAGGTTGCATTTGGCCGATAATGAGTTATATATAGTGCATTTAGAGAGTATATTGTGACATTGATGACGACGATCTCTGTTAATCCAAAATCAAAAGCAGCAGACAAGACACGCTAGATTCTTTCTAAAAAAGTTGGATGAAAGAGCTAGCATCACTTTTACTTTTCGCTTTTACATTCTTAATTGACATATTCTGTCCAAATTAATCCTATTTCTTAGCATTGTTGTTTAAGGTTGGCTGCTGAAAGTCATATAGAAGCTATAGCTCCAGAGGCTTCTATTTTGGTTCTCCGAATAGATGAAATTTTCTTTAAAAAATACGTGGATTGTGACTAGGACAAGTGAAAAAGAGTAGTGGCATCAACTCATATCATGTTCCTAAGTCAATCAAGAAAGATAAAGTGGTGGTTTTGCATGCAATATGTTGCATTATCTTCTTTTCGCGGGATTGGATAATTCAGTTACTTTGTTCATAACCCATGTGGCCTGCATTACTTAGCATGTAAGTTGTCTTTCAAAATTCCAAAGATTATATTGTTAGTTAAGGATTTAAAAGTGTTTTTGGAAGCATAACTACGAAAGTTATTGTTTAGTATAACTTTGTGGTTGCTCGTTGATGTAGATAGAGAAGTTATGATTTTAATTCGTAAAATAAGTGAACCAACGTAAGAGATCGATTAATTTTGTCTCACCTAACTGAGAAGGATTAATAAAATGAAACGATAGTGAATGGAGTCTTAGTATTTATGTGCTAGGATCACAACAAGTAAGGTGTCATGCGGAAGTTCGTGAAGTAATAATTGAACGACAATAAATCAGACAACAAAAGAGAAATATCAAAAGAAACACAAATATTTAACGTGGTTCGGTCAACTGACCTACGTCCATCGCGGAGATGAGCAATCCACTATATAAGAGAACACAAAATATTGAGAGAACAACCTCACGAAGAGGCAAACACAAGTGACACACTAACACTTGTCCCGTAAAGTTCTCCCACTAAACATGTCACGGCCTGGATTTCTCACCCTCAAGAATCGTGATGGCGCCTACTAGTGAAAGCTAGGCAAGCCAATTGTTCCAATTACTTAACCTTTTTCATTCTTATAATCCTTTCACAATGGTGAACAAACATCATATAAACAGCGAAAATATAAAGCGAAAAACTGAGACGTAACAATTTAATAATGATATCAATGTCAATCCATAACATAAGCAACCCAGAACTGGTGTCACAATATCACAGACTATCTAGGAATACTACAAATAAGAGTCCGAAAGATAAATACAACGTTGTCTCTGAAATAAATAAAAGAAACAGAATGGAAAGATAGAAGGAGATGTCAGGGCCTGCGGATATCTGCAGGACTACCTCGGGTCGCCTAAATGGACTAAAGGCAGCAACCTCACTGTGGTCTAAAAGTTGCAGCACCGAGATCTGCACACAGTGCAGAGTGTAGTATCAACACAACCGACCCCATGTGCTGGTAAGTGCCTAGCCTAACCTCGGCGAAGTAGTGACGAGACTAGGACCAGACTACCAAATAAACTTGTGCAGTTAAATCACATACAGCGGAAAAATAAAAGCAGATATTTACAGTTAAATATGGGAGGGGGAAAACATGTTGCGGAGAGTATCAAACAACAACAGAATACCAAAGCGGAATGTAAAGAAACCACAATTCAATTGCCAACAAGAATAAGGAAAATCAGAAACAAGTGCACGACATCACCCTTCGTGCTTTTACTCTCATTCTCACCATAAGAATCAATATTCACTTTCATTCTTTCTTGTTGCGACGTGTAATCCGATCCCAAATCATATAATACCGTTGCGGCATGCAACCCGATCCCATTTCATATAATACCGTTGCGGCATGCAACCCGATCCCATTTCATATAATACCGTTGCGGCGTGCAACCCGATACCATTTTATATAATACCGTTGCGGCGTGCAACCCGATCCCATTTACAATTCAACATCAATCATAAAAGAATCCCGGCAAGGGAACAAGAGTATAACAACAACATTTCGGCAAGGGAAACAATATCATAAACAATAACATCCCAGCAAGGGAGATAATATCATAAACAATAATATCCCGGCAAGGGAACCAATAATGGTAATCATCATATTAAGCATGAATAAATCACAACGGAGTCGCAACAATTACAATACAAGACTCACGGGCACGCTTGACACCGACGTATATATACTCGTCACCATGCCTATACGTTGTACTCCATAATTAACACATAGCAAATAAGACACAACTCTTAATCCCTCAAGCTAAGGTTAGACCAAACACTTACCTCGATGCCACGAACACAATTCAAGCCTCAACTACCGTTTTACCTCTTTTTTTCACCACCAATTTGCTTATATCTAGCCATAATTTACTTAATGATATCAATAAATGCTAAATGAATAAGTCCTAATGCATGAAAATAGGTTTTCCAATGATTTTCCCAAAAAGTCAAAAATTGACCCCGGACCACATGGTCAAAACCCGACGTTCGAACCAAAACCCGATTACCCATTCACCCACGAACCCAAATATATAATTTATTTTGAAATCGGACCTAAAATCGAGGTCCAAATCCCCAAAATTTAAAAATTCTAAGTTCTACCCAAATCACCCAATTTCCCCCATGAAAACCCTTGATTTTGGATTGAAATCATGTGAAAAGGTGTTATAGATTAAAGAAAATGAGTTGGAAATGACTTACAAACGATTTGGACAAGAGCGTTTCTTTAGAAAATCGCCCAAGAGAGTTTAGGTTTTGAGAAAGTTTGAAAAATGAAAAGTTTTCGGCTAAGTTATGATTTAGCAGGTCATAGATATCGCAATTGCGAACTCCTTCAGGACCTGCTATTTTCGCATTTGCGATCAGATGTTCGCAATTGCGAACTCGCAATTGCGAAGGGATTGTCGCATTTGTGACAGCTAGGGATTTCTGAGGTATTCGTATTTGCGAAGAAATTCTCGCAATTGCGAGCAAGGCTGGCCAGGGCTTACTTCACAATTGCGAAGAGCCCCTCGCAATTCCCAAGTTCACAAACTTCGCATTTGTGATCCCCTGATCTCACAATTGCGAGATCAGAAGCCAGCACCAGACCTGCAACCTGCAACTATTTTCCCTAAGCCTAAATTCACTCCGTGCCTATCCAAAACTCATCCGAGCCCTCGGGGCTCCAAACCAAACATGCACGCAAGCCTAAAACCATCATACGGACTTGCTCGTGCGATCAAATCATCAAAATAGCATCAACAACTATGAATTAAACCTCAAATTCATGAAATCACTCAAGAACATCAAATTTTCCAATTTCTCAAGTTTAGGTCCATTTTATACCAAACCAACTCCGATCTTTACCAAATTTTACAGATTTATCTTAATTATTATTTCAAACTTGTATCGGGCTCCGGAACCAAGATACGGGCCCGATACCATCAAGAAAATGCATCAACTCGCTTCTAAAAACCTTTATATTTTTCAGAAAATAATTTCTTCAAAAGTTTATTTCTCGGGTTTGGGACCTCGGAATTCGATTTCGGGCGTACGCCCAATTCCCAAATTTTAATACGGATTCTACGAGAACGTTGGATCACGAGTCCGGGTCCGTTTACCAAGAATGTTGACCAAAGTCAACTTTATTCAATTTTATAAGTCAATTTTCATATTTTTCTTAGTTTTCACATAAAAGTTTTTCGGGAACGCGCCCGGACTGTGCACGCAAATCGAGGTGAGACAAAAAAGATTTTTAAGGCCTCGGAACATAGAATTTATTTCCAAAACAAGTGATGACCTTTTGGGTCTTCACAAAATATGACTCTCAAACCTCATATGGCTACATTGTGGATGCTATTGAATGAGAAGGAAGAATCCTCAATTTATAGAAGTCCAAACCTTTTCCTACAAGAAAAAGGACTAGTCAAATATAAGAGAATTATAATTTCCTTCTATAAAAAGGAAAACTCAATTATGGTAAATATATTTCAAAAGATATGAAAACCAAATATGATAAGAAAAACAGGACAACACCGAACATTATGTTTATACCAAACTAAAATTTAATTTGTTGACAGAGAAAGGATTATTATAGAACAAAAGGTAATAATCGGAGACATATTTTTCGTTTTCAAACTTTACCATTTCTATTTTTTATATTTTTTGGCTGAGAGGGTGGCGAATACTGAATAGTGAGGGAACCAAAAATAAAAGTGAAAGTGATGCCCCAAAAGGATTTGCTAAATTCCTTTTACTGTCATAGAAAGGTGGTTGCGCTTTTGAATAAGCCCATGGCAATACCTGATGCCAAAGTAGTCTTTTCCTGGATTAACCTAAAGGAATAAGGCTGCACTTTCTTTTATCCCGTTTCGAGTTTCTAGGTCACTATCTAATAAACTTCTTTTAAATTTCATCCACAAAGCATCCCCATACATTGAGTGTTCTCATTAATAATTACTCCACCTCTAAAAGGCAGCCCGTTGCACAAGGTATTTTGTGTTCACGTCGGATCCGGAGAAAGATCGTATCCCAAGAAGTATGATGTAGATAGCTTATCTCAATGTAAACATTAGTAGCTGCTTCCACGGCTCAAACCCATAACCTATAAATTTCACGAAAACACAACTTTACTATTGCTCCAAGACCCTTTCAAAATAATTACTCGACTTCTGATTTAGAATTATCAAGCTTGGTTAAACAGCCAACAGACTTTGACAAGCAGCAGCTACTACAGAAGTAAGGCCAATGTTGGTTGATTTGGTTGTTAACCAATTGATATGGATCTCCTTATCCTCAAGTTCACTTAGGCCTATATAGTACTTAACTATTGGTCCTTAGCTTGCTGCATGATTTAAAGTTGCAGTAATATTGGAATAGAAACACAACAGGACAAACCCCTACCCCTGCTTATTTAAAATGACAAAGACAAGAATTTGAGTTAATAAAGCATGTTCTTCTTTTAATCAAATGAGGGCTGATCGTATTAAAGCGACTTCTTACAGATTCCCTTCACATGATCCCCGATCATCTTCTTCAGCAATAATTCTGCCTGATTACGACATTAATTAATTACTTCTAGCTATTCCTAGTGTACGTCCTCATGGCTGTTACTCATCGAATAAACAATATTGTTAAAAGAATATTAACAAAAATTCTAAGTGCTACATTGTTAGTTCAAATTAAATGGTAAAATTTGATATTCAATTGAAGGAACATTTTTGCTAGAGATAAAACTTGTACTAACTTTAACAACCGGAATCATGGTGAGATCAGCTAGAACTCCAAATTTATATAATGTGTTGTGATTTTCAATTTATTGGCCTGTGTTTTTGTTGTAACCATAGAGCAAACATTAATAAAAAGAATTTATTCAAATACCTGAGCCTCTGTGACATCAACACTATAAGAGAATAATACGAATGTCGTGTGTCATTTTTAATTCCAAAATGGTGAAAAATTATTGCTTCTATAAGATAGTATTTCTTTAGTTCCATTATATATAACATTTTTTTTTCTATCTATAACAACAAAAAAAAACACCTTTTTATATTTGAAATTTTTTTCATTTTAACTTTCAATTTAACCTTCAAAATACTTGTAACATTATAAATATCACAAATGTTAGAATTAAAAGTTTAAACTGTTAATATATGTTAAAATTCATTTTTTTTTAAATTTCGTACCTAAACAAATATTGCCACAAAAATAAAACGGGGAGGGTATGTTCCAATTAAATTGTACCTAAATATTTTAGATTGTTCTCTCTTAGGTTGTTCTCTCTCTCCAAACGCTCACTGCCAACGCCCAACGGTAACATAACAAAATTTCTAACAGCGACTAATCCAGTCGCCGGCGACCACCCTCCGCCCAGGTAAGTCCCCTCGCCCCTCTCTCCTCCCCATCATCCAACACCCCTCCTCTCTCTCTCTCTGCCCATCTCTCTCACCCCACCTCTCCTCCTTTCCCGTCTTTGTCTTCTCCCCCTCTTACTCCGACGAGACACGAATCAGTCGCCGGCGAGTGGAAACAACCACAGTCAGGTTTCAGGCCTGGTTGCGGTGCCGTGGTGACACATAAACCAGATCCGTCTTCAAGCCAGAGCTTTCCGACACGACGCAGCAGGACCTGTCTGACAGTTTCAGTTAGGACCGGTGGCTTTGGGCGGCGAGCGAGACGTGCACGTGCAAACAGTGAAAAACAACACGAGTATCAGCACGGAACAACATGAGTTAGACGCGAACGAGCTAGGTGGACGCAATACAGTCGAGTATACCAAGACAATTCCCAGGTTATAGTCACAGGAATTGGTACCTCCCGTTTGCTTATTTATTTCTATTGTGTTAATAAAATTGTTGTCCTTTAGTTCTTATTAGTTTAGTCACCGGATTAGGGCGCCTGTAGTGGCATCTTGTCTTATTCTAGTTTGTTCCGTGGTGTCTGGTAGTGACTCCCCCTAGTCCGTGGAGTTACCGTGGCTGTAGTCTGGGATGGTCGAGTGAGTCCATGTCCTCGGGGCATGCGGGGGGTGGGTCGGTAGGTAGGGCGGGGGCTAGGAGGTGGGTTGGGATGAAAGGGAGGTAAAGGGAACAAGGGTGTCCATCGGTTGAGAATTTGGTCATGGAACGTAGGTTCATTGACAGGTAAATCTATAGAGCTGGCGAAGATCCTCAAGAAGAGGAGGGTCAATATAGCGTGTGTCCAGGAGACAAGGTGGGCAAGGTCGAGAGCAAGGGACGCAGATGGGTATAAACTTTGGAACTCTAGAACCCAGAAGGGTAAGAATGGAGTGGGTATTTTGGTGGATAGGGAACTTAGAGAGTCTGTTGTTGAGGTTAGACGAGTGAACGATAGATTGATGATTATTAAGATGGTTGGTCAGTGCACCGTAAACGTTGTTAGTGCCTATGCGCCTCATATGGGCCTAGATGAGGAGGTTAAACTGCACTTTTAGGAGGGGTTGGATGAGATTATATGTCAGGTATCACCTACTGAGAAGTTATTCATAGGAGGGGATTTCAATGGCCATATTGGATCGACCGCAGGTGTGTATGACGAAGTGCATGGAGGCTTCGGCTTTGGGGAGAGGAACGGAGGAGGAACCTCGTTATTGGACTTCGCTAAGGCTTTTGGGTTGGTGGTTGCTAACTCTTGCTTTCCGAAGAGGGGAGAGCATTTGGTTACTTTTCAAAATGCGGTGGCGAAGACTTAGATTGACTATCTCCTCCTCAGGAGGCACGACAGAGGGTTGTGCAAGGATTGCAAGGTGATTCCAGGCGAGACACTCCTGGCGCGACATAGGCTCTTGGTGATGGACGTTGGTATTATGGTGAAGATGAGGAAAATTACTGCTCGAGGAAGGCCGAGCATCAGGTGGGTAAGCCTTAACTAAGGACAAAGCTCAAGAGATGGAAGGGCGGTTGTCGGTTATGGGAGCTTGGAGGAGCAGTGGTGACGCGAACTCTATGTGGTCAACAACAGCAAACTGTATAAGAGAGGCTGCGAGAGAGGTGTTAGGGGTCTCAACAGGCGTCTCCGGCAGGCATAAAGGAGACTGGTGGTGGAATGAAGTGGTACAAGGTAAAGTGGAAGCGAAAAAGGAGGCGTACCGAAAGTTAGTGGGGAGCATAGGTGAGGGGGAGAGGCGAGCGTGCATGGAGAGGTATAAGGTGTCACACCTCCTTTTTCGCCCTCGCCACCCGCAAAATGGGCGCGGAGGGAGTTTTTCCAATTCAAGGACAATCGAAACGGGATTTGTTTATTTATTTTAGAGTCACCACTTGGGAGATTTAGGGTGTCCCAAGTCACCAATTTAATCCCGAATCGAGGAAAAGAATGACTCTGTATTACAGTCCGCGAACCAGAAATTCGGATAAGGAATTTTGTTAACCCGGGAGAAGGTATTAGGCATTCCCGAGTTCCGTGGTTCTAGCACAGTCGTTCAACTGTCATATTCGGCTTGTTTATCTGATTTTAATAATTATGTACTTGGTGCAAGTTATGACTCTTTTACCGCTTTTATTGTTATTATTGTTATTTTAACAAGGAATTGCAACGTTGTGAAAACGTATCTCGAACCTCGTCACAATCAATGTACCCGTGGTTATTGACACGTTTCAACTCCGTTGAGATTTGGATTTGGGTTACATAAATGCACACCCGTATTTAAGAACGTAATTTATTAAAGACGCGTCCTGAAGAGACTAGTGTATTGTTATTTTTGGGGAAGGACCATGGAGTTCACTAAGCGGCCGATCCCGAAGCCTATCCATTTATTATATCTTTTTATCGATGGGCCCCACAACTTGTGATTTCTCTGGCGAGGCACGCCTCATTTTATTTTAAAGGATCGTCCTATAGTAACTATGTTTTTCTATTTTCGTCCGTCTCTAAAATAAAAGAAGAAAAATACCTAATTTATTTACATGCTTGCGGGTTATTATAGTTAAGTTTCGAATACGATTCGTTAATTCTGAAAATGATGCAATAAGGGTGATCCGTTTGCCATTTATGGGCCCAGGTCCAACGTATATGGGGTAAAACTGGACCCGGGCCATCCTTAATCCAATAGGGTCTAGTTAATGGTTTCTACACATTCATAGCTTGCAAAAAATATGGTGTCATTTTGTTAACAGATTTTTGCAAATTTAAAGTGGCATTCTACTGGAATGAAAGAACTTGGAAATCTAATTTTTTATCCTAAACCATTTACATGCATGAAATTAACCAATGGTATCTAATTAAACAATGTTCCTACCAGTTTCAGAAACATGCCATTTGTTCAATGAGATAACTATTGGATATTTAAGAATAATCTAAATGGCCTAACATGCTTTTGATATATATTATTTAACAAATAATACTAAAGTAGAAGGACAGGAATTACTATA
Organism: Nicotiana sylvestris; assembly: GCF_000393655.2. Taxonomy (NCBI): domain Eukaryota; kingdom Viridiplantae; phylum Streptophyta; class Magnoliopsida; order Solanales; family Solanaceae; genus Nicotiana; species Nicotiana sylvestris. The sequence goes on from NC_091059.1 coordinate 152,107,673, forward strand.
CCATCAATCCTTCTAACTAAGCATACATGGGTAGTTTTCTCACTAAACTACTACAAAAGGCATGTCCAGTTATACATAAACAAACACCTACATGATTCTAATGAAAGAGGTATTCTAATGTATATACAAATAAGTAGACAACTACAATGAATTTAAAACTTCAACTCTTCATTTCTTTGTATTCATGCTTCAAGTTTCAGCCTACAAGAACCAGTGTATCAATTTGTGTACCTGGTATTTGGAAAGCAAAGAGAAGAAGAGGGAGATCAGTGCAGAAAACAACAGTAGCATACACAGCAACACAGCAGTACAACAACAACCAGTAAACCAGTAGCCAACAATAGCAGAAATCCTAGGAAAGATTAAAACCAAGCAGGAAAACCCATGAACTCAATGCAATCAGTACTCCACCCACGGAAACCCAGGAAATAATAAACTGAAACCCCAGTAGTACCAAAATGAAACACAGACAGATGCAAGGAAACAGTAGTTTCTGATTTGTCAAACACTCAAGAAAAGCGGCCTGAAACTCTTAATGTAAAAGTTCAGCCTTAATACTCTATCTCTCTAGAAGAATTATCTCTCCTACCTCTCTCAAACTTTTCTTCCTCTTCTTTTAGTTCCCTTTTTCCCCTCTTTTTTCCAGAAATTTCTCTCTGCCAAATTTAGTCCTCAATCTCCTTTTTATACAGCCATCCCCCTTTCAAACTTAGTGCCCTACCCCTTTTCTTATTCAAATCAGAATTTTTCCACTAAAAATCTGATTTTTTCACTTTAAATTCCACTAAGGAAGCTTTTCCTTAATTTTAGCCTCCATTCCCTTTTGTTCCCCATTAGAGTATTAATTAATACCCCACTAACAAAGCACTAACACTAAAATATAAACCTAGCTGTTTCATTCCTAAACCAGCCCTGAAAACCCCTTAATATTACTGCCTCTTAATACAACTATTCAACTGTATTAAAATCTTAATTCTGAAATCTTTTTAACTAACAATTAACCCAAAACTGATTTGATTACAGCTATAACCAATTCAGCCAGTACTTTAAGGCAGAAAATACATCAAATATAAAGGTTCCAGGGATTCAGAACAATGCTCCTAATCAAAACAGAATCTGAATTAATCGGATAACTAACAATTTGAAAACTATAAACAACAGAATGCCGAATGATTCAAACTATACGAACGACCTAATCAATGAAGCTTAATTAGTCGATTACGTATTACAACTGACACTGAGCAAATCAGCGACAAAGAAATAGGCAATTCGGGTAATTTCAGTGTTATTGACAGAATCATGGATTAACTGAAAACTAACTAATCGACGCAACTTATTAATCGGTTACACACATAATAATTACAGCAAACATAAACAAATGACAGATTTGGACCAAATAAAAAGGTCTATTGGAGATGAGAAGATGAATTGAAAAAGCATGGAAAATCAATAAAACTAACTAAACAGATACATAGATAGAAAAATCATAAATACGGAATAAAGGAAAAAGAGAAATACCTCAGAACCTCAGAACTATACGGACCCAGGCTCGAACTCGGATTTGGACACTTTGAGGTCGAACAGACCTTAGTCGAAGTGTTCTCAACTAAGAACACTTCGATTAAGGTCAATTAAACCACAAATCCTCACTTAATTTGGACGGATTCCATGATTTGGAATTTCTAGGGTTCCGTTTTTTTTGATTTAGGGTTTGAACGTTTCTAGGTAGATTCGAAGGGAACCAGTGGTGGTTCAGGGGTGAGGGAGGTCTGGGCTTCACCTGGTATGAATTTGGAATGGATCGGGGTAGGTTCATGTTTGGCTCGAATTTTCAAACGAAGATTCGAGGAGTTTAAGGAAGATTTGAAGCCAACGGGTACTAGATCTGTAATGAGGGTGATCAGATGGCTTAAGGGTGTTAATTTGGTAGTCATCGGAACAAATGAGGTCTCAGACGGACTCTTTGATTGAAGATTCGAGAAATTGGGTATGGATTCGAGGGAAACTAATACCAGATCTGGAAAGAGGATGTCGTGGGGAAGCTATGGTGTAATTTTGGGGTCGTTTGGACCACCGGAACTGCCGTGAGGCGATTTCCGGTGGGCGGTGCACGGTGGCTAGAGGTGGCAGACATGTCTGGTCTCTGAAGATCAGAAACGAAGGTGGAAAGGGGGGTATAGCTTTGGGGGTGTGGGGTAAGGATTGGCCTTATATACGAAGGGGTTGTTTCGATCTTAGCCGTTAGATCAATTAAGATCAACGGCCAAGATCAAGGGGGTTAAACTACACGGTGTCGTTTGGTTTAAACAGGGGGTCGGGCTTAACCGGGTAATGGGTCAGGTGTCGGGTTTGGTCACAGCTTTGGGACCGTTTGATCATCTGAGATCAATGGTCCAGATTGAGACACCGGAAATGACGTCGTTTGATAAAGGCTGGAGACGGGTTGGATTGCACCCGGGCATGGGGTGTGATTTTGGGCATGACTTCTCTTTTAAAAACTGGCCCAGTCCGAATTTCTTCATATTTTGAACTCTTTTCCTTTTCCTTCTTTAATTTTCTAATTTAAACACAACTCCTAATTAATTTGTAAAATCAAAAATAAAACTACATAAATATTAATTAATACTTACAACAATTAACACACAAATTAAAACCTTAAAATAAAATCACACAATGACAACAAAGAGAATAACACGCTTATTTTTATGATTTTCCTTTTAGAGCCAAATAATGGTTTAATTAATTCTTAAATGCATAATTAAATCCTAGATATGCATGCAACATGTATTTTTTTTATTTTTCAATTAACTACAACAAAGTAAACATTTGCTGACAAAACACAAATAATTATCCAAAATGCCACGTAAATCCTAAAAATTGCACACCAAGAGAATTTTGTTTTATCTTTGATTTCTTTTGGAGTAGTTTTCGTGAAGCAAAAATTACGTGCTCACAGATGCCCCTCTTTGTCCGAAACACGAAGGGTTTTCGTGCAAAGATAAAGTGAGCAGATACGAGCGATTTTTGCCCATCCGAGTACTCTGTGTGAAGCAATATTTTGAAAGATTTAAATCTCTGGCTAGAAGGGAATCAGGTTAATGTAGTTCGGGAAATTTTGGTAGCTGGGACTACCATGGGACTAATGTTTGCTGTTACTGTTGTCTCATGTTGTTACTACTGTTTACCGATCTCCTTGTTACATTGTGCTCAAAAGAAAACTAAAGGCTAGACTGAACTAGGAATTACAAAATCTTATCTATCTTCCACGCGCTCTGGTTGCTTTGCTTTCTTGTCGACTTGTGTTTCCTTTGGTGCCTTTCTTTCGAAAACCGCTGGGGATGACACTGGCTTTTTGCTTTTCTAAACACAAGTTTTATTATCCCGCTCTGTCTGCTGGGGACACTGCTTCCTACATTAAAGCTTGTTGTGCTGGGTATTTTTGTTGTAATCCTCCTTATTACTGACTTCTGATTTGATCTTGAAATGTATTCCTCTGTTCTGCAGGCGGGTTCCTGACTCCTTCAACTTAAAAATATAACAACCTTCGTTCTACAGGCGGGCTCCCGACTTCTTCAACTTAAAAATATAACAACCTTCGTTCTACAGGCGGGCTCCTAACTTCTCCAACTTAAAATTTAACAACCTCCGTTCTACAGGCGGGCTCCTGATTTCAACAACTTTCTCAAAATAATTCATCCTCTATTCTCCAGGCGGGTTCCTGACTTTTCCAACTTTTTAAATGTAACACCTCCATTCTCCAGCCGGGCTCCTGACTTCAACAATTTCTTAAAAATTTCAGCCTCTGTTCTCCAGGCGGGCTCCTAACTTCAATCAACTTTTTCAAAATAATTCGGCCTCCATTCTCCAGGCGGGCTCCTGACTTCAACAACTTCTTAAAAATAATCCGGCCTCCATTCTCCAGGCGGGTTCCTGACTTTTCCAACTTTTAAATGTAACACCTTCATTCTCCAGGCGGGCTCCTGTCTTCAACAATTTCTTAAAAATTTCAGCCTCCGTTCTCCAGTCGGGCTCCTGACTTCAATCAACTTTTTCAAAATAATTAGGCCTCCATTCTCCAGGCGGGCTCCTGACTTCAACAACTTCTTAAAAATAATTCGGCCTCCATTCTCCAGGCGGGCTCCTGACTTCAACAACTTAAAAATATAACAACCTCTGTTCTATAGGCGGGCTCCCGACTTCTTTAACTTAAAAATATAACAACCTCCGTTCTACAGGCGGACTCCTGACTTCTCCAACTTCTTAAAAATAATTCAGCCTCCATTCTCCAGGCGGGCTCCTCACTTTTCCAATTTTTTAAATATAATTCAGCCTCCATTCTCCAGGCGGGCTCCTGACTTCTCCAAAAAAATAACACCTCCATTCTCCAGGCGGGCTCCTGACTTCAACAACTTCTTCAAAATAATTCGGCCTCCATTATCCAGGCGGGCTCCTGACTTCAACAACTGCTTCCTTCAAAACTGGTGTTTTATTCCTCTGAAAAACTGCTGGGGATAACACCGATATTTTATTTCACCAATATGTCATTTTCCTTCTTCCAAGACTATTTCCTTTAAAGCTGGTGCTTTCACTTCCCTGAAACCTGCCGGGAATAACACTGCTGGGGAATTATCTTCCTCCTTTTAACAATGGTGGGGATGATATTGATACAAAGGTCATTGCTTTTACACCTTTGGGTTATCTTGCTTCTTCCAAGATTGCTTTTCTTTTAAAACTTGTATCTCCCTTCTCGTATACTGCTGGGGATTTTACTTCCTTCAAAACTTGTGTTATCTTCTCTCTTTCCCAAATGGCTATCTGATTTCAAGAAAATTTTCGTAATGAGAGAAAATTTTCTGCCCCAGTTTGATAATCTTCTTTGTGACCCTGTCTTCCTGCTGTCAATAATATTTCCTTTCCCTGCTTAAAATCAAAGAGAAATTTGTTAGTTTAAAACGTGGTGAGTGGTCGTGCCACTTCTGCTGGGGATGGTTTTCCTTTTTTCCTTTTCCTGCTTTGCTACAAAACTTGCTGGGGATGATATTATTTGCTGAGGATGATACTCCTTTTCTCTTCTTTCCCCACTCTGTGTTGTCCAACCATTGCGGAACTTGGTCGAGAATCTGTCGGAGTTGTTCCTGTATCTCGCCAATCTGCTGGGGATCCCCATAACATTTTTAACTGTTGCTTTTCCGTTTTCCTCCAACTTCCCCTGAAAATTTAGTCCTCTTGGGATCTAGACCCATTTATCATTTGGTCTTGTGGCCAACTTCTTTTCGTTTTATCACCTTATCTTTGGCCTGTCCTATTCGCATTTTGCTTTGCACCATTTTGGCAACTGGTAGTAAACTCTGAAAATCCTTTTCAAAAACAAACTGCTGAGGAGGTAAAGTCTTTAAACCAAGAAATGAAAAAGTGATGATTTCAAAAAAAAAATAGAAAAAGAAGAAATCTTTCTGAACAAATGCTAGGGAAAAAAGAAAGAAAAGAACTTATCTGAGATATAACCGATCCCAACGATCATGTCGTGCATTCCGGATTGATCAACCCAGTCTATTCGTATCAATCAATCTTTCGGATGGCCTCATTTTGCTGGGGATAAACAGGCATTCAACTCTTTGCCAAATGCGGATCCTTTCCGCCAATCTTGTCTTGTCGCCTCATAGTGCCCTTCGAGGGGTTTTCACTAATAAGACTCTCTCATTTCTCTCAACTCCCGTCGCCTTACGGTGCCTGTGAATGTTTTCACCAATAAGACTCTCTCATTTTATTTCTCTCATCTTTCGTCGCCTTATGGGGCCTGTGAAGGTTTTCACCGATAAGACTCTCTCATTTTATTTTATTTTTCAGCTGGGGATTGGAGTGCTGCCGATATGACTCTCTCTGTTGGGGATTCTTTTGGCTATTAATTCATTTCCAACTTATGATCTTCTTCTTAGCTGGGGATCAAAGTGTTATTCCCGACTTCCATTTGTATTGATTTAGCACTTCTCGGATACTGACCGGGAGGTCTTTTTTGGACATCAATATGGGTTTTTGTGTATGGTTAAAAGAAAAGGGGTAACAAGAGGTTCAAAATAATTTTGATGGGTAAAACATTACAACTCTTGGAATCAACTTTCTTTCCAAAAATTATAAACACAAAATTCTGCCCCAGTTTTTCTTGCTTGGGGTTTTTTGCTTTTTGTTACACTATGACCGAGCCGTGAGGCGCCTACGTATCCTTCTTTGAGGAATCAGGTCAAACGTAGTTCCCAATTCCTTTGTTTTTCTTGTGATTTTTTCTTTTGTCTTTATTATCATTATTTTTCTTTTTCTTTTTCTTTCATTTTAATTACTGATTCCAAAAGAGGGATATGAAAGAATAAATAAGGCTCAACAGGGGAAGCAAAGGATAAAGTGTTTGGATAGAAGAAAGAATTGCCTCCGTCTTTTCATTTTCCGATAAATGCCAACCACAAACAAACAGCAATTACAATCAAAAGAAATCATACATAATATCTCTTAACTGTGTCAGAATTGATAGCCATGTCGACGCATTTTCCATCGATATCTGTTAAACATAAAGCGCCATTGGACAACACTCGGGTTATAATGAACGATCCTTGCCAATTCGGGGCGAACTTGCCTTTTGCTTCGGCCTGATGTGGCAGGATTCGTTTCAACACTTGCTGCCCCACCTCAAATTTTCTGGGGCGCACCTTCTTGTTTTAGGCTCTCGCCATTCTCTTTTGATATAATTGGCCATGACACACAGCTGCCAATTTCTTTTCATCAATTAGGTTCAACTGCTCCAACCGGGCTTTGACCCACTCGTCATCATCAATCTCAGCCTCAGAGATAATCCGAAGGGATGGAATTTCAACTTCTGCCGGTATTACTGCTTCAGTTCCATATACCAACAAATAAGGGGTTGCACCTACTGAAGTCCGGACAGTGGTGCGATAACCCAACAATGCAAATGGTAATTTTTCATGCCATTGTCTGGATCCTTCTACCATCTTCCTCAGTATCTTCTTAATGTTCTTGTTGGCTGCTTCAACTGCTCCATTCGCCTTAGGACGATATGGTGTGGAATTACGGTGTGTAATCTTAAACTGTTGACATACCTCTTTCATCAAATTGCTGTTAAGATTAGCACCATTATCCGTGATGATCACTTTTGGGACCCCAAATCTATAGATGATATGGGAGTGAACAAAATCCACCACTGCCTTCTTGGTTACCGATTTGAAAGTTTTAGCTTCAACCCACTTAGTAAAATAGTCGATAGCCACCAGAATGAACCTATGACCATTGGTAGCTGCCCGCTCAATAGGTCCAATGACATCCATGCCCCATGCAACAAATGGCCATGGCGCTGACATTGTATGCAATTCTGTCGGCGGAGAATGAATCAAATCTCCGTGTATCTGACATTGATGGCATTTCCACACAAAATTGATACAATCACGCTCCATAGTGAGCCAATAATACCCTGCTCGAAGAATCTTCTTCGCCAATACATATCCGCTCATATGCGGCCCATAAACTCCAGCATGTACCTCTGTCATAACTGTCGTGGATTGACTGGCGTCTATACATCTCAGCAATCCCAAATCTGGGGTTCTTTTGTACAACACTCCTCCACTGAGGAAGAATCTATTTGACAATCGCCGAATGGCTCTTTTTGATCTCCGGTGGCCTGCTCCGGGTATATCCCCATCCTGAGGTACTCCTTGACGTCATAAAGCCATGGCTCGCCATCCACTTCTTCCTCTATCATGTTGCAATAAGCATGCTGATCACGAACCTGGATGTACAACGGGTCAACATGAATTTTGTCTGGGTGGTGCAACATCGATGCTAAAGTGGCCAATACATCGGCAACCTCATTGTGAACTCTCGGGATGTGTCTGAACTCCACTGATCAAAATCGCTTGCTCAGATCATGCAAACATTGTCGATATGGTATGAGCTTCAAATCCTGTGTTTCCCATTCACCCTGAATCTGATGCACCAGGAGGTCCGAGTCTCCCAAGACCAAATCGTCCTGGACATCCATGTCTACAGCTAGTCGCGGACCCAAAATGCATGCCTCATACTCAACCATGTTGTTGGTACAATAGAAACGCAACTGAGCTGTAACAAGATAATGACGTCCTGTTTCAGAAATAAGTACCGCTCTTATTCCAACTCCATTTGCATTTGCGGCTCCATCAAAGAAAAGCTTCCAACCTAGTTCCTCAGGTAATTCCAACTCATCTATATGCATCACTTACTCATCGGGAAAATACGTCCTCAACGGCTCGTATTCTTCATCAACAGGATTCTCAGCCAAGTGATCAGCCAGTGCTTGGGCTTTCATGGCCGTCCTTGTCACATAGACGATGTCGAACTCTGTGAGTAATATTTTCCATTTCGCTAACCTCCCTGTGGGCATAGGCTTCTGGAAAATATACTTTAGTGGATCCAAGCGTAAAATGAGATAAGTAGTATATGATGACAGATAATGCTTCAATTTCTGGGCCACCCAAGTTAGGGCGCAACATGTCTTCTTGAGTTGAGTGTACTTAACCTCATACACCGTAAACTTCTTGCTGAGATAATAGATGGCTTGCTCCTTCCTTCCTGTAATGTCGTGTTGCCCCAACATGCAGCCAAACGAATTTTCCAGGACTGTTAGATAAAGAATTAACGGTCTCCCCGGCTCAAGTGGAACCAACACAGGTGGATTTGATAAATATCCTTTGATCTGGTCAAATGCCTCCTGACATTCTGCCGTCCATTCTACCGCGGCATCTTTCTTCAGTAGCCGAAAGATGGGTTCACAAGTCGTTGTGAGTTGAGCAATAAATCTGCTGATGTAATTCAACCTTCCCAACAGACTCATTACTTCTGTCTTGTTCTTCGGCGGGGGCAAATCTTAGATAGATTTGATCTTTGACGGGTCTAGTTCAATACCTCACCGACTGACGATAAATCCTAATAGCTTTCCAGATGGAACCCCAAATGCACATTTGGCCGGGTTGAGCTTAATATCATACCTTCGAAGTCTTTGAAAAAACTTCCTTAGGTCTACTACGTGGTCTTCCTGATGCTTGGATTTTATGATCACATCGTCCACGTATACCTCAATTTCTTTGTGGATCATGTCATGAAACACAGTGTTCATCGCTCTCATGTACGTTTCCCCAGCATTTTTCAAATCAAATGGCATTACCCGGTAGCAATAAGTCACCCCACGGCGTAATAAATATCGTCTTTTCCGCATCTTCTTCATCCATCAGAATCTGATGATACCCAGCATAGCAATCTACAAAAGATCCGATCTTACGTCCGGCACAATTATCAATCAAGATATGGATGTTGGGTAAAGGAAAGTTGTCCTTTGGACTCGCCCTGTTCAGATTGCGGTAATCGACACACACCCTGATCTTCCCATTTTCTTCGGCACTGGCACCACATTAGCCAACCAATCAGGATATCGAGTGACACGAATAACCTTTGCTTGCAGCTACTTGGTTACTTCTTCTTTAATCTTCACACTCATATCTGTTTTGAACTTCCTCAATTTCTGCTTGACGGGAGGGCATGCCGGGTCGGTAGGTAATTTATGAACTACTAAATCCGTGCTTAACCCCGGCATGTCATCATATGACCATGCAAAAACATCTTTGAACTCAATAAGTGTTTTGATCAATTCCTCCCTGATATTTGGTGCAATGTGGATGCTTATTTTAGTTTCTCTGATATCGTCGGCATCCCCTAAATTGATGGCTTCTGTGTCATTTAAGTTGGGCCTGGATTTTTCTTCAAACTGGCTTAACTCTCTGTTTATCTCCTCGAAGGCTTCATCCTCATCGTATTCCGATTCATTATCATAATCGACCTCTTGTATAATTAGTTCGGAATCAGATTGATCTTTTAGACTAGGTTGAAGATCCGTTGTGCATGCCATGTCGTTAAGACCAGTATGAAAAGAACTGTTCAAGAAAAAAGAAAAGAAAGAAACAAGAAGTAAAAATAAAAAAATAAGGAATGAAGAAGAAACTTTTCATTTTATTGAATTATGGGATAACAAGGTTTCACACTTTGTTAAGCAATAATAGAAATAAAAAGGAATCTGGATTACAACCCTGGAATAATCCAGAAAACAAAAAGGAAAATCAAAGCCAACTACCAGGACTCCCTCCAAGTAGGAAGAGGAGTAGCTGTCCAATTGTTGACATTGGCCCTAGACCCCACAAACTGTATGTCTGCCTTACTAGAACCCTCTCCAGCTTCTATCATGTTGACATCTGCGAACATTCTTTCAAAGCCCTCATTCAAATCTCCATCTGGCCCGATCAAGGGTCCAAGAACTTCCGGGACTGGCAACTTTCTGCATCCTGCTTTGACAAATGATCTGGACAGGCGTGGGATTGGCTTAGGAAGGACCCAGACTCTTTTCTTCAACTTGCGGGCTCGCTTTACATCCGCTGCGGTGGGCTCGAATCTCAACCCAAAAGTATCCAGGTTCTTGGGCAAAGAAACTGGCTGGACCATTCCCTGCAGATCAATCCCCAGACCTTTTTCCTAGTACAAACCCGTTGTTCAACATCTCTGAGGTTATCATGAAGGTTGCAGCTGTGATTCTGGGAAGTGGAAGGCCCTCACCTTCAGGAATTTTGTCTACTGAGACTGCGTCAAAAACCTGATAAACCCATGGGCCGTTGTCATCGTCGGTTTCTATGAAGGGCACAATAGCATCACTGACGGCATGTGTGCTGTCATCCCCGTGTACCACAATCTCTTGTCTATCCCATTCAAATTTGACCATTTGATGTAGTGTAGAAGGCACTGCTTTGGCTGCGTGGATCCAGGGTTGTCCCAACAGAAGATTATACGACACCGCCACATCTATCACTTGAAATTCCATAGTAAACTCGACTGGACCAATGGTTAATTCCAGTACGATATCACCCATTGTGTCAGTACCGCCCCCATCAAAACCTCAGACGCAGACGCTATTCTTGTGGATCCTATCATCAGCAACCTTTAGTTTGTTTAGAGTCGCCAAAGGACGGATATTGGCACTTGATCCATTATCAATTAGTACTCGAGTGACCACCGAGTCTTAGCATTTTACCGTCAAGTAGAGTGCCCTGTTGTGTTCTGTACCCTCTACCGGTAACTCATCGTCAGAGAATGTCACTCGGTTTACTTCGAAGATCTTGTGCACTATTTTCTCCAAATGGTTTACTGAGAGCTTGTCCGGGACATGGGCTTCGTTCAGAATCTTCATTAAGGCCTAACAATGATCATTTGAATGGATCAATAAGGATAGCAACGAAATCTGGGTTGGGGTCTTCCTGAACTGCTCTATAATTGAGTAGTCCTGGGCCTTCATCTTCTTCAAAAACTCTTCTGCTTCTTCCTCCGTTACTGGCTTCTTTATTGTTACAGGATTGGTCCTTCTCAATTCTACGGGAACAAAACACCTTCCCGAACGAGTTAACCTCTGAGCCTCGTATACCTCTTCCACAACTTCCTTTCCCTTATGCATCATTGTCATTTGACTGTAGCTCCACGACACAGCTTTCTCACTTGTTATCGGCAACTGCATGACTGGCCTGATAACAACTGGTTCTACGTGGACCCCTTTCACCACCAACACTGGTTTGCTTGATACTCCCTACAGCACTGCCCTGACTGACTCTGGCTTCTTCGCAGCAACAGACGAACCTTTCCCCACTACCACAACTAGCTTGTCATATACCTTTCCCGACTATACCACTGCCTTTCCATTGGTCGACTTTTTGTTAGGACTAGCGCGAATCATCATTACCGTTTGTGAGGGTGTTTTAGGTTTCCCTCCTTCGTGCACTAGTTTGATCATGTGGGCCTCATGGTGCACCGGTAACGGGTTTTCATTGATGTTGGGTGTCTCTAGTGCCTGAACCTCGATCCTATTTGTGTCAATAAGATCTTGTATGGCAGTCTTCAACTTCCAACACTTCTCAGTATCATGCCCGGGAGCCCCTGAACAATATTCACAGCTTACTGAGTGGTCCAGATTTCTGGGAAGGGGATTTGGCAATTTGGGTTCAACAGGACTTAATAGGCCTATCTGTCTCAACTTGTGGAACAGAGTAGTATAGGTTTCTCCCAACGGAGTGAATGTTCTCGGCTTCTGCATCCTTTCGTTTCTGAAAGCCTGATTTTCGCGGAAGCTTGGCCCTGAAGGATTCCTGTAGGCCCTTGGTGGTGGATATGTGTTTTATGGAGGGGGATATGTGTTTGTGGAGGTGGATATGTATGTTGGGGAGACGGCGCATGCCATTGCGGATGAGCCGGAGGCTGGGTGTATGTTTGAGCGTGATGGACGGAGAAATGGGGCTCTTGTGGTGGATAATAGGGTTGTGGAGGGTTGTATGGATTGTGTGGATAATTTGGGCAATGGGGTCTGGTTTGATAGCGAGGGGCTGGACCTCTTGATCTGGACCAAGTACCTGTTTCGACTGTTGCAACCTCCTCTCTCTTCTTTTTCCCGAGCGCACCTCCCGTGCCATTTTGGATAGCCTGAGTTATGGCCTTAATTGATGAATAACTCATTATCTTGTTGGACCTGAGTCCTTCTTCAACCATGCCGCCCATTTTTACTACTTCATTGAAAGATTTACCAACTGACGTCACCAGGTGACCAAAGTAAGTTGGCTCCAAAGTTTGTAAGAAGTAGTCCACCATTTCACCTTCCCTCATTGGCGGATCGACTCTTGCCGCTTGTTCTCTCCAACGTAATCTGAATTCCCTGAAGCTCTCTCCAGGCTTTTTCTCAAATTTTAACAGTGTGAGACGGTCGGGGACGATCTCAAGGTTATACTGGAAATGACCTGCAAACGTTTGTGCTAGATCGTCCCAGGTATACCATCTACTACGATCCTGCCTTGTGTATCATTCTAATGCGGACCCGCTCAAACTTTGACCGAAATAAGCAATCAGCAACTCATCCTTTCCACCTGCCCCTCTCATCTTACTACAGAAACCTCGTAGATGCGCCATGGGATCACCATGTCCGTCATATAGATCAAATTTTGGCATCTTAAAACCTACCGGTAATTGAACATCGGGGAAGGGACACAGATCTTTATAGGACACACTGACTTGGCTGCCCAATCCATGCATATTCCTGAAGGATTGCTCCAGGCTTTTCACTTTACGGAGCACTTCGTCCTGCTCCGAATTCTTAGCTGGCCTCTCAGTTTCTGCCGGGAGCTGAAGGTGAGGGGTGTAAGTGTATGGCTCAGGTGCTTTGAAGGTGAGTTCGGGCGGATCGTATTGGTTGTCGTGAACCTGAAACACTGGTTCATCGGGTGATTTTTTCAATGTGGCGGGTGGAGGTGCCACGAAAACAGGAACAGCTGGTGGAGGAGGATTTTGTTTGGGTGGTGAAGCTTGGGGATTATAGAAAGTTTCCCTTTGATAGTATTGGGCAATGGGGAAGCTCGTTGATGGACCAGTGGAAGGGTGTTCTGGAGTCCGAGCTGGTGAAAGGGTAGGAGTAGAGGGAAGTATTTGTGGTGTTTGCCCCTTAGCCCAGGCTAGGTGCATCCCAGCTATCTCTTGTCTCTACCTGTCTACTTCCTCCTTCATCATTTCCATCTCCGACTTTTCCTCCTCAACACTTTTGTCCGAACCAGACATACTTTCCGAAATGGGCCCTTTTGATCTTGTGTGGTAATGGTAATTTGCCAGAACGTTCTAACGAGCTAACTGTTTTGCAATCTCTTTCTCTGGTATTAACAACAAACTTGTTAGCGTTAGATTTTAACACATATTGCAATTTCACTTTGGGGAATGCAATATTCCTAGGCAGTTATCCATCTCTAACATGTTTTTGCTTTGACTGCATGCGTCATTCCGGCTTATGTCCTTTCTTTTTTCACTTTGCCTTTTGTTTTTAGTGGTGGTCGAATCTTATGTGGATTGCCTACGTATCATGTCCCCGCATGAATCAGACCGGGCGTAGTTCTGCCATAAGTAAAAGTAAAGACGCAATTTTGCATTTTATTACAAAAATATGCTATTACAAGCTATAGATAAAAAAATAGACTCCACACTATTAACATTGTTTGGTATGAAAAGAGAACAGAGGGGTAGACAACAAACTCTTAAAAACAAACAAGTGCGGACTTGAACTAGGGATACATTAAATCCTTGAATTTTGGTGCCCGCGAGGCATCGTTCGGCCTTTCCGCGGACTTTGGAGCCAGACCTCTTTGCAAGCTTTTTAATTCTTCCGTAATCCAGTGGACATAACCCATGACTGAGGCAAAAAGGGTGTCGTGGAGCATTTCCTCACATGTTAAGCACTTCGTGGTGATGTAGTGCCCAATCTCATTAATCCTACCCCTGATTCTATCCCTTTCCATATACAGTTGTTCTATTCGTTGATTCTTTAGTCCCAATACTTGAGTGTTTTCAACGAGCTGATCTTGGAACCTCTCCATTTGTTCTTCCATTCGGGCTATTGAATCATAGCAGCGCTCCCTGTCCGTTCTAGCATCTCGAACTTGTTTAAGGACCCGATCTCTGAGAGTGGAATTTGTTTCTCTCAATATTGCAATGTTCCCTTCATAATACCTTCTCACTTGCCATAGGTGCTTTTTCCGTGTTGCTGTACCTTTTGCCCATCTGGCCCGCATTCTTGCTATGCTAGCCTTGGATCTTTCCCAAGTCCTTTCGGCTTTAAATGACCTGATTCCTTAACCCTGCTATCAACCTTTTATCGGACTGGCTCCTCCGTTGGTTGTCGGCATCCATTATGACTTTTCGGTTTTGAGCTCTAAGGGAGTCATTCTCTTGGGCTGATTTCTTTTTGTCCCCTTCATTGGCTGCGGTCTGAACTTCTTTTTCAAACTGAAGATCTATGACCTGCTGTTTCAGATTGCCTATTGTGGCTCTGTATTCTTTTTCCTTTGCCAACCAGTCCCAATGCTCTTGTGAAGACTTGGCAAATTCTTGAAGGTGAGGTCTTTTAGTTGGCCTTCCAGACGACACTTCCCCTTTGTACCAAGCCTGATATCCGGGTGAAACTTCCCCTCTTGCCTGATTCAGTACACAAGTATTTGCCTCTAAGTATTGACATTGGCTCCAAATCTGGCGGACCCTTGCTTCAGGAAACTGGCCATCGGAATTGATCTCAATCACTTGGATGCTTAGATCCTCATCTTTCGGCACTATCTGACAACTCCCAAGTTGCCTCAAAACCCGATACGGCGCATAAGGTTGAATGCTCTTAAGTCCTATCAAGAGAAAATGGGGCCTAGCTGCTGGCATGTATATGACTTCGTCGATCGATAACCATCCCAGTGTCCACTGTATTTGACTGGCGTTGAGGGTCCGGAAATATGAGGTCCATGTCGAGACTCCTTCAAGTAGGCGGACCTCATTAATTCTGGTGTAGAACTCCTCTATGTAGGTTTTCTCAGAAGATCCATGGCTCAGGAACTGGGCTCGGTGACATAGGTGTTCGGTCATCCACATTTGCAATAACAAGTTACACTCTTCGAAAAAGTTCCCTCCGGCATTGCAGACCGTGAGAGCTCGGAACATATCAGATACAATCATGGGCGCAAGCGTACTATCATTTTGAGTGAGCAAAGTACTGACGACCCCAGCTATCTTTATGTCAATATTCCCGTCTTTTCTTGGGAACACTAAAGCCCCTAAGAATGTTATCATGAAAGCAACCCGTCTATGTTCATCCCACTTTCGACGGTTACTTTTACTGCACAACTTGTTTTCTGGCTTGTCGAATCCTCCTATGTGGCCGTATCTTTGGTATATGAAGCTCAGAGTGCAAAAACCTTTTGCCAAGTCAGGGTTATGGATTGTTCTGACTATCTTTAACGAGTCCAAAAATCGGTGCACCGCTACGGCTCTTGGAGCAACCAGGTATTTATGCCTCAACGGAACCTCAACACTGCCGATGTACCCTGCTATTTCCTCTAAAGTCGGGGTGAGTTCAAAGTCCGAGAAGTGGAAGACATTGTGCGCAGGGTCCCAGTAAGGGACCAGTGCCCTTATAATATCCCCTCGAGGCCTGATACCCAACAAACTCGTGAGACCTTTCAGATGTTTCTTGACTTCGTTACGCCCTTCTTTGCCTAAATCATTCCACCATAGCCGCAACTGGAGGGGGATTTTATTCATGATTGAAAAAGGTTCATTTTGAGTCGTGCTCATTCTGCACATTTATTAATATGATTAAACAAAAGAAAATTTATTTGACTCAAAACGATTTGATTATTTTTCCAAAAAAAAACTAGATTTTCCGAACACGACCTTTCAGCACTTCAGGGACGAAGATTTTAAGGTTATGCGAGTTAACCAATCAATAATAAAAAATAAAAAAAATGACAGAAGTGGCCGTTTATACAAAATCAGCCTTCCGACGTCCCTTTTGGGAACATTCGGCTATTTTTGATAAAAACCGCATCACCCGACTCTATGACGAAAAATTAAATTTTTTGTATTTTTTGGGCTATTTTTTGCAAAATGGGAGGTTGGACCCGACGAGGGTTGCCTACGTATCTCACGCCCTGTGAGAATCAAACCGGCGTAGTTCGCCCCATATAAACTAAACTTTGTAAACAATATTCCTTTTCTTTCCAATAAATCGAACTAAAAAAAATTTCAAAGTTTCGACAGGGTTTTGACACTACTTGGACATTGGTTTTATTTTTCTAAAAAATAAGTAGTTATCTCCCTACACTGCTATATACTTTTTTTTCTCTTTTTTTCCTCAAAAATTCCTGATTTCAGAAGCCGGTCAACATGCAGATTTGAAGCAAAATAAATGTGCAAAACAAACAAGATGCAGCAGGATGGTCTTTTTCATTTCAGGTTGCTTGTCCTAGACGGACCCAACCCCTGTGTTGAGTCCCCTAAGCCAAATGCAACATGATGCAAATAAATGTTCCTACTAGGGATCCGTCATGAAGTCAAGTTATTCTATGTTCAAAACCTGGGTCGGTGTTCTAGACAGTGTACCCGAGCGGACAACTCGAGTTGAGGAAGGAGCTCCTTTCCGGGAACCAAAAGGCCAGCCGGCTTAGAAACTTTCCGAGCCTCTTTTATTTAGGGTATGACACTAACAGAATAGGGAGTCTCAACCAGTAAGCACATCCCAGGAGGTGAGAAGAGAATGTTTCGGCACAGTTTATATGTACAGTTCAAATAATATAAAAGCGGTAAAAAAACATCATTTTGCACGTTTAGGCCAAAACATGTAATAAGATCAAATAATAAATAAAGCCAAATATAACAATTCATCTAAGCTCGAATTCTGAACCCTGAACCAGAGATTCTGGGTTCGGTCCCCAACAGAGTCGCCAGAGCTGTCACACCTCTTTTTTCGCCCGCGCCACCCGCAAAATGGGCGCAGAGGGAGTTTTTCCAATTCAAGGACAATCGAAACGGGATTTGTTTATTTATTTCAGAGTCGCCACTTGGGAGATTTAGGGTGTCCCAAGTCACTAATTTAATCTCGAATCGAGGAAAAGAATGACTCTGTATTACAGTCCGCGAACCAGAAATTCGGATAAGGAATTCTGTTAACCCGGGAGAAGGTGTTAGGCATTCCCGAGTTCCGTGGTTCTAGCACAGTCGCTCAACTGTCATATTCGGCTTGTTTATCTGATTTTAGCAATTATGCACTTGGTGCAAGTTATGATTCTTTTACCGCTATTATTATTATTATTGTTATTTTAACAAGAAACAATGTTGTGAAAACGTATCTCGAACCTCGTCACAATCAATGTACACATGGTTATTGACACGTTTCGACTCCGTTGAGATTTGGATTTGGGTTACATAAATGTACACTCGTATTTAAGGACGTAATTTATTAAAGACGCGTCCTGAAGAGACTAGCGTATTGTTATTTTTGGGGAAGGACCATGGAGTTCACTAAGCGGCCGATCCCGAAGTCTATCCATTTATTATATCTTTTTATCGATGGGCCCCGCAACTTGTGATTTCTCTGGAGAGGCACGCTTCATTTTATTTTAAAGGATCGTCCTATAGTAACTATGTTTTTCTATTTCCGTCCATCTCTAAAATAAAAGAAGAAAAGTACCTAATTTATTTACATGCTTGCGGGTTATTATAGTTAAGTTTCGAATACGATTCGTTAATTCTAAAAATGATGCAATAAAGGTGATCCGTTTGCCATTTATGGGCCCAGGTCCAACATATATGGGGTAAAACTGGACCCGGGCCATCCTTAATCTAATAGGGTCTAGTTAATGGTTTCTACACATATTCATAGCTTGCAAAAAAAAATGATGTCATTTTGTTAACAGATTTCTGCAAATTTAAAGTGGCATTCTACTGGAATGAAAGAACTTCGAAATCTAATTTTTTATCCTAAATCATTTACATGCATGAAATTAACCAATGGTATCTAATTAAACAATGTTCGTACCAGTTTCAGAAACAGGCCATTTGTTTAATGAGATAACTATTGAATGTTTAAGAATAATCTAAATAGCCTAACATGCTTTTGATATATACTATTTAACAAATAATACTGAAGTAGAAGGACAGGAATTACTATACCATCAATCCTTCTAACTAAGCATACATGGGCAGTTTTCTCACTAAACTACTACAAAAGGCATGTCCAGTTATACATAAACAAACACCTACATGATTCTAATGAAAGAGGTATTCTAATGTATATACAAATAAGTAGACAACTACAATGAATTTAAAACTTCAACTCTTCATTTCTTTGTATTCATGCTTCAAGTTTCAGCCTACAAGAACCAGTGTATCAATTTGTGTACCTGGTATTTGGAAAGCAAAGAGAAGAAGAGGGAGATCAGTGCAGAAAACAGCAGTAGCATACACAACAACACAGCAGTACAACAACAACCAGTAAACCAGTAGCCAACAATAGCAGAAATCCTAGGAAAGATTAAAACCAAGCATGAAAACCCATGAACTCAATGCAATCAGTACTCCACCCACGGAAACCCAGGAAATACTAAACTGAAACCCCAGCAGTACCAAAATGAAACACAGACAGATGCAAGGAAATAGTAGTTTCTGATTTGTCAAACACTCAAGAAAAGCGGCCTGAAACTCTTAATTTAAAAGTTCGGCCTTAACACTCTATCTCTCTAGAAGAATTATCTCTCCTACCTCTCTCAAACTTTTCTTCCTCTTCTTTTAGTTCCCTTTTTCCGCTCTTTTTTCCAGAAATTTCTCTCTGCCAAATTCAGTCCTCAATCTCCTTTTTATACAGCCATCCCCATTTCAAACTTAGTGCCCTACCCCTTTTCTTATTCAAATCAGAATTTTTCCACTAAAAATCTGATTTTTTCACTTTAAATTCCACTAAGGAAACTTTTCCTTAATTTTAGCCTCCATTCCCTTTTGTTCCCCATTAGAGTATTAATTAATACCCCACTAACAAAGCACTAACACTAAAATATAAACCTAGCTGTTTCATTCCTAAACCAGCCCTGAAAACCCCTTAATATTACTGCCTCTTAATACAACTATTCAACTGTATTAAAATCTTAATTCTGAAATCTATTTAACTAACAATTAACCCAAAACTGATTTGATTACAGCTATAACCAATTCAGCTAGTACTTTAAGGTAGAAAATACATCAAATATAAAGGTTCCAGGGATTCAGAACAATGCTCCTAATCAAAACAGAATCTGAATTAATCGGATAACTAACAATTTGAAAACTATAAACAACAGAATGCCGAATGATTCAAACTATACGAACGACCTAATCAATGAAGCTTAATTAGTCGATTACGTATTAAAATTGACACTGAGCAAATCAGCAACAAAGAAATAGGCAATTCGGGTAATTTCAGTGTTATTGACAGAATCATGGATTAACTGGAAATTAACTAATCGACGCAACTTATTAATCGATTACACACATAATAATTACAGCAAACATAAACAAATGACATATTTGGACCAAATCAAAAGGTCTATTGGAGATGAGAAGATGAATTGAAAAAGCATGGAAAATCAATAAAACTAACTAAACAGATACATAGATAGAAAAATCATAAATACGGAATAAAGGAAAAAGAGAAATACCTCAGAACCTCAGAACTATACGGACCCATGATCGAACTCGGATTTGGACACTTTGAGGTCGAACAGACCTTAGTCGAAGTGTTCTCAACTAAGAACACTTCGATTAAGGTCGATTAAACCCCAAATCCTCACTTAATTTGGACGGATTCCATGATTTGGAATTTCTAGGGTTCCGTTTTTTTTTTATTTAGGGTTTGAACGTTTCTAGGCAGATTCGAAGGGAACCAGTGGTGGTTCAGGGGTGAGGGAGGGGTCACTTGGTATGAATTTGGAACGTATCAGGGTAGGTTCATGTTTGGATCGAATCTTCAAACGAAGATTCGAGGAGTTTCAGGAAGATTCGAAGCCAACGGGTACTAGATCTGTAATGAGGGTGGTCAGATGGCTTAGGGGTGTTAATTTGGTAGTCATCGGAACAAATGAGGTCTCAGACGGACTCTTTGATTGAAGATTCGAGACATTGGGTATGGATTCGAGGGAAACTAATACCAGATCTGGAAAGTGGATGTCGTGGGGAAGCTATGGTGTAATTTTAGGTCGTTTGGACCACCGGAACCGCAGTGAAGCGATTTCCGGTGGGCGGTGCATGGTGGCTAGAGGTGGCAGACATGTCTGGTCTCTGAAGATCATAGACGAAGGTGGAAAAGGGGGGTATGGCTTTGGGGGTGTGGGGTAAGGATTGGCCTTATCTACGGAGGGGTTGTTTCGATCTTAGCCGTTAGATCAATTAAGATCAACGGCCAAGATCAAGGGGGTTAAACTACACAGTGTCGTTTGGTTTAAACAAGGGGGGTCGGGCTTAACCGGGTAATAGGTCAGGGGTCGGGTTTGGTCACAACTTTGGGACCGTTTGATCATCTGAGATCAATGGTCCAGATTGAGACGCCGGAAACGACGTCGTTTGATAAAGGCTGGAGACGGGTTGGATTGGACCCGGGAATGGGGTGTGATTTTGGGCCTAACTTCTCTTTTAAAAACTGGCCCAGTCCGAATTTCTTCATATTTTGAACTCTTTTCCTTTTCCTTCTTTTATTTTCTAATTTAAACACAATTCCTAATTAATTTGTAAAATCAAAAATAAAACTACATAAATATTAATTGACACTTACAACAATTAGCACACAAATTAAAACCTTAAAATAAAATCACACAATGACAACAAATAGAATAACACGCATATTTTTATGATTTTCCTTTTAGAGCCAAATAATGGTTTAATTAATTCTTAAATGCATAATTAAATCCTAGATATGCATGCAACATGTATTTTTTTATTTTTCAATTAACTACAACAAAGTAAATACTTACGGACAAAACATAATAATTATCCAAAAGGCCACGTAAATCCTAAAAATTACACACCAAGAGAATTTTGTTTTATCTTTGATTTCTTTTGGAGTAGTTTTCGTGAAGCAAAAATCACGTGCACACATAAGGTAGCTAGGAAGGAAGCGAAGCTGGCGGTTACAGAGGCTAAGACTGCGGCTTATAGTCGTATGTATGAGGAACTAAGGGAGAAAGGAGGGGAGAATAAGTTATTTAGGCTGGCCAGACTGAGAGAGAGGAGAGCTCGAGATTTAGACCGAGTGAGATGCATCAAGGACCACGATGGTATAGTATTGATGGAAGATTCCCAGATTAAGAGGAGATGACAGACTTACTTCCAAACACTTCTCAATGAAGTAGGGGATCGGGATATTGTGCTCGATGAATTAGAGCATTCCGAGAGTCACGCTGACTCTGGGTACTGCAGGCCCATCAAGGTTGAGAAGGTCGTGGGAGCTATGAGTAAAATGAGTAGGGGCAAAGCGACCGGGCCTGACGAGATTCTGGTGGAATTTTGGAAGTGTGTGGGGAAAACAGGTTTGGAGTGGTTGACTGGGTTGTTGAATGTTATTTTAAGGCGAAGAGGATGCCAGATGAGTGGAGGTGGAGTACGGTGGTCCCACTGTATAAGAACAAAGGTGATATCCAGAGCTGTAACAATTATAGGGGTATCAAATTACTAAGTCATACTATGAAAGTATGGGAAAGTGTAGTGGAAGCAAGGTTGAGGATGACGGTATCCGTCTCCGACAATCAGTTTGGTTTTATGTCGGGTCGTTCTACTAAAGAAGCTATACACCTTGTTAGGAGGTTGGTTGAACAGTACAGAGATAAGAAGAAAGATCTGCACATGGTGTTTATTGACCTAGAAAAAGCGTATGACAAGGTTCATAGAGAAGTTCTCTGGAGAAGCTTGAAGGCAAAAGGCGTGTCGGTTCCCTACATTATGGCGATTAAGGACATGTATGATGGGGCAAAGACTCGGTTAGGACAGTGGGAGATGACTCTGAGGATTTTCCGGTTGTTATGGAGTTACCCCAAGGTTCTGCGCTCAGTCCGTTCCTATTCGCCCTCGTGATGGATGCGTTAACACATCACATTCAAGGGGATGTGCCATGGTGCATGCTATTCGCTGATGACATAGTTCTAATTGATGAGACGCGAACCGGTGTTAACGAGAAGCTGGAGGTTTGGAGACAAGCTCTTAAATCTAAGGGTTTCAAGCTTAGCAAGACAAAGACGGAATACCTGGAGTGTAAGTTCAGCGCTGAGCAGAGGGAAGTGGGCGTGGATGTGAGGCTTGAATCGCAGGTCATCCAAAGTAGAGACAGCTTCAAGTACCTTGGGTCGGTTATCCAGGGGGAGGGGAGATCGACGAGGATGTTACGCACCGTATCGGGGTAGGATGGATGAAGTGGAGGTTAGCATCTGGAGTATTGTGTGACAAAAGAGTGCCATTGACACTCAAAGGTAAGTTCTATAAAGCGGTGGTTAGGCCAGCCATGATGTATGGGGCTGAGTATTGGCCGGTTAAGAAATCACATATCCAGAAGATGAAGGTAGCAGAAATGAGGATGTTGAGGTGGATGTGCGGGCATAGTAGGATGGATAAGATTAGGAATGGTGATATTCGAGAGAAGGTGTGCGTGGCTCCCATTGATGACAAGATGCGGGAAACAAGGCTCAGGTGGTTCGGGCACGTTCAGAGGAGAAGCCCAGATGCTCCGGTAATGAGGTGTGAACGGCTGGTTGTGGAGGGCTCGAGAAGAGGTAGAGGGCGGCCTAAGAAGTATTGGGGGAGGTGATTAGGCAGGATATGGCGATGCTTCAGATTTCCGAGGACATGGCACTTGATAGGAATATGTGGAGGTCGAGTATTAAGGTTGTAGGCTAGGAGGTAGCTGAGTATTGTCTTATGTCATAACTTTGGGGGACTAGTTTGGTAAGGATACTATTTTGCTTTTGCTTGGTATCATGCCTCTTGATTTCATGTTGCTCTTATTTTTCCATATATATATATATATATATATTTCTTTCATATTGTTCTGTGGTGTTACTAATATTGTTTCTTTTTGTTCTTTTGTCCTTTTGTCTTATTGAGCCGAGGGTCTTTCGGAACAGTCTCTCTACTCCTCCGGAGTAGGGGTAAAGTCTGCGTACACACTACCCTCTCCAGACCACAGTAATGAAATTACACTGGGTTGTTGTTGTTGTTGTGATGTTCCAATTAAACATGGACTGTCTCTAAGGGGCGATACAACAGAGACCCCAGAAGGAAATTTAATGAGACAAAAGTCGGCATGGAATCCTAAGAGGCAAGTGCGACCCCACGCCACGTTAGATAAGGGTCCCACGGGCCCACTCCTTCGGCGTGGCACTAATATACAAGTCAGAAAAGATGACTCAGATCGCATACATCACAAAGGTAGGTCCCAACCACGTGGATCTCATGCATCTGTCTCTCTCAGGGAAAAAAGAGAATCTGCGATCAACACTTTATAACACGCATCATGTCTCAATTTATATTACTAGGAACAGTACTCTATTCTTAGTTATCATGTCACTTCCACAAAAAGTGTTCTCGTTTCATTCCTGTATTCATTGGATCCGAGGTTACATCAGTTGAAATATGTTCATATGATAGTTTCAAAATTGAAAGAGAAATATGGAATCAAAACTTAAAATTCATTAATTAAATATTGAAATTTAACTTCTGTTTTTCAAATATCTGTCTACTTTTTCGGCTTCCCTCTTTCGGGTACTATAAATATTAAACTACATTAATATGACAGCTTAGTAATATGTGAATTTGTCAAGTCAAGGTTGGCTATTTGGCCATTACCACCTACGTACTTAATTAACTAATTGATTTAATGGTAACGCTAGTAAACTGATATACGGAACATCAAATTATACTTCTTTTTTTCCAACATGAGATACTACTTACTAGCGAGGATTCCTGAATCCTGAGGCGCGAATGATTTCTTTACTAACCAATACAGTTTTTTTGTGGATTAGGATACGTGCCAAGTTTTACTCAACCATGCAAGTATATTACGAACTACGTTCTATATCACGATACATGGTAAATATACAAAACCTAGTCCACATATCCCGTTTGATGTGTTAATTAGTCAGGACTAATCTGGGATCATTTGCAGCAAAATTTTAACCTACGAAACATAAAAGGAAAAAATATGCTCAATCGATATCTAAGTCGCAAAAATATTGTACCATATATCCAACTGTTGTTTACCGTGAAAATGGTAACGACAATTAAATTTGTAAATGAGATTCTAAAAATACGTGATCTATTTTTATTCTAGTTGTTAAAGCAGACGATGTTATGAATATGAAGTACAATGATGAAATGCAAGCTAAAACGAGGCAATGATCAAACCGAGATGCCTGCTACCCGAGCGTAGGACTGGTCGATGGGGGACCTCGGGGTCAACGTCTGGGTCGAGCTCGAGCTATCGGGGGCAGTCGGGAATGGGATAACAGTTAAGATATGATTAAACAAGACTCTTTATGACCAATACCAAGCGCTAGAATGAAGAACAAGTAAGGAAGCAATAGATATTAAAGTGACCCCGGGCCAGTGAGAGCAAGCAAGTTAGAAAAAAGAGAGAGAGAGAGAGAGATATTATTGCACTTGTAGAGAAATAGTTGGAGCAACATCAGCCGAGAGCTTACAAAGTGATGGGGATCCCCTTTATATAGGAGGGAAATCCATTATAATGCAAAACGTGTTAACCGTGAAGGTACGGAGATAGGATGGCTAGTCGTGACGTCTTGAAAATAGGCCCCGGATAGGCCAGCCTTGTCAGGTTAAGTCGCGTGCCTTGGGAACTCCTCCCTCGCCTGCTGTATTTGTCAGAATGTGATGCCCTTCGAACCACTATCTATCGAACCCCGAGGATGAGTCTTGACCTTGGCTTCGAGCTTCGAGGGGCATGACCGCGAGAAGGCCCTATGACGGAGAAATAGGGCCCCCGAATTCGCTGTATACAGATAGTCTCCGCGTTTCTTAGAGTGAAGGCGATAAGAAACGATAACAAATGGTCTTGAACTCCTGTTTCCTCTGATGTTCTTGCGAACGGTTACGAGATGTTAAGGCGCACTATGTGCATCGTTCCTGCAGATTTCAGCATTGACTGCGGCGGTTGGCTTTCTTCAATGTACCCATAGTGCTTTTATAAATACTCACTTCTTCCTTTCTATTCCACTTCGTGTTAAAAAAACCTTAGTGAGGTTTGTTTTCCCTCGTTCTCGTTTTTTTTCAGGAACGCAACCCCTTTTTCTTCTTCCCTCAGATTTCTTCAAGGATGGCAAATATTTCCGCTTTTGCTTCCCAGGAGGTTGCGGGCTCATCTTCTTCGTTTTTCTCTCAAGGCGAAGTGGCTACTCCCCTCCCCCCCCCATGCTGAGGAGTGCATCTCGGGACCCTTTGTGATGACCTCCAATTTTAGGGCCGAGAGGCCCTCCTCGAAGTCAGGACACCGCGAGCCTGTAACTCGGTATATCAGCTCTATAACAGATATTGAAAGAGTGAAGGTCGATTGTTGTTGGGGGAATACCGTGCTCATGGAGATTTCCGCTCGGAATGAAGATATTTCGGCTCATAGGGCCGGCTTTCTAAGTGTGTACACCCACCCATGCACTTTAGGGCCGGTGGGGCCATCCTCGCCCCCGATCGACCCTGTGATTCTCGACTTCTGCCGAGTTACCAGGTAACTCTGGGTCAAGTTCATCCTTCATTCAGGCATGTGGTTTATATGATCAGGCATTACTCGAGCATGACATAAGGAATGCCTTTCACCCTGAACCATTTGATCCGGATGTATAGTCCTCGTTTCCTTCGCGGGGGCTTAATCAAGCTTTGCTGTCGAGCCCCGAGATCCCCTTTTGCCTCCACCGAGGAGTTCAGGGACGACGGATGGTTAAGCCGATTCGTCTGAGTGAGGACGTCTGACCTGATCCCAGTGGAAAAGATGCCATTCCCTGAGAAGTGGAACACCGGGCGTATGTAAACGTGGTGCCTTTGCTCCTTCTTGGTGATTTCTCCTCATACGTCTAACTCTGTTTTTCTTGTCTTTTCAGCCGTAGCGATCTATCCTGACACGGTGTCGAATCTCCAGGGTTGGGTTGGTCATTTGTACTCAATCTGCCCGTATACCGATCGAGCGTAGCGGGATTTATCCCGAGCTCGGTAGGAAGCCAAAGACCATGGTGAGCCTCGAGCCTCGATGCGTCCGTGCATTTTGACGTAGCTTGCTGTTAGTAGCTTTCTCCGTCCTGTGCATTTAACCTCTGCATCTATGCAGGTCTTGGAGGAATCCCACTGACTAGGGAGGTGTCGTCCGATGGAGGGGACACTCTGATGCTCGATGAGGAGAAAAAAAGGCAGGAGAGCCTATTGGTTGAGCCACCGGATCCCAAGAAGATCAAGGTGGAGAGTTCCAAGGTTGACCTATCGATTCCGACCTCCGGGGCGACGTGAAATCCTCATGTTGAAGGTGAGAGAGAAAGTGGCTTCTTGGCATTCCTCGCAAAGTGTTTGGGATCGATTAATCCTCGGGTCGTGGGGATAGATGCTTCCGGACATGAGTCTGATATTGGCGCGACCCAGCTTTATGGCGGTAAGGAAATGAATGGGGTATCGAGAACTGCTATTGAATTGGCAGGTGGCCGGAGTCCTACTCGAGCCGGGACGCCTATGGCAGGCAGTTTGGAGGGGCCTCAACCTGGGGCCCGGTATGAACAAAGGATGGAGATTTCGGCCCATTAGCCCGTTGCTTATTGTTGATTCTCCAAAGGGGGAGATCCTTCCATCTTACGGAATGCAAGACGAGTCTCGCAAGGATCCTTCCGCGGTAGGAGCACTGATCAAAGGCGGAGACGCACTCGAGAGGCTGGCGATCATTCTTGAGGGTAGTTCCGAGGTCAACGCCTCATTTATTTTTGGCGAGATGGGCAGACTTTGTGAACGGGTAACTTCTGCTAGCCTTGTCTGCCGCTTCAAGCTGCTCCAACTTTTATTCTCCTAACTTTTTTATGTGATTTCATGCCGAAGCGCTTTATAACCAGGCTCTTGCCCAGTATCAGGATGAGGTGAGCCGCCATGATCGTGAGAAAGCCTATTTCACCGAACAGGTTACTCACCCCCTATTTTTACTATCATTTGGGCCCCTATGAAATTCCATCGCTTTTAACTCTTCGGGCCTCGATTTGTGCAGTTTGAAAAAAAGAACACCGTGTTGAGAGGGGAGCTTCGGGCCAAAGATGCTAAAATCTCCAAGCTTATGGCATGTGAGTGAGGTAGCTTCCGAGAGGGACAACCTTAGGGGGAGAGTTACCTTGATCGAGCGTCAGCTCCAGGACGCGAAGGAGGATAGTGGCAAATACAAGAACCTTCATTCTGAGCTGGTGGCTGCATTGTTTCGGATCCAAGCTGAGGTCGA
The DNA here is from genome assembly GCF_000393655.2 of Nicotiana sylvestris. Lineage (NCBI taxonomy): Eukaryota > Viridiplantae > Streptophyta > Magnoliopsida > Solanales > Solanaceae > Nicotiana > Nicotiana sylvestris. The sequence continues at coordinate 152,135,562 of NC_091059.1, forward strand.
GGCACTTGTATATTTGCATGGAGAAGGAGCGGTCGTCGCGGATTCTTGTGTTGAGAGGACGTTCGAGGGGGCTGGCCCAACTTTACCTCGAGTCGCGGATCTTTCTTGGTCGAGCTCTCGAAGGCTGACTATCGAGGGCGCATTGGAAGGCAGCTCGAACGGTGTCAAAAATGGGGGTGGATCCCCAGAGAGAGGGGATGCCATCGAGAAGGGGCCATCGGGGGACTCATGATCGCCTGTATGCAACCTTTGAGGTTGTTGGTTCGGCAACAGATTAGGATTTGTTGTTTTTTCCTGTTGATCTCCCTGTTTGTATACAATACTTTTATTTTGGCATATGCATGAAGAGAATCTCATGGCTTAGTTTCCCTTATTTCCCTTTCTTCTCTGAATTCAGCAAGGATTTGCGAAAGAGCCTTAGACCCGCAATATAGCCCATTTAGGCTAGTTCAGGAGTTGTCATGCGGCTGGTCGATGCGGCCTCTGTTGTGAACTGTCGTGAGGGGTTTTGCGCTTTTGCCCAGTCATTTTCGTAGAGTTTTCGGGTCGAGTTTGTCTCGAGCCTTATTGATTTCCTCTCTCTTATGCCTGTGCGGTCGGGTGATAATAGTTGTTATCCCTTGCCCCTAGGCATTTGTTTTTAGCTTGTTTTGGGTTCAGTCTTCGAGTCGTATTGCGACTCGAGCTTTAATTTACCCTCAAGCTTTTTGCGCCTGTATGGGCGGATGGCAATGGCTCTTGCACCTTGGGTCGAAGCGACCTTTTGAGTGTGTGGCCCGGAGGCTCGTTTGGCTGGAGGCAATGGCGCTTACGTTGCCCTTAGGCATGTTGTAGTTTAACTATTTTCGATCTGATCTCTGAATCGGGTTATGACTTGAGCTCATTTTAATCCTCAAGTTTTCAATTTCTACGCTGGCGACAGTAGCTCTTACGCGGTTTTGGTCATTGAGACCTTTTAGTGTGCGGCCCGGAGGCTTATTTGGCTGGCGATAATGGCTCTTATGCTTTTGCCCGTAGGCTTTTTATAGGCTTTGTATTCCTCTCGTTAAGGTCTTTTTGAAATAATTTTGCCTGACTCATCGTCGGTTTGGGAAGAACCTCGATTTCAAGTCGTTAGCGGCGATGTTTAAGCACCTCGAAAGGTTTTTAGCTCGTAGGCCGAGTAGATCGAAGCCTTGTGATTTGGATCTGACATGGTCGAAGCTCGTTTGCCTGTTGAGGGAAGCCTATTTTAACCAATTCTTTCCGAAGTATATTCGAAGTAGTGGCCTACAATTTTTTTTAGCGATGGTCGGGCATCCCCAAGTCGCGTTATTGTAGCTGGATCAGCCATTTTGAATGTAGTCATATGTGTTTGGCCGGAGCCATTTTTGATCCCCGAGCGATAGTTTAGGCGTCTACACCAAGGTTATGCCCTTTCGGGATTCTTACGAATGCGACGTATAGCCTAAACTTCGGGATTTTGAGTTTTATGCATGTAGTAAGGTCTAACAATTTGTCATGTCGGTTGAGGTCTTACAGTTTGTCATACCTGTTGAGGTCTTACAGTTTGTCATGCCTGTTGAGGTCTTACAGTTTGTCATGCATGTTGAGGTCTTACAGTTTTTCATGCCTGTTGAGGTCTTATAGTTTTTGTTGCTATGTACAATTGATCTGGTTATATCGAGTATGCTCGCTCGGGGTCTTACAATTTTGGGTTTTCCAGTGCATGGCGATTGATGACAGTCTCCTAGTTATCAAGTTTGCTTGGGCTCGAAGGCCGTTATTCGTGAGCTCAGAGTTGCCTTGATGGGGCTTTATGAGCCCGGAGTTCCGACCCTGGGATCGTGCGGATGCCAACTTATTGACGCTAAATTTTCGAGTATTTCGGGACGCATTTGATGAAGGGATCCCCGTCGAGAGTATACTGAGATTTCCTTTGTTAGAGTATGAGATACTAAAAAGATATTCTTTTATTGATTGGCATAAATACACGCTGATTCGTTGTTGTGAGCTCGGCTTGTGCGGGCGGCGCGGCTTCTTGGACTGTCTTATCCGATACATTATTTCCTATTGGGGCCTCGTTCTTCATTTCCCTGGGGCAGGGCTGGTTGCAAAGGAAGTCTTGTAGGCTCTTTGAATCCTACTTGGGAAGTGCATGGACGTTTCCTCGTTAAAAACCCTACCGGCAAAATCCTATTTCGGGATTTAAAAAAACCCGGTCGAAAGAAAAGAGTGCGACGTCTGCTCGAGGATATTTGCGTAGTTTTACAACTGGATGCCCTAGCAGTAATACCGCTTGAGCATCGATACATTCCAGTTACTCGGAAGTTGCTCACCCTCCATGGTGCCAAGCTTATAGGATCCTTTGCTAACTATCCTAAGGATGCGGTACGGCCCTTCCCAATTCTGGACCAGCTTCCCTTCATTAGGGTTTCTGGTGTTGAGAGTAACCTTCCTTTGGACCAAGTCTCCGCTTCCGAAGTATCGGAGATTTGTTCTTCTGTTGTAGTATCTTTCGATTTTCTGCTTCTAGGCAGCCATCCGAACTAGAGAGGCTTACTGTCTTTCGTCGAGCAGCTCGAGGGCCGTTGCCATGGCTTCGTTATTCGATCCCTCATTAGTGTGCTGGAATCTGGCGCTTGGTTCCCCGACCTCCACTGGTATCAGTGCTTCGGTGCTATATACAAAGGAGAAGGGTGTCTCCCCGGTGCTTGATTTTGGAGTTGTCCAATATGCCTACAGCACCTCGGGCAGCATTTCTCTTTATTTTCCCTTGGCGCTCTCCAATTTTTTTTCAAGTTTTGAATGATGGTTTTACTCGTAGATTCGGCATGGCCGTTCGCACATGAGTGGTATGGCATTGACAGGATTCTCTTGATTTTGTTGTCTTCAAGGAACTATGTTACCTTGCTCCCAATGAATTGCCTCCCGTTGTCACATGTTATTTCGGACACGATCCCGAACTGGCATATGATGTGTTCCTATATAAAATTGATGACCTCCTTCTCTCTTATTTTCTCGAAGGCCTGCGCTTCCACCCATTTAGAGAAGTAATCAGTCATAAAAAGAATGAATCTAGCCTTACCTGGTGCCATCGGTAAAGGGCTGACGATATCCATTCCCCATTTCATGAATGGCCATGGTGATAAAACGGAATGCAATTGTTCACTGGGCTGGTGGATCATGGGAGCGAACCTCTGACACTTGTCGCATATTCAGACGAACTCCCTGGCGTCTTTTTCTATACTGTCCCAATAGTAGCCCGCTCTAATCACCTTTCGGACTAAGGAGTCGGCCCCGGAGTGATTTCCGTACGTGCCCTCGTGGATCTCTCGGAGAACATAATTTGTGTCGCCAGGTCCCAAGTATATCGCCAGGGGGCCATCGAAAGTTCTCCTATACAGAGCCCCATTTTCGTCGAGCAAAAATCGAGATGCTTTGGTTCGCACGACCCTCAATTCTTTTGGATCTGTAGGTAGCTTCCCGTCCTTCAGATAAACGATGTATTTGTTTCTCCAATCCCATTTCAGGCTGGTGGAGTTAATTTCCGCGTGACCTTCTTTGACCGCAGATTTGAACAGTTGGACGATAGCTTCGGGGAGCAGGTCCTCTTCTTCAGCGGAAGATCCCAGGTTTGCGAGGGCATCGGCCTCGCTGTTCTGCTCTCGGGGTACATGGACTAAGATCCATTCTTTGAAGCGACGTAATGTGATTTGGATTTTGTCCAAATACCTTTGCATCCTGTCCTCTTGGACTTCGTAGATTCTGTTGACTTGGCTTACCACGAGGAGCGAATCGCATTTTGCCTCGATAGTCTCGGCTCCCAAACTTTTGGCCAACTCTAAACCTGCAATCATAGCCTCATACTTGGCTTCATTGTTAGTTAGTTTTGTGGTTTTTATGGATTTCCTGATTATACCGCCGACGGGCGGCTTTAGGACTATACCAAGTCCGGATCCTCTTATGTTTGTGGCACCATCTGTGAACAGGGTCCATACCACGGAGGACATTCCTAATTTTAATAAAATTTCCTTCTCTACCTAGGGCACGAGGGATGGCGAAAAATCGGCCACGAAATCCGCCAGGATTTGGGACTTGATGGCCATCCAAGGTTGATACTCGATATCATACCCCTCGAGCTCAATGGACCATTTGGCCAATCGACCCGATAACTCAGGTTTATGCAGTACACTCCGGAGGGGATAAGTCGACAGGACACAGATACAGTGGCACTGAAAGTAAGGCTTCAGCTTGCGCGAGGCGCTCATCAATGCGAGAGTCAATTTTTCCAGATGCGGGTACCGGTTTTCGGCATCCCCCAAGGTTCTGCTTACATAATAACCAGGAAATTGTGTACCTTACTCTTCTCAAACCAGCACACCGTTTACCGCTATTTCAGACATGGCCAGGTATAGGTACAACTTTTTATCCTCCTTGGGTGTGTGCAGTAAATGCGGGCTAGACAGGTACCGTTTTAGTTTTTCTAGGGCGTGTTGGCATTTTGGAGTCCATTAGAAGTTGTTCTTTCTTTTTAGCAGGGCAAAGAAATGGTGGCTTTTGTCCGATGACCTTGATATGAATCTGCCCAGGGCCGCGATCCGCTCTGTCAGCCGTTGAATGGCTTTTACGTTGTTCACCACTGTGATTTCTTCGATGGCCTTTATTTTGACGGGGTTGATCTTGATCCCCCTATTTGAAACCATGAAGCCTAGGAATTTGCTCGAGCCTACTCCAAAGGCACACTTCTCAGGATTGAGCTTCATGTTGTAGCTTCTAAGGATGTTGAAAGTTTCCTGCAAATGGGTCAGATGGTCCTCTACGCGCAGGGATTTGACTAGCATATCATCAATATATACCACCTGTAAGCACGTGATTTTTGCCCAATATGAGAATTACTCCCAAAAAATCCAAAAATAAAATGATTTTTCTTTGGTGTGTAATTTTGTGATATTTTGTGATATTTTGAATAATTATTTGCATTTGTCTGTGCATGTTTATTTGCTAAATTAATAAAAAATACAAAAATATGTCGCATTTTGCATGTAGGATTTAATTCTACAATTGTTAGTAATTGAATTTGTTTTACAAAAATTAAAAATTACAAAAATAGGCATCGTTTGCATTTTTAGCATTTAATGTCCAAATATACAATTTTATGCTTAATTAATACTTAATTGTGCGTTAATTGTTATTGGGAGTTAATTTGCGCTTTTATAACTTAATTTAGTTCTTAATAATAGTTTAAGTATTTTTATAATTTAGTTTTAGAGAAATAAAAGAAGAAAAGAGAGCGAAAATATAAAGAAAGTCGGAATTAGGCCTCTTCTTCGATTTCAAGCCACAGGCCCAAAAAATGGCTCAATCTTCCCTACGACCCAGTCCATTTCGAACTGGGTCGACCCAGTCCATAACCCAAAAGACCCAAACCCCTTTGTTTTACATTTTACAAAACAAAACAAAACAAAAAGAAGACAAAAACCCTAAAAGTCTAAACCATCCGCCCCCCCCCCTCCTATCTTCTTCTTCTTCCTCAAGCTCACCTCCCTCCCAACCATGGCTGCCCGGCAACCATCCTCCAAATGATCAGTCCAAACGCCGGAAAACCAGACCCCTCCACCATCCGCCATTGACGAGCAACGTTGTTGCTGCATTTTGCTCGTCGACCAGCTCAAACCTTACGTCCAAACACCCCTCGACGGACAGCTGCTTCATCGTCAACCTCCCCATCGCTGTTCTGCCGATGTTGCTTCTTCTCCCCGTCGTCCCCGTCGTCGGACAGCTGCTGCCATGGTCGCCGCTGTTGCTGCCGCGATGTTGATGCTGCCGCGACGCTGCTTCTTCCCCTCCATATTCACGTCGAGTTGCTCGTCACCGCTGCTCACATTTCTGCCATGGACGAGCAAGCTTGATGCTGCCATGGCCAGCTGCGGGCTGCTGCTCCTTTCCCTCCGTCTTCTTCGTTTGGTCGAGGGTTTTTCGTCGAGTCAAGATCCTGTACGTCGTGAGTTCATCGTCAAGTTCGTTGTTTGTTTGGTCGTTATTCGTCGTTTCAATCCGGTTAGTAGTTTTTTGAATTTTACTTCGTCCGTATTTTGTTTTGTTATTTTTCGAATCTAAAATCGGCGAATGTTTGTTTTGTTCATGTCTATGGTTAGATATTTGATTTTTGGTTTTGTTCATGTTCATGTTGTTTGTTAAATTAATTTTCAGATTTCAAAATAGAAGTTTAATTAGTTGTTTTCATATTCATTTCATGTTTGTATTATTGTTTAAGTAAATATTTGTTAGTTTGATGTTTGTTAGATTCAAATTGAAATTTAATTAACTATTTCTTCAATTTGTTTCATGAGTTTATGTATTGTTAGAAATTGTTAATATTGTTAAGTTCAAGCTTAAGTTCATAATTGTTTATTCGTCGATCTTGTTATTTGTCTAAAAAGAATTTAGTTGTGTTAAAGGAATATATTGATTTAATCGTTTAATCCGTCATGTTTGTTGTGTTAAAATAGATTCATTCATGTTCATACTTTGTTTGGATGATCTTGAATCCGAATTTTGTATAGTTTGATTTCTTGTTTACCATTTATGATTATTTCTTGAATTGTTCTCATAATCTTGTTTAAAGTTTAATATAAGAATTGTTTGTTGTAATGTTGTTTGAATTGATTTTAAGTTCAATATGATTGAATTTAGAAATCTTCATACTTTGTTTGTTGTTGTTGTTGAATCCGAAAATAGGATTGTTTGTTGCTAAAATATTGTTCAATCAAATTTTAGTTGTTCTTTGTTGTTCAATTTGTGTTCATGTGATTTGTTGTTGAAATGTTGTTAAAATCGTGTTCATGTGATATTGTTGTTATGATGTTCATCCGTGTTCATATTGTTGTTAGAACATTGTTAGAAATTGATCATATTGTCTATATTTTGGTTAAGTTTGATTAATTGATGTGTTATAGCTGATGGGTAGTTTGGTAATTTGTAGTACGTTCAGGGGTAGTTTGGTAATTTCAGTAAGGTCGTGAGGGGTAGTTTAGGAATTGTACATTTTGTAATTATTTATTTGAAGCATGGGGGACAAAATAAAATGGGGTGGGTTGTGATATGGTTATTTAATATAAAGGGGGAATCTTGCATTATTTTATGTTAGGCATGGGGGACAAAATGAAATGGGGTGGTGTGATATGTTTATTTAATGTAATGGGGATGAGTGAAAAGATAATGGGTTGGGTAGAGAAAAAATATTGATTTTAATTAATTGAAAAGTTTATGGGATGGGTTAAATATGTGAAGTTTTGAAATCAAAAAAGAGAATACAGACAGACAGACAAAAAAAAAATACAGATAGAGAGGAAAAAATCTGACAGAAAGAGAATACGAGAGAAAAAAAAAGGTTGAACATTTAAGAGAGAGAAAATTCCGAAAAAAAAAATATTTAAACTTTGTTTAGTTTAAAAAAAATATTCTGCTTTCTTTCATTGTTTGAAAATTAGCATTAATAATTGTTGTGTCATCAAAGCTTGAAGCTTTTATTTTTGGGATTAATACTCCACCGGTTTGCAAACTCTGTTCCTGGGTTGTTACTGTTGCTGGATTGTTGCTGCTGTGCTGTATTGTTATTACTGCTGCTGATTCTCATCTTTCATTTTCTTTTGCTTCCAAATCAGGTACACAACTGACACGCTGGTTATTGTAATCTGAAATATGAAGTATGAATACGAAAATGAAGAGTTGAAATTCTGAATTATATTTAATTATATTCTGAATTTTATTTGTATGTATAAATTATTTAGCTTGCAAAAAATCAGAATCATGTAGATATTTAATACATATAGTGAAACATCGGATGATAGCTTAACGGACGAACTACCTATATATTGCCTAAAAATAAATAAATGGTGTAGTAACTTCGTCTAGTTAATTCGCTATTGTTGGATGATTATCATGTCTCAAAAAACACGTTAGTTTATCAAAATAGACCATTTTGGAACTTGGAAGAATGTTGTTTAATTAAATATTATTGGTCAATTTCAGCCTGTAAATAAATTAAGACATTTTTCTTATTTATTTTGTAGAGACAAATTTAATAGAGAATAATGTAGGCATTTTAGGATTGTCTTTTAAAAAATAAATGAGACGAGCCTCGCCGAATAAAAAATACAAAATTGTGGGGCCCTCAATAAATATTTAATTGAGTATTTAGAATTCGGGATGGACTGTTTAGTGAATTCCACAGTCTTACCCATAAATAATAATACGCTAATCGCTTTAGGCACGATTTAATAATAATACATTCTTAAACACGGGTGCGCATTTATGCGACCCAAATCCAAATCCTAAAACATTGAATAAAAATACGTTCCGGATCGCGGGTGCATTTTATGTGACGCAATCCAAAGACATGTTTTTAAACGATGTTCATATTCTTGTAAAAATAATAATAACAATTATGAAAGCGGTAAAAAGATAAAATTTGCACATAAGTTCATATTTGTATAAAATCAGATAATCAAGCCGAATATAACAGTTGAGCGACCGTGCTAGAACCACGGAACTCGGGAATGCCTAACACCTTCTCCCGGGTTAACAGAATTCCTTATCCGGATTTCTGGTGCGCAGACTGTTAAACAGAGTCATTCTTTTCCTCGATTCGGGATTAAAATTGGTGACTTGGGACACCCTAAATCTCCCAAGTGGCGACTCTGAAATAAATAAATAAATCCCGTTTCGATTGTCCTTTAATTGGAAAAAACTCCCTTGTACCCCCTCGGGTATGTAAAAAGGAGGTGTGACAGCTCTGGCGACTCTGCTGGGGAATTTTGACCCAGAACCACTGGTTCAGGGTTAGAAATTCGAGCTTAGATAAATTGTTATATTTGGTTTTATCTGATTTTTACATGTTTGAGCCTAATGTGCTAAATGCTGCTTTTACCGCTTTTATATTATCTGAACTATATATAAACTGTGCCGACACCCTTCTCTCTTTACCTCCGGGGATGTGCTTACTGGTTGAGACTCCCTATTCTGTTAGTGTCATACCCTGAAATAAGAAAGAGGTCGGACAAGTTACGAAGCCGGATGGCCTTTTGGTTCCCGGTAAGTTGCCCCCTCCTCGACTCGAGTTGTCCGCTCGGGTACACAGTCTAGTACACTGACCCAGGTTTTGAATATAGAATAACGTGACTTCATGCCGGATCCCTAGTAGGAACGCTTATTTGCATCACGTTGCATTTGACTTAGGGGACTCAACACAGGGGTTGGGTCCGTCTAGGACTAGCAACCTGATATGAAAAGGCCATCCTGATGCATCCTATTTGTTTTCCGTGCATTTATTTGTCTCGTGCCCGCATGCTGACCGGTGTTTGAATATTATGAATATTGTGAAATTGAAAAAAAGGAAATAGCGGGGAAAAAGAATATATCAGTTAGGGAGTTAATTGATTATTTTAGAAAAAAAAATCAATGACCAATTACTGGCGAAACTCTGCCGAAATTTTGAAAAAAAAAAAGAGGAAAATATTTTATTTTGTTTTACTAAAAAAAAAAAAAAGAGTCTTTTATTTTTTTTTGGAAAAATAGATTGTTTTATTGTTTGTTGAAAATGGAAAAAAAATCGTTATTTTGTCTTTTTCAAAAATAGAAAAGGAAAATAGATTGTCTTGCCAGGAAAAAATAAAAATGGAAAAGAGTCATGTTTTAAAATAGTTCGGTTAATTTGCCCGAACTACGCGGGTTTGATTCTCACCGGATGTGAGATACGTAGGCAACCCTCATCGAGTCCAACCCCCCTTTTGCTAAAAACGCCAAAAACAAATAAAAAAAACAAACAAAAAAAAATATAGCAAAAATATATGTCAAATTTCTAAGAAGTCGGGTGACGTTGTTTTATCAAGACATAGCCGAATGTTCCCGAAAGGGACGCCGGAAGGCTGACTTTGCATAAATAGCCACCTTTGGGTCATTTTTTTTAGATTTGGACCGGTTGACCCACACAGCCTTAAGAATCTTCGTCCCCGAAGCGTTGAAAGGCCGTGTTTGCAATATTGAGTTTTCTAATTTGAAAAACAATAAAAAGAGTCATAAAAAAATCAGGTGATGCTGTTTTATCAAGACATAGCCGAATGTTCCCGAAAAGGGACGCCGGAAGGCTGACTTTGCATAAACAGCCACCTTTTGGGTCATGTTTAGGATTTTGGTCCAATTGACCCACACAGCCTTAAATATCTTCGTCCCCAAGGTGCTGAAGGGTCGTGTTTGCGACACCAGGTTTTTATTGTAATTTGAAAAAAAAAAAGAGTCAGCGGTCAGGTGAATACCGTTTGGATTTTGGGTCAAAATAAGCCGAGCCAGCTTCGGCCGCGTCTTAAACCGTTCTTGCCGAAATAGCTTTAGAGTATCTTTCAGTTGTCGAAAGGCTATTTTCGTAAAAGAATGGACAAGTTTGTATAGTGTCGTAAAATAATCCTCTCCGGCCTCAAAATTTGGAAGAGGCCACATTTTCAAAAATAACCGTTTAGTTGCATTTGTCAAACGGAGAAAGGAAGATGACCATTTGTTTTGGAGTTTGTAAATCTTTTGATTAGAATAGGTGGTTTGTTTGATTTTCGAGTTTGTAGGTCATCTTCAAACTTTTGAAACCCAGTTTGTTTTAAATTGAAAAAAAATGTTTAGTATTATTTATCTTTTATTGGTCCGAACTACGCAAGGTCTTATTCATGCGGGGTCATGATACGTAGGCAATCTCCATAAGATTCGACCACCACTGAAAAAGAAAAAAAAAGGGAAGAAAGAAAAATAAAAGAAAGCGCAAGTGCATCGCATCTCTGATAGAACGGTTTAACTGCTTAGGTGCATTGCATCTCTAATATATGATTATCTGTCAAATGCCCTGACACTAACGTGATGGCTTCCCTTTGCTGTGTTCATATATAGAAAAGTGGTTGGTTGTGGTAACTCCTCCCTGCAAAGCAAATGACACAGAACCTCAGAACAGGGTGGGTCGGTACTGATGACCGACAACAATTGGTCGAACAGAACAACGGGTTGGTAGAAGAAGTGAAAATGCTGAGACAACATGTGGCAGACATGTATCAGGCATGGATAACTGGGAAAGCACCACCCCCACCACCGCCAAGCTTTTCAAACTCTGGCATTACCCATCCCCCATACTCTCCATCCCAGCCCACTTATGACAGCTTTCCTAGCTACCCGAGTAGCTCCATCACTCGTCCACGCTACTCCCCTCCCCAATGCTACTTCTCTCCACGAGATTCCCAAAGACGGGCTTCACTTTCCAAATACCCAGCTCCACAGAAGGCCTATCCACCCTCACAAGCCTACCGGAAGCCCCCTGGATCAGGTTTCCGGCCCAATCAAGCATTTAGGAACGAAAGGTTGCTGAAACGAGGAAAGGCTCTCACCCCTATCGGAGTATCTTATGCAAGTCTGTTTGAAAGGCTAAAGCATGCTGGCTCGATTGAGCCACTCCCCGCATGTACTCCAAATCCACTTGCAAGGAGCTTTGATCCGGCAGCGCGATGCGCCTACCACTCCAATGTCATAGGGCACAACATTGAGAGCTGTCATAGTTGGAGAAGGGAAGTAGAGAAAATGATCCAAGAAGGGCGGGTTGTGATTAATAACAGTGACATGGTGCACTCGAGCCCCCTCGAGAACTTGCCAACGGATGTTGATGATATTGAAGCTGGTAATGGTCTTGGCAGTATCGATGCAAAGCTCAATGGCTAAGATGCCAGTCTTGATAAAGTGGAAGGACGCTCTGTTCCTTGGTTAACAAGAGAGAAGCTTGTGGTGGCTTATTTTGTTGACATTTATGTTGTTCGGATTATTAGGGTTATAAGTCGGATATTGTCTTGTCCAGTTTGTTTTAGGATTTTGTTCTGGATTGTTTTGTTTGTTTTGTTATTTAAACCATTTCACCGGTAGTCTAATACAAAATCCGGTCTTTCTTTATTTCCAGTCATCTCTTTGTTTGGTCCTTTTATCATTTTTGTTCAGTGCCGATTCTAGTGACATGACATGCGCACACAGTTTGGGCCTAACCTTAAAAGTTAATCGTAAAACCTTGGAAAGGCGATCAGACCATTTAAAGGAAATAAGAACGGTTTGGGATTATTTGAAGCCCGAGTCATGTAGAACTGGGGCAAGTTAAACACAAAGAAAACCGTTAAAATCAAGATTCTCCAAATTGGCGTGAGGGTCATTCATGATAATGAGAGTGTCGCCCAACGATGTTTTAGAAATAACAAAGGGAAAAGCAATTGTTTAACATAATTGTCAAGCCCAGCACCGTCGGAAGAGACTATAAATCTATTGTTTGTTGTGTTGTTTGCATTCGGCATGTTTTGAAGACTGGAATGACGAATGCATTTTGTTCTGCTACCTAAACACTTTATCCTTCATTACCCCTTTTGAGCCTTACTTATTTTTCTTTCATACCCCTCGTTCGGAATCAGTAAAAACGACTAGAAAACGCGAGCATGGCATGAAAACATGAAAAAAAAAAGAAAAAAAAAGAAGAAAAGAAAACAACAAAACGAAAAAGAAAAGAAAAGAAAAATGATAACAAAAAAAACAAAAGAAAGTCAAATGAAAAAAGAGGAATTGGGAACTACGTTTGACCTGATTCCTCAAAGAGGATACGTAGGCGCTTCACGGCTCGGTCATAGGGTGCTTAATGGCCACAATGGTCATAGTGTACATGGTGTAATAAAAATAATAAAAAATAAGTAAATAATCCCCAAGCAAGAAACTGGGTCAAGGGTTGCGCTTGTTGTAAACAAATATGATTTCGAAGGTTGTAATTTTGAACCCCAAATTTGATTTGTTTTTTAGCCTTTAATACCCTTTCTTTCTAGCCTGTCCAAAAACCCACATTACGGTCCAAAGAAAGACCTTCTGACCAGTCTGCAAAAGATGCCAAGTCAGACAAATGAGAGTCTTACCGGCGAACATAACATTCTGTTCCACAGCAGAAAGGACTCTAATCTCCAGCAGAGAGAGTCATACCGGCAACACTCCAAATCCCCAGCTGGAAAGTGATACAAATGAGAGAGTCTTATCGGTGAAAATCTTCACGGACACCATAAGGCGATGAAAGCTGAGAGAAAAACCAAAATGAGAGAGGCTTGATAGTGAAAACCCTTCGGGCACTACAAGTCGAATAAGATTGAGAATCAGATGGGGAATTTCCAATTGAAGGTCTTGAAAGACGATTAACGACGGAAGATAGGCCACAAATGCATGCCATGACCATTAGAGTCGGTGTCTGCCTTTGATAGGTTTTTATTTATAGTTTCTTTTGTTACAGAGTCATCTTTTTCATTTGTATTTTATTCTGTTCCCTTTTTATCTTTTTCCTTTCATAGAAAAACTCCCCAATAGAGTCTGTCTGGTAAAAAACAAGTGTGAATTGACTTCAAAATATGCCATCAGCTTTCCAATTATGCAAGATAAGATCTGACCAGTACATCCAAGTGGTATAGTCAGCAAGGAACAAACGCGAGGCCAGTGTCAAAAAAGATATCCCCAGCAAAAGGGAATTGACAAAAGGATTGACAAGTGTCAAGAGGGATACCCTTGCCGAAATCAAAGGTTATAAACCTCAAGGCCAAGGCCCGTTGAACAAAGCAAGAAGAGCAGTGAGCATGATTTGGGGAAATTCATACTAGACTAAAAGGTCGGGGAAATGCCAGTTTCCGAGCTATGCCACAAAAGAAGAGGGATATCCCCAGCAGAAAGGGATTATCCCCAGCAAATAATATCATCCCCAACAAGTTGTGGAGCGCAGAGCAAGGAAGGAGAAAAGGAAAAGCCATCCCAGTAGGAGTATCACAACCAACCACCACGTTTTAAACTAACAAATTTTGTTTGATTTGAAACAGGTAAAGGAAATGGCATTGATGACAGAAATGCATGCCATAAGGGAGACTGTCAAACTGGGGCAGAAAATTTTCCTTTCATTTGGAAAATTTTCTGGAAGTCAGGTACCCATTCGAGGAAGAATAAAGATAGCACCAGTCTCAAGGGAAGTGGTGTTTGAACCAGTGTTGCCCCAACATAATAAGTTTAAATGGAGGAAGTATTCCCCAGCAGATAGAATAAAGGGATGACACTTGTGCTCAGAAAAGCAAAAAGTCATTATCATCCCGAGCAGCTTCCAGAAGAATGAATCAACGACTTGAAGGGATAAAATTCCCCAGCAGCGTTATCCTCAACAACGTTATCCCGAGAAGATAACACTTTCATCCCCAGCAGAATTAAAAAAAAAACGAAAAAAAAAAAGAAAAAGGGGGAAGTAGTTTGCAGAGGAATGAAACATCATACTCAAAAGGAAGTAATTTTGGAAGGAGTAAGATAACATATTTACTCAGCAGAGTTATCCACAGCAGTGTTATCCCTAGTGGATCATCGAGATGTAGAAGCATCCTCGACCAAGTTTCAAGAGGGTCGGACAACCCAGAGTGGGTAAGGAAGAAAAGGAAAAGTCATCCCCAGCAAAATAATCCCCAGCAGTTTCGAGGGAAGACAACACAGGTAAGTAAATAATTCAGGAAGAAGGAAATGGTTCACGCATAGGAGATGCACTTCCTAAGTGAAGATTTCATTAATAGGAGACGCATTTCCTCCTAAGTTTAGTTTTACCCATAGGAGAGGCATTTCCTCCTAAGTTTAGTTTCACCCATAGGAGAGGCATTTCCTCCTAAGTTTAGTTTCACCCATAGGAGAGGCATTTCCTCCTAAGTTTAGTTTTTACCCATGGGAGAGGCATTTCCTCCTAAGTTTAGTTTCACCCATAGGAGATGCATTTCCTCCTACGTTTATTTTTACCCATAGGAGACGCATTTCCTCCTTAGTTTAGTTTCACCCATAGGAGAGGCATTTCCTCCTAAGTTTAGTTTCACCCATAGGAGAGGCATTTCCTCCTAAGTTTAGTTTTACTCATAGGAGACGCATTTCCTCCTAAGTTTACTTTGACTCATAGGAGAGGCATTTCCTCCTAAGTTTAGTTTTACCCATAGGAGACGCATTTCCTCCTAAGTTTACTTTGACGCCTGAAGAGAGGAATGATGATTTATTGGTTGAAGTCAGGAGCCCGCCTGAAGAGAGGAAAGGCGTTTTTAAAAGTTGTTGAAATCTTGCCAACCTAAAGAAAGGAATGGCGATGTATTGGTTGAAGTCAGGAGCCCGCCTGAAGAGAGGAATGGCGATTTATTTTCAAAGTTGTTGTTGAAGTCAGGAGCCCGCCTGAAGAGAGGAAAGGCGTTTATTTTAAAAGTTGTGTATTTGAAGTCAGGAGCCCGCCTGAAGAGAGGAATGACGCTTATTTTTAAAAGTTGTTGTTGGATGTTGGGAGCCCGCCCAGATAACAGAGGCATACATTTCAGTCTTTACATTTCAGTTGTTGAAGTTGGGAGCCCGCCCATAGAACAGAGGCATACATTCAGTCTTTACATTTCAAGCATTGAAGTTGGGAGCCCGCCCAGATAACAGAGGCATACATTTCAGTCTTTATATTTCAAGCGTCGAAGTTGGGAGCCCGCCCAGACAACAGAGGCATACATTGCAGTCTTTACATTTCAAGCATTGAGCTTGGGAGCCCGCCCAGATAACAGAGGCATACATTTCAAGTCTTTAATTTTCAAGTATTGAAGTTGGGAGCCCGCCCAGATAACAGAGGCATACATTTCAAGATCAAGTCAGAGGACAATAAAACAGAGGGTTACAATAGGAATCCCCAGCAGGAAACAATAAAATTCCCCGGCACCGGGAAACAGAAGGTTGCAACAAGAGGTCACAGTACAAACTCAAGTACATGTGTCAAAAGAAGAAAAGCACCGGAAGAAATGCAAGCAGACAAGGAAGCAAGGCAACAAAAAACAAATTGTACTCTAGCCTAGCTTCTTGTTTTCTTTTAAGAATGGTGTAACAAGGAGATCGGTAAGCAGTAGTAATAGCATGCAACAACAGTGACAATGCAGTCCCACGGTAGTCCCAGCTACCAAAATTTCCCGAACTACATTGACTTGATTCCTGTTTAGCCCAGGATATGTAGGAAACCTTTGAAGTAAAGGTTCGGTCAAATTTTTTTCAAAAAATGCTTCAACGGAGTACTCGGTGGGCAAAAATCGCTCGCTTTATCTTTGCACGAAAACCCTTCGTGTCTCCGGGCAAAGAGGGGCAGCTGTAAGCACGTGATTTTTGCCCAATATGAGAATTACTCCCAAAAAATCCAAAAATAAAATGATTTTTCTTTGGTGTGTAATTTTGTGATATTTTGTGATATTTTGAATAATTATTTGCATTTGTCTGTGCATGTTTATTTGCTAAATTAATAAAAAATACAAAAATATGTCGCATTTTGCATGTAGGATTTAATTCTACAATTGTTAGTAATTGAATTTGTTTTACAAAAATTAAAAATTACAAAAATAGGCATCGTTTGCATTTTTAGCATTTAATGTCCAAATATACAATTTTATGCTTAATTAATACTTAATTGTGCGTTAATTGTTATTGGGAGTTAATTTGCGCTTTTATAACTTAATTTAGTTCTTAATAATAGTTTAAGTATTTTTATAATTTAGTTTTAGAGAAATAAAAGAAGAAAAGAGAGCGAAAATATAAAGAAAGTCGGAATTAGGCCTCTTCTTCGATTTCAAGCCACAGGCCCAAAAAATGGCCCAATCTTCCCTACGACCCAGTCCATTTCGAACTGGGTCGACCCAGTCCATAACCCAAAAGACCCAAACCCCTTTGTCTTACATTTTACAAAACAAAACAAAAATTAAAAGACAAGAAACCCTAACACTAAACCAATCCGCCCCCACCCCTCCTATCCTATCTTCTTCTTCTTCCTCAAGCTCACCTCCCTCCCAACCATGGCTGCCCGGCAACCATCCTCCAAATGATCAGTCCAAGCGCCGGAAAACCAGACCCCTCCACCGTCCGCCATTGACGAGCAACGTTGTTGCTGCGTTTTGCTCGTCGACCAGCTCAAACCTTACGTCCAAACACCCCTCGACGGACAGCTGCTTCATCGTCAACCTCCCCATCGCTGTTCTGCCGATGTTGCTTCTTCTCCCCGTCGTCCCCGTCGTCGGACAGCTGCTGCCATGGTCGCCGCTGTTGCTGCCGCGATGTTGATGCTGCCGCGACGCTGCTTCTTCCCCTCCATCTTCACGTCGAGCTGCTCGTCACCGCTGCTCACGTTTCTGCCATGGACGAGCAAGCTTGATGCTGCCATGGCCAGCTGCGGGCTGCTGCTCCTTTCCCTCCGTCTTCTTCGTTTGGTCGAGGGTTTTTCGTCGAGTCAAGATCCTGTACGTCGTGAGTTCATCGTCAAGTTCGTTGTTTGTTTGGTCGTTATTCGTCGTTTCAATCCGGTTAGTAGTTTTTTGAATTTTACTTCGTCCGTATTTTGTTTTGTTATTTTTCGAATCTAAAATCGGCGAATGTTTGTTTTGTTCATGTCTATGGTTAGATATTTGATTTTTGGTTTTGTTCATGTTCATGTTGTTTGTTAAATTAATTTTCAGATTTCAAAATAGAAGTTTAATTAGTTGTTTTCATATTCATTTCATGTTTGTATTATTGTTTAAGTAAATATTTGTTAGTTTGATGTTTGTTAGATTCAAATTGAAATTTAATTAACTATTTCTTCAATTTGTTTCATGAGTTTATGTATTGTTAGAAATTGTTAATATTGTTAAGTTCAAGCTTAAGTTCATAATTGTTTATTCGTCGATCTTGTTATTTGTCTAAAAAGAATTTAGTTGTGTTAAAGGAATATATTGATTTAATCGTTTAATCCGTCATGTTTGTTGTGTTAAAATAGATTCATTCATGTTCATACTTTGTTTGGATGATCTTGAATCCGAATTTTGTATAGTTTGATTTCTTGTTTACCATTTATGATTATTTCTTGAATTGTTCTCATAATCTTGTTTAAAGTTTAATATAAGAATTGTTTGTTGTAATGTTGTTTGAATTGATTTTAAGTTCAATATGATTGAATTTAGAAATCTTCATACTTTGTTTGTTGTTGTTGTTGAATCCGAAAATAGGATTGTTTGTTGCTAAAATATTGTTCAATCAAATTTTAGTTGTTCTTTGTTGTTCAATTTGTGTTCATGTGATTTGTTGTTGAAATGTTGTTAAAATCGTGTTCATGTGATATTGTTGTTATGATGTTCATCCGTGTTCATATTGTTGTTAGAACATTGTTAGAAATTGATCATATTGTCTATATTTTGGTTAAGTTTGATTAATTGATGTGTTATAGCTGATGGGTAGTTTGGTAATTTGTAGTACGTTCAGGGGTAGTTTGGTAATTTCAGTAAGGTCGTGAGGGGTAGTTTAGGAATTGTACATTTTGAAATTGTTTATTTGAAGCATGGGGGACAAAATAAAATGGGGTGGGTTGTGATATGGTTATTTAATATAAAGGGGGAATCTTGCATTATTTTATGTTAGGCATGGGGGACAAAATGAAATGGGGTGGTGTGATATGTTTATTTAATGTAATGGGGATGTGAGAAGATAATGGGTTGGGTAGAGAAAAAATATTGATTTTAATTAATTGAAAGGTTTATGGGATGGGTTATATATGTGAAGTCTTGAAATAAAAAAGAGAATACAGACAGAGAGACGGAAAAAAAAAATACAGATAGAGAGGAAAAAATCTGACAGAAAGAGAATAAGAGAGAAAAAAAAAGGTTGAACATTTAAGAGAGAGAAAATTCCGAAAAAAAATATATTTAAACTTTGTTTAGTTTAAAAAAAATATTCTGCTTTCTTTCATTGTTTGAAAATTAGCATTAATAATTGTTGAGTTATCAAAGCTTGAAGCTTTTATTTTTGGGATTAATACTCCACCGGTTTGCAAACTCTGTTCCTGGGTTGTTACTGTTGCTGGATTGTTGCTGCTGTGCTGTATTGTTATTACTGCTGTTGATTCTCATCTTTCATTTTCTTTTGCTTCCAAATCAGGTACACAACTGACACGCTGGTTATTGTAATCTGAAATATGAAGTATGAATACGAAAATGAAGAGTTGAAATTCTGAATTATATTTAATTATATTCTGAATTTTATTTGTATGTATAAATTATTTAGCTTGCAAAAAATCAGAATCATGTAGATATTTAATACATATAGTGAAACATCGGATGATAGCTTAACGGACGAACTACCTATATATTGCCTAAAAATAAATAAATGGTGTAGTAACTTCGTCTAGTTAATTCGCTATTGTTGGATGATTATCATGTCTCAAAAAACACGTTAGTTTATCAAAATAGACCATTTTGGAACTTGGAAGAATGTTGTTTAATTAAATATTATTGGTCAATTTCAGCCTGTAAATAAATTAAGACATTTTTCTTATTTATTTTGTAGAGACAAATTTAATAGAGAATAATGTAGGCATTTTAGGATTGTTTTTTAAAAAATAAATGAGACGAGCCTCGCCGAATAAAAAATACAAAATTGTGGGGCCCTCAATAAATATTTAATTGAGTATTTAGAATTCGGGATGGACTGTTTAGTGAATTCCACAGTCTTACCCATAAATAATAATACGCTAATCGCTTTAGGCACGATTTAATAATAATACATTCTTAAACACGGGTGCGCATTTATGCGACCCAAATCCAAATCCTAAAACATTGAATAAAAATACGTTCCGGATCGCGGGTGCATTTTATGTGACGCAATCCAAAGACATGTTTTTAAACGATGTTCATATTCTTGTAAAAATAATAATAACAATTATGAAAGCGGTAAAAAGATAAAATTTGCACATAAGTTCATATTTGTATAAAATCAGATAATCAAGCCGAATATAACAGTTGAGCGACCGTGCTAGAACCACGGAACTCGGGAATGCCTAACACCTTCTCCCGGGTTAACAGAATTCCTTATCCGGATTTCTGGTGCGCAGACTGTTAAACAGAGTCATTCTTTTCCTCGATTCGGGATTAAAATTGGTGACTTGGGACACCCTAAATCTCCCAAGTGGCGACTCTGAAATAAATAAATAAATCATGTTTCGATTGTCCTTTAATTAGAAAAAACTCCCTTGTACCCCCTCGGGTATGTAAAAAGGAGGTGTGACACCTCCATTGATTTACCTACTTGATGCTCAAACATTTTATTAACTAGGCATTGGTATGTTATTCCCACATTTTTTAGCCTGAAGGGCATTACGTTATAGCAATATGTACCATATTTCATGATGAATGAGGTCTTTTCCCTATCTTCAGGGTTCATCTGGATTTGATTGTACCCCGAGTAGGCATCGAGAAAGTTGAGGGTCTCGTGATTGGCTGTAGCATCGATCAGTCGATTGATATTAGGCAACGGGAAGGAATCTTTGGGGCACGCTTTATTCAGATCTTTATAATCTACGCACATCTTTATCTTATTCCCCGTTTTGGCACTACCACTACGTTAGCTAGCCATTCGGGATACTTTACCTCCCTATTGGATTCGATTTTGAGAAGTTTCGCTACCTCCTCTTTGATGAAGGCATGTTTTACCTCGGACTGCGACCTTCTCATTTGCTTTACGGGTTTGAATTTTGGGTCAACGCTTAGCTTGTGGGAGGTTATTTCCAGTGGGATACCTGTCATATCTAGGTGGTACCAGGCGAAACAGTCGATATTGTTACTAAGAAATTGAATAAACACTGTCATGAGTTCGGGGGTCAGCCCTGTTCCCAGGTATACCTTGCGATCGGGGAGGTGCCTGATCAAAACGGTCTGCTCCAGCTCTTCGACTGTTGACTTGGTCGCATCCAATTCCCCGGGGGCAACGAAGGTTCGGGGGGCGAAGAAGTCTTCCTCGTCGTCTTCAAGGGTCTGCACGCTTCCCTCCTCGTTCGAGACCGGGCATGTGGGGGTGGCGTCTCGTGGTGGACCGCGAACATTTCCTTCGCTGCCCGCTGTTCTCTATGTATGGTCGTGATGTCATCCCTTGTGGGAAACCTTATCACCCGGTGCAAGGTCGAGGGCACTGCCCTTATGTTGTGTATCCAAGGCCTGCCAAGTAAGGCGTTGTATCTCATGTCACCGTCAATGACCTGAAACTCGGTGTTCTGGATTGTGCCAGACGTGTTGATCGAGAGGGTGATCTCTCCTTTCGCTTCTTCTCCGATCATGTTGAAGTCGTGGAGGACTCGAGGGGTGGGAACAACTTAATTGAGTAGCCCCAGCTGTTCTACTACTTCTAACCTGATTATGTTGGCCGGGCTGCCTGGATCCACGAGCATGCGCTTTATCCTGGTATTGTTTAAGAGAAACGAAATTACTAGCGCGTCGTTATGCGGTTCCATCATGTCCTCGAGGTCCTCTTCGCGGAAAATGAGGGTTTCTTCGGGTAAGTGTTTTCGGGTCGGTCCCTCTTCCGTAGCGGACGTTCTCGTTCGTTTGGACATTGGTCCTCGAGGGACGTTGGTTCCCCTAATAATCATGTGGACATTATGTTGGAGAACCTTCCCTTCCGTCCGAGTTGAACCCGGTGGTGTACCGGCCTCTAGGGCAGTCGTGCCCTTTTCTCGGTCGCTTTTGAGGTTTCGGTTTCCCATTTCACTAGCCGAGCCAAGCGCTCTATCCTGAAAGCGAAGATCTTGGGAAAGAAAAAGTGTGAAAGATAACTTGCGTTTTTGCAATAAAACCAGCAAGAAAATAATCACTATTATTTTTAGCCCCACGGTGGGCGCCAAACTATTTACCGTGAAAATGGTAACGAAAATTAAATTTGTAAATGAGATTCTAAAAATACGTGATCTATTTTTATGCTAGTTGTTAGAGCAGACGATGATATGAATATGAAGTACAATGATGAAATGCAAGCTAAAACGAGGCAGTAATCAAACCGAGAGGCCTGCTGCCCGGGCGTAGGACTGGTCGATGGGGGACCTCGGGGTCGACGTTTGGGTCGAGCTCGAGCTATTGGGGGCAGTCGGGAATGAGATAACAGTTAAGATATGATTAAACAAGGCCCTTTATGACCAATACCAAGCGATAGAATGAAGAACAAGTAAGAAAGCAATAGATATTAAAGTGGCCTCGGGCCAGTGAGAGCAAACAAGTTAGAAAGAAGAGAGAGATATTATTGCACTTGTGGAGAAATGGTTGGAGCAACATCAGCCGAGAGCTTACAAAGTGATGGGGATCCCCTTTATATAGGAGGGGAATCTGTTATAATGCAAAACGTGTTAACCGTAAAAGTACGGAGATAGGATGGCTAGTCGTGACATCTTGAAAATAGGCCACGAATAGGCCAGCCTTGTCTAGTCGAACCAATATCTGCCGAACCCCGAGGATGAGTCTCGACCTTGACTTCGAACTTCGAGGGGCATGACCGCGAGACGGCCCTATGACGGGGAAATAGGCCCCCGGATTCGCCGTATACAACTGTCTTCTTTGGATTATCAATTCGTTGGAAGTTACTCTGCCCTACTTTATTTGCATGTTGCCTGTGACACATATAGTTTCATAACATAGTCGAGAATATCATAGAATTAAAAATATCTAGGTAGACTAAACATCAGAATAAAGTTTAGAACATTGCGCCATATATATGAAAGTACATATGAACAATATGTCATATTGTAACATTTAAGATGGTGATATATATACACAAAAACAAAACCCCGAGGTGACATTTCCAGCACTCTTGAAGCATTATGTCCAAGATTAATTAGATATTACACGATAAATTTGTATTCATCATTATTCATGATCTAGGGATAATAATATATATCCCCTTCACATATATAATCAGCCATACAGCAAATATTAAATACTCCTACGTGTTTAATCGTCCCACAATATATAAAAACTCAGTGAGGATCGATAAACTCTTATTGATTGGTTATATTATGTAATGCAACATGCATTAGGGTTTTCATCAGAGAAGAGCTGCGGAGGTGGGATTCTTTCAATGACGTAAAGTGGCTGATAATAATACATCATCTTATTAATATTCATTTGATCATGATCTCCAATTGGAATAATCTCTTCTCCTTCTTTTTTATCTTCTCCAGCTTGTTCTTCGCCGCCCTCTTTCTTTTCCTCCTCCGGTGGTTTTTCACCGTCGCCGTCTTTCTTTTCAGCTACTCCGTCGTCGGGCTTAGCTTCTTCAGCTGGCTTTGCCTCTTCTGGTTTGGACTCTTCAGGTTTTGGTTCTTCAGCGGGCTTCTCGGGTTCGGGTTGAGGCACAATTTTAGCTTGCTTTTTGGTGCGTCTATAGACGTATTCAACGAGCTTGTTGGCGTCCATGGTTCCTGTCACCGTAACTTTTCCTGTGCTGGCTTCTGTTTCTGCAGTTCTCACTCCTAAATTTCAGAAAGACAAATGGTATACATTACTTGGTGCACGTTAATGTTATAAAATGAACAAGTGTTTTGCTGTGGAGTTTGTATTTTATGTACTAAAAGTGGAGTGGTACTTGATGTGTGACAAGTCAAGACAAAATAGTTTGCTTTCTAATGTTCCGTCAACTTTAAATATGGAAAAGCATTGATACTAATAAAGTTTCATGAAAAAAATATACTCACGTAAAGGTGTAGAGATGGAATCTGAATCGATAAATTCTTACAAGGTCAAGCATACTATTCCAACATACAATAGTATCTGTTTTTCCACTTTCAAAAACTGCCGTTCTTGCTAATCATCATCATGATTCATGATTGGTCTCCAATCAAAGCTAGATGTTTTGATTTTACTCTGTGAAAATTCAGAGAGGTTCGACAGACTCTAATTAATTACCCATCATTCTCAGGTTTCCTTTCATGGTTTTCTGGTTATTAATTAGGTGCAAGTTATTTAAAAAATTTACTTCTCTAAATATTTTTAAACCTTATATATGTGGAAAACATTATGCACCGGCCTGCCGTGTCCCACCACCAACCTTAAAAATGGGGTCAGACGTGAATAAAATCTCCTCATCACTTTTTAAGTTTGTGTTGCCATGGAATATTATCGATTGGAATTAAGTTCTAGTGTGATAAAATTCAATATCCATTTAATTTAGGGCCCTTTATTTTAACATGTTATAGCATGCAATATGTGTGTATATTTATTTTAGAAGTTCTTTTACACTACTTAATGTAAAATTCAATTTTTTTTAAAAAAGTAAAACAAAACATGGGTAGCAGTTAAGTTACCTCTCATTCTGAGAATCTTCTTTTTAAGTTGCTCGGCGCAGGCCTCACAATGCATGTTGACGTTAAGCTCCACCGTAGTCAATCCACTTACCTGAAATAGATAGCGATCCAACGTTTACATTATTATAACATTTTATGCATACTTACAAATCATTCAAAAAGCAATAACATATATACATACATAGCCATAAAATTACCTGTGAAGCAACAACTTCAGGAATAGGTTCACCCTCAGCTTCCGGCAAGGGTGACAACACTTTTGCAACTCTCTTGGTTTTCTTGGTAATCCTGTCACATACTGCTTGTGGCTCTATTACTCCTTTTATTGTTACTTGGTTTTGCGCCATGTCTATCACTACTCCTTCAACCCCTGCTCCATTTGCATGCAAATTCGACGTTAGAATACACACAACTATTAAAAGCCAGAAAAAATTAGTATACTAGAATGTATACAAACCTCTAATCTTTGAAATGGACCTCTCAATTTTCTTGGCACATCCAACACAATGCAAGTCGACGTACAAAACGAAAGGAGAAGGTGGTTTTGGCTCTTCTTTTTTCTCCTCTTCTACTTTCTCTTCTTTCTTCTCCTCTGTTTGTTCTTCCTTCTTTTCCTCTACTTTCACTTCTTCCTTTGTTGGCTCCTGTGGTATTACATCCACAATCTCATCAAATTCAATAAACTTACAAAAATTCATTCAAGAAAAAAAAACAGAGTACGTACTAACCTGTTGAATTGCTTCACCCATTGTATCTGTCTATGACTATAACTGAAAAATACAGCTGGCTTTTATATGGTTCAAAGTAGGAGAAAAGGGACTGTGAAGAGAATCAAAGTGCAGTTATATGACAAAATAAGATTGTAAAGAGAGAATGGGCGGTGCGATTATTATCCTACAAAAGCAAACTCTGTGCGATGGCAGAGCACATGCAGGGCAATAAAATTAATTCTTTTCTTTTTGTATATTAGCTAAAGCTTTGTTCAGGGAAGAACAAGAGCACAATAGAAAGAGAGAGAAGGGGGTTTCCAAAGAGTAGGGGCTAACCAAATTTATAGACATAAAGGGGATTTAATAAATAAAAAAGAATAAAGGGAATTAATAGGAGAGAGGAAACAAAGAGAATATTGTGAAAATACTAATTTAATTCACATTTTATTATGTTGCCTAGGTTTCAAGAACCACTGTCTCCTATTTGAGTGTGTCCCACTCTAATTAATCACCTACCTAATCACATAAATTTTGTCTTAATACATTCACCCTGAGCATACTAATTAGCTAAACCATGATTATTTTACCTCATCTAGGCATTAATAAGACCTTTAATTCGCCATTTTCCTACTCTTTCTTTTAATTGTAGAAAATTCGAGACCATGTTAGATGCTGAACTGCTGATGATCTTAAGGTTATGATAATTAAACACGTGGTGCCTCGTATGAAGATTGTTAAGGGATCAGTAAATAATACACTAACTAATATTCATATCGCATTGGTCGACAAGGAAAGGACTAGCGAGGACCATGCATTATCTGAATTTCTTTTTATTTCATCAATTTCGAGGTACTTTTTTTCACATAAATTTATCAGCTTTCTGTGATAGAGAAAAAGTATACTAGTACTGTATCGCTAACCTTTAATACAACTTGGTAACTTGAACAGAAATGGGAGTTGGGAGATGCGAAATCGCTAATGATTTGCGTGTAAACTTCTTTGTGCTTCAAAGTTGGTATCACATGGGTTGTTTCATTTCTACATCTCAAACCAACCTCCCCCTCCCCCCTCTAATTCTCCCCTTTGTCGAGATTTAAAATTTACGATAGGATTCTAATTATATTTAAGTTATTGAGTTGTCAATTAATATTTAATAAATTTTTAAATTAAATATAAAATTTGAATTAAAATTATTGAGTCTGCCTAACCCATAAGCTATATTCTAGCTCCATCCCTATTCTCCTCTCTCCTTGTTCGGGGAAAAAGTACATCTAATACAATTTTTACATTAAATCATATTGGTATATTATGATTAAGTGATAAAATATATAAAACTATATACTAATTTAATTATGATAAAACAATAAAATGTACGCAAAACACATAATATCAGGCATTAATTTATTTGAATTAAATAGTAAATGTAAATCAAAATGTACTATCTTACCAGGTCTTAAAGGAAAACATAACCCAAAAGTACACTAGAACTTCAGCATAAGTACACTAGAACTCCAGCATAATATACAGGAGTTCCAGCAAGTATAATTGTCCAGTATAATATACTGGAGTTTGGAGCACCAGTGCTCCAGTCTCCAATATATTATACTGGAGTCAGCAAAGTATACCGGTCCAGCATAATATGCTGGAGTTCATACACAAGTGCATCGAACTCCAGTATGTTATGCTGGACCGATCTCTGTTGCAGCAAAATAATAGTTATTTTTTATTGACTTCGTAACCCTGGCTATTTTTGAATGACCAATCCGAAAACTGACTATACCGTACTATTTTTACATGCAAATGTTGTAATTAGTAACTTCAAAAAGGCCTTTCCATCTAAAGTTAATTTGGTATTTATTTATTCAAAAGTAAGTTACGTGTGAGATCAAAAGTTCTCAATATGTCCCTACAGTGACACACCTGCGCGGTAGGTTTACGTGGAAATGACTCGGCACTAATCAGT
Source organism: Nicotiana sylvestris (assembly GCF_000393655.2). Classification (NCBI taxonomy): domain Eukaryota; kingdom Viridiplantae; phylum Streptophyta; class Magnoliopsida; order Solanales; family Solanaceae; genus Nicotiana; species Nicotiana sylvestris. Next base: position 152,162,407 of record NC_091059.1, read on the forward strand.
GGTTTTCAAACATTAATTACAAGTTTACGACTTATTACCCACTCTACCTAACAAAGAGAGTTACCTTGAATTATGACATGCCAACCAAAAAGGAAATTTTCAGATAGTATACCGACAAACAAGATTTTCAAGTTTGGTTTTGAATCTCATCGGATTAATAAAATATTTATTAAATTCTATTAACACTACTAGAAATCCGAAAAAAAACGATTACAAAAAGCGACCAAGCTTACAAGTCACAAAGCGATCAAAAAGCGTCCAAATTGGCTTGGTTGCTATTTTGCTGGTCTCTTTACCTTAGAGACCAAAGTTGGTCCCTTTACCTTAGCGACCAACTTTGGTCTCTAAGGTAAAAGGACCAAATATTCCGGTTAAACAATATACCGACCAACTTTGGTCGCTTTAATATTTTAATAATATAAATTTAACGACTAAAGTTGGTCTCTATGTTTAAATTACATTTTTTTATTTATTATTATTCAAAATATAGCGACCAACTTTGGTCTGTAAACCAAATATTATATTTTAAAATCTGAAAAATAGCAACCAAAGTTGGTCGCTTTTTTTTAAATTTTTTTTTAAACATAAGCGACCAAAATTGGTCGCTAATTTTCAGAATTTTTTTTAATAGAATAGCGACCAAAGTTGGTCGCTTTTTAGGAAATCTGGATTAATTAGCGACCAACCTTGGTTGCTGTTGCCCAGATTTTTTAAAAAAAAAATAGAAAAGCGACCAAAGTTGGTCGCTTTTTTGGGTATAATTTTGGCAGAAACTGCCTGTTTTGGCAGCTACACCACCTGCCAACATACCAAATTCCCTAAATAACAATATAATTCAATTCATAAACTACAATTTCAATACCAAAATCTCCACAACAACCCAACAAAAGTTCAATTCGTATCCTAAAATTTTAATTTATAAAATAAAATTCCAATACATAAACTAAAAGTCCAATTCATATCCTAAAAGTCCAATTCATATCCTAAAGGCTCAATTCATATCCTAAAAGTTCAATTCATACACAAAAATTTCAATTCATATCCTAAAATTTTAATTCATATCCACAAAAGTTCAATTCATATCCTAAAATTTCAATTTATAAACTAAAATTCCAATACATAAACTAAAAGTCCAATTCATATCCTAAAGGTTCAATTCATATCCTAAAGGCTCAATTCATATCCTAAAAGTTCAATTCATACACAAAAAATTCAATTCATATCCTAAAATTTCAATTCATATCCACAAAAGTTCAATTCATATCCTAAAATTTTAAATTATAAACTAAAATTCCAATTCATATCCTAAAAGTTCAATTCATATCCTAAAGGCTCAATTCATATCCTAAAAGTTCAACTCATACACAAAAATTTCAATTCATATCCTAAAGGTTCAATTCATATCCTAAAATTTCAATTCATATCCACAAAAGTTCAATTCATATCCTAAAATTTTAATTTATAAACTAAAATTCCAATACATAAACTAAAAGTCCAATTCATATCCTAAAGGCTCAATTCATATTCTAAAGGCTCAATTCATATCCTAAAATTTAAATTCATACACAAAAATTTCAATTCATATCCTAAAGGTTCAATTCATATCCTAAAATTTCAATTCATATCCACAAAATTTCAATTCATATCCAAAAATTTCAATTTATAAACTAAAATTACAATACATAAACTAAAATTACAATACATAAAATAAAAGTCCAATTCATATCCTAAAATTTCAATTCATAAACTAAAATTCCAATTCATATCCAAAAATTTCAATTCATATCCTAAACCCTAAATTTTAACTAAACTATCAAGACAATACAAAGTATAATTCAAATCTAACTAAACTAAATTCAGCACTAATTAAACTAATTAGTTAATAAAATTAATTAACAAAACAAATTAAAACAAGACCTAAACCCTAATCCTCAATAAAATACAATGTTCAAAGAATTGAAACACTAATTGAAACAATAAACTACAATACATCAAATATTGTAACACACACACTAGAAATAACAAAGATTGAAGGTTATAATTCTAACCTTGGTTTTTTTAGGTGGAGAAGGAGAGAGAGAGATAGGGGCGGCAGCAGTGGTGGTGGTCGGCGAGCAAGGGGGCAGTGGTGGCGCAGGGTGGGGGATGAGATTTGGGCTAGTGAAATAAAGAAGGGGAGGGAAAGAGAGAATTGGGAAAATTTTGGGGAAGGAAATAAGATAAGGGGGAGGGAGGGGGGGAAGAACCCGTTTTTGTCTCTAGAATTAGGAAAAGCGACCAACTTTGGTCGCTATTTTTGGTCCATAAATAAGTTTTGACCGTTTGACCAAAAATAGTGACCAACGTTGGTCGCTATTTAAAAAATAAATTAAATTGAAAATAGCGACCAAAGTTGGTCGCTATTTTAAAAAAAAATTGTTTTTTTTTATTTTTTATTTTTTAAATATTATAAGCTATAAAAAAATTAGCTATAAATATTTATTTTGTTTAACTACAATTATTATAAATAATTATTAACTATGTAATTACTTTTAATAGATTAGAATAACATCTATGTAAAGTAATTTTTTAAGTTATATTTAAGTATATGAGTAATTTCATACACACGCATAAACTATATTGTAATTGATGATCAATCTTATACATTACTACGCACGAATAATTAATGAATTGATAAACCAATATAATATTATTCTATTAATTGATATAATAATATTCATTTTTTGTATTATAACAGAGTTAATGAATTACATTCATTCATCACTAGGTTATAAGTCGATGAATCAATTATAACATATTAATTGATATAAGTCGAGACGTTTTCTTTTTAATATTCAATGATGCATCTAAGTAGGTTGTAAGTCGATGAATCAATTTACAAGTGTATAAATCTCTAAAATAACCCGACCATGTGTTACTAGCGCTTCATGTTCTTATATATATATATATATATATATATATATATATAACACTTGTTATAGTATATGGTAGTGTGGGTATATCTATAACACACACACTTCGTACTGTTTTAACTACATATATAGCATGTTATAGTATATGATACTGTATTCATTATTTGTATTATAACAGAGTTAATGAATTACATTCATGTATATTTGATGAAAAATTATATATATTAATTAGGATATTGACAAGTCAATCAATCCCTAAATTTCATCAAGTATATCTGTGTGTAAATTGATTCATCGACTTATAACCTACTCAGATACATCGTTGAATATTTAAAACAAAACATCTCGACCTATATCGATTAATCTGTTATAATTGATTCATCGACTTATAACCTATCGATTAATACACACACACACACACACACACACACACACACACACACACACACACACACACACACATATATATATATATATATATATATATATATATATATATATATATATATATATATATATATATATATATATATATATATATATATGTACAATTTTAACTATATATATAGCATGTAGAGTATATTTTAGTGTATTCATCTCTTGTATTACAAAAGTGTTAATGGATTACATTTATATTATTTAGATAGTAAATATAAAAGTAATTTTTAATTTTGACCAATGTTGACTTGAAAAGCGACCAACTTTGGTCGCTAATTATCCAGAAATAAAATTAGCAACCAAAGTTGGTCGTTAAATTTAAATCAGATTTATTTATATTTTATATAATATTTAAAATAATAATATAATTGTTAAACGTTAGAACTTGGTCCCAGATTAGCGACCAAAGTTGGTCTCTATCTGCTTCCCCTTTCGTAAGCGACCAACTTTGGTCGTTAATTTTAAATTATATTTTTTTATATTTTATAATTTTTTTATATTTTATATTTTTTTATATAATAATATAATTATTAAAATTTTATAACTGGGTCCCAGATTAGCGACCAAAGTTGGTCTCTATCTGCTTCCCCTTTCATAAGAAACCAACTTTGGTCGCTAATTTTAAATTGTATTTATTTATATTTTATAAATTTTTTAAAATAATAATATAATTATTAAAATTTTGTAACTGGGTCCCACTTTAGCGATCAAAGTTGGTTGCTAATTTCAATATTTCTTTGACCAAGCAAGTCTGACCAGTCCGGTCAATATTTTGACCACATTATCGACCAAAAAGCGACCAACCTTGGTCGCTAATGTATTTAGAATAATTATTTAATAATTTTTTCCAATTTAGCGACCAACTTTGATCGCTTTTCTTGACAGACCAATTTTGGTCGCAAATTGTTGATCGCTTTTTTCCGGATTTCTAGTAGTGAATAACAACATCAACAACTAACTTGGTGTAATCACATAAGTGGGTTGGGGAGCATAGTGAGTGCACAACTTTACCCCTACCTTTGCAGGTAGAGGTGTTGTTTTCGATAGACTCTCGGCTCCAAGCAAGCATGCAAAATCACAACAATATAGAGAAGAAATGTAGTAGCGTAAAAGTTAGGGAAGCAATAACAACAACAAGAAATTTCATCCGGTTCACAATAAGTGACCAATTTGCTTTGGGCACACCCATTAAAGAAATACTAAATTCTAGACAAAAGTAGTTAGTATGACTAAACTACCCTTAATTAAATGTTGCAGCATAGTTAATGTGAGGAGTAAAAAACTTTTTAGGGATACGCACATGAGGTTAATTTTGGAAAAATAAATTGAATTGTTTCTTCGTTATATAAATGGACACTTATTTTGGACCAAAATAAAAAGGCAAATTGGTCATTTAATGAAGACCGAAGGGAGTAGTTGAACAACCAAAACACAAGCAGAATCAAGTAGTAATAGAAATCAAGAAATATGAAAATACTAGATTAACATTTATTAAATTCGATTTTATTGGATAAATTTCTGACGTGGTTGAAATTTGTGATTTGTTCCATTAGTTATGGTGGCTTTTTGTGTGGTTGATGAAGAGCTAGTTGGGTTTGGAATTGTGGGCCAAATAAATCTGGTATTTGATTACAATTTCACAAAGTGAAGAGGAAAAGTTCGTAGCACATAGACACATCATATGCATATTGCATCATTAATAGCAAAAGGGCAATCAAAGCTCAACCACCCATTATATTAGCTTTGAAACACCTTTTTGGTTCCAAAGTTTCAGAATATACTTTTTTTTTTATTTTGTTCCCTAAACAAATGGAAATTAGTTATGTGCAGTTTATTTGGATTGTGTTGGTGGATGTGCTGGTTTCACTGGTTTCTTAATGCAGTCAAAAAGCACTTGAATTTTCAAATGTAACATGGAGGAGTCAATGCCAGATAGGTGCTATGTAACCTAGCAATTAGTCTACCGAAGATATGAATAACTTTGCCAAAGAGAGCTATGTTGCTTAAGGCCAGTGCTTTGGATAATTCTCTTTTGCTAGTAATTTATTTCATATCTTATTAATTAATTGTTGCTTCAGTTACTCAGCATCGTCACTATTCATTGCACCACGTCTGAATTGTTTCGACTATTCTAAAGGATGCATCTTTGAAGTTTGAAAAAATTCGAGGTGCATTTTCCATTTCTATTCGTGCGCTTGTTATCTTATTAACAGTTTGCTCATTAATAACACAGACCACTGAACAAATCCAAAGACTGGATCTTCTTTCTGGTCATGCAGAAACTAAAGGAAAATGCCATTGTATCTCTCAATGTATATTAGCAAAATTAAATCACACACATTATAAGAATAGAACGTGAGTATCTCCATTGTTTAATTAATTTAAAATCCAATATCCACTATTGTGAAGGGGAGTCTTGGCGTAACTGATAAAGATTATGGCATGTGACCAGGAGGTCATGGGTTCGAGCCGTGAAAATAGCCGCTTGCAATAATGTAGGGTAAGATTGCGTACAATAGATCCTTATGGTCTGGTCTGTCCCCAGACCCCGCTTATAGTGGGAGCTTAATGCACACGAAGAGCCCTGGGTCCAGGTACCCAGAGAAGCCTGAGACAGAATAAGTCGTAAGAGTTAATATTTGTAAGCTATTTTCGTAGATAATTAAGGAAGAGAAGTGAGAATTACGATTTCTTGAAATTTGGCACAGCGTACATGGCCATGTAAAAGTTTAACAAGCACAATGGCGGAAAAACCCGTTTTCATTTTCTTTTGTAGTTGTTTAAAACATAACCTAAAAACAGAAAAAGATCATCATAGGCAACAAATAAAATCCTAGCATCCCCTACTATGTAAGAACTACTACTAATTAAAAAGCTAGCCTACCGAAGTTGCATAGTTCAACTGGTCTACCCCCAACTATGGATGTGCATTTGAGTTTTTGTTTTGGTTTTCATTATTCGGTTTCGATTTGGAACTTTTTCGTATATATACGATATTTTAAATTTATTTATTTGGTTTTGTTTACGTTTTCCTATTTACGGAAAGTAATTAAGGTTTTTTACAATATATATATATATATATAATTTATCTACAACTTAAATACAAATTTTTATATAGAATCCGGTCAAAAACTACAATTTACATATAATTTATATACAATTATGTTAGTTGTATATATTTTGTATGCCGTTTTTACTCTCGATATACAAAATATATACAATTTGTTTATGTCTTCTTTTCGAGTTTCAATATGAAATTCCAAAGAAAACCACTTCGAATCCTCACCAAGTTCTCTCAACAATTGTGATATAAACTTTAAAAAATATTCCCAATCATTTACAATAACACCCATCCAAACAAATAACTATCATGACTAATGATTTGATTTTGCATTCTCAGGCCATCAAAGATGGTGACGTTAATGTTTATACACCAAATTTTAGGCCCAGAAATTGAACAGGTCGCAATTTCCTCTTAATTCGTTGGTGCATGTTTCAGATTGATTATAGAATATGCGTGGTAATATTTATTTTTTGGTTGACTAACATGAGATGAAGAGGTTTGATTGTTTGAATTTGGGTGAGGAAGAAGAGGAGAGGGAAGATTAGATTCTAAATTCTAATATATTATTTTGTATATAATTGATAAATTATATATCAACTTGTAATTAAGGTAAAACTTCAATATTGAGAGTTTCAAAAGTAGTATAAAAGTAGTATAGATAAGTAAAAATCTCTTTGAATTTTGATAAAATGTCATCTAATCCGAATTAAAATAAAATTGGTTACGTTCAGTTTCTCTTTCGGCGCGATTTTTATCTATTTAATTTTACGATTACGTCATATAAGAAATTATGAATTTTATATAATTGAAAAGTTATAGGATCATGAAAATGACGAGAAAAGAAAAATTATCACAAAAAAGGAGAAATAGTAGAGGAAATCTCTTTAATATTTCTTAAATTCAAGTAACATGATTGAAATAATAGACATCAATGATAAGATAACATCACATATTAGAAGGCATAGCCAAACACTTGTACTTTCCTATAAAGGTAAGGTATGATGCAATAATTAAGACTTGTTTGCAGGCCTAATGATAAGCGCCACCAAACAAACACTATTACCAGTCAACTTCAAGGTGAGCAGTGAGATCGTTGAACATTGCTGTAGAATACGGCCAGGCCTGAACACTGAATCTCAATTAATTCCCTCACAAGCTGATTGTCCTGCTCAGACAAATTAGTACTAACGAAGTTTGAATTTTGTGTATAGGGAGTCAGATTTAGAGCCACAGCAAATAGAATGGGAAATATACTCCTCTCTAGCCTCTGCCTTTGTGAAAGAGTAAGGTATATTCAACTCGGTACCTAAACCACCCCCACATATAGCACACATTATTGCGTTAATCCTTATGGTCATGAAGTTGACATAGTTACCTTGGCTGATATTTTTGAAGAGTAACAGTATGGTGATTCCAAAGAGAACCAAGAGTTGCTTATGGTAAAAATTACGGTTAACATGATGGTCAATCATATACTCTTCTGCTTGAGACGGCAGTTTCACAGTATGAATTACTCTAATGCCTAATTCAGTTAATCAGCATATCCTTGATATCAGGGTTGACAGTAGTCAGTAAACTGACCACATAGACACAAGTGTCCCTATTGTCACTTGCTCTGCTAGCTTCACGCAGTGCAATCTCAAAGACATGATGCCCGTGTAAATTTCTAGAGTCAGGTTCTAGAAAATAACATTCCTTGAAGTCTCGGGATCTAACTCTGGAATTGGCCATTAGATAGATGAGATTGAAACAGAAATTAAAGTAATGAGAATAATCCATTTACTTATTAGAGAATTTATATATACTACAACATCCACAGTATCTTCATTAACTTACATTGGAATTGGAAAAGATCAAATTAAATGTGTACACGAACACATGGGGTACGCCAAACGACGTTCCTCTACTTGTCAATTCAAATTCTTGAACTCGTAACAAACGTTTTATCATCTCACCTCGCTATTCGGGATTACTTAATTACTACCAAAATTATACTCTAATCAACGTAAGAATGTAGAAAGACGAGTGTATGATTTGACGCAAATTTTGGATTTCTAGTGCATGCACTCTCCTCGATCTGGTTTCTTGGATAGGCATAGAACAAGAAATAAATAAATAAACAAAACAATAAGAAAATCAATAAATAACCAACAAGTCTGTGAAAGAATAGTTGGAAAAGTTTCAACTATCCGGCACGGAAAGTGATTTTCGCGGCTGAAATCATAATTTCTTAGGAAAGTTGGACTAAGTTGGAATATTGATATTGTAACAAAAAAATCAAAAGTATTACTACATTATTTTCTTAAGTTGGAGATCGTTTAAGTAACGAACTTAAAAAACAAAAAAAGAAGAAGAAGTAGAAGCAACAATATCTTTTTTATCGACTACTAGCTTAAACTTGATACGCACATGCTACATGCTATGTCATCAATATAATGTTCCAAGAAGGTGAACCAATGTTGTTGCAATATACTTAGCATTCTATCGTCTAACTTAAAAACCCTATTATATATAAATGCATGATTTGAATAGAAATTCAAGGCAAACCTGAGAATTTGCATGGATCCTCATTGTTGAAGTAAAAAAATGATTTAGGAGAGCACGAGGGGAAACGTGGAAAGAGAAACGAAAACACAGTTTCATATATAGACAAGCATCTCTTGCATTCAATTCACTTTTTTTCAAAATCATATGGACTACACCATTCACAGACCATATGTTGTAAGATCCTCCTCTATTATGTCAATATATGCCTACACCAATATAAAGCTGCCTGAAACTCAAATGTCCTTCAGGATCTATATAAATCAGGATTAATAAATGCATAATAATACTACAAGAAATCTCTCATTAGATATTTTCTTTTTAGAAAAGACTGAGCAGATGCAGTTGGTTATTTAATACTAAAAGCTGAAGCAAATCAGCAACTGCTTTAACAAATTAAATAGAACATAACGGATTTAAGAGTACGATAATAAGTCTCCAAGCTGAGCATACATTTTGAGTTAATTATTATAATGGAAACAGGACCAACCAAAGGGGTGGTGGCGCAGTTGGCTAGCGCGTAGGTCTCATAGCTTCTGAGTAATCCTGAGGTCGAGAGTTCGAGCCTCTCTCACCCCATTTTGTTTTAATCAAACCGATATTTCAGTGTATTTAAGCTTGGAAAAAACAATTACTATTATTCAATTCAATACTACGAACGGAAATGTATTGAATATCTATTTTTTGTTTTACAATAATTTAGATAAAAATGCATAACCTATTTTTATTTTTTCTTTAGCGTTTAGTCATGTAATTAATACTCCCTTATTAGTCTACTTATTTTAGCATGACTTAGTACTTTTAGATTATGTTTATTTTTATTATGGCTTTTTAATTAGCAATATTTATATTACATAATTTTATTGTTTTTATTGTTGAATATTTTAGGATAATGCCATGACACATCTCATATTTTGTATTATTTTCTTGAAAATATATATTATATAGTTGTATCTTACTAGGATTAAAGAAATATTTTGAGCACAATTTATATGGTTTGTTCTATGAAGATTTTACCGGGGGGAAAACCCCGGAAAACTCGAAAACCCGAGAGTGCAAAACCCGAGTTTTATTGGGTTGGGTTGGTCTTTAGATTTAATAACCCGACATAATTGATTTGGTTTGGTAATTGTAAAATCCGAACCAACCCGACCTTGTACACCCCTAATGGCAATTATTGATTCAAATGCCAATTGTTAAGTAGTATTAGCTTTCTAAGCTCAGTATCGTAAAAATAGAATGGACCAAGTTAATATATCTTAATAATACTGTGATATTAATGGCTCTGGGGTTTCTGTATCTCCATTTGTTTTAATAAAACTAGATTACAATTATAAAGCAGAAAATGTTTGTAGAGGGACTTGTTTCAAAGTCTTATAATAGTAATTGTTTTTTCCAAGCTTAAATACACTGAAATATCAATGTCTCAATTAAAGGGCCTCAAGCACCAATGCTTGTTCTGAACCTCGGTTTTCTTTCACATTCACAGTTCGGAAACATGTGATTTGTAAGATGTTTTTTCTTGATTTACATACCATAAAACATTCTTACTAAGTCTGGTTTATCCATTCCTTGTTAAAATTTGTAAATGACGTCTTGTTCATGTTAATACGTAGTAATAAACAAAGCGCGTTATTTGCTCAATGGAGTTTCTATCATCTTGTATTGTCTTTTTCATTCATCTAAGTAAGAATCTTCACTTAGGCTTAGGGTGGGCATCGGTCGGTTCGGTTTTGAACATTATCGGTTTTGCCTATCGGTTATCGGTTTACAAATATCATAACTCGATAACCAAACCGATAAGATATTGGTTATCGGTTATCGGTTAATCGGTTATATATCGTTATCGGTTCAGTTATCGGTTTACCCGATAAGATAAAACAACTAAAATATTTTGCAATATATAAAACAAAGAAATCAAACTGTCAGAACGTGTAAACTGCCAACTTTTGTTGTTTCTTAACAAAAGCACGCTCCCACTTCTGTGCAGTATCTACTGATGGCTTAGGGTGGGCATCGGTCGGTTCGGTTTTGAACATTATCGGTTTTGCCTATCGGTTATCGGTTTACAAATATCATAACTCGATAACCAAACCGATAAGATATTGGTTATCGGTTATCGGTTAATCGGTTATATATCGTTATCGGTTCAGTTATCGGTTTACCCGATAAGATAAAACAACTAAAATATTTTGCAATATATAAAACAAAGAAATCAAACTGTCAGAACGTGTAAACTGCCAACTTTTGTTGTTTCTTAACAAAAGCACGCTCCCACTTCTGTGCAGTATCTACTGATGGCTTAGGGTGGGCATCGGTCGGTTCGGTTTTGAACATTATCGGTTTTGCCTATCGGTTATCGGTTTACAAATATCATAACTCGATAACCAAACCGATAAGATATTGGTTATCGGTTATCGGTTAATCGGTTATATATCGTTATCGGTTCAGTTATCGGTTTACCCGATAAGATAAAACAACTAAAATATTTTGCAATATATAAAACAAAGAAATCAAACTGTCAGAACGTGTAAACTGCCAACTTTTGTTGTTTCTTAACAAAAGCACGCTCCCACTTCTGTGCAGTATCTACTGATGTCTGGCGGAGAACTGGTGGTGAGTCTTGCGTCTTGACTCTTGGGGGCTGCGACGGAAACAAGAATGAGAACTGAGAGACAAACGACTGAAGAGTGAAGAGGGAATTAGGAAAATAAATAACCCTAGTATATACTTAAGGGTAAATTAGTAAATTATATCATTCTTATTGGGTTATCGATTTTTACCCAATAACAAAAATGCAAACCGAGCCCGAACCGATAACCCAATAAAAAAAATTTAACCCATTACCGAACCGTTAACCCAATAACCCAATACCGATAACCCAATAAAGAATTAACGGTTCGGGTTATCGGTTTTACCCCATATATACCCACCCCTACTTAGGCTAACGGTTGCTAACGCATCCTTGAAGTTTTAAAAATCTTGAAGAAATTAACGGTAAATTAGATATAGATCTTGCTAATACATAGTTACCACTTCTCTTCAATATAGCCCGTGAGGACAACGTGCCATACTTTCCCATATAGGGTGAACATAAAATCGCAAATTAAAAGTTTCGTCTAAAATCTGCTGAAGGGAAATCAACGGTAAGGTCCTACTCTAAAAGAAACATGTACAAAACGAGCAAGCTCTTAAAAATATATACCAGCAATCTCTAATGTCTCAACTCAAGTTCCTGCTGCAATAAACATATGAGGTAAATTCAACAAACAGGAAAGGCCTGTTCATGCTACTCTGAACACAGACCCAGCATATACTTGGAATCTATAAATACAAGTTAGGTAGCTGACGCGCACTATACTCGCACTCCAAAGCATTCCCAGACACCAACGAAGACCACAAGCAGACTTACAACTACAAGAACCATGGACATGTACAGACGTGATGAACTTGAGGGCTTTGTAGTGGTCTTCAAGGACACATCAACAGTGTCTTGAACTGGAGAATCATATGCATCTTTCACTGGTGTGCTCAGGTCATCAGCTTCTCCACTAACTCCATTTTCTCCACAAGTTGTATCTCGTGTCTCATCACTGGTGGAAGAACTATGTTCATCCGAGGCTTTTTCAGCCTGCACAATCCGGCATAAGTATGTGTTTTAGTGTCTAAGAGGGAAAAGACTTCTCTAAATTTAAGAAAGAACAGGAAAAGGGGACTGGAGAGGCTTACCTCAGTTACTGCTTGATGACTTTCTGGCCCCTGACTAGAATCAGTATGGCTGCGAGGCTCAACTGATCCAACTTGAAGTTTCACTTGCAAACGTATTCTTCTGTTTGCAGTTCCTTGCGTTCTAAACTGCCTGTCATCAGACTGATTCTGCATTTGCCTAGGCCTGAGTTTTATTCCAGTTCCGGATCCAGAATCACTGCTTACTACATTGCTGTAACCACCAGATTGTTCTACGCTTGGGAAGTTTGGGACCTGAATTGCACTATAACCAGCAGGGTAAATATTCTGTCCAGGGTAGGAATGTTCAAAGAAATCAAGATTCCCCATAGCATGATCATGGCTAACATAAGGTGCACTTCCACGAGCCTCTTGCACTGTGGCCCCAATGGAGTTAACCTCTCTTTTAACTGCAGTCTCTCGATCAAAATTGCCCAACACCTCAGGCTCAAAGAAGTCTGGCTCAACCTTGGACAAACAAAAGGAAAAACAACATAAGATCAGCTACCTAAGAACTTTTCTGGGGGAAAAATGGCATGGTGTAACTGATGTCCACAGGGTTGCACTTACCAGCCTTTGGGTAACTTCTGCTTCTGACTCACTACATGATCCAGAGTCCTTAATTGGCGCACAAGGTACACCGCAAAATTGTGCGACAACACGATGCGATGCCAATTCTTGTCCAGAATCTTCGCATGAAAACTCATCTGAGTTGATAATTACTGAGTCCAAAAATTCATTGATATCAAAAGCATTTGTTCCATACTGAAACTGGACATCTTTTTGATAAGCACCGATCCCATTATTCATGGGGGTTTGCAGATAAGAAGATCCAAGTTCCACCTGTAACTGTGAGTGCAACGGGGAGAAGATCTTCCAATCTAGAGGCTGCATTGACGGGTCACAAAAATTTCCCAACGCTTTCTCTAGCTCCATATCCGGCTAAACATGAAGCAGAAATGAAAATTATCACTTTAAGCAATTCCTTTTTGAGTCGTTACCACTTCAACCAAATTAATCCACTATAGAAACCTTGTTATTCAAGCAAAAGTAGAATCCCAATGTAGTTTTACTTACCGGTATGGATGTTATGTCCAACATTTGATCTTCTGTATCATCAGCAATACAGCTGTTGCTGTGGCTCTCAATGGGTAATTGTTTGCCATACATCTCGCCCTTGGGAAGCTTTGCAGCATAGCTTTTATCACTATCACTTAAAGCTTGTATGACTGCTAATGGAGTGGCTGCCTCTGATAAATCACCTTCAGTAGGTGATTTGGCAACTGTAGCATTCAGTTCAGCATCATCTAAATTGGAACTCTCAACATGCTCATCCTGCTTCAAATCATTCTTCTTGAACAGGCGACAAAGCACAAAAGCACCCTGCACCAGGCAAATCACATTTCCTGGTATGAGCTAATTTTCATTGCATTATCACAAATAACAAAAGAAATGTGTATTCCTGATTCAATTGAGAAGTATGCATCATATCCAGAGTTTTTTCTATTTTCTTTGATACGTAGATGCTTCGGATCCAGACTCATAGAATTGGATATCTAAATACACTAAACAATCAGCGGTATGTTCATTGTGAGAGCAGTTGACTGTATCTCAGAAAAACGCTGCCACTACACGTACGTTCACTTAACGAGTCTATCAAATTAGGAAAGAAGTAAAAAGTTCTAAATGTATTCTTACAAAAGAAGTCATCTGAACATCTACATAATGTCTTCTAATGAACAAAGCTAACAAAAAGCAACATCTGGTTAGGCTGTTATTGGCATCCAGAGCCTCAAGAAAATCCTTGCGTGGATGTAATGTAACAGAGGATCTTCAAGTTCGCTACAAGTAATTCAATATGCTACCACAACAAATAGCAATTCAAAAGTTATAGTTCATGTGGCATGAAGATGATATACACCAAAGCAACCAATGCATTAACAAAAAGTTTATATTACGCCATTTCAAGAAAAGTTTATATTAAAAATATTTAGCTTGTTAACAGTAAAATATAATATCATAAATCTCATATCCCTTGTAGTCAAAGTTCGAAATTCAAATCAATTGGTTCACCACTGTACTTGCAGATGATGCCACAGGTATCCCACCAACATCAGGATGTTTGAATTGGTTAGCTTGACATGCATATTAAAAAATTTGAAAGTGTCTAGGATTGTACAATTTCTTTCTCTCGGAAACTAGATCTACAAAATGTTCACCTTCCAAACCACTAGCACCACCTTCCCTCCCTCTCCCCCAAGAAAGAATCCCTATGGCCCGATCCAACTGCCAAATGAAACAATAAGATAGGACAAGAGAGGATCGAACTCAGGAGGATAAAACAATTTTACCTTGTGAGGTAATTATATAATCTCATGAAAATGGATTACCATAGCTAGAAAATTTGCAAGCACAACACTCAACGGCGTGGCCTAGTGGTTATGAAATGGCAGGAGAACCATGAGTTCTCAAGTTCAAAACCCAACGGAGGCAAAAAACACTCGGTCATTACTTTCCATCTGCCTAAGCTTTGGTGGGCAGAGTTACGCGGTACCTACGTTTGGGGGAAGTTGCAGGCACTGGTGGAATAGTCGAGGTGTGCACAAGCTGGTCCGAACACCACCGTCATAAACAATTGCAAGTATATCCAATATTTTGAAATACAGATGATACTAACCAAATAGGATAAAACTAACCAGTCATATATGGTTAAATTATATGATATGCAGCTTAAGGCATGCTTTATGTTTAAAATTTTATGTATATAATTACATTGTAGAATCTGATCAAAGTGAGCAATAACAGCAATACAAATTCAAGACACAAGATAATCAAGGATGTGCAGACCTGGCCAGGGTGTGATCCATCCAATGACTTGTCAGTTGCACGATATTCATGAATCACCCAATGAGTCCTCTTGCCTTCAGGAGCTCGGCCAATGTAGTATACCAAGGTCTTCTTCATCCCAATTTTTGCACCCTTCTTAGTAGCAATGTTCCTATCTTTACCCGTAGCTTTCCAGTAGCCTCGTTCTGTTGCTCGGTTCAATCGCTGCCCATTTTGGTACTTCCGATCCTTTGGGCAGAAGAAGAACCACTCATTGTCCTTTGACTCTACCACAGACATATCTGCAAAACAATCCACACCATTATTTTCTTTCAAAATGTTTACTTCATCTTTCCAAAAGAATGTGTTGTTTTGGGATCTGGCCTGTGACAGATACGACCAAAAAAGACACAGACAAAAGTGGGTATATGTGTTAGGGTTGTCAAGGGAGGTAAGTGTTTCAGGGATGATCTAAACACCAAATCGAAATTCAGCGAAGAAACTGTCTAAGCATATAATATGGAGGCTGTCAATAATCAGCAGAATGAAAACAAAGAATATTTTAATCTCTCATCCATCTTCGTTCATTCTACAATAACAGCTAGCACCAAATTTTGAGTTGTAGAACAACGGAGTGCCAAGGCTAACCAGTACAGTCCTTCCTACTGTGGAAATCAATTCTCAGTGGAATAGTTCCGCAATCTTTTTCTCATTTTCTTTTTCTTACTGGAAAGTACATTTGCCTAACCATATGACTTACTCTAGTTGGGGAACGGGTTATTCGCCCAAGTACTCCAATCTTATCCTTGAAAATGAGAAAAATAGGTCTCAAGATTTAACCCCACCCCAACTGTATCAGTATATATCTAACTTAAATATAAATGTGTTTCACTACCTTATGTGCTAGCGGGTTCTGTGAAAATAAACTCGAAAAGCTTAACGAAGCCAAAAAATAAGAATCAATTAGATATCAAGCTTCAAGGCTAAGTAATTTTTGAGGCCAAGCATCAGCCTTTCTAGTAAATGAAAGCCGAGACTACTCACAGCAACGGATTTCCCGGCAAGATATAACCAAAAATATTAGGGTTCAGGGTTCAACACAACTCCAAATTGGGGCAAAACACGCAAAAAAATTAAATTAATTAATTAATTAAGATAAGCAGGGAAACAAACCAGGCAAGTCCCAAGGTTCGAGTTTACAGATATCAACTTCTCGAATAACGCTGACTTCACTATCAGCACCGTTGATCTTCAACCGCAAATAATGATTCACTAGCTCCTCATCTGTCGGCCGGAAACGGTATCCTACCGGCAGAGTATTTAACGGCGGTATACCCATCTGTTTATCCACCGGAAGTACGGAGATCACGTTATCTCCAGGAAGTACGGCCATCATTTACAGCACCAAGTTTTTGCAAAGTTGAGATGGGCAAAAAAGTGAAAAAAGCAAAAAGTAGATGAACTGATGAAATATATAATTATAAAGAGTAAAAAAGTAAAAGTAATCAAGCAAGATCTAGAAAAATTTTAGAGAGGAGATTCTGAAGTGAAGTGGCTATGGTTAAGTTTTCATAAGAAGGAAAAAAATCTCCATTGGAAACATCTCAGAAAGTGAGCTGAATTAACTTCAATTTGTCTATACCAGCTAAAATTGCTGATTTGGAAGAGCGAGTGCCGCGTTTGACATTCTGTGTATATACCGCGTAAAATTGTTAAGACATGGTTTTGATTCTAATTTCAAAACTGCCATTATGTTAAGTGAAATTTCGGTTTTCTCCATGGTTGAGAGAGGCTAGAAAGAGTAAAGCGGTGGAGGGTATATAAGGAAATTGGCGAAACGTAGCTAGGAAGGTTAAGCTGCAGAAAGTCATACAGCGAATGAGAACCTGACACGTCGAAGGATAAATCGTCTTCGCACAAACCAACCACAATGACGTACCACATATTCATCGAACTTAATTAAACATATTAAAACAGATAATTCCCTGACCAAATCCATTGAGAATGTTTTGACGAGAGTAAAGAAAAAGAAGCTTCCAGGACCAACTCTTTTTGCTGCTGTTACTAATTTTCACATCTTCGTCTTCTTTTTTATTTTAAAAGTAATTTTTATTGTATGAAATTTAAGAACTTAACACCCGCTAAAAGTATCACTCCTCCGTCTCATATTATATATCGTATTTTTAAAAAATATTATATTTTTTAAAAATAGTTATCTCAAATTATTTGTCATTTTAAAAGTTTAAGACAAAATAAATTATATTTTCTCATTTTATCCTTGATAATAATTATTCTTGAAGATAGAGATAATAAAAAAATAAAGTAAATATTCAATGAATAGATATTATATCTTAAGATATAAATAAACGTAAAATAATCCAATCCTCCCCCTAATTAATATTTCTTAAGAGACGTGTAAAAAAAAATAACAGATAATTTGAGACGGAGGAGTATCTTATAAAGCTTTTATGATCTTCACATACCGTAATATTTGATTGTTATAAGGTAAAATGGAAAACTTAAATCTAAAAAATTTCTATAATATAAAATGTGTCATTTTTATCAAAACAGAAAATTTAAATAGAATTTTGTAAAAAAGAAATTGCAAAAGGGAAAAACATTGTAAGAGGAAAAGAAAGACAGAAACAATGGCTCCAACTCCACTTGGCTTGTTTAGAAAAGTTGTGATCCACTTAATTCCATTTGATACTAAGTAGGCGTATGGACATAAGACTGGTAAAATTCGAAAAAACGGTGAAAAGATTTTTCAGGTGAAAATGGTATTTGAAATTTGGAGTTGTGTTTGAACATAAATTATAGTTTGGATTGTTTTTGAAGTTTTGTGAGTGATTTGAGTGAAAATTTTGAAAAAGAGCTTTTTTGCAGTTTTTCAAATTTTCAAAAATTTCCAAAATGCATTTTCAAGTGAATATTGAAAATTTTATGAACAAACACTGATTTCGAAAAAAAGTAAAATTAAAAAAACCTTCCATCAAATTTTATGTCCAAACGGGCACGAAGTGGGCATTTGGACATAAGAATTTTAAAATTCCAAAATAGAGGGAAATTTTTTTTAAGTGAAAACAGTATTTGAAATTTAGAGTTGTGTTTGGACATGAATATAATTTTGGGTTGTTTTTGAAGTTTTATGAGTGATTTGAATGAAAATTTTGAAAAATAACTTTTTGGAGTTTTTAAAATTTTCAAAAATTTCCAAAATGCATTTTCAAGTGAAAATTGAAATTTTTATGAACAAACGCTAATTTTGAAAAAATGTGAAATTTTTTTGAAACAAAGGAAAAACTTTCTTATTTCCAAATGGGCTCTAAGATATAGCGCGTTCACACAAGGAAACAATTTATAATCTCAACTTGGATTTTTATTTATATTTTATGTTTTATTTTTTATATTTTCTTCAAAATAGGAAATTTCTAGTGTTCGTTTTCTATCACAAACACACCTCTCAATGCTTGCTGACTGTTGTGATAAATTTGAGAAAATAAGCAATTATTCCTTGTCTTAATCGATGTGGCATAAAGACATAGTACGAGATTGTTATAAAATAAAATAAACTCGAGACATGTATAGAGAGATTGTTATATTATATATCTTCAAATTAATGTACATATGAATTGGAATCTCTTCTATTTATAAAAAAAAAAAAACAAATTGCTGTGTAAGCTGCTATTTATTAATAACAGAGTATTAAATGAAGATCCATAATATAATATATTTATAGAAGAGGTAAATTTATTGTTCTTTTTTCTGAGAATCCAACGAGTAGTTGGTTTTAAAACGATTTGGTTTAGCCCAAGGTTTTTCTGGCTTAAAACTGTTTTCTATAGCAAAAAATCACGCCAAAAAACATTGCAATAGAGAACTCTTTAGCGGAAATGGTTTCCTGGCCTATTGAAACTCTTTCAGCCGATTCGCGGCAACACATTACTTCAGATCAGATTTGTGCCAATTCCTCCATTCACAGAATGCCCTTATCAATCAAACTTTCTCTCTCTTACCGGAACTACCCTCTGCAGCTCCATCTTCAGCAGCTGCTCAATCTTTCATTTCGAAAATCAAACTTGGATGTCACGGGACTTTCTCACAACTTCGTTCCTTGCGTTTTTTCCATCTTTAGCAGTTCCATATTAATCGGTTTCATTCCGATCGATCAGTCGAGATGGTTAGCTTGGGCGCTAATGGTATTTTATATTTAGAATACCTAGACTAATGACAATCTTCCTTACTTGAATTGGAATCTTAAGCAGCTCAATTCCGATCTTCACTGGTCTGAGACGGCCCTCTGTTCAAGTAACAAAACGGCTTCATGGCCACTTAAACTTGCATCCTGATAAAGACGTAAATGCGCACCTAATATACTAACCAAAGTAGTCGTCGCCAATAATCATAGCCAACATAAAATTTTCTTCTTCCTTTTTTTACTTTTTTTTTTCTTTTGGTTGCGTGTGGATTTCCTTGGTTTAGTCTGAATCAATTAACGGACACGAATAATTGTTTGCTGATTTATCTTTTAGCTCTTTTTCTCTCTGTGTTTCTAGCTTTCATCTTCTTCTTTTCTTTCTTTTTTTGGGTGTTTTTTGTTCTTTTTCTGGAGTACTTTGGCTTTTTAATATCTCTGTTTTTAGTTCATGATTTGGGTATCCATCTAACCATCTTTTTGTTTTTTGTAACTTAATTTGCTTTTCTAGTTTTTTTTTCCGCGCGACATGTTTTTTCTGGTTCATTATTCACGCATGTTGTATTTGCTTTTTCAAAATAATTTTCTTTTTAATATTGTGTATAACGATGAACTTTGTTCTTTTGATAATGGACTAACTTATTGTTGTAAACTCCAATTAAGATTAGGTAATATTTAATGTTTAAGGAGTAATATGGTTTAAATAGTTATTAAGATCAAATGCTTTCATTCCCAAATTTACCCACCTATATATCATGTGCCCAAAATGGCATAGAATAGAAAAACCTGAATTATATAACGCGACACCGAATTTTTTTTTTATTTTGTGTGTTGGACGTTAATTCCATGCCCATCCAACTTGTTTTTTTAGGTTCTTGACGTGGTATGTGGTATAAGCAGCACGACTATCAATATTAGAGTACTAATTAATTTAAATTCGCATCGAAAAAGATCCAATACAAGAAGAAGTACCCAACCAAGAATTTTTTTCATTTGTAGGACTCCAATTAAAGTCCGTCCAACTGGTATTGCGGATCATTATTATATATAGCAGCACACAAGTTAAGATGTTAAAGAGAGTTCCCAAGCAGAAAGTCTGCTATTCCCCTTATTTAATTGTATCTTATATACAGTACATTGACATTGTTATAAAAACTGCACAATAGCTGCAGTTTAACATGTTGTAGAAAATCACTTACTTTAATTTCAAAATTTATATTCATGTATCGAATTTTGTACTGATGGTAATGTATGAGATAAAATTTTGATAATGTTGACAAGAGGGTTGTTCTGATGGTAAGTAACCTCCATTTCCAACCAAGAGGTGGTGAGTTCGAGTCTCCCCAAGAGCAAGGTGGGATGCCGGGGGTTTATTTGGAAACAGTCTCTCTACCCCAGGGTAGGGGTAAGGTCTGCGTACACACTACCCTCCCCAGACCCCACTAAGTGGGATTATACTGGGTTGTTGTTGTTGTATCGAATTTTGTACTGCGTGAATGTATAGAAATTAATAAATCTCTCTTTTATCCGTTAGGATTCAAATGTGTATTTTTAATGGGCTCTTATTATCTCTATCACGGCGTCACACGTGAGATGTGGAAAAGTGGAGCTAAAGTGGAAAAGGAAAAAGTGGTGTACGTAATTGTGTATGGAAAAGGAAAAAGTGGTATGTAAGTTGTGTGGGGAAAGGAATCTTTCGAGCACCACACCAAATTGATATCGTTTTGCAAACCCCATATATAAATTTACACTTTTCTTATTTGAACATTTTAACTTGATTAAATGGATACTAATAAATACATTTAACCGTTGATCATGCCTAATCATGCTGTCAAAGCACGTGAATAGTAATTTTTATTTAAAAAATATTAGAATTAGAATAAAATATAAATAAAAAAGAAAAAAAAGACCTTTCCCTCTCCCCTTCTTTTTTTCCCTCCCCTCCCGACCCCATATGCTGGTAAGTGCATAGCCTAACCTTGGCGAAGTAGTGACGAGGCTAGAACCAGAATACCAAACAAACCTATGCAGTTAAATCATATACAACGGAGAGTAGAAACCAGAATGTACAGTTAATAATGGGAAGGGAAAACATGTTGCGGGGGAAACATCAATTAAGAATAAGAAGGCAGTAAGTAAATACGAGGAACACCATATCTAAATTTTCAACAAGAACCAGGAATCAAATAAGTGCACGGCATCACCCTTCGTGCTTTTACCCTCGTCTTCACCATACGAATCAATATAAACTGCACGGCATCACCCTTCGTGTTTTTACTCTTGTCCTCACCACAGAATCAATATAATCGGTAAGGAATTATACATTGTGCGGCACGACATTACCCTTCGTACTTTACACTCTTCCTCACAAATCATGCACGGCATCACCCTTCGTGCTTTAACACTCTCTTACCAAAACAATACACGACATCACCCTTCGTGTTTTAACACTCTTCCTCACCCAAACAACAATCACAAGCAATAAGGCAAGGAAATGAATAAAATTGCAATAAAATCCCGGCAAGGGAACAATATCAAAAGCATCAACATCCCAGCAAGGGAGATAATATAATAATTCTCTTCTTTTTTTCACTTTTACTTCACAACTCACTTCACAACTTGAGCCAATGCTCTATAAGGTTCAAATGCCAATTATACTTCCACAATTCATTATACGACTTGAGTCAACGCTCTTTAATACTCAAATACCACTATTACTTCCACAAACTTTACTCAACAATAGAAATTATCACAAAAGATATGAATAATACAAATGGAGTCATAATAATCATAATATAAGACTCACGGGCATGCTTGATACCAATGTATAGATACTCGTCACCATGCCTATACGTCATACTCAACAAATAACACGTAGCAAATAGGACACAACTCATAATCCCTCAAGCTAAGGTTAGACCAAACACTTACCTCGATGCTACGAACACAATTTAAGTCTCAACTATCGCTTTACCTTTTGATTCCACCACCAATTCGCTCGTATCTAGCAACAAGTTACTTAATTACATCAATAAATGCTAAATGAATCAATTCTAATTCATGAAAATAAGTTTCCTAAGATTTTTCCCAAAAAGTCAAAAATCGCCCCCCGGGCCCACATGGTCAAAACCCGAGGTTCAAACCAAAACCCGATTATCTATTCCCCCACGAACCCAAATACATAATTTGTTTTGAAATCGGATCTCAAATTGAGGTCTAAATCCCTAAAAATTGAAAAACCTAGGTTCTACCCAAAACACCCAATTTCTCCCATGAAACCCTTTGATTTAGAGTTAAAATCATGTGAACAGATGTTAAAGATTGAAGAAAACGAGTTAAAATGACTTACAATCGATTTGGAGAAGAAATTTTCTTTGGAAAATTGCCCAAGAGAGTTTATGTTTTGAGAAGAGGTGAGAAATGGCTGAAAATGCATCTAAGTGTTAATTAACTAGGCTTAGATGTCGCAATTGCCACCAGGGTTCACAAATCTGTTGTTGTCGCATTTGCGACTAAGTATCACAATTGCGAAGTCGCTTTTGCGACCGGATTGTCGCATTTGCGACCAAGGGGAATTCCAGGGCACTTCGAAAATGCAATGGGCCTTTCGCATTTGTGAGATCGCTTTTGCGATCACTACGTCGCATTTGCGACCCCAAGGCAGACCAGGTCCTTTCGCATTTGCGGCGATTTTCTCGCATTTGCGAGCATAATGCGAAGCCTGCAGACCTGCACATACCAGTAAATTCCTAAGTTAAAATTTCACTCTGTGGCCTATCCAAAACTCACCCAAGCCCTTGGGGCTCCAAACCAAACACGCACACCAACTTAAAAACATCATACAGACTTGCTCGTGCATTCAAATCACCAAAATAACATCAACAACTATGAATTTAGCACCAAAATCATGAAACCACTTAAGAACATCAAATTTTCTAATTTTCTCAAATAAGGTCTGATTCACGTCATTTCAAGTCCGTTTCTTACCAAATTTCATAGACTCAACTTAAATCACATATAAGACTTGTACCGGGCTCCGGAACCAGAAAACAGGCCAGATACCATAAAATTTCAAACACATTTCATTTCCAAAAACTCATAAATATTCCAGAAAATAATTTTCTTTAAAAAATTCATTTCTCGGTCTTAGGACCTCGGAAATCAATTCTGGGCATACGCCCAAGTCACATATTTTCCTACGGACCCTCCGGGACCGTCAAATCATGGGTCCGGGTCTGTTTACCTAAAATGTTGACCGAAGTCAGCTTAAATTAAATTTTTAAAGGCTAAATTAACATCTTCATCACATTTCCACATAAAAGCATTCCGGATATATGCTCGGACCACACATGCAAATCGAGGTGAGGAAAATGAGGCTTCTAAGGCCTCAGAACGCAAAATATACTCGTAAATCAAGTGATAACCTTTTGGGTTATCACATCCTCCACCTCTAAAACAACTGTTCGTCCTCGAACGGACATAAGAAGGAAGTATCTAAGTCGGGTAAAATATGGGGATAAAGGATCCGCATATGTCGATGCCTCAGCAGGCTGACCTCTCCACTGAACACGAACATAAGGGAAATTTTTCGATCTCAACTGACGAACATGCCGGTCTAGAATAGCTACCGGCTCTCCCTCATAGGATAAGTCCTTGTCGAACTGGATAGTGCTGAAATCTAACACGTGGGATGGATCTCTATGATACTTTCGAAGCATGGACACATGAAACACCTGGATGCACGGATGATAAGCTTGGCAGCAATGCAAGTCTGTAAGTCACCTCTCCCATTCGATCAAGAATCTCAAACGGGCCACTGAACCTAGGGCTAAGTTTGCCCTTCTTTCCAAATCTCATCACGCCCTTCAAAGGCAACACCCGAAGCAATACCCACTCACTGACCATGAATGTCAAATCTCGAATCTTACGGTCGGCATAACTCTTTTGCCTGGACTGAGCTGTACGAAGCCTATCCTGAATGATCTTGACCTTGTCCAAGACATCCTACACTAGATCTGTACCCAACAACCGAGCCTCTCCCGGCTCAAACCATCCAACTGGCGACCAACACCGCCTACCATACAAAGCCTCATAAGGAGCCATCTGGATACTCGACTGGTAGCTATTGTTGTAGGCAAACTCTGCTAAAGGCAAAAACTAATCCCACAAGCCTCCAAAGTCAATGACACGAGCTCGGAGCATATCCTCTAAAATCTGAATGGTCCGCTCGGACTGCCGGTCCGTCTGAGGATGAAACGATGTGCTTAACTCAACCCGTATTCCCAACTCTCGCTGAACTGCTCTCCAGAAATGTGAGGTAAACTGCGTACCTCGGTCCGAGATGATAGACACGGGCACACTATAAAGACAAACAATCTCCCGGATATAGATCTCAGCTAACCTCTCGGAAGAATAGGAGACTGCCACAGGAATGAAATATGTTGACTTGGTCAGCCTATCAACAATAACCCACACTGTATCAAACTTCCTCTGAGTTCGTGGGAGTCCGACAACGAAGTCCATAGTGATACGCTCCCACTTCCACTCAGGAATCTCAATCTTCTGGAACAAACAACCCGGCCTATGATGCTCGTACTTGACCTGATGACAATTCAAACACCGAGCCATATATGCAACAATGTCCTTCTTCATTCTCCTCCATCAGTAATGCTGCCTTAAATCCTGATACATCTTCGCGGTGCCCGGATGAATATAGTACTGGGAACTATGGGCCTCCTCTAAAATCAACTCCTAAAGCCCATCCACATTAGGCACACAAACTCGACCCTGCAGCCTCAAAACTCCATCATCTCCTAAGGTAACCTGCTTGGCACCTTCGTGCAGCATCGTGTCCCTCAGGACACACAAATGAGGATCATCATACTGCCGATCTCGGATATGCTCCAATAATGAAGCACGAGCTACTGTGCAAGCTAGCACACGACTAGGCTCAAAAATATCCAACCTCACGAACTGATTGGCCAAAGCCTGAACATCCAAAGCAAGCGGTCTCTCACTGACCGGAATATAAGCAAGACTGGCCATACTAGCTGACTTCCTACTCAAAGCATCGGCCACCACATTGGCCTTTCCCGGATGATATAAGATGGTGATATCATAGTCCTTTAATAGCTCCAACCACCTTCTCTGCCTCAAATTTAGCTCCTTCTGCTTGAACAAATACTGAAGACTCTTGTGATCCGTGAACACATCACATGCCACGCCATACAGATAATGCCTCCAAATCTTCAACACGTGAACAATGGCTGCTAAATCCAAATCATGAACTGGATAGTTCTTCTCATGAATCTTCAACTACTGCGAGGCATAGGCAATGACTTTGCCATCCTACATCAACACCGCACCAAGTCCAATACGAGATGTATCACAATAAACTGTATATGGCTTTGAACCTGTGGGAAAAACCAACACTGGCATCGTAGTCAAAGCTATCTTGAGCTTCTAAAAGCTAGCCTCACACTCATAGGACCACCTGAACTGGGTACCCTTCTGGGTCAACCTGGTCATCGGGGCTGCAATAGACGAAAACCTCTCCACAAAGAGACGATAATAGCCTGTCGAACACTAGATTCTACCCAAAACACCCAATTTCCCTCATGAAAACCTTTGATTTAGAGTTGAAATCATGTGAAAAGATGTTAAATATTGAAGAAAACGACATTAGAAACGACTTACAATCGATTTTGAGAAGAAATATTCTTTGGAAAATCGCCCAAGAGAGTTTGTTTTGAGAAGAGGTGAGAAATGGCTGAAAATGCGTCTAAGTGTTAATTAACTGGTCTCAAATGTCGCAATTGCGACCAAGGTTAGCAATTGCGAACCCCTTATAAATTTGTTGTTGTCGCATTTGCGACCAAGGGGAATTCCAGACCACTTCGCAAATGCGATGGGCCTTTCGCTTTTGCGATCACTGCGTCGCATTTGCGACCCCAAGGAAGACCAGATCCTTCCGCATTTGCGACAATTTTCTCTCATTTGCGAGCTCGCATTTGCGACCAGGCTTCACAAATTCGAAGCCTGCAGACCTGTAACATACCAGCAAATTCCTAAGTTAAAATTCCACTCCGTGGCCTATCCAAAACTCACTCGAGCCCTCGGGGCTCCAAACCAAACATGCAAACCAACTTAAAAATATCATACGAACTTGCTCGTGCATTCAAATCACCAAAATAACATCAACAACTATGAATTTAGCACCAAAATCATGAAATCACTTAAGAACATCAAATTTTCCAATTTTCTCAAATAAGGTCCGATTCACGTCATTTCAAGTCTGTTTCTTACCAAATTTCATAGACTCAACTTAAATCACATATAAGACCTGTACCGGACTCCGAAACCAGAATACGAGCTCGATACCATAAAATTTCAAACACATTTCATTTCCAAAAACTCATAAATATTCCAGAAAATAATTTTCTTTAAAAAATTCATTTCTCAGGCTTGGGACCTTGGAATTCTATTCCGGACATACGTCCAAGTCCCATATTTTCCTACGTACCCTTCGGGGCCGTCAAATCACAGGTCCGGGTCCGTTTACCCAAAATGTTGACCGAAGTCAACTTGAATTAAATTTTTAAAGGTTAAATTAACATCTTCATCAGATTTCCACATAAAAGCATTCCGGATATATGCCCGGACCATGCACGCAAATCGAGGTGAGGAAAAAGAGGCTTCTAAGGCCTCGAAAAGCAAAATTTACTCGTAAATCAAGTGATGACCTTTTGGGTCATCACACTCCTGTCTTTCTAAAACCTTGTCGTTCTGCATACTTTAGCTTGCGATTTACACATATCCATTTATACTACTCGCAACCTTCCTTCAACTTGCTTCCACCATAGATTTATCTTATGTTATTCTGGAACATCAAGCAAGGGATCACACCATGTCTAACTCTTCTTTACTCTCTTGACTAGGCCTCTTGATACCTAGAAATCATAGGTTGGAAGATATGCCATTGTCGATGTCTCTATCATTCCTGGACACCGAGTCTCAGCGCTTCTGGCCTTCTATTTAAAGTATGGACTATTCGCAACCTTCTGCATTTGAGTATCTTGTACGTTGTTCATTTTTACCTTACTTACCTTAAAATATTGCATCACATCTTCTATCTCTTTCATGACCTCCCTTCCACACAGGTATAATTCATATCCACAACTTGAAGCTCTATTATAATATTTGCACCTCTGGCACATACACAATCCGGTGGGAGCTTCATACTGATTACTTATTAGGTTGGTACTCTTTTAATTGGATTTATCGTAGAGTCATTATAGAATATGGCTGTAGTTAGGGGTGTTCATAAAAATTTGAAAAACCGAACCAAACCGACCAAAAAAACCGTTACTTTTTGGTTTGGTTTAGTTTTGGTTTTGAAATTTAAAAACCGATCAAATTTGGTTTGGTTTTGGTTTTAATAAAAAAACCCGAACCAAACCGAATATAGGAGTAACTATTTTAAATTTATTAATACACCTATATATATATATATATATATATATATATATATATATATATATATATATATATATATATATATATATATATATATATATGTATACTTTTATACAAAGTTTCAAAAAATTTATAGTAAATGTTAATCGTTTGCGCTTTTAGTACAGGTCTTTGCCTTTACATTCTAGTTTGATTAGTAGTTTTCTTTTGTTAAGTGTAAGAATCTATTTCATGTTAAAAATAATATATTTTTAATTGAGTCCTTAAATTATTCATCACTATTTGATTCAACATCAATATATCTTGGTAAATAATAGATTTCTCAAAGGGCAATTGATTTGATAGTGTTACGTTGAAATGTGGTCGCCGAAATATGTGTTTGGTAGTGTATATCTTATATTTAAGAAAAAACCGACAAATAACCGAAAAACCGACATAAACTGAATCAAGAAAAAACTGACTTAATTGGTTTGGTTTGGTTCTAATATTTGAAAAACCGAGTTACTTGGTTTGGTTTCTTTTTAGGGAAAAAACGATCCAAACCGAACCATGAACACCCCTAGCTGTAGTACTATCTCTCTTGTACCTCTGATATTAATAGTGATTCTATTATGTTCTCAATTACGATTCCTATAATTTTTCGGGTCCAATAATCAGACTTCCTTATTTACTTAGTTGATTAAACTCTTTAGTTTCCTCTTCCTTCTGACAACCTTCATGTGGGCTTAAGCTATCTTCTGATCTGCGACTCCTGGTATTAGTTATTACTTTAGCTTTCATGGGCGCTATGAAATATCCATGATACAATCTTCTAATAATTCAATCTTTTGTCTATGCCCTGGGATCAATTCTTTCTTTTAACTTATACCGGAGTCTTATACGGTTGTATGAATGTCAACATATATGCTGCATGGATAATATTCCGAAATTTTAAGTGTGTTCATAACGTAACTAACTCTGGATCATTAATCGAATAGTTCTTTTCGTTTATTCTCAGCTTTCCTTAAATGTAAGCAATTACTTTTCCTAGCCTTCCTGCCCCTTTGTTGTGTGCATACTTAGCTTACCTTAGTACCCATACATATTGGAATTCTATACAACTCATATGATCTTGAATATCACTTCTGATTTTACTCCTCGTTCATTAGCCACGATAGGTGCCACTTTCTTATGGAATGCATGCAATGTTGTAGTGAGATTGCTATTACAAGACCATTTCTTCTTTAGGTTACTATACTTAGTTTGAAGCCTTCTTCCTTATTTCCTCAGCTAGTCTTTCATTGTAGTACTTAGGGAGGACCCTTTAACTCTTGTAAAGCTGCGAGCTTATTACATCATATTCCCGATAGAATTTTTGATGTTCGTACTCACCTATATGTATCCTTAGTTACTTACCTCCACACTCATGTGCTCGTATGGTTGCTTCTGAACTGAAGTTTTGACTGTCTTCCCAGTGGGACTTTTTTTATTTCCATAACACTCATACGGTCCCTTTAACTACCCCAACTCCTATCTGAATATTTCTCAAGGGTCACGATGTCATATCTATGAGACTGAATTCCCCATGTTGGGGTTCATTATGTTTATCTTGCATGATCTGTTGATTTGTTTGTATCATCTTGTCTAGCCATAACTAGGCTCTTTCTGAATCAACTACTAACTACTCGTTGGCCCATTCTCATATCAATATTCCGAGTCATCTTTCTTGGGTTATTCCTTTGTATTATTTTACATCCCGCACTGACTCCTTATATATTAATACCATCTCGGGCAGGAACCCTTACTTCCTCTCCTTGGCGTCGTGCTTGCATAATGTTCTAAAACCGTAGCATATCTATAGGGTTTGGATAAGTGCAATCTCATTCCTTTCTTATTTTTATCGCATTCTTTCTTTACCATTCCATAGTTACTAGAACCACTTAATTCTAACTTAATGTCACATCACTCCATATTCCCCCCTTTAGGGGAGTGCTAAAATTTAGAGCTATGGCGATCTACCTATAGATATTTTACCTCTTCATCTTTGACATCCTTTCACATTATCGATGACCCTTACTCGCCTTGCGGTAATCCTTCTGTATCAAGGATAACAAAATTCCTTACTCACGATAGTGAAACTTAGTGTAACTGGCACACACAGTCCCCTAAGCTTAACTTTGCTCACATTTCTTGCTTTAGGGAAGCATCTTCCTGAATGACCATTCTCTGAATTTCTCATGAATCTTCTTCTGTTGTCTATTCTATTATCGTTGGAACGCAATCTAAAATTCTCATGATGCTGACTATTATCAAATCACTCAGTCCCTAATTCATGTTTAGTTTGTCTTGTTCACCAGCCCATACTGATTTCTATTACTCTGGAGTTTAACTCTCCCTTCTAGTAGTCACGTTGGAGTCACGAACTTATTTCTCGAAATGAGGATATGACTTTATGGCCTAAACTCTTTTGTTGCCTCAAGGCCTATCACCTCTCGTACTTTCCTTCACTTGACTATAGACTCTATAATACTATTATCTTTTGATCTACCATGGTCATCCATATATCACATCTTACTTATAATGCTTCATTAACTCTCTTCTTATTTCCCGCTAACATCTATGTCTATTACTTTATTCTGAAAACTCGAACAAGATATTCTTTTGCTTTTAGCTCCCCTTGCTCCGTCCATTGGCTCCTCAAATTGCCTAACATTCTTCCTTTACTAGGGACGGGAGCCATACTAAGGTAATATTTATCCTTTCAAGGCTTCGAGTGCCTATCCTTGTAGTACTCATATCTAGATGTACTATTTTAGCGTGCACCATCCAGGTATTTCACAAGGGATCTATTTGCAATACCCTTCGGAAATGTCAACTAACCCAAACAATCCATCCACCATTTTGGATTACTCTAACCCCAGCCGGATCCTGATATCCCGTCCTTCCCTTAAACTACACCTATTAGCCCTTATATGGCATAACTGAAATGGGTGTGGCCAATTGTACATACCTCCATTACCGTTGAAAGTAACTCAAAATACTTATATCTCTCTTCCTAAATTGTAGATAATGTTCATTTTTACTAACTGGGTACCTTATACCCTTCTTCACCTTGTTTTTTTTACTTGTTGAAACTTGTACTTTCTGATTCTCTCGTTGCCTTTTACCATACGAGTGGATAGATAATCTTGTCTTAGGGATCCTTATCAAGAAGCTTACACATCTTAGTACACACATGATCTGCTGAATACCTCATATTTATTCATCATAAGCATGATGCAAAAATCGAGTTCCATTGACTCAACTCTTCCATAGGTATATTCAATCTCTTACCAACTGTCTTTCTAGATGTAGGTATCGTCTTATTACGAACAAAATAGAATTTTGGAGTTTGAATTCTTATAAGTGAGCTCTACCACACGATCTAGAGTGAGAAGAAAGAGTGAGAGTCCTAAATGTTCTGTAGCCTCCTACTTATAAGTGTGGTGATGACACACCCATAAACAAGACTCTACTAGACACACTTGTAGACTCCCTAGGATAGAACTGCTCTGATACCACATTTGTCATGACCCAAATTGATGGGCCGCGACGGGCACCTTGTACCTTACTCAACCGAGTACCAACATAACATATATTTTTGTATCATGTTATCATAGGTAAATGAGATGGAAGGGTTTCCATAGAATAACTAGAATAAAACATGTAATAGCAACTTATACATAAGAGATACATGCCTATAAGACCAAAATGACCACCCGTACACTCAACATAGACCAACAAGTCCATACAATCTTTTACGTACATGACATATATCTACAAGCCTCTAAGAGTATATAAATACCATAAAGGTCGGGATAGGGCCCCGCCATACTAAACAATACATGTCCAAATCATACTGACAAAATAAGCAACTTCGGAGCAAATGGAGCGCACCAACATCTTACGCTAAGCTGATAACCTACTTGGAGGACTCTCGAGCTGTCTATCGGGACCTGCGGGCATGAAACGCAGCATCCCCAGGCAAAAAGGGCATCAATATAAATAATGTACCAAGTATGTAAGGAATGAAAATCAGTAAACAATAAACATGAAAGAAACATGGAGTAAAAGACTCGGCATGTAAGTCTAGATAACTCTGCGAATCATAAAATACTTATAGTGTCATGCATATGCGTATGAATCTCATGTAGTGCATAGGTACATGTGCTCATAACATCATCAAGCCTTTGAGGGTATCCCATCATATCATCTCAGCCATTGTGGCCAAAATCATCAACGTATACCAACTGATCAGGTAGTGGTGGATATATAATGTCGTAACCTTTTTCCATATCCCCCCCACACACGCGCATATATATATAAAGAGAGAGATAGAGAGAGAGTCATACAGATCCCTACGTCAGACTCGGCAACATATCTGCAAGTACCTTGGCTTATTCTCATATTGAGTAATAAAATTAGGGTACACCGTACATATATGAAGGGAGAAATATTCATCATATGTTTATTATAAACATATACCTCGACAAAGTAGAAGGGGTGGGAATAGGAGATTCTGTATCAAGACTTGGAATAATGAGTTACATGCATATTCAAAGTGTGCCGGACATTGTGGTAATGCAACTTATAACTTTAATTTCAATATTTGGAATTCTATTTAAGATAACAAGGTAGATATTTAGTGAACATTATTAAAGATAAAAAGTATCTACTTATTGGTAAAAATTTCAACTTGTGTTTGTTTACTAGCTTGCTTTATTTAACTACTTTAATTAACTGCTCTTGTAGGCTACCATGTCCCATACTACATGCTGACTTGCCCACTGGGAACCATAAACTGACAAAGAGCAGTAACGTTGAAGTGCCTGTTACGGTATCATACATTCTTTTGATGTTCGCATGGTATGATTTATGTATGTGTTCAACTCGAGGACAGGTGCATTGGTACATGTCACACGGTTGATTATGTCACTAGCATATTTCATTAGACGTGGTCTATGTTGCTGGCCTAAACATTGAGTGTGACCTATGTCGTTGTCCTATGTCTTTAGGTGTGACCTATGATGTTGGACTATGTCGCTGGAGGCGGTCAATGTTTTTCGTCAAACTGCTCCATTCACTCCGAGAAACGGCTAGAAAAGAAAAACATTTGAGCTCGAAAAACCATGTCATTTTGACACGTCTAGTGTATGGTACATGATGCATGGTTGTATATTCCTCTAGGTCTTGGCTGGAAAAATGTAAACCTTCAAGTGTGGCCTCATTTTTGGTACCATTTGATCTTTTTATGTTGGCACATCATGGTTTATGTATTTGGTCAACTCAAGGATAGGTGCATTGGTACACGTTGTCACACCTCCTTTTTACGCACCCGTGAGGGTACAAGAGAGTTTTTTCCAATTAAAGGTCAATCGAAAAGGGATTTATTTATTTATTTCAGAGTTGCCACTTGGGAGATTTAGGGTGTCCCAAGTCACCAATTTTAATCCCGAATCGAGGAAAAGAATGACTCCATATTACAGTCTGCGTACCAGAAATCCGGATAAGGAATTCTGTTAACCCGAGAGAAGGTGTTAGGCATTCCCGAGTTCCGTGGTTCTAGCACGGTCGCTCAACTGTTATATTCGGCTTGATTATCTGATTTTATACAAATATGAACTTATGTGCCAATTTTATCTTTTAACCGCTTTTATCATTTAATGTTATTTTTATCAAGAATTGCAACATCGTGGAAAACACACCTCGAACCACGTTACAATCAATGTACCCGTGGTTAAAGCTACGTTTCAACTCTATTGAGATTGGGATTTGGGTCACATAAATGTGAACCCGAGTTTAGCAAGATAACATTATTAAATACGCGCCTAAAGCAACTAGCGTATTGTCATTTTGGGAAAAGGCCGTGAAATTCGCTAAACGGCCTATCCTCGAATTCTAAGTATTTTAATATATACATTTAGAGGGCCCCGCAGCTTGTGCATTTTTTGTTTGTCGAGGCTCGTCTCATTCATTATTAAAAAGAATTTGCAATGTCATGGAAATACATCTCAGACCACGTCACAATCAATGTACCCGTGATTAGAGACACATTTCGATTTCGTTGAGATTTGGATTTGGGTCACATAAATGTGCACCCGAGTTTAAGGAGATAACATTATTAAATACGCGCCTAAAATGACTAGCGTATCATTATTTCGGGGAGGCCGTGGAATTTTGCTAAACGATCCATCTCGAAGTCTGAGCGATTTTAAAACAAATATTTACTGAGGGCCCCGCGATTTTGTATATATTTTTTTTCGGCGAGGCTCATCTTATTTTTATTTTTAAAGATAAACCTACAGCAACTACATTTTCTATTAAGTTCGTCTCTAAAATAAAAGAAAAACTCTTAATTAATTACATGCTGAAAAACGTAGCTTATTAGTTATTAGTTTACGGTTGATACAAATGGAAAATTGAAACGGAGTTTGTACAAAGAGATATTGCTTTTGTTCTCTCTTCTATTATTCAAGAAAAATTGAAACATGAGATTAATGTACAATGATATCGAAGCAGATTATTTTAGGCGAAGAGATTAGACATATTCGGCCTTATTCATTGACGGGCATACGTACGAGGTTCAGTTAATTATTCCTTACATGCTTGATACTTGAAAACGAAGCAACTGAAACGAACCTATCTAACTTAATGTGATATTACTACATGTTTGACTACACGATTTTTCCTTTTTACTTTAACCCAGATTTCCTAGTGCATTCGAATTATGCATTACCAACTGATGAGTTAAGGTGAAGCTAATACGATTAATGCATTTCAATTCAACAGACCCTATGTGAAACCATTGTTGGCCGAGTATCGTTACTATCCAGCTAGCTTCTTCCTGATTTATATACAACAATAGATTACCAGACTAAATTCCTTATGGACTGAAAACTGTTTTATTACATAGTTTGAAAGCCAGACTTTACATGTTAACCACACAAATATTCTAAACTACAAGCAGCAGAATAAAGGTAACCATGTTAATGTTTAGACTACAACACTCTTTATGCCCTTATTCAGCTCCAAACTCATCATTACATCAGTGAATTTAGAATGTGTACCTGGATGTTAGGACAATAAGAAGAGGAAGAGAAAAAGTATCAGCAACAGGCAACCAAACAGCAACAACACAGCCACAACAATCAACAATAATGTCGCCAATAGTCCACAGACAATCAACAACAGTTTCAAACGATGAAACCCACAGTGGTTGAGCACCAAACAATCAATCCCAGAAACAGAGTAGTGAGGCAGTCGAGAAAACCAGAATATTTGATGCAATAGCAACAGAAATTCAATAAACACAAAAGCTCAGCAAACAACCAACAAAGCTTCGATAATCAGTGAAACCAAGACTCAAATCCACAACATATAGAAACTCAGAATAGTAGTAATCCCAGCAGAAAACAAACAGAATCTCCTAATGGAATAGTAACAGCCCCAGTTAGAACAACTGACTTGGCCAAGACAGCTTAACCAACTTAATTTCTTATGCAGCTTTGGACAGTGTTTAGTTACAATGTTCTGAAAATTTCTTCCTGTTTTTCTTTCAGTTTTTCTAAAAAAAAAACCTCTCTCCAGACTCAAAATTCTTCTTTTTTTTCCCTTTTTTCTTTTTTCTAATGGAAGGTCTGCCTCTTTTATAGCCTAACATCAGCACTTTACAGTCTGTTGGACAACTCAGAATTCCCCCCCTGCTATTTTTCCACTCAACTATTTAAAATAACCAAACCTCCCATGAGATCCCCTGACAGCCCCTCTCTATTTGGTTGTTAAAGTGGCCTAATCTCTTATTTATTTAGCAAAGCATGGGCAGCAGGAATATAATCTGACAGCACATGCTGTCCAATTATTTAAATTCCTTAACAGCTGACCAAGCACATGCTGCCTAAAATCTAAACCAAGTAAACATGCTATCCATTTAAGACCAAAGTCTGAACTGCCATTATAACACACCCCTAAATGTTTTCTGATTCAAATTGAACAAATCAATAGGCAACATACTTCAGTTCCTAATTGCATTCAAATACGACCACAACATGAATCAAATTGTTACCATTCAATGGCTGAAACTAATTGACGACATGCATCGACTCGACTATATTAATTGTGATACAGGACAAGCAATCAACCAAACAAAACAACACAAAACAAAGTGTAACAACGTTCTTGGCAATTTGCAATGATACAGGAAAACAAACGGGCATTATTGGTTTGACGAATACCAACTGAATTGAAATAAGCACACTACCACATGAACTTAACATAACAGAATAAACTAAACAAAAGGTCTTGTATAGATGGAGAGACAAACTGATAACAGAAATCCCAGGACCGGACAAACAAACCAAACACGCCAACAAATTAAACTAAAAATGGACAACAATAGGGACAAATGAGCAAACCTGAAAAGCCTCAAACATAGCTGACCCTAGGCCCGGCTTGATTTGCCCGTTTAAAGTCGAACAAATCCTAGCCGAGGTGTTCTCGACCAAGAACACTTCGATTAGGGTTCACTAGACTCCAAACTTGTCTAAATTCAAACAGACCCCACGAAATCTTTATGTTCTAGGGTTTGACTTTTCCAGATTTGGTTTTTTGGGATTTGTGGGTGGATTCGGACCAAACCAAGCATGGTTTGGTCATGAGGGATGTCAGGGGAGTATCTAGTGTGAATCTAGGGTAGATCGGTGTAGATCGAAGTCCTACTCGAATCTTTAAATGAAGATTCGAGAACCTAGGGACTGATTCGAAGCAAAAAGACAACAGATCTATATTCAGGGTGGTGAGGCGGTCCTATGGTGTTAAGGTGGGGGTCACCGGCGTCTATGCCGTCGAGATTAATGGTGAGGGGAAATGGGGCGGCTAGGGTTCCTAATGGGAGGTTTGGGTTCGTGTTTGGGGACGATGGAAGGGGGGGTGTTCGTGTAGGGGGGCTGGGTAAAGGGTTAGGCTTATATATGTAACGGGCAATTAGATCCTGGCCGTTGGATGAATCGAGATTGATGGCCAGGATCTTTCACTTAATACGGAACGACACCATTTGGCCTTAGTTGGGGGTCGGTTCGAACTGGTTACTGGGTCGGGTTTGGAAACGGGTTACTGAAAGGGATCCTGGGCTGTTGGATTGGCTTGGGCGGATGGCTCAGATCAGATGGCCCATACGGCGTCGTTTTGGGGTCGTGCCTGGGCAGGCCTGGTTTGGACCGGATCTTTGTGTTGATTTTGGGCCTCATTCTGGGGCCCAATCTGACTTTCTTTTCTTCAATTAACAAAATTCAAACTAAAACTCCTAAATAAATTCCAAAAAAAAATAAAATACAATTACACACATATTGGTCATCACCTATAGTAATTAATACACAATTTTAACATTAAATAAAAATCACTCAATTACAAAATACTTACGCATATATTTTGATTTTATTTTTCTTTTGGAGTAATTCCCGTGAAGCAAAAATCACATGCTTACAGCTGCCCCTCTTTGCGCGAAGCCACGAAGGGTTTTCGTGCAAAGATAAAGCGAGCGATTTTTGCTTATCTGAGCGCTTTGTGTGAAGCAATTTTTGAAAAAGATCTGACCGAACCTTCGCTTAAGAGGTTTCCTACATATCCTGGGCTGAACAGGAATTAGGTCAATGTAGTTCGGGAAGTTTTGATAGCTGGGACTACCGTGTGACTGTCATGTTCGTTGTTGTTGTGTGTTGTTACACGCTGTGGTATGCTGTTATTGTTTACCGATCACCTTTGTTACATTGTTCTAGAAGGAAAAACAAGAAGCTAGGCTAGACTGTGGATCATAAGATCTCATCTATCTTCAACTTGTTCTTGTTGCCTTGCTTTCTTGTAGGCTTGTGCTTCCTCTGGTGCTTTTCTTCCGTGATTTTAGGGATGACACTGGTCCTTTGCCTTTCTGAATGCCAGTTTTCATCATTTTGCTTGGTCCGTTGAGGACATGGCTTTCTTCATTAAGTTTTTCAGTGGTTCCTTTGATGGTACGACTCTCTTTATCAGATTTGCTATGCATGATTTTGATGCTCACAAACTGCTTCTTTCAAAACGCGTCTTTTCTTCCTTTTGACACATGCACTAGCATTTGCAACCTTCTGCTTCCTGGTGCTGGGAATTTTTATTGTAGCCTTCTGCTTCCCGGTGCTGGGGATTTTTATTGTTTTCTGCTGGGTACTCCTGTTGTAACCTTCTGCCTTTCGGTGGGGTTACTGCTCTCAAAATCTAAAATATTTAAACTAAAACATGAAAAGTATTCCTCTCGTTATACAGGTGGGCGCCTATTTAAACTAAGACTGAAAAGTATTCCTCTCGTTATACAAGTGGACGCCTATTTAAACTAAGACTGAAAAGTATTCCTCTTGTTATACAGGTGGGCGCCTATTTAAACTAAGACTGAAAATATTCCTCTCATTATACAGGTGGGCGCCTATTTAAACTAAGACTGAAAATATTCCTCTCATTATACAGGTGGGCGCCTATTTAAACTAAGACTGAAAATATTCCTCTCGTTATACAGGTGGGCGCCTATTTAAACTAAGACTGAAAATATTCCTCTCATTATACAGGTGGGCGCCTATTTAAACTAAGACTGAAAATATTCCTCTCATTATACAGGTGGGCGCCTATTTAAACTAAGACTGAAAATATTCCTCTCGTTATACAGGTGGGCGCCTATTTAAACTAAGACTGAAAATATTCCTCTCGTTATACAGGTGGGCGCCTATTTAAACTAAGACTTATTTGATTTTGTTTTTTCGTTCCTCCGAGAAATTTATTTTTTCTTTTTTGACAATGGCAGAAAATTTTCTGCCCCGGTTTTGGTGACCTTTCTGGTATCGCGTCCTTCTGCCATCATCAACCTTTATTTTCCTGCAGCAGACAAAAGGATTTAGTTAGTTTTAATCATGGTGGGGCAACGGTGATCTTTCCGATGGGGGATGAATTTTCCCTTTTCTTTTCCTTGCTCTATGCTCCAACAACTGGTTGGTGGATGACGTTGCTTGCTGGGGGTGCCCTGCCTGCTGGGGGTGGTTTTCCATTTATCCCCTTTTCTGCTTTCTCTTTTCAGGACATGTTGTGGGAGTTCGCTTTAATCCCGAAACCACTCCCTTCAGGAGTTTACTTCCTCCCAGAACTGCAAGGCATAGAATTGCATCGCCTGGGGATATCTTGCACCGGATTGATTCCCTTTCTTGTGGCATCTGACCACTTCAGATTTGGGTCCGGGATTTATCGACATTCTGCGGGGAAGACTTCTCGGAACTCGGTCCACAAATCCTTTACCCGTCATCTTCCGCTCTCTTTAAGTTACCCTTCTTTCTACACAATTCGTCCTTTGGTTTTGCAGCCGATGCCTTTTGTCTTATTGCCTCGGCTCTTGGCCTACCCTTTTCGTATTTTGCTTTTGTACCCCTTCGGCCTATGGTAGTAAACTTTGAACAATCTTTTTCAAAACGAATTCTTAGAAAGAAAAATGAAAAAGATAGAAAAGGAGGAAAATCTTTCTGAACCAATACTTGGTGGAAAAAGGAAAAAAGAATAACTTATCTGGATGACATGACTGGTCCTTGTGATCATGACGTGCACCATAGATTCCCGACCCAGTCTATTTGTATCAATCAACTTTCCTGATGACCTTGCTTGCTGGGGACAAATGGGCGTCCATTTCTTTGTGAACATGGATCCTTTTGTTGATCTGTCTTGTCGCCTCATAGTGCCCTTCGAGGGGTTTTCACTAATGAGACTCTCTCTTTCTCTCAGCTCCCGGCGCCTTATGGTGCCTGTGAAGGTTTTCACCGATAAGACTCTCTCGTTTTATATCTCTCATTTTTCGTCGCCTTGTGGTGCCTGCGAAGGTTTTCACCGCCAAGACTCTCTCATTTTATTTTTTCAATGGAGGATTGGAGTGCTGTCGATATGATCCTCGCTTCTGGAGATTCCTTTGGAATATCAATTCATTTCCAGTTTTATGATCCTCTTCTTTGCCGGGGATCGGTGTATTATTCTCGGCTTTATTTGCCTGACTTGGCACCTCTTAGATATTGATCGGGAGGTCTTTTGGACGTCGATGTTGGTTTTGGTGTGGGGCTAAAAGAAAAGCTATCAAAAAATGAAATAACTTTGATGGGTGATCTGCTACAACTTTTGGAATCAAACCTTTGTTGGAACTTTAAAACATAACCTCTGCCCCAGTTTTCTTATTTGGGGGATTTTATTTTTACACTATGTTAAGCTATGCGCGTTACGCACACTGTGCCTATTATGCACACTTATGGACATTACGCATACTATGACCGAGCCGTGAGGCGCCTACGTATCCTCTTTGATGAATCAGGTCAAACGTAGTTCCCAACGGTTTTTGTTTTTCTTGTGATTTTTATCTCTTTTTTTTTCATTTTTTCTTTTACAATTCTTCTTTTCTTTCTCTTTTTTTTTCCATATCTTTTCCATTGTTGATTCCAAAAGAGGGGTATGAAAGAATAACTTAAGGCTCAAAAAGGGGGAAACAAGGGTTAACAGTGTTTGGATAGAAGAAAGAATTGCCTCCGTCATTTCATTATCCAATAAGTACCAAGTACAAACAAACGAACCAATAATTGTCATAATCAAAGAAATTACGCATAATATCTTTTGACTGCATCCGAATTGATAGCCATGTCAACACATCTCCCCTCGATATCCGTCAAACACAAAGCACCGTTGGACAACACTCTGGTCACGATATAAGGCCCTTGCCAATTTGGGGCGAACTTGCCTTTTGCTTCGACCTGATGCGGGAGGATCCTCTTTAATACCTGCTGCCCTACTTCAAACTTCCTGGGGCGTACCTTCTTATTATATGTTCTTGCCATTCTCTTCTGATACAGCT
The DNA here is from genome assembly GCF_000393655.2 of Nicotiana sylvestris. Lineage (NCBI taxonomy): Eukaryota > Viridiplantae > Streptophyta > Magnoliopsida > Solanales > Solanaceae > Nicotiana > Nicotiana sylvestris. The sequence continues at coordinate 152,203,491 of NC_091059.1, forward strand.
GACCATGGAACACTGCTGCCAATCTTTTCTCGTCTATCAAGCTCAACTGTTCCAATCGAGCTTTAATCCATTCATTATCATCAATCTCGGCTTCAGCGACAATCCGGAGGGACGGAATTTCGACCTCCGCTGGTATTACGGCCTCAGTTTCGTACACCAACAAATAAGGAGTTGCACCTATGGAAGTCCGGGCGGTAGTGCGATAACCCAACAAAGCAAAGGGTAATCTCTCGTGCCATTGTCTGGACCCTTCCACCATCTTCCGCAGTATCTTCTTGATGTTCTTATTGGCTGCTTCGACCGCTCCATTCGCCTTGGGACGATATGGGGTGGAATTGCGGTGTGTAATCTTGAATTGTTGGCATACCTCTCTCATCAGGCTGTTGTTAAGATTTGCACCGTTATCCATGATGATTACTTTTGGGATCCCGAATCTGCAGATGATATGGGAGTGAACAAAATCCACCACTGCCTTTTTAGTTACCGACTTGAAGGTTTTAGCCTCAACCCATTTGGTGAAGTAGTCAATGGTTACCAGAATGAACCTATGACCGTTGGATGCTGCCGGCTCGATAGGTCCAATGACATCCATGCCCCATGCAACAAACGGCCAGGGTGCTGACATCGTATGTAACTCTGTTGGCGGAGAATGAATCAAATCTCCATGTATCTGACATTGATGGCATTTCCTCACGAAAGTGATACAGTCATGCTCCATGGTAAGCCAATAATACCCTACTCGAAGGATCTTCCTTGTCAATACATATCCGCTTATATGTGGCCCACAAACTCCAGCATGTACCTCTGTCATAACCGTCGTGGCTTGACTGGCGTCTATACATCTTAACAATCCTAAATCCGGGGTTCTTTTGTACAACACTCCTCCGCTGAGGAAGAAACCATTTGACAGACGCCGAAGGGCTCTTTTTTGGTCCCCAGTGGCCTGTTCCGGATATATCCCCATTTTGAGGTACTCATTGATATCATGAAACCAGGGCTCGCCATCCGCTTCCTCTTCCACCGTGTTGCAATAAGCGTGCTGATCACGAACCTGGATGTGCAGAAGGTCAACATACATTTTGTCAGGGTAGTGCAACATTGATGCTAAGGTGGCCAATGCATCCGCAACCTCGTTATGAACTCTCGGGATATGTTTGAACTTCACCGATCGAAATCGTTTGCTCAGATCGTGCAAGCATTGTCGATATGGTATGAGTTTCAAATCCCGTGTTTCCCATTCACCCTGAATCTGATGTACCAAGAGGTCCGAGTCTCCCAAGACCAAAACGTCTTGGACATCCATGTCCGCAGCCAAACGCAGACCCAAAATACAAGTTTCGTACTCGGCCATATTATTAATGCAATAGAAGCGTAGTTGAGCTGTAACAGGATAATGGCGTCCTGTTTCGGAAATGAGTACTGCTCCTATTCCAACCCCTTTCGCGTTCGCAGCTCCATCGAAGAAAAGCTTCTAACCCGGTTCCTCGGGTAACTCCAGCTCATTTGTATACATTACCTTTTTGTCGGGAAAATACGTTCTTAAAGGCTCGTATTTTTCATCAACGGGATTCTCTGCCAAATGGTCGGCCAGCGCCTGGGCTTTCATGGCTGTCCTCGTCACATAGACGATATCAAACTCTGTGAGCAGAATTTTCCATTTTGCCAACCTTCCTGTGGGCATAGGTTTCTGAAAGATATACTTCAATGGGTCCAAACGGGATATGAGATAAGTAGTGTACGAGGACAGGTAGTGCTTCAACTTCTGAGCTACCCAAGTTAGGGCGCAACATGTTTTCTCGAGTTGAGTGTACTTGACCTCATATACTGTGAATTTCTTGCTAAGATAGTAAATGGCCTGCTCCTTCCTTCCTGTGTCATCGTGTTGCCCCAGTACACAACCAAATGAATTATCCAGGACGTCAGATAAAGAATTAAGGGCTTCCTTGGCTTAGGCGGGACCAACACGGGTGGATTAGACAGATACCCTCTGATTTGGTCGAAAGCCTCTTGACACTCTGTCATCCAACTTATCGCAGCATCCTTTTTCAGCAGCCGAAATATGGGCTCACAAGTTGCTGTGAGTTGAGCGATAAACCTGCTGATGTAATTGAGTCTACCCAACAGACTCATTACCTCTGTTTTGTTCTTTGGCGGTGGCAAATCTCGGATGGATTTGATCTTAGATGGGTCTAACTCAATACTCCGTCGACTGACGATGAATCCTAACAGCTTTCCCGATGGAACCTCAAATGCGCATTTGGCCGGGTTAAGCTTGATATCATACCTTCGGAGTCTTTGAAAAAATCTCCTTAGGTCTACTACATGGTCTTCTTGACGCCAAGATTTTATGATCACATCATCTACGTACACCTCAATTTCTTTGTGTATCATATCGTGAAACACAGTAGTCATTGCTCGCATGTACGTTGCCCCGGCGTTCTTCAATCCGAACGGCATTACCCGATAGCAGTAAGTTCCCCATGGCGTAATAAAAGCTGTCTTTTCCGCATCTTCCTCGTCCATTAGGATCTGATGATAACCCGCATAACAATCCACAAAGGATCCGATCTCGCGCCCAGCGCAATTATCGATCAGGATATGGATGTTGGGCAATGGAAAATTATCCTTGGGACTTGCTTTGTTGAGGTTGCGGTAGTCGACGCACACCCTGATTTTTCCATCCTTCTTTGGAACTGGTACCATATTGGCCAACCACTCGGGATATCGAGTGACCCGAATGACCTTCGCCTGCAGCTGCTTAATCACCTCTTCTTTGATTTTTACGCTCATTTCAGTTTTGAATTTCCTCAGCTTTTGCTTGACCGGAGGGTATGCCGGATCAGTGGGCAATTTGTGAACCACTAAATTGGTGCTTAATCCCGGCATATCATCATAAGACCATGCAAAAACATCTTTGAATTCCACGAGGGTTTTGATCAATTCTTCCCTGACATTCGGCTTAATATGGATGCTGATTTTGGTTTCTCGGATATTATCAGTGTCTCCTAGATTCACAGCCTCAGTGTCATTCAGGTTAGGTTTGGGTTTTCCTTCAAATTGGCACAGTTCTCGGTTTATCTCTTCGAAGGCTTTATCTTCGTCATATTCAGATTCATCGTCACAAACGACCTCTTGTATCATTAAGTCGGATTCGGATTGATTTATTAGACTAGGTCGAAGATCCGCTGTGCATGCCATGTCATTAAAACCAGTAAAAAGAGTACTGTTAAGAAAGAAAAAAGAACAAGACAAAATTAAAATGAGACAAAAGAAGAGAACTTCATTAAACTTGCGGGATAAAAGGGTTCACACTTTTACAAAACAAAAGTAATATCTGGATTACACCCTGGAATAATCCGAACAAAACAAAACAAACAAAAAACATAGATCAAAGCCTACTACCAAGACTCCCCTCGGACAGGAAGAGGAGTAGCCGTCCAATTGTTGGTCTTGGCCTCAGGCCCCACAAATTGTATCTCCGCTCTGCTGGAACTCTCTCCAGCTTCTACCATATTAACATCAGCGAATAGCCTCTCGAAACTTTGATTCAGGTCCCCATCCATACCAATCAATGGTCCTAGAATCTTTGGGACTGGCGGCCCCTTGGCACTTGCTTTGACAAAATACCTAGAGAGACGTGGCACTGGCTTGGGCATAAACCAAACTCTCTTCTTCATTTTTCGCGCTTGCTTCCTATCTGCCGTGGTTGGTTTGAACCCCAAACCAAAGTTTTCCAAGTTCTTGGGCAGGGAGACAGGTTGGACAATCCCCTGAAGCTCAACTCCCAGGCCTTTTCCCGGCACGAACCCGTTGCTCAGCATTTCCGAGATCATCATGATTGTTGCGGAAGCTACCCTAGGGTACTGAAGAATCTCACCCTCAGAAATCTTGTTTGCCGACATTGTATCGAAAATCTGGTAGACCCAAGGACCTTTGTCATCATCGGTCTCTATGAATGGCATAATGGCGCCACCCATGGTGCATGACGTGTCCTCTCCGTGTAGTACGACCTCTTGTCTATCCCACTCGAACTTGACCATCTGATGTAGGGTGGAAGGCACTGCTTTGGCTGCGTGGATCCATGGTCGTCCTAGCAGCATGTTATAAGATACTGTGGCTTCTAATACCTGGAATTCTATGGTAAACTGGACCGGACCGATGGTCAATTCAACCACAACATCCCCCACAGTGGCTGTTCCATTTCCGTCAAATCCCCGGACATAGATGCTATTCTTGTGAATTCTTCCGTGGTCGATTTTTAACTGGTTCAGAGTGGATAATGGAAAAATATTGGCACTCGAACCGTTATCCACCAATACCCGAGCAACTACCGAGTTTTCGCATTTGACAGTTAGGTAGAGAGATTTATTGTGCTCCGTACCTTCCACTGGCAGATCATCATCTGAGAATGTTACCCTGTTCACCTCGAAAATCTTGTTGGCAATGGTTTCCAGTTGGTTTACAGAAATCTCTTTGGGTACATGAGCTTCGTTTAATATTTTCATTAGGGCCCGACGATGCTCCTCAGAATGGATTAGTAATGACAGCAGCGAGATCTGGGCCGGTGTTTTCCTCAGCTATTCGACCACGGAGTAGTCCTGTACTTTCATATTCCTCAAGAACTCTTCAGCCTCTTCTTCGGACACAGGTTTCTTGGTTGTAGCGGGGTTGGTTCTTCTCAGCTCCACCGGAGCAAAACACCGACCTGATCGAGTCAGCCCTTGCGCTTCACAACTAACTTCCTCCACTTGTTTTCCTCTGTACATCACCACTGCCTTCTCGTATTTCCAGGGCACAACCTTGCTATCAATTATCGGCAGCTGAACTACAGGCTTTATGGTGACCAGTTCCCTGTATACCCCTTTCACCACAACTGCAGGCGTGGGTGGAGTCCCTGATATTACTAACTTGTTTGGCTCGGGTTTGCTTGTCATGGCGGACGGGCTCTTTCCCAATATCACTACTGGCTTGACGCCTTCTCCCTGTGACTGTACCCCCGTTCCTTCATTGGTCGATCCTTCTTTCAGAGCAGCCTGGATCATCATCACTGTCTGTGAGGGATTTCTCAACTCTCCTCCCTTATACACCAATTCGATCATGTGAGTCTCGTGGTGCGCTGGCAGTGGGTTCTGATTGATGTTAGGTGCCTCCGGCATCTGGACCTCGATTTTGTTAGCATCAATGAGGTCTTGTATCGCCTGCTTCAGTCTCCAACATTTTTCAGTTTCATGTCCCAGCATTCCTGAGCAGTACTCACAGTTTATTGTCCTGTTCACATTTTGGGATGGGGGTTTTTGCTCTCTAGGTTCGACAGGACTCACCAAACCCAACCATCTCAATTTATGGAATACGGCGGTATAGGACTCTCCCAGCTCAGTAAAGGCTCTATGTTTCTGTAACCTATCATTTTTAGCAGCTTGACTCCCTCGAAAACCTGTCCCTGTAGGGTTCCTGTATGTTCTGGGTGGAGGGTAGGTACTTTGTGGTGGTGGGTAGTTATTATGTGGAGCTGGGTATGTATTGTGGGGAGCTGGCGTACGCCATTGTGGGCAAACCGGAGGTTGGGTGTATGTCTGGGCTTGATGGACGGTGAAATGCGGTTCTTGGAGTGGATCGTAGTGATGTGGTGGGTTTTATGGGTAGTTTGGCCTGTGAGGTCTGGGTTGGTTGTAGTGTGGCTTACTAGACCCGGACCAACTGCTTGCCTCGATTGTGGCAATTTCTTCTTTCTTTCTTCTCAGTGCACCTCCCATGCCGTTCTGAATAGCCTGGGTCATTGCCTTGAGTGCTGAGTAATTCAGGATTTTGTCAGACCTCAGACCCTCTTCTATCATGACCCTTATATTCACCACCTCGTTGAAGGATTTTCCAACCGTCGTCACCAAGTGACCAAAGTAGGTTGGATCCAATATTTGCAAGAAATAGTCCACCATCTCTCCCTCTCTCATGGGAGGATCGACTCTGGCCGCTTGCTCTCTCCAGCGGAACCCAAACTCGCGAAAACTTTCCTCGAGTTTCTTCCCGGTCCTCAACAACGTGAGACGGTCAGGGACTATCTCGAGATTGTATTGGAAATGACCTGCGAAAGCCTGCGCCAGATCATCCCAGGTGTACCATCTACTGGCATCCTACCTGGTATACCATTCTAGTGCCGATCCGCTCAGACTTTGGTCGAAATAAGCTATCAACAGCTCGTCTTTGCCGCCTGCCCCCCTCATTTTGCTGCAGAAACCCCGCAAATGTGCCATGGGGTCACTGTGCCCTTCATATAAATCAAACTTAGGCATTTTGAATCCAGCCGGGAGTTGGACGTCGGGGAAAGGGCATAGATCTCTGTAGGCCACGCTGACCTGGTTACCCAATCCGTGCAGGTTCCTGAAGGACTGCTCCAGGCTTTTGAATTTCCTCAATACCTTATCTTGTTCTGGGGCTTTAACCGGCTTTTCAATTTCTGCCGGTACCTCCAAATGCGGATTGTAGGCATGTGGTTCGGGGGCATGGAATGTAGGCTTAGGGGGATAGTATTGCGTATCGGGAGCCTGAAACAATGGCTCGCTGGCCGTTCTTTGTAGGGTGGCTGATGTGGGTCCCACAAAAGTGGGATTATTTGGTGTTGGGAGAGGTTGATGCAGTGGTGGAGCTTGGGAATCGTGAGGGCTTCTTTCTTGATGATAACGGGGATTTGTGAGGCTTGTTGAAGGGCCGGAGTGATGGTATTCCGGCATGTGCCCCAATGGCTCAGGGTTCTTTTGTGCTTTGGCTAAAGCTAGCTGCATTGCATTCATCTCTAGTCCCATCCTTTCAATATTTTCCATCGCTTCTTTTAACAATTGGCTCATCGGCCTTTCTCCCTCGGTACTATTCTCTGAAGTAGTCATGCTTGTTGCTACTGGTCCTTTGGATCTGGTTTGGTAAGGGTGTGTTGCCAGAATTCTTTAACAACTAACTATCTGGATTCAGACAACAACAAACTTTGTTAGCGTTAGATATTAACAGATTTGATAACAACACATTGAGGATGCAATGCTCCTAGGCAGTTAACCGTTTCTAACATACTTTGCTTCAAACAACATGCGTCATTCCGGCTTGCTCATTTGTCCCTCTAAAGTACTTTGGAAACCCTGTATTTTACTTTATTTTTTGTATTTTCTTCTTTTTTCTCCCTTTCTTTCTTTCTTTATTAAAGGTAGTTGAATCTTATGTGGATTGCCTACGTATCACGTCCCCGTGCGAATCAGACCGGCGTAGTTCTGCCATAAAGTAAAGAAACACAACATTCTTTTGGAATCATTAAATTCATTCTCAAAATTTTGCTATTACAAATTACTTCAAACAAGGAACAGCAATGGTACAGACTCCACAGTTCTTAACCCGATTTGACTAAAAGAAAAGAAAACAACATATGGGAAAGCAACAAAGTCAAATAAACAGGACTCGACCAAAGATTAATTTTCCAACTTAGGGGCCCGCGAGGCATCATTCGGCCTTTCCGCGGCCCTTGGTGTGAGGTCTCTCTGCAAGCTTTTCAACTTATTCATAATCCGGTGGACGCAGCCCATGACGGAAATAAGGAGGGTCTCCCGAGGTATTTGCTCGCATGCTAGGCATTTCATGTAGATGTAATGCCCAATTTCGTCGATCCTTCCTCGAATGTTGTCCCTTTCAACAAACAATTGCCTGATTCGTCAGTTCTTCAATCCCAGTGCCTGAGCATTGTTGGCAAGTCGATCCTGGAACAACTCCATTTGTCTTTCCATGCAGGCCATTGCATCGTAACAATGTCTTCTGTCGGCCTGGGCATCTCATGCTTGTTTGATGATCCGATCATGAAGAGTGGAGTTCGTTTTCCTTAATATCCCGATGCTCATTTCATAATCCCTTATGACCTGTTGCAGACGCTGCCTCCGGGCCATTATGCATTTTGCCCATCTGACCTTCATCCTTGCTACGCAAGCTTCTGATTGTTCTAATTTTCCTTGGCTTTGGATGACCTGATTTCTCAAACTTGCAATCAATATTTCGTCGAAGCGACGCTTCTGTCGGTCGATGTTACTCTTACTGGCTTGGCGAATGCGGGCCTTTAGTGTCTGGTTTTCTTGGGCTAACTTGTTCTTCTCAACCCGCTCGGAGGCAATTTGCACGTTGTTCTCAAATACAAGCTTCTCAACTTGTTGTTTTAGCTTCCCGATTTCAGCCCGGTAACCTTCCTCTCTTTTTAACCAGCCCCATTGTGCATGTGATGATTCCTCAAAGTCTTGGATGTGAGCTCTCTTAGTTGGTCTCTGGTGCTCAAGCTCTCTTCGGTACCACGTGAGGTATTTTGGCGACACTTCGCCCTTGGCCCTGTCTCGTACACAAGTATCTACCTTCAGGGTTTGACATTCATTCCAGATTCGCCGAACGACCGCCTCAGGGAACTGCCCACCAGGTCCGATTTCGATCACCTGACTACTGAGATCCTCTTCTTTTGGGATTATTTGGTATCGTCCCAACTGTCTCAATACTCTGCATGGTGCGTAAGGATGGATACTTTGGAGACCCATCAACAGTAAATAAGATTTGGTGGCAGACATGTTTATGACTTCCTCTATGGGTAGCCATTCGAATGCCCACTCTATCTGGTTTGCTGAAATAGAGCGCAGTAGCGTGACCCATTCGGCAACCCCTTCCGGCAATCTGAAACCGTCGATCCTGGTGGGAAACTCTTCTATACAAGTCTTTTGTGATGACCCATATTTCAGCAATTGAGGGCGATGACATAGATGCTCTATCATCCACATTTGCAGTAGTATGTTACATCCTTCGAAGAAAACCCCTCCGGTTTTGCAAATAGTGAGTGCGCGGAAAATATCTGCTATTATCATTGGTGCTAGAGTGTTGTTTTCTTGCTTGAGCAAAGTGCTGACGACCCCAGCGATTTGTATGTTAATTTTCCCATCCTTTCTAGGGAACACCAGAAAACCTAGAAAGGCTATCATGAAAGCAATACATCTATGCCATTCCCATTTCAAACGGCTTTCCCCACTGCAAATCTTATTTCGGGATTGTTGAACCCTCCCAAATGACCGTACCTGTCGTACAGAAATGCAAAACTACAAAACCCTTTTGATAACTCTGGGTTATGTACCGTTCTGCGGATCTTTACGATGTCCAGGAATTTGTGTATGGTTACGGTCCTTGGTGCAATGAGATATTGCTCTTTCATAGGGATGTTAGGACATCCGATGTACCCGGCCAACTCCTCCAGTGTCGGTGTGAGTTCGAAATCTGAGAAGTGAAATACGTTGTGAGCCGAGTCCCAAAATGAAATTAGAGCCCTGATAACGTCCCCTCGTGGATCGATGTCCAGCAATCCAACCAAATTTCCCAAGTATATTTTGACCGTATCTTGCCCTGATCCTCCCAAGTCGTTCCACCACATGCGTAAGCCCAGAGGAACTTTGTTTATAATGGCCTCAGATGAACTCCTACTTGTGCTCATTCTGCACATTTATTAAGGTGATTTCAGACAAGGAAATTTTTTTTTATTTTTTATTTTGACTCCAAACATTTTTTTTTGGAAAGAAATAATATGTGTATATACATACATGGGTATATATATATAATTATTGGTAAAACAAAATCGGGGAGTTGGACCCGATAAGGGTTGCCTACGTATCCCATATCCGGTGGGAATCAAACCGACGTAGTTTGGGTAAAAAATTTATCACGGTTTTTCAAAAATATTTGGACACTGCCTTTTAAGCGAGAAATTTTGAAATTCCTTTTTTCATCTTTTTTTCTATTTATTTATTTATTTATTTTTCAAAATTCCCCTTACCACCTGCCGGTCAACATGCAAATTTGAAGCAAATTAATGCGATAACAGATAAAATGCCACATGATGGTCTTTTTTTTTGTTCCAAGTTGTTATTCCTAGACGAGCCCAACCCCTGTGTTGAGCCCCCTAAGTCAAATGCAACGTGATGCAAATAAGCGCTTTCCTACTAGGGATCCGGCATGAAGTTATGTTTTACTAAGCTTCAAACTGGGCTTTGTTCTAGACCTGGCTTACACGAGCGGACAACTCGAGTTGAGGAGGGGGCTACGTACCGGGGACCCGCGGGGTCGTCCGGCTTTGTAACTTATCCGAGCCTCTTTCTACTTGGGTATGACACTAACAGAATAGGGAGTCTCGACCAGCGAGCTTCTCCCCGGAGGTAAGAAGAGAAGGGTTTCGGCGCAGTTTATATATACAGTCAAATAATATCAAAGCGGTAACACACATCATTTTGCACATGAATCACATATAAGGATATCAGATAATAAATAAAGCCAAATAGAACAATTATTCCAAGCTCGAATTTCTAACCCTGAACCAGTGGTTCTGGGTCATTTATCCCCAGCAGAGTCGCCAGAGCTGTCACGCCTCCTTTTTACGCACCCGAGAGGGTACAAGGGAGTTTTTTCCAATTAAAGGACAATCGAAACGGGATTTGTTTATTTATTTCAGAGTCGCCACTTGGGAGATTTAGGGTGTCCCAAGTCACCAATTTTAATCCCGAATCGAGGAAAAGAATGACTCCATATTACAGTCTGCGTACCAGAAATCCGGATAAGGAATTCTGTTAACCCGGGAGAAGGTGTTAGGCATTCCCGAGTTCCGTGGTTCTAGCACGGTCGCTCAACTGTTATATTCGGCTTGATTATCTGATTTTATACAAATATGAACTTATGTGCCAATTTTATCTTTTAACCGCTTTTATCATTTAATGTTATTTTTATCAAGAATTGCAACATCGTGGAAAACACACCTCGAACCACGTTACAATCAATGTACCCGTGGTTAAAGCTACGTTTCAACTCTGTTGAGATTGGGATTTGGGTCACATAAATGTGCACCCGAGTTTAGCAAGATAACATTATTAAATACGCGCCTAGAGCAACTAGCGTATTGTTATGTTGGGAAAAGGCCGTGAAATTCGCTAAACGGCCTGTCCCGAATTCTAAGTATTTTAATATATACATTTAGAGGGCCCCGCAGCTTGTGCATTTTTGTTTGTCGAGGCTCGTCTCATTCATTATTTTAAAAAGAATTTGCAACGTCATGGAAATGCATCTCAGACCACGTCACAATCAATGTACCCGTGATTAGAGACACATTTCGATTTCGTTGAGATTTGGATTTGGGTCACATAAATGTGCACCCGAGTTTAAGGAGATAACATTATTAAATACGCGCCTAAAGCGACTAGCGCAGGGTTATTTTGAGAAAAGGCCGTGAAGTTCGCTAAGCGGCCGATCCCGAGTTCTAAGTAATTAACACATACATTTGTGAGGGCCCCGCAATCTATATATTTTACTAGGCGAGGCTCATCTCATTTATTTTAAATGGACAAATCCTAAAGCGACTACATCTTTTCTATTAAAATTAGTCTCTAAAATAAATAAAGAAAATCCTAATTAATTACGAGCGGAAAAACGTAGCTTATTAGTTATTAGTTTACGGTTGATACAAATGGAAAATTGCAACGGAGTTTGTACAAAGATATATTGCTTTTGTTCTCTATTCTATTATTCAAGAAAAATTGAAACATGAGATTAACGTACAATGATATCGAAGCAGATTATTTTAGGCGAAGAGATTAGACATATTCGGCCTTATTCATTGATGGGCATACGTACGAGGTTCAGTTAATTATTCCTTACATGCTTGATACTTGAAAATGAAGCAACTGAAACGAACCTATCTAACTTAATGTGATATTACTACATGTTTGACTACACGATTTTTCCTTTTTACTTTAACCCAGATTGCCTAGTGCATTCGAATTATGCATTACTAACTGATGAGTTAAGGTGAAGCTAATGCGATTAATGCATTTCAATTCAACAGACCCTATGTGAAACCATTATTGACCGAGTATCGTTACTATCCAGCTAGCTTCTTCCTGATTTATATACAACAATAGATTACCAGACTAAATTCCTTATGGACTGAAAACTGTTTTATTACCTAGTTTGAAAGCCAGACTTTACATGTTAACCACACAAATATTCTAAACTACAAGCAGCAGAATAAAGGTAACCATGTTAATGTTTAGACTACAACACTCTTTATGCCCTTATTCCGCTCCAAACTCATCATTACATCAGTGAATTTAGAATGTGTACCTGGATGTTAGGACAATAAGAAGAGGAAGAGAAAAAGTATTAGCAACAGGCAACCAAACAGCAACAACACAGCCACAACAATCAACAACAATGTCGCCAATAGTCCACAGATAACCAACAGCAGTTTCAAACGACGAAACCCACAGTGGTTGAGCACCAAACAATCAATCCCAGAAACAGAGTAGTGAGGCAGTCGAGAAAACCAGAATATTTGATGCAATAGCAACAGAAATTCAATAAACACAAAAGCTCAGCAAACAACCAACAAAGCTTCGATAATCAGTGAGACCAAGACTCAAATCCACAACATATAGAAACTCAGAATAGTAGTAATCCCAGCAGAAAACAAACAGAATCTCCTAATGGAATAGTAACAGCCCCAGTTAGAACAACTGACTTGGCCAAGACAGCTTAACCAACTTAATTTCTTATGCAGCTTTGGACAGTGTTTAGTTACAGTGTTCTGAAAATTTCTTTGCTTTGTGTTTGACGGATATCGAGGGGAGATGTGTTGACATGGCTATCAATTCGGATGCAGTCAAAAGATATTATGCGTAATTTCTTTGATTATGGTATCTCCTAATGGACAGTGTTTAATTGCCATAATCAAAGAAATTACGCATAATATCTTTTGACTGCATCCGAATTGATAGCCATGTCAACACATCTCCTCTCGATATCCGTCAAACACAAAGCAAAGAAATTTTCAGAACACTGTAACTAAACACTGTCCAAAGCTTCATAAGAAATTAAGTTGGTTAAGCTGTCTTGGCCAAGTCAGTTGTTCTAACTGGGGCTGTTACTATTCCATTAGGAGATTCTGTTTGTTTTCTGCTGGGATTACTACTATTCTGAGTTTCTATATGTTGTGGATTTGAGTCTTGGTTTCACTGATTATCGAAGCTTTGTTGGTTGTTTGCTGAGCTTTTGTGTTTATTGAATTTCTGTTGCTATTGCATCAAAAATTCTGGTTTTCTCGACTGCCTCACTACTCTGTTTCTAGGATTGATTGTTTGGTGCTCAACCACTGTGGGTTTCATCGTTTGAAACTGTTGTTGATTGTCTGTGGACTATTGGCGACATTATTGTTGATTGTTGTGGCTGTGTTGTTGCTGTTTGGTTGCCTGTTGCTGATACTTTTTCTCTTCCTCTTCTTATTGTCCTAACATCCAGGTACACATTCTAAATTCACTGATGTAATGATGAGTTTGGAGCTGAATAAGGGCATAAAGAGTGTTGTAGTCTAAACATTAACATGGTTACCTTTATTCTGCTGCTTGTAGTTTAGAATATTTGTGTGGTTAACATGTAAAGTCTGGCTTTCAAACTATGTAATAAAACAGTTTTCAGTCCATAAGGAATTTAGTCTGGTAATCTATTGTTGTATATAAATCAGGAAGAAGCTAGCTGGATAGTAACGATACTCGGCCAACAATGGTTTCACATAGGGTCTGTTGAATTGAAATGCATTAATCGCATTAGCTTCACCTTAATTCATCAGTTGGTAATGCATAATTCGAATGCACTAGGCAATCTGGGTTAAAGTAAAAAGGAAAAATCGTGTAGTCAAACATGTAGTAATATCACATTAAGTTAGATAGGTTCGTTTCAGTTGCTTCATTTTCAAGTATCAAACATGTAAGGAATAATTAACTGAACCTCGTATGTATGCCCGTCAATGAATAAGGCCGAATATGTCTAATCTCTTCGCCTAAAATAATCTGCTTCGATATCATTGTACGTTAATCTCATGTTTCAATTTTTCTTGAATAATAGAATAGAGAACAAAAGCAATATCTCTTTGTACAAACTCCATTTCAATTTTCCATTTGTATCAACCGTAAACTAATAACTAATAAGCTACGTTTTTCAGCATGTAATTAATTAGGATTTTCTTTATTTATTTTAGAGACTAATTTTAATAGAAAAGATGTAGTCGCTTTAGGATTTGTCCATTTAAAATAAATGAGATGAGCCTCGCCTAGTAAAATATATAGATTGCGGGGCCCTCACAAATGTATGTGTTAATTACTTAGAACTCGGGATCGGCCGCTTAGCGAACTTCACGGCCTTTTCTCAAAATAACCCTGCGCTAGTCGCTTTAGGCGCGTATTTAATAATGTTATCTCCTTAAACTCGGGTGCACATTTATGTGACCCAAATCCAAATCTCAACGAAATCGAAATGTGTCTCTAATCACGGGTACATTGATTGTGACGTGGTCTGAGATGCATTTCCATGACGTTGCAAATTCTTTTAATCTCTGATGTATTTTTTTACTTCATTCTGGGCTGTAATAATTTGTAATAAACTCTTGGGGATGGTTAGTAAAAAGGACGGGTAACTATATATGCAAAGGGTAGATATCTTCCCTATAGGTACTTCTGAAATTCTGCATTCTCACATAGATATCCTGCCTATAGGTATTTCTTCACATAGATATCATGCCTGATTTCTGCATTTCTCACATAGATATCATGTCTATAGGAATTATGCATTCTCTCATATAGAAATCATGTCCATAAGTATCGGGAAATTTGAATTCTACATATAGAAATATGCCTCTAGGTCCTTCTGAATCTTGTTTATCCATTCCTCATCAGGCAATCAGGTTTATAGGTCTTAATCAATCAATTGCAATTAGATATCATGTTCATAAGCTTTAAATGAAATTCAGCACCTAGATATCATACTTATAGGGTTTCTGCATTTTACCATGTCTGTTAAAAGGGGTTTAAAATCAACACGCATAGAAAGCGTGCCTGTAGGAGTTAATACTCAAGTCTGAATCACTTCACTCGCTTATAAGTCTAAAACAAGTAATAATGACGTACCATTTGCAGAACCTATAACCTTTTGCAAAGATTTGCTTTTCTTTAATGACTGGTGACTTCTCTTAAATCAGTATGTATTCAGTTCACTTCATTGTTTCTGAAATCAATAGATATCATGCCTATAGGATCATCGTCCAACACCTAGGCAAACTTTAGGGCTAAAATTATAAATGGAATTAGATTTTATTAGCTGCAACCAGCAGGCATGCCTGATTCGGGCTTCTTATCTGAACTATGTAATAAATCAATCTGCCTCAACCTTTAAGTTTTAATCAGACCCTAAACAGTATGTGCAAGACATACTAAATTATGTGCTTCTCTGTCAAAGGAGGTATATCTGAGCCTTTTACTTGTTATGTGCCTCCCCCAACTTGCTATATGTGTTTTGTATGTCGCCTTAGAATTCTGCCTTTGAAACTACAAATAAGCCTAATATCCCACTCTTTTAGGATTAGTAGTCTCAAATACCTCTGAGACTGATAGGATTGGGACGGGTAATAGCATGCAATAAGTAAACGAGACCATTCCACGCTTTAATACCTTAACGGGGTGGGAAAGGATTGATATGGATATGATGACCACGCGATAACATCACGTGTAGCCCCTCACTGAGGAGTAATTACCGGATGTTATGTGGGGTGATCCATATTATTAATAAACCTAGGACTCCCCTTTCCCTTTGTTTCTTTGTTTCTTCTAAAGATTTCAAACTCTTTTTTTAAGAAAAATCAACTTTCTTTTAGTTCTTTCCAACTTTATTTGTTTATAAACCCTTATGTGAAAATCCCCTCTCATTTGAAGCTTTATCTGTTTACGTGTTATTTGCACCTAAGTTAATAACAATAGTCTGGCTGGGAACTATACTAGTGGATCCTGAGGGGTGCCTAACATCTTCCCCTTGGGATAATTTCAAGCCCTTACCCAATCTATGGTTACCCAAAACAAACCCTTTCCTAGTGTCCTAATGCACTTTAATCATTAGGTGGAGACTCTTCAAATTCAAACCCAATTTCCAAATAGGAACGAGTTGTCCTCCCAAATGTCGTAAACCCGATTTCACGAGAAAAAGGGGGCGCGACAGCATGGCGACTCTGCTGGGGATCTTTTAGGCTTTTACCATTTCAAACTATTATTGTGGCTTGACATTTTCCTTATATGCCTTTATTTGTTTAATACCTTTAAGCATTCAAATCCCCTTTTCAACTAAACTGACTTGTCTTTTGTTTCTTTCCTTTATTTCTTTTACTGCTTTCCTTTATTACTGCTTTAAATTATGAAGAACTGTTGTATTTACTGCTTTCTCAACGTGCAAATACATGACAACCTGCTTTAATTGTTGCATAATCATGCTCAACATCATATTCCACTCGTGCCAAACAAATACCATAACAACGCTTATAATGAGTGGTTGCGCTCTTCCGATATTATCACCCCCTAAATCCGAAAAAGGCATATTTGCGGTAAACTCAGTCGATCAACGATGTAGTCGATGGTTCCATGCCTTTCCCCCTTGAGTTGCCTGCTCAAGGGTACCAGTTGTAAGCACGTGATTTTTGACCCTCCCCGGGAATTTTTACGTTCTTAAGCTTAAATATCTAATTTAGGACTAGTATAGCCATTTTAACTATTTTTACTTTATTTCGTTGCAGAAAGAAAAATTTCAAAAAATATATATATAAATTTTAGTTTATGTATCTCTCATAAATTTGAAAAATACAAAAATTGCACTTTACTTTTGTACTTTATATAATTTCGAAAATTACAAAAAATAAATAAAATATAGCTCTATTAAGGTTTTATAGTCATTTTAACTTTGAAAAAAATACAAAAATATTACCTCATATTTTATCTTAATATTTAAAACGAAAATTACAAAAAAAAATATATATAGTTTCATTAGTATTTTGTAGCTATTTTAAATCTTGAAAAAATATTCAAAAAGATATAGTTTTGTTTAAATACTAGTCTTATTTTTGGTAGTTATTTTGCTTACATAGGACTAGTTAAGCAACGTGTTCCTATTTCTCGGGTCCTGACAAAAGAATAATATTCGGGTTTAAACTACCCGGTTTTAGGCCTAATTTTCGGACCGAGCCCATAATTAACCGTGTCCAGGACACGTGGGGAACCCCACCACGCGTGGGGGACATATGCCTCGAACCCCACCACGCGTGGGGCTCATTTTCATGGGCAAAGCATTACAAAACACGGACCAACGAAAAGGGACGGGGGGACTTTTAAAAAATGGGAAAAAGGGGTACTGTTCCCTTTTCTTCTTGATAAAGAAGAAAGAAAGGAACAGAAGGGGGGACGGGAGAATTTTTAAAAAACAAGATACTACTGTTCTTCTTTGTGCGAAAAAAAAGAAAAACGAAAAAAAAACGGGGGATTTTTGATTTGAAAAAAAACAACTACTGTTCATCGTCTTCTTCTTCAACAAGAAGAAGAAGAAGCCCTAGCGTCAAAACCCACGAGACCCTCCTCATCGCAGCGTCAAAACACACAGACCTCCCCGTCACCTTCCCCATCGCCTACAACCCCGGCAGTCCCCGTCGCTGCTTCACTCGTCGTCCTCCTCGCACCACCATCTCGTCCTCCTACCAGCCTCCTCCATCACCCGAATGACGACCAGCTCCCCCATCGACTCCCTCACGTCGAAACACCATCTCCCTACTGTCCATAACCACCATAACCAACGACCAAACACCACCCCGTCACCTCCACCCATAACCACCATAACCAACGACCAAACACCACCCCGTCGCAACCCAACAACACGACCAACGACAACAACCCATCCAGTCGAACCCCAGGCCTCCTCCTCACCCCAGTCACGAACCAGCAGCAACGCCATTAGCGTTAGTATGCCCAGCTGCCGCCGTTTCTTCGTTATCGTCGCGCACACCGTCTGAGGTCGTCGTCGGGTTGTGCTCGTGGCTTCCGGTCTGATATCGTTGAGTTCGACATCGAGGTTCCGTCATTGGAGAGGTTTCCGATAGCTGTCGAGACAGTTTGGTTGTTGTTCTTGCTTCAAACAGGTGCATATACATTTCCAAACTTGTTATATTTGCTTAAATGGAATGAAATGATATGGATTTCCTATGTACTATTTGTGTATCGGACTTGTTGAATGTCTCTTCCTTTGTTTCGTTATTTTAAGTAGCTATTCCGCAATTTGTTTCTTCATATTAAGATTATTGTTATCTACATGCTTGTCTTAAGAGTTGTTTGTACGTATAGTAGTAATGTTAAAATCATAGGACTAATTTTAATCCCACTGAAAAATATTCGTTTCATCAAATAAGTTTAATCTACAACTCATGACCTCGCAAAAGTAGCAAAAAAAATGTAGTTATTTTAGCCTTGTTTTTTTTCTTTCTAAAATAAATAAATAAAAAATTAAAAAAAACGAGACTAGCTTCGCCAAAAAAAATATATAAAAATGTACAGAGTGCAGAGCCTTCACAAAATATGTGTATTAAATTACTTAGATTCTGGGACGGGCCGTTTAGCAAATTTCGTGGCTCTACCAAAAAATAATAATGCGCTAGTTGTTTTAGGCGCGCCTTTAATAATGTTATCTCCCTAAACTCGGGTGCACATTTATGTGACCCAAATCCAAATCTCAACGGAGTCGAAATATGTCTCTAGTCACGGGCGCATTGATTGTGGCGTGGCCCGGGATGCATTTCCATGACGTTGCAAATTCTTTAAAAAAAATAAGAATGAGATGAGCCTCGCTGAATAAAAAAATACAAACTGCGGGGCCCTCAGTAAATACTTGTTTAAAATTACTTAGCATTCAGGAGAGTCGATTAGCGAATTTCACGGCCTCCGCAAAATAATAACGCGATAGTCGCTTTAGGCGCGTCTTTAATAATTTAATTTTCCTAAACTCGGGTGTGCATTTCATGCGACCCAAATCCAAATCCTAAAACATCAAATAAAATATGTTTCGGATTGTGGGTGCATTTCATGTGACACAGTCCAAAGATATATTTTAAGCGATGTTCACATTCTTGTAAAAACAATAATAATAAAGCGGTTAAAAGTTAGAATTTGCATATAAGGTCATACTTGTATAAAATCAGATAATCAAGCCGAATATAACAGTTGAGCGACCGTGCTAGAACCACGGAACTCGGGAATGCCTAACACCTTCTCCCGGGTTAACAGAATTCCTTATCTAGATTTCTGGTACGCAGACTGTAATATAGAGTCATTATTTTCCTCGATTCGGGATTAAAATTGGTGACTTGGGACACCCTAAATCTCCCAAGTGGCGACTCTGAAATAAATAAATAAATCCCGTTTTGATTGTCCTTTAATTGGAAAAACTCCCTTGTACCCTCGCTGGTGCGGAAAAAGGAGGTGTGACAGTTCTGGCGACTCCGCTGGGGATTTTAACCCAGAACCACTGGTTCAGGGTTAAGAATTCGAGCTTAGTGTAATTGTTATTATTTGGCTTTATTTATTATCTGATTTGATTACATGTTTCGAGCCTAATGTGCTAAATGCTGCTTTTACTGCTTTGATATTGTTTGAACTGTACATATAAACTGTGCCGAAACCCTTCTCTTCTCTCTTGAGGAGCGCACGCTGGTCGTGGCTTCTTTCTGTTAGTGTCATATGCCAAAATAGAACGAGGATTCGGAGGAGTTGCAAAATCGGATGGCCTTTTGGTTACCGGTACACAGCTCCCATCCTTGGCTCGAGTTGTCCGCTCGGGTAAGCCAGGTCTAGAACAAATACCCAGGTTATGAACTTAGTATAACAAAGCCACATGCCGGATCCCTAGTAGGAACGTTTATTTGCATCATGTGCATTTGACTTAGGGGACTCAACACAGGGGTTGGGTCCGTCTAGGACAAGCAACCTGAAAATAATAGACCATCTTTGGCATCCTATGTGCTACATGTTATATTTATTCAAGGGTGAATGAGTCATTTGGCGGACCAATGATATTTGCGGACAAATGACACTTCTTATCATGCTAATCACGTTAAATAAGAAAGTTGCACGATTTTTTTTATTATTAAGCATGCTATTATATTAATCAAAGCATGGGGAACATTTGTGGATTCCAAGAAGCCTTGGAATTCCATATGTCCCCCACGCTTGCTTTTTGGGAAAAGCACATGGGGAACATTTGGGGAATCCAAGAAGTCTTGGAATTCCCATATGTCCCCCACGCTTCATATATTGGGAAAAGCGCATGGGGAGCATTTGCGGAATCCAAGAAGTCTTGGAAATCATTATGTCTCCCATGCCACATTTTTGAAAGAAATAATAAATATAAAAAAATATAAATGCAAATAAAAACAAAGCATGAAAATTCAAAAAAGATTTTGTATGTTGTCATCATTTTCCACATATAAGAAAATCGTGGAAAAAGGAGAAAATAACAGTATAGAAGTCCGAGTAGAGTTGAAACTCTGCCGAAATTTTGAAAATGAAAAAATGTCTTGTAAAAGCAAAGGAAAAAATAAAAAAAAATCATCATTGTTCTGTCTGGTTTTTTTAAAATATCAAAGAAAATAGTTTGTTTTGCCATTAAATGAAAATGAAAAAGAGTTTGTTTTTTTAAAAAAAATGTTTTATTTTATTTTATTTTGTTTGTCTATGAAAATGCCAGAAATAAAAATAAAAAGAGTCCGGCGTTGAATGTGATTTTATTATTTGTTCCAAAAATAAGTATATATATAATCCAAAAAAAAATTCAAAAGAAAGTTCAAAATTCAAAAAGATAAAATAGATAAATAAAAATCCGAAAACATTTTGATTCTTCTTTAGAAATTCAAAATTCAAAAAAAACAAACATTTTAGAAGCCTTTCTTATATTGAAGGTAAAATTCCGAAAATATTTTCTTCCTTTCTTTAGAATAAAAAAAAAACGAAAGTTCAAAAAATATTAGTCTTGCTTTTAAAAAGAAAATTCAAAAAAAAAAACGAAAATCCAAAAAATATTAGTCCTTCTTTTAAAAAGAAAATCAATCAAAAAATAATATTTCCTTGCTTCTTTTAAAGTAGTTCTTTTAAACGAAAATTCAAAAAAAGAGTTAGTTCATCTGCTTATTATTATTTGCCTACTTATTCTTATTTGACCGAACTACGCGGGTTTGATTCTCACCGGATGTGAGATACGTAGGCAGCCCTCATCGGGTCCAACCCCACCTTCTCAAAAAGAAGGAATGTTTTATGTTTTTCGTTAATTCGTTTGTTTGTTATAAATGAAAAAATAATAGAATAATAGTCTATTTGTTTGTTGTGAAAATAATAATAATAAAAAAAATATAAAAAATATAGAAAATGGAAAAGGGTCCTCTCAAAAATAGTTTATTCGCCCGAACTACGCGGGTTTGATTCTCACCGGATGTGAGATACGTAGGCAACCCTCATCGGGTCCAACCCCACCTTTTGCTAAAATAGCTAAAAATCAAAAAATTTAATCTTGTCATAAATAAGTCGGGTGATGTCCAACCCACCTTTTGCTAAAATAGCCAAAAAACAAATAAATAAAAAATATATGTCAAATTTTAATTTTGTCATAAAGAAAGTCAGGTGACGCTGTTTTATCAAGACATAGCCGAATGTTCCCGAAAGGGACGCCGGAAGGCTGACTTTGCATAAACAGCCACTTTTGGGTCATTTTTGAGACTTGGTCCAGTTGACCCCCACAGCCTAAAAATCTTCGTCCCCGAGACGTTGAAAGGCCGTGTTTGCAATATTGACTTTTCTCATTTGAAAAACGATAAAAAAGAGTTATAAATAAGTCAGGTGATGCTGTTTTGTCATAAAAAGGGCCGAATGTTCCCGAAAGGGACGCCGGAAGGCTGACTTGGCATAAACAGCCACCTTTGGGTCATTTTGAGATATGGACCCACACAGCCTTATAAATCTTCGTCCCCGAGGCGCTGAAGGGTCGTGTTTACAACGCCAAGTCTTTTATTGTAATTTATAAAAGAAAAAAAATCAAAGAGTCAGCGGTCATGTGAATACCGTCTTTTGTCATAATAAGCCGAGCCAGATTCGGCCGCGTCTTAAACCGTTCTTGCCGAAGTAGCCTTAGAGTATCTGTCAGTTGTCGAAAGGTTATTTTCGTAAAAGAACGGACAAGTTTGTAAAAGTGTCATAAAATAATCCTCCCCGGCCTCAAAATTCATGTGAAATTTGGAAGGGGCCACATTGGCAAAAATAACCATTTGGTTGCATTTGTCGAACAGAGAAAGGGAGTTAGCCTTTTGTTTTTGAGTTTATAAATCTTTTGATTAAAATAGGCGGGTTGTTTGATTTTCAAGTTGGTAGGTCATCTTTAAACCTTTGAAACCCAGTTTGTTTTAATATGAAAAGTGAAAAGAAAAATGTTCATTATTGTTTATCTTTTATTAGTCCGAACTACGCAAGGTCTGATTCATGTGGGGTCATGATACGTAGGCAATCTCCATAAGATTCGACCACAACAAAAAGAAAAAATAAAAAAAAAAGGAAAAATGAAAAAAATCGAAAAAGAGAAAAGAAAAAAGATCGAAAGAAAAAGGAAATACAAAATAAATACAGGGGTTCCCAAAGTACTTCAAAGGGGCAAATAAACAAGTCGGGGTGACGCATGTTGTTTAAAGCAAAGCATGTTAAAAACGGTTAACTGCCTAGGGGCATTGCATCCTCAATGTGTTGTTGTCAAATCTGTTAAACTCTAAACGCTAACAAGTTTGTTGTTTTCCGAATCTCAAACAGTTAGTTGTTAAAGAATTCTGGCAACACACCCTTACCAAACTATATCCAAAGGACCGATAACAACAAGCATGGCTACTTCAGAGAATAGTACCGAGGAAGAAAGGCCGATGAGCCAGTTGTTAAAGGAAGCGATGGGAAAGATAGAAAGGATGGGACTAGATATGAATGCAATGCAGGTAGCTCTAGCCAAAGCACAAAAGAGCCCTGAGCCATTGGGGCACATGCCGGAATACCCTCACTCCGGCCCTTCAACAAGCCTCCCAAATCCCCGTTACCATCAAGAAAGAAGCCCTCATGATTCCCAGGCTCCACCACCCCATCAACCTCTCCCCACACCCGATATTCCCACTTTTGTGGGACCCACATCAGCCCCCTTGCACAGAACGACCAGCGAGCCATTGTTTCAGGCTCACGATACGCAATACTATCCCCCTGAGCCTACATTCCATGCCCTCGAACCACATGCTCACAATCCACACTTGGAGGTACCGGCAGAGATCGAAAAGCCGGTTAAAGCCCCTGAACAGGATGAGGTGTTGAGAAAGTTCAAAAGCCTGGAGCAGTCCTTCAGGAACCTGCACGGTTTGGGCAACCAGGTCAGCGTAGCATACAAAGATCTATGCCCTTTCCCAGACGTCCAACTCCCGGCTGGGTTCAAGATGCCTAAGTTTGATTTATATGAAGGGCACGGTGATCCCATGGCACATTTGCGGGGATTCTGTAGCAAAATGAGAGGGGCAGGCGGCAAGGATGAGCTGCTAATAGCTTATTTCGGCCAGAGTCTGAGCGGATCTGCGCTAGAATGGTATACCAGGCAGGATTCCAGTAGGTGGTATACTTGGGATGATCTGGCGCAGGCTTTCGCAGGTCATTTCCAGTACAATCTCGAGATAGTCCTAGATCGTCTCACATTGTTGAGGACTGGAAAGAAGCCTGGGGAAAGTTTTCGTGAGTTTGGTTTCCGCTGGAGAGAACAAGCGGCCAGAGTTGATCCTCCCATGAAAGAGGGAGAAATGGTGGACTACTTCTTGCAAACACTTGATCCAACTTACTTTGGTCACTTGGTGACAACGGTTGGGAAATCCTTCAATGAAGTGGTAAAGATAGGGGTCATGATAGAGGAGGGCCTAAGGTCTAACAAGATCCTAAATTACTCAGCGCTCAAGGCAACGACCCAGGCTATTCAGAGCGGCACGGGAGGTGCGCGCGAGGTCGCATCAGTCGAAGCAGGTACTAGGTCCAAATTCAGAGGTCCTTCCTCTCACTACCAGCCCAGGCCCCACACTCCATACAACCTTCCACAACCCTACTATCCACCATCAGAGCCACTCTTTTCAGACCATCATGCCCAAGCCTGCCCCCGAGCTCCATATAATCCGCCTCAATATTATCCTCCGAACAAGGTCCGGTCGCAGGGTCAACCATCAGGTCACCCCCGCTGGCGAGAGCCAGCACCACGTAATGCATTCTTGCCTTCACAACGTTTTCAAGCACCTAACGACCCTAGAAAACAGTGGCATGGGGGAAAACAAAGGCAAGGAAACAATTTCACGCCAATTGGGGAGTCCTACGCAAGTTTGTTTGAAAAGCTAAAGCTTTCAGGACTGATTGAGCCGCTCCTTGGCTATACTCCAGATCCATATGCAAAAGGGTTCAATCCTGCTGTACGATGCATGTACCACTCTAATGTCCAAGGACATAGCATTGAAGATTGTCGTTCTTTGAAAAAGGAAATCGAAAGAATGATTCAGGAAGGGGCAATTGTGATCGACGACAGTGACAGGGAGCAGGCGAATCATCTTGAGAACTTGTTGATTGATGTTGATAATACTGAAGTTGGGGATGGTCTTGGCAATGTTGATATAGAGCTCAATGGCTAAAATGTCATGCTTTGCAGTTGGAAGATACTCCATTTTGGGTCAGCCGGAGATGCCGTGCTTGGATAGTTGGAAAGACACTCCATTTTGGGTCAACCGGAGAGGATCTTTGATGGTCTATTTTGTTGTCATTTCCGTTGTTCGGATTATTAGGATTGTAATTCGGATTTGTTTTGTGTCAATGTCTTTCCGCTTATCTTTCCGTTTTGTCATAGCGGTTTTGTTTAAGTTTTGTCCAAGTTTTTTTAGGATTTTATTCCGGTTTGCTTTGTTTTAAAACCATTTGTTCAGTCCAATGCAAAAAAATTCAGTTTTATATTATATCCAGTCATCTTTCGTTTAGTCCTTATGTCATTTTTATTCAGCACTGATTCTAGTGACATGACATGCGCACACACTTTGGGCCTAGTCTTTAAAGTTAATCATAAAACCCTGTAAAGACGATCAGACCATTTAAAGAAAATAAGAACGGTTTGAGATTATTCAGAGCCCGAGTCATGTGGAACTGGGGGCAAGTTGAGCACAAAGAAAAACCGTTAAAAGCAAGATTCGCCAAGCTGGCATGAGGGTTGTTCAAGATAATGAGAGTTAGAGTGTCGCCCAACGGTGCGTTAGAAGTGACAAATGAACAAACATATGTTGAATATAATTGTCAAGTCCAGCACCATCAGAAGAGACTACAAATTTAAATCGTGTTGTTTGCACTTGGCATATTTTGAAGACTGGAATGACGAAGGCATTTTGTTCTGCTACCCAAACACTTTACCCCTCGTTACCCCTTTTGAGCCTTATTTATTTTCTTTCATACCCCTCGTTCGGGATTAGTAGCAACGAATAAAATACGCAAGCATGGCAGGTAAGAGAAAAGAAAGAAAAGAAAACAGCAAAATGGAAAAATAAGAATAAAAGAAAAAAAGAGAAAGAAAAAACGACAAAAAGAAAGGAGAAATGAGAAAAGAAAAGGGAAACGAAAAGAAAAGTGATAACAAAAAAAGAAAAAAAAGAAAAGAAAGTCAAATGAAAAAAAAAGAGGAATTGGGAACTACGTTTGACCTGATTCCTCAAAGAGGATACGTAGGCGCTTCACGGCTCGGTCATAGTTTTGAAAAATGAAAAAATCAAAAAATATCCCCAAGCAAGAAAACTGGGGTAGAGGTTGCGTTCGTTGTAAATAAATCTGGTTCCGAAAGTTGTAATTAATAACCCAGAATCGATGCACTTTTGAGCCTTTAATACCCTTTCTTTCTAGCCCTATCCAAAACCCACATTACGGTCCAAAGAAAGACCTTCCGATCAGTCTTCAAAAGATGTCAAGTCAGACTAATGAAGAGTCTTGCCGGCGAGCATAACATTCTGTTCCACAGCAAAAGGGACTCTAATCTCCAGCAGAAAGAGTCATACCGGCGACACTCCAAATCCCCAGCTGGAAAGTGATACAAATGAGAGAGTCTTATCGGTGAAAACCTTCACAGGCACCATAAGGCGATGAAAGCTGAGAGAAGAACCCAAAAATGAGAGAGACTTGATAGTGAAAACCCTTCGGGCACTACAAGTCGAATAAGATTGAGAGTCAGAGGGGGAATCGCCAATTGAAGATCTTAAAAGATGATTGACGGTAGAGGATAGGCCACATACGCATGTCATGGCCATTATGCATTTGATAGGGTTTTTATTTATAGTTTCTTTTGTTAAAAAGTCATGTGTTATCTTTCTCCTTTCATAAAAAAATTTTCCCCAATAGAGTCTGTCCGGTCAGAACAAGTATGAAATGACTTCAAAATAGGCCATCAGCTTTCCAAAATGAGATCTGACTAGTACATCCAAGTGGTATAGTCAGCGAGGAACAAGCGCGAGGCCAGTGTCAAAATATATATCCCCAGCAAAAGGCCCATGAACAAAGCAAGGAGAGCAGTGAGCATGATTTGGCGAAATCAATGCTAGACTAAAAGGTCGGGGAAATGCCAGTTTCCAAGCTGTGCCACAAAAGAAGAGGGATATTCCCCAGCAGGAAGGGATTATCCCCAGCACATAATATCATCCCCAACAATGTTGCGGAACACAGAGCAAGGATGGAGAAAGGGAACACCATCCCAGCAGGAGTATCACAACCAACCACCATGTTTTAAACTAACAATTTTGTTTGATTTGAAACAGGTAAGGGAAATGACATTGAGGCAGAAACGCATGCCACAAGGGATATTATCAAACTGGGGCAGAAAATTTTCCTTCCATTTAGAAAATTTTCTGGAAGTCAGGTACCCCCAGCTGATAACATTTTACCCCCAACAGGTAAGTAAATAATTCCTCAACAGTGTTATCCCTAGCCGTTGCGAGGGGTCCAACACAAGGTTGGAAAGTCGGTATCCTCAGCGGTTAGACTTCAAAGGAGGAAGCTAATAATAATAATAATAATAATAATAAATAAATAATAAAAAAAAGAATAAAAAGATAATAATAAAAAAGAGGGAAACTTCATCCCAATCCCCAGCAAGTATTCGAGGTAAGACATTGCAAGTCTTGAAGATATTTTGGGTTCATCCGCCCTCAAATAGGATATGTTGGGTTCATCCGCCTTCAAATAGGATATGTCGGGTTCATCCGCCCTCAAATAGGATATGTTGGGTTCATCCGCCCTCAAATAGGATATGTTGGGTTCATCCGCCCTCAAATAGGATCTGTTGGGTTCATCCGCCCTCAAATAGGATCTGTCGGGTTCATCCGCCCTCAAATAGGATATGTGGGGTTCATCCGCCCTCAAATAGGATATGTTGGGTTCATCCGCCCTCAAATAGGATATGTTGGTTTCAGTCTTTTTATTTCAAGTTTTGAAGACAGGCGCCCACCTGAATAACGAGAGGAATACATTTTTTGTCTTTTCATTGTTGTTCTAGGTCACCCACCAGTATAATGCGGGAATACATTTCTGTCTTTTCATTTCTGTTCTAGGTCACCCACCAGTATAATGCGGGCATATCATTTTTTCATATCTTTACCACCAGGCGCCCACCTGAATAACGAGAGGAATACTTTTATGTCTTAGTTTGGCCAGGCGCCCACCTGTATAATGAGAGGAATACATTCAGTCTTTTTATTTTCAAGTGTCGAAGTTGGGAGCCCGCCCAGATAATAGAGGCATACATTCAGTCTTTTATTTTAAGTGTTGAAATTGGGAGCCCGCCCAGATAACAGAGGCATAAATTCAGTCTTTTTATTTTCAAGTGTCGAAGTTGGGAGCCCGCCTAGATAATAGAGGCATACATTCAGTCTTTTATTTTAAGTGTTGAAACTAGGCGCCCACCTGTATAACGAGAGGAATACTTTCAGTCTTTAAAATTCTCACCAGGCGCCCACCTGTATAACGAGAGGAATACATTTCAGTCTTTTTTACTTTCAAGTGTTGAAATTGGGAGCCCGCCCAGATAATAGAGGCATACATTCAGTTTTTAATGTTAAGTGTTGAAGTTGGGAGCCCACCCATAGGAGACGCACTTCCTAAGTCAGTTTCACCATAGGAGACGCACTTCCTAAAGTTCAGTTTCACCATAGGAGACGCACTTCCTAAGTTCATTTCACCCATAGGAGACGCACTTCCTAAGATATGTTTCACCATAGGAGACGCACTTCCTAAAGTTCAGTTTCACCATAGGAGACGCACTTCCTAAAGCAAGTTTCACCAATAGGAGACGCACTTCCTAAGCAAGTTTCATCAATAGGAGACGCACTTCCTAAGTCAGTTTCACCATAGGAGACGCACTTCCTAAAGCAAGTTTCACCAATAGGAGACGCACTTCCTAAGCAAGTTTCATCAATAGGAGACGCACTTCCTAAGTCAGTTTCACCATAGGAGACGCACTTCCTAAGTTCATTTCACCCATAGGAGACGCACTTCCTAAGTTTAGTTCTACCAATAGGAGACGCACTTCCTAAGTTCAGTTTTACCAATAGGAGACGCACTTCCTAAAGCAAGTTTCACCAATAGGAGACGCACTTCCTAAGCAAGTTTCATCAATAGGAGACGCACTTCCTAAGTCAGTTTCACCATAGGAGACGCACTTCCTAAAGCAAGTTTCACCAATAGGAGACGCACTTCCTAAGCAAGTTTCATCAATAGGAGACGCACTTCCTAAGTCAGTTTCACCATAGGAGACGCACTTCCTAAAGCAAGTTTCACCAATAGGAGACGCACTTCCTAAGCAAGTTTCATCAATAGGAGACGCACTTCCTAAGTCAGTTTCACCAGTAGGAGACGCACTTCCTAAGCAAGTTTCACCAGTAGGAGACGCACTTCCTAAGCAAGTTTTATCAGTAGGAGACGCACTTCCTAAGATAAGTTTCACCAGTAGGAGACGCACTTCCTAAGCAAGTTTCACCAGTAGGAGACGCACTTCCTAAGCAAGTTTCACCAGTAGGAGACGCACTTCCTAAATCCATTGTACCAGTAGGAGACGCACTTCCTAAAAAGTTTCACCAGTAGGAGACGCACTTCCTAAGTTTATTTCACCCAATAGGAGACGCACTTCCTAAGCAAGTTTCATCAATAGGAGACGCACTTCCTAAGTCAGTTTCACCATAGGAGACGCACTTCCTAAAGCAAGTTTTATCAGTAGGAGACGCACTTCCTAAGATAAGTTTCACCAGTAGGAGACGCACTTCCTAAGATAAGTTTCACCAGTAGGAGACGCACTTCCTAAAAATATTTCACCAGTAGGAGACGCACTTCCTAAGCAAGTTTCACCAGTAGGAGACGCACTTCCTAAGCAAGCTTTATCATTAGGAGACGCACTTCCTAAGATCAGTTTCACCATAGGAGACGCACTTCCTAAGTTTCAGTTTCACCAATAGGAGACGCACTTCCTAAGATATGTTTCACCATAGGAGACGCACTTCCTAAAGTTCAGTTTCACCATAGGAGACGCACTTCCTAAGTTCAGTTTCACCATAGGAGACGCACTTCCTAAGTTCATTTCACCCATAGGAGACGCACTTCCTAAGTTTAGTTCTACCAATAGGAGACGCACTTCCTAAGTTCAGTTTTACCATTAGGAGACGCACTTCCTAAGAATAGGTTCACCAATAGGAGACGCACTTCCTAAGTTGATTTCACCAATAGGAGACGCACTTCCTAAGCTAAGTTTTACCAATAGGAGACGCACTTCCTAAGCTAAGTTTTACCAATAGGAGACGCACTTCCTAGATCTATTGTACCAATAGGAGACGCACTTCCTAAGAATAGTTTCACCCAGTAGGAGACGCACTTCCTAAAAACAGTCATCCCCAATAGGAGACGCACTTCCTAAGTTTATTGTACCCAATAGGAGAAGCACTTCCTAAGTTTATGGTACCCATAGGAGACGCACTTCCTAAGTTTATTGTACCCCAGGAGACACAATTCCTAGTCCAGTTTTTTGAAGTTTACCCGTAGGAGACGCACTTCCTAATCGAGATTTTATTCATAGGAGACGCACTTCCTAGTTCTAGTCACTGAAGTTTTCACCCTTAGGAGACGCACTTCCTAGTTTAGCTCATTCCGATTCAACCATAGAAGACACACTTTCTAGTTTGAGTCATTGAGGTTTTTAGTTTAGCAGACACATTTGCTAGCAAGAGTTTTGGTTTTACTCAGAGGAGATGCACATCCTAGCCCAGTCTTTAGTTTACTCTCATCATTGCATCAGTAGTGTAAGTGAGTTACAATTTTGCTAACGACTCACAAATCTTCCCAGTACAAACTGGGTTAGAAAATTTTGTTTGTTTTGTTTGTTTTGATTGTCAGGGACCCGCCTGTAGAACGGAGGTTGTTGCGTGTCGAAGATAGAAGAAATCAGGGGTCCGCCTGTAGAACGGAGAAACATGTTTCAAGATCAAGCAGTGGCCCACCGGAAAGCAGAAGGTTACAACAGAAATCCCCAGCATTCAATCCAAGTTAGAAGCTCGCCTCAAGAACGCGAATCAATAGTCTGGGATGATCAACAGAAGCTGGTCACAAAAAAAAAAAACAAGAAAAAAGAAGAAAAAAAGAGAAGAAAGAGAAGAGCCCAAAATACGGAAGTGGAGAACAGATGAGATCTGCTCAGGAACTAGCGCCTACAACTAGCAAGTGTCAAGGTTCAGATCCAAAGTCTGTATGAAGCACCATTCAAGACTCAAGACCAAGTTTCAGAAGACTTAAGAGATAGGAATCCTTGTAACTAGTAGCTGATAGGCTTAGTTAGTCTTTTTCAGTTTTCATTTTTGTTGTAATGACAGGACCGCGGACCGGAACCTCAACGGAACGGCACCTCGATCGGCTCTTCACCTCGGTACACTCTACCATCTCTCTCATTCCCGAACTACACGTGGCCTGATTCCTGTATAACCAAGGATATGTAGGCAGCTCAGATACCAGGGCTCGGTCACAATCCCTCCCTTTCCTTAAGTGTAGTCCGTCCAAGTAATGGTCGGGTCAAAAACACGTCTAGTCGTTCTTTGTCGGAAAACTCTTCGTGTTTCCAGTCAAAGAGGGGCAGCTGTAAGCACGTGATTTTTGACCCTCCCCGGGAATTTTTACGTTCTTAAGCTTAAATATCTAATTTAGGACTAGTATAGCCATTTTAACTATTTTTACTTTATTTCGTTGCAGAAAGAAAAATTTCAAAAAATATATATATAAATTTTAGTTTATGTATCTCTCATAAATTTGAAAAATACAAAAATTGCACTTTACTTTTGTACTTTATATAATTTCGAAAATTACAAAAAATAAATAAAATATAGCTCTATTAAGGTTTTATAGTCATTTTAACTTTGAAAAAAATACAAAAATATTACCTCATATTTTATCTTAATATTTAAAATGAAAATTACAAAAAAAAATATATATATAGTTTCATTAGTATTTTGTAGCTATTTTAAATCTTGAAAAAATATTCAAAAAGATATAGTTTTGTTTAAATACTAGTCTTATTTTTGGTAGTTATTTTGCTTACATAGGACTAGTTAAGCAACGTGTTCCTATTTCTCGGGTCCTGACAAAAGAATAATATTCGGGTTTAAACTACCCGGTTTTAGGCCTAATTTTCGGACCGAGCCCATAATTAACCGTGTCCAGGACACGTGGGGAACCCCACCACGCGTGGGGGACATATGCCTCGAACCCCACCACGCGTGGGGCTCATTTTCATGGGCAAAGCATTACAAAACACGGACCAACGAAAAGGGACGGGGGGACTTTTAAAAAATGGGAAAAAGGGGTACTGTTCCCTTTTCTTCTTGATAAAGAAGAAAGAAAAGAACAGAAGGGGGGACGAGAGAATTTTTAAAAAACAAGATACTACTGTTCTTCTTTGTGCGAAAAAAAAGAAAAACGAAAAAAAAAACGGGGGATTTTTTATTTGAAAAAAAACAACTACTGTTCATCGTCTTCTTCTTCAACAAGAAGAAGAAAAAGCCCTAGCGTCAAAACCCACGAGACCCTCCTCATCGCAGCGTCAAAACACACAGACCTCCCCGTCACCTTCCCCATCGCATACAACCCCGGCAGTCCCCGTCGCTGCTTCACTCGTCGTCCTCCTCGCACCACCATCTCGTCCTCCTACCAGCCTCCTCCATCACCCGAACGACGACCAGCTCCCCCATCGACTCCCTCACGTCGAAACACCATCTCCCTATTGTCCATAACCACCATAACCAACGACCAAACACCACCCCGTCACCTCCACCCATAACCACCATAACCAACGACCAAACACCACCCCGTCGCAACCCAACAACACGACCAACGACAACAACCCATCCAGTCGAACCCCAGGTCTCCTCCTCACCCCAGTCACGAACCAGCAGCAACGCCATTAGCGTTAGTATGCCCAGCTGCCGCCGTTTCTTCGTTATCGTCGCGCACACCGTCTGAGGTCGTCGTCGGGTTGTGCTCGTGGCTTCCGGTCTGATATCGTTGAGTTCGACATCGAGGTTCCGTCATTGGAGAGGTTTCCGATAGCTGTCGAGACAGTTTGGTTGTTGTTCTTGCTTCAAACAGGTGCATATACATTTCCAAACTTGTTATATTTGCTTAAATGGAATGAAATGATATGGATTTCCTATGTACTATTTGTGTATCGGACTTGTTGAATGTCTCTTCCTTTGTTTCGTTATTTTAAGTAGCTATTCCGCAATTTGTTTCTTCATATTAAGATTATTGTTATCTACATGCTTGTCTTAAGAGTTGTTTGTACGTATAGTAGTAATGTTAAAATCATAGGACTAATTTTAATCCCACTGAAAAATATTCGTTTCATCAAATAAGTTTAATCTACAACTCATGACCTCGCAAAAGTAGCAAAAAAAATGTAGTTATTTTAGCCTTGTTTTTTTTCTTTCTAAAATAAATAAATAAAAAAATAAAAAATAAAAACGAGACTAGCTTCGCCAAAAAAAAAAATATAAAAATGTACAGAGTGCAGAGCCTTCACAAAATATGTGTATTAAATTACTTAGATTCTGGGACGAGCCGTTTAGCAAATTTTGCGGCTCTACCAAAAAATAATAATGCGCTAGTTGTTATAGGCGCGCCTTTAATAATGTTATCTCCCTAAACTCGGGTGCACATTTATGTGACCCAAATCCAAATCTCAACGGAGTCGAAATATGTCTCTAGTCACGGGCGCATTGATTGTGGCGTGGCCCGGGATGCATTTCCATGACGTTGCAAATTCTTTAAAAAAAATAAGAATGAGATGAGCCTCGCCGAATAAAAAAATACAAACTGCGGGGCCCTCAGTAAATACTTGTTTAAAATTACTTAGAATTCAGGAGGGTCGATTAGCGAATTTCACGGCCTCCGCAAAATAATAACGCGATAGTCGCTTTAGGCGCGTCTTTAATAATTTAATTTTCCTAAACTCGGGTGTGCATTTCATGCGACCCAAATCCAAATCCTAAAACATCAAATAAAATATGTTTCGGATTGTGGGTGCATTTCATGTGACACAGTCCAAAGATATATTTTAAGCGATGTTCACATTCTTGTAAAAACAATAATAATAAAGCGGTTAAAAGTTAGAATTTGCATATAAGGTCATACTTGTATAAAATCAGATAATCAAGCCGAATATAACAGTTGAGCGACCGTGCTAGAACCACGGAACTCGGGAATGCCTAACACCTTCTCCCGGGTTAACAGAATTCCTTATCTAGATTTCTGGTACGCAGACTGTAATATAGAGTCATTAT
This sequence comes from Nicotiana sylvestris, assembly GCF_000393655.2. Lineage (NCBI taxonomy): Eukaryota > Viridiplantae > Streptophyta > Magnoliopsida > Solanales > Solanaceae > Nicotiana > Nicotiana sylvestris. The sequence continues at coordinate 152,237,293 of NC_091059.1, forward strand.
TTTCCTCGATTCGGGATTAAAATTGGTGACTTGGGACACCCTAAATCTCCCAAGTGGCGACTCTGAAATAAATAAATAAATCCCGTTTTGATTGTCCTTTAATTGGAAAAACTCCCTTGTACCCTTGCTGGTGCGGAAAAAAGAGGTGTGACACCAGTCTAAAACCCCATAAAAACCTTACTCTATTTAAACTGTGCATGCATCATGGTCAAACCTAGCTGGGTCAGTTATGTTGCCTACATAATGATCCTTTAAGATAACCTTGTCCAAAGTCCACCGGGTTTTCCTGAACCTAAATGGACACCACCACGTTCTGTGCATTTATTTGGAGAACTAAATGCCTTATGTAATTGTTGATATTAAATAGTCGAGTCTGGTGGGGGTAAGGGTCTTAACCCTTTTGTTTTGCAGAAAATGAAGAACGAGGTCCCTAACTTTGGTATGGTTAGCATACCCTCACTCTTGCTAGACTGGTGGAGGAGTCTTCCATCAAATGACCAAATCAATAAGTGGAAAGAGAGGGCTGCCAAAGCTAGCGAAAAGTTGGAATATCTGGAATACAGTCTGCTGGAATTGAAGGGAAAGTGAGGAAAAGAGTCACCGACTGCCAGAACGCTGAGGGTAACAAAGGAAAGCACCTGGCAAAGTCATTTTTACTGGTGAACCTACGCGAACTGGAGGATCTGATCAATGAGAGCATTCAACCTGAGGAAGGTCCTTCTGGGATCAAGTAGATAGGAGTTCATCTTTTTCACTTTATAAATGTAATAAGGCCAACGACCACTAGTGATATTATATTTCCTGTTATTTAGTGTCGATTTGGGATTCGTCTACTTTTTATCAATAAAATGAGGCATTTAGCATTCTAAGTTCTCCAAATCAACTTGTCGCTAGGCCTACCTCGGGCACAAAGAGGTTCCAAATAGGACATGATTTACGTTCTTGCACTATGTGTTTAAATATCGCAACATTTTCTTATAATCCTCACTAACTTGTTACCTTTTTGTTTTACTTTTTGTTTATTTATTCCCCTTCCCCAAAGGTTAGTTTGTGTAGTTTGGCATCATCATCTTATTTCACAAGATCCAGGGGCCATCCACCCACTCCTCCTACAAGTCCTATAAAAAACAAGAACAAAGAAAAGATGGAAGACCTGAACAACTCAACTGAACAGGTAGAGGTCACTCATGGTACTTAGGTTTCCAAAGAAAGTGCGTCCCAACTCGAGTAGAAATTGTTGAAGTTCCAGGAGGAACTTGATCAAGTTTGGAATCTGGCAAATCTATCATTTTCCCTCACAACTCCAGATGTCAATTTCCCAAATGCTCAGAACCCCACACCTCCACAAAATATCCCAAAGCCACAAAATCATACCGCTCCTCACTACTACTGCAACACCTGCCATACTTCCAACAATACCCCACTACTCATACCGAAACCTCAAAACTCCACAAATGACCACTTCCACACCCACCATAATACCCCTATCTACGTGGAGATCATGTCACACTCCACCCAACCCATCGCAAACATACACGAGTCTGATGATAAAGACTCACTCATCAGGAACCTGGCTAAAGAACTTAAGAAGTTGACCGGCCGAATTCAGGGTGTTAAAGGAAGTAAGGGGGTTAAAGGGTTGAACTACAAAAATCTTTGCATACAACCCGATGTTGAACTGCCCGATGGGTACAAACCTCATAAGTTCGAGATGTTTGATGGTACAGGGGATCTAAGAGTTCATTTGAGAACATACTGTGACAAGCTGGTCGGAGTAGGAAAGGACGAAAGGATCCGCATGAAACTTTTCATGAGGAGTCTAAAAGGAGATGCTCTGTCTTGGTGCATTCGCCAAGACTCGAAGAAGTGGTTGAACTGGGTGAGTATGGCATCCGACTTTATGGACAAATTCAGGTTCAACACAGAAAATGCACCAGATGTGTTCTACATCCAGAACCTAAAAAAGAGGCCCACGAAAACATTCCGCAAGTATGCTACTCGTTGGAGATCAGAAGCTGCTAAGGTCAGGCCTACCTTAGAAGAGGAACAAATGAACAAATTATTTATCCGGGCTCAGGACCCGCAATATTATGAAAGGCTAATGTTGATTGAGAACCATAAATTTTCTGACATTATCAAGCTGAGAGAAAGGATCGAAGAAGGCATCAAAAGTGGTATGGTTACAAACTTTGAAGCCTTGCAAGCTACAATAAGGCCTTACAGTCTGGTGGTGCGTCCAAGAAAAGGGACGTAGGAGCCATCATGGTGGCACAGAGAACCAAATATACCTTCAAATACCAAACCTACCCAAGGACTCCACTCACATATCAGCTTACTCCAAACTACCAAGCACCATCACCCTCTTACCAAACTCCACCACCCACTTATCAGCCATCTCCACCTCCCACATATCAGCCTATTTCGCCCAGCTACTCCTAACCCACACATGTTTACGAAGCCTACAATACTCAACCATCTCACTATCAATCGCCTCCCACATGTCAAAACTTTTCTAGACCTCGAGCAAATTTTGACCGAAGACCTCTCAAACAGTATACCGCCATTGCTGAACCCATTGACCAATTGTACGAAAGGCTCAAAGTTGCTGGTTATGTCACCCCTATCCCTGCTATAATCTATGAGAACCCTTCAATGGGTTAACCCAAATAAATTGTATGCATACCATTTCGGCATGAAAGGACATACCATCGATGAATGTCGCTCCCTAAAAGACAAGATCCAGGCCCTAATTGATAACAAGATTATTGTGGTAAATGAGCATGCTCTGAATGTCCGCAACAATCCTTTGCCAGACCACAAGGGTGTAGGCGTTCACATAATTGAAATAGATGATGATTGGGACCCCAAGGGATCGATCGGTTTGATCACAGAAGGCGACGATCCAAAGAAGCCAATAGTCATCCTTAATCTGATTGTAGTCCAGATTCAGCCTTTTGGGGATGCCGAGGTAAATATGTCTATACCACTTGAGTTTGAAGCACCACCCTCGGAAAAGACGCCAGCACCAATTGAGGTCGAGTTTAGGTCTCCGGCAAACACACCTGTACCATTTGAAGTTGCGGTTTTACCTTCCAAAATACATGCTCCATTCGGAGTAAAGGTGACCATTCCAGTAGCAATGTCGGCCGTAACACCATTCCATAAAAATGCCATACCTTGGGACTACACAGCTGAGGCAAAAAGAAAAAGGAAGGCCAAGTTCGGGGAAACCATTGTGGCACAGGGTATGACAAGAACCGGTAGAGTTTATACTTCAGAGCATTTAGCTAAGTCGAGTAAGCAGGCCTTTGGTCGGCCAGCCATCACTAAAACTGGGCCCGATGATCTCTGGAGAAATATACAAGCCAAGGAATACTCGGTCATTGATCAGCTGAACAAAATGTCGGCACAGATTTCTATCCTAGCTTTGCTACAGAGTTCCAATACACACAAGAATGCCTTGTTAAAGGTGCTGAGTGAGGCATATGTACCGAGCAACATCACCGGAGGAGAGATGGCAAACATGGTAGGGCAGGTATTGGAAAGTCACAAGATCACTTTTCATGAAGATGAGCTGCCGCTAGAAGGGTTGAGTCACAACAAGGCGTTGCACATCACCGTGCAATGCGAAGACTATTTTATCACCAGAATCTTGATTGATGGAGGGTCCAGCCTCAACATTTGTCCGTTGGTAACACTCAGAATGTTGGGAAAGGGGTTGCATGAGATCAAGGATGGGGCCATCAACGTCAAAGCTTTCGACGGTTCCCAAAGGTCCACCATTGGGGAAATCAGCCTGTGTTTGCAAATGGGGCCAACTTGGTTCAATGTTGATTTTCAAGTGATAGACGTACCGTCATCTTATAATTTGTTGTTGGTACGACCGTAGATTCATGCCGCTAGGGTTGTAGCATCAACGCTGCATCAGGCAGTGAAGTTTGAGTAGAACCACCAAGAGGTGACCATTCACGGCGATGGTAGAAATCATGTATACAGTCACCAGACCATCCCAGCGATCAGAGGTAGAAGAAAGATAAGCAGGGAGACCTATCACCACATCGAGCGAGTCAATGTCGTTGACAAGGATAAGCGGTGGGACAACAAAATTGAAAGCATATTGAACTGGAGCGGATATGAACCTGGCAAGGGACTTGGCAAGAACCTCCAAGGAATTGCTAAGCCTATCAAACTAAAGAAACATGGTACCACCTTTGGTCTGGGATATGAGTACACTTGGGAGGAGTTCAACAATTGGTCGCCACCATGGCGCGGTCCTTACTATCCGTTTAAGCAGCCAATACCATGCTTGGAGCAGACTTTCCAGCCAGCCGATGTTATTTATGGGAAAGAAGAAGAGGAAGCACTGGCATCAGTGAGGAATTGTTCCTAGAAGACGATGATATGGATTGTTGTGTTGTTTTCGAGGAGTAGGGGGAGGAAGGCCCTTCCATACGGACAGTAAGCAAAAGAGCATGCCTCAATAACTGGACCATCAGAACCACCAAAGCCCGGAAAGCCTTGGGGTAGCAAGGCTGAACAAAGCATCATGCACTATCTTTTATTTTACTAGTTGACTTTCCTTTCGCATTTAAATTTTCGCAATAAGATCTTCAAATATTCAAAAACAGTTATGGAATTTATGAAAGCATTTCGGCTTCCTTATAAATCTTACTCTTATTATTTTTTTCTCATTACTTTATTTATACGACATTACTATTACTTATCTTGATGAACCATTGATTGTGACCTGCAACAAGACAACGCAACAAACAGACATAGATTCAGAGAAAGATGATATACCGGAAGAGATTGTTAAAGTAGTTGAGAATTTTGAGAACAGACCCAAGTCCAATCTGGACGAGACTGAGATTGTTAACCTGCGAGATGCAGAAAATATCAAAGAAACACGAATCAACATTCATTTGTCACCATCAGAAAAGGAAGAATACACAGAATTTCTAAAGGAGTATGAGGACATATTCGCTTGGTCGTACGACGACATGACTGGTCTGAGTACATCTATTGTGGCACACAAACTACCAACTGATTCGACATGTTCGCTGGTAAAGCAAAAACTCAGGAAGTTTAAGCCTGATATGAGTTTGAAAATCAAAGAAGAAGTCACTAAGCAGGTCAAAGCCAAGGTTCTCAGGGTAGTAGAATATCCGACGTGGTTAGCCAACATTGTGCAGGTACCAAAGAAGGACAGGAAGTTCAGAGTCTGTGTCGACTACCGAGATCTCAACCAGGCAGTCCGAAAGACGACTTCCCCTTGCCGAACATACACATCCTGATTGACAATTGCGCCAAGCATAAGTTGCAGTCATTCGTGGATTGTTTTGCTGGATATCATCGGATCTAGATGGATAAAGAAGATTCTGAGAAAACGGCTTTCATTACGCCGCGGGGGATGTACTGCTACAAGATAATGCCATTCGGGTTAAAGAATGCAGGGTACACCTACATGAGGGCCATGACTACCATTTTCCATGATATGATACACAAGAAGATCGAAGTAAATGTAGATGATGCCATCATCAAGTCCAAGAAAGCCACTGATCACATGAAAGATTTGAGAAAGTTCTTCAATAGACTGAGAAGGTACAACCTGAAACTGAATCCCGCAAAATGTGCATTCGGGGTTCCTGCCGGAAAATTACTTGGGTTCATTATAAGTCGCCAAGGAATAGAACTGGATCCATCAAAGGTCAAAGCTATTCAAGAGTTGACACCACCAAAGAACAAGAATGACGTAATGAGTTTCGTAGGGAGACTCAACTACATCAGCCGGATCATAGCTCAATCTACAATTATCTACGAGCCAATCTTTAAGATATTGAAGAAGGATGCCGCTACCAAATGGACCGATGACTGCCAAAAAGCTTTCGACAGAATCAAAGAATACCTATCAACACCACCAGTTTTGGTCCCGCCCGAGCTAGGTAGACCTCTATTACTCTACCTTGCAGTGTTGGATGGAGCTTTCGGTTGTGTTCTAGGGCAACATGACGAAACGGGGAGGAAGGAGCAGGCCATCTACTATCTTAGTAAGAAGTTCACCCCATACGAAGCTCGGTATTCTCTGTTAAGTGCACCTGTTGTGCTTTGACTTGGGTAGCTCAGAAGTTGAGGCACTACTTCTGTGCCTATACCACATTTCTCATATCAAGGATGGATCTTTTGAAGTACATCTTTCAGAAGTCCATGCCTACTGGCAAGCTAGCCAAGTGGCAAATCCTGTTGAGTGAATTTGACATTGTCTACGTCACTCAGAAAGCGATCAAAGGACAGGCATTGGTAGATCACCTTGCCGAGAATCCCGTGGACAAATAATACGAACCCCTAAAGACGTATTTTCCTAACGAGGAGGTATCATTCATAGGAGAAAACATTGCAGAATCCTATGATGGTTGGAGAATGTTTTTCGATGGAGCAACAAATTTCAAAGGAGTTGGTATAGGAGCAGTCCTAGTGTCAGAAACCAGTTAGCATTATCCGGTGTCTGCCAAACTCAGGTTCCCATGCACCAACAACATGGCCAAATATGAAGCCTGCATCTTAGGTCTCAAGATGGCCATTGACATGAACATCCAAGAGTTGCTAGTAATTGGGGATTCAGACTTGCTCATACATCAGGTCCGAGAAGAATGGGCAACCAAAAACTCCAAGATACTCCCTTATATGCATCATGTATAGGAGTTGAGAAAGAGATTCACAAAGACAGAATTCCAACATGTTCCCAGAGTCCAGAATGAGTTCGCCGATGCATTGGCTACCCTATCATCCATGATACTACATCCAAACAAGAACTTCATTGATCCCATTCTATAAAAGGTCCATGATCAGCCAGCCTACTGTGCCCATGTCGAAGAATAAGCAGACAGAAAACCTTTGTTCCATGATATCAAGGAATATTTGGCAAAAAGAGAATACCCAGAGCTTGCAAACACCACTCAAAAATGCACGCTCCGAAGATTGTCTAACAACTTCTTTCACAGCGGAGGAATCATGTATAGGAGGACTCCGGATTTGGGATTACTAAGGTGTGTCGACCCAAAGGAAGCATCCAAGTTACTAAAGGAAATTCACGCGGGGACCTACGGTCCGCATATGAATGGCTTCGTCTTAGCAAAGAAGATATTCCGAGCTGGTTACTTTTGGATGACTATGGAAACGGACTGCATCCAGTATTTCCAGAAATGCCACCGCTGCCAAATACATGCAGACATTATAAAGGTACCTCCAAATGAGCTTAATGCAACGAGCTCACCATGGCCCTTCGCCGCTTGGGGAATGGATGTTATCGGACCAATCGAACCTGCCGCTTCCAACGAGCATAGGTTTATCCTAGTAGCAATTAACTATTTCACCAAATGGGTCGAAGCAGTATCTTACAGAGCAGTAACTAAGAAAGTTGTGGTAGACTTTGTTCGCGACCGCATCGTTTGTCGATTCGGGATTCCGGAGTCAATCATCACTGATAATGGTTCCAACCTCAACAGTGACTTGATGAAAGCCATGTGCAAAACCTTCAAGATCAGACACAAGAATTCTACACAACGGAGCAGTAGAAGCCGCCAATAAGAATATCAAGAAGATATTGAGGAAAATGATAGAGAAGCATAAAAGGTGGCACGAGAAGTTACGTTTGCTTTACTGGGATATCGCACCATAGTCCGCACATCAACCGGGGCAACCCCCTATATGCTGGTTTACGGTACAAAGGCAGTCATTCATGTCGAAGTGGAAATTCCCTCCCTAAGCATCATACAGGAAGCTGAGCTCGATGATGCAGAGTGGGTGAAGAGTCGTTATGAGTAGTTGGCTCTTATCGATGGAAAGAGAATGAATGTCATTTTCCATGGTCAGCTTTATCAGAACATAATGTCTAGAGTCTTCAATAAAAGAGTCAAGCCGAGACAGTTCACACCGGGGCAGCGGGTGTTAAAGAAAAATTTTCCGCATCAAGATGAAGCCAAGGGGAAATTCTCTCCCAACTGGCTGGGTTCGTACATGGTTCACTGGGTTCTAACGGGAGGAGCCCTCATACTTGCAGAAATGGATGGAGAAGTTTGGCCGAAGCCGATCAATTCAGATGTAGTCAAACGTTACTATGTGTAATCTTTATGCTTTCCTCATATGATGTAAATTGAACTACGCCTAACCTGATTCCCGTTTAAGAGGGGATACGTAGGCAGCCCTATGGGTTCAGTCACAATTCAATAAAATTTTCATTTCCCCCTGCGATTGGAAACTGGGGCAGAATTTTGAGAAGGACCCTCAAAATTCCGAAGTCGATTTCAGCCAATTATCGCTAGCAACAATCAGAAGCACCAACCCAGTAAACTGGGGTAGAATTTTGAGGAGGACCCTCAAAATTCCATAACAAGGAAGGTTGCAATGTCTTGGACCACGTCGCGGTCATCGGTTCATTTAAAGAAAACTATTCTTAATTATGTATTTATTGTTACATTTTCTTCACTAAATCATGCATGTTTATTTCTGAAATTGCTCTATTTAGCAACTCTACCCCCAATGATACGTACAGTATCACCAGATCAAAGCCGATCAGGTCAAGCAGAGCCAGCGGGGATATGAACTAACCTCCCCCCTTTACAAAACTCACGATTTTTCTTTGGATGCAGGCACCCGAGTCGCAAAAATCATCAAATACATTATACACTCATATTGATCAGGAATACAACTCTCAGAACCGTCACACCTACTCACAATTGCTATCCGCACACGATATCCCCAGCGGCCACAATATCACATCAACTAAGAAAACTCTATTACCATTTATCTCTTGTATAAGGCTACCATTCTGCCTTCCGAGGTTAAGCTCTACCTCCATCTGCATTCTCTGTATTGCATAAGACTACCATTCTGCCTTTCGAGGTTAAGCTCTACCTCTGTCTGCATTCTCTGCATTGTATGAGGCTACCATTCTGCCTTCCGAGACGAAGCATTGTCTCCATCTGCATTTCCTGCATTGCATAAGGCTACCATTATGCCTTCCGAGACTAAGCACTGTCTCCATCTGCATTTCTTGCATTGTATAAGGCTACTATTCTGCCTTCCGAAACTAAGTACTGTCTCCATCTGCATTTCCTGCATTGCATAAGGCTATTATTCTGCCTTCCGAGACTAAGCATTGTCTCCATCTACATTTCCTGCATTATACAAGGCTACTATTCTACCTTCCGAGACTAAGCATTGTCTTCATCTTCATTTCCTGCATTGCATGGCTGAAAGATCGCCGCTTTATTTCACACTTGCATGGCTGAAATACCGTCACTTTATTTTACACTTGCATGGCTGAAATACCGCCGCTTTATTTTACACTTGCATGGCTGAAATATCACCGCTTTATTTTACATTTGCATGGCTGAAAGATCGCCACTTATTGCATTTCATAGGCTGAAAGATCTCCACCTACTGCATTCCATGGGCTGAAAGATCGTCAAAATTGTGCAAAGGCGTCATTGTTCGGAGGCACCATTTTTATAGCCCGAGAACGTCATGCCATGGCCTGAGGACCCCCTTTTAATCTCTTGCATATCATTATTCAAAGGCATCATAGTTCGGAGGCATCATTCTCATAGCCCGAGAGCATCATTTCATGGCCTGCGAATCCTTTATTATACGCTTCATGGCCCAGGACGTCATGGTCTGAGGACATCATCCTAACCGTCCAAAGACAGCATTCATGGTCCGACGGGAAATTGCATCATGTTTAAATTTACGCACAATATACGCTTGTATTGCTTATTTGTAGGTAAACCAGCGAGCAACAACCATCTCGGTAGGAGCAATTCCGCTCCAGTTCCCGCAGCCCTATTAAACCTTAACCATTCATCCCGACTTGAATATTGCGGCCGTTCTTGAAAGGTCTCCATCGACATATTCCGCCGACGGATCCTAAACTACATATGGCCTGATTCCTGTAAGACAGGGATATGTAGGCAGCTCAGAAGCCATGCACGGCCAAACCTTTTCAAACCTCCTTTGTTCGGTCAAAATTTGCCATCATATCTTTACCCGACAACTCTTCCATCCTTCCCGGGTAAAGAGGGACAACTGTTGATACCTAATTTTTTCCTGTATTTTTTATATGCAAAATACCTTTCAAAATAGCATGTATATACATATATAAGTATTTCCCAAGGTCCTATTATTTTTCTCAATTTTTTAAAGATTTTAAAATCAACTTTTATTGCCTTATTTTATCAAGAAAAACCCAATAATGTTCCCAAAACTGGCATTTTTGGTAATTCATTTATTGGATTCTCATATTTATACCAAAATATAGCTAGTATAATTTTTGCACATTTTTACAATTTTATTTAGTATTTTTAAAAAGCTAAATTGCGTATAATTGCAGTATTAGCCTACTTTAAGATTTAATTGCGTTTATAATTACAAAATTGGCTCCAGTATTTTTAGTCTAATATTTATATATTATTAATTAATTTAGTACCTTTAATTTATTTCCAAAAATTATTTTACTATTTTTTTATAAAATAAATAAGAGAAAATGGCTATTCAAATGTTAGCCCGTTTTTATTTCGATTTTGGCCATATTTGGCACCTCTAATCCAACCCAATTTCAATTTCAATTGCCCAGCCCAATTCCAAAATTACCCGACCCACGACCTTTAAAAATAACCCACCCGGCCCCCTTTAAATCCCAGCCGTTGATCTGTTAGATCAACGGCTCACGTTCTCCCTTTCCTTTTTAATTTATCAACACCCCCAACCCTAATCATTTTGTCACCGGTATCCGCCTTTGAACCGCCCCTCCCGATTCTCTCAAACTCTCTCAAAGCTTCTCAAACCCTAGCCGCCTCCCACCAATTCCACCCTAAAGCCACCGGAATCCATGGCTTCGAAGGACATCGGAGTCCTACACCGACCTCCTATGACTCCCACACGCTTGATTTTTGAAGATTTAAGGCCTAACCATGAAGAAGCTTGGTCCAGGCTTCGTTTGATTCAAGATCTATGGCCATCTCCGGCCTGCTCCGGCGAGCCATGCCTGCTTCGAGCCTAGTTTTGACTTCTCCGGCTCAGATCAATGGCTTTTCCAAGCCTTTCTCACTACTGGGGTTCTTCTGAAACCCTAACCCTTCAAGGTTTTTCTGATCTCCTTAGATCTGTTCCAGATCCATGTTTTCCTTAAGTTTTTAAAACAATTTTTCTGACATTTCTTTCAAAAATTACTTTCAAAATCATCTCTTTTCCGGCCTAGGGTTTTTTCTGAAAGTATTTAAATGTTTCTCTAACTTTCTTTTTCTTTTTGTGTGTATTTTCCTCTAATGTGTTCTTGTATGCTTCTTCTACGGTGTTCTTGTATACTTCTTCTACCGTATTTTCCTATACTGTGTTCTCGTATGCTTTTTCTATTGTATTTTCCTCTACTGTATTCTTGTGTGTTTTTCCTACTGTATTTTCCATTATTATGTTCTTAAGTGTTCTTATTAAGTTCCACCTACTGAGTTCTGGTTAAGTTTCTTCTAAGAAAAAAAAACTTCTTAATATGCTTCTCCTACTGTTCTTATCAATTTTCCCATTATATTTCGAATTAGTTTCTTCTACTCTGTTTTCTTTGAGCTCTTCTACTGTGTTCTGCATGCTACTTTTCTATCATGTTTCTCATGAGTTTCTGTTGCTAAAAGAAACATGTTAGAAGTTTCAGTTCTTTTTGAGACCTCTGAACCTGTTTCGATTTAACTACTTGCCCTCTCATCTTTGCACTCGATTAATGGTGGAAACCCTGGAATTTGGGGGTTCTTCCAAGTTCGGCTATGTATTTGCTCGAACTAGAGTTTTATTTCAAAAAATCCTAACTCTTTTAGACCAATTTTGAGTCTCTGGACTGAGTTTGGACATCCTTGTTTTCACATGATTCTGACCTTTTACTAAACTCTTCTAAGACCTTTTGCATTGGAACTTTTGTATGCTACTGGATGCTATTTCTGTTCTGCATTCCTGACTTATGTGACAACCATTACCTACTGATTTTTGCAAAGGCATGACATCTTCTTTCAACTCAACATGTTTGTATGCTTTATATATATGAAGAAATTCCCTCTAAAGTGTCTTTCAAAGTTGTGATCAGTTCAGACTTCCTTTTGAGCAGGTCTGATTGATTTGGTTTCCATTGTTTGCTGATTTTCTTGTGATTCGACATAAGTTAAAAAACCTTTTCTCATCTTTTCTGACTCGGTTCATTCATGGACCAGTAATTGCAAAATCTCAGACCCTTTGATTTACTAGCTACTAATTGATTTTCTTACCTTATTTGTACAACCGTGTATTTCAAATTCTGTCCTTAAATAACTCTCTTATGTATTTACCCCTAATTGCCTACTTTTCACAAAGTGCTTAGCTAATTTCTTTTCTTAAATAGATCTTACCCGTTTGAATCTGAATTCCTTGATTAAAGGAAGTCTTGTGTTATTGATTCTTAATTGATATTCAGTTCCTTAACTGTTTTCTTACCTTATTTCCGCTTGATTTTCACACTATAAAGGAACGACTCTTTCACAAACTCAAGACAATTCACAGTCTTCTTGACTCACACTTACACAATAATATTCTCTCTTCTTGTCTGCACTGTGGCCTATTTACAAGACCTACTATTTTTCTCTACTTGTTTCTTTGAAACTGGTATGTCCTGATTTAAGCTTTAGCATCACAACAATGTGTTTATTTATAGTTTGTGTATCTATGCCTACTTACTGTTTATGTAGAGCTCAATATTTCAATTAGCATGCTGATCTCTTTCTGTTTTGTTTCTGCTATGAATCCCATTCCCTATACCCCTATGTGTACTTATTTGTAGCTGTTTCCTTTCCCTTTTCCCTCTTTCAGAATTCTGTTTCTGCACTTGCACTCTCTCTTACTCTTTAAATTTTGCCCCCCTCTTGTGAGCCTTGCCTTGGGACCTTGAGTTCCCTCTGAACTTGGACACTTGAGGGCTGACCTTTCCACACTGCACCCGTCCAAATTTGGTAATACATTTGGGTGTGAGCATTGCTCGGAGTCCCCTTTTAGGCTCTTAGGGAACTTTAACACATCCCCTTTGAGTTGGTTTACCTCATATTTCAAACATGAAGTCTGAATCAGGCTCTCCTTGGATGTACCTTTTAATCTCTGATGTATTTTTTTACTTCATTCTGGGCTGTAATAATTTGTAATAAACTCTTGGGGATGGTTAGTAAAAAGGACGGGTAACTATATATGCAAAGGGTAGATATCTTGCCTATAGGTACTTCTGAAATTCTGCATTCTCACATAGATATCCTGCCTATAGGTATTTCTTCACATAGATATCATGCCTGATTTCTGCATTTCTCACATAGATATCATGTCTATAGGAATTCTGCATTCTCTCATATAGAAATCATGTCCATAAGTATCGGGAAATTTGAATTCTGTATATAGAAATATGCCTCTAGGTCCTTCTGAATCTTGTTTATCCATTCCTCATCAGGCAATCAGGTTTATAGGTCTTAATCAATCAATTGCAATTAGATATCATGTTCATAAGCTTTAAATAAAATTCAGCACCTAGATATCATGCTTATAGGGTTTCTGCATTTTACCATGTCTGTTAAAAGGGGTTTAAAATCAACACGCATAGAAAGCGTGCCTGTAGGAGTTAATACTCAATTCTGAATCACTTCACTCGCTTATAAGTCTAAAACCAATAATAATGACGTACCATTTGCAGAACCTATAACCTTTTGCAAAGATTTGCTTTTCTTTAATGACTGGTGACTTCTCTTAAATCAATATGTATTCAGTTTACTTCATTGTTTCTTAAATCAATAGATATCATGCCTATAGGATCATCGTCCAACACCTAGGCAAGTTTTAGGGCTAAAATTATAAATGGAATTAGATTTTATTAGCTGCAACCAGCAGGCATGCCTGATTCGGGCTTCTTATCTGAACTATGTAATAAATCAATCTGTCTCAACCTTTAAGTTTTAATCAGACCCTAAACAGTATGTGCAAGACATGCTAAATTATGTGTTTCTCTGTCAAAGGAGGTATATCTGAGCCTTTTACTTGTTATGTGCCTCCCCCAACTTGCTATATGTGTTTTGTATGTCGTCTTAGAATTCTGCCTTTGAAACTACAAATAAGCCTAATATCCCACTCTTTTAGGATTAGTAGTCTCAAATACCTCTGGGACTGATAGGATTGGGACGGGTAATAGCATGCAATAAGTAAACGAGACCATTCCGCGCTTTAATACCTTAACGGAGTGGGAAAGGATAGATATGGATATGATGACCACGCGATAACATCACGTGTAGCCCCTCACTGAGGAGTAATTACCGGATGTTGTGTGGGGTGATCCATATTATTAATAAACCTAGGACTCCCCTTTCTCTTTGTTTCTTTGTTTCTTTGTTTCTTCTAAAGATTTCAAACTCTTTTTTTAAGAAAAATCAGCTTTCTTTTAGTTCTTTCCAACTTTATTTGTTTGTAAACCCTTATGTGAAAATCCCCTCTCATTTGAAGCTTTATTTGTTTACGTGTTATTTGCACCTAAGTTCATAACATAGTCTGGCCGGGAATCACACTAGTGGATCCTGAGGGGTGTCTAACACCTTCCCCTTGGGATAATTTCAATCCCTTACCCAATATGTGGTTACCCAAAACAAACCCTTTCCTAGTGTCCTAATGCACTTTAATCATTAGGTGGCGACTCTTCAAATTCAAACTCTATTCCCAAAAGGGAACGAGTTGTCCTCCCAAATGTCATAAACCCGATTTCGCGAGAAAAAGGGGGCGCGACAGTCGTACCCTTATTTTGGCTTTCTTGATAACACTTCTTCAACCAAATGAGATAAGGTAGTTATTACTTTAAATGTTTCCACCTTTCAAAGTGACTTAAGAGTCATCAAATAGAACATATATTGCTGCCACGTTAAAGTTTCATAGGCTTATCCAAAGATTTTGACTAATTACCCACCAATTTTCTAATCAACTTGTTAATCTCTCATTAACAAATAATTACCCAATTATCCACATAATTAGGAATTATCTCAAATTACTTAAAATACTACTCACTTTTAACACACTTTGTACACCTTACTATTATGATCATGTGGTACCTTATATGGCACTAGTCTATAAATACCGGGTATTATAGCCCGGACCGTATTTTATCTCAAATTGTCAAACTTCGAAGAAACTCATTTTCTTCGATTTGCTTACCCTCTCATCTTCACGAATTTACTTATCCCTTATTTGAAATAGCATAATACTTATAATCCCAAAATAATCTCATTCCCGAGCTTACTTCAATTAACGTATGACGAAATTTTAACGTACAAAAATACAAGATGTAACATCTCATTTCCGAGCTTTCATCAATTTATTTATGGAGTACTTTCACGTACAAAAAATATGGGGTGTACAACCTCCCCTTCCCCAATTTCTTTCTCCCTCCAATTTCTTCCCTCCCCCCCTCCCCTTTCCTTTCTCTTCCTTGCAATTTTGAACAATTCCTTGGCCAGTCTTCATTTCTCCACAACCTAATCATTTTGGTTGGTTTATCTTATTTTTTCAGTTGACGACAAAGGTGTGGTGGTGACAGTATTTCCGGCGATCTTCTTTGGCCGGTTGAGACTACAAAATTACTGAAAACTTTCAAGAGTGGGAAGTAATAGGTTCTCAAGGAGGCCTGTTAGTTTTGATTTTGACGAGTGTCGTCGAGATGCCATTTTTTTCGATAAAAAACTTGTTGGAATGGTTTTGATATTTTTTGAGAAGCTTTGATGACTTGTTTGGACTAATTTCTAAATAGAAGTTTGGTTAAGGTATGAATTAGGATATAAATTGATCATATTTGAGTTTTTACGATTGAAAATAGTGGCTGGGCAAGGAAATTTTGGTGGAGCTATGGAGGAGAAGAAAGGAAAGAGAACAAAAATTAAAATTGTGGTAAATTGGTTTTAAAAAGGATGGGACCCAGATATTACAAATGTCAAACAATAAATGGTCTTAGTATTTGACGTGGTATTCATGTCAGGTAATTGAGATACACACTCCGAGGGAGGGGTTTATTATAAGTATTTTTATCGAGTTGGGGTGCTAAAAAAGGAAAATCGAAAGTTCATGCACCGACTTTAAAATTCGGTGCAAGTTTAAGTGGCCTAGATAGTAATACCTAACATTGGTTTCCCTAAAATATATATTTCGAAAAAGCATTAATTACTATTATTTTGTTATTGCTGTTGTTTCTCTTTTTATGGCTCATTTACTATTGTAGTTTTTTTCACTATTGCTGATTTTTTTATTTTTTTTTAACTTTTTTAAAGCAAAATGGTCTATCGGAATATAGGTTCTCTTTTTTCACAAGGTAGGGGTAAGATCTGCGTACACAATACCCTCCACAACTCTCATTTATGGGATTATATTACACTGGGATTAGGGGTGTATAAAGAAAACCGATAAATCACACCAAACCGATAATCCAAGTCAAATCGGGAAAAAAAATTCGATTATGGTTTGGTTTGACTTGGTTTGATATTGGAAAAAAACCCCACCACAATTGTTTTGGTTTGGTTTTAACTAAAAAAAGTCAAACCGAAACTAAACCAACCCGATAGTACATTTATACAAGTTTTAAAATATTTTATACATATAAATATTTATTGTAATGTAATTTATAAAAAATTCTTAAACTTTTTCACAATTTCATCTTTTAATGTATTATTTCAAGTTTGGACTTAACATTCTTGAATGATAATAAATTTTATAGCCCATAAATGTAGTAACTCAAACAAAGTTAAAATCAATATTATCAACACTAGGAATGACGATAGTGTTGGATATCTATTTTTTAGTTTACATTGGTTTATAATAAAAATGCATAACTTAGTTTATTTTTTCTTTAGTGCTTAGTTATGTAATTAATAATACTTATTAGCTATACTTATTTTAGCATGACATATATAGTGTATTTAGATTATGTTAATTTTTATTATGGCTTATTGATTAACAATATTTGCTTTATGCAATTTTATTATCTTTGTTATTGAATATTTTGGTATAATGCTATGATTTATCTCATATTATTATGTTATTTTATTGAAAAATACAATATATAGTTGTATCTTAATAGGACTAAAGAAATATTTGGAGCACAAGTTATATATTTTGTGCTATAAAGACTTTACCGGAAGAAAATTCAAAAACTCCAAAAAAATCGAGATTGAAAAACCCGACTTTGTTGGTTTGGTTTATAGATTTAAAACCTCGACACCATTGGTTTGCATTAATAATTGAAAAATCCGAACTAACCGGACCTATGTACACCTCTAACTAGGATTATTGTTGTTGTTGTATTGTTACAAAAATTACTTTTTAAAATAAGCATTTTTGAAGTTTGATGGCTATTGTCTAATGTATGAGATCAAGAAGTGGTGTAATATCTTCTTAGCTGCTATATGAAGAATGAAGAGGGAAACAAGTCATCAGTGATTGCCCAAGGTAATCCACCATATGGGATTTCCTTTTGGCTTTTAGCCTTTTTTCACTTTAGAAATACAGATAGCTATTGAGAATTGACAAGCGGACGGTGGAAACACTAGGTGTAGTCATTTTCAATCTTTTTCTTCCCTCCCCACTACTTCTAATTAATCTTATGACTGCTATATAAAATTTAAGCAGTCCGGTAGAGTTTCGTTTCTTTATTTTTCTTGTTGAGGAAGAGGCTACTCTTACGATTTTGTTTGGTTCACATATTAGTTATAATGGGGTATAATGTATTGATTATTTTTCAGTAACTAATAATAAAAGGGGCTGTTTGGTTTAGGTAATACATAATTTCCTACGTAACTTAATGTGGATATTATTTAATATCGCCAACTAAATATTATATTATTTATGCATAAATTATTTTTTTATGCATCTAACCAAACATTGTATTAATTGCATAATTGTATACAACTTTGTTTGTGTTTTTCTCTCTTATAAAGAATCACTGATTTTCCGGTCAGCACCCGCCATCCTAGATATTCTTTATGCCTTCCAGTGCCTTTTCAGTTTCTTACATTAATATGGCTAAAGCCTAAAAGTAGGTGGGAGCAAATGCAATGATATTTTTAACTTTAAGCCTAGAAATTGTTTTATTATTGAAATTTTTGCTCTTAATGTACTTTTATTGTTTTTTAGTGAAATTATACTGGGTATATTATTATTGTATCGTTTGGAAAAGTAAAATTTGATTGTAGACCAATGGTTGCTGCTAAGATCTTTACTCCAAAGTTAAGACTTAAGAGTATTAAAGGTGTGACAAGCCCCAAAGTTTGCTTCTCTTTAAAAAGATTCTCCGCCATGTTTTCGTGCTATATGTTGGGGCTCAATGATCGTATGTGGAGTGTGACAATCACTCTTTTCTTTTCATATCTTACCAATTCGATAAAAATGGTTCTATATTTTTTCTTCAATCTTCTTCTTTCTTTTTATCTCCTAAGTTAGCAGCTGCTTTTCACTTTGTAATTATTTCCAGTTATACAAGGAGAGTGGTGCCACTTTAACAGTTGTCATCTCGTAATCAGGAGGTCATACAATAGATTCAATGTGGTCCAATCTCTTTTCCTATTTGGTATTATGCTCTTCTATCTAAACGTGTGTTCTTTATTTTGGCTTCATTCGACACACATGATTGAGATATAAGGCGTCGTTTGACAAATAGGACACAGAATAATAATTCCGAGATAAAATTTGGAAACTTTTATCTCATATTTGGTTTAGTGTATTAGCTAATCTCAAGATTAATTTTACACTAAAATAGTGGGATTAGTTATCTCATATAGAAGGTGGGATATCCTATATCCACCATTGTACCAAACGACTCCATGGATAAGCAAAAATAATCTTGTGATAAAATTTTAGTACCGTTTTTATCCCTTGTTTGGTTACTAATTCTGGGATAAGTCATCCCAGGATTAAAAATAGTATTGAGATAAATATACCTATCAGAGAGTGGAATAGTAATTTCTGGATAAGTTATTCCAGGATAAAGATAATGCATTAAAATTGACAATCTCAGGATTAATACAACATACCAAATAATGAAGAAGAAATAATACCAAAAGTCATATCATAACTAATCTCAGCATAATTAGTGTTTCAGCAATCAGCAACTTCAGTAGTTGTTGCAACCGCAATACACAATGCTACAATCAGGCTGAACATTGCAGCAGTCAAAATGCTCAGTCGAATACAAAGAGGATTGTTACTAAGCTACATCTTTCATTAGCTAAATATTTACATGTCCTGCTTCCTCTATATGCTTCCACCTCTACCTTTATATACCAGCATGGAACAGCTAGAGGGTAACAAGAGGAAACTAAGATATGAACCACATTATGCTCGAAAGCCAGAGTAGGTCTTCATTGATGCAGACATCCACTTTGAATCAACTGGAAGATACAGGCATCAGACACCACTTTACCAAATACTCGGAAGGAGCGGGCACCTTTTGTACTATAATATTTAGCGTCCCTATGTGTACCTCAAGATGGTATTATAATCTTCATCAGAGTTCAGTTGGAACCAAGCATAAGTCTCTCCAGTCGAGAACTCAGGCAGCAGTTTGAGAATCTTGTAGTCTGGCTACATTCCTCAGGCCTTTTCTACTTAAAATTTCAATTCAAGGCAATCAACATCCAAGAAACTATCGGGACAATTGACAGCATAACATTCTTACAGGTGAAAATACCACAGTGAGTTTGGCATGATCAGAAAGTGAATAATCTTCAGGCCATGTTCCTTTCTCAACCTCTGTAGGGAAGAGAACTGCATTCTTGACACTAAAACCAATTGTTTCTTCGGTATCACTAACAACGTCGTCGTCCGATGCCTCATCGCTTATTCCATCTCTTTGCTCTGACCATGTAGGATTCCATACCCGCTGCTGCTATTTGATTACAGATATATCAATTAATTGTCAGTTTTTGCAAGTTGTTGGTTATATATAAATAATGTTCCTACATGAAGATAAATGGCTGCCAAAATCTAGTGCGAAAGAAAGCTAAGCAAATGTAGACTAGCCTAATGCTAAAACTAATACTAGGTACAGCGATAAAACAAATACAGTAACTAGTAGGATGATCATGCTCTTAAATCAACCACGAGATCAGCTAAAGCACCTTCAAGCTGACAGTAACCAGTCTCATTGCAGTTTTACAATAAACCAACTTGTGAATTATGTAGATAGATATACAGATAAGAAATAACTCGAGCACAAAAACAATAAGTAGAATCTCTAAGGCATTAAGCATCAATACCTGAAATTCACTGTAATCAAGAACTCCATTTCCATCAATGTCTGCTTGCAACCACAAATCCTTTATTTCCTCAGCACTCAGCCCATAGCAATGTCCAATCAGATTAAGCTGTGGGGTCAGGGTACAAACGTTTAGCATCATTTCACAAATTGAATGGTGATAGAGATAACAGAAAACCCTTGGGAGGTTCAATCCATTTCTCTCCACATGTGCGCAACACCTACAAAAAGTAGAGAGATGTTTGAATTCATGACTTAAAAGTACCTGACGAAGCGCTTCACAAAACCCAGCATACGTAATGTAATCACCATCGCTGTCAGCTTTGAGAAAAGCAAACGCATCATTCTCAGTCAACGAAGCTCGGCGAAGTTGATACTGAAATTGAAGGAATAGTTAGATCAGTACCTTCTACACAACAAATAATCAGAGCATATAAAACGGAGATATTTCATTCATTTACTATAGAAAGAGTGAAATTAACGTGAGATTAGACAGGATTGCGGCGTCAAAATACAAACAATTTAGATATCTAGGCTTGATGTTCCAAGATATTGGTTTGAGGGATAGAGAAGTTACACATAGAATCAAAATAGGATGGTTGAAACGAAGAGTATTGTTGAGGTGTTATGTGAAAAAGGATGCCTACCAAAGTCGAAAATAAGTTGCATAGAACAATACAAGACAAGCAATATTATATGGGAGTGAACGTTGGACCATTAAAGTCCCACATATTCACAAGATGAGTGTCGCAGAGATGCGGATGTTAAGGTAGATATGAGGTCGTACAAGATTAGGCAAAATAAAAAAATAATCAAAATTCGGTAAAACGTGCAAGTAGCACACATCGAGGATAAAATAAGAAAAGGTCGCTTGAGATGGTTCAGTCATGTTCTACAACAACCTCCAGATGCATCAGTCCATAGGTGTGAAACCGTAGTGAATCAAGGTGTGGGAACAAGGGTAGACCTAAATTGCATGGAAAGAAGTCATCTTGGAAGACGTATAATCTCTTGTGATCCATGCAAACCTAGTGAAAAATAGAGCACAATGGAAGAAAAGATCTACATAGGTGATACAAATTAGTTGGATGTGTGTTTCACTCATGTTTGTACATTTATTTTAAGTCTCATATTTCTAGAAGTCTTTTAGTCTTGTAAGAATTTTATATGCCACTAGAAAATTTAGAAAATCTCTAGTACTTTTCATTTTTTTTACTACTACTTTTTATGTTTAGTTTTTGGTACAATATTGGTCCGAGATTTGCATAAATGGAGTGACACGGTCAGTGAGGATTCATATAGCCGATCTCAACTTGCTAAGGATTTGCATAGTAGTAGCTATTGTTGTACAATAGGGGGAAAAACAATAAGAGCATGCCACACACAAGTTCAGGTGCAAAATAAGGTGGACCGGGAACTAATCTATTTTACTTCCTGCACTCTTAGCTAATTACAGAACTCAGAGAAAACCACACATTAAAAGCCCTTCACCACAAAATTTCATATTAAATAGGAATGGACGTGTAGATATGCTATCATAGTGATGGTAAGCAAACAAAAAGATTTCAAAATTGGTAATTGTTCAGCAACATCATAGAGCAACAACTTTGAACAAAAGGAATCAGTATCAACTCTCAGCTTCCTATTCTGATCGAACTAGATTGTTTTTCAAACATGATTTCAAAATATCGTGAAAGATCCAGAAAGGAAGCTGCTAAATAAAATAAGAATATTATAATTACCTTGAACATGCCAAAAATTGCATTTCCCCAACTTGTTTTCAGCAATTTCCTGTAGCTATTTGGATTTAAAAGCCATATGAAATCCACACCACAGATGTTCCCACGGTGGTTACGGTGGCTCACCCACTGCATAATAGAAAAAAGGCATCAATATCAAAAGAAACTTGTAGTCGTGGGGGCCATGAGGAGAAAAAACAATGAAAGGTAAGTGACCTTGTGTGCATCAGCATCAGTGTATTGGTGAGCAGTATCATATGATGATACAAATCCTTGAGATCTGAGAAATTTGTAAACATGGCCACGCTTGCTTCCATTCCAATCACTTCAATATTAAAAAGTATACAACTAAAATTAGCAAAATCTACCAATAACGGAGATATCCAAAAGAGCAAACACAAAAAGGTTGTTGAACAATTACCCGCACAGTATAATTGGCAAGGGATTAAGCTTATTTTCTTTCTGATATGATTCCACGTATTGCAATATCTTGTAGACCTGTGCAGGTGCACCATGATACAGATGAAAGGTTAAAACAAGAAAAACGTATGAAAAAAATTTGCATTAGATTTTTCACACTGCTGCGAAGCAAGAGAACCATATAAAGACTGATGTACCTGCCGCAGACGTTCCAAGGACAAACTTGAATCGTGAGGAAACAAAAGGTGTGTGTTCACTATCAGCATTTCTTGACGAACGTTACTGTTTCGACATTGTGCATAAGGTGCAATTAGTTCAACATGCAATAGTTGAGCAACACGGTCTCCAAAATCATTGAAAAGCAACTCTCTGTGGGCTATAACCCTGAAGTAGTCCTTATGAACGGCAGTCAGCAGACCTGAATCAGTTGAAGAAATGAAGCAATTCAAAAATGAATCGTTATGAATTAACATACCACCTAACACAGCTAAGACCTATGGCAATACTATCTACTCTCCATAGAGGTCAACAGAAATTTATATCAACCAATTAGAAAACTGCCTCTCTACTGAAAAGTATTGATTTATTTTCAGTGAGGAATCAGAGATAGCTACTGCTTTCTCTGAGGTAAAATCACTTGATATCATATCAAGTTTCCCTTCAGAACACAACAGACCTTAAGATGCTTTTCAATTTTTTTGCAAACTCATCATTCTGACTTGTCAATACATAATTGACAAGAATTTAAACTACAATATATTTCCTAAAAGAAGAAAAGCATTTTCATTTGTTTACTTTATCTGGAAAAGCAATTACAAAGTAGGAGAATGGACAGATTAACCAATCCCATTGACATTATTGTCAAGAAACAGGGAAGACAATCAATGCCACCAAACTTACAAGTTCCTTCAATTACACATTGAAGAAGGAACAGTTTTCTTATATTTTTTGTATTTGCACTTATTCTTTAGAACTCCATTCATTATATGTTGTTCCAATAGTTAGAGCGGGGGGGGGGGGGGGAAGGAATTCCTCAAACTGAACAGGGAAACTTTTTCTAAATATTTTCTGGTGGTAAACACCGAGTGCAGGTAAGTTTTTACCGAATATAATTAGAAGGAAAAAGGGAGGAGGATTACCATCACCACGATTATTGGTTCGAGCAAGCTTGAAATTAATATATCCAGCATCTCCTAGCCTCTTGTCATATATACCAACAAGCTCTTCATTCCCAACCCAAAATTCCTATAACCAATATAAAAGAATCTTTAATATCGTCAAACACTTCACCTTTATTTTTAAGCAAAAAAAAATTGCATAAAGACCTATAGAGATCCAATTTCATACAACAAAAAAAGGTTAAAACTTTAAACCTGAAGACAAATAATGGAAGACCTTTCGTACAACAACCAATCCAATATCCTGTGATTCCTGCTCAACCAATTCGCCCTGTAATCGCTTTCTCTGCAACTTTGGTCCTAAAACAGACCCAAAAAGAAGAAAAATACTCGTTAACAGATCCTTAAACCTAACAACAGCAGACGAGAATGACAACAGAAACAGAAAAAAAAACTACCTCAAGATTGAGTCTTTTATAAATGGGTGCGAGAATATTAAAAGTGGTACAAGAAATTGAATTGGGTTCGGCAATAGCATAGCTTCCAATTCTTGAGACTCTTCCTTTCGTTGTTCCTCTATTCTTCCTTCCCATAATTCAAGAATAGGTAGTAATGGAACGTACAAATTTTATGACAAATAAACAGAAGATTTTTATGGAAAACTTTCAACCAATGCAGGCACAATGGGTTTAAATGAGTGAAAAAAGAAAGAAATTATTGGAGATTTTTAGAGAGATGAAAAAAGAGGGAATGGGTATTATCAACGGAGAGAAGTGGGGAAGCTGAAAGACAAATTTGGTTTTTATGGGTGCCAGTGAATGTTTCTCCTCCTCTGCTATTTTGGTTTTCTTTATATTTTTTTATTTTTCTTTATTTTTGATTTATGAAATAAAATACAATATATTCCGACCTTTTAAACTTGCAGGGTTATAAATGGAGGAGTTGTCTGATTTGCCTAGAATGTATTAACTTGGGTCCCACTTTGCAAATACTAAAACCGGCCAATTGAAAAATGAGAATAATTATAATTAAAAAAAAAAAAATGAATGGAGGCAAAGTGCTCTCCCATTATGGAATATATTTTTTTCATCACTATTAATACGGAATAATATTGTGCAAATTGTTTGCTAGTCTCCCTTTGGTCCATGCACTTGGAAAAGTCTAAATATCTTGACTATTTGTGAAAAATGAAATAATCATAAAAATAGCATGTTTTGAGAATATCTCATTATGCTTTTATTTTTTTCGCAATTTGTTATCTTTTTAATTTTGTTTTTTTTCCTTTATTAAATTGAATTTATTCTTTTTCGGGTTTTAGAATTAGGAACCGAGCATCATTCTCTTGCAATATATTTGATATCAAGATTTTATGATAAAAATCTGAATTTTTTAAATTAAAATATTGCATTACCATTTACCAAGGTGCATTCCTCATGAACATATGATAAAACTAGAATTTGATTTTCCAAAGTTCTTTATTGTGCAAATGATACAACAAATGCCTCGACGTTTAGTTAACTCAATTACATCAAAAAACAGAATTTGCATAATTTTTGTTTCTTTACCCATTTTATACATGAGATCCTTTATGGCTTTATTATTTAAGTTTATTAATCAATTGACTTTCTTTATAATCCATACACATAAACGTACTGATAATCCTTATCTATGTATTACAAAAGTTCAAACCCCTAATAATGATTACTTTAGTCAGCCTAAGAAGTTAAAATCCATAACTAAACTTGTGTAGTATAATCACAAACCATCACAATCGCAAAGCTAACTTGCTCTCCTCATTCCAATCCACCCTCTTACTATTCAACTCCCTAACTGAAATATTAGGTATTTGTCATATTTTTGTTTATTTTCCACGCCTGCATTATATATAACATGTGCAACAATTTTACTTTTATTTCATAAATGTGTGTATAAAAGTCCAAATGGAATAAGTAGATTCCTACGTGTAAGTTAATTAATACCTTAACCTCATCAATAATTTTTTTCTCTCCAAAATAATGAATTGTCATAATATGTGCGCGAGCTTTGAATGTAAACATCAAATTGTTACAATACTTCTCTAATTGTGCATCTTAAGGGTAAGTTGTTTGACACTGAAAGTGAAACAATAACAACACCACCTTTAGTTTGAAAGTAATTGACTCAGTTTCACATAAAGAAATTAAATTAGATTAAAATAAGTTAAGTTTGTCAAATGAAATTCAATGTATTTTATAAAATCTCCCCACATGCAAAAAAAAAAAAAAAGAGGGGGAGGGGGGGGGTATGGGGATTGGATAGATATAAGTATCGTAGCATTCATAAGTGAATGTTGAACATAATGTATAAGGTGGGCCAAACACCCAGCCAGCTTAGAATAATCGTTTTCGCCGAAAGTGAATGTGAGAGTGACTTCTCTTTGGTATAGCAAAGGCAGATGCAATGATGCTAAGTTTAAATGGTGCAACCATATTTAAACAAGTGTAAATGGGATGAATTAGATTTTTTCATTTCTAATCAGTTAAAAATTTCAAATCGAGCTTTGAAAATAAATAAAAAAATTGTACAAAGCACCCTTCGGGAATCTAATTAGAAAATAATCAATCGGATATTAGATGGGTAAATCATAAAATTTTAAAAAAAAAGTAAGAGTATCGTGTGGATGAGTGTATTAGGCAGGCAAGTGGACCTATCGATAAGCATCTCGTCGTCTGGTACATGAAAAGCCATTGGTTCAAATATTGTTCCGTACGTAATGTCGACGCGGAAAATAATGTACTAAGAACCAAAGGTAGACTGTTTTTTATGAGTGAAATAAAAGATATTCTTCGTATTTTAATTTAACTTTTGGGAAAAAATTATTTTTATTAAGTCATTTAAGATAGCGATCATTATTTAATTTCTCACAGAATAGATTATAAATGCGAGGTTCTTAGTTGTTTAACCATTAGAGTCATTTCATTAAAAAAAAAAACTAGATATTAATATGCTTTGAAGATTCTTCTTCTATAATTTTAGGGGTGATTTTGGTTTACCTTATTAACAAAAATAATTATAACATATTATACTCCTTGTTCAATTTAGATGACACATTTTTCTTATTAGTCCGTTCCAAAAAGAATGACACGTTTCTACTATCGAAAATAATCAACTTTAAACTCTTTATTTTACCCTTAATAAAAAACTTTTATAATCACACAAATATCATGGCCCCACAAAGCTTTTACCCCTTAAGCTTCTAAGACCACAAGTTTCCAAAGTCTTTTTTTCTTCTTCTTAAACTCCGTGCTGAATCAAACTAGCTCATCTAAATAGAAAACGAGAGGAGTAGTATAATGTTTGGTTGGTCGAAAAAAAGAAGATAATGTTCCCGCAATTTAAATTGGATATAAGTTTAACCATCAAATGATAATACTACATAAATTATTTGGGAATATGTATATTATCTTATGATAGAATGTGAAATAAAAATGTATGCATTAGCAATACATCAACAAGAGTGACTAGAGACCAAAAGGCCCTTAAAATAAGTAATTTTCACATAACTTCATTATTATTCACCGCATTACCACTTTCACGTTATTATGCAATGTTATTTATCGTATGAACAATTCCTATATTATAATCACTGCAAAAATTAGTAGTCTGTTAATGAAAACAATCTCTTAGTAAACTAAACATCATTTTAATTTGGTACACATAGAAAAACAAGAAGAACACAAAGGAGTACGGGAAAACACTGATTACATGCATATTAAGATCACAAGAGTGTAATCTGAGAACTTTGACTGAACAGTCCAAAGGACTATTAGCTTGTTTGGTAAGTTGTTTTGGCCAAAAGTGATTTTTTAGGCAAAATATATATAATTTTTTTAAGTTAAAGATGTTTGGCCAAGCTTTTAGAAGGAAAAAATTACTTTTAAGTAGAAGAAGAAATTGTGTTTAAGAAGCTGAAAAAAATGCATTCTCCCCAAAGTGACTTTTAAAAGCTTGACCGAACAATAATTGATACACAAAGGTTATTTTTTAATTAGTTAACCAAACACAAAATTGCTTCTCACTAAAAAATATTATTTAGAAGGAAAAACACTTTTCAGAGACATGCTATATATAGATATATATTTTTTCTGTACGATTACTTATTTTTTAACATGTGATTTGGTATGTACCGGAAAGTTTTAATTAAGTCCTACTCTGAAGAGTGAAGCCAGTGGTTTATGCATGTGGGAAATTCCACTTTATAAAGGTTACACAGAGCACCATGAGTGATGAGTTGCCTACTTTACTGTTAAAAGAGTCGCGAAAAAAGAGAGGTAAATCACGTGTTTTTTTCTTTCATTTGGGATAAGCATAGGGATCGGAAGCAGTCCCGTCAAAACTAGTTATTTTCTTGTTACATAATAATATTTCCAAATAATTTATTATTTTTATTACTAGTAGTATTTTCATTTTTGTTGCTTTTGGCTCAATTCAGAATCACGACGCTTTCTTTTTTATTTTATTTATTCTTTTCTTGATTAGCTCTAAAGGTTACTCAATAGGCAAGTACTTTCGGTTAAATGTCGGTTTTGGCCATGCTTAAAGCAGACAGCTATATTTTTGTGTGGTTCCCACATTAGCCCACTGTTTTCATGAATTGTTAAATATCTGTGGACCATTGCTCGTAACCACGAAAATGATTTTATGTAGTATAAATCTTAGCGGCAGCTATTATAGTGAACCAATTTACGACAACATAACATCTATTAATGTCCATTTATTAGTTATCCTTAGGATAACTACTTGGAGATTGCAGCCATTTGGCCATGTATTTGGATTTTGCGTTGAAACATTTTTTGCGGATACAATTAACTGTTAAGAATTTAAGATAGATCTAAGCTAGATATATTTGCCACGTGAAACATAATATGACCAATTGCCACATGAAAACATAAAGTATAACAATGACCTTTGGTTTCTTTTTATTTCCTTTCATAACGATCTCTTCCCTTTACTCGAAAAGTTTGCCTTTATGTAATAATTAATTAATCAGCTACTGAAATTAATTTTATCAATGACCTAGTAAACTTTTTGATATAATGCTTTGGACTGGTGTTGTTATATATATATATATATATTTTGGTCATCGGTGTTGTTATAACTTAATTCTTTAGGTTACATATGATTGAGTCCTCTGTTTGGCAAAACTTTTTATTCTGAGAAATAATTTATCAAAATAGAATTATAGGAGAAGTATTTTAGTAAATTAACCGTTTGTGTTTAGTTAAATCATTTGAAAGCCAAAAATACATTGAACTCTTCGAAATAAGTACTACAAGTACTTCTTAGTTCTTAAAACAAAACAAAAAATTACTTCCTCCGTCTCAAATTATTTTGTCATATTTTTCTTTTATACGTTCCTTAAGAAAATATTAACTAAAATTTTTTTTTACTATTTGATCCTTATTTATGTCTTAAAATATAATCTCTCATCATTTAATATTTATTCATAATTAAGGTATTTGTAGTATTCAAAAACAATTAATATTAATGGTAGAATAGGAAAATAATAATTAATTTACTCATGAACTTCTGAAATAACAATTAATGTGAGACAACTATTTTTAAAAATTATGACAATAATTTGAGACGAAGAGAGAAATTTGTTAACTTTTTGTTTTTGTCAAAAAGGAAATTTATGGTATAGGAAGGTGCGAGTAAAATCACAGAATTAAATAAAGAGGGCAGAAGAAAGGTTGTACGGGCACAGAGAGTACACAGGTTGAATAAATAAAAATATAGACATTTGTAGATTCTGTCGGTCGATTATAATGATTGCTAATATTCTACAGGAAACATAACTGACTAAACATACTCTTATTTTATTAAGATTCTTTTTATCTTCTTTTGAAAAGTAAATTAAAGGGAGACTTTTTTGTGCGTCGGTGAGCTAAGCTGGATCTTTTTCAGGGACAGTTGGATTACACGGCTAAGAATCCTGCATCATAGGGCCACTAATCTGCACTAACGAACATTTCCTAATTAATAGTAGAAAAATGAGTTTTACCCTTCAAAATTTTCAAATTGCAGTTACTAGTAAAGCAAAACATATTACTATATAATTCAACAACAATCTCTACAGTGCTATTATATGATGTAAATGTTACTAATCTGTATTTGTAAACTAATTCTGGAAAGAACAGAATAACATATAAACAGAAAATGTATAGAGATAAAAATCAATTCGAGCTCACTGAATTTACAGTGTTTTCTTAAGGAATTTAATCCTCTCCTAGTACCCAAGGTTATGGATTGTTTCCTCCTAGGATAGAACGAATTACACACTGGTGTAGTGGTACTTCAAACCCCAGCATTTAAGCGAACACAAAGTTCGGTAGCAAATCACACTTACCGTTGCTTTGTTTAATGTTAAAATAATGCAGAAGGAGGAGGAGAAACTTAGAAAATCGTACGAAAATTCTGAGAGAAATAGACTTGTATTTATAGCCAAAGTTGGGTTGAAATATGAAGATGTGCAACTCTTTAGAATGGCTATTATGCAAAATGGCCATAGCATAAATTTCATAACATAAATGACTATTTACTCTACAATAAAGAGGGAAAATTGAAGAGGGTAGCTTAATTTTCAGTTACACAACTAAAAAATGGAAAACTGATTGGATTTAATATTAATATTTATTTTAATATTAATATTCTGTTATTAAAACGAATATTTAATAACATTTATGTTAATATTTTACTATTAACAAATAAATTTAGTCCAAAAAATTAATCAATCAATCATTTGACCAAATTAATCAATCAATCATTTGACCAAATTTAACCAAATAAATTTCTCAACTTCATTTTGTATTGCTTGAATGCGTCTATTGCTTCATCTATACTATTAAGTAAGTAAACATAGCAATATCGAGTAATATCGTCAATAAAAGTTATAAAATACTTCTTTCCACCGCGAGATGGTATTGACTTCATATCGCAAATATCTGTGTGAATTAAGTCTAAATGATCTGAATTCCTTTCAATTGACTTATAAGGATGTTTAACATACTTAGATTACACACATATTTGACATTTTGATTTGTCGCATTCAAACTTAGGCAATACTTCCAAGTTAATCATTTTCGCAAGGTTTTATAATTGACATGACCCAAACGTATGTGCTATAATTCATTTGACTCAAGTAAGTAAGACGAAGCTGACATTTTATTATTATTCTCAACAACCATTACATTCAGCTTGAAAAGGCCCTCAGTGAGGTAACCTTTTCCTACAAACATTTCGTTCTTATTTATTACAACCTTATCGGAAACAAAAACACATTTAAAATCATTCTACACAATAAGTCCAGCAGAGACTAAATTCTTTCTAATTTCGGGAACATGAAGGACGTTGTTCAAAGTCACCACTTTGCTAGAAGTCATCTTCAGAAAGATCTTCCCACATCCTTCAATCTTGGCGATTGCAGCATTTCCCATAGAAAGTGTCTCTTCGGGTCCAACTGGAGCATATGTTGCAAAGGCTTTCCTAACAGCACAAACATGGCGAGTGGCTCCAGAATCAATCCATCACTTCTTAGGATATTCCACTAGGTTGCATTCAGAAAGCATGGAACATAAGTCATCAACATCTTCATGATTTTCAACCATGTTTGTTTGACCCTTCTTCTTGTCTTTCTTCGGAGCACGACACTCCGTAGATCTGTGCCCAGCTTTTCCACAGTTGTAGCAATTTTCGTTGAACCGCTTCTTGCTTGGGTTGCTTTTCGGTCCAGAATCCTGCTTCCTCTTTCTCTTATTTTGAGAAGTATCCTCAACAATGTTTGCTCCCATTATTGTTGAGTTTCCAGGCCTTTCTTTTTATCAGCTTTGTTGTCCTCTTCGATTCTCAACCGAACAATGAAATCTTTAAGGGACATCTCCTTGCGTTTGTGTTTCAAGTAGTTTTTGAAGTCCTTCCACAAAGAGGCAACTTCTCAATAATCGCTGCTACTTGGAATGCTTCATTGATGACAAGACCTTCAATGAAAATTATGTTAGTAAAAATACTAAGAATACTACTTTCAACATCAGTATTAATTTGATTTATATCTTCAGCAAGGAGATCCTGAATAATCACTTGCAATTCCTGGACTTAGGTAATAACAAACATACTATCTACCATTTTGTAGTCCAAAAACTTGGCGGCAACAAATTTCTTCAACCCGACATATTCAGTTTTATATTTCTTTTCAAGCACTGTCCATAATTCTTTTGACATCTCTACGCCACTGTAGACATTATACAAATCGTCCTCCAGTCCGCTAAGAACATAATTCTTGCACAGAAAATCAGAATGCTTCCAAGCCTCAATCACGAGAAAGCGTTCATTCTCTAAAGTTTCATCGAGCAGAACAGAAACATCTTCCTTGATGAACTTCTGCAGACTTAAAGTAGTCAAGTAGAAGAACATCTTTTGCTGCCACCGCTTGAAATCTAACCCGGAAAATTTTCCAGGTTTCTCCGCCGGTGCCAACACCGGTGTTCGGCTTGTTGATGCATTGGCAGTCACCATTGGAACAGCCTGGTTCCCGTTATCATTAGTCATTTCTGTAAAAGAATGACACAAACGTTAAAATCACGTAGATTTTAATCTCCAACAGAGTAAAAAATCACAAAGATTTTAAACTCCAAAACAATGAATATAACACAAATACATAATACAAAAATTAAATTCCTTAAGCTTGTTACTAATCTGCATTTGTAAACTAATTTTGGAAAGAACAAAATAACATATAAACAGAAAATGTAAAGAGATAAAAATCAATTCGAGCCCACTTAATTCACAGTATTTCCTTATGGAATTTAATCCCCTCCTAGTACCCAAGGTTATGGATTATTTACTCCCAGGATAGAACGAATTACAAACTGGTGCAGTAGAACTTCAAACCCCAGTGTTTCAGCGAACACAAAGTTTGGTAGCAAATCACACTTACTGTTGCTTTGTTTGATGTTAAAAGTATGCAGAAGAAGGAGGAGAAACTCAGAAAATCGTATGAAAATTCTGAGAGAATAGACTTGTATTAATAGCTAAAGTTGGGCTGAAGTCTGAAGAGGTGCAACTCTTCAGAATGGCTGTTTATGCAAAATGGTCATAGCATAAATGTCATAACATAAATGGCTATTTACTCAACAATAAAGAGGGAAAATTGAAGAGGGTAGTTTAATTTTCAGTTACACAACTGAAAAACTGATTGGATTTAATATTAATATTAATATTCTGTTATTAAAACGGATATTTAATAACATTTTTGTTAATATTTTACTATTAACAAATAAATTTGGTCCAAAAAATTAATCAATCAATCATTTGACCAAATCCGAAGTCGAAGCCGAGCCGAGCGAGCGACGACGACGACGGGGCAAGGCTTGCCTTCTTCTCAACTCTTTAAGAGCTAGAAGAAGAGCAATTGCTTATATACCTGTGAGCACGTAATTTTTGCCCTATGAGAACTACTCCCAAAAAATTCAAAAATAAAATGGTTTTGTGTTGTTTGTGATTTATTTGTATTTTTGTCTGTGCATGTTTATTTCTACTTTAATTAAGAAAAATACAAAAATATGGGTTGCATGTGCATTTAGGATTTAATTTTACAATTTGGGAATTAATTAAACAAACAAGTTTGTTTTACAAAATGGAAAATCACAAAAAAATATGTACTTTGCATGTTTTTGCATTTAATGTCTGAATTGTGTGATTTTATCCTTATTTGATGTTTAATTTCGCGTGATAGATTGTTAAGAGTTAATGTTTTAGTTAATTGTCAATTTTATAATTTAATTAGGATTTTTAGTTGGTAATTAGGAATTAAAAAGAAAATAGAAGAAAAAGAAGAAACAAGAGAAGAAAATCGGACTGGGCCAATTTTAAAAGACAGTTCAGGCCCAGTCCAAATACCCTCTTACCCGGTCCAACCCAACCAGTCTTGGGGGCGGATGGAATGACGCCGTTCGGGCATGAAAAATCTGGGCCGTTGATCTCACTCGATCGAACGGTCCAGTCAATCTCCAAATATATCCAAACAACATCGTATATAGCCAATAGATCCAGGCCATTCATTTCATTTGATCCAACGCCTCAGAACAATCCCCACAACCCGACGCACTTTCCCCCGGATCGACCCCGCCCCAGTACTACTCCAAAAGACACCGTCTCCTTTAAATGAATTGATCCAGGCCATTGATCGTGCTTGATCCAACGGCCAGGATTAAACCACCCCTCCATATATAAATTCAACCTCTCACCTCACACCCCCTAATCCATACCCCTGTTCATCGTCTCTTTCAGAGACAAACCAAACAACCCTCCAAACCCTAGCCGCCCTGAAACCCTTTCTCCTGAAGTCGGCGGCAACAACGCCGATTACCATGAAACCAACACCCCTAGAGCACCTAACCACCCTCTCCACGAATCCATTACCCGTTTTGCTCGAATCAGCCTGTAGCTTCTCGAATCTTCAATCAAAGATTCGAGCAAAACTTAAAACCCACCCCAACCAGTCCCAAACTCACGCCAAGGCACCCCCTGACCACCCTCGTTACGGATCTGTTAACCGTTTGCCTTGAATCGGCCTGTAATTTCTCGAATCTCCATTTGAAGATTCGAGCAGAACTCGAACCTACCCCAACCAAGCCCAAATTCATACCCTGGCACCCCCTGACCTCCCTCGTGCCTAAACCATCTTTGGTTTGGGTCGAATCTGACTAGAAACACTCGAACCCCAAATCGAAACGTAAGAACCCTAGAAAACCAAAACTGGTTTCTGTCCGAAATTTAAGGGAATTTGGGTGTTTAACTGACCTTAGTCGAAGTGTTCTCAGTTGAGAACACTCGATTAAGGTCCGTTTAACCTCAAAAAGTTCAAGTCCGAGTTTATTCAAGTCCGTCTGTTCTCTGTTCCATTTACGATATTTTCATTCTTTCCTTTTATTCTATTTTGATGTTTTAAATGTCTGTTTATTTGTTAGTATTGTTATATTAATTTTTCAATTTTTTGTCGATTATTCTGTTCTTCTCCCTCATACCTTTTTATTTGGTCGAATTTCTTTCTGCTTGTGGTTGTGTATAATTATAGGTGGTGTAATCGATTCGAATAAATTTCGTCGATTAGTTAAGTCTTATTATAAATCCCTATTCTTGTCAATGCCGCTTGAATTGCCTGATTATCTATTTCTGATTGATTGCTGTTAATTGTTGTAGGCAATCGGTTAATTAGTTATCGTCGATTAATTCAGTTTTATTAGTAGTTTCGTCAAATGGTTTGAGGTCGAATGTTGTATGTGTTGATCTTTAGGCAATTAGCTTCAGGGCATTGTCAATATGCTGACAATGATCCTACATTCATGTTGATTTTGATTCAGTTTCAGCTTCAGTTTTAATGATTCTGTTGAGTTCTGTGTTATGTTAGTTTGGTTTTAATTTAAATTCAGTTCATTTGTTTCAATTGGAATTCAACCTTAGTCATTCAGTTGTCAGGAGGATTGGTTATAGCTGTTAATCAGAATTAGTTAGCTTGAACAGATTTTAGAGTTAAAAGATTTTAATGCAGATGAATAGATTGTATTGGGGCAGTAATATTAAAGGGGTTTCAGGGGTGATTTGGGAATGGAATAGTTAGGATAATATTTTAATGTTAGTGTCTTGTTAGTGGGGTATTAAATGTCTTTAAATTAATAAGGTAATGGTGAACAAGAGGGGATGGGGGCTGAAAATAAGGAAAAGTTTTCCTTAGTGGGTTTTAAGTGGAAATATGCAGATTTTTGGTTGCTGGGGGGGTCAGGTAGTTAAGTTTTAAAGAGGGGGCAGGTCTGTAGGGGATAAATAGAAGGCATTTTGACTGATTAAAGGGGGGAATTTTTGGGAAGATTAGAAAAATTCAGAATTAGCAATATATAAAATTGGCTGACTTTAAATGTTGAGGAGGTCAGTTGAGTTTGAGAGTGAAAGTGATTGGATTTTAACACAAAAATTTAGTTAGTTAGAGAGTGAAAACAAACTGGATTACAATACTAAGAATTCGATATTGAGAGTAAGAAAGTATAGTCTTCTTTGATTGTTGAAAATCAGTTAAAAGAGTAGAGTTTCATAAAAGTGTTCTTCTTTGAGAGTTAAAGAATAGAGAATCAGAAAGTACTGTTTCATTGCATTTCTGAGTTGATTTCTGCTCTCTGTTTGTTTCTGGGAGTTCTCTGGTTTAGTTTGGTATTGCTAGGGTTGTCAATTGGTTTTTCTGAGTTTGTTATGGGTTTCTCGTTACTGTTCCATTGGTTATTGCTGGGATTTTGTTGGGTTTAATCTGTTATTGGACTGTTGTTGTTTGTTGCTGTTGTTGTGTTGCTACTGCATCTGCTGTTTCTCATCTTCCTCTTCTTTTGTTTCCAATACCAGGTACACGACTGTAACACTGGCTATTTAAGCTGAAATATGTGGAAACATGAATACATATAAAAATGGAAGCATGAAGTTTGATTCAGCTTTTTCTTTGTTTACTGATTGTAGTTAGAACATTTTGTATACTACTGCTATGTAGATTTCTGCTATTTTGCATAGTTGGACTGTTATATGTTGATGCCTAAGTAATGTAGACGCAATGGTTTAGTGTAGTTTGGATTTGATTTGTATATGATTGTATAAAGTGGTCTGAAATTGGACGTGTATGTTTATGCTGATTAGCCTGCATATTGGTGCTAATCACCAATCTTGATGTAAGATGATTTATCCATGTGGTTTAAATGTTGAAAAAAATCAGAATAGTTTGAAGCATGAGACAAAAATGTGAGATTTACATCTTTCACGTGTAGTGATAAGTAGAAACTAGTTGTCATTTAGGATATGAGCATTAATTCAAAGACATCCTTTTGACATTTGATTGCTAATAACATTTCAATAGCATAGTTTCAAAATATTGGGTGTTTTGAATATTGATCTAGTGAGGCTAACTTGAATCAATTGGTTTAATCAGTCGCTTCGCATCTTTGGCAAAAATCATGTTTCTAGTAGTGACTTGAACAACCCCAAATGTAGTAGTGGTAGTAGAATTAATAATAAAATTAGGACTTTTTCTTTTATTTTAGAGGCAAATATATATATATAGAAAATCGTAGTCATTTTAGCATGGACCTTTAAATAAAACATGAAACGAGCCTCGCCGGATAAAACGCGTAAATTGCGAGGCTCTCAATAATTGGCTAAAAAATAAAACATTTAGAATTCGAGATGGGTCGTTTAGTGAATTTCACAGCCCTCCCCAGAGATAATAACGCGCTAGTCACTTTAGGTGCGCTTTTAATAATTTACTTTCTTAAACCCGGGTGCACATTTATGTGACCCAAATCCAAATCTCGACAGAGTCGAAATGTGTCGATAACAGAGTCAATCCTTTCCTCGATTCGGGATTCAACCGGTGACTTGGGACACCATAAATCTCCTAAGTGGCGACTCTGAAATAAATAAATAAATCCCGCTTCGATTGTCCTTTAATTGGAAAAACTCTCTCTGTGCCCCTGCGGGCGCAGGTGAAAAAGGAGGTGTGACAATACCCATAAAAACCTCTTCCTCTTTCAATATGGGACAATATTCCTTCATCAAAGGGAGAAACTTAAAATTTCACTCACAAATCTCTTTTAAGCATTTAATATACTTAAAACGCCAACAGTAAAATCAATAGAAACTACCATAAATAAAAACCCTAGATTCTCCTAAGGTACAAAAAATTACATACATTTGAGTATTTAACAAGAGAGTTTAACTACAAAACAACTAGATAGGAGAGTTCGGAGCAACGATAGAATTGCTCCATGTGATCTATAGCTCATGGATTTGTATAGGCCAAAAATTATCCAAGTTATATTTAGGCCATGTTAGCACTAAGAGAGCCTTGGAAGGCTTCCGTATGTCATCAGTATGATTTCAACAAAAAATGGATTCAAGATAGAAATGATCTGACGAAAGATAAGTGCTAGGTCGAGGAGTCAACAGAGACCGAGGTCAAATACTTTAATGGAGCAGTAACGACTAGTTTTGGGGATCTAACTTTAACGAGAATATTCCTAAGATTTGTACTATTAGGGTTTGTGGCACGTGTCCTCTTATAAATAAAAAGAAACATCGTTATAGGGGGATTAGACACTCATTTGTAAGAGAACAACATTTTGATATTATCTAAAGACTTTTTCTTCATTATATGCATACAAAAGACACCTTTTCTTGAGATCCCGGTCTAACTTTTTTTCCATGATCCAAGGAGAATCCGAATATTCAAAGGCTCATCAATCATTCATCATTGTTAGAGATAATATCATACGATTCCATCCCTTTTCAATTATCTCTTTATCATTTATTTACGATAATACCATTATATACCATTTATTGCTATTTAATGCTATTTAATGTTATTCACTTTATATTTGGGCTATTAAATAATGTTTATTGTTACATATTCACCACTGCTCCTACAGACTGTATGACGTCTTCTCACGATACTAGTTAAATAATCTTTTGGATATTAATATTGGCTAAGAGTAACCTTATTTCATTATAAAATATAATTGTTTAAATTTAGATCTAAATTTTGGGTCAAACAGTTTGGCGTCGTCTGTGGGAACTTCTTAGCTAATCTTTTAGTTTCCATTAGATCTACAACTCACATGACTTGCCAACCTAACAAGCCACACAAATTATCTCTCCTTTCTGCACGTACAAAATTTCCATGGTAGGTAACCAAGGAAACAAGACTAGGGAAGCATATGGCGTTCCCTT
The DNA here is from genome assembly GCF_000393655.2 of Nicotiana sylvestris. NCBI lineage: Eukaryota > Viridiplantae > Streptophyta > Magnoliopsida > Solanales > Solanaceae > Nicotiana > Nicotiana sylvestris. Next base: position 152,275,683 of record NC_091059.1, read on the forward strand.
CAACCTCATGAACGCCACCAACGAAAGCTATAAAACATAAGGCGAGGATGTGAAACCCACTACCTCCTCCATGCAAGAGAGATCACCTCCCCCTTTTCGCAGCACAACGAAACCAAACAGGAAAGGAGATTCCATGTCTATAAGAGAAGGGACGCCATCTGCCATGAAAAAGTTCCTCGAAACATGGCTAGCTGATACCCCTAGCACAAGCTCCATGCACGACCACAAAAACTACGAAAGCCCACACGGTACAACGAGGAGACAAGCATAACGATCAACCAGACCCCTCCAACTCCAGGTAAAACTCACAATGTTACTGACCGTGCAAGTGACAACTGTCACGTCGCAAACTACCCCCTAGACGTGACTGGAACCTAGCTAACACTACCTGTTAGGAGAGCCAATTCATGTACTCTTAACCTTTTATATAAGCATTAAGGAAATAGGTACTAGCCCAAACACATTAAATATTACTAAATGCGAAATAATTATCCAACTAAAACTATAATTTATTTATAAATTCTAATGAGCACTCAATTAATAATCTCTAACCCAAAATTCACACTAAGACCATAGAGCATCTAACAGAGTAATAGAAGTTTAACTAACATGCATGCAAACCTGAAATAAATAATAAACGTAAGATAGGCAGAGTTGAAACAACGACCTCCACGAATAATACAGCGGTTCACCTCAGCAATAAAATCCAATCAACGAACTCGTTAGCCACTAGCCTTGTCTTCAGCAACAGTATCGGCATGGACATGCATGCAATGAGTGAATTATACATAAATATAATCCAGTAAGATCCTCGACATGTCCCTTTGAATACTCTAAAAAAAACACGACAACCACATTAATAATATGCACATAAATTCTTTTACCATTAAATTATACTATTAAGGTCCAAATAATTATTCAACAACAACACTATATATCTCAACGCAATCTACACTAAGGACTTGTCATAAAAGGCAGTGCAGAAAATTAACCAAATACCCCAACGAGCACACGACAGCGTACACGATGTCCCAAATATACTATGGCAGCATACATAATGCCCCAAATATATTATGGCAGCGAAGAAATAATTTCTAACGCCCCAATGCCATAGCACGAGGCTATGCCACACCACACCATACCACAAATCACTTATTAAATAATTTCAATTTTTTTACAAAATAATATATATTTGCGAGTGGTCAAAGACCACTGATTCTGCTAAGCACACGCTCGTTCCAACACATGGACCAGGCAGACAAAATATACTTTGTATAACGGGTTTTGAAAAAGCAAGCACCAAAGCTTAAAGTCTCATTTACCTCGCTAATGAGAAGTTTTCCAACCTTGCAACGTCTAAAACACCAACCAAACGGCCTCAATCTATGTAAAATATTAATTAACAATATTAATTTATTAGTAGGGATCAAATCTCAATCTCCCTAACTTTCAAGCTTAAACTAAATCTTAATATTTTACATTTTAATAAAAGTATATCCCAATATCTCAATCTAAATATAATATTCAATTACAATTCCTATAAAGTAATATCCTCAATTTAACTCTGTATTAGATTCAGGTTTTGTATGCTAGTATTCTAATTCTAAGGATAGCATTACTCGAAATTCGATAAAAACGGACCAACTTTGGTCGGTCAAAAAACCGGCCAAAAACCGACCAAAGTACTTTGCTCGGTTTTTCAAAATATTTTAATTTTTAATTATTTTTTTACGAAATTGACGAACTTTGGTCGGTTTTCTTTGGCGCAAAATGTGGGAAACTATTTTAGAGTCCCGCAAAATTTATTTTTCAAGAAACCGACCAACTTTGTTTGGTTTTTGCAATTAAAATAAATAAAAATTAATATTAAAAAAATCGACCAACTTTGGTCTGTAAATTCGGCCGGTCAACCGACCAACTTTGGTCGGTTATTTTCGTGCGAAAATACAATTAAAGAGTTGTGAACACCTAATTTTTGACAACATTTAATTTTTTATCACTTCTTCTATGTAAATATTTTAGGGGGTTTTAACCTACTATTATTTTAGCTTTATTACACTTTTTATTATAGGATAAAAATACAAAAAAAAATTAAAAGGTGAATTATCATTATTAATATTTTTATTATTATTTTTTGTTTTTTTATATAAAAAAATCCGAAAATATTTATTTTATTTTTTAAAAAAAAAAATTTCGGGAATGATTTAAAAAAATTAGAAAAAGGGAAGTATTGAATAAAAAAAATATAAAAGTAAAAATAGGTGGAATTCTCTTTTAAAAAAAAGTAAAAGAATGTAGAAAATTTAAAAAAATAAAAAAGTTTTGTGGAAATTTTTAAAACAATTTAAAAAGTAAAAGAAGGTTGGAATTAAAAAATAAATATAAAGGTATCTAAAAATTTAAAATATTTAAAGTAATTGAAAGTCGCTTTTTTAAAAGAAAAAGAAAAGATCGTGGTTTGTTTTTTTAAAGAAAAGTTAAATAAAGTGAGATTCTCTTTTAAAAAAAATAAAAAGTGGGATTTTAAATTAGATAAAAGTAATTAAAGTTGGAATTTTAAAAATAAAAGTAAATAAATGTGGGATTTCTTTTTTTTTATTTTTAAAATAAAAGCAATTTGTAAGTGAGATTTCTTTTAATTAAAAAAAAAAAGCTGAAAATTTCGAAAATTTTGCTATAAATAGAAAAGAAAATTTAGAAAGAAGCGGGTTCAAAAAAGAGGAAAAACTAGATAGAGAGAAGAAAACAAGAGGGGGCGGAGAGAGCGGTATACACTCGATATATACTCTGGATACACTAGATATACAGGGATAAAATTCATTTTGGAGAGAGTAAAAACGATAGAACCAAATTTTCTGAAATATTGAGAGCGGAAGAACACCATAGAGAGTTCAAAGCTAGAAAGAAAAACAAAGAGAGATTTCCGGACTATTTTTCTTCTCCATTTTTACTAGTTTTCTCCGTGTTGCTGGGATTTCTGGATTGAGGTGTTGAAGCTACTATGTTGGGCTTTCTGCTGCTGTATGTTGCTGTGTTACATACTACTTTGTTGACCTTCTTCTTCTTGTATTGACAATACCAGGTACACAACTGTAACTTTGGCATATTGTAAGCTGAAATGTGAAAGCATGAATACATATGAAGAATGGAACTTTGAAGTTTTAATTTAGCTTTTTCTTTATTTCTTTTACTAATTGTATTTAGGCTATTTCATGTATTATTATTCTGTAAATTTCTGTCGCTTTGCATAACTAGGCATCTTGTAGTGATGTATTAAATAATACTTTGCTTTAACTTGATTATTAAGTAGTATATATTTAAGCATGCTCATTACTGTCAAACTGTTTAATAATTGGAATAAGAGGAAAATAACATAAGTTGGTCTTTAGTGAATCGGCTTGGCAAAACTGATTAAGTTCACTGGCTATGAAGGTTTTAATATTGTCAACATTAGGTTAATCGTGAACATGTAGCTAAATTTAGTTAAAGCATGAATTTAAATTAATTTCGTGAATTAGGCATTATGGCATGATTTGAGTTCAAACAAGACGAGTTAACGTTTAAATTTAATAAACTTTCGAATATGCATTAGTAATTAAGATTGATTCTAGTTTCAAATAGTTGTAAATAATTAATTCCAACGGTTCAAGTCATCTAACAATGCGAGTTTAATCTAGTTATAGGATAATTAGTTTCTTTTGAATATATTATTTGTCGATTCCGTATTTTATTTATAATTTTAATTTTAATAATATTCCTTTCTGTTAACATTTGTCTTAATCTAGCATTTAATATGTTACGTTTTTTTAAGCATGTAATTAATTAGGATTTTTCTCTTTTATTTTAGAGACGAATTTAATAGAAATGTAGTCATTTTAGGATATCCTTAAAATAAATAAGGCGTGCTTCGCCAAAATAAATACAAAAATTGCGGGGGCCTCAATAATTATTTGTTTTAAAATACATAGATTCCGGGACGGGCCGTTTAGTAAATTTCACGGCCCTACCCAAAATAATAACAGCGCGTTAGTCTTTAGGCGCGTATTTAATAATGTTATTTTCCTAAACTCGGGTGCACATTTATGTGACCAAAATCCAAATCTCAACGGAGTCGAAGTGTGTCGACGACCACAGGTACATTGACTGTGACGTGGTTCGAGATATATTTTCACGAGGTTGCAATTCTCGATTAAAAAAAAGTAATAATAATAATGACAAAAGCGGTTAAAAGTTAAAATTCGCACATATGTTCAACATGTATTATATCAGATAATCAAGCCGAATATGACAGTTGAGCGACCGTGCTAGAACCACGGAACTCGGGAATGCCTAACACCTTCTCCCGGGTTAACAGAATTCCTTATCCGGATTTCTGGTGCGCAGACTGTTAAACAGAGTCATTCTTTTCCTCGATTCGGGATTAAAACCGGTGACTTGGGACACCATAAATCTCCCAAGTGGCGACTCTGAAACAAATAAATAAATCCCGTTTCGATTGTCCTTTAATTGGAAAAACTCCCTTCCGAGCCCCTTTGCGGCGGCGCGGGTGAAAAAGGAGGTGTGACAGCTCTGGCGACTCCGCTGGGGATAACACTATGGTTCAGGGTTCAAAAATTCGAGCTTAGAATAATTGTAATTATTTGGCTTCATTTATTATCTGATTTTATTACATGTTTTAGCCTAAATGTGCAAAATGTTACTCTTACCGCTTTGATATTATCTGAACTGTATATAAAAACTGCTACGAAATCCCTCTCTTCTCTCTCTTGAGGAGTGCACGCTGGTCGTGACTTCTTTCTGTTAGTGTCCTATTCCAAAATAGAACGAGGATTCGGAGGAGTTGAAAAATCGGATGATCTTTTGGTTACTGGTACGCAGTTCCCATCCTCGGCTCGAGTTGTCCGCTCAGGTAAGCCAGGTCTAGAACAAACACCCAGGATAAACCTAGTATAACAAAACCTCATGCCGGATCCCTAGTAGGAATGCTTATTTGCATCATATTGCATTTGACATAGGGGACTCAACACAGGGGTTGAGTTCGTCTAGGACAAGCAACCTGAAATGAAAAAGACCATCCTGTTGCATCTCGTTTGTTTTGCACATTTATTTGCTTCAGATCTGCATGCTGACCGGCTTCTGAAATCAGGAATTTTGAAAAAAAAATAAAAAAAAATATAGCAGTGTAGGGAGATAACTACTTATTTTTTTAGAAAAATAAAACCAATGTCCAAGTAGTGTCAAAACCCTGCCGAAATTTTGAAATTTTTTTTAGTTTGATTTATTGGAATAGAAAGGATATTGTTTACAAAGTTAAGTTTATATGTGGCGAACTACGCTGGTTTGATTCTCACCGGATGTGAGATACGTAGGCAGCCCTAATCGGATCCAACCTCCCCTTTTGCTAAAATAGCCAAAAAAAAACATGTCAAAATTTTAATTTTTGTCATAAATAAGTCGGGTGATGTCCAACCTCCCCTTTTGCTAAAATAGCCACACAAAAAAAACATGTCAAAATTTAATTTTTGTCACAAATAAGTCGGGTGATGTCCAACCTCTCCTTTGCAAAAATAGCCAAAAAAATGTCGAATTTTTGTCATAAATAAGTCGGGGTAATGCCGCTCATGTCAAATATAGCCAAGTGTCACCAAAAGGGACGCCAGAAGGCTGACTTTGCATAAACGGCCACATTTGGTCATTCTTTTAGAATTTTGACTGGTTATCCACACCGCCTTAAATTCTTCGTCCCCGAGGCGCTAAAAAAGGTTGTGTTTACCGAATCTTTCATTTTGATTTGAAAAATAGAAAAAAAGAATCATAAATACGCCGGGTGACGTCATTTTTGTCAAAATTAGCCAAATGTTCCCAAACGGGACGCCGAAAAGCTGATTTTGCATAAACAACCACCTTTAGTTATGTTTTGATTTTTGACCCTCACAGCCTTAAAATCTTCGTCCTGAGGCGCTGAAAGGCCGTGTTTGCAATACTGGGTCTTTTATTCTAATTTGAAAAAAATACAAGAAGAGAGTCATAAATAAGTTGGGTCACGCCGTTTTGTCAAAATTAGCCAAATGTTCCCAAACGGGACGCCGGAAGGCTGATTTTGCATAAACAGCCATCTTTGATTATGTTTTGATTTTTGACCCTCACAGCCTTAAAATCTTCGTCTCCGAAGTGCTGAAAGGTCGTGTTTGCAATACCGGGTCTTTTATTCTAATTTGAAAAACAAGAAAATAGTCAGTGGTCAAGTGAATACTGTTTGGTTTTTAGTTAAAATAAGTCGGCCCGGCTTCGGTGATATCTTAAACCGTTCTTGCCAAGATAGCCTTAGAGTATCTTTCAGTTGTCGAAGGGCTATTTTCGTAAAATAACGAACAAGTTTGTGAAAGGTCGTAAAATAATCCTTCCCGACCTTAAAATTCATGTGAAATTGATAAGGGGCCACGTCGGAAAAACAACCATTTGGTTAAAATTGGCATATAGGGGAAGGAATCTGGCTGTTTGTTTTTGAGTTTGTAATTCTTTGATTATAGTATGCGGGTTATTTGATTTTCGAGACCGTTTGTTGTCTTTTGTCAAAGTCTGTTAGTATGGTCAGTTTTTAAACTTTTGTAATCAAGTTTGTTTTATTATGAAAATTTAAAATTCCAAAAAATGTTTTATTATTATCTTTTATTGGTCCGAACTACGCAAGGTCTGATTCATGCGGGGACATGATACGTAGGCAATCTACATAAGGTTCGACCACCGCTAAAAAAGAAAAAGAAAAAGTGAATAAAAGAAAAGAAAAGAGAGAGAGAGAGAGAGAGAGAGAGAGAGAGAAAGAAAAAAGAAAAAAAGAGGTAATGGAGAGTTTCCGAAACACTTGAAAAAGGCACAAATAAAACAAGCCGGGAGGATGCATGCGATAGGAGCAAAAACATGTTAGAAATGGTTAACTTCCTAAGAACATTGCATCCCCCAACGTGCAATTGCAATATCTGTTAAAACTCTAACGCTAACAAGTTTGTTGTTTGTCCAATTCCAAACAATTAGTTGTTAAAGCGTACTGGCACTATACCATTATCAAACAAGATCAAAAGGGCCTATACCAGAAAGCATGACTGGCTCAGAAAATAGTGTTGAGTCGGAAAGGACGGCACATCAGATGTTGAAGGAGGCGATGGCCAATATGGAAAAAATGAGATTGGAAATGAATGAAATGCAGCTAGCCATGGCTAAAGTGCAAAAGGGGCCCGAACCAGTTGTCACTCCTACTTCCCCACCGGGACACACGCCGGAATACCCTTCCCCCGGCCCTTCAACGAGCTTCACAAGCCACCACTACTATCAGGGGAGAGATGCCTATGATCCCCAAGCTCCACCACATCCACCATCAAATGTTCCTGTCTTTGTGGCACCTCCCCCAGCGACATTACAAAGATTGTCTAGTGAACCACTGTTCCAAATTCACGACACCCAATATTTTCCTCCTGAACCCACTTTTAAAGCTCCTGAGCCATACACATATACACCCCAATTTGGGATCCCAGAGGAAGCTCAGAAACCGGTTAAGAACACAGAACATGAGGAGGTGATTCGAAAGGTCAAAAGCCTGGAGAAATCCTTCAGGAACATGCACGGGTTAGGCCACAAGGTCAGCGTGGCCTACAAGGATCTATGCCCTTTCCCTGATGTCCAATTGCCGGCAGGGTTCAAGATGCCCAAGTTCGATTTATACGAAGGGCATGGCGATCCTGTGGCACATCTACAGGGTTTTTGTAGCAAGATGAGAGGAGCTGGTGGCAAAGACGAGCTGCTGATAGCTTACTTTGGCCAAAGCCTAAGTGGGTCAGCACTGGAATGGTATACAAGACAAGATCCGAGCAGGTGGTACACCTGGGACAATCTAGCACAGGCTTTCGCAGGTCACTTCCAGTACAACCTTGAGATAGTCCCTAACCGTCTCACATTGCTAAAGTTTAAGAACAAGCCCGGGGAGAGCTTCTGGGAATTTGGGTTCCGGTGGAGAGAACAGGCAGCCACAGTTAATCCTCCGATGAGGGAAAATGAAATGGTGGACTATTTTCTGCAAACTCTAGAGCCAACGTACTTTGGTCACTTGGTAACGTCAGTTGGCAAATCCTTCAATGAAGTAGTGAAAATGGGAGTTATGATAGAAGAGGGACTTAAGTCCAATAAGATCCTGAGTTACTCGGCAATCAAGGCAACGACTCAGGCCATTCAGAGCGGCATAGGAGGTGCGCTTGGAAAGAAAAAGAGAGAAGAGGTCGCAACAATAGAGGCAAGCAACTGGTCCAGATCGAGAGGTCCTTCCCCTCGCTACCAACCCAGACCCCATCACCCAAACTACCCTGACACTCCAAATTACCCTCCACAACCCTACTACCCGCCACAAGAACCACACTTCTCCGTACACCAAGCCCAGACATACACTCAGCCTCCGGCTCGCCCGCAATGGCGCGCGCCGACTCCCTAAAACACATATCCACCTCCACAAAATACATACCCACCTCCACAAAACACCTATCCACCGCTAAGGCCCTATAGGAACCCTCCAGGGGCAGGTTTCTGGGGAAATCAGGCTTTCATAAATGAAAGAATACAGAGAACATTCACTGAGTTGGGAGAAACCTATACTGCCGTGTTCCACAAATTAAGGCAGTTAGGCTTGTTGAGTCCTGTTGAGCCCAGATTGCCAAATTCCCTTCCCAAAAATATGGACCACTCGGTAAGCTGTGAGTATTGTTCGGGGGCTCCCGGACATGATACTGAGAAGTGTTGGAAGTTGAAACATGCAGTGCAAAATCTTATTGATACCAACAAGATTGAGGTTCAGACACCAGAGGCACCCAACATCAATTATAACCCGTTGCCGGTACACCATGAAACCCACATGATCGAGCTAGTGCATGAAGGAGGGGAGCTAAAGAAATCCTCACAAATAGTGATGATGATCCGTGCCAGTTCAAAAGAAAAGTCAACCAGTGGAAAAGCGGTGGTATAGTTGGAAAAGGTAGATGACAAGCTAGTTATGGTGTTGGGAAAAGGGTCCAGTGAGGCAGATGTACAGTTTGTGGGGCTGAAAGCAAAAATCAACAATTGAATGGCTACTCCTCTTCCTATACGAAAGGAGTCTTGGTAGTAGGCTCTGATTTTCTTTCTTGTTGTCTGGATTATTCCAGGGTTGTAATCCAGATTTCTTTTTGTGCTCGCCAAAGTGTGAAACCTTGCTATCCCGTATTTTAATAAAGTGAAAGTTTTTTTTCCTCATTCCTTATTTTGTTTTAATTTTTCTTCTTCTTTTTCTCTTCTGAATAGTTCTCTTTATACTGGTTCTAATGACATGGCATGCACGACGAATCTTCAACATAGTCTAAAAAAAATCAATCTGATTTCGAACTTATAGTACAAGATTGTGATGATAAGTCGGAATACGATGAGGATGAAGCCTTCGAAGAAATTAACAGAGAGTTGAGCCAATTTGAAAAAAAAAGAGCCCAACTCAAATGACACGGAAGCCGTCAATCTAGGGGATGCGGATGATATCAGGGAAGCTAAGATAAGCATCCACATTGAACCAAACATCAGGGAAGAACTAATCAAAGCACTTACTGAATTCAAAAACGTTTTGCATGGTCATACGACGACATGCCTGTGAGCACGTGATTTTTGCCTCACGAAAACTACTCTAAAATAAATCAAAAAATAAAACAAAATTCTCGTATTATGCAATTTTTAGAATTTATGTGGCGTTTATTAATTATTTGTGTTTTGTCCGTAAATGTTTACTTTGTTATAGTTAAATGAAAAAATAAAATAAAAATACATGTCGCATGCATATCTAGGATTTAATTATGCATTTAAGAGTTAATTAAAAATCACAAAAAATATGCATTTATCTTATTTGTTCGTCATTTAAATATGCCATTGTGTGATTAATGATTTGTCTTGTATGTTAATGTTTGATAAAGGGTGATTAATGTTTTGTAAGGTTAATTTTATTTTTATAATTAAAATTAGGAATTTAATAATTAGGAATAAAATTAGGAAATGGAAAATAAGAAATAAAGGTAAAAAATCGAACCTGGACTGAAATCCAGGCCCAAACAAAATCAACTTCCCCATAGCCCAATCCAAACACCCCATGTCCGGTCCAATTCAACCAAACCAAACGACGACGTTTGGTCATATTTCATCAAGGGCCGTTGGATTAAATCAATCCAACGGCTGATATTCCACACCCCTTACCCATAACCCTTACCCGATCCATTGCCCGGGCCGACCCATTCCCCAACTAAACCAAAATGACGTCGTTCCTGTAAATGGATAGATCCTGGCCATCTATTCCGCTTGATCCAACGACTTAGATCAATTCACCCCTCCCCTATATAAACCCCAAATCCATACCCCGGCCCCCTAACTAAACACCCCCTCCTCTCCTGTTCATCATTATCTCTGAAAACACACCCTTAACCCTAGCCGCCCTAACTCCCCCTCGCCTGAAACCTGACGGCAACAACGCCGCCGGTCACCACATTAACACCCCTGAATCCCCTGACCATCCTCTATCCAAATCTGTTAGCCACTGAGCTCGAATCCTCCAGGAGGTTCTCGAATCTTCATTTGAAGATTCGAGCCTCCAAACCAACCAGTCCCTAATTAACACCATAGCACCCCCTAACCTGCCTCGTTATGGATCTGTTGTTAGTTTGGCTCGAATCACCTCAGAGCTTCTCGAATCTTCATTTGAAGATTCGAGCCAAACAAGAACTCACCCAGATCTGTCTCACATTCACACCCAATGACCCCTAGGCCTCCCTCACCCCTAAGGTATCTTTGGTTCCCTTCGAATCTACCCAGAATTGGTCGAACCCTAAATTTGAAAAAATCCGAAACCCTAAAATGCCAAATCGTGGGAGTTGTCTGATTAATTAAGGGATTGAGGTCTAAGAGACTTTAATCGAGGTATTCTCAATTGAGAATACTTCGAATAAAGTCTGTTCAGCCTCAAAAGGTCCAAATCCAAGTTGACCCTGTGTCTGTATAAATTTGAAGGTTCAAAGGTATTTTTCCTACTCCTTTCTGTGTTTTATGTGTATATTGTTGCCTGTTTCAGTAGCCTGTGTAATTTTCATATTTGTTTATTTGGTTCTGTGATTCTGTCTCATACCCGTTTATGAGATCAAATTATAGCATTGTCTCTGTTGGTTATGATTGTTTACAATATGTATAATCGACTCGATTAAGTTCGTCGATTAGTTGTTTTGTAAATTCTTATTTCCATTAATGATTGTAACAACCTGTTTATCTGTTTTGGATTGATTATTATCATTTTTGTTGTAATCAGTTGGTTCTTGTTTGATAAGTCAGAAAGTTTGTCAAACATGTGTGTGTTGGTTTCTGAGCAGTTAGTTTCAGGCAATGTCAATACTGACAATGCCCCCTGCATTTGTTGATCTTAGTTCAGTTTTGAATTTCAGTCGAAATGATCCTGCAGGTTCTGTGTAATGTTAGTATGTTTTATTCAAGTTCAATGTTCAGTCTGTGAATTCCCTGTTTGAATTCAATTCTTGTCAATCAGTTATTAGAAATGTGGTATACTGTCTCAATCATAGATTGCATTTCTTTGTTTAGCACAATCTGTGGGGATATAATAGCTGTTTGATGTTAGGCAGATTAGTTTAAACAATTTTTAAGGTTTGGGCAGTTTTTTAGTCTGGGTCAGTAATAACATTAGGATTTCAGGGGTATTTCTGGGATTGAAACAGTACGGATAATATGTTAGTATTAGTGTGTTATAGTGGAATGTTGATGACTATAATTTATTGGGATAATGGGAAACAAAGGATAATGGGAATGCTGAAAATAAGGAAAAAAATATCTTTAGTGGCTGATTTATTAGAAAATCAGCCTTAGTGTTATTTGAGTGGAGATTTCCTGATTTTTTAAAAGAGAAAAGGGTCCAGGCAGCATTAGAGGGCAAAGTTATATAAGAGAGGAGTTGGGACTGATTTGAAGGGAGAAGTAGACACAGAAAAGAAAAAAGAGGAGAATCAAATAGAGAGAGAGAGGAATCTGAAAATTAGGAGATACACACAGAGAGAAAAGAGACACAAGGAAAAACTAAAAAAAAAAAATCAGAAACAGAAATCTGAAAAGAAGGAAGAAAACAGAAAAAGAAACAGAAAAGAGAACACTCACACACAAACAGAATCTGAAACAGATATAGAAGAAGGAAAGAAAATCAGAAACATAGTTTTCTTTGAACCTGTCCGAGTCTTGTTTGTTGATATTGCTTGGGTTAAATCTGAAATTTTTCTTAAAATTCTGTTACTGTTCATCTGGTTCCAAGGGTCTTGTTATTTTGCTCAAATCTGCTGAATTATTTGGCAATTTCTGCTGATTTTGTTGCTGCTGCTACTGCTGAAATTTGCCTCTTTTACCCTCATTTCCAGGTATATATCTTTAGACTCGTTCTGTGGAAAATTTCAACATTGCAAAAATGAATGAAATTTGGAATTAATATTATGTCTTCTACTCGTTTAAGTCTATTAGTTTAAATTGCAGTTTTGTTTCAGTTGGTTAATATAGTAGTATGTTTGACATAATGACTATTAGTTAATCATTCCCTTTTGAAGTTCGTATTTTGTAATAATGTTATCTATTTCAGAATGTCATTAAAGTATAGTTATGATTGAATTGTCAAGATAGGGAACATGGCATAAAGTTGGCCATTAATTAAGTCTTGTGACATTGTTAGTTAGGTACAGAATAGTATTGAAATATCAAGAAAATACATTATTAGCCTATTTTGTTAATTATTTGGTTGTTGTTTAAGGTTAGATGATGTTGGTTGCATTTTGTTCATATATGGCGTAATAATGGTTATGTTTATAATCAATAGTTGAAAGGTGCATTGATAAAATCCGTTATGTTCACAATGTTGGAATATGGCGAATGGTGTAGGGGTATATTCATGTTATATGTGATATCGTCTTATTAAGTCAACAGGTAGATTAGTTCTCTTTCTTAATAACAAATGGCCTATTTATTTGAATGCAATCAACTCATTTCTTTAAAAATAATGTAAAAGATAAGTTAACAATTTTTACAACGTGTAAAGTTAGTGTTTGCCAATAGTTCGCATAGGTTGAGAATAAAAATTGGTTTAATTATGTATATCCCAAACTCAATCATAAGCAGAATTAACCAAAATAATCATGCCTATTGGATTAAGAACAAGTGATGTAGAAGGAGATTGGGCTTATAAATTGTAACAATTTTAAGAATGTAAAATAGCATTCGCTACAAATAGAATAATGAAAATTCTTCGAAAATATCGCTTCCTTTCATAAATTAATTTTTTTTTAGTTTTATACGCAATTCACTTTTTGGGTATACACATATTGTATTTACGAGAAAAATGGTAGTATTAATCACACGTTGTTTATTTTTTACTCTTTAAATTTAAATGGCTTGGAGGAATATAATTCACACGCAAAAAATATAATTCGCGGTCAACACTTAATAAATTGTGAATTCTTTTTTCAAAGAATTTAAAGGCATCTCAAATAGGAATTTCTCATGACTTTCACATAAAAATGTATGGATGTAATAAACAATTTGTGGAAAATTTATACTACCATCAAGAATATTTTTCGTGATTAGGGATACGTTCGCGTGACCTGATTATATTTCTAAAAGCAATTCGAATTATGCGTTCGCGCAACTTCGAGCGAACATTTAATAAAAAAGGGGTTCTTCGGAGAATATCAAATTAATTTCATATAACCCGAGATGTGTGGTTCACTATTTAATTATACAAGAGCGACGAATGTTCTTAATTTTATTCTAAGCATGATTTCGAACATAAGTCTATTTTTATAATAAAAATAAACAAAAAAAAATAATAATAATATTATCAATCTTATTGTGTACACCTATGCGTGACACGATTCTTCACGTTCATAAAAAATATACAACACGAATATACGTACGCGTGATTCGTTTAAGGGTCTATAATTATAAACAATCTAAGGCGGTAACGGAATTATATAACAACAGAAAATTTATTTAGTAAATCAAGATAATTAAGCCAAGTATAAAAAATGGTTAAGCGACCGTGCTAGAACCACGGAATTCGGGAATGCCTAACACCTTCTCCCGAATTAACAGAATTCCTTACTCGGATTTCTGGTTCGCAGAATAACAAACAGAGTCATATTCTCCTCGATTCAGGATTAAAACCGGTGACTTGGGACGCCTTAAAAATTCCCAGGTGGCGACTCTGAAACAAACAAACAAATCCCGTTTCGATTGTCCTTTAATTAGAGAAAACTCCTTCGCACCCTCGCCGGGGGCGGAAAGAGGGAGGTGTGACAGCTCTGGCGACTCTGGTGGGGATGAAGGTTGTTAACCCAGAACCACTGGTTCAAGGTTTAAGAATTCGAGCTTAAAATGACTGTTATAGTTGGCTTTATCTATTATCTGATTTTTACATGATATATGCCCAATGTGCTAAATGACACTTTTACCGCTTTAATATTATCTGAATTATGAATATATACAACTGCTACGAAACCCCCTTCTTTCTGAGTCTTCTAAATTTATGGTGCACACGTGCGCGTGGCCCACCTTTCTGTTAAAGTCATACCAAATAAGACGAAGTTGGGACAAGTAACTAGGCCGGGTAGACTTTCGTGCTCCCGGTACGTTGCCCCCACTTCGGCTCAAACTGTCCGTTTGGGTAAGCCAGGTTTAGAACAATCAGCCTCAGGGTTTTCACTTAGAATAACTCAGCCATGCGCCGGATCCCTAGTAGGAAACGTCTATTTGCATCATGTACATTTGGCCTTGGAGACTCAACACAGGGGTTGTGTCTGTCTAGGACAGGTGAACCCGAAATGAAAAGACCATCCTGATGCATCCTACTTGCTACTTGTGCACTCATTTGCCTCGTATTTGCTTGTTGACCAGCTTAATTGAAAAAAAAGTCATTGTGAGAGCCGAGGAATAAAATGGGTTGTTTTAGAAAATTCCCAAAAAATAGTTTTAAGTTTTTTTTAAAAAAGAAGAAGTGTTAATTAAATAAAAAAAATATCAAAAAAATGATTTTTTTATGAGTGTCTGTTTTCAAAATGAGTCTTGATTTTTGTTAAAATTAATCGCAGACACAAAATGAGCACTACCCAAAACCCACCGTCCGCAAATGCAGATGAGGTTCTATTTCGGCTTCAAATGTGGTGGCATGAGTTAGGAGAAGATGGTCAAAAATGGGTCATTAAACATTTGGGAACTCTCACAGATATTATGAAAGTTAAACCACGTGATGATTTGATTGCGGCATTAGTAATTTTCTGGGACCCTGTTCACAATGTTTTTCGCTTCTCTGATTTTGAGTTTACTCCTACATTAGAAGAGATAGTTGGATATGCCGGTTTTGATGAAGATTTAAGAAACCAAAGTCTTATATTCCCAAAAGCTCCCTCAGTGCATCGGTTCTTTGGGCTCCTGAACATCAGTAATCAAATCAGAAAAAGCAACGTTATCAACGGGTGTTGTTCTTTCAACTTCCTACATTCAAGGTTCGGAAAGCCAGATGGATTTGAAAATCATGAGAAGGGCCTTACTAACAAGCAGAACAAAGACACTTGGCAGATTCACCGTCGCTTCGCCTTCATGGTGGCTTTTCTAGGAATCATAGTCTTCCCTAACAAAGAACAAACAATTGATATTCGCACAGCGAAAGTCGTACAGGTCCTCACTACCAAGGAAAATCACACCCTTGCCCCGATCATTCTCTCAGACATTTATCGGGCGTTGATCTTATGTAAATCAGGGGCAAAGATCTTCGAAGGGTGCAAAATTTTGTTGCAAATGTGGATGATTGAACATCTCCAACATCACCCTAAGTTCATACAGTATGGTCCAAGCCATGATAATTTCATCGAGAGTTATGAAGAAAGAACAAAGGATTATAAGTCTCCAGAAGGGGTCGAAGCCTGGGTATTTCATCTAAGATCTTTAACGGCAAGTCGAATCGAGTGGACTTTGGGATGGCTCCCGGTAAGGGAAGTGATACACATGTCAACCTCAAATAGTTATTTACTACTATTGGGATTGAGAAGCATCCAGCCATATGTGCCACAAGAGTTTTAAGACAACTAGGGAGATACCAAGTAGTTCTTGATGATGAAGATTTGAGTATGCAAGTAATCGAGTTACACCCTGAAGCCACTCTTCCCGAGGCTTTAATTCAGCAAATGTGGAATGGATGTCGATACTTGAAAGATGATACTCAAGTTCCAGACACTACAAAGGGCGAGATAAATCCAGGATATGCAAGGTGGTTTGAGAAACGATCCCGCATGGATGATGCACCAGAACCCGATCTAAAAAGGCCAACAAAAAGACCCCATGTTCAAACCTTTAACGACAAAATCCAAGAGCGGTTGATTTGGGGAGAAAAGGAAAAAGGGTACAAAGCAACTATCCATGCCCTAAAGGAAAATCTGAGAAGCCTCAGTTTGGAGAATGATTTGCAAGCACAAGAAGCAGAAGGCGAGAAGAAGAGTCTAGCTTGTGAGAAAAAAAATCTTCACGCTCAATTTCAAAAAATGAAGAAAGCTTCCGAAACACCAATGAGGAGTTGGAAGGATCAAAAAATCATCGCCAATCTTTTTGAAAAAATGCAAGATTGTGATTCCATTTTGGCAAAAACCGAAAAAGCGTTGAGCAAAGCTAAAGAAAGAATCCAACAATTAAACGAAGAGGCCAGATCTAATAAGGAACGCCAAGTAAGGCAATCCGAAGAAGACAGGGCAAAATTCAAGAAGGAAAAAGACCGTTGGATACATTCAGAAGCCCAACTTCATGCACAACTAGAAGAAGCGAGAAGATACAACAGAGAGCATCAACATGCAAATATCGACAGAGAAAGAGTACAAGCAAGACTCGATCAGGCCAGACTCCGAGCTCAATTAGAGTCAGCTTTAGATCGTGAAGACCGTATCAGAGATATAGCCACCACTCGCCAACAACAACTGCAAAACTAAGACCAACGTCTCCAAGACTTCAGGGCACAAATCCATGATTTAGCGGTTTACACATCTCAAAGTTATGTAAACTGCCAAGGGATGGATTGTGAAAGGTTTATAGAGCATGCACCTATTTTTTCCCGTCATCTGGCAATGGAGTTAGAAAGAATGTATCGTACGCTGGGAGGTCATCCAGGTCAAGCCCCACCATGAGCAGATGATCCAATGATTGAAAACAAAAGTGGGGAGTGGAGCATGTTCACAACTATTGAGAGTTATGTCTTTTGTTTGATTTGGGTTTGTGTCGAGTTTTAAACCATTTTATAATGTTTTTTCAAATGTAATGTCTGTTCCATCTTTGTAAAATAAATAAAAGTGTTGACAATTGCTTTACGTCCGAACTACGCAAGGTTTGATTCATGCGGGGGCATGATACGTAGGCAATCTCTATAAGATTCGACCACAATCATAAAAAATAAAAATAAAATAAAATAAGAGTGAGTAACAATAAAAAGACCAAGAAAAGCTGGGATGACACAAGCAGCCGGGCAAATGCATAATAGAAAAGGGTTATTTGTCTAGGAACATTGCATCTCAACGTGTAATCATATATGTGTTAAACTCTCAAAACTAACAAGTTTGCTCATTTCCAGAATTCAAGCAGTTAGTTTTTCTAAGAGATACTGGCATATTATCATTATCACACCAGATCAAAAGGACCGATACCCGAAAGTATGTCTATTCCGGATGTCGACACAGGTATTGAGATAGAGGAGATGGACGTTGGCAAAATGAAAGAAGAAATGCTTAAACTCAAGCAGCAAATGGCTGAGATGTACCGAGCCTGGTCTACAGGGCAATCACCCCCATCTTACCCAGCTAACCCTGCTCCATCACTAGCCCAAGCTCAGGATAATCTTACCACTGAACTATCCCCAAATTTCCCCATCTACCAACACTACCGAGGCACCACCTCTCAGACACCGCAGTCTCCACATCCGGAACCAGTTCCATACCATCCTCCACCAGTGACTCCTGTCTTCATAGCACCTCCCCCGGCTACATTCCACAAATCTCCTAGTGAACCTATACTCCAGGCCCAGGACAATCAATACTACCCCCCGGATCCCACCTTCAAAGCCTCCGAAATCCATTCAACTACTCCTCGTTTTGACCTCCCAACCGAAATTGACAAGCCAGCCAAAAATGCTGAACAAGAAGAGATGTTCAGAAAGGTCAAAAGCCTAGAACAATCGTTCCGAGACATGCGAGGGTTAGGAGGACAGGTCAGTGTGGCCTACAAGGATTTATGCTTATTCCCAAATGTGCAATTGCCAGTTGGTTTCAAGATGCCCAAATTTGACCTGTATAACGGGCACGGTGATCTAGTAGCCCACTTGAGAGGATTCTGCAGCAAGATGCGAGGAGCTGGGCGAAGAGACAAATTATTGATGGCTTACTTCAGTCAAAGTTTGAGCGGATCAGCTTTAGAGTGGTATACACGCCAGGACCATGGGAGATGGTACACTTGGGATGACCTAGCACAGGCATTTGCTTACCACTTCCAATACAATCTGGAAATCATCCCAGATCGACTATCTTTGACAAAATTTGAGAAAAAGCACAATGAAAGTTTTAGAGAGTATGGTTTCCGGTGGAGGGAACAGGCAGCAAGGGTGGATCCTCCTATGAAGGAAAGTGAAATGGTAGACTACTTCCTACAAGCCTTGGAGCCAACTTACTATGCCCATTTGGTTTCAGCGGTAGGAAAATCATTCAACGAAGTAGTGAAGATGGGAGGTATGGTGGAAGAAGGCCTCAAGACAAATAAAATCATGAGTTATTCGGCTATTAAGGCGACTACTCAAGCTATTCAAGGCGGGGTAGGAGGAATCGGAAGAAAGAAAAGGGAGGAAGCAGCGGTGATGGATTCAGGAACTTGGTCAGGATCCGGAGGTTCACCTCATTACTACAATCAACATCGATCCCACCAATCAACTTACCACCACAATTCACCCCAACACTACTATCACCCGTCGGAACTTCATTTTTCCATCAATCATGCACAAGCATACAATCAACCACCTGCTCATGCTCATTGGCGTGCCCCTGTCATACCAAGTACTTACCCACGAGCCTACCCCGGACCAGGTTTCAGGCCTAGGCAAGCATTCAGGGGAGAAAGGGAACAGAAAAAGAAAACCTTCACTCCATTGGGTGAATCTTACACTAGTCTGTTCCACAGGTTGAGACAGCTAGACATGCTAAGGCCGATACAATCCAAGCTGTCCAATCCTCCTCCAAAGAATCTGGACTACACCATAAGCTGTGAATATTGTTCCGGTACACCAGGCCATGATACAGAAAAATGCTGGCATTTGAAGAATGCAATACAAGAGCTGATTGATACTAACAAAATTGAAGTTCAAACCCCCGAAGCTCCCAATATCAACAAAAATCCAATGCCAGCCCATCAGGAGGCCAATATGATAGAAATAATACGGGCTGATGGGGAAACAAAGAAGCCATCACAAACCGTCATGATGATTAGGTCTCATGAAACCAAGCCAGTTAAGCAGTTAACAGAGGAGAAGTCGGTGCTTGAGCAAAACAAAAATGGTGATGAACCATCTGTGGTATTTGAGAAGGGATCTTCAAGCAAAGTTGCTACAAAGTAGGAAGGATTAAAAGTGATTGTACCAGGGGTCGCCAACAAACCCATTGTAGTCGTGGAAGGAGCCCGTATAGATCGAGTCATTATCAAGCCGGTAACCCAGTTACCAGTGATCAACAACAAATCCATTCCATGGAACTACGAACGGGTAACGGTAATGTATAAAGGAAAAAAAGTCAAGGAAGAAGTCTGTAAGGTGCAAGGCTTGACTCGGTCGGGAAGATGTTTCACTCCCGAGGAGTTAAGAAAAACTAAAAATCCAACACTAATAAAGAAAGCTGTGACGGAAGAAGAAGCGGAAGAATTTTTGAGAAAAATGAAGCTCCATGACTATTCTGTTGTGGATCAATTGAAAAAGACGCCCGCTCAAATTTCATTATTGTCATTACTGATCCATTCAGAGGAGCACCGTCAAGCTTTGATGAAAATCCTGAATGAGGCACACGTTCCTGATAAGATCTCCGTGAATCATTTGGGAAAAATAGCCAACAGAATCTTTGAGGCAAACAGAATCACATTTTCTGATGATGAACTGCCTATGGAAGGTACTGAGCACAACAGAGCTCTTTACCTCACATTGAAATGTGAAAACTCCGTAGTAACCCGGGTATTGATTGACAACGGGTCAAGCGCAAATATTTGCCCTCTCTCCACTCTGAGCAAGTTAAAAATAAAAGAGGAGAGGATCCAGAAGAATAGTATTTGCGTACGGGGGTTTGGCGGTGGAAGTAGAGATTCATTTGGCGACATAGTGCTGGAACTGACAATAGGGCCAGTTGAATTCACAATGGAGTTTCAAGTGCTGGACATAACTGTTTCCTATAATTTGCTGTTGGGTCGACCATGGATCCATGCTGCTAAAGCAGTCCCGTCAACACTACACCAGGTAGTCAAGTTTGAATGGGATAAACAGGAAATAGTTGTGCATGGGGAAGACAGTTTAAATGCTCACAGCGGTGCCATTGTACCAGTCGAGGGAATAGAAAATGACTAGGGACCATGGGTTTACCAAGTGTCCGACACAGTGTCGGTAGAGAAAATTCCAGAGGGGAAGTACCTTCCAAATCCAAAGATAACCTCTGCATCAGTCATGGTAGCCTATGAAATGTTAAAAAATGGTTTTATACCCGGCAAAGGTTTGGGCTCATCTTTGCAAGGAATTATACAACCAGTATCTCTCCCCGAGAACTGGGGAACATTTGGTTTGGGATTCATACCCACTGTCACAGACGTGAGAAATGCCAGAAAGCTGAAACAAAAGGCATGGTTTCTTCCAAAACCAGTCCCACATCTATCAAAGTCTTTTATCAAAATCGGTGCTAAAAATCACCCGATAACAACGATTCCTAAATCCTTGGTCAATCCTGAGGAGGAATTAATTGAAAGATTCGAGAAATTGTTTGACGATGTGAATATGGTGGAAAGCAGTGAAGGTTCTAGCAACACAGAAGTGCAATTCGTCGGGCCAGAGACAAGGCTTAATAATTGGAAAGCCACTCCTCTCCCCATTCGAAAGGGGTCTTGGTAGTTTATTTTCATTTTCCTTCAGTTTGTTTGGGTTACCTCAGGGTTGTAATCCCAATGTTTATCTTACAGTTTGTTTGAAGTGTGCAAACCTTGTTATCTTTCATCATCCAATAAAATACAGTCTCCCTTTCATTATCATTCCTGATATTTTTTTTTCTTTTCTTCTTTTTCTGTACAGTTCTTTTTATGCTGGCACTAGTGATATGGCATGCATGAGGAATCCTCAGCCCAGTCTTAAAAATCAATCTGATTCCGAAATAATAATTCAAGAAGTATATTGTGATTATGAATCAGAATATGATAAGGATGAGGCTTTCGAAGAGATTAGCAAAGAGTTAATTCATTTTGAGGAAAAAACCAAACCTAACCTGAGTGATACCGAAGACATCAACATAGGGGACACGAATAATATCCGAGAAACTAAAATAAGTGTCCATCTCAAACCAAAGATCCGAGAAGAGTTGATTAAAGCACTCATAGAATTCAAAGATGTTTTTGCATGGTCGTATGACGACATGCCAGGTTTGAGCACTGATTTAGTGGTTCACAAATTGCCCACTGATCCAATGGTGCCTCCTGTCAAGCAAAAATTGAGAAAGTTCAAGCCTGATATGAGTGTGAGAATTAAAGAAGAAATCACCAAACAGTTGGAGGCAAAGGTCATTCGAGTCACTCGATATCCTGTTTGGTTGGCTAATATTGTTCCTGTGCCAAAGAAAGACGGCAAGATCAGAGTATGCATCAATTATCGCAATCTCAACAAAGCAAGTTCGAAGGATAACTTTCCATTGCCCAATATCCATATTTTGATCGATAATTGTGCCAAGCATGAGATAGGATCTTTCGTGGATTGTTATGCCGGGTACCATCAAATTCTGATGGATGAAGAGGATGCAAAGAAGACGACATTCATCACCCCATGGGGAACTTATTGCTACCGGGTAATGCCCTTTGGTTTGAAGAACGCCGGGGCAACTTACATGAGAGCAATGATCACGGTGTTTCATGATATGATACACAAGGAGATTGAGGTATACGTGGACGATGTGATCATAAAATCAAAGCATCAGGCCGACCACGTTGGGGATTTGAGGAAATTCTTCTTGAGACTTCGCAAGTACAACCTCAAGCTTAACCCTACCAAGTGCGCATTTGGTGTTCCATCTGGAAAGCTGTTGGGATTCATAGTCAGTCGGCGAGGCATCGAGCTAGACCCATCAAAGATCAAAGCCATCCAAGAACTACCACCTCCAAGGAACAAAACTGAAGTAATGAGTTTGTTAGGGAGGTTGAATTACATCAGCAGATTTATTGCTCAGCTCACGGCAACCTGTGAGCCTGTTTTCAAATTGTTGAAGAAAGATGTTGCGGTCAAGTGGACTGACGAATGTCAAGAAGCATTTGATAAAATAAAAGGATACTTGTCAAATCCACCCGTGCTGGTTCCGCCAGAGCCAGGAAGACCTTTGATTCTTTACTTGACGGTCTTGGAAAATTCCTTTGGTTGTGTATTGGGGCAGCATGACCTCACCGGCAGAAAAGAACAGGCCATCTACTACCTTAGCAAGAAATTCACAGCTTATGAGGTTAAGTACACTCATCTGGAAAGGACATGTTGCGCCCTAACTTGGGTAGCTCAGAAATTGAAACACTATTTGTCATCCTACACTACTTACCTCATTTCGCGTCTGGATCCGTTGAAATATATTTTTCAAAAGCCTATGCCAACGGGGAGACTTGCAAAGTGGCAGATATTTCTCACAGAATTTGACATTATCTATGTGACTCGGACTGCAATGAAAGCCCAAGCATTGGCCGATCATTTAGCCGAAAACCCGGTCGACGAGGAGTACGAGCCATTGAAAACCTATTTTCCCGATGAAGAAATAATGCATATCGGTGAGATGGAGCAGATTGAAAAAACTGGCTGGAAACTTTTCTTTGATGGGGCCGCTAACATGAAAGCAGTCGGGATAGGAGCTGTAATTATTTCTGAGACCGGGCATCACTATCCTGTTACGTCTCAACTTCGATTTTATTGCACCAATAATATGGCTATATATGAAGCTTGTATTTTGGGGTTAAGGCTAGCCGCAGACATGGGTATCCGGGAAATCTTAGTCATGGGAGATTCGGATCTTCTGGTACATCAAATTCAAGGAGAATGGGAAACCCGAGACTTGAAGCTCATACCATACCGACAATGTCTACATGATCTTTGTCAGCGGTTTCAATCAGTGGAGTTCCGGCATATTCCAAGGATCCATAATGAGGTTGCCGATGCATTGGCTACCCTGGCATCAATGTTGCACCATCCGGACAAAGCTTATGTGGATCCACTGCATATTCAAGTCCACGATCAGCACGCTTACTACAATATGGTTGATTAGGAATTTGATGGTGAACCATGGTTCCACGACATCAAAAAGTTTATCAGAATGGGGATATATCTAGCACAAGCCACAGGGGATCAAAAGAGAACCATTAGGCGATTGGCAAATGGATTCTTCTTAAGCGGAGGAGTTTTGTATAAAAGAACACCAGACCTTGGATTGTTAAGATGCATAGATGCCAGACAAGCTACGACTGTCATGTCTAAAGTACATGCGGGAGTTTGCGGACCCCACATGAGTGGATATGTGTTGGCAAAGAAAATTCTCCGAGCCGGTTACTATTGGCTTACCATGGAGCGAGATTGTATTAGTTTTGTGCGCAAGTGTCATCAATGACAGATACATGGGGATTTGATTCATTCTCCACCATCTGAGTTGCATACAATGTCGGCACCATGGCCCTTCGTCGCCTGGGGCATGGATGTGATTGGGCCAATTGAGCCGGCAGCATCCAATGGGCACAGGTTCATTCTGGTAGCCATTGATTATTTTACCAAATGGGTTGAGGCCAAAACATTCAAATCAGTGACCGAGAAAGCTGTGGTCGATTTTGTTCACTCAAATATCATATGTCGATTCGGAATCCCAAAGGTGATCATCACAGATAACGGTGCTAATCTTAACAGTAACTTAATGAAGGAAGTATGTCAACAGTTTAAGATTACACATCGCAACTCTACCCCATATCGGCCCAAGGCGAATGGAGCAGTCGAGGCAGCCAACAAAAACATAAAGAAGATACTTCGGAAAATGGTAGAAGGTTCAAGACAATGGCATGAAAAATTACCATTTGCGTTATTGGGATATCGCACTACTGTTCGCACTTCAGTAGGAGCAACTCCTTATTTGTTGGTATATGGCACTGAGGCAGTAATTCCTGCAGAAGTTGAAATTCCTTCCCTTCGGATCATCGCCGAAGCTAAGATTGATGATGATGAATGGGTCAAAACCCGTCTGGAACAGTTAAACTTGATTGATGAAAAACGATTGGCAGCAGTATGTCATGGCCAATTATATCAAAGAAGAATAGCAAGGGCATACAACAAAAAGGTGCGTCCCCGAAAGTTTGAAGTGGGTCAACATGTGCTGAAACGTATTCTTCCACATCAGGTTGAAGCAAAGGGCAAATTTGCCCCAAATTGGCAAGGACCATTCATTGTGACCAGAGTATTGTCCAATGGTGCATTATGTTTAACAGATATTGAAGGAAAATGCATAGACATGACTATCAATTCTGATGCGGTAAAGAGATATTATGCATGATTTCTCTTTGATATAGTTATTAAATGTTTGTATTCGGAATTATTTCAATAATTGGAATGACAAAGGCAATTTATTCTGCTATCCAAACACTGTACCCTTTGTTTCCCCTTTGATCCACATTCGTTTCTTTCTTACCCTCTCTTGGAATCAATGAAAGTCAAATAAAAAAAAAGATAGAAAATCACTATTATTGTAGTGAACTATGTTTGACCTGATTCCTCAAAGAGGATACGTAGGCGCCTCACGGCTCGGTCATAGGGTGCATAATATGCATAATGTGCACAAAATGAAACATCAAGAGACCCCAATCAAGGAACTGGGACAAGAATTGTATTGGCAAATAAGAAAAATGATTCCAAGGGTTGTAATTTTTAAAAACCCTATCAAAATTGTTTAACTTTTGATACCTTTTCATTCCAACCACATACCAAAAGACCTTTCGACCAATCCTAGAAAGAACGCCGAGTCAAACAAATGAAGATGATTCATAACACTTTGGTCCAAACAAGAAGAAGTAATGAAAATGAGAGAGTCTTATAGGTGAAAACCCTCACGGGCACCATGAGGCGACGGAAGCTGAGAGAAAGAAAAATAAGAGAGTCTTATTGGTGAAAACCTTCGCAGGCACTATAAGGCGAAAAGGAATTAAGAAATGAACAAATGAGGAAGATTTGTCGGTGAAAACTCTTTTGGATACTGCAAGTCGAACAAGGTTTGTAAATTGGCAAAAGTAAAATTGGGTTATGGAAATTTTGGGAAAACAAAATGAAACAATCGAAAAAAGAGATTGGTTAAAAAGACTGGGTTGATTAATCCAAAATGCATACCCTGATCATTGGTGCCAGTGACTCCAATAAGATAAGTTCTTTATTCCTTCTCCAACAGTCATCCAAATTTGGATTTTTCTTTTCATTCTATATTGCCGAAAATCGTCATGTTTTCATCACTAATAATCTTACTCTTCTAAAGCTTTTTGAGGTAAGTTTTGTTCCAAACCAAATAAGAAGGAATGTCAAGGTATACTACCAAGATTCAAGATTGCATAAGGCAAAATACGGCCATGATGGGCAGGAAGTAATAGGATAAAAATAAGATATGGGTGTAAGAAAAGTTGAATCAAAAAGTGGTTCAATAATGTCAGGGGAGACATATGATTACACTTGAAAGGGTTTGAAGTGAAAACAACAGTTGGGGATCCTATGGTTAAGGATTAATTACAAAGACAAAACTGTCTTTTCAACCGCTCCAAGGCAATAAAACAAGACAAAGAAAAACCCCACCCTCAGCAAGAATGCCACAACTGACCACCTTGCTTTAAACTGATGAAATTTTCTTTGATTTGAAACAGGGGCAAAAACAACAGTTGTGTCAGGAAACACCCGGTGAAGGAAATAGCAATCAGGCGTCCACCTGGAGAAAAAGGAAAAAGAAAGGAAATAGCAATCAGGCGTCCACCTGGAGAACAAGGATGAAGAAAAGAAATAGCAATCAGGCGTCCACCTGGAGAACAAGGATGAAGAAAGGAAATAGCAATCAGGTGTCCACCTGGAGAACAAGGATGAGGAGAGGAAATAGCAATCAGGCGTCCACCTGGAGAATAAGGAAGAACAGAAGAAAGGAAATAGCAATCAGGCATCCACCTGGAGAACAAGGATGAAGAATTGAAATGGCAATCAGGCGTCCACCTGGAGAACAAGGATGAGGAAAGGAAATAGCAATCAGGCGTCCACCTGGAGAACAAGGATGAAGAAAGAATTAGCAATCAGGCGTCCACTTAGAGAACAAGGATGAAGAAAGGAAATAGCAATCAGGCGTCCACCTGGAGAACAAGGATGAGGAGAGGAAATAGCAATCAGGCGTCCACCTAGAGAATAAGGAAGAACAGAAGAAAGGAAATAGCAATCAGGTATCCACCTGGAGAACAAGGATGAAGAATTGAAATGGCAATCAGGCGTCCACCTGGAGAACAAGGATGAGAAAAGGAAATAGCAATCAGGCGTCCACCTGGAGAACAAGGATGAAGAAAGAATTAGCAATCAGGCGTCCACCTGGAGAACAAGGATGAAGAAAGGAAATAGCAATCAGGCGTCCACCTGGAGAATAAGGATGAAGAAAGGAAATAGCAATCAGGCGTCCACCTGGAGAACAAGGAAAAAGAAAGAAAATAGCAATCAGGCGTCCACCTGGAGAACAAGGATGAAGAAAAGAATTAGCAATCAGGCATCCACCTGGAGAACAAGGAAAAAGAAAGGAAATAGCAATCAGGCGTCCACCTGGAGAATAAGGATGAAGAAAAGGAAATAGCAATCAGACGTCCACCTGGAGAACAAGGATAAGGAAAGAAAATAGCAATCAGGCGTCCACCTGGAGAACAATGATGAAGAAAAGAATTAGCAATCAGGCGTCCACCTGGAGAACAAGGAAAAAGAAAGGAAATAGCAATCAGGCGTCCACCTGGAGAACAAGGATGAAGAAAGGAAATAGCAATCAGGCGTCCACCTGGAGAACAAGGATGAAGAAAGGGAATAGCAATCAGGCGTCCACCTGGAGAACAAGGATGAAGAAAGGAAGAAAAAATCAGGCGTCCACCTGGAGAACTAGGATGAAGAAAGGAAATAGCAATCAGGCGTCCACCTGATCAACAAGGATGAAGAAAGGAAATGGCAATCAGGCGCCCACCTGGAGAATAAGGGAATACAACTGAAGTATCAGCAGTCAGGCGCCCACCTGGAGAATAAGGGAATACAATTGAAGCATCAGCAGTCAGGCGCCCACCTGGAGAATAAGGGAATACAATTGAAGTGTCAGCAGTCAAGAGCCCACTCATATAAGAAAGGAGCACATTTGGAGTCAATAAAGCAGAGGAGACCAACCAAGTCCCCAGCAGGACACAACAAGAGTCCCAAACAGATAAAGAAAATACGAAACACAATGAAAGGAAATGCGCAAAAGATGCCCAAGAGTCACCAAGACATCAAGACAACAAGAAACGCAAGGGCAGGATCTAGATAAGATTTTGTAATTCATATACCATAGTCTAGTTTAGATTTTTGTTTTACCTTTAAAGCAGGGTGTAATAAGGAGGTCAGCAAGCAGTAAAAGCAGCACGAAACAGCAGTAGCATCACAGTCCCATGGTAGTCCCAGCTACCCAAAACTTCCCGAACTACATTGACCTGATTCCTTTATAGCCAAGGATATGTAGGAAACCTTTGAAGCAGAGGTTCGGTCAAATCTTTCAAAAAAGTGCTTCCCACAGAGTATTCGAACAAGCAAAAATCGCTCGTATCCGCTCACTTTATCTTTGCACGAAAACTCTTCGAGTTTCCGCACAAAGAGGGGCAGCTGTGAGCACGTGATTTTTGCCTCACGAAAACTACTCTAAAATAAATCAAAAAATAAAACAAAATTCTCTTAGTATGCAATTTTTAGAATTTATGTGGCGTTTATTAATTATTTGTGTTTTGTCCGTAAATGTTTACTTTGTTATAGTTAAATGAAAAAATAAAATAAAAATACATGTCGCATGCATATCTAGGATTTAATTATGCATTTAAGAGTTAATTAAAAATCACAAAAAATATGCATTTATCTTATTTGTTCGTCATTTAAATATGCAATTGTGTGATTAATGATTTGTCTTGTATGTTAATGTTTGATAAAGGGTGATTAATGTTTTGTAAGGTTAATTTTGTTTTTATAATTAAAATTAGGAATTTAATAATTAGGAATAAAATAAGGAAATGGAAAATAAGTTATAAAGGTAAAAAATCGGACCTGGACTGAAATCCAGGCCCAAACAAAATCAACTTTCCCACAGCCCAATCCAAACACCCCATGTTCGGTCCAATTCAACCAAACCAAACGACGACGTTTGGTCATATTTCATCAAGGGCCGTTGGATTAAATCAATCCAACGACTGATATTCCACACCCCTTACCCATAACCCCTACCCGATCCATTGCCCGGGCCGACCCATTCCCCAACTAAACCAAAACGACGCCGTTCCTGTAAGTGGATAGATCCTGGCCATCTATTCCGCTTGATCCAACGGCTTAGATCAATTCACCCCTCCCCTATATAAACCCCAAATCCATACCCCGGCCCCCTAACTAAACACCCCCCTCCTCTCCTGTTCATCATCATCTCTGAAAATACACCCCTAACCCTAGCCGCCCTAACTCCCCCTCACCTGAAACCCGGTGGCAACAACGCTGCCGGTCACCACATTAACACCCCTGAATCCCCTGACCATCCTCTATCCAAATCTGTTAGCCACTGAGCTCGAATCCTCCTGGAGGTTCTCGAATCTTCATTTGAAGATTCGAGCCAAACTCAGATCCAAACCAACCAGTCCCTAATTAACACCATAGCACCCCCTAACCTGCCTCGTTATGGATCTGTTGTTAGTTTGGCTCGAATCACCTCAGAGCTTCTCGAATCTTCATTTGAAGATTCGAGCCAAACAAGAACTCACCCAGATCTGTCTCACATTCACACCCAATGACCGCTAGGCCTCCCTCACCCCTAAGGCATCTTTGGTTCCCTTCGAATCTACCCAGAATTGGTCGAACCCTAAATTTGAAAAAATTCGAAACCCTAAAATGCCAAATCATGGGAGTTGTCCGATTAATTAAGGGATTGAGGTCTAAGAGACTTTAATCGAGGTATTCTCAATTGAGAATACTTCGAATAAATTCTGTTCAGCCTCAAAAGGTCCAAATCCAAGTTGACCCTGTGTCCGTATAAATTTGAAGGTTCAATTGTATTTTTCCTACTCCTTTCTGTGTTTTATGTGTATATTGTTGCCTGTTTCAGTAGCCTGTGTAATTTTCATATTTGTTTATTTGGTTCTGTGATTCTGTCTCATACCCGTTTATGAGATCAAATTATAGCATTGTCTCTGTTGGTTATGATTGTTTACAATATGTATAATCGACTCGATTAAGTTCGTCGATTAGTTGTTTTGTAAATTCTTATTTCCATTAATGATTGTAACAACCTGTTTATCTGTTTTGGATTGATTATTATCATTTTTGTTGTAATCAGTTGGTTCTTGTTTGATAAGTCAGAAAGTTTGTCAAACATGTGTGTGTTGGTTTCTGAGCAGTTAGTTTCAGGCAATGTCAATACTGACAATGCCCCCTGCATTTGTTGATCTTAGTTCAGTTTTGAATTTCAGTCGAAATGATCCTGCAGGTTCTGTGTAATGTTAGTATGTTTTATTCAAGTTCAATGTTCAGTCTGTGAATTCCCTGTTTGAATTCAATTCTTGTCAATCAGTTATTAGAAATGTGGTATACTGTCTCAATCATAGATTGCATTTCTTTGTTTAGCACAATCTGTGGGGATATAATAGCTGTTTGATGTTAGGCAGATTAGTTTAAACAATTTTTAAGGTTTGGGCAGTTTTTTAGTCTGGGTCAGTAATAACATTAGGATTTCAGGGGTATTTCTGGGATTGAAACAGTACGGATAATATGTTAGTATTAGTGTGTTATAGTGGAATGTTGATGACTATAATTTATTGGGATAATGGGAAACAAAGGATAATGGGAATGCTGAAAATAAGGAAAAAAATATCTTTAGTGGCTGATTTATTAGAAAATCAGCCTTAGTGTTATTTGAGTGGAGATTTCCTGATTTTTTAAAAGAGAAAAGGGTCCAGGCAGCATTAGAGGGCAAAGTTATATAAGAGAGGAGTTAGGACTGATTTGAAGGGAGAAGTAGACACAGAAAAGAAAAAAGAGGAGAATCAGATAGAGAGAGAGAGGAATCTGAAAATTAGGAAATACACAGAGAGAGAAAAGAGACACAAGGAAAAACTAAAAAAAAAATCAGAAACAGAAATCTGAAAAGAAGGAAGAAAACAGAAAAAGAAACAGAAAAGAGAACACTCACACATAATCTGAAACAGATATAGAAGAAGGAAAGAAAATCAGAAACATAGTTTTCTTTGAACCTGTCCGGGTCTTGTTTGTTGATATTGCTTGGGTTAAATTTGAAATTTTTCTTAAAATTCTGTTACTGTTCGTCTGGTTCCAAGGGTCTTGTTATTTTGCTCAAATCTGCTGAATTATTTGGCAATTTCTGCTGATTTTGTTGCTGCTGCTACTGCTGAAATTTGCCTCTTTTACCCTCATTTCCAGGTATATATCTTTAGACTCGTGCTGTGGAAAATTTCAACATTGCAAAAATGAATGAAATTTGGAATTAATATTATGTCTTCTACTCGTTTAAGTCTATTAGTTTAAATTGCAGCTTTGTTTCAGTTGGTTAATATAGTAGTATGTTTGACATGATGACTATTAGTTAATCATTCCCTTTTGAAGTTCGTATAAGTGTTGTAATAATGTTATCTATTTCAGAATTTCATTAAAGTATAGTTATGATTGAATTGTCAAGATAGGAAACATGGCATAAAGTTGGCCATTAATTAAGTCTTGTGACATTGTTAGTTAGGTACAGAATAGTATGGAAATATCAAGAAAATACATTATTAGCCTATTTTGTTAATTATTTGGTTGTTGTTTAAGGTTAGATGATGTTGGTTGCATTTTGTTCATATATGGCGTAATAATGGTTATGTTTATAATCAATAGTTGAAAGGTGCATTGATAAAATCCGTTATGTTCACAATGTTGGAATATGGCGAATGGTGTAGGGGTATATTCATGTTATATGTGATATCGTCTTATTAAGTCAACAGGTAGATTAGTTCTCATTCTTAATAACAAATGGTCTAGTTATTTGAATGCAATCAACTCATTTCTTTAAAAATAATGTAAAAGATAAGTCAACAATTTTTACAACGTGTAAAGTTAGTGTTTGCCAATAGTTCGCATAAGTTGAGAATAAAAATTGGTTTAATTATGTATATCCCAAACTCAATCATAAGCAGAATTAACCAAAATAATCATGCCTATTGGATTAAGAACAAGTGATGTAGAAGGAGATTGGGCTTATAAATTGTAACAATTTTAAGAATGTAAAATAGCATTCGCTACAAATAGAATAATGAAAATTCTTCGAAAATATCGCTTCCTTTCATAAATTAATTTTTTTTAGTTTTATACGCAATTCACTTTTTGGGTATACACATATTGTATTTACGAGAAAAATAGTAGTATTAATCATACGTTGTTTATTTTTTACTCTTTAAATTTGAATGGCTTGGAGGAATATAATTCACACGCAAAAAATATAATTCGCGGTCAACACTTAATAAATTGTGAATTCTTTTTTCAAAGAATTTAAAGGCATCTCAAATAGGGATTTCTCATGACTTTCACATAAAAATGTATGGATGTAATAAATAATTTGTGGAAATTTTATACTACCATCAAGAATATTTTTCGTGATTAGGGATACGTTCGCGTGACCTGATTATATTTCTAAAAGCAATTCGAATTATGCGTTCGCGCAACTTCGAGCGAACATTTAATAAAAAAAGGGGTTCTTCGGAGAATATCAAATTAATTTCATATAACCCGAGATGTGCGGTTCATTATTTAATTATACAAGAGCGACGAACGTTCTTAATTTTATTCTAAGCACGATTTCGAACATAAGTCTATTTTTATAATAAAAATAAACAAAAAAAAATAATAATATTATCAATCTTATTGTGTACACGTATGCGTGACATGATTCTTCACGTTCATAAAAAATATACAACACGAATATACGTACGCGTGATTCGTTTAAGGGTCTATAATTATAAACAATCTAAGGCGGTAACAGAATTATATAACAACAGAAAAATTTATTTAGTAAATCAAGATAATTAAGCCAAGTATAAAAAATGGTTAAGCGACCGTGCTAGAACCACGGAATTCGGGAATGCCTAACACCTTCTCCCGAATTAACAGAATTCCTTACTCGGATTTCTGGTTCGCAGAATAACAAACAGAGTCATATTCTCCTCGATTCGGGATTAAAACCGGTGACTTGGGACGCCTTAAAAATTCCCAAGTGGCGACTCTGAAACAAACAAACAAATCCCGTTTCGACTGTCCTTTAATTGGAGAAAACTCCTTCGCACCCTCGCCGGGGGCGGAAAGAGGGAGGTGTGACAATGCCGGGTTTAAGCACCAATCTAGTGGTTCACAAATTGCCCACTGACCCGGCATTTCCTCCCATCAAGCAAAATTGAGGAAGTTCAAAACCGACATGAGTGTGAAGATTAAGGAAGAAGTAACCAAACAGCTGAATGCTAAGGTTATTCGGGTCGCTCGATATCCTGATTGGTTGGCTAATGTGGTGTTAGTGCCAAAAAAAAAAGATGGAAAAATCCGGGTGTGTGTTGATTATCACCGGGTGTGTGTTGATTATCACAATCTGAACAGAGCAAGCCCAATGACGCTTTATGTTTAACAGATATCGAAGGGAAATGCATCGACATGGTTATCAATTCTGATACAGTTAAGAGATATTATGTATGATTTCTTGTAATTGTAATTGTTGTTTGTTTGTACTTAGCATTTATCGGAGAATGAAATGACGGGGGCAATTCTTTCTTTTATCCAAACACTTTAACCTTTGCTTCCCCTTTTAAGCCTTATTTATTCTTTCATACCCCTCTTTTTGGAATCAGTAATGAAAATGAAAGAAAAAGAGAAGAAAAAAAGTAAAGATAATAAAGACAAAAGAAAAATCACAAGAAAAAAAAACAAAGGAATTGGGAACTACGTTTGACCTGATTCCTCAAAGAAGGATACGTAGGCGCCTCACGGCTCGGTCATGGTATAACAAAAAAAATCCCCAAGCAAGAAAACTGGGGCAAAAGTTGTGTTTGTAATTTTGGGAAAAAAGTTCGATTCCAAGAGTTGTAATGTTTTACTCGTCAAAATGATTTTGAACCCTCTTGATACCCCTTTTCTTTTAGCCATACACAAAAACCCATATTGATGTCCAAAAAAGACCTCCCGATCAGTATCCGAGAAGTGCCAAGTCATGCAAATGGAAGTCGGGAATAATACTCTGATCCCCAGTAGAGAAGAGGATCATAAACTAGAAATGAATTGATAACCGAAAAGAATACCCAGCAGAGAGAGTCATATCGACAACACTCCAATACCCAACTGAAAAATAAAATAAAATGAGAGAGTCTTATCGGTGAAAACCTTCACAGGCACCATAAGGCAACGAAAGATGAGAGAAATAAAACGAGAGAGTCTTATCAGTGAAAACCTTCACAGGCACCATAAGACGACGGGAGTTGAGAGAAACGAGAGAGTCTTATTAGTGAAAACCCCTCGAAGGGCACTATGAGGCGACAAGATAAGATTGGCGGAAAGGATCCGCATTTGGCAAAGAGTTGAGTGCCTGTTTATCACCAGCAACATGAGGCCGTCCGAAGGGTTAATTGATACAAATAGACTGGGTTGATTAATCCGGAATGCGCGACATGATCGTTGGGATCAGTTATATCATTCAAATAAGTTCTTTTCTTTCCTTTTCCCCAACATTTGTTGAGAAAGACTTCTTCTTTTTCTATTTTTTGAGATCATCACTTTTTCATTTCTTGGTTTAAAGACTTTACCTCCCCAGCAGTTTGTTTTTGAAAAGGATTTTCAGAGCTTACTACCAGTTACCAAAATGATGCAAAGCAAAATGCGAATAGGACAGGCCAAAGATAAGGCGATAAAGCGAAAAGAAGTTGGTCGCAAGACCGAAGGATGAATGGGTCTAGATCCCAAGAGGACAAAATTTCCAAGGGAAGTTGGAGAAAAACAGTAAAACAACAGTTGAGAAAATTGTGGACCTAATTCAAGAGGGCCCCCAGCAGATCATCGAGATATAGGAGCATCCCTGACAGATTTTCGACCAAGTTCCAAGAGGGTCGGACAACACAGAGTGGGGAAGGAAGAAAAGGAAAATTCATCCCCAGCAAAATAATCCCCAGCAAGTTTTGATAGCATAATGAAACACAGAGCGGGGAAGGGAGAAAGGGAAAAAACCATCCCCAGCAGGTGTGACACGATCACTCACCATGTTTTAAAACTAACAAATTTTCTTTGATTTGAAGCAGGAAAAGGAAATCTTATTAATGGCGAAAAAACATGCCACAAGGAAAAGCACCAAAACTGGGGCAGAAAATTTTCTGCCATTGTCGAAAATTTTCTCGGAGGAACGAGGAAATCAATTCAAGTTTTAAGGGATAGCAAGACAGCACGATTTTAAGAAAAACAGTCGGGGGTAAGACAATTTCAAGTTTAGAAGTCGGGAGCCCGCCCGTATAGTAGAGGTATACAGTTCACTCTTTAAATTTCAAGTTTTGAAGACGGGTCTATCCAACCTCGAATAGGATATGATGGGTCTATCCGCCCTCGAATAGGATATGATGGGTCTATCCGCCCTCGAATAGGATATTTTGGGTTCATCCACCCTCGAATAGGATATTTTGGGTTCATCCGCCCTCGAATAGGATATTTTGGGTTCATCCGCCCTCGAATAGGATATTTTGGGTTCATCCGCCCTCGAATAGGATATTTTGGGTTCATCCGCCCTCGAATAGGATATTTTGGGTTCATCCGCCCTAGAATAGGATATTTTGGGTTCATCCACCCTCGAATAGGATATTTTGGGTTCATCCGCCCTCGAATAGGATATTTTGAGTTCATCCGCCCTCAAATAGGATATTTTGGGTTCATCCGCCCTCGAATAGGATATTTTGGGTTCATCCGCCCTCGAATAGGATATTTTTGGGTTCATCCGCCCTTCGAATAGGATATTTTGGGTTCATCCGCCCTCGAATAGGATATTTTTGGGTTCATCCGCCCTCGAATAGGATATTTTGGGTTCATCCGCCCTCGAATAGGATATTTTGGGTTCATCCGCCCTCGAATAGGATATTTTTGGGTTCATCCGCCCTCGAATAGGATATTTTGGGTTCATCCGCCCTCGAATAGGATATTTTGGGTTCATCCGCCCTCGAATAGGATATTTTTGGGTTCATCCGCCCTCGAATAGGATATTTTGGGTTCATCCGCCCTCGAATAGGATATTTTGGGTTCATCCGCCCTCGAATAGGATATTTTTGGGTTCATCCGCCCTCGAATAGGATATTTTGGGTTCATCCGCCCTCGAATAGGATATTTTGGGTTCATCCGCCCTCGAATAGGATATTTTTGGGTTCATCCGCCCTCGAATAGGATATTTTGGGTTCATCCGCCCTCGAATAGGATATTTTGGGTTCATCCGCCCTCGAATAGGATATTTTTGGGTTCATCCGCCCTCGAATAGGATATTTTGGGTTCATCCGCCCTCGAATAGGATATTTTGGGTTCATCCGCCCTCGAATAGGATATTTTTGGGTTCATCCGCCCTCGAATAGGATATTTTGGGTTCATCCGCCCTCGAATAGGATATTTTGGGTTCATCCGCCCTCGAATAGGATATTTTTGGGTTCATCCGCCCTCGAATAGGATATTTTGGGTTCATCCGCCCTCGAATAGGATATTTTTGGGTTCATCCGCCCTCGAATAGGATATTTTGGGTTCATCCGCCCTCGAATAGGATATTTTGGGTTCATCCGCCCTCGAATAGGATATTTTGGGTTCATCCGCCCTCGAATAGGATATTTTGGGTTCATCCGCCCTCGAATAGGATATTTTGAGTTCATCCGCCCTCGAATAGGATATTTTGGGTTCATCCGCCCTCGAATAGGATATTTTGGGTTCATCCGCCCTCGAATAGGATATTTTGGGTTCATCCGCCCTCGAATAGGATATTTTTGGGTTCATCCGCCCTCGAATAGGATATTTTGGGTTCATCCGCCCTCGAATAGGATATTTTGGGTTCATCCGCCCTCGAATAGGATATTTTGGGTTCGTCCGCCCTCGAATAGGATATTTTGGGTTCATCCGCCCTCGAATAGGATATTTTGGGTTCATCCGCCCTCGAATAGGATATTTTGGGTTCATCCGCCCTCGAATAGGATATTTTGGGTTCATCCGCCCTCGAATAGGATATTTTGGGTTCGTCCGCCCTCGAATAGGATATTTTGGGTTCGTCCGCCCTCGAATAGGATATTTTGGGTTCGTCCGCCCTCGAATAGGATATTTTTGGGTTCATCCGCCTTCGAAAAGGATATGATGGGTCTATCCGCCCTCGAATAGGATATGATGGGTCTGTCCACCCTCGAATAGGATATAATGGGTCTGTCCGCCCTCGAAAAGGATATGATGGGTCTGTCTGCCCTCGAATAGGATATGATGGGTCTGTCTGCCCTCGAACAGGATATGATGGGTCTGTCCTCCCTCGAATAGGATATGATGGGTTTATCCGCCCTCGAATAGGATATTGAATTTAATCCTTCCTCAAAAGGACATTTAATTTATTTCGATCCGAGTGGTCCTGCTTGTATAAACATTGCCAAAATATATATTTTCATAAATCATTGCCAAATGTAGTTTATTTTCAAAGTTGCTGATGAAAGTCAGGAGCCTGCCTGGAGAATGGAGGGCGTTAAATTCTAAGATTGTTGAAGAAGTCAGGAGCCCGCCTGGAGAATGGAGGTTTTGTCATCTTTCAAAAGTCAAGGTGGAGTTTGGAGCCCACTTGCATAACAGGGGAATACATTGAAGTTTGAAGTCAGTAAAGCAGAGGGTTACAACAAAAATCCCCAGCAGAAATCAGAAGGAAGACCACAAGTCGAGCTAGAAGTAAAGAAATACCAGAGGAAACACAAAGCAACAAGGCAGCAACAATCACATGACCAAGCTCGAGAATAAATCTTTGTAATTCATAGATCATAGCTTAGTATAACTTCTTGTTTTATTTCTAGCAATGGTGTAATAAAGAGATCGAAAAGCAGTGGTAACAGCATGCAACAGCAGTAACAGTAACATCGCAATCCCATGGTAGTCCCAGCTACCAAAACTTTCTGAACTACACCCGACCTGATTCCCTTATAACCAGGGATATGTAGGCTGTCCAAAACCAGGACTCGGTTGCGCCTTTCCTTTTTTATTTTCTTCCTCTTTTGAATAACGATATGATCAAAAATTAGTCGCATTGTTCACTTTATCTTTGCCCGAAAGCTCTTCGTGTTTTCGAGCAAAGAGGAGCAGCTGTGAACACCTAATTTTTGACAACACTTCTTTTATGTAAATATTTTAGGGGGTTTTAACCTACTATTATTTTAGCTTTATTACACTTTTTATTATAGGATAAAAATACCAAAAAAAATTAAAAGGTGAATTATCACTATTAATATTTTTTTATTATTTTTTGTTTTTTTTATATAAAAAAATCCGAAA
Organism: Nicotiana sylvestris; assembly: GCF_000393655.2. Taxonomy (NCBI): domain Eukaryota; kingdom Viridiplantae; phylum Streptophyta; class Magnoliopsida; order Solanales; family Solanaceae; genus Nicotiana; species Nicotiana sylvestris. The sequence continues at coordinate 152,313,841 of NC_091059.1, forward strand.
ATATTTATTTTATTTTTTTTTTAAAAAACATAATAATTTCGGGAATGATTTAAAAAAAAAAGAAAAAGGGAAGTATTGAATAAAAAAAATATAAAAGTAAAAATAGGTGGAATTCTATTTTAAAAAAAGTAAAAGAATGTAGAAAATTTAAAAAAATAAAAAGTTTTGTGGAAATTTTTAAAAAATTTAAAAGTAAAAGAAGGTTGGAATTAAAAAATAAATATAAAGGTATCTGAAAATTTAAAAAATTTAAAGTAATTGAAAGTAGCATTTTTAAAAGAAAAAGAAAAGATAGTGGTTTGTTTTTTTAAAGAAAAGTTAAATAAAGTGAGATTCTCTTTTAAAAAAATAAAAAGTGGGATTTTAAATAAGATAAAAGTAATTAAAGTTGGAATTTTAAAAATAAAAGTAAATAAAGGTGGGATTTCTTTTTCTAAAAAAATAAAAGCAATTTGTAAGTGAGATTTCTTTTAATTAAAAAATAAAAAAAATAAAAAAACAAATCTGAAAATTTCGAAAATTTTGATATAAATAGAAGAGAAAATTTAGGAAGAAGGGGCTTCAAAAAAGAGGAAAAACTAGATAGAGAGAAGAAAAAAAGAGGGGTCGGAGAGATCGGTATACACTCGATATACGCTCTGGATACACTGGATATACATGGACAAAATTCATTTTGGAGAGAGTAAAAACGATAGAACCAAATTTTCTGAAATATTGAGAGCGGAAGAACACCATAGAGAGTTCAAAGCTAGAAAGACAAACAAAGAGAGATTTCCGGACTATTTTTCTTCTCCATTTTTACTAGTTTTCTCCGTGTTGCTGGGATTTCTGGATTAAGGTGTTGAAACTAATGTGTTGGGCTTTCTGCTGCTGTATGTTGCTGTGTTACATACTACTTTGCTGACCTTCTTCTTCTTGTATTGACAATACCAGGTACACAACTGTAACTTTGGCATATTGTAAGCTGAAATGTGAAAGCATGAATACACATGAAGAATGGAACTTTGAAGTTTTAATTTAGCTTTTTCTTTGTTTCTTTTACTAATTGTATTTAGGCTATTTCATGTATTATTATTCTGTAATTTCTGTCGCTTTGCATAACTAGGCATCTTGTAGTGATGTATTAAATAATACTTTGCTTTAACTTGATTATTAGGTAGTATATATTTAAGCATGCTCATTACTGTCAAACTGTTTAATAATTGGAATAAGAGGAAAATAACATAAGTTGGTCTTTAGTGAATCGGCTTGGCAAAACTGATTAAGTTCACTGGCTATGAAGGTTTTAATATTGTCAACATTAGGTTAATCGTGAACATGTAGCTAAATTTAGTTAAAGCATGAATTTAAATTAATTTCGTGAATTAGGCATTATGGCATGATTTGAGTTCAAACAAGACGAGTTAACGTTTAAATTTAATAAACTTTCGAATATGCATTAGTAATTAAGATTGATTCTAGTTTCAAATAGTTGTAAATAATTAATTCCAACGGTTCAAGTCATCTAACAATGCGAGTTTAATCTAGTTATAGGATAATTAGTTTCTTTTGAATATATTATTTGTCGATTCCGTATTTTATTTATAATTTCAATTTTAGTAATATTCCTTTCTGTTAACATTTGTCTTAATCTAGCATTTAATATGTTACGTTTTTTTAAGCATGTAATTAATTAGGAATTTTCTCTTTTATTTTAGAAACGAATTTAATAGAAATGTAGTCATTTTAGGATATCCTTAAAATAAATGAGGCGTGCTTCGCCAAAATAAATACAAAAAATGCGGGGCCGTAAAAAATTATTTGTTTTAAAATACTTAGATTCCGGGACGGGCCGTTTAGCAAATTTCACGGCCCTAGCCAAAATAATAGCAGCGCGTTAGTCTTTAGGCGCGTATTTAATAATGTTATTTTCCTAAACTCGGGTGCACATTTATGTGACCAAAATCCAAATCTCAACGGACTCGAAGTGTGTCGACGACCACGGGTACATTGACTGTGACGTGGTTCGAGATATATTTTCACGAGGTTGCAATTCTCGATAAATAATAATAATAATAATGATAAAAGCGGTTAAAAGTTAAAATTCGCACATATGTTCAACATGTATTATATCAGATAATCAAGCCGAATATGACAGTTGAGCGACTGTGCTAGAACCACGGAACTCGGGAATGCCTAACACCTTCCCCCGGGTTAACAGAATTCCTTATCCGGATTTCTGGTGCGCAGACTGTTAAACAGAGTCATTCTTTTCCTCGATTCGGGATTAAAACCGGTGACTTGGGACACCATAAATCTCCCAAGTGGCGACTCTAAACAAATAAATAAATCCCGTTTCGATTGTCCTTTAATTGGAAAAAACTCCCTTCCGAGCCCCTTTGCGGCGGCGCGGGTGAAAAAGGAGGTGTGACAAGAGTATAAATAAAAAATAAAACAATCTTAAAATAAAGTGCACCAATGGTCTAATGGTAGAATAGTATCTTGTCACAGTACACACCCTCGTCCGATTCCTAGATAGTGAATCTTTTGATTACATAATTAAAATGCCGACCAACTTTAGTCGGTTTTTTTGCAATATTTTTTTTAATTTAAATGACCGACCAACGTTAGTCTGTAATTTCTGACCAACTTTGGTCGGTATATTAAAACGACCATCAAAATACCATTTAAGCGTATTTGGTCGCATTTTGGTCGATAATTGACCATAATCGATCAAAGTTGATCGATATTTTTGGTATGCATTTACCGAATTTTTAGTAGTATAGTAACCATATAATAAATTCAAAATCTGTCTTATCTTAAAAATTGACATTTGTAACCGTAGCGTAAAACAAAAATAAAGAGCCATCGATTCTCACTGACGCAACGTAAATACGTAAGTATTCATTGTTCAAATTTCAATGTTACACCTAAGTTAATTATTACCGTAATGATTCCTTCCATTCAGAGGCGGCTCAATAGTCTTGGAGTCCTAAAGCCAAGACGTAATAAGAGGTCTTAAACTTATTTAATAATTTTAAATATTTTCGTTGAAGTTTATTATTTTACTTTTCGAGATACAATTTCATCTTGACGATGTGACCAACCTCTTTAATCTTTGTTGAAAGATGACTAACATTGTTAAGATTTTATTAAGTTTAATTTTCTTTTTTTCTTTTTACATGACCGTCGCATTGCCTCCTAAAGTAATAATCGTGTAGAAATTTATATTTACAATGATGATAAATATTTTACGATCTAATTAGCTTGAAGCATGTCTATATAGATCTTGAAAGAAAATATCTTACAAAGTTAGAACTGTAAATAAAATTTATTCAAGTTGGAGTAAGAAGAACTAGAAAGTAACTACAGATTTAATTGTCTTTCACTTTCATTTGAATTTTCTCAACCAACTCCGAAAAAAGACCACATAAAATATAAAACTATGTTATTAACGATTGGTGACAAAGTAGCAAAAGATGGTTGAAAAAATTTCTTATCACTATTTAATAATAAATACAATAAATATTCAAATTACATATAAAAATAATAGCTTTTGGGGCCTCTAATTTTGTGAGGGCTAAAGCGGCCGTTTTGATGACTTGAGGGTTAAGCCGCCTCTGCTTCTATCATTATTTCAATTATCTATTAAAAATCCATCTGAAACTGTTTATAGCCTGATTTAGTACTGAAAGAAGGAGTAAAAATTGATTAAATTCTATATCTGGTACTAAGAAAATTAATAGTAACAACTTTCAATGTTTGCTTCGTCTTCCAACACCGCCACTTGAGATAAAGAAGTATGTAGCTAGTAATACCTAGGTTGAATTTTATAAGGGTGGTTTGGTACGAGGTATAAGAAGATATAAGGATGATATAAATATTTAATATTATCTTAATACTCTGTTTGGTTAACAAATCAGGTGTCACTTATACCTTTTTCTTAGAAATTATGCAATTGTCATTCTTAATACAACATACCAAACAATGAATAAATAACAATCCCAGCATAACTAATCCCAATATAACTTATCCCAATATAACTTATCCCGGCATAACTTATACCGGTATAAATCGTATTCCAACCAAATGACCCCTAAAAGAATACTATTAACATACGTTGTACTCTTTAGCATTGGCATTGTTTGGGTCCACTAGTCATACTGTCACGACCCCGGTTCGCCCTCCGAGAACCATCGTGACGACACCTAGTCCTCTACGACTAGGTAAGCCTAAATTGCGGAAGATAACCAAAGTGCGGAATGAAAATAGAATGAAGAGTGAATAAACAGTGTTTAAAAGTGCCGCCCGGCATACACAATATTTAACTCTCAAACCAATACATACTTCGAAGACCCGAAAACCCATGAATCACAAGCTAAGGATCACTACACAGTACTCTAACTCCAGAATATCTAACAAGGAAAAGAAATACAAAAGGGCAAATGTTTAAAAACTAGAATATAAAGGGACTCCTCGGTCTGCGGACGCGACAGATATACCTCGAAGTCGCTAGAGCTGTCGCCTCACTTCAAGGGTGATAAGACTGAGTCGCAGTACCTGGATCTGCACATGAAAAACATGTGCAGAAGGGGCATGCGTACACCACAACGGTACTCAGTAAGTGTCAAACCTAACCTCGGTCGGGTAGTGACGAGGAAAGTCAGGGCCCTACTGAGGTTAAATAAAATATAACGTTTGACAGTATAGAACAGAACAGTATAAATAAATACAACAGTAAAAGTAACACATGATATAAAAGGGCAACAACAACTATTACAGAGACAAGGAAAAACACGGAAAGAAATGCGACTTAGCATCAAAATAACAACCGGGGATCTCCCAGGATACCGCCCTGTAGTCCCATATGTACATATCCAATGAATCTCCCGGGTTCCCGTCCCGTAGTCCAACTCATAGTGCACAGGGATCTACCGGAATCCCTTTCCGTAGTCCCAAATGTAAATACCCAATGGATCTTCCGGGATCCCGTCCCGTAGTCCAACTCATAGTGCGCAGGGATCTACCAGAATCCCATTCCGTATTCCCAAATGTAAATACTCAGTATTGGAGGAATCTACCGGGTGCATTCCCGTGGTTCCATATAACTGTGCAGAGGGATCTACTGGAATCCCACATCCGTCGTCTGATCGCTGCCAACTCCACACTACTAAAAGGTAGGAAGAGAGGATCACAATAGCTTTTACCCGATATGAGGGTCGGGATCGATTTCCACAGGGAGCTAGGAATGGAGTCGAGTATCTATCTAGACTAGAGTTGTGTATTTGTTCCTAATGTCACTTCCATACATTTTTGGGTTTTTGATTATAAACTACTATTATCAAACTATTAATTGAAACTAGATTATGCTACGAGATAATTGTTAAGTTGTATCTAATGGGAAGAAAGGCACTAGGGTCATGACATTACCTAGGTGGCTAATTGACGGGTAGATGTTACTAAGGTTCGATTGACATAATTGGGGCTTATGCTATAACCGTTGCACAATTTTACCCACTCTCACACCTCTTGGTAGAGAGAGTAATTTTGCCCAATTGACTCTCTCAAGACCAAATAGGTAGGCAAATTAGCTCAAGAAACTAGGGTTCAAGTTGGGTAATTACTCTTTCGAGGCTTAACCCTTTAATTGGGACTATCAATTCTCTTGAGTCCATCCCAATTCCTTGTTGGGTCAATTTTGAAGACATAGGCTCTCTTTCTCAAGAAGAGCCAAGTCAACTTAGCACAAACTAGTGTTTGCAACCACCAATTCATAGATTAAACCATAAAATTGAGCCAAATAACAAACACTCATAGTCAATCTAACAATAGATGGTAACACCCATCAATTATCCATACTAGGGTTGAGCCACAACTCTAGCTAATGGGTTTAGCTACTCATGCTTGAAGGAGAAAATAGAGAAATAGATGAAGAACAAGGCATATTAATTAAATGCTAAATTATAATACAAGAATCTATCGTTAATTTGAAGCTAAGATGCCAAAAATGGCTACAGATGAAGTTCCCACGAGCGCATCTAAGTTTTGGATATATCTGATGACCTAAAAATGGTTAAATATTTTATTTATACTAGGCTGGAAAAACTGGACAAAAATACCCCTGCGGGGTCAACGCGGGTCGCATAAAATAGATCGCAGCCGCGCTAGGATCTTGGACTTCAATTATGGGCTCTCTGACTTGGGCTCCGCGGACCGCGTAGAATGGACTGCGGCCGTGGAGGCAGCTGTCGCGGTCCGCACAACCATGACCGCGGATCACATTGACATTTTCCATCTCTCTGAATATCTCTATCGCGGACCGCACAAAAAGGCAGTGCGGCCGCGAAACCTTCATCGCGAACCGCACAAAAAGGCAGTGCGGCCGTGGAACCTTCACCGCGGACCGCACAATGTGGACTGCGGCCGCATTGCCTGGAGCCTGGTTTTGCCATCTCTCTGAATCACTTAGTGCGGCAGCATTCGACTTTGTGCAGTACGCACTAGGCCTGTTTACCCTCAGTTTACTTTGTCTTTGATATTTGAGCAGGTTTCACTCCTTTTGAGCCGATCTTTGACATTTCGTCACTTTATCGATCAAACCTGCACTCAAGCACAACTTATGAGCCTTTTGGGACTATTTTGTAACGATTTATAATCAAAGCATAAGCAAGCAGGATCATGAAACTCGTTAAAATCCCTACTTATCATAGTCCCAAAACAAACAGACAAGGGGGAACCTACCAGAATCCCACATCCGTAGTCCCAAAATAAACAGACAAGGGGGAGCTACCAGAATCCCACATCCATAGTCCCAAAATAAATACACAACAGCAACAAGAAAATATACAGAAATGACAAAATTTCATATTAAGGAAACAAGTGATTCTAGTCTAGCATGCTGCACAGAATTCAGGTAAGATAGGTTAAGCAAATAAAGCAATCAAGTCACTTAGACATGCTTTCCTAAACTAACAACATGCTTAATAGTGCAAGTAATAAAAACAGGAAAGGAAACATACTAGTGATTACTTAATGAAAACCGGATTTCCAACAATTAGCACAAGTACACACTTGTAACCTCATGTGCAAGGCATTTCAATTACCAAATAAACCAATCCTAAGGGAAAGGTCCCCCACACAAGGTTAGACAAGCCACTTACCTCGAACCGGCTCAAAATCAACCCAAAACCACGCTCTTGCCATGAGTACTCGACTCCAAATGGACCAAATCTATTCAATTCAATTGCATAATGTAAATAACACTTCAAGTAACTGATTCTATAAAGAAATTCTAAGCTAATACGCGAAATTAGGTAAAATAACCAAAATGCCCCTCGGGCCCACATCTCAGAATCGGGTAAAATTTATATTTTTAGAATGTTCACGCTCTCACGAGTTCATGCACACCAAAATTATCCAAATCCAAGGTCAAATTCACAATCAAAAGTCGAATTCTAGGTCTAAGCACTTTCTTCCAACTTTTCCCCAATTTTCATCTCCAATCCTAAATTAAATGATGAATTCATGTTTGGATTAATGGGTTACAAGAAAAAAGGATTTAAGAATCATTACCCAATCGATATCTCTGAAAATCCCTCAAAATCTCGCTCAAATCCGAGCTCCCAAACTTAAGTTTTGATAAAAATGGCTAAACACTCGATTTTGAATTTAAACATTCTGCCCAGGCGCGTTCTTCTTCGCGAACAAGAGGATGCGGTCGTGAACGCGATGCAATAAAGTTCCACTATCCAGTTTCCCTCTTTGCGAATGTGATGCCTGAGTCAGGAATGCGATGATCATTTCTTTCCTCCTACGCGAATACGAGACTGCCTTTGTGAACGCGTAGGCACAAAGTCCCACAGTCCTCGCGAACGCAGAAGTTACTTTGCAAACGCGAAGCATTAATTCCTCACCAGCCCCAGCTCCTCTTCGCGAACGCGAGACCCCACTCACGAATGCTAAGAAGGAAACCAGAACTGACTGCTGCAACATTTTTCTGCAATTCTCTAAGTTCAAAAATGACCCGTTGAGCATCTGAAACACACCCGAGGCCCCCAAGACCTCAACCAAACATGCCAACCAATCCTAAAAAATCATTCAAACTTGTTCCAACCTTCAGAATGGTCAAAACAACATCAAAACACCTATTTTTCATCGGATTCAAGCCTAAGAATTCCAAAAACTAAAAATACGTTTTCGATCAAAAAGTCTATCAAACCCCGTCTGAATGACCTGAAATTTTGCGTACATGTCACACTCAACACTACGGAGCTACTTCAACTTCTGGAATTCCATTCCGACCCCTGGATGAAAATCTCACTAGCGAACCGAAAACTTCAAAATTTGACCTTTCGGTATTTCAAACTTAAATTAGTTATGGACCTCCAAAACACAATCCGAACACGTCCCTAAGCCCGAAATCACCCAAGGGAGCTAACAGAACCATCGAATTTCCATTCCGAGTCCGTCTTCACATTGTTCCGTCTGCGGTCAACTTTCCAACACTTAAACTTTCATTTTGGGACTAAGAGTCCCAAACCTCTCCGAAACCCAAAATCGAACATCCCGGCAAATCAAAATAACAGAAATAAACTTGAGGAACGTAGTTAATAGAGGATCGAGACGTTAATTCTTAAGACGACCGGCCAGGTCGTCACACATACACAATTAAAACAAAAGTCTAATGACTTTAGTTGTATGAAATAAAATAGTATGGGGTCCACAAAGTAATATTGCTAGTCGTTTACTCTTTTTATAGTACCTATGCATTCATGTCTTTATAGGTATTATCTTAACCTATATAATATAATATATTATATATAAATCTATAATTACTATATTATTGTTATTATATTCACTCCATAACTATATACTACCTATACCTATGCACGTTTTTTTTCTTTTTCTAAAGTTTACTTCACTACATGAATATTCAGTAAAATACTATAAACTTAAAAAATTAACTTAAGGTCTATTATTAAAAATATCGGGTTATTACAACAGTGTCCTAGCCGCTATTTTGAATAGAATGGAAGAAATGTGGAATAAGAACAAGATGCTCAGAGATCAAATGGAAAAACACTAGAAATGAGTAGACAATATACCTTGTGTCCTTAAACTACTGCCGAAAAGGGACGCCGATAGGTTCGTAGAATAGCCTTGTAATGAGGAAGCGGCCCCATATGTCATACCAAAGACCTTCAAAATGCCGTCGTATCTCAAAATATATGATGGGACAACCAAACCCAAAGACCATGTGACTCATTACGTCACCGCCGTGAAGGGCAACGTCCTCACCAAGGAACATGTGTCTTCAATTTTGCTGAATGGCGAAACCCTCTCTAGAGGGATATTAACATGGTATTCACAGCTACCAACCTACTCCACAGAAACGTTCGAACAAATGGTTGACAAGTTCGTGACGTCACATGCTGGGGACAAGAGAGCCGAAACGAGACTAAACGACATCTTCACAATCAAGAAAGACCTATGAGAGGGACTGAGGGACTTCCTCGCCTGATTCAACAGGGTAATGATGACCTTATCAACTGTGAACGAGGGGATGGTAGTTGCAGCTTTTTAGAATGGGTTGAGTAGAGAGGGTTCGAGAGTGACCAGAAAGCTGCTAAGCCGATTAATGAGTATCCTCCAACCACTTGGGATGAAATTCATAATGCCTACCGTGCCGAGGTCAAAGCAGATGATGACGACCTCAATGGACCAACTCGACAACTCATCTTGATACAAACCGAGCCCAGGAAAGAACGAAGAGAAAACATGAGGAGGATTACCCAGCTTCGCAGCCAAACAAGGAACGACATCAGCCTTATGTCAGAGCACCTACCCATCATTCCTTTCGTTATGATAATGGTCGTCTAGGCTGAGGTCGGGGACTCACAGGAACGAGATAGGTATGCCCCTTTGTTATTTACTCACGATTTTGGTAATTCACCTAAATAGGTGGTCTACACCTTTGAGAAGATTGGAACGAAGGTAAAGTGGCCGCCAAAAATGAGGTCCAATCCGAGCACTAGGAAATCTAACGCCCTCTGTGAATCCCACCAGGATGCAGACACAAAAAAAACGATTGCATCACCCCAAGGGAAGAGGTAGCGAACATGTTGCAGCAAGGGCACCTCAAAGAGCTGCTGAGCTACAAAAGAAGGAACACCTTCGCCAGGGGTCGAGAATGACAAGTCCCGCCGAAGCCACCCTCACCAACTCGAACCATCAATATGATTATTGGTGGAAATGATGATGCCTCTATCAATAGTGTCAAGTTCACTGCCACCTACAAGTTCAAATGATCGATCACCCACTGATCTCATCCAAGTCACACCTCTATTTAAGGTTATGAAACGGTCGATGCTATAGTAATACCCAATAAGGCGTCGGGGTCAATTTTACATAGGGAGCTAGGAATGGAACTTAGGGGTATATATTATAGTGTATGAGCTTGAATTATCTCAAATTTCACTTCCACAAACTTGGGTTGTTTCTAGGTCTGATTTAAACTAAGATTAGAAACTAAGAATTGAAACTAGGAAATTATTTTTGTGGTTATTTTTCTAATAATATAAAAAGCCTAGGGCTATGACCTTCACCTAGGTCTTTGCCTAACGGGTTATAGACTTTATAGCTTGCTTTATTGGTCGGGGTGTATTATAGCTATCAACACTCGAGTACCCACTCAATACCTCTCGATTAGAGAGTGATTTTACCCAATTTGACTTTCTCAAGTCCAAATGGGTATTAAACAAAACAGTTGATACAAAGCTCAAGTCGGGTTTTACTATCTCTAGGTTCAACCCTGTAATTGAGCTTATCAATCTCATGATTGACCCAATGTAGTATTAGCCAAGTTTTCTTAGACTAAGTCTCTCTCTTCTCAAGTAGAGACTAAGTCAAATAGGCATGAACTAATGATTGCAACCATTAATTCTACAATTAAAAGCAAGAACAAGGCTAAATAATAAACACCCAATCATAAACAAGCAATAAATCAAACACCCAATAAGATTACACTGTAGGGTTGCATCACAACCCTAGTGAAAATTTAGCTACTCATGCTTAAGATAGAAGAAATAGAAGAAGAAATGATAATTAAACCGATATTGATAATTAAAATGATGAAATCTTTATTCAAAAAGCTCAAAATAGCAAAAACTACTAAAGAGAGTAAAGAAAACCGTCTACTGTAGCAGTCGATGTCAAAATTTAACCTAAAAAGGTGAAACTCTTCTATTTATACAGGGTTGAAATTTTTGGACAACAATGCCCTTTCGGAGGTTCTGCGGCCGCGCAATTTCATGTGCGATCCGCACTTTGCTTCAGCCTGACAGGATTGGAAACCTGTTGCCGCATAATTCTGAACTGCGGCCGCACTTCTTTCTTTCTACGGTCCGCACAAATGTGTCTGCGGCCGTACCTTGCTCTTCTGTGGTCCGTACAATTGTGACTGCGGCCGCACAATAATTGTGCAGTCCGCACTTTTGTTGAACTTGAGATGCAGGTTCTCTGAACTTTTGCTCTTATCCAGTTTTTGCGGCCGCACATATCATATACAGACTACATTGTTCATACTTCTCTGATGGTCTTCACATCCCGCGGCCGCAGATGATAATCTACGGTCCGTACTTCTGTTCTTTTGTTCCTGTTTTTGTCCTTGAGTTCAGATCACTCCTTCTTGATTAGTATTTCATTTTGGGAGCTCATCTTCCAATATTCCTGCAATTAAGCACATTTCATAAGTTTACGGGAACACAGTTAAGCACTTTTGGACTAAAATGTGAGTTAAAAGGTGCTAATAAATAGTCAAAATCTTCACTTATCACCCACAAACGGTATGACAAACTCGAAGAAAGTATCGTATTCGACGAGTCAGATGCCAACGATTTGAATTACTTTACGAATTTTAGATACTGATGTTAAACGTATCATGGTGGATGATGGAAGTGGAGCATGAATTATCTATCCCCGAGTCCTCGCCGAGTTGAGACTCGAGGATAAGATAGAGCCACGTTGCATCTCACTAACCGATTTTAACAATGCAGTTGAACAGACTTCGAGAGAAATTACACTCCTCGTCCTCGCCGGTGGCGTAACTCTGGAGACAATGTTCCACATCATGGACCAGGCCACCATATACAATGCCATAGTGGGACGATTATGGATACATCCTATGAGAGCCGTCCCCTCCAACTTATACCAAGTTATCAAGTTCCCATTACCTTGGGGAATATTCAACACACGAGGGGAATAATGCACATACCGGGAATGCTACCGAATCGCCATGCACAACACGATAACCCAACAAAAGAAAGAAAAAGAAAAAAAGCATAGTAATGAATAGGGTCGCGGTCGCCACATGAAGGATCTAGGGAAGGCATTATGGACCTCGAAACGGTCGAACCCGCAGAATCAGCCATTGAATACCTCGACCCCGTCCAGTTAGACCACAACGACCTCAGTAAAAAGGCTTACATCGGCTGTAACCTCTGAGAACAAGGTAAATTTATCCAATTCTAAATAATTAACGTAGATTTGTTTGCCTATGCCAGGCATCCCTAAAGAGATCGCCACATATAAACTGAACGTCGACCCCTTCTATCACCCAGCGAGGCAGGTCCGACGAAAGTTTTAACCGACCATCAACGATGTTGTCCAAGAGGAAGTAGAAAAGCTACTAGCGAATGACTCAATCAGGGAATCAACATACCCCAAATAGATAGCCAACGTGGTGATGGTCAAAAAGAAAAATAGGAAATGGAGGATGTGTGTGGACTTCACATACCTAAACAAAGCCTTCACAAAAGATTCATTTCAATTACAACATATTGACCAACTCATTGGCGCAACGGTCGGGCACGAGCTACTAAGTTTCCTAGATGCATATTCGGGTTATAACCAGATACTCATGGAAGAAGAGGATCAAGAAAAAACACGTTCATCACCCATAGGGGAACATATTGTTATAGAGTCATGCCATTTAGGTTGAAGAATTCAAGGGCTACCTCTCTGAGGTTGGTCACAAAAATGTTCAAATACCAACTCGACAAAGCCATGGAAGTATTTATCGATGATATGTTGATCAAATCTGTGAAGGCAAATGATCACATCGACCACTTAAAGGAAGTTTTCGACATACTAAGACAATACAAGATGAAGTTAAACCCCGAAAAATGCGTGTTTGGTGTAGCCTCGAGAAATTTTTGGGTCTCTTTGTATCACAACAATGAATTGAAGTCAGCCCATATCAAATCAAGGCTATCGACCGGATACCTGAGCAATTGAATACTAAGAAGCATGTCCAAATATTGACTGGTCAAATCGCCACCCTATCGAGATTTATCTCGCGTTCGTCCGATAGATTTCATAAATTTTTTGGCATACTAAAAAAGGATAACGAACTCGAGTGGATGCCCGTCTGCGTGCAATCACTACAAGAATTGAATGTGCATTTGTCATCGCTATATTTACTCTCGAAGCCTGAACCCGGGGAACACCTCCCTATCTACCTTGCCATCTCCGAAGTAGCAGTAAGTGCGGTCCTGCTTCGAGAAAGTAAAGGTACACAATCTCATGTTTATTACATAAGCAAAACACTTATCGACGCCGAGACGAGGTACCTACACCTTGAGAAATTGGCCATGGCATTGGTCGTAGCTTCACTGTCATAACCCAAAATCCCTTCGGAGGAGTCATGATGGTACCTAGTTTTCAAAACTAGGTAATACTATTAATACTGAATGATAACAAATTCTACTAAACAACTGTTGAACATGAACCAGAAATTTCTAAATAAACCAACAGTCTCAACATAATATAATATCCCAAAATCGGTAGAACAAGTCATAAGCCTTTCTAGGAGTAATTATACATAATAAATATATCACTATTCCGGATTAATAGGAAACAATGGGAATAATTACAATAGAAGGTGATTTCGGAGCCCGCAAACGCCCATTAGGTGTACCTTGAAGTCTCCATCCATACCAAGCTTAAGTGTTAAAACCAACTCGATCCGAAATACCTGGTTCTATACAAAAATGTGCAGAAACGTTGCATGAATATACCACAGTGGTACCCAGTAAGTATAAAGCCTAACGTCGGTAGAGTAGTGACGAAGCTATGTCTAGACACCTACCCAACATGTAAACCTGTGTAGGATATGGCATAAAGCTAACAAGGAAGGAATATCAAAGTAATTCCAATAGCAGACAGAAATCAGATTACAAACAGTAGTAACGATAAGGGGAACACGAATGACAACGAGAAATAACCAAGTAATTAAAAAGCAACATAGTCAGGATACGGATGAAGTATAAATGTGTTCAAGTAGGGAAAACAATGTCAACTCAACCAACCAAATCATTACTAGTACACGAATTTCAACAACCCCACTTCTCGTAATCTCATATCATAAATCACAACTTCCAAACCTTTAACACACGTGGCACCTTGTGCTTATATTTTCCATCTCACTTCAAGAATCCACGTACTAATCGGTACATAATATCCGTGTCAAATGCTAATTAGGATGTTCAAGAGATTTATTTATATATCATATAGTAAAATTACAGTTTCTGAACCAAGAAGGAAATCAATGAGAATAATGAGTTTATTTTAGAAATCATTTGGGTGAAGAAAATATATTTTTCAAATAAAATAAAGCATCACATAAACTGCTGAATTTAATGTAGAATTTATTAAATTAAAACATAATAACAATTTCTTTTTAAGTAAAGTAAAATATGACAACTATTACAAATGATAAGGTACCGAATAAAACGATGAGTTTTAACTTAAAGGTCACATAAGGTAAACATGTTATTAATTCTTTTATTTAAAATCGCTATATTACTAACAACTCAATAGGATATGAGGTAGTGACTCAACATAGTAAATTCATCTTGAAAATCAATTCAGCAATTAGGAAAAAAATTCAGTAAATGATGGAAAGGCAATAAATCAATGACAACAATTCAATCCACTGAAACTAGAGAAAGACCATAAATACAAATTCTCATAGTCTCGTGTGAAAGAACCGAAGACAATACAATATCACAGAGAATACAAAATAATAAACTATTGCGGCGCGCAACCCGATCCCACCATATAACACTATCCACCATTATTCCACCATGTAAATATCAAATAATAATAAATGCATGTATGCTGCGGCGCGCAATTCGATCCCACCATATAATCACAGTCAATATCATAATAATAAATAAAATATATTGCGGTGCGCAATCCGATCCCACTGTATAATATCAATATCATAATTCACCACATCAAGTCACCCTTATTTCACCTATTGTAGCGTGCAACCCGATCCCACCGCACAATATCATAACAATAAAAAAATATATTGCGGCGCGCAACCCGATCCTACCAGATAATATCAATATCATAATTCACCCTTATTTTACCATAACAGTCCACCGCTATTTCATATGTTGCAGCGTGCAACCCGATCCCACCATACAATAACAATATCACAATATAAATATCCTCCCTTATTTCACCACCTATCTTATTTCACCTGTTATGGCGTGCAACCCGATCTCCTGTACAATAATTTAAATCAACAACAACAATTCAATAACTCTATTTACAAGAATTTCTACAATCAAGGGTATCAATACACGACAACAAAGGAACTACGTAAAAACCGAAGGAATACAACAAACTTTACTAAAATGACAGGACATGTAAGGGGCGTGATAACTAAATATGCAATCACAACAGTTTGGACATGTAGCAGATAACACAAGGTTATAGAAAAAACTCAACAATTAAGAAGTAACAAGACAATAAGTAAGGCAATAACTTCACCTAAGACATATAAGGGCCAAATAACGAGTAAGAGGTACAATAGGTGCTAACAACGTCAAATAGAGCATGTAAGAGTAGACTAACAACGAGATACCACATGTTATGACAATTCAATTAAAGCCATGGAATGACACTTGACACTCTAAGCCGGTCAATTACCACATATAGACCGCATACCCACTCGTCACCTTGCGTACACGATTTTTATATAACAAGATAGTACAATTACTCAATTCCTAAGGGGCAGTTCCCCCTGCCCTCCCCTCCACAAAGTTAGACAAGACACTTACATTAAAGAAGCTTGACCGATACTCTAAAATGACATCCTCGAGTGAAACAACCTCCGGACGGCTCAAATCTAGCCAAAATAACTTCATCATAAATAAAATTTATAGAAAACAATTTCGGTAATAAAGCTTCAATCGTTAACAAAAACTAAAAAGTCATTCCCCGGTCCCGTACCTCGGAACCCGATAAATTACAAAACCCGAACACCCATTTCAATACGAGTTCAACCACACCAAAATTATCAATTTTCGATACCAATTCGTCCCTCAAATCATCATTTTACAATTTGAAAGGTTTCTTCAAAAATTCCCATTTTCCTCAACTCACATCACTAATTATAAGGTAAAAATAAAGATAGAATCATGGAATATAATAAATTTCGGGTGAAGAACACTTATCCAAATGATTTGCTTGAAAAACCCACGAAGAATCGCTCAAAACCGAGCTCTACAACTCCAAAAATGATAAATATGGCTAACCCTAGTAATAGAGTACTTTTATATTCTGCCCAGGTATTTGTACATTGCGATCGTGGAATTTCAATTGCAATCGCGAAGGGAAAATGTCTACTGTCCAAATTTAATGCTACATGATCGTGAATAGATGAGTGCGACCACGAAAAGGGAAAATTCTGATGCCCAAGGAATACACTATGCAACCGCGAAAGGGAACCAGCTGGGGATGTGCTACACGAACGTGGACAGTTAAACGCGAATGCATTGAAGGGAAATGCACACCTACACGATCACGGACATTAGTGTGCGAACACAAAGAACAATTATTCCTTCCTCCAAAATTACACTATGCGAACGCGATTAAGAAAACCAATACCAGCAAAACAGCAGTCCAACATCATGTAGAAATGGCCCGTAGTCCATTTGAAATACGCTCGAGACCCCCGGGACCCTGTCGAAACATGCCAACAAGTTCCACAACATAACAAGACTTGCTCGAGGTCTTAAATCATATCAAACAACGTCGAAACTACGAATCACACCACGAACCAAACTTATGAACTTTCAAATCTTCCAACTTCCAAAACTCGTGCCGAAACATACCAAATCAATCCGGAATGACGTCAAATTTTGCATGCAAGTCATACAACTCTCAAAATTACATTTCGACCTCGATATCACCAAAGTCAACTCTCGATCAAACTTCTCAATCTTCCAAAACTTCAACTTTCCAATTTTTGCCGAATACTTCAAATTACCCTACGGACCTCCAAATATAAATCTGGATGCACGCCTAAGTCCAAATTTACCATCCAAATCTATCGGAATTGTCGAAACTCCAATCCGAGGTCAAATACTCAAAAGTCAAATCTTGGTCAATTCTTTCAACTTCGAGCTTCTTAAATAAGAGTCACTCCTTAAAATCCTTTCCGAACCTCTCAGAAACCCGAATCGATGATGCACGCAAATCATAATACACTGTGTGAAGCTACTCGTGTCCTCAAACTTCCGAACCGAACGTAATTGCTCAAAACGACCAGTCGGGTTGTTACATTCACGAAAGCTTAGACCCTATTTCAAGTGCCACCCTATCTCAGTCATTACTACTTTCTCTTTAAGAAGCATTTTACATAAACCGAGCTATCAGGGAGGCTACACAAATAGGACATCAAGCTAAGTGAGCACGACATCACATACCAGCCGCGAACAACAATAAAGTCGCAAGTAATCGTCGACTTTGTCACAAACTTTAGTGCGAAAGCAATGCCTGAGGCCGAGAAAGAAGCCATTCAAGCTTCTCTTCAAACACAAGACCTCTGGGTCATGTACACCGATGGTGGATCCAATGCCTCCGGATCCGGATTGGGACTCGTACTCGAGGTCCCCACCGGCAAAGTAATTCGCCAGTCCATAAGATGCCCGGATATATCTAACAATGAGGCCAAGCATGAGGCCGTAATTGCGGGGTTGAGGTTAGCACTCAAATATGGAGCGAAGCAGCTGAAACTCCGCTGTGATTCTCAGCTCGTAGTCAACAAAGTCATAGGGACTTTCCAAATCAAAGAACAAAGGTTGCAAAAATATCAAGCCGAAATCTGTAATCTACTGTCCAATTTTTACGAATGCCAGCTACCAAATCCCACGAAATCAGAACATCGAAGCAGATGGCTCCGCCAAAATGGTCGCCGCCACCAAAAACATCACGGCTAGGGGCTAAAGCGTAGTCCATCTCCTCAACTCATCACTAGATCAAATCGAGGTAAGATCTGTAAGTTTAAGTTGGGACTGACGCAATTGTATTATTACGTATTTGCAAGATGTCACCCTCCCAAACGACAAAAATGAAGCTACAAAACTAAGAATGCAAGCGGCCAAATACAACCTCCTTCATAATGACTTATACAAGAGAACATATGGCGGTCCTTTGGTAAAATGTTTAGGCCCAAACCAAACGCAATGCATCCTCGAAGAAGTCCATGAAGACCATTGCGGTGCTCATTCCGGTGATCGAGCACTCGTCAGGTGCCTCATACGGGCCAGGAGCACGAACTAGCTCCTTGGTATTTACTAGCAAATCATGATCCATCGGGATTGTGATGGTCCTAGAACCTCCATCCAGCCTCACATCGAGTTGGGTGGGCCCCTCGTCGATCATTTTTAGATGGTACAGGTCCATGTTGGAACTCGACTCATCGTCCTCCTCGGTGATGGCTTTCCCCCTGTCTTCGACTTACGAAGAAACATCCATTGCCTCCCTGGAGGATCAAGCCTCATTTTGCCTCGAAAGTATGGGGCCGCTATCAAGTTTCCCCCCATGACTGTTTCCTCATCGGGATGCACCAGTACGACCACGTCCACCTCTCCTAGTTGTAGGGCCTTAGAGCTCGTCGCAATACGTTCTCCAATATGTATTGTTGTTTTCTCTCGAAGACAAAGTCACTATCCAACGAGTCAACGACCGCTGAGACCCCCCCTCTCCAGGCCGTCCACGAATCTCTTCTTACGAGGCCTTAGATCTCCATCATCGGGGGAGATTTCATCATCCTCATCGACCAGCAAAAATAGTTGAGGAGCAGAGGCATCAATTGGAAAGGGGACAGATTCAGAGACCGCATTAGTCAGGACGAGGCCGGGTGCAGAAGGTGCAGTAGCCATGACGGGGGTAGAAATCGAAGGTGTAGTAGCCTTTCTCCTAAAAGAGTGCACAAGTGCCCTGTTCCTTCGAGAAAAGCCCCTGACTGGACCTGAGAAAGGAAGAAATATAGAAGATTACAATGAAGTAGGCCAACATACAACAAAGAGAAACTACAGTCACAACCAAAAAAGAGAAGTTACATGCGGAAAGGAGACCCGATTTGAACTTCTTAAAGAAGATCAACCAGTCACGAATCCTTGCAGCGTGGGGGAGAATTTGCCCGACCCATTCGGCGATGCGTATGACTAGAGGGGGAGGATGATTGTTGGCTATAAGAAAGATAGACATGGTTGCTTAACTAACCCAAAATAGGCAAAGAGATGCAAAAGGTAAAAATGAAAGAAACCTGGACATTTACGTGTATGATCCCAAGCCTCAGGGAAGTCGTCGACATTAGCCACGACGTCCTCAATTTTTACGTAAAAGAAATCAAGCTAGAATTGGTGGCTGGCCTTGTTGTCCATCTTCACTACCAAGCACTTGCCTCCACGGTGACAAAGGTTTAACATCGTCCCTCTATAGAAGCTAGGAGCGAACAAGTGTACCAAATGCCACACTCTTACCTTGACTCCAGCACGAGCTCAGCAAATTTGGTGAGCATCTTTATGACCTTGTAAACATATGAGTCGAAGCGGGGAAAACGCCATAGTGGCGGCAAAAACTCCTCCAATAGAGGAAGATGGGAAAATGAATAGCTGATAGTGAACGAGTAGGCATATTAGGCATATAGAGCGTAGTACCCTGGACGGTGAATACGTACTTTGTCTTCTTCATTGGGGATTAGTTCGATATGGTTGGGGAGGCCAAACTTGACTTTAAATTCAATTAATTTTTTGGGCACCATTGTCAATAGAAATTTTTTAGGCGCCGCGTCCGGCTATCGTTAGAAATCAAGCCTTGCTTCAGAGTTGCGGGGGATGATCTCCTCCATCGACAAAAAAGTTTCATCCTTTGCGGTGGCAGCTACACTCTCCCTGTGAGCAGGAAACTCAACCGCCAACGGAAAAGTTTCATCCTTTACGGTGGCAGCTACACTCTCCCTGTGAGCAGGAAACACAACCGCCAACGGAATGACGTGACTCCCTTCACCAACATCAGATGGGAAATTTGACATATTTATGAAAAGTAAAGAAGAACACTAAGAAGAAAGTTTGGAATACGGTATGGAGCAACAAAGCAGAAAATGGAAGTTCATAGAGGAAGTTTCGAGTCTAAAATTTGGAAGAATGAAAGGTTCAAATTCAGGTTTGGCCATCGCTATTTATAGAGATTGAAGCACCAAATCTGAAATAGTTTGTCATGATTGGCATCAGAATCGAAACGACAGATCCAATCAAAGGACATACGCTAATCGACACAATACATCGGGAACTAGTATCATCATGACGCACGACGTCATGACGTCACTCACTCTCTTGGACCAGATGGTTCCAACAAATTACTCGAAAAATTTAAGAAATTTGAAATACACAGCCCACAAAGAGCCACTTCGCATGATCGTTACAACGACCACAACCGATGTTATCTGTTCAGCGAGATTCACCATGAAGACGAACTTGAGCGATATTATCTGCTCATTGAACTCGCCCACGAAGACGACTTCAATGAACGGAGGGACTAACTGTATAGGGCAAAAATTATCCAAGTTATATTCAGGCTACATTAGCACTAAGAGAGCCTTCAAAGGCTGGCACATGTCATCGGTATGATTTCAACAAAAGATGGATTCAACGTCGAAATGATCTGACGAAATATAAGTGCTAGGTCGAGGCGTCAACAAAAATTGAGGTCGATGTCGAGTACCCTCTTTAGCAGAGCAGTAATGGCTAGTTTGGGGATCTGACTTTAACGAGAATATTTCCGTGAATATTCCTAAGATATGTACTATTAGGGTTTTGTGGCCCATGTCCTACTATAAATAGAAAGCGATATAGTTATAGGGGGGATTGGATACTCATTTGTAAGAGAACAACAATTTGATATTATCTAAAGATTCTTACTTCCCTACATACATACAAAAGACACCTTTTCTTGAGATTCTGATCTAACTTTTCTCCCACGATCCAAGGAGAATCCAAATATTCAAAGGCTCATCAATTATTTATCATTGTCAGAGAGAATATCATACGATTTCATTCCATTTCGGTCATCTCTCTTGCATTTATTTACAATATTACCATTATATACCATTTATTCTTATTTAATACTATTCACGTTGTATTTGGGCCACTAAATATTGTTTATTATTACATATTCATTGCTCCTACAGACTGTATGACGTCTTGCCACGACACTAGTTAAATAATTTTTTGGATATTAATATTGGTTAAGATTAACCTTATTTCATTAGAAAATCTAATTGTTTAAATCTAGATCTAAATTTTGGGTTAAACAGGGATCGAGACGTGCAATCGATACTTGCGTAAGGGTCCAACCTTTTCCGGACCCTAAGTAAATACATAATACTTTGTGAACCGGACTATTTTTTAGTACTATAAAAACAAATCGCAGAATTAGGCGCACCGACAGATAACATTTCTGGACTCAGTTTATGCGTCCAATCAAAGACAACTAGATACTACCAAGCATGAAATAACAAAAACAAAAGCATGGGATGCCTAATTAATTTGTCATAACACATACCGTGTTCATAGAATAGTTTCAGTAAGGCTAATATTATAAGATCATTGTCAGATAAGATTGACACACAAATACAGGATCACTAACGAAATCCATTAGGCGTCAGCTAAACTCTCTTTAATTTGACTTTGGCTTTCCATTTTTTAAGCAGACACAGAAGCCAGTTTGTCTCTTCTTGTCGCCCAAAGTGCCACCACACACATATTCGTCCCCCAATATACTTTAAAAACAACTTAGAAGCTTGCCCCGCGACTTAGCTATTCTTGCAATTCATATAAAAATGTCACTTTTCTGAAAAATTTTGATTTGTCAAATTAAAGTAGTTCAATGACTGCGTCATTTGACAGAGACACACTCCCTCTTAGCCCTTTTATGAAATGATATTAACGAAGAGATGGATTGTTCACTGTTTTTATGAAAGCAGATAATATTGTTCACTAGGCTTCTATCATTCCATATTAGCTAAAAGGGTCGGACACTTATTAAGTGGAAAATAGTTTGACAATGTCTATGAAATTTTTACTTTTCTCATAGTTCAAAATGTAGAAAAAACAAGAAAGTGTATGCTAATGAAAAAGCAAAATGGCATTTTTTAGCAATCTGAAACAAGGAAATAGAAATATTTTAGTCGAATGAGCTGCGGCTTCATTCACTCTTTATTCAACATCTGCCTTTTATACGCAATTACAGCAAAAATAAACAAAACAATAGGAACTAATTACTAGACTCTAGGTAACAGAAAACAAATCTCCTAGATATTAGGTAAACAAACAAATAAAAAACAACTAAAAATATCTTTTGACTTATTCTACTACTATTATTCAACCAACACAAAACCATACTAAAGAATGTCAACTCCAGTCACGGTCATTTAGTATGTGATTAGATGATATATATGTTTATTTAACTACTTAATCAACCAATGTCAATAGCAATGTTGTCTGACAAAATTTTATTACAACAAATTAAATAAAAGGAGTTTGACATGTTACATTACTAGGACGCAAGTCTGAATCAAGTAGACACTATAGATTGAATGTTGGCTTTAATTCATCAGTATACAACACCTGAGGGTTAGAGGCTCTTGAAGTATCGAAGGGACAAAGAGTACTGAATTCCGTGGCAAAACTAGGGTTGGGCATCGGTCGATTCGGTTCGGTTATGAATATTATTGGTTTAACATATCGGTTATCGGTTTATAAATTTGATAAACCGATAACCGAACCGATAAGATATCGGTTATCGGATATCGGTTAATCGGTTATCGGTTTACCCGATAAGATAACTCAATCTAGAGTTAAGCAAAAAAAAAAAAGACAATTCATCGGAGTTAAGCAAAAAAGAGAAGAATTCACATATAGTATACTAAAGATTTACGCTAGGAGTAACTAGTAAGGTGTATGAAGAATGAAGAATGAAGAATGAAGAAGAAGCAACTGAAGAGTGGGGTTGAGAAAGAATAGGAGAGAATGAACTGAAGCCCTAACATTTGTATATACTTAAGGATAAAGTCGTAATTTTATTAATTCTTATGGGGTTATCGGTTAACCCATTAATAAAATTGGCAAATCGAGGCCCGAACCGATAACCTAATAACCCAATACCGATAACTTAATAAAAAATTAACGGTTCGGATTATCAGTTTTACCCGGTATATGCCCAGCCCTTGGCAAAACTGGTCCCTCCAAATGTCGTCGAAAGCAACTCCTACTAAATCATTCATCACCAAAACTTTATACTACTTTTCTGTTAATTTGTTTATCTTGCTGGACACATTGGATTCCTTTGCTTCTTGTGTTTGAATAGGGGATTGAAATTTAGCACTTTCACGAGCTAAAATTGGAATTTCCATATTTATAGAATGCATTCCTTCATTTTGAGGTGGTGATGCTTCAGCATCCACTGCATCCGATTCAATTCGTACTGTGAGCTCTTTGCTCTTTGCCCGCAGGAACGAGTACAATCCCACTATGATCAGAAACATGCCAATCAAGCTGCAAAAAAAAAAAAAAAAAAAAAGTTTTTGAAGTGTTGTAATTTAATGAAAGTAGGCAACTAAACTTAACAATATAGCAAACACAATTTTTTTAATTATCTTTTTCCGAAAAATATTTTCAAATCATGTTATTATACATTTAACTGAATTTTTAAAGATGTATATCAAAAAATTTGAAGATGAGTTTTAAATATTGAAAAAGTGGATTGTACCACTTTTTCATGTAAAATTTGGTTTCCCCTTATACAACGGTAACATTTTTTCAAGTGAAATTCATGTTCAAACACAATTTTAAATTCCAAATACCGCTTTTCCAAAAAATGATTTTTTTTTAATGTCCAAACGACTACTTAGTGGGTGTTTGGACATAAGAATTGTAAAATTCCAAAAAAAAAAAGTGATTTTTTTTCAAGTAACTGATATTTGAAATTAGAGTTGTGTTTGGACATGAATATAATTTTGGGTTATTTTTAAATTTTTATGAGTGATCTGAGTGAAAATTTTAAAAAATAGCTTTTTGAAGTTTTTCAAATTTTCGAAAAATTCCAAAATTCATCTTCAAGTGAAAATTAAAATTTTTATGGCCAAACACTGATTTCGGAAAAAATAAAAAAATTCTTTATGTCCAAACGAGCTCTTAGTTTGAGTCTTGCATCACAAATATTTTAACTAGCAAATTAGAACCAATATCTTGAGCATGAAAGATCTCAATTTTACCTTCCGATACTGATCTCTTCACCAAGAAAGGCAGCTTCTGTGATAGCTATAAAAATCAAAGACAGAGGATTGAACATAGAGGGGTACGTTGGTCCTCTTCTTGCAACTGCCCATGATATCAGACAAAATGTTGCTGCCGTTGCTAACGCTCCCTGCATTTTACAGGCACTATTAGCTTTTCTCTCAAGTAGATGTTTTCAAACTGATACTACTTCCTCCATTTCATATTTACACCCCTTATAAGATTAACATGCACCACAAGATTCTAAGAGCATTTTTGGTATGTTACACACACCTTTAATTCAATACCAAAATTACTCACTGATCCAAATTTGCCAAGCATGAATTATGGAATTGACTCTTACCGAGTAGAAGATAGTGATTAGCTGCAAATTCAATCCCAGTTTCCAAGAAACCTTTCTTCTATCTATGCATAATCCAATTACCACGCTTTGGATCGTTGCTATTACACATATAATAAATGTTGAAGAATATTTGTAGGGGAACACTTTGGACACCTTGGCCTGTTACATAATTAAGAAAGTGATAATAGCATAAATTACTCATCTTATACATCGATATGAAGCTAACAATTTATCTCAAAAAATTAATTGCCTTAACCTTGGCTACAAATTTACCTGTATAAGGAACCAACAACCATAAGACATGCAGCTACATATCAAGAAAATAGTTCCACGAACCATATTCGTATGATCCTTGGAACTATTTTGATGCTTGTTGTGATGACTGATATGGAACACTTTGCCTTTGTAGAGTGTAATAGTCAGTGCTCCAGCCAAGCACAACATTGCACCTATAAGTTTAACTTTACCAGCCTTGGTCTTCAATCTTAGCTTTTCAACACTTCAGCATATAAAAAACAGAAGTAAAATTAGCAAAGACATAAATGAGCTTGATATATTCCTTGTCCAGAACTTAATGCTATAAATGAGGAAACATCAATTAATTTCATACCGTAATACAGTTGAGAAGATAAAGGTCACTATTGGAATTAGATTGAGGAAGTTAGTAGCATATGTTGCAGTCGTGTCTCGGAGGCCATAATAGAAAAGTCCCATAGCCATTATAATCCTGTTGCATTGGTATAAATTTATTAAAGAGCTATGTAAAATGCTACTAATAATTAACCATGCAAACACTTGCAGATTGTAAGTTCTATAATACATAATTATCACATGGAGTGTTTCAGTAATATATGGCAGCAATGAGTTTTAGTATTATTGTGTTTCAAACTAAGAAACAACCATTAAGACCAAAAAATACAGAAGGAATACTGACTAATCAGGAAGAATATTTTGGAGCAATATAAGTTGGTTACATTTATGTGCCAACAAAATACTTGTGGATAACAATTGCTTGCAAGCTTTCAGGGTTTGGCAACTAGGTACTAGTTGGTATCCATTTGCAGGTTTGAATCTACCTGGGAATGGATCCCCTATCTGAATCAAAGTGTACTAATAATGACATGTGACATACTTAATTTCTTACGTATAAGATAAGGTGTTGTCCCAACGGTCAAGCCACTAAAAGCAAAGGCTTTGGGCCCTAAATTTTGAGGACCCCAAATTTTTTTCTTTTTGTTTTCTACTCGTATTAGTATTGAGACATCGACTAATCTATATTCGTACCGCGTAAGACCTAGCAAAAGAGAGAACATATTTTAATAGGATTTATTTTAACTACAGGACTCGAACCCAATATATCTAATTAAGGTAAGTTGGATCATATATATCTTACAACAATCTTTAGAGGTAGGGTCTAAATATATTGTGTATGTTAAATTGAAAATAAAAAATATTTTATATAAAGTAAAGATAACTTTTAATTTAGTGTTGATGTAACCGTTTAAGCAAAAATTGGAGAAAGAGAATCACTCCCCCTAAACCCTTATCCAAATATAAAATTTTTCATTATCTAAATTTTATGATTTACATCATTAGTGAGGTGCCTATATTATTATTCTCCTTTTACATTTAACACTAAAAACGTGTAATAAACTTTTAGAATCCGTTTTTTGGTATCTTCAATAGTCCAAGTCTTATTTTTTATCTTTCTCATCAGAAAACGGGTACTACATTCTTATATTCTCTTCTTGGTTTCTACAAAAAAGCTTAAGTTCTCGATAAAAGTTATATTGTTCTCTGTAGAAAGAAAAGAGTTTTATTTTTTCTATAAAAAACAAGAGTTGAAGAGTACCGTTGAATAAAGCTATATTGCACATTCTTTTTTTTTTCTTCCTTTTTTCCTCCCTCAGGTTTCAAGCGTTTTAACAAGTATATTAGAACATCAAAAACTATTTCGATATCAAGTTATAAACTTCTTGAATCTGGTTCTATTTTCTAAGATCAACAATTCTTAAGAGAGATTAAATTATTTATAAAAGAAACTATTAACAACTTTACATATTAAAAGCTAAAAAGTAGACTTCAATTAAAAATATATATGAATTTTTTTTCCTTCCGAAAGGCCCCAGATTAAAAATTGGCTTTAAGCCACCAATCTTCTTGGGCCGCCCTTGTCTCTTAGCTCCCGTTTGACCATAAAATTTAGGAGCTTTAAAAAAAAAATATTTTAAAATATCTATTTGTTTATAGATTTTAACTATTTTTTGGCAGATTTTGGAAACAAAATCTTCAAATCCCAAAAACTGCTCTAGAGAGTTTTTGAAGTTTTATACTCACAAAGCTTCAAATTCTTTTCAAGTAAAATGCATGTCCAGACACAATTACAACTTTCAAAAATAATTTTTATCTTTAAAAACTTATTTTTTTTAAGTTTCAACCAAATTTAGGTCTAAATGCTAGCTTATTTAGAAAAAGATAATCTTGAAGCAGAGTAAACAGTTGAGAAATTTCCTAAAGTTTCCTCCTATTTATTTTTAGAAGGATGGATATCGCTTTCTCGTTCCTATTTTCATTATCTTTTGTCTTTTTGGAAGACTAATACCAATCATGTTAGAGAGAAGCGAAGCAAGCTAACACCATTTGTGGTAGTTTAATGATTATCCAGAGGCAATAAAAAGGCTTTGATCGTTCAATTAATTTAAAAAGATGCTTAACCTAAATCCTAACCTAATCATAAAGATGTTGATTAATACCAAAACCCCCTGAGGTTACTGACTAGTGGCTACAAATCCTTGCCATAAATGGTGGCAACCAAATATATCTAATGGTATGCTTCTCAAGTCCTACATGAGTTGGTTTTACCAAATATTAAAGTTAGTATAATACAAGAGGAGATGCTCGTCCGTTGCATCAACACACCTTTTCATGTATAAATTAAGACATGGGTTTGTTAAATTATCTCGATCATTTTAATCATTCTGATTGAGTATAGTCATAAACTCATTCACATTGTCGGATTCCACAATAATGCTGTTTATTAGAGTATGAACATTCTGATGGATTACTGATATAAGATCACCAAATTGTGCACATAAAGACACGCCTGTATGTCGAGACACGCCAAATTGTAGTAATCCATGGCCCAAAGTATCTAACGCGAAGTCTGATTGATCCTATATATCGGAAGGCACAACCAAAGGACATCATTGCATCGACAACTACCAAGATGTACATGTAATTATCGAAACAGCAGCTAGGAAAGTAAAGTCTCCTCGTATGGATATCTATAAATAGGCGTATCAAACGGATCAGTCTACTGAACCTGAATGGGTTAAAAATGAGTTGAGTTAATAAACGGATGAAATGAACTGGGTTAAAATGGGCTAAGGCCATCTTCAATCCAACACTATTTTTGACTTCAAATACTATTTTGATATAAGATTTGGTGTTTTGGTGCTCCAATCCAATACCATTTTTACATCATTTTGGTGTGTTGATGTAACACTATTCATCATCACCATCACTATTCATTAATATTTTATTATATAACACTTTTAATTCAACATATAATAGTTTTTGTAATTACTTATAGTTTTTATGTAATATTGTTATAATATTAATTTTACATCTTAATTTTGGTGTATAATTTTTATAAATAAATTTTCGTATATATTATTTTTATACAAAATTGTTAGTTAATTTTACTGTAAATTATAATTGTATAAAAATGTATAACCCTAAAAAAATAAAAAGTGTAAATCTGGAAGTTGAATATTTATGTAGAAATTAAACAAAATTTATGGGAGTAACATACTAATCCTGGAAGTTGAATATTTATGTAAAAATTAAATTAAATTTTACCATAATATAATATTAATTTAATTATATCATATCAGTGATTTTGTTTTATTTGGATTATCCATAAATATGTATAATTTTTAATATTTGCTTACAATTTATATTATTTAAAAATTTATGGTATAAAATAATTTTATATTAAATGGATATATAAGAAAGGAATATGAGTTATATGGGATGAATGTAAAAAAGGAAAAAGAAAGGATTTGTTTTATGAAATAAAAAATAAATTTAAATAAAAGAAAATAATATAATATAGAAGAGACAGAAGAATATAAAAGAAATATTCTTTTTTGTGTAAAACAATAGTGTAGTGGGTTGAAATTAATTTGTACATTTTTGGTGTTTACACTATTTTGATGTAAAAAAAATGGTGCAAGGGTTGGAGATGCCCTAAATAATAGCTCATCATCACCCAACCCAATCAACTCTGTTTTAATTTCTTCATTTGATTCATTGTGTAATTACCTAGTAAAACTAATAAAAATTGCTTTTCTTTATGTTATGGCCATATATTATAACATATCAAATAAAGAAGTATTTTACTATTTTGACAAGGTTTCTCATGGGTCAATTTGAGTTACATATTTAGTCCAAATCAACTCAACTTCTAGATGGATTAAATTGAGCGTATCAAAATGGATTGAGTTAATAATTTGACAGCTCAATTTTAGACGGGTTGAGTGGGTCACGAAACAACAACAAAAACAAAAAACCCAGTGAAATTATATAAATGGAGTCTTGAAAAGATTGTGTATACGCATACCTTACCTCTACTTTATCAAGGTAGAGAGATTAATTCCGAGAGGCTAATATTGATACCCCTATCTATAACAAGGTTTTCTACGCTAATAAACTTTGATTTCATTGCTAAAAAATGTTCATAGAAAAAACTTTCTCTCTCTAGAATGAGAGCTCCTCTCAGCTAAGACTGGATGGCAAGGAAATCGAAGACGGGAGGGAGAGGGCAAGGAATAAAGAGCAACCTACCAGTGATAAACATGGGGAGAAGGGGGATTCCCCAGTCAGAGGATGCTAAGAGAACGAAGAGTGTGAATGTAATCCAAGGAGTAGTTCCACTGGAGTTTTAGCAGACATCGCATCTGATAGTGACTCCAATGGCACCTAGCAGGGCAATTGGTACACCAATTGCAACTACTGGTACACCAAATGCAAATACTGGCGAACAGAACACAAGCAGGGCATCTTGGGTAGATCGAGTTGATGTAGAGGAGAAATCTACAACTGAGAAAGGTACAAACCAAAAAACTAACCCCTAGCCCTAAATCATGGAGTAATATAGTTGGGAAATCACAATTGAGGGAGGGTTTTGACTTAGTAGCAGCAGAAAAACTGGCTACGAATATAAAAATCACCATGAATGATATTAAGGAGGAGATAGAATACTGGCAATCAGCTGTTGTCTGCTATGTGTTGGGATCGAATACTCCCCCTAACAATCATAGAAGGGTACTGTAACAGTCATAGAAAGTAGTTGAAGATGGGATTCAGACTTTTGATAGGAACCTGTGATTGTAAAGCCATGGAGACCAGAAAAGGAAATGAACAAGATCACAGCTGAAAATGTACCTATCTGGATAAAATTGATAGGATTGGATCTGAAGTATTGGAGGCAAGCGACACTAACAAAAATAGCAGGATTGGTTGGAAAACTAGTGAAAGCTGATGCAAAAACCACTATGAAAGAAAGGTTGTTGTATGCTAGGGTACTGGTTGAGGTCCAATTGAACCAAACATACCCAGATATAATCCTGTTTGAAAGTGAATGCAGGTAATCAAGCAGAGAGTGGAGTATGAATGGAAACCTATACTTTACGAACATTGTAAGATCTTTGGACATGAGAAGCAGCAAGGCAGAAAGCTGAATAAGCAGCCAGAAGATACTCAAAAAGCGCAGGTGAATATCATACAAAAAGATAACACAACAGCTGGGGAAAGCAAGACAGATGGAGATAAAGTGAAGGAACTGCAGCATAGCCCTAGAAGACCTAGACAACAGATGCAGTACAAAGAGGTGGTTGTTACTACAAGCAATCCCTTTGCATCTCTAGGAGAAGTAAGTAGTGCAACAATGACAAACAACAAAGAAGGGAAGCCTGGAGAGGGAGGAAAAGGAAAGAAATGAAGCAAGCTGAAAATGCTACCAACTCAGCCGTAGCACCAAGGGGGAACCAAGCTATGGCTTCAATAAGTAGTACAATTAAGAACACAGTGATGGGTCCAGGTACGGGAAAGGGTGGGGAAATCCCCCCTCCCCCATGCTAGATAAAATTGAATTTTGGAACACCAAGGGTCTGAATAGACAGGCAAAATAAAAAGAAATGAATCTGTTTATGCACAACTATAAAGTTGGTCTATTTGGACTCCTGGAAACAAAGGTTAAAAGCATAAAGCTCAGGTAGCAACCTTTAACCTATGTAATGGATGGTGTTTCACCATAAATCTTAACCATCACCCTGGTGGTAGATTTGGTTACTCTGGAAGCCACAAATATTTGAAGTTAACATAAAAGAAATGGCCTCACAAATGATCCATTGTGAGGTGATACATAGAGGGACTAAGCTGGTGTTTCAGGTGACACCAGTGTATGAGTTCAATGACCAGGCTCTAAGAAGGGAACTATGGCAACAACTTATGGGGATGCATGGTACAATATAAGGGACGGGTAGTATTGGGAGATTTCAATTGTATTCTCAACAGAGATGAGAGAATTGGCAGTCCTGTCTCTCTGTCAGAAATAAGAGAGTTTAAGCATTGTGTTCAAGTTTGTTCTTTAAAGGATCTGAGATCATCAGGGGCATTCTACACATGGAATAACAAGCATGGAGATTGCAGCAGAGCTTACAACAAAATTGATAGAGTCCTAGTCAATAGTGACTGGATTACCACTCTACCAAGTCCTGAAGCACACTTTGGAAATGAAGGACTAATAGATCATTGTCCAGTAATAATAAACTGGGAAACTGGGCAACAACCAAACCAATGTAGATTTAAATACTTCAACATGTGGAGTCAGGCACCAAACTTTCAGTAGACAGTTAAGCTTAGCTGGGAAAGAAGTATAGCTAGTACAAAAATGTTTGGGATGGTAGGAAAGTTGAACAGACTCAAATCCACTCTTAAGGGAATAAACAAAGCAAACTTTAGTGATGTGGAAATCAATACAGAAAAGGTCAAGAAGGAGCTGGATGAATGTCAAAGCAAATTGCATAAAGACCTTAAGAACCTACAGCTAATAGAGTATGAAAGGAGATTAATAGAAGAGTACCAGAAATGGAAGCTAGCTAGAGACCAATACTTCAGACAGAAATGCAAGATCCAATGGCTAAAACTATGGAGATTTGAACACAAAGTTCTTTCATAGTATTCTAAACGCAAGAAGAAATACCAACAAGATTTTCACAATCAAGAGTAACAATGGAGAGATCAGTACTGACTTACCAGTGATAGCACAAAGTTTTGTAGAGTTCTACACATCTTTGTTAGGATCTTCAGGCACTAGCAGGTAGGTATGTACAAATAAAACCGACAAACCACACCAACCCAATAATCCGAGTCAAACCGATAAAAAAACCCGACTATGATTTGGTTTGGTTTTAACTAAAGAAAGTCAAACCGAAACTAAACCAACCCGGCATTATATATATAAATTTTTTAGATATATTTAATATATAAATATATTTATTATGACGTAATTTATAAATATTTCTTAAAAATTTTCATAATTTTATCTTTTAATGTATTATTTTAAGGTTTGACTTAGAACTTTTGACTGTTTCAATAAGTTTTATAGCCATTAATATTAGTAAATTAAATAATACTAAAAAAAAAACCCAAACCAAAATCAAATCAATACTTATGCTAACAAAAGGCATCCAATTCAATAGTCAATACCCCAAACGAGAATGTATTGAATATCTATTTTTTGTTTTGCAATAATTTAGATAAAAATGTAATTAAAACTCCCTTATTAGTCTACTTACTTTAGCATGACTTAGTACTTTTAGATTATGTCTATTTTTATTATGGTTTTTTAATTAGCAATATTTATATTACATAATTTTTATTGTCTTTATTGTTGAATATTTTAGGATAATGCCATGACACATCTCATATTTTGTATTATTTTCTTGGAAAATACTTTATATAATTGTATCTTACTAGGATTAAAGAAATATTTTGTGCACAAATTATATATTTTGTTCTACGAAGATTTTACCGAAAAAAACTCGAATAACCCGAAAATCCGAGAAAATCCGAGAACTCGAGACTGAAAAACCCGAGTTTTATTAGTTTGGTTTGATATTTAGATTTAATAACCCGACACAATTGGTTTGGTTTGGTAATCGTAAAATCTGAACCAACCCAACCTATGTACATCCCTACTAGCAGGACCAGAGTCTGCAGCTCAACTGTGAAAGATGGCCCAGTGGTCTCAGGGGAGCATAGGAAGATGCTTATAGAAGAGTTCACTGAACATGAGATGAAACAGCCCTATGGGAGATAGAATGTGAGAAAGCCCCAGGTACAGACGGCTATATCAACTATTGGGATATCATTAAGGATGACCTATTAGCTAGGGTGATGAAATTCTTCAAAACTGGGAAACCTTTGAAGGTATGGAATGAAACTGTACTCGCTCTAGTTCCTAAGAAGGATCATGCTGAAACTGTGGGAGACTATATACCCATAGCATGCCGCGACACAATATACAAGATAATTTCCAAGATGTTGTCCAATAGACTGACGAAGGTGCCGCCAGAGATCATTTCTGTTAATCAGAGTGCATTTGTAGCAGGAAGATCCATTGCCTAGAATGTGCTTATTTTCCAGGACTTGGTTAGACTGTAGAACAAAAAACACACTACCAGCAACTGCCTGATAAAGTAGACTTGAAAAAAGCATATGACACTATTGAATGGGAGTTTGTGGAAGAGATAATGCATGCACTGAATTTTTCATACCATTTCATCCGATGGACTATGAATTGTATCACAACAGCTAAGTACTGTATTTCAATGAATGAGGGCTATATGGAAATATAATAGGTAGAAGAGGGCTGAGACAAGGGGGCCCTATCTCTCCTCTTCTATTTGTCATATGCATGAAATACTTTACAATAATAATGGACTAGGTGGAAAATCATCAAGAATTTGGGTTTCATGCAAAATGTAAAAGTCTTAGGCTGCATCATCTATGTTTTGCAGATGATGTCTTGTTATTTAGCAGAGGAGACTTCCAGTCTGTCCTCCTTATACTGAGAGGATTGAAGATATTTTCCAATACTTCAGAATTATATACAAATGCAGCAAAGTCAAACATATTCAGTGTGAGCATGCAACCCCAATATGAGGAAAACTTACTATGACTGGCTATGCAAAAAAGCACCCTACCTTTTAGATACCTTGGAGTACTAATATCTGCTCGAAAACTATCAAAAATGGATTGTGAAGTTTTGAATGAGAGACTAACAGCACGAGCAATGAGCTGGGGTACCAGACATCTCTCCTATGCCGGGAGAGTGATGCTCATTAATTCAGTTCTACTTCATATACATAGCTACTGGGCTTCCATTTTCATCTTACCAAAGTTAGTGCTCAAAGGAATCTTTGCAATATGTAGAAATTTTCTATGGGATGATAAAGTGGTCACAAATAGAACCCCTCTTGTGGCCTGAGACCTGGTATGCAGGCCAAAGAGAGAAGGAGGACTGAGAATCACAGAGTGCCAGAAGTGAAATGAAGCTGCAATAGCAAAATACGTTTGGAACATTGCTAAAAAAGCTGATAACTTGTGGGTCAAATGGATCAATAATATCTACTTAAAGGGTACTAGTTGGTGGCAATATATCCCCCACTGGATTGCTGTTGGTACTGGAAAAAGGTCTGCAATATAAGAGATACATTTGCAACAGGTTTTGTGATAAATGACTGGCTAATAACTCAAGGTAAATACACAGTGAATGCTGGCTACAAATGGAGAATGGGAGAGCAGGAGGACTGGCCTTGGTGGAGATGAGTATGGAGCAGAGGAAATATGGCAAAACATAGTTTCATCTGCTGGTTGGTGTTGCATAAAAGATTACTCACAAAAGAGAGGCTATACAGACTAGGAATAAGTCAAGATGATAAATGTGTAATGTGTGGTGCTAACACAGAGACCATAGAACATTTGTACTTTGAATGTGCATTCTCCCAAAGGTGCCTACAAGGTATACTTAACTGGACAGGAAGTGGAGTGCAACAGATGGACATAAATGAGATATGGAGGATATTAGCAAGGACCACCAAAGGTAGAAACTGCAGGGCTTTTGTTATTGCAACTATGGCAGCAGTGGTTTATCACATCTGGAAAGCAAGGAACCTGGCGTACTGGGAATCCAAATACCACGACCTGAAGTCGTGATGGAACAGATACAACAAGAGTGCAAAATGCGTAGAAACATATTCATCAACATAAAGCAGGGCAATAAAGAAAGGGAGTGACTGAGCAACAAACTTAGCTTAACTTAGAGAGTGTTCATAGTTTACATAATATAGATACTTGAAACAGTTGTAAAGTTATATACGCATGAAGAATAGAATAAGAATTTAGAAGGTAACATTTAGGAGAGGCAGATTGTACGAAGCTGAGAATACTGTACTTGTTCGTGGAGATTAATAAAAAAAATTTCACCAAAAAAAAAAAAACTTGAAAAAGAAATTATAGAGCTAAAAAAAATGTGCATTGATATTGAGGATTCATACAAACGACCCTAACTAACATGGTGATCTGAAACATACTTGTTGTCATAGAAATAACATATAGGTGGTCAAATTCAGAAATATATAATACTACATATTTCAGAAAATCAACCAAACTAATTCACAAGAAACTTGTTGATTTGATATAAAACATGAATGTCCATAGAACTAATCGACAGAGGACTACATCTTAATGCATGTTTCATAAGTACTCTAAGCGCAAATCGACAAAGAATGATCTAGTGTTAAAGGATTATATGAGCAAATCCGCTTTCTTAGAACTATTGAATTGAGTAGTATTAACACTTCGTCATTGCCTTCTCGTACATGCCCTCACTCTATTAGTACATAATATAGAAAAGAAATTCAGAAAAAAAACTATTGTCATGAAAGGTGGCAAGAAATAGAACGACCCATTTGTCATTTTGCCATCATAAAAAAGGCTCAAGTTCCCATGCATGGTTTGTTAAGCCTTACACTAAAAATCTTGAAACGAGATTTTTTTTTTTTTGGAACAAACAAAACTTACCCGGTTAATGCGATCATGAAAAGCCAGAAAAAAACGGACCATGTCACTTTCTTCAAGCTATCTCTACAAAATAACAAACACCAAAAAAAAAAAAAACGTAATCAGAAAAAAGATACATATATTAAAGAAAATGACATTAACTGTACTGAAACTCATTAATTTGAAAGAGGAAAAGAAAAAGGAAGATAAAGATAACCTTTCCCAAATAAAAGCAAAAGGTGCGATACATAGAGTGGCGACGACATGACGGTAAGCCATGAGTGCGAAAACAAAGGTCCCTTTACTTAATATCACCTTTGAAAGAAGTTGTAATCCAGTTGCTATTGCTTGAACTGTTAACATTCCTATCAATACATTTGATCTCTTCAACTTTTTCTTTATCTCCTCCATCTTCATCTCCTTCATTAATTCTCTTTATTCCTTCTCTTCTTTCTTGTTGACAAAATCTGCGTGTACATATACAAAGAAAGAGAGAAAAAACTCACAATCTTTGGTATGGTCTCTTTTTTTGCTCCTCATGTTTCTTCTTGATATGTGGAAATTAAGGAAGATTTAAATACGAAAGTGAAGAAATAAAATCAGCAAAGGAGAGTGATCTCCTGGATCCCAGCAACGACTTGAATGTCGAGTTGGCTCTTTGTGTGAGAGTCCTATATACATACGATTCAGTTTAATTACCCACGTTTTAATTGGTTCTCTCTCTTTCTCCTTGGTGGATAAATGAGAATTGATAGGGAAAATCTCGGAACTGATTTTTGCGGTATATTACATGCATTTTGTTCGTGGCCACGTGCAGTGCAAGCCAAATTAACCAATTTTAATTCCTATTGCCTTTCCAAATCAATATCAATATCAATAATAATAGGAATAACAGTTAACACTCCAATAAAGAGTCCTTTACGTTCTCTACTTTTACCATTGCATGTGTCCAGTTTGTACTCCCAACCAGTGTTGGATACGTTTCTTTTATGCAGATAGACAGCAAAGATGTGAAACAGAATTCTGGTAGAAGTTATATTCACAAATGAGACACAATTCTAAACACCAAACGTAATTAATGTCTTATGGCTAATGGTTATGGGGGGGGGGGGCAACTGCATGCAATATCAATCTTAATTTGTTCGTTGAAAATATAATAAATACTCCTAAGCTCTTTACTCTAAGGACAACTTTGAAATAAGAAATTAATTTCTTCTTGAAATCTAAAAAATCAAATATTATGGACTACAAGAAAAATGCCAAAAAATCAATTAAAATGGATCGAAAGGAGTAAGATATTTATAATATTATTATAAATAATTTGTGATAAGTATAAATTGGTAACTGATAAAATATACATAGAATCTTTATATTATTAGAACTCAAATCCTTTGTAACCAAGTGACATTTGTTAGTCCCTAACAAACAGCATATACGAATCGGGGACGTAAGCTTACTCTCCAGGATTTGGCTGGTTTCTATTTTTAGACGATTTGTTCATCACAGTATTTGCGCCGATGGAAGATATCTCTTTCGTTATGCACATTGGATTCTAACATCAAAACAAATAGAAGCATAATATGTCTGTATACAGTAGAAATCGTGGTTACCCGATTTCGTGGGCTCGAGGGTCACTTCAAGAGCGAGATCGAAATAGATTAGGAGCAAGCCCGATGTATACGGTCAAAATCATATGCCTCCGATTTGTAGGCTCGAGAAGTCGCATCAAGGACAAAAATTCGATATAGACCAGGCTCGGGCTCGAAGGTAGAATAAGAGGCTCGAAGACCTAAGTGCTCGAGGAACATCGGAGCCAGGTATGACTGACTCTGAAACAGTGTTGTTATGAGTTTGTTACAGAAGGACAAGATTCCCGCCACGTCCCCAAAATCATAGCGTAAATTCCGGAATAGATTTGTACAAATTAGTACAAATCCGTACTAGGCGGTTATACAGCTGTCCCCAATTTTCTTATTGTAAATAGAAATGTACCCCATTTTAGGGTTCCCCTATTATATAAAAGGGACCCCAATCATTTGTAAATGACATCTAATGATTGGAAAAGAATACACTCTCTTACTTTTTCGCTCATTGTTCATCAGAATTGTCCTTTAGCTTTATTATTCTTGATTTATTGTTCTTGACCAATCTCGAGGTCACTTTGACTCGAGGTCGATACTGCCTTCTCTACTGGTTTGGTCTTACTTATTTCCTTCATCTATACTTCATATTTCTTGATTATTAATTGGTATTGAACTAAATCACATATCTTTAAAACCACAAATCAAATTTAATTGTTACTCGTATTTTCGAGGTAAACAGTTTGGCGCCCATCGTGGGGCTAAAGATAATAGTGATTATTTCAGTACTGATTCTCATAACACACGTTATTTTTACACTTGTTCTTGTCAAGAATTTTTGTTCTCAGATAAAAACATGTCAAACTCGCAAAACACACCTGTACACGACAACAGTGGCCTTGGATTTCATGGGGAAAACAACAATGTATGGGCATGTGTACCACCGATAAACCTTGAGAAAGTGCCAAATGTGGAACCAGTCGATGTTAGTTCACACATTGCTTTGAATGCGGATCTAGGTGCAGACCTCGGAGGAAGTGTACGCAGGGAAGCCCAATCTAGGGGCCAAGGAACACATGGTATAAGAGATGGGGGAATCAAGCTACAAGTAATATTCGAGATGCTACAAGCTCAACAGATTGCCATCACTTAACTTCAAAGTCAGGATAAAATTCCAAGTGTGGTCGAACCAGGGGACACTCGACGTACTGAGCCGGTGTCAGAGAGACCAAACGGTAATGGCTCGGGAACTGACCCCATGATTATGAGGATGCTCGAGGAACTCACCAAGAGAATCGAGTCGAGGGACAAGAAGATTGAGGATAATGACAAAATAATAGAGACTTATAACTCCCGTGTTTATCAAATACCGGGGGCACCCCCAATCTTAGAAGGACTAGATTCTAAAAAGTTCGTGCAAAGACCATTCCCCTAGTGCGGATCCGAAGCCAATCCCCAAGAAGTTTCGTATGCCCGAGATTCCCAAGTATAACGGGACGACCGATCCGAATGAACATGTCACCTCATATATGTGCACCATCAAAGGAAACGACTTGGAAGATGATGAAATCGAATCCGTACTACTGAAGAAGTTCGGGGAGACTCTATCCAAGAGTTCCTTGATACAGTATCATAACTTACCCCTTAATTCTATTGATTCGTTTGCCATGCTTGTAGATTCTTTTGTAAAAACACACGCCGGAGCCATTAAAATTGCAACGAGAAAGTCAGACCTTTTCAAGGTAAGATAGAACGATAACGAGATGCTCAGGGAATTCGTATCTCGGTTCCAAGTAGAGAGAATGGATTTGCCTCCGGTCACCGATGACTAGGCTATTCAAGCTTTCACTCAAGGTCTCAACACTCGGAGTTCTATAGCTTCACATTAGTTGAAGCAAAGTTTACTCAAATACCCGGCTGTCACTTGGGCCGACGTACATAATCGGTACCAGTCGAAGATTAGAGTCGAGGATGATCAACTAGGGACTCCTTCGGGTCTGTTTATCCTAGCAGGCCCATGGGTAAGACCAAAATGGACATCGATAGAGAGCCTAGGTTCAATAGAGATCGATATCAACCGTATAACGCAGACCGTAGAAGCAGTGAGTCTGGGCAATGCTTTGCATGAAATAAGAGGAGAAATGATCGAGGTCAAAATTCAGGGGGGCTTGATGCCGAGGAAGATCACGTTAAATATCCAACATCTGAATAAAAGTACGACCCCAATCCAATCCTTTCTATTTTTTTGACTAACACTTGCAGGTTTTCGACAAGGATCGGCATGAAGCTTTGGACCTTAAAGCAGGCGTTGCACTCTTTTTCCCTTAGATCGATTTTTGTCCTAAATGGGTTTTTCCGGCGAGGTTTTTAACTAGGCAACCATTGTCGTGTTAACTTAGAGCAATTCAACTGTATCCGAGGTTCCCTACAATAAGCCTCGAGTACTAAAGGGCATTGCCCTCGAATGTCTACTTTGTTTCAAGGAAATCACTTTAGTACATCGGGTCTCGATAGGAGAACTTTGTAATGGGCCAAACGGTCGGATGAACCGTGTCCCTATAGAATAGTCGAGCCCCAATGGTGAAACATGTACGCATGTATCAATTATCCAAAGAAGTATTCTTTCTATATCAAAACACTTTGTGTATCAAAGAAACTTACTACTATACGAACATCATACTTGTGATTCCACGAGAAATGACTCAAGGGCCAAAACGCAAATACACCTCGAATACGCGGGAACTGTCATCGACAACCAACACATTCGACTATCTGAACTCGAATTTATAAGACCTAAAAGAGGCATCCCTCGACGCAAAGGCCAAGGACATCATACTCAGGGACTAACCTTTCGGACAAGTTCGAAAGGTTATCGGGAAACAAGTCCAAGAGACATACCCGAAGTCTACGACTATATTAAAGGCTACGACCATATTAAATGCTACGGCCATATTAAAGGCTACGGCCATATTAAAGGCTACGACCATATTAAAGACTATGGTCATGTTACAGGCTACGACCATATTAAAGGCTACAACCATATTAAAGACTACGGTCATATTAAAGATTACGGTCATGTAAAAGGCTACGACCAAAATAATGCGGCTTAGAGACGTCCGACTTCCGTCATAAATTAAAGGCCTTCGAGTACTTCAAAAAACCAGTTAAACTCGGCTACCCTCGGCAAAAGCAAAAAAGGCTTCGATAACATCAGCCTTCGAAAAAGCCTCAAGAGGTATTAACACAAACGGGTTCTGTTCGATTGAACCTTTGAAAAACCCAACGGGTACAAAAAACACATGTTAAGAAATAAAGAAATTTTCACTAAGTCTTTTAGCCGAAAAAGAGGAAAATTATAGCCGTCTTAGAGGCCGAATTGACCCAACTTAAAGAGCTTAAGCGCCGATCTAAAAGAGCCTAAGGGCCAATATAAAAAAACCTAAGGGCCAAATTTACTTCGAGTTCGAGCAAATCCTCACTCGACTATAAAGCCTAAGGGCTAACTCTATTTCGAGTTCGAGCAAGTCCTCACTCGATCATAAAAGCCCAAGGGCTA
The DNA here is from genome assembly GCF_000393655.2 of Nicotiana sylvestris. Taxonomy (NCBI): domain Eukaryota; kingdom Viridiplantae; phylum Streptophyta; class Magnoliopsida; order Solanales; family Solanaceae; genus Nicotiana; species Nicotiana sylvestris. The sequence goes on from NC_091059.1 coordinate 152,355,082, forward strand.
TCTTAACCCGAGTTCGAGCAAACCCTCATTCGGGGACTATCCATGAAACCTATGGGCTAACTTCATTTCTAGTTCGTGCAAGTACTCACTTGACTACTAAGCTCAAAGGCTATCCGAGTCCAAGAAAACTCTCACTCGGGGACTATCTTTCGAGCCAAGGGCCGCCTCATCTCAAGTTCGAGCATGTCCTCACTTGGCCATAAGGCCTAAAGGCTATTTTCATTTTAAGTTCAAGCGTTCACTCACTCAACTATCAAGCCCAAGGGCTACCTTACCTCATTGACTGTTGAGCCTAAGAGCTACTCAAACTTAAGTTTGAATGGTCATTCAGGGACCATTGATCAGAAACATTAGAGGGCAGAACTTATTATCGGTCATTACCATCTCAAACTTTGGACATTTAAAAGGAATTTTATGATAAGGCGCTTTGACCCGCACAAAAGGGTAACAGATTCAGAAGCCATGGAAGGAAAAAGGCTTTGTATAAACCTTTTTACAAGAGCTATAGGTCACGATCAAGAGTTCCTCGTAAGGGCCGATCAGCCTCAAAAGCAAAAAATTACTAAGAGCACGAAACCCAAGCGGCACGGTCCTTATCGGCAGAAGTGTCTTCGCCCTTAGAACTTTCCCCACTACTGGACTTGCTAAAAGTTCTCGGAGTTTTCCTCGAGAAAGGCCAACTTCCAAGCTCTCGTTTCCTCAGTCGCTTATGTCACGATGATGATGTCGTGGCAAATCGGGATAAAGATCAAGGACTCAATTTGTTTCTTGTTGTTATACTCTAAGAAACGCGGGTACTATCTGTATACGGTAGAAATCGGGGCTACCCGATTTCGTGGGCTCGAGGGTCACTTCAAGAGAGAGATCAAAATAGACTAGGAGCAAGCCCGATATATACGGTCAAAATCATATGCCTCCGATTTTGTAGGCTCGAGAAGTCACATCGAGGACAAAAGTTCAATATAGACCAGGCTAGGGCTCGAAGGTAGAATAAAAGGCTCGAAGACCTAAGTGCTCGAGGAATATCGGAGCCAGGTATGACCGACTTCGAAACAGTGCCGTTATGAGTTTGTTACAGAAGGACAAGATTCCCGCCACGTCCCCAAGATCATGACGTAAATTCCAGAATAGATTTATACAAATTAGTACAAATCTGTACTAGGCGGTTATACAACTGTCCCCAATAGGATTTCTTACTGTAAATAGAAATGTATCTTATTTTAGGGTTCCCCTATTATATAAAAGGGACCCCAATCATTTGTCAATGACATCTAATGATTGGAAAAGAATACACTTTCTTACTTTCTCGCTCATTGTTCATCAGAATTGTCCTTTAGCTTTATTATTCTTGATTTATTGTTCTTGACCAATCTCGAGGTCACTTTGGCTCGAGGTCGATACTGCCTTCTTTACTGGTTTGGTCTTACTTATTTCCATCTATACTTCATATTTTTTTGATTATTAAATGGTATTGAACTAAATCACATATCTTTAAAATTACAAATCGAATTTAATTGCTACTCGTATTTTCGAGGTAAACATATTTATATATAAACTTATTTTACTTAATTATAATTAATTGTTATATTTTCTCACTTCATCAAATCATTTTACCATAATAAATTGATATCCATTTGATGTAAACATACGGTAAAAATACTGAAGTGTCACCTTCAGGCGAATACAGATAAACTTCAGTCAATATACATGAAGATGTAGTGCGTACATATGCATGGATTCAAGCTCGTAGTTCCACCAAACTGGGTTTGATTGAATTAAAATGGATTAGTTGTTTGCTTTGTACTAAAGAAAGTACAATAGAAAAGGAAACTGATGTATTTCTATCCTTTGACATATTTGTAATTTTGCTCCTACTCATTTTATGCTGCAAATAATGTACAAACGGAAAAATTCTTCCAGTGGTCCTATTTCTTCTGTAACCAGTATTCTAAAGATAAATAACCCAATATATATATTTGGTTTCTCAGTTTATGTTTGATTTCTTTTAGAACCAATAATGAAAAATAATTTGTTTCCAGTTTCCCCTTTTTCGTTGATTGCGTTCTTCTATATTAAACAATAAGGCAGACACCGTTCGATTTATATCTTATCGCTCCTTCGGTCCTTCCTTCGAAAGTAATATATATTTCACAAAACCTATTTATCACAATTTACTTTAATCTAATCTAATATTCAAAAAAATATTTATATAATATAAAGTTTAAATGTATAAATATATATGTCACAGAATAACAGCTTAATAAAGCTCTTTGTGCTAATTTCTTGCTTAAATTAATTATGTCCCAAATGTCAAAAATATCTTAAATTTACTATTATACTAGTGGAATTTCTAATAACTAAATAATACTTTATTCAACTAATTATACTGTAAATGTCAATAATTAAAGGGCAAGTACTAACTACAGTTCTTCTTTTCATCATCTAGCTAGTTGTTTCTTATGTTATATAGTGGAGCTAGCAATCAGATTACTTGTTTAAAAAAATCTTAATGTTATAAAACGAATAAGAATTATTGTATTAGAATCGTAATAATAACAATTATAGCTTATACAGAAAAAATAATTACAGAAACTGCGAAAAAAAAATCTCAAGCATTTAACATTTTAGATTCAAATGACTAAAAGTCATAAGCAACAATAAATTCCCCATAGAAGAATCATCTGAAATGGAAAAGAATGCTTACTGCAATTTATGCACGGACAACTGAAATTGAAAAAAAAAATCCATTTACCTCAAACCGTAATTTGATTAACCCAAAGCTTCAATCGAACACTAGATGAACATTAGAATTTTTTTTTTAGTGCTTTGGCGAACGCAATGAGATTACCTGCTATTAGCTTAATCCTCCCGTTTAAGACATGCATTAGTATAAATTGCTCCACAGCCCCTATATAGAGCCTCGACTTAATGACCTATAAATGATAGATTATCTACTAATTCCTCTAACTGCGCCAAGTGTAACTGCTAATCTATGGCCTATGGGTGGTGTCACTTGTTATGCTTTTGCCTTAGTGCCACCGAGAGGTGTACAAAGGAAACCGACAAACTGCACCAATCCGATAATCCAAGTCAAACCGAGAAAAAAAATCCGATTATGATTTGGTTTGATATTGGAAAAAAAACCCGACCATAATTGGTTTGGTTTGGTTTTAACTAAAGAAAGTTAAACCGAAACCAAACCAACCTGACATTACATATATAGAAATTTTAGATATATTTAACATATAAATATACTTATTGTGATGTAATTTATAAATATTTTTTAAACTTTTTCATAATTTTATCTTTTAAGGTATTATTTCAAGGTTGTACTTAGAACTTTTGAATGTTCCAATGAGTTTTATAGCCATTAATATTAGTAACTTAAATAATGCTAACAAAAGCCCAAACCAAAATCAAATAAATACTAATGCTAACAAAAGACATTCAATTCAATACTACGAACGACAATGTATTGAATATCTAGTTTTTGTTTTGCAATAATTTAGATAAAAATGCATAACCTATTTTTATTTTTTCTTTAGCGTTTAATCATGTAATTAATATTCCCTCTTTTAGTCTACTTATTTTAGCATGACTTATGTCACGACCCCGGTTCGCCCTCCGTGAACCATCGCGACGGCACCTAGTCTCTACGACTAGGTAAGCCTAAATTTGCGGAAGATAAACCAATTTGCGGAATAAAAATAATTTAAAAGAGAAATAGAGTGATATAATAGCGTTTAAAAGTGCCGCTCGGCATACACAATATAAATTCTTGAAACTAATACATTTTCCCAAAACCCGGAAACCCATGAATCACAAGCTAAGGATACTACATAGTGCTCTAACTTCAGAATAGTCTAAAACAAAGTAAATACAGAAGGACTGTAACTATAAGAGAGGATGGAGAGAGACTCCTCGGTCTGCGGATGCGGCATATATACCTCGAAGTCTCCGAAGGGTTGCCTCGCCTCAAGGATGGTAAGTCTGAGCCGAAGTAACATGAAAAACATGCGCAGAAAGGGCATGAGTACACCACAGCGGTACTCAGTAAGTGCCAAGCCTAACCTCGGTAGGATAGTGACGATGAAGGTCAGGGCCCTACTGAGATAAAATAAAAATATAAGGTATGACAGTATAAGATAAGCAGTATAGTTGTAAGCTAACAATAAGAATTTAATACAGGAAAACAAGGAATTCAATAACTGAAACAAAGGCAAAAATAATCACAAGGAATTAACCGGGGATCTCTCAATATTCCGTGGATCTCTTAGTACCCTTAATATATGCCAGGGTCTCTTGGTATCTCGAGGATCTCTCGGTATCTTCAATATATGCTAGGGATCTCTTGGTATCCCGAGGATCTTTCAGTATCCTCAATATATGCTAGAGATCTCTTGGTATCCTCAATATACGTGCTAGGGATCTCTCAGTATCCCACACCTCAGCTCAAATCATAAATACGTGCAGGGGATCTCCCGGGATGCCGTCTCATAGTCCCAAAGTAAACCACGTAGCAACAACACAAAGAATGCTCATTTAAGCTCAATTTCGTGCCAAGTAAACAGGTAATTCTAGCCTAACATGCTTCACGTAATACAATTAAGGCAGGTTAAACAAGTAAGCAATTAAGTCAATTAAACATGCTTTTGTAGGCTAACAACATGCTTAAATTGCAAGTAGTATAAGATAGGAAAAATGAACACAATTAAAATTACTTCAAAAAATCGGATTTTTAACAATTAGCTCAAGTACACACTCGTCACCTCACGTACAAGGCACTTCAATTATCAAATATACCAAATCCTAAGGGAAATGTCCCCCCCCCCACAAGGTTAGGCAAGCCACTTACCTCGAACCCGCTCAAATCAATACGAAACCACGCTATTGCCACGAGTACTCCACTCCAAATAAATCAAATCTATTCAATTCAATTGCATAATGTAAATAACACTTTAAGTAACTGATTCTACAAAGAAATTCTAAGCTAATACGTGAAATTAGGTAAAATGACCAAAACGCCCCTCGAGTCCACATCTCAGAATCGGGTAAAATTTATATTTCCAGAATCCTCACACTCTCACGAGTTCAGTCATACCAAAAGTACCAAAATCGGACCTCAAAGGGTCCCTCAAATCATCACTCAAAAGTCTCTAATTGGTCAAGCCCTAACCCCCAATTTACCACTGATTTTCCTTAATTTTTCATGCTTAAATTCATAAAAATCATTCCAATAATGAGTTTAGGGTTCAAAGACCTTAACCCAATGAACTTCTCTAAAAATCCCTCTTGAAAAGTGCTCCCCAAGCTTCTTCCCGTTTGAAAAGAGGTGAAAAATGGCTAAATTTTGCGAAGGCAAGTATTTATATATTTCTGCCCAGCGATTTCTGCATCTGTGGCCCTAGGACTGCATCTGCAGTCCCGCTTTTGTGGACCAATGGTCGCATCTGCAACAATCACCAACTCAGCCTGATTCCGCATCTGCGACTCCCTATCCGCAGATGCGGTACCACTCCTGCGAAAATTTACCGCTTATGTGGCTCCTGCTGAACCTCCCCATTTCCGCTTCTGTGATGCCAAATGCTGCTTCTACAGCTCCGCACCTGCGGCCCCACACTCGCAGGTGCAGTTATGACAGAAAACCAGCTGAAGTTGCAACTCAAAACTCCAAAATCCTTCTGTCAACCATCCAAAATCATCCCGAGGCCCCCGGGACCTCAACTAAAGGTACCAAAAAGTCTAACACCACTGTCCAAACTTATACAAATCCTTAAAACACCTAAAACAACATTGCAATGAAGAATCAACCACGGATTTAAGCCTTAAAATTCCAAAACTCTAAAAATACGATTTCGATAAAAAAAGTCTATCAAACCTCGTCCGAATGACATGAAATTTTGCACACATGTCACATTCAACATTACGGAGCTACTCCAACTTCCGGAATTCCATTCTGACCCTCAAATTAGAATCTCACTATCGAACCGGAAATTTAAAAATTCAACCTTTCGGCATTTCAAGCCTAAATTAGCTATGGACCTCCAAAACACAATCCGAACACGCTCCTAAGCCCGAAATTACCCAACGGAGCTAATGGAACCATTGGAATTCCATTCCGAGGCCATCTTCATACTGTTCTGACTACGGTCAACTTTCCAATATTTAGGCTCTCATTTAGGGACTATGTGTCCCAAAACTCTCCAAAACTCAAAACCGAACATCCCGGCAAATCAAAATGGCAGAAATAAACACGGGGAAAGCAGTTAATAGGGGATCGGGGCGTTAATTCTTAAGACGGCCGACCGGGTTGTCACATCCTCCTACACTTAAATATTCGTTCGTCCCCGAACGAGCATAGAGATATACTTGAAGTAGTGAAAAGATGAGGATAACGGCTGCGCATATCCTGCTCGGTCTCCCAGGTTGCCTCCTAGACCGGCCGACCCTGCCACTGAACCTTTACTGATGCAATGTTCTTTGACCTCAACTTTCTAACCTGCATGTCCAATATTGCCATTGGCTCCTCAACATAGGATAGATCCTTGTCCAACTGGACTGAACTGAAATCCAACACGTGCGGCAGATCACCGTGATACCTCCGAAGCATCGAAACATGAAAAACCGGATGAAATCCTGCCAAGCTGGGAGGTAATGCAAGCTCATAAGAAACCTCCCCAACACGCCTCAATACCTCAAATGGGCCAATAAACCTCGGACTCAACTTCTCCTTCTTCCCAAATCTCATGACGCCCTTCATAGGTGAAACCCGAAGCAGAACCCCCTCTCCAACCATATAGGAGACATCACGAACCTTCTGGTCCACATAGCTCTTCTGTCTGGACTAGGCTATACGGAGTCTATCCTAAATCACCTTAACCTTCTCCAAAGCATCCTGTACCAAGTCTGTGCCCAAAAATCTGGCCTCACCAGGCTCAAACCAACCCATCGGGGATCTACACTGCCTACTATATAATGCCTCGTTCGGTTCCATCTGAATGCTGGACTGATAGCTGTTGTTGTAGGCAAACTCCGCCAATGGAAAGAACTGATCCCAAGACCCTCTAAACTCAATCACACACGCACAGAGCATATCCTCAAGAATATAAATAGTGCGCTCCGACTGTCCGTCCGTCTGAGGGTGAAATGTTGTACTCAACTCCACCCGAGTACCCAACTCATGCTGAACGGCTCTCCAGAATCGTGATGTGAACTGAGTACCTCTATCTGAAATGATGAAAACGGGAATACCATGTGGACGAACAATATCCCGGATATAGATCTTCGCCAACCATTCCGAATAATAAGTAGTACACATATGAATGAAGTGAGCGGACTTGGTCAACCAATCCACAATAACCCAGATAGCATCGAACTTTCTCAAAATCTGTGGGAGCCCAACTACAAAGTCCATGGTGATCCGCTCCTACTTCCACTTCGGAATCTCTATCTGTTGAAGCAACGCACCCGATCTCTGGTGCTCATATTCACCTGCTGATAGTTAAGGCACCGAGCTACAAATCCAACTATATCTTTCTTCATCCGCCTCCACCAGTAGTGCTGGGCCTCAAATCCTGATACATCTTCGCGGCACCCGGATGAATGGAATACCGCAAACTGTGGGCCTCCTCCAGAATCAACTCGTGAAGTCTATTAACATTGGGTACACAGATCCGACCCTGCATCCTCAATACCCCATCATCACCAATAGTCACATCTCTGGCATCACCGTGCTGAACCTTGTCCTTGAGGACAAGCAAATAAGGGCCATCATATTGACGCTCCCTGATACAATCAGATAAGGAAGACTGAGAAACCATGCAAGCTAGAACCCGATTGGCCTCCGAAAGATCCAATCTCACGAACTGGCTGGCCAAGGCCTAAACATCCATCGCCATAGGTCTCTCCGATGCTGGTAAATAAGCCAAACTCCCCAAACTCTCTGCCTGGCGACTCAAGGCATCAGCCACCACATTAGCCTTGCCCGGGTGATATAAAATAGTGATATCATAGTCCTTCAGCAACTCTAACCACCTCCTCTAGCGCAAATTTAGATCCTTTTCCTTGAACAGGTGCTGCAAGTTTCGATGGTCAGTATAAATCTCACAGGGAACCCAGTATAAATAATGGCGCTAGATCTTTAGGGTGTGAACAATGGCAGCTAACTCAAGGTCGTGGACAAGGTAATTCTTCTCATGTATCTTCAACTGTCTAGACGCATAGGCAATCACCCTATCGTCCTACATCAATACCACTCCGAGGCCAATCCTCGAGGCATCATAATAGACCATATAAGACCCCGAACCTGTAGGCAGTATCAAAATTAGGGGTGTAGTCAAAGCTGTCGTGAGCTTCTGAAAGCTTGCCTCACACTCCTCCGTCCACTGGAATGGAGCACCCTTCTAGGTCAACCTGGTCATAAGGGCTACAATCGATGAAAACTCCTCCACAAAACGATGGTAGTAACCCGCCAAGCCAAGGAAACTACAGATCTCTGTAGTTAAGGATGGTCTGGGCCAACTCTACACGGCCTCTATTTTCTTCGGATCCACCTAAATACCTCACTCGATACCACGTGGCCTAGGAATGCCACAGAATCCAACCAAAACTCACATTTCGAGAACTTACCATATAACTTCTTCTCTCTCAGAGTCTGAAGCACAGTCCTCAGGTACTGCTCATGATCTTCCCAACTCCGGGAATACACCAAAATATCATCAATAAAGACAATGACGAACAAGTCAAGATACGGTCGGAACACATTATGCATCAAATGCATAAAGGCTGATGGGGCATTGGTCAGCCCAAATGACATGATAAGGAACTCATAACGACCATACCAAGTCCTAAAAGCAGTCTTCGGGATATATGGATCCCAAATCTTCAACTGATGGTAACCTGAGTGCAAGTCAATTTTAGAAAACACTCGTGCGCCCTAAAGCTGGTCAAACAGATCATCAATACGAGGCAAAGGATAATAGTTCTTCACTGTAACCTTGTTCAACTGGCGATAATCAATACACATACGTATAGAACCATCCTTTTTCTTCACAAACAAGACAAGAGCACCCCAAAGTGATACACTAGGCCGAATAAAACCCTTATCAAGCAATTCCTATAACTGATCCTTCAACTCCTTCTACTCAGGAGGAGCCACATGGTACGGAGGAATAGAAATGGGCTGAGTGCCCGGCAACAGATTAATGCCAAAATTAATATCTCTATCAGGCGGCATGCCCGGAAGATCAGCTGGAAATACATCGGGAAAATCCTGTACTACTGAGACTAAATCAACTGAAGGGGTATCAATATTGACATCTCTTACATAAGCTAAATATGTGTCACACCTCTTCTTAACCATACGCTGAGCTTTAAGGAAAGAAATAGCTATATTGGGAGTGTGATCTAAAGTACCCCTCTAGTCAACACACGGTACACCAGGCACAGACAACGTCACAATTTTGGCGTGACAATCAAGAATAGCAAAATGGGATGACAACCAGTCCATGATCATGATAATATCAAAATCTACCATGCTGAGCAATAATAAATCAGCTATAGAGCCACACAAAACTATTAAGAGCAACCAAACGCGATCGATAAATGCGGTCCATAACAAGAGAATCTCCCATAGGAGTAGAAACATAAATAGGGGAACTCAAAGAATCCCGAGGTACAACCAAATGCCGAGCAAAATAAGAAGACACATAAGAGTAAGTGGATCCTAGATCGAATAGAACCGATTCATCTCTGTGATAAACTAGTATAATACCTGTGATGACAGAATCAGAGGAAGCAACCTCGGTACGGGCAGGAAGGGCATAGTATCGGGCCTGGCCTCCCCCTCTAGGGCAACCTCTACCTCCCCGAACTCCACCTCTGGCTAGCTGAGCAGGTAGGGTAGCAATTGAAGCTGTAACCATAGCCTGAGAACTCTACGGGGTGAGTTGTGGCTGAGAAGTCTATGGAGGCGCACTCCTCCCAAGTCTAGGGCAATCCCTCACCACATGGCGTGTGTCACTACACTTAAAACAAGCTCTTGGAGGATGCGGTGTTTGTGACTGGCTCGAGCCAGGTCTGCTTGACTGACCTTTGAAAGCACCCCGTGCAGGAGGCGCGCTAGATACCGGAGGTGCATAATAAGGCTCCTGAGGTCTAGGAGGAGCTGGAATACCACTGGATACTGGAAGAGCTGAATGAACAGGGCGACTCGTATAACCCCTACCATGACGGCCTACAGCTAGGGCACGGGCACCAGAATAATGGCCCGACTCTTGAGACCTCTTGGTCTCCCTCTCCTCTCTCTCCCTAACATGCATACCCTCAATCCTCCTAGCAATGCTCACCACCTCCTGATAAGAAATATCCATCTCCAACTCACGAGCCATGCTAGACCTGATGCTGGGAATAAGGCCCTCAATAAACTGACGAACCCTCTCGCGAATAGTAGAAACCAAGGTTGGGGCATGTCTAGCCAAACTAGTGTAACAAACAGCATACTCTGAGACAGTCATAGCACCCTAGCGCAAGTGCTCAAACTCTACACGCCATGCGCCCCTAAGGCTCTAAGGAACAAACTCTCTCAGGAACAGATCTGAAAACTGAGTCCAAATCAGTGAAACAACCTCATCCGGACTGTCTAACTCATAGGTGCACCATCACTCATAGGCGGCTCCTCAAATCTAGAAAGTAGTGAAGGAAACCCCGCTCAATCCTGATATACCCATGGTACGGACAATATGGTAACGCTCATCTAGAAATCCCAAAGCATCATCCGATGCTAGATCGCTGAATACAAGAGGCTTGTACTTCTTGAACCTCTCAAGCCTCAGCTACTCATCCTCGGAAACCGCTACCCTGTCCTCGGGCTGATCTCAGACTGCTGGCTGTACAAGAATAAGCTCAAGGACCTGCTCAACATGCACTCGCTGCTTAGGAGTACGGGCGGCGGGAGTCTGTGCTCCTCCCCCCGCCTGAGATTTAGCTGCAGCAAGGGGAAACAACTCTGCTTGAGCCAAAGTGGTGTATATGCTCATGAACTATGCTAGAGTCTCCTGAAGTGCTGGATTAGTAGTAGCAGTAAGCGTATCAGGTGCCTGAACTCCGGCTGGAACTGCTGGTGGTACCTTGGTGGAAGCTCGCGGAGGTGCTCTGGTTGCACCACGTGCATGTCCTCGGCCTCTACCTCGGCCCCGGCCTCTAACGGCTGCAGTAGGGGGCACGAGTGCCTGATCATCTCGGGTAGTGCGTGTCCTCAACATCTATGAGAGAATAGAAAATAGAAGTTTAGAATTGTGATTTCAAAATATAGCATGACAAGGAAATCAAATAAAGTGAAAATTTTCTTAACAGTTACATAGCCTCTCGTAGATAAGTATAGACGTCTCCGTACCGATCAACGAGACTCTAATAAACCGACTTGTGATTCATGACTCCTATGAATCTAGAGCTCTGATACCAACTTGTCACGACCCCGGTTCGCCTCCGTGAACCATCGTGACGACACCTATTCTCTACGACTAGGTAAGCCTAAATTTGTGGAAGATAAACCAATTTGCGGAATAAAAGCAATTTAAAATAGAAATAGAGTGACATAACAACGTTTAAAAGTGCCGCTCGGCATATACAATATATATTCTCTAAACTAATACATTTTTCCAAAACCCGGAAACCCATGAATCACAAGCTAAGGATACTACATAGTGATCTAACTCCAGAATAGTCTAAAACAAAGTAAATACAGAAGGGCTGTAACTACAAGACAGCATGGATAGAGACTCCTCGGTCCGCGGATGTGGCAGATATACCTCAAAGTCTCCGAAGGGTCGCCTCGCCTCAATAATGGTACGTCTGAGCCGAAGTACCTGGATCTGCACATGAAAAACATGCACAGAAAGGGCGTGAGTACACCACAACGGTACTCAGTAAGTGCCAAGCCTAACCTCTGTCGGGTAGTGACGAGGAAGGTCAGGGCCCTACTGAGATAAAATAAAAATATAAGGTATGACAGTATAAGATAAGTAGTACAATTGTAAGCTAACAATAAGAATTTAATAAAGAAAAATAAGGAATTAAATAATTGAAACAGAGGCAAAAATAATCACAAGGAAATAACCGGTGATCTCTTAGTATCCCGAAGATCTCTTAGTACCCTCAATATATGCCAGGGATCTCTCGGTATCCTCAATATATGCTAGGGATCTCTTGGTATCCCGAGGATCTCTCAATATCCTCAATATATGCTAGAGATCTCTTGGTATCCTCAATATACGTGCTAGGGATCTCTCAGTATCATGTACCTCAGCTCAAATCATAAATATGTGCGGAGGATCTCCCGGGATGCTTTCCCGTAGTCCCAACGTAAAACACGCAGCAACAACACAAGGAATACTCATTTAAGCTCAATTTCGTACCAAGTAACAGGTAATTCTAACCTAACATGCTTCACGTAATACAATTAAGGCAGGTTAAGCAAGTAAGCAATTAAGTCAATTAAACATGCTTTTCTAGGCTAACAACATGCTTAAATTGCAAGTAGTATAAGACAGGAAAAGGAACACAATTAAAATTACTTAAAGAAAATCGAATTTTCAACAATTAGCTAGAGTACGCACTCGTCACCTCACGTACAAGACACTTCAATTATCAAATATATCAAATCCTAAGGGGAAGGTCCCCACACAAGGTTAGGCAAGCCACTTACCTCGAACCCGCTCAAATCAATCCGAAACCACGCTCTTACCACGAGTACTCGACTCCAAATGACCCAAATCTATTCAATTCAGTTGCATAATGTAAATAACACTCCAAGTAACTGATTCTACAAAGAAATTCTAAGCTAATACGCCAAATTAGGTAAAATAACCAAAATGCCCCTCGGGTCCACGTCTCGGAATTGTGTAAAATTTATATTTCCAGAATCCTCACACTCTTACGAGTTCAATCATATCAAAAATATCAAAATCGGACATCAAAGGGTCCCTCAAATCATCACTCAATGGTCTCTAATTAGTCAAGCCCTAACCCACAATTTACCACTGGTTTTTCTTAATTTTTCATGCTTGAATTGATAAGAATCATTCTAATAACGAGTTTAGGGACCAAAGACCTTACCCCAATGAACTTCTCTGAAAATCCCTCTTGAAAAGTACTCCACAAGCTTCTTCCCGTTTGAAAAAGGTGAAAATGGCTAAATTTCGCGAAGGTAAGTATTTATTTGTTTCTGCCCAGCGATTTTCGCATCTGCGATGCGGTCCCACTTTTGCGGACCAATGGTCGCATCTGCGACAATCACTAACTCAACCTGATTTCGCATCTTGGATTCCCCATCTGCAGATGCAGTACCGCTCATGCGGAAATTCTACCGCTTCTGCGGCTCCTGCTGAACCTCTCTATTTCCGCTTCTGGCAATGTCAAATGCCGCTTCTGCGGCTCCGCACCTGTGGCCCCACACTCACAGGTGCGGTTATGACAGAAAACAAGATGAAGTTGCAACTCCAAACTGCAAATCCTTCCGTCAACCATCCGTAATCACCCCGAGGCTCCCGGGACCTCAACCAAAGACACCAACAAGTCTAATACCACTATCCAAACTTATACCAATCCTTAAAACACCTAAAACAACATCGAAATGACGATTCAACCACAGATTCAAGCCTAAAAATTCCAAAACTCGAAAAATACGCCTTCGATCAAAAAGTCTATCAAACCTCGTCCGAATGACCTGTAATTTTGCACACACATCACATTCAACACTACGAAGCTACTCCAACTTCCGGAATTCCATTCCGACCCTCGGATCAAAATCTCACTATTGAACCAGAAACTTCAAAATTCAACCTTTCGGCATTTCAAGCCTAAATTAGCTACAGACCTCCAAAACACAATCCGAACACGCTCCTAAGCCAGAAATCACTCAACGGAGCTAACGGAACCATCGAAATTCCATTCCGAGGTTGTCTTCACACTGTTTCGACTACGGTCAACTTTCCAACACTTAGGCTCTCATTTAGGGACTAAATGTCCCAAAACTCTTCGAAACTCAAAACCGAACATCCCGGCAAATCAAAATGGCAGAAATAAATATGGGGAAAGTAGTTAATAGGAGATCGGGGCGTTAATTCTTAAGATGACCGGCCGGGTCGTCACAACTTAGTACTTTTAAATTATGTTTTTTTTTTATTTTGACTTTTTAATAAGCAATATTTATATTACATAATTTTATTGTCTTTATTATTGAATATTTTAGGATAATGTCATGACACATTTCATATTTTATATTATTTTCTTTGAAAATACCTTATATAATTGTATCTTACTAGGGTTAAAGAAATATTTACACAAGTTATATGTTTTGTCCTACGAAGATTTTATCGGAAAAAAAAAATCAAAAAAATTCGAATAACCCAAAAATCCGAGAAAAATCGAGATTGAAAAAACTCGAGTTTTATTGGTTTGGTTTGGTCTTTAGATTTATTAACCCGATACAATTGGTTTGGTTTGGTAATTGCAAAATCCGAATCAACCCGACCTATGTACACCCTAGTGCCACTCTGTCTATAGAGATCCTTCCTAATTTATTTTTCAACATACATGCTAACTTGCGAGCATCACGACTATTTCACCAAGTATTTACTCCCTCCGGTCCACAATAAGTGACCAATTTGCCTTGGGCACACCCATTAAGGAAATACTAAATTCTAGATAAAAATAGTTAGTGTGACTAAACTACCCTTAATAAAATGTTGCAGCATAGTTATAATAGCACTTACTTCACTTCTCAAATGTGAGGAGTAAATGACTTTTTAGGGATAGGTACATAAGGATAATTTTGAAAACATAAATTGAATTTTTTCTTGATTATATAAATGGACACTTATTTTGGACCAAAATAAAAAAATAAATTGGTCACTTATTACGGACCGGAGGGAATATCATTTGTTACTAATATAGATAACGAATTAACTTTATCCATTAAGACAGACGAATAGGAAGAATCACTTACTATAATATTTTGTGTTTTTATAGAATTTGAACTTTGGTCTCTAAGCATACGTTTAGACATAAAAATTATAATTTCTAAAAAGAAAATAGTATTTGAAGTTAAGTTGAAAAATGGTATTTGGAATTTGAAATTATGTTTGAACATGCATTTTACTTAAAAAAATATTGCAGATTTGTAAGTGCAAAAAACAACTACAAATTTTGCAAAAGTGGCCAAAACCACTTTTTCATTTCGAAAAATTTCCAAAAACTTGCAAACTTTCATAGACCACTTTTTGGAAAAAAATAACTAGAAAAGGTAAAAATTGTTTTATGGATAAACGGATCCTAAAACTTCCACGCATTTCATCGATCATTAGGTCACATCCATATGTATTTCATGTTAAATATTTTGTTTGTGTGCACTAGCAAACGTTATTTCAAAATTAGCTGCTTTAATAGTGCTTACCCTTATTTAGCTTTTGGTAATTGGTAGACCTTAAAGAAACGCCCTCATCACGTATAGGGCAATAACTCACCATAGTGCAACGTTATTTCAAAATTAGCTGCTTTAATAGTGCTTACACTTAGTTAGCTTTTGGTAATTGGTAGACCTTAAAGAAACGCCCTTATCACGTATAGGGCAATAACTCACCATAACTGCTAACTAACCATATATGTTATAGCATGCACGTATAAGCAAAGGCAGATCTAAGATTTAAATTTTATAGGTTTAATATTTACGATTTTTAATATCGAACCTATGATATTTTTAAAATATAAGCTCATATCTACTTTTTTTTTTGTTGTTGCAAATTTAATGAATTTTTACACACAATTTATAGAGTCAGACCTCTCTATCACAATATCCATATATAACAACACTTCACTATAAAAGCCAAGTTTTTCTGGAACCAATTTTTATGTTATGTTATAATATATGTTCTCTATAACAGCACTTCGCTATAGCATCCAAAAATATTCGAAACAAACAAGTCTGTTATAGAAATATTTAACTGTACTTGGCATCAAAAATTATGAGTTCAATTGAACCCGTCACATTAATACTATATCCGCCCCTGGGTAAAAGGTTCATAGGAGACCCATAACATAAGTATGACTATAATTATTAAGGTTGTAAAACATAGGTATTGGAATACATGAAAAGAGTGCACATGTCAAATTAGTAAACCATGAGATTAACGATGGTTTGGCAGAACGAGACTTCTCTTAGGAGTAATAACTACGAGTTGCTGCGATATGGGACCACATGTGAGTAATGCTGTATTCTGGGCCGGGCTCGGGCCTAAATGGGCCAAACGGGCCGGGCTTAACGGGCCTGGATTTGGCGGTCCCGGGCTTCGTGGGCTCAACGGGTGGAACCAGCTCGTGACGGGCCTAAACCCATATGGTCCTGGGCTAAACGGGTCGGGCTCGTGGGCTTAGCGGGCCTAATGGGCTTTTTATTTCCGGGGTTTTTTTTTTAAATTTTTTTTGTTTAAGGCAATTTCTTGTAAACCATATCATGACTATATAAAAAATATATATGTAATATATATGTAGAAATCTAATTTTTAAAGTGCTTGACGAAAAAGTAAAATAACAAAACAATAGTAAAACTAAATTGCCATGCATAATAAATTAATAAGAAAGTACAACATGAAGCATAAATACGTCTAATAATTTTAAAATAACACAAATTGTTGAAATATCTTAAAGACGAATTTGCGGATAAATACCATCAACACAATACGTTATATGCCTCCTTAAAATGCCTGTGGTACACCCTGAACGAAAATTTAAGACTCTTCCACAGTTCTTGCATTTTAATATTTGGCCTTCTTCATTTTCTTCAAGCACTTCATAGTAGTGCGAAACAAATAAGCGCACTCTTTCCGAACGAGGCATGATGTAACTTGAAAATTAAGATTGAGACTTGAAGTCTTGAAAATTGGAGATTGAGAGAAATTTAGATTGAGAAATGAGTATTGAGTATTGAAATGAAGAAGAGGGAGGGGGTATTTATAGTGTTAGAGAAGGTTAGTTTTGTAAATTAAAAAAAATGGCTATTTGTGCAATATGACCGTTGGTGGTCATTGGGGGTGGGGGCCTCATTTTGAATTTTGAAAAATCTTGTTTTGTAGTATATATAGTATACTAGTATAGTATACTATATATAGTATGTTATGTATATATATTTCCAAATATAATTTCTTATAATGTTTTGTAGTATATATATATATATATATATATATATATATATATATATATATATAGAGAGAGAGAGAGAGAGATTTTCTTGTAGTATATATTGTATGTTATGTATATATATTACCTTATATATTTTCTTGTAGTATATATTGTATGTTATGTATATATATATATATATATATATATATATATATAGATTTTCTTGTAGTATATATTGTATGTTATGTATATATATTACCTTATATATTTTCTTGTAGTATATATTGTATGTTATGTATATATATTCCCTTATATATTTTCTTGTAGTATATATTGTATGTTATGTATATATATTCCCTTATATATTTTCTTGTAGTATATATTGTATGTTATGTATATATATTATAGCTTATAAATAATTGCAAGTTAAAGACAAAAAAATATTGCAAAAAGATATTCAAGGGCATGTATTATAATTTTTATTACCAAAAATGGCATATCTTTCTTAGTCTTCCTCCCCCAATGGAATGAGCACAACAAGGTACTAATACCACCATTAAAAGGGAAAAAAACTAAAAGAAGATATGCCAAAGTACAAGTTACACCATAATCTACATTGTATCTCTAACAAATTTTATAAATCCTTCAAGGTTCGGAGGCGGTTGCGTTGGTGGTGGTGGAAAAGAAGCTTGTTCATCACCACTTCCGGGCGAAGCAACATCCTCCGCAAGTTCCACCATCATTTCTTCATAAGCTTCATCTATCGCCGGTTGTGATTCCGCAATTCCAAAGTTTCTTCTTTCCGAGCGGATCTAATCTCTGAACAGTACAGATTTTTCCAAGCTCTCCCTCATTGACGCTCTATGATCACCTATTTGAAGTATTGCTTGACTGAAAGCGCTCTCTGATGCAACAGTTGAAACTTGAATAGATAAAATATCCCGAGCCATCCTTGCAAGAACCGGAAAATATTTTTCCCTTGCCTTCCACCATTCTAAAAGATCAAAAGTGCCGTCTGGATTTTCCTTTTCAAGTCCCTGCGATAAATAAACTTGAAGCTCATTTAGATGTGAAGTTTCATCATAATTATCACCTTGAGAACCCCTGAACTCCGTCCAAGATTTAAGTGCTTTTAAGCCCGCATCTCTTTTAGACGATTATGAACTAGACGAAGTAGGGGTTGGAACATTTGGCCTAGCATGCTCTAAGGCAAGTTGATAATCAATTATAAATTGTTTGAGCATTAATTTTAATTGAGGCTTTTGCATCTCCAAGTGTAGCAAATTCCTCATTTGAAAGATCTAAAGCCTTATAAATATTTGAGTACCAAAAATGAGGACCTCCTAATTTCATTGTAGGATTTAACATTGCAGCAACACCATAAATATGAGGGATAGGGAAAAAATATTTTTTAAACTTTTCTTTCATTGCATTTATAGCAAGTAGATAAATTTCCCCACCCTCAGAAAATTCAACAAACAAATCACATAGTGCTGCAATATAAACTAAACAGTTTGAAATAGTAGGATAATATTGCCCAGAAAATGCATTTGTAGCGATTTGAAAATGTTCTAAAAAATCTATAAGAATTTTAACATTCGTCCAATCTTGAGTAGTAAGCATTTCATCATCATCCTCACCTCTTCCTCGAGCATTAAACGTTGCATTAATTGGGTTTCTATATTCATATGCAACTACTAAACTTTCGTACATATAATTCCATCTAGTCGGGCAAGGTTTAAGAACCTTTCTTTCTCTAAGGCCATATTCATCACATTTTTTAAAATATTCTCTTAGTCTACTTCTACAGTTTGAATAAAAAAGCCAATTAAGAGCCATTCTAACATTTTCAATTTCTAAATTTAAAATTCGCATACCATCACCGACAATTAAATGATAAATATGACAAATACATCTAACATGGAATATATTTCTAAATGCGGGATTTTGTGTTGTTGTAAGTATGCCTATAGCACTAGTGTTACTAGAAGCATTATCCATAGAAATTGACATTATTTTATCTCTAAAGCAAAAATATCTATAAATATCTGCAACAGTGTTAGCTATAAACTTACCTGTGTGACATGAATTAATTATTCTATACGCAATAATGCGTTTTTGCATTGTCCACTCCTCATCTATCCAATGACTTGTAACAGTTAGATAATCACAATCATTACCACTTCTACCAATATCAGTAGTAATAGAAATCCGATTACTTATATGAGTAAATAAATACCGCAAATATTGTTCATATTCATGTTTATATTTATAAATATCGCTCTTAACTGTTGCGCGAGGCCAACCTTTATAAGTAGGATTAAAAACTCTTCTAATATAATGCACCCAATTAGGATTAGAGGGAAAAGAATAGGGTAAGCACATAACGGTAACCATCTTTGCTAATTCTTCACGATCTCTATTTGGATCGTAATATAAAATACCTCCGGTCACAGTGTTAATTCCTGGTTGAACTAGATTTGAACCTGTACTAGGGTTAACATCAGAATCTACATGTGTTCCCTCTAGTTGCGCTTCCATTTTTAAATATCTAGCTTTATCTCTAGGGTGTGTTTTTATGTGCCTAGTCAAACTACCCGTGCCACTACGGTCTCCAGTATATTTATGCGCCAGTAATTTCCCACATGTTTTACACTTAGCCTTATTTTGTTCTCTTACTTGAGTAAAAAAATTCCAAACTAATGATGTTTCTAGGCGTTTAGAAGGTTGTCTATTAAAACTAGGGGTTTCTACAGGTGGGTCGGACGGTACATCAGTTGGGTTATTAACAGGACTAGTAGGTGTATCATCTAAATCCGGTTGGGTTTCATTTTCATCCTCATTTTCCTCATCATTTTCAAAGATAGTTTCATTAGGATAAAGAGCATTCATATTTTCATCATCTAAATTTTGACCTGGTGCAACATTATGGCAAAATTGACTATCGGAAAATTGAAAACATGGGTTATCACTATCAAGAATAATAGGAGCAGCAGGACGTCTACCAGGTCTGGGTCGGGGAGCCGGGGGAAGGGTAGTAGGTTGGCCACTACTTTCACCAATTTTAGCTTTACCCTTACCACCAAAAATATTTTTCAAAGAAAATGCCATATTAATTATAATTATACTAAATAAAACTAACAAAACTATAATATTAAAACTTAAGAGTTGGAACGCGTTTACCGAATTGCCGAACAACTTCTTGAAAATTGAAAATCGTTGAAGACTTGAATACTTCAATTCACCAACTTCACAATTTTTCACGAAATTTCAACAATAAAATAAGCAATTATAGTAGAGAGATTGATGAATTGGTGAGTAAAAATGAAAGAATGAGGGGGTATTTATAGTTGAGAATTGTGAAAAAGTGTAATTATATAAAGTTTGGGGGCCAAATGACTATTTTCTAAACATCCAAACGGTCAAAATTGCAGCCCAAACGGGTACTTTTTAAATTTTGACTGTTGGAATTTTTAATTTTTTTTTTAAAATAAAAACTAGCCGTTAGGCCCGCTAGGCTCGGCCCAGGCCCGCCAGCCGGTCCCGGGCTTAGCGGTCCCGGGCTCGTGTGCTTTCTAGGAAGAACCGGCGCGCCACGGGCTTTAAAGAACCGTTAAGACTGGCCCACCAGGCCCGTTAGGCCCGTTAGGACAGCGGGCCCGATCCGGTTCAGGCCCGGCCCACAGTGCACCATTACATGTGAGTCCGCCTGGTCTTTGAACTCTTTTTTTTTTTGACCCAGGGGAAATAATATGTATTAATGCTACGAATTACTGTTTGTTACATAATCCATAAAACAGCTAGACTTAAGGAAATTTATGTTGCCCCAATTGGCAAGCTTAATACAAACATTAGTACTAATAGTCTTAACAAAATAAACATCTTCCACCTTATCTATTGCCAGGTTATTTATTACATAAAAGAGTAGTTTGCCTAGTAGATGATGATTTTTTCCTTCCTTCAGGGCTGTCTTTGCCAGCTTGTGGGCTATCTTGTTGCCTTCCCTAAAATTATGAATGATTGTCGGCTGCTTCAGCTGAAGCATTAACAACCTGCATAAACATATGATCCAATCGTGAGAAACACATCTAGTATTCATAAAATTGATTACCTCAATTGAGTCTGTTTCAATGATCAAGGGGGTGTAGCCTCTTGTCAGGGCTAAGTTGAGTCCTTCCTTAAGTGCTAATGATTCAACATGGATAGGTGATGTTACTGGGCATTGATATTGGAAGCCTATTACCCAGTTGCCTATATGGTCTCTGAACAAACCTCCTAAACCCTCCATTTCTTGTTATCATTAAAGGCCCCGTCAATGTTGAGTTTGAAGAAGTTTGTAGGCGGTTTGTGCCATGCAACGTTGATTGCATGGGAGGGAACAATGATGTTTTCCTTGTTAGTCAGCAATTTGTACTCAGTTGCTAATTTTAAAGCTTGACCAAGGTTGAAATCGAGGTTTGTATTAGAGTGGTTGTTGTGATTTAGGTTGAGCCAAATGCCCCATAAAATAAAGGGATATTGATCCTGCCACAGAGGATGGTGCAAAGAGGAGTCAGTAACTAAATTCTTGATGTTATCTATCAAGTGGGATTGGTTGATGGCATAAGATTATTTAAACCTTTATTTTTCCAGTAGTTTGTGACTGCCTTACAACCAACAAAAATATGGTCGATTGTTTCATTATCGTTTTTACAAACTGGACATGTAGGGTCTATATTAATGCCAATGTGGTAGAGATAGGAACGTGTGGGTGCTTATTGTGATAACATTTCCATAGCAGGTATTTTATTTTATTAGGACACCTCAACTCCCATATCCAACTAAAATCCCTAGAAGGTTGATTGGTCGGGGTAATTAGTTTGTAGCAACTTTTTGTGGAGAAAGACCCATCCCCAGTTAACTCCCAAGACATAATATCTCTAGAGCCCTCCCTAGGTTGTAATGCTAGGATGTAGTTCCTAATATTAGTTGGAAAGTTGAGCGATATTTTCCCTAATTGCCACGTAAAGTTAGTCCAAATATCCTTGACGGCAAGAGTGTTACAATGCTCAGTGAGGGGACCTTCTATGAGTTGCCTAAGGATAAGTGTTTTGGGTATCCAGCTAGTAGTCCAAATATTAAGGTTGGAATTTGAGCAGGGGATCCATTTTATACCTCTATAGCAAATGTCCCAGCCCTTTAATACACTTTTTATGTGAAGGAAGTGTTATAAGCAAGCTTTTTGGATCCATATATAGATGAGAGGATTTTTGACCAAGGACTATTAGGGTTTTAAAGAAGTTTCCAAGTGAGGGTTGCTAGGTTAACTAGGTTTTTGTGGTTAGCTGAGCGTATACCAAGCCCATCGTCACACTTTTCCTTAGTCACTGTAGCACAGGCAACTAAATGGATTTTTTTTTGAAGATGTAGTAGTACCCTAAATGAAATTTCTTTGAATTTTATCTATATATTTTAGAAGCTTGGTAGGGAGTTAGTTGTATTGCATGATGTGATTTTCCATAGTATTCAAGGTCGAGATAGCTAATACAGTTCTTCCTGCCATACTGAGGAAGTTAGATTTCCAAGAGGCTAATTTTTTGTCATGTTATCAATGATAAATTGGTAATCGGAATATTTTGGTTTAAGGATTGTAATAGGAAAACCTAAATATTTGCCAAAGCTCTTAGTAATGCTAATGTTGAAAAGCTTGGCCATGTCTTTGGAGGTGCTTATCAGACAGTTTCTAAACACTATTATTTTTAATTTTGTATAGTTAATTTTTTGTCTAGATATTTTGCAGAAAAACTTTAGGCAATTAAAAACAGTTTGAGGTAATTTTTTATCAATTGTACACATTAGTGTAAGATCATCCGCATAGAAGAGATGAGATAATTGGTATTGATTTCTCCCCGTAGTAATAGGGGTCCAAACTTTAATATCTACATTGTGGTTGATTTGAATGGACAACATTTCCATACATAAGATAAAAATAGAGGGGATAAAGGATCACCTTGTCTTATTCCTCTACTGGGCCTAAAGAATTTGCTATTACTCCCATTCACTAGGACTGATATTTTACTAGATGATATACAATTCATAATTAGTTTTGTGATCCTAGGAGGAAATTTGAAGTATGAAAGGGTTCTGTAGATAAATGACCATTTCAATCGGTCAAATGCCTTTTCCAGGTTTAATTCGATAACTATATTAGCTTTTGATCCTACTTGTTTGTGCATTTTTAGCATGAGTTCTTAGATTATTATAGCATTATCACACGTTCGTCTTCCCTTAATGAAACTTGCTTGTTGTGGACCAATAATATTACTAAGATAGGGTTTAAGTCTATTAGCAATAGTTTTTGTAATAACTTTGTAAATTGTATTACACAAACCAATAGGCCTGAAGTTTTTCAGATTGTTAGCATTTGAGAATTTTGGGATAAGGCATAAGTAGGTGTCGTTTATGCCTTCAGGTAAGGATCCCGAGTCAAAGGCCTGACAACAAAGATCTATAACTGATGGTTTTAGAACTTCCCAGTACTTTTGAAAAAAAAGGGTGTAAATCATTCGGGCCCGGAGATTTATATGGCTTGAAGGAGAATATAGCATTTTTTATTTTTAAAGGAGATATGTTATCATCAAGGGAGCTAAGTCAATTCTTTGATGACTAGGGTGGTCATTGTTTTTTTATAGAAGACCAGTTTGTGTAGCTGTGGCTAGTAGAGAGATTTTTTTAAAAGTAGGACAGGGTGTGATCCATAATTTTTGGAGGATTATCTATCCAATTCCCTTTCGAATCTTTGAAATAGATAATTTTATTTTTTCTTCTATTATTAGAGACATTGATATAATTTTTTTTTGAATTTAAGTCACCATCATTGAGCCAATTTATTCTAGATCTTAATTTCCAGAAATCTTCTTCCATCTTAAGGATATCATTAAATTCTGCTTTAAGAATAGTTTCAAATTGATCTAGAAAATTGCTAAAGCCATAAGAGGTGGATTTTTGGATGCCATTGAGCCTAGCCAGGATCTTTCTCTTCCTTTTAAAAATATCACCAAATGTAACATTTTTCTAATTTATAATACAGACTTTAAAAGTATTTGAGGCCTCAGTAAATTGGTTATTGAGCCAGCATGATTGACCAATTTTCCCAAATTCTGGGTGGCCACTCCAGTAATTTTCTAACCTAAATGGTTTGGGCATGGGTTCACTTATTTTTGGGATTAATTCTAATAATATCGGGTGGTGGTCTGAGTGGGTTTTTGGTAAGTGAATGACGGAAGCCTTAGGAATTAAAGTTACCAATTTTTCATTAGCTAGTAGTCTGTCTAATCCTTCCATTATAAGATCACTACTAATTTTTCGATGATTAGACCACGTATATTTGCAGCCTTTAACTTCATTAAAATCTTGCCCCATTAGCTAAGCATCTTTATAATTATCAAAGATGTTGGTAATGTTATCCCACATATTATTTCTATCCGAGATATTAGTGCTATCATATATGGATGAAAATAACCAAGAGTGGCGAATAAGAGGTACCTCAATTAAAGCATGAATCTCGTTGTTCCTTTTGATAAAGTTGTTAACATTTACTAAGTTTATATCCCAAAGGACTGCCATTCCTCTTGATTGACCCTCAGCTGGAACTTCGATCATATCCGTGAACCTAAATTCATTCATAAGGCTACCATGGCTTGACATCCTAGTCTCTAGGAGAGTGACCATGCATGGGTGGTGAGTGGATATAAGCTCATGAAAATTTCTTCTAAAGTCTTCATTGTTTCCCCCCTTAATGTTCCAGATAATAAAGGTCTTAACACTATTCATGTGGTTGGTGTGGTGGTTGAAGAGGGCTATTCAGTCGACTCCCTTATGGAAACACTAGGTTGCTCCGTAGGGAAGGAACCAGTATCATTGCTAATTTTCCCACTGTTGGATCTTGGGGTGGACGCATGTCCATGGTACACTTGTAAAGTGAGGTTGGGCAAGCTAGAATTAGTCTCTTCTCTCGCATCTCATCGAATAGGTAGACCTTTACCTCGTCTAGGTTTGTGGATTCCACCAAGTATTCCCCCACCAAATTGATTTCAAACTTGTTGATCCATAGGCTCTAAGTTCACTGGAAATTAGGGTTGCATGTTGTTCAGGAGAGGATCTCAATTCATTAAGATTGGGTTGAGGGTTGTGATCTCCTGATGAGGGAAAAATGAAAGGTCTAACCCCATGCTTTGAGGTAGGTAGGGATTTTGGTTGTAGTGAGGGGGAAAACTCCATTGAGTCCTTATGGCTTGAATTAGGTTGTTGTTCATTCCTGGAGCTAGAGGTTACATAATATTGTTGACCCAAATGTGATTTATGTAGTTTCTCATTGCTAGGTGTAGGCCCTCGGATACTAAGTGTGCTAAGAATTGCGGTTTCTTAATTAATACTATGCTTTCCTGCCCGTTTATGTTGAGTTGAAGAGACACTCCCCTCCCCATGAGTCCTAAATCTATCCATAAGGTTGGTCGATGATCCCGTGGGAGAGGGGTTTGAGCATAGATTATGGGCACGTTTGAGAGTTGGGGAGGAAAGGGAGGTAGATTATTCATTGTTTGGGTATTTTGGTTCCTTAGTACTTGGAACAATATGAATCTCCTCCTTTGGTGGCTTAATGGAATTCTCGACATAGTTAAGGGATTGTAGTTGTTGATTTAAGGGAATTGTTGGAGTAGTAGGGAAATAATTGGGTTTATTTGCATGTAAGATGAAGGGTTTAGCGTGTTAGGGTAAATAGAGGGATTTCATGCATTTTTATTGGCACGTGTTCCAAGTTACGTGATTTGTCCAAGGGAGTTCGTTTGGTTGGCCGCATGTTTAAGCGCATGCATTTGGGTACTGTAGCTTAATAGGTTTTTTGAGTTAGGGGGAGAGATTAGAGCATCATAATTATTGGTTGGCTGGTTAAGGGTGGCATCTGATTGGTCATTGTTTTTATTAGGGTTATTTATTAAGGCAATCTCATTTTTGTCCTTTAGTGTGGCTAGATTGTGTAATATTTATTTTGTCTCTAGCGGCCAGTTTATGCACTTGGAATTAGTGGTTTTATGATTACTATTATTAGTGGTATTGTCTAAATCCATTTGTTGGGAATCTGGATTGATGATTAAAAAATGATTATTTGTTTTTAGAGAGTTATTTTCAACTTGATTTGAGTCTTGTTCGAGGATTTGATCATATGTTTGGATATTTTTATTAAAAGAAAATTTAGAAGACTTAGGAGTGTATTTTAGTTTTGGGGTAACAGTGAACTTACCTGCCGAACATTGAATAGTTTAGCATTGATACTTGGATCTTTATGTTTCCCAATAGGTTCATTTGAATTTGAAATTCTGGACTTTCTAACCTTCGAAAAAGGAACTGTGAACCATCCTCCCTCATGTGCTATAGTTTGATTCGTGTTCGCTTCTGGAATTTGATCCATTGATGATAATGTCATGTTGTTTATCGGTGGACTTGATGTTGTGCAAGATACAGTTTGATGTCCCAGCCTGCCGCATTTTTTGCAAAGTAGCTTTTCAGCTTCGTATTGGATATATTTTTTATGAGTTTCAATATATACGAATTTTTTAACTAGCTCATCCATAGGTATTTCAATACATAGCCAAGCGTATCTCTCTCTCAGGGAGGAGGATGTGTATGCATTTACCTTCAATAGCCTCCCTATGACTCCTATTTTTTGTAGAATTATCCCGTCATAAAACTCAGTTGGCAATTGGGGAACCTAATCCACACTGCTGAGTAAGTTTGTTTTGCTTCAAACGATACAAAATTAGGTTGCCACCTTTGTATTGATAGAAAATTTTCAAATATGAACCAAGGTCTTTTTTGGAGGATTAAATTCATATTTTATTCCTTTTGTAGTTTGACGATGAAGTAATCATTTCCCAGGTCGATGAGTGGGAAGTTTTCATTGATTTTCCATAGGTCTTGGATTTTTTATTTCAAAATTTGGTGGAGTATTCTTCTACCTTGTAGTTTTACTATTAATGAGTAGTTCCATGGGTGATAGATTCTTAGTTTGTCTTCCAAGTATGTGGGAACTGTGGGGGAGAGGTTATTAGTTTCCTTGTTTGGATGGGAGTTAGGCTCTTGTTCTTGGATGTCCATTGGAAATGTACGGGAAGATAAGGGGCCTATAGAGAAAGTTATTGTTTCTTCCCTTTCCAAGAGCTTCTCTTTGAACGTTTGGGGAGTTATGTCACTATTAGTAGCTGGGCTAATAATTTCTTCCCTTTGAGGATTTGTAGATAGTTTATCCGGCAGCTTTGGGGGAATTTTTATAGTCTCAAAGGTAGTGTTGTTTGGGAATGAAATTTAGGAATTTGGTTTAGAAGAGTTCCATGTGAAAAGGATTTTTTAGAGAGAAGGAAGAGTCTCTCTCTCCAAAGCAATGAAGTTAGTACTCGGTTTTTGAACTCTTCAACCTTGAACTAGGAATGGAGCTAGAATATTAAATACGAGTTCGAATTAACTTAATAACGTTTGCTTAAATTTTGTATTTGTATTAAAAATTTATTAAATATATACATATATTTAATTGTGGATCTCATAATTAAGACAAGCTATGAGTTCCATAGCTAATTTAGAACTTATAAACTTCAAGCTTCGGCTCCGTTTATACCTTAAGGCCTGAACCAATTCGACATTAAGAACCCGTTTGGCCAAGCTGCCAAAAACTACTTATTTACATAAGTACTTTTTTCAGAAGTGCTTTTTTTAAAAGTACTTTTAGAAAAAAATAGTTGGTGTTTTGCCAATTCATTTAAGAAGTACTTATTGCAACATTTGGTAAATAAATTGTGTGTAACGACCCGGCCTGTCGTTTCATGAGTTACCGCTCAGTTTCCTCCATTTCTGCTTTCTTATGTGTTGTTAAGCTACATTTCATTGTATCGTGTTGGTTTGTTCGGGTTTGGAGTAGTTTTGCCGTGTTATGAGACACTTAGTCTCTTAAGTTGGCCATTTAGTTGGAAAAGTCAACTAGAAGTTGACTTGTGAGTTAACAATATTCGAATTTGGTTTTTATGGTTCAGATAGCTTCGTTAGCTGATTTGGAACTTAGGAGCGTGTTCAGAATATAATTTGGAGGTCCGTGATAGATTTAGTCTTGAATTAGCGAAATTGGATTTTGGCGCTTTCCGGTAGGTAGTGTAAATCTTGATATCGAGGTAGGAATGGAATTCTGGAAATTGGAGTAGGTCCGTTGTGTCATTTGTGACGTGTGTGCAAAATTTCAGGTCATTCAGAGTTGGTTTGATAGGTTTCAGTGTCGTTGTGGAATTTGAGAGTTTCTAAGTTCTCAGACTTGAATCCGAGGTTGAATTGGTGTTTTAGTGTTGTTTTGAGTGATTCAAAGGCTCTACTAAGTTTGAATGATGTTATGGAATGTGTTGGCATGTTTGGTTGAGGTCCCGAGGGCCTCGGGTGAGTTTTGGGAGGTTATCAGACCAATTCGTGGTTTTGGAAAGTTGCAGATTTCTGCTATTCCTGTTTCAAAGATTTTCCCTTCGCATTCGCGAGAGGGCACTCGCGTTCGCGAAGGGATGTGTAATGAGGCAGGTGAGTTACTCTTCGCGTTCGCGATGTTGGTTCCGCATTCGCGAAGTGTAAGGCAGAGTGTGCATCGCGAACACGATGTAGGTCCCGCGTTCGCGCAGGGAAATTGGAGCGGCTGGGTCCCCTGGTAGTTGTTCATCACGTTCGCGAAGGCTTGGGCAGCTGAAGCTTCGCGTTCACGTGGAAGGACTCACGTTCATGAAAGAGGAATTATTGGGCAGTGGAATTTTTGCTTCACGAATGCGAGGGAGCTACCACGTTCGCAAAGAAG
Source organism: Nicotiana sylvestris (assembly GCF_000393655.2). Taxonomy (NCBI): domain Eukaryota; kingdom Viridiplantae; phylum Streptophyta; class Magnoliopsida; order Solanales; family Solanaceae; genus Nicotiana; species Nicotiana sylvestris. Next base: position 152,384,108 of record NC_091059.1, read on the forward strand.
GAAATAATCCCTGGACAGAATGTTTAAATAGTTGCCTCCGCGATTTTTAGCCCATTTTCCACCATTGTTGAGCGGTTTTGAAACTTTTTGGGAGGGATTGAAGAGGGAATCGAAGGGAAACACTTGGAGGTAAGAATTTTGAACTCAATACTCGATTCTATGGTGATTTCTAACTAATTAGACATGAATTAGTGGGATTTAAAGCCTAAGATTGGGGAGCTAGGGCTTGAAATTGGAGAGTGTAAAATGGGGATTTGAGGGGCCATTTGAGGTCTGATTTTGATGTTCATGGTATATATGGACTTGTGGGAGGATAAGGATTCTATTGATGTGGTTTTTGTCAGATTCTAAGACGTGGGCCATGGGGTCGTGTTTGATCAATTTCGGGATTTTTGATGTAATTTGATTATTTTTCGTGTGGGCTTTGTTCCCTTAGCATATTTTGATGTTATGGTTCTGATTTTAGTTAGATTCGGGGAATTTGGAGGCCAAATTGGGAGGCAAGGGTGTCGCGGGCTAGAGTTTGACTTGGCTTGAGGTAAGTAACACTTCCATACTTGATTTTGAGGGTTCGAATCCCCAAACTATGTGTTCTATGATTACTATTGAGGTGACGCAAATGCCAAGTGACGGGCATGTGGACGTGCACCGTGAGAATTGCGGCCTGGATCATTCCACGGCACCGTTTAGTAACTCTTTCTTGTTGATATCCGTGTTTCTATCATGTGATTGAGTAAATGTGCTGTGAAAACATGCTAGATATCCTGCTAGGGCTTCATGCCGATACTGTTGAGACCCGAGTGGTCGTTTCTTGCTGTCATATCATTATCTTCATTGATATTTTGTACTCAGTCTTGTTCATGCATTATATATCATGTCTCAGTCTTGATATTATTTTTGGCACTTCATATCATTGTTGGGGCTAGTATCATGACATTGGGAGCCCGTGTGTGTGAGACTGGAGAGTGATGACTGAGAGCCCTGTTATAAGTGATATTATATGGGATCAGGCCGCACGTCGTAGCGGCTATGTTGATGATTATGATAGCGCTTGGGCTTTAAGAGCCCCTCCGGAGTCTGTAACACACCCCAGTAAGCATAGTTGATGATATTGAGGGATAGATCTTCCCTGGACATGGATCTTGTCCAAAGTACTTATACATGGTGATGGATCTTCTCCATAGGGCTGGAATGGCCTTCCTCGGTACTGGATGACTACGGTCAGATATATATATATATATATATATATATATATATATATATATATATATATATATATATATATATATATATATATATTCTGGGATGGATCTTCCCTGGGCCGGATGGCCATATACAATACCGAGTGGTTGAACACATATGAGTGAGGTACACAGAACATTGATCATGCTATCCGTGCGTTGGTACATAGATATTTCCTGAGCTTTATACTCCGTACTTTTCAAACTGTATTTATTTATTGTTGAGTTTTGCCTGAACTGCAAGCATGTCTACTTTTATGTACAGTTTAATGATATTACCTGTTGAGGTTTGGTTTGTCACTACTTGTCTGTCCATAGTTTGGACTTGTTACTTACTGAGTTAGTGTACTCACGTTACCCCATGCACTTTCTTTGCAGATCCAGGTATCTGGGGCCATGGTAGTGGCTACTGATCATATCAGTTGTGGACTTTTCCTTGGAGAGAGCGAGGTAGTTGCTTGGTGATGGCAGTTCCGCCTTCTCCTTCCTTATCTTTCTCTTAGTATATTTGTCGGTTATTCTCAGACTATGTTAGTCTTATTATTTCGAAAAGTTGTAGTATTTTTCTCATGACTTAGTGACAACCGAGGTGGGGCTTGTATTTTTCAGCTTTGTTAAACTTAATTTTACATCTTTATCGGATTTCTATTGAAAAATGGTTTTTCTTAAGTTTTAAATGAAAAATGTGGTTTGCATAGGAAATGTGTTGGCTGGCCTAATCTCACGATAGGCTCCATCATGACCGGGTCAATTTTGGGGTCGTGACAAGTTGGTATCAGAGCCTATGTTACATAGGTCTCACGGGTCATGAACAAGTTTAGTAGAGTCTCGCGGATCGGTACGGAGACATCTGTACTTATCCTCAGGAGGCTACAAAACCTTTAGGAAAAACTCCACATTCTTGAATTATTGTCGTACGAATCTGTTGATTCTGGGACTAAACTTCTGTTATTCTATTCTCTCACGGATGGTGAGGACATGTGCTACCGGTCAGGACGGACGACCACCAGTACCACCAGTTGAGGCCACTAGAGTCCGAGGTCGCAGTCGAGGCCGTGGTAGGGGCAGGGGTGTAGCCCGTACAACAGCTAGGGCAGCACCTGCAGATCTACCAGCTACCCAGTTCATGATCAGGCTCCAGCGGGGGATGCTCCAGCAGTACCAGTTTAGGCACCGATTGTGCCAATTGTTATTCCGTGTCTCCAGGAGACCTTGGCTCATATTCTGACTGTGTGCACCAGTTTTGCTCAGACGGTCGTGACTACTACTACATCAACTTCTTCTCACGCCAGGGGAGGCACTTAGACTCCCGCCGCCCGTACACCCGAGCAGGTTGTTCAGGGACTGCAGACATCGAAGGCACTATCAGCCCAGCCGGTTGCACCTGCTCAGGATTATACAGTTCTAGTTATGCCTGATGATGAGCAACATCGATTGGAGAGGTTTGGTAGACTTCAGCCTCCAACTTTCAGTGGTGCAAAGGGCGAGGACGCCTAGGGTTTCTTGGACAAGTATCAGAGGATGTTACGTACAACGGGTATTTTGGAGACTAGTGGGGTCTCATTTACTACTTTTCAGTTTTTTGGAGCTGCCTTTACTTGGTGGGAGGCTTATTAGAGGTGTAGGGATGTTGGTGCAGCGCTCCTTACCTGGCAGCAGTTCTCCGCTCTCTTCCTGGAGAAGTATGTGCCACAGCCCCGCAGAGAGGAGCTGCACATGCAGTTTGAGCAGTTACGTCAGAATGATATGACTATGATGCAGTATGAGATGAGGTTTTCTGAGTTAGCCTATCATGTTGTTTGGTTAGTTCCTACAGACAGGGAGAGGATCAGGAGATTCGTGGATGGCCTCTCTTATCAACTACGAATTCTTATGACTAGAGAGAGGGTGTCTGGTGCTTCTTTTGAGGAGGTTGTCAACATTGCTCGAGAGATAGAGCCTATTTGCCATCAGGAGCAAGTTGAGAGGGAGGCCAAAAGGCCTCGAGGGTCTGGTAGTTTTGGTGGTATTCCGTCGGGAGGTTAGTTTCAGCATGGCAGAGGCCGTCCATTCAGACATGTTCAGCCAGCCCGTTCGGGCCACCGTGGTGGGTCATCTGGCCACGGTTCTCATAGTTCACATCAAGGCCACTTATCTCTCAATGCCCTTTCAGCTCAGAGTTCGACTCAGGCACCATTAGTTCAGGGCTCATCTATGCTGGGTTCTTCTAGTGGGCATCCCGGTGCTCGAGGCTCCCTTCAGTCCCCACCACCATTTGTCGGAAGAGGTTGCTTCGAATGTAGATATTTGGGCCATATTAAGAGGTTTTGTCCCCGTCTCACAGGAGGTTCATCTCAGCAGAGGAGTCAGCCTTCGACTTCAGCACCAGTTACTTCCCCACCCGCTCAGTCAGCTCGGGGTGGAGGTCAGTCAGCCAGGGCTCGCCCTAGAGGGGGAGGACGATCAGGTGGTGGTCAGGCCCATTTCTATGCCCTCCCAGCCAGACCAGATGCTATTGCTTCAGATGCTGTGATTACAGGTATTGTCTCAGTCTTCCACAGAGATGCCTCTGTATTATTTGATCGTGGTTCCACTTTTTCATATGTGTCATCATACTTTGCTCATTACTTGGATATGCCTCGCGAGTCTCTTCTTTTATCTGTTCATGTATCTACTCCGGTGGACGATACTATTATTGTGGACCATATATATCGGTCATGTGTGGTGACTATTGGGGATTTGGATACCCGAGTGGATCTCTTATTGCTTAGTATGGTTGATTTCGATGTGATATTGGACATGGATTGGTTATCTCCGTGTCGTGCTATCTTGGACTGTTATGCTAAGACAGTTACATTGGCTATGCTAGGGTTGCCACGAATTGAGTGGCGAGGTTCGACAGATTATGTTTCCAGTAGAATGATTTCATTTTTAAGGCCTAGCGGATAGTTGGGAAGGGTTGTCTTACTTATCTGGCCTTCATGAGGGATGTTAGTGCAGAGACTCCTAGTATTGGTTCTATTCCAGTAATGTGGGATTTTCCCGATGTGTTTCTGCAGACCTGCCGGGCATGCCACTGGATAGGGATATTGACTTTGGTATGTATTTGGTGCCGAGCACTCAGCCCATTTCTATTCCACCGTATCGTATGGCACCGACGGAATTGAAAGAGTTGAAGGAGTAGCTTCAGGAACTCCTTGATAAGGGGTTTATTCGGCCTAGTGTGTCGCCTTGAGGTGCGCCTGTTCTATTTGTGAAGAAGAAGGATGGTACAATGAGGATGTGCATTGATTATAGGTAGTTTAACAAAGTTACAATCAAGAACAAGTATCCTTTGCCTCGTATCGATGATTTATTTGACCAACTTCAGGGAGCGAGAGTGTTCTCGAAGATTGATCTCCGCTCAGGGTATCACTAGTTGAAGATCAAGGACTTGGATATTCTTAAGACAACCTTCAGGACCATATATGGTCATTATGAGTTCCTTGTGATGTCGTTTGGGCTGACCAATGCCCCAATCGTGTTCATGCATTTGATAAATAACGTGTTTCGTCCTTATCTCAACTCGTTCATTATTGTATTTATTAATGATATTCTGGTATACTTGCGTAGTTAGGAGGAGCATGCTGAACATTTGAGAGTTGTATTACAGAGATTGAGGGAGGAGAAGCTTTATGCAAAGTTATCCAAATGTGAGTTTTGGCTCAGTTCATTGGCTTTCTTGGGGCACGTGGTATCAAGTGAGGGTATTCAGGTTGATCCAAAGAAGATAGAGGCAGTTCAGAGTTGGCCCAGACCGTCCTTAGCTACAGAGATTTGCAGCTTTCTTGGTTTGGCGGGCTATTACCGTCGGTTCGTTCAGGGATTTTCATCTATAGCATCACCCTTGACCAAATTGACTTAGAAGAGTGCTCCTTTCATGTGGTCGTACGAGTGTGAGGCAATCTTTCAGAAGCTCAAGACTACCTTGACCACAACTCTAGTGTTAGTTTTGCCATCAGCTTTAGCTTCATATACAATGTATTGTGATGCTTCGAGAGTTCGTATTGGGTGTGTGTTGATGCAGGAGGGTAGAGTTATTACTTATGCTTCTCTTCAGTTGAAGCCCCATGGGAAGAACTACCCCGTTCATGATTTGGAGTTTGCTGCCATTGTCTACGCGTTGAAGGAGGCACTATTTCTATGTTGTGTCATGTGAGGTGTTTACCGATCATCGTAGCCTCCAACACTTGTTCAAGCAGAAGGATCTCAATTTGAGGCCGCGGAGATGGTTGGAGCTACTAAAGGACTATGATATTACCATCTTGTACCATCCGAGGAAGGCCAATGTACTGGCCGATGCTTTGAGTAGGAATGCGGTGAGTATGGGTAGTCTTGCATTTATTCCTGTTAGGGAGAAACCTCTTGCAGTTGATGTTCAGGCCTTGGCCAATCGGTTTGTGAGGTTGGATATTTCGGAGCCCATTCGGGTCTTAGCTTGTGTGGTTTCTCGGTCTTCCTTGTTCGATCGCATCAGAGAGCGCCAGTATGATGATCCTCATTTGCTTGTCCTTAAGGACAAGGTTCAGCATGATGATGCCAGAGATGTGATGATTGGTGATGATGGAGTATTTAGGATGCAGGGTCGAATATGTGTGCCCAATGTAGATTGACTTTGGGAGTTGATTTTAGAAGAGGCCCATAGCTCGCGGTATTCCATCCATCCGGGTGCCGCGAAGATGTATCAGGATTTAAGGCAGCATTATTGGTAGAGGAGAATGAAGAAGGATATTGTGGGATTTGTAGCTCGGTGTCTTAATTGTCAGCAGGTGAAATATGAGCATCAGAGACCGGGCGACTTGCTTCAGCGGTTAGATATTCCAGAGTGGAAGTGGGAGCGGATCACCATGGATTTTATAGTTGGACTCCCACGGACTTTGAAGAAGTTCGATGCTATTTGGGTGATTGTGGATCGACTGACCAAGTCCGCACACTTCATTCCTATGTGTACTACCTATTCTTCAGAGCGGCTGGCAGAGATTTATATCCAAGAGATTGTTTGCTTGCATGGTGTCCTAATTTCCATCATTTCAGATGGGGTACTCAGTTTACTTCGCAGTTTTGGAGGGCCGTGCATAGAGAGTTGGGTACTCACATTGAGTTAAGCATAAATTTTCACTCTCAGACGGATGGGCAATCCGAGCGCACTATTCAGATATTGGAGGACATGTTGCGCACTTGTGTCATTGACTTTTGAGGGTCATGGGATCAATTTCTACCGCTCGCGGAGTTTGCTTATAACAATAGTTATCAGTCAAGTATTCAGATTGCTCCATATGAGGCTTTATATGGGAGACCGTGTAGATCTCTAGTTGGTTGGTTCGAGCCGGGTGAGGCTAGGCTTTTGGGTACAGACTTTGCAGGATGCTTTGGAAAAGGTGAAGGTGATTCAGGAGCGGCTTCGTACAGCGCAGTCCAGACAAAAAAGTTATGCTGACAGGAAGGTCTGTGATGTGTTTCACATGGTTGAGGAGAAGGTTCTACTGAAGGTCTCACCCATGAAGGGTGTTATAAGATTTGGGAAGAAGGGTAAATTGAGTCCTCGGTTCATTGGGCCTTTCGAGGTGCTTCAGATGATTGGATAGGTGGCTTATGAGCTTGCTTTGCCACCCAGCTTGTCAAGTGTGCATCCCGTGTTTCATGTTTCTATGCTTCGGAGGTATATTAGCGATCCGTCTCATGTTTTGGATTTCAGCACGGTTAAGTTAGATGGTGATTTGACTTATGATGTGGAGCCAATGGCTATTTTGGAGCGTCGGGTTCTAAAGTTGAGATCAAAGGATATAGCTTCAGTGAAAGTGCAGTAGAGAGGTTGGCCTGTGAAGGAGGCTACCTGGGAGACCGAGCGGGAGATGCGGAGCAGATATCCTCACCTATTTGAGGGGTCATGTATGTTTCTTGACTCGTTCGAGGACGAACATTTATTTAAGAAGGGGAAGATGTAACGACTCGGCCGGTCGTTTCATGAGTTACGGCTCCGTTTCCCCCATTTCTGCTTTCTTATGTGTTGTTCAGCTACATTTAATTGTATCGTGTTGGTTGGTTCGAGTTTGGAGTAGTTTTAGAGTGTTATGAGACACTTAGTCTCTTAAGTTGGCCATTTAGTTGGAAAAGTCAATCAGAAGTTGACTTGTGAGTAAACGATCTCGGAATTTGATTTTTATGGTTCAGATAGCTTCGTTATTTTATTTGGGACTTAGGAGCATGTTCAGAATGTAATTTGGAGGTCCGTGGTAGATTTAGGCTTAAATTGGCGAAATTGGAATTTTGGCGCTTTCCGGTTGGTAGTGGAAATCTTGATATCGGGGTTGGAATGGAATTCCGGAAATTGGAGTAGGTCCGTTGTGTCATTTGTGACATGTTACAAAATTTCAGGTCATTCAGAGTCGATTTGATAGGTTTCGGCATCGTTTGTGGAATTTGAGAGTTTCTAAGTTTTTAGGCTTGATTCCGAGGTTGAATTGGTATTTTAATATTGTTTTTAGTGATTCGCATGCTCGAATAAGTTTTAATTATGTTATGGGATGTGTTGGAATATTTGGTTGAGGTCCCGAGGGCCTCAGGTGAGTTTCGGGAGGTTATCGGACCAATTCGTGGTTTTGGAGAGTTACATATTTCTGCTGTTTCTGTTGCAGAGATTTACCCTTCGTGTTCGCGAGAGGGAACTCGCGTTTGCGAAGGGATGTAGAGTGAGGCATGCTATTTAATCTTTGCATTCACGATGTTGGTTCCGCGTTCGCGAAGGGTGAGGCAGAGTGTGCATCGCGAACGCGATGTAGGTCCCACATTCGCTTAGGGAAATTGGAATGGCTGGGTCCCCTGGTAGTTCTTCATCGTGTTCGTGTAGGTAGTGTCGTGTTCGCGAAGGCTTGGGCAGCTGAAGCTTTGCGTTCGCGTGGAAAGACTCGCGTTCGCGAAAGAGGAATTATTGGGCAGTGGAATTTTGTGCTTTGCGAACGCGAAGGAGCTACCGCGTTCGCGAAGAAGGAAATAATCCCTGGGTCGAATGTTTAAATAGTTGCTTTTGTGATTTTTAGCCCATTTTCCATCATTGTTGTGCGGTTTGAAGCTTTTTGAGAGGGATTGGAGAGGGAATCAAAGGAAAACACTTGGAGGCAAGATTTTTGAACTCAATACTCGATTCTATGGTGATTTTTAACTAATTAGACTTGAAATTAGTGAGATTTAAAGCCTAAGATTGGAGAATTAGGGCTTGAAATTGGAGAGAGTAAATTGGGGATTTGAGGGGCCATTTGTGGTCCGAATTTGATGTTCTTGGCATGTATGGACTCGTGGGAGGATAAGGATTCTATTGATATAATTTTTGTCGGATTCCGAGACGTGGTCCAGGGGTCAGGTTTGACCAATTTCGAGATTTTTTGATGTAATTTGATTATTTTTGCGTGGGCTTTGTTCCCTTAGCATATTTTGATGTTATGATTCTGATTTTGGTTAGATTCAGGGCATTTGGAGGCCGAATCGAGAGGCAAGGGCATCACGGGCTAGAGTTTGGCTTGGCTTGAGGTAAGTAACACTTCCAAACTTGGTTCTGAGGATTCAAAACCCCGAACTATGTGTTCTATGATTACTATTGAGGTGACGCAAATGCCAAGTGACGGGCGTGTGGGCATGCATCGTGAGAATTGCGGCTTGGATCATTCCATGGCACTACTTAGTAACTCTTTCTTGTTGATATCTGTGTTTCTATCATGTCATTGAGTAAATGTGCTGTGAAAACATGCTAGATATCTTGCTAGGGCTTCACGCCGATACTGTTAAGACCCGAGTGGTCGTTTCTTGCTGTCATATCATTATCTTCATTAATATTTTGTACTTAGTCCTATTCATGCATTATATATTATGTCTCAATCTCGATTATTGTTATTTGGCACTTCTTATTATTGTTCGGGCTAGTATCGTGGCATTATGAGCCAGTGTATGTGAGATTGGAGAGTAATGACTGAGTGAGGCCGAGAGCCTGGTTATGAGTGACAATATATGGGATCAGGCTGCACGCAACAACGGTTATGTTGATGATTATGATAGCGCTTGGGTTGTAGGAGTCCCTCTGAAGTCTGTAAAACACCCCTAGTGAACGCAGTTGATGATATTGAGGGATGGATCTTCCCTGGACATGGATTTTGTCCGAAGTACTTATACATGGAGATGGATCTTCTCCATAGGGATGGAATGGCCTTCCTCAGTACTGGATGACTGCGGTAAGATATATATATATTCCGGGATGGATCTTTCCTGGGGCGGATGGCCATATACAGTACCGAGTGATTGAGCACATGTGAGTGGAGGTGCACGAAACATTGATCATGCTATCCGTGCATTGGTACATAGATATTTCCTGAGCTTTATACTCTCTACTTTTCAAACTATATTTATTTATTGTTGAGTTTTGCCTGAACTGCAAACATGTCTACTTTTCTGTACAGTTTAATGATATTACCTGTTGAGGTTTGGTTCGTCATTACTTGTTTGTCCATAGTTTGTATTGTTACTTACTGAGTTAGTGTACTCACGTTACCCCATGCACTTTCTGTGCAGATCTAGGTATCTCGGGCCACGGTAAAGGCTACTGATCATATCGGTTGTGGACTTTTCCTTGGAGATACCGAGGTAGCTGCTTGGCGATCGCAGTTCCACATTCTCCTTCCTTATCTTCCTCTTAGTATATTTGTCGGTTATTCTCAAACTACGTTAGTCTTGTTATTTCGAATAGTTCTAGTATTTTACTCATAATTTAGTGACACCCGAGGTCGGGCTTCTATTTTTTCAGCTTTGTTAAACTCAATTTTATATCTTTATCGGATTTCTGTTGAAAAATGGTTTTTCTTTAGTTTTAAATGAAAATGTGGTTTGTATTGGAAATGAGTTGGCTGGCCTAATCTCACGATAGGCGCCATCACGACCGGGTCGATTTTGGGGTCGTGACAAGTTGGTATCAGAGCCTAGGTTACATAGGTCTCACGGGTCATGAGCATGTTTAGTAGAGTCTCGCGAATCGGTACGGAAACGTCTGTACTTATCCTCGGGAGGCTACAGAACCTTTAGGAAAAATTTCACATTCTTGAATTCTTGTCGTGCGAATCTGTTGATTCTGGAATTAAACTTCTGTTATTCTATTCTCTCACAGATGGTGAGGACACATGCTACCGGTCAGGACGGATGACCACCAGTACCACCAGTTGGGGCTACTAGAGGCCGATGTCGTGGTCGAGGCCGTGGTAGGGGCATGGGTGTAGCCCGTACAGCAGCTAGGGCAGCACCATCCACCAGTTGCCCCAGTTTATGATCAGGCTCTAGCGGGGATGATCCAACAGTACCAGTTCAGGCACCGACTGTGCTTATTGTTATTCCGGGTCTCCAGGAGACCTTGGGTCAGATTTTGACAGTGTGCACCAGTCTTGCTCAGGCGGTCGCAGTTACATATAATATCTCTAATTTTTAAAAGAACAGTAAAAACTAGAAACAAAAAAGTAATGAAAAGGCTTAAACTAGTAAGGGATAATTTGGAAAAAATATATTTATGGTGAGGATAGTTTTGTCTTGAATAAATTAATTTTCTGCTTCTGCTTTTTGAAAGAAGCTAGAATTTTCTGATTCTTCTCAAAAGCAGATAAACTGCTTCTGCAGCTGGCCAAAAGTACTTTTCCGTTTGTGCCAAACAACTTAAAATTTTTTAAAAGTACTTTTTTTGAGATAAAAAAAATACTTTTGACCTCCCAAAAGCTTGACCAAACAAGCACTAATTTACTTTTTCTAATGGACTTCAAATTATACGCATTTTTCACATGGGTAAGGTCAGATGAAATTGAATCCTTGAAAATGGTGATACAAAATATGCTAGTGGTAAACAACTTCATTTGGAAGATGTAAAGACTTTACGAATATGCACCATAATAAGATTTTTGAAAATATAATTCAAAGCAAACTTGAAAACTCTTAACAAACTTTGTAATTTAAATATTCCACATTATTACTCAAGAGATCATTTTAAAGTATAAAAAAGTATACGAACATTATATTGATATTTTCATCTATCATGTGTAAGACTGATTATTAGACCAAAGAAAACTTAAACTAAATATTAAATCCTGGTGTTTACAATTGTTTCTTTATTCCCTAAGCTCTCAAAATGCCTCCCCTAATTCTCTATTTTTTCCTAACCTTAATCTACGGTATTTAATTTGCCACCTAATTCTCCATTATTTCCGGTCTACGCGATCTGACACCTAATTCTCCTATATATATACGAGTATAAAGCCGCCATTAATGTCTCACTCCACTGTTTTAATTGTATTCCTATCGTCGCGATATAATAATCCCGCACATTACCAAATACACCATATCTGGAACTTTTCCTTTCCAATATTATCCATTCACCTAATTTTTCGATTTACCTAAAATACGATATATAGTCATTTCAAAACACAAAAAAAATAGAAAAGAAAGAAATAAATATACAAAGGAAGCAAAAAATGCTTAAGACAGGAGGGAGATTTGAAAGCTTTTAATAGATGAAAGGGAAAATTAGTCCTTAAGCCTAATGTCAAGAGAAATAGTATCCATTCCTCTCTTGGAAAAGGAATTAGTCCTTTCGAGCAAACATTTCACTTTTTTAAGTTGTGGTCTCATTTGGGTCACAACTCACAAAGGAGGTGAATTGGTTTTTCCTACTCCCTCTAACCCGTTATTTGTGGCCTATATAATTTCTAGTTTCAATTGTCTTAAACCTTTGCCTATTTTCTTTTTCAAAAGAGTTTCCTCATATTATTTAATAGGGAATCTTACAGAATGTCCCAAATAAGTCCCAATTTACTAACCTCTAGTCATTAATTATATACTTACCAAAACTAGCCAATCACATATAAAAATTAAAAATCCAAATAAATAAGGTTCTTTCTCTCCAAGAATCACGTGCAAAGATCTCCTTCCATATTTTTAAGCATGATTAACAATATTAGATGCAAGCCGAAAAAGAAATTTCATGGATGAGGTAGCAAATAAGATGATGAAATACAAATATATATATACATATACATATATATATATATATATATATATATATATATATATATATATACAATATTCCAAAAATCGAAGCAAAAAGGATATTTTTCAATGGGCATGGTTGAAATTCATTCAAAACATATAGGTGAATCAATATATAAAATTTGAGGAAGATTGGAGGAGTGATTTAGACTGATTTGGTATCAAAATTCTTAGTTAAATCGAGTTAAAAAAGTTCTTCTGCAACACATGTATCAAACATATATCTTACATACAAGTATACATGGATATACATGTGATACACATTTGATAAAAATATGATACATATGTGATACACCAATGATACACAACATATTATCTTTCTTCATGTTCATCTTCTACTTCAAATTTTCAATTCAAACCACCTTAAAATTCCACCAAATTATCCCAAATCTGAGATTCAAGCTCCTTAAGATGTACCCAATCTATTCTAATAACACCCACTCAAAAGAAAGCAAAAACTTAACCTTTTTTTGGCTACAAATAGCTAATTGGCTAATATTGGTAATAGTTGACTAATATTAACAATATTTTATGAATTGATTAATTTTTGTAATAAGCTACTTATAAATAGATAAAGTTGGTAGTTTCCCTATGTAATACTATACTTTTTTTATCCCGTCATCAAGAAGTTGTCATTGGACCCACTTTTGCCTCTAGGAAAGTTAGCATAAGCCGTTCAGAAATTTTTTCTACAAAGTCTTATGAAATAATATCCTGAAAAGAAAATGTTATTTGTATACGCCGTGCATCAATACAAAGGTGAAACTAGAATGCAAAACTGAATAGCTTACTCTAAATTTGCAAAAAGAACATCCTCGTTGTTGATGTTATGATCAGAGGTGGTTTGGTAGAGTGCATTAGAAGAAATAATGCATGATTTTGTGTATTATTCGGTCGAGATGGTTAGAAGAAATAATATGTAACGACCTGGCTGGTCGTTTTGAGCATTTGCACTTCGCACGCAAGTTCTTGGGCATGACTAGCCCTGTATGATGTATTATAACTTATGTAAATCGTCGGTTTTGGTTTTCAGGATAATCGGAACAGATTTGTCAGAACAACTCTCAGCTTGAAGCTTTAAATTTGAAAGGTTTGACCAAGTTTTGACAATTTTGTATTCGATCCCGGATAAGGATTTTTATGATTTGATTAGCTCCGCTAGGTAATTTTGAAGTTGGGAGCGCATCCGGAATATGATTTGGAGGTTTGTGGTAGAATTAGGTTTGAATTGGTGAAATTGAAAATTTGGCGTTTCCGGTCGGCAGTGGAAATTTTGATATTGAGGTCGGAATAAAATTCTGGAAATTGGAGTAGGTCCGTCGTGTCATTTGTGACGTGTATGCAAAATTTCAGGTCATTCGGAGGTGATTTGACAGGTTTCGGCGTCGTTTGTGAAATTTGAAAGTTTATAAGTTCTTAGGCTTGAATCCGAGGTTGGTTTGGTGGTTTGGGGTTGTTTTGAGTGATTCGAAGGCTCGACTAATTTTGAATGATGTTATGGGATGTTTGTTGAGGTCCCGAGGGCCTCGGATGAGTTTTGGGTGGTTATCGGAGTATGTTTGGCTTTAAAGAGATTGTTGTTGCTGCTGTATTTTCTTTTGCTGGTTTCCTTATACGTGATTGCAAGAGTGAGGCCGTGATCGCATAGGTTTGTTGAGGGCAGCTGGAAAATTGTTCCATCCGATCTCCAACTTGGGTCTGCGATCGCGAAGGTTTGTGGAGTTGGCTATCGCGAATGCGTGGTTGAGGTCGCGTTCATGAAGAAGGATTTGGAGCAGTCGTGAGGTGAAAGAATTGCCCTATATGATCGCGTAGAGAGGGTCGCATTCGCATTATTATGTGAGCTTGTTATCTGCGATCACGTGTGTGTTTCTGCGATCTCGTAAGGTTATATGAGGGGCAATCCATTTTTGTGCTTCGCGATCGCGATGAAGGAACGTCTGGGCAGAATGTTTAAGTTCAAAAGCGAGGGCTTGAGTTCATAATACCAAAATTCATTAGAGAGCTCGGGAGAAGGCGATTTTGGAGGGATTTTTAGAGGAGTGATTGGGGTATGTGTTCTTCACTCAAATTTGGTTAAATTCCATGATTGTGTCTTGATTTTTATTATTTAATTTGGGAATTTGGGGTGAAAATTGGGAAAAATGGAAAAAAATTTGGAGAGTTGATTTTGGGAATTTGGATGGCCATTTGATGTCGATTTTGGTGAATTTGATATGGGTGGACTCGTGAGTAAATGAGCTTTCTAGTTTTGCAATTTTTATCGAATTCCGAGATGTGGGTCTGGGGTTGGGTTTGAGCCAAATTAGGAATTTTTGGTCAAATTTAATAATTTTCATATGGAGTTCATTCCTTCAGCGTATATTGATGATAATATACTGATTTTGGTTAGATTCGGAGCATTTGGAGGCCGATTCGAGAGGCAAGGGCATCGCGGGTTAAAATTTTGTCCAATTGAGGTAAGTAGTGACTGTAAATCTTGTCCTGAGCGTATGAAACCCCGGATTTCACATTGTTGTGCTACTTTGAGGTGACACACACGCTTGGTGACGTGTGTGGGGGTGTGCGCCGTTGAGAATTGTGACTTGGTCCGTCCCGTATGACTATTAAGTTATCTTACTGAAAACTATTTGATTCTATTGTGCTTTGGAAAGTAATACTATGTTTTGGGATGATTATCATATTTGGGCCTCGTGCCAAGCTGTTTGGACCCTTAGGAGATTTTTACTACTATTTCCTTATTGTTTTGATTTAAGATCTATACTCAGTCATGCTGTGTTTACTGATTTCATAATTCAGTCTTTATTACTCCGTTTTAATGCATAAAATGATATTTTGGGCTGAGCATCCTATTTTTACTGATAGCCCGAGTGGCTCAGGAGGTTTCTGACTGAGTGAGGCCGATGACCTGTGTTGTGAGGATATTATGGGATCGAGCTGCACGCCGCAACATATTGTTATTGATTCATGATTTTGTGAGGGCGCGAGCCTGAATGATTTATACCACGAGGTGGCTTGTTATGAGGCCTAGGGCCTAACTAATTTATGCCACAAGATGGCTTGTTATAGCGCTTGAGCTGTAGGAGCCCCTCCGGAGTCTGTACACCCCCAGTGAGCGTGGGTACCCTGAGTGAGTGATATGTTATTGCCCGAGGGGCTGTTTATGAGTGATTGTGAGGTATGCCTGAGGGGTTGTGTATGAGTGACAGTGATGATTGCCCGAGGGGCTGTTTATGACTTATGTTTCCCGAGGGGCTGTTTATGATTTATGTTGCCCGAAGGCCTGTATACTACTGAGTTTTTGCCCGAGTGGCCGAGTATGATTTTATCATTTCTACTCATTGTTTCATTACTTGTTTGATAACTGCTAAAAGATATTTTAAATGGATTTTTCACATCTTCAAATAATTTCTACCAAAAACTGGATTTTTAACTAAATGATTTGATTTACATACTGTTTTGGAAACACACTGTACTTATTGTGGTGTTATGACGTGGATTATGTGTTTTCTTACTCCTCAGTCTTTATTTACTCTTATTACTTACTGAGTAAGTGTACTCACCTTACTCTCTGCACCTTGTATGCAGATCCAGGAGTTGCGGATCGTGATAGCGAGCACTGGTCCTTCATTCAGCGGGTCTTTCGGAACCGGCAAGGTAGCTGCATGGCATTTGCAGTCCTGCTCTTCTCTCTCTTATCTTCTCTAGATTATATTAGTATTGTTTCCAGACTTTGATAGACTTTGTTGTGCTTAGACATATCTTGTAGTTGCTCGTGACTTTGGAGTCAGGCTGTTGTTTCTTTCTGCACTTGTCATTTAGACATATGTTAT
Source organism: Nicotiana sylvestris (assembly GCF_000393655.2). Classification (NCBI taxonomy): domain Eukaryota; kingdom Viridiplantae; phylum Streptophyta; class Magnoliopsida; order Solanales; family Solanaceae; genus Nicotiana; species Nicotiana sylvestris. Next base: position 152,400,264 of record NC_091059.1, read on the forward strand.
AGAGTCTTATTAGTTAATGGCTTAAAAATAGCTTTATTATGAAATGTTGAATATTTTTGGGATTATGTCGGCTGGTCTAGTTCCATGATAGACGTCATCACGACCGGGTTGGATTTGGGTCGTGACAAGTTGGTATCAAAGCCTAGGTTACATAGGTCTCACGAGTCATGAGCGGGGTTAGTAGAGTCTTGCGGATCGGTACAGAGACATATGTACTTATCTTCGAGAGACTGTAGAACCTTGAAGAAATCCCACATTCTTGAATTCTTATCGTGAGTCATTGATTCAACCCTAAATGTAACTCTTGAAATTCCTTCCACGCATTCGTATACGCGCATGAGCGCTCGATATCAGTTGTGCATCGACGACTTGTGATTCCCTAAACGAAGGGCGAAACGTTATTTTGTGTGTTGATGTTGGGCCAATCTGGAAGACTTGAGGCCGGACTTTGCCTATAGCTTGAGCACTGAGGTGTTGATTGTGTGAGCACGTATGAAGGATTTAGTTGAGGGTATAAAGAACTATTTGGTGCTTGATTCCTATCTTGAGTTGATGTGTAGCCCCGAGTTATGGGTGTGTTGAAGGATCTTTTTATGTTGTCTAGTTGGGAAGTGAAGTAGATTTCATGATTTGATATGAGTTCAGACTTAGAAAGATTAAGTGATTGCGTGATATTATGACTGTGGAAGGGCATGAAGAGATGTTAGTTTGAGGCGTAGCAGGTGGGTTATCTCTTACGGGGTGTCCTGAGGGCGTGTGATCCCTATGTTGTTTGTTGGAAGTCCTCTTTTACTAGTGAAATATATGTGTGTTGTTGCTATTTGAGCTTGGGTCACTTATAAGAGTGGGCTCTTCAGTTAATAGTATGAATGGAAGATTTGCAGATGATTTGAAGTACTAGATGGTTTGTGTTGCACGAGCTTATAAAAGATTTAGTTTAATCTCACCATCCAGTAGTAGAGTATGGGCTTTGTGAGTTCTGTGTGTTTTGACCTAAGGCTTTTAGCCAAGTGAGGGAGTCTGCTATTGATTAGTTGTTTGCATGATTATGTGTTGTATTGGTTTCAGTTTAAGGTATACCAGCGAATCAGTTGTGGTTTACAGAAGTTGAGATCGAGGATGACTCTAGTAAAGAATTTTTTGAATAAGGGTTGTGTTATGCTTTGTGGGTATATGAGAAATATTGGATGATTTAGTTGTTGTTTGTAAGTAATGTTATGTGATAGAGTAGAAAAAATTGCTCAGCGGCTTAGAAGAATGGGTTACTTCCTTGGGTGTTGGAGTGCTAATGGGGTACAAGTCGTTCGGTTCATTTGATCAGTCTAATTGAAATTTGAGTAGAGTGGATGACTCTTGAGAATGGTTTTAAAGGATTCAAGATTTACATGTAGTGATTGGAGACCTTGAGGATTTGTATTTGGCTAGAAACTGAGGCTTACATTGGAGGATGTCAAGACTTGTGGCATTTCTATATCAATTATGGATTATGCATATTAGTATCAGGAAGGTGAAGGTAATGGATTTGGATTCGCAGGTTGTCTCTTCAGGGTAAGTATTTTGAATGTGGTTCTTTTGGGGATATATAAGAGAGTATTCAGCAGCTTATGAGCCTTAGAGCGGTGTGGTTTTATTCTTGGGTCTTGTGTGGTGAGTTTGGGTTGAGGATTGCAGTATTATGGCAAGAAGAAGTATCGAATTCGAAGGTAATTCAGAAGGGACTTTGATAAATAGAATAGCTTGGTAGTGGGTCGGATCGACATTGTAAGGGATATGAGTTGTTCTTTGGGATGCTTATGAGATAGTGAGTTTCAGGTGTTTTGTAGCAATGCTCTTGGGTTTTTTTGGTGACCTGCATAGTTTGTATGAGTTAGAAGGATTCAGTCCTGACGATTTAGTTTTGTGCAAATAGGATTCAGAGAGCTCTTGGTGGTTTCTACCACGGTTAGAGATGTATATTTTCTACTGGCGTGAGGAGCATGCAATGTGTAGTGATTTTCTTTTAGATGGGATCAAATGGAAAGTTCTTGGCTAGTTGAGTACGTAGTTGCTTGTGGCTCGGAATAGATTTGAAGTTCTCATGTTTATCAATGGATGGCATGGTATATTCAGTATGTTGTGTAGGGTTGAGATTTGCATGTGTAAGGTCATGAATTCAGTTCTGAAAGGAAAGCCATAAATTCTTAGGCAGCATGGGCATTTTTAGATGACTAGGTAAATTACATTACTAATTGGTGTGACTTGATAAGGGTATACATTTCAGAAAGGGCAATGTGTTTGAGTTAAGGATACTTCATTAGTATTGCGGCACACTCTTGTTTGATCTACTGTTGATATTCGAGTTTACTTGGTGGCACAGAAGAATTATAAGAGTATTGCTTGGTGGCACAGAAGAATTATAAGAGTATCCCTCGTGGAATGATCGAGTATCAGAGGTACGTTAGATGTGTGGGCGGTGGAGTTGGGATCGGATATGGAGATTCATGTGCTTTATGGATTTGGAGACTGAGAGTTCTCATAAATAGATTATGTCGTGGTTGTGGACCGCATATATCGGTCTTGTATGGTGACTATTAGGGGTTTGTAGACCCGAGTGGATCTTTTGTTGCTTAGCATAGTGGATATTGATGTGATATTGGGTATGGATTGGTTATCTCCGTGATGTGCTATTCTGGACTACTACGCTAAGGCGGTGGCATTAGATATGCCGGGGGTGCCATAAATTGAGTGGCGAGGTTCGGCGGATTTTGTTCCCAGTAGAGTGATTTCATTTTGGAAGGCCCAACAAATGGTTGGGAAGGGTTGTCTTTCTTATTTGGCCTTCGTGAGGGATATTAGTGCAGAGACTCCTACCATTGATTCAGTCCCGGTGGTGAGGGATTTTTCCTGATGTATTTTCTGTAGAGCTGCCGGGCATACCGCCGGACAGGGTTATTTACTTCGGTATTGATTTGGTGCTGGGCACTCAGCCCATCTTCTATCCCACCGTATTGTATGGCACCGGTGGAGGTAAAGGGGTTAAAGATGCTACTTCAGGAGCTCCTTGATAAGGGGTTCATTGGTAGGCTAATATGGATGTGTGTTCTATATTGAGTCGACTTTGCTGACTCCGAATTGCTATTTTTGAGGGATGTGTTGTTCGATTGTCATTCAGCTTATTCATGTTCTGGAACGATCTATGAGTTACTCTTCTGTGTTCCAAGGAGTTGTGATTCGTTGATTTTATGCACAAATAATATGGTTCTATTTGGGCTTTATAGCGGAGTTTGAGTGAGACGGGTATTTGGGTGGTTCATGATTTATTACGCATTGGATATGTTCTTTTGGGCCGGTATGGCATTACATCATTTGCTTCTCCGTGGTTATGGTGATTCCCTGTTTGGTACTAGACATCAAATTGCCTATGGTTGTTGATTTTGAGCATAGTGACCCGAGATGTCTCGTGTGGACCAGTGTTTGGATAGGGCTGCGCATTGCAGCGATGTTATGTGGAGGTATGATCCTACGGGTTAGATTCGTGTGTTTTGGTTCTACGGTGTGTGATTGGTTCTTAGCATCGTGTTGTGGTGGTATTGTTGAGCTTGCGGTACAACTCTCTCATTTGAGTCATTTTCCATGATTTGAGTATATTTGGACTGTTGCTTATTAGTGCGCGGATTGCACGGATTGTGGTTTTAGATTGTATTGATGTGTCATGTCATTAGAGTAGTCGTGTTGGATGAGATGAGGTCATTGGACCTAGAATGAGTACTATCAGATTTGATTTCAACATGTTGGAAGGATAATATCGAAATTCGGCTTAGAAATTTACTACGGTCCTTACCGAAGGAGAGGGATCTCCATGACTGGTTGATCTGAGGAATGGTTATGATTTCTGTGTGTTTTATTCATAATTGGTAGTATACGGAAGTGTTAGAATGAGGCTTTGTTTGATAAAAGGTTTATTACCGATATTGGGTGATTTGAGCAGCTGTTGTGATCAGATGTTATCACTACGAGTGGTTGAGTTATGTGGTATATCATGTGATTACATCTTGGGTTACAGATATAGTTTGATACAGCTTGTTTAGACTTATACAACGTATAGATGAGAGATTCTGATCTTATAGATAAGTTCGGAAGTGGAAATTTGGTTCTAAGGTTCACGGGCATGGTGGGATTGCAAAATTTCAGTCATGTTGCGTTATCAGACCTATATGGGATATGGTGATGTGGGATCACCCCCGGGTATGTGCATGGTAAGGTTATGCAGCGTATCGATGGTTTTCGAAATAACTCTGGACACGTTCGAGGACGAACGTATGTTTAAGTGGGGGAGGATGTAACGACCCGACCGGTCGTTTTGAGCATTTGCATTTCGCTCGCTAGTTCTCGGGCATGACTAGCCCCGTATAATGTATTATGGCTTATGTAAATAGTCGATTTTGGTTTTCAGGATAATCGAAATAGATTTGGAAGAACAACTCTCAACTTGAAGCTTTAAATTTGGAAGGTTTGATCAAGTTTTGACTTTTTCGTATTCGATCTCGGATTTGGATTTTTACGATTTGATTAGCTCCGTTAGGTTATTTTGGACTTAGGAGCGAGCCCGGAATGTGATTTGGACGTCTGTGGTAGAATTAGGCTTGAATCGGCGAAATTAAAAATTTGGCGTTTCTGGTTGGCAGCGAAAATTTGATATCGGGGTCGAAATGGAATTCTGGAAATTGGAGTAGATCCGTAGTGTCATTTGTGACGTGTGTACAAAATTTCAGGTCATTCGGAGGTGATTTTATAGGTTTTGGTGTCGTTTGTGAAATATGAAAATTTATAAGTTCTTAGACTTGAATCCGAGGTTGATTTGGTGTTTTGGGGTTGTTTTGAGTGATTTGAAGGCTCGAATAAGTTTGAATGATGTTATGAAATGTATCGGGTGGTTATCAGAGTATGTTTGGCTTTAAAGAGATTGATGTTGCTGCTGTATTTTCTTCTGCCGCGATCGTAAGAGTGGACCGCGATCGCATAGGTTTGTTGAGGGCAGCTGGGAAATTTTTCCATGAGATCGCCAACTTGGGTCAGCGATCGCGAAGGTCTGTGGAGTTGGCTATCGCAAACGCATGGTTGAGGTCGCATTCACAAAGAAGGATTTGGAGCAGTCATGAGGTGAAGTAATTGCTCTACGCGATCGCGTAGTGAGGGTCGCATTCACGTTGTAATGTGAGCTTGTTATCCGCGATTGCATGTGTATTTTTGCGATAGCGTAAGGTTATATAAGGGGCAATTCATTTTTATGCTTCGCGATCGCGAGGCTATTTCTGCGATCGCGATGAAGGAACGTCTGGGCAGAATGTTTAAGTTCAAAAATGAGGGCTTGAGTTCATAATCCCAAAATTCATTAGAGAGGTCGGAAGAAGGCAATTTTGGAGGGGATTTTTAGAGGAGTGGTCGGGGTAAGTGTTCTTCACTCAAATGTGGTTAAATTCCATGATTGTGTCTTGATTTTTATCATTTAATTTGGGAATTTGGGAAAATTTAAGAAAATTTGGAGAGTTGATTTTGGGGATTTAGATTGCCATTTGATGCGGATTTTGATGAATTTTATATGGGTGGACTCGTGAGTGAATGATCTTTCTAGTTTTGCAATTTTTATCGAATTCCGAGACGTGGGCCAGGCGGCCGGTGTCGCACCCCTTTTTTCCCTCCGCGGAGAGGAGTTTAGGTTTCGACATTCATGAGGTATAATGACTCATTTCCTTTTGGGAATTGGGTATTGCATTTTTAAAGAGTCGCCACCTAATGATTTTTAAGGTGCGTTAGGGCACCTACATGGTTTATTTACAACTACGTTTGATAACCAGAGATAAGGTAAGGGCTTGAAATTATCCTAAGGGAAAGGTGTTAGGCACCCCTCAGGATCCACTAGTGTGGTTCCCGGCCAGAAAGTTTTTTGTGAATTTGTGCAATTAGAAAATAGACAAGTAGAGCTCAAATAATAGGGGATTTAAGTTTAAATACACAAGTGTTTGAAAACAATTATTGAACGGCGAAATTTTGAAAGAGTTACAATCTAAAGCATGCTTATGAATGTAAAGGGGGTGTCCTAGTTTTGTTTGTAATATGGATCACATCAATGTAATATTCGGTATGACACTCCTCAATAGAGGGGCTACACGTGGTATTAGCGCACTGGTCATTATATCCATATCTACCCTTTCCCATCTTGTGAAGGTAATTGATGCGAGGGTTGGTCTCGACTCTTATTGCATGCTGTTACCCGTCCCTTCCTATCAGTCCCGGAGGAATTTAGGACTCCTATCCTATAAGAAGGAGGTTCTAGGCAGACCCTTAGGTTTAAAGTCAAAATACTAAGGCGACATACAAAACAAGTAGGACTGCATTTAAAGGGGGGAAAACATAGAAAACAAGCAGAAGGCTCAGTTATACCTCCACAGATAATGCACATAGACAACATGACTTATACACAGTTAAGGTCTATATTTAAAATCCTAAAGTATGGTGTTTAAGTGGTAACATCATAACCAAATTTATTACATGAGTCAGAAAAGAAGTCGAATCAGGTTTGCCTATTGATTTTAACAGTTGATAATTAAACAAAGGCAATTCTAGTTTTATTTATGTTATTACCTAAGACTTGCCTAGGAGCAAAGCAAGATGCAGCAGTTGTTCCAAGTCATTAAGACAGTTTGGAGATTGTTTTTATTACCTAAAACATGTTGTTCTAGTTGTAGAGATTGTTTCCAATTTTATTTAGAAAATATCACAATGTGAAAATTATTACTTTACTACCCTCTTCATGAATCAGTAGTTAACTATGCATTTTTTAAACAAAATGCAAACAGGATCTTAGAACATGGTATCTAATATGCACATGCAAATTTCAAGGTTGTCGAAAATAGAATCCCTAAGGCATGATTTCTGAATGTACACAAGAGTTGCAGAATTTTTGAAATAACAACTTTTTATACTAGTATTGTTATTGCCCTAGGAGCAGGATTTCTAAGTGATAGACATAAAGCATGGACTAATGAATGAAGTGCTGAAGCAAGAAACATAGGTCCTAAGAACATGGCTTTGTAATGCATGTATGAATCCTAAACATGGTTTCTATTGCACAATTAGTAATATAAACCTAATAACATGCTTTCTACCCTTTAATAACTATAGCATGCATAATCCCCATCCCTTTTCATTAGCCACCCCAGTACTTGTTTACAAATTATTACAGACCATGATAGAATTACATAAGAAATGAAAAGTAAGAAGTTACAACTATAGGAAGCCTGATTCTGACTTCCTCTCTAAGTTATGTAATAAACCACCTCAAATGCCAATATTGTTCCAAAGCCTTTCTCACATCTGGGTGTGTCAGAGTTCCCTAAGGACCTCAAGGGATCCCGGGCGGTGCTCACACCCAAATTACATAACCAAGAGTAAGTGTAGTGTGGAAGGGCCAGATCTTTTGTGTTCAGGTTCAGAGGAAGCTCAAGGGTCCCAAAGCAAGGCTCACACAAGAGGGGCAGAACCTATTGATCTAAGAGTGCATGTGAGAGTGCTTGACATAGATTTAAGAGAGTTGAGTTGGAAAACAATTTTGAAAATGATTAGTTCGAAATAAATTTGCAACAATAACAGAAGAGTTGCTTAGGCAAAACAATTTTGAAAGGGACAGGGGATAGTAGTAACAATCAACACATATAGAATAAGTACAGAGAATAGTATATCTTCAGCAGTTACAAACAGGGAAGTAGGAGTTGGGGACATAGAGGAGCCTAATTAGAAACACATAGTTAGTCATGAATCAAGTGCATTAGAAGACATGCTAGTTGAGGGACATAAATAGGAACAAGTAAACATGCTAATTACATTTGAACAAAGGAAGGTAGAATTTTAAGCATGCTGAGTAAAGCTGGTAAACAAGAAGTACAATTTAACAGCATGAGCCATTAAGTTAGTGTAGAAAGAGACAAGGATTGACAAACAAGGGAACACATAGAGTTGAATTTTAGTATTTAAACTAAGAACATACCAGTCGAAGAAGCAAAGTGCAGAAAAAGGTAAAGCAATCAGAGCTCCACAGTCTAGCCTTGGCTTTCAGCCGGCTAGACAAAGCAGTAGCACAAGTAGTAGTAGAGAAAGAGAGAGTTTAAGTGTGTAAGTGTGTGTTCTGAACTCAATTGTTCATATGTTTAAAGAAGAGAGGGTAGGGTATTTATAACTTTGAAAAGGAGTGGAAAATAAGGCAACAAGTAAAGATTTAACACAAATATGGAAATAATCATCATCTGAGTCAATTAATACAAGTACTTCCCCTTAATCAAAGGAGTTACAGCTCAAACGGATACTACAGGGATAATTAAGAAAAGAGAATCAGTTTGAGAAAGATTGATTTTTATCATATAAAGGGTAGTAAAAGTATACGACATATAGTTGAGTCTAAGTGCATAATATAGTTAATTTGGGGAAAGGATTCAGCAGAGGTGAAAGATCACATCAAATAAAGGAAGGGAATCAACCAGCTTAAACAAACGAGTAAAATTAGGGGTTTATAAGAAAACCTTGCAATCAAACCGTAACTTAAGGAAATCAAGATAAATCAAGAAGAAGTCATGATTCTACAATTTGACTTATAAATATAAAAGAATGAACAAGCGTATCAGACATGCAGGGTCAAACATATTGACAAAAAGAAGCAAACCGGTCTAACATTCAGAAGTGACATGAATAAGCTAAGGACTACTCGAAGCATGGTAATCAACAAAGTCAAGTAGTCAATGCTCAAATATAGAATCAAAATGAAGAAACCGGTCTAACACATAGCAACAGGCAGAGGAGATCAGACCAGCACACCGAAATAAGTAAAGGAAGCCTTCAAAAGCTCACAGTAACAAGAGAGGAAAATTTTAAGAAATTAGGGTTTTAACAAAGTCGAGTTGAAAAGCGGTAAGAACTCAAAACCAGTCAAGTCAAACAAAGAAAAAGGATTTAACCATAAAGAACCCATATCGAAACAGGTACACATACAAAATAAGCAAGGATAGTTCTAGGAACCTGAATAAAACCAAAGATACTTAGGGTTTTCAACACGCTGAATCAGGTAGAAGAAAAACATAAACAAACCATTTAAACATAGTAAAATCATAAGATAATACTGAAAAATCAGAGGAGAAGTCTTTTAAAAAAAAGTTTAAGAAACCCTAATCTTGAAGATGAAGAGTCATTTTGAAAAGAAATCGGAGAAACCTTTGAGGAAAACATCAAAAGGTTCATAACGTACACATATCTAAGATACATCTGAAAGTAAATCGAAAAATCTTTAAAATTAGGGTTTCGGAGAACCCAGAAGAAGTGAGAAAACTTCGAAAAGTTACCAATCTAGTCGGAAAATCCATGGATTTGACTCGAACGACCATGGATGGCCGAAAAAAGACCATGGATAAAAGTTGAGCAAGGTATAGACTAGATATCTTCGAGATATTTCCATGAAATCACAAAAACAGGCAACCAGGAGACATAGGAGACCGGTACACGCCTTAAACAGCCATGGGAGTCCATGGATTGAGTGAGGATCGAATGGGATTAGGGTTGGTTTGGTGGGCGGTGGCTAGGGTTTGAGTGAGGTTGCAGATAGAATTGGAGAGGAAGGGATTTAAGGGCAGCGGGTTGGTGGGAAATGAATTAGGTTAGGGGGTCGTTTGGGTTTAATTATGGCAGGTGGAATGGGGATCGTTGAACTGAATAATCAACAGACAAGATCGAGTAAGGTAGGTGGGGATCCGAGTTTGGGCTTGGTCCGGTGGGTTTTCAATTGGGTTTGGGTCCGATTTTAATTAAATATTAGGCTGGGATTTGGGGTCCAATTTGGGCTAGATTTGAAAGTCAATTTTGGCTACAAGTTAAATAGTCATTTTTCCCTTTTTATTTATAAAAAATGGTAAATAGTTTTTAAAAATAAATTGAAAGTACTAAAGTGGTTTATAATATATAATTAGAAATTTAAAAGTATAGGATCCAATGTTATGAATATAAAACATAATTAAACCTTAAAAAGGCTAGTATTGCAATTATGTGCAATTTAGCTTTAAAAATACTAAATGAAATAGTAAAAATATGTAAAAATTACTTTAGCCATATTTTGGCACAAATACAAAAATTCAATAGAAGAATTGTCACAATAATAAATTTGAAAATAATTATTGGGGATTTTATGAATAAAAATGGAGAAAATAAATCAATTTTGAACCTTTACAATTATGAGAAAATAATAAAATACTTGGACATGCTTATATATGCATACATATGCTATTTTGAAGTTATTTTGCATATTGAAAATATACAGGGAAAAATTGGGTATCAACAGCTGTCCCTCTTTACCCGGGAAGAATGAAAGAGTTTTCGGGTAAAGAAATGATGGGCAATTTTGACCGAAAGAAACGGTTTGAAGAATTTAGGCCGTACCGTGGCTTTTGAGCTGCCTACATATCCTTGGTTTTACAGGAGTCAGGCCGTATGTAGTTCAGGATCCATCGGCGGAGTATGCCGATGAAGACCTTCTAAACAACGGACGCAGTATCTAGGGTCGGATGAGTGAGAGGTCTTACGAGAATGGTTAGGTTCGATATGGCTGCGGTCACTGGAGTGGGATCGATCCTGCCGAGATGGCCATTGCTCGCCGTCTTACATGCAAATAGAAGCAATACAAGTGTATACTGTGCATAAATTTAAACATGATGCAAATTCCTGTTGGAACATGAATGTTGTCTTTGGACGGTTAGGATGATGTCCTTGGACCATGATGTCCTGGGCAATGAAGCGTATGATAAAGGATTCGTAGGACATGAAATGACGTTCTCAGGCTATGACGATGGTGCCTCCGAACCATGACGCCTTTAAATAATGATATGCAAAAGATTGAAAGAGATCCTCAGGCCATGACATGGTGTTCTCGGGCTATGAGGATGGTGCCTCCGAATGATGACACCTTTGGATGAGTTGGCAATATTTTAGCCCATGAAAGATGTAGTAGTGTGATGCAAAAAATACAGAGCTCAGTCTTGCGAATTGAAGGGCGAAGCTTAGCCCATAAGAAAAGCGAAATAAATAGTGCTTGAGATGGCGCTTAGTTTCGAATAAAATTGGAGGCAGAGCTTAGCCTCGGAAGGCAGAATGATAACCTTATGCAAAGATGCGAATGCAGATGGAGGCAGAGCTTAACCTCGGAAGGCAGAATGGTAGCCTTATGCAAGTTGGAAGGCAGAATAGTAGCCTTATGCAATGCAGATGCAGATGGAGGTAGAGCTTAACCTCGGAAGGCAGAATGGTAGCCTTATGTAAGTTGGAAGGCAGAATAGTAGCCTTATGCAATGCAGATGCAGATGGAGGTAGAGCTTAACCTCGGAAGGCAGAATGGTAGTCTTCCGAGACAGAGATTAGCCTCGGAAGGCAGAATGATAGCCTTATGCAAAGATGCAAGTGCAGATGGAGGCATAGCTTAACCTTGGAAGGCAGAATGATAGCCTTATGCAAGTTGGAAGGCAGAATAGTATCCTTATGCATTGCAGATGAAGATGGAGGTAGAGCTTAACCTCGGAAGGTAGAATGGTAGCCTTATGTAAGTTGGAAGGCAGAATAGTAGCCTTATGCAATGCATATGCAGATGGAGGTAGAGCTTAACCTCGGAAGGCAGAATGGTAGTCTTATGCAATGCAAATACAGATGGAGGTAGAGCTTAACCTCGGAAGGTAGAATGGTAGTCTTATACAATGCAAATGCGGATGGAGACAGCGTTCAGTCTCGGAAGGCAGAATGGTAGCCTTATGCAAGTTGGAAGGTAGAATAGTAGCCTTATGCAATGCGAATGCAGATGGAGACATCGTTTAGTCTCGGAAGGTAGAATGGTAGCCTTATGCAAGAAATAAAATAACAAATGATAGTAGAGTTTTCTTAGCTGATAGCAGATTGCAGCATTGTGATTACTGGGAGCATTGTGACTACGGAGCATTACTTGTGTATGCTGATAGAAAATGTTTGCAAGTGCAACGGTTCTGAGAGTCATACTTTGAACAATGTTTGTCCCATGGGCGTACAGTATGTTTAATGATTTCGCAATCCTAGTGTCTGCATCCAAAAAAAAATCGTGAGTTTTGTAAGGGGAAGGTTAGTTTGTATCCCCGCTAGCTTTGCTTGACTCGTCCGACTTTGATCTAGTGAAGCTGTCAGTATCATTGGGGTAACGTTGCTAAACAAAGCAGTTTCAATAATAAACATGCATGATTTTATGAAAGTATGACATGAGTGTATAATTAAAATAGCTTTTAGATGAACCGACGACTGTGACATAATTTAGGACATTGCAACCTCTCCTGCTATGGAATTTTGAGGGTCTTCCTCAAAATACTGCCCCAGTTTGATGGGTTGACATTTTTGACTATTGCTCATGCGGCGATCAGCTGAAATTACTTCGGAATTTTAAGGGTCCCCCTTAAAATTCTGCCCCAATTTCCAATTGTGGGGGAAAATGAAATTTTATTGAATTGTGACCGCCCAGGGCTACCTATGTATCCCCTCTTAAACGGGAATCAGGTCAGGCATAGTTCAATTTACATCATATAAGGAAAGCATAAAGATTACACGTAGTAACGCTTGACTGCTGTCACACCTCCTTTTTCAACCTACACCCCCAGAAGAGGCGTAAAAAAGTTTTTCCAATTAAAGGACAATTGGAACGAGATTTAATTATTAATTATTCAGAGTCGCCACTTGAGAGATTAATGGTGTCCCAAGTCACCGGTTGAATCCCGAACCGAGGAAATTTATGACTCTGTTAACAGCCCGTGAACCAGAAATCCGAGTAAGGAATTCTGTTAACCTGGGAGAAAGTGTTAGGCATTCCCGAGCTCCGTGGTTCTAGCACGGTTGCTTAACTGTTGTATTTGATTTTATCTGGTTTTAATACATGCTAGCTCATGTGCCTTTTATCGATTTTACACCGCTTTTATTATAATTATTTTTTTAAAGAATTGCGACGTCATGAAAACGCATTTCGAACCACGTCGCAATCAATGCACCCGTAGTTATCAACGCATTTCGACTTCGTCGAGACTTGGATTTGAGTCGCATCAATGCGCACCCGAGTTTAAGAAAATAATTTAATTAAATCGTGCCTAAAGATACTAACGTATTGTTATTTTGGGGAAGGCGGTGAAATTCACTAAACAACCTTTCCAGATTCTAATTATTTCGATAATTATTTACTAAGGGCCCCACATTTATTTATTTTGTGCGGTGAGGCTCGTCTCAATTTGTGAACCTCTTTTCTATCGTTATTTATTTTATAAAAATTACGATGTCGCGAAAACGCATTTCGAACCACATCGCAATCAATGCACCCGCGGTTATCGACACATTTCGGCTTCATCGAGATTTGGATTTGGGTCGCATCAATGCGCACCCGAGTTTAAGAAGGTTATTCAATTAAATCAAGCTCAAAGATTCTAATGTAATATGATTTTAAGGAGGACCATGGAATTTGCTAAATGGCCATCCCAATTTCTAATCATTTTTAGTAACCCATTGTTGACAGTCTGCGCATGTGATTTATTCCGGCGAGGCTAGTAGCAATCCCGAAATAGCTACGATTTCCTACTTATTTGTATGTCTCTAAGAGATTAGTTAATTTGGAAATGGATTACAATGAAATAGACTAAGAACCAAATTTGAAGGAGAATTGGGCCTGCCTCATGGCCTTAGTGCGGTCCGAATGGCCCAACGAAGATCGGTTTATTTCCATTGCAACAATTAATAAAATATCAATGAATCACTATGCTGACCATGCATACCTTCATTTTAACAAAACCGTGATTTCCCAGAATCCCTAAACGATCTATCCTACACATTGCCTATCAAGACCTGCTGTTTTTAATGAACTAAGTCAATTATGAATGAGTTTGTCTCATGATTTACAACTGATTTCTATACCAATCTACTTACCATAATTATGATTCACCTTCCAAACGATTTCAGAATCTTAAACAAAAGCAAACCTTCTACTACACTATAATGACAAAAATACCAATGATTAAGCTAAATGTCATCAAACTTGCTCATGAATTCTCATGTCATGTACACAGGTCTAATTGCTACTGATGACTAATTGAGTTCACACAAATTTTCAGATCAGACCAGGCCCATGCTCAAAGCTATTTCAAATGCCCAATTCAACAGTTCCAGACTACGCATCATTCAACATGTAATCGACCCTACTGAACAAGTTTAATTATACACATTCTGCCAATTACATAATAGGAAACTACACTATTACTATCATTTAAAAAAACAGGCTGCTTTCATTTGGATAACAGGCCCTGGAACATTTCATTTCAACGAACATACATTAGTGGGATTCAGGGAAATGTACCTGGAAATTGAAATGTAAAATAGAGAAAAGGTGAGGAATCAGGTACTTTGAACAGTAACAGCAACAAACCCAGCAATGTTACACCACAGAAACACAGGCAAATTGCTTCGAAAACCAGAAATATAAGCCAATTTCCACAGATCAGTTTAACATACTTCCAACATACCCCTGTCCCTCACAGCTGAAGTCCAAAAATTAGTAATGAGACTCTGAAGTTGTTTCAGATCCCCATATTTTGATGTTTTTATTTTCTGAATAACCTCAGAATTGAAATGCTAACTGAATTAAAAAAGGAATGAAAGCTCAAATTAAAACTTAGGGTTCAAGGCAGAAGATTGAGAGATCGACCCCCTTTCCCAAGGCATCCTATGCACTTTTATAGGCAACCCCAAAAAGAATGGACTAGATTCTGATTTGCCAATCAGTCCCTCTCTATTTTCAATTAGTCCCTCTAGTTTTATCTTGCTAAACAAGTAACTGCACTACAATTATTAAAATTTACACTTGAACCCCATTCTAGAAGGCCCTAAGGTATTCCTCTACTCATACAATACCTATACTGCCCTTCCCTATACCTTGATATTACTATTCCTATCAGAACTACGCTTTTCCATACCCAAATTACCCCTGAAAGCCTTTCAGAATCACTGACCCTACCCTTATCCTTAACAACTATACCCAATACCCTAGCCCAGTCTGAAACTAACTAAAATTAATTAACTATCAATCAGAAACTAACTAATCAGACTGACTGAACCAATTCTGTTCAATTAACCAACTCAAACAAGCTAAACGAAATTAAACTGAGCTTAAGCTACCACAATTAATTATTAAATGAACTTAAAACTAATTCTTAAACCATGAACTTATAATCATTCAACCAGATAACAAGCTCAGAATCAACAGTAATTAACAGAACCTAAACTAACACAATTAAACCATAAAATTAACAGAACAATAATGAAACAACGACTGTAAATAATATTTCAATCATGCGAGTAAAAGAAGCAGTAAAAAAAAGAAAAGAAAAACTCACAAAGGCATAAGGGATTCCGGCCAGTCATAAACATCTGAATCCTTTCAGATTTTTGACGCGTAACATCCCTAACCATGTGTTCTTACACGAGAACACATGGTTAAGGGTACTACGGTTCGAAATCAAAAGGATTTGGATTTAGGGTTTGGCCAACAATTCTTAGATCTAAGATTTGGGTCGTTTCATGGTGATTTGAAAGGAAACAACCACGGATTAGTGTTGAGGAAGGGTTGGGGTTGCGGGGTGTGATTTTGGGCTGATTTGGACAAACCTGTCACTTGGCCGAAAAACTTCAAACCAAGATTCGAAGAGTTCCGGCCTTACTCGAGGAAAACCAATGGGTGCAATGGAAAGAGGAGGGTGAGGGGGGCCTGTGGTGTTAATTTCAGGGTGAACGACATAGTTTGCGTTCACTGCCGGCATGGGGTTTAGGGGCGGCGCGGATTAGGGTTTGAGGAGAAGGGGTAGGGGGAAGAAGACGATGCAAATGGGGGTAGGGGGGACGGTTTGGACACTTAAATACCGGAAACCTAGTTAGTTCCGGACCGTTGGATTGATGAGATCCAACGGTCCTGATCCACGGACCCCGAAACGACGCCGTTTCATTTAGCAGGGGGGTAGACCGGGTAAGGACCTGGGCTGGACTTGAATGCAGGAGGCATTTGGGCCTGAAATATTTTAGTGCACTTGGCCCAAATTTCGGGTCTCAAACAAGACCACTTCCATACTATTATTATATTTTTCATTTTCTTTTCTTGCTTTTACAATTTTTATAAAGATGTAAAACTTAACATAAAATCCTGATTGTTTTAAGACAAAGACCCATTAATTCCTAAAATTATTCAAAAATTATTTTATGACAAATTCACAATAAAAATCATTAAAAATGCAAAAGTGAACTATTTTTGTGATTTTTCATGTTTTGTTCTAAACAAATTAATCCTTAATTGATACTAAAAATATAAAACTAAAACCTAAATGCAAAAATGCGTATTTTTTGTATTTTATAAAAATTAGCACGCACAAATAAAATGCAACAATTATCAATAAATGACACCAAAACGCACAAAAATTGTAAAAATAAAGAAAAAAAAATTATTTTGTTTGGGAATTTGGGAATTATTCATATATAGGGCAAAAATCACGTGCTCACAGCTGCCCCTCTTTGCTCGGAAACGCGAAAGGTTTTCGGGCAAAGACAAGTGAGCAAATACGAGCGATTTTTGCCCGTTCGAAAATTCCGTGCGAAGCATTTTTTGAAAATCTTGACCGCATCCTGCTTCGGAGGTTGCCTACATATCCTGGGCTAAACAGGAATCAGGTCAGTGTAGTTCGGGAGTGTCTGGTAGCTGGGACTACCAGGAACTGTGATTGCACTGCGCTTGTTGCTGTTGCTGCTGCTGTTGCTGTTTGCTGACCTCCCTTATTACATCGTGTCAAAGATAAAAGAAGCTAAACTAACTATGCTCTATGAATTATAAAAATCCTATCTAAATCCTTCAAACTTGCTCTTGCACTTCCTTGTTGCCTTGTTGTCTTGTTCTTTCTTGTTGTCTCATTGTCCTGTGTTTTCTCGATAAAAATTCACATTGCCATTCCCTTAGGCGGACCCCCAACTTCCGAAACTTGAACTATATGTATTCCTCTGTTATACAGGCGGGCTCCTGACATGCTGGACTTAAAATCAAAACTACTCCTCTATTATCCAGGCGGGCTTCTGATTTCGACTGCTTAAACTATTCAACACCTCCATTTTCCAGGCGGGCTCCTGATTGCTGAACTTAAAATTGAAACTGCTCCTCTATTATCCAGGCGGGCTCCTGACTTTGACTGCTTAAAATATTCGACACCTCCATTTTCCAGGCGGGTTCCTGATTGCTAAAATTGAACTGTATGTCTCTATTCTCCAGGCGGACTCCTGATTGCTAAAATTAAGTTGTACGTCTCTATTCTCCAGGCGGACTCCTGACTTTCCAAAATTAAATTGTATGTCTCTGTTTTCCAGGCGGACTCCTGATTACCAAAATTAAATTGTGTGTCTCTGTTTTCCAGGCGGACTCCTGATTACCAAAATTAAATTGTATGTATCTGTTTTCCAAGCGGACTCCAGATTGCTAAAATTTAAAATGTATGTCTCTGTTTTCCAGGCGGACTCCTGATTACTAAAATTTAAAATGTATGTCTCTGTTTTCCAGGCGGACTCCTGATTACCAAAATTTAAAATGTATGTCTCTGTTTTCCAGGCGGACTCCTGATTACCAAAATTAAATTGTATGTCTCTATTCTCCAGGCGGACTCCTGACTGCTAAAATTAAAATGTATGTCTCTATTTTCCAGACGGACTCCTGATTGCTAAAATTAAAATGTATGTCTCTATTCTCCAGGCGGACTCCTGACTGCTAAAATTAAAATATATGTCTCTGTTTTCCAGGCGGACTCCTGACTGCTAAAATTAAAATGTATGGCTCTGTTATCCAGGCGGACTCCTGACTACTTGCATTTATTCTAATCATGCAAACTTCGCAACCAAGTTCCATTCCTCTTATGTACTTCAAGATTATCTTTTTTAATCAAACCGCACTTTGCGATCAAACCTGATTATTGCTTGCTTTTCCTTCTTGGAGAATTCCTTTTCAACGACTAACTTTCTGCCCCTATTACAATCAAAGAAAACTTCGTCAGTTTTAAAAAATGGTGGTTAGTTGATGGCATTCTTGCTGAAAAAACCTTCCCCTGCATTGCTTTGTGTTGACTGGTTTCCACATACTGTCCCTGAACCGCTTGGCTTTCCAACCGACTTCCACATTCCCCCAATTTCTGACCACCTGAATGCTTTTGTACCCATACTATTGTCTCATCTTTCCGACCCTTTTGCCTGAACCTTCACATTTCCCATAACATTTCCCAAATATTCTGCCGATGCAACTTCCGGCGACTTCCCCTATTCCATTTACATCATGTTTATTTTTTTGACATGCTCTGACCACATTGTGCTTTACAATTTTGGAAACTGGTAGTGAACTTTGAAGTCATTTCTGCTTGCTTTGACCAAAACTAGCACTGGAATATCTCAGCTAGATAAAACCCTCAACAGAAAATGAAATGCGACTATTTTTTGAGTTAAGGATAAGAAGAATCCAAAACCAGATGACTATTTTAAAAAGCGAAAGAAAAGAAACTTATCTGAGCGAAACAGCTAGTACCTATGGTCATGACATGCATTTTGGATTAATCGACCCAATCTGTCCAAAATAACCAGCTTTCAATTGCCATACTTTGTTGCCCAGAACTTCCATCATTTGTTTGAATTACCCAGACCTTACCCTTGTTTTCCTATAGTACCTCGAGACATTCTTCCACTCACAAACCTTTTGCCTTTTAACCAACTTCCAACTCACTTTCGCCTCAAGGTGCCCACGAGGGTTTTCACCAATAAGACTCTCTCATTTATTTTTCTCTCAGCTCACGTCGCCTTACGGTACCCGTGAGAGTTTTCACCGATAAGACTCTCTCATTTTTGCTTTCGTTCTTTCTTGCTTGAACCAGAGTGTCGCCACTGATACGAATTACCGTCACCTGCTCGACCTGGCATTTCTTAGAGATTGATCAAAAGGTCTTTCTTTGGACTGTAATGTAGGCTTTTGGATGGGGTTAGAAAGAGGGGTATAAAAGGCTCAAAACAATTCGAATGGGTTCAAATTACAACTTTCGGAATCCAACTTTCATAACAATCACAATTTCTACCCCAGTTTCTTGCTTGGGGATTTTAGGATTTCTATTTGATATGACTGAACCTTAGAGTAAGGCTACCTACGTACCCTTTCGGGATCAAGTCAAACGCAGTTCGTTAAACCTTTGTTGTTGTGCTTTTCTTTCTTTTCTTTTCTTTCGCTTTTCTTTCTTTTCCTTTCCTTCTTTTCTTTTCTTTTCTTTTTCTTTTTCTTCTTTTCTTTTCCTTTTCTTTCTTTTCTTTTCTTCTTCTCTTTTTCTTCTTTTTTTTCTTTTCTTTCTTTTCTTTTTGTTTTTATCTTCTTTCTTTTCCTTTTGTTTTTCTCTTCTTTCTTTTATGTTTGGCACCTGTATTCCCTGATAGTGCCGTTGATTCCGAAAGAGGGGAATGAAAAATAAGTAAGGCTCGAAGGGGATAACAAGGGATAAGAGTGTTTGGATAGCTGGACAAAATGCCTTCATCATTTCAATCTTTAAATATGCCATATACAAACAGATACATTCAGAAAATAAAGAAATCATACATAGTATCTCTTGACCGCATCAGAATTGATGGCCGTTTCTACACATTTTTCTTCCACATCTGTCAAATACAATGCTCTGTTAGACAACACTCTGGTTACTACAAATGGTCCCTGCCAGTTTGGGGCAAATTTTCCTTTTGCCTCAGCCCAATGAGGCAAGATCCGCCTCAGTACTAATTGCCCGACTTCAAATTTCCTTGGACGTACTTTCTTGTTGTATGCTCTTGCCATTCTTCGTTGGTACAGTTGGCCATGACACACTGATGCCAATCTTTTCTCGTCAATCAAACTCAACCGCTCAAGACGGCTTTTCACCCATTCATCATCATCGATCTCAGCCTCTGCAATGATTCGCAGAGATGGGATTTTCACTTCTGCGGGTATTACTGCCTTAGTACCGTATACCAATGAGTAAGGAGTCGCCCCTACCGAGGTACGCACGGTGGTACGATATCCTAACAATGCAAAAGGCAATTTCTTGTGCCATTGTCTAGATCCTTCAACCATCTTCCGGAGTATTTTCTTTATGTTCTTATTGGCCGCTTCAACCGCACCGTTTGCCTTGGGACGGTACGGAGTAGAATGCATATGAGTAATCTTAAACTGCTCGCATGTCTCCTTCATCAAATGACTATTAAGATTAGCCCCATTATCCGTGATGATTACCTTTGCAATCCCAAACCGACAGATAATATTTGAATGCACGAAGTCGACCACCGCCTTCTTAGTCACATATTTGAACGTCTTAGCTTCCACCTACTTGGTAAAATAATCTATAGCTACCAAAATAAACCTGTCCCATTTGACGCTGCCGGATCAATTGGCCCAATAACATCCATGCCCCACGCAACAAAAGGCCATGGTGCGGACATCGTGTGTAATTCTGATGGTGGAGAGTGAATCAAATCTCCATGGACTTGGCATTGATGACACTTACGCACAAAACTGATGCAATCTCGTTCCATCGTGAGCCAATAATAACCCGCTCGGAGAATTTTCTTTGCTAGAACATACCCACTCATATGCAGTCTACAAACTCCGGAATGCACCTCCGTCATGATAGTTGTGGCCTGCCATGCATCTATACATCTTAACAAACCGAGATCTGGAGTTCTTTTGTACAGCACTCCTCCACTAAGGAAAAACCCACTTGCCAATCGCCGAATTGTTCTTTTCTGATCACCGGTGGCCTGCGTCGGATATACTCCCGCTCTAATGTATTCTTTGATATCATGAAATCACGGCTCTTCATCGATTTCCTCCTCTATCACATTATAGTAAGCGTGCTGATCACGGACCTGAATCTGCAATGGATCAACATAAGCCTTATCTAGATGGTGCAACATTGAAGCCAAAGTTGCCAAAGCGTCGGCAACCTCATTATGAATCCTTGGAATGTGCCTGAATTCTATGGCCTGAAAATGCTGGCAAAGCTCATGCAGACATTAGCGATACGGTATAAGCTTCAAGTCCCGTGTTTCCCATTCCCCTTGAATCTGGTGTACCAGTAAGTCCGAGTCACCCATAACCAAGACTTCTCGTACACCCATATCCACAGCTAATCTCAATCCCAATATACACGCCTCATATTCTGCCATGTTGTTTGTACAGTAGAAACGAAGCCGGGCTGTAACAGGGTAATGCTGACCTGTTTTCGAAATAAGTACCGCTCCTATTCCCACGCCTTTCATATTTGCAGCTCCATCAAAGAAAAGTTTCCATCCCGACTTCTCAGCTTGTTCCAATTCACCAACATGCATCACCTCTTCATCAAGGAAATAGGTTTTCAAAGGCTCATAATCTTCATCGACGGGGTTCTCAGCCAAATGATCGGCTAATGCCTGTGCTTTCATGGCAGTCCGTGTCACATAGATAATGTCGAACTCTGTGAGCAAGATCTGCCACTTTGCAAGCCTTCCTGTGGGCATGGGTTTCTGAAAAATATACTTCAACGGGTCCAAGCGAGATATAAGGTAAGTGGTGTAGGATGATAAGTAATGTTTCAATTTCTGTGCCACCCAAGTTAGGGCACAACATGTCCTTTCCAGATGAGTATACTTAACCTCGTAAGATGTGAACTTCTTGCTGAGATAGTAGATAGCCTGCTCCTTTCTGCCCGTAACATCGTGCTGCCCCAGTACACAGTCGAATGAACTGTCCACAACTGTCAGATATAGAATCAAAGGCCTCCCTGGTTCTGGCGGAACCAACACAGGTGGGTTTGACAAATACTCCTTTATCTTATCAAAAGCCTCCTAACATTCATCAGTCCATTTGACCGCGGCATCTTTCTTTAACAACTTGAAAATTGGTTCACAAGTTGCCGTGAGCTGAGCAATGAACCTGCTGATATAGTTCAATCTTCCCAACAAACTCATCACCTCGGTTTTGTTTCTTAGAGGTGGCAACTCCTGAATAGCTTTGATCTTGGACGGGTCTAATTCAATACCTCGCCGGCTGACTATAAACCCCAACAATTTTCCTGATGGCACCCCGAAAGCACACTTTGCAGGATTGAGCTTAAGAGTGTACCTGCGAAGCCTTTGAAAGAACTTTCTCAAATCTCTGACATGGTCGGACTGCTGTCTAGATTTCACGATCACATCATCCACGTATACCTCGATTTCCTTATGTATCATATCATGGAAGATGGTTGTCATGGCCCTCATATAAGTTGCCCCAGCATTTTTCAAACCAAACGGCACGACCCGATAACAATATGTTCCCCACGGCATGATGAATGTCGTCTTTTCTGCATCCTCCTTGTCCATTAAAATCTGATGATAACCCGCATAACAATCCACAAAAGAGACAATGTCATGTTTGGCACAGTTGTCGATCAGTATGTGGATGTTGGGCAGTGGGAAATTATCTTTTGGACTTGCCTTGTTAAGGTCTCGATAATCGACGCACACCTTGGTCTTGCCATCGTTCTTTGGCACAGGCACGACATTAGCTAACCAAGTGGGGTACCGTGTAACCTGAATTACTTTTGCCTCAAACTGCTTGGTAATCTCTTCTTTGATCTTCACACTTATGTCCATCTTGAACTTTCTCAACTTTTGCTTGATAGGAAGGAGTGCTGGATCAGTGGGTAATTTATGAACCACCAAATCAGTGCTTAGACCTGGCATGTCATCATATGACCATGCAAAAACATCTTTGTACTCATGCAATACTTTAATTATCTCCTCCTTGAGTTGTGGCTCCAAATGAACACTTATTTTAGTTTCCCGCACATTGTCTTGGTCCCCTAAATTAACTGCTTCTATGTCATTTAGGTTAGGTTTGGGTTTTTCTTCGAAATGACTTAATTCTTTACTAATTTCCTCATAAGCTTCATCATTGTTACGATCCACCCCATCATCACACTCGATCTCTCGTATTATTACTTCTGAGCTAGATTGGCTTTTAAGACTGGGCCGAAGATTCCTCATGCATGTCATATCATTGATATCAGCATAAAAAGAACTGTACAAAGAAAGAAAAGAAAAGAAAATGGAAAGAGAATTAGGGACGAAGAAAATTGCATTTCATTGAATGTAAAGACAACAAGGTTTAACTCATCCAAACGGACGGAACATAGCAGCTGGATTACAAACCCTGGAATAATCCAGGTGACAAAAAGGAAAACAAAACCCACTACCACGACTCCCTCCGAACTGGAAGAGGAGTAGCTTCCCAATTGTTGATGTTAGCATGTGGTCCGATGTATTGTATGTCTGCTCCGCTTGACCCTTCTCCGGCCTCAACCATGTTTACTTCAGCAAATACTCTCTCGAACACCTTATCCAAATTCCCCTCAGCCCCAATTAACGAACCTGACATCTTCGCCAATGACTGTTTCTTGATACCCGGCCTGAAGAAGGACATAGACAATCGAGGAATTGGTTTAGGAAGCACCCAAGCTTTCTTCTTCAATTTACGGGCCCTTCTGACATCTGCCACTGTTGGCTTGAACCCTAACCCGAAGGTGTCCAGATTTTTGGGCAAAGACACAGGTTGAGTAATGCCCTGCAGTTCAACCCCCAACCCTCTCCCGGGCACGAACCCGTTATTCAGCATTTCTGACACCACCATGACGGTCGCAGCTGACACCCTGGGACATGGCATGCTTTTACCCTCAGGCACCCTGCTCACCGGAACTGTGTCGAAGATCTGATACACCCACGGCCCCCTATCATCTTCGGTATCTATAAAGGTTACAATGGCATCGTTCATGGCGCATGTGGGATCTTCCCCATGTAACACAATTTCTTGTCTGTCCCACTCGAATTTGACCATTTGATGCAGCGTGGAGGGCACGACTTTTTCCGCATGAATCCAGGGTCGACCCAACAAAAGATTATAGGATACTGCAGCATCCAACACCTGAAATTCCATCGTGAACTCGACTGGGCCAA
Source organism: Nicotiana sylvestris (assembly GCF_000393655.2). Classification (NCBI taxonomy): domain Eukaryota; kingdom Viridiplantae; phylum Streptophyta; class Magnoliopsida; order Solanales; family Solanaceae; genus Nicotiana; species Nicotiana sylvestris. Next base: position 152,424,366 of record NC_091059.1, read on the forward strand.
TAGTCAATTTGAGTACAATGTCCCCTACCGTGTTTGTTCCCCCTCCGTCGAACCCTCGAACACAAATGCTATTTTTACGGATTCTATCCTCATCAATCTTTAACTTGTTCAATGTGGATAACGTGTAAATATTAGCGCTCGACCCGTTATCGATTAGTGCTCGAGTAACCATTGAACCTTCACATTTGACCGTCAAATAGAGAGCCTTGTTGTGTTCTGTGCCTTCCATAGACAATTCATCATCAGAAAATGCTACCCTGTTCACTTCAAAGATCTTGTTGGAAATTGTCTCTAAATGGTTCACTGAAATTTTGTCAGGCACATGAGCCTCATTCAATATCTTCATTAAAGCTCGGCAGTGCTCATCAGAGTGAATTAATAATGACAACAACGAGATTTGGGCCGGTGTTTTTCTCAGTTGTTCAACAATGGAATAGTCTTGTACTTTCATCTTTTTCAGAAACTCTTCTGCCTCTTCTTCTGTTACAGTTTCTTTAACTGGCACTGGATTGTCTTTTGTGCCCTTAGCCTTTCTCAACTCTTTGGGAGCAAAACAACGTCCCGACCGGGTTAGTCCTTGTGCTTCACAACTCTCTTCCTCAATTTCCTTTCCTTTGTATGTCACCACTACCTTGTCATATTTCGACGGTACGGCTTTGCTATCAACCATGGGTAACTGGACTACCGGTTTTATGATAACCGGTTCTACATAATCCCTTTTCACAACCACCACGGGTGCTGATACTGACCCTGGTACCACTATCTTGACTGGCTCCTGCTTTTTCTCGGCCACAAACGGTCCTTCCCCCATTACTAACACTGGCTTGTCTTTTATTGCTTTTAACTGAACCACTGGCCTTGCACTCACTGTCTTTTCTTTGGTTTCCGTAGAACGAATCACCATAACCACCTGCGAAGGTTTCTTAGGCTCTGCCCCCTTATGTATCAGTTCGATCATGTTGGCCTCATAATGCGCTGGTAACGGATTTTGATTGATGTTCGGGGCCTCTGGAGCCTGTACCTCAATACGGCGATTATCAATGAGCTCTTGTATTATGTTTTTCAATTTCCAACATTTTTCAGTATCGTGCCCCGGCATCCCTGAGCAGTACTCGCAGCTAACAGAATGGTCCAGGTTTCTGGGAAGGGGGTTTGGTGTTTTGGATTCAATTGGGGCCAACATCCCCAACTGTTTCAGTCTGTGGAAAAGGGCAGTGTAAGATTCTCCTAGCGTAGTAAAGGTTTTTCTATTTGGGGCTTTCCCACTTCTAAAAGCTTGGTTTGGGCAGAAGCTGGTTCCTAGTCTGTTTGCCCTGGGCGGTGGATAGGTGTTTTGTGGGGGTGGATGTGTGTTTTGGGGGTTCGGTGCACGCCATTGCGAGTGCACCGGGGGCTGAGTGTAGGTCTGGGCGTGGTGAATAGAAAAGTGTGGTTCTGGTGGTGGATAATAGTGTTGCGGTGGGCCATATGGGGTATATTGGTAATTTGGGTGGTGAGGTCTGGGTTGGTTGTAGTAGGGTGGAGGGTTATTGGGCCTGGACCAAGCACTAGCTTCAACTGCAACAACTTCTTCTTTCTTCTTCTTCCCAAGCACACCACCAGTACCGCTTTGGATGGCCTGGGTGGTTGCTTTCAACGCCGAGTAGCTCAATATCTTGTTAGATTTCAATCCTTCTTCAATCATGGCTCCCATCTTTACCACTTCATTAAACGACTTTCCGACAGATGTTACTAGATGACCAAAATAGGTAGGTTCCAAAGTTTGCAAGAAGTAGTCTACCATCTCACTCTTCCTCATGGGAGGATCAACCCTTGCCGCTTGTTCCTTCCATCGGAAACCAAACTCTCTGAAACTTTCCCCAGGTTTCTTTTCCAGTTTTAACAATGACAAACGATTGGGTACTATCTCAAGGTTATATTGAAAATAGCCAATGAATGCCTGGGCCAAATCATCCCATGTATAACATCGGCCGGGGTCTTGCCTCGTGTACCATTCTAGAGCTGACCCGCTCAGGCTTTGCCCGAAATATGCTATCAACAATTCATCCTTTCCCCCGGCACCTCTCATTTTGCTATAAAAACCACGCAGATGGGCTACTGGGTCACCGTTCCCCTCATACAAGTCAAACTTCGGCATTTTAAACCCCGCAGGTAACTGTACATCAGGAAAAGGGCTCAAATCTTTGTATGCGACGCTAACTTGGTTTCCTAAACCATGCATGTTCCTGAAGGATTGCTCCAGGCTTTTGACTTTACAAATCACTTCCTCTTGTTCTGCATTCTTAACCGGTTTCTCAACTTCTCCTGGGATTTCAAAATGGGGAGAATAGGTATATGGCTCAGGCGCTTTGAAAGTGGGTTCGGGAGGGTAATATTGGGTGTCATGAGCTTGGAAGAGCGGCTCACTGGATGATCTATGTAGTGGAGCTGGGGGAGGTGCCACAAAGACGGGAACCATGGGTGGTAGAGGGTTCTATTTAGAGGGTGGAGCTGGGGGAGCGTATGATGTGGTACCATAACCCTGGGCCTGATAAGGGAAAGCTGAAGATGCGTGGGGAGTGGTAGGCTCCTGATCTTGAGCCATGGGTGGGATGTAAGATGGGTTAGCAGGATATAGTGGTGCCGGGTGTCCCTGCGACCATGCCCGATGCATTTCAGCCATTTGTGCTTTTAATTTCCTCATCTCCTCTTTCATAGCACCTACATCTGTTACCTCAACCTCATTCGAAGGGTCTACGATGCTGATTTCCGAATCTTGCCCTGTCATTTTTACTTGATCTTTCGACTGGGTGTTGTATGGATGAGTTGCCAGAATTGCCAATCAACTAACCACCTGCCTGGGCTCACACATTTAGACAACCACTTTGTTAGCGATTAGGTTGTAACAGATTTAACAACCACACGTTGGCATGAATGCACTTATACAGTTATTCCTTTCTATTATGCGTTTGCTCGATTGCATGCATCATCCCGGCATTTCATTCCTTGTTTCGTTTTTCTTCTCTTCGCCTTATCCCTCTCTTGTGCTTTTTCTTTTCTCTCTCTTGTTTTTCCGCTCTTTTCTTTCTTTCTCTTTTCCTTGGTTTTCTTTATATTTTCCTTTTCATTCTTTTTGTTTTCCTTTTGGTTATGGTCGAATCCTATGGAGATTGCCTACGTATCGTGACCCCACACGAATCAGACCAAGCGTAGTTCGTGCAGATAAATGTAAAAATAAGGGTGGAAATAAAATGCTCACTTTCATTAATAAACAGACTCATACAAACTTGACATCTTTTGTTTTGGAAAGAAACTAACAAATGCAATCTGAGAGCAAACCAAAAACTCTAAGCCTGCAAACATACTCAATCCAGAAAGATAACGGACGTACAAAAGACTGACTCGAAATGGCAGACACTCACAGACACGGACTATGCATATTCTAGTGCTTCAAACTTAGGTATCCGCGGGGGTCGTTCGGCCTCGCCGCGGGTCTAGGATCCAAATCCCTTTCAAGCTGCTCTAACTCATTCATGGTTCGCTTCACATAGATCATCACTGCTGAGATAAAATTAGTATGGGTCATGTCTTCACAAACCCGGCATCTCCTGACAATAGCATGAGCAATGGCTCTAATCCTGTCTTTTGTTTGCTTCTTTTCTATGAGCAAGCGTCTTATCTGATCGCTGCACGTCTTTAAAGCTCGGGAGTCTTGCAAGTGCTGGTCTTGCAGCTGTTGCACTTCTGCCTCCATTTGGGCTAACAAGTTGTAACAATGTCCGCTCTCAGTTTCGAAGTCTCTAGCCTGCCTAACCGCTCTACCTTCAAGGGCAACTACTTTTCTCTTTAAATTGGCAACAATTTTCTCATGGTCCCTCTTCAACTGATTCAAGTATTGGCGACGCTCTTCGGTTCTTGTCGCCCATTGTGCTTTGAGTTCTGCCATGACATTTTCAGCTTTTCCTAGCTCATCCCGCCATTCTCTGACTTCGCTTTCCAATCTTTTTACCAATTGTTCATCGGATCGGCTCCTCGGTTGCTTATCGATGGTTATCTTCAACTGTCGGACTTGGGCTTTAAGAGCGTCATTTTCTCTGGCTAGTCTATTCTTTTCACCTTGATCCTCGGCAACCTGTACACTGCTCTCGAATTTCAGACTCTCGACTTGTTGCTTTAATTTACCAATCTCAACCCGATAGCTTTCTTCCTTTGCTAACCAATCCCACTGCTCTTGGGACGACTTGGCGAAATCTTCGAGATGAGGTCTTTTAGCCGGTCTTCCATATGCCACGTCACCTCTGAACCATTCGTGATACCCTGGAGCAATTTCCCCTCTGACCCTATCAGACACACAAGTGTTTGCCATCAGATATTGACACTCACTCCAAATTTGACGAACCTCTTCCTCGGGGAATCGACCGTCAGGACTAATTTCGATCACTTGGGTACTTAAATCTTCATCTCTCGGTATTACTTGATATCTACCGAGTTGCCTCAGAACCCGATATGGTGCATAAGGTTGTATGCTTTTGAGTCCCATTAACAAAAAATGCGGTCGGGCTGCTGGCATATATATGACTTCCTCGACAGACAACCATCCAAGCACCCACTGTATCTGGCTAGCCTTGAGGTTCCGAAATAATAACGCCCAAGCCGTGACTCCTTCAGGTAGACTAACCCCTTTGATTCTCGCACAAAATTCTCCTATACAAGTTTTCTCAGCCGAACCATAACTTAATAACTGAGAGCGCGGGCACAAATGCTCAATCATCCACATTTGTAATAGTAAGTTACATCCCTCAAAATATTTGCCCCCAGCTTTGCACGCAGTGAGAGCTCTGAAGATATCAGCCACAATCATAGGTGCTAAAGTGCTTTTCCCCATGGTTTGCAAAGTACTGACGACGCCTGCTACTTTCAAATCAATATTACCATCTTTCCTTGGGAATATTACGAGACCCAAAAAAGCTACCATAAATGCCACTCGCCTGTGTTCCTCCCATTTTTGTCGGCTATTTCTGCTGCAAAGCTTAAAGTCTGGATTATTGAACCCGCCCACATGGCCATATCTATCATACACGAAGCGGAAACTGCAGAAACCCTTTGCAAAATTTGGGTGATGAACAGTTCGGGGTATTTTCAAGGAATCTAGGAATCGGTGTATGGTAATGGCCCTAGGAGCAATCAAGTACTTGAATCTCAATGGAGCTTGGTCACTTCCAATGTACCCTGCTATTTCTTCCAATGTTGGGGTGAGTTCAAAGTCTGAAAAATGAAACACATTATGTGCCGAATCCCAATGGGCGACCAATGCCCTGATGATATCCCCCGAGGCTGAATGTTTAATAAATCCGGAAGGTCTTTCAAATATTTTCTCACTTCGTCTTGCCCTTCTTTGCCCAAATCATTCCACCACAATTGCAGCTCAAAAGAGATTTTGGTTATTATTGAAAAAGGCTCATTTACCATCGTGCTCATCCTGCACATTTATTAAAGCGTTTAAGCAAAAGAAAACTTTCATTTAACTCAAAAGAAAATAATCTATATTATTGACTCAAAAATTACCCCTATATTTCCAAATGAAGAACTCAATTCTCAATTCTAATAATTTTTTTTTTAGATAAAAGACCCGATATTGCGACACGACCTTTCAATGCCTCAAGGGCGAAAATTTTAAGGCTGTGAGGGTCAAAAATCAAAATACGACCAGAGGTGGCTGTTTATGCAAAGTCAGCCTTCCGGCGCCCCGTTTGGGAACATTTAGCTATTTTTGACAAAACGGCATCACCTGGTTTCTTTATGACAAAAAAAATTAAAATTTTGATATTTTTGGTTATTTTTGCAAAGGGGAGGTCGGACCCGATGAGGGTTGCCTACGTATCTCACGCCCTGTGGGAATCAAACCATGCGTAGTTCGGGCAATTTAACCGAACTATTTTAAAACATGACTTTTTTCACTTATTTTTGGCATTTCATAAGCGAGTAAAAACTATTTTTAGAGACGAGACTTTTTTTTCTTTTTTTTTTCAACAAATAGTAAAACAACCTAATTTCCCAAGCTAAAAATAACAGACTTTTTTTTTTCTTTCCTTTTTCAACAAATAATGAAACAACTAATGTTTTTCAAACTAAAACAAAAACTCTTTTTATCCTTTTCTTTATCAACAAACAACTTTCCAAAAATAAAATACTTTTTTTTTCTATTTTTCTTTGCTTATTTTTTTTAGTGAAACAAAATAAAACATTTTGCTTCTTTTTTTTTTCCAAAATTTCGGCAGAGTTTCGCCAGTAATTGGTCATTGATTTTTTATTTCTAAAATAATCAATTAACTACCTAACTGATATATTTTTTCTCTCTTTTCTCTTTTTTTCCTTCAATTTTCCCACATTCCCGAGATTCAGAAACTGGCCAACATGCAAGTTCGAAACAAATATATGTACAGAGCAAGTAGGATGCACCAGAATGGTCTTTTCATTTCAGGTTGCTAGTCCTAGACGGACCCAACTCCTGTGTTGAGTCCCTAAGTCAATGCAACGTGATGCAAATAAGCGTTCCTACTAGGGATCCGGCATGAAGTCACGTTATTCTATATTCAAAACCTGGGTCAGTGTACTAGACTGTGTACCCGAGCGGACAACTCGAGTCGAGGAGGGGGCAACTTACCGGGAACCAAAAGGCCATCCGGCTTCGTAACTTGTCCGACCTCTTTCTTATTTCAGGGTATGACACTAACAGAATAGGGAGTCTCAACCAGTAAGCACATCCCCGGAGGTGAAGAGAGAAGGGTGTCGGCACAGTTTATATACAGTTCAGATAATATAAAAGCGGTAACATTTAGCACATTTAGCATAAAACATGTAGGAAAATCAGATACAATTAAATACAACAATTTATCTAAGCTCGAATTCTGAACCCTGAACCAGAGATTCTGGGTTCGTTCCCCAATAGAGTCGCCAGAGCTGTCACACCTCCCTTTTCGACCTACACCCCCAGAAGAGGCGTAAAGGAGTTTTTCCAATTAAAGGACAATCGGAACGGGATTTAATTATTAATTATTCAGAGTCGCCACTTGAGAGATTAATGGTGTCCCAAGTCACCGGTTGAATCCCGAACCGAGGAAATTTATGACTCTGTTAACAGTCCGCGAACCAGAAATCCGAGTAAGGAATTCTGTTAACCCGGGAGAAGGTGTTAGGCATTCCCGAGCTCCGTGGTTCTAGCACGGTCGCTTAACTGTTGTATTTGATTTTATCTGATTTTAATACATGCTAGCTCATGTGCCTTTTATTGAGTTTACACCGCTTTTATTATAATTTTTTTTTAAAGAATTGCGACGTCATGAAAACGCATTTCGAACCACGTCGCAATCAATGCACCCGTAGTTATCAACGCATTTCGACTTCGTCGAGACTTGGATTTGAGTCGCATCAATGCGCACCCGAGTTTAAGAAAATAATTTAAATAAATCGTGCCTAAAGATACTAACGTATTGTTATTTTGGGAAAGGCGGTGAAATTCACTAAACAACCTTTCCAGATTCTAATTATTTCGATAATTATTTACTAAGGGCCCCACATTTATTTATTTTGTGCGGTGAGGCTCGTCTCAATTTGTGAACCTCTTTTCTATCGTTATTTATTTTATAAGAATTACGATGTCGCGAAAACGCGTTTCGAACCACGTCGCAATCAATGCACCCGCGGTTATCGACATATTTCGGCTTCATCGAGATTTGGATTTGGGTCGCATCAATGCGCACCCGAGTTTAAGAAGGTTATTCAATTAAATCGAGCTCAAAGATTCTAATGTAATATGATTTTAAGGAGGACCATGGAATTTGCTAAATGGCCATCCCAATTTCTAATCATTTTTAGTAACCCATTGCTGACAGTCCGCGCATGTGATTTATTCCGGCGAGGCTAGTAGCAATCCCGAAATAGCTATGATTTCCTACTTATTTGTATGTCTCTAAGAGACTAGTTAATTTGGAAATGGATTACAATGAAATAGACTAAGAACCAAATTTGAAGGAGAATTGGGCCTGCCTCATGGCCTTGGTGCGGTCCGAATGGCCCAACGAAGATAGGTTTATTTCCATTGCAACAATTAATTAAATATCAATGAATCACTATGCTGACCATGCATACCTTCATTTTAACAAAACCGTGATTTCCCAGAATCCCTAAACGATCTATCCTACACATTGCCTATCAAGACCTGCTATTTTTAATGAACTAAGTCAATTATGAATGAGTTTGTCTCATGATTTCCAACTGATTTCTATACCAATCTACTTACCATAATTATGATTAACCTTCCAAACGATTTCAGAATCTTAAACAAAAGCAAACCTTCTACTACACTATAATGACAAAAATACCAATGATTAAGCTAAATGTCATCAAACTTGCTCATGAATTCTCATGTCATGTACACAGGACTAATTGCTACTGATGAGTAATTGAGTTCACACAAATTTTCAGATCAGACCAGGCCCATGCTCAAAGCTATTTCAAATGCCCAATTCAACAGTTCCAGACTACGCATCATTCAACATGTAATTGACCCTACTGAACAAGTTTAATTATACACATTCTGCCAATTACATAACAGGAAACTACACTATTACTATCATTTAAAAAAAACAGGCTGCTTTCAGTTGGATAACAGGCCCTAGAACATTTCATTTCAACGAACATACATCAGTGGGATTCAGCGAAATGTACCTGGAAATTGAAATATAAAATAGAGAAAAGGTGAGGAATCAGGTACTTTGAACAACAACAGCAACAAACCCAGCAATGTTACACCACAGAAACACAGGCAAATTGCTTCGAAAACCAGAAATATAAGCCAATTTCCACAGATCAGTTTAACATACTTCCAACATACCCCAGTCCCTCACAGCTGAAGTCCAAAAATTAGTAATGAGACTCTGAAGCTGTTTCAGATCTCCATATTTTGATGTTTTTATTTTCTGAATAACCTCAGAATTGAAATGCTAACTGAATTAAAAAAGGAATGAAAGCTCAAATTAAAACTTAGGGTTCAAGGCAGAAGATTGAGAGATCGACCCCTTTTCCCAAGGCATCCTATGCACTTTTATAGGCAACCCCAAAAAGAATGGACTAGATTCTGATTTGCCAATCAGTCCCTCTCTATTTTCAATTAGTCTCTCTAGTTTTATCTTGCTAAACAAGTAACTGCACTACAATTATTAAAATTTACACTTGAACCCCATTCTAGAAGGCCTTAAGGTATTCCTCTACTCATACAATACCTATATTGCCCTTCCCTATACCTTGATATTACTATTTCTATCAGAACTACCCTTTTCCATACCCAAATTACCCCAGAAAGCCTTTCAGAATCACTGACCCTACCCTTATCCTTAACAACTATACCCAATACCCTAGCCCAGTCTGAAACTAACTAAAATTAATTAACTATCAATCAGAAACTAACTAATCAGACTGACTGAACCAATTTTGTTCAATTAACCAACTCAAACAAGCTAAACGAAATTAAACTGAGCTTAAGCTACCACAATTAATTATTAAATGAACTTAAAACTAATTCTTAAACCATGAACTTATAATCATTCAACCAGATAACAAGCTCAGAATCAACAGTAATTAACAGAACCTAAACTAACACAATTAAACCATAAAATTAACAGAACAATAATGAAACAACGACTGTAAATAATATTTCAATCATGCGAGTAAAAGAAGCAGTAAAAAAAGAAAAGAAAAACTCACAAAGGCATAAGGGATTCCGGCCAGTCATAAACATCTGAATCCTTTCAGATTTTTGACGCGTAACATCCCTAACCATGTGTTCTTACACGAGAACACATGGTTAAGGGTACTACGGTTCGAAATCAAAAGGATTTGGATTTAGGGTTTGGCCAGTAATTCTTAGATCTAAGATTTGGGTCGTTTCATGGTGATTTGAAAGGAAACAACCACGGATTAGTGTTGAGGAAGGGCTGGGGGTTGCGGGGTGTGATTTTGGGCTGATTTGGACAAACTTGTCACTTGGCCGGAAAACTTCAAACCATGATTCGAAGAGTTCCGGCCTTATTCGAGGCAAACCAATGGGTGAAATGGAAAGAGGAGGGTGAGGGGGGCCTGTGGTGTTAATTTCAGGGTGAACGGCATAGTTTGCGTTCACCGCCGACAAGGGGTTTAGGGGCGGCGCGGATTAGGGTTTGAGGAGAAGGGGTGGGGTGAAGAAGACGATGCAAATGGGGGTAGGGGGATGGTTTGGACACTTAAATACCGGAAACCTAGTTAGTTCCGGACCGTTGGATTGATGAGATCCAACGGTCCTGATCCACGGACCCCGAAACGACGCCGTTTCATTTAGCAGGGGGGGTAGACCGGGTAAGGACCTGGGCTGGACTTGAATGTAGGAGGCGTTTGGGCCTGAAATATTTTAGTGCACTTGGCCCAAATTTCGGGTCTCAAACAAGACCACTTCCATACTATTATTATATTTTTCATTTTCTTTTCTTGCTTTTACAATTTTTATAATAATTTTTATAATTTTTATAAAGATGTAAAACTTAACATAAAACCCTGATTGTTTTACGACAAAGACCCATTAATTCCTAAAATTGTTCAAAAATTATTTTATGACAAATTCACAATAAAAATCATTAAAAATGCAAAAGTGAACTATTTTTGTGATTTTTCATGTTTTGTTCTAAACAAATTAATCCTTAATTGATACTAAAAATATAAAACTAAAACCTAAATGCAAAAATACGTATTTTTTGTATTTTATAAAAATTAGCACGCACAAATAAAATGCAACAATTATCAGTAGATGACACCAAAACGCACAAAAATTGTAAAAATAAAGAACAAAAAAAAATTATTTTGTTTGGGAATTTGGGAATTATTCATATATACGGCAAAAATCACGTGCTCACAACTGCATCTGAATTGATCTGCTTTGGCTAGACTTCTCCGTCTATTTCTGCAAGTATGAGGGCTCCTCCTGTCAGAACTCGGTGAACCATGTATGGACCCTGCCAGTTGGGAGAGAACTTCCCTTTGGCTTCATCTTGATGCGGAAAAAATTTCTTCAACACCAGCTGTCCCGGTGTGAACTGTCTTGGTTTGACTCTTTTGTTGAAGGCTCTGGACATTCTGTTCTGATAGAGTTGACCATGACAAACTACATTCATTCATTTTCCGTCTATAAGGGCTAGTTGCTCATAACAACTTTTTCCCACTCTGCGTCATTGAGCTCAGCTTCTTGTATGATCCTTAGGGAAGGAATTTCTACTTCAGCGGGAATGACAACCTCTATACCGTAAACCAGCATATAGGGGGTTGCCCCGGTTGATGTGCGGACTGTGGTGCGATACCCCAGTAAAGCAAATGATAACCTCTCGTGCCACTGTTTATGCTTCTCTATCATTTTCCTCAATATCTTCTTGATATTCTTGTTGGTGGCTTCTACAGCTCCATTCATTTGAGGCCTGTAGGCTGTGGAATTCTTGTGTTTGATCTTGAAAGTTTCACACATAGCTTTCATCATGTCGCTGTTGAGGTTGGAGCCATTATCAGTAATGATTGACTCTGGAATCCCGAATCAACAAACAATGCGGTTGCGGACAAAGTCTGCCACAACTTTCTTAGTTACTGCTCTGTAAGATGCTGCTTTGACCCATTTGGTGAAGTAGTCGATAGCTACTAGGATAAACCTGTGTCCGTTGGAAGTGGCAAGCTCGATTGGTTCAATAACGTCCATTCCCCAGGCGGCAAACAACTATGGTGAGCTTATTGTGTTGAGCTTGCTCGGAGGTACCTTTATCATATCTGCATGTATCTGACAGCGGTGGCATTTCCGGACATACTGGATACAGTCCGTTTCCATAGTCATCCAAAAGTAACCATCCCGGAGTATCTTCTTTGCTAAGACAAAATCATTCATATGTGGACCGCAAGTCCCAGCATGAATTTCCTCTAGTAACCTGGATGTTTCCTTTGCGTCGACACATCTTAATAATCCTAAATCGGGTGTCCTCCTATACATGATTCCTCTGCTGTGAAAGAAGTTGTTGGACAATCTCCGAAGTGTGTGTTTCTGAGTAGGATTAGCAAGCTCCGAGTACTCTCTTTTTTCCAAATATTCCTTGATATCATGGAACCAAGGCTTTCCGTCTACTTCTTCTTCAACATGGGCATAATGAGCTAGCTGATTATGGATTTTCACTGGAATGGGATCAATGAAATTCTTGTCTAGATGTTGTATCATAGATGATAGGGTAGCCAATGCATCGACGAACCCTCTCTGGACTCTGGGAACATGCTGGAATTCCGTCTTCATGAACCTCTTTCTTAATTCTTGCACATGATGCAGATACGGGAGTATCTTGGAGTTCTTGGTTGCCCATTCTTCTCATACCTGATGTATAAGTAAGTCGGAATCTCCAATTACTAGTAGCTCTTAAACGTTAATGTCAATGGCCATTTTAAGTCCTAAGATGTAGGCTTCATACTCGATCATATTGTTGGTGCAGGGGACCTGAGTTTGGCAGACACCGGATAATGCTGACCGATTTCTGATATTAGGACTGTTCCTATGCCAACTCGTTTGAAGTTTTCCACTCCATCGAAGAACATTCTCCAACCGTCATAGGATTCTACAATGTCTTCTCCTATGAATGATACCTCTTCATCAGGAAAATACGTTTTCAGGGGTTCGCATTCTCCATCCACGGGGTTTTCAGCAAGGTGGTCTGCCAGTGCCTGTCCCTTGATCACTTTCTGAGTTACGTAAACAGTGTCGAACTCACTCAACAGGATTTTCCACTTGGCTAGGTTTCTAGTGGGCATGGGCTTCTGAAAGCTATACTTCAAGGGATCCATTCTTTATATGAGATATGTAGTGTAGGCATAGAAGTAATGTCTCAACTTCTGAGCTACCCAAGTCAAAGCACAACAGGTGCATTCCAATAGAGAATATCGGGTCTCGTAATGGGTGAACTTCTTACTGAGATAATAAATGGCTTGTTCCTTCCTTCCTATTTTATCATGTTGCCCCAGAACGCAGCCAAAAGCTCTATCTAACACTGCAAGGTAGAGTAGTAAGAGTCTACCTAGCTCGGGCGGGAGTAAGATTGGTGGTGTTGACAGGTACTCCTTGATTCTGTCGAAGGCCTTTTGGAAGTCATTAGTCCATTTGGTAGTGGTGTCATTCTTCAACATCTTAAAGATAAGCTCATAGATAATTGTATACTGTGTTATGAATCGGCTGAGGTAGTTAAGCCTTCCCAAGAAACTCATCACATCCTTATTGTTCTTTGGTGGTGGTAGTTCTTGAATGGTTTTTGACTTTCAATGGATCCAGTTCTATTCCCCGGTGGCTCACAATAAACCCAAGTAATTTCCCAGCAGGAACCCCAAATGCACACTTTGCGGGGTTTAGTTTTAGGTTGTACCTCCGCAGTCTATTGAAGAACTTTCTTAGGTCTTCCATGTGGTCGGTGGCCTTCTTGGGCTTGATAATAACATCATCTACATATACCTCTATCTCCTTATGTATCATATCAAGGAAAATGGTTGTCATGGCCCTCATGTAGGTGGCCCCTGCATTCTTCATACCGAATGACATCATCTTGTAACAGTACACTCCCCATGGCGTAATGAAAGATGTTTTCTCAACATCTTCCTTATCCATCCAGATCTGATGATAACCAGCGAAGCAATCTACGAATGATTGTAGCTCCTGCTTGGCGTAATTGTCAATCAGGATGTGTATATTTGGCAAAGGGAAGTCGTATTTCGGACTAGCCTGGTTGAGATCTCGGTAGTCGACACAGACTCTGACCTTCCTATCCTTATTCGGCACTAGCACAATGTTGGCTAACAATGTCGGGTATTCAACTACCCTAAGAACCTTAGCTTTGATCTGCTTGTTGGCTTCTTCTTTGATTTTCAAACTCATATAGGCTTGAATTTTCTGAGCTTTTGCTTTACCGGCGGACACATTGGATTGGTTGGCAGTTTGTGAGCCACGATGGACGTACTCAGACCAGTCATGTCATCATACAACTAGGCGAATATGTCCTCATACTCCTTTAGAAATTCTGTATATTCTTTCTTCTCTGATGGCAATAGGTGAATGCTGATTTGCATTTCCTTGACGTTTTCTGCATCCGCCAAGTTGACGATTTTTGTCTCATCCAGGTTGGATTTAGGTCTATTCTCAAATTTCTCAACTTCTTTGACAATCTCGTCAGGTATGTCATCTTTCTATGAATTAATATTTGTTTGCCGCGTTGTCTCATTGTATGTCACAGCCGTTGGTTCATCAAGACAAGTAATAGTAATGTTGTATAAGTAAAGTAATGAGAGAAAACGATAGCAATAAGTGATAATTCATAAAAAAAGTCAAAATGTTTTTGATAAATTGAATAACTATTTTGAACATTGAAGATTTTATTGCGGAAATTGAAATTGTGAAAAGAAAATCATTTAGTAAATAAAATAGTGAATAATGCTTGTTTTAGCCTTGCTACACCGAGGCTCGTCGGGCGTTGGTTGTCCTGATGGTCTAATTATTGAGATGTGCCCCTCTGCTCACAGCCTATATAGAAGGGCCTTCCTCCCCTCCTCCTTGAGAACAACACAACAGTCCATATCATTGTCCTCCAGAAACAAGTTCTTTACTGCTGCAAGTGCTTCTTCTTCATCTGACCCATAAATAATGTCGGCCTATTTGAAGATCTGCTCAAGATGCGGTATTGGATACTCTAGTAGATAATAAGGACCGCGCCATGGTGGCGACCAGTTGTTGAATTCTTCCCAGGTGTAATCATATCCCAAACCGAGGTAGTTCTATGTTTCTTGAGTTTTATGGGTTTAGAGATCCCTTAGAGGTTCTTGCCGAGCCCTTTGTGAGGTTCGTACCCATTCTAATTCACTATACTCTCGATTTTGCTATCCTACCATTTGTCTTTGTTGATAGAATTGACCCGTTTGATGTGGTGGTAAGTTTCTCCACCTAGTTTCCTTCTTCCCTCGATCACCAGAATGGTCTGGGGACTGTATATAGGGTTGCTACCGCCGCTGTGAATGATCACTTCCTGGTGATTCCATTCAAACTTACTGCCTGATGTAGCGTTGATGCCATGGCCCCAGTAGCGTGAATCCATGGCCGCCCCAGTATCAAGTTGTAAGATGCTGGTACATCTATTACTTGGAAATCGACCTCGAACCAGGTTGGTCTCATCTGTAAGCATAGAATAATCTCACCAATGGTGGACCTTTGAGAACCATCGAAGGCTTTCACATTGATTGCTCTGTCTTTTATGTCGTGCAGTCCTTTACCCAACTTCTTGAGTGTTACCAACGGACAATGTTGAGACTAGAACCCCCATTGATCAGGATTCTGGTGATGAAATAATCTTCGCATTGCACGGTGATGTGTAGTGACTTGTTGTGCCCAAACCTTCAGTCGGCAGCTCGTCCTCATGAAAGGTAATCTTGTGGCTTTCCAACACTTGTCCTACCATGTTATACATTTCCCCGCTAGTGATGTTACTTGGTATGTATGCTTCATTTATCACCTTTAACAGAGAATTCTTGTGTGCCTGAGAATTTTGCAGCAAAGAGAGAATGGATATTCGTGCTGGCGTCTTGTTTAACTGATCGATGACCAATTATTCCTTGGCTTGTATTTTCCTCCAAAGGTCATTTGGACCTATCTCAATGAGGGGCCGATTGGAGGCCTGCTTGCTTGATTCAACTAGATGTTCATGGGTATAGACTCTACCAATTCTTGTCATACCCTGTGCTGCGACAGTTTCTTCAATCCTAACATTGCATTTCCTTCTCGCCTCGGCTGTATAGTCCTAGGGTACAACATTTGTATAGAATGCTATCATGGTTGATATCGCCACTGGGATCGGCGTGGCTATCCTTGCTCCGAACGGAACATGTGCCTTGGGTGGCAAAACTGCAACCTCAAATGGCGTGGGTGCCTTTGCTGGAGACACGAATTCGACCTCAATTGGTGCCGGTATCTTTGCGGATGGTGCTGCTTCAAACTCAAGTGGTGCAGATATATTCACCTCAGCGTCCTCAGACGGTTGGATCTCGACTATGATTGAATTGAGAGTAATTGTTGGTTTCTTTGGGTCATCACCTTCTGCGATCAACCCGATTGATCCTTCGGGATCCCAGTCATCTTCTACTTAAATAATGTGGATACATCCACCCTTAAGGTTTGGCAGAGGGTTGTTGCAGACGTTTGGAGCGGGCTCCTTTGCCACAATGATCTTGTTATCAATCAAGGGCTGTATCTATCTTTCAAGGAGCGACATTCATCGATGGTGTGCCCTTTCATGCCGGAATGGTATGCATAGGATTTGTTTGGGTTAAACCACTTGGAAGGATTCTCAAGGGTTGCAACAGGGATGGGGGTGACATAACCAGCAGCTTTGAGTCTCTCATACAGCTGGTCAATGGGTTCAGCGATGGCTGTATATTATTTTGGAGGTCTGCGATCAAAATTAAGTCGAGGTCTAGGGAAGTTTTGGCGTGCAGGGTGTGATTGATAGTGAGATGGTTGAGCATTATAGGTTTAGTATACATGAGTGGGTTGGGAGTATTTGGGTGAGGTATGTTGATATGTAGGAGGTGGAGATGACTGATAAGTGGGTGGCGGAGCTTGGTATAAGGGTGAGGGTGCTTGGTAATTTGGAGTTAGCTGGTATGTAAGTGGAGGTGTTGGGTAAGTTTGGTATTTAAGGGGAGACTTGGTCCTTTATGCAACCATCATGGCCCCTACGTCCCTTTTCTTGGACACACAACCGGACTGTAAAGCCTTATTTATAGCTTGCAAGACCTCGAAGTTTTTAACTATGCCGCTTTTAATACCTTCTTCAATTCTTTCACCCAATTTGATGATGTCAAAAAACTTGTGGTTGTCAATCATCATCAACCGCTCATAGTACTGCGGGTCCTGAGCCCGGACAAAGAACTTGTTCATTTGCTCATCTTCTAAGGCGGGTCTGACCTTAGCAGCTTCGGACCTCCAGTGAGTAGCATACCCACGAAACATTTCCGTGGGCTTCTTCTTCAAATTCTGAATATAGAACACGTCTGGTGCATTCTCTGTATTAAACCTGAATTTATCCATAAAGTCAGATGCTATGCCTACCCAGCTTGACCACGTCTTGGGATCTTGGCTGATATACCAAGATAATGCATCTCCTTTCAAACTCCTTATGAACAGCTTATTGCGGATTCTTTCATCCTTCCCTACTCCAACCAGCTTGTCGCAATATGTCCTTATATGGACCCTTGGATCACCCATACCATCAAATATTTCAAACTTAGGAGGTTTGTACCCATCATGCAGTTCGACATCAGGTTGTATGCAAAGATCCTCATAGTTCAGCCCCTCGATTCCTTTTCTCCCCTCAACACCCTGAATCCGGCTGGTCAATTTCTTAAGCTCCTCGGCCAAGTTCCTGATAAGAAGATCCTTTTCATCAATCTCAAGTGTACCTGAGATTGGTTGGGTGGAGTGTGGCATAGTCTTCACGTAGATAGGAGTGTTATGGTGGCCTGGTGTATGGGTTTGGAAATGGTCATTTGTGGAGTTTTAGGGTTCTGGGATGAGTGGTGGAGTGTTGTTTAGGGTATGGAAAATGTTGCATTGGTTCTTTGGTGGAGCAACGTGATGGTAGGAGCGGGATGATTCTGTTGTTTTGGGATATTTTGAGGAGGTGTAGGGTTTTGAGTGTTGGGGAAGTTGACATCTGGGGTGCTGAGGGAAAATGATAGGCTTGCTAGATTCCGAACCTGATCGAGTTCTTCCTGAAATTTCAACAGCTTCTGCTCAAGTTGTGACACATTCTCATTAGGAACCCGAATACCATGGCCATTAGTGGCCTCAACCCGTTTAGTTGGGTTCTCCTTCCCGATGTTGTTCAAATCTTCCATCTTGCCTTTATTCTTACTTTTGATAGGACTAGGAGGAGGAGTGGGTGGAGGGCCCCTGGATCTTGTGAAATAAGATGATGATGCCAGAGTGCACGAACTAACCTTTGGGGAGGGGAAATAATAAAAATGAAAATAAAAACAAAAGGTAATGAAGTTAGTAAGGATTATAAAAAAAGTATTGGAATATTTAAACACATAGTGCGGGAATGTAAATCGTGTCCTAATTTGGGAACCTCTTTGTGCCCGAGGTAGGCCTAACGATAAATAGATTTGGAGAAATTTTAATGCTAAATGCCTCATTTTATTGATAAAAATAGATGAATCCCAAAACGATACTAAATAA
This sequence comes from Nicotiana sylvestris, assembly GCF_000393655.2. Taxonomy (NCBI): domain Eukaryota; kingdom Viridiplantae; phylum Streptophyta; class Magnoliopsida; order Solanales; family Solanaceae; genus Nicotiana; species Nicotiana sylvestris. The sequence continues at coordinate 152,442,661 of NC_091059.1, forward strand.
GCAAGAAATAAAGTCACTAATGGCCATTGGCCTTATTACATTCATAAAGCGAAAAAGTAAATTCCTATCTATTTGGTCCCAGAAGGACCTTTCTCAGGTTGAATGCTCTCGTTAATCAAATCCTCCAGCTCGCGTAGGTTCACCAGTAAAAATGCCTTTGCCAGGTGTTCTCCTTTGTTTCCTTCAGCGTTCTGGCAGTCGGTGACTCTCTTCCTCACTTTTCCTTCCAATTCCAGCAGACTGTATTCTAGATATTCCAACTTTTCACTAGCTTTGGCGGCCCCCTCTTTCCACTCATTGCTTTGGTCATTTGATGGAAGACTCCTCCACCAGCCTAGCAAGAGTGGGGGCGTGTTAATCATACCGAAACTGGGGACCTCGTGCCTCATTTTTCTGCAATGTAAACAAGATTAGGACCTTACCCCCACCAGACTTGACAATTAATATCAACAATTAGCTTGAAGCATTTAGTTCTCCAAATAAATGCACGGAACGTGATGATGTCTGTTTGGGTTTAGGGAAACCCAGTGGACTTTTGGACAAGGCTATCTTAAAGGATCATTATGTGGACAACATAATTGATCCGGCTAGGTTTGACCATGATGCATGCACAATTTAAACAAAGTAAGGTTTCTAAGGGGTTTTAGACTGGTACCCTTGAGCGGTCAACTCAAGGGGGAAAGCACGGAACTGTCGACTGCACTGCTGATCGACTAAGTTAATCGCAAATACGCCTTTCCGAATTTAGGGGGTAATGATATAGGAAGAGCGCAACCATTCATCAAGCGTTGCTATAGTATTTGTTTGGCACGAGTGGAGTATGATGTTGAGCATGATTATGCAATAATTAAAAGCATGTTGACATGTATTTGCACGTTAAGAAAGCGATAAATACAACAGTTTTATAATTTAAAGTAACAATAAAGGAGGGGAACAAGAAAGATATGTCAGTTTTGCTTTTTAAGAAGAAATTAAATGCTTAAAGAAATTAAACAAATAATCGCACATATGTAGGTACAAATTCACAAGAACAATCTGAAATGGTAAAAGCCTAAAAATCCCTAGCAGAGTGGCCATGCTGTCGCGCCCTCTTTTTCCCCTTCGCGAAGAGGAGTTCAGGTTTCGATATTCTTGTGGCGTAATGACTCATTTCCTTTTGGGAATTGGGTATTGCATTTTTAAAGAGTCGCCACCTAATGATTTTAAGGTGCGTTAGGGCACCTACAAGGTTTATCTACAACTACATTTGATAACCAGAGATAGGGTAAGAGCTTGAAATTATCTTAAGGGGAAGATGTTAGGCACCCCTCAGGATCCACTAGTGTGGTTCCCGACTAGACAATTTTTTATGAATTTGTGCAATTAGCAAATAGACAAGTAGAGCTCAAATAATAAGGGATTTAAGTTTAAATACACAAGCGTTTGAAAACAATTATTGAAAGGCGAAATTTTGAAAGAGTTACAATCTAAAGCATGCTTATGAATGTAAAGGGGGTGTCCTAGGTTAGTTTGTAATATGAATCACATCAATGCAATATCCGGTATGACACTTCTCAAAAGAGGGGTTACACATGGTATTGGCGCACCGGTCATCAAATCCATATCTACCCTTTCCCACCCCATGAAGGTAATTTAAGCGAGGGTTAGTCTCGACTCTTATTGCATGCTGTTACTCGTTCCTTCCTATCAGTCCCGGAGAAATTTAGGACTCTTATCCTATAAGAAGAAGGTTCTAGGCAGACCCTCATGTTTAAATGCAAAATACTAAGGCGACATACAAAACAAGTAAGACTGCATTTAAAGAGGGAAAACATAGAAAACAAAGCAAAAGGCTCAGTTATACCTCCACAGATAATGCACATAGACAGCATGACTTATACACAGTTAAAGTCTGAATTTAAAATCCTAAAGCAGTGTGTTTAAGTGGTAACATCAGAACCAGATTTATTACATGACTCAGAAAAGAAGTCTGAATCAGGTTTGCCTACTGATTTTAGCAGTTGATAATTAAACAAAGGCAATTCCAATATTATTTAAGTTATTACCTAAGGCTTGCCTAGGCGCAAAGCAAGATGCAGCAGTTGTTCCAACTCATTAAGACTATTTGGAGATTATTTTTTATTACCTAAAACATGTTGTTCTAGTTGTAGAGCTTGTTGCCAATTTTATTCAGAAAATATCACAATGTGAAAATTATTACTTTACTATCTTTTTCATGAATCAGTAGTTAACTAGGCATTTTTTAAACCAAATGCAAACACGATCCTAGAACATGGTATCTAAAATGCACATGCAAATTGCAAGGTTGTCGAAAACAGAATCCCTAAGGCATGATTTTTTAGAATGTACACAAGAGTTGTAGAATTTTTGAAATAACAGCTTTTTATACCAGTGTTGTTATTGCCCTAGGAGCAGGATTTCTAAGTAATAGACATAAAGCATGGACTAATGAATAAAGTGCTGAAGCAAGAAACATAGGTCCTAAGAACATGGTTTTCTAACGCATGTGTGAATCCTAAACATGGCATCTATTACACAATTAGGAGTATAAACCTAATAACATATTTTCTACCCTTTAACAACTATAGCATGCATATTTTCCCATCCCTTTTCACTAGCCACCCCAATACTTATTTACAAATTATTACAGACCATGATAGAATTACATAAGAAATGAAAAGTAAGAAGTTACAACTATAGGAAGTCTGATTCTGACTTTCTCTCCGAGTTATGTAATAAACCACCTCAAATGCCAACATTGTTCCAAAACCTTTCTCATATCTGGGTGTGTCAGAGTTTTCATAAGGACCTCAAGGGATCTCGAGTAGTTCTCACACCCAGATTGCATAACCAAGAGTAAGTGTAGTGTGGAAGGGCCAACTCTTATGTGTCAAGGTTCAGAGGAAGCTCAAGGTCCCAAAGCAAGGCTCACATAAGAGGGGCAGAACCTAATGATCTAAGAGTGCATGTGAGAGTGGTTGACATAGATTAAGAGAGTTGAGTTGGAAAACAATTTTGAAAATGATTGGTTTGAAATAAATTTGCAACAGCAACAGAAGAGTTGCTTAGGGAAAACAATTTTGAAAGCGACAGGAGATAGTAGCAACAATCAACACATATAGAATAAGTTCAGAGAGTAGTATAGCTTCAGCAGTTAAAAATAGGGAAGTAGGGGTTGGGGACATAGAGGACCCAAATTAGAAACACATAGTTAGTCATGAATCAAGTGCATTAGAAGACATGCTAGTTGAGGGACATAAACAGGAACAGGTAAACATGCTAATTACATTTGAACAAAAGAGGGCAGAATTTTAAGCATGCTGAGTAAAGCAGTAAACAAGAAGTACAATTTAACAGCATGAGCCATTAAGTTAGTGCAAAAAGAGACAAGGATTGACAAATAAGGGAACACATAGAGTTGAGTTTCAGTAGTTAAACTAAGAACATACCAGTCGAAGAAGCAAAGTGCAGAAAAAGGTAAAGCAATAAGAGCTCCACAGTCTAGCCTTGGCTTTCAGCCGTCTAGACAAAGCAGTAGCACAAATAGTAGTAGAGAAAGAGAGAGTTTGAGTGTGTAAGTGTGTGTTCTGAACTCAATTGTTCGTGTGTTTAAAGAAGAGAGGGTAGGGTATTTATAGCTTTGAAAAGGAGTGAAAAATAAGGTAACAAGTAAAGGTTTAACACAAATATGGAAATAATCATCATCAGAGTCAATTAATACAAGTACTTCCCCTTAATTAAGGCGTTACAGCACAAAGGGATACTACAGGGATAATTAAGGAAAGAAAATCAGTTTGAGAAAGATTGATTTTTACCATATAAGGGGTAGTAAAAGTATAGGGCATATAATTGAGTCTAAGTGCATAAAATACTTAATTTGGGGAAAGGATTCAGTAGAGGTGAAACATCAAAGCAAATAAAGGAAGGGAATCAATCAGCGTAAACAAACGAGTAAAATTAGGGGGTTATAAGAAAACCTTGCAATCAAACCGTAACTTAAGGAAATCAAGATCAATCTAGAAGGAGTCCTGATTCTGCACTTCGACTTATAAATAGAAAAGAATGAATAGGCGTATCAGACATGCAGGGTCAAACATATTGACAAAAAGAAGCAAACTAGATAAACACAAACATTCAGAAGTGACATGAATAGGCTAAGGACTAATCGAAGCATGGTAATCAACAAAGTTAAGTAGTCATGGCTCACACATAGAATGAAAATGAAGAAACCGGTCTAACACATAGCAATAGGTGGAGGAGATCAGACCAGCACACCGAAATAAGTAAAGGAAGTGTTCAAAAGCTCACAGCAATAAGTGAGGAAAATTTTAAGAAACTAGGGTTTTAACAAAGTTGAGTTAAAAAGCGATATGAACTTAGAATCAGTCAAGTCAAACAAAGAAAAAGGATTTAATCATAAAGAACCCAAATTGAAACAGGTACACATACAAAATAAACAAGTACAGTTCGAGGAACCCGAATAAAACCAAAGATACTTAGGGTTTTCAACACGCTGAATCAGGTAGAAGAAAAACATAAACAAACCATTTAAACATAGTAAAATCATAAGATAATACTAAAAAATCAGAGGAGAAGTCTTTTAAAAAACGTTTAAGAAACCCTAATCTTAAAGACGAAGAGTCATTTTGAAAAGGAATCGGAGAAACCTTTGAGGAAAACATCAAAAGTTTCATAACATACATAGATCTAAGACAGATCTGAAAGAAAATTGAAAAATCTTTAAAGTTAGGGTTTCAGAGAACCTAGAAGAAGTGAGAAAACTTCGACAAGTTACCGATCTAGCCGGAAAAACCATGGATTGACTCGAACGACCATGGATGGCCGAAAAAAGAACATGGATAGAAGTTGAGCAAGGTCTGGACTAGATCTCTTCGAGATCTTTTCATGAAATCATGAAAACAGGCAACCAGGAGACATAGGAGGCCGGTACGCGCCTCAAACAGCCATGGGAATCCATGGATTGAGTGAGGATCGAAAGGGATTAGGGTTGGTTTAGTGGGCGGCGACTAGGGTTTGAGTGAGGTTCCAGAGAGAATTGGAGAGGAAGGGGATTCAAGGGTGGCGGGTTGGTGGGAAATAAACTAGGTTAGGGGGTCGTTTGGGTTTAATTATGGCAGGTGGAATGGGGACCGTTGATCTGAATGATCAACGGTCAAGATCGAGTAGGGTAGGTGGGGATCCGGGTTTGGGCTTGGTTCAGTGGATTTTCAATTGGGTTAGGGTCTAGTTTTAATTAAAAATTGAGCTGGGATTTGGGGTCCAATTTGGGCTAGATTTGAAAGTCGATTTTGGCTACAAGTTAAATAGCTATTTTTCCCTTTTTATTTATAAAAAATAGTAAATAGTTTCTGAAAATAAATTGAAAGTACTAAAGTGGTTTATAATATAAAATTAGAAATTTAAAAGTACAGGTTCCAATTTTATGAATATAAAACATAATTAAATCTAAAAAAGGCTAGTATTGCAATTATGTGCAATTCAGCTTTAAAAAAAATAAATGAAATTGTAAAAATATGTAAAAATTAATTTAGCCATATTTTGGAATAAATATAAAAATTCAATAGAAGAATTATCAAAATAATAATTTTAAAAATAATTATTGGGGATTTTATGGATAAAAAGGGAGAAAATAAATCAATTAAAACCTTTAAAATTATGGAAAAATAATAAAACACTTGGTCATGCTTATATATGCATACATATGCTATTTTGAAGTTATTTTGCATATAAAAAATATACTAGGAAAAATTGAGTATCAACGGGTGGGTTTGAGCAAAATTAGGGATTTTTGGTCTAATTTGATAAATTTCATATGGAATTCATTCCTTTAGAGTATATTGATGATAATATGCTGATTTTAGTTAGATTCAAAGCATTTGGAGGCCAATTCGAGAGGCAAGGGCATCGCGAGCTAGAGTTTTGTCCGGTTTGAGGTAAGTAATGATTGTAAATCTGGTCCTGAGGGTATGAAACCCCGAATTTCACATCGTTGTGCTACTTTGAGGTGAAGCACACGCTAGGTGAAGAGCATGGGGGCATGCACCATTGGATATTGTGACTTGGACCATCCCGTATGACTATTAAGTCGCATATTTGACTGAAAACTATTTGATACTATTATGCTTTGGAAAGTAATACTATGTTTTGGCCTGAATGCCATATTTGGGACTTGTGCCAAGCTGTTTGGACCCTTAGGGGATTTTTACTACTATTTCCTCACTATTTTGATTTAAGATCTATACTCAGTCATGTTGTGTTTACTGATTTCATAACTCAGTCTTTATTACTCCGTTTTGATACATAAAATGATATTTTGGGCTGAGCAACCTATTTTTACTGATAGCCAGAGTGGATCGAGAGGTTTCTGACTGAGTGAGGCCGAGAGCCTGTGTTGTGAGGATATTATGGAATTGGGTTGCACGACGTAACATGTTGTTATTGATTCATAATTTTGTGAAGGTTGCGGGCCTGATTGATTTATGCCACGAGGTGGCCTGTTATGAGGCCGAGGGCTTGACTGATTTATGCCATGAGATTGCTTGTTATAGCGCTTGGGCTGTAGGAGCCCCTCCGGAGTCCGTACACCCCCCAGTGAGCGCTGATACCCTGAGTGAGTGATACGTTGTTGCCCGAGGGGCTGTTTTTGATTCATGTTGAGCCCGAGTGGCTGTATACGAGTGATTGTGAGGTATGCCCGAGGGGTTGTGTATGAGTGATATTGATGATTGCCCGAGGGGCTTTTTATGACTTATGTTGCCCGAGGGGTTGTTTATGATTTTTGTTTTTGCCCGAGGGGCTGTATACGAGTGAGTTTTGCCCGAGCGAATGACTATGTTTTCATCATTTCTACTCACTATTTCATCACTTGTTTGAAAACTGCTGAAAGAAGTTTTAAATGGATTTTTCACATCTTCAAATGATTTCTATCAAAAAATGGATTTTTAACGAAATGATTTGATTTACATACTATTTTGGAAACACATTGTACTTACTATGGTGTTATGACGTGGATTATGTATTTTATTATTGCTCAGTCTTTATTTACTCCTATTACTTACTGAGTTGGTGTACTCACATTACTCCCCGCACCTTGTGTGTAGATCCAGGAGTTGCGGATCGTGATAGCGAGCGTTGGTGCTTCATTCAGCAGGTCTTTCAAAGTTGGCAAGGTACCTGCAAAGCGTTTGCAGCCTTTCTCTTCTCCCTCTTATCTTCCCTAGATTATATTAGTATTATTTCGGGACATTGATAGACTTTGTTGTACTTAGACAGACCTTGTAGTTTCTCGTGACTTGTTACACCCCGATGTCGGGCTGTTATTTCTTTCCACACTTGTCATTTAAACTTATGTTATGGAGTCTTATTAGTTAATGGCTTAAAAACCCTTTATTATGAAATGTTGAATATTTTTGGTTTTGTGTCGGCTGACCTAGTTCCATGATAGGCACCATCACGACTGGGTTGGTTTTGGGTTGTGACAAGCTGGTATCATAACCTAGGTTACATAGGTCTCACGAGTCATGAGCGGGTTTAGTAGAGTCTTGCGGATCGGTACGCAGACGTCTGTACTTATCTTTGAAAGAACGCAGAACCTTTAGGAAATCCCACATTCTTGAATTCTTACCGTGCATCATTGATTCAGCCCTAAATGTAACTTTTGAAATTCCTTCCACGCATTCATATGCATGCATGAGCGCTAGGTATCAGCTGTGCATCGACGACTTGTGATTCTCTGAACGAGGGGCGAGACGGGATTTCTATGTGTTGATGTTGGGCCAGTTTAGAAAACTTGAGGCCGAGCCTTACCTGTAGCTGAGCACTGAGGTGTTGATAGTGTGAGCACGTGTTTTTGGATTATATGTTCGGTAATGCCCCTTTTAGTGGAAGCGATGTCTGGATAGCTACGTGATGCGTATGATGTGACTGCGAGATGTGTTCATATGATTTGGATAAGATGTGAGGGGTCTGCTTGAGGGTATAAAGAACTATTTGGTACTTGATTCCCATCTTGATTTGATGTGTAGCCCCGAGTTATGGGTGTGTTGAAGGATCTTTACATGTTGTCTAGTTGGGAAGTGAAGTAGATTTCATGTTGTGATATGAGTTTAGACTCAAGAAGATTAAGTGATTGTGTGATGTTATCACGGTGGAAGGGCATGAAGAGATGTTAGTTTGAGGCGCACCAGGTGGGTTATCTCCTGCGGGGTGTCCTGAGGGCATGTGATCCTTATGTTGTTGGTTGGAAGTCCTCTTTTACTAGTGAAATATATGTATATTATTGCAATTTGAGCTTGGGTCGCTTATGAGAGTGTGCTTGTCTCTTACGAGGATGAATGGGAGAATTGCAGATGATTTAAGGTACTAGATGGTTTATGTACACGAGCTTATGAATGATTTCATTTAATCTCACCATGGTATTATGATAGTAGTAGAGTATAGGCATTGTGAGTTCTATGTGTTTTAACCTATAGCTTTGAGCTAAGTGGGGGAGTCTCCTATTAATTAGTTGATTGCACAATTATGTGTTGTATTGGTTTCAGTTTGAGGCATACCAGCGAATCAGTTGTGGCTTAAAGAGGTTGAGAACGAGGATGACTCGACTAAAGAAAAGTTTTGAATAAGGGATGTGTTATGCTTTATGGGTATATGAGAAACATTGGATGATTTAGTTGTTGTTGCAAGGAATGTAACGTGATGGAGTAGGAAAAATTGCTTGACGACTTAGAAGAATGGGTTACTTCCTTGGGTGTTGGAGTGCTAATAGGGTACAGGTCGTTCGGTTCATTTGATCAGTCTAATTGAATCCTGAGTAGTGTGGATGACTCCCGAGAATGGTTTTAAAGGATTCAAGATTTACATGTAGTGATTGGAGACCTTCAGTATGTGTATTTGGCTAGAAACTGAGGTTTACATTGGAGGATATCAAGACTTGTGGCATTTCAATATCAATTATGGATTCTGCATATCAGTATCAAGAAGGTGAAGGTAATGGCTAAGATTCGCAAGAAGTTTCTTCAGGGTAAGTATTTTGAATATGGTGATTTTGGGGATATTTAAGAGAGTATTCAGAAGCTTCTAAGCCTTACGGCGGTGTGATTTTATTCTTGGGTCTCTTATGGTGAGTCTAGGTTGAGGATTACAGTATTATGGCAAGAAGAAGTATCGAATTTGAAGGTAATTCAGAAGGGACTGTAATAAATAGGACAACTTGGTAGTGGGTCGAATCGACATGGTAAGGGATATGAGTAGTTCTTTGGGATGCTTATGAGGTAATGAGTTTCAACAGGTGTTTCATGGCAATGCTCTTGGTTTTTTTTGGTGACCTGTGTAGTTTGGTTGAGTTAGAAGGATTCAGTCCTGACGGTTTGGTTTTGTGCAGATAGGATTCAGAGAGCTCTTGGTAGTTTCTACCATGGTTAGAGATGTATATTTTCTACTGGTGTGAGGAGCATGCGATGTATAGTGATTTTATTCTAGTTGGGATCAAATAAAAAGTTCTTGTAAATCGTCGGTTTTGATTTTCAGGTGATTTTGGACTTGGGAGCGCGTCCGGAATGTGATTTGGAGGTCCGTTGTAGAATTAGGCGCAAAATTAGAAATTTTGCATTTCCGGTCGGCTGTGGAAATTTTGATATCGGGTTCGGAATGGAATTCCAGAAATTGGAGTAGGTCAGTAGTGTCATTTGTGACGTGTGTGCAAAAATTCAGGTCATTCGGAGGTGATTTGATAGGTTTCAGCGTCGTTTGTGAAATTTGACTGTTTTTAAGTTCTTAGGCTTGAATCCGAGGTTGATTTGGTGTTTTGGGGTTGTTTTGAGTGATTCGAAGGCTTGACTAAGTGAGAATGATGTTATGGGATGTGTTGGTGCGTTTGGTTGAGGTCTCGAGGGCCTCGGGTGAGTTTCGGGTGGTTATCGGAGTATGTTTGGCTTTAAAGAGACTGCTATTGCTGCTGTATTTTCTTATGCTGGTTTACTTATACGTGATCGCAAGAGTGGGGTCGTGATCGCGTAGTTCTATTGAGGGCAGCTGGTAAATTGTTCCATGCGATAGCCAACTTGGGTCTGGGATCGTGAAGGTCTGTGGAGTTGGCTATCACGAACGCACGGTTGAGGTCGCGTTCACGAAGAAGGATTTGAAGCAGTCGTGAGGTGAAGGAATTGCTCTACGCGATAGCGTAGTGATGGTTGTGTTCGTGTTGTTGTGTGAGCTTGTTATCCGTGATCGCGTGTGTGTTTCTATTATCGCGTAAGGTTATATGAGGGGCAGTCCATTTTTGTGCTTCACGATCGCGAGACTATTTCAGCAATCGCGATGAAAGAACGTCTGGGCAGAATGTTTAAGTTCAAAAGCTAGGGCTTGAGTTCATAATCCCACAATTCATTAGAGAGCTCGGTAAAAGGTGATTTTGGAGGGGATTTTCAAAGGAGTGATTGGGGTAAGTGTTCTTCACTCAGATTTGGTTAAATTCCATGATTGTGTCTTGATTTTTATAATTTAATTTGGGAATTTTGGGTGAAACTTGGGAAAAATGCAAGAAAATTTGGAGAGTTGATTTTGGGGATTTGGATGGCCATTTGAGGTCGGATTTTGGTGAATTTGATATGGGTGGACTCGTGAGTGAATGGGATTTCTAGTTTTGCAATTTTTATCGGATTTTGAGACGTGGGCCTGGAGGCCGAGTTTGAGCCAAATTCGGGATTTTTGGTCTAATTTAATAATTTTCATATGGAATTAATTCCTTTAGCGTATATTGATGATAATATACTGATTTTGGTTAGATTCGGAGCATTTGGAGGCCGATACGAGAGGCAAAGGCATCGCAAGTTAGATTTTTGTTCGGTTTGAGGTAATTATTGACCGTAAATCTTGTCCTGAGGGTATGAAACCCCAGATTTCACATCGTTGTGCTACTTTGAGGTGACGCAAATTCTAGGTGACGAGCATTGGGGCGTGCACCGTTGGGGATTGTGACTTGGTCCGTCATATACGACTATTAAGCTGCATATCTGACTGAAAACTATTTGATACTATTGTGCTTTGGAAAGTAATACTATGTTTTGGGCTGAATGCCATATTTGGGCCTCGTGCCAAGCTGTTTGGACCCTTAAGGGCTTTTTACTACTATTTCCTCACTGTTATGATTTAAGGTCTATACTCAGTCATGCCGTGCTTGCTGATTTTATAACTTACTCTTTATTACTTCATTTTGATGCATAAAATGATATTTTGGGCTAAGCATCGTGTTTTTACAGATAGCCCGAGTGGCTCGAGAGGTTTCTAACTGAGTGAGGCCGAGTGGCACGCCGCAACATGTTGTTATTGATTTATGATTTTGTGAGGATGCGGGCCTGATTGATGTATGCCACAAGGTGGCTTGTTATGAGGCTGAGGGCTTGACTGATTTATGCCACGAGATGGCTTGTTATAGAGCTTGGGCTGTAGGAGCCCCTCCGGAGTCTGTACACCCCTAGTGAGCACGGGTACCCTGAGTGAGTGATATGTTGCCCGATGGGCTGTTCTTGATGCATGTTGAGCCCGAAGGGCTGTTTACGAGTGATTGTGAGGTATGCCCGAGGGGCTGTGTATGAGTGACACTGATGATTGACCAAGGGGATGTTTATGACTTATGTTGCCCGAGGGCTGTTTATGATTTATGTTGCCCAAGGGGCTGTATACGAGTAAGTTTTTTCCCGAGGGGCCGACTATGTTTTCATCATTTCTACTCACTATTTCATCACTTGTTTGAAAACAGCTGAAAGATGTTTTAAATGGATTTTTCACATCTTCAAATGATTTCTACCGAAAACTGGATTTTTAACGAAATAATTTGATTTACATACTGTTTTGGAAACACACTGTACTTACTGTGGTGTTATGACGTGGATTATGTGTTTTATTACTTCTCAGTATTTATTTACTCTTATTACTTACTAAGTTGGTGTATTCACATTACTCCATGCACCTTGTGTGTAGATCCAAGAGTTGCAGATCGTGATAGCGAGCGTTGATTCTTCATTCAGCGGGTCTTTCGGAGTCGGCAAGGTAGCTGCATGGTGTTTGCAACCTTGCTCTTCTCCCTCTTATCTTCCCTAAATTATATTAGTATTGTTTCCAGACTTTGATAGACTTTTTGTACTTAGATAGACCTTGTAGTCGATCGTGACTTGTGACACCCTGATGTCGGGTTGTTGTTTCTTTCCGCGCTTGTCATTTAAACTTATGTTATGGAGTCTTATTAGTTAATAGCTTAAAAACACCTTTATTATGACATGTTGAATATTTTTGGGATTGCATCGCTGGCCTATTTCCATGATAGGCGCCATCAAGACCGGGTTAGTTTTGGGTCGTGACAAGTTGGTATTAGAACCTAGGTTGCATTTGTCTCACGAGTCATGAGCGGGTTTAGTAGAGGCTTGGGGATAGGTACAGAGACGTCTCTACTTATCTTCAAGAGGCTGCAGAACCTTTAGAAAATCCCACATTCTTAAATTCTTATTGTGCGTCATTGATTCAGCCCTAAATGTAACTCTTGAAATACCTTCCATGCGTTCGTGTGTGCGCATGAGCGGTTGGTATCAACCTTGCATTGATGGCTTGTGATTCCCTGAATGAGGGGTGAGACGTGATTTCTGTATGTTGATGTTGGGAATTGAAGTAGATTTCATGTTGTGATATGAGTTCAGACTCAAGAAGATTAAGTGATTGCGTGATGTTATGATGGTGGAAGGGCATGAAGAGATAGTTTGAGGCGCAACAGGTGGGTTATCTCCTGCGGGGTGTCCTGAGGGCATGTGATCCCTATGTTGTTGGTTGGAAGTCCTCTTTTACTAGTGAAATATATGTGTGTTGTTGCAATTTGAGCTTGGGTCGCCTATGAGAGTGGGCTTGTCTGTTACGAGGATGAATGGGATTTTTGCAGATGATTTGAAGTACTAGATGGTTTGTGTTGCACGAGCTTATGAAGGATTTAGTTTAATCTCACCATGGTATTATGGCAGTAGTAGAGTATGGGCATTGTAAGTTCTGTGTGTTTTGACCTATGGCTTTGAGCCTAGTGGGGGAGTCTGCTATTGATTAGATTATTGCACGGTTATGTGTTGTATTGGTTTCAGTTTGAGGTATACCAACATCAGATGTGGCTTACAGAGGTTGGGATCGAGGAGGTCTCGACTAAAGATATGTTTTGAATAAGGGTTGTGTTATGCTTTATAGGTTTATGAGAAATATTGGATAATTTAGCTGTTGTTTGTAAGGAATGTAACATGATGGAGTAGGAAAAATCGCTCGGCGTCTTAGAAGAATGGGTTACTTCCTTGGGTGTTGGAGTGCTAATGTGGTACATGTCATTCGATTCATTTGATCCCTCTAATTGAAACCTGAGTAGAGTGGATGACTCCCGAGAATGGTTTTAAAGGATTCATGATTTAAATGTAGTGATTGGAGACTTTCAGGATGTGTATTTGGCTAGAAACTGAGGTTTACATTAGAGGATGTTAAGACTTGTAGCATTGCTATATCAATTATGGATTATGTATATCAGTATCATGAAGTTAAAGGTAATGGCTTTGGATTCGCATGAAGTCTTTTCAGGGTAAGTATTTTGAATGTGGTGCTTTTGGGGATATTTAAGAGAGTATTCAGTAGCTTATGAGCCTTAGGGTAGTGTGGTTTTATGCTTGGGTCTCATATGGTGAGTCTGGATTAAGTATTGCGGTATTATGGCAAGAAGAAGTATTGAATTTGAAGGTAATTCAGAAGGGACTTTGATGAATAGGACAGCTTGTTAGTGGGTCGGATCGGCATGGTAAGGGATATGAGTAGTTCTTTGGGATGCTTATGAGGTATTGAGTTTCTACAGGTGTTTTGTGGCAATGCTCTTGGTTGTTTTGGTGACCTGCATAGTTTGGTTGAGTTAAAAGGATTCAGTCCTGATGGTTTGGTTTTGTGTAAATGGGATTCGGAGAGCTCTTGGTGGTTTCTACCACGATTAGAGATGTATATTTTCTACTAGCGCGAGGAGAATGCAATGTATAGTGATTTTCTTCTGGATGGGATCAAATGTTGGCTAGTTGAGTATGTAGTTGCTTGTAGCTCGGAATGGATATGAAGTTCTCATGTTTATCATTAAATGGCATGGTATACGCATCATATTGTGTAGGGTTGAGATTTGAATGTTTAAGGTCACGAAATCAGATCTGAAAGGAAGATCATAAATTCTTAGACAGCATGGGTAGTTTCAGATGACTAGGTAAATGACATTACTAATTAGTGTGGCTTGATGAGGGTATACATTTCAGAAAGGGCAATGTGTTTGAGTTAAGGATACTTTATTAGTATTGCGGCACTCTCTTGTTTGATCGACTGCTGATATTCGAGTTTGTTTGGTGGCACAAAAGAATTATAAGAGTATCCCTCGTGGAATGATCGAGTATCAGAGGTACATTAGATGTACGGGTGGTGGAGTTGGGATCAGATATGGCGATTCGTGTGCTTTATGGATTGAGAGACTGAGAGTTCTCATAAATAGGTTATATCGTGGTTGTGGACTGCGTATATCGGGCTTGTGTGGTGACTATTAGGGGTTTGGAGACCCGAGTGGATCTTTTGTTGCTTAGCATAGTAGATTTTGATGTGATATTGGGTATGGATTGGTTGTCTCCGTATAGTGCTATTCTGGACTGCTACGCTAAGACGGTGGCGTTGGCTATGCCGGGGGTGCTAGTGATTGAGTGGCATGGTTCGACGAATTTTGTTCCCAGTAGAATGATTTCATTTTTGAAGGCCCAGCAGATGGTTGGGAAGGGTTGTCTTTCTTATTTGACCCTCGTGAGGGATGTCAGTGTAGAGACTCCTGCTATTAATTCAGTCTCGGTAGTGAGAGATGTTTCCTTTTGTGTTTCCTGTAGACCTGCCGGGCATACCGCCGGACAGGGTTATTTATTTCGGTATTGATTTGGTGCTTGACACTCAGCCCATCTTCTATCCCACCGTATCATATGGCACCGGTGGAGGTAAAGGAGTTGAAGGAACAGCTTCAGGAGCTCCTTGATAAGGGGTTCATTGGTAGGCTAATATGGAAGTGTGTTCTGCATTGAGTCAACTTTACTGACTTCGAATTGCTATTGTCGAATTTTGGACTTGGGAGTGCATCCGAAATGTGATTTGGAGGTCTGTGGTAGAATTAGGCTTGAATTGGCGAAATTGGAAATTTGGCGTTTTCGGTCGGCAGTGGAAATTTGATATCAAGGTTGGAATGGAATTCCGAAAATTGGAGTAGATCCGTAGTGTCAACGTGTTTGCAAAATTTTAGGTCATTCGGAGGTGATTTGATAGGTTTTGGCGTCGTTTCTGAAATTTGAAAGTTTATAAGTTCTTAGGCTTGAATCCGAGGTTTGTTTGGTATTTTGGGGTTGTTTTGAGTGATTCGAAGGCTCGACTAAGTTTGAATGATGTTATGAGATGTGTTGGTATGTTTAGTTGAGGTCCCGAGAGCCTCGGGTGAGTTTCGGGTGGTTATCGGAGTATGTTTGTCTTTAAAGAGACTATTGTTGCTGTTGTATTTGCTTCTGTTGGTTTCCTTATACACGATCGCTGGAGTGGGGCAGCGATCACGTAACTCTGTTGAGGACAGCTGGAAAATTGTTCCATGCGATCTCCAACTTGGGTCTGTGATCGTGAAGGTCTTTGGAGCTGACTATCGCGAATGCGTGGTTGAGGTCGCGTTCGCGAAGAAGGATTTGGAGCAGTCGTGAGGTGAAGGAATCGCTCTGCACGATCGCGTAGTGAGGGTTGCATTGGTATTGTTGTGTGAGCTTGTTATCCGCGATCGCGTATGTGTTTCTGCGATTATGTAAGGTTATATGAGGGGCAGTCCATTTTTTTGCTTCGCGATCGCGAGGCTATTTCCGCAATCGTGATGAAGGAACGTCTGGTCAGAATGTTTAAGTTAAAAAATGAGAGCTTGAGTTCATAATCCCAAAATTCAATAGAGAGCTCGGGAGAAGGTGATTTTGGAGGGGATTTTTAGAGGAGTGATTGAGGTAAGTGTTCTTCACTCAAATTTGTTTAAATTCAATGATTGTGTCTTGATTTTTATCGTTTAATTTGGGAATTTGGGATGAAAATTAGAAAAATGGGATAAAATTTAGAGAGTTGATTTTGGGGATTTGGATGGCCATTTGATGTCGGATTTTGGTGAATTTAATATGGGTGGAATCGTGAGTGAATGGCTTTCTAGTTTTGCAATTTTTATCGGATTCTGAGATGTGGGCCTGGAGCCGGGTTTGAGCCAAATTCAGGATTTTTGGTCTAATTTGATAATTTTCATATGGAATTTATTCCTTTAGCGTATATTGATGATAATATGCTTATTTTGGTTAGATTCAGAGCATTTGGAGGCCGATTCGAGAGGCAAGGGCATCGCAGGCTAGAGTTTAGTTCGGTTTGAGGTAAGTAATGACTATAAATCTTGTCCTGAGGGTATGAAACCCCGGATTTCACATCGTTATGCTACTTTGAGGTGACACACACGCTAGGTGACAAGCGTAGGGGTGTGCACCGTTGGGGATTGTGACTTGGTCCATCCCATATGACTATTAAGTTGCATATCTGACTGAAAACTATTTGATGCTATTGTGCTTTGGAAAGTAATACTATGTTTTGGGCTGAATGTCATATTTGGGCCTCGTGCCAAGCTATTTGGACCCTTAGGGGATTTTTACTACTATTTCCTTACTATTTTTATTTAAGATCTATACTCAGTCAAGCTGTGTTTACTGATTTCATAACTTAGTCTTTATTACTCCGTTTTGATGCATAAAATGATATTTTGGGCTGAGCACCGTGTTTTTACTGATAGACCGAGTGGCTCGATAGGTTTCTGACTGAATGAGGCCGAGGGCCTGTGTTGTGACGATATTATGGTATCGGGCTGCACGCCGCAGCAAGTTGTTATTGATTTATGCTTTTGTGAGGCCGCGAGCCTGATTGATTTATACTACGAGGTGGCTTGTTTTGAGGCCGAGGGCCTGACTAATTTATGCCACGAGATAGCTTGTTATAGCGCTAGGACTGTAGGATCCCCTCCGGAGTTTGTACACCCCTATTGAGCGCGGGTACCCTGAGTGAGTGATATGTTGTTACCCGAGGGGCTGTTTATGAGTAATTGTGAGGTATGCCCGAGGGCCTGTGTATAAATAACAGTGATGATTGCCCGAGGGGCTATTTATGACTTATGTTGCCCGAGGGGCTGTTTATGATTTATGTGTCCAAGGGGATGTATACGAGTGAGTTTTTTCCCTAGAGGCCGACTATGTTTTCATCATTTCTACTCACTGTTTCGTTACTTGTTTGAAAACTGCTGAAAGATGTTTTAAATGGATTTTTCACAAATGATTTATACCGAAAACTGGATTTTTAACGAAATGATTTGATTTACATACTATTTTGGAAACACACTATACTTACTGTGGTGTTATGATGTGGATTATGCATTTTCTTACTAATCAGACTTTATTTACTCTTATTACTTTTTGTTTCATTCAATGTAAGCTTCATTCAACTCAAGATCATATAGGGCTTTTGTGGAGATATAGTGAAGGCTTTTGGTTCAGGGTAGAAAATGTTTGGTTTAAGTAGGTTCCATCTTCCATTTAGCACTTCTTTTGCTTCATTTTGGCACATATTCTCTTGACTTTTTAAGTCCTTTAACTTCTTTCAAAGGGGTTAGAGAGATACACTGTCACTCTTTCTTCTCCATTTCAAACTTTTTCTCCATTCTCAACTTTCCATACGTTTCATCTTTTTACTTTTATTGAATCCCTTCATTATTTTCTACATTGATCTTTCTTTTTGTCTTTTTGATTTTCTTTCTTTGTCATTGCCTTTCCTTTTCTTCATTTTGTACCTTTTACCACTTTGTTGCATTCCTTGTCTCTCCCCCCAAACTTATGCTTTTGGCTTGAGCTAAGGAAAGATTGGGTGCCAAGAGAGGGTATTTTTAGAACGGGTAAAGGCTTGTATCGTGGTTTTTGAAAGAAAAAGGTCTATGGCTAAAAAGGGTTGACTAGGGATTTTATTATTGGTAGGCTATGGAAGTGTTCAAGATATCATTCAGATCAAGGAGAGCCTATAATCACATCTCAAGTCAAACTACACTTAGGATTTTGCCTAGACAAACATTCAGGGCAAGTTGTAGACTAATGGCTCAGGACATGGACTTGCAATTCAAATTCTCAACACGCAAGCTACGGGATTGCTAAAGAAACAGAGTCAGGGCCCCACAACAACCTCAACTAAGATTTGAGAAACAAAAACCACTTGATGATTATCATCCAACACAAGAGTCTCAAGGTCACAACTTTCACCACCCTATACATAACGATTTGTTTTTGACCATAGGATCAAAGGCAAATGTGTTAGGACCAAGTGAAGCTTTGCTTGAGGCTCCCTTACCAAATAACTACTAGAAGCAAAAAGAAAACAGACTCAAACCCTTAAGAAGGTTGTCATGCCATCCATCATCGGGAAGAGCCACCCGGTTCACACAAATTCCAACTTTGGAAAGAACCGTGGCATTAAGAAAACCAAAGGCTTATCGCACGCAGAAACTCAAAACAAGAAGCTACGAAAATAAAATAAGAAGCTATGAAAGGAAAAATGCAGAAAATAAAATGAATATATACAAGAGGGGAATTAGTCGAATATACAAGAGGGGAATTAGTCGAATATACAATAGGGAGAATGAATATATACATAAGAACGTAACTTTATATACATACCAAAGGTAAAAAGAAGGCATATAGAAAAAATATTGCCATATATACAGTCATCCAAATAGGGCTACCCCTCAAATGAAAGCTAGCATTGTCCTCAATGCTAACTAACCAAAATAAGCACAAAATAAGAAAGAGAGGAAAAAGAAACTCCCTATTGGCCCTCCGTATGCATAGGATCCTGAGACTGGGTCCCTAGGTCCTCTGTCTACTCGGGAACCTATGACTGGATCCTTGTGATATGTGTCTCCACTGAGACCTGGGCCTGGACTAAGTCCTGGGCCTGTACTGGAATCTGTGGATGGCTAGAGGAACCTCCATACGGGTCCTCCAACTCTATGATAGCATCGTCAGTATGGGGATTCACCCTCTTCCTCTTGGGTGGCCTCTCTGACTCCTGCTCTGGCTGGGGCTGGGCTGCTGGAGTCGAGTCATGCAATAACAATTCCAGAGGAAAGTGATCTGCCTTCAACCTCTCCACCTCCACCCTTAACTCCTTCACCGACTCCTTTGAAGCACAAGTCTTTCTCATTTTCTTTGCCTCCCTAGCAAGTTCCTTTAATACCTTTCCATGCGAATCAACAACATCCATGATCAATTTTCGGTTCTCTAGGGGCTTCTTCTGGTTGTCCAGAAGCTCCTTGAGAGTGTCCTCCACGGACTGTAGGACTTGTGGCGAAGGAGGTGCTGACTGGGCTGCCACCGAAGTTGATAGTACAGACAGCTTAGGAGTGGCTGTCTAGATCCAGTTGTTGATGTTGGCGAGGGTCTGGCTCAGGCGGTCGGCAGTCAAGGGATATACAGTAGATGTGGGGATCTCTGGAGCTGTAGAAGTGGATGGTCCTGGGGCCATGTTTGTTGTGGTGGAAGGAGGCTGAGTAGGAGCCACAACTACTACTGGCTCTTCAGACTGGCCAGTTGAAGTAGTGGCTTTGCTCTTAGGGTCCTTAGGGTTGTCGGGACCCTTGGTGCTGTACCAGGAGAACGGTGCCTTTCTTTTCACTTTCACATCAAATCTCTGCTTCTCCACATCTAGGTCCTCAAAGTACATGGTTAGAAATTTAGGGAATGGATAGGATCTATCACCTTTATTCACCACCCGTGTAATTACCTAGGACATCACATTCTCGATGTTTATCGGTTACCCCACTATGATCGATGCCACCAATATAGCCCGAGGGATAGGAAGTGAGTTGTCGTGAGTGGTGGGGTCTAGCCTGCTACACACAAATATTTCTCACCCTTTAGCTTTGAAGTTCAGGGTCCTCCTCAGAATCTTCACTCCCGCAGTCAACCAATATGGGGTGGTACCTGGGATTGCCAAGTACTCTGCCAACCAAGGAGGGCAGCCTCACCTAATGCCACCTTTTCTAAGTACAATGCCTCATCCTCCTCCGGGAAGCCTAGGTAGTCATTTATAGTTTTGCTATCAAATTTCACCTTCAAGTTCCGCACTTTTGTCATTGTGGTGACCTTTTTGATGTCGGCAACATTTGTGTAAAAATACTTTACCAAGTGCTCATTGGCATCCTCCACATGACCTACGAAGTAGTCTTAGCCTGCTCTCTCTCTCTCTAAACTGCCTCAAGACATTGGAGTTATGAGGCAAAAGGTCACGGGTGATGAATTTTTGCTCAGGTATTAACTTTGTCTCGGGCCACCATTCTCTAAACTTCTGGTAGGCCACTTCACTCACGAACCTGTCCTGCCATGCCTCTAGGTTTCTGGTTCTCTCTACCCCTCTTTCTTGGGGCTCACCCCCTCCTACTCCTTCTCCTTCTTCTTCTACGGGACCCTCCCCGGATAGTGAAGCTGTAAGTGAGGTGGAATATTCATTGCTACTGCCTGCAGCTGAGCCCTCAGATGACTCAGAAGATATGTGCACTGATGCTTGGGTAGTGGGAGAGACCAGAGGTGTATCCCTCAATCTATTCCTCTCCGTCCAGTCAAGAACATACTCTAGCACAGAATCTGAGTCAGATGCCTCCCAGGAAGGTTCATACTCACTCCCCGATTTGTCAATAGTTCTGTCAGCAGCCTTTATGATTCTTCTTATGTTTTTGATGTTCTTCCGGGCTTGCGGGGTCAATCTAATCATGCCCCGTCCTTTACCCTGGGAGGACTCTCCTTTCCCTATCTGTTTATCGCCTTTTCCTTGTGATTTTACCATGATCTGCAAAGAGAATACAATTGAACTTTGTTAGTATCAGTAAAGTCAGTGAAGCATTGCAGAAAAATTTCAGACATTCAGAAGTTGTAAACCACGAACCATACAAAATATAATGCAGCCGCAAAGAAGCTACTGCGGACCACACAAAATGCAATGCGGTTTGCACTGAGGTGGGGTTCAGACTACCCACTCTCTTATTAAAGGCACCGCGGATCGCACAAAATGCATCGCAGTCCGCATTGAGGCACCGCGGACCGCACAAAATCCATTACGGCAGCGGTCCTCAATTGTTAGCTTTTAGAACATTCACCACCACAGTCCGCCTGCACAAAGGCACCGTGGACCGCAAAAAATTCATTGCGGTCCGCGGTGAGTACCCAGCAGCGATACCAACCTAGGGTTCAAGTTTTTCACATTTTATTCCAATTTTTCACCTATTATTGATCCCCTAGGTGTTGAATCAGTATTTTAACTAATTAATCCTAAGTTAAACATGATTAAACAAACCTATGCTATAGATTTGAAAGAAAAACGGGGGAAAAAAAAAGAAAAACTAAGAAAATAAAAGTTAAAAGAAAATAGCAAAATTAAACAACTAAGAAGGAATTAAAGTTACCAGAAGTGAGATGCAATGTTGATTAATCGAGACTTAGCAGTTGAATTCGTGCAATTAGAGAGATGAATAGTGATTTTTTAATCTTTTGAATGTAAAGGGTCGAAAAATTCAAACTGAGGAAAAGGACTTGGGGCCTATCTCACCTACTCACCACGGTCTGTGGTACTCAGAAACATGAAGCACTGGGAGATGACCGCTGCGGACCGCAAGGAATGCAATGTCGCCGCTGTGGTCCACCGCGGACCGCACAAAATACATTGCGGCTGTGGTGGCAAACTTCAGAGACTCCTCAGTTTTGACAAATACTCTGTGATCCACATTGAATTGTTTCCCCCGCAAAGATGCCTCTGCGGCCACACAAAAATGAAGTGCGGTCCGCATTGCAAACTTCAGAGAGTGTGCATTTTTCCCAACTTAGTCTTGCACTGCATTAAAATAATCTTACAACATCTCATAACCAGTTAGTCCAAAAATAAATCCTACACTAAGAAGAGAATCAAAGAAACAAAAAGAAATACATATGGGTTGCCTCCCAAGAAGCACCTGGTTTAACGTCGTTGTACGATGCAGGTTACCATCAAATCACTTTAGATCAAGAAGTGCCACCACGTGGCTGTCATCAATCTTGCCCAGGTAGTGCTTGACCCTGTGCCCATTAACTCTAAAAACCTCCCCATTTTTGTTCTTCAAGTCAAGTGCACCAAACAGAGTCACAAACACCACTTCAAAAGGTCCACTCCATTTCAACTTAAGCTTTCCCGTAAATAGACGTAACCAAGAATTGAACAAGAGAACCAGATCACCCACTTTGAACTCCTTTCCACGAGCATATTTATCATAAAGGTACTTCATCTTGTCCTTGTACAAGGACGAACTGGAGTAGGCATGGAATCAGAATTCATTAAGTTCATGAAGCTACTCTACACGAAGATTTGCTGCCACATCCCATTCAAGTTTCAGCTTCCTCAAAGCCCACATGGACTTGTTCTCTAACTCAACCGGTAGATGGCAAGCTTTCCAAAACACCAACTGGTATGGAGACATACCAATCAGAGTCTTGTAAGCAGTCCTATAAGCCCATAGAGCATCATCCAACTTCTTTGACCAATCAGTCATATTTGTATTGACCGTCTTTGACAATATTCTCTTGATTTCCCTGTTTGAGACTTCAACTTGGCCACTCGCTTGAGGATGATAAGGAGTAGAAACTTTGTGATTGACACCATACTTTGCAAGCAAAGTGTCAAAAGCTCTATTACAAAAATGAGACTCCCCATCACTTATGATTGCACGAGAAGTGCCAAACATTGTTAAAATGCGCTTCTTGAGAAATGCAACAACTCCGGGCCTCATTGTTGGGTAAAGCCACGGCTTCAACCCACTTTGAAACATAGTCAACTGCCACAAGAATGTATGTGCTCCCACACGAACTAAAAAATGGGCCCATAAAATCAATGCCCCATACATCAAAAATATCAACTTCAAGAATGGTATTGAGAGACATCTCATCTTTCTTCGAAATTCCACATGCTCTTTGACATTCGTCACACCTCTTCACAAGTTCACTTGCATCTTTGTACAAAATTGGCCAATAAAACCCACAACTAAGAACTTTGGAGGTCGTCCTCGCCCCGCCATGATGGTCACCATATGGAGAGGAATGACAAGCCTCTAAGATACTCAATTGCTCCTCCTCCGGGACACACCTTCGGATCACACCATCCGTGCAAATCTAGAACAAGTATGGCTCATCGCAATAGAAATCCAAGCTATCCCATTTGAGCTTCTTCCTTTGGTTAGAAGAGAGCTCACACGAGATTATACCGGTCACAAGGAAATTAGCAACGTTCGCAAACCATGGCATACCATTCACCGACACGGAAAGGAGTTGTTCATCAGGAAATGAATCATTAATCTCTAGGCCATCACGAGTCCTCCCCTCCTCTTCCAAGCGGGTCCGCCACTTGGTTTTCATTACCCTTTCGGTCCACAATCTCCAAATTAAACTCTTGAAGTAACAAGACCCATCACATCAGTGTAGCTTTGGAATCCTTCTTCGTCATCAAGTACCGAAGTGCAGCATGATTGGTATGGACTATGACCTTGGCACCCATAAGATATGACCGAAATTTGTCCATTGCAAACACAATAGCCAAAAGTTCTTTCTCGGTTACCGTGTAGTTCACTTGAGCATCATTTATTGTCTTGCTCGCATAGTACACCGAATGAAACATTTTATTCACTCTTTGACCCAAAACCGCCCCAACCGCAACATCACTTGCATCACACATGAGCTCAAACGGCAAGCTCCAATTATATGCGGTAATAATAGGAGTGGTGGTCAACTTGTGCTTCAGAAGTTCAAAGGCTTGCATATATCTCTCATCGAACACAAACTTGGTATCTTTTTCCAATAACTTGCATAAGGGATTCACTACCTTCGAAAAGTCTTTGATAAATCTCCGGTAGAACCCTGTGTGCCCAAGAAAACTTCTAACTTCCTTGATAGAGGTAGGGGAGAGAGCATTGAAATCACATCAATTTTTGCTTTGTCCACCTTTATACCATGTTTTGAAATTTTATGCCTAAGAACTATGCCCTCATCAACCATGAAGTGACATTTCTCCCAATTAAGAACAAGATTGGTTTCTTCACAACGGGCCAACACTCTATCAAGATTTCTCAAACATTCCTCAAATGAATCATCCACAACACTAAAGTCGTCCATGAACATCTCCAAAATATCTTCCACCATATCGATGAAAATGGCCACCATACATCGCTAAAATGTAGCCAGTGCATTACACAACCCAAAAGGCATCTGAGAAAAAGTAAATGTGCCATATGGACAAGTGAATGTGGTCTTCTCCTGATCTTCTAGAGCGATCAAGATTTGGTTGTATCCACAATACCCATCCAAGAGACAATAGAAGGCACGCCCAACAAGTCGATCTTACATCTGATCAAGAAAAGGCAATGGAAAGTGATCCTTGTGGGTCACTTTATTCAACTTGTTGTAGTCCATGCATACCCTCTAACCTGTGACGGTCCTGGTAGGAATCAACTCATTTTGTGAATTTGAAACCATGGTCATGCCACCCTTCTTCGGTACACATTGCACAGGCAAAGTCCAAGAGCTATCAGAGATGGGGTACACAACCCTGGCATCCAACCACTTGATCACCTCCTTTTCACAACTTCTTGCATTGCCTCGTTCAACCTCCTTTGATGTTCCAAGGAGGGCTTTGCATCATCTTCCAAAATAATCTTGTGCGTACACAATGTGGGGCTTATCCCCCAAATATCAACTAAGGTCCATCCAATTGCCTTCTTCCGCTTTTGAAGCACTGCCAATATGGCATCAACCTGCATGTTAGTAAGACAAGAGGAAAATAATAACTAGGGCCTAAGAACTCATACCTGAGGTGTGGAGGCAACGACTTCAACTCTAACACCGGAGGTTCCTCGATTGAAGGTTTTGTTGGTGGAGTCTTCCTATTTTCAATATCCAAAGAGAGTTTCCTAGGCTCATAAGAGTAAGAGCCCATTCCATGTAAAACATTCACACACTCCACCCGGCTTACATCCTCCTTAGCATCAAGATTCAACAATACCGCCTCTAGAGGGTCCTCCACATTGATCATTGTACTAGTATCATCAACTATCACTACTGTGACAAGGTCCACAAAAGAGCGCACCTCGGAAATATTGGGTTGCTTCATTGACTTACACACATGAAAGACCACTTTCTCATCACCCACCCGGAAGGTGAGTTACCCGGCTTCGACATCAACTAAGGCATTCCCAGTATCAAGGAAAGGTCTTCCCAATATGATTGGAACTTCATAATCTACCTCACAATCCAAAATCACAAAATCAGCTGGCAAGATAAATTTTCCACCCGGACAAGAACATCATCAATAATACCCAGTGGTCTCTTCATAGTTCTATCCGCCATTTGCAATCTCATGGAAGTCGTCCTCGGTTGCCCAATACCTAAAGTCTTGAAAACTGAGTAGGGTATCAAGTTGATACTTGCCCCCAAATCACATAGAGATTTTGCAATGTCCGCACTCCCAATGGTGTAAGGAATGGTGAAAGCACCGGGATCTTCAAGCTTCGGGGCCATTGAGTGCACTATTGCACTAACTTGGTGGGTTATCTTGATAATTTCACAATCCATGGATCTTTTTTTGTCACCAAGTCCTTCATGACTTTAGCATAACCCGACATTTGCTCTAGAGCCTCCACCAACGACACATTAATGGATAAGCTCTTCATCATGTCAATAAACTTTTTAAACTGATTCTCATTTTTTTGCTTCACGAGCCTTTGATGATAAGGTGGAGGTGGCCTTGGCAAAGGAGCCTTGGATTTAGGCACAACTGTTTCTGGCATGTCTATTACGTGTTCCTAGACGGGTTCACGTCATTCTGAGTCTCCACCTCGGCATCTTGAATATCAATACTCACTTCTTCATTCACGTTCTCATCAACCACATTTTCAACTACCAAAGAAATTTCATCTTCTTGCAACTCAACTTCATCACTCAAAATTGCTTTTTGCTTGGAGGCACTCACATCACCGCCTCTTCCACTTCTTGTAGTTACCGCCATAACATGATTGTTCCCACCCTTCGGGTTAACTACCGTATCACTTGGTAGTGCCCCCTTAAGGCGAGTATTCAAGGATTATGAGATTTGGCCTAATTGAACCTCCAAGTTTTTGATTGAAATATTATGGGAAGCCAACTAAGCATCAGAGTCCGCATTCTTCTTCATCATCTGTTCAAACATCATTTCAATTTTTCCCATTTCATTGTTGGAAGAACTATGATCTTGGGATGGAAATATGGGTGGATCGTTTAGTTGTTGATACATTGGGGGCCTTTGAAAGCCTTGCCCCCGATTTCCTTAACTGCCATTGTTCCAACCTCCCTGGTTGTTGTTACCACCCCAGTTGTTGTTGTCATTCCAATTACCCTGATTGTTCTAATTATTGTTCTGATTTCCCCAATTGGAATTTTGGTTGTTGTTCCCCCAATTATTATTTACTTGTTGTTGTTGATTGCCCTAATTGCCTTGGGGTCTCCATTGTTGTTGGTTGGAAGTATTGCCCCTTTGGCCTTGATAGTTGTTCACGTATTGCACCTTTTCATTTTGCCCATCATAACCATCATCTTGGAATCCACCACAATCATTGTCAAATTGATCTGAACTCCCTTGGTTATGTTGACCTCTTTGTCTTCTTTTGTTCACTAGCATGTTGACACCCTCCATAGTATTTACTTGGCGTGGATTTTGAACCTATTGTAACTGTGCCTTTGCTAGTTGGTTTATTGTCGTTGTCAGCTCTGCTATAGCCTGCCCATGGTGATGTAGCTCTTTGTGCAAGTAAGTAACCATTGGGTCACCCCCGGACATATTGGCTCTACTTTGCCAAGAGGAGGACGTGTCAGCCATCTCTTCAAGAATATCACAAGCCTCATCATAAGACAGCTTCATAAAATTGCCCCCAGCAAGTTGGTTCACTATGCATTGGTTTGTTGTGTTAATTCCCCTGTAGAAAGTCTGTTAGATCATTGCCTCAGTCATATCATTGTTGGGACATTCATTTACCATGGTTCTATATCGCTCCCAAATCTCATGTAGTGGTTCGGTGGGCTCCTGCTTGAAAGTTAAGATCACATCTCTCAATGCTGCCATGTGCCCCGGTGAGAAAAACTTTGCAATGAACTTATTTTCCAACTCATCCCAAGTAGTGATGGAATGGTTGGGAAGTCACTCAAGCCAATCCAAGGCCTTCACTCTAAGTGAGAAAGGAAATAGTCTCAACCGAAGTGCATCCTAGGACATATTAGTTTGCTTGCTCCCCCAACAGGTATCCACGAAGCCCTTGAGATGTTTGTAAGTATTCTGATTGGCAGCGCTCGTGAAATACCTACGCTGCTCCAGCAATGTCAGCATCATATTGGTAATTTGGAAATTGCCCGCCCGGATTCAGTGTGGACAATTGCACTTGTATATCCTTGGTTGGGAAGCACTCTAGGAGCCACTCTTGGAGGTGGCCGGGAAGGGTATGGAATATTATCATTGACCTGGCGGTGTCTCCTTTATCCTTGAGGCACAATAAAGACCTCATCATCAATGTTGTCATCTACCTCCTCCCCCGGTGGAAGATCTCCAAGATGTGTGTTGTTTGCTGCCATTTTGTACCTGAAGTTGTGACACACACAAATTAGTAACATAGAAGGAAAGAAGAACAATACACAAAATTATTTAGATAGATAATCAAAACCATTAGCTCCCCGGTAACGGCGCCAGAAAGTGATCGAGGCCAACCCTGCACTACTACAAAGTAGCGAGAGTAGTTGCAGCAACTTTTACCCGAGAAGGTCGGGATCGATTTCCACATGAAGCTAGAAATGGGAATTGGGTTTATATCTAAGTTAGAGATGCATAATTGATCTTAATTGCACTTCTAATCATAGTTGGTGTTTTGATTACTTCTAATATTATGCTATTAAGATGCTAAATTAAGCTAAGAGTAAGCTAAGAGTAAGATGCTTGAAAGGTTGTCTAAATAGTTAGGAAGGCACTAGGGAGGTGACTTTCTCCTAGGTGGATACTTGACGGGTTCTTGAGTCTAATGCAAGATTGTCATGTTGGGGATTATGATATAACCATTGCATGATACTTCTCACTTTATACCTCTCGGTAGTTTGAGTGATTTTTCCCTAATTAACTTTCTCAAGACCAATTGGGTATGATAATTTGTGCAAGCAATTTAGGTTCAAGTCGGGTATTACTATCTCTAGGTTTAACCCTTTAATTGGGGCTATCAATCTCTTGAATATGCCCCAATTCCTTGTTGGACTAATTTTCCTAGACTCAAGTTCTCTTTCTCAAGAAGAACCCAAGTCAAATAGGCACAAATTAGTGTTTACAACCACTAATTCAACATCAAAACCATAAATTAGTCCAAATATCAAACACCCATAGACACTCAAGCCTTAAAACACAAGACCCATCAAATACCCACACTAGGGTTGAGCCACAACCCTAACTAATGGGTCTAGCTACTCATGATAATAAAAGAAAACTGAGAAATAGATGAAGAAAAACCCATAATATTTGATTACAAGCTAATACTTGAAGATTCAATGATAAAACTACTCTAAAATTACTCAAAATGGATAAGAAATATTGTTCACGAGCGCATCCCAATGTTAAAATACAACTGATGACCTAAAATGGAAAAAGAAACTATTTATACTAGGACGAATTTTCTGGACAAAAATACCCCTGCGGGGGTAGTGCGGACCGCACAAAATCGAGTGCAGCCGCATTGAGGTTTCTTGGCTTAAAACTCTACTCTCTGAACTTGGCCACCGTGGGCCGCAAAAAATGCATCGCGGCTGCGGTGGCTTCTATTGCGGTCCACACAAAGAGGAATGTGTCAACCTCAAAATCCCCTACTCTCTGAACTCCAGCTTTGCGGACCGCACAATATCGAGTGCGGCCGTGATGAGCCAATGCGGTCCACACAAACTACTTTGCGGCCGCATTGCTTGAGTGTCTGAAATGAGCACCTCTCTAAACTTCCTCACTGCGGACCACACAGAATGGAGTGCGGTCGCATTGGACCTGTTGCACTGTGCTTGGAATTGTTCTTGCCACTTGTGCATGTTTCACTCCTTTTTGAGCTGGTTTTGACGAATTGTCACCTTGTTGACCAAACCCTGCAAACAAGTACAACATGTAAGCCTTTGGGACTATTTTGTACACATTTTTAATCAAAACTCAAGTAAGGAGTGTAAAATGCATCATAATTCCTAGTTATCAATCGACTGGCCTAGTTCCATGAATGCGAGTGCCCTCTCGCGAACGCGAAGGGCAAATCTCTGCAATAGAAATAGCAGAAATCTGCAACTCTCTAAAACCAAGAATTGGTCTGATAACCTCCCGAAACTCACCCGAGGCCCACGGGACCTCAACAAACATACCAACACATCCTATAACATCATTCAAAATTAGTCGAGCCTTCGAATCACTCAAAATAACCCCAAACCACCAAACCAACCTCGGATTTAAGCCTAAGAACTTATAAACTTTCAAATTTCACAAATGACGCCGAAACCTATCAAATCACCTCCGAATGACCTAAAATTTTGCACACACGTCACAAATGACACTATGAACCTACTCCAATTTTCGGAATTTCATTCCGACCCCGATATCAAAATTTCCACTGCCGACCGGAAACGCCAAATTTCCAATTTTACCAGTTCAAGCCTAATTCTACCACGGACCTCCAAATCACATTTCGGACGCGGTCCAAGTTCAAAATCACCTAACGAAGATAATCAAATTATAAATATCCAAATCCGATATCAAATACGGAAAAGTTAAAACTTGGTCAAACTTTTCAAATTTAAAGCTTCAAGCTAAGAGTTGTTCTTCCAAATCTGTTCCGATTATCCACAAAACCAACGATTTACATAAGTCATAATACATCATACGGGGCTAGGCATGCCCGAGAACTAGCGAGCAAAGTGAAAATGCTCAAAACAACCTGTCGGGTCATTACATCCTCCCCACTTAAACATATGTTCATCCTCAAACGTGTCCAGAGTTGTTTCGAAAACCATCGAATCGCTGCATAACCTTATCATGCACATACTCGGGGGTGATCGCATGCCACCCTATCCCATATAGGTCCAATAATGCAACATGACTGAAATTTTGCAATCCAACCAAGCCCATGAACCTTAGAACCAAATTTTCACTTCTGAACTTATCTATAAGATTAGAATCTCTCATATACACGATGTATAAGTCTAAACAAGTTGTATCTAACCATATCCGTAACCCAAGATATAATCACATGATATACCACATAACTCAACCACTCATAGCAATAACTTCTGATCACAGCAGTTACTCCAACTACCCAATACTGGTAATAAACTTTTTATCAAACAAAGCCTCATTCCAACACTTTTGTATACTGCTAATGATGAAAGAAACACGTAGAAATCATAACCATTCCTCAGATCAACCAGTCATGGAGCTCACTCTCCTTCGGCATGGACTGTAGTAAATTTCTAAGCTAAATTTCGATATTATCTTTCCAACATGCGGAAATCGAATTCGATAGTATTCATTCTAGGTCCAATGACCTCATCTCATCCAACACGATTACTCTAGTGACATGACACGTCAATACAATCTAAGTCCACAATTCGTGCAATCCGCGCACCAATAAGCAACAGTCCAAATGTACTCAAATCATGAAAAATGACTCAAATGAGAGAGTTGTACTGCAAGCTCACTAGTACCACCACAACACGATGCTAAGAACCAATCACACACCGTATAACCAGAATACATGAATCTAACCTGGAGGATCATACCTCCACATAACTTCGCTGCAATGCGCGACCATAAAGCCCAAATAGAATTGCAGCGAAGTTATGTGGAGGTATTTGATGTCTAGTACCAAAAAGGGAATCACCATAACCACGGAGAAGCAAATGACGCAATGCCATACCGGTCCAAAAGAACATATCCATTGCACAATAAATCATGCAACACCCAAATACCCGTCTCATTCAAACTCCGCTATAAAGCCCAAATAGAACCATATTATTTGTGCATAAAATCAACGAATCACAACTCTTCGCAACACAGAAAGGTATCCCATAGATCACTCCAGAACACGAATAAGTTGAATGACAATCGAACGACACATCCCTCAACAATAGCAATTCGGAGTCAGCAAAGTCGACTTGATGTAGAACACACATCCATATTAGCATACCAATGAACCTCTTATCAAGGAGCTCCTGAAGCTACTCCTTCAACTCCTTTACCTCCGCCGGTGCCATACGATATGGTGGGATAGAAGATGGGCTGAGTGCCCAGCACCAAATCAATACCAAAATAAATAACCATGTCCAGCGGTATGCCTGGCAGGTCTGTAGGAAACACATCCGGAAAAATCCCTCACCGCCGGGACTGAATCAATGGTAGCAGTCTTTGCACTGACATCCCTCACGAGGACCAAATAAGAAAGACAACCTTTCCCAACCATCTGCTGGGCCTTAAAAAATGAAATCACTCTACTGGGAATAAAATCCACCGAACCTCGCCACTCAATCCGTGGCACCCTCGGCATAGCCAACGCCACCGTCTTAGTGTAGCAGTCCAGAGACAACCAATTTATACCCAATATCATATCAAAATCCACTATGTTAAGCAACAAAAGATCCACTTGGGTCTCCAAACCACCAATAGTCAGCACACAAGACCGATATACACGGTCTACAACCATGACATAACCTATTTATGAGAACTCGCAGTCTCCAAATCCATAAAGCACACGAATCGCCATATTCGATCCTAACTCTACTGCATGTACATCTAACGTACCTCTGATACTCGATCATTCCACGAGGGATACTCTTATAATTCTTTTGTGCCACCAAGCACACTCGAATATCGGCAGTCGATCAAACAAGAGAGTGCCGCAATACTAATGAAGTATACTTAACTCAAAAATATTGCGCTTTCTGAAATGTATACACTTATCAAGCCACACCAATTAATAATGTCATTTACCTAGTCATTTAAAACTGCCCATGCTGCCTAAGAATTTATAAACTTCCTTTCAGTACTGAATTCGTGACCTTACACATGCAAATCTCAACCCTACACAACATACCTCATATACCATGCCATCCTATGATAAACATGAGAACTTCATATCTATTCTAAGCCACAAGAAACTACATACTCAACTAGCCAAGAACTTTCTATTTGATCCCATCTAGAAGAAAAACAGTATACATCGCATGCTCCTCACGCCAGTAGTAAATATACATCTCTAACCATAGTAGAAACCACAAAGAGCTCTCCGAATTCCATTTGTACAAAACCAAACCGTCAGGACTGAATCCTTCTAACTCAACCAAACTACGCAGGTCACCAAAAAACCCCAAGAGCATTGCCATGAAACACCTGTAGAAACTCACTGCCTCATAAGCATCTCAAAGAACTACTCATATCCCTTACCATGCCAATCCAACCCACTACCAAGCTGTCCTATTTATCAAAGTCCCTTCTAAATTACCTTCGAATTCGATACTTCTTCTTGCCATAATACCACAATCCTCAACACAGACTCACCACACGAGACCTAAGCATAAAACCGCACCGCCCTAGGCAAATAAGCTGCTGAATACTCTCTCAAATATCCCCAAAAGCACCACATTCAAAATACTTACCCTGAAGAGACTTCCTGCGAATCTAAAGCCATTATCTTCACCTTCCTAATACTGATATGCAGAATCCATAATTGATATAGAAATGCCACAAGTCTTGACATCCTCCAATGTAAACCTCAGTTTCTTGCCAAATACACATCTTGAAGGTTTCCAATCACAATATGTAAATCTTGAATCCTTTAAAACCATTCTCGAGAGTCATCCACTATACTCAGGTTTCAATTAGACTGATCAAATGAACCGAACGACCTGTACCCCATTAACACTCCAACACCCAAGAAAGTAACCTATTCTTCTACGCCGCCGAGTGATTTTTCTCCATCACATTACATTCCTTACAAACAACAACTAAATCATCCAATGTTTCTCATATACCTATAAAGCATAACACAACCCTTATTCAAAAATTTTCTTTACTCGAGTCATCCTCGATCTCAACCTCTGTAAGCCATAACTGATTCGCCAGTATACCTCAAACTGAAACCAATACAACACATAACCGTACAATCAACTAATCAATAGCAAACTCCCCCACTTGTCTCAAATCCATAGGTCAAAACACAGAACTCAAAATGCCCATACTCTACTACTGAATAATACCATGGTGAGATTAAACTAAATCCTTCATAAGCACGTACAACACAAACCATCTAGTACTTCAAATCATCTGCAAATCTCCTATTCATCCTCGTAATAGACAAGCCCACTCTCATAAGCGACCCAAGCTCAAATTTTAACAACACACATATATTTCACTGGTAAAAGAGGACTTCCAACCAACAACATAGGGATCACACGCCCTCAAGACACCCCGTAGGAGATAACCCACCTGCTACACCTCAAACTAACATCTCTTCATGCATTTCCACTGTCATAACATCATGCAATCACTTAATCTTCCTGAGTCTGAACTCATATTACAACATGAAATCTACTTCACTTCCCAACTAGACAACATGAAAATATCCTTCAACACCCATAACTGAGGGCTACACATCAAATCAAGATGGGAATCAAGCACCAAATAGTTCTTTATACCCTCAAATAGACCCTTCTCGTTGCATCCAAATCATATGAACACATCTTATAGTCACATAATACTCATCACGTAGCCATCCAGCCATCGCTTCCACTAATAGGGGCACTACCGAACATATAAATCCAAAAGCACATGCTCACACAATCAACACCTCAGTGGTCAAGCTACTGGCCCAACATCAACACACATAAATCACGTCTCGCCCCTCGTTCAGGGAATCACAATTCGTCGATACACAACTGATACCGAGTGCTCGTGCGCGCATATGAACGCGTGGAAGGAATTTCAAGAGTTACATTTAGGGCTGAATCAATGACGCACGATAAGAATTCAAGAATGTCGGATTTCCTAAAGAGTCTGCAGCCTCTCGAAGATAAGTACAAATGTCTTTGTACCGATCCGCAAGACTCTACTAAACCTATTCATGACTCGTGAGACCTATGTAACCTAGGCTCTGATACCAACTTGTCACGACCCAAAACCAACCCGGTTATGATGACGCCTATCATGGAACTAGGCCAGTCGACACAATCCCAAAAATATTCAACATTTCATAATAAAGGTGTTTTTAAGCCATTAACTCATAAGAACCCATAACATAAGTTCAAATGACAAGTGCAGAAAGAAACAACAGGGGCGTCACAAGTCACGAGCAACTACAAGGTCTATCTAAGTACAACAAAGTCTATCAAAGTCTGGAAACAATACTAATATAATCTAGGGAAGATAAGAGGGAGAAGAGCAAGGCTGCAAACGCCATGTACCTACCTTCCTGACTCCGAAAGACTAGCTGAATGAAGAATCAGCGCACGCTATCACGATCCGCAACTCCTGGATCTGCACACAAGGTGCAGGGAGTAATATGAGTGCACCAACTTAGTAAGTAATAAGAGTAAATAAAGACTGAGCAGTAAGAAAACACATAATCCACGTCATAACACCACAGTAAGTACAGTGTGTTTCCAAAACAGTATGTAAATCAAATCATTTCATTAAAAATCTAGTTTTTGGTAAAAATCATTTGAAAATGTCAAAAATCCATTTAAAACATCTTTTAGCAGTTTTCAAACAAGTGATGAAACAGTGAGTAGAAATGATGAAAATATAGTCGGCCCCTCGGGCAAAAACTCACTCATATACAGCCCCTCGGGCAACATAAATCATAAATAGCCCCTCGGGCAACATAAGTCATAAACAGCCCTTCAGGCAATCATCACTGCCACTCATACACAACCCCTCGGACATACCTCACAATTACTCGTAAACTGCCCCTCGGGCTCAACATGAATCTAGAACAACCCCTTGGGCAATAACATATCACTGACTCAGGGACCCACGCTCACTGGGGGTGTACAGACTCCAGAGGGGTTCCTACAGCACAAGTGCTATAACAAGTCATCTCGTGACATAAATCAGTCAGGCCATCGGCCTCATATAAGCCATCTCGTGGCATAAATCAATCAGGCCCGCGGCCTCACAAAATTATGAATCAATAACAACATGTTGCGGCGTGCAGCCCGATTCCATAATATCCTCACAATACAGGCCCTCAGCCTCACTCAGTCAGAAACCTCTCGAGCCACTCAGGCTATCAGTAAAAAGGAGTCGGTGAAGGAGTTAAGGGTGGAGGTGGAGAGGTTGAAGGCAGATCACTTTCCTCTGGAATTGTTATTGCATGACTCGACTCCAGCAGCCCAGCCCCAGCCAGAGCAGGAGTCAGAGAGGCCACCCAAGAGGAAGAGGGTGAATCCCCATACTGACGATGCTATCATAGAGTTGGAGGACCCGTATGGAGGTTCCTCTAGCCATCCACAGATTCCAGTACAGGCCCAGGACTTAGTCCAGGCCCAGGTCTCAGTGGAGACACATATCACAAGGATCCAGTCATAGGTTCCCGAGTAGACAGAGGACCCAGGGACCCAGTCTCAGGATCCTATGCATACGGAGGGCCAATAGGGAGTTTCTTTTTCCTCTCTTTCTTATTTTGTGCTTATTTTGGTTAGTTAGCATTGAGGACAATGCTAGCTTTCATTTGAGGGGTAGCCCTATTTGGATGACTGTATATATGGCAATATTTTTTCTATATGCCTTCTTTTTACCTTTGGTATGTATATAAAGTTACGTTCTTATGTATATATTCATTCTCCCTATTGTATATTCGACTAATTCCCCTCTTGTATATTCGACTAATTCCCCTCTTGTATATATTCATTTTATTTTCTGCATTTTTCCTTTCATAGCTTCTTATTTTATTTTCGTAGCTTCTTGTTTTGAGTTTTTGCGTGCGATAAGCCTTTGGTTTTCTTAATGCCACGGTTCTTTCCAAAGTTGGAATTTGTGTGAACCGGGTGGCTCTTCCCGATGATGGATGGCATGACAACCTTCTTAAGGGTTTGAGTCTGTTTTCTTTTTGCTTCTAGTAGTTATTTGGTAAGGGAGCCTCAAGCAAAGCTTCACTTGGTCCTAACACATTTGCCTTTGATCCTATGGTCAAAAACAAATCGTTATGTATAGGGTGGTGAAAGTTGTGACCTTGAGACTCTTGTGTTGGATGATAATCATCAAGTGGTTTTTGTTTCTCAAATCTTAGTTGACGTTGTTGTGGGGCCCTGACTCTGTTTCTTTAGCAATCCCGTAGCTTGCGTGTTGAGAATTTGAATTGCAAGTCCATGTCCTGAGCCATTAGTCTACAACTTGCCCTGAATGTTTGTCTAGGCAAAATCCTAAGTGTAGTTTGGCTTGAGATGTGATTATAGGCTCTCCTTGATCCGAATGATATCTTGAACACTTCCATAGCCTACCAATAATAAAATCCCTAGTCAATCCTTTTTAGCCATAGACCTTTTTCTTTCAAAAACCACGATACAAGCCTTTACCCGTTCTAAAAATACCCTCTCTTGGCACCCAATCTTTCCTTAGCTCAAGCCAAAAGCATAAGTTTGGGGGGAGAGACAAGGAATGCAACAAAGTGGTAAAAGGTACAAAATGAAGAAAAGGAAAGGCAATGACAAAGAAAGAAAATCAAAAAGACAAAAAGAAAGATCAATGTAGAAAATAATGAAGGGATTCAATAAAAGTAAAAAGATGAAACGTATGGAAAGTTGAGAATGGAGAAAAAGTTTGAAATGGAGAAGAAAGAGTGACAGTGTATCTCTCTAACCCCTTTGAAAGAAGTTAAAGGACTTAAAAAGTCAAGAGAATATGTGCCAAAATGAAGCAAAAGAAGTGCTAAATGGAAGATGGAACCTACTTAAACCAAACATTTTCTACCCTGAACCAAAAGCCTTCACTATATCTCCACAAAAGCCCTATATGATCTTGAGTTGAATGAAGCTTACATTGAATGAAACAAAAAGTAATAAGAGTAAATAAAGTCTGATTAGTAAGAAAATGCATAATCCACGTCATAACACCACAGCAAGTATAGTGTGTTTCCAAAATAGTATGTAAATCAAATCATTTCGTTAAAAATCCAGTTTTCGGTATAAATCATTTGTGAAAAATCCATTTAAAACATCTTTCAGCAGTTTTCAAACAAGTAACGAAACAGTGAGTAGAAATGATGAAAACATAGTCGGCCTCTAGGGAAAAAACTCACTCGTATACATCCCCTTGGACACATAAATCATAAACAGCCCCTCGGGCAACATAAGTCATAAATAGCCCCTCGGACAATCATCACTGTTATTCATACACAGCCCCTCGGGCATACCTCACAATTACTCATAAACAGCCCCTCGGGTAACAACATATCACTCACTCAGGGTACCCGCGCTCAATAGGGGTGTACAAACTCCGGAGGGGATCCTACAGTCCTAGCGCTATAACAAACTATCTCGTGGCATAAATTAGTCAGGCCCTCGGCCTCAAAACAAGCCACCTCGTAGTATAAATCAATCAGGCTCGCGGCCTCACAAAAGCATAAATCAATAACAACTTGCTGCGGCGTGCAGCCCGATACCATAATATCGTCACAACACAGGCCCTCGGCCTCACTCAGTCAGAAACCTATCGAGCCACTCGGTCTATCAGTAAAAACACGGTGCTCAGCCCAAAATATCATTTTATGCATCAAAACGGAGTAATAAAGACTGAGTTATGAAATCAGTAAACACAACATGACTGAGTATAGATCTTAAATCGAAATAGTGAGGAAATGGTAGTAAAAATACCCTAAGGGTCCAAACAGCTTGGCACGAGGCCAAATATAGCATTCAGCCCAAAACATAGTATTACTTTCCAAAGCACAATATTATCAAATAGTTTTCAGTTAGATATGCGACTTAATAGTCGTACGTGACGGACCAAGTCACAATCCCCAATGGCGCGCGCCCCCACGCTTGTCATCTAGTGTGTGCGTTACCTCAAATTAGCACAACGATGTAAAATCTGGGGTTTCATACCCTCAGGACAAGATTTACAGTCATTACTTACCTCAAACCGGATAAAACTCTAACCCGCAATGCCCTTGCCTCTCGAATCAGCCTCCAAATGCTTCGAATCTAATCAAAATCAGTATATTATCAACAATATATGCTAAAGGAATGAATTCCATATGAAAATTATCAAATTAGACCAAAAATCCCGAATTTGGCTCAAACTCGGCCTCCGGGCCCATGTCTCGAAATCCGATAAAAATTACAAAACTAGAAAGCACATTCACTCACGAGTCCACCCATATCAAGTCACCAAAATCTGACATCAAATAGCCATCCAAATCCCCAAAATCAACTCTCCAAATTTTCTTTCATTTCCCCATTTTAACCCCAAATTCCCAAATTAAATAATAAAAATCAAGACAACAATCATGGAATTTAACCAAACTTGAGTGAAGAATACTTACCCCAATCACTCCTCTGAAAACCTCTCCAAAATTGCCTTCTCCTGAGCTCTCTAATGAATCTTGGG
Organism: Nicotiana sylvestris; assembly: GCF_000393655.2. Classification (NCBI taxonomy): domain Eukaryota; kingdom Viridiplantae; phylum Streptophyta; class Magnoliopsida; order Solanales; family Solanaceae; genus Nicotiana; species Nicotiana sylvestris. The sequence goes on from NC_091059.1 coordinate 152,481,478, forward strand.
ATTTTGAACTCAGGCCCTCATTTTTGGACTTAAGCATTCTGCCCAGACGTTCCTTCATCGCGATCGTGGAAATAGCCTCGCGATCGTAATGCACAAAAATAGACTGCTCCTCATATAACCTTACGCGATCACAGAAACACACACGCGATCGCGGATAACAAGCTCACACAACAACGCGAACGCGACCCTCACTATGCGATCGCGTAGAGTGATTCCTTCACCTCACGACTGCTCCAAATCCTTCTTCGCGAACGCGACCTCAACCACGCATTCGCGATAACCAACTCTACATACCTTCGCAATCACAGACCCAAGTTGGCGATCGCATAGAAAATTTTTCCAGCTGCCCTCAACAGACCTACGCGATCGTGGCCCCACTCTTGCGATCGCGTATAAGAAAACCAGCAGAAGAAAATGCAGCAGCAACAACAATATCTTTAAAGCCAAACATACTCCGATAACCACCCGAAACTCACCCGAGACCCTCGGGACCTCAACCAAACATACCAACACATCTCATAGCATCATTCAAACTTAGTCGAGCCTTCGAATCACTCAAAATAACCTCAAAATACCAAATCAACCTCGGATTCAAGCCTAAGAACTTATAAACTTTCAAATTTCACAAACGAAGCCGAAACCTATCAAATCACCTCCGAATGACCTGAAATTTTGCACACACATCACAAATGACACTATGGACCTACTCCAGTTTTTGAAATTTTATTCCGACCCCGATATTAAAATTTCCACTACCGACCGGAAACGCCAAATTTTCAATCTCGCCAATTCAAGCCTTATTCTACCGCGGACCTCCAAATCATATTCCGGATGTGCTCCTAAGTCCAAAATTACCTAACGGAGCTAATCAAATCATAAAAATCCAAATCCGAGATCGAATACGAAAAAGTCAAAACTTGGTCAAACCTTTCAAATTTAAAGCTTCAAGCTGATAGTTGTTCTTCCAAATGTATTCCGGCTATCCTGAAAATCAAAACCGACGATTTATATAAGTCATAATACATCATATAGGGCTAGTCATGCCCGAGAACTAACGAGCGAAGTGCAAATGCTCATAACGACCAGCCGGGTCGTTATAGTAATATTTTGTTTAATACACTTTTTCAATCAATGTAAAATGAATATAAGCATTAGTTATATATACTATTTGGTATTATCCCCGTGTATAGCTATATATAGAAAGTTATGGTATTAGCAATATCAAGATTATAATACATGCATAAGCTTAGTTAAAGACATAGTTGCCCCTCAAATCCCTCAAAACATATTCCAAATACTTTCCGCCATATTTTGTATATTTTTATGTTGTGATATTAATTAAGTTTTTCCTTTTAGCATCCTACTTTAATATAAAAAACATATCATATTTAATAATAAATTTGATTTTAAATTCGTTCAAAGTATAAACTGAAGTTTTCTTTATTTATTAAAAATCTACCTACTTTTTTAATAATTGAAATTTTATATTATATGTCATAGCAATTAAATATTTCTTCTCTTTTAATTTTAATATTTCATTTGGTTTTCTCTTTTAGTTTTGCTCTACTTTAAAAAAAGTTGGCTTTAGAGGCGGCATATTGATTTGCCTTACCTTTGTCAACACCCTCGTTTCATTTCAATTTTTCTTCCACTTTTCCTTTTTATTTGCAGTCCCACGACCACTTGGATCTCAGCATTCACACTTCCAAATAACTCAAGTATTTGCCTATGGACATGAAGTCCACATTTGTACTCGCATTTTTCTACTACATATGTGTAGTTGTCCCGCTGTCCACTCCTCTTTTTATCACACAAAGTAAGATGCACATCCGAAATTACGGAATTTGACTAGTTGCTTGATATGTATCTACTTCTCTAGAATAAAGTTATCCTACTCCTTTTCTAAAGATTATATTAATTAATGGGGAATTTGCACAAGTATACAGCCCAACACCACATATTGCATCCATGTAGCCGTATCTTTTAGTTTACCCTGCATACAGTGGCAAAGCCAAGAAATTCGACAGGCCCTTTGCTAGTTGGTTATGCAAGGGTGTTCAAAATGTATATTTTGATCAATAACAAGTAATATTTTGCTTTATACGTAATATAATTTTTCAACGAAAGGTATTCAGTTGACCACCCTTGTCAGTGGCAGATCCAAGATTTCAACGTCATGGGTGCTCACCGATAAAAGTTCTAAAAGAAGAGAAAAAATGAATTTAGTGATGGGTGTTCACTTAATACTTATCTAAAAAATTTGATAATTGCCTATGTAAATCTACTATGCCATCAAAGACAATGGGTGCTTAAGCACCCGTATAGTTCCATGTAGATCCGCCAATGACCCTTGTGCCAATATAACTTTGCCCTTGCCTGCATAGCGAACTTTTTTTTTTGCAATAGTATTGTACATTATTATATAGTATTTATACACTCACATAAGCATGTATTTACCTCTGTATAGAAGTGTATAATGATGTATAAGTATGTATCAACCTTGTCAAAAAATATATAACAATGTGTAAAATTATATAAACCTCGTTAGCTACAACACCGAACTTCTTTTGAAAATTTTAGTTGCAATTTTTGTTCAAAACCAGTTCAAATCTCCATGAAACAACTTTAAATATTGTAGACAACATTCTTTGACTATCTTCAACAACTCTAAATAACACTCACTCCAAAATTGTTACAACAATCAGATTCAAAATTCAAACTCAGTTCTTCATGCTTGCTCAACAATGGTAGATTGCCTTTCTAATATGATTTTCACCACCAAAATCTTGCAAAACTACTTTTTATTCACGATTTGAGCTCCAACCACAACAAATTCGAGTTTGTCAACTAACAATTGATATGACTCAAATTTCAAAGTCAACTTTGAAGATATAAACTCAAAAATTTTAACAATAGATATTTCAAGATTTTCTCCTCCAATCCGATTATAAATGCAAAAACAAGAATTATTCGCTGCTTGTATGCAATTAAAAAAAAAAGAGATGATGAATTCGTGAAAGAATTGGGCGAAACAACTCTAAAAGGAAGGAAAAAGAAGAGAAAATGAGTAATTGTTAATGATAGGGATTTTTACGTTTCTATACACTATATGAAACTATATTATCCTCCCTATTCAAGTTTTACTATAATTACATTTTATATACCCAATTACCATTTCTGTATATTTTGAGGGAATTAATGATAATAATTAGTGTCATAAAATTACTCTAACATATGTTCTACTTTCCCCACGTTTCTCTCTCCACATCCCACCCCTCCTCCCCACGTATCTTGCACAAGAGAGCAACAATTCCACCATTAACAACCATTAAAAAGCTTTAAAGTTTTGAATTCGAATTTGGGTTTTCAAAAAACATTATTTGTTTGGATTGGATGTTGTTGCAAAGAATTGAGAATTCTCTCTACGTCTCTCTCTATCTCTCAATCCCAAATTTCAGTAATATAAAGCAAAGAAAAAGAGAGCAGTAATTCCAAAGCAAAGGAAAAGAGAACAACAATTCCACCATTGACTGCCATTAAAAACCTTTGAAACTTTAAATTCGAATTTGGGTTTTCAAAAATCATTATTTGTTTGGATTAGGTGTTGTTGCAAATCATTGGGAATATGGTCTGGAGTTTATATTTCAATTTTGAAGGGTTTTGGTGAAGATTAGACTTGGTTTTGGCTGAATTTCAGATTGAAACTCGAAGAACAAGAAGAAGAAGACATGACATACATTATACTCCAGAAATTGTAATAAAATTGTAGAAAAATTATAGAAAAACTGTATTCAGTTGTTTATATATTTTTTATTTTATTTATTTAACTATTGTATGAAAGTTGAACAATATTGTATAAAAATTATATTTAAGTTGTATGATATTGTAGTTGTATATAACTGAGTAGAAATAATGTATGAAAATTGTAGATAAGTTGTATAATATATAATTAGTTGTATGAAATTTGTTTTTACTATGTATAAATCAGATACAAAATATATAAAAGACATATTGTATAAAATTTGTATTTAAGTTGTATGTTATTGTAGTTGTATTTAACTGGGTAGAAATAATGTGTGAAAATTGTAGATAAATTGTATAATATATAATTAGTTGTATGAAATTAATCCGTTTGCTTTCTCAATCTCATCAAAACCAACAACAACAACAAAGATTAGATCAAAACCCTCTGTATCTGGCGATTACACAGCCGTAGCTGATGTTGTTGTTAACAAATTCAAAAAGTTCATTTCTTTACTTATCAAAAACAGAACTGGTCATGCCAGATTTCGTGAAGGTCCAATTTCTACTCCTCTTCCTCCTCCTAAACCCCAGCAACATAGATTAGATCAAAACTTTATCAAAAATTAGAACTTCTAAATAGAAGAAACCGAAAAGCCACAAACAAATATTCCCAAAATTTACTGTTCAACACCAATTCAACATTTACTTCCTTTACCGCATAACAATCTTCAATTGGTCAAAAATGGGTCAATTGAGAGAAAAGAATCATCTACAACTATTAATTAGTAAGGGGTCGATGCTATTTTTCAGCTGTTTCAAGACTTCAATGTCTTGCCAGTGTGTTGTTTGAATGTACTCATGACCTATATTTCTTTCGACTGAATTAATAAAATATATGTTTGACTGGTTTGGTCATCTTTCAGCAAATCAATATTGTTATTTTCTTTTTTCTTTTGACTTGAAATAATAATAGCTTTTTCATATGGTTTTTAAGAAATATCACACGGAGACAATATAAGTGCTAATAAGATAAGAAAAAACATTTACCATGAATCAGCGTCTTACATGCTTCTGCATGCAAATGGCATATATGATATATGTACAAGTCGGCAGATGTGTTTTAGACGCCTAGATTTATAAATGATGGCTAATTAATTTTCAAGCCTTAGCAGCCCTTTTGTGTTGATGAAAAGATCCTATTAATAATGAAACAAAAAAATGGAGATAGAATGTTCTGTGTGCAAAGTTGGCCAAAGAGAGCAAATCAGTTGTGAAACTTTTTAAACCTCTTTAAAATGTGTCGTTAAGTTCATTAATCCTGTCCGAATATATGATTCTTATCATAAGGAGACATGTAGTACTTTGTCTCCATCATCCAATCTGATATTCCAATGAAGGGAGCAAAACAAAGAAAGGTGAAGAAAAAGTGAGAAAGGCCGAAGTGAACACTTGGCAAGGAGGAGTTTAAGGGTTATTGGTCTTGGTTTTAGGTTGACAATCCTCCCTTAATTGAAGCCACTAATAATGAATTAGGAGCCTTTTAAGGTGGAATGTATATATTTTGTAAACAAAATTTGTGTAAGTATGGTAATGTACTAAACATGATCATTTAGGATAATAAAGTTTCCAATAATGTATATGAATGAAAAAATCCCTTAATGATATGTTAATGAATGGAAGTATTTAAATCATATACAAATGGGTCAAATGGTAAAATATAAAAAACTATGGACCAGCTTTGGTTATAAGCTTGGGCCAAGTGTATAGAGAGTAAGAATTTCTTAATTTATTAAATGTGAAAATTAAGAATCATGAGAGAAATATCATTTTCTTGGCGTCGTTTCTCCCAAGCAAGTACATCAATACAAATGTTAAATTAGGTGTTCTTAAACACAAGTGTGAGACTAGTTGTGCTTCATGATTCTTACGTGATAAACAATTAATGATAAAGAGTTCAAATTCATTTATTTGGGATTTGACTAGTTACCATGAAGGAAAATGTAGTACGAAATTTTAGTTATCCAAATTAAAGGAAGAATGAAAATATGGAAATGGGCCATATCTAAAGATGGGATAATTTTACATAAATACAACTCACACACCTAAATTGCAACATAATAGCTTAGATACTACTTTGCAAATCTATAAATAATAGGCTAATTTCCGAAAGACAGCTTATTTCACACAATCAACTACCGTTATTGCTCCCTCTTTATACAAAAAGTTGTTTTCATTATCTTGATTTCCTTTGATTATTAAGCATTTGATTAAAAAATGCAAATCTGCCACAACGCAACTCAAAAATCCTGAATAATACATATTATCTGAAAGCAAAAATTCACACTTTTATGTGCAATTGCTGAAGCAATCCAACAGGATAAAAGAAAAATAAAAACTTGGTAAATGAATGTGGAATCTCTCCAACACATACAAGATCTTTTTCATACAACACATACACGAAAAAGAAGAAGAGAAGGAAGTGTCAAACTTCCGTAGAGGCCTCTTATACACTGACAATGTATATACATCCTTATAAACTGAAAAAATATATAATTATACAATATTATACACAAATATATGCATTTATACATAATTATACAATACTGTATAAGTGTATATAAACGCCACTTATACAATATTTTCACTAGAAAACATAGAATGTCTAACACTACACTTACTGTAAATAATGTATTAACTTGTATAAACATGTATAATAGTGTATAAGAGGTGTTTGTATATCCATATACACAATTATACACTATTATACAGTATTGATACAAACTGCTACATAGTTATGATTTTTTATCCAAGCCTCGAGTTGTAGTAGAAGGTATTGGATGATCAACTCGTCAATAGGTTAATAATTTTGCGCCAACGATTTGGAATTCAACACCCAGATAAGATACACCCAATTTCAGATTCGAGACTTCAAGGTCATAATAATAATGACTAGAACTTCAAACTTCAAAATTTTCCAAAATTAGTGGTTATGTTTTGGTGCAAAGCAAGTTTGAGAGCTATTTATTTTCAGATCCGTGTGTGTTTTTATTTTTCTTTCAAAAATCTTTAATATTCTTCTGCTTGCCACCATGGACGACGGAGTAGGAGCCCGAGCCTTCTTTGAGCCATTGATGGCAGAACTGCGTAGGGGGCAGGGGAGGAGGAGTAGCGGGGCCTAGTTAAGAGAGGATGAGGGATCTATGTGGATTAAAAAGAAAGAAGCAAGAGGCGGTGAGAGAGAATTTGGTATGCTGGGAATGAAGAAAGAAGAAAATAATAAAAACCCTAAAAGTGTGTCTTTAATAATGGGCTAAAGGCTGAAAAGTTTCTTTCAAGTTATGTACAACATGGGCTAAATCGGGTAAGAGCTTCAAATCTGGGCCATTTTCGGTTGGGTTGTTAGGCCAAGTGACAAGGGCCGTAATTCTTTCTCTAAAGATTGGGTCGTTTTTGACATCGTTGTTTCTTTCTTCTGGCAAGTATACTTCTATATCGAGAAATAAAAATGATATTGACATCTATATACAACACCTAACAACAATTGATAGATTTCATGCTTGAAAGATGAATCCCTTCATAATAGTAACGTATCTAGTTGCCAAATATATACAAAAATGCAGAAGCTCTATTTTTTAGAAAAATCAAGGGGGTGAATTGGATTCAACCATTAAAGTCCTTACAAAAATTGTGCAAGCCGAATATCAATTGATAGATTTCGGAATCAATAATTATAGAAGTTTCCTCGATTTTTTCTTAATAAAAGTTGTGTCCCAACAAAATCTATTCAAGAAACTTTTTAATATCACGATTCCAAAAGGTTCTATAGCAAGCGCATTGTGTATACACATCGTATATCAGTGTATATGACACAAAAAATTTCAGTGATATGCATAGATATACATGATATACATGAGATCAGCGGATACACAGAGTAATATATTGATATATAAACTGATATAACAGATATACTGGACGAGATATACAAATAAAATCTTCCTCAACTTCGAGCTTTCAATATGAAATTCATCTCAAATCAACCTCGAATCATCTCCAAAGAAACACAATATCACCTAATCGAAAGTTATGGTATTTCAGCTCTAAAACTCTGAAAAAACTCAGAACAATAGTGAAGATCACAACCTAATTAAAAGATAGTTTATTGAACGAGTGTAGTGAAAGAGAGATTTGGCAAAAAAGATTTACAGATTTAAAGGAAAGATTTGGGGAGAAATTAAAGAAAATTGTTTGAAGAGAGAAGAGAGAGGGAGAGAGGGAGCGAGAGAGAGAGAGAGTAGGCAATGCTTTCAACTTATTGTGGAATTAGATGGCGTATGCCCCCATATTGTTAGAAAATCTCAAAAGTTCAATTTAGTAGAGCAGAACACTTTTAAAGCTAAACAAATTAAAAAACAAAGCACTCATCCAAAAGCTAGTTATATACAAATAACCAACCTGCTCTAATATGATTTTATGATTAAAAAGGAGCCTGGAAATGATAGGTTACTTAAGAACCTCTGCAGTTTGACATTGATAAATAGACACCTCAAGCTGGAGTATTGAATTCTATAGAAATAACTTAAGAGATCTGTCACGACCCAAAATCCAACTAATCGTGATGACACCTAACCCAACTTGCTAGGCAAGCCAATTTAACAATAATCCAACTCAAAGGAGTTCTACTGAGAGAAATAATGATAATATAACCGAACTTTTATACAACGAATCCCCAAGGACTGGTAGTACAAATCATGAGCTTATAAGATTTAGAGTTTACAAAGCTAGTATGAAATTAATACATCCTCTATTTGAAATGTACATAAACAAATTTTTATAAAATCTAAAGCTACCATGAACAAGAGGCAGATACAACAGGAACGCAGGTTCGTCTTAAAAGCCAACTCCCGCCATACACAACAATATCAACTCCAGAATCTGCACGCAAGGTGTAAAAGTATAGTATGAATACATCCGACCCCCTGTACTCAATAAGTAACAAACCTAACCTGAGGTTGAAAGTAGTGACGAACTTGTACAATAGTGAGAGTCTAGCACCAATAGCCAAAATAACTCGTAACGATATAATAAAAGCAGCACAAGCAATAACTCAAAGATATGATGTTCAGCTCCTTCACGATTACAGAAAAATAGGCATGTTGTTCAGGTATAACAGTAAAACCCCAAATCTTTCACTGAAATTGCCAAAGTTTAAGTATATCAGAAAAATGTGATTTTTCTCAAAAACTTTCAACAACAGATAAGATGTTTCATTCTTAGATGGCATGAGGAAAGTACATCTCTATGCCTACATGGCAATGTGCATGTGTAGTGATGAATGTCACAGTATTGTACAACATGAGGAAATGAATTTATGCCTACATGCCAAGTATGCATGTGAAATGTAATGCACCACAGTAATAAACTCATGTGCTAATGCTCTCGGAGCAGTCAACCTTACTTAGCATGCTCAATCACTCAATTCTCCTAGTCACTCAGTCCTCCTAATTACTCAGTCCTCCCAATCACTCGGCACTCTGCACTCGCACTCAATAGGTGCATGCTCTCACTGCTGGTATGTCAGACTCCGTAGGGGAGGATCCTTCCCAAGCACTAATATAGGCCAATCATGGCATGAACCAATAAAGCCTGCTACGGCGTGCAACCCGATTTCATAAATATCACTCACAATCAAGACCTCGACCTCACTCAGTCATCATCCTTTCAAGTCTCTCGGCCTCACAAATCTGATGCCAATCATCCCAAACAATGATACATGATGTAACAATAAATGATAATAGAGACTAAGACATGATATGCAAATGATGAATGTGACTGAGTACATAATCGTAGGTTAAGCAAATAACTCAAAAGCAGAAATGACCTCAGTGGGTCCTAACAGGATAAGCATATAGCCTACACATGGTTTCTAACATGGATCACAGTTCAATTACTCTAGCACGCAGAAATTCCATGGATAGAAACAAGATTAGTTAACTATACGGTACCACAAAATTAATTCACACGGTGCACGCCCACACGCTCTTCACCTAGCATGTGTGCTACATCAACACCAAACACATAACACGTAGATTCAGGGATTCATACCCTCAGCACCAAGTTTATAAGTGTTACTTACCTCGAACAAGCCAAATCTAATACCGAGCAAGCCAAACAATACTCTAGAAACGTCATCCCGTGCGTACTATCATCTGACCCACTCAAAACTAGCCAAAAGAAACTCAAGAAAATCAAATAATGCCAAAGGCAACAAACCCAGTCGATAAAGGTTGAATCTTTAATCAAAAGCCCAAAGTCAACCAAAAAGTCATAACCTAGGCCCGTACCTCGAAACCCGACAAAACTCTCAAAATCCGACAAACCATTCAATTATGAGTCCAACTATACTAGTTTCACTCAAATACGACTCCGAAATTGATGTTCAAAACTCAAAATTCACTTTATGAAATTTTAGACAAAAATCCCCCAAATTTCACTTTGAAATCATCAATCAAATACCAAAAATGAAGATGAATTCATGAAATATAACCAAAATCGAGTATATAACACTTTTCCCAATCCATGTGATGAAAATCGCCTCCAAAATTGCCCAAATTCGAGCTCCCCAACTCAAAATATGACCAAATGAGCAAACCCTTGATATTATATATTTCTGCCCAGCTATTCTACCTCGTTTCTTATGCCAAACGATCCAGAAATTTGCTTTCGCTATCTCCAATAGATTCCTTGTGAAATTCCAAACAAGATAGGATTTTGAATTACTCCATTTGACTTTATAATGAAGGAGATATGTTGGTTTCAATATTTGGAAATAGTGCCAATTTTTAAATATGAATTCAGTGGCAATTTCGTAATTAATCTAAAAAAAATCTGGTAACCCAGTTCTTAGTAAAATGATCATAAATTCCTCATATAATGTCTAAACTTGATGATTCTAACATTACGATATGGATCTAATACTTCAATCAAAATAGAAATTGGAGCTCATTTGCTTAATGTGGTACCATTTATGCTTGAAGAAACTACGTCGCAAAATAAAAAACGAGCACAACAAAATCCAAACTTATCCGAAACTCACCCGAGTCCCTCGGCACCCCAATTGAACATACCAACAAGTCTCATAACATAACATGGACTTACTCGAGGTCTCAAATCATGTATAACAACATCAAAACCATGAATCGCATCTCCAATCAAACTTAATGAACTTTGAATCTTTCAAATTCCAAAACTCGTGTCGAACCTTATCAAATCAACTCGGAATAAACTCAAATTTTGCACACAAGCCCCAAATGACATAACAAAGCTATTCCAATTCCAAAATTAAAATCCAACCCCGATATCATCAAAGTCAACTCCCGATCAAACTTATGAACATTCCAAAGCTTTAAATTTTCAACTTTCGCCAAATAGCGCCGAAACGTTCTAGAAATATCCAAATGCAAATCCGGGCATATTCCCAAGTCCAAATCACCATCCGAACCTAACGGAACCATCAAAACTCCTATCCGAGGTCAAGTACTAGAAAATCAAACTTGGTCAACTCTTTTAACTTAAAGCTTCCTAGTTGAGAATCATTCTTTCAAATCAATTCCGAATAACCTGAAAACTAAAACCAACAATTCATACAAGTCATAGTACATCATACGATGCTACTCAAGACTTCAAATAGCTGAACGAAATGCAAATGCTCAAAACGACCGGCTAGGTCGTTACATTCTCCCCCACTTAAAGACTTGTTCGCCCTCGAACATGCCAAGAGTCGTTCCAAAGCCATCAAATCGCCGTGTAACCTTACTATGCACATATTCGGGGGTGATCCCACATTACCCCAACCCATATAAGTTTGACAACACAACATAACTGAAGATCTTTAATTCAACCTTAGCTCATAAGCCTCAGAACCCAATTTCCAACATCTAGAATTCCTTACATGACCCGAATCTCACATCTTCACACTGTATAAGTCTGGACAAGTTGTATCAAGTCATAACTATAACCCAAGACGTAATCACATAATATACCACATAACTCGCATACTCGTAGCAATAATTCTCGATCATAGTAGCTGCTCAAAACAAACCTGATAACGATAATAAACCTCATATTAAATAAAACCTCATTCAAAACCTTCATACACTGCCGATGATGAAAGAAACATACAGAAACTCATAGCCACTCATGAGATGAACAATTCATGGAGCCCTCTCTCATTTGACAAGAACCAAAGCCACGTCCTAACCCGACTTCCGATATTATTCCTCCATACATTCTGTAATAAAATCCGATAGTACCCATTCTAGGTCCAACGACCTCATCTCATCAAATACAGCCACTCTACTGACATGCCACACCAATACAACCTTAAGCCACAAATCGTGCAATCTGTGCACCAATATGCAACAATTCAAATACACCCAAAAATGAAAAATGACTCAAATGAGAGAATTGTCCCGCAAGCTTAACAAGAACCACCACAACCGAAACGCTACGAACCCATCATACATAGTAGAACCAAGACACATGAATCTAACATAAAGGATCATATCCCAACATAGCCCCGCTGCAATGCGTAACCCATCCAAACACCGTTCTAGATGAAATACTTTAAGCCACCATGTACAAAATCAACAACTACATGTAATTCGACATGAAATACACCAAGTGCATGACCATAACCATGGAGAAGAAAATAACACATTATACCAAAGCCCGGAGAGAACATAACCAAGGCGCAACCAACCATTCAACACCCCAATAACCATCTCGCTCAAATTTCGCTATAATGCCCAAACAGAACTGCACCATGTGTGCATATAACCAACGAATCACCACCCCTTGTTGCATAAAAGAGTAACACACATAATATATTAGAACACGTACAAGCTCAACTCTAATCGAATGACTCACCCTCAATACTAACAGTTATGAGTCAACAATCCGACCCGGTGTAGAATGCACATCTCTCTCGGGCCTACCAATGGGCCCCAAATCAACTCCAGTCATCCTCAAATTGATAAATAACCCTCCAAAAGTCCACAATGACCTAACCATAGCATGTATTATCATCTAGCTAACTTTGGCCACATCTTCACAGTACGCAACCCCGAAACAATCTTCTCCTGAAATCTCCCAGTCTCTAATTCATAGAACACATGAATCACCATAGTCAATCCCAACTCCTCCACTCATATGACTCACACATCTATCATACATAATCATTCCCATGAGAAATACTTCTATAATTCTTCCATGTCGCATAGCAAAATTTGAACATCAACAATTAATCAAATAGGCAAGCACTGCAATAACAATGAAGCATCCGTAAGTCAAAACACAATGCACCTTCTAAAATGCGCACTCTTATCAGGCAATACCAAGTAGTAATAAAATTCACTAAACAACTGAAACCTTCCATATTGTTCAAAATTCATGACCTTCCTCCAAAATTGAACTATCCCTTGTACATGTGAATCTCAATCCCACAGGACACACCGCATCTATCATGCCATCATATAAAGAGCACGAGAACATGTTGATACTCAGTTTTGCCCTCATTTTTTTTATAAACATCATATATGTTTTTAAAATATCATTCCTGCATCATCACCAATTTACAAAAATTATACAAGTATTTCTAAAAAATTTCATAATTTTTAAAAGCTTTAAAATTGATTTTCTTGCATTTAAATTACTTGAATCTGTATTAATTACCCCTTTAAATCATTTTATAATGACTTAATCATCCAATTTATTATTTTTATCCATATATATGTTCATAATATTTTACTTTATTTTATATAATTATATTTGTATTTTAAAAACTACTTTATATAATTTTATAATAATAGCCTATATTCTATACATAACTGTATTTATTCTATTATTTATACCAAAATAGTTTTTATTATATTTTTATAATGTTAAGTTATTATTTTATTGTACGAATGATATTTTATTATTCATTAGTCATTTTTATAATTTATTTTAATAAATTTTATGTATTTAAATTGTAGCCCAATGTTAAGCTAATTTCGGACCAAAATAGGTAGCCCATATCCATTAAGCCTCATAAGCCCAATCCAAACGACCAGTATGACCAACCCGGTCACAGCCCATTGGATTTAACCCGCCCCGTTTCTTAGTCAATCTTGGTCGTTCGTCTTCAATGATCAATGACCCATAAAAACTCCATCTTTCCTTATATCCCCACAATCAAACCCTAGAGACCATTCTCCCAAACTAATTGCCTTTGCATTCTCTCATCTCTCCATACTAAATCTAGCTGCCTCCTCCCAAATCCCCACAAAAGCCGGTTGAATTCTTCGCTAATTTTGACAATTTATCAAACTAAGGTTTGTCCGTTTTTTTACCTATTTTGATTCGGAATAGGTTATGCATGTGATTTTCCTTGTTCCTGCTTAAACTTGATTGATTCTTTCCTTATTTGTGTTTGATTAATTATTTTTCATGTTTGCTTGTTCGATTTCTACCACTATATAACCCTTCTCCAATTTCCCCTTTGGACAGACCTTAATCACCTTAAGAACTATTCTCTCACTCTAACTTATTCTATACTATTCTGAAATTGAGCTCTTGGCCGGCTGAAAACCAAGGCCACCGGATTCTGTTCACCTTCTTCTAGTGCAAGCACTCCTCAAGGTCCATTTCGAGGTTCTTGTGAACTCTGAAGCACGGGAAAGTTGTGGTTTCATTGGTCTTCAATAATCACACCTATTCTTGAGATTTTTGAGTTCTTCATTGTTTGTTTAGTTTGTTTGCAACTGGTTAGTATCATATACTCTCGTAATTTTATTACTTTCTGATTATGTGCATTTCTCTGGGTGTTTTATATCATGCTATCTCAAACCTGCTCTAATTCCGACTTTTGCTAAGTGATACATGATGTTTACTAGGCTTGCAACTAAAGCTGAATAATGTTCATCAAATGTTGTTTGGATTATTGGGAAGTTATGTCTATCTAGAAGTGTTTTTCTTCTTGTTGAATCCCTTACACATCATCTGTTGTCCTGCTACAACTATGGGATGCCATTATATAAATACTTAGCCTAGTATGTTTTTCTTTGACCTTATTAGCCTCAATACTTGCCTATTGTAGATAACCAAGTTGCTTGAATGTTAGTCTCCATATTTAAGCTTAATTGACAATTCAATATTATTGTTGTATTGAACCATGATTGGAGTTGAAACTCTACTAGGAAATTAATACATGCCTAGAACCTATGCCAAATCTTCTATGTATACGTGCTATTCCCTATAACCAACTTGTAATTATATGAATTCTGTATGCTAATGTTGTTGTAATGCCAAAGCAGAATCATTCTTTGCTTTGATGCTTTGTGCTTACCTATTGTTTGAGACTCCTAAGGTGAATTTCAATCCCTGTCTTGTTTACTCTTCTTTATACGATGCATGCTTCATTGACCTGCCTGAAAATCAGCCTCTTCTCATTTGAATGCTCACTTATTAATAAATTGAGTCTATTTGCATGTACCATATGTTATGCTCTAAAAATTAGTTGTTCTCATTAGGTTATTATGTTGAGGTTTCCATGTTAAGTCAAGATCTCACTAGTCTTGCCTATGACACTGTTAGATTTCCATGTTCAAACCCCTGCTTAAGGCTCCTTAAGATGTTTTTTATCAAGCTTTATTTTGTAACTTTATTTGAAATAGCCATGTTTCTCTTAAACTTTGTTGCTCGAATTACAACCACAAACCTTGCCGCATATGTGTTTGTATGACCCTATCTATAAGTCTTGGTTAGAGGTGTTGTTGGTTACAGCTTAAGGACTGAGTATTTTAATCTTTAGAGTTGTTCAATTAACTCCGTGTGTAGTGTCATTTGTATAGCCAAGCTTAGCATCCTTTGGGCAAGAAATTATTTATTTGGGCTTGGTATGCTGGGCCTGCTTTGGTATTGGAAGTCTGAAGAACATTGTTTGTACTTGGAGACTGGGCCTACAGCCCAGATGGAATTCTAAATCTATCTGAAAGCCAAATTGTGTTAATGTGTTATTGTATATTCATATTTGTGCCTGCAATTATTCAATAGGGCATGTAATAATTTGTAAACAAACAATGGGGAGATTAGTGAAAAGGGGTTGGGGTATCCTAATTCTCGCTTAAATAGGTAGAGAGCATGTCTATAGGACCTACCTGCTTTGTTTGCTACTTTGTTCGACATGTTTTATTTCTGTATACACATAGAAACCGTCCTATAGGAAATCACACACTTCAATTAACTTGCCTAATACCTGTACATTATTCAAAAGCATGATTGTTTGGTAAATATTTTACCTGCTCTCATGTTTTCTTCTATATGATTATCAGATAGCATGCCTATAGGGTTGTAATAATACATACCTTTGTTAATGCTCATCTAGATACCATGACTATAGGGTCTTAGCTAATTAATTAATTAATCAACTGCTTCTGTTGTTTTATTATTTTGCCACATGCATATAGGATAAGTATGACAAAATCGAGTTCAAATACCCACCATTAGAAATCTTGCCTCTAGGATATTGTTACTTTCCTAGAGAGCATGTTTATATAATTAAACATTGGTAATGCCAAGTTTTCTAATAGCTCTCACTGCTTGTTGCGCAAACAACTTAGAAATCATGTCTGTAGATTTTATAACACACGTAACCTACAAATTAGTTAACTTGGAACAACAACACTCCTTGTACAACACTTGAAATCAGAATCATATATAAATCATGCCCATAGGACTTAATGACTCAAATGCGTCTTATTCCTGAAATTGTCTACTGTGTAGCCTGGAACTTATTTGCGTGCCTTTTTGTTACGTGCGGAGGTTAACATGAGCCACTCTTTGCTATTATGTGTATTCCTACTTGTTTTGAATGTGCGATTAGTTTTATCCTTTTTAGCAACCTAGGTAAAGTCCATAACTACCCAAATAGAGGTCCAAAGCCTCCTAGACCATAAGTATGAGACGGGTAGTGCACGCATAGGATACTGTTTAGTATTGAATTAGAGCGCCTTTAAGTAACAACTTCAACATAATAATTGGGTAGCAGGAGATGATAGTATGTGCTTGCTGAGTAATATGAGCAACTCCCTACCTTAAGGGAGTTGCGAAGTATTATTTATGTTGTACGGGCTAATCCTTTTAGGCTAAAAAACTTAGGACCCCCTTTCTTTATATACTTTCTATTTATACTTAGTTATTTAACATAGACCAATGTAGTTGTATCCTTGTAATCATTAAAGATTTGAACCGATCCTTATGTGTTACGATAAAACTCTTCGACTTCTATATTTCCCTTTGTTTATTTGAACACCTAGCCTAATAAAATAATCCCCGTAGTTTAAAATTTAGCTGGGACCCACAGTTGTGTACCTCGAAGAGTTCCTAACATCTTCTCTTCGAAGTAACTTGAGCCCTTACCAGATATTTGGTGACATGGACTAGTCAACAGAGTTATTTCTAAATAGGTGCCCTAACGCACCTTAAAAATTGTTAGGGGGCGACTCTTCTCTTTTAAGCCTTCCTTTAAAAGAGTTATCACACATCGAAATCCATACCTACGGGTAAGTTAGTGTCACGACCCAAACCAATGGACCGTAACGGGCACCCGGTACTTTACTCAATCGAGTACCAACGTAACGTATCTTTCTTATTACATTACCATATACACGTGACATACAAGCCTAATAGGCCAACATAATCATTTATAAACTCAAAACATAGGCCGACAAGGCCGTACAATCTTTCACGTACACGACATATGTCTACAAGCTTCTAAGAGTACATAAATGTCATAAAGGTCGGGACAGAGTCCCGGCATACCAAACAATACATGTCTAAATCATACTAACCAAACAAGCAACTACAAAGCAAATGGAGCGAACCAACATCTTCCACTGAGCTGATAGACTACTTGGAGAGCTCTCGACCTGTCTATCTGGACCTGCGAGCATGAAACGCAGCGTCACCAGGCAAAAGGGAAGTCAGTACGAATAATGTACCGAGTATGTAAGGCACATAAATAAATACATAAGAGACATGGAAAAAATATAGAGTACATGACTTAACCTATAAGTCTGAATAACTTTGTAAATCATAAATTACTTTTAGCGTCATGCATATGCGTATGCATATCATGTCGTGCATAAGTACATGTTTCATAACATCATCAGCCTCTGAGGGCATCCCATCATATCATATCGGCCACTGTGGGCAAAATCATCATCGTATACCCAGCTGATTAGGTGGTGGTGCATATATAACGCCATAACCTTTCCCATATCCCATATACATATATATACATACATATATACGTGTATATAACGCTGTTTGAATCATTTTTAGCCAATGTGGGCGACATCATCATCATATACCAGTTGATCAGGTGGTGGTGCGTATATAACGCCGTAACCTTTTTTTATATCCCATATACATATATTTACATATATATGAGTATATAACACCATCTGGTCATGGGTCAATGCACATGTATAAATGAGTGAAATGCATAAAAAGTACATTAATAAAATCTTTCGGAATGTCATAAGACCATTTTGCCTTTGAGTAATATCATAAAGTAAACTCTTTTCAACTTTTGTATTTTTCTGAGACCCATGAACAGATGATAAAATATTATGACACACGAAAATTCAACAACATAGATATCTCTAATACTTCTATGAATAGAGTCATTCATGGAATTTGTGTATTTGCACGTTTCGTTCATATTGTATGGATCATGCCAAAAGAAAGAAGTGATAGTCTTAACATACCTGAACCGATTCTCTTGACAATCCCTTTAACACTCGTTGATTGCAACAACACGAAATGTCGGATCGAAGTATGGAAAAATTCATATGATATTCTTGAGAAAGATTATATCGTGCTCCCTTAGAATCGCAAAATCCCTTTACTACTACGCTACGAAGTCTTGTATGGTATCTTGTGGAAGTGAGTCACGTTACTTAGTGAAAAGTAAGGTTTTTGTTGGAGTATTACATAGCTGATCTGTATGAATTAATAAACAAGAATGAATCTCTTTAGAAAGGTCCCTTTTATATAATGTGTGGGGCCCACTTAATAATGTTTCCCTTGGCCGCCCAAATACCTTAATATGCCATCTAGCAATGTGACTAATGAGTCTCTTAAATCAACTTTCTTGGGCAGCCACATTTGGGAGGATTGATTTTATCCAAATATATCCCCAATTAATTAGGTAATGTCCCGTTACTCGGTAATTAATCAGTTACCCGAAAAATTGAGAATTATTCCCACTTACTTAAAATACTACTTACTTTTCGCATAGCTTATACACCTTACTATTATGGTCATG
The DNA here is from genome assembly GCF_000393655.2 of Nicotiana sylvestris. Lineage (NCBI taxonomy): Eukaryota > Viridiplantae > Streptophyta > Magnoliopsida > Solanales > Solanaceae > Nicotiana > Nicotiana sylvestris. The sequence continues at coordinate 152,500,589 of NC_091059.1, forward strand.
TGGTACCTCGTATGGTACTAGTCCATAAATACCAAGTATCTTATCTCGGGTCATATTTTTTTTCCAACATGCTAAATTTGGACGAAAATTTATTTTCTTTGACTTGCTTCCCCTATCACCTTCACGAATTTACTCATCACTTGTTTGAAATAGCATAATCCTTATCATCTCCAAATAATCTTTTCCTTGGACTAATGCCAACTACCTTACGACAAATTCAACGTAAAATACTACAGGGTGCAACATTGTCGTAACTTATTACTGCGAAATGTAACATCATCGTAATGTGATACTGCTGGGTGCAACTGTCATAACTTAATACTGCGGAGCGTGACATCACCATAATGTAATACTGCAAGGCATTACATCATCGTAATATTTTGCTTCAGGACGTAACACCATCGTAATATATTACTGCAAAGGGTAACATCGTCATAATATAATACTACGGGATGTAATATTCACGTAATATTGCGGGGCGTAACATTATTCCCCCCTTTGGAACATTCGTCCTCGAATGTTGACTGATGCTCTTATCATTTTCTTAACTTATAGCTCTTGTGAATACCTTAATATTCTTCTTTCCATTTAAGCAGTTGCTCTGTGAATAAATCCAAAGTCTAGGGTATTCACTGGTTTAGTCTTTTTGCTCATATCATGACCTGTGGGTGAAATCTTCCTAATCTTGCAACTTCTGTTACCTCCTGTCATGCAGCATGTATGACCCTGGCTTTGTAGGTGCACTTATGCGACTCATCTTTCTTTTTTTCTTTTATCTTTTAGTCAATCTCTAGGCCTTACTTTGTATATACAAGGCTTAATAGGATGCCTTTCTGGGCCTCTATAGGTATACTGAAGTCCTTAGCTCGATACTTTGTAAAACTTGTGAATATGGCCATATCTTATTTCATAGATCTGGTTATCCATTCATATGACTTTACTATATTTCCATGGGTTATACTATACCATAATTTTTACTTCAATCTATCTTTACTGAGGTATGCTTACCAAGCTCCTAGTTACTTTTGTTACCTATCATTTAGGTATAAATCTCAGTCCTTCAATGCTCCTTCATTACCGTTCGTCTTAAGAATCATGGCCTAATCTCATGTCATACTTTGTAAATTGTATCTGACCATTGTTGATTCGCCTCAATGTTGATCTTTAATCCTCAACTTGAAGACTTGAAACTTCTTACGTAATACATTACCGCTAGGGCTTACGTTGCATTGAGGAATATTTGAAATGATTTACATAATCATATTTCATAATGTCTCAATGTGATTCACCTTATGGGGGTATCCTAATTTCGTGCTGCCAGTGAAATTTTTTCTCCTTCTCTTCTTCTATTTTCTTTTTTTTTCAAATCATTATTCAAACGAAGGTCCAAACGTCATCCTTTATCTGTCACAATTATATCCTCATTTTACTACCAGGTCAGCATTTTATTCATTCTAAATGCTATTAATCTTAGACTCCTTTGAGTTTATTCATGCTATACTGAACTTTCAATAACTTAGAGAAACCATTATCTTTCTTGTTTCCATGGACTTAATCCCGAGGACTTATCCATTCTCGTAACCTTTTCACTTGCCTTTCCTCATCCTCACTCATGTTTCGTTAAAACTTTGTCGCTCTACCATACTTTAGCTTGCAACCTAAACATATCCATTTATACTACTGCAACCTTCCTTTAACTTTCTTGCACTGTAGATTTCCTTATGTTATTTTGGACCGTCAAGCGAGACATCACATTGTCTCCAACTTTTCTCTACTCTCTTAATTAGATCTCTCAGTACTTAGAAACTATAAGCTAGAAGACATGCCACCAACGATGCCGCTATCATTCCCGGTTATTGGATCCCGTGCTTATAGCCTTCTATTCGAAGTATGGACTATTCACGATCTTCTGCCTTTAAGTATCTCGTACGTTGTTCACCTTTACCTTACTTACCTTAAAGTTTCGTATCATATCTTCTATCTCTTTCCTGACCTCCCTTCCACCCAGGTGTAATTCTCATCCATAACTTGAAGCTCTATTATAATACTCGCACCTCTAGTACATACACAATCTGGTGGGAGCTTCATACTGACTTCTTATGAGGCTGATACTTCTTCTAACTGGCTTCCTTGTAAAGCCATTATAGATTATGGTTGTTGTGTTATATCTCTTGAACATCTGATATTAAGAGTGATTCTGTCATGTTCTCAAGCACAAATTCTATAATTTTTCTAGGTCCAACAATCAGACTCCTGATTCACTTAGGTGATGTAATTCTTTAGCTTCCTCTTCCTTCTAATCAGCCTTTACGTAGGCTTAAGCTATCTTCTGATCTATGGCTCATGGTACCAGTTATTACCTTAGCCTTTCATGGGCATTATGGAATATCCATGATATAATCTTCTAATAATTCAATTCTTTGTCTATGCCCTGGGCTTAATTCTTTCTTTTAACTTATACCAGAGTCTTTTATGGCTGTATAATTGTTAACAAATATGCTGCCTGGATAATGCTCCAAAATCTTGAGTGTATCCATAACGTACTAACTCTGGATCATTGATCAAATAATTTTTTTGTTCCATCTTAGATTTCTTTCAACATAAGCTATTACTTTCCCTGGTCTTTCTGCCCCCTCGTTGCGTCCATACTTAGCTTACCTTACTGCCCACAGTTGCCAGAGTTTTAATACAACTCATATGATCTCGAATATTACTTTTAACTCTTACTTCCCGTTCATTAGCCACGGTAAGTTCTACTTTCCTTTGGAATGCTCACAATGTTGTTGCGATATTGTTGTTACACGACCATTTCCTCTTTAGGTCGTTGTGCTTAAGTTGAAGCCTTCTTTCTTATCTTCTCAGCTAGTCTTTCATTGCAGTACATAGGGAGAACCCTTGACTCTCATAAAGTTGTGAGCTTATTACGGACCTTTTCCGATGTCCTTACTTGCCTATAATCATCTGCAGTTGCTTACTTCTATGCCCTTGTGCTTATATGGTTGCTTCTGAACTGACATTTTGACTACCTTCCCAGTTGAACTTTCTTTTATCCCCGTAACACTCATACGGTACCTTTAACTACCCCGACTCTTGTTTGAATATATCTCAAGTATTATAATGATATTCTCCGAGGCTGAATTCTCCATGTTGGGTTCTACTATGTTTATCTTACACGATCTGATGACTCGTCTGTAACCTCCTGTTTAGCCATAACTGAGATCTTCCTGACCAATTACTAACTACGCATTAGCCCATTATCATATCAATATTCCTCGTAATCTTTCTTGGGTTATTTACTTTGTATTAACTTACGTCTCGTACTGGCTCCTTATTTATTAATAATAGCTCGAGCAGGAACCTTTACTTCCTCTCCTTGACGTTGCGCTTGCACAATATTCTTGAACCGTAGAGTATCCGTAAGATTTGGATAAGTGCCATCTCATTCCTCTTTCATTTATCGCATTCTTCCTTTACCATTCCATAGTTACTAGAACCACTTAATTCTGACTTAATGCCATATTACTTCATATTCCCCCCTTTAGGGGTGTACTAAAAGCTGAAGACACGAGGATCTACCTATTGATGTTTTACCTCTTCGCCTTTGGCATTGTTTCTCAACATCAATGATCCTTACTCGCCTTGCGGCAATTCTTCTGTACCAAGGATGAGAAATTCCCTTACTCGCGAGGGTGACACTTAGCGTAACTGGCACATATAGTCTCTTAAGCTTAACTTTGCTCACATTGCTCGCTCTAGGGAAGCGTCTCCCTGAATGACTATTCTCTAAATTCATCGTGAATCTTTTTCTATAGTCCATTCTATTACCGCCGGAACGAAATTTGAAATTCCCATGATGCCGAGTACTTTCCAATCATTTAGTCCCTAATTCATATTTAGTTTATCTTGTTTACCAGTCCATACTGATTTCTGTTACTCTGGGGATTAACTCTCTCCTCTGGTAGTCGCGTTGGAGTCACGAACTTATTTTTCGAAATGAGGATATAACCTTATGGCCTATACTCTTTCGTTGTCTTAAGGCCCATCACCTTTCGTCTCTTCCTTAATTTGACTATAGGTTCTATAACACTCTACCGTTTTCATCCATGTATCATGCCTTATTCATAATGCTTCATTATCTCTCTTCTCATTACTCTGCTAATATTTCTGCATATCCCTTTTCTTGTGAAAACTTCAATACGGCATTTTTCGCTTTTAGCTTTCCTTTGTTCCATCCAATGGCTCTTTGGGTTGATCAACATCTTCTCTCTACTAGGGATGAGAGCCATACTTAAGGTAATATTTATCCCATCCAGGATTTCACTGCCTATCTTCTGAATGCTAGTATACATCTAATCGTAATATTCTAGGGTGCACCATCTGGGTGTCTCACAAGAAGATCTATTGGCACATTTGTAATACCTTTCGAAAATGCCAACAAATGAAAGTAATCCATTTACAAATTTGGGTTAATCTAACCCTAGTCGGATCTTGATATCACATCCTTCTTTTAACTATACCTGTTAGCCCCCACAGGGCATAACTGAAATGGGTGTGACCAATTGTACATACCTCTGTTAGTGTTGAATATAACTCAAAAAGCTTATGTTCCTCTACCTAAATTATAAACGTTGTTAACCTTCATTAACTGGGCGCCTCGTACCCTTCTTCATCTTGCTTCTTTTGCTTGTTGAAACTTGTATTTATCTTTTAATCTCTCTTTGCCTTTCACCATAAAGGTGGATAGACATTCTTACCTTAAGGCTCCTTATCAAGAGGCTTACACCCTTCAGTACGCACATGATCTGCTGAAGACCTCATATTTACTTATCATAAGCATGGTACAATGTCGAGTTCCTCTAATTCAACACTTTCACAGCTATATCTCTTATCGATCATCTTTCTGAATGTAGGCATCATCTTATTACGAATAAAAATAGAAGCTTGGGACTTGAATTCTTATAAGTGAGCTCTGCCACACGATCAAGAGTAAGAAGAAAGAGTGACAGTCTTAAATGCCCTGTAGCCTCTTGCTTATAAATGTGGTGCATGACACACCCATAAACAAGACTCTACTAGACACTGCTTGTAGACTCCCTAGGACAGAACTGTTCTGATACCACATTTGTCACGACCCAAACCAATGGACCGTGACGGGTACCCGGTACCTTACTCAACCGAGTACCAACGTAACGTATCTTTCTTATTACATTACCATATACACATGACATACAAGCCTAATAGGCCAACATAATCATTTATAAACTCAAAACATAGGCTGACAAGGCCGTACAATCTTTCACGTACACGACATATGTCTACAAGCCTCTAAGAGTACATGAATGTCATAAAGGTTGGGATAGAGTCCCGCTGAGCTGATAGCCTACTTGGAGGGCTCTCGACCTGTCTATTTGGACCTGCGGTCATGAAATGCAACCTCCCCAGGCAAAAGGGACGTCAGTACGAATAATGTACCGAGTATGTAAGGCACATAAATAAATACATAAGAGACATGGAAGAAATATAGAGTACATGACTTAACCTATAAGTCTGAATAACTTTGTAAATCATAAATTACTTTTAGCATCATGCATATGCATATAAATTTCATGTCGTGCATAAGTACATGTTTCATAACATCATCAGCCTCTGAGGGCATCCCATCATATCATATCGGCCACTATGGGAAAAATCATCATCATATACTAGCTGATCAGGTGGTGGTGCGTATATAATGCCATAACCTTTCACATATCTCATATACATATATATACATACATATATACGTGTATATAACGCCGTTTGAATCATTTTTTAGCCACTGTGGGCGACATCATCATCATATACCAACTGATCAGTTGGTGGTGCGTATATAACGCCGTAACCTTTTCCCATATCCCATATACATATATTTACATATATACACGTATATAACGTCATCTGATCATGGGTCAATGCACATGTATAAATGAGTGAAATGTATAAAAAGTACATTAATAATTCTTTCGGAATGTCATAAGACCATTTTGCCTTTGAGTAATATCATTATCACACCTCCTTTTTACACACCCGAAGGTATATATAGGGAGTTTTTCCAATTTAAGTGACATTATTCGAAATGGGATTATTTAATTATCAGAGTCGCCACTTGGAATATTTTATTGGTGTCCCAAGTCACCGGTTTTATTTTAAATCCCAAATCGAGGAAAATTCGACTTTCCTTTTGAAGTCTGCGAACCAAAAATTCTAGATAAGGAATTCTGTTAACCCTGGAGAAGGTGTTAGACATTCCCGGGTTCCGTGGTTCGAGCACGGTCGCTTAAACTATTAAAATTGGCCTATTATCTGATTTTAATACATATTTTAGCCTATGGTATATTTTAACTTATTAACCGCTTTTTAATTATTTTTAGGAAAGATTCAACGTTATTTAAAACACGTCTTGAACCACGCCACATGAAATGCACCCGGGGTCCGCAACACATTTTATTTAACATTGTTGAGAATAGGAGTTGGGTCACATGAAATGCACACTCGAGTTTAAGGAAATTAATTTAAATTGCGCGCCTAAAGAAACTACGCACTTTCAGGTTTGCGAGGGCCATGGAGAATTCACTAATGGTACACTTCGATTTCTAAAGTGTTAAAATTAATTAAGTGATGGCCATGGGTTTTGGGATTTTATTGGGCATGGTACACCTCAAATTATTTCAAAGGGGTTTTATTATCCGAAATTGTTAAGACCGGGTCACTTGAAATGCATCCCCAAATTTGGGAATTAGGCATCATGACTATGTCACAGGAACCGTACTCATGGCCACGATAATTTATTAATAATCGCGTCTAAAGAAAGCTACGAATTAAGAATTATTTTTCTAAACTAGTCTTGCAAACTTCAGCTTCTAGGAATTTCCAACAAAATCGGTTGTATTCATAAAAAAAAAAACTAATGAATTATTAGAAAATTACTGTTTATAAATCATTTTCTCACATTATTGATGTAACAGAAAAAGGGAACATTTAGGCCCAAGCAACAATTAATGAGTTCAATTTGGCCATGTACTTTATAAAAGAATTCAAGAGTACGGATCATACAAAAATTATGCACGACTTCAACTAATATCCAATTGTGCGTGAAAATCATATTATCACTTGTTCTTGGTTGAAGAACCACAAGCCAACAAATTACCAACCCAAAAGAAATATCACATTCTCTTGTCACCATGCAAATCAGAACAGCAAAATGGGCTAGTGTACACATATAGACAATATAATATCTCATTCACTAACAACAATATTTAAAAACGATGCTCATAACTTCAAAATGAGTACTGCCAATATTGTGACTTCCATTACTTTTGAGCCCACGACGACTTTATAGTAGGCTAGGTATCGTTTGTTTTTTAAAACTCAACCAAGACCGAAGCTAATAAATTCAGACAAATTGCAGCGACAATCCGAAGGAAAATACGTTCTCATATTTTAACAAATCCGGAAGAAGAGTAAAATTTCAGTACATACCTAAATACAAAATACCACCAGAATGGGCTGGGTAGAAATCTTAACAGCAACAATACACCTCTCAACAACCAAAACCGGGCTCTACAACATACAATTTACTAAGCTTATGAGCCAAATTGAATGAAACTCGGCCAAAATACTTCAACAATCAACAACAGCGAGAAGACGGGATTTCGGATCCCAAAACACTATTTGGAAACCCAGAAGATTGAAGCAAGTAGCAGCAATTCCAAGCAATTGTTGAGATTTTTCTTTTAAACCTATTTTTTCTCTATTTTTAGCAAATATTTTATCTCCGAACTTTGAGAGAATCTCGAAGTTATAAATCTTCGAGCTGTTGTTTTTTTTTACAATTTCGACTGTTTCTTCTTTATTGGTCCTGCTAATGGCTAAATGGATGATTAAAGATGTGGAGTTGGGTTTTGGAATGGGGGTGTGAGGACGGTGAGGGAGTTTGGTTGCCGCACCATTTCTGTTCGAGATTAAAGGAGGGGGAAGGGATCTGATGGTTAGAGGTGATGAAAGAATGGAGAAGAAAAGGGAGTAAGCTACATTGTTATTCTCAGAGAATGGCTATGGAGGGTGTGCTGTTTCTTTTGTGTGTAGGGGTCTGATGGATAAAGTCTTTAGGGTTGGGATTTAATTAGAGGGGAATGAGTTATTGGGCCAAGCGGGTCTGTTTTTGGGTCTGGGTGGTTTGGACGGGTTTGGGTAGTTTTTTTGGCTGGGATTTGGGCTTAATTTGGGTACAAGAATTAGCCCAATTCATGTTAAAACCCCTCTTTCATTCCTTTTCATTTGTTTTTCTTTTTCTTCTTCTTTAATTAAAAATCCTAAAATTAAAATCCTAGATTATCTAAAAATGTGAAATTAAACTAATTAACTAATTACAAAAATTATAAAATCTACTTAATCCTAAATTAAAAGAGAAAAATCAATAACCTAAAAATAAAAAGGCAAAAGTGTAAAAATGAAGCATTTTTTTGTGATTTTTATTTTTTAATAAAACAAATAATTAACTAATTAATCCTAAAAATATAAAAATAAATTCTAAATGCAATGCATGATATTTTGGTATTTTTCCATAATTAAAACTTAAACATGCACAAAATACAAACAATTAAACAAAATTCTACAAAAATTCATATAAAATGGCAAATGATCGGAAAAATCTATTTTCTTTGATTTTATAGGAGTATTTCATATAGGAGTATCTTACAGCTGCCCCTCTTTGCTCGGAAACACGAAGGGTTTTCGGGCAAAGACAAAATGAGCAATTACGAGCGATTTTTGCCTGTTTGGAAACTCCATGAGAAGCATCTTTTGAAAAGATCTAACCAAACTTTGCTTCGGAGGTTGCCTACATATTCTTGGCTATAAAGGAATCAGGTCAGTGTAGTTCTGGAAATTTTGGTAGCTGGGACTACCGGGAAACTGTGGTTTCATTGTTGTTGCCACTGTTTATGCTTGTTGAGCTCCTTATTACACCAAAATGAAAAATAAAAAGCTAAACTAGCTAAACCTATCAATTACGAGTTATAAGATTCCTATGTATAATCCTTCTAAAGCTTGATCTTGAGTCTTGGATGGTTCTTCTCGTAGACTCTGATCTGAATCTTGATGCTCGTTAGCTGCAACCGCTAGTTCATTCATTTTAGCTTTTCAGATTAAGGCAAGACATGCGAAGCTTGTGACTTCAATCAAATTTTGAGTAGTCCGCATCTTTTCTCCGCTTCTGTACCTTGAGTTCAACTTCTTTTCTTGTTTCTTCTTTTCTTTTATTTGGATTGAGACTTCTTCTTTTGGTCATCTCGAACCCTTGTTGACCCGCATTCTTGCCGCGAGCTTCTTTTGCTGCTGACTTGAATTGCATTCTAAAGTAAGTTCCCTTGTTTTCCAGGTGGGTGCCTGATTGCGAACTTGAACTGTCTTCCTTCGAAACTGTCTTCCCTTGAAACTTGAACTGTCTTCCTTCGAAACTACTTTTCCTTGAAACTTGAACTGTCTTCCCTTGTTCTCCAGGTGTGCGCCTGATTGCTGAACTTGACCTATCTTCCTTCGAAACTTGAACCGTTTTCCATGTGGGTGCCTGATTACAACAAAACAGACAAAACAAAAGAAATTTTTCTGCCCCAGTTTGATATCTGTGAGCATTAATCGAATCATGTTATCCAAAAGAATTCTATGAATTTAAAAGCTAAATCCCATTACCCAGGAGGGTCCTGAAAACTAAAGTTAAATCTCAACCTAAGAGTGAAAATTTGAAAGCTAAATTCTATTTCCTAAAGGTAAAACTTACGCTAAATCTCATTGTCTATGAGGATCCCTAAAACTTAAAACTACATCCCATTATCCAGGAGGGTCCTGATTTCAAGACAACTAAAGATTGATAATTTAAGAAAACTAAAATTAACCTTTTTTTTTTCAATCCAGAATTCTTTTTTTTTTAAATATTCTAGGAAAAACTTCGTCAGACTAGGTTTTATATCTTAGGAGAAAAATTCATCAGACTAGGTCTTTTATCTTAGGAGAAAGATTCATCAGACTAAGATTTTGATCCTGGGAGAAAGTTCATCAGACTAGGTCTTTTTTTGGTATCTTAGGACGTTTATCCTGGGAGAAAATTCATCAGACTAGGTTTTATATCTTAGGAGAAAAATTCATCAGACTAAGATTTTGATCCTAGGAGAAAGTTCATCAGACTAGGTCTCTTTTCTACTTCTTTTTAGTATCTTAGGAGAAAGATTCATTAGACTAAGATTTCTATCCTAGGATAAAATTCATCAGACTAGGTCATAGAGATACTAGGGGTGCCTATATTCTTGATTCCACATGTGTCATATTATTCTATCATCTATTCATGGGTTTTAGAAAATACACAAGTTGATAAAGTTTACTTCATGGTATTATTCAAAGGCAAAATGGTCTTATGACACTCTGAAAGATTTTATTGACGTACTTCTCATGTATTGCATTCATGTACATTGACCCATGACTAGATGATGTTATATATGCGTATATATGTATATTATGTATATGGGATATGGGAAAAAGTTTACGGCATTATATATACACCACCACCTGATCAGCTGGTATACGTTGATGATTTTGCCCTAGTGGCCGATATGATATGATGGGATGCCCTCAGAGGCCTGATGATGTAATGAAACATGTACCTATGCACGACATGACATTCATACGCATATGCATGACACTATAATTATTTCATGATTTACAGAGTTATCCAGACTTACAGGTTGAGTAAGTGTCGGGTGCCCGTCGCGGTCCATCGGTTTGGGTCGTGACAAAAGTGGTATCAGAGCAGTTCTATCCTAGGGAGTGTACAAGCCGTGTCTAGTAGAGTCTTGTTTATGGGTGTGTCGTGCATAACACTTATAAGCAGGAGGCTACGTGGCATTTAGGATTGTCATTCTTTCTTCTTACTATAGATCGTGGGGTAGAGCTTAGTTGTAAGAACTCAATTTCCTAAACACTATCTTATTCATAATACGGTGATGCCTACATCCAGAAAGACAGTTGGTAAGAGATTGAATGTGGCTGCGGAAAGAGTTGAGTCAGAGGAACTTGATTTTTCATGATGCTTATGATGAAAAAATGTGTGGTCTTCAACATAACATGTGTAAACTAAGTCGTGTAAGCTTCTTGATAAGGTGACTTAAGGCAAGAATATCTACCCACTTTTATGGTTAAAGATAATGAGAGATCCAGAAGATATTCTTAGGAAAAAAATTCATCAGACTAAGATTGCGATCCTAGGATAAGATTCGTCAGACTAGGTTACTTTTTTTGTTATCTTAGGAGAAAGATTCATCAGACTAAGATTTTTATCCTAGGAGAAATTTCATCAGACTAGGTTTTTTATCTTAGGAGAAAGATTCATCAGACTAAGATTTTGATCCTAAGAGAAAATTCATCAGATTAGGTTTTCTATCTTAGGAGAAAGATTCATCAGACTAAGATTTTGATCTTAGGAGAAAGTTCATCAGACTAGGTTCCCTTTTTTGTTATCTTAGGAGAAAGATTCATCAGACTAAGATTTTTATCCTAGGAGAAAATTCATCACACTAAGACGTTTATCCTAGGAGAAAGTTCATCAGACTAGGTCCCTTTTTTTACATATCTTAGGAGAAAGATTCATCAGACTAAGATTTTGATTGGGGGAAAAAATCCATCAGACTAGGACTTTTTATCCTAGGAGGAAAGAAATGTGAAGATCAATGGCAAGATTTAATGCACAATAGCAAGATAAATAAAGGCAAAAATTTGAGAAACTTCCCTCTGTCGGCTTTTCTCTTCTTTTCTTTTTCTTCTCTTTTTTAGTTTTTGTTTTTTTTTTCTTTTTTTTTCTTTTTGAATCACTTTCCTTGCACTGCTTTGTTCCTGTTTCATACAAAGAAAATTTGTTAGTTTTGAAAATGGTGGTCGGTTTGTGGCCTTGAGTCTTGAGCAGCTTGGCTTTTGCTCAATCAGCTTGAATCGATTTCAAGAACTTTTGATCTACATCAACCCTAATTGTTTCACACCCAGTACCATTTATATTTGTTGCTCAATCAGCCTTATCCCAACTGGAGATCTTTTCTTAGATGACCTTTTCTGATATCTTGAATGACTTCCTGCTTTTTGAGTAATTTGTCTGTCATAGTGAATCACAAGTTATCTTTACTTGCACCAAGTTGGCTGACAAGAGCCTTTTGGGGGAGCCTTTGCATGAATCCTCAAGGCATGTTGACAATAACAACTGAGTGTGCTGACCAAATTTACTTTGATGCGACTGAAAAGCTAGTAGCAGATTTTGAAATCTTTTCTTGCTTGTTTTGATAAGGACTAACTCAAGGTGACAGGACTCAATGATGCAAAAAAGCAGTATTAACAAGAAATGTCCTAGTCGGGAAGGATAAAAGGAAGAGTTTTTTTTCCTTTTTTTATTTTGCGGTAACTAGCCGTAATGATCATGACATACATTTTGGACTTAATGACCTGATCTAACCAACTAATCCAATCTTTCCTTTTACCATTCTTATGACCTTTGAAGTCGGACTTGTTTGTGCCAATTCTTTGCATAAACTTTATGTCTCACTTTCGACTAGTGGTGCTCCGAGGGATTTTCACCAACAAATCTCTCTCATTTATTCATCTCTGCTTACCGTCGTCATACAGTGCTCCTGAGGGTTTTCACTAATAAGACTCTCTCATTTTTCTTTTTCTTTTTCTTTTCCCCTTTTTTTGTGAGCAACTCGACGGTGTTCTATGTCGTGTGACAACTGTTGCTCATTGCATGCGTCTCTTGGCATTCTTGAAGGCTGATCAGGAGGTCTTTATTTGGAAGGTTTTTGGATAGGGTTGGAAAGAAAGGACGTCATGAAGGCTCAAAATAGACTCAAAGTAAAGGGGGTTGTAGACTTACAACTCTTGGAATCAACTCTTTCAAAAGTAAAATAAAATCTTTCCCCCAGTTTCAGATACTGGGGATTATTTGGAATTTTTTTCTTTTCCTTTTCTTTGAATTTTTATTTGGTTGGACCAAACCGTGAGGCTACCTACGTATCCTTTTTAAAAGAATCAGGTCTAACGTAGTTCAAACATCTGACCTAACTATATTTTTCATCTTTCTTTCTATTTCTTTTTTCTTTTTCTTTTTTTCCTTTTGTCTTTTTTTTGTTGTTTTCAAAACAAGTTGCCCCGCCTTCTATTTTCTGGGGGCATGGACCTTTGCCAGTTCTTTTCTTCTTTATTTTTTTTCACTTGAATTTTCTAAGAATTGCCACAATTTGTACTCTTGGGGCATGTACCTTTTTTTCTTTTTCTTTTTTTTCTTTTTCACTTGAACTTTCAAAGAGCTGCCCCAGTTTGTACTCTTGGGGCATAGACTTTTATTGTTATCTCATTTTTTCGACTTTTGATTCTAAACTTGATTCCAAAAGAGGATGGTCAAAGAAAATAACACAGGCTCAAAGGGGTGACAAAGGGTATAAAGTGTTTGGATAGCAGAAAAAGGGCCTCCCAACCTCGAGAACGCCAAATATAGTATCTTTTTCCGATCACAGTATTGACGAACATGTCTGTCTTCTTGGTGTGTCGTGGTTACAAGATACTTTCCATCCCTTAATGTCAAACTTTCCAACAAACTTCAATTGATTAAACATCCTCAAGCCCGATCTTCACAATGATTTGAAGGTGAATTTTACTCGACCTTAATTCCAAAGTATTTCAACTCTTTATTCATCCTCAAAAGTGTTTTTTTCAGTTATCCGATTCCAGATTAAATCAATTTTTATGATCTGGCCAAAATTTCCGCATGCATGTCATGTCATTAGAACTAGAGAGAAAAGAACTAAGAACAGAATGACACAAAAGGACAAACTGTATTTCATTGAGTAAAGGATGAAAGGGTTTGACAACAAGAAAAACAACCTAAAATCTGAGTTACAATCCTAAAATAACCCGGATAATGAAAATAGCAACAGAACAGACAGACAAGACTCACACAAATAGAATGGACGGATAGAAGAGTTTGACTCAATAAAAAAAATAAAATCTAGATGACAACCCTGAAATAACCCAGATAGTAGAAAGAACATCAAAACAAGCTACCAAGATTTATTCCTAGTAAGGAGAGGATGACTTTTAAATTTCTAAGCTTGATATTTAGCCACAAATTTGCTCATCAAAATCACAATGACCTCCAATTTCAGTCGGCAAGTTCCCTAGAGGATCCTCATACTCCATGTCACCACGTATCATCTCCAAAAAGTGTGCATCATTATATGCAGGTAAAGGATTCTGCGTGATATTCTGGGTGTCACTGTCTTGGATCACAATCAGGTTTTCTTGGATCATCATTTCCATTTCTTTTTTCAAATTCCGACAGCTTTCAACATTGTGCCCCTGGGCATTGGAATGGTATTCACACCTTTTAGAATGGTCAAAGCTTATTGCACGTGGGTCCACATGATTTGGAGGAATAGGTGCAGTCATGTTATAATGCTTTAATTTCTCAAACAAGCTTGAATATGACTCTCCTATTGGTGTAAAATTATCTTTTAACATTTGTTGCCCTCTATACCCTTGGCTTGGATATGGGTTATAAGGTACTTGAAAATTTTGTGGAGGTTGGTAGAGATTTTGTGATGCTTGTGCTCGCCTTCTGGGGTGTTTTGGAGGCCGAGCAACATACTGAGGTGCAGCAACAGAGTATTGAGGGTTCTGAGGTGGATAATACTACTCAGGGGAGTCATGGAAAACCTGAGGAGGCTGCTCATACCTTCGAGATGTTCTCCTGGGACCTCTTCTCGAACCTGATGTCATCATGCTTTCTTCAACCTTCTCATTCGTGTCACCAAAATTATCGGATTCAATCTGGACAACCTAAGTTGCGGCTTTGAGAACAGTTTGACTTATAATTCTGCCTATCTTAAGGCCATTCTCTACCATTTCTCCCATTTTGATTTCTTCCGAGAAGGATTTTCCAATTGCGGACATCATGTTTTGAAAGTAATCTGGCTCTTGTGCCTGAACGAAGACAGTGATTAGCTCGTGGTCATCCATGGGTGGCTTAACTCTAGCTTCTTGCTCTCTCCATTTAATGGCATATTCCCTGAACCTTTTACTTGGTTTCTTCTTCAGGTTTGAAAGGGAATTGCGGTCTGGGACAATGTCAATGTTGTATTGGAACTGTTTGACAAAGGCATGTGCCATGTCATCCCAGACGTACCAGCAAGATATGTCTTGATCCATAAATCATTCGAATGCTACTCCCGTAAGGCTTTCCCCAAAATAAGCTATTAGCAATTCTTCATTTCTTCCCACACCTCTTAGTTGATTGTAATACCTTTTCAGGTGGGCTATAGGGTCTCTATGTCCATCATACTTTTCAAATCTGGGAGTATTGAAACCAGGCGGCAAGTGGACATCGGGGAACATACATAGATCCTTGAAGGTAATACTCTTTTGACCTGCCAACCCTTGCATGTTTTCTAACTATTGTTCTAAGTTTTTCACTCTTTGGGTCATTTCTTTCTGTGCCATCTTTCGGGCAGGCTTCTTAATGTTTGCAGGAAGATCAAAAAAGTACGAATGGTACTCAGGAGAGTGGTACTACTCTTGCTGGGTAGCAAATTGTGACTCATGACAAAGCTGTCCTTGGCCATTGGCCCATGCTTGACACGTTTTGGTCATTTGCTATTTCAGTATTCTATTTTCCTCAACCACAGTAGACTCTTGTTGAAACCCTCTGACCCTGAGTCTCTTGAGCACTTGTAACAGCTTCGATGTCAGTTATCATTTTTTCTTGGATCTTGTGTTGTCCTCTTACCACAAACCGACCACCTCAAACTTTCTTCACAATTAAAACAAAAGAGACGTTAGAATGGACTCAGTCGATCCTTATTATTATCATCATTTTTTCACTTTTGTTTTTTTATTTTTTTCATTTTTTTTTCATTTTTCTTTTCAATGGTTGATCGAACTTGATGTGGGTTGCCTACGAATCATGTGGGAACATGAATCAGATCTTGTGTAGTTCGGAAAGATTAGGGATAAAGAAAATAAACTAACTCTTTTTTTGGATTTTGGACTTTTTTGTTGAATTTATGAAAGAGATACTTCGGAAGAAACTATTTTTTTGAATCTTGAATTTTCTTTTGAATTTTCGAAAGAAGAATAAAAATATTTTTGGATTTTGAGAGAGATTAAAAGAAAATATTTTTGTATTTTTAAAAATTGGGATCTAAAAGAAAGACTTTCTAAAGAAGAAAGTAATGGAAAATATTTTTCGATTTTTTAAAAATTGTGGGCCGGAACCGATGAGGTTTGCCTACGTATCTCACATCCAGTGAGAATCAGACCCGCGTAGTTCTCCAGTTTTGACGGAACAAAAGAAAATATGACTTATTTTGAAATGACTTTCTTTTTTTTTTTCAAAATTTTGTTAGAATTTCAGGATAATTCAAATACCTACCTCTCACTCTCTTTTCTATTTTCTCCTTCTTTTTTTTGGATTTTCTCTTCTTTTTTTTCATTTTCTTTTCCTATTCTAGAAGTCAGTCAACATGCAAGCTGAAATAGACAGTTACGCAAGTAGCACGTAAGATGCACCAGGATGGTCTTTTTAATTTGGGTACACCTGTCCTAAACGGACCCAACCCCTGTGTTGAGTCCCCAAAGTTAGATGCACGTGATGCAAACAAGCGTTCGTACTAGGGATCTGGCATGAGGCTATGTTATTCTAGATTTAAAAAACCTGGGTGTATTGTTCTAGAACTGGTTTGCCCGAGCAAACAGCTCGATCCGGGGGGCAGCGTACCAGGAATACAGAAGCTTCACCGGCTTTGCAACTTGTCCGAACCTCGGTCTAAAATTGGGATATGACTCTAATAGAAAAGAAGTCACACGAAGTGCACACTTCCCAGATGATTTAGAAGACTCAGAGAGAAGAAGGGTTTCGTAATAATTTATATACACTTCACGCAAAATCAAAGCGATAAAAAATGACATTTAGAACATTAGGCTCAAACATGTAAAGATCAGATAACAAATAAAAGTCAATCATAACAGTTATTCTAAGCTCGAATTCTGAACCCTGAACTAGAGATTCTGGGTTCTTGTCCCCAGTAGAGTCGCCAGAGCTGTCACACCTCCTTTTTACACACCCGAAGGTATATATAGGGAGTTTTTCCAATTTAAGTGACATTATTCAAAATGGGATTATTTAATTATCCGAGTCGCCACTTGGAATATTTATTGGTGTCCCAAGTCACCGGTTTTATTTTAAATCCCAAATCGAGGAAAATTCGACTTTCCTTTTGAAATATGCGAACCAAAATTTCTAGATAAGGAATTCTATTAACCCGGGAGAAGATGTTAGGAATTCGCGGGTTCCGTAGTTCGAGCACGGTCTCTTAAATTATTAAAATTGACATATTATCTGATTTTAATACATGTTTTAGCCTATGGTATATTTTAACTTATTAACCGCTTTTTAATTATTTTTAGGAAAGATTTAACATTATTTAAAACACGCCTTGAACCACGCCACATGAAATGCACCCGTGGTCCGCGACATATTTTATTTAACGTTGTTGAAAATCGAAGTTGGGTCACATGAAATGCACACTCGAGTTTAAGGAAATTAATTTAAATTGCGCGCCTAAAGCAACTACGCACTTTCAGGTTTGCAAGGGCCATGGAGAATTCACTAATGGCACACCTTGATTTCTAAAGAGTTAAAATTAATTAAGTGAGGGCCATGGGTTTTGGAATTTTATTTGGCATGGCACACCTCAAATTATTTCAAAAGGGTTTTATTATCCAAAATTATTATGATCGGGTCACATGAAATGCACCCCCGAATTTGGGAATTAGGCATCATGACTATGTCATGGGAACCGTACTCATGGCCACGATAATTTATTAATAATCGCGCCTAAAGAAAGCTACGAATTAAGAATTATTCTTCTAAACTAGTCTTGCAAACTTCAGCTTCTAGGAATTTCCAACAAAATCAGGTGTATTCATAAAAAACACCTAATGAATTATTAGCAAATTACTGTTAATGAATCATTTTCCCACATTATTGATGCAACAAAAAAAGGGAACATTTAGGCCGAAACAACAATTAATGAGTTCAATTTGGCCATGTACTTTATACAAGAATTCAAGAGTACGGATCATACAAAAATTACTCACGACTTCAACTAATATCCAATTGTGCGTGAAAATCATATTATCATTTGTTCTTGGCTAAAGCACCACAAGCCAACAAATTACCAACCCAAAAGAAATATCACATTCTCTTATCACCATGCAAATCAGAACAGTAAAATGGGCTAGTGTACACATATAGACAATATAATATCTCATTCACTAACAAAAATATTTAAAAATGATGCACATAACTTCAAAATGAGTACTGCCAATATTGTGACATCCATTACTTTTGAGCCCACGACGACTTTATAGTAGGCTAGGTATCGTTTGTTTTTTAAAACTCTACCAAGACCGAAGCTAATAAATTTAGACAAATTGCAGCGACAATCCGAAGGAAAATACGTTCTCATATTGTAACAAATCCGGAAGAAGAGTAAAATTTCAGTACATACCTAAATACAAAATACCACCAGAATGGGCTGGGTAGAAATCTTAACAGCAACAATACACCTCTCAACAACCAAAAACGGCCTCTACAACATATGATTTACTAAGCTCATGAGCCAAATTGAACGAAACTCGGCCAAAATACTTCAGCAATTAAGAACAGCGAGAAGACGGGATTTCAGATCCCAAAACACTACTTGGAAACCCAGAAGATTGAAGCAAGTAGCAGTAATTCCAAGAAATTGCTGAGATTTTTCTTTTAAACCTATTTTTCTCTATTTTTTAGCAAATATTTTATCTCCAAGATTTGAAGAATGTGAGAATCACGAAGTTATAAATCTTCAAGTTGTTGCTTTTTTTACAGTTTCGACTGTTTCTTCTTTATTGGTCCTACTAATGGCTGAATGGATGATTAATGTTTTGGAGTTAGGTTTTGGAATGGGGTGTGAGGACGGTGAGGGAGTTTGGTTGCCGCGCCTTTTCTGTTCGAGATTAAAGGAGGGGGAAGGGATCTGATGGTTAGAGGTGATGAAAGAATGGAGGAGAAAAGTGTGACGACCCGACTAGTCGTCTCATGAGTTACCTCTCCATTTTCCCCTATTTTAGCTTCTTTACACTTCGTTACCCGTGTTTTATGTGATCGGGTTGATTAGTCCGAGTTCGGAGAGGATTTGGTAAGAAATGAGACACTTAGTCTCTTTTAAGAAGGCTTAAGTTGGAAAAGTCAATCAGATGTTGACTTATGTGTTAGAAGGCTCGGAAGTGAGTTTCGATGGTTCGGTTAGCTTCGAGAGGTGATTTGTGACTTAGGAGTGCGATCAGAATGGGTTTTAGAGGTCCGGAGTAGAATTAGGCTTGAATTGGCAAAGTTGATATTTTGGCGATTTCCGGTTAATAGGCGAGATTTTGATCCCGGGGTCAGGATGGAATTCCGAGAGTTGTAGTAGCATCGTTATGTAATTTGGGATGTTTGTGCAAAATTTCAGATCATTCGAACATATTTTGATTGTGTTTTTGATCGAAAACGTATTTCGGAAGATTTCTCAAAAATTAGGCTTAAATCCGATGTGTTTTGAGTAATTTGATGTTGTTTGAGGTGCTTTGATGACTAGAATAAGTTTGAATAAGGTATTGGGTCATGTTGGTGCTTTTGGTTGAGGTCCCGGGGGCCTCGGGGTGAATTTGGATGGTTATCGGGAAGATTTTGGACTTGAGAGATTTCAGAAGATTGCTGCTTTTGGTATTTCCGCACCTGTGGTTTGGGGACCGTAGGTGCGGCATCGCATGTGCGAAGGAATTTTCGCAGATGCGGATTTGAGGAGAGAGGTCAGAAACCGCAGATGCGGAATAGGAATCGCTCTTGCGGACCCACAGATGCGGTTTTGGCTCGTCAAGTGGATTCCGCAAATGCGGAGAAAATTACCGCAGAAGCGGTACCGCAGGAGCATTGGTGGGGTCGCAAATGCGAAAACCCCTAGGCAAAATGTTTTAAGTTATTTCATCAGCGATTTTGGGTCATTTTTCCTCCATAGTTGGTCTTTTTGAGAGCTTTTTGAAGGAAATCGAAGAGGGATTCAAGGGGAAACGTTTGGAGGTAAGATTTTTGAACCTAAAACTCGAATCTATTGTGAAATCTACCTAGAAAATCATGGAAACTTAAGCTAAAAATGGAAGAACTAGGGCTTGGGATTTTGAATCTTTGATTAGGGATTTGGAGGACCATTTGGGGTCGGATTTGAGAACTTTTGATATGTATGAACTCGTGGGGTGATAAGGAATCTAATGATGTGAAAATTTCTGACTTTCGAGGATTGGGCCCGGGGCTCGGGTTTTGCTAATTTCGTGATTTTCGATATTTTTCGATTGTTTTTGTTTGGGCTCTACTCCCTTAGCATATTGTGATGTATTCGTTCTGATTTTGGATAGATTCGACACGCGTAGAGGACAATTTGAAGGGCAAAGGCGTCGCGAGCTAGAGATTTTGCTGGTTCGAGGTGAGTAATGATTGTAAATGATACTCTGAGGGTTTGAAACCCCTAATTGCACATCGTAGTGTTTCATTGAGGTGAGACACGCGCTGATAATGAGCGTGGAGTTGTTTACTATTGGGGATTGTGACTTGGTCCGTCCCGATTGATGATTTTACTGCGTATTTGACTGAAACCTATTTGTTAGCATCATGATTTGGGATGATTTCCATAGTTGGGCTTCATGACAACTATTTTAACCCTCCGGGGATCTTTATCACTATTTCCTCATTGCTTTGACTTATTACTTTAACTCAGTCTTGTTGATATTTAAAGTTTTACAAACTCAGCCATTGTTACTCATATTTGAAACTTAAATGATGTTTTGGGTTGAGAACTACTGTTTTACTAATGCCCGAGGGGCTTGTGATGATTTTCGGACTGAGTGAGGCCGAGGTCCATATGTGAGGATATGTTGATTGATATGAGTCCGAGGGCCTAGATTCGATGCCACGAGATGGCTTGATATTGCGCTTGGGCCATAAGGGGCCCTTCCGGAGTCTGCACCCCCACAGTGAGCGCGGGTACCTATCATGATCTGAGAGTGAGACCGAGGGGCTGATACTATATTGAGAGTGAGCCCGAAGGGCTGATACTATACTAAGAGTGAGCCTGAGGGGATAATACTGTTCTGAGTGATTGATATTGTGCCGAGGGGCGAATTTCTACTTGTTATTTACTTGTTAAATTACCAGCTTGACTTGTTTTTAAAAGGGATTTCATTCGATTTCTTCACTGATTTACTGCCTTAAGTGATTTTACTGCTTGAAATGGAATTTCTTTGTGCCTTTACGTGTTTTCATACTTTCAGCCATTATTTATAATTATTACTCACTGAGTCGGAGTACTCACATTATTCCCTGCACCATGTGTGCAGATTCAGGCATCGCAGAGTCCGCTCTTGAGTGCTGATCTTCCCAGTCCAGGCAGTGATTCGGAGACTACGAGGTAGTTGTTGGCATCCGCATCCCCATGTTTCCCTTATCTTATCATTTTCATGTTCTTAGAACTATTATATCGGATTTAGTGTTTAGTAGACTTGTATCCGGATTTCTTAGTTGCTCATGACTTGTGACACCCCGGTTTGGGCTGTGTTGGGATGGATCCTACTATTGTTATCATTAAATTCCGCAATTATGGATATTATACCATGTATTATTACTGTTTATGATAAGAACTACCCCGTTCATGATTTGGAGTTGGCTGCCATAGTTCATGCATTGAAAATTTGGAGGCATTACTTGTATGGCGTATCTTGTGAGGTGTTCACTGATCATCGCAGTTTTCAATATTTGTTCAAACAAAAGGATCTTAATTTGAGGCAGCAGAGATGGTTAGAGTTGTTTAAGGATTATGATATCACTATATTGTACCATCCGGGACAGGCCAATGTAGTGGCTGATGCTTTGAGCCGAAAGGAAGTGAGTATGGAAAGTTTGGCATATATTCCAGTTGGGGAGAGACCCCTTGCAATTGACGTTCAGGCCTTGGCCAATCGGTTCGTAAGGTTGGATATTTCGGAGCCCAATCGGGTGTTGGCTTGCGTGGTTTCTCAGTCTTCCTTATTTGATCGCATCAAAGAGCGCCAGTATGATGACTTGCATTTGCTTTTCCTTAAGGATAGAGTTCAGCATGATGATGCCAGAGATGTGACCATCGGTGATGATTGGGTGTTGAGGATACAGGGTCGGATTTGTGTGCCCAATGTAGATGGGCTGAGAGAGTTGATTCTGGAGGAAGCCCATAGCTCGCGGTATTCTATTCATCTGGGTGCCGCGAAGATGTACCAAGATTTGAGGCAGCACTATTAGTGGGGAAGAATGAAGAAAGATAATGTGGGATTTGTAGCTCGGTGTCTCAATTGTCAGCAGGTGAAATATGAGCATCAGAGACCGGGTGGCTTACTTCAGTAGATGATTATTCCCGAGTGGAAGTGGGAGAGGATCACTATGGACTTTGTTTTTGGACTTTCATGGACTTTGAATAAGTTCGATGATATTTGGGTGATTGTGGATCGGTTGACCAAGTCTGCGCACTTTATTCCTATTTGTACTACCTATTCTTTAGAGTGGTTAGCAGAGTTATATATCCGAGAGATTGTTCGGCTGCATGGTGTTCCAGTTTCTATCATTTTAGATCGGGGTACTCAGTTTACTTCCCAGTTTTGGAAGTCTGTTCAGCGAGAGTTGGGTTCTCAGGTGGAGTTGAGCACAACTTTTCACCCTTAGACGGACGGGCAGTCCGAGCGTACTATTCAGATATTGGAGGACATGTTGCGTGCTTGTATTATTAATTTCGGAGGTTCATGGGATAAGTGTCTACCACTTGCAGAGTTTGCTTGCAACAACAGCTACCAGTCGAGTATTCAGATGGCTCCATATGAGGCTTTGTATGGAAGGCGGTGTAGATCTCCAGTTGGTTGGTTTGAGCCCGGCGAGGCTAGGCTATTGGGGACAAATTTTGTTCAGGATGCCTTAGAGAAGGTGAAGGTGACTCAGGAGAGGCTTCGTACAACACAGTCGCGACAGAAGAGTTATGCGGACCGGAAGGTACGAAATGTGTCCTACATGGTTGGTGAGAAGGTCTTGCTGAAGGTTTCGCCCATGAAGGGTGTTATGAGATTTGGGAAGAAAGGAAAGTTGAGTCAGCGGTTCATTGGGCCTTTTGAGGTGCTTCGGAGGATTGGGGAGGTGGCTTATGAGCTTTCTTTGCCACCCAGCCTGTCAAGTGTGCATCCGGTATTTCATGTTTCTATGCTCCGGAAGTATATTGAGGATCCATCTCATGTTTTGGACTTCAGCACGGTTCAGTTGGATGAGGATTTGACCTATGATGTGGAGCCAGTAGCAATTTTGGGTCGTCAGGCTTGAAAGTTGAGGTCAAAGGATATCGTGTTAGTGAAAGTGCAGTGGAGAGGTCGGCCCATAGAGAAGGCTACTTAGGAGACCGAGCGGGAGATGCGAAGAAGATATCCTCACCTGTTTGAGGCTTCAGGTATGTTTCTTGACTCGTTCGAGGACGAACATTTGTTTAAGTTGAGGAGGATGTGACGACCCGACCAGTCATCTCATGAGTTATTGCTTCGTTTTCCCCTATTTTAGCTTCTTTATGCTTCGTTACCAGTGTTTTATGTGATTGGGTTGATTAGCCCGAGTTCGGAGAGGATTTGGTAAGAAATGAGACACTTAGTCTCTTTTAAGAAGGCTTAAGTTGGAAAAGCCAACCGGATGTTGACTTATATGTTAGAAGGCTCGGATGTGAGTTCCGATGGCTCGGTTAGCTTCGAGAGGTGATTTTTGACTTAGGAGTGTGATCAGAATGGGTTTTGGAGGTCCGGAGTAGAATTAGGCTTGAATTGGTGAAGTTGATATTTTGGCGATTTCCGGTTGATAGGCTAGATTTTGATCCGGGGGTCGAGATGGAATTCCGAGAGTTGTAGTAGCTTCGTTATGTCATTTGAGATGTGTATGTAAAATTTCAAGTCATTCGTACATGTTTTGGTTGGGTTTTTGATCGAAAACGTATTTCGGAAGATTTCTAAAAAATTAGGCTTACATCCGATGTGTTTTGAGTAATTTGATGTTGTTTGAGGTGCTTTGATGATTGGAACAAGTTTGAATAAGGTATTGGGTCATGTTTTTGCTTTTGGTTGAGGTCCCGGGGGCCTCGGGGTGAATTCGGATGGTTAACGGGAAGATTTTGGACTTAAGAGATTTCAGAAGATTGCTGCTTCTGGTATTTCCGCACCTGCGGTTTGGGGAACGCAGGTACGGCATCGCATGTGCGAAGGAATTTCCACAGATGCATATTTGAGGAGAGAGGTCAGAAACCGTAAATACGGAATAGGAACCGCACCTGCGGACACACAGATGCGGCAATGTATCACAGATGCGGTTTTGGCTCGTCATGTGGATTCCGCAGATGCGGAGAAAATCACCGCAGAAGCGATACCGCAGGAACGGTGGTGGGCTCGCAGATGTAAAAACCCCTGGGCATAATGTTTTAAGTTATTTCGTCCGCGATTTTGGGTCATTTTTCCTCCATAGTTGGTCTTTTTGAGAGCTTTTTGAAGGAAATCGAAAAGGGATTCAAGGAGAAACGTTTGGAGGTAAGATTTTCGAACCTAAAACTCGAATCTATTGTGAAATCTACCTAGAAAATCATGGAAACTTAAGCTAAAAATGGAAGAACTAGGGCTTGGGATTTTGAATCTTTGATTAAGTATTTGGAGGACCATTTGGGGTCGGATTTGAGAACTTTTGATATGTATGAACTCGTGGGGTGATAAGGAATCTAATGATGTGAAAATTTCTGAGTTTCGAGGATTGGGCCCGGGGCTCGGGTTTTGCTAATTTCGGGATTTTCGATATTTTTCGATTGTTTTTGTTTGGGCTCTACTCCCTTAGCATATTGTGATGTATTCGTTCTGATTTTGGATAGATTCGACACGCGTAGAGGACAATTTGAAGGGCAAAGGCATCGCGAGCTAGAGATTTTGCTGGTTCGAGGTGAGTAATGATTGTAAATGATACTCTGAGGGTTTGAAACCCCGAATTGCACATCGTAGTGTTTCATTGAGGTGAGACGCGCGCTGATAATGAGCGTGGGGTTGTTTACTATTAGGGATTGTGACTTGGTCCGTCCCGATTGATGATTTTACTGCATATTTGACTGAAACCTATTTGTTAGCATCATGATTTGGGATGATTTCCATAGTTGGGCTTCATGACAACTATTTTAACCCTCCGGGGATCTTTATCACTATTTCCTCACTGCTTTGACTTATTACTTTAACTCAGTCCTATTGATATTTACAGTTTTACAAACTCAGCCATTGTTACTCATATTTGAAACTTAAATGATATTTCTAAATGATGTTTTGGGTTGAGAACTACTGTTTTACTAATGCCCGAGGGGCTTGTGATAATTTTCGAACTGAGTGAGGCCGAGGTCCATATGTGAGGATATGTTGATTTATATGAGGCCGAGGGCCTAGATTCGATGCCACGAGATGGCTTGATATTGCGCTTGGGCCATAAGGGGCCCTTCCGGAGTCTGCACCCCCACAGTGAGCGCGGGTACCTATCATGATCTGAGAGTGAGACCGAGGGGCTGATACTGTATTGAGAGTGAGCCCGAAGGGCTGATACTATACTAAGTGTGAGCCTGAGGGGATAATACTGTTCTGAGTGATTGATACTGTGCCGAGGCGCGGATTTCTACTTGTTATTTACTTGTTAAATTACCTGTTTGACTTGTTTTTAAAAGGGATTTCATTCGATTTCTTCACTGATTTATTGCCTTATGTCATTTTACTGCTTGATATGGAATTTCTTTGTGCCTTTACGTGTTTTCATACTTTCAGCCATTATTTATAATTATTACTCACTGAGTCGGAGTACTCACATTATTCCCTGCACCATGTGTGCAGATTCAGGCATCGCAGAGTCCGCTCTTGAGTGTTGATCCTCCCAGTCCAGGCAGTGATTCGGAGACTACGAGGTAGCTGTTGGCATCCGCAGCCCCATGCTTCCCTTATCTTATCATTTTCATGTTCTTAGAACTATTATATCGGATTTAGTGTTCAGTAGACTTGTATCCGGATTTCTTAGTTGCTCATGACTTGTGACACCCCGGTTTGGGCTGTGTTGGGATGGATCCTACTATTGTTATCATTAAATTCCGCAATTATGGATATTATACCATGTATTATTACTGTTTATGATAAGAACTACCCCGTTCATGATTTGGAGTTGGCTGCCATAGTTCATGCATTGAAAATTTGGAGGTATTACTTGTATGGCGTATCTTGTGAGGTATTCACTGATCATCGCAGTTTTCAATATTTGTTCAAACAAAAGGATCTTAATTTGAGGCAGCAGAGATGGTTAGAGTTGTTTAAGGATTATGATATCACTATATTGTACCATCCGGGACAGGCCAATGTAGTGGCTGATGCTTTGAGCCGAAAGGAAGTGAGTATGGAGAGTTTGGCATATATTCCAGTTGGGGAGAGACCCCTTGCAATTAACGTTCAGGCCTTGGCCAATCGGTTCGTAAGGTTGGATATTTCGGAGCCCAATCGGGTGTTGGCTTGCGTGGTTTCTCGGTCTTCCTTATTTAATCGCATCAAAGAGCGCCAGTATGATGACCTGCATTTGCTTTTCTTAAGGATAGAGTTCAGCATGATGATGCCAGAGATGTGACCATCGGTGATGATTGGGTGTTAAGGATACAGGGTCGGATTTGTGTGCCCAATGTAGATGGGCTGAGAGAGTTGATTCTGGAGGCAGCCTATAGCTCGTGGTATTCTATTCATCCGGGTGCCGCGAAGATGTACCAAGATTTGAGGCAGCACTATTGGTGGGGAAGAATGAAGAAAGATATTGTGGGATTTGTAGCTCGGTGTCTCAATTGTCAGCAGGTGAAATATGAGCATCGGAGACCGGGTGGCTTACTTCAGCAGATGGTTATTCCTGAGTGGAAGTGGGAGAGGATCAATATGGACTTTGTTGTTGGACTTCCATGGACTTTGAAGAAGTTCGATGCTATTTGGGTGATTGTGGATCGGCTGACCAAGTCTGCGCACTTCATTCCTATCTGTACTACCTATTCTTTAGAGTGGTTAGCAGAGTTATATATCCGAGAGATTGTTCGGCTGCATGGTGTTCCAGTTTCTATCATTTTAGATCGGGGTACTCAGTTTACTTCCCAGTTTTGGAAGTCTATTCAGCGAGAGTTGGGTTTTCAGGTGGAGTTGAGCACAGCTTTTCACCCTTAGACGGATGGGCAGTCCGAGCGTACTATTCAGATATTGGAGGACATGTTGCGTGCTTGTATTATTAATTTCGGAGGTTCATGGGATAAGTGTCTACCACTTGCAGAGTTTGCTTGCAACAACAGCTACCAGTCGAGTATTCAGATGGCTCCATATGAGGCTTTGTATGGAAGGCGGTGTAGATCTCCAGTTGGTTGGTTTGAGCCCGGTGAGGCTAGGCTACTGGGGACAAATTTGGTTCAGGATGCCTTAGAGAAGGTGAAGGTGACTCAGGAGAGGCTTCGTACAACTCAGTCGCGACAGAAGAGTTATGCGGACCGGAAGGTACGGAATGTGTCCTACATGGTTGGTGAGAAGGTCTTGCTGAAGGTTTCGCCCATGAAGGGTGTTATGAGATTTGGGAAGAAAGGAAAGTTGAGTCTGCGGTTCATTGGGCCTTTTGAGGTGCTTCGGAGGATTGGGGAGGTGGCTTATGAGCTTGCTTTGCCACCCAGCCTGTCAAGTGTGCATCCGGTATTTCATGTTTCTATGCTCCGAAAGTATATTGAGGATCCATCTCATGTTTTGGACTTCAGCACGGTTCAGTTGGATGATGATTTGACCTATGATGTGGAGCCAGTAGCAATTTTGGGTCGTCAGGTTCGAAAGTTGAGGTCAAAGGATATCGCGTTAGTGAAAGTGCAGTGGAGAGGTTGGCCCATAGAGGAGGCTACCTAGGAGACCGAGCGGGAGATGCGAAGAAGATATCCTCACCTGTTTGAGGCTTCAGGTATGTTTCTTGACTCGTTCGAGGACGAACATTTGTTTAAGTTGGGGAGGATGTGACGACCCGGCCAGTCGTCTCATGAGTTATTGCTTCGTTTTCCCCTATTTTAGCTTCTTTATGCTTCGTTACCAGTGTTTTATGTGATTGTGTTGATTAGCCCGAGTTCGGAGAGGATTTGGTAAGAAATGAGACACTTAGTCTCTTTTAAGAAGGCTTAAGTTGGAAAAGCCAACCGGATGTTGACTTATGTGTTAGAAGGCTCGAATGTGAGTTCCGATGGCTCGGTTAGCTTCGAGAGGTGATTTTTGACTTAGGAGTGTGATCAGAATGGGTTTTGGAGGTCCGGAGTAGAATTAGGCTTGAATTGGTGAAGTTGATATTTTGGCGATTTCCGGTTGATAGGCGAGATTTTGATCCGTGGGTCGATATGGAATTCCGAGAGTTGTAGTAGCTTCGTTATGTCATTTGAGATGTGTGTGTAAAATTTCAAGTCATTCGGACATGTTTTGGTTGGGTTTTTGATCGAAAACGTATTTCGGAAGATTTCTAAAAAATTAGGCTTAAATCCGATGTGTTTTGAGTAATTTGATGTTGTTTGAGGTGCTTTGATGATTGGAACAAGTTTGAATAAGGTATTGGGTCATGTTGTTGCTTTTGGTTGAGGTCCCGGGGGCCTCGGGGTGAATTCGGATGGTTAACGGGAAGATTTTGGACTTAAGAGATTTCAGAAGATTGCTGTTTCTGGTATTTCCGCACCTGCGGTTTGGGGAACGCAGGTACGGCATCGCATGTGCGAAGGAATTTCCAAAGATGCGTATTTGAGGAGAGAGGTCAGAAACCGTAAATACGGAATAGGAACCGCACCTGCGGACATACAGATGTGGCAATGTATCGCAGATGCGGTTTTGGCTCGTCATGTGGATTCCGCAGATGCGGAGAAAATCACCGCAGAAGCGATACCGCAGGAACGGTGGTGGGCTCGCAGATGTGAAAACCCCTGGGCATAATGTTTTAAGTTATTTCGTCCGTGATTTTGGGTCATTTTTCCTCCATAGTTGGTCTTTTTGAGAGCTTTTTGAAGGAAATCGAAAAGGGATTCAAGGAGAAACGTTTGGAGGTAAGATTTTCGAACCTAAAACTCGAATCTATTGTGAAATCTACCTAGAAAATCATGGAAACTTAAGCTAAAAATGGAAGAACTAGGGCTTGGGATTTTGAATCTTTGATTGGGGATTTGGAGGACCATTTTGGGTCGGATTTGAGAACTTTTGATATGTATGAACTCGTGGGGTGATAAGGAATCTAATGATGTGAAAATTTTTGGGTTTCGAGGAGTGGGCCTAGGGCTCGTGTTTTGCTAATTTCGGGATTTTAGATATTTTTCGATTGTTTTTGTTTGGGCTTTGCTCCCTTAGCATATTGTGATGTATTCGTTCTGATTTTGGATAGATTCGACGCGCGTGGAGGACAATTTGAAGGGCAAACGCGTCGCGAGGTAGAGATTTCGCTTGTTCGAGGTGAGTAATGATTGTAAATGATACTCTGAGGGTTTGAAACTGTCACGACCCAAATCCCCGAACCCGGTCGTGATGGCGCCTCTCGTGAAGACAAGGCCAACCAGACCAAAATAGAACACCTCTTTTAAACATTTAACCATCATAAACAGTAGTAACATCTAATATAATGCTCATAAATTGCGGAATTTAACGATAATAACAGCAGGAACCATCCCGACACAGCCCAAATCGGGGTGTCACAAGTCATGAGCTACTACAGAATCTGCTACAAGTCTAAAAGTACGGAATCCGATACAACAGTCTGAAGAAAACATAAATGATAGAGGATAAGAGAGACAAGGGCTGCAGACGTCAACAGCCACCTCATAACTCCAAATCACTGCCTAGCCTGGAAGGAATCAACCCTCAGGTGTGGACTCTGCTATACCTGAATCTACACACACGGTGCAGAGAGTAATGTGAGTACTCCGACTCAGTGAGTGATAATTACAAATAATGGCTGAAAGTATGAAAACACGTAAAGGCACAAAGCAATTACATATCAAGCAGTAAAATCATTTAAAGTAGTAAATCAGTGATGAAATCAAATGATATTCCCTTTTAAAACAAGTAAAACGGGTAATTAAGAAGTAGAAATCCGCCCCTCGGGCATAGTATCAACCGCTCAGCATAGTATCAGCCCCTCGGGCTCACTCTCAGTACAGTATCAGCCCCTCGGGCTACCTCACAATCACTCAGCATAATGGTCAGCCATTGTTACCTGACCAAATTGCATCAAACAGTGTCATTGTTACCACTGTTTCAAATCACATGGGTACCCGCGCTCACTGTGGGTGTGCAGACTCTAGAGGGGCCCCTTACGACCCAAGCGTTATATCAAGCCACCTCGTGGGATCATCACTCAGCATATCCTCACATCACTCAAGCCACCGCATGGCATAAATAGTATCTCAGGCCCTCGGCCTCATATCACTCAGCATATCCTCACATATGGCCCTCGGCCTCACTCAGTCCAGAAATCATCATAAGCCCCTTGGGCATTAGTAAAATAGTAGTTCTCAGCCCAAAACATGATGTAGAAATATCATCTAAGTTTCAAATATGAGTAAAAGTGGCTGAGTTTGTAGAACAGTAGATATCAATAGGACTGAGTTCAAATAATAAGTCAAGTAGTGAGGAAAAAGTGATAAAAATCCCCGAAGGGTTCAAATAGTTGGCACGAAGCCCAAATATGGCAATCAGCCCAAATCATGATGGTAACAAATGAATTTCAGTCAAATATTCAGTAAAATCATCAATCGGGATGGACCAAGTCACAATCCTCAGTAGTGAAAGACCCCACACTCATCATCCAACACGTATCTAGCCTCGATATAGCACTACGATGTGCAATCCGGGGTTTCAAACCCTCAGGACATCATTTACAACCATTACACACCTCGAACTGGCTAATTCTTTAGCTCGCGATGCCTTTGCCCCTCGAATTGGCCTCCACGCGCATCGAATCTATCCAAAATCAGAACGAATACGTCACAATATGCTAAGGGAACAAAGCCCAAGTGAAAACATTCGAAAAATATCAAAAAACTCAAAATTAGCAAAACCCGAGCCCCGGGCCCACATTTCGGAATCGGGTAAAATTTACATTTTCAGAATCCTCATACCCTCACTACTCCAACCATACCAAAATTATCCAATTCGGATATCATTTGGTCCTTCAAATCATCATTTTATATTTTTGAAAGGTTCCACAATTTTCTTCCCAAATTCCATCTCAAATCACGAATTAAATAATGAATTCAGTGATAGATTCATGTATTCTAGCCAAATCTGAGTTAAAATAGATTCATGTATTCTAGCCAAATCTGAGTTAAAATCACTTACCCCGATGAATTTCTTGAAAAACCTTCGAAACATCACCAAAATCCGAGCTCTCTAGGTCAAAATATGAAATAAAACCCAAAACCTCATATTTATAGGTACCCCTCAGGTTTCTAGCTCACGCGGCCTCACCAAAATGCACGCGGTCCGTGCAAGCCACTGCGGTCCGCGCAAAGGCAATGCGCGGCCGCACAGGCCTCCCTCTACAGTAACAGGCTTTAGTATTTTGGCCTTATCTTTTGCTACAGATGTCCAAATTGCGATATCTTTACCTTTCTGGAAACTAGACACGAAGGGATAAAACTTTCATTTTTGAATCACTTCACAATTTCTTGTGAATAAAAAGATATGAGCTTCCTAAGTAGGACCAGCTGTTCGTTCCCCCACGCGGCCGCACACCACTTTGCGCGGTCCGCATGACACCTACCGCGGCCGCATCTGACTTTGTGCTGTCCGCACGGAACTCACCGCGGCCGCGCTCGACTTTGTGCGGACCGCATTGTTGAGTTCTGGGGCCTGCAACCCCTGTAGGCCTGCTACAGCTATGATTTTTGCACTAAAACATCTCGGAACCTACCCGGAACTCCCGAAACTTCAAACCAATTGTACCAACACATCTCATGACATCGTTCAAACTTGCTCAATACTTCGGAACGCTCACAACAACATCAAATCATCAATTTAACATAGGAGTCAGGCCTAAGAACTCCAAAAACTCTTAAATTATGCTTTCGATCAAAAAGTCTATCAAATCTCGTCCGAATGACCTGAAATTTTGCACACACATCCCAAATGACACAATGAAGCTACTGCAACTCTCGGAATTTCATTTCGACCCCTATATCAAAATCTCGCCTATCAACCGGAATTTTCCAAAATATCAATTTAGCCAATTCAAGCCTAAGTCTTCTCTACCACTCCAAAACCTATTCCGATCGTGCTCCTAAGTAACAAATCACCTCCCGAAGCTAACCGAACCATCAGAACTCACTTCCAGCCTTCTAACACATAAGTCAACATCCGATTGACTTTTCCAACTTAAGCATTCTTAAAAGAGACTAAGTGTCCCATTTCTTACCAAATCCTCTCCGAACTAGAACTAATCAACTCGATCACAAAAAAACATGGATAACGAAGCGTAAAGAAGCTGAAATGGGAAAAATGGAGTGGTAACTCATGAGACGACTGGCCGGGTCATCACATCCTCCCCAACTTAAACAAACGTTCGTCCTCGAACGAGTCAAGTAACATACCTGAAGCCTCAAGTAGGTAAGGATATCTACTCCGTATCTCCCGCTCGGTCTCCCAGGTAGCCTCCTCCGCGGGCCGACCTCTCTACTGCACCTTCACTGAAGCTATATCCTTTGACCTCAACTTTCGAACCTGGCGACCCAAAATAGCTACTGGCTCCACATCAAAGGTCAAATCGTCATCCAACTGAACCGTGCTGAAGTCCAAAACATGAGACGGATCCCCAATATACTTCTGGAGCATAGAAACATGAAATACCGGATGCACACTCGACAGGCTGGGTGGCAAGGCAAGCTCATAAGCCACCTACCCAATCCTCCGAAGCACCTCAAAAGGCCTAATGAACCGAGAACTTAACTTGCCTTTCTTCCCAAATCTCATAACACCCTTCATGGGTGAAACCTTCAGCAAGACCTTCTCACCGACCATGTAGGACACATCTCGAACCTTCCGGTCCGCATAACTCTTCTGACGTGACTGCTATACGAAGCCTCTCCTGAATCACATTCACCTTCTCTAAGGCATCCTGAACCAAATCTGTCCCCAATAGTCTAGCCTCGCCAGGCTCGAACCAACCCACCAGAGATCTACACAGCCTCCCGTACAAAGCCTCAAATGGAACCATCTGAATACTCGGCTGGTAGCTGTTGTTGTAAGCAAACTCTGCAAGTGGTAGAAACCCATCCCATGGACCTCCAAAGTCAATAACACAAGCATGCAACATGTCCTCCAATATTTGAATAGTACGCTCGGACTGTCCGTCCGTCTGAGGATGAAACATTGTGCTCAACTCCACCTGAGTACCCAACTCTCTCTGCACGGCTCTCCAAAACTGCGAAGTAAACTGAGTACCTCTGTCTGAGATGATGGAAATAGGAGTACCATGCAACCAAACAATCTCCCGGATATAAATCCCTGCCAACCGCTCTGAAGAATAGGTAGTACACACAGGAATGAAGTGTGCAGACTTGGTCAGCCGATCCACAATCACCCAAATAGCATCGAACTTCTTCAAAGTCCGAGGAAGTCCAAACACAAAGTCCATAGTGATTCTCTCCCACTTCCACTCGGGAATAACCATCTGCTAAAACAAACCACCCGGTCTCTGATGCTCATACTTCACCTGCTGACAGTTGAGACACCGAGCTACAAATCCCACAATATCTTTCTTCATTCTTCTCCACCAATAGTGCTGCCTCAAATCCTGATACATCTTCGCGGCACCCAGATGAAGGGAATACCGCGAGCTATGGGCCTCCTCCAGAATCAACTTTCTAAGCCCATCCACATTGGGCACACAAATCCGTCCCTGCATCCTCAACACACCATCATCACCGATGGTCACATCTCTGGCATCATCATGCTGGACTTTGTCCCTAAGGACAAGCAAATGTGGATCATCATACTGGTGCTCTCTGATGCGATCATATAAATAAGACCGAGAAACAACACAAGCCAACACCCGACTGGGTTCCGAAATATCCAACCTCACGAACTGATTGGCCAAGGCCTGAACATCAACCACAAGAGGTCTCTCCCCAACTAGAATATATGCCAAACTCCCCATACTCACTGCCTTTCGGCTCAAAGCATCGGCCACCATATTGGCCTTTCCCACATGGTACAGAATAGTGATATCATAATCCTTAAGCAACTCCAACCATCTCCGCTGCCTCAAATTAAAATCTTTTTGCTTGAACAAATGCTGAAGACTGCGATGATCAGTGAACACCTCACAAGATACGCCATACAAGTAATGCCTCCAAATCTTCAATGCGTGAACGATGACAGCCAACTCCAAATCATGAACGGGGTAGTTCTTCTCATAGGGCTTCAACTGCCGAGAAGCATAAGCAATAACTCTACCCTCCTCCATCAACACACAACCAATCCCAACTCTTGAAGCATCACAATACACAGTATATGAACCTGAAGCTGATGACAAAACCAACACTGGAGTTGTGGTCAAGGCTGTCTTTAGCTTCTGAAAGATCTCCTCACACTCGTCCGACCATACAAATGGAGCACCCGTCTGAGTAAACTTGTTCAAGGGCGATGCAATGGAGGAAAATCCCTGAACAAACCGGCGATAATAGTCTGCTAACCCAAGAAAGCTACGAATCTCTGTGGCTGAGGACGGTCTGGGCCAACTCTGAACTGCCTCTATCTTCTTCGGATCAACCTGTATACCCTCGTTGTACACCACGTGCCCCAAGAAAGCCACTGAACTGAGCCAAAACTCACACTTGGAGAATTTTGCATAAAGCTTCTCCTCCCTCAGTCTCTGCAACACAACTCTCAAATGCTCTGCGTGCTCCTCCTAACTATGCGAGTACACCAGAATATCATCAATGAATACAATAACGAACGAATCCAGATAAGGCCAAATGCATTGTTCATCAAATGCATGAATGCTGTTGGGGCATTGGTTAGCCCGAAGGACATAACAAGAAACTCATAATGACCATATCTGGTCTTGAAAGCAGTTTTAAGAATATCTGAATCCCTGATCTTCAACTGGTGATAACCTGAACGGAGATCAATCTTGGAGAACACCCTCGCTCCCTGAAGCTGATCAAATAAATCATCAATGTGAGGCAAAGGATACTTGTTCTTAATTGTTACTTTGTTCAATTACCTATAATCAATGCACATTCTCATCGTGCCATCCTTCTTCTTCACAAACAAAACCAGTGCACCCCAAGGGGGCACACTAGGCCGAATAAACCCCTTATCTAGGAGTTCCTAAAGCTGTTCTTTTAATTCCTTCAACTCTGCTGGTGCCATACGATATGGCGGAACAGAAATGGGCTGAGTGCCCGGCACCAGGTCAATACCAAAATCAATATCCCTGTCCGGTGGCATGCCCGACAGGTCTGCAGGAAAAACATCGGGAAAATCCCTCACAACTGGGACAGAATCAATACTAGGAGTCTCAGCTCCAACATCCCTCACAAATGCTAGATATGAAAGGCAACCCTTCCCAACCATACGCTGGGCCTTCAAGAAAGAGATCACTCTACTAGGGATATAATCAGTCACACCACACCACTCGATCCACGGTACACCCGACATAGCCAAAGTGACTGTCTTAGCATGGCAGTCTAGAATAGCACGACACGGAGATAGCCAATCCATGACCAAAATGACATAAAAAATCCACCATGCTCAATAGCAATAGATCCACTCGAGTCTCCAGACCCCCAATAGTCACCACACATGACCGACACACACGCTCTACAACAACGGTATCGCCCACTGGGGTAGATACAAAAACAAGTAAAGCAAGAAACTCACAGGGCGTACCCAAATAATGAGCAAAGTATGATGACACATAAGAAAAGGTGGAACCAGGATCAAATAATACAGAGGCATCTCTGTGGCAGACTGAAACAATACCTGTAATGACAGCATCTGAAGCAATAGCATCTGGCCTGCCAGGAAGTGCATAGAAATGAGCCTGACCGCCCCCTGATCGACCTCCCCCTCTGGGGTGACCCCTAGCTGTATGACCTCCACCCCTAACTGGCTGGGCGGGTGGTGAAGTAGCTGGAGCAGAAGTCGAGGGCTGACCCCTCTGCTGAGATGAACTAGCCATACGACGAGGACACTGCCTCCACACATGTCCAAACTCTCCACACTCATAACAACTCCCAGGTGCTGGAGAAGGGAACTGAAGGGAACCCCTCACACCGGAGTGACCAGCTGATGCACTCGGCATAGAAGAACCCTGAGCTGACGGGGCACGAGATGAACTCTGGGCTGGAAGGGCACTGAGTTATGACTATCCCCGCTGAGCTCCATGATGACCATGACTCGAAGATGCCCCGCGATACTCTAGGCGGGCTGACTGAGCATGCCTGAAAGAACGGCCCCTCGAAGAACTACCACTATAACTGCCAGATCCTCGAGGCTTCTTAGCCTCCCTCTCCTCTCGATCTTGATGGCGAACCGTCTCAATCTCGCGAGCGATATCGACAACCTCCTCGAACGTAGCACCCAACACCCTCTCTCGGGTCATAAGAATACGGAGGTGATAGTTAAGGCCATCAACAAATCTCCTGATTCTCTCACGATCTGTCGGGACCATCCAAATGGCATGACGAGCCAACTCAGAAAACCTTGACTCATACTATGACACAGTCATATCCCCCTGTCGCAACCACTCAAACTGTCTACGCAGCTCCTCTCTGCAGGACTGCAGCACATACTTCTCCAAGAAGAGAGTGGAGAACTGCTGTCAAGTAAGGGGCGCTGCTCCAACCGGCCTACGCCTCTCATACGCCTCCCACCATGTGAAGGCAGCCCCAGTAAACTGAAAGGTGGTAAATTCCACACCACTAGTCTCAAGAATCCCTGCTGTACGGAGCATCCACTGACACTTATCAAGAAAACCCTGGGCATCCTCACCCTCGGCACCACTGAATGACGGAGGCTGGAGTCTACCAAACCTCTCAAGACGACGCTGCTCATCATCCGGCATAACTGGCACAATAAACTCCTGAGCTGGTGCAACCGGCTGAGCTGGAGGTACCCCTGGTGTCTGTAGTCCCTGCACTACCTGCTCAGGGGTGTGAGCAGCGGGGGTCTGATTGCCTCCCCCGGCCTGTGAAGTAGCTGCTACTGTAGTGGCTGAAACTGCCTGAGCCAGGCCAGTGCAAACTGATAATATATGTGCCAAGGCCTCTTGAAGACCCGGAACCACGATAGGCACAACTGGTGCCTGAACTGGTGCTGCTAGAGCATCCATAGCGGGATCCTGATCCAGAGTCGGGGCAGCCGGGGCATCAACAGGTGTTGCGCTTGCTGCTTTGCCTCTGCCACGTCCACGACCGCTTTCACGGCCCCTAGTGGCCTCAGTGGGTGGCACTGGTGGTCGTCCACCTACATCCGGTAGCTCGCTTCCTCACCATCTGTGAGAGAATGGAATATCAAAAGTTTAATACTCAGACCAACAAGTTCGCATGACAAGAGTTTCAAGAACATGAAATTTTTCCTAAAGATTCTGCAGCCTCTCGAGGATAAATACAAACGTCTCCGTATCGATCCGCGAGACTCTACTAAACCTGCTCATGACTCGTGAGACCTAAGTAACCTAGGCTTTGATACCAACTTGTCACGACCCAAATCCCCGAACCCGGTCGTGATGGCGCCTCTCGTGAAGACAAGGCCAGCCAAGCCAAAACAGAACACCTCTTTTAAACAGTTAACCATCATAAACAGTAGTAACATATAATATAATGCTCATAAATTGCGGAATTTAACGATAATAACAACAGGAACCATCCCGACACAGCCCAAACTGATGTGTCACAAGTCATGAGCTACTACAGAATCTGCTATAGGTCTACAAAGTACGAAATCCAATACAACAGTGTGAAGAAAACATAAACGATAGAGGATAAGAGAGACAAGGGCTACGGACGTCAACAACCACCTCGTAACTCCAAATCACTGCCTAGCCTGGAAGGAATCAGCGTTCAGGTGCGGACTCTGCTATACCTGAATCTGCACACACGGTGTAGGGAGTAATGTGAGTACTCCGACTCAGTGAGTAATAATTACAAATAATGGCTGAAAGTATGAAAACACGTAAAGGTACAAAGCAATTCCATATCAAGCAGTAAAATCATTTAAAGCAGTAAATTAGTGAAGAAATCAAATGATATTTCCATTTAAAACAAGTAAAACAGGTAATTAAGAAGTAGAAATCCGCCCCTCGGGCACAGTATCAACCGCTCAGTACAGTATCAGCCCCTCGGGCTAACTCATAATCACTCAGCATAATGGTCAGCCATTGTTACCTGACCAAATTGCATCAAACAGTGTCATTGTTACCACTGTTTCAAATCACATGGGTACCCGCGCTCACTGTGGGTGTGCAGACTTCGGAGGGGCCCCTTACGGCCCAAGAGCTATATCAAGCCACCTCGTGGCATCATCACTCAGCATATCCTCACATCAGTCAAGCCACCGCATGGCATAAATAGTATCTCAGGCCCTCGGCCTCATATCACTCAGCATATCC
This sequence comes from Nicotiana sylvestris, assembly GCF_000393655.2. Taxonomy (NCBI): domain Eukaryota; kingdom Viridiplantae; phylum Streptophyta; class Magnoliopsida; order Solanales; family Solanaceae; genus Nicotiana; species Nicotiana sylvestris. The sequence continues at coordinate 152,539,467 of NC_091059.1, forward strand.
TCACATATGGCCCTCGGCCTCACTCAGTCCAGAAATCATCATAAGCCCCTTGTGCATTAGTAAAATAGTAGTTCTCAGCCCAAAACATGATGTAGAAATATCATTTAAGTTTCAAATCTGAGTAAAAGTGGCTGAGTTTCTAAAATAGTAGATATCAACAGGACTGAGTTCAAATAATAGGTCAAGTAGTGAGGAAACAATGATAAAAATCCCCGAAGTGTTCAAATAGTTGGCAATCAGCCCAAATCATGATGGTAACAAATAAATTTCAGTCAAATATTCGGTAAAATCATCAATCTGGATGGACCAAGTCACAATCCTCAGTAGTGAAAGACCCCATGCTCATCATCCAGCGCGTATCTAGCCTCGATATAGCACTAAGATGTGCAATCCGGGGTTTCAAACCCTCAGGACATCATTTACAACCATTACTCACCTCGAACTGGCTAATTCTTTAGCTCGCGACGCCTTTGCCCCTCGAATTGGCCTCCACACGCGTCGAATCTATCCAAAATCAGAACGAATACGTCACAATATGCTAAGGGAACAAAGCCCAAGCGAAAACATTCGAAAAATATCAAAAATCTCGAAATTAGCAAAACCCGAGCCCTGGGACCACCTCTCGGAATTGGGTAAAATTTACATTTTCAGAATCCTCATACCCTCACGAGTCCAACCATACCAAAATTATCCAATTCCGATAATATTTGGTCATTCAAATCATCATTTTATATTTTTGAAAGGTTCCACAATTTTCTTCCCAAATTCCATCTCAAATCACGAATTATATGATGAATTCAGTGATAGATTCATGTATTCTAGCCAAATCTGAGTTAAAATCACTTACCCCGATGAATTTCTTGAAAAACTTTCGGAAATTTTGAACACACATCACAAATGACACAATGAAGCTACTGCAACTCTCGGAATTCCATTCCGACCCCTATATCAAAATCTCGCCAATCAACCGGAATTTGCCAAAATATCAATTTCGCCAATTCAAGCCTAAATCTTCTCTACCACTCCAAAACCTATTCCGATCGCGCTCCTAAGTCACAAATCACCTCCCGAAGCTAACCGAACCATCGGAACTCACTTCCGAGCCTTCTAACACATAAGTCAATATCCGGTTGACTTTTCCAACTTAAGCCTTCTTAAAAGAGACTAAGTGTCCCATTTCTTACCAAATCCTCTCCGAACTCGAACTAATCAACTCGATCACAAAAAAAACACGGATAACAAAGCATAAAGAAGCTGAAATGGGGAAAATGGAGCGGTAACTCATGAGACGACTGGCCAGGTCGTCACAGAAACCCCGGATTGCACATAGTAGTGCTATATTGAGGTGAGACGCACGTTGATAATGAGCGTGGGGTTGTTTACTATTGGGGATTGTGACTTGGTCTGTCCCGATTGACGGTTTTACTGTGTATTTGACTGAAACCTATTTGTTAGCATCATGATTTGGGCTGATTGCCATAGTTGGGCTTCATGCCAACAATTTTAACCCTCCGGGGATCTTTATCACTATTTCCTCACTACTTTGACTTATTACTTGAACTCAGTCCTATTGATATTAACTGTTTTACAAACTCAGCCACTGTTACTCATATTTGAAACTTAATGATATTTTTAAATGATGTTTTAGGTTGAGAACTACTGTTTTACTAATGCCCGAGGGGCTTGTGATAATTTTCGAACTGAGTGAGGCCGAGGGCCATATGTGAGGATATGTTGATTGATATGAGGCCGAGGGCCTAGATTCGATGCCACGGAATGGCTTGATATTGCGTTTGGGCCATAAGAGGCCCCTTCGGAGTCTGCACCCCCACAGTGAGCGCGGGTACCCATCATGATCTAAGAGTGAGCCTGAGGGGCTGATACTGTACTGAGAGTGAGCCCGAGGGGCATATACTGTACTGAGAGTGAGCCCGATAGGCTGATAATGTTCTGAGTGATTGATATTGTGCCGAGGGGCGGATTTCTACTTGTTATTTACTTGTTAAATTACCTGTTTGACTTGTTTTTAAAAGGGATTTCATTCGATTTCTTCACTGATTTACTGCCTTAAGTGATTTTACTACTTGATATGAAATTGCTTTGTGCCTTTACGTGTTTTCATACTTTCAGCCATTATTTATAATTATTACTCACTAAGTCAGAGTACTCACATTACTCCCTGCACCATGTGTGCAGATTCAGGCATTGCAGAGTCCGCTCCTGAGTATTGATCCTCCCAGTCCAGGCAGTGATTCGGAAACTACGAGGTAGCTGTTGGCGTCTGCAGCCCCGTGCCTCCCTTATCTTATCATTTTCATGTTCTTAGAACTATTATATCAGATTTAGTGTTCAGTAGACTTCTATCCGGATTTCTTAGTTGCTCATGACTTGTGACACCCCGGTTTGGGCTGTGTCGGGATGGATCCTACTGTTGTTATCGTTAAATTCCGCAATTTATGGATATTATATCATGTATTATTACTGTTTATGATAATTAACTGCTTAAAGAGGTGGTCCGTTTTAGTCTAACTGGCCTTATCTTCACGAGAGGCGCCATCACTACCGGATTCAAAAATTGGGTCGTGACAAAAAGGGAGTAAGCTACACTGTTATTCTCAGAGAATGGCTATGGAGGGTGTGCCGTTTCTTGTGTGTGTAGGGGTCTGATGGATAAAGTCTTTAGGGTTGGGATTTAATGAGAGGGGAATGGGTTATTAGGCCAGGCGGGTCGATTTTTGGGCCTGGGTGGTTTGGACGGGTTTGGGTAGTTTTTTAGGTGGGAATTTGGGCCTTATTTGGGTACAAGAATTAGCTCAATTCATATTAAAACCCCTCTTTCATTCCTTTTCCTTTGTTTTTCTTTTTCTTCTTCTTTAATTAAAAATCCTAAAATTAAAATCCTAGATTATCTAAAAATGTGAAATTAAACTAATTAACTAATTACAAAAATTATTAAAGCTACTTAATCCTAAATTAAAAGAGAAAAATCAATAACCTAAAAATAAAAGGCAAAAGTGTAAAAATGAAGCATTTTTTTGTGATTTTCATTTTTTAATAAAACAAATAATTAACTAATTAATCCTAAAAATGTAAAAACAAATTCTAAATGCAATGCATGATATTTTGGTATTTTCCATGATTTAAATAAAACTCAAACATGCACAAAATGCAAACAATTAAACAAAATTCTACAAATATTCCTATAAAATGGCAAATGATCGGAAAAATCTATTTTCTTTGATTTAATAGGAGTATTTCATATAGGGCAAAAATCACATGCTCACAATCATAAAGTAAACTCTTTTTAAATTTCATATTTTTTTGAGACCCATGAACAGATGATAAAATATTATGACACATGAAAATTCAAGAACATATATATCTCTAATACTTCTATGAATAGAGTCATTCATGGAATTTGTGCATTTGCACGTATCGTTCGTATCGTATGGATCATGCCAAAAGAAAGAAGGGATAGCCTTAACATACCTGAACCGATTCTCTTGACAATCCCTTTAATACTCGTTGATTGCAACAACACGAAACGACGGATCGAAGTAGCGAAAAATCTATATGATATTCTTGAGAAAGATTATACTGTGCTCCCTTAGAATCGCAAAATCCCGTTACTACTATGCTACGAAGTCTTGTATGATATCTTGTGGAAGTGAGTCACGTTACTTAGTAAAAATTAAGGTTTTTGTTGGAGTATTACATAGCTGATCTGTATGAATTAATAAACAAGAATGAATCTCTTTAGAAAGGTCCCTTTTATATAATGTGTGGGCCCCACTTAATAATGTTTCCCTTGGCCACCCAAATACCTTAATATACCATCTAGCAATGTGACTAATGAGTCACTTAAATCAAATTTCTTGGGTTGCATTTGGAAGGGTTGATTTTATCCAAATATATCCACAATTAATTAGGTAATGTCATGTTACCCGGTAATTAATCAATTATCCGAAAAATTGAGAATTATTCTCACTTACTTAAAATACTACTCACTTTTCACATACCTCATACACCTTACTATTATAGTCATGTGGTACCTCATATGGTACTAGTCCATAAATACCGAGTATTTTAGCTCGGGTCATATTTGTTTCCAACATGCTAAATTTGGACGAAGATTCATTTTCTTTGACATGCTTCCCCTATCACCTTCACGAATTTACTCATCACTTGTTTGAAATAGCATAATCCTTATCATCTCCAAATAATCTTTTCCTTGGACTAATGTCAACTACCTTACGACAAATTCAACGTAAAATACTGTAAGGTGCAACATTGTCGTAACTTATTACTGCGAAGTGTAACATCATCGTAATGTGATACTGCTGGGTGCAACTGTCGTAACTTAATACTGCAGAGCATGACATCACCGTAATGTAATATTGCAAGGCATAACATCATCGTAATATTTTACTACAGGACGTAACACCATCGTTATATTATTGCAGAAGGTAACATCGTCATAATATAATACTGTGGGATGTAATATTGATGTAATATTGTGGGGCGTAACAGTTAGCAAAGTGATAAATATTGCTGAGCGAGTTTGACATCATCTATATAACTCAGAAAGCAGTCAAAGGGCAAGCATTGGATGATCACTTGGTAGAAAATCCCGTAGACGGATAATACGAACCATTGAAGACATATTTTCCCGATGAAGAGGTGTCATTTGTAGGAGAAGACATTATTGAAGCATACTATTGATGGAGGATGTTCTTCGATGGAGCAGAAAACTTTAAGGGAGTGGGCATCAAAGCTATCTTAGTATTAGAAACCGGGCAACATTACCCGGTATCCGCAAAACTCAAGTTCCCGTGCACCTACAATATGGCAGAATACGAGGCCTGCATCTAGGGATGCATGTTGGCCGTCGACATGGGCATTCAGGAATTGATGGTAATTGGAGATTTTGAACTATTGGTGCACCAGGTTCTAGGAGAATTCTACTAAGAACACCAAAATATTGTCGTACTTGCATCGTGTACAAGAGTTGATCAAAAGGTTCACAAAGATAGAATTCAAATATGTTCCAAGGGTTCATAATGAATTTGCAAACGCATTAGCCACCTTGTCTTCCATCATATGACATCCAGACAAGAACATCATCGATCTTATCCTGATTTGAATTCATAGGTAGCCCGCTTATTGTGCTTATGTTGAAGAAGAGTTTGACGAAAATCCGTGGTTCCACTATATCGGGGAATGCATGGAGAAGGAATAATACCCAGAGAATGTTACACATACTCAAAAGCGCACACTTCGAAGATGGGATAACCATTTTGTCACGACCCCCAAATAACCTGGTCGTGATGGCGCTTATCACTGTACTAGGCAAGCTAACCCAACAAATAGTCATAGTAAATTCTTTTATAAAATCATTTTCTAAAACTGATTAAGTCTTAAATTCTCATAAGAGATATATAAATCAACTAAAATGTGCGGAATACAGTACAAAATATACCAACATAGCCCAACAATCCGGTGTCACAAGTCTAGAGCCTCTAAATACAACCAGTCCGACTAACTAATACATAATAATCCCTAAAATGTAGAAAAACAAACAAAGATAGGAAGGAGGAAAGTAGGGTTGCGGACGCCGTGCAGCTACCTTGCAGTCTTTGGTAAGCTCCGATAATGCTGGGGACCCTCACTCTGCCGCTCGGGCACTTGGATCTGCACACAAGGTGCAGGGAGTAACGTGAATACGCCAACTCAGTAAGTAATTAAAGTAAATAAGGTCCGAGTACAATGACAAGCAGTTAAAATCATATATAAAAGTATACAACAGAGTATCAGATCAAACTCAACAGTTTAAAAGACAATTACCTCGTAAAAACTTCAATTTCAATTGAAATAATTTCAAATCATTTACTTAGCATTTTTCAACAGAGGCTTGTTATAAAAGAAGAGTGTAAACCAACAAAAAATGTCATAAATGGGCTCCTCTAGCAAGGTATCACTCATAAATATAGCCTCTCGAGCAAGCCTCTCGGTCACTCGTGACTCAACTCTCGTCACACAGTACTCACACTCAACACTCAGGCTCAATAGTATCTCATAATAGTAATAATCATAATAACCGTTGCGGCGTGCAGCCCGACCCATAATTTATAGTCGACTATGCTCACTAGGGGTGTACAAAATCCGGAAGGGCTCCTACAGCCCAAGCGTCATATCGTTGCGGCGCACAGCCCGATCCAATATATATATCACAGCGGCGTGCAGCCCGATCCATATAAGTATCGCTGCAGCGTGTAGCCCGATCCATAATATATACATATAATATTGTTGCGGTGTGAATCCCAATCCATATATATATATATATATATATATATATATATAAAATCCTCACTATTAGGTCCTCAACCTCTCTCAGTCATTAACCTCACAGCCACTCAGGCATAACAGTGAAAATCAGGAAAACTCAGCCCACGCTATTTTCACATTTTAAGAAGTAAAGTGATAAAAACCAGGTTTAAATAATAAACAGGTAAAACATGACTGGGGATATGCTTTCAAACAAATAAAGTGAGGAAAACAGTAAAAAAAATGCCTCTAAGGGTCTCAATAGGTCAGTAGAAGGCCCCAAACATGGCATACGACCGATAATATAGTATCAGTCTCTAAAAATATGTGGTATCATAAGATTTCAAATCAAATACATGGCCTAATAGTCGCTACGGGACGGACCAAGTCACAATCCTTACCGGTGCAGGCCCACACGCTCATCACCTAGCATGTGCGTCACCTCATTTCTCAAACAATACGAAATACCGGGGTTTGATACCCTCAGTTCCAGATTTACAATGGTTACTTACCTCAAACCGGATGAAATACTACTCTGCGATGCCTTTGCCTCTCATCTCAGCCTCAACTCGTGCCGAATCTACCCAAAATCAGAATCATAACATTAGAATATGCTAAGGGAACGAAGCCCATGCGAAAATAATCAAATTATACCAAAAATCCCGAAATTGGCCAAACCCGACCCCCGGGACCACGTCTCGAAATTCCATAAAAATCACATCAATAGAATCCTTATCCTCCCATGAGTATATTCATACCAAAAGCATCGAAATTGGACCACAAATGACCCCTCAAATCCCCACTCAAGACTCTCCAATATCAAGCCCTAATCCCTCTATTTTCTTCCTTAATTTCCACTAATACCATGATTAACAATGGAAAAATGGTCATAAACTCAAGTAATGAATCTTAGGTAGCTTACCCAACTGATATTCTTCGATTTCCCCTTGAAATCCACTACCTTGCTCACTTCCCGACTTCAAAAATGGAGAACTTAGCAAAAATTCGCGAAGGAAACCTTATATACTTTCTGACCCAGGTATTTCGCACCTGCGGTCCCTTTCTCCGTTTCTGCGATCTAACCCACTGCACCTGCAAAAATGACTAAAAACCTCAGGACCACACCTACGGTAATTCTCTTGCACCTGCGCCATCGCAGATGCGTCCATAAGTTCGCTTCTGCGGCTCCGCCTGACTTACCTCTTGGCCGCTTTTGCGGCTTGCTTCCGCATCTACGGGAGTCGCACCTACGGCTTCCTAACCACAGATGCGGTTATGACAGCAACCATAAGACTTCAGCTGCCAAACTCAACTCCAAAATCTCCCGTCAACCATCCGAAATCACTCCGAGGCCCCCGGGACCTCAACCAAAAGCACAAACTAGTTATATACCAATATCCAAACTTATACAAATCTTCAAAACACCTTAAACAATATCGAATCAACCAAATCACATTGGATTCAGGCCTAAAGTTCCAAAATCTTCTGAATTCCACTTTTGATCAAAAAGTCTATCAAACCACGTCCGAATGACCTAAAATTTTGCACACACATCCAAAATGACACAACGGACCTACTGCAACTCCTGGAATCCTATTCCAACCCCTATATCAAAATCTCACCTATCAACCGAAAAATGCCAAAATTTCAATTTCACCAATTCAAGCCTAAATCTACTCCGGACCTCTAAATCCCATTCCGATCACGCTCCTAAGTCCCAAATCATCTCCTGAAGCTATCCGAACCATCAGAATTCACATTCGAGCCTTTATTCACATAAGTCAACATCTGATTGACCTTTACAACTTAAGATTACTCAAAAGAGACTAAGTGTCTCAAACCTTTCCCAAAACCTCTCCGAACCCGAGCCAACCAACCGATAACACATAATACCGCTGAACAAGACAATAAGAAGCAGGAATGGGGAAAATGGAGCGGTAACTCATGAAACGACCAGCCGGATTGTTACATCCTCCCCCTCTTAAACAAACGTTCATCCTCGAACGAGTCAAGAAACATACTTGAAACCTCAAATAGGTGAGGATATCTGCTCCGCATCTCCCGCTCGGTCTCCTAGGTAGCCTCTTCCTTGGGCCGACCTCTCCATTGCACTTTCACTGAAGCTATATCCTTTGATCTCAACTTTCCAACCTGACGCTCCAAAATAGCCACTGGCTCCACATTATAAGTCAAATCATCATCTAACTGAACTGTGCTGAAATCCAAAACATGAGACGGATCGCCAATATACTTCCAGAGCATAGAAACATGAAATACAGGATGCACACTCGACAAGCTGGGTGGTAGAGCAAGGTCATAAGCCACCTCCCCAATCCTCTGAAGCACCTCAAACAGACCAATGAACCGAAGACTCAATTTACCCTTCTTTCCAAATCTCATAACACCCTTCACGGATGAAACCTTCAATAGAAACTTCTCACCAACCATGTAGGACACATCTCGAACCTTCCTATTAGCATAACTCTTTATTCTCGACTGCGCTGTACGAAGCCTCTCCTGAATCACCTTCACCTTGTCTAAAGCATCCTGCACCAAGTCTGTACCCAATAGTCTAGCCTCACCCGGCTCAAACTAACCAACTGGAGATCTACACCGCCTCCCATACAAAGCCTCATATAGAGCCATCTGAATACTCGACTAGTAATTGTTGTTATAAGCAAACTATGTGAGTGGTAGAAAATGATCCCATGACCCTCCAAAATCAATGACACAAGTGTGCGACATGTCCTTCAATATCTGAATAGTGCACTCGGACTGCCCGTCCGTCTGAGGATGAAATGTTGTGCTCAACTCAACCTGAGTACCTAACTCTCACTGCACAAACATCCAAAACTGTAAAGTAAACTGAGTGCCCCTATCTAAAATTATGGAAACTGGGACACCATACAAACGAACAATCTCCCGAAAATAGATCTCTGCCAACCGCTCTAAAGAATATGTAGTACACACAGGAATGAAGTGAGTGGACTTGGTCAGCCGATCCATAATCACCTAAATAGCATCGAACTTCTTCAAAGTCCGTGGAAGACCAACTACAAAGTCCATGGTGATCCGCTCCCATTTCCACTCCAGAATATCCATCCGCTGAAGCAAGCCACCAAGTCTTTGATGCTCATATTTCACCTGCTGACAATTGAGACACCGAGCCACAAATCCCACAATGTCTTTCTTCATTCTCCTCCACCAATAATGCTGTCTCAGATCATGATACATCTTCGTGGCACCCGGATGAATGGAATACCGCAAGCTATGGGCCTCCTCTAGTATCAACTCTCGAAGCCCATCAACATTGGGAACACATATCCGGCCCTTCATCCTCAATACTCCGTCATCATCTATAGTCACATCTCTGGCATCATCGTGCCGAACTCTACCCTTTAGGACAAGCAAATGAGGATCATCATACTGGCGCTCTCTGATGCGATCAAATAAGAAAGAACGAGAAATCACACAAGCCAATACCTGACTGGGCTCCGAAACATCTAACCTCACGAACTGATTGGCCAAGGCATGAACATCAACTGCAAGAGGCCTCTCCCCAACTAGAATATATGTCAAACTCCCCATACTCACCGCCTTCCTACTCAAGGCATCGGCCACCACATTGTCCTTCCCCGGATGGTACAAGATAGTGATATGATAGTCCTTTAGCAGCTCCAACCATCTCCGCTGCCTCAAATTGAGATCTTTTTGTTTGAACAAGTGCTGGAGGCTACGATGATTAGTAAACACCTCACAAGACACACCATACAAATAATGCCTCCAAATCTTCAACGCGTGAACAATGGCAGCCAACTCTAAATCATGAATAGGTAGTTCTTCTCATAGGTCTTCAACTGACGGGAACCATAAGCAATAACTCTACCCTTATGCATCAACACACACCCAATACCAACCCTCGAAGCATCACAATACACGGTATATGAACCTGAAGTCGATGGCAAAACTAACACTGGAGTTGTGGTCAAGGCAGTTTTGAGCTTCTGAAAGCTCTCCTCGCACTCATCTGACCACCTGAACAGAGCACCCTTTTGAGTCAACTTGGTCATGGGCGATGCGATAGATGAAAATCCCTAAACAAACCGGTGGTAATAGCACACCAAACCAAGAAAGCTATGAATCTCTATGGTTGAGGATGGTCTGGGCCAACTCTGAACCGCCTCTATCTTCTTTGGATCAACCTGAATATCCTCGCTGGACAACACGTGCCCCAAGAAAGCCACGGAACTAAGCCAAAACTCACACTTGGAAAACTTTGCATAAAGCTTCTCCTCCCTCAATCTCTGCAATACCACTTTCAAATGCTCCGCATGCTCCTACTGACTACGCGAATACACCAGAATATCATCAATGAAAACTATAACAAACGAGTCGAGATAAGGTCGAAACACGTTGTTCATCAAATGTATGAATAATGTTGGGGCATTGGTCAGCCCAAAAGACATCACCAAGAACTCATAATGACCATATCGGGTCCTGAAAGCTGTCTTAAGAATATCCGAGTCCCTGATCTCCAATTGATTATAACCTGAATGTAGATCAATCTTGGAGAACACTCTCTCTCCCTAAAGCTGGTCAAACAAATCATCAATGCGAGGCAGGGGATACTTTTCTTAATTGTAACCTTGTTCAACTGCATGTAATAAATGCATATCCTCATCGTGCCATCCTTCTTCTTCACAAATAGAATAGGAGCACCCCAAGGCGACACATTAGACCGAATAAACCCCTTATCAAGGAGTTCCTGAAACTGCTCCTTCAACTTCGCTGGTGCCATATGATATGGGGGAATAGATATGGGCTAAGTGCCCGGCACCAGATCAATACCAAAATCAATATCCCTATCCGGTGGCATGCCCGGCAGGTCTGCAAGAAACACATTGGAAAAACCCCTCAAAACAGGAACAGAATCAATACTAGGAGTCTCTGCACTGACATCCCTCACAAAGGCTAAGTATGAAAGATAACCTTTCCCAACCATCCACCGGGCCTTCAGAAATGAAATCACCCTACTAGGAACAAAATCAGTAGAACCTTGCCACTCAATCCGTGGCACACCCGGCATAGCCAACATCACTATCTTAGCATGACAGTCCAATATAGCATGACACAGAGATAGCCAATCCATGCCAAATATCACATCAAAGTCCACCATACAGAGCAATAATAGATCCACTCGGGCCTCTAGACCCCCAATAGTCACCACACATAACCGGTACACATGGTCCACATTAATAGTATCGCCCACCGGAGTAGATACACGAACCGATGAAACAAGAGACTCACGGGCCGTATCCAAATAATGAGCAAAATATGATGACACATATGAAAAAGTGGAACCAGGATCAAATAACACAGAGGCATCTCTATGGAAGACTGAGACAATACCTGTAATCACAACATCTGAAATAACAACATCTAGTCTAGCTGGGAGTGCATAAAAACGAGCTTGACCACTACCTGATCGACCTCCCCCTATGGGGCAACCCCTAGCTGGCTAAGCGGGTGGTGAAGTAACTGGAGCAGAAGTTAGGGGCTGACCCCTCTATTGAGACGGACCCTCAAGAAGACAAGGACATTGCCTCCTCATATGCCCAAACTATCCACATTCAAAACAACTCCTCAATGCTGGAGACGGGGACTGAAGAGAACCTATGGCACCGGAATGACCAGTAGAAGGACCTGGCATGGAAGAACCCTGAATTGATGAAACACGGGACGAACTCTAGGATGGAAGGGCACTGAGTGATGAATGGCTCTGATGAGAACTGTGAGAACCATGACTCGATGATGCCCCACGATAACCTGGGCGAGCTGACTGAGCCTGCTTGAATGAACGGCCTCTACCGTGCTGAACTGACCTCTCGAAGGAGCACTACCAAAGCTATCAGATCCCCGAGGCCTCTTGGCCTCCCTCTCCTATCGCTCTTGGTGACGAACTGACTCAATTTCATGGGCGATGTCAACAACCTCCTCAAAAGTAGTACCTGATACCCTCTCCCGAGTCATGAGAATCCGAAGCTGATATGTGAGGCCATCAACGAACCTCCTGATCCTCTCTCGATCTATGGAAACCAACCAGAACGTATGATAAGCTAACTTAGAGAACCACATCTCATACTGTGTCACAGTCATATCTCCCTTACGCAACTGCTCGAATTGCCTACGGAACTCCTCTCTACAAGACCGTGGCATATACTTCTCCATAAAGAGAACGGAGAACTGCTGCCAGGTAAGGGACGCTGCACCAACAGGCTTACGCCTCTCATAAGTCACCTACCAAGTAAAGTCAGCTCCAGAAAACTGAAAGGTAGTAAATGCTATACCACTGGTCTCTAGAATACCCGCTATATGAAGAATCCTCTGACACTCATCCAAGAAACCCTGGGCATCCTCGCCCTCAGTACCACTGAAAGTCGGAGGCTGAAGTCTACCAAACCTCTCCAATCGACGTTGCTCGTCATCAGGAATAACCGGTACCACACACTTTTGAGCTGGTGCAATCGGCTGGGCTGGAGGTGCCCCCAATGTCTGGAGTCCCTACACAACCTGCTCAGGTGTGCGAGCAATGGGGGTCTGAGTGCCTCCCCCGGCTTGAGAAGTAGCTGCAGCTATAGTAACTGAGACCGCCTAAGCCAAACTAGTGCACACTGATAGAATCTGAGCTAGAGCCTCCTAAAGGCCTGGAATCACAATAGGCACAGCCGATGCCTGAGCTGGTGCTACTGGAGCATCCGTAACTGGGACCTGATCCTGAACTGAGGCGGTTGGTGGATCTGTAGGTGCTACCTTAGCTATTGTGCGGGCTACACCCCTACCCCTACCACGGCCTCGACCGCGTCCTTGGCCTCTAGTGGCCACAACTGGTGGTATTGGTGGTCATCCATCCTGTCCGGTAGCATGTGTCCTTACCATCTGTGAGAGAATAGAATAACCGAAGTTTAGTACTAGAATCAACAGATTCACACGATAGGAATTCAAGAATGAGAAGTTTTCCTAAAATGTTCTATAGCCTCCCGAGGATTATATAGACGTCTCCGTACCAATCCGCGAGACTCTACTAAATTGGCTCATGGCTCGCAAGACCTATGTAACCTAGGTTCTGATACCAACTTGTCACGACCCCCAAATAACCCGGTCGTCATTGCGCCTATCACAGTACTAGGCAAGCCAACCCAACAAGTAACCACAGTAAATTCTTTTATAAAACTATTTTCTAAAACTAATTAAGTCTCGAATTATCATAAGAGATATATAAATCAACTGAAATGTGCGGAATACAGTACAAAATATACCAACACAGCCCAACAATCCTGTGTCATAAGTCTAGAGCCTCTAAATACAACCAGTCCGACTGACTAATACATAATAAGCCCTAAAATGTAGAAAAAAAGAAAGATAGAAAGGAGGAAAGCAGGGTTGCGGACGCCGTACAGCTACCTTGCAGTCTCCGGTAAGCTTCAATAATACTGGGGACCCTTACTCTACCGCTCGGGCACCTAGATTTGCACATAAGATGCGGGGAGTAACGTGAGTACGCCAACTCAATAAGTAACTAAAGTAAATAAGGTCTGAGTGCAGTGACGAGCAGTTAAAAATTATATATAAGAGTATACAACAGAGTATCAAATCAAACTCAACAATTTAAAAGCCAATTGCCTTGTAAAAACTTCAGTTTCAATTGGAATACTTTGAAATCATTTACTTAGCAATTTTTAACAGAGGCTCGTTATAAAAGAAGAGTGAATACCAACAAAAAATGTCATAAATAGGCCCCTCGGGCAGGGTATCACTCGTAAATATAGCCTCTCGGGCAAGCCTCTCGGTCACTCGTGACTCAACATTCACACAGTACTCACACTCAACACTCAGGCTCAATAGTATCTCATAATAGTAATAATCATAATAACCGTTGCGGCGTGTAACCCAACCTAAAGTTTATAGTCGACTACGCTCAGTGGGGGTGTACAGACTCCGAATGGGATCCTACAGCCAAAGTGTCATATCGCTGTGGTGTGCAACCCGATCCAATATATATATATATTGTTGCGGCGTGCAACCCAATCCATATAAGTATCGCTATGGCATGCAGCCCGATCCATAATATATACATATAATACTATTGTGGTGTGCAGCCCGATCCATATATATATATATATATATATATATATATATATATATATATATATATATATATAATCCTCACCATTAGGTCCTCAACCTCTCTCAGTCATTAACCTCACAGCCAATCGGGCATAACAGTGGAAATCAGGGAAACTCGGCCCGAACAGTTTTCACATTTTAAGAAGTAAAGTGATAAAAACTAGGTTTAAATAATAAACAGGTAAAACATGACTGAGGATATGCTTTCAAACAAATAGAGTGAGGAAAACAGTAAAAATACCTCTAAGGGTATCAACAGGTCGGCACAAGGCCCAAACATGGCATACAACCCGTAATATAGTACCAGTCTCTAAAAATATGTGGTATCAAAAGATTTCAAATCAAATACGTGGCTTAATAGTCACTACAGGACGGACCAAGTCACAATCCCTACTGGTGCACGCTCACACGCGCGTCACCTGGCATGTGTGTTACCTCATTTGTCAAACAATACCAAATATCGGGGTTTTATACCCTCAGTTCCAGATTTACAATGGTAACTTACCTCAAACCGGATGAAATACTACTCCACGATGCCTTTTCCTCTCATCTTGGCCTCAACTCACACCGAATCTACCAAAAATTAGAATCATAACATTAGAATATGCTAAGGGAATGAAGCCCATGCGAAAATAATCAAATTATACCAAAATCCTGAAATTGGCAAAACCCGACCCCTAGGCCCACATCTTAAAATTCTATAAAAATCACATCAATAGAGTCCTTATCCTCTCATGAGTCTATTCATACCAAAAGTATCAAAATCGGACCTCAAATGGCCCCTCAAATCCCCACTCAAAACTCTCCAATATCAAGCCCTAATCCCTCAATTTTCTTCCTTAATTTCCACTAATACCATGACTAAACAATGGAGAAATGGTCATAAACTCAATTAATGAAGCTTAGGTAGCTTACCCAACTGATATTCTTCGATTTCCCCTTGAAATTCACTGCCCTAGCTTACTTCCTGTCTTCAAAATGGAGAACTTAGCAAAAATTCGCGAAGGAAACCTTATATACTTTCTGACCCAGGTATTTTGCAGATGCGGTCCCTTTCTCCGCTTCTGCACTACCACTTCTGCGGTCTAACCCACCGCACCTGCGGAAATGACTAAAAACCTCAGGACCGCACCTGCGGTCATTCTCTCGCACCAGCGCTATCGCAGATGCGTCCATAAGTCCGCTTCTGTGGCTTCGCCTGACTTACCTCTTGGCCGCTTCTGCGGATTGCTTCAGCATCTGGGGAAGTCGCACCTGCAGCCTCCCAACCGCAGATGCGGTTATGACCGTAACCATAAGACTTCAGCTGCCAAACTCAACTCCAAAATCTCTCGTCAACCATTCGAAATCACCCTGAGGCCCCCGGGACCTCAACCAAAAGCACGGACTAGTTATATACCAATATCCAAACTTATACAAATCTTTTAAACACCTCAAACAACATTGAATCAACCAAATCACATCGAATTCAAGCCTAAGGTTCCAAAATCTTCTGAATTCCGCTTTTGATCAAAAATTCTATCAAACCACGTCCGAATGACCTGAAATTTTGCACACACATCACAAATGACACAACGGACCTACTTTAACTCCCGGAATACCATTCCGAACCCTATATCAAAATCTCACCTATTAACCGGAAAACGCCAAAATTCCAATTTCGCCAATTCAAGCCTAAATCCACTCCGGACCTCCAAATCCCATTCTGATCACGCTCCTAAGTCCCAAATCATCTCCCGAAACTATCCGAACCATCGGAATTCACATCCGAGCCTTTATTCACATAAGTCAACATCCGATTGATTTTTCCAACTTAAGCTTACTCAAAAGAGACTAAGTGTCTCAAACCATACCCAAAACCTCTCCAAACCCAAGCCAACCAACCCGATAACACATAATATAGATGAACAAGATAATAAAAAGTAGAAATGGGAAAAATGGTGCGGTAACTCATGAAACGACCGGCCGGGTCGTTACACATTTCTTTCAAAGTGGAGGAATTGTGTATAAAAGGACTGCTGATTTGGGATTGTTTCGATATGTCGATGCCAAGGAGGCATTTAGATTGCTCGAAGAAATACAAGCTGGAACATGCGACCTCATATGAATGGTTTTGTTTTGGCCAAGAAGATATTAAGAGCAGGGTATTTTTGGATGACTATGGAAACAGACTGCATCAAATATGTTCAAAAGTGTCACCAATGCCAAATACATGCTGATATGATACGATTATCGCCCAACGAACTCAATGCAATGAGTTCACCCTGGCCTTTCTCTGCTTGGGGCATGGGTGTTATTGGACAAATCGAATTCGCTACCTCAAACGGACACAGGACTATTTCACAAAGTGGGTTGAAGTTGCATCCAATAAGGTTGTGACTAAGAAGGTCATAGCAGATTTTGTCATGAATCGCATTGTCTATAGATTTGGAGTACCTGAGACAGTCATTATTGACAACGCCTCTAATCTCAATAGTGACCTGATGTAATCTATGTGTGAAACATTCAAGATCAAGCATCGAAACTCTATGGTGTACAAGCTGCAAATTAACGGAGCCGTAGAACCCGCTAATAAGAACTCAAGAAGATATTGAGGAAAATGATAGACAATTATAAACAATGGCACGAGAAGCTATCGTTTGCTTTACTCGGGTATCAAACCACAATACGTACATCAATTGGGGCAACTCCGTATATACTGGTTTACGGTACTAAAGTCATTATTCCCGCTAAAATGGAGATTCCTTCCTTAAGTATCATGCAAGAATCCGAGCTCAGTGACGCAGAATGGGTACGGAATCGGTATGAACAACTAGATCTCATTGATGGTAAAAGAATGAACGTAGTGTGTCATGGTCAACTATACGAGAACAGAATGGCAAGAGCTTTCAATAAAAAGTTTAGGTCGAGGCAATTCACACCGGGCCAATTGGTGCTGAAACGAATCTTCCGACATCAGGATGTTGCAAAAGGGAAATTCTCGCCCAACTGGAAAGGCTCTTACATGGTTCACCGAGTACTAATAGGAGAAGAACTTATACTTTCAGAGATGGATGGAGAGATTTGGTCAAAACCTATCAATTCAGATGCAGTCAAGAGATATTATGTTTAAGGCTATGTTTGCACTTTCTATTTGATATAACATGAACTACGTTTGACCTGATTCCCATTTAAGAGGGGATACGTATGCATCCTTGTGGGTTCGGTTGCATCATAATAAGATCTTTATTCCCCCCATGGTCAGAAATTAGGGCAAGATCTCGAGTTCTTCAATATCATCATATTTGGAATTGTAAAGGAATGTATTGTCAGAAGTACGCATTAAAACTAGGGCAAATTTTTGAGGAGGATCCTCAAAATTCCGAGTTAAGGAGGTTGCAGTATCTCAAAAGCCTGTCAAAGTCATCAATTCAACAAAATTATTTGCTCTCATGCATCATCACATATCTCAAACAACTACATTTTTATATAATAGCAATTTATCACAAATGCATGTTTTTCAAAAATTTCATTTTATAGTAGCCAGACGTTACCCGGGGAAACTCAAACAGGACCTCAAGATATGAATGAAGGCAAAGCAAGGAATAGAGAGCACAAACCAACCTTTTCCCCTCCAAACTCACAATTTTCCTTTGGATACAGGCACAATGAATATAACAAGAATGTCCGCAAATATATGCACACAACACAATCACTATCTTCATACTGATAGAAGTCCCAAGAACAAACGTGTAAACCTAAGAAATACTTTGCCCTCTCGCATTTAATCACTGCACTTCTTAGATAGGGCTAAGCGTTGCCCTCATTATTTGCATAAGGTTAAGCATTGCCTCCATTATTGCATAAGGCTAAGCATTGCCTTTCCTACACGAGACTAAGCATTGTCTCTGCTCCTTGCATAGGGTTAAACACTGCCCTTACTATAGCATGAGGCTAAGCATTGCCTCCATTATTGCATAAGGCTAAGCATTGCCTTTCTTTTTATGAGACTAAGCACTGTCTCTATTCCTTGCATGAGGCTAAACACTACCTCCATTATTGCATAAGGCTAAGTATTGCCTTTCCTTGCATGAGACTAAGCACTGTCTCCATTCCTTGCATGAGGCTAAGCATTGCCTCCATTATTGCATAAGGCTAAGCATTGTCTTTCCTTGCAAGAGACTAAGAACTGTCTCCATTCCTTGCATGAGGGTAAGCATTACCTCCTTTGTTGCACAAGGCTATAACACCACCTTTCTCGTATGAGACTAAGCACTGTCTTCGTTCTCCGCATGAGATGAAGAGCTATCTCTATATTGCATAAGGTTAAGCACTGCCTTTTATTGCATGAGACTAAGCATTGTCTCCATTCTTTGCATCAGGCTAAGCACTACCTTTATTTCATACAAGACTAAGTCTTGTCTCGTCTCGTTCTCGCATATGACTAAGCATTACATGTTTCCCTTATTGAATGATCAATATCACCGCATCTTTGCATTTTATGGGCTGAAATATTACTGCATTGTCTGAAGGCACCATAGTCTGAGGGTATCATCATTATAGCCCGAAAACATCATACCATGGCTGCAGGGTCTCTCGAAACTACACATCATTATTCAAAGGCGTCATAGTCCAGAGGCACCATCCTCATGGCCCGAGGACATCATTTCATGGCCTGCAAATCCCTTATCATACGCTTCATGGCCCAGGGCATCATGGTCTAAGGACATTATCCTCGTCGTCCGAAGACAACTCTCATGGTCCGAAGGGAATTTTCATCATATTTAAATTACGCAATAACTATATATTAGTGTACATCGTGTTTTAAGTTTTGGAGGTAACTCATCTCTGAAAGGAATTTGCGTCATGTTTAAATCTCGCTCTATTTTCCGTTCACAACTTTCGCATCCCTCAATCACCTCAAACATAACCGATAATCAGTAATTGATTACTCCTTGTTCTATAACAGTTCAAATATCTGCCTTATACACCCGCAACGATCAAATCTACATTCATAGCTCCATCTGAAATCATTCATTGATCACGACAATATCGCATCCAAAATACTTTTTTCGAAACATACGACCACTCTTATAACAATTCTATCGGTTTTGTTCGCCATCGAATACAGAACTACACACGACTTGATTCTTATAACACCCGGGATATGTATGCAACTCAAGAACCAGAGTTCGGCTCCCATTTTTCAGAAATGCATCATCCCCCACTCATTTTAGATAAAATTGGTCATTATTTTCTTTACTCGACAACTCTTTCATCATTCCCGAGTAAAGGGGAGCAGCTGTTGATACTCAATTTTGCCCTCATATTTTTATAAATATTATATATGTTTTTAAAATATCATTCCTTCATCATCACCAACTTACAAGAGTCATAAAAGTATTTTTTTTATAATTTTCCATAATTTTTAAAAGCTTTAAAATTAATTTTCTTGCATTTAAATTACTTGAATATTTATTAATTACCCCGTTAAATTATTTTATGATGAATTAATCATCCAAATTTATTATTTGCATACACATATATATTTCATAATATTTACTTTATCTTTATATAATTATATTTGTATTTTAAAAGCTATTTTATACAATTTTGCAATAATAGCCTATATTCTATACAAAATTATATTTATTATTTTATTAATACCAAAACATTTTCTTATATTTTTATAATGTTAAGTTATTATTTTACTGCACGAATAATATTTTTATTATTTATTATTTATTTTTATAATTTATTTTTAATGAATTCCATGTATTTAAATTGTATCCCAATTTTGAGCTAATTTTGGACCAAATCAAGGCCCAAAGCAGCTGGCCCATCTCTACTAAGCCTTAGAAGCCCAATCCAAATGACCCCTATGAACAACCCAGCCGTATCCCGTAGCATTTAACCCGCCCCATTGTTTAGTCAATTATGGCCGTTGATTTTCAAAGATCAATGGCCCATAATAAATCTCCATCTTTCTTTATATCCCCACAATCAAACCCAAGAGACCATTCTCCCAAACTGGCCACCTTTGTATTCTATCATCTCTCCACACAAAACCCTAGCCGCCTCCTCCCAAATCCCCTCAAAACCCGGCTAAATCATGAATTTCTTTCACGATCTGCTTACCTTATTTGTTATCTCGTTATCATTCATACACTCGTGGTGTTACTTAGTATTTGCTCGATTTTGGCAAGTATTACCTCTCCGAATCGAGTGCAATCATCCTCAACCTACTAGATTCAGGTGAAAATCTGTTTGTATACACTCTCAACAGGGGCGTATGGGTCCGATTCACCGAGATTCTTTGCTAATTTTGAGTCTTTGTCAAACTAGGGTTTGTCTTATTTTTTTACCTATTTTGATTCGGAATAGGCTATGCATGTGATTTCCTTGTTCTTGCTTAAACTTGATTGATTTTCTTTCCTTATTTGTGTTTGATTAATAGTTTTCCATGTTTGCTTGTTTAATTTCTACCACTATATAACTCCTCCACAATTTTCCCTTTGGACAGACCTTAATCACCTTAAGAACAATTCTCTCACTCTCACTTATTCTATACTATTCTGAAATTGAGCTTGGCCGACTGAAAGCCATGCCACCGGATTCTGTTCACCTTCCTCCAGTGCAAGCACTCATCGGGGTCCATTTCGAGGCTCATGTGAACTCTGAAGCACTAGGGAGTTGGGGTTTTACTGGTCTTCAATAATCATAGCTACTCTTGAGATTTTTGAGTTCTTCATCCTATGTTTAGTTTGTTTGCAATTGGTTAGTATCATATACTCTCGTAATTTTGTTACTTTTTGATTGTGTTCATTTCTTTGGGTGTTTTATATCATGCTATCTCAAACCTGCTCTAATTCTAACTTTTACTAAGTGATACATGATGTTTACTGGGCTTTCAACTAAATCTAATTAATGTTCATCGGATGTTATTTGGATTTCTAGGAAGCTATGTCTGTCTAGTAGTGTTTTTCTTCTTGTGAATCCCTTACACATCACCTATTGTCCTGCTACAACTATGGGATGACATTACATGAATACTTAGCCTAGTATGCTTTTCCTTGACATTATTAGCCTCAATGCTTGCCTATTATAGATAACCAAGTTGATTGAATATTTGTCTCCATGTTTAAGCTTGATTAACTATTCAAGACTATTGTTGTTTTGAACCATGATTGGGACTCTACTAGGAAACTAATATATGCCTAGAACCTATGCCAAGTCTTCTATGTATACCTATTATTCCTTGAAACCAACTTGTGATCATATGAACTTTGTGTGCTAATGTTGTTGCAATGCCAAAGCAGACTCATTCTTTGCTTCGATGCTTTATGCTCACCTATTGTTTGAGACTCCTAGGTGAATTTCAATCCATGTCTTGTTTACTCTTTTTTACACGATGCCTGCTTACTTGACTTTCCTGAAAATCAGCGGCTTCTCATATGAATGCTCACTTATTGATAAAATGAGTTTATTTGCCTGTCCCATATGTTAAGCTCTGCAAATTAGTTGTTCTCATTAGGTTCTTATGTAGAAGTTTCCATGTTAAGTCTATATCTCACTAATCTTGCCCATAACACTGTTAGACTTCCATATTGAAACCCCTTCTTAAGGCTCCTTAGGATTGTTTTTTTACCAAGCTTTGTTCTGGAGCTTTATTTGAAATAGCCCTGTTGCTCTTAAACTCTGTTGCTGGAATTACAACCATAAACCTTGCCGCATATATGTTTGTATGAACTTATCTATAAGTCTTGGTTAGAGGTTTTGTTGGTTACAGCTTAAGGATTGAGTGTTTTAATCTTCAGAGTTGTTCAATTAACTCTCTGAGTAGTGTCATCTGTATAGCCAAGCTTAGCATCCTTTGGGTAAGAAATTATTCGTCTGGGCCTGGTGTGTTGGGACTGTTTTGGTATTGGAAGTCTGAAGAACACTGTTTGCACTTGGAGTCTAGGCCTGCAGTTCACATGGAATTCTAAACCTATCTGAAAGCCCAATTGTGTTAATGGGTTATTGTGTATTCATATTTTTACCTATAATTATTCAATAGGACCTGTAATAATTTATAAACAACTGATGTGGAGATTAGTGGAAAAGGGTTGGGGTATCCTAATTTTCGCATAAATGGGTAAAAAGCATGCCTATAGGACCTACCTGCTTTGTTTGCTACTTTGTTCGACATGCTTTATTTCTGTATACACATAGAAACCGTCCTATTGGAAATCACACACTTCACTTAACTTTTCTAATACCTGTACATTATTCAAAAGCATGATTGTTTGACTAAATATTTTACTTGCTCTCATGTCTACTTCTATATGATTATTAGATAGCATGCCTATAGGGTTGTAATAATACATACCTTTGTTAATGCTCATCTAGATACCATGTCTATAAGGTTTTAACTAATTAATTAATCGGCTGCTTTTGTTGTTATATTATAATGCCACCTAGATAGCATGTCTATAGGATAAGTATGACAAAATCGAGTTCAAATACCAACAATTAGAAATCTTGCCTATAGGATATTGTTACTTGCCAAGAGAGCATGTCTATAGAATCAAACGTCGGTAATGCCAAGGTCTCTAATATCTCTCACTGCTCGTTGCGCAAACAACTTAGAAATCATATCTATAGGTTTTATAACACCTGTAATCTGAAAATTAGTTAATTTGGAACATCAGCACTGCCTGTACGACACTTGAAATCAGAATCATATAGAAATCATGCCCATAGGACTTAACGACTCAAATGCATCTTATTCCTTAAATTGACTACTGCGTAGCCTGGAACTTGTTTGTGTGGTTTGTTGTTACATGCGGAGGTTAACATGAGCCACTCTTTGCTATTATGTGCAGTCCTACTTTTTTTAATGCACGATTAGTTTTATCATTTTGAGAAACCTAGGTAAAGTCTAAAACTATCCAAATAGAGGTCCAAAGACTCCTGGACCACATGTATGGGACGGGTGGTGCACGCATAGGATACGGTTTAGAATTGAATTAGAGCGCTTTTAAGTAACAACTTCAACATAGTAATTGGGTAACAAGAGATGATCTTCTGTGCCCGCTGAATAATATGAGCAACTCCCTACCTTAAGGGAGTTGTGAAGTATTATTTATGTTGCACGCGGTGATCCTTTAGGGTAAAAAGCTTAGGACCCCTCCCCCCTTTTCTTTATATACTTGCTATTTACATGTCACAACCCAAAAACCGATCCGGTCATGATGGAGCCTATCGTGAAACTAGGTCAGCCGACACAACTCCCGAATCAACCATTTTCCAATAAAAATTATTTTTATATCATTTATAAACCAATAATATCATAATGAAAATTTAAAAGAAAAGTGCAAAATAATTACACAAGCTCGACATCGGGGTGTCACTAGTTGTGAGCATCTACCAAGGTCTGAATACAACAAGAGTCTAAAAATGTACTAAATATAGTAATAAAAATGAGAGGAAGGAAGCAGTGCTGTGAACATTGTGCAGTCACCTTGATAACTCTGACGACTCCGCGTCTGAGCAATCAACACCCGCTACCGGGTTCTGAAATACCTGAATCTGCACACGAGGTGCAGGGAGTAATGTGAGTACTCCAACCCAGTAAGTAATAAGAGTAAATAAAGACTGAGCAGTAGGAAATGATTAATCCACATTAATGATAAAGTCAATAAGCACAACAGGCTTTCAAATCAGAATACGAGTCAATCGTCTCATTTAAATCCATCTTTTGGTGAAAATCATTTGAAAAATGCTTTCCAATAGTTTCAGTAGGGGTTCAATACCATTTATAATAACAGAGATGAAAACCATAATCGGCCCCTCGGGAAAAACAGAAATTCACAATCATCTTCATAACTTAAATCAAAAGTTATAAACTAGACCCATCTAAATCAACATGTTCAATATGTACATAGAAACTCACTTTAAAGAGGAGTGAAAGTAGTAATTAAATCAACATGTTCTAAAGATGTTCAATAGAATCATGTACATGTATAAATATATAGCCCCTTGGACAAGCCTCTCAGTCACTCGTGACTCAACTCTTACCAATCCGCACTCACACTCAATAGGTACCATATAGTAACCGCTGTAGCGTGTAGCCCGATCCATTTATCGTTGTGGCGTGCAGCCCGATCTATATATATAGTCGACTGCGCTCACTGGGGGTGTGCAGACTCCGGAAGGGCTCCTACATCCCAAACGCTATATCGCTGCAGCGTGCAGCCCGATCCATACACACACACGCATATATATATATATATATATTCTGCGGCGTGTAGTCCGATCCATAAATATATAATCATCACAGCCAGGCCCTCGGCCTCTCTTAGTCATTAACCTCACCACCAGACCCTCGGTCTATCTCAGTCATTAACCTCACAATCAGACCCTCGGTCTATCTCAGTCAATACCCTCACAATCAGACCCTCGGTCTATCTCAATCACCAACCTCACAATCACTCGGACCATCAATAAAATAGGAAACTCAGCCCAAACAGTTTTCACATTTTAAGAATTAAGTGATAAAACCAGATTTAAACAATAAACAGGTAGAACATGACTGAGGATATGTTTTCAAAACAAATAGAGTGAGGAAAAAATAGTGAAAGTGCCCCTAAGGTCTCAACAGGTCAGCACAAGGCCCCAAACATGGCATACAGCCCAAAATATAATATCAATCTCTAAAATATGGAATATCATAAGATTTCAAATCAAATACGCGACTTAACAGTCGTATGGGACGGACCAAGTCTCAATCCCCAATGGTTCACTACTCCACGCTTGTCATCAAGCGTGTGTGTCACTTCAAAGTACCACAACGATGTGAAATTCGGGGTTTCAAACCCTCAGGACATCATTTACAATCATTACTTACCTCGATCCGGTCCAAACTCTAGCCCGCAATGCCTTTGCCCTCATGAATCGACCTCCGGATGCTCCAAATCTAGCCACAATTAGTACATAACTATTAAAATATGCTAAGGGAACAAAGCCCACTCGAAAATATCCAATTTACATCAAAAATCCCGAAATTGCTCAAACCTGGCCCCCGGGCCCATGTATCAGAATCCGATAAAATTAACATCAATGGAATCCCCATCTTCTCACGAGTTCATACATATCAAGAATACCAAAATCCGATCACAATGACCCCTCATATCCCTAGATTAAGGTCTCCAATTTCCAAGCCCTAGACCCCCTATTTTGCTGCTGATTTTCCATAGATTTCACGCTTAAAATGTTAAAATTCATTATAGAAACAAGTTTAGGGTCCAAAAAATCTTACCTCTACGAAATCTTCTTTAATTCCCTCTTTAATTAGCTCTTCCAAGATTTCTCCCGAATGAAATATAGTGAAAACCCTCTCAAAATCGCGAAGGGTGAAATATATACATTCTGACCCAGGCATTTTCACACCTGCGGTCAATCCACCGCATCTGCGATACCGCTTTTGCGGTCCAAGAGCTGTTTTTGCTGTCTTTCATTTAAGTTACCAAATATTGCATCTGCGATGCCTTGCCCGCACCTGCGCCTTCGCAGGTGCGGCTCCACAACCGCTTCTGCGGCCACATTATTCCCAGCCTCTTTACGCTTCTGCGACCAATCCCCCACATTTGCAGCATCGCACCTACGATCCTAAATCCTCATGTGCGGAAACAACAGAAACAGCAAATCTGCAGCATTCACCATACTCCTAATCTCCCCGTCGACCATCTGAAATCATCATGAGGCCCCTGGGACCTCAACAAAAAGCACAAACATATCCCATAACCTTATTCAAACTCGTCCCAACCTTCAAAACACTCAAAACAACATTAAAACACCAAAATCACATCAAATTCATGCCTAGGATTCCAAAATCTTCCGAATTTTGCTTTTGATAAAAAACACAACCAAACCACGTCCGAATGACCTCAAATTTTGCACACACATCCCAAATATCACAACGGAACTACTGCAACTTACGGAATTCCATTCTGACCTTTATATCAGAATCTCACCAATCAACCAGAAAATGCCGAAATCTCAATTTCGCCAATTCAAGCCTAAACCTTCCACGGACTTCCAAAATACATTCCGATCA
This sequence comes from Nicotiana sylvestris, assembly GCF_000393655.2. Taxonomy (NCBI): domain Eukaryota; kingdom Viridiplantae; phylum Streptophyta; class Magnoliopsida; order Solanales; family Solanaceae; genus Nicotiana; species Nicotiana sylvestris. Next base: position 152,566,054 of record NC_091059.1, read on the forward strand.
CGCTCCTAAGTCCCAAATCACCTAACGGAGATAACCAAATCATAACAATTCCAATCCGAGATTATATACCAACAAGTCAAATCTTGGTCAAACTTTTCAAATATCAAGCTTCAAACTAAGAACTGTTCTTCCAAATTCATTCCGATTACCCTGAAAACCAATACCAACGATTTACATAAGTCATAATCCATCACACGGGGCAAATCATGCCTGAGAACTGACGAACAAGGTGCAAAAGCTCAAAACGACCGGTAGGGTTGTTATATTACTCTTAGTCATTTAACATTGACCAATGTAGTTGTATCCTTGTAATCATTAAAGATTTGTACCGATCATTATGTGTTACGATAAAACTCTTTGACTTCTATATTTCCCTTTGTTTATTGGAACACCTAACCTAATAACATAATCCCCATAGTTTAAAATTCGACTGGGGCCCACAATTGTGGACCTCGGAGAGTGCCTAACACCTTTTCTTCGAAGTAACTTGAGCCCTTACCCGATCTTTGGTGACATGGACTAGTCAAATAGAGTTATTTCCAAATAGGTGCCCTAACGCACCTTAAGAATCGTTAGGGGGCAACTCTTCTCTTTAAATATCTTCCTTTAAAAGAGTTGTCACACATTGAAACCCACTTTCGCGAGAAAACAGGGCGTGACAGAATACATACCCGATCAGTCAGAAACCTTCAATTTGATCCCAATCCAAGAAAAAATCACAATACGCAACATGCTCCTCACGCCGGTATGAAATATCCATCTCAAACCGTGGTACAAACCATCGAGAACTCTTCAAAACCGATTTGCACATAACCAAGCCATCAGAACTGAATCTCCCCAACTCAACCAGGCTACGTAGGTAAACAAAACCAAGAGTACTTCCACAAAACACCTATAGAGACTCACCACATCATAAGTACCCAACGAGCCGATCATATCCATTATCGTGTTTATCCAACCACTACCAAGCTGTCATATTTCTCCGAGTTCCTCCTGAATTACCCTCAAGTTGACACTTATCCTTGCCATAACACCATGATCCTTACCCAAAGCTCACCACAAGAGATCCTAACATAAAAGCACACCGCCCTAAGGCCCATAAACCGTTGTATTCCCTCTTAAGCACCCGAAAAGCACCACAATCGAGACACCCACTCTGAAGAGAACTTCTATGAATCTAATATTGTTTCCTTCACCTTCCTGATACTAAAATGTAGAATCCATGATGATATATAAATGTCGCGAGTCTTGGCACCATCCAATTTAAATCTCAGATTCTAGCTATATACAAATCTGAAAAATTCTCAATTTCTACATTTAAATCTTGAATCCATTAGAACCTTCTCGAGAGCCATCCACTCTGCTTAATTTTCTATTGCACCACCCAAACGGGCCAAACGACCTGTGGCCCATTAGCATGACAACACCCAAAGAAGTAACCCTGCCTTAATAAAATCGAGCAAATTCCTACTCCATGCGCACTACATCCTTCACGAATAACAACTCTACCATTCTATGATTCCCATATACCCATAAAGTATAATACACCATGCATCCAGAAATTTCCTTCCTTACGTCATCCGCAAAAGCAGCCTCTGCAAGTCATAATCGATCCACAAGTATGCGTCAGACTGAAACCAATACAATACGTAACCATCCAAATCAAATCGTTGATAGCAGACTCCCCCACTTGGCTTAAAGCCATAGATCAAAACACTCGATAACTCACAATTCCCATACTCTATTATTTCCATAATACCGCAGTGAGATTCAACTAAGTTCTCCACAAGCTCATGCAACACAAACCATAAAATACCTCTAACCATCTACTAAGCTCGCATTCACCCTCGTGACAGTTAGGTCAACCTTCACCACCGATCCAAACTCAAATTGCAACACATATAACCAATTGATGGAAAGAAACACTCCACACAATTATCATAAGGAGCACACATCCATAGATTACCCCACAAGTGATAACCTACATGCTAAGCCCCAAACTGACATCTTTCTATGCCCTTTCACGGTGACAACTACTACGCAATCACTTAATCTTCTCAAGTCTGAACTCATCAACAAGACATGAGGATCTACTACGTTCCATAAATGAAATGACACTAAAGAATCCCTCAAAACCCTCATAGCTCAAGACTGTATAACACATCCATAGATATCGAGCATCCAATAGTCCTTTTCACATCAAACTCCTCTTGTCATATTAAAACCATCTAACACATCCCGCAGACACATGATACACATCATATAGCCATCTAGTCACTCATTGTGCCATAAATTCCACTCATAGGGACACTATCAGACATATAAGTCCAAAAGCACATAAACACATCTAACACCTTATCTATGGAATCCACAAGCTGTCAATGCACATTTGATATTGAGTGCTCACATACGCATACGAGTGAGTGGAAGGAATTTAAAGAGTTACGCTTTAAGCTGAATCAATGTCACACAATAAGGAAAGAAAGATGGAAAGTTTATCCTGAATGCCCTGTAGCCTCTCGAAGATAGCTATAGACGCCATCATACCAATCCGCAAGACTCTACTAAACACTTGCTCATGACTCGTAGAACCTATGAACCTAGAGCTCTAATACCAACTTGTCACGACCCAAAATCCAACTAGTCATGATGGAACCTAACCCAACCCGCTAAGTAAGCCAATTTAATAATAATCCAACTCAAAGGATATCTATTGAGAAAAATAATGATAATATAACCAAACTTTTATACAAAAAATCTCCAAGGACTGGTAGTACAAATCATGAGTTTCTAAGATTTAAAGTTTACAAAACTAGTATGAAATAAATACATTCTCTATTTGAAATGTACATAATTTCTTTTTTATAAATCTAAAGTTACCATGAACAAGAGGCAACTACAACCGGAACGCCCATCTCCTGCCATAAACAACAGTATCAGCTCCAAAATATCCACGCAAGGTGTAGAAGTGTAGTATGAGTACAACGGCCCCATATACTCAATAAGTAACAAACCTAACCTTAGGTTGAAAGTAGTGACGAGCTTGAACAACGGTCAAAGTCCAACACTAATATCCAAAAACAACTCATAATGATATAATAAAAGCAACACAAGTAATAACTTAAAGATATGATGTTCAACTTGTTCACAATTACAGAAAAATAGGCATGCTTTTTAGGTATAACAGTACCCCAAATCTTTCACCGAAATCGCAAAGTTTGAGTATATCAGAAAATTGTGAATTTTCTCAAAAACTTTCAACAACAGATAAGATGTTTTATTCTTAGATGGCATGAGGAAAGTACATCTCTATGCCTATATGACAATGTGCATGTGAAGTCATGAATGTCACAATACTGTATAGCATGAGGAAATGCATCTATGCCTATGTGCCAAGTATGCATATCAAGTGTAATGCACCACAGTGATAAACTCATGCGCTCATGCTCTCAGAGCAGTCAACCTCACTCAGCACTCGCACTTAGTAGGTAGCTGCGCTCACTGCTGGCATGTCAGACTCCAGAGGGGCAGATCCTTTCCAAGCGTTAATATAAGCCAATCATGGTATGAACCAATAAAGCCTGTTGCGGCGTATAGCCCGATCCTATAAATATCACTCACAATCAGGTCCTCAGCCTTACTCAGTCATCATCTTCTCCGGTCTCCCGGCCTCACAAATCTCACGCCAATTAGCCAAAATAATGATAGATGAAGTAACAATAAATAATAACAGAGACTGAGATATGATATGCAAATGATGAATGTGACTAAGTACACAATCACAATTTAAACAAATAACTCAATAACAGAAATGACCTCAGTGAGTCCCAACAGGATAAGCATATAGCCTACACATGGTTTCTAACATGGATCACAGTTCAATTACTCTAGCACGTAGAAATTTCACTGATAGAAACAAGATTAGGTAACTACACAATACCACAAAATCAACCGAGTCGTAATTCACACGGTGCACGCCCACACACTCGTCACCTAGCATGTGCGTCACCTCAACACCAAACACATAACGCGTATATTCAGGGGTTCATACCCTCAGTACCACATTTAGAAGTATTACTTCCTTCAAACAAGCCAAATCATATACCGAGAAAGCCAAACAATACTCTAAAAACGCCATCCCGCACGTACCAATTTTCGAACGGCTCAAAACTAGTCAAAAGCAACTCAAGAACATCAAATAATGCCAAAGGCAACAAACTCAATTGATAAAGATTGAATCTTTAATCAAAAGCCCAAAGTTAACCAAAAAGTCAAAATTCGGGCCCGCACCTCGGAACCCGATAAATATCATACAATCTGATAAATCATTCATTTACGAGTCCAACCATACTAGTTTCACTCAAATCCAACTCCAAATCGATATTCAAAACTTAAAATTTTACTTTATGAAACTTTAGACAAATCCTCCCCCCCCCCAAATTTCACTTTGAATTTATCAATTAAATGCCAAAAACGAAGATGGATTCATGAAATATAACCAAAATCTAGTATATACCACTTACTAGATTTTCAGGAATATATAATGTATATTATAAAAATACCTTTATTTAAATAATTATTTTTATATTACGTGCATGGAATATATATTTTACAACTTTTATTTTCTTTCATTCTTAATTGTCTTAATAAATTTTTGAATTTTTGTTGTTAATACTAAAATTATTATTACTAAATAATTATTCTAATTAATTTTTTTACCATCCTCATTATTTTGTTATTCCAGCATTATATATGCTTAAATACTTTTTTTTTTAATTTATAAATAATATTTATTTATTCTATAGGTAAGTCTATAATGTAAATTAAAAAGGGAAAATCATAATATTAAAAAGTTTTTTTGAAAAAAAGATAAATATTTATAATTTACAGGGTAAAATAGGTATTTGGCAATTCAAAATTTAGAAAATCTAGTTGAGTGACCTTCTGAGTGCAATATGCATAGTTTAGTGATTTTGTTGTTACAAACGAAAGAAAAGTGACTTTAGGAGATAATTTGGGATAGTTGAGTGACTATTTGAGTAATAGACTCATTTAATCTATAACTCTAAAAGATGTATACCTTCTTTAAAAAGGAGAATACTCACATATGTAATGAAAAGAATAGAACAAAGATACTGAAAAGTAGACAAAATCCTATATCAACTTCGTCTCACTCTCTAGTAAGCTTGGGAATTGGGCCAAAAGGAGACCTCTAGTAGAGAAGACTTTTGAAGGTAAATGTTGGATAAGTATTAACTTTTTTCTTTTCAGAAGAAGTTATAAGCAAATGAATCTATTTTCAAAAGTAAAATTTGGCTCTTAAATCGTCATAATGCATCGGCCTCCTCACAATATAGAGAAAAGAAATATATCAGATAAATGCATCATATACCTAAAATTAGCTCACTGCCAATTCATTAGGCTACATAAGCATATTGTAATCCTAAAATCTAAAAGATGCAGATAATACTCTTTAGTACCTCGACTAATATGTTTAGAAAAGCAAAATCAAAAGCTAGAGTATGTTCACACTTTCAGTGAGCTACATCAGGAGACGGTAATTGTGTAAAGAAAAACCTGCACCAGCAGTATTTGTGGCCTGTTAGCTGCAGAATTCATGTAAATCTTAGTTGATTGAGATTCATTGAGTTGGATAATAATTTCAGCTGCTGCCAACTACCAATTCTAGAAGTCCACCATTGTTGAAGCCACCAACCCATTCTCGAAGCCACCATTGTTGAAGCCTCCATTGTTGAATGAAGAATTCAACCACCAACCACCTTCTTTAAGGATATAAATAGAGCCTTATATTTTACACAGAAATATCAATATAGAGAGATTGAAATACAATCCAGGAAGAGATTGTGAGAACAAAAAGAGAGTTTGGTGAGTTTTTTTGTAGAGAGAAATTCTTGGTGTAAATTCTCTGTAATTCTATTCGTGTGAAATAGAGTTGTTTTTCCTCCCAAATAATCTTCATATTGATTCGAGAATCACAACAAGTGGTATTAGAGCCTTCGATTCTGTGTTCATCGAGAAATATCGGAACACTGAAAATTTCAACCCGGATTTACGTTTTTCGAAAACGTGATTTTCGGTGTGTTTTGATCATTTCATTAGATTCCTTGAGTCAATACGAATTCAACGCAATTTTTCGGAGGCAAAACAAAGCTAAAACGAAGAAGTTATGCCAATTTAAATTTTACTATTTTTTTCTGTCCAAGGAAGAAGATGATGAATAGTAATTGCCCAGTCAGCGCCATGTCATCATCCAGTCAGCATCTAGTCAGCGCCCTATCATCATAAATTTTTAGAAATTTATGAAATAACCCCTGAAGTTATTGAAATTATAAATATGCCCCACAAGTTCAGTATATTTTCGATTTAACCCCCAAAAGTTTGGTGTAAATTTTGATAATTTTCTGGAGGCCCTATTTTGACCCAAGAAGAGTCAATCCTACCAATTTTCACCATTCCGGACGCGTTGGTGAGGTCCTTTTGGTAAGATTCTGCTCCAAAAATTTTGACCAAGCCATTTTAAAGATATAATGGAAGAGTCATCATCATCTGGAGCTATGATAAAGCTTACTACCACAAATTATCATTGTGGAGACCTCAGATGGAAGATCTCCTCAGTTGTAAAGATTTGTTTGATCCCATAGAAGCAAAGGGTAAGAACCCCATTCCACCAAAGAAGCAAAGTGGAAGAAATTAAACAGAAAAACTATCAGTCAAATTCGACAATGGATTGACGATAGCGTTTTTCATCATGTTGCACAAGAGACAGACGCGTATGCCCTCTGGGTGAAGTTAGAAGGGATGTATCAAGCCAAGACCGCTAGGAACAAAGCCTTGTTGATGAGGCGTTTGATAAATTTGAAGTTAAAGCACGGAACTTCAGTTGCCGGGCATACCAGTGAGTTTCAGAGCTTGATAAATCAATTATCGTCTGTTGACATGTCGCTCGGGGATGAGATGCAAGCCCTACTACTTCTTAGTTCTCTTCCTGATAGTTGGAAGACGCTGGTAGTCTCTCTCAGTAATTCAGCTCCTAGTGGAAATCTGACCATGTCTATGGTTAAAGATGCCTTATTTAATGAAGAAGCCAGAAGAAAGGACATCGATCATGGTGAGTCGCATGCCCTTATTACAGAAAGAGGGAGACAACAAGAAAGAAGTCAAGATAAGAGGAGAGGCAGAAGCAAGAGTAGGGGAAAATCCACGGATGGTAGGAAGTCATCATATGCGTGCTACCACTGTGGAATAAAGGGCCATTTAAAGAAGAACTGCAGAAAATTGCATAAGGAGAAGGAGCAGTTGAAGCAGAAGGATGGAGATGCATTAGTCACTACCCACGGAGAGGTAGCCATTTGTTCCATCCAAGAAGAGACATACCTTCACGTCTCAAGTTAAGAAGAAAACGAATGGGTGGTAGATACTGCAGCATCATACCACACCACATCTCGAAAAGATTTCTTCACAACATACAAAGCAGGAGACTTTGGAGTAGTGAAGATGGGGAACACTTCTTCCTGTGAGATAGTTGGAATTGGTGATATCAAAATACAAACAAATATCGGGAGTACAATGATATTGAAGGATGTCCGTCATGTGCCAGATCTTCGTCTAAACCTAATATCAGGTATAGCTCTTGACAAACAGGGCTATGAAAGTTATTTCGGAAAAGGCACATGGAAATTGCTGAAAGGGGTTATGATTCTCGCTCGAGGACATATTTGTGGCAACTTATATAAAACTCATGTGAAGGTATGTTCAGACAGCCTCAATGTTATGGAAAAAGAGGCGTCTCAAAACCTGTGGCACCAGAGACTCGGTCACATGAGTGAAAAGGGGATATCAATTCTAACGAAAAAGCAGCTTATCAGAATGGACAAGAATGTTGCTTTAGACCCTTGTAATCATTGCTTATTCGGAAAGCAACATAGAGTCTCTTTTACATTTTCTTCAACCAGAAAATCAGAGTCACTCAGTCTGGTACACTCTGATATTTGTGGTCCCATGGAAGAGAAATCACTTGGCGGCAATAGGTATTTTATGACTTTCATTGATGATGCTTCTCGAAAGGTGTGGGTGTACTTCTTAAAGACTAAGGACCAGGCTTTTGATTATTTCAAGATATTTCATGCATGGTAGAGCGTGAAACGGGAAAGAAATTAAAATGTCTTCGCTCAGATAATGGAGGCGAGTATACTTCCAAGGAGTTCGATTCCTATTGCAAGATACAAGGGATTCGACATGAAAAGACAGTCCCACGCACCCCACAACACAATGGAGTAGCCGAGAGAATGAACCGGACAATTATGGAAAGAGTCAGAAGTATGATCAGTATGGCAAAGCTGCCTAAGCCATTCTGGGGAGAAGCAGTTTGCACCGCCTGCTACCTAATCAACCGGTCACCATCAGCCCCGTTGAATTTTGAGGTTCCAGAGAAAATATGGTCTGGTAAGAATCCCTCATATTCTCACTTAAGGGTATTCGGTTGTTTAGCACATGCACATGTATCCAAGGAGCTCAAGAAGAAGCTTGATGGTAAACTATAACATGTATCTTCATAGGCTGTGGAGATGAAGAATTTGGGTATAGATTATGGGATCCAATACAGAAGATGGTGATCAGAAGTAGGAATGTTGTATTCCACGAAAACCAGACAATTGAAGACATTGAAAAGCCCACAATGTCTTATGAAAGAGGTTCCAGTGCCCAAAAAGTTGGTCCAGATCCACTGCCATTGCAGTTTGACACAAATAGCATGGGGGAGCATGAAGCAATACCAGAAGCAGAACAGGAGGATGTTTGGCAGGGGGAGGCACAAACCCCTCAGGAAACTACAGAACCATCACACGGGAACGATGACGGTACACCTCCTGAAGCTAATAATCAACAACCTCGTCGATCTGAACGAGGTCAGATTCCATCAACTCGATACCCAGAAACTGAGTATATTCTACTTTCTGAAGATGGAGAACCAGAGAGTTTCCATGAAGCTATATCTCATAAGGATAAAGAAAAATGGTTGCAAGCAATGACCGAAGAGATGAACTCTTTACAGAAAAACAACACTTATGAGATTGTGAAACTTCCACAAGGAAAGCAGGTACTGAAGAGTAAATGGGTATTCAAGCTCAAGAAAGATGGCAAAGGAAAGGTGGTGAAGCACAAAGCCCGGTTAGTAGTCAAAGAATTCCTACAGAAAAAGGGAATTGACTTTGATGAAATATTTTCACCAGTTGTAAAATTGACTTCAATCCGCATCATCCTTGGATTGGTAGCCAGTTTGAATTTGGAGCTTGAACAAATGGATGTCAAGACAACATTTCTTCATGGTGATCTAAATGAAGAAATCTATATGGAGCAGCCGGAAGGTTTTGAGGTTTCAGGAAAAGAAAACCTCGTCTATAAGCTTACGAAAAGTTTATATGGCCTAAAGCAAGCACCGAGGCAGTGGTACAAAAAGTTTGACTCATTTATGGTAAGTCAAGGATATAAAAGGACTGTTGCAGATCAGTGTGTTTACATTCAGAGATTTTCGGATGGCAATTTTGTTGTACTTCTACTTTATATAGACGACATGTTGATCGTCGGACAAGATGCAACAAAAATTAGACAGTTGAAGAAAGAACTCTCTAAGTCCTTTGAAATGAAAGACTTAGGTCCAGCTCAGCATATTTTGGGATTGCAGATAACTCAAGATAGGAGAAACAAGAAGTTATGGCTATCTCAAGAAAATTATATTGAACGGGTGATCAAACGGTTTAATATGAGTAATGCCAAACCGGTAGGTGCCCCTTTGGAAAATCACTTCAAGTTGAGCAAGAGTTTGTGCCCCTCATCCAAGAAAGAGATTGAGGAGATGTCTACAATTCTATATTCTTCAGCAGTTGGAAGTCTGATGTATGCCATGGTTTACACGAGGCCAGATATCGCACATGCGGTAGGTGTGGTAAGTCGTTTTCTTTCTAACCCTGGAAAGAAACATTGGGAGGCAGTTAAGTGGATTCTCAGGTATCTTAAAGGTACTTCAAAATCAAGTCTGTGCTTTGGGGGAGCTGATCCAGTCTTGGAAGGCTATACAGATTCAGATATGGCCGGAGATCCTGATGGAAGAAAATCAACCTCAGGATATGTTTATACTTTTGCAGGGGGAGCTGTGTCATGGCAGTCAAGATTGCAGAAGTGTGTTGCACTATCCACAACTGAAGCAGAGTATATTGCTGTAGCGGAAGCTGGAAAAGAAATGTTGTGGCTAAAGCGGTTTCTCCAAGAACTAGGGATAAATCAAACAGAGTATAAGATACATTGTGATAGTCAAAGTGCAATTGATTTAAGCAAAAACTCAATGTATCATTCTCGGACAAAGCACATCGACATTCGCTATCACTGGATACGCGAGGTGATGAATCAACAACTGTTGAAACTAGTGAAGATCCATACGAAGGAGAATCCAGCAGACATGTTAACAAAGGTGGTCACTCAAGAAAAGTTAGAGCTGTGCAGAGACATAGTTGGAATAACTTTCAAATAGTAGCTGGGTTGGAATGCAGCTGAAGGGGAATATTAATAATTTCAGCTGCTGCCAACTACCAATTCTAGAAGTCCACCATTGTTGAAGCCACCAACCCATTATAGAAGCCACCATTGTTGAAACCTCCATTGTTGAATGAAGAATTCAACCACCAACCACCTTCTTTAAGGCTATAAATAGAGTCTTATGTTTTACACAGAAATATCAATCTAGAGAGATTGAAATACAATCCAGGAAGAGATTGTGAGAACAAAAAGAGAGTTTGGTGAGGTTTTTTTGTAGAGAGAAATTCTTGGTGTAAATTCTCTGTAATTCTATTCTTGTGAAATAGAGTTGTTTTTCCTCCCAAATAATCTTCATATTGATCCGAGAATCACAACATTCGATGCATCTGTTAAGATCATAAAGTGAAATTTTTCATATGATGGGTATCTATCAATTTATAATGAACTTGATTTAGGCTAAGAATCTTATTCTGATAATGCAGGTAATGATATTCATGTCATAGTCATCACATTACATAATATAATTCTAGGCATGGCTGTAGAAGCACGGCTTGGTAGAAGCACAACTCATACGGTTGCAGTAGCAAATCTTAGTAGAAGTACTACCTATAGGGTTTTATTATAATTTGTCACAAATTGTTTAGTGAACAAGAGAGCTATACGAGGTACTTTTATTGTTGTCCAACCTCTTGTTTTGCCCTTTTCGAAAAAACTAATGGTCCGTTGTATAATTTCATGTTATATGCACTGGTAAAAGGTATAATGCATAGTCAGAGAGAACAACTCACTGAAATTCAAAGTAGACAAAACCCAAAAATTACTTTGAAATACACGATGATCGAAAAATTAAGGAAACGCAAAAAAGATATTGATTTCCCTCCCTCTCTGAGGAGGAGACCAAAGAGTCACCGGTGAATGAAACCGATCAAAAATACAGCCAAAAAAAAGGAAACTTTAATTCTCTTAGTTGCAAGAAATAATTATATCAAGGCATTTATTGGTTCACTGAATGTAGTCATATAAGCTATGCCAATGGTCATATTAAGGATCTTAATTATCGATCTTGCTGACATGTTGTTGTTCTACCAGTACACTTCTCTTAAGCCTTTAGGTGATAGAATTTTGGTGAAGATTAAGACTACAAAGGAAAAGACTGTAGGTGGTATCCTAATTCCAACAACAGCACAGAGAATCTGTGAAGGCCTGCATGGCTAAAAGAATAAACAGAAAACTATTTTCTTTGTATGTGCGTATTGGGAAAATTGAGTTTATATATATTGAAGTGATTGAAAGATGACGTGTCATGACATGAAGGCTGATCAAAGAATGATGATTAGCAAAGAGGCACGAGTCACAACAGATACGAGCAGAGGCACAAGCAGAGGCACGAGCAGATATTCAAAAGACTCGACGCTCGTACCTATTTAAATCCAAAAATTAAGGAGAATGAATCTGACAGCACAAGAGAGTGCAGATACAGTATTTAATAAGCATTAAATACTGAAAAACGTTAGAGAATTTGTATTAAATTACAATGATTACCATTGTAACATAGCATTAAATGCCTTTAATTATTATTATGACAAAGGCAAACGTATATCTTAGAAATAACTATAAAAAGGAGAAGATTGATCATTTGTAAACACACAAAAGGTCACTGAAAAATACTGAATTACTTTATTTGCTTATGTTCATCTTATTATTATCAAAGCCAATTTCTTTTATTCATTTTATACATTGATTATCAGTAACTCGGGTTCTTCTAAAATAAAACTTTGACAGAAATTCCACCTTTTGGTTAAACAAATTTGGTTTTGTTACCGGGAATCTAACAATCTATTCTTTTTTAGCCTAACCTTTTTTTTGTTGCATCAACCATGTAAAACATTAATGACAACACCCAAGGAAACCAAGGAAACCAGGGAAATCATCAACTCCAGGGGAATCCACAGGATGATCGCACCCCGATCCCTTCTCCACAAAGCTCCCCTTGGCGATCTGGAGAAGGCTCTCCTGATGGATCTCATTCAAATGCAAATGCTAAATTTGAAAATGATGAAGCTATCAATGAAGCTTTGCAAAAGCTAATCGCTCAACAGGTCAATAAAGCTATTGAGGCCTTTGTCAGCCAGTTACCTGTTGCACCACCAACACCAACTCCAAATAACAACACTTTGGAGAACCCTCGTTCTGGGCTTGCTAATTCAGGCAGTGGTTGAATCCCTAGCGAGACACGAGATGGAGAACCAGGTAACTTAATCAATTCTGATTTACAAAATTTAGTATTAACATTGCAGAAACATCTCAAGGAGCAAAGTGACCGCATAGAACAAATACCTGGAGTACCGCCTGTAATCAAAGGGATAGATATGGATAAATATTCACAACAACCTTGGAAGCCAAGTGCTGCTCCCTCCCAATTCCAAAGAAATTCAAAATGCCTGATATTCCAAAATACGATGGAACAACTGATCCACGAGACCACATGACTGCATTCACAACAGGCTTAAAAGGCAACGACTTGACCAAACAAGAAATTGAATCAGTATTGGCCAAAAAATTCAGTGAAACATTCACTAAGGGAGCATTAACATGGTATTCTCTTTTACCCAAAAATTTCATAAATTTTTTTGCTGAGCTTGCAGATTCATTTATCAAAGCACATTTGGGATCTCAAAAAATCGAAAAAAGAATGGAAGATATTTTCAAAATAAAGCAAGGGGACTTAGAGTTTCTTAGAGAGTTCGTGGATAGGTTCCAGCGTGAAAGAATGATGTTACCGCGTGTACCAGACAATTGGGCAGCTATAGCCTTCACTAGTAATTTGAATGAAAAAAACTCAGAAGCCACGAGGCGACTCAAGGAAAGTCTTCGTGAATTCCCAGCAACAACGTGGAATGACGTTTACTATAGGTATAGCGCAAAGCTAAGGATAGAAGAAGATACTATCTTACGGTCTCAAAAAGAGGAAAAAGTGAGTTAGAGACAGGCGAAAACCGAAAAAAGTTCCGGTAAAAATAGATACAAACCATATATGGGCCCACCAGGAAAAAGATTCACGATCAAAACAGGACAATTCAAGATACGATCATAGATCGAGGAATAGAGAGTCAGGCTCATTATCAAGATTTGGGAATGATCGAAACACGCGAGAGTCGCGGGATGATGATAGAAACTTGAAGGCAAGATTTGGCGGTTATAATTTTAATGTAAGCACTTCCGAGCTCATAATTGTTTTAAGAAGCATGGGTGATAAGGTGTGGTGGCCAAAAGAAATGAGATCAAATCCAAACAGGCGCAATCCTGATCACTGGTGCGAATTTCATAACGATCATGGTCATAAAATGGCATATTGTATGTTGCTACAAGGTGAAGTTGATCATCTATTAAAGCAAGGGTATCTCACCGAATTATTCAATGAGAAAGGTAAGCAAGCATACATGAAGAATAGGTAGGAGCCCCCTAAACCACCTTCTCCCAAAAGGACCGTTAATGTTATAAACGGAGGTGAAGAAATCAATGGTGTGACGTACACATCAGCCAATAAAGTTTCAAAGGTCACAATTACCCATGGGAAGCGGGTTCGACATGTCTTAGAGGAAGAAAGTATTACATTTGATGATGCAGATATGGATGGCGTATTAACTCCACATAACGATGCACTGGTAATATATCTACGTGTACATGATACTAATGTGAAATGAGTTTTGATTGATCCAGGTAGTTCCGTGAACATTATTCTGCTAAGAGTACTACACGAGATGCAAGCTGAAGATAAAATAGTACCAAAGGCACATACTTTGTCTGGATTCGACAATTCCAGCGTTGTGACGAAAGGGGAGGTAATACTTACTACATTCGCAGAAGGTGTTGTCAAAGATACAAAGTTTCAGGTGGTAGAGATGGATATGGCTTACAATATTATTCTTGGGAGACCGTGGATCCACGAGATGGATGTTGTTCCGTCTACCTTACATCAAGTTATTAAATTTCCATCACCATGGGGAATATGTCAAATTCGTGGGGATCAACAGACATCCAGGAGCATCAACTCCGTAGCATATTCAAGTACGAGAAACGAAAAAAATAGCACTTACAGAATCCAGTTGAGGATACCACAACACATACCTCAACAAAACTAGGACGAACAGATGTGGACTCAAGGCCCGACTCCATTTAGGAACTAAAGGAAAATGAAAATATCAAAACAACGATTGAAGAACTGGAGGCTATAGAGTTATTTACACAATGGCCTGAAAGGAAAGTCTATATAAGAGCCAATCTAAGCCAAGACATGAAAGGTAAGTTGATTGAATTTTTGAAAACTAACGTGGATTGTTTTGCTTGGTACCATTCTGATATGACATGAATACCACCGGAGGTAATGACTCACAAATTAAATAAAGACCCATCATATCCACCAGTCAAACAAAATAAGAGAAAGCAAGGAACTTTCAAAAATCAGGTGATTCAAGATGAGGTCAAAAGTTACTGAAAATTGGGTCTATCCGCGAGGTAAAGTATCCTAATTGGTTAGGCAATACTGTTGTGGTACCAAAAAAGAATGGTAAATAGAGAATTTGTGTAGATTACACAGACCTTAACAAAGCTTGTCCTAAAGATTCCTTTCCATTACCACATATAGATCAACTAATTGATGCTACTGCAAGTCATGAGTTGTTAAGCTTTTTAGATGCATATTCAGGATACAACCAGATCAAAATGGATCCTATAGATGAAGAAAAAACTTCATTTATAACAGACAGGGGGACTTACTGTTATAAAGTAATGCCTTTTGGTCTCAAAAATGTTGGTGCAACATATCAAAGACTAGTAGCCAAAATGTTTTAAGAACATTTAGAAAAAACTATGGACGTCTATATAGACGATATACTCATTAAAACTCAACATTCAGGGGATCATATATCACACTTATCTGATACATTTCAGATCTTCCGAAAATTCAATATGAAATTAAATCCTGAGAAATGTGCATTCGGTGTTGCATCAGGTAAGTTTTTGGGTTTTCTTGTTTCTAATAGTGGTATTGAAGTAAATCCCGCACAGATTAAAGTCATTGAAGAAATTCCCAACATGATTAAGAAGTGCAGAGATTGACAGGAAGAATTGCAGCCTTGGGGAGAATTATTTCCAAATCATCAGAAAAGTGCTTTAAATTTTTTTCAGCTCTTAAAAAGCAAGATCAGTTCGAATGGACTAAGGAATGTCAACAGGCACTCAAAAATTTGAAGACATACCTATCAAATCCGTCGTTGCTCGCAAAACCCAAGGTTGGGGAAAGATTGCTTATCTATCTTGTTGTCTCCGAAGTAGCGATAAGTTATTAGTTCGTGAAGACCAAGGTAAATAATCTCCAATTTATTATGTCAGCAAATCATTATTAGATACGGAGACGCGGTATCCTCAATTAGAAAAGATTGCACTTTCACTAATCATGGCATCTAGAAAACTAAGGCCTTATTTTCAATGTCACCATATTGCTATAGTAACTGCTTATCCATTACGTAATATATTACACAAGCATGAGTTGTCAAGTAGGTTAGCTAAATGGGTTATAGAATTAAGTGAATATGACATCACATACCAGCCTAGAACCGCGATAAAATCTTGGGTATTAGTAGATTTTGTGGCTGATTTTAGCCAAGGAATGCAATTAGAAGCAGAAAAAGAATTACAGGTGTTCAACGGATCTAATCCAGGAATTTGGACCTTATTTACTGATGGTTCATCTAATGTGAAGGGAGCAAGCTTAGGAATTGTTTTGGTACCACCTACGTGTGAAACTATTCGACAAGCCATTAAATGTCATTCTATAACTAACAATAAGGCAGAGTATGAAGCTGTGATTGCAGGTTTAGAACTGGCACGGGAACTCGACATTAATCAGATTGTAATCAAAAGCGATTCTAGCTTGTAATTAACCAAATACTGGGGACTTATACTGCTAGGGAAGCACGAATGCAACAGTATTTAGAGAAGGTACGGGATTTAATTACGCAATTTCAAACCTGGAAGGTCTCGTAGATACAAGAGATGAAAATGTCGAGGCATATGCCCTAGCCAATCTCGCATCTGCGGCAGACGTGGCAAGCAAAGAAAATGCTTCCGTAATTCATTTGTTTCATTCAGTCCTCGATCCAGACAAAAATGACATAAATTTTAATAACTTAACCTGGGATTGGAGGAACGAGATTGTTGCTTTTTTGCAGTATGGTACGGTCCCTGAACACAAGAAAAAAGCTCATGCGCTTCAAAAAACGGCTGCTCGATATTGTTTAAAGCAAGGTAATCTTTATCGAAAAATGTTCGGTAGTCCCTTAGCAAGATGCCTTGGGCCTTCTCAGACAGAATATGTAATGAGAAAAATTCACGAGGGGCCTTGTGGGAATCACGCCGGAGGAAGATCACTGGTAAGAACCATGATTAGGGCAGGTTATTATTGGCCTAAAATGGAAGAAGAAGCGGAAAATTTCGTGGCTAAATGTGATAAATGCCAAAGGTACGGTAATAACATGTATAGACCTGCGGAGTTGCTACATCCGATCATTGCACAATGGCCTTTTATGAAATAGGGGATGGATATCATAGGTCCACTACCACAAGCAAAAGGATAGGTAAAATCTTGCTCGTTCTCACTGACTACTTTACTAAATTGGTAGAAGCAGGAGCATTTAAACAGGTATGAGAAAAAGAAGTCAGAGACTTCATTTGGCAAAATATTATATGTCGATTCGGTGTGCCAAAGGAAATCGTGTGTGATAATAGCCCGCAATTTATAGGCGCACAAATCACAGAGTTTTTTCAAAGTTGGCAGATCAAAAGGATTACATCCACACCTTATCATCCGGTGGGTAACATACAAGCTGAGTCGACAAACAAAGTCATTATCAATAATTTAAAGAAGCATTTGGAGGAATCTAAAGGTAATTGGCCAGAAATGCTACCTGGTGTTTTATGGGCATACCGTACGACAGCAAAAACAAGTACGGGAGAAACACCATTCTATTTGGTGTATGGAGCTAAAGCCTTAATTCCAGTTAAGATAGGAGAGCCAAGAACGAGGTTTACACAAGCGTCAGAAGAATCCAATGACGAAGAAATGCGCATAAAACTTGATCTACTTGAAGGCAAAAGGGAAGCTGCATTAATAAGAATGGCAACACAAAAGCAGGTCATGGAACGATACTACAATCGAAAAGTGCGCCTAAGATACTTCAAGATTGGGGACTTCGTGCTCAAAAAGGTTTTTCAATCTACGAAGGTGGCCAATACGGGAAAATTAAGTCCAACCTGGGAAGGACCCTACAGGATTCATGGTATCGCAGGGAAATGAGCATACGAGCTGGAAACGATGGATGGCAAGGTACTACCTTCACATTGGAATGTTGTTCACCTAAAGAGATACTATTTCTAAGGAATACCCACGGTCAGGTATCCATATTTTAAAATTTTATTTTTGAATTGTTAAAATTTTACTAACGATTTTAGATGATAGGCAAAAAGCTAAACCGTACTAAATGATGAATCACGGCCTGCAAGGAACGCAGAATAAATTAAAATTCCCGGTCTAGGGTTACAACTATTCTGATAGAAATTCAGACGGGTTAAGCAGTCTTCATCTATAATCGCACCTCCGAGTCCCGTGTGTTTTTCCTTTTCAGGGAAAGGACCAAATGAGAGGAACAATCAAGTGCTCGAGACTTCATACTTCAAAGCTCAAACACTTGGGGGACTATATAATATACATAGACATGTGTATAAAGAAGGCAAAGAAGATTGGGAAATAATCAAAGTTCAAGCTTGAGAAGTTTACTCATGGAATAAGTCAAGTGCAGAGCAAAGTCACGAGCTAAGGCCAAAAAAAACTTATCATAGTTAGGGTAAAGGCAATATACTGAAACGGGTTATAAGTAAAACCTTGTGTTCATTTTGTACTGAAACGGGTTATAAGTAAAAACCTTGTGTTCATTTTATTTTTTGAAATCTGTTATAAGGAAAACAGTTACGAGAAAGTTATAGAAGTAATTTAAATACATGCAAAGTGTTATTTAAAACTTGACAAAGTTCAAATAAAAACTTGTCGAACTTATTCCAAAAAACATGTGTATTCCTATTTCTTTTATCGTACATTAACACCATTATGAAGTTGAGACGTCTTCTTCATTAAGTGTCGAATATAAAAGGGCCCTTTTTTAAAAAATTCATGATTAATTCAAGTATTCATGAAGTAAAAAAAAAGAGAGAAGCATTTTTGAAAAATAAAGATGCAAGTTATTCAGTAAGTCCTTAAAAAGAAAGGCAAGAATAAACAAAACAGAAGTTTGAACAACAACGGAAATTTCTTAATATTAAAAAATATAGACTAAGTATGAACTTAGTCATAAGCCAAAAGTTATTTATACAAAGCACCCCATGAAAGGTCCGGGGACTTAACATTTTTAACAAACCCTTAAAAAAGACCAAGGGTTACAACCACATACCACCAAAAAGGAAAAAAACAACAACAAAGGAAGTCAAACATCATAAACTTTTCATTGAGAAGTTGAAGGAACTGAAGCAAGGTCATCAGCAGCAGCAGGCTCAATTTGACTTGAAGGAGTGAGAATACTCGTATCATCTTCAACATTTCCAGAAGCTTCAGCCACGGGAGAAGAAAAATCTTGGTTCTGCTGAATCTTCTCAATAGTCTCTTTGATCTTGGCTAACTCAGATTCCAAGTTGAAATTCTCTTGGCTAACTTCAACAAGGGTATCATGGCAAGAATTTAAAAACGCCCAACTCACTTCAATGGCAGTTTTATCTTCAAGAATCTCGTAATCTCTTTCCCAGTCAGCAATTTCATTTCTTAGCTTCTCATTTTCAGCCAAGGCAGATTCATAAGAAATTTGAAGAAAAGCGTGGGAATTTTCTAAGGAGCAAACTTTATCAGAAGATACCCAGAGATCTTCTTGAGTTTGAGTCAGAGTCTGCATGAGTTCACCAGCATATGCTTCCTTCTTATCTAAGAGAGCCTTCAATTCTCTGATCTCTTCACTTGCCTTGGAGAGTTGCTCAGAAAAAAAGGTTTCGAGACGATTCTTTTCTTTACCTGCTTGATTTGATGAAGCCTTTTCAACCGCCAGCTTTGAAGTCAAATCCCTTACCTATTGCTCTAAGGTACATTTACTTTCTTCTAATATTTCCATGACGATTTGAAGACTTTCAAACTGTTCCTTCCAATTATCCGCCTCCACTTGGTAGTCACACGCTAATTGCTTTGAGAGGGAAACCTCTTCATCATCTCCGTATCAATTAGATTGACCTAAAAAATAAGGGAGGGGGGAAGATAAGAACACTGAAAATAGAAAAAAGGTAAAGTAAAGTCTGAAAAAAGGGATACCTTTAAAGAAGCATGCACTATATCGTTCATCAAAGTCAAGGAAGTGTGGCCATCAAGTTTAGCTCTTTCAACTAGACCAATCAATGGCTTCAACCACACGTCAGCTCGACCTGATTTCTTCAAAAGGTTTCCCTCAGCATGAACTTCAATGGTAACTTGCCTCATGGCTTCACTTCTACTTGAGGAACCAACCTCAGTGTAATGAACAGTTGAAGGAGGAGTAGTCGAAGGAGGAACTGTAGAAGCAGTCAAAACAACCTGGGGAGGAACACTAACAGCCACGACTGGCAAAGGAGGTATCACAGGAACAAGAGTAGAAAAAGAAGCAAGGGGTGCTTCATCAGAAATCGAATCTAAATTTTCACTTCCAAACCCACGGCTAAAAAGTTGCTCAACTGAATCATGAGCAGTAGCGGGAACAACATCATCGGGAATCATCAGCGGGGCTTCAACAGACTCGGTAATAGGAATGGAACGAGGGGAAGAAGCTTCATCATCAGAAATGATTCGTCTACGAGCTTGTGGCCTTTTTACCAAGGAACCCCCATCTTCTTCTTCCTCAAAATCTTGGTCAACAATAGCTTTTCTTTTCGATGAAGAGCCCAAAATTATCTTTTGGGCCCTTTCCAAAGAAATTCGAGAAGCTACGACCGCCTCAGCACTAATACCTCGAACAGCAAATCCTAATAAAAAGAAGGATTAAAATAACTTCTGGAGGAAGCAATAAATAAAAAAAAAGTTATAAAAAAAACTCTTACCATGTTTTCACTTTCCAACCAAACCATTGGGAGAGAGCTTTCCAAGATCTACCCTCCATTGGGGTTGTATTCAACAATTTTCCTACCCAATTACGAAAATTGGGAATTTCATCAACAATTCCCATGATTGCTGGAAAAGAAAAGGAAAATTAGGATAATAATCATCAAAATTGAAGAAAAAAGGTATGAGAAAGTTATTAAAAAGAAAACTCACGTGCAAAATTCCACTTCTCAAGGAAGGGAACATTTTCATCACCCACTAAACCAACACTGGGGGCAGCAACAAACCTGGCGTACCAGCCATGGTCTCTGTCATCTTCTGGACTGACCAGAACTCTTTTGCTCCTTGCTACTAAAGTAAAAACACTTTGGCGAAAGAATCTGGAAGAGTAAAGGTGAATTAAATGGGCAAAAGTGAAAGGCACACCGGTCATGTTAGTCAAATGCCTCAAACAGGCAACAACCCTCCACACTATGGGACCAATTTGACCTAAACAGACGTCGAAAAAATGACAGAATTCAAGGATAACAGGGTCAATAGCAGGT
The DNA here is from genome assembly GCF_000393655.2 of Nicotiana sylvestris. Taxonomy (NCBI): domain Eukaryota; kingdom Viridiplantae; phylum Streptophyta; class Magnoliopsida; order Solanales; family Solanaceae; genus Nicotiana; species Nicotiana sylvestris. The sequence continues at coordinate 152,587,306 of NC_091059.1, forward strand.
TTGAAACCTAATGTGAAAGGGTATGTATAAACAAAAGAAACCCCAATTAAATAGGAGGTGATCCTTTGATTCGCATTGAGAATTATAATAGGGAAGTCATGACTCCAATGACAATCTTTACGAACTAAAGAAATCAAACCTTCAGTGATCTGAGTTGGATAGATATCAGCACGATCCAAATAGGACACTTGGTTTCTAAGGGATTCTCTATCATTGTAGAAAGATAGTTCCGCAGGAACTATTTCCTCTACTAAAGGTTCACGAAGAGGTTCAGAGGGTTCCTTACCTCTAGAAGAAGACCTTTGAGAAAAAGAACCTCTGGTTCTAGAAGAAGGACTGGAACTAGATAAAGGAAGAGAAGAACCACGTATGGATGAAGACCCTAAATTACGTAGTCTACCTCCTCTTCTGCTCCTACTAGGGTCAAGAGGAAAGTTATCAAATATGGGGACTCTTCTAGGGTTAGGGTTGATGAAGACATGATAGTACGAGGAAGAAGCAAACAAGAATTTAAGAATTGAATATTCAGAGAACTTTATGTGAGAAAGACAAAGGTGAAAACTATACTTATACTAAGAAGCAACCGTCAAAGGAAAAGGTGCAATGATGAAAAAGCCATAATGAGAACTGTCGCTTCGTAATTGGTGAAGCTGTAAAAGAGCCTTAAAAGGTGCTGGAAAGTCGCAGAACCAATAAAAAGATGTCACGTGTAATAAACATTAAATGGAAGTGACAATTGAAGTGTCGATTCCATTAATGGCGGCAAATATTCCCGCTTTAATAAAATTCACTTCCTAAATATTCAATTGATGAATAAATGGCAAGTGGAGGGACTATCCGTATTGGGAAAATTGAGTTTATATATATTGAAGTGAATGAAAAATGACATGTCATGACACGAAGGCTGGTCAAAGAATGATGATTAGCAAGGAGGCACGAGTCACAACAGATACGAGCAGAGGCACGAGCAGATATTCAAAAGACTCGACGCTCGTACCTATTTACATCCAAAAATTAAGAAGAATAAATCTGACAGCACAAGAGAGTACAGATACAGTATTTTAATAAGCATTAAATACGGAAAAACGTTAGAGAATTTGTATTGAATTACAATGATTACCATTGTAGCGTAGCATTAAATGCCTTTAATTGTTATTATGACAAAGGCAAAATGTATATCTTAGAAATAACTATAAAAAGGAGAAGACTGATCATTTGTAAACACACAAAAGGTCACTGAAAAATATAGCATTACTTTGTTTGCTTCTGTTCATCTTGTTATTATCAAAGCCAATTTCTTTTATTCATTTTATACATTGATTATCAGTAACCTGAGTTCTTCTAAAATAAAGTTTTGACCGAAATTTCACTTTTTGGTTAAACAGTGTGCATTTCTCATTTTCTTAGTAGAAAGTCCATCTCGAACTTAATATCTTAGAGTAAATAATTACTAAAATTTCACAAACACGTGGTTCATAATATTCTTATGGCCACACACCTTGTGTTCCTACCAGACATAATCATAAAGTTTAATTGTGTAGAGGTAGAAGAATAAATTTAAAGGGAGGTGAAGATCGAGGAACTTAAATTAAATTGCTTTCAGATTACTTACGAAAAAGCCTAAATAACAAATGGATAATGGATGAATAACTCAAAAGATAAAAAAAGAAATCAGAAGTTAAACCAAAATCCGAAAACAACTGCTTTTGAAGATTCAATCCATTATACTTTCGTAGATTGATAAATCTGAAGAAATACGTTATTATAATTCATATTAGTTCCCTTCTATCGAATTTACACAATCATGATGCCTTCAATTTTTGCTTGTTGTTCTGCTTCTTACCATAACCTAGTTTTCTCTGCTTTTTCTTCTTTTTATGTTCTTTATCCGCCCGTGCCAATAACAACATATCCACTGGTATGTTTTAAATGTAAGATAAAATTCTTCTATGCCATCAATAAGTATTTTTATTTTTTGTATAAATTTTTCCCAATTCACATGTACAACTTTACATCGTTTAAGGTAGTCCTAATTCACTCACTAGTAGCAAAAGAGAGATAAAAGAAGTTCTTACCAATTATATTATTCAGTTAAGTTGACTCGGCCATATCACTGAGCACATTGGGTTCGTCAGCCTTAATAGGGTAAAATTTCACATATTGAATAAATACTGGAAAAAAAATTAATAAAAGAAGAGAAAAAAAGTCATTAAGATGGAAATTGTCATAAACCGTAAAATATAACATTTACAGAGAAAAGACACCATGAGAGTATGTTTATAAATATATCAATACTATCAATAACAAAGACCCAATATTTCAACAGCAAATTAATATTCTAGAATTTTGCATAGACGTTTCAATTTGCAGTAATTAATTAGTATTAAAAGTTGAAAAGATGTCAACGATCAGTAATCCAAAATATTATAAAATTAACTGCACCAATCATCTATTTTCAACAATGCACGTGGGGATACGATAGAATTACTGTCATGCATATAAAAAAATTAGCAAAAAATTATGCGGAAGAGTAGAAAACCCAAAAATTGAAGCAAAAATGGACAAACTACTGAAACCAGAAGTGAAGGACAGAAATCACTGCAAGAAAAGAGAAGGACTGCATATAAATGAAAGAGCATAGGGAAGAAGAACTCACCAGAATGCAGATAGTAATAAAAAAGAGGAAGAAGAACCACGGAGAGAGAAATGAAAAACAAAGGTAGCTCTAAAAAAATAGCAGCTGAGACGTATAGATTCTTTTGGAAAGACAAAATGTAACCTACGCGGGTATGAACACGTATAGATTTTAGAAAAATAAAAGAGCCACTTGATTTACTAAAATGACCACAATTTAGTGTCACGGCCCCAAATGTCCGGTCGTGATGGCACCTATCACAACACTAGGCAAACCGACCCAATCAAGTATCCACAGTCAATTTCTTGTAATAAAACATTTTTTCTAATATTAAATTAAGTCGCAATTTTCCATAAAAAATATCTAAATCACTGAAATGTGCGGAAAAACAGTAAGACATCAACCCAACACAGACCAACTATCTCGTGTCACAAGTCTAGAGCCTCTAAATACAACAAGTCCGACTGTCTATTACATAACGAGTCTAAAAATGCGGAAAACAAGGATAGGAAGGAGGAAAGCAGGGCTGTGAACGCCGTGCAGCTACCTTGCAAACTCCGGTAAGCTCCGACAAAAGCTGAGGACCCTCACTCTGCCGCTCAGGCACCTGGATCTGCACACAAGGTGCAGGGAGTACCGTGAGTACGCCAACTCAGTAAGTAACTAAAGTAAATAAGGTCTGAGTGCAGTGACGAGCAGTTAAAAATCATAAGTAAGAGTATACAACAGAGTATCAAATCAAACTCAACAGCTTAAAAGTCAGTTACTTCGTAAAAACTTTAGTTTCAATCGAAACACTTTGAAATCATTTACTTAGCAACTTTCAACAGAGGCTTATTAAAAAAAGAGTGAAATCAGCAAAAATATCATAAATGGGCCCCTTGGGCAAAGTATCACTCATATATATAGCCTCTCGGGCAATCCTCTCAGTCACTCGTGACTCAGCTCTCGTCACTCAATACCCACACTCAGCACTCTGGCTCAATAATAACTCATAATAATAATAATCATAATAATCGCTGCGGCGCGTAGCCCGATCCATAGTTTATAGTCGACTATGCTCACTAGGGGTATACAGACTCTGGAAGGGCTCCTACAACCCAAGCGTCATATCGTTGCGGCGTGCAGCCCGATCCAATATATATATCGCTGCGGCGTGCAACGCGATCCATATAAGTATCGCTGCGGCGTGCAGCCCGATCCATAATATATATATATAATCCTCACCATTAGCTCATCAACCTCTCTCAATCATTAACCTCACAACCACTCGGGCATAAAAGTGGAAATCAAGGAAACTCAACCCAAAAGTTTTCACATTTTTAAGAAGTAGAGTGATAAATCCAGGTTTAAATAATAAACAGGTAAAACATGACTGAGGATATGCTTTCAAGCAAATAGAGTGAGAAAAACAGAAAAATGCCCCTAAGGGGCTCAACAGGTAGGCACAAGGCCCCAAACATAGCAGACAACCCATAATATAGTATCAATCTCTAAAGTAAGTGATATCATAAGATTTCAAATCAAATACACGGCTTAATAGTCGCTACGGGACGGACCAAGTCACAATCCCTACATGTACACGCCCACACACTCGTCACCTAGCATATGCGTCACCTCATTTATCAAAACAATACGAAATACCGGGGTTTGTACCCTCAGTTCAGGATTTACAATGGTTACTTACCTCAAACCGGATGAAATACTACTCCGCGACGCCTTTGCCTCTCGCCTCGGCCTCAACTCGCGCCGAATCTACCCAAAATCAGAATAATAACATTAGAATATGCTTAGGGAACGAAGCCCATGCGAAAATAATCAAACTATACCAAAAATTCCGAAATTGGCCAAACCCGGCCCCCGGGCCCAGGCCTCGGAATCCGATAAAATTTACATCAATAGACTCCTTATCTCCCCACGAGTTCATACATATCAAAAGTACTAAAATCCGATCATAAATGACCCCTCTAACCCTTGCTCAAAGGTCTCCAATCTCAAGCCCTAGATTCCCAATTTGTAACCCTTAATTTCCATTAATTTACAAGCCAAACCAGTGAAATAACACCATAGAATCGAGTTTAGGGTCCAAAAACCTTACCTCTATGAAATCCCTCTTCAAATAGCTCTCTCAAGCTCAAACTCGTATGACAATGGTGAAGAATAGCTCAAAAATCGAGAAGGATGGAATATATACCTTCTGACCCAGGGATTCTGCACCTGCGGTCCAACCAACCGCATCTGCGGTTTTCACTTAAAGGTCCATTACCGCATCTGCGATCATGATCTCGCACCTGCGCTACCGCAGGTGCGCTCCTATAGCCGCATCTGCGGTTCCAGCTGATCCCCCTCTTGGCAGCATCTGTGGCTCCATCTCCGCTTCTTCGAGCCCGCACCTGCGGTCCCCTAGCCACAGGTGCGGTTATGACAGAAGACTTAGCTTCAGCTACAACTTCAAATTCCTAACTTTCCGCCAACCATCTAAAATCACCCCGAGTCCCTTGGGGCCTCAACCAAAAGCACAACCAAGTCATATACCACTATCCAAACTTATATCAATCTTCAAAACACCTCGAACAACATCGAATCAACCAAAACACCTCAGATTCAAGCCTAAAGTTCCAAAATCTTCCGAATTCCGCTTTTGATCAAAAAGTCTATCAAACCACGGCCGAATGACATAAAATTTTGCACACACATCCTAAATGACACAACGGACCTAATGCAACTCCCGAAATTCCATTGCGACTCCTATATCAAAATCTTACCTATTGACCGGAGAACGCCAAAATTCCAACTTCGCCAATTCAAGACTAAATCTACTCCGGACCTCCAAAACACATTCCGATCATGCTTCTAAGTCCCAAATCAACTCCCGAAGCTATCCGAACCATCGGAACTCACATCCGAGCCTTATTTCACATAAATCAACATCCGATTGACTTTTCAAACTTAAGCTAAATCAAAAGAGGCTAAGTGTCTCAAACCTCACCAAAACCTTTCCGAACCAGAGCCAACCAACCCGATAACACATAATACCGATAAACATAACAATAAGAAGCAGAACTAGGGAAATAGAGAGGTAACTCCTGAGACGACCGGCTGGGTCGTCACATTCTCCCCCTCTTAAACAAACGTTTGTCCTCGAACGAGTCAAGAAACATACCTGAAGCCTCAAATAGGTGAGGATATCTACTCCGCATATCCCGCTCGGTCTCCCAGGTAGCCTCCTCCACGGGCCGACCTCTCCAATGCACTTTCACTAAAGCTATATCAGTTGACCTTATTTTTTGAACCTGACTCTCCAAAATGGCTACTGGCTCCACATCATAGGTCAAATCATCATCTAACTGAACCGTGTTGAAATCCAAAACATGAGACGGATCGCCAATATACTTCTGAATCTTAGAAACATGAAATACCAGATGAACACTCGACAAACTGGGTGATAAAGCAAGCTCATAAGCCACCTCTCCAATCCTCCGAAGGAACACAAAAGGCCCAATGAATCGAGGACTCAATTTATCCTTCTTCCCAAAATTTCATAACACCCTTCATGGGTGAAACCTTCAACAGAACCTTCTCACCAACCATGTAGGACACATCTCGAACCTTCCTGTCAGCATAACTCTTTTGTCTTGACTGCACTGTACGAAGCCTCTCCTGAATCACCTTCACCTTGTCTAAAGCATCCTACACCAAGTCTGTACCCAATAGCCTAGCCTCACCCGGCTCAAACCAACCAACTGGAGATCTACACCGCCTCTCATACAAAGCCTCATATGCTGCCATCTGAATACTCGACTAGTAACTATTATTATAAGCAAACTCTGCGAGCGGTAAAAATTGATCCCATTACCCTTCAAAATCAATGACACAAGCGTGTAACATGTCCTCTAATATCTAAATAGTGCGCTTGGATTGCCCGTCCGTCTGAGGGTGAAATGTTGTGCTCAACTCAACTTGAGTACACCTAACTCTCTATGCACAGGCCTCCAAATGTGAAGTAAACTGAGTGCTCCTATCTGAAATGATGGAAACTGGGACACCATGCAAACGAACAATCTCCCGAACATAGATCTCTACCAACCGCTCTGAAGAATAGGTAGTACACACAGGAATGAAGTGCGCAGACTTGGTCAGCCGATCCACAATCACCCAAATAGCATCGAACTTCTTTAAAGTCCGTGGGAGCCCAACTACAAAGTCCACGGTGATCCTCTCCCACTTCCACTCTGGAATATCCATCTGCTGAAGCAAGTCACCCGGTCTCTAATGCTCATATTTCAACCTGCTGATAATTGAGATACCGAGCCACAAATCCCACAATGTCTTTCTTCATTCTCCACCACCAATAATGATGTCTCATATCCTGATACATCTTCGCGACACCCAAATGAATGGAATATCGCGAGCTATGGCCCTCCTCTAGAATCAACTCCTGAAGCCCATCCACATTGGGCATGCATATCCAGCCTTGCATCCTCAATACTCCGTCATCACCAATAGTCACATATCTGGCATCGTCGTGCTGAACTCTGTCCTTAAGGACAAGCAAATAAGGATCAGCATACTGGCGCTCTCTGATGCGATCAAATAAGGAATATATTGGCCCAAGAACAGGTGAAGTTTTGAAGATTGACAAAAGAACTCAGACATAGACCAGGTCCATCTTGTGAAGCACAGTCATGATCAACCCAAACATGTGAGATGCACGTGAAGGAGATAAATCTAACTTATCAAAAGTAATATCTCCTGATCTGATCAAAAAGGTTGCATATTGGATAAGAGAGAGACTCCTTACATGAAGAGAACACAGTTTAGGAAGAAGATAGTGTTAGAGTATGAGATCAACTAGAACTCTTGTACGATAGAAGACTAGTATCTGAATCCCACTCAATCTCTAATTACTAACCCATTAAATATCAGTATTGTTCTCTTTTACAGGTAATGCACATAAGCAGAAGTTAAACATAAATTGAAAGCAAAAGAGCAAGGCGATTTTGCAAGCAATTTATGTGTGATTCAAATGTGCAATCCTGAAGCTACTTGAACGAGATAGAAGAACCAGTTCCAACTGTCTATCTTTTATTCTAGTTCAATTGTAGTAGGTGATTTTACATTGTACCTTTCAACTTTTATAAAAGCAATTGTATTAGGTACCTAGAGTGTTCAAGTTAGAGTTAACTTGAAGTTGTCGCAGCAGTTGAGGCTGTGTGCCACAATGGGATTAGATTTAATCCTAGGTTTACAAAGAGTTTTTGTAAATGCAGTTTTTGGCTCAATGATTTTAGTGGAAGTTTGGGAAAATCCTACTGAGTAGTAGGTCGTGGTTTTTTTTCCTTTTAAGCCAGGCGTTTTTCACGTAAAATCTCTGTGTTCTTTATTTTCTTTACTTATTATTCCGCAAACAGTAGTAGTTGGAACACATAGAAGAACCAGGTCCTTTTATAATACAATTAAGCGAAAATTGGGTACCATACAAATCACCCCCCCTGTGTGGTATTGAAGTATAAAACATCAATTGGTATCAGAGCGGGTTATCCTTGAAGAGGTTAACACCTTAGGAAAAGATCAAGATGAGTGCACCACCTGGAAATTGGGAAGGGCAATCCACTGCTAGGCCTCCACTCTTTAATAGTCAGTACTATTCTTGGTGGAAGAACAAGATGAGAGATCACATCATAGGAGAAGACTATGAACTTTGGGACATAGTCACTGATGGTCCCCTAGCTACTACAAAGAAGAATGTTGAAGGAGTGGACGTGCCAAAAACAAGAGCTGACTGCACTGCTGAAACTTGAAGAAATGGGAAAAGAATGCCAAGGCAAGAAATGGCTTGTGTGTGGACTGGGTCCAGACGAGTACAGTAGGATTCAAAGTTGTATCACTGCTAAGGATATATGGGACACTTTACAAGTGGCTCATGAAGGAACTCCTCAAGTAAAAAGATCAAGAGGAACACTGCTATATTCTTAATATGAGAATTTCACTATGAAGGAAGGAGAAACTATCCAGGAGATGTACATAAGGTTCACAATACTAACAAATGAACTTAAATTTCTTGGGAGAATTATCGTTGAAGAAGACAAGGTTAAGAAAATCTTGACAAGGGTCTTACCAGTGACTTGGAAAAGCAAAATCACTGCTATTCAGAAATCAAAGAACATTGCTACTCTCAAGTTGGATGAACTGATTGGAAATCTCATTGCCTATGAACTAAGAAAGAAAACCATGAAAATTGATGCACCCAAGAAGGAAAGGAGTTTGGCTCTCAGAATAGTTGAAGGTGCAGATCTTGAGGATGATGAAATGGCCATGATCACAAGGGATTTCAAAAAGTACCTAATGAGAGGAAAGGGTTCTTCAAGAGGTACAACCTTCAACAAACCAATGGCTCCTGAGAAACAGACAAACGAGGGTTGCTACAAATGTGGCAAGATTGATCACATGATCAAGAACTATCCTCAGTGGGAAATTGAATGGAAGAAGGAAAGGGCTGAACGACGGAACAGGAAGAAGGAACAGGTTCAACCCAAAAGGAATAAAGGATCAACAAAGGCTATGGTTGCTGCTTGGGGAGAAACATCAGATGAGGATTCAGAAGATGAAGCTGGAGATGAACAAGCACTTATAGCCATCGAAGAATCAGATGATGAACAAGAGGTAAGTGTGATTCATCTCAAAGACAAGATTAAATTTTTGTCTAAAGAAAAGTTATCTGAACTATTGTTAGACTTCATTGATGAGTCTGATATAATTAACAATGAGAAGGAACAACTATCTAGGGAGTGTGTGATCTTAAAAGCCAAGTGCAAAAATCTAGAATCTAGGGCTAATGCACAGTAAAAATGCTGAGTTGAAGAACCAAGTTCTTCAACTCAACACCAGTGCCCTAGAACTTAGGTCTTAAAATTTAAAACTAAAATTAGGAACACGCAAGAAGAAAGCTGATCACACACATCTCACCATAAAAGAAAACCTAGGAAAAATGAAAGATGAGTTGTACAAGAAAGATGAGCAGATAAGAGTCTTAAAAGAAGACCTAGGGAAGGTAAAGCAAGAACTAGACAGAACTTGCAAATGGAATAAAGCTTCTAATGCACGATCCTGGCTACAAGAACATCACAGTAGCAACAAGAGAGGACTTGGCTATGAGACCCAAACACCTAAATGGGACCCCAAAAGCAAGTACATCACTTTTCCTGAAAACAAAATCTGCACACACTGGCAAGACTGGTCATTACAAAAATGAATGTAATGTAAAAGAAAAGGCCAGTGAAAAGAACAAAACCTTTGTTCAAGAGAAAAATAGGCTGCCTGTGTGGGCTAAAAAGAATTTAATTTACCCTTTTGCCTATAGAAAGGGACCCAAACTAGTTTGGGTTCCTAAGACTAACCCCTGATTTCTTTTTGCAGGTCCAAGTGAAGGGAAGTAGCCAAATATGGTACATGGATAGTGGCTACTCAAAACATATGACTAGAAGCAAGAACCAGTTCCTTTCACTTGAGGACTTAAAAGGAGGTAATGTCTCCTTTGGAAATGGGAAGAAATGTGAGATTATTGGGGTTGGAAAGGTAGGTAAGACAGACTCACATTCCATTGAGAATGTTTGCTTGAAAGATGGCTTGAAATATAACCTAATCAGTGTATCACAACTGTGTGAAGAGGTAACCTTGTAGCATTTACCTCTACCAAATGCTTTGTAATTAATCTTACCACTGACAGGATTGTTTTGTAGGGAAAAAGAGTTAACAATATTTACATTGTAAATTTGTCCACTCTTTCAGAAAATGAATTCACTTGCTTGAGTGTGTTGGACAATGATCCCCTCATGTGGCACAAAAGACTTGGTCATGCAAGTCTGAATCAACTCAACAAATTAGTCTCCAAGGACCTGGTGATAGGGCTACCTAATATCAAGTTCAAGGAAGACAAAGTTTGTGAGGCCTGTGCAAGGGGGAAGCAGGTAAGATCATCCTTTAAAAGCAAGAAAATGGTAAGCACAACCAGGACGATGGAACTGGTTCATATGGATCTTTGTGGTCCAATGAGAACATTGAGCAAAAGTGGTAAGAAATATGTGTTGGTACTTGTTGATGATTATTCTAGGTTTACCTGGGTACTGTTTCTAACATCTAAGGATGAAGCATTTGACATGTTTACTGCCTTTGTTAGAAAAACTCAAAAATAACTAGGTAATCAACTTGCATCAATCAGGTCTGATCATGGAACTGAATTTGAAAATGATAAGTTTGCTAAATTTTGTGATGAGCATGGTATAGATCATAATTTTTCAACCCCTAGGACTCCTCAACAAAATGGAGTAGTTGAAAGGAAGAATAGGACTCTTGAAGATATGGCTAGGACTATACTTCTTTCTAGTAAACTGCCCCATAGCTTCTGGGCAGAGGCTGTAAATACTGCATGTTATATCACTAATAGATGCATGACTAGACCACTTGTAGAGAAGACTCCCTATGAGTTACTTAAAGGGAGAAAACCAAATATATCTCATCTTAGGGCATTTGGATGCAAGTGCTTTGTGCACAATAATAGAAAGGATTTCCTAGGTAAGTTTGATCCCAGAAGTGATGAGGGAGTATTCTTGGAATATTCTTCGCATAGTAAAGCTTATAAACTGTTCAATAAAAGAACTTTATGTGTAAAAGAAAGTGTACATGTAGTTTTTGATGAAACTAACATTTTTTCTGAGAGACGGGAACATAAAAATAAAGTTATTGGGCTAGTAAAAGATTTGAGTGAAGTCTCAGCTCAAGATAAAGTTGCACCAAAAGAAGGAACAGGTGATGGAACATGTTCTTCCATCCAGGCAACCTGATAGGGGGAACTGAACAAAGAGGAACTGAAATCAATCCCCTAAAGGAACTTGTTCGTGACCCTATTCCTCAGCAACAGAACATGGGAGAAACATCAAGCAGAAATCAGTTGGTTGTGAAACCTCACAAGTATCAAAGTTCTCATCCCATTGAGAACAAATCATTGATCCAACCTCTGGAGAAAAAACTAGATCACAATTAAAGAATCTGTGTGCTTTTGATGTTTTCCTATCTCTTATTGAACCTAAAAATGTTGTTGAGGCTTTGCAGGATGCAGACTAGGTAAATGCAATGCAAGATGAACTCAATCAGTTTGAGAGAAGTCAAGTTTGGCATCTAGTTCCTAGACTCAAGGACAGATCAGTAATTGGCACTAAATGGGTCTTCAGAAACAAGCTTGATGAAGATGGAACAGTTACAAGAAATAAGGCAAGACTGGTGGTCCAAGATTATAGCCAAGAGGAGGGTATAGATTATGATGAGACATTTGCTCCAATTGCAAAATTGGAGGCAATAAGACTCCTCATAGCTTTTACAGCACACATGGAATTCACTCTCATCAGATGGATGTCAAAAGTACCTTCCTGAATGGCTACCTAAAAGAAGAAGTGTTTGTTAAACAACCTCCAAGGTTTAAGAGCAAGGAGTGTCCGTAACATGTGTACAAATTAGAAGGCTCTATATGGACTCAAGCAGGCCCCTAGAGAATGGTATGAATGCTTGTCCAAATTCCTACTTGAATATGGCTACAAAAGAGGTAAAATTAATAGTACTCTATTCCTGAGGGAAAAAGGTAAGGATCTTCTTGTGCTACAAATATATGTTGATGACATAATTTTTGGGACAACCACTGACAAACTAAGTAAAATTTTGCCAAATTAATAGGGAGTGAGTTTGAAATGAGTATGATGGGTAAGCTTAACTTTTTCTTAGGCTTACAGATCAAACAAAACTCAAATGGAATCATGATCCATCAGCAGAAATATGCAAAAAGGTTTATCAAAAAGTTTAAAATGGATGAATCAAAAGAAATAGACACTCTCATTGCAACAACTACTAAATTAGACATAGATGAATCTGGTTCATCTGTTGATCAGAAGTTGTATAGGGGTATGATTGGTTCACATTTGTATCTTACTGCCAGCAGACCTAACATAGTTTTCAGTGTAGGGCTTTGTGCTCGCTTTCAGGCTAATCCAAATGAATCTCTCTTGACTACTGTCAAGAGGATACTGAGATATTTGAAAGGCACTACTGATTTGTGTCTTTGGTACCCTAAAGGTAGTAATTTCAATCTAGTAAGGTATGTTGATGTTGACTATGCAGGTTTTCTTGTGGATAGGAAAAGCACCTCAGGTATGTCTCATTTTCTTGGTTCATGTCTTGTATCATAGGCCACTAAAAAGTAGAATTCAATGGCTTTGTTCACTGCTGAGGCTGAATATGTTGTTGTTGCCTCTTGTTGTGCTCAATTGTTGTGGATCAAACATCAGCTGATAGATTTCGACATTGAAGTTGGTTGCATTCCTATCTTCTGTGATAACACTAGTGCTATAAGTATGACAAAGAACCTTGTTCATCATAAGAGGACTAAGCACATAGATGGTAGACACCACTTCTTAAGAGATAACTATGAGAAAAGATTGATCACCATAGAATTCTGTGATACTGATAAACAAATTGCTGACATCTTTACTAAAGTAATGAGTAGAAAAAACTTTAAAAGAAATAGGTTGGAATTAAGGATGATTAAGATCACCTAATAGGACCAGCTCAGAATGCACAATGAAAAAAAATTGAAAAAACATTTGGCTAGGAAATCTAAACTTGTGTAAATATCTAGATTAATTTTTACTCAACTTCATACTGTAATTATATACTACTGTGACATGTGTTAATATGACTCACTGATCTCTTACAAAATTTTCTCTATTATTTTTAATTGAGGCATGGTCAAGAGAATTCTAAATGAAGAACCTGGTTCATCAGTATTGGTTCATCTGAATGCTAAGGTATGTTTTCTATCTGCACAATTAGAAATATAAATATTTAAATCATGAGCAGAAGTCCTACAATTGTTCAACTCCTTAGAAAATTCTATCTGTTTGTTTTTTAACCAGTTCCGTCAGCTTTAGAACTCTAAACCACAAAATTTGTCTAAAATCTAGGGAAGTTTAATCGTTCATTCAAACCTGAAATTTCAGGTTGATTAGACCTCTAATTGACCACTGCTAAAGTTGTCGTTATACATTAAATGTGTATTTCTCTTTAAATACACATCATTACCTCCTGCCATCTTCATAATTCTAAACCGTCAAAAACCCTTCTTCACTTTCAATTGCTTTCTTCTCCAAAGTTCTAACTCACCAATTCTCTCAAGAAATCAGCGATAATGACAAACCCACAAGACAATCCTGGAACTCCACCACAGCCCACCCTCTGATTCATCTACCTCTCCTACACCTAGCGTGACTCCCAAACCAAGGCTGAGAAGGGTAAAAATGTTGCTCGAAAAAAAGTAGCTTCTAGGGCTCTCTCAAGGAAACTGAATGAGCAATTAAAGGCAAGTCAGGCTCAAGACTCTGATTCTAACTCTGATTCCGAGTCGTACAAAATTGCTAGTGAGGGGGAAGGACCTGGGTCTTCTGACTCTGAGAAGATTCAAGAATCCCCTTCTAAGGTAAGTTCTTCTTTGACTGAGAATTTATAAAATAGGTTTGTTTTGGTTGGGCATATCAGGGATATGGAATTACCCGAGTTAAGACGGAGTGGAGGTAAAAAGAAATTTGAAAAATAAAAAGAGAGAGAGGGTGAATGTGGTGACGAGAGGGCGAAAGGGAAAAGAGTGGTTGATCATTCACCCACTGCTGATTTGTCTGTACCTGCTATTTGTGGGGTTGAACAAGAAAATGTTGAAAAGAGTGGCAAGAAGTCAGGGGGAAGTGGTTCTGGTGAAGCTGCTGAAGGGTTAGTTAATCTAAGTGCACAGGGAGATGAACCTTGTTCATCAACTGAAGAGACCCTAGCAGACCTGTGGAAAACGGTAAGGGCAAGTTACGATCCAAAGAAAAGGAGAACTCCCACACCAAAAGCCTCCAGTGCTCCTAAACCATCCAAGAAAAGAAAGGCTTCATCTCCAACAACTACTGAAACTTCCTTGCCAAAGGGAAGAGCCACAAGAAGCAGGGTGAAAAAGAGTGAGAGTGATCTACAAAAAGCTCTGGTTAAAAGTAAGAAGAAAAGGATTGCTAAAGGAAAGGGTAAGGTTGAAGAGTCCTCAGAAGCTGTTGATATTGAGGAGATGGAACAAGTCCATCAGGAGGAAGTTACAACAGTGGAGGTTCAGACCCCCAAGCCCAAAAAGCCCAAGACTTCTTCCAAGAAGTCTTCCTCTATGTATGAGGCTGTTGAACCCTCATTGGCCAAGAGGACAAGGTCTGCAGTGAAAAGTAAACAAGATAGAGTTTCTGAAGAGGAAGAATGGAGTGGTAAAGAAGAAAGTGAGTCTAATGGTGAACAAGACAAGCTGGCCAAGTTTGGCAAGAGAAAAATTTTGAAAGGTAGATTGCTGAAAGACCTGGTGGAACCAGGAATGATGAGACTGGTAGATGCCTTAGCTGCTCAGGGCTGGAAGGACGTGGCCTTTCAGATGGATGGAAGGCTATCCAGGAATGAGATCATTGAGTTCACGGCAAATGCAGAGGTTAAGGATGGTAGAGTTAGCAGCCTGGTGAAAGGAGTTCACGTGATCTTTGATGCAAAGAAGCTAGGTGAGATCCTTGAATGATGAAGTATATGTCTATTGGTAAACAAAACATGCATTAAGTTAACAAATTAATAACATAAACTCTACTATTCTAAGATATGTTGGGGGAAGAACCAAAGCCATTTGGTGGTGGTTGAGTTAAACCAAGCACCTCACGCACGACAGCACGAGCCGCAGCTTTTACTTCTTCTCGCATATCTTCCTGAATACCCGCTTGCATATCGGCCTGCATATTCTCCATCCACTGATCCAATGCACGATTAAGAAGTTGCTGAAATTCGGGTGATTCAAACACTTGTTGGGTGGGAATATTTGGAGGATTAGGAGCACTAGAGGATGCACAATTAGCCTTCACTGAATCCGCCAGAAGACAAGTTTTTGGACCAAGTCCATATATTCTTCCTTTTTTTGCTCCTCTAACTGTTTCAATCCAAGTTTTCAGTAGGTTTTCGTCTGGTATACTTTTCAATAAATCCACAACATTGTCTTCGCTAGTTTTTTCTCCTTCCTCATCTTTATTTGTTGTCATGTTTATGTCTATGTCTCCATCATCTATTTCAAAACCTTCTTCATTCCTTGATGTTGAAGTTTCACCTACCTTCTCCTTAATAACCTCTGTAAATGTATTCTGAAAAAAATTATAATTATTAGTTATCACATAGAATATTAAAGTCGCCAAGTAGCAAATCTTAATAGAGCAGTCACATTTGTTCTGCAATGAAAGAAGTGAACAACAGAGAAATAGACTTCTGTAACTAAGAAGTAGATGAAGAAATAGACTTCTCTAATAAGTAGAGATTGAAAAATATATATAGAAACTATTCATTTAATTGTAGATGGCCATCTAATCAATCTTATTTTTATGAGGTGCACCAGAGAAGGTGCTATAAAATTGTTGAATGTTTCTCAAATCTAGAGTGTGCAAAGACTTAGAAGTTTTTCTGCAAAGACTTAGAAGTTTTTCTTATACATCATAGACAAAAAATAGCAGTGTAAGACTTAAAAAGAGGGTGCTTATGATATTCTACCATGATAGCACCCATGAACAACAACTCTAACACTACTCCTGGAGATATATTTTTGGGACAGAAGAGAAGAGTCGCAATAGCATGTCGGCAGCAGCATAATAATAACGCAAACAATAAGAATACAGAATAGACAAAATTATTTACCATTCAGTTTCAGTTAAACCACTTTATCAGTTTGAAAAGCGTAAAATAAACAAATATATAGACAAGTTTTCGATATTTTAAGTTCCAACAGCTTGAGATGATTTTAAAGAGTATCAAACTGGGAAGAAAAGTAAAGTTTTCCCTTCTTTTCTCAAGTTGTCAATAAGTGTAAAATTATTTTCTTAAGAAAGGCTTATCTTATCTGACTCTTATTTCAAATAATTCAGAGAGTAGGGAAGTGCTTGTCAATCATTCCATGTTAAGAGGGTGAGTACTCACTATTTTTAGAGCTTTGGATTCTATTTTTTTTCACTTAAATATTTTGTTTGATATTGTTACACTATGCAGTAGTGCACCATCTTTTTGTTGCTAATCGTTAGAAAAAAACTAGGAAGGCACAATTTGGTTACTTTTGTAATCTAGGTAGACCATGGACAAAAATTGAAGCACCAGATAGTTTGTCAACAATCTACAAGTACATTACAACTTTATCATTGTCTTATATTTTTGCAATATATCCATTTTTCTTCAGTAGCTTTATCTGGCTTCAACACTTCAGACAAGTACTCAGTGCACATAAATTTGGTGAAGAAAAAGTAACTATTGAAAATATTAATCCATTTATTTGTATTTGTAATAATTTTTCAATGGTTAAGGAGAATCTTTAAGGAATTACAGTCTAAAGATAGATACACAGTTGTAAATATAAAAACACTTCCTACATCTGAAAACTTAGTACTTTTGATGTTCCCTAATTTCACTTTCCAGTATCCATTGATGCTATAAATGAATGTCATAGAACTGTAATCTGACTACTACAAAAATATGTACAGACAGTTAACAAAAAGCAGCAATTTTATATGCATCACTCCCTTGTCTCTTTTCGTCAATGCATCTTAATTATCATATTCTATGGATGGAGCTAATCTATGAAGAAAGCTTATCTACTTCATTAGTGTGAAGCAGGTAAAGACTCAGCAGGTGTTGCAATGAAGAATGAGATAAAAACATACCCACATTCTTTCTGACTTTTCACATATCCACTTTTTGTCATTTTTGGTTCTGTGAGTCTTCAGAAACAGTTCATCATTACGAAGATCTTTCCCCGTTAACTCCTTCTACAATCATTAAAGATATTGTTAGTTTGAAGGATAAATCATAAAACAAATTTAGACTAATACTGATAATACTAAAAGAAAGAAATACATGTCTTCTTCTGTACTCGGCAAATGCAACTGATCCTCCAGTATGCAAGGAAGGACCTTCTCCATTATTAGACGACATTCTGTTCTTGGAGTTGATTGTTGATTTTTTTTTAAAAGCGGCAGATTCCCAATATTGCATCAAAGCATCCCAGTGAACTTTAGTAATCCATCCGGGCATTTTCTTTGTTTTTGAAAATTGTCTTTTTGCTTTTCCCAAACTGTCACTTAACCTTTCACTCCCCACATGCTCAAAAGTCCTTCGAATAAAAACTTTGTCCTCGCTAGTAAAGGAATATTTTTTCTGCAATTAGAAAGTAAAGATTATATTTAATATCGTTTATCAAGTTAAGTCAATTAGTAAAGTTAAGTATAAATACCTCGAAGTCATTAAACCATCTGTCTTGTACATGCTCCGGAACTTTGCTCCAACAATTCCATGATCCACTGAAGCTTTTCTTAAAGGCTATTGTTACATCTCGAACAACTTCATGTGGGCAAAATCTACAAAATAATCAATATAAAATTTTATTCAAAGATTATTAAATACAAATATATTTTACCACAACTTATATAATTAGATTTACTTACGTATCTCTGTTTACTTTCAAGGATCTTATGCCACAAATAGTATCTCGTCTTGTCTGTGGATTACAACTTCCATAAGATACAAGTGTTTGTTCAGTTGAAATATCTTGAGGAGTTTCTTGTTGAGGACCAACATTCTGAGAAGAAGGAGGTGCTTGTTGACGACCAATATTCAAAGAAGCAGAATTTGTTGGTTGATTAGGGACATTTTGAGACGTATGTGCAAGCTGCCAAAAACTACTTTCATGAAACGAGTCGATGTGTTGGCTTGAACTGACCTGTTGAGATGTAGGGGTTGATGGTTCACTAATATCTGCCTGAGAAGTGTTCGGTAGTTGTTGGTAGCCTCCTTCCCCTTTATTAGATATGCTCCCACAACCTCCCCAACTACGTTTAGTGCCTCTTCCTCTTGTCATACTTCCTGATCAACATTAACAAGAAGAGTAGAATAATACACCAACCAACTAGAAGAAGTGAAATATGAACAAATTTGACCAACCAATTATTTTGAGCATAATATAAATTTAAATTTATGACTAATTTTAATTCATGACTGCTAGGCAATATCAAGAAACTCCAACCAACCCATCCAACCTAGTCACTCTTATAGCAGATGGAATAATTGGATAATTGCATTTAGAGGAGTGCTAAATGACCAAATTTACTTTGACTCCTAATATTATCTAGGGACACATTTCTTAAATACAATAAATATTATGACTTCCTATCAAGTTAAGTTTGAGAATACATGATTGCAATATTAGTTCTTTTATATTTACACAATGTAATGTATACAAGGATTCTTGATTCCATTTGTTATGGAACTTCTATCCCTAGATAATGGGACATAATTCCTAATTTCACTAATCATTAGATATAACTCCCTTAAGACAAGAGGGGTTGCTCTGATGGTAAGCAACCCCCACTTCCAACCGAGAGGTTGTGAGTTCGAGTCTCCCCAAGAGCAAGGTGGGAAGTTCTTGGAGGGAAGGATGTCGAGGGTCTATTTGGAAACAGTCTCTCTACCCTAGGGTAAGGGGTAAGGTCTGCGTACACACTACCCTCCCCAGACCCCACTAAGTGAGATTATACTGGGTTGTTGTTGTTGTTATTATTAGATATAACTCCCTTATGCCTCTAATTATCTGATTAGAGTGATGATATGATTACATATCTCTGCTTATAACTAGACTTCGAAGGTTTACACTGTATTATTTGCTAATTCTTGAACCCTTAAGATTCCCCAACTAGTTTATCTTAGAGGGTTAAGGCTTAAGGGCATCTCATAAGATAGTTTGAAATGAAACCTCAGTAGTTTAGAGAATATAAAAAAGGAGGTCTAGCACTAGAATTTGGCTGGGAGATGGATATCAGAGAAAAAGAGTTTTGGATGTATTCAGTCATGATGATGCATACTCAATACTCAAGAACAGAGGTGCAGAAACATTTCTTATTCAGACATTACTAGAACATGTAGCTATTAACTCCACCATTTATCGGGATAATGAACTATCATAAACTGAGAGGTCATTACAGTTGCTATGGGTCCATAATTTATTATATATTGATGGCTAGGAGTTCATTTGTAATTATATATCTGCTGATAGGATTATTCAACAGTAATAGTCCAAGCTATTTCAGAAACCAACCATCAAAAAATTAAGTTGTATAGTATTGAAATGCAACCTTGAGGTCATGGACAAACAAAACAAAAATTAAGCATGAAAAGCAGCAAAGCTCATAAAGGAAAGGTATGAGCAGAAATTGTTGCAGTAGAAAGCCATCTGCTATACCAGCAATAGCAATAAAAGAAAACACACACAAAAGTTGCAGCAAAAAGCCATCTGCTATACCAACAATCTTATTATCATTCAATATCATCATTTTCACTATAATTTTGCCCAAATTTCATTCACTTTGTTCATCTTCTTCATCTTCATCTTCATCAGATTCTTCTATCTCTTCATCATTTTCAATAGCATCAATATCAAGTGTTCTTTCAGTTTCAGCAGTCTCTTTTTCAATGTCATGTACTTCCAGTTCACCATTTTCATGGCGTAAGCAATCAAGATCATCAATGACATTTGGAAGTACTACGGGTAAATCCTCATCTTCTTGGTACGGGATATTTGGGGAATCAATACGGCTTCTAGCTTTTATTTTGCACACCGCCCACCAATCAACCCTATCTTTTCTTTTGCTGGGATATTCTGCAAAATATACTTGTTGTGCTTGTTCAGCCAACACAAAAGGTTCATAGGCATAGCTCGAGAAACTCTTCTTATGATTGATATCGATTAGACCATATTGATTATGGACTTTCAGTCCTCGACCCACGGTTGGATCAAACCAATCACATTTGAATAACACAAGAGTAGTTCTTTTCTTTGTCGGATTAGAATACTCTAGTTGTATCACGTCAAAGAGTAATCCATAGTAGTCACTTTCATAGTCACTCCAACTTTTTCCTTTGATGCACACGCCACTATTCATAGTTGTTTTGTTAGAGCCATATGTTAGAGTGTCGAACTTATAGCCATTCGTGAAATACTGAGGCCATGTTTCCACCTACTTATAAGGACCAAAAGCTAAGTCTTTCAACCGCTCATCAGTTATGTTATTAGCTGGATTAAGAACCTATTAATAAAAAAAATAGATCAATTGTATGTTTAGTTAAATATAAATTTTAAGTCAAGACAAATAAAGACTACAATTCTTTTATTCAATTATAATTTACTCACATAAGTTTCAAACCACTTGGCAAATCTACTATTTGTCTCTTTATCAATTTGCTCAAGGCTAATATTTTCTGAATTCCTTTTCAATTCATCTTCAAAGATGCTACAAAAGCAATAAAATTATACTAAGTTAGCCCATTTATCCAATATATATGCACTATATTGGTCAAAAATATCAACTTACAGGACGAATTGTTGAACCTCCTCACAATTTAACAAAACATACATTTGTGCCGCATCCCACTCATCATCGGTCAAATATCGACCTTCTTTCCTCCCACTCAAACGTCCTGGATGCAAAAAGATGGACAAACAACCATCAGGTGCATCGACTTCATAACCATCATCATTTCGAGTAACTTTAGTAAGCCTAGTCTGCACGTTAGGCTGGAAATAATGGGAACTCAAAGTTGAAATTTCTTGAATGATATAAGCTTCACATATTGATCCCTCGACACGAGCTCTATTTTTTGCCTTCTTTTTGTAAGTGTGCAACTCCCTACAATTCAAATATATTTTAGTATATTGTTAAGTAAATAAATTAATTATCTAATCAAGATTCAATTGAGACTCTTATACATCCACCGAAACTAAACTGGACCACCGACTATTGCTTCATATGGTAAATGAATCGGCAGATGTTCCATGGGATTAAAGAAACCAGGAGGAAATATTTTCTCTATCTTGCAAATTGTTATCTTTATGCTTTCTTCAAGCTTCTATAAATCTTCTACTTTTAAAACAGTTGCACATAAACCTTTAAAAAATAAGCTAATCTCTGTTAAGGCATTCCAAATTGGCTCTGGCAAAAAATCTCGAAATGCAACTGGTAGCAACCTTTCAAGAAATACATGACAATCGTGGCTCTTCATCCTTGATAATTTATAATCTTCCATGTCTACACATCTAGACAAATTGGAAGCATAACCATCTGGAAACCTTAAGCCTTTCACCCATTCACATACCAACTTTCTTTGTTCTTTTGTCAATGAATATGCTGCCTTTGGCTTCAAAATTTTCCCTTGATGCTCCTTCAATTCAAGCTCGGGATGATTGTAATAAGCCTGCACATCCATTCTAGCTTTTAAATTATCCTCCGTTTTATCTTTTACATCCATTAATGTGTTGAATATATTATCAAACACATTTTTCTCGATATGCATGACATCGAGATTATGCCGAATAATATTTGTGCGCCAATATGGCAATTCCGAGAAAATACTTTGTTTTGTCCAATTATGTTGATCCCCAAATCCTGGCAACTTATCGGAGGCGCGATCATCGAAAATATTTGGTAAGTCACACACTTTGTTCCAAACTTCTTCACTAGACAACCTAGGAGAAGGAGGAGAGTGTTCAACTCTTCCTTTTAAAAATGATTTTTTATCCCTGCGAAATGAATGACCTATAGGCAAAAATTGACGATGACAATCAAAAAATGAAGCTTGTCTTCCATCTTTTAAGTGAAATGCCTTACTTTTTCCCATACAACAAGGGCATGCCAAATGACCATGGGTGCTCCATCCAGACAACATTCCATAAGCTAGGAAGTCATTGATAGTCCACATAAGTGCAACTCGCATTTGAAAATTTTGTTTCTTATAAGAGTCATAAGTCTCAACCCCATCAACCCATAATTGCTTCAATTCATCAATAAGAGGTTGTAAGTATAAGTCTATATTCTTTCCGGGGCTTTTTGGACCAGGAATGAGAAGACTTAAGAACATGTACGGGCTACTCATACACATTCCGGGTGGAAGATTGTATGGTGTAATGATTACTGACCAACAAGAATAAGGATGGGCCATCTGCCCATATGGACTAAACCCATCAGCTGCAAGTCCAAGCCTAATATTTCGAGGCTCAGCTGCAAAGCCAGGATGGCATTGGTCAAACTTTTTCCATACCTCTCCATCACTTGGATGACTCATTACCCCAGGTTCTCGACGAGATTTCCAGTGCCATGTCATATTTTCAGCAGTCTTTGTTGACATATATAATCTTTGTAATCTCGGAGCTATAGGAAAATAACGTAGTACTTTATATGCAACATCTTTTTGCCTTCCATTGCCTCCTCTCTTAGGCTTATAACGTGGTTGACCACACTTTGGACAATCCACTTTATCTTTACTCCTTGTAATATAGGATACAACCTGTCTTGCATACATCTATCTTTTCATATCCTAGCCCAAGTTTTGCAACCATTTGTTTAGTCCTATAGTAATCGTTAGGTAACTTAGCATCTTCAGGTAAGAGCTCCTTCAGAAATAGCAAAATTTGGTTATAGC
The DNA here is from genome assembly GCF_000393655.2 of Nicotiana sylvestris. Lineage (NCBI taxonomy): Eukaryota > Viridiplantae > Streptophyta > Magnoliopsida > Solanales > Solanaceae > Nicotiana > Nicotiana sylvestris. The sequence continues at coordinate 152,610,533 of NC_091059.1, forward strand.
AATTGTCACTTATGTTAAACTCAGACTTAATGTTCAGTAGCCTGCAGACCGTTGACAACGTAGAATGATTAACACATCCATCAAATAATGGCTCTTCTGAAGCTTTTAGCATATCAAAAAAATCTTGAGCATTTCGATTAGGAGGTTGTTCTTCTTCACCATCAAAATTAAATCCATCACTTTCAAAGTTGAAACTATGACCAATTGCATCCAATACCATAGTGCGATACAGATTTTCTGTTGTTATCTCAGGACCTATTTCTTTTTCTGTATTGCTACTAGGTTGAGGTCTAGAAATTGGTACAAAAGGCTCCCCATGTGATTCCCATTGATAATAGTTAGGCATGCTTGTACAGATGTGCTTTAACATCATGAGGTTCAAGAAACCCGCTAATGTTTCTACATCTTGAACATGGACACCTTATACTCCCATTAGAAACGAAGTCATGTTGCATTAATGCAAACTCTACAAATCCCTGCACACCCTCTAGGAACTCAGTAGTGACTCCTTTTCTACTAGACACTAGTCTATCATACATCCATATACGATCAGCTCTAAAGGAACTCATGCTTCCTATCAAACAAACAATGACAAAATAGAAACACTATTTCAGTACTTTATAATATGTTAATTATTTCACCAATTTAAGCAGATTGATAGCACTAAATCTGGAAGAGTAAAGAGAAGAGAACTAGTAGAGGTTGCCTCTGTTTTTTATTAAACACATGTTTGTAAGTGGAGTTTATTTATTTTAAAAAATATATCACTTCAGCTTTGTTAGCTAGTAAACTTACAAAGGGCACATAAGCTTCTCCTCCCCCCCCCCCCCATCATATATTAAAAGTATAAGATTATATTAATTTCATTCTTCTTCACTTATCATGTTGCCCTCTTTGGAAATAATTTTACTTGGTTAACCATAGGAACAATATATCAATTTAGATCCATTGACAATAAGAACATCTTATTTGTAATAAGGGAATCCACTATGCTAATACTCTTTCTGCTTTGACTTCATAATTGCCATCATAAGAAAATTAAGCAGCATGTGACTATTGATTCAGCTCGAAAGAATCACATGACCATACATATGTGAGGCCACAGTGGAAGACGGTATTCCAGTTACTTGCATAAAAGACTATCAAAAGCAACCCTTGCAGTTTACATCAATCAAAAAAGTCGCTACTCTACCTCAGTGTTGAGAATAAAATCATGGCATACACAATTTAAAAAAAAAGTATCGGATATGCAGGCTATTTTTTTCTCAAACCCAGAAATAGCTGTTCAACAAAAATATAAGGACAACAATTTAATAACCAACAGAAACCAAACAATACATATACGTAGAAGCATCTTATATCACATTATTGAAAGTTCAATTCTATAATAAGATAGGAAACATGAATTGTTGGGGGAATTGCTCTCTGTTAGTTCATAGTTAATGCTAAATTAAACGACGACAAGAATTCTTGGTGCTAGGAAGGTATTGATCACTCACGATAAATTAAACACTCACAAAAAGATCTATTTGCAGAGATGCTTTAAGTACCGGAGAAATTCTTACCAGAAGCTTACAAGCGGCAGCGATAGCAAGTTGTCTCCCTTCACTGAATTAGAAGATGATAGTTGAGGGTTTAGAGGGATGAAGAGACGTGAAAGAGTGCGTGTATGTTTAGCGGTTTTTGAGGATTTGAGATATAGAGTTCTATTAAAAAAATATTGCTGAAGATTTTAAGCGCCAACCCTACAAATTTAAGAAAAAGGTGACTTGAGATTTAACTAGTATTATTTAATAAGGACTTATTTTTAATTGCTATAAATTAGCTACACCTTTAGCTAGCTACTGGATTCTTTTACGATAATTATTATTTTAATTATACATAGAAAAATTATTTTAAATATGTGGGTTGTGGCCACACCAATTTTGATAAATATCTATATATATATATATATATATATATAAAGGAGGGACTTGACAAGATGATGTGGCACATCTCATAGTGTAGGAATCCTATTTATCTTTTTACTCAATTTTTTGATATTTTTCTTTCATTTTAATCATTTATTTTATTTTAAAATCCACATCCATAACTCCTCTTTATTGAGGGTTGTAACTCTTTAGCTCCATAACCCCCAATTGTTTAATGAGTTATAAATTGAATAATTTAAGGTTTTAATTGAAATTCCATAACTACACAAATAGTATTAAATCTAAACAAAATCACGCTCAATTACAACTCTTACTAAGAAGGAGACCGACAAAGTAACGGTTTCAACATTTATTGACAACCATTTCAATTTCTTTATATTTAAAAAGCACCTAATTCATCATAATGATTCCATAACGAGGTTTTTCTGTTACAAATTGAAATCGAATCGACTGTTAATGTCCAAAAGCAAAAAACAGAAAAGAAAGTGCTTCTCAGGGACAATATATATGTCCCCCATATTATTTTCTTTGTACATTGGTGATTGAAGAACAAAAATTGTATGAACATTGGATTAAAGGTTTTCAGATTGATCAAGAACCATAAATTTTACAAGCAGTCATGGATATTAGTCTTACTGCGTTTGAGAAACAGGGGGCAAGTGTCTCCTTGATATTCCTAAGGTTTTCAGGCTTTTACTTTTTAATTTAACCTTCATAAGCAAGTATTTCGCTAATGCAACTGATCTCAAAGCAAATAATTTCAAATAGAGTATATTACACACTTTCATTTTATGCTTCAACTTTAGTTGAATGATTTCTATGTTACACACTTTCATTGTATGCTTCACTTTTTGTTGAACTATTTCGTTACTATTATTATTCATGTCCTTTTATTTAGAAAAATGAGTATTTTCCATGATAATTATTGTTTGAGAGATGAGATAGCTCTACTTAGTTTTTATTCTCTCTTCTTCTTTTTTCTACTATTTTTTCTTCTTTTCCCTGCGTCGGATAAGACCCAAAGTTGCTTTGAGTGAAACGTATGTACCAGTATTCCCTTTACTGCAAAATCCTACATATGGTTGTTTCATATTATTTTCTATCTGTCATATTATATTAACTTGTATTATATATTTTTATTGTTTGGATTATGCTCCCCCTACATATCAATTTTATACAAACAGTTCTATAGTGTTAAGATAGTAGAGTAAGAAACAAAATTTTGAGAATTTTGCAAAAAATTGGATATTTTTTTTATTTGTCAATTAATAGTTATTATTAGACCAAATACTCCTCTCCTCCCCATAAGGAACTTTTCCCTTGAAATAATGCTATACATATTGAGTATTAACTAGGGAACAGTTGAAGAACAAGAAAAAAAATATAAAAAAGGGTACCAAAAAAAAAAACAAGTAATTGTACTTGCCTATGATGAGTGCAGATTTATTTTCTTATATTTCTTTCTCTTTTTTATTTCGCAACAAGAAAAAAAATATAAAAAAAGGGTACAAAAAAAGAACAAACAAGTAATTGTACTTGCCTATGATGAGTGCAGACTTATTTTCTTATATTTCTTTCTCTTTTTTATTTCACATATCGTCTTCCTTTTTTTTTCCGGAAGAAATTCAAAAATAGTCTGATTTACAAGTGGTCATTCAAAAATAGGTACAGTTTCAAAAGTAATCGAAATTTAGTCACTTTTCATGTAAAGATAAATCTGAACGAAAATACTGTTCAAAATCCGAAAAAATACTTCGGTATAATATACCGGTTCAGCATAATATACTGGAGATTGGAGCACCGATGCTCCAATCTCCACTATATTATACTGGAACTTTCCGTGTGTTGGAGTTCCAGCATAATATGTTGGAAGTTCATACACATGTGCACCGATCTCCAGTATATAATGTTGGAACTTTTCGTGTTGCAGCAAAACAGTGGCTATTTTTCAATGACTTTGCAAACGCTGGCTATTTTTGAATGACCAGTTTGAAAATTGGTTAGCCCGTATTATTTTTACTTCTTTTTTTTAATAGCGGAAACTTTCAAAAATATTTTAAATAATTAAACTTAAATATGCATAAAACATAAATTAGATGAATGTATTATTATTTCTGAAAATAATATTACAATTTTTATTGAAACTTCCTTTTCACTTTTTAGAAATAAAAGAGCTAATTTAATTTGGAAATACATATCAGCTTTACATATATTGTCTGAGGAATGCCCTCATAACCAACTACAACAATATGTATGCTGCTTGAAGTATAGAATCGCACTACGGATATCACTGAAAATATTTATTGATGATTTAACCAACTCTGGAATTAATTTATCTATATATGTATATGTAAGAAATTATTTATCTCTTCTATCCCAACTGCATTTCCAGAAAAGATCATTTCAATTTATGATTGTATCTTATTACCGCGCGAAGCGCAAATAAATTCACTAGTACATATATAAACATTCGTAATTAAAGATTGGCAACAAAACATCCTTAGCTACTTTTTAGCTAGAGATTAGCAACAAAATATATTCCTAGCTAAAAGATAAAGTTCGAAAAAAATAATTAGCGCCAAAATAGAATTCCCTCTAAAATTTAGCTATGGATTAGCTAGGAGACTTTCCTTGCTAACATATAGCTAGGAATTTGCTACGAACTTTGTCCCTATCTAATCTATGATCTTTTGGAAAAATAAATTTAGCGCCAAATTAGTATTCCTGCTAAAAATTAGCTATAGATTGGCTTGGGAAAATCTCTAGCTATATTTTAGCAAGGAATAGTCCCTAGCTAATTCCTATCTATATTATGACTAGATTCTCAATCGAAAATATTTGCAAGGAAATGTGTCTTTTCTAGCTAAATCCCTAGCTAAAGGTGTATATTAGCTCGGGATATGTGTATCCAAGCTAAATTCCATAGCTAATGTCATGTTCTCTTGTAGTGGCGTTTGGACATAATAATTGTAAAATTCCAAAAAAAAAATGTGAAAAAAATTTTCAATTGAAAATATAATATTTGAAAATTAGAGTTGTGTTTGGACATGAATATAATTTTGGGGTATTTTTAAATTTTTATAAGTGATCTGAGTGAAAATTTTGAAAAATAACTTTTTGGAGTTCTTCAAATTTTTGAAAAATTCCAAAATTCATCTTCAAGTCAAAATTTAAAATTTTATGGCCAAACACTCCTTTCGAAAAAAGTAAAAAAAAATTGTATGTCCAAACGAGCTCTTAATGTTGTAGCCGGCTTTATTTCTAAAACGTATTATTTTACGGTTTGACTAGATAAAATTTAATTTTATTATGGAGCATAGGAAGTGGCTTGGTCTTTCCTACTCCCCTTTTCCAATCATATTTGAGGAAGAAAAGATCTTTTTTAATTTTTTCCACTCAAATATTTGGACAACTCCACTGTGGATACGTTAAGTTTGTTGACCAAGACATGCAAGCTGCTGAAACGACTCTTTTCCTTCTTTATTGGGATTTTCGCTTGAACTGATGAATCTGCCTCGTGTCACCACTAATTTTATGTCACGACCCGACGGACTGGTAATAAGTAATAGCATGTTTGGCCAAACTTATTTTGAGATGTACTTTTGAAAAAAATGTTTTTGAAAAAAGTACTTTTGGAGAGAATCAGTTTGTATTTGGCTAATCAGTCTGAAAAACACTTTTGAGAAATAATTTGTGTTTGACCAAGCTTTTTAGAAAGTGTTTTTAAGTGTCAAATTACGAATAAGGACATAAATATATTTACTTAATAATTAATATTATAAGTAAATAAATAATATCAAAATTTTGTTATTACATGCAATAATTTAAAAAAAAATTCATTTTATTTAAGTAAAATATGAAAATAAAATTAAAAAGTACTTAATTCTTTTAATATAAATTAAATATATTAAAATTCATTCAACAAATATAAAAGCATTCACCTCTAAAGTCACTATATATTAGAAAGTTTCCTAAAAATAAGAAGAAATATTTATAAATTAATATCCTAAGTATTAGGTTTAAGGGTTATTTTGGTATATACTATATTTTGTTAAGGGTATTTTAGGTAAGAAGAAAAGCCAAAACTGCTTCTGCTTCTGCTTTTGGAAAGAAGCTACTTTTTTCTGCTTCTCTGTAACTACTTCTGCTTTTTCCCAAAAGCACTTTTTTCGCAAATAAGCTTGGCCAAACACCTCAAATTAGGAAAAAAAGTGCTTTTGAAAAAAAAATAAAAATATTTTTTTTTGTCTTGAGAATCTTGGCCAAACAGGCTATAAGTCTAGACTACTCAGCAAGCCTAACACTTTCTTTATGTCAAAATTTCAGCGGAGTCTTATCCGTACTAAGAGAAAATCCAAAAATTTTAAGCTTGTCATCAAATTCAAACTCGACACACCATAGCCATAATAATACTAAAGTACAAACTCTAGAAAATATCAACAATAACAAGCCACAGGCTTTAACAACAACTTATAAGTTTCAAGCAACTCTATTACTCCAGGCGGGATGCACATGGGTAATACCGGTGTCATATCCACTGCTTCGTCGGAATTTTTTTAAAAATATTTTTGTAAAAAATAGAGCAATATATTATAGTGACACCGCTTCCTAGCAAATAATACTTTTTGATCGACTGGTCAAGCTCATATTTGGGCTTGTGAAGGTCGTAGGTTTGAGGTTGGACCTAAATATTCTATTTTTTGAACATCTTTAAGTGAGCATTGATTGAACCTATACCTCCCTTTAGAATAATATTCAACCAACCCATTGGGCCAAGGCTTTCAACTTATGGGAATATTATATTAGATAATACTTATTTATTGATATTATTTATGTAAATACGATATCGCTTACAAAAAATTCTACATACGCCCCTGCAATTACTATGTAAGCCAAAAACATAATTTCAAAACCGACTTAAAGAGCAAAACTCTGGCATCTAAAGAAACGACATACCAAAGTAGTCTAAGAAAACTGACGACCCATGCGAACCAAGTGTGGGGCTCACGGGATCCATCGTCAATTCTATCTATCACTCAACCTGAGTCACAACATCAGCCTCACCTAGATTATTTGTGGAGGAAGAAAAAAAGAGTTGCACTGACTGAGTGAGTAATAACATCAATTTTAGCATTTATTTGGGAAGATCATAGGTAAGAAATCATTCATTTAATAAATATTTCAACAATACGCTATTTCAACCAGCGTAATGAAGTTCGGCCAAAAGTATGTATATGAATCGCCTCACGTTTTGCTCTATTCTTATTGTTTCTAATGTACAATTGCAATGAGTTGAGCTAATTTTTCGTGTTTATGTGTATAAATCAGTTAGGAGTGAAATGGATTGAATGCGCATGAGTTATAGCTAAATAAGAAGAAAAATGGACAAATGCCGAATTCTAGCGTCCAGGGACGTGACGCACTACTATGGCGCTCAAAATAGAAGACCAAAATTTTCAACATCTAGGCTAGTGCGACGTGCTACCCAGGGCGCCCAATCTTGAGAATTGTCCCATTTTGAGTTGGATAAGATTTTTTGTGTCCGAGACGCCCCTAACTTGTATAAAACGAGTTCTAAACCTAATTTGGAGGAGATCTAACATACTTTGAAGGAGAATTCACATGAGGGAATGAATACCACACTTGGAGGGGGCTTCTAACTAGTTTTTCTTCTCTGTACTTTCTTTAATCTCATAGTTTATTAGTTCTAGAGTTGTGGGTACCATATGAACGTTATAGTTTGAAGCTTGAATTTTTCTTACTATTTTATTATATCGATTTTTATTCAATCTTGCGCTTAATTATTTGATTGTTTGATCACCAATTGAATACTATCTACGAATCTAGGATTGAACTCGGGAGAGAAAATTATAGATTGCATATGAGATTGAGTAGAGCAAGATCTTGAACCTTAATTACGGGCAAGGAATTTGCAATTAGGATAGGGATATACCTAATCCCCTTGCTTGGTTACTATACAGGAATTATTAATGTGTTCTTGTTGATCCTAATTCCATAGGAAGATAGGCGTTAAGTTAGCTTGAGAGAGTACTACTTTAAAATAATACTACGAGTAACATTAACCATGTCAATCAACAAACCAGATAATTTAATTAGACAATTTAAGTGAAAAACTCAACGAATTATTAGTTGACCCATAGCTCTGGAATATTTTCTCCCATTGAATTCGTCCCTAAGATTACTGACTTGTTTCCTTTAATTTCTTAATTTATTACTCTAGATTAGCTTTAGTTGAATAATCACACCTTAAGAATCGCTTGAATAGATTAATTGTGTGAGTTTAATTTAGTTGATAGTTAATCACAAGTCCTTATGAGAACGATACTCTACTTATCACTTTATTACTATTCGACCACGTATACTTGCATGCGGGTTTTAGAGCAATAAATTTTTGGCGTCGTTGCTTGGAACTTAGAAATTAACTATTTATCTAGATAAGACCTTTCTTTTGTCTATTCAAGTTCTATTTTTTTAATTATTTTTTGTATTCTCTCTGACATGGCATCTTTGAATAAAAAATTATGTTAGTGTTCATATTTTGTTGTTCCATGTCCTTATTGTAAAGGACCTCAATCTGGCAACAATGTCCATTTATTCCAAACGACGAGTTCTGTACATCATCTAAATCTTGTGATGTTTGCGAGGGAAATTGAAAAAATTGTCCTAAGTGTTGTTATCCTATTGTTACATTCCATATTTTCATACGTGAAAGTATGTCATAGATAAATTGATGAAAGCTCGGAATGAGATGTTATATCCCTCATTTTCGTACGTTAAAGTTTCATCGTAAGTTAATCGACATAAGTTCGGGAAGAAAATTATTTTGAGATTACAAGTATTATGCTATTTAAAATAAGTGATAAGTAAATTCGTGAAGGTGGGAGGGTAAGCGAATCAAAGAAAAATATGTTTCGTCGAAGTTTGGCAATTTGGAATAAAATACGGTCTGAGCTATAATACCCCATATTTATGGACTTGTGTCATACAAGGTACCACATGACTATAATAGTAAGGTACTTAAAGTGTGTCAAGTGAATAGTATTTAAAGTAATTGGAGATAATTCTTAATTATGTGAATAATTAATTAATTATTGAATTAGTGGGGGATTAATAAGTTAATTAAGGAAAAATGGTGAAAATTTGAATAAGCTTAAGGAGGTAAACGTGGCAGCCCCCCAATTCAAAAATTATGACTCTTATATATGGGTGAAAGGTGTCATATTAATATATATTATGTTAGTCACCTTGCAAGGTGGCCCACAAACCTACAAAGATAAGGGGTCTTATAACCATATTAAGGGATGTATGTTCCTAAAGTAACGTTAGCATCTCTTTAACTCACAAATATTAAGATGTTTTACATGTGCAAACCAATGTATTTTCAGCAATTATACTATGTAATGTTATAGCAACGAGATTTTGCGATTTTAAGGGAGTACGGTGCAATCTTTATCAAAGAATATCATACAAATTTTTCCCTACTTCGATCCGTCGTTACATGTTTTGTCACAATAAACGTGTGTTGGAGGGATTGTCAAGAGAATCGGTTCAGGTATGTTAAGGTTATCCCTTCTTCCTTTTGGCATGATCTATACGACAAATGAAACGAGAAAATGCATAATTTTCATAAATGAATCTATTCATAGAAATACTAGGGGTGTCTATATTCTTGATTCCCCATGTGAATTATTATTATATCTTCTATTCATGAGTCTTAGAAAAATACGTATTTCATAAAGTTTATCCGAAAGGCATATTGATTTTATGGCATTCCGAGAAAATCTTATTAATGTATTTCTTATGCATTTATACATGTGCATTGACCCATGACCAGAGAGCGTTATATATGCGTGTATGTATGTGTGTGTGTGTGTGTATATATATATATATATATATATATATATATATATATGGGATATGTGAAAAGGTTACAGCGTTATATACGCACCACCACCTGATCAGCTGGTATACGTTGATGATTTGCCCACAGTGGCCGAGATGATATGATGGGATGCTTTCAGAGGCTTGATGATATTATGCACACATGTACTTATGCACGACATGACATTCATACGCATATGCATGACACTATAAGTATTTCATGATTTACAGAATTGTCCAGACTTATAGGTTGAGCTATGTACTCTATATTTCTTCCATGTTTTTTATGTACTTATTTATGTGCCTTACATACTCACTATATTATTCTTACTGACGCACCTTTTGCCTGAGGATGTTGCTTTTCATGCCCACAGGTCCCGATAAACAGGTCGAGAGTCCTCCAAGTAGGCTATCAACTCAACGGAAGATGTGGGTGCGCTCCATTTGCTTCAGAGTTGTTTATTTGATCAGTATGATTAGTACATGCATTGATTGGTATGACAGGGCTCTGTCCCGACCTTTATGATATTATGTATTCTTAGAGTCTTGTAGACAGATGTCATGTATACGGATTCTTGTATGGCCTTATCAGCCTATGTTTTGAGTATATAAAGGATCGTGTCAGCCTTATTGGCCCGTATGTTATATGTATAAGTTTGGATTACACGTTGGGTTATCCAATGTCGAGTATTTTCCCATGTTTTATTCTACTTATCTCACGATAGTCTCTCTGGATCATTTATCTATGATAGTATAATAGGAAAGATACGTTATATAGGTACTCGGTTGAGTAAGGTACCCGGTGCCCGTTGCGGCCCATCGGTGTGAGTCGTGACAAAAGTGATATCATAGCAGTTCTGTCCTAGGGAGTCTACAAGCCGTGTCTAGTAGAGTCTTATTAATGGATGTGTCGTGCAGCACACTTATAAGCAGGATGCTATAGGGCATTTAGGATTGTCATTCTTTCTTCTTACTCTAAATCGTGTCATAGAGCTCAATTGTAAGAACTCAATTTCCTAACTCTATCCTATTCATAATACGATGATGCCTACATCAAGAAAGACGATTGGTAAGAGATATAGCTGTGGAAGAGTTGAGTCAGAGGAACTCGATTTTTGCATCATGCTTATGATGGATAAAGATGAGGTATTCAGCAGATCACGTGTATACTAAGATGTGCAAGCTTTTTGATAAGGATCTCTAAGGCAAGAATGACTATCCACTAGTGTGAAAGCAATGAAAGAATCAGAGGATACAAGTTTTAACAAGTAAAAGAAGCAAGGTGAAGGGGAGTACGAGGTACTTAGTTAGTAGAGATGAACATTATATATAATTCAAGCTGAGAAGTATAAGCATTTTTGAGTTACCTTCAACAATAATAGATGTATGTACAATCGGCCACACTTATCTCGATTATGCACTATGGGAGCAAACATATATGGTTTAAGAGAAGGACGGGATATCAGGATCTGGCTGGGGTTAGAGTAAGCCAAATGGTGGATGGATTGTTTGCATTAGTTGACATTTCCGAAGGATATTATAAATGTGCTAATAGATCTCCTTGTGAGACACCCAGATGGTGCACTCTAAAATAATATAGCTAGATATAAGTACTACAAAGATAGGCACTGGAAGCCCTGAAGGGATAAATATTACCTTAGTGTGGCTCTCATCCCTGGTAGAAAGAGAATGTTAGGCAATTCTAGGAACTGATGGATGGAGTAAGAGGGGCTAAAAGCAAAAGAATGTTTTGTTCGAGTTTTTGGAATAAAGTGATAGATAGAAATATTAACAGGAAAAAAAAAGAGTTAATGAAGCAGTATGAGTAAAATGTGGTACATGGATGACAATGGTAGATCAAAAAAATGATAGTATTATAGAGTCCATAATCAAGTGAAGGAAAAGAGGAGAGATGACAGGCCTTGAAACAACAAGAGAGTATAGGCCATAAAGTTATATCCTCATTTCGAGAAATAAGTTCATGACTCCAACGCGACTACCAGAAAGGAGAGTTAAACCCCAAAGTAATAGAAAACGGTATGGGCTGGTAAACAAGATAAACTAAACATGGATTAGGGGCTAAGTTATTTGATAATAGTCAGCATCATGAGAATTTCATATTTGCGTTTCGACGATAATTGAATGGACAACAGAAGAAGATTCATGAGGAATTCAGAGAATGATCGTTCAGGAAGATGCTTCCCTAAAGCAAGCAATTCGATCAAAGTTAAGCTTAAGGGATTATGTGTACTAGTTACACTATGTGTCACCCTCGTGCGTAAGGAATTTCATTATCCTTGGTATATAAGGATTACTGTAAGGCGAGTAAGGGTCATCGATGATGTGAAAGGACACAAAAAATGAAGAGGTAAAACATTTATAGGTAGGTCATCATAGCTTCAGCTCTTAGTACTCCTCTAAAGAGGGGAATATAGAGTGATATGGCATTAAGTTGGAATTAAGTGGTTTTAGTGACTATGGAATGGTAAAGGAAGAATGCGATAAAAACTGAAAAAGGAATGAGATGGAACTTATCCAAAACCTACAAATATACTATGATTCAAGTGTAAGCCCGACGTCATGGAGAGGAAGTAAAGGTTCCAGCATGGGCTGTTATTAATAAATAAGGAGCCAGTGCGAGATGTAAGTTAAGACAAAGGAAATAACCCAATAAAGATTACGCAGAATGTTGAGGTAAGAATTGTCCAATGAGTAGTTAGTAATTGATCAGAAATAGCCTAGTTATGGCTAAACATGAGGTTACAGATGAGTCAAGAAGATCTTGTAAGATAAATGTAGTAAAACCCAATATAGTGAATTCAGCCTCGCAGTTATGGTATCGTGATCCCTGAGAAATATTCAGGTAGGAATTGGGATAGTAAAAGGTACTATATGAGTATTAAGGAAACAAAAGAGAATGTCACTGGGAAGATAGCCAAAATATTAGTTCAGAAGCAACCTTAAAAGCACAAGGGCATGGAGATAAGTAACTACAGATAATTAGAGGCGAGGAAGAATGGGATAGTGGAGACCAATTGGGTCGACTTTGCTGCTTTTCGCTTATCTGGACCCGCCAAGACTTGGTGGAGAGATTATTGTTTGGTTAGACCAGTTGGGTCACCAGCTTTGACTTGGGATCAGTTTTCTCAGCTATTTCTGGAGAAGTTTTTTCCTATCACTCAGATGGAGAACTATCGGAGGCAATTTGAGCGTCTACAGCAAGGTTCTATAATTGTTACTCAGTACGAGACCAAATTTATTGACTTGGCCCATCATACTCTTCTTATACTTCCCACTGAGAGAGAGAGAGAGAGTGAGGAGGTTTATTGAGGGACTCATTCAGCCTATTCGATTGCAGATGGCTAAGGAAACGAGAAACGAGATTTCTTTTCAGGATGCGGCCAATGTGGCCAGGAGAGTTGAGATGGTTCTATCACAAGGGGTGGTCAGGGGTCTGACAAGAGACCTCGTCATTCTGGTAGGTTCAGTGGTGCCTCGTTTGGAGGCAGGGATTCTTTTGGTAGGGGCCATCCTCCCAGGCCGTTTCATTTATCACTTCAGGCTTCTCACGGTGCTCCAGGTGGCCGTGGTTCTCGTATGCAGTATTCTGATTAGTTGCCCTACAATGCACCGCCATCTCCTATCAGTGCACCTCCGCTCCAGAGTGTTCTGAGTGGTTATTCAGGCCGTCAGAGTCAGTAGTCTCTGCTGCCGATGGCTTGTTATACATTTGGTGATACAGGGCATATTACTAGGTTTTGCCCTCGAGCACCGAGCAGCTCTTAGCATCAGGTTTCCCGTGCCATAGTTCAGGCATCGAGTATTCCACTGCCCGCCCAGCCAGCTAGAGGTGGAGGTAGAGGTGCTAGAGGTGGAGGTAGAGGAATTAGAGGTGGAGGTCAGGCCGCTAGAGGTGGAGGCCAGCCAGCAGGTGGTCGTACCAGAGATGTAGTTCAGAGTGGTACGACCCAACCCTGATGTTATACTCTTCCAGCTAGGCTGGGGGCTGAGGCTTCTGATGCAGTTATCATAGCAACTATTCTGGTTTGTAGTAGAGATGCTTCAGTTCTGTTTGATCCAAGGTCTACATACTCCTATGTGTCATCTTATTTTGCACCATATCTGGATGTGTCTACATCAGTGGGTGATTCTATTATGGTAGATCGTGTCTATCGTTCATGTATAGTTGTGATTGGGGGTCTTGAGACTCGAGTAGATTTGTTATTGTTGGACATGGTTGATTTCAATGTCATACTGGGGATGGACTGGTTATCACCTTACCACGCTATCTTGGACTGTCATGCCAAGACTGTGACCTTAGCCTTGTCGGGGTTGCCTCATTTAGAGTGGATAAGGACTCCTGGTCATTCTACCCGTAGTGTTATCTCATATATGAAGGCTCGGGGAATGGTCTAGAAGGGGTGTTTGGCCTATTTGGCATATGTTCGTGATTCTAGTGCTGAGGTTCTTTCTATGGATTCTGTGCATGTTGTTTGTGAGTTTCCTAAGGTATTTCCTTTAGACCTGTCGGGTATGCCACCCGACAGGCATATTGACTTCTGCATTGATTTTTCCCCAGGCACCCAACCCATTTCTATCCCGCCATATCGTATGGCCCCGCCTGAGTTGAAAGAATTCAAGGAGAAGTTGCAAGACTTGCTTGATAAAGGCTTTATTAGGCCTAGTGTCTCGCCTTGAGGTGCACCAGTGTTGTTTGTTAAGAAGAAGGATGGATCGATAAGGACGTGTATAGATTACTAGCAGCTGAACAAGGTTACAATCAAGAATAAGTATCTATGCCGAGGATTGATGATTTGTTTGATCAACTTCAGGGTACCAAGGTATTTTCGAAGATTGACTTGAGCTCTGGCTACTATCAGTTGAGTATTAGGGCATCCGATGTCCCTAAGATAGCTTTCCACACTCGGTACGGGCATTATGAGTTCTTGGTAATGTCATTCTATTTAACAAATGCCCTAGCAAATTTTATGGATTTGATGAACCGAGTGTTCAAGCCTTACTTGAATTCGTTTGTGATAGTCTTTATTGATGATATTTTGATATACTCTCGCAGCCGGGAGGAGCACGAGCAACATCTGAGAGTGGTTCTTCAGACTTTGAGGGATAGACAGATGTATGCTAAGTTTTTGAAGTGTGAGTTCTGGTTGAGTTTAGTTGCATTCTTGGGCCACGTTATTTCAGTAGAGGGTATTCAGGTGGATCCGAAGAAGATAGAGGCAGTCAAGAACTGGCCTAGACCCGCATCAGCTGCAGAGATCCGGAGTTTCTTAGGTTTGGCAGGCTATTATTGTTGGTTTATGGAGGAGTTTTCATATATTGCAGCCCCGATGACCAGGTTGACCCAGAAGGGTGCCCAGTTTAGGTGGTCGGACGAGTGTGAGGCAAGCTTTTAGAAGCTCAAGACAGCTTTGACTACAGCGCCGATGTTGGTTTTGCCCACAGGTACAAGGCCATATATAGTTTATTATGATGCATCTCGTGTTGGACTTGGTGCGGTGTTGATACAGGATGGCAAGGTCATTGTTTATGCTTAGCGATAGTTGAAGATTCATGAGAAGAATTATCCAATTTATAATTTGGAGTTAGCAGCCATTGTTCATGCGTTGAAGATTTGGAGGGATTATCTATATGGCGTGTCATGTGAGGTGTTCATGGATCACAAGAGTCTATAGTATTTGTTCAAGAAGAAGGAGCTAAATTTGAGGCAGAAAAGGTAGTTGGAGCTATTGAAAGACTATGATATCACCATCTTATATCATCCACGAAAGGGCAATGTGGTGGCCGATGCTTTGAGTAGGAAGTCAGCCAGTATGGGCAGTCTTGCGTATATTCTGGTCGGTGAGAGACCGCTTGCTTTAGATGTTCAGGCTTTGGCCAATCAGTTCGTGAGGTTGGATGTTTCTGAGCCCAGCCGGGTATTAGCTTGCATAGGCCCTCATTCTTCTTTATTGGAGCGTATCCGAGATCGGCAGTATGATGACCCTCATTTGTGTGTCCTTAGGGACACGGTGCAGCACGGTGGTGCCAAGCGGGTTACATTAGGAGATGATGGAGTTTTGAGGCTACAGGGTCGAATTTGTGTGCCTAATGTGGATGGGCTTCGAGAGTTGATTTTAGAGGTGGCCCATAGCTCCCGGTACTCTATTCATCCGGGCGCCGCTAAGATGTATCAGGATTTGCGGCAACATTATTGGTGAAGGAAGATGAAGAAGGATATTGTTGCATATGTGGCTCGGTGTTTGAATTGTCAGCAGGTAATGTACGAGCATCAGAGACCTAGTGGTTTGTTCCAGAAGATCGAGATTCCTGAGTGGAAGTGGGAGCGTATCACTATGGACTTCGTTGTTAGACTCCTACGGACTTAGAGGAAGTTCGATGCAGTGTGGATTATTGTTGATAGGCTGACCAAGTCAGTACATTTCATTCTTGTGGCAGTCTCCTATTCTTCCGAGAGGTTAGCTGAGATCTATATCCGAGAGATTGTCCGTCTTCATGGTGTGCCTGTGTCTATCATTTCGGACCGAGGTATGCAGTTTACCTCACATTTATAGAGAGTAGTTCAGCGTGAGTTGGGCACACAGGTCGAGTTAAGCGCATCATTTCATCCTTAGACGGACGGGCAGTCCGAGCGTACTATTTAGATTTTGGAGGATATGCTCCGAGCTTATGTTATTGACTTTGGAGGTTCGTGGGATTAGTTCTTGCCTTTAGCGAAATTTGCCTACAACAACAGTTACCATCGAGTATCCAGATGGCTCCTTATGAGGCTTTATATGGTAGGCGGTGTCGGTCACCGATTGAATGGTTTGAGCCGAGAAAGGCTCGATTGTTGGGTACAGATCTAGTACAGGATGCCTTGAACAAGGTCAAGATTATTCAGGATAGGCTTCGTACAGCTCAGTCCAGGCAAAAGAGTTATGCCGACCGTAAGGTTCGTGATATGACATTCATGGTCGGCGAACGGGTGTTGCTTTGGGTGTCACCTATGAAGGGCGTGATAAGATTTGGGAAGAGGGGCAAGCTTAACCCTAGGTTCATTGGTCCTTTTGAGATTCTTGATCAAGTGGGAGAGGTGGCTTACAGACTTGCGTTGCCGCTGAGCTTATCAGCTGTGCATCCAGTGTTTCATGTGTCCATGCTTCGGAAGTATCACGACGACCCATCCCGCATGTTAGACTTCAGCAGTGTCCAGTTGGACAAGGACTTGTCCTATGAGGAGGAGTCAGTAGTTATTCTAGATTGGCAGGTTCGTCAGTTGTGATCGAAGAGTTTCCCTTCTGTTCATGTTCACTGGAGAGGTCAGCCTATTGAGGCAGCGACCTGGGAGTCCGAGTCCGATATACGGAGCCGATATCCCTATCTTTTCTCCGACTCAAGTACTTCCTTCTTATGTCCGTTCGAGGACGAACGGTTGTTTTAGAGGTGGAGAATGTGATGACCCAAAAGGTCATCACTTGTTTTACAAGACGATTCTATGATCCGAGGCCTTAAAAACCTCTTTTTGTCTCACCTCGATTTGCGTGTGCAGTCCGGGCTTGTATCCGGAAAGCCATTATGTGATAATTTGGGAAAAATAATAAATTTTGCTTTTAAAATAAATTTAAGTTGACTTCAGTCAATATT
The DNA here is from genome assembly GCF_000393655.2 of Nicotiana sylvestris. Classification (NCBI taxonomy): domain Eukaryota; kingdom Viridiplantae; phylum Streptophyta; class Magnoliopsida; order Solanales; family Solanaceae; genus Nicotiana; species Nicotiana sylvestris. The sequence goes on from NC_091059.1 coordinate 152,628,010, forward strand.
TTGGGTAAACGAACCCGGATCCGTGATTTGATGGTCCCAGAGGGTCCGTAGGAAAATATGTGACTTAGGCGTATGCCCGGAATCGAATTCCGAGGTCCCAAGCCCGAGAAATAAACTTTTGAAGAAAATTGTTTGACTGAAATTATAAGAGTTTTTTAGAAATTTAAATATGTTTGAATATGATGGTATCGGGCCCGTATTTTGGTTCCGGAGCCCGGTACAGGTCTTATAAGCCTGTAAAATTTGGTAAGCAACGGACTTGATATGACATGAATCGGACCATCGGTTGTTAGAATTGGAACTTAAGAGTTCAGGAGATTTGTCTTTGATTTTGATGCTAAATTCATAGTTATTGATGTTATTTTGATGATTTGATCGCACGAGCAAGTCCATATGATGTTTTTGGACTTGTGTGCATGTTTGGTTTGGAGTCCCGAGGGATCGGGTGAGTTTTGGATAGGCCACGGACTGTTTTGAACTTAGGAAAAACTGTTGGTTATTGCAGATCTGCAGGCTTCACAATTGCGAAAAAAACCTCGCATTTGCGAAGACTGGCTGGATAGGGAACCTTCGCAACTGCAAAGCTTATGTCGCAAATGCGACCTTGACAGGCACCGAAATTGTGAACACTATTCGCATTTGCGAAGAAAGCAGGCATGGGCCATCCTTCGCAATAGCGAGTTCGCATTTGCGAACAAGGCTTCGCAATTGCGGTATCTGTGCCTGTATAAATCATGACTTAACCGAAAATTTCTCATTTTCAAACCTTTTCAAAACCTAAACACCTTTGGGCGATTTTTCAAAGACAACCACTCTTCCAAATCGATTGTAAGTCAATTCTAACTCGTTTTCCTTAATCTTTAACATCTTTTCACATGAATTCAAACAAAAAATCAAGGGTTTTCATGGGGGAAATTGGGTGTTTTGGGTAGAACTTAGGTTTTTTAAATTTTGAGGATTTGGACCTCGATTTGAGGTCCGATTTAAAAATAAATTATATATTTGGGTTCGTGGGTGAATGAGTAATCGGGTTTTTGTTCGAACCTCGGGTTTTGACCACGTGGGCCCGAGGTCAATTTTTGACTCTTTGGGGAAATCAGTGGAAAACTTATTTTCATGCATTAGAATTGATTCATTTAACATTTATTGATATAGTTAAGTAACTTGTGGCTAGATACAAGCGAATTGGTGGTGGAAACAAGAGGTAAAACGGTAGTTGAGGCTTGAATTGTGTTCGTGGCATCGAGGTAGATGTTTGGTCTAACCTTAGCTTGAGGGATTAGGAGTCGTATCTTACTTGCTATGTGTTAATTTTTGAGTACGACGTATAGTCATGGTGACGAGTATCTTTATGTTGGTGTCAAGCATGCCCGAGAGTCTTATACTATGATTAATGTGACTCCAATTCGTATTGTTCATGCTTTATATGATGATTTCTTTTGTTTAACAAGGCTTGTGGAAGTATTATTGGTAATTAAACATTGAAGAGCATGGGCTCAAGTTGTAAAATGATTTGTGGAAGCATTATTGGCAATTGAACATTTTAGAGTATTGACTCAAGTTGTGAATTGAGTTGTGAAGTAAATGCGGAAAAAGAGAAGAGGTTTATGATATTGTCTCCCTTACCAAGATGTTGTTACTTTTGATGTTATCTCCCTTGCCGGGATGTTACTGTTTGGATATTGTTTCCCTTGCCGGGATATGACTGTTATACTATTGTTCCCTTGCCAGGATTTTATTGTGATTTTATTGATTCCCTTGCCCTTATTGATTTGTGATTGTTGTTTGGGTAAGGAAGAGTGTTAAAGCACGAAGGGTGATGTCGTGCATGATATTTGTGAGAGAGTGTTAATGCACGAAGGGTGATGCCGTGCCGATTTTGTGAGGTTAAATCATGAAGGGTGATACCGTGCCGCACGATGTACCATTCTGTGCCATGATATGAGTGATAATGCACAAAGGATCATTCTGTGCCATGATTATGTGAGGTAAAAGCATGAAGGGTGATGTTGTGCCGATTTTATTGATTTTATGGTGAGGACGAGAGTATAAACACGAAGGGTGATACCATGCACTTGTCTTTTATTTCTAATTCTTGATGATAATTGAACTTTGGTGTTCCTTATATTTATCTGATGTTCTTCTGTTATTACTTGATGTTCCCCGCAGCATGCTTCCCCCCTCCTACCCTCAACTGTACATTTCTGCCTTTACTTTTCGTTGTATATTATTTAACTGCATAAGTTTATTTGGTAGTCTGGCCCTATCCTCGACACTACTTCGCCGAGGTTAGGCTAGGCTAGGCACTTACTAACACATGGGGTCGGTTGTGCTGATACTACACTCTGCACTGTCTGCAAATCCCGGTACAACAACTTTTCAACCATAGTGAGGGTGTTGTCTTCAGTCCATTTAGGTGACCCGAGGTAGTCCTGCAGGAGTCTGCAGGCCTTGGCGTCTCCTTCTATCTTTCAATACTGTTTTTTCTATGTATTTTTGAAACATCTTGAATTTTTCTTTTGGACCCCTATTTGTAGTACTCTTTGACAGTCTTTTAAACTGTGACACCAGATCTGGGTAGCTTTTTAGTTTATGGATTTGTATTGGTAATATTTAAATTGTTACATTTCTTTCCTTCTGATGTTCATATAATGCTAGTTCACAACTGTTAAAGGATTAAAAATGGAAAAAGGTGAATAATTGTAATGGTTGGCTTGCCTAGCTCTCACTAGTAGGCGTTATCACGACTCCCGAGGGTGGAAAACTCGGGTCATGATAGGAAGATCTTCTAACCTATGGTTTCTAAGTACCGAGAGGTCTATCTAAGAGAGTAAAGGAGAGTTAGAGGACGATGCGATGCCTCGCTTGATGTTCCAGAATAACAGAAGGAAATCTATGGTGCAAGCGAATTGAAGGAAGGTGGCGAATAATAAATAGATATGTGTAGGTCGCAAGCTAAAGTTGGGTAAAGCGATAAAGTTTTAAGAAGATATGAGTAAGAATAAGAAAAGGGCAAGTGAGAAGGAGACAAAAATAGATAAGTCCTCAAAATTAAGCCCATGAAAACAAGAAAGCTACTGGTTTCTCTATGTTATGAAAAGTTCAGTATAGCCTGAATGAACTCAAAGGAGTCTGAGACTAATAACTTTTAGAAGAGATGGAATGTTGCCCTGGTAGTAGAATAAGGGTGTAATTATGACGTTTGGGCCTTCGATTGAGTAATGATTTGAAGAGTATTTTATGAATTGTACGGAATTAAAATACCCCACTTAAGGTGAATCGCATTGGAATGCAATAAAATACGATTACTAAAGTACAATATCGCCCCTAAAGTGGATGAGGAAAATCACTTCAAATGTTCCACGATGCAACATAAGCCCTAGTGGTAATATATTACATAAGAAGTTTCAAGTCATCAATGGAAGGATGTAGATCAACATTGAGGTGAATCAACAATGGATGGGTAAAATTTGTAAGGTAAGAGATGAGATAAGGCCATCGGTCTTAAGATGAACAATAATGAAGAAGCGCTAAAGGACTCAGATTCATACATATAGGATAATCAACAAGAGTAACCTGGAGTTTGGTAACATACCTCAGTAACGATAAATCGAAGTAAGAGTTACGGTATAGTATGACCTATCTAGATGCAGTAAAGTCATACGGATAGATAACTGGGTCTATGAAATAAGATATAGCAATATTCATAAGTTCAACAAAAGTATGAAGTGAAGAAATTCAGTATATATATAAAGTAAGGACTAGAGATTGGCTAAAAACTGGAGGAAAAAGGAAGGAAGAGTTGCATAGGCGCATTTACAAAGTTAGAGTTATACAGGCTGCATGATAGAAGGTAGAAACAATTACGAGATTGGAAGGATTCCGAATACAAGTCGTGGTGTGAGAAAGAGTCCTAAAGGGGGGAATGCCCTGGCCTTTGGGATTTATTCACAAAGTAGTTGCCTAAATGGCAAGAGGAGTACTAAAGTATTCACAAGAGATATGGGTTATGAGAATGATAAGTGCATCAATCAACATTCGAGGACGAATGTTCCAGGGGGGGGATGATGTTACACCCCATATTTTCGTACGTAAAAGTATGCCATAAATAAATTGATGAAAGCTCAGAAATGAGATGCTACATCCCGCATTTTCCTACGTTAAAGTTTCATCGTAAGTTCGGGAAGGAAATTATTTTGAGATTACAAGTATTATGCTATTTAAATCAAGTGATAAGTAAATTCGTGAAGGTGAGAGGATAAGCGAATCAACGAAAAATATGTTTTGTCGAAGTTTGGCAATTTGTAATAAAATACGATCTGGGCTATAATACCCCGTATTTATGAACTTGTGACATACAGGGTACCACATGACTATGATAGTAGGGTATATAAAGTGTATCAAGTAAGTAGTATTTTAAGTAATTGAAGATAATTCTTAATTATGTGAATAATTAATTAATTATTGAATTAGTGGGGGATTAATAAGTTAATTAAGGAAAAAGGGTGAAAATTTGGATAAGCTTAAGAAGGTGAACGTGGCAGACCCAATTCAAAAATTATGACTCTTATATATGGGTGAAAGGTGTCACATTAATATATATTATGTGGCTTAGTCACCTTGGAAGGTGGGGCCCACAAACCCACAAAGATAATGGGTCTTTTAAACTTATTAAGGGATGTATGTTCCTAAAGTAACGTTGGCATCTCTTTAACTCACAAAAATCAAGATGTTTTACATCTACAAACCAACAGATTTTCAGCAATTATACTATGTGATGTTATAGCAACGAGATTTTGCGATTCTAAGGGAGTATGGTGCAATTTTTCTCAAAGAATTTCATACAGATTTTCCCCTACTTCGATCCACCGTTACATGTTTTGTCGCAATCAACATGTGTTGGAGGGATTGTCAAGAGAATCAGTTCAGATATGTTAAGGCTATCACTTCTTCCTTTTGGCATGATCTATACGACTAACGAAACGAGCAAATGCACAATTTTCATAAATGAATCTATTCATAGAAATACTAAGGATGTCTATATTCATTATTTCCCATGTGAATTATTATTATATCTTCTGTTCATGGGTCTCAAAAAATATATAATTCATAAAGTTTATCCGAAAGACATATTGATTTTTATGGCATTCCGAGAAAATCTTATTAATGTATTTCTTATGCATTTCATGCATTTATATATGTGCATTGACACATGGCCAGATGACGTTATATATAGAATATGGGAAAAGGTTACGGTGTTATATATGCACTACCACCTGATCAGCTAGTATACGTTGATGATTTGCCCATAGTGGCCGAGATGATATGATGGGATATCCTCAAAGGCTTGATGATGTTATGGACACATGTACTTATGCACGACATGACATTCATACGCATATGCATGACACTATAAGTATTTCATGGTTTACAGAATTGTCCAGACTTATAGGTTGATCCATGTACTCTATATTTCTTTCATGTTTTTTATGTACTTGTTTATGTGCCTTACATACTCACTATATTATTCTTACTGACGCACCTTTTTCCTGGGGATGTTGCTTTTCATGCCCGCAGGTCCCGATAGACAGGCCGAGAGTCCTCTAAGTAGGCTATCAGCTCAGCGGAAGATGTGGGTGCGCTCAATTTGCTCCGGAGTTGCTTATTTGGTTAGTATGATTAGTACATACATTGATTGGTATGGCGGGGCTCTATCTCGACCTTTATGATATTATGTATTCTTAGAAGTTTGTAGACAGATGTCATGTATACGTATTCTTGTATGGCCTTGTCGGCCTATGTTTTGAGTATATAAAGGATCGTGTCGGCCTTATTGGCCCGTATATTATATGTATAAGTTTAAATGACACGTTGGGTCTTCCAATGTTGAGTATTTCCCCATATTTTATTTTACTTATCTCACGATAGCCTCTCTGGCTCATTTATCTATGATAGTATAATAGAAAAGATACGTTATGTAGGTACTCAGTTGAGTAAGGTATCGGGTGCCCGTTGCGGCCCATCGGTGTGTGTTGTGACACCTATCGAGCCTTATTATGATGATTCTAATAAGGCTTGTGATTTTGTTAGTATGGATCGTTACAGAAAATTAATAAAAGAATATGGGGGTATCCGTGATGGTCTTATGAACGCGGTGATATAGCTGATAAAAGGAAGAACTGAGCTCAGGCAAGAGATAGACCAATTTGGTTCAGATATCGATGATCTGAAGACTAAATTGAATAAAAAAGTTGAGGTGTCTGATGCCGAACAACCAATTGTTGTGGATGTTGGCCAGTTTGTGGGACAAAAAGATGAATTCCAACTATTTGACCAAAATATTATTGATGATACCAAGGTTGACGAAGTGTTAAAAAGTGATGATATCAAAAGTGAAGCGTTTTTAGAGTTGGAGTGTAATGGACCTCATTCTAAATACTTTTCAACATTGTGTTTGGTTGGTGACACGAGAATTGATCTACTCGATCCTATAAAAGAGTCTAGGTATGATGGGCAAAGTGCATATATTCTGAAATTTGTGATGCCAAGGAGACAAAATAACATCCCTCACTTAAAGTTCAAGAAGTGCAAGATGTGAAATAGGTTACTTGCTTGTGTTGGATTCGTACCGCCACCTCGGGACCATAATCACAAGCTTGCATCAAATTTGGGGATGCAATTTATATCTTCAAGGTGGAGAAAAAAGTGATGAAGTAGGTGTAAGTTGTGCCACAACTATAAATAAGGTGCTTATTGGAGGCAACCCAATTCTATTGCTTATTTTAATTTTTGCTTAATTTTTTTTATTGTGTTATTTTTGTAGTATTATTTTTGTGTTTTATAGGAGTAGGAGCATGGAGTCAAAGCTAAGTGTGGGGTGTCCGCACAAAATAATCATACTTGGGAGAAGTCTGAGTTTCCCATGAGCTAGTAATGCTTCGGCTTTTGGCATACCAGGGAGTCTCTTTTACCCTCTTGTTATTTATAGTATACATTGAGGATATTGTACAACTTTAAGTGTGGGGTGAGGAGATTGTTTAGGTTCTTTTCTATGTTATCCTAGCTTATTTGTAGTGCTCTTTCTTAGTGTAGTTGTTTTTCGAAAGAAAAAAAAATTATAAAGAAAAAAGAGAAAAATATTTAGACTTTCGCAACGGAAGATCTCATAGACAACATTCTTGAGGGATTACGGTCCAATTAAAAATAAAAAAGATTTTCCTTTTGTTTCTAGTTAGGTTTAGTTAGATAATAATCCCATTGATTTTTCTTTGTGCATCAGTTCTTTTCCAGGGATGTAATCTGAATCGGGTTGTTTATATTATTTTTAGGATTGGAGTAGGAGTAGATAGGAAGAAATAATTGCTCTTAGATGCCTTTGACGTGTTTGATGCTAGCATAGTTAGGCTAAGGCATGTGAATCGCCTTCCCAACATATTTTCAATTGTATGTTGCCTTTAAAAATTGAACAACTTACTCTGCGACGCTTTTTCTCAGTTTCTTGTCTCGTACGTCCTCTAGTGCTTATTGCTTTAGCACTTCCTGGTTATGTACTTACTTGCTTTGACTTGAGAGTTAGAATGAAGCCGTCTTGAATGAGTCAAGTGCAATGTATGTGAGAGATTTAAAGTTTTATTCTGTGCTATCCTGAGTTAGTCTAGAACTTACCCCTTGTGTGTGATGAATTAAAATAAGTAAGTCTTGTTGAGTCTAGGAGATGATTTAGGCATTTTTTTTATTAGCCTATTGGGCCTTAATTTACCTATCATTGTTAAATTTTTCCTTAGTTAGCCCTTTTGAGCCTATAAACCTTTTCTTTGGCACCCACATTGCAAGCCTAATCCCCTTTTGTTCTTAATTAACTCTCTGATTGATAAAGTCGCAAGATTGAGTGTTATGGTAAGGAGAAAATGGAGCAGCTTTTGAGTGGAGCCATGGAAAGGAAGGTAGGTGTACTTGTGCCAACAAAGAACTACTAGCCGAAATAGTAAGCATAGGGAGAGTGTTAGAAAAATAATTAAATACGAAAGTGCCCCGACCCCAATTTCCCTTCGTAGGATGTCGTGTTAGGCTTAGCTAGTCTTAAAGACTAGGTCATCTACGGAAGCGCAGGAGCGAATTCGTGAAGCACAGAAGCGAGGGAGACTCGTAGAAGCAGAAGGTTCAACGCACCTGCGATGGCATAAAAGCGGAGATGTTTTTCGCAGAAGCGATGGTCGGACTTCAGTGGTTTTTCGCAAAAGCGACGCGACAGAAGCGGCTAATGTTTTGCATATGCAAAAAGCTCTAGGTAGAAGATTATATTCGAGGGTTTGGCCATTTATATGATATTTTGAGTCGTAAACTTCAGATTTGAGCAATTTTTAGGGGTTCTTCACGTGTTCGATTGGGGTAAGTATTCTTCACCCAGAATTAATTATATTTTATGATTCCATCTATATTTTTATCACTAAATTAGTGGCTTGAGTTGGGAAAATATGGAAATTTTGTGAAAACTTTCAAAAATATAAAATGATAATTTTAAGGACGAATTGATGTCGGAATTGGATAAATTTTGTATGGTTGGACTCGTATCGAAATGAATGTTCGGGTTTTATAAATTTTATCAGGTTCCAAGGTACATGCCAGGGGTTGACTTTTTAATTTTTACTAAAGATTGAAGCTTTATTATCCAAATTTGATTCAAATGGTTTTTATTCATGAGATAAAGTTATTCTGGATAGATTTGAGCCATCGGAACTTTGTTTCACATGAGAAGGTCATTTTAGAGTATCAGTCTAGATTCTTTAAGGTAAGTATCTTGTCTAACTTTGTAGAGGGGAACTACCCTTAGGAATTGAGTCATTCGTGCTATTTGTGTCTTGTGAAAGCTATGTGCATAAGGTGACGAGTACGTGCTCAAGCTTATATGTAGAAATTGACCAGTCTAGACTCTTAGGAATCTTTTATGTACTCAATTGGAATTGTTAGCACATGATGTATCTTTTATTCATCATGTCTACTATCACATGCTTTATTTAAACTTGTCGTTACTTGTCATTATCTTTACTTGTCGAGTTTGCTCTTATATGCTTTATTTGGAGTGGATATCACTTTGTGTCACTATATAATTTCTTTTATTGTGGAGCTACTCTTAGTTGAAATTGTCATCACATAATATCCTTTGTTTCCAGGTTTGTTTTTATGCATTTAGACGTAGTGCTAGTTCGTGCCATATCTTTCATTGTTAGCCTAATTCATACACTAGAGTATGAAGTTTGTCATTCCATGGATGTACTATCCTTATCGAGGTTATCCTTAAACAATTAATTGGAATTGAAGTTATCGAGAGTCATTAATCTATTCTAATAGAAGTTGTGTTTAAAAGGGGGTGTTGTTCCTTATTGAGTTACTTTTCCATTCATTTTGTTGTTATTAAGATCCGTGGGCTATTTGTTGAAAAAATATTCATATCGTTGAATCTTTGGAAAGGTTGTGTCCTACATGCAATTGTGATACGAGTTGTTATGTTGTGTTGTTGTGATGATAGCACATGTGAATTTTTGTGTGGGTTGGTTGTTGTTATGCGAAGTATAAGGGTGGAATTTCACCGTTGTTTTTATGTAGATTATAAGGGTAGCATTTTATCGTTGTTGTTATGTGGGTCATAAGGGTGGCATTTCACCGTTGTTGTTATTGTCATACGGGACATAAAGGTGGCATCTCACTGTTGTTAAATGTATGAGTGATACATGTGGCTATTGTATTATTGTCCGGATGGAGCGATAAGGATAGCTATTATACGGAGTAATACGGGTGGCTATAAGAGAGATAATGGTGTCTAATGATATTTTTAGAGCGGAGTGATACGGATGGCTATCAGAGAGATAAAGATGTCAATTTCAGGGATGATATGTAATGGTTTGGAGACATTATGCTGGTGATTTTCGTGTGATGGTGTGATTTTTCTTGTGTTTGTCATACACCTTGCTGACTTGTTTTGTTATTTCGATGAGCTATTCGATGTCCTTGATATTACTTGTTGACTTGGGCGGCAGTAGTACACTCGCACAAGCATACACTGTAGCATGGCACTTATACTAACTCATGTGACGACCCGACCAATCGTCTCATGAGTTACTGCTTCATTTCCCCTATTTCTGCTTATTATTGCCTTGTTCAACTGTATTTTGTGTTACTGGGTTGGTTGGTTCGGGTTCAGAGAGGTTTTGGTAAGGTTTGAGACACTTAGTCTCTTTTGAGGAAGCATAAGTTGGAAAAGTCAACCGGGTGTTGACTTAAGTGTTAAAGGGCACGGATGTGAGTTCCGATGGTTCGGATAGCTTCGAGAGGTGATTTGGGACTTAGGAGCGTGATCAGAATGTGTTTTGGAGGTCCGGAGTAGATTTAGGCTTGAATTGGCGAAATTGGAATTTTAACGTTTTCCGGTTGATAGGTGAGATTTTAATATAGGGGTCGGAATGGAATTCCGGAAGTTGTAGTAGGTCTGTTATTCATTTGGGATGTATGTGCAAAATTTTAGGTCATTCGGACATGGTTTGATAGACGTTTTTATCGAAAGCAAAATTTGGAAGATTTTGGAATTCTTAGGCTTGAATCCGATGCAAATTTGGTGTTTTGAGCATTTCGAAGGTTGGAACAAGTTTAAATGATGTTATGGGATATGTTGGCATGTTTGGTTGAGGTCCCGGGGCCCTCGGGTGAGTTTCAGATGGTTAAGCGGACCATTTCATGTTGTAAAGATTGCAGAAAAACTGCTGTGTATGTTGCAGACAATTGGCTTTCGCGTTCGCTAGTAGGCCCTCGCGTTCGAAGGGCTGTGCCATTGAGCTACGCGTTTGCAAGAAGGGGAGCTGCGTTCGCGAAGGTTGGAGTCAGGAAGCATCGCGTTTGCAAGAGGTCAGACGCGTTCACAAAGGAGGAAAATGTGGTTAATGTCAGTTTGTGCTTCGCGAACGCGAGGCTTTGACCGCGTTCGCGAAGAAGGTTTTGAATGTCTGGCCAGAATATTTAAATAGCCATTGTCCGTGATTTTGGGGCTAACTTTCACCATTTTTGGGCGATTTTGAAGCTTTTTGAAGAGGATTGAAGAGGGATTCAAGGGGGAACACTTGGAGGTAAGATTTATGGACTTAGTACTCGATTTTAATTTGAATTCTACCTAATTAATCATGGAATTTAAGCCTAATATTGAAGAACTAGGGCTTGTAATTGGAGACCTAAAATTGGGATTTAAGGGATCATTTGAGGTTGGATTTTGGTGATTCTAATATGAATGAACTCGGAGAGCGATAAGGAGTCTATTGATGTAATTTTTATCGGAATCCGAGACGTGGGCCCGGGGGTGAGGTTTGGCTAATTTCAGGATTTGTGTTGTAATTTGATTTCTTTCTAGTGGGCTTTGTTCCCTTAGCATATTTTGATGGTTTTGCACTGATTTTAGTTAGATTTGGCACAATTCGAGAGGCAAAGGCATCGCGAGCTAGAGATTTGGACCGGATAGAGGTGAGTAATGATTGTAAATGTTGTCCTGAGGGTATGAAACCCCGAATTTCATATCGTTGTGCTATATTGAGGTGACGCACATGCTAGATGACGAGCGTGGGGTCATGCACCGTCGGGGATTGTGATTTAGTCCTTCTCGAATGACTATTTTACCACGTATTTGACAAAAAACTGTTTACGATCATGTTTTGGGCTAAATGTCATATTTGGGCCTCGTGCCAACTATTTGGACCCTTGGGGGATTTTTACTGATATTTCCTCACTATTTTGACTTTATACTTGTACTCAGTCATGCTATATTTTACTGTTTTCATAACTCAGCCATGTTTACTCTGTTTTAACACATTAAATGATATTCTAAATGATAATTTGGGCTGAGCATCATGTTTTTACTATTGCCCGAGTGGCTTATGAGATTCTGACTAAGTAAGGCTGAGGGAATGTGTTGTGAGGATACCCTGATTTATGATTATGAGGCCAAGGGCCTGAGATTGTACGCCACGAGGTGGCTTGTTGATATGAGGCTGAGAGTCTATTGATTATGCCACGAGATGGCTTGATATTGTGCTTGGGCCGTGAGGGGCCCCTCCCGGAGTCTGTACACCCCCAGTGAGCGCGGGTATCCATTGTGATATGAGATATAGCCCGAGGGGCTGGTGTTGTTCCATGATATTGCCCGAGGGGTGAATTTTGTTGACATTGTGCCTGAGGAGCGAATTTTATCTGTTTATCTGTTCTAGCTGCTTTTTATTTAATTGTTTAATTGTCAAAAAGGTATTTTAAAGAAGTTTATTCTGAACTAAGGTGTCTTTATATGTTTTCACTGTTTCATTGCTTTTACTGGTTTTATACTGCTTCTTTATAGCATGTTGATGTGCCTTTACGTAATTTCTTATCGCTCAGTTTTCATTTATTGTTATTACTCATTGAGTTGGAGTACTCACTTTACTCCCTGCACCCCGTGTGCAGATTCAGGCGCTTTAGGTCCCCTTAGCGAGTGTTGATTCTTCCAGCTCAGGCGGATTCAGAGATTCACTAGGTAGCTGCTCGGCGTTCGCAGCCCAGTGCTTCTCCCTCTATCTTATTTTCTCTTGTTTTAGTACTGTTTCACCTTATTTTGGGATTATTGTTATGTTAAAGACTTAATTTGTATTATTTTAATTGCTTAAAATGAATTGGGAGTGTGTCGGCTGGATTTGTCTTCACGAGAGGCGCCATCACGACAGGGTCTGGGTTTAGGGTCGTGATAGCTCATGAGTACAAAACTTGACATTTATCAATCATGCCTATGTAATATTGTGTTATCTATTTCTATATTGATATTGTGAGCATGTGATCATGTCGAGTGGATTGTGATTGTGAGACTGTGACTATATCGGGCAGATTGTAATTGCGAGCCTCTGACCATATCGGGCAGATTGTAGTTGTGAGCTTATGATTATGCCGAGCGGATTGTGATCTTGGTGATCTCGTCCAAGTCACACCTCTATTTAAGGTTATGAAACGGTCGATGCAATAATAATATCCAACAAGGAGTCAGGGTCGATTTTCCACAGGGAGCTATGAATGGAACTTAGGAGTATATATTATAGTTAATGAGCATGAATTATCTCAAATTGCACTTCTACAAAACTGGGTTGTTTGTAAGTCTAATTTAAACTAAGATTACCAACTAAGAATTGAAACTAGAAAATTGTTTTTTTGTTTTTCAAATGATATAAAAGGCCTAGGGCTATGATCTTCACCTAGGTGTTTGCCTAATGGGTTATACACTTTAAAGATTGTTTTTTGGCCGGGGTGTATTATAGCTATCAACAATTGAGTACCCACTCCATACCTCTCGGTTAGAGAGTGATTCTACCCAATTTGGTTTTCTCAAGTCCAAATGGGTATTGAACAAAACGGTTGATAAAAATCTCAAGTCGGATTTTACTATCTCTAGATTCAATCCTTTAATTAGGACTATCAATCTCTTGATTTACCCTAATTTCTTGTTAGTCAAGTTTTCCTAGACTAAGTCTCTCTTTCTCAAGTAGAGACCAAGTCACATAGGCATAAACTAATATTTGCAACCATTAATTCTACAATTAAAAGCAAGAACAAGGTTATATAATAAACACCCAACCAAAAACAAGCAATAAATCAAACACCCATTAAGTTTACACTCTAGGGTTGGGTCACAACCCTAGTGAGAATTTAGCTACTCATGCTAAAAAGAAGAAATAGAAGGAGAAATGATAATTAAACCCATAATGATAATTAAAATAATGAAATCTATGTTCAAAAAGCTTAAAATGGTAAAAACTACTAAAGAGGGTAAAGAAAAATGTCTACTGTAGTTGTTGATATCACAACTTGACCTAATAAAGTGAATCTCCCTTATTTATACAGAGCTGGAATTTTCGAACCAAAATGCCCTTTCGAAGGTTCTGCGGCCGCACAATGTGCGATCCACACTTTGCTTCAGTCTGATAAGATTGAAATCTTGCACCGCACAATCACAATTCTGAACCGCGACCGCATCTCTCTCTTTCTGCGGTCCACACATTTCCGAGTGCGGCCACACATAGCTCTATTGCGGACCGCACAAATGTAAGTGTAGTCGCGTAGCTAATCTTCTGCGGCCACACAATAATTGTACGGTCCGCATTTTCGTTGAACTTGATATGCAGGTTTTCTGAACTTTTGCTCTTGCCTTATAACTTCTGCGGCCACACATTTTATGTGTGGACCGCACTTCTGACAAATCTTCTAATAAGTTTTTCTGCACAATCTGCGGTCGCAGATGATATTCTGTGGTCCGCACTTTAAGCTTCTGTGTCTATTTTTGTCCTTCAGTTCAGATCACTCCTTCTTTAGTTAGATTTCATCTTTGAGGCTCATTTTTCAATATTCCTGTAATTAAGCATATTTTATCAGTTTTCGGGAATACAATTAAATGCCTATGGACTAAAACGAAAGCTAAAAGGCGCTAATAAGTAGTCAAAATCCCCACTTATCAACTCCCTCAAACTTAAGGTTTTGCTTGTCCTCAAGAAAATAAGGTAATTCTCACCTCCACAAGTTAAGAGCTATTTCAGCTAATCAAATATGAATCAATCACACATCAATTGGGATCAACAATTATCTACAACACTTATGAATTATCAACAAGGTAATGAGTTGAACTTTTAGCCACAGATAGTTCTAATGTGACACTTGGGCATCAAGAGTTGACTTTATTTATCATGGAAGCTCGCTCTTTTATATAGGTCATTGTGGATCCCAAACTCCTCCTCCTCTAATCTCCGTTAGCATATCTCACTTAAGAATGTAACACTCAATTCAAAGATTTATGAAAGGTTCACTCATTTCTCTCAAAAGAATGTCACAAGTACGACTCTAAGTACCATATGCTTGCCCCTCATGCGGATCACCACTAATGTAAGTTCACTCGGCTTGAAATCACATAGGGCTTTTTTCGGGATGCAATGAAGGCTTTTGGACTAAGGTTGGATATGTTGTAATAGAACGAGTTCATCTTTCCTTAAGTACTCCCTTTTCTCTTATTGGCTCATGTTTGCCAACTCTTTGAGGCATTTTCTTTTTCCTTAGGGAAACTAGAGAAACTTAACATCACTCTTTCTTGGTCATGATATTTATTTTCTCCTTCTTTGTTTTCTCCATGCTTTGCATCGTTACTTTTCTTTGAATCCCTTCAACTATTCAACTCATTCACTTTCTTTTTGCATTTTTTTGTTTGTTCTTTCTTTCTTTTTCTTGCCTTTCCTTTTCTTCATTTCTTTTCTCTTTTTGTGCCTTGATACCTTTTTCAAACTCCTCGTCTCTCCCCAAACTTATGTTTTTAGCTAATTATTTCACGAGAGTGTTAAGGAAAGCTCGGGTGCCAAGAGAGGGTTACAACAAAACGGGTAAAGGCTTGTAACATGATTATCAAATGAGAAAGGTTTTAGGCTCAAATGGGTTGACCAGGGATAATAACATTGGTGGGACATGGAAAATTTCAAGCGGGTCAAGGAGAGCCTACAATCACCTTTCAAGCCAAGCAAAACTAAAAATTTCGCCTAGAAACACATTCAGGGTAAGTTCTAGACCATTCGCACGGGTACTTGGACTTGCAACAAAAACATCTCACCTCTCACACAACTGGATTGTTAAGGAGGATAAAGTCGAGGTCCCACAACGACCATATTCAAGATTGAAAATCATTAATGGTTCGACTAAATCACTCGATGATTGCTTAAGTCAACACAAGAGTCAGAAGGTCATTAACTAGAGTTATTTCTTTCCAAGAACTTATTTTTAATCATAAGCACGTAGGTAAGTGTGTTGGTGCCAAGTGAAGCATGTTTGACTCCTCGAGTCTGACTCAATTAGGTCTTTTTATTCATTATTACTACTATTCTTACCTAAATACCAAAAACAGACTCAATCTCTTAAGAAAGTTATCACGTCATCCATCATTAGGAAGAGTCACCTGGTGCACACAAAAACTATCTTTAGAAAGAACCGTGGCATTAAAAAAACCAAAGGCTTATTTTCCACTTAAACATAAAAAGAAACTACTAGATTAAAAAGAAGCTATTAGATTAAACAAGAAGCTACTGAATTAAACATTCACTAATAAGAAAATAAAATAAAAAAGCTACAAAGCAAGCTACTAAAATCATAAATAAATATACATAATGAGAGAGGAAAAGAGAAAATATATACATCAATAGTGAGAGAGAGAATAATATATACATAATAAAAAGAAAAAAGGAAATATTATCAGTTATTACAAAACAAATGTCAAATCTTCCAAATATCAAATAAACTCCACCCTCCCTCCCCCCCCCGGAATAAAAATAAGCATTTTTCCAATGCTTAACAAAACAAGAATAAGGAAGGGTAAGAGTAAAGAGGACTCCCTATGTGGCCTTGGACATCTTTACGTCCATAGCAGCGTCACTGCCCTCAGCCTCCTCTAACTAGATCCCATCATCCTTAGCTCTAGGAGTAGCTGGGTTGGTGAACATCTGTCACACCGCCTCAGCAGTGTCAGCAGCCAAGTCTTGCTCCTCAGACTAGCCAGCTGGTGCCTGTCGCGACCTCCTTTTTTCCCTCCTCGCGGAGAGAGGTCCGGATTCCAATGTTCACGGGGTGTGATAACTCATTTTCCTTTTGGGAATTGGGTATTTGAAGAGTCGCCACCTAATGAGTTTATGGTGTGTTAGGGCACCTAGAGCGATTAACTCTTGGATTGGTTTGCGTTACTAGAGATTAGGGTAAGGGCTCGAAATAACCTCGAGGGAAAGGTGTTAGGCACCCCTCTTGGTCCACAACTATGGGTACCGACCGAAATTATATTCACAAATTAGTCCATATAAATGAATAGTTGAATCAAATAGGTTGCAAGTAAAGCACGTTGGGTAACACAATTAAGGGCTTTTATTAAACAACATCCTAAGGCAGAATATCTCGGTGAATATGCAGAAGATAGGCAATTTATTTTTATAAACTCAGGAGTAATGACCTCAGTAGTTGCCTATTATTCCCTTAAAACCTGTTAGGATTAGAAAAACATTAAGTCATAGAAACAGTTTTAGAAATGCAGTTTTAAAAATGCCCTACAGGCTTGCCTATATGCGGAATGCTGATGACTACATTTTGTATAAAAACAGGGCAGATTTTGAAATAGACTTTTAAATTCCTATGGGCATGCCGTCTAATAGCAGATTAAGGCAGTTTGCAAAGGCTCGTTTCAGAAATATATACTTCTTAATAAAACCAATTCAGAAGTGAGCTAAGTGTTAACCAGATTGAGTTATTTAAACTAAACTTAGGCGAGATACGTAGGCAGGAATTGATATCGTTACCTATAGGCATGATATCTAAGTTTAATATTGATTTTAAAGACTTTCAGGCATGGGAACATACATAAACACTTATTAAAACATAATTTGGATTATATCTTATAGGCATGCCATCTATTTGTGAAGCTGATTTTAAGACTTTGCAGATATGATTTTATTACAGAATCATTTGAAACCTATAGGCATGGTTTCTAGCATGGCGAGATGATAAGATGTAAAACCCTATAAACATGGTTTGTACTTGGTAAAGCAATTAGATTAACATGTAAAGTCCTATGAACATGATTTCTACCTGTATTGCCCCATAAACATGTAGCTACCCATCCCTTTCACTAGTTACCCCAATATTTGCTTACAAGTTATTACAGACCATATAAATGAATTACATAAGTAAATAAGAAAATAAGAAGCTAGTCTATAGGGAGCCTTCAATTAGGCCCAGATTTCCAAAGCCTCCAATAGCCTCAAATGCCTCAATTCCATAGACAAAATCATAGTCTAGGTGCATCAAAGTTCTCTAAGGATCTCAAGGATTCCGGGCAGTGCTTACACATAGACTTGGTAACCAAAATTGAATAAGTGCAGTGTGAAAGGGCCAGCCTCAGTATGCCAGAGTTCAGAGGGTTCTTAAGAGGATCCCAAGGTAGTACACATACTGGAGGGGGTAGAACTTATTGACTTAGGAGTGGAGTGAAAGTGCTTGACACAAGTTGAAAGATTTTAATGAAAAAGTGTATTTATAAAGGAAGTTTGTTTGAAAATGATTTAATAAAACCACAGAGGCAGTTTGCAAAGATATTGGAGTAATGAACAAAAGTCCAAACACAACACCTTTAAGACAGATTCATACACAGCCAGGAGTCACAACACCAAGACAAGTTCAATAGTCAAAACAGGGGTCAAGTGGGTTTGGGGATACATAGAACACTTGATTGTGAACGCATGATCACGCAAAGGTCTAGAAATTGGTATAGACATGATCAAAAATAACTGACCAGACATAGTTGTAGAATCAGACAAAAAGAACAAGCTCACATACAGGGGTGATAGGGATTTGGGGATACATGGAGCACATGGTGGCAAACACATAGAGACAACTGGTGCAGACATGTTCAGAAACAACACAGAGGGGCAACATACTGATCTTAAGGAAGGGGAGTACATAATAATGTAAACATCAACTACAAGTTTCCCAATAAAACCATAAATAAAAGCAAACTAGAAATAGGATGAACTGAAACAATAAAAGAACCATATTGTTGTTGGAACTTTGAATAGAAACTAGAACATACCAGTAAAGAGGACAATAAGCAAAGTGAAAGAGCAGGAGAACACAATGGATAGTCTTGGCTTGCAGCCGGCTAACTTAGAGTAGTAGCAAGTAGCACAAAAGAGAGCATATTGTTTTAAGTGTGAAAGAGAGAGTGTTTTGAACCAAAAGTGTTCGTGTGCTGTGCTAATGAAAGACTAAGGTATTTATAGTGTGAAAGCAGGTAGCAAATAAGGTAAAAATCAAAGTCCATTAGTAATTAAGGAACTCAGAATCAGTCAGTCAGGAAATCAATGTGATTACTCCCCTTAAGTTAAGGGAATTAACTCAAACGGTAAGAACAAGTGATAAATAATGAAAGAAATCATTGTACGACTAATAAAGATAGATTCAAATTCAGTAAGTATAGGGTCGACAATTAGGGCTAAGTTTAGAAAACTCCCATTAAGGAAATGGTTCAGTAAGAATAAAGTATCACAGGAAATAAGGTAGGAGAATCAATTACTTAAAATAGACGAGGTAGAAATTTAGGGTTTAAAAGAATATTTTTCAATCAAACCATAAGATAAGGAATCCAGAATCAATCAAGAGGGAATTATGATTCCATACTCAACATATAAATAGAGTAAGAGCAACCAGATGTAGCAAACAAGCAGGGTCAACAATATCGACAAAAAGAGGCAAGTCTTGAACAATCAAGATGAACATAATCACATAGAGGTGGTATAAGTTAGGCTAGGAACTCAGTAAGAACATATTCCAAGCAAGGTAACCACAGAAACTTAACAAGAATTGAGTAGTCATGCTAACACACAGAACCAAACAAAGAAAATCTAGAAATATTAGGGATTCCAACATAGGCGAGTTGAAAAAGCAGTAAAAACATAGAATCGGTCGAGATATGAAAAAGATAGAAGTTAAAACATAAAGATTCGATTTAAACAAAGTGTAGAAGAAGTTCCGAAAAACCCTAACTTTAGAAGAGGGTGAAAACAGCTGGAAATCGATGATTCTTGTAAAAGAGATTCAAGAACAGTGTAAAAAATCAAAAGAACAGACCCAAATCATTTAAAAATCGTATAGATCTAGGAGTTGTAAGCAAAAATTTAAGGTTTCAGAAGAAACCCAAGTAGAGATGAAAGAACCTATCTAGAAACTCGAAGATCGTAACAAATACAGTGTGATCTTGCTCGAAATCACACCAGAGTAACCAAGAATAGCCAAACAGCAAACCCTAAATACAAGTCGGCATGGCCCAGGGCCCTTGAAGGCCTCAAAGAAGATGAGCATGGCAATAAATGAGCCATTAGAGGCTTAGGGGTTGAAGGGAGATCACCGGAGAAGACCAGAGAAAGAAGTCGGTGGTTGAAGGAGCTAGGGTTAGGTTGAGTGGTTGAGAGACGAGAGAATATAGAGGCAACGAGGTTTGGAAATGAGGCTAGGGTTAGGGACTTTGAATTAAAAAAGGAAAGGAATCATATGGGTTGTTGATCTGAAAGATCAACGGCCATGATCTAATAGATTCTGGGTCGGGTAAGTGTGTGTAGGGTTTGGGTCGGGTATTTTAATAGGAAATTGGGCTGGGATTGGGTTCAATTTAGGCCGTAATTGAAATATAAATCTGGCTATAATTTAAATAGCCAATTTTCATCTATTTAATTTATAATAAATAATAAACAACTTCTGGAAAGTAATTTTATGTACCAAAATTATTTAACATATATACTTATCATTTTAAAAATATAGGGACCAATTTTAAGCATATAAAAATGTAATTATACATTAAATGGGCTAATATTGCAATTATATGCAATTTAGCTTAAAAAATACCAAATACAATTATAAAAATGCATAAAAAATATATTAACCATATTTTTGCATAAATATAGAAATTAAATGGCTTTATCACCATAACAATAATTTGGAAAATAATTATTGGGGATTTTATGAATAAAAGGGAAGGAAATAAATCAATTTAAATCCTTAAAATTATGGAAATAATTATAAAAACCTTGTGCAAGCTTATATATTCTATTTTGAAAGTATTTTATGCATATTTATAATATATAGAGAAAAATTGGGTATCAATAATTGCCCCTCTTTACCCGGGAAGGATGAAAGAGTTTTCGGGTAAAGAAATGATGGCCAATTTTGACTGGACGGGATGCTTTGAAAGATAGAGGCCGAACTCCAATCTTTGAGTTGCCTACATATCCCTGGTTTTACAGGAATTAGACCATGTGTATTTCTATATTCATACACGGAGTATGCCGGCGAAATTACTGCAAGAACGGACACGCAATGCGGAAGCGGTTACGATGAGCGGTTAGAGCTCGAGACGGTTGGAGGGAACTGGAGCGAGATTGCGCTCACTAGGACAATGGTTGCTTACTGGTTCCCTGCAGACAAAAGATGTTGCAAACATGTATTTGCGAAAAGCTAAACATGATACAATTCCTTTGAACCATGAAGGTTGTCTTTGGACGGTTAAAGATGACGTCCTTGGACCATTACGTCTGGGCCATGAATTGTTTAGCGAGGGGTTCACAGGCCATGAAATGATGTTCTCGGGCCATGAAAATGGTGCCTCTGAACCATGACGCCTTTGAATAGTGATATGCAAGTTTGAGGGATCCTCAGGCCATGACATGGTGTCTTCCGGCGATGAGGATGATGCCTTTAGACTATGATACCTTTGGATAAATTGGCGTTCAGCCCATGATGTGCAATAGTCATGATGTCATCAAGACAATGATTAGTCTTGTAAAATGGTTGGCAGAGCTTAGCCTGATTGGAAAGCAGATAGATAGCAAACTAGAGCAATATCTATGCAAAAGGCACAGTGCTTAATGTGGAGGCAAGGATTAGCCTCATGCAAGTGTGGAGTCAAGGATTAGCCTCATACATGTGTGGAGTCAAGGATTAGATTCATGCAGGTAGGGAGTCAAGGATTAGACTCATGCAAATATGGAGGCAAGGATTAGACTCATGCAAATAGGGAGGCAAGGATTAGCCTCATGCAGATATGGGGAGCCAAGGATTAGCCTCATGCAGGTATGGAGTCAAGGTTTAGACTCATGCAAACATGGAGTCAAGGATTAGACTCATGCAAATATAGGGAGTCAAGGATTAGCCTCATACAATATGGAGCCAAGGATTAGCCTCATGGAGTCAAGGATTAGACTCATGCAAATATGGAGTCAGGGATTAGACTCATGCAGATATGGAGTCAGGGATTATACTCATGCAAATATAGGGAGGCAAGGATTAGCCTCATGCAATGTGGAGGTAAGGATTAGACTTATGGAGTCAAGGATTAGATTCAGGCAAATATGGAGTCAGGGAATTGACTCATACAGATATGGAGTTAGGGATTAGACTCATGCAAATATAGGGAGCCAAGGATTAGCCTCATGCAATGTGGAGGTAAGGATTAGCCTCATGGAGTCAAGGATTAGACTCATTCAAATATGGAGGCAAGGATTAGCCTCATGCAAGGATGGAGGCAAGGATTAGCCTCATGCAAGTAGGGAGGCAGGGATTAGCCTCATGCAAGTAGGGAGGCAGAGATTAGCCTCATGTAGGTATGGAGGCAAGGATTAGCCTCATGCAAGTAGGGAGGCAGGGATTAGCCTCATGCAGGTATAGAGGCAAGGATTAGCCTCATGCAGTGAGCAAGTAGTAAGTAAGAGTAGCATATGCCTTAGCTGAAGATGTATATTCGGTGTCTGATGGCTTGATTGATAGTAATCGTGCTACGTGCATATATCTGCAGATGTTATCATTACATCAGACGTGCCTGCGTTCAAAGAAAAATTGTAAATTCTGTGAGGGGAGGTTGGTTCGTGCTTCTATCGGCTGGCTTTGCCCTGCTCCGTTTTGAAAGCCCCTTCAAGTCCACTAGGTAGCACCTGACTGTTATGGAAATAGAACATTATGAAAAATATGCAATTATTGATAAAAATAGAGTTGTTTGGGAAACGTATTGATATAGCAAGTAATTTTGATAAACTAGTGACTGTAACACGTCTCAAAGGTATTGCAGCTATCTCACATTGGAATTTTGAGGGTCTTCCTCAAAATTCTGCCCCAGTTTGGTAGATGATCTTGAACTTTTTGCGGGTGACGAAACCTGCTGAACCTTCTCCGGAATTTTGAGAACCCTTCTCAAAATTCTGCCCCAATTCTCAACTGATTACTGACTTTCTGGCATGCGATGGCGTTAGCCAGACTTACTTCGGAATTTTGAGGACCCTCCTCAAAATTCTTCCCTAGTTTCTGATCTTAGGGGGAAATGAAATCTTATTATGATATGACTGAACCCATAAGGCTACCTACGTATCCCCTCTTAAACGAGAATCAGGTCAAGCGTAGTTTAATTACATCAAATGAGAAAATGTAAAGTAACTAAGCGTAGTATCTCTTGACTGCGTCTGAATTGATCGATTTTGGCCAGACTTCTTCGTCCATTTCTGCAAGTATGAGTGCTCCTCCTGTTAGAACTCTGTGAACCATATATGGACCTTGCCAGTTGGGAGAGAATTTCCTTTTGGCTTCATCTTGATGTGGGAAGATTTTCTTCAATACCAGCTGCCCTAGTGCGAATTGCCTTGGTTTGACTCTTTTGTTGAAAGCTTTGGACATTCTGTTTTGATAAAGTTGGCCATGACACACTGCGTTCATCCTCTTTCCATTGATAAGGGCCAATTATTCATAGCGGTTCCTTATCCACTCTGCGTCACTAAGTTCAACTTCATGTATGATTCTTAAAGAAGGGATATCCACTTCGGCCGGGATGACAGCCTCGGTACCATAAACCAACATGTAAGGAGTTGCCGTGGTTGATGTGCAAACCGTGGTGCGGTACCCTAATAGAGCAAAGGGTAACTTTTCGTGCCATTGTTTGTGGTTTTCTACCATTTTCCTTAGTATCTTCTTAATTGTTTTGTTGGCGGCTTCTACGGCTCCATTCATCTGAGGTCTATAGGCTATGGAATTCTTGTGCTTGATTTTGAAAGCTTCACATATAGCTTTCATTAGATTACTGTTGAGGTTGGCGGCGTTGTCAGTAATAATGGACTCGGGAATTCCGAATCGACAGACAATACGATCCTTGACAAAATTTGCGATGACTTTCTTGGTTACAACTTTATAAGATGCAGCTTCTACCCATTTTGTGAAGTAATCAATGGCTACCAGAATAAACCTATGTCCATTTGAAGTAGTGGGCTCGATAGGACTGATGACATCCATTCCCCAGGCGGTGAACGGCCAAGGTGAGCTTGTTGCATTGAGCTTGTTTGGCGACACTTTTATCATATCGGCATGCACTTGACATCGAAAGCATTTGCGGACATACTGAATGCAATCCATCTCCATGGTTATCCAAAAGTAACCTGCCCAGAGTATCTTCTTAGCCAAGACGAAACCATTCATGTGTGGACCACAGGTCCCAGCATGCACATCCTCAAGTAGCTTAGAAGCTTCTTTTGCATTGACACATCTTAGCAAACCCAAATTGGGAGATCTTCTGTACAAGCTCCATAATGGAAGAAGGGATTTGAGAATCTTCGGATCGTGCGTTTCTGAGTGTGATTTGCATGCTCCGGGTATTCTCCTTTTGATAAGTATTCTTTGATGTCATGGAACCAAGGCTTTCCATCTGCTTCTTCCTCGACATGAGCACAGTATGCTACTGGTTATGGATCCTTACCGGAATGGGATCAATGTAGTTCTTATCTAGATGTTGTATCATGGATGACAAAATGGCTAATGCATCGGCAAACTCATTCTGAATTCTGGGCATATGTCGGAATTCTATCTTTGTGAACCTCTTTCTCAATTCCTGTACAGGTGCAGATATGGCAATATCTTGGAATTCTTGGTGGACCACTCTCCTTGTACCTGGTGCATAAGCAAATCTGAGTCACCGATCACCAACAACTCTTGAACGTTCATGTCGACTACTATGTTGAGCCCTAGTATACAGGCTTCATACTCTGCCATGTTGTTAGTGCAGGGAAATCTGAGTTTAGCATATACCGGATAATGTTCACCCGTTTTTTATACCAAAACTACTCTAATGCCCACTCCTCTGAAATTTGCAGCTTCGTCAAAGAATATCCTCTAGCCGTCGTATGCTTCAGTAATGTCTTCTCCTACGAATGATACTTCCTCATCAGGAAAATATGTCTTCAAGGGTTTGTATTCTCCTCCCACCGGATATTTAGCAAGGTGATCTGCCAATGCTTGTCCTTTGACCGCCTTCTGAGTTATATAGATGATATCGAACTCACTCAATAGTATCTGCCATTTAGCCAACTTCCCAGTGGGCATGGGTTTCTGAAATATGTACTTTAGAGGATCCATTCTGGATATGAGATATGTAGTGTAGACATAGAAGTAATGCCTCAATTTCTGAGTTGTCCAGGTCAAAGCGCAACAAGTGCGTTCAAGTAGAGAATACCATGCTTCATAAGGCGTAAACTTCTTACTCAAGTAATATATGGCTTGCTCCTTCCTTCCTGTTGTTGATACCTAATTTTTTCCTATGTATTTCGTTTACATGCAAATACTTTCAAATATCATATACATACATATATAAGTATGCCCAAGTGTTTTAGTATTTTTCCAATTTTTTAAAAGATTTTTAATTGATTTATTGCTCAATAATTATTCCCAAAATTATCACTTTGGTAAATAACTTATTTTATTCTCATATTTATACCAAAATATAGGTAGGTTACTTTTCATATATTTTTACAAATTAATTTGGTAATTTAAAAGCTAAATTGCATATAATTGCAATTTTAGCATGCTTTAAGATTTAATAACATTTTATAATTATGAAACTGGTTCCAATATTTTAAAATTAATATTTATATACTATTAATGGATCCAGTGCTTTTAATATGCTTTCAAAATCATTTTTACTATTTTATAAAATAAAAAGGGAAAACTGGCTATTTAAATTTTGGCCTCAGTTCGTTTCAATTGTAGCCCCATTACATTTCAATTTTGGCCAAAAATTGACCCAATTTCAAACTCAAATTCAGACCAGCCCACCCACCCCCTAACCCAACTCAAATGACCCAACCCGGTTCCCCACCTACCTTCTTAAATCTAGGCCGTTGATCATTCGGATCAACTGCCACTATTCGCCCTACCATAATTAAACACAGGTGATTACCTTAATCCCTCATTCTCACCTGGCCCGCTGCCTTTGAATCCCAAACCCTCTCAAATCCTCTAAAATACTCTCTGAAACCCTAGCCTCTTCCTACCCCCTTTTCAACCACCAGTCACCGGAATCCATGGCTTCTCAGGCCATGGATAGTTGGTACTCACCTATCTTCACCAGTAAGCCAGGGTTGTTCGAAGCTTCGAGGCCTGACCTCGACGATTCCCTCTCCGATCTTCTCAGACCTTTGATTTTATGGCTCTTCCGGCCATGCTCCGGCATATTCAAGACTCAGGAGCCTGATTCTTGGCCTCTCCAACTCAAGATCGGACCTGTTTCCAAGCCTTTCTCATTTCAAGGGTTTCTCCGAAACCCTAAGCTATTCAAGGTCCTTTCACCGTTATATGCTTAGATCTATACTATATCTATGCTTTTCTTTCCATCTAAAGTGTTTTCCCTAAAAGTTTCTTTTCAAAATCGTTTCTCTTCGATTTTAGGGTTTCTGAAAGGATCTTTTGGAAAAAATCTTTCTGATTTTTCTTCTTCTTTACTTTATGTGTGTTTGTCCATACCCTGCTGGTGTGATTACTCTTTATTACGCATGTATTGTCTTCTACCTTTTCTTTTCTGCTATGCATGTTACTCCTGTTAATCCCTGCTTAGTTTTCTTTACTCTTTTACTATGTGTGTTTACCGTTAAGTTATTTGATCTTGTTTACCGGACTCTGTTCATGTTCTTACATGCTTCATCTACTTGTGTTCACGTTTGTATTATCTCCTTCTTCTGAACTTGTTTAGCTTCCGAGTTTTCTCAAATATGTTCTTCATGATTTTTCTTCCTTTGTCATTCAAACATGCTATCATATCTGTTTTGTTGAGACTCTGAAACAAATGACTTGCTTTCTCACTTCCATGTCTGATTCAATTTTGAAACCCTAGGATTTGGGGGGTTTCCTTTGACGATTTTGATTTTTGTGTTCGAGTTAAGGCTCCACTTTGGGACCCTGAACTCTCAGACTCACTATGAGTCTGCAAATTGAACCTGTATCTTTTTGCTTATGATTCTGAACTTCTCTTCGATTAAACTCTCTTCTAAATAATTTGACAGCCTCTTCTTGATTCACATATTTGTGTGCTTTATATATGAGAACTCTTCTTTCAAAAGGTTTTGCCAACTACTAATTGATTCTGAATTCCTTTAATGGTGTTTACTTGATTGTTACTGATTTTCCCTAATTGAACCTTTCTTTACCCTTTTTCTGACTTGGTTCATTCGAACAAAGCTTGCAACTTTGATTTTACTGGTTGTTTGATTGATTCCCTTTCCTTATTTTTTTACAAACCATGTACCATTGGACTTTTGCCTTAAATAAACCCTGTGTATTTACCCTTATTATGTTACTTTGGAAAAAGTTTTAATCAAATTCTTTCCTTAATTGTCTTATGCCCGTTCAAAATCAGAATCCCTTAACCAAAGGGAGACTTTATGTGATTGATTGCAAACTATTTCCTTACCTTTTCTTACTTGTTTTCTGCACTATAAAAGGGGACTACCCTTCTGCACTTGAACACACTTTGAATTGCATACTCTTACACACACACTCTCAATTACAATACTCTTTCAATTCTCTACTCTCTTCTGAGATCTTTTGTACTGCTTGCTTGCAATTTGGCTTACAAGACTTCTGCTTTCACTTATTTGTTTCCCTGAAACTGGTATGTCCTAATTTTGATTCCAACATCATCCCTATGTGTTTACTTTACAGTTGCGACACTCTTGGCTACTTTCCTGTTCATGTTCCGTATTGAATATGCTACTCTCTCTTTGCATCTACTGTTTGTTGTGAATTCCACATACCCCTACTCCCTTCTATGTGTTTGAGTTAAGTTTTATGGCCTGGCAATATCCAAATTGCTGCTCAGGTCTGAACCTTATCCTCAATGGATCTTAACTCCCAAAATGTGGCCTAGTAGACTGGTTGGGGTGTGCCAGCACTCCTTATTGTTGGGTATGACCACCAGTTCACCCTGGACTTCCCCTAATTCCCCTCTATTGCACTTTCACTTACTCCTAGCCTCTAAGTTCTGCCCCTCCTATGAGCCTTACCTTGGGACTTTGAGTTCCCTCAGAGCTTGGACATTTAAGGGCTGGCCCTTCCACACTGCACTATAATCTGATTCTGGAATGATATTTGGGGGTGTAAGCATTGCCTGGAGTTCTTGAAGCTCCTTGGAACTTTGAAACATCCCAAATAAGAGAAAGGCTTTGGAAATCTGATCTTTGGAAGTTGGTTTATTTCATATTTCAGACCTGGGGTCTGAATTAGGCTCTCCTTGGTTGGAATCTTTAATTTCTGATATATTTTTATCTTTTTCTTATTCATTCTGGTCTATAATAATCTTGTAATAAACTGTTGGGGAGTTAGTGAAAAAGGGAGGGTCAGTCCTGCATGTAAAGGGGTAGATACCATGTTCATAGGGAATTACTATACTTCTGAAATTCTGCATCTCATGTAGATACCATGTTCATAGGGAATTACTATACTTCTGAAATTCTGCATCTCATGTAGATACCATGTTCATAGGGAATTCCTATACTTCTAAAAGTCTGCATTTCATGTAGATACCATGTTCATAGGTTTTTCTGCACTTCATATAGATACTATGTCTATAAGTCATTTTTGAAATTCTGCATATCATATAGGTAATACGCCTATAGGACTTCCTTCATTTTGCATATGCATCTATCACTAGGCAAACCTATTTATAAGATTTAAATAACTAACTGCATATAGATGACCTGCCTATAGGATTTCTGCATGACAATAACAATGCTTAAAATCAGTAATGCCTAGAAAGCATCCCTATAGGAGCTGTCATCCAAACCTGAATCGTCAACTCGCTTATAAGCCTAAAATCAGTAGCAATAATGTTTAATGCCTATAGATCTTATGTCTCTGTAATTGACAATTCTTTTTTCTGCAATCAGTTTACTTCTTTATTTCTGCAACTAATAGATATCATGCCTATAGGTTTCGTTTAACACCTAGGCAAGCTTTAGGGTAAAAACTATAATTGCATCAGTCTTTGATAATTACAAGTAGCAGGCAGGCCTAATTCGGACTTCTTATCTGAAAATATGTGATAAATCAACTTGCCTTAATGTTTAAGTTTAATTCAGACCAAATCAGTTCGTGTAAGACATGCTAAACTATATGATTTCCTCTGATTTAAGGAGGTTTATTTGAGCCATATCTGCTTACTTGCTTTCCCAATACTTGCTGTATATGTTTTGAATGTCGCCTTAGAATTTTTTCCTTTTTAAAAAACTGCAAAAGCCCCAGCTCCCTTCCCTTTAGGATTAGTAGTCCCATATGCCTCCGGGACTGATAGGATTGGGACGGGTAGTAGCATGCAATAAGTAACGATACTATTACGCGCTTTAATACCTTAACGGGGTGGGAAAGGTAGATATGGAGATGATGACCGATGCGCTAATATCACGTGCGACCCCTCTTTTTTTGAGGAGTGATTGATGGGTATTGCATTGAAGTGATCCATATTAATCGTAAACCTAGGATCCCCCTCCCCTTATTTACTTTCATCTCTTCTCGTGAAACCATTCAAATATTTTTTTTTATAAATTTCTGTCCTCTCTACTTACCTTCAAAAGTTTTCAACCTAATTGCAATGTTGTATGCAAGTCCTTATTTGAGCCTTGATTGTTTACTTGTAAAGTCACAATTGTAACATGGTCGGGACCACACTAGTGGATCTTGAGGGGTGCCTAATACCTTCCCCTCGAGATAATTTCTAGCCCTTACCCGAATTCTGGTTTTTTCCAACTCAAACCTTTCTTAAAGTGTCCTAATGCACTATAATCATTAGGTAACGACTCTTCAAAATTCCAAAACCCAATTCTCGAAAGGGAATAGAGTTGTCCTCCCAATGTCGTATAGCCGATTTCGACCCGTAGAAAAAGGGGGTGTCGACAGCATGGCGACTCTGCTGGGGAACTTCTTTAGGCTTTTACGCTTGTGACTTTACTATCTCATTAATTGCTTTATTTACTGTCTTTTATTCTTTCACTACGAAACTGACTTGGCTCTTCATGTTTTTTCTTTCCTTTAACTGCTTTCCTTTACTACTTTATTTCAATACTATTGTGATTACTGCGATTATTGTAATTATTTATCTTATGAACGTGGAAATACATGTCAATTTGTTTCATTCTTGTAAACTGCATCTTCAACATCATATTCCACTCGTGCCAAACAAATACCATAGCGACGCTTATAATGAGTGGTTGCGCTCTTCCAATATTATCACCCTTTAAATTCGGCAAAGGCGTATTTGCAGTAAAACCAGTCGATCAGCGGTGCAGTCGACGGTTCCGTGCCTTTCCCTCTTGAGTTGTCCTCTCAAGGGTACCTATCTAATACCCCAATAGAAACCTTACTCTATTTAACTGTGCATGCATCATGGTCAACCTAGCCGAGTCAGTTATGTTGTCCACATAATGACTCATTAAGATAGCTTTGTCCGAAGTCCACTGGGTTAACCCAAACGGACACCACCATATTTTGTACATTTATTTGGAGAACTAAATGCTTTTTATGTTGATTATTGGTATTAAGTAGTCGAGTCTGGTGGGGGTGAGGTCTTAACCCTTTTGTTTTGCAGAAAATGAATGACAAAGTTCCTGACTTCGGTATGGTAAACATACATTCACTCTTGCAGACTTGGTGGAGAAACCTCCCATCGAGCAACCAAATCAACGAATGGAAAGAGAGAGTCACCAAGGCTAGTGAGAAGCTAGAATACCTGGAGTACAGCTTGCTAGAATTGGAAGGGAAAATGAGGAAAAGAGTCATCGACTGTCAAAATGCTGAGGAAGGCAAAGGAGAACGTCTGGCGATAGCATTTTTACTGGAAAATCTGCGCGAGCTGGAGGACTTGATCAACAAGAACATTCAACCTGAAGAAGATCCTTCTGGGACCAAGTAGTTAGGAGTCTTTCTTTTCACTTTTAATGTAATAAGGCCAATGGCCATTAGTGGCATTTTTACTTTCCGCTATTTTAGTTTCGTTTTGGGATTCGTCTTATTTTTGTCAATAAAATGAGGCATTTAGCATTATAAGTTCTCCAAATTAACTTGTCGCTAGGCCTACCTCGGGCACAACGAGGCACCCAAATTAGGACACGATTTATATTCTTGAACAATATGTTTAAATATTGCAATATTTTTCCTCATAATCCGCACTAACTTGTTACCTTTTTTGTTTTTCTTTTCTTTTATTATTCCCCTCCCCAAAGGTTAGTTCGTGCATTCTGGCACCATCATCATACAGTACAAGATCCAAGGGCCCTTCACCTCCTCCTCCTCCGAGTCCTATCCGGAACAAGAACAAAGTTTGGGAGATTCAAGCGCCAGAAAGGAAATTGAAAGAATTGAGATTCCTCAGGGTACCCCGATTTCTAAGGAAACTGCTGCCAAACTTGAGCAGAAATTATTGAAGTTTCGAGAAGAACTGGACCAAGTTCAGAATTTGGCAAATTTATCATTCTCTCTCACCGCTCTTGATGTTAACTTTCCAAATGCTCAAAATCCCGCACCTTCACAGAACACCCCACAACCACAGATGCAACCCACTCATGCTCAACACTGTAACACATGCCACACTCCAAACAATACTCCACTACTCATTCCTGAACCACTGAACACCACAAACGACCACCTCCACAACACTCCCATCTACGTAGATACCGTACCCCACTATACTCAACCAATCTCAAGTGCACCTGAGTCTGATGACAAGGACTCTCTTATCAGAAACTTGGAAGCAGAACTCAAGAAGTTGACCAGCTGCGTCCAGGGCATGGAAGGAAACAAAGGTATAGAGGGGCTGAATTATGAGGACCTCTGCATTCAGCCAGATGTTGAACTTCCGGAGGGGTACAAACCTCCCAAGTTCGAAATGTTCGATGGCACGGGAGATCCCAGAGTCCATTTGAGGACATATTGTGATAAGTTGGTCGGAGTCGGAAGGAATGAGAAAATCCGTATGAAACTCTTCATAAGAAGTCGTAAGGGGGATGCTTTATCCTGGTACATCAGTTAGGACCCTAAGAAATGGACAAGTTGGGTAGGTATGGCATAGAATAGGTTCCGATTCAATACAGAGAATGCACCGGATGTATTCTACATCCAGAATTTGAAGAAGAAGCCTACCGAGAAATTCCGTGAGTATGCTACTCGTTAGAGATCAGAGGATGCTAAGGTCAGGCCGGCCTTAGAAGATGAATAGATGAACAGATTCTTCGTCCGGGCTTAGGATCCACAATATTATGAGAGGTTGATACTGATCAAGGGCCAGAAATTCTCCGATATCATCAAGCTGGGAGAAAGAATTGAGGAAGGCATTAAGAATGGTATGGTTACTAATCTTGAGGCATTGCAGGCCACCAACAAGGCCTTACAATCTAGTGGCACGTCCAAGAAGAAGGATGTTAGTGCCGTGATGGTTGCACAGGGAGCCAAATCACCACTAAAATACCACACTTACCCGTCACCTCCACTTACATATCAGCCTATCCCGAATTACCAAACACCCACACCCTCTTACCAAAATCCACCACCCATTTACCAATCATCTCCACCTCCCACATATTAACCCACTTCACCCAGATACTCTCAACCTGCACCTGTTTACCAAGCTTATAATGCCCAACCCTCTCACTACCAATCACCTCCCACTCGCCAAAATATCCCTAGACCCATACCAAATTTTGACCGCAGACCTCCCAGACAATATACAACCAACGCTGAGCCAATTGACCAGCTGTATGAGAAACTTAAAGTTGCTGGTTATGTCTCCCCTATCCCTGCCATAACTTTAGAAAATCCTTCCCAGTGGGTCAACCCTAATAAGACCTGTGCGTACCACTCCGGCATGAAGGGACATACCATTGACAAGTGTCGCTCGTTGAAGGACAAGATTCAAACTCTGATCGACAATAAGGTTATCGTAGCAAAGGAGCCTTCTCCTAATGTCCGCAACAACCCTCTGTCTGATCACAAAGGTGGAGACATTCACATGATCGAGATCGAAGATAACTGGGACACCAAAGGGCCGATAGGATTGATTGCTGAGGGCGGTGAGACAAAGAAACCGGTGGTCACGCTTAACCCAATTGTTGTGCAGAATCAGCCTTCCAAGGGCGATAAAGTAAATATGTCTATACCTCTCAAATTTGAAGCACCTTCTTCTGCAAAGGCGCCCAGACTAATTAAGGTTGAGTTTGGAGTCCCGAAGGCACCTGCACCTTTCGAAGTTGTTGTGTTACCACCAAGGGTACCTATTCCTGTAGCAATGGCAGACATAACACCGTTCCACTCAAATGCCATACCATGGAATTACACAGCTGAAGCAAAGAGGAAAGGGAAGACCAAGACGGGAGAAGCAATTGCTGCGTAGGGTATGACCAGAACAGGTAGGGTTTACACTCTAGAGCACCTAGCTGAGTCTAGTAAGCAAGCCTTTGGACGGACTACTGAAACTGGGCCCGATGATCTTTGGAGGAAAATGCAAGCTAAGGAGTATTCGGTCGTTGAGTAGTTGAACAAAACACCAGTGCAGATCTCTATCCTAGCTCTTCTGCAGAGCTCTGACGCACACAAAAATGCCTTGATGAAGATATTGAGCGAAGCTTATGTGCCCAGTAACATAACTGAAGGCGAAATGACAAATATGGTAGGGAAAATACTGGAAAGCCGCAAAATCACCTTCCACGAAGATGAGCTGCCATCGGAAGGACTGAGTCACAACAAGGCCCTGCACATCACCGTGCAATGCAAGGATTACTTCATTACTAGAGTCCTGATCGACGGAGGATCCAGCCTCAACATTTGTCCGCAGATCACTCTCAGAACATTGGGAAAGAGCCTGCACGAGATCAAAGATAGAGCCATCAATGTCAAAGCTTTCGATGGGTCCCAAAGGTCTACTATTGGAGAGATTAGCCTATGCCTGCAAATGGGACCAACTTGGTTTGACGTTGACTTTCAAGTGATAGATGTCCCAGCATCCTACAACTTGCTGTTGGGACGACCATGGATCCACGCCGCTGGAGCTGTAGCATCGACCCTGCATCAGGTAGTGAAGTTCGAATGGAATCACCAAGAGGTGATTATTCATGGCAATGGTAGCAACCCCATATATAGTCGCCAGACCATCCCGATGATCGGAGGCAGAAGGAGAATAGGCGGAGAAACATACCACCACATTGAAAGGGTCAACGCTGTAGACAAGGATAAATGGTGGGATAACAAGATTGAAAGTATCTTGAATTTGTGTGGGTACGAACCTGGAAAGGGACTCGGCAAAAACCTCCAGGGAATCACCAAACCCATCAAGCTGAAGAAACATGGTACTACATTTGGTTTGGGGTATGAATACACTTGGAAGGAGTTCAATGACTGGTCGCCACCATGGCGCGGTCCCTACTATACACTGGAGCATCCGATACCTCGCCTGTAGCAGACTTTCCAGCCGGCAGACATCATATATGGATCAGAGGAAGATGAAGCATTGGCAGCCATGAAGAATCTGTTTCTGGAAGACGATGATATGGACTGCTGTGTTATTTTCTAGGAGGAAGGGGAGGAAGACCCTTGTATACAAGCTGTGAACCGAGGAGAACGCCTCAGCAGTTGGTCAATCAGAACCACCAGGGCCCGTAAAGCTTCGAGGTAGCAAGGCTAAACAAAAGCACCATGCATCACATTTTAACTTTTTACTAGCTGATTTTATTTCCGCATTGTCTTTAATTTTGAAAAGAGCTCTGATATTCAAAACAATTATGAATTCAATCGAAGCATTTCAGTTTATTATATATCTCGCTCTTATTATTTTTTCTATCATTCACTTTATTTTACACAGCATTACTATTACTTGCCTTGACGATGAACCAACAATTGTGACTTGCAACGAGACAACGCAACAAACGGATATGGATTCAGAAGAGAATGATATACCAGAAGAGGTCGTCAAAGAGGTTGAGAATTTTGAGAATAGGCCTAAGTCTAACTTGGACGAAACTGAGGTCGTTAATTTGGGAGATACAGAGAATGTCAAAGAAACGCGCATCAGTGTTCACATGTCACCATCATAAAAGAAAGAGTACACGGAATTCCTAAAGGAATATGAAGACATATTCGCCTGGTCGTATGATGATATGACTGGTAGTACATCCATTGTAGCTCACAAACTACCAACAGATCCAACATGTCTGTCGGTAAAGCAGAAGCTCAGGAAATTCAAACCCGACATGAGTTTGAAAATCAAAGAAGAGGTTACCAAGAAAGTCAAAGCCAAAGTTCTCAGGGTAGTAGAGTATCCGACATGGTTAGCCAACATCGTGCCAGTGCCAAAAAAGGATGGGAAAGTTAGAGTTTGTGTTGACTAAAGGGATCTTAACCGGGCCAGTCCTAAAGACGACTTCCCCTTGCCTAACATACACATTCTAATTGACAACTGCGATGAGTTATAGTCTTTCGTTGATTGTTTCGTTGGGTATCATCGGATATGGATGGATGAGGAAGATGCAGAGAAAACAGCTTTCATCACGCCATGGGGAATGTACTGTTACAAAATGATGCCATTCGGTTTGAAGAATTCTGATGCCACCTACATGAGAGCCATGACTACCATCTTTCATGACATGATACACAAAGAGATCGAGGTATATGTGGATGATGTCATCATCAAATCCAAGAAAGTCAGGGATCACATGGAAGACCTAAGAAAGTTCTTCAACAGACTGAGGAGGTACAATCTGAAACTGAATCCCGCCAAGTATGCATTCGGGGTTCCTGCTGGTAAATTATTGGGATTCATCGTGTGTCGTCAAGGAATAGAATTGGATCCGTCAAAGGTCAAAGCTATCCAAGAATTGTTGCCGCCAAAGAACAAGAAGGACGTGATGAGTTTCCTGGGAAGACTCAACTATATCAGCCGGTTCATAGCTCAGTCCACGGTCATTTGTGAACCTATCTTTAAAATGTTGAAAAAGGACGCTGCCACCAAGTGGACTGATGATTGTTAGAAAGCTTTTGATAGAATTAAGGAATACCTGTCAACGCCGCCGGTCTTGGTTCCGCCTAAGCCAGGAAGACCCCTATTGCTTTACCTTGCGGTATTGGATGGAGCATTCGGTTGTGTTCTGGGACAACCTGATGAAACAAGGAGAAAGGAGCAAGCCATCTACTATCTCAGTAAGAAGTTCATACCGTACGAGGCCCGGTATTCTCTTTTAGAACGCACTTGTTATGCTCTAACTTGGGTAGTGCAGAAGTTGAGGCATTACTTCTGTGCTTACACTATTTATCTCATATCCAGAATGGACCCTTTGAAGTATATCTTCCAGAAACCCATGCCCACTGGCAAGCTCGCCAAGTGGCAGATCCTGCTAAGTGAATTCGACATTGTTTATGTGATTCAAAAAGCAATCAAAGGGCAAGCCTTGGCGGATCATCTCGCCGAGAATTCCGTGGACGGAGAATACGAGCCTCTTAAAACGTATTTTCCCGATGAAGAGGTATCTTTCATAGGAGAAGATATTGCAGAATCCTATGATGGTTGGAGGTTGTTTTTCGACGGAGCTGCAAATTTCAAAGGAGTTGGCATAGGAGCAGTCCTAGTATCAGAAACTGGCCAGCACTACCCGATATCCGCCAAACTCAGGTTCCCTTGCACCAATAATATGGTCGAATATGAATCCTGCATTTTGGAGCTCAAAATGGCCATTGACATGAACGTTCAGGAGTTGCTAGAGATCGGGGATTCAGACTTGCTCATACATCAAGTTCGAGAAGAGTGGGCAACCAAGAACTCTAAGATACTTCCCTACTTGCATCACATACATGAGTTGAGGAAAAGGTTCACAAAGACAGAATTTCAGCATGTCCCCAGAGTCCAGAACGAGTTTGCTGATGCATTAGCTACTTTATCGTACATGATTCAGCATCCAGATACAAATTTCATTGATCTCATCCCAGTAAAGATTCATGATCAGCCAGCTTATTGCGCCCACATTGAGGAAGAAGCGGATGGAAAACCATGGTTCCATGACATCAAGGAGTACTTGACAACAGGAGAATATCCAGAACTTGCCAACGCTACTCAGAAGCGCACACTTCGTAGGTTATCCAACAACTTCTTTCACAGTGGAGGAATCTTGTACAAGAGGACTCCCGATTTGGGTTTACTAAGGTATGTCAAAGCAAAAGAAGCATCCAGGCTATTGGACGAAGTGCATGCAGGGACCTTCGGGCCGTACATGAATGGTTTTGTCTTAGCAAAGAAGATACTCCGAGCAAGGTATTTTTGGATGACTATGGAAACAGATTGTATCCAGTATGTTCGCAAATGCCATCGCTGTCAGATACATGCAGATATGATAAAGGTGCCTCCAAACGAGCTTACTGCAACAAGCTCACCATGGCCATTCGCTGCTTGGGGAATGGATGTTCTCGGACCTATCGAGCTTGCCGCATCAAATGGGCACATGTTCATCTTAGTGGCAATAAATTATTTTACCAAATGGGTCAAAGCAGTATCATACAAGGCGGTCACTAAGAAGGTTGTGGCAGATTTTGTCCGTGACCGCATTGTTTGTCGGGTCGGAATTCCGGAATCAATCATCACCGATAATGGTTCCAATCTCAACAGCGACTTGATGAAAGCAATGTGTGAAACATTCAAGATCAAACACAAGAACTCTACAGCCTACAGGCCTCAGATGAATGGAGTTGTGGAGGCAGCCAACAAGAATATCAAGAAGTTACTAAGGAAGATGGTCGAAAGGCACAAACAATGGCATGAGAAATTATCATTTGCCTTATTGGGATACCGCACCACAGTCCACACATCGACCGGAGAAACTCCCTACATGCTGGTTTATGGTATAAAGGCGGTCATCCCCGCCGAGGTAGAAATTCCGTCCTTAAGAATCATACAAGAAGCAGAATTGGAGGATGCAGAATGGGTAAAAGGTCGCTACGAGCAGTTAGCCCTTATAGATGGGAAAAGGATGAATGCAGTTTTCCACGGTCAGTTGTATCAGAACAGAATGTCCAAAGCCTTCAACAAAAAAGTTAAGCCAAGGAAGTTTACACCGGGGCAGCTGGTGTTGAAGAAAATATTCCCACATCAAGATGAAGCCAAGGGGAAGTTCTCTCCCAATTGGCAGGGTTTGTACATAGTTCACCGGGTTCTAAC
This sequence comes from Nicotiana sylvestris, assembly GCF_000393655.2. Taxonomy (NCBI): domain Eukaryota; kingdom Viridiplantae; phylum Streptophyta; class Magnoliopsida; order Solanales; family Solanaceae; genus Nicotiana; species Nicotiana sylvestris. The sequence goes on from NC_091059.1 coordinate 152,666,099, forward strand.
TGGAGGAGCCCTTGTTCTTGCAGAAATGGATGGAGAAGTCTGCCAAAGCCGATCAATTCAGATGCAGTAAAACGATATTATGTGTAACCACTTATGATTCCCTCTATGATATAATTTGAACTACGCCTGACCTGATTCCCATTTAAGAGGGGATACGTAGGCAGCCCTATGGGTTCGGTCACAATTTAATAAAAATTCCATTTTTCCCTGCTATTGGAACTGGGGCAGAATTTTAAGGAGGACCCTCAAAATTCCGAAGTTGATTTTAGTCCATGCATTTCCAGAAGCACTAGCCCAGTAAACTGGGGCAGAATTTTGAGGAGGACCCTCAAAATTCCGAAGATGATTTTTTTTAGTCATTCAGCACAGCACAACTGTCAGAAATGTCCGCTCAGCAAACTGGGGCAGAATTTTGAGGAGGACCCTCAAAATTCCGGAGCGAAAGAGGTTGCAATGTCTTGAACCACGTCGTAGTCGTTGGTTCATCTAAAGAAAACTATTTTCAATTATATACTTACGTTATATTTACTAAATCATGCATAACTATTATTTGAATTGCTGTTGTTTAGCGATGCTACCCTAATGACACACAACGTCAAGAGCCCGGGGAAGATGAACTAACCTTTTCCCCTTACAGAACTCACGATTTTTCTTTGGATGCAGACACTCGACTTGTAGTATCATTAAGTATATTTATGTACGCATACTTTCGCAAGAATGCAACTTCTCAGAATCATCACTTGCCCGTAATTTCTATCCGTACACAATCTCCCCAGTAGTCATATTGTCGTAATCGGCTATTAGCTAAGAGATCTTACTACTAATAGTCCTTTTACATTCTTGCATTGCATAAGGCTACTTATCTGCCTTTCGAGACTAAGCTCTGTCTCCATCTGCATTTTGCATAAGGCTACTTTTCTGCCTTCCAAGGTTAAGCTCTACCTCCCTCATCATCTGCATAAGGCTACTTATCTGCCTTTCGAGACTAAGCTCTGTCTCCATCTGCATTTTGCATAAGGCTACTTTTCTGCCTTCCGAGGTTAAGCTCTACCTCCATCATCATCTACATAAGGGTACTTATCTGCCTTTCGAGACTAAGCCCTGTCTCCATCTGCATTTTGCATAAGGCTACTTTTCTGCCTTCCGAGGTTAAGCTCTACCTCCATCATCATCTGCATAAGGCTACTCTTTTGCCTTTCGAGACTAAGCCATGTCTCCATCTGCATTTTGCATAAGGCTACTTTTCTGCCTTCCGAGGTTAAGCTCTACCTCCATCATCATCTGCATAAGGCTACTTATCTGTCTTTTGAGACTAAGCCCTGTCTCTATCTACATAAGGCTACTCTATCTGCCTTTCGAGACTAAGCATTGTCTCCATCCTGCATGGCTAAAATATCGCCTCTTTACTTTTCTCGCACGGCTGCAACATCACCACCTTCATTTAAATTTTGTACCGGTTGAAAGATCGCCACCTTTTGCATTTCATGGGCTGAAAGATCGCCAACCTATTCAAAGGCATCATAGTTCGGAGGCACCATCTACATGGCCCGAGAACATCATTTCATGGCATGCGAATTTTTATTTATGCTCTTCATAGCCTGGGACGTCATGGTCCAAGGACGTCATCCTAACCGTCCAAAGACAGCATTCATGGTCCAGCGGGAACTTGCATCACGTTTAAATTTATGCACAATCTATGTTGTATTTCCCACTTGCAGGTACACCGGCTAGAAAACGGCCGTCTCAGTAGTAGTGATCCCGCTCCGGTTCTCGCAGCCTATCAGACTTCAACTATCCTTCTCAACTTAGGCATCACGTCCGTTCCTTTCAATAACTCTATCGGCATATTTCGCCGATGGATCCTGAACTACATATGGCCTGATTCCTGTAAGACCAGGGATATGTAGGCAGCTCAAAAGCCAGATCTTGGTCAGAATTCTTTGCAAATCGTCTCTTTCGGTCAAAATTGGCCATCATATCTTTACCTAACAACTCTTTCATCCTTCCCGGGTAAAGAGGGGCAGCTGTTGATACCCAATTTTTCCCTATGTATTTCTTTTACATGCAAATACTTTCAAATATCATATACATACATATATAAGTATGCCCAAGTGTTTTAGTATTTTTTCAATTTTTTTTAAATTTTTTAATTGATTTATTGCTCAATAACTATTCCCAAAATTATCACTTTGGTGAATAACTTATTTTATTCTCATATTTATACCAAAATATAGGTAGGTTACTTTTCATATATTTTTACAAATTAATTTGGTATTTTAAAAGCTAAATTGCATATAATTGCAATTTTAGCCTGCTTTAAGATTTAATAGCATTTTATAATTATGAAACTGGTTCCAATATTTTTAAATTAATATTTATATACTATTAACGGATCCAGTGCTTTTAATTTGCTTTCAAAATCATTTTTTACTATTTTTATAAAATAAAAAGGGAAAACTGGCTATTTAAATTTTAGCCTCAGTTCGTTTCAATTGTAACCCCATTACATTTCGATTTTAGCCTAAAATTGACCCAATTTCAAACTCAAATTCGGACCAGCCCAATTCCTTTTGACCCAACCCCTAACCCTACTTAAACGACCCAAGCCGGCTCCCCACCTACCTTCTTAAATCTAGGTCATTGATCATTTGTATCAACAACCACTATTCGCCCTACCATAATTAAACACAGGTGATTACCCTAATCCCTCATTCTCACCTGGCCTGCCGTCTTTGAATCCCAAACCCTCTCAAATCCTCTAAAAAACTCTCCGAAACCCTAGCCTCCTCCTACCCCCTTTTCAACCACCAGTCACCGGAATCCATGGCTTCTCAGGCTATGGATAATTGGTACTCACCTATCTTCACCAGTAAGCCAGGGTTGTTCGAAGCTTCGAGGCCTGACCTCGACGATTCCCTCTCCGATCTTCTCATACCTTTAGTTTCATGGCTCCTCCGGCCATGCTCCGGTATATTCAAGACTCAGGAGCCTGATTCTTGACCTCTCTGACTCAAGATCGGACTTGTTTCCAAGCCTTTCTCATTTCTAGGGTTTCTCCGAAACCCTAATCTATTCAAGGTCCTCTCACCGTTATTTGCTTAGATCTATACTGTATCTATGCTTTTCTTGCCATCTAAAGTGTTTTCCCTAAAAGTTTCTTTTCAAAATCATTTCTCTTCGATTTTAGGGATTTTGAAATGATCTGTTGGGAAAAATCTTTCTGATTTTTCTTCTTCTTTACTTTATGTGTGTTTGTCCATACCCTGTTGGTGTGATTATTCTTTATTACGCATGTACTGTCTTCTACCTTTTCTTTTCTGCTATGCATGTTACTCCTGTTAATCCCTGCTTAGTTTTCTTTACTCTTTTACTATGTATGTTTACCGTTAAGTTATTTGATCTTGTTTACCGGACTCTGTTCATGTTCTTACATGCTTCATCTACTTGTGTTCACGTTTGTATTATCTCCTTCTTCTGAACTTGTTTAGCTTCCGAGTTTTCTCAAATATGTTCTTCGTGATTTTTCTTCCTTTGTCATTCAACCATGCTATCATATCTGGTTTGTTGATACTCTGAAACAAATGACTTGCTTTCTCACTTCCATGTTTGATTCAATTTTGAAACCCTAGGATTTGGGGGGTTTTCTTTGACGATTTTGATTTTCGTGTTCGAGTTAAGGCTCCACTTTGGGACCCTGAACTCTCAAACTCACTATGAGTCTGCAAATTGAACCTATATCTTTTTGCTTATGATTCTGAACTTCTCTTCGATTAAACTTTCTTCTAAATAATTTGATAGCCTCTTCTTGATTCACATATTTGTGTGCTTTATATATGAGAACTCTTCTTTCAAAAGGTTTTGCCAACTACTAATTGATTCCGAATTCCTTTAATGGTGTTTACTTGATTGTTACTGATTTTCCCTAATTGAACCTTTCTTTACCCTTTTTCTGACTTGGTTCATTCGAACAAAGCTTGCAGCTTTGATTTTACTGGCTGTTTGATTGATTCCCTTTCCTTATTTTTCACAAACCATGTACCATTGGACTTTTGCCTTAAATAAACCCTGTGTATTTACCCTTATTATGTTACTTTGGAAAAGGTTTTAATCAAATTCTTTCCTTAATTGTCTTATGCCCGTTCGAAATCAGAATCCCTTAACCAAAGGGAGACTTTATGTGATTGCAAACTATTTCCTTACCTTTTCTTACTTGTTTTCTGCACTATAAAAGGGGACTACCCTTCTGCACTTGAACACACTTTGAATTGCATACTCTTACACACACACTCTCAATTACAATACTCTTTCAATTCTCTACTCTCTTCTGAGATCTTTTGTACTGCTTGCTTGCACTTTGGCTTACAAGACTTCTGCTTTCACTTATTTGTTTCCCTGAAACTGGTATGTCCTAATTTTGATTCCAGCATCATCCCTATGTGTTTACTTTACAAATTCCACACTCTTGGATACTTTCCTGTTCATGTTCCGTATTGAATATGCTACTCTCTCTTTGCATCTGTTGTTTGTTGTGAATTCCCCATACCCCTACTCCCTTCTATGTGTTTGAGTTAAGGTTTATGGCCTGGCAGTATCCAAATTGCTGCTTAGGTCTGAACTTGACCCTCAATGGATTTTAACTCCCAAAATGTGGCATAGTAGACTGGTTGGGGTATGCCAACACTCTTTATTGTTGGGTATGACCACCAGTTTACCCTGGACTTTCCCTAATTCCCCTCTATTGCACTTGCACTTACTCCTAGCCGCTAAGTTCTGCCCCTCCTATGAGTCTTGCCTTGGGACTTTGAGTTCCCTCTGAGCTTGGACATTTGAGGGTTGTCCCTTCCACACTGCACTATAATCTGATTGTGCAATGATATTTGGGGGTGTAAGCATTGCATGGAGTTATTGAAGCTCTTTGGAACTTTGACACATCCCAAATAAGAGAAAGGCTCTGGAAATCTGATCTTTGGAAGTTGGTTTATTTCATATTTCAGACCTGGGGTCTGAATTAGGCTCTCCTTGGTTGGAATCATTAATTTCTGATATATTTTTATCTTTTTCTTATTCATTCTGGTCTGTAATAATCTTATAATAAACTGTTGGGGTGTTAGTGAAAAAGGGAGGGTTAGTCCTGCATGTAAAGGGGCAGATACCATGTTCATAGGGAATTACTATACTTCTGAAATTCTGCATCTCATGTAGATACCATGTTCATAGGGAATTACTATACTTCTGAAATTCTGCATCTCATGTAGATACCATGTTCATAGGGAATTCCTATACTTCTAAAATTCTGCATTTCATATAGATACCATGTTCATAGGTTTTTCTGCACTTCATATAGATACCATGTCTATAAGTCGTTTTTGAAATTCTGCATATCATATAGGTAATATGCCTATAAGACTTCCTTCATTTTGCATATGCATCTGTCACTAGGCAAACCTATTTATAAGATTTAAATAACTAACTGCAAATAGATGACCTGCCTATAGGATTTCTGCATGACAATAACAACGCTTAAAATCAGTAATGCCTAGAAAGCATCCCTATAGGAGTTGTCAACCAAACCTGAATCGTCAACTCGCTTATAAGCCTAAAATCAGTAGCAATAATGTTTAATGCCTATAGATCTTATGTCCCTGTAATTGACAATTCTTTTTTCTGCAATCAGTTTATTTCTTTATTTCCGAAACTAATAGATATCATGCCTATAGGTTTCGTTTAACACCTAGGCAAGCTTTAGGGTAAAAACTATAATTGCATCAGTCTTTGATAATTACAACTAGCAGGCAGGCCTAATTCGGACTTCTTATCTGAAAATATGTGATAAATCAACCTGCCTTAATGTTTAAGTTTAATTCAGACCGAATCAGTTCGTGTAAGACATGCTAAACTATATGATTTCCTCTGATTTAAGGAGGTTTATTTGAGCCATATCTGCTTACTTGCTTTCCCAATACTTGCTGTATATATTTTGAATGTCGCCTTAGAATTTTATCCTTTTTAAAAAACTACAAAAGCCCCAGCTCCCTTTCCTTTAGGGTTAGTAGTCCCATATGCCTCCGGGACTGATAGGATTGGGACGGGTAATAGCATGCAATAAGTAACGATACTATTCCGCGCTTTAATACCTTAACGGGGTGGGAAGGGTAAATATGGAGATGATGACCGATGCGCTAATATCACGTGCGACCCCTCTTTTTTTGAGGAGTGATTGATGGGTATTGCATTGAAGTGATCCATATTAATCGTAAACCTAGGATCCCCCTCCCCTTATTTACTTTCATCTCTTCTCGTGAAACCATTCAAATCTTATTTTTTATAAATTTCTGTCCTCTCTACTTACCTTCAAAAGTTTTCAACCTAATTGTAATGTTGTATGCAAGTCCTTATTTGAGCCTTGATTGTTTACTTGTAAAGTCACAATTGTAACATGGCCGGGACCACACTAGTGGATCTTGAGGGGTGCCTAACACCTTTCCCTCGAGATAATTTCTAGCCCTTACCCGAACTCTGATTTTTTCCAACTCAAACCTTTCTTAAAGTGTCCTAATGCACTATAATCATTAGGTGGCGACTCTTCAAAATTCCAAAACCCATTTTTCGAAAGGGAATAGAGTTGTCCTCCCAATGTCGTATACCCGATTTCGACCCGTAGAAAAAGGGGGCGTCGACAGTCTGTCTCATCATGTTGTCCCAAAACACATCCGAAGGCTCCATCCAAAACGGATAGATAAAGTAGCAAAGGTCATCCTGGTTCTGGCGAGACTAGAATTGGTAGTATGGACAGGTACTCCTTGATCTTATTAAAAGCTTTCTGACAATCCTCGGTCCAACTTGTCTCAGCATCTTTCATCAGCATCTTGAAGATGGGTTCACATATGACTATGGACTATGTTATGAAGCGGCTAATATAACTGAGACGTCCTAGGAAGCTCATCACGTCCTTTTTGCTCCTAGGTGGCGGTACCTCCTGAATAGCTTTGACTTTAGATGGATCAAGCTCAATCCCTCGGCGACTGACAATGAATCCCAATAACTTTCCTGCGGGAACCCCGAATGCACACTTTGCGGGGTTCAATTTCAAATTGTACCTCCTTAGCCTGTCGAAGAACTTCCTCAAGTTTACTATGTGATCTGCGGCCCTCTTGGATTTGATAATGACGTTGTCCACATATACCTCTATTTCCTTATGTATCATATCATGGAAAATGGTTGTCATGGCTCTCATGTAAGTGGCCCTAGCATTCTTCAAACCGAATGGCATTATCTTGTAATAATATACACCCCATGGTGTAATAAAAGCTGTCTTCTTTGCATCTTCTTCATCCATCCAAATTTGATGATAACCCGCGAAGCAATCTACAAAGGATTAGAGTTCATTCTTGGCACAGTTATCGATCAAGATGTGTATATTTGGCAGTGGAAAATCATCCTTGGGACTTGCTCTGTTTAAATCCCGATAATCAACACATACTCTGACCTTCTCGTCTTTCTTCGGAACTGGCACAATGTTAGCTAACCAGGTTGGATATTCAACCACCCTGAGAAGCTTGGCTTTGATCTACTTGGTAACTTTCTCCTTGATTTTTAGACTCATGTCTGGTTTAATTTTCTGAGTTTCTGCTTGACTGGCTGACACATGGGATTAGTAGGCAACATGTGAGCTACTATGGAAGTGCTCAAACTGGTCATGTCATCATATGACCATGCGAAGATGTCCTCATATTCCTTTAGGAAATGAATGTACTCTTCCTTTTCTATTGGTGACAAGTGAATGCTGATGTGGGTCTCCTTGACGGTCTCGGCGTCTCCCAAATTTACTGCTTCGGTTTCGTCCAGATTGGACTTAGGCTTATTCTCAAAAAATTTGACCTCCCTGACAATTTCCTTGGGTATCTCATCTTCTTCCTCTGAGTCACTATTCTCATGTTGCATTGCCTCATTACATGTCACGGTCACTGGTTCATCAGGAAATGTAATAATAGCGCTGTAGAAAGAAAAAGTGCAAAGATAGTAGTGAATAATAAAGAGCAAATGCATTTGATTAAAACTTGAGAAATTATTCAGACAAAGCAGGGCTCGATGAACCGAGCATTTATTTTAAAACAAGTAAAGATTAAAACGAAACTACAGGAAATTTTTTAAATGCCTAAACGGCTATAGAAGTAAATCCTGCCAAGCTACCTAGGGACTCGGTGGACTCGGGATGGTGTGGCAGTCCAGTTCTTGAGAAAAGCTCCCTTCACCACAGTCTGAATAGTGAGGCCTTCTTCCTCCTCCTCCTTAGTTATGACACAACAATCCATGTCCTCATCTTCCAAAAACAAATTCTTCAACCCAGTTAGTGCTTCTTCCTCTGCAGTTCCCCATATTATGTTAGCCTGATGAAAAGCTTGTTCCAAACATGGCACTGGTTGCTCAAGAGGGTAATACGGTCCAAGCCATGGAGGCGACCAATCACTGTACTCTTGCCACGTATACTGATATCCGAGCCCAAAGGCGGTACCATGATTTTTTAGCTGTATTGGTTTGGTGATACCTTGGAGGTTCTTTCCCAACCCTTTACTGGGTTCATACCTGGACCATGCTAGTATGCTTTCTATTTTGTTGCTCCACCACTTATCCTTCTCGACGGCATTGATCCGTTCGATGTGATGATAGGTTTCCCCTCCTAGCCTTCTTTTATGTCCAATGGCCGAGATAGTTTGACTAGTGTAGATGGGGTTACTCCTATCTCCGTGGATGATCACCTCCTGACGGTTCCATTTGAATTTCAAGGATTGATGTAGTGTGGAAGGCATAACTCTAGTAGTATGGATCTATAGTCGGCCCAACAAAAGAATATATGAGGCCAGTATGTCAAGCACTTGGAATTCAGCATCGATCCAATTTGGCCCCATCTGCAAGCAAAGGTTGATTTCCCCGACAATGGCCCTCTGAGACCCATCAAAAGCCTTCACATTCATGTTTCTTGTCCGTATTTCATGGAAACATTTGTCCAACCTTTTCAGGGTATCCAATGGACAAATATTTAGGCTTGAACCTCATCAACCAGGACCCTGGAGATGAACTTATCTTCAAATTACACTGTGATATGCAATGCCCGATTGTAATTTAAACCTTCGGGTGGTAGCTCATCCTCGTGGAAGATAATCTTGTGGCTCTCCAATACTTGACCGACCATGTTGGCCATTTCTCCACCAGTGATATTATTGGGTACATAAGCCTCGCTAAGTACTTTCATCAAGGCGTTCTTATATGCCTTTGAATTCTGTAATAGTGATAGGATAGATATCTGAGCAGGGACTTTGTTCAGATGGTCAACAACAGAGTATTCCTTTGCCTGCACTTTCCTCCACAGGTCATCTGGCCCAATCTCAATGAGAGGCTACCTAGTAGTGGCCTCCTTACTTGAACCCCCCCGGTGTTCAGGTGTATAGACTCTTCCAGTTCTAGTCATTCCTTGTGCGGTGTCAGATTCCTCTATCTTAGTCTTCCCTTTTTGCCGAGCCTCGACAACATAATCCTAGGGTATTGCTTTTAAGTTGAATAGGGGTGTGGTTGACACCGTCATAGTAAAAGGTGTGACCATTTCTACTTCAAATGGAGCGGAGGTGGCTGTAGGTGGAGCTACTTCTACCTCGAATAGAACTGATGCAGTTACCTCAACATTAATTGGAACCTGAGTCTGTACCACAATAGGAGTGTAAGTGTGACTGCAACTTTAAAGTCATCGCCTTCTTGAATAAGCCCAATCGACCCCTCAAGGTTCTATTCTTCATTTGTTTCTATCACATGCACACCATCACCTCTATGATCAGGGAGGGGATTGTTGCGAACATTAGGCGCGACTTCCTTTGCTTGTATGACCTTGTTGTCAATGAGTGTCTAGATCTTATCCTTCAATGTTCAGCACTCGGCAGTGGTGTGCCCTTTCATACCGGAATGGTATGCATAAATTTTTTTCGGATTGACCTATTGGGATGGATTTTCTAATGCCACAGCGGGAACATGAGTGACATAACCTACAGCTTTCAACCTTTCATACAGTTGGTCGACGGGCTCCGCAATGGCGGTGTATTGTCTGGGTGGCTTGCGGTCGAAGTTGGGTCTTGGTCTTGGATAATTTTGGCGAGCTGGTGGTGATTGGAAGTGGGATGGTTGGGAGTTGTAGGTATGATAGACAGAGGCTGGTTGGGAATATCTGGGAGATGAAGGCTGATATGTAGGTGGTGATGCTTATGTAGGCTGGGATGTTTGATATGTGGGTGGAGGTGTCTGATATGTGGGTAGAGGTATTTAATATGTAAGGGGAGATTTTGGGCCCTAAGCTACCATTACTGCCCCAACATCTCTCTTCTTCAATATGTCACCTGATTGTAGTGCCTTATTTGTGGCCTGCAGTGCCTCAAAATTCATTACTGTCTTGCTTTTGATTATTTCCTCGATCCTTTCCCCGAGCTTGATGATATTAGAGAATTTGTGATTTTCGATGACCATCAGTCTCTCATAATATTGTGGATCCTATGCCCTGACGAAGAATTTATTCATTTGTTCTTCGTCTAAAGAGGGCCTGACCTTGGCCACTTCTAACCTCCAGCGAGTAGCGTACTCATGAAAAGTCTCAGTAGGTTTCTTTTTAAGATTCTGAATGTAAAAGACATCCAGTGCATTTTCTGTGTTAAACTTGAATCGGTCCATGAACTCTGACGCCATGCTTACCCAATTAGCCCATTTCTTGGGATTCTGCCTGATATACCAAGACAAAATGTCCCAAGTAAGGCTCCTCATAAAGAGCTTCATCCAGATCTTTTCATTTTTCCTGACCCCAACAAGCTTGTTGCAATAGGTCCTTAGATGAACCCTAGGATCACTTGTACCATCGAGCATCTCAAACTTGGGAGGTTTGTACCCCTCTAGCATTTCCATATCCGGTTGTATGCACAGATCTTCATAATTCAAACCCTTTATTACTCTCTTCAACACCTTGAACTCGGCTTGTCAACTTCTTGAGTTCTTCAGCCATGTTCTTAATGAGCAGGTCCTTCTCGGAGGATTTCACATATATAGGATTGCTTTGATGGGTGCCAAGAACTTTGGTATAGTGATGGTCATTGGTGGAGTTTTGTGGATCGGGAATGAGTGGTGGTCTATTTTGGGGAGTATGGTAGGTGGTGGTTGGCGGGTACGGAATCAGCTGATGATGATGTTGTGGTGGAGTTGGTATTGGCAATGGATTGATATTTTGGGGGTGGAGTTGCATATTGATTTGGTGCGGGAGGATTTTGTGGCTGTTGGTTTTGTGTTATGAGGAGGTGTCGGGTTCTTTGCGTTTTGTTGGTGGATGTTAGGGACATTGAGGGTAAGTGACAGGTTTGCCAAGTTACGGACCTGCTTAAGTTCTCCTTGTAGCTCTAGTATCTTTTGTTCCAGTCTTAAAACCAAATCATTTGGGGCCGAGTACTGCGACCATCTGAAGTCTCTGCGTTCTCAACATTTTTCTTTCGAATTCGACTTAAGTCATTCATGTTTGTCTTTCCTTTTCCTTTTGTGTTGCTTGGAGTAGGAGGAGGTGGAGGGCCTCTAAATCTGGTGTGATATGCTGATGAGGCCAATATGAGTGAACCAACCTAAGGGGATGGGAATAATGATAAAAATAAGCAAAAACAAAAGGTAACAAATTAGTGAGAATTCTGAAATGTTTGCAGTATTTAAACACATATTGTGAAATGTAAACTCACGTCTTAATTTGGGAGCCTCGTTGTGCCCGAGGTAGGCCAAGCGACAAATAAATTCGGAGAACTTTAAATGCCAATAAATGCTTCATTTCATAATGTAAAAATAGTTGAATCCCAAATCGACACTAATATAATAATAAAATTAGTCATTACTGGCACTTGGCCTTATTACATTTTTAGGAAAAGCAAGTAAATCTAATCTATGTGGTCCCAGAAGGACCTTCCCTAAATTCGATCTTCCGGACTCCATCATACAGATCTGCCAGCTCATGCAGTCCCAGCAGCAAGTAGGCTCTGGCCAGATGTCCTCCCTCAGTTCCTTTTGCATTCTGGCAGTTTTCAATCCTCTTTATGACTTTGCCCTCCAGCTCCACTATTCCTCGCTCCAGATATTCCAGTTTCCAGTTTTAAGTGATTTCCATCTCTTTCCACTCCTCGATCAGCCTCACATTCCTCTCATGTATTTCCCGGTGCTCTTTCTCAGAGTCGTGAACCCTCTTGCGCAGCCTGTTGTACTTGACTTGAGCTTCAGCTTCCTCGTCTATGATTCTGTTCCCTCGACCAGTTCCTGGTGTTACCATTCCTTTCAGATTGTCCTCCAACCATGCTGGGTAGAGAGGTTTGCACCCTGCATGATACCTGTCTGGCTCAACGGTGCTTTTCCCCACAATGATTTTGCAGTTCCACGTGTGCTGAGCTTGGCACTTGTAAGGGACGTCGTCATCTTGGAAGTTTACCCTGAAATGACTCATTTTGACAACCCTTGGTACAACCTGTTTTCTGCCTGCTTGCCTCATGACTTGCATAGGGACATATAGATATATATATCTCAACCCAATCAGCACCAAGTGCGGAGCATCCCTGGACCTGATTATAAATTCGTCTGTTGGGAACCATTCAACCATCCACTACACCTATCCCTCAGTCAGATTATCAAAGAATTCTACCCATTCTCTGGCGCTTTCCGGCTAAGCAAATTTGTCTGGAATATAAGTCATCTATATAGGGTGATGGAAGGCAATGTGGTCGTTCCAAGCCCTTCGTAAAAATTCTTGATGATAGCGACACTTTTGGAGATGCTCTAGCAACCATAACTACTGTAGCAAATTACAACCCTTGAAATGTTTGACCCCTCTTTGCCAGTGTTCCAAGCCTTGTAGATGTCGGCTATGATCATGGGGACAATGCTATATGTCTGTCCATTAATCCCCTCCATCAGAGTCTTGGCGACCATGGCCAACCTAGTGTGGATTCTCCCTTTATTCATTGGGAACACTATCAGGCCTAGAAAGCATACAATGAATACAAACACTATGCGGTGGATGTGACCTAGAGAAGTGAGAGAGATCTCATCATGGTAAGTGCGGAAAGACTTGCTATGGCCATATCTTTCGTACAATTATTCGAAAGGTATGTAGGAGTCCTTCAAGCACACTAGGTCGACATTCTTCTTCAGCCCCATCATCTTCAAAAATCTCCTACCAGTACGGTTTTCTGGTACCAATAGCCCGGGACTATCCCAAGTCAATCCCGCAAGCCCTCTTATTTCCTCTAAAAGCGGTGTCATTTCTATGTCACCAAAATGGAACACAACTCTTTCACTATCCTAGAATAAAGTGGCAGCCTCGATCAATTTGTTGTTTGGTTCAATATCTAGTAAAGAAGGCAAGTTACCCAGGTAATTTTTCACATGCTTCTTGTCACTTGAGGAAAGGTCCTCCCACCAATCTAGCAGCAATGGTAGGATGTTGCGAACCATACTGAATCTGGGGACCTCGTGCCTCATTTTCTGCAAAACAAAAGGGTTAGACCTTACCCCCACCGGACTCGACTATTTATACATTTATGATCAACATATCAGCATATAGTTCTCCAAATTAATGCACAAAATATGGTTGTGTCCGTTGGGATTATAGAAAACCCGATGGACTTTGGATAAGGCTTATCTTAAAGGATCATTATGTGGACAACATAACTGATCCGACTAGGTTTGACTATGATACATGCACAATATTGCCAGATTAAGGTTTCTATAGGGTTTTAGACTGGTACCCTCAAGCAAACAACTCGAGGGAGAAGGCACGGAACCATCGACTGCACCGCTGATCAACTGGTTTTATCGCAAATAAGTCTTTCCGAATTTAAGGGTAGTAAATAGGAAAACGCAACCACTCATTAAAGCATTGCTATAGGATTTGATGCGCACGAGTGGAATATGATGCGGATCATGATTTATGCAGCAATTAATAACATGTAGTCAAGTATTTTCACATAGGAAAAAATAAATACAGTATTTAAATAATTGAAAGATAGTTACAAGAAAAAGGAAACGATGAGACAAGTTAGTTTCAGGACAATAAACAAATCATAAATGCTTAACAAATGGACAGTTAAATTCAAATAAGGGAGAAGGGTACAGGATAAAGCATGTTTGGACTAATGCACAAAAGATAAGTTTATTATGGTAAGAGCCTAAAAGTATTCCCCAGCAGAGTCGCCATGTTGTCGTGCCCTCCTTTTTTCCCTCCTCGCGGAGAGAGGTCCGAGTTCCGACGTTCATGGGGTGTGATAACTCATTTCCCTTTTGGGAATTGGGTATTTGAAGAGTCGCCATCTAACGAGTTTATGGTGCGTTAGGTCACCTAAAGCGATTAACTCTTGGATTGGTTTATGTTACCAGAGATTAGGGTACGGGCTTGAAATAACCTCGAGGGGAAGGTGTTAGGCACCCCTCTTGGTCCACAACTGTGGGTATCGGCCGAACTTATATTCACAAATTAGTCCATATAAATAAACAGTTGAATCAAATAGGTTTCAAGTAAAGTGCGTTGGGTAACTCAAGTAATAAGATAAAGATTTTGAAAAAGTCGTAAAACAAAGGTTAAGCCCATATCTACCCTTCTCATCCCCTTATTGGTCATGCAAAGTGAGTGTTTGGTCATCGATATCTATTGTGTGCTGTTACCTCGTCCCTTCTTATTGATCCCGGAGGGATTTAAGACCCCTACCTATAGGTGGTTCTACACAGACCCCTAAGGTTTTAAAGGTGAAAGTTCTAAGGCGACAGGCAAAACAGTTAGGACTTTTAGCACATAAAAGGAAGCAATTAGAGGCTCAAAGTTTCCTCCTCAAACAAGGCATATGAACAACACGACTCAAACACAATTAAGGGCTTTTATTAAACAGTATCCTAAGGCAGGATATCTAGGTGAATATGCAGAAGACAAGCAATTTGTTTTTATAAACTCAGGAGTAATGACCTCAATGGTTGCCTATTAGTCTCTTAAAACCTGTTAGGATCAGAAAAACATTAAGTCATAGAAACAGTTTCAGAAATGCAGTTTTGAAAACGCCCTACAGGCTTGCCTATACGCGGAATACTGATGACTGCATTTTGTATAAAAACAGGGCAAATTTTAAAACAGACTTTTAAATTCCTATACGCATGCCGTCAAATAGAAGATTAAGGTAGTTTGAAAAGACTTGTTTCAGAAATATAAACTTCTTAATAAAACCAATTCAGAAGTGAGCTAAGCGTTAACCGGATTGAGTTATTTAAACAAAACTTAGGCGAGATACGTAGACAGGAATTAATATCTTTCCCTATAGGCATGATATCTAAGTTTAATACTGATTTTAAAGACTTACGGGCATGGGAACATACATAAATACTTATTAAAATAGAAATTGGATTAGATCCTATAGGCATGACATCTATTTGTGAAG
The DNA here is from genome assembly GCF_000393655.2 of Nicotiana sylvestris. Taxonomy (NCBI): domain Eukaryota; kingdom Viridiplantae; phylum Streptophyta; class Magnoliopsida; order Solanales; family Solanaceae; genus Nicotiana; species Nicotiana sylvestris. The sequence continues at coordinate 152,681,569 of NC_091059.1, forward strand.
CTGATTTTAAGACTTTGCAGACATGATTTTATTACGGAATCATTCAAAACCTATAGGCATGGTTTCTAGCTTGGAGAGATGACAAGATTTAAAACCCTATAAGCATGATTTCTACTTGGTAAAGCAATCATATTAACATGTAAAGTCCTATGAACATGATTTCTATTCGTATTACCCCATAAACATGTAGTTACCCATCCCTTTCACTAGTTACCCCAATATTTGTTTACAAGTTATTACAAACCACATAAATGAATTACATAAGTAAATAGGAAAATAAGAAGCTAGTCTATAGGGATCCTTCAATTAGGCCCAGATTTCCAAAGCTTCCAATAGCCTCAAATGCCTCAATTCCATAGACAAAATCATAGTCTAGGTGCATCAAAGTTCCCTAAGGATCTCAAGGATCCCGGGCAGGGCTTACACCTAGGCTTGGTAACCAAAATTGAATAAGTGCAGTGTGGAAGGGCCAGCCTCAGTATGCTAGAGTTCATTGGGTTCTCAAGAAGATCCCAAGGTAGTACACACACTGGAGGGGGCAGAACTTATTGACTTGGGAGTGGAGTGAAAGTGCTTGACACAAGTTGAAAGATTTTAATGAAAAACTGTATTTAAAAAGGAAGTTTGTTTGAAAATGATTTAGTAAAACCACAGAGGCAGTTTGCAAAGAGATTGGAGTAATGAACAAAAGACCAAACATAACATCTTTAAGACAGATTCATACACAGCTAGGAGTCACAGCACCAAGCCAAGTTCAGTAGTCAAAACAGGGTCAAGGGGGTTTGGGGATACATAGAACACTTGATTGTGAACACATAATCAAGCAAAGGTCTAGGAATTGGTATAGACATCCTCAGAAACAACTGACCAGACATAGGCACATAGTCATAGAATCAGACATAAAGAACAAGCTCACATACATGGGTGATAGGGATTTGGGAATACATGGAGCACATGGTGGCAAACACATAGAGACAACAGGTGCAGACATGTTAAAAAACAACACATAGGGGTAACATACTGATCTTGAGGAAGGGGAGTACATAATAATATAAACATCAACTAAAAGTTTCACAACAAAACCATAAATAGAAGCAAACTAGAATCAGGATGAACTGAAATAATAAAAGAACCATATTGTTGTTGGAACTTTGAATTGAAACTAGAATATACCAGTAAAGAGGATAGTAAGCAAAATGAAAGAACAGGAGAACACAATGGATAGCCTTGGCTTGTAGCCGGCTAACTTAGAGTAGTAGCAAGTAGCACAAAAGAGAGCAGAATGTTTTAAGTGTGAAAGAGAGAGAGTTTTGAACCAAGAATGTTCATATGCTGTGTTAATGAAAGACTAAGGTATTTATAGTTTGAAAGCAGGTAGAAAATAAGGTAAAAATCAAAATCCATTAGTAATTAAGGAACTCAGAATCAATTAGTCAGGAAATCAAGGTGAGTACTCCCCTTAAGTTAAGGGAATTAACTAAAACGGTAAGAACAAGTGATAAATAAGGAAATAAATCATTGTACGACTAATAAAGATAGATTCAAATTCAGTAAGTATAGGGTCGACAATTAGGGCTAAGTTTAGAAAACTCCCATTAAGGAAATGGTTCAGTAAGAATAAAGTATCACAACAAATAAGGTAGGAGAATCAATTACTTTAAACAGACGAGGTAGAAATTTAGGGTTTAAAAGAATATTTTTCAATCAAACCATAAGATAAGGAATCCAGAATCAATCAAGAGGGAATTATGATTCCATACTCAACATATAAATAGAGTAAGAGCAACCAGACGTAGCAAACAGGCAGGGTCAACAATATCGAAAGAGGGTGAAAACAACTAAAAATCGATGATTCTTGTAAAAGAGATTCAAGAACAGTGTAAAACATCAAAAGAACAGACCCAAATCGTTTAAAAATCGTATAGATCTAGGATTTGTAGGCAAAAAGTTTCAGAAGAAATCTAAGTAGAGATGAAAGAACCTGTCTAGAAACTCGAAGATCGTAACAAATACAGTATGATCTTGCTCGAAATCACACCAGATTAACCAAGAACAACCCAAACAGCAAACTCTAGATACAAGTCGGCATGGCCCAGGGCCCTTGAAGGCCTCAGAGAAGATGAGCATGGCAATAGAGGAGCCATTGAAGGCTTAGGGGTTGAAGGGAGATCACCGGAGAAGACCAAAGAAAGAGATCGGTGGTTGAAGGAGCTAGGGTTAGGTTGAGTGGTAGAGAGATCAGAGAATACAGAGGCGTTGAGGTTTGGAAATGAGGCTAGGGTTAGGGGTTGTTTGAATTAAAAAAGGAAAGGAATCATATAGGCCGTTGATCTTTCAGATCAACGACCATGATCTAATGGATTTTGGGTTGGGTAATTGTGTGTAGGGTCGGGTATTTTAATAGGAAATTGGGGTGGGGTTGGGTTCAATTTAGGCCGTAATTGAAATGTAAATCTTGCTATAATTTAAATAGCCAATTTTCCCCCTATTTAATTTATAATAAATAATAAAAACAATTTGGAAAATAATTTTATGTACAAAAATGATTTAACATATATATTTATAATTTTAAAAATATAGGGACCAATTTTACGCATATAAAAATGTAATTATACATTAAATGGGCTAATATTGCAATTATATGCAATTTAGCTTAAAAAATACCAAATGCAATTATAAAAATGCATAAAAAATATATTAACCATATTTTGGCATAAATATAGAAATTAAATGGCTAAATCACCATAATAATTATTTGGGAAATAATTGTTGTAGATTTTATGAATAAAAGGGAAGGAAATAAATCAATTTAAATCCTTGAAATTATGGAAAGAATTATAAAACCCTTGTGCATGCATATATATGCTATTTTGAAAGTATTTTATGCATATTTAAAATATATAGGGAAAAATTCGGTATCAACAGTGCCACTGGTGCTGATGGTGCTACTGGATCTACTGGTGTTGTTGGATGTTTCTCCATCAACATATCAAATGGAAGGTCTCCAACGGCTGCTATATTGGTGACCTCTCTCCTTAATCTGTCTATAGATTTCTTGGATGCCTAAGAATTTCTTCATCTTCTTTACCTGCTTCCCAAGATCCTTAATTACTGCTCCATGTGCTACCAAAGTGTTCATGATGGTCTATTGTCTCTCCAAAATCTTCCTCAATGTATCCTCCACAGTCAGAGGAATCTGAGGTGCCGGGGTAGATGTCTAGGTTGCAACAGCACTAGATTAATCAGACAGCTTTGCAGTAGCTGTCTACATCCAGTTGTTGAGGCTTGCCAGTGTCTGAGAGACTCGCAGCACTGATAGTGGATAAGCGGGCATATGCACTAGCCTCAAAGTCGAGGTGGAGGGAACTGATGCTGAAGGCCCTAAAGAAGGAGGTGGAGACATGGCAGTTGCACTGGTAGAAGGCACTGCTGAAGTAGAAGGCATATTTGATGACTCTAGCTACCACCTAAGGCTCATTAGACTGGCCTACGCTAGTAGTCGGCTGACCCTTATTCTTCGGGTTCCTCGGGTCCTTCGGAGAATACCAAGTGAAAGGCTTCTTTGCTTAAACCTTTGTGTCAAAATTCTTTGGCTCCACCCCCGCATCCGTAAGGTACTCCGTGATAGTGTTGAGATACGGGTAAGAGCTATCACCTTGCCTGCCAACCAAAGACATGTTGGCCGACATCACGGAACCCACATTAATTGGGTACCCGGCCATGATAGAGGCGACTAGCACTGCCCGCGGGATTGGGAGACTTGTTTTATTTTGACACGGGTCTAATCTGCTACACACAAACGTCTGCCATCCCTTTGCCTCAAAATTTAGGGTGTTTCGTTGAATAGGAACCCCTGTTGTGATCCATACTGGAGGTGGCCCTGGAGCTGCAAGAATCTCAGCTAGCCACGAGCAAGCTGCATCTCCTAGTGCTAACTTCTCCAGGTATTGCACAGGCTCCACATCCTCGAACACTAAATATGCGTTCAGGGTGTTCTGATCGAATCTCACCTTTAAGTTTCTCACTTTCATCACTTTGGTCCCCTTCTTTATGTGTGCCACATTGGCGTAAAAATCCCGGACCAGGTACTCTTTGGCATCTACCACACTTTGAGTGAACCATGTCCACCCCTTCTACTTCCGGAATTGTCTCGACACCGCCGGGTTGTATTTATCAAGGTCTTTCAACAAGAACTGACGCTCAATAGTGAGCGATATCGATGGCCACCACTCTTTGAAACTATTGAATGCAGTAAGACTGACGAACCTATCTTCCCAAAATTCTTTCTTTTTCGACCTCTCAAGGCCGGCAACTCTGGTATCATACCCTCGACCATCATCCGGGATATCATCAACATCAACTGTAGTAGCTGGTGCATCGGGGGCATGTGTATTTGAGGGCTCTAAAGCCTTACTATCTCCTTCCAAACCCTTGAAAGTGCTCTCTGAGGTGGAAGGTTCATCTCGGAGTTGAAATCTCCCTTAAGTTATTGTGACTGTGATTAAACAGTAGGTTGCTCTTGCACATAGTCGCCCTCCGATGCTTTCCTAGACGGGACATAAGAACTTGATTCAGTGGGCTCTACAGCTCTACCTCGCCCAACTGTCGCCTTTTTGGATATAGCTCTTTGTCATGCGAGTGGTAAGGTACTCTTGCCTCGGCTTCGGGTGGGTTCACCCCTCCCCTTTGATGTATCACCACGACTACGTGATCTAACAATTTTCTGTAATAAATAGCAGTAGGATTCAATTCTAGTTCAAGTGTGGATAAGCAGAAAGTTGCACAACAAAATATGTTGCAAAGTGGTGAAGTGCGGTCCGCACAATTGCAAGTGCGGCCGCAAGTTGGATTGTGCGGCCACACAATTTGAAAGTGCGGCTGCAGTGATGAAACTATGGTCCGCGTTGAGTGCAGTCTGCACATTTTTTAGTGTGGACGAACAGTGGGTACCTTTAAAATGGCAACTCTTTGAAGACAGAGAATGCCCTGATCTGCGTCCGCACATACTTTTCTGCGGCGCGTGGTTGAATTTCTGCGGACCGCATAATTTTAAGTGTGGTCCGCACATTCTTGCCAAACCAAATGCTCTAACCTATACTTCTGTGGACCGCACAAGTCCTTGTGCGGCATCACATTTCAAAATTTAATCAGACAGAGTTCTTTAGGATTTTGATTTTATGCACAAATTGAACATGGTTGTAGCAATTAAATATGATAAAAAAATACCCATACCCCTAATAGCAACTAAGAGTTTACCCAACATATTTTTCACCCCACATAGATATGGAATTGACAAAAGGTCTAAAATAACTAATATATTATAAACTAACTAAGAAAATTGAAGAATTCTAGAAATGATTTGAACATACCAGTGATGAAGTGGTGTTAAGGAGTGATCAAAGATGCTTAATTAAGTGGCAGATAATCGAATCCGTAGTGTGCAAGATTTTAGCCTTTGTTTTAATTTCTCAAAGATTGAGAAATTTCAACAGTAGCTTTAGGGATACTATTTATACTGTACGGGATTAGCTAAGGGTTAAAGAGACGAGTGCGGACATAGAATTCCTTCTGTGGTCCGCACTCTGTTACATGTTGTTCAATATCTCTCTATTGATCTACGGTCCGCAGAATTACCTGTGCGACTACAGATTCTGGTGTGGACTGCAGACTTCCTTGTGCGGCCGCACTTTGGCTATTTCTCTGACAATCAAACTTCAGAGAGTTAGCATTTTTTCCATCTCAAGTTATGCGGTCCGCACAAGAATTATGCAGCCGCAATTGCCTTCTGCTGTGGCATTCAAAATTGTGCGGTATGTGTGGTCCGTACTTTTTCCATACTAAGCCAATTTTTCTGAGCACGGTTCCTATATAGCACACTCATTCCTGCAACACACTTCAAAACTAGTTAGCACAAAATAAGACCTATCTAAAGAAAAAGAAAAAGAAAAAGAAAAAGAAAAAGAAACATGGGTTGCCTCTCAAAAAGCGCCTGATTTAACATCGCAGCACAACGCAGATTACCATCATTTGAAATGAATTACCGCCACGAAGTGGCCATCACCAACTTTTCCCAAATAATACTTCACGCGGTGATCATTGACTCTAAACACCTCATAATTTTTATTTTTCAAGTCCAATGCACCAAAGGGTGTCATACCCACAACCGCAAACCGGCCACTCCATTTAGACTTTAACTTTCCGGGAAACATTCGTAACCGTGAATTGAACAACAACACAAGATCACCCTCTCTAAACTCTTTGTTCTAGGTGTACTTGTCATGAAGGTATTTCATCTTCTCTTTTTATAAGGGCGAACTTGTGCATGCATGATACCGGAACCCATCCAACTCATTCAAATTGTCACTCTTAAGTTGGTGGCGACATCTCACTCAAGATTCAACTTCTTTAAAGTCCACATGGCTTTGTGCTCAAGTTCTACCGGAAGATGACAAACATTTACAAACACCAATTGGTATGGAGACATTCCGATAGGTGTTTTGTAAGTCGTCCTATAATCCCATAAAGCATCATCAAGTTTCTTGGACCAATCTGTCCGGTTAGCATTCACTGTTTTGGACAAAATACTCTTTATCTCCCGGTTGGAGACTTCCACTTGACCGCTCGCCTGTAGATGATAGGGAGTCGTGACTTTATGAGTGACACCATACTTGGTGAGTAAGGTGCTAAAAGCTTTGTTGCAAAAATGTGATCCCTCATCACTTATGATAGCCCTTGGCGTACCAAATCTTGTGAAAATATTCTTCTTTAAAAACGCCACCACATTTCTCGCTTAGTTGTTGGGTAAAGCAACGGTCTCAACCCATTTGGACACATAATCAATCGCGGCCAAGATGTAGGTGTTTCCACAAAAATCACAAAAAGATCCATGAAGTCAATACCCCACACATCGAAAATATCAATCTCCAAAATGTTGCTGAGGGGCATTTCATTTTTCTTTGAGATTCCACCGACCCGTTGACATTCATCACAATGCTTGTCTAGATCACTTGCATCCTTATAAAGAGTGGGCCAATAGAAGCCGCAACTTAGCACTTTGGTCGTCGTTCTTGCTCCACCGTGGTGACCACTATACGGCAAAGAATGACAAGCCCCAAGAATTTCACATTGTTCCTCCTCCGGTACACATCTTCTAATCACTCCATCTATACAAATCTAAAAAAGGTACAGTTCATCCCAATAATAGTCTTGACAATCCCATTTGAGCTTCTTCCTTTGGTTTGAAGAGAACTCATCCGGGATGATACCACTCACAAGAAAATTTGCTAGATCCACGAACAATGGTACCACTTTCATTGAAATAGCCAAGAGTTCCTCATCGGGGAAGGAGTCATTGATTTCAAGGCCATCATGCGGCCTCCCCTCCTCCTCCAAATGAGACAAGTGGTCTGCCACTTGGTTTTCACTTCTTTTTCAATCTTGGATGTCTATATCAAACTCTTGCAACAGAAGTACCCATCTCATCAACCGGGATTTTTGATCTTTATTGCTCATAAGATAACAAAGTGTTGCACGATCCATATGGACAATTACTTTTGCACCCATCAAGTACGGGCGGAACTTCTCAATAGCAAACACAATAGCAAGAAGCTCTTTCTCCATAACGGTGTAGTTGACTTGCACACTAATCAGTGTCACGACCGAATTTCCCATCATCAGGATCGTGATGGCACCTACTCGTGAAAGCTAGGCAAGCCAATAATTACAGTTGTTACGACCATTTTTATTAATCACACAGAGTCAGATATTAGCTAAGCAAGATAATTAAGAAATGTGGAAGACACATAGCAAACCAACAATCTAATACATAGCTACCCCCAATAGATCGGGTGTAACAATCCATGAAAGACTAAAATTTTTACTACAAATATAAGTCTGAAAGAAATACAACTGTTCTCAAAATAGTTGAGACAGAAGAAAATAAAACGAGGAAAGGGGAAACTTCAGGCTCTGCGAACACCAACAGATCTACCTTGGTCTCCCTGGACTGAAGACAGCTACCTCAAGCTACTCACCAGGCCTGGCACCGAAATCTGCACAAAAGAGTGTAGAGTGCAGTATCAGTAAAACCGACCCCATGTACTGGTAAGTGTCGAGCCTAACCTCGGCGAAGTAGTGACGAGGCTAGGACACGACAACCATATAAACCTGTGCACTTAAATCATATACAAACAGAATAATAGAAATAGGAAATAACAGATAAAGATGGGAAGGGGACATGCTGCGGGGAATATCAAGGTTTAACACTAAACCAATAAAGAAGCATAATGAACATCATATTTGTATCAACAAGAATAATGAAACAGTAACACGTGTACGGCATCACCATTCGTGCTTTTACTCTCGTTCTCATCATATGAAACAATAAAAATGATACGGCATCACTCTTCGTACATTACCTCTCATAATCATAGCACGGCATCACCCTTCGTGCATTAACTCTCAAAATATTGGCACGGCATCTCCCTTCGTGCATTAACTCTCAATTCATGACACGGCATCACCCTTCGTGCATTAACACTCATAGTATCTGAACGACATCACCCTTCATGTTTTACACTCTTCCTCACCCAACAATAGTAACAATACGTCCCGACAAGGGAATCAACAATATAAACAATAACATCACGGCAATGGAATCAGCTATAACCAATCTCGTTTCAACAGTTACTTTACAAAATGAATCTCAATTTGAGACAATACTCAATAATGGTCAATTACCAAGAAATTATCATGAATCATGTTCAACATTGATAATCATCAACCCAAGTATGGACAATACATAATAGAGTCATAATAACAAGGTATAAGATGCACGGGCATGCTTGACACCAACGTATAGATACTCGTCACCACACTTATACGTCGTATTCAACATTAACACATAGCAAATAAGACCACAACTCCTATTCCCTCAAACTAAGATTAGACCCAACACTTATCTCAATTCCATGGACAAAATCAAGCCTCAATTACCGTTTTACCTCTCGGTTCCACTTCCAATCCGCTTGTATCTAGTAAAAATTTACTTAATAACATCAATAAATGCTAAATAAACCAATTCTAATGCATGAAAATAGATTTCCCAATGTTTTTCCCAAAAAGTCAAAAATGACCCCGGGCCCGCTTGGTCAAAACTCGAAGATCGAACCAAAACCCGATTACCCATTCACCCACGAACTCAAACATGCAATTAGTTTTGATATCGGACTTGAATTCGAGGTCCAATACCCCAAAATTCGAAAATCCTAACTTCTACCCAAAAACACCCAATTTTCCATGAAAAACCTTAGATTTTGAAGTGAAATTATGTAAAAAGATGAATTTGATTGAAGAAGATGAGTTAGAAATCACTTACTTATGATTTGGAGAAGTTTGAGTTTTTGAAAAATCGCCTAAGGATGCTTAGGGTTTCAGAAAATTGTAAAATAATGAAAATCCCGTCAGAAATTCCACTTAACAGGTCGCAAATATCGCAATTGCGATCAGGGGTTCGCAATTGTGAACCCTTTAAAATTCTTCTACCTTCGCATTTGCGAAGAAATCGTCGCATTTGCGACAGAAGGTCCTTCGCAAATTCCGGCCCAGAGTTCCTATTTGCGATGAGGGCCTGCCCAGGCCTGGTTCGCATTTGCGACATATTGGTCGCATTTCCCAGGCCTAATCACTTCGCAATTGCAAAGCCTGACCTCGCAATTGCGAGATCAGAGGCCTGTGCAAAAATACCAGATGCACAACTGCATTTTCCTAAGTCCGAATCACCCCGTGGCCTATCCAAAACTCACCCGAGCCCTCGGGGCTCCAAACCAAACATGCACGCAAGTCTAAAAACATCATAAGGGCTTGCTCGTGCGATCAAATCATCAAAATAACATCAACAACTACGAATCTAACCTCAAATTCATGAAATTCATAAGATAGTTCAAATTTTCCATTTGCTTAATCTAAGGTCCAATTTATATCAAATCAACTCTGATTCATACCTAATTTTACAGATTCGACTTAAATGTTATTTTAAACCTGTACTAGGCTCCGGAACCAACATACGGTCCTGATACCATCAAGAACGCACACCATTTCATTTCTAAAAGTCATTATATTTTCTAGCAAACAGTTTTCTTTAAAAATTCTTTTCTCGAGCTAGGGACCTCGGAATTCGATTTTGGGCATATGCTCAAGTCCCATATTTTACTACGGACCCTACGGGATCGTCAAATTACGGGTCCGGGTCCGTTTACCAAAAATGTTGACCTAAGTCAACTTTAATCAATTTTAAAGGCTAAATTCAATATTTCTCTTAAAGTTCACATAAATGCTTTTCGGAGACGCGCCCGGACTGCTCACGAAAATTGAGGTAAGACAAAAGGAGGTTTTTAAGGCCACGGAACACAGAGTTGACTTCTAAAACAAGAGATCACCTTTTGGTTCATCACATTCTCCACCTCTAAAACAACCCTTCGTCCTCGAACGGACATAGAAAAGTACCTGAGTCGGTGAAAAGATGGGGATATTGGCTCCACATATCAGATTCGGATTCCCAAGTTGCTGCCTCAATAGGTTGACCTCTCCACTGCACACGAACTAAAAGGAAATTCTTCGACCTCAACTGACGAACCTGCTGGTCTAGTATAGCTAGTGGCTTCTCCTCATAGGTCAAGTGCTTGTCCAACTGGATAGTGCTGAAGTCTAACACGTGGGATGGATCACCGTGATACTTCCAAAGCATGGACACGTGAAACACTGGATACACAGCTGATAAACTCGGCGACAACGCAAGTCTGTAAGCCACCTCTCCCATTCGATCAAGACTCTCAAAAGGACTGATGAACCTAGGGCTTAGCTTGCCCTTCTTTCCAAATCTCATCACACCCTTCATGGGTGACACCCGAAGCAACACTCGCTCTTCGACCATGAATGCTACATCACGAACCTTACGGTCGGCATAACTCTTTTGCCTGGACTGAGCTGTACGAAGCCTATCCTGAATGATCTTAACCTTCTCCAAGGCATCTTGAACTAAATCTATACCCAACAACCGAGCCTCCCCTGGCTCAAACCACCCAACTGGCGATCGACACCGTCTACTATATAATGCCTCGTAGGGAGCCATCTGGATGGTCGACTGACAACTGTTGTTGTAGGCAAACTCCACTAATGGCAAGAACTGATCCCAAAAACCTCCAAAGTCAATAAAACATGCTCGAAGCATATCCTCCAAAATCTGAATAGTACAATCGGACTGCCCGTCCGTCTGAGGATGAAATGTTGTGCTCAACTCTATCTGAGTACCCAACTCACGCTGAACTGCCCTCTAGAAATACGAGGTAAACTGCGTACCTCGGTCATAAATAATAGACACAGGCACACTATGAAGACGAACAATCTCCCGGATATAGATCTCGGCTAACCTCTCTGAAGAGTAGGAGACTACCACAGGACTGAAATGCACTGACTTAGTCAGCCTATCAACAATAACCTATACTGCATCAAACTTTCTCTGAGTTCGTGGGAGTCCAAAAACGAAGTCCATAGTGATACGCTCCCACTTCCACTCAGGAATCTCAATCTTTTGAAGCAAACCACCAGGTCTCTGATGCTCGTACTTTACCTGCTAACAATTCAAACACCGAGATACATAACCAATAATGTCCTTCTTCATCCTCCTCCACCAATAATGCTTCCTCAAGTCCTGATACATCTTAGCGGCGCTCGGATGAATAGATAACCGGGAACTATGAGCCTCTTCTAGAATCAACTCTCGAAGTCCATCCACATTAGGCACACAAACTCGACCCTGCATCCTCAAAACTCCATCATCTACCACTGTAACCTGCTTGGCACCATCGTGCCGCACTGTGTCCCTAAGGACAAGCAAATGAGGATCATCATACTGTCGATCTGTGATACGCTCAAATAATGAAGATCGAGCTATTGTGCAAGCTAAAACATGGCTGTGCTCAGAAACATCCAACCTCACAAACTGATTGGCTAAATCCTGAACATTTAAGGCAAGCGGTCTCTTACCGACTGGAATATATGCAAAGTTACCCATACCGGTTAACTTCCTACTCAAAGCATTGGCCACTACATTGGCCTTCCTCAGATGATACAAGATGGTGATATCATAATCTTTCAATAGCTCCAACCACGTTCTCTGCCTCAAATTAAGCTCCTTTATCTTGAACAAATACTATAAACTCTTGTGATCTGTGAACACCTCACATGACACGCCATATAAATAATGCCTCCAAATCTTCAGCGCGTGAACAATGGCTGCTAGCTCCAAATCATGAACTGGATAATTCTTCTCGTGAATCTTTAATTGTCGCGAAGCATATGCAATAATCTTGTCATTCTGCATCAACACCACACCAAGTCCAATACAAGATGTGTCACAATACACTATATATGGCCCTGAATTTGTGGGCAAAACCAACACCGGCGTCGTAGTCAAAGCTGTCTTGAGCTTCTAAAAGCTCGCCTCACACTCGTCCGACCACCTGAACTGGGCACCCTTCTGGGTCAACCTGCTCATCGAGGCTACTGTAGATGAAAACCCCTCCACAAACCAATGGTAATAACCTGCCAAACCCAAGAAACTCCGGATCTCTATAGCTGATGTGGGTCTGGGCCGGTCCTTGACTGTCTCTATCTTCTTTGGATCCACCTGAATACCCTATGATGATACTATATGAGCCGAGAAGGCTACTGAACTCAACCAAAACTCACACTTTGAAAACTTAGCATACAACTAACTGTCTCTCAAATTCTTAAGAACATCTCGAAGATGCTGATCATACTCCTCTCGGTTGCGGGAGTAGATCAAAATATCGTAAATGAAGACAATCACAAAGAAATTCAGATAAGGCTTGAACACCCGGTTCATCAAATCCATAAAAGCTACTGGGGCGTTTGTCAACCCAAATGATATCACTAAGAACTCATAATGCCCGTACCGAGTGCAAAAAGTCATCTTAGGGACATCGGATGCCCTAATTCTCAACTGATGGTAGCCAAATCTCAAATCAATCTTCGAAAACACTTTGGCACCCTAAAGCTGATCAAACAAATCATCAATCCTCGGCAATGGATACTTGTTCTTGATGGTGACCTTGTTCAACTACTGATAATCTATACACATCCTCATCGACCCATCCTTCTTCTTAACAAACAATACCGGCGCACCCCAAGGCGAGACACTAGGTCTAATAAAGCCCTTATCAAGCAAGTCTTGTAGCTGCTCCTTCAACTCTGGCGGGGCCATACGATATGGCGGAATATAAATGGGCTGAGTGCCCGGAGCCAAATCAATGCAAAAGTCAATATCCTTGTCGGGTGGCAACCCCGGCAGGTATGCAGGAAAAACCTCTGGAAACTCCCAAACAACTAGCACGAAATTCATAGAAGGAACCTCAGCACTAGAATCACGAACATACGCCAAATAAGTGAAACACCATTTTCCAACCATACGTCGGGCCTTTATATAAGCAACAACCCTACTTACAGAATGACTGAGAGTCCCTCTCTACTCCAATTGAGGCAAACCCGGCAAGGCTAAGGTCACAGTCTTGGCATGACAGTCCAATATAGCGTGATAAGGTGACAACTAATCCATCCCCAATATGACATCAAAATCAACTATATCCAGAAGTAAGAGATATACATGGGTCTCAAGACCCCCAATAATAACCACACACGAGCAATAGATACGATCTACAATAATAGAATCACCCACTGACATGGACACATATATAGGAGCACTCAAAGAATCACAAGGCACAACCAAATACGTAGCAAAATAAGATGACACATAGGAGTATATAGACCCTGGATCAAATAAAACTGAAGCATCTCTACTGCATACTGAAACCGTACATGTGATAACCGTATCGGATGCCTCAGCCTCAGGCCTGGCTGGGAAAGCATAACATCGGGGCTGGGCCCCACCACTCTAAGCTACATCCTTGAGACGGCCTCCTACTGGTTGGCCTCCACCTCTAACACCTTGATCTCCACCTCTAGCTGCCTGACCCCGACCTCTAGCTGGCCGAAAGGGCGGTGGAACACCCGGTGCCTGAACCATGGCACGGAAACCCTGATGCTGAGAACTGCTCGATGCTCGAGGGAAAAATCTAGCAATATGCCTCGTATCGCCACAAGTATAACAAGCCCTCGGTTGCTGGGACTGCTGACCCTGACAGCCTGAGTAACCACCTTGAAAACTCTGGAGCGGAGGTGCACTGATAGGAGCTAGTGATGCACTATAAGGTAGCTGACCTGAATACTGCATATAAGAACCACGATCACCTGGAGCACCATGACAAGCCTGAAGTGCTGAATGAAACAGCCTGGGAGGGTGGCCCCTACCAAAATAATCCCTACCTCCAGATGAGGCACCACTAAACCTGCCAGAATGACGAGGCCTCTTGTTAGACCCCTGACCACTCCCTTGTAACAGAACTATCTCAACTCGCCTGGCCACATTGGCCGCATCTTGGAAAGAAATCTCACTCCCTATCTCTTTAGCCATCAGCAATCTGATAGGCTGATCTAGTCCCTCAATAAACCTCCTCACCCTCTCTCTCTCTCTCTCGGTGGGAAGTATAATAAGAGCATGACGGGCCAAGGCAATAAATCTGGTCTCATACGGAGTGACGGTCATAAAACCCTACTTGAGACGCTCAAACTGCCTCTGATAGTCCTCCCTCTGAGTGATAGGAAGAAACTTATCTAGAAATAACTGAGAGAACTGGTCCCAAGTCAAAGTAGGTGACCCAGCTAGTCTAGCCAAACAATAATCCCTCCACCAAGTCTTGGCGAAACCAAACAGACGAATAACAGCAAAGTCGACCCCATTGGTCTCCCATGTTCCGCAGAACCTCATGACAGATGTCCAAATAGTCCTAAGGATCCTCTGAAGATGTACCGCCATAGGTTGTAGTGAAAAGCTTGGTGAACATGTCCACATCCACAAAGCATCAGCAGACATAGCTGCTCCATTGACGGTCTGAGCTACAACACTCGGTTGAACTACCTCAACTGGCTGAGCTGCTAGGGTCTGGAACTGAGGAGCCATCTATTCCCGAGTGCGAGTAGTAAGAGTCTGTGCTCCTCCCCCAGCCTGAGAGACGACTGGTACCACAGGAAGTAAGCCTGCCTGAGTGACACTCTTCATAAAACCCACTAGACAAACCAGAGCATCCTGGAGTACCGGGGTAACGATGAACCCATATGGAACCTGAGCTGGCCCTGCTGGAACGGTCTGGGCTGGAGCCTCCTTCTGAACTCTACTTGAGGTTCCGCTACTGGTGTTGCTACTCTGGGCTGAGCCCTGCCCCTACCTCAGCCTCTAGCACGGCATCGGCCTCGTCCTGTGCCCCTCGTAGAAGCTACCACTGGGGTCTCAGGCTGCTGATCATCGGATAAAGAAACACGTGTTCTCGTCATCTGTGAAAGAACAGAGTAGAAGTTCAATTAGCATTGAGAAGTCAAATCGCACGACAGAGCAGAATAGATGTGAAGTTATTCCTAAACTTTGTAGCCTCTAGGGGATAAGCACAAACGTCTCCATACTGATCCCTCAGACTCTACCTAGATTGTTTGCGAATTATGAGACCTATGCAACCTAGAGCTCTGATACCAACTTATCATGACCTGGATTTCCCACCGTTGGGATCGTGATGGCGTCTACTCGTGAAAGCTAGGTAAGCCGACAATTACAGTTGTTACCACCATTTTTATTAATCACACAGAGTCAGATATTAGCTAAGCAAGATAATTAAGAAACGCGGAAAAGACATAGTAAACCAACAGTCTAATACATAGCTACCCCCAATAGATCAGGTGTCACAATCCACGAATGACTAAGATTTTCACTACAAATACATGTCTGAAAGAAATACAACTGTTCTCGAAATAGATGAGACGGAAGAAAATAAAATGGGGAAAGGGGAAACTTCAGGCTCTGCAAATGCCAGCAGATCTACCTTGGTCTCCCTGGACTGAAGACAGCTATCTCAAGCTACTCACCGGGTCCGGCATCAAAATCTGCACAAAAGAGTGCAGAGTGCAGTATCAATACAACCGACCCCATGTACTGGTAAGTGTCGAGCCTAAACACGGCGAAGTAGTGACGAGGCTAGGACATGACAACCATATAAACATGTGCACTTAAACCATATACAAACAGAACAATAGAAATAGGAAATAACAGATAAAGATGGGAATGGGACATGCTGCGGGGAATATCAAGGTCTAACAATAAACCAATAAAGAAGCATAACGAACATCATATTTGTATCAACAAGAATAATGAAACAGTACATGTGCACGACATCACCGTTCGTGCTTTTACTCTCGTTCTCACCATATGAAACAACAGAAACGGCACGACATCACCCTTCGTGCATTAACACTCACAGTATTGGCATGACATAACCATTCATGCTTTACACTCTTCCTTACCCAACAATAGAAACAATACGTCCCGACAAGGGAATCAACAATATAAACAATAACATCACGGCAATAGAATCAGCTATAACCAATCTCGTTTCAACAGTTACTTTACAAAATGAATCTCAATTTGAGCCAATACTCAATAATGGTCAATTACCAAGAAATTATCATGAATCATGTTCAACATTGATAATCATCAACCCAACCATGGACAATACATAATAGAGTCATAATAACATGGTATAAGATGCACGGTCATGCTTGACACCAACGTATAGATACTCGTCACCACACCTATACGTCGTACTCAACATTAACACATAGCAAATAAGACCACAACTCCTATTCCCTCAAACTAAGGTTAGACCCAACACTTATCTCAATTCCACGGACAAAATCAAGCCTCAATTACCGCTTTACCTCTCGGTTCTACTTCCAATCCGCTTGTATCTAGTAAAAATTTACTTAATAACATCAATAAATGCTAAATAAACTAATTCTAATGCATGAAAATAGATTTCCCAATGTGTTTTCCAAAAAGTCAAAAATGACCCGGGCTCGCTTGGTCAAAACTCGAAGTTCGAACCAAAACTCGATCACCTATTCACCCACAAACTCAAATATGCAGTTAGTTTTTAAATCGGGCCTCAATTTGAGGTCTAAATCCCCAAAATTCGAAAATCATAACTTTTACCCAAAAACACCCAATTTTTCATGAAAAATCCTAAATTTTGAAGTGAAATTATGTAAACAGATGAATTTAATTGAAGAAGATGAGTTAGAAATCACTTACTTATGATTTAGAGAAGTTTGAGTCTTTGAAAAATCGCCTAGGGATGCTTAGGGTTTGAGAAAATTGTAAAATGATGAAAATCCCGTCTGAAATTCCATTTAACAGGTCGCAGATATCGCAAATGCGATCAGGGGTTCGCAATTGCGAACCCTTTGAAATTCTGCTACCTTCGCATTTGCGAAGAAATTGTCGCATTTGCGACAGAAGGGCCTTCGCAAATTCCGACCCAGAGTTCGCATTTGCAATGTGGGCCTGCCCAGACCTGGTTCGCATTTGTGACATATTGGTCGCATTTCCCAAGCCTGATCACTTCGCAATTGCGAAGAGGCCTGTGCAAAAATACCAGATGCACAACTGCATTTTCCTAAGTCCGAATCACCCCTTGACCTATCCAAAACTCACCCGAGCCCTCAGGCCTCCCAACCAAACATACACACAAGTCTAAAAACATCATACGGACTTGCTCGTGCGACCAAATCATCAAAATAACATCAACAACTACGAATTTAACCTCAAATTCATGAAATTTATAAGATAGTTCAAATTTTCCATTTTCTCTACCTAAGGTCCGATTTATATCAAATCAACTCCGATTCTTACCAAATTTCACACATTCGACTTAAATGTTATCTTATACCTGTACCAGGCTCCGGAACCAACATACGAGCCCGATACCATCAAGAACACACACCATTTTGTTTCCAAAAGTCTTTATATTTTCTAGCAAATAATTTTCTTTAAAAATTCTTTTCTCGGGCTAGGGACCTCGGAATTCGATTCCGGACATACGCCCAAGTCCCATATTTTACTACGGACCCTACGGTACTGTCAGATTACAAGTCTGGGTTCGTTTACCAAAAATATTGACCCAAGCCAACTTTAATCGAATTTTAAAGGCTAAATTCAATATTTCTCTTAAAGTTCACATAAAAACTTTTTGGAGACGCGCCCGGACTGTGCACGTAAATCAAGGTGAGACAAAAAGAGGTTTTTAAGGCCTCGAAACACATAGTTGACTTCTAAAATAAGAGATAACTTTTTGTATCATCACATTCATGGTCTTACTTGCATAATAGACCGGATGAAAAATCTTGTTGATGCGTTGCCCCAAAATAGCCCCTACCGCTACATCACTTGCATCGTACATGAGTTCAAAAGGAACACTCCAATTTGGAGCGGTGATCATGGGAGTGGTAGTCAACTTGAGCCTTAGTAATTCAAAGGCTCTCATGCAATCATCATTGAATTGGAACTTTGCATCTTTCTCCAAAAGCTTGCACAACAGGTTCACCACTTTAGAGAAGTCCTTGATGACACGCCGGTAAAATTTCGCGTGGCCTAAGAAACTCTGCACGCCTTTCACTGAAGTTGGAGGTGGAAGTTTAGAAATCACCTCAATCTTTGCCTTGTCGACTTCAATGCCATTCTTTGAGATCTTGTAGCCAAGGACAATGCCTTCCTCGACCATAAAATGACACTTCTCCCAATTGAGCACCAAGTTTGTTTCTTCACATCTTGCCAGCACTTTATCCAAGTTCGCGAGACAAGCACCAAAATAATTCCCGACCACCAAGAATTTATCCATGAAGACTTCAAGGTAATCCTTCACCATATCCGTGAAGATCGCCATCATACACCTCCGAAAAGTCGCTGGTGCATTGCATAACCCAAATGACATCCGCGAGAAGGCGAAAATACCATAAGGACATGTGAAAGTAGTTTTCTCTTGATCTTCCGGAGCAATAAGAATTTGATTGTAGCCAAAATATCCATCAAGAAAATAATAGAAAGCACGGCCGGTCAATCTATCAAGCATTTGATCTAGGAAGGGAAGTGGAGAATGGTCCTTCCTTGTGACTTTATTGAACTTACCATAGTCCTTGCACGCTCAGTTGTCAAAATAAACTTCACAAACTAGCTAACAGTCCTCTGGGCCGGAGTATGAACGTCTATGTTTTTTACGGACACAAGTTAGGATCCATTACACTTTCAAGCATTAAGCGTTCCTTTTGAACTAATTGAATCTGCCTCGTGTCAGTTTCCTTGAACAGTCAAAGACTAATTTCTTCATCCGGAAGAAATAGTAAAGAGGAATTTGAAGGTAGTGCCTTCATGAAATAAACATACTCTTTTCTTTTCAATAGATAAGTAAATGCAAAAGATGAGCTTTTTAGGAAAACTCGAAGGAGATTTATAGGTAGACAAAGAAGTTTTCGGAATTTTAAACTTTTCGGGAAGTCTCTCCGCTTTCTCGACTTCTCCATCATTTTTTATTGTTGTTAGTATCTCTGTTGATACCTAACTTACATTTAGTAGTATGTATCAATTTCATACGTAGTGTTTCTCCCGGATCGGCTACGAGTAGTATTTCTAAGCATGAATGTAAGATTGTTATGAACACGCCCTTTACCAATTATACTATTGGGCTGTTATTTGGGCCAGTTGTTAAAATGAGGAAATACTAATATGTGATGTGGGATTTGGGTTGAGAAAATCCATTAAAATATTAGAGTGCTGAAGGAAATGGAGGAGATATAAATAGCATGAGTGTGCGTAGTTGCTAGGCTTGGTCTTTTCTTTTCATTAGCTATTTTGTAATAGCAGTCTGGAACCTCCTTTTTCTTGTTTTTCGTTTTTTTTTGTTCCATGAATCAGTTGTAATTCGTTTGGTTGAATATTAGATTATATGTTCCTTTGGTAAATATGGATCCATTACATTGGTGCTCTCGTTGTCCCTCCTCTACCAACTTTGTGGCTTCTTTTCTACCTCCTCCATACCCATTCCAACAACCATTTTTTCTGACTCCACTTCCGCCCTCTGTGCCTCACTTTTCCACTTCCTGCTCCAGATAAATCACTACTGCGGGACAGAGTTGTGGCTCCATTATATTTGCTGAAATGATCAACGGGGAGACTAATATGGCTGTTCTAATTTCAGTACATATCTATTCAGACATGACCGCAACCCTGGTGTTCGACGAATTGCCTCATAGCCTCTCCAAGGTGTTTGCTGATCCACAAACCAATCAAAATCCCAACCTATTAGAGTTTGAGCACTCTACTGCTGCTGTCATTTTGTCTGTTGAATCTGCAAATATTTCGGATGCAGTCGTCATTTCCTCTGAGTTAAACTCTGGTTTGGACGATGACAAAATAGAGGAAGAAGATTTCATGACGACAAATCTTAATTCGCAGCCACTTGTGATTGTTACTTGGGACACAAAGTCAGAAATTGAGCGCCACAAATCTCTGTCCATTGCCCCTATTTTCTCAGACAGCGGCACGAAATCTGGAGTCTCTTCCTCACTGTTCGATGAAATGCCTGACCATAGTGGAGCGTTTCGATATAGTCTAATCTCTGAAAAGGTGGCTGCTCAATATATGTTACTTCATTTTCCATTTGATCCTGGTTCAGTAGCTGGACGTGTGTTTGACAGTATAGAAATTGTGTTTGATAATAGTCATCAGTTGAATCTTCCATGTATTACACCACTATCAACAATGGCATTGGGAGAGGAATCCATGCTGCCTACTGCAGGCCAGCTATTAGACACAATGTCCCAACCGTGTGACCATTCCAAGATGTTCCTCCATGAATTATCCGCTGCCAATATCCTTACCCCTATGGTTAAATATGAGTGGAAAAATGGAAACTCAAGCCCTACGGACAAGGTATTTGTTGAAAGCTTCCGACGAATTGACACCAAGTTGCCTTGGGGTGGTATTGAGACTATCGCGAACAGCGCAATAGGATTTTGTGCTGGCTATACTGATATTTTCATGAGCAAAGTTGCAGGAGAATTATGGGTCTGCCAATTTATACAGGAGCTTGACATGGAGTTTGGCTGTATGGTTTTCGATACACTATCGGATTGGGTAATATCTGTAATATTTTGTGATTGTAATAGAGTTGTTGCTTCATTTCCACCTGATTTTGGACTACCCAATTGCAAGTGGGTAGATACTGGTCAAGTAAGTTATTCCTTTGATATCCGACAATGCAGCCAAATTGAATCTCCAAGTAAGAAGTTTCCCATTGCTCGAATACTTGTTGGCATGCTGCTATCTGCTTGAACCATTACTATATGTTTGCTATTTGTTATTGTGTGGACAATTGGTTCGATAGCGGGCAGGGATATAAGGCTGATTCAAGGGGAATTGACATGGGTGGTAAAAACTGTGATTATCTTACAAATTCTTGTGCATCTTATAGAATACTGGATAGTTTTGTTTGGATGTTACTATATGGTGGTCCTTCATGTGCATTTTCTGATTTTGATCATGACGATAACCACAACATATTAAATAACTTGTTTGTTGCTGATGGCGGAGGGCTTCCCAGATTGCTAGTTGAAGACAAAGCAAGATATGCCTCTCATATCCTCAGTTTATTTTTTCTTCAATCTGAATCTGAGATTCATCTGTTGATAACTCATACAGACCGCAGTTCACGCGGACTAGAAGCACCAAAAGCTGTGCTCCAACTTCTGGGAGATGTACACCCTTTAATACATGTTCTATGTCATAGGAAGCGCAGAGAAACTTTAAGTCACGCTTGGTCTGCTATAGAATCTTGCCTGCTAGAAAACCTTTTCCACCCTCACTTTATTTGTCATGAGATTGTTCTTGCACTTCGGTGCTTTACCTCATGTCATGCTGACATAATTGTGGTCGCTGAACTTTTTGAAGAGTTTTGTTCGTTACTGACTTATGCAGAGCCCTTGTGGACATTGCCTGCTGGAAAGCTTACTTTGGGCATCGCTAACTTGTCTATTGTGGTTGAACAATTGCAAAAGGTTATGATAGTGATCAATATTTTTATTGCAGGATTTTGTGCAACTTATTTGAAATTGGTGCAGCTCAATGGCCTCTTTCCCAGTTGTGGTGGTGCATATTTATTTAAATTGTTGGCACATAAGGTTAAGGGTGCTACTACTTCTTTTAAAGATGGTGTCTATGGATATGTACCATGTCCTGTATCTATGTTTGCAACAGAGAATACAACCTATGTGGCCACAAAGGTGACAGTATCTTATGTGATGTCCTTCTATACCATAGCTATGGGTTGTGATATCTGTCTCCTCATGTGCCAATTGATATATCCAAACTCATCAAGCAATGACTTCTTTCACTTCACTGCAGCTAAGTTTGGAGTGACTAATTCATCTGCATTGCTTGACCTGAAATCCAAATGGGATTCTGAACCGTCCAACAAGAGGGCTAGAAATATTCTGCAACCTACATTGAGCATACTTGCCATATCTAGCCATGTATTCTCAGAAGCTTTATCAATTGTTGTTTTGCTCTTGGAAACAATAACAACGCTCGATATTATTATTGACATGGACTACATTCTAGGAGATATCCCAAGAGCCACAAGTTCCATGATGGGATATGGCAGTCCTTACCAAAGATAAGTTGTCCATAGTGCTTTCTTTCTTATCTTTGTCATGAATGATCCTATTTTCGTCAACCTTATGAAGTCTATACCACCTGGTTTAGCAGAAAGTTGAGTCTTCCTAATTTTCTCATTGGTGTCATTTTCTGTGTGTTGCTTTTACTACCTACAAGCTCAACAGGTTGGGGTTACTGTATTTTGTGTAAATTGAGTGAAGATCAACAATATCTTGTTGATTGGATGAGTTGCTGCTGTGGTGGAACTAATAAGGAAAATATGCATGAGTTATGGACAAGAGTTAAATTTCTTTGATACTTCTACATCACCTTGGAAATGGGCTTTCATGCAAGGTTCTACAATGCTCCTTCAGAATAGATATCAAAGAAAAACAATTTATATTCATATTACATTATGCAAGGCTAAGGGAATGAATGTTGTGTGGGAAGAGCCTATTGATGTAAATGTTCAATTATTGACGTTCTTCCCTGTACTATTTCTCTTACAAGGATTAAAAGCATATGTTGGAGTCTTGTTGCTTCAAACTATATTTACTGGTTTTACAAATGACGGACAGAAGCTTGCTTTGAATCTGGAAGACGTGGGAGATATGAATTTCACTATAAGAGGCTTAATATTGCCTTGTAGGCAAATTATTACAGATGGTGCTTTGAGCCATCCTTGGAGTGAAATAAATTCTAGTGATCTATTTCCTATGCCCAATGAAGCAAAGACAATTCTTGAGGGCAAATTCCGTAACTCGAACCTTGAGGACAAGGTTCTTATTGAAGGTGGGAGTATTGTTATGAACATGCCCTTTACCGATTTTACTATCGGGCTGGTATTTGGGCCAGTTGTTAAATGAGGAAACACCAATATGTGATGTGGGATCCGGGTTGAGAAAATCCATTAAAATATTAGAGTGCTGAAGGAAATGGAGGAGATATAAATAGCAGGAGTGTGTGTAGTTGTTAGGCTAAGCTAGAACTTGGTCTTTTCTTTTCATTAGCTATTTTGTAATAGCAGTCTGGAATTTCTTATTTTTCATGTTTTTTGTTCCATGAATCAGTTGTAATTCCTCAGTTTGGTTGAATATCAGATTATATGTTCCTTTGGTAAATATGGATCCATTACAAAGATACCTTAAAAGTGTTATTTTTTGTTATGTCATAACTAGATATATCATCTAAAATGTTTTGTTATTGTCAATATATTTGATTGTTGTATAAAAATATAAATGTTAGATAATAAAAACTAAACTTAGATAGAACAATTAAAGAAGAACTAAAAGAATTACTAAATGTTTCAGAAAAAAGAATTGACTGCATGTGCGATGAGTCTTATCTGCGTTAGTTAATCTCATTAATGAATTTTAATGCAATTGGATTTGTATGGTGACAAATTGGAAATCTTGAAATTGTAATAGCATAGAGCAAAAACTATTAGTAAGTTTTAAAAGTAATATGAAATTATATCATCACCGAGATTAAATCATTATTACTTACATGTTATGTTATACAATATAAACACTCGGGTTTCATATGAAATAAGAGCACACTTACAAAATGAAGGGGATAGAGAAACATCTCCGTTTGACTTGAATAGATATACTCCCTCCGTTCCAGTTTATGTGAACCTATTTCCTTTTTGGTCCGTTCCAAAAAGAATGATCCTTTTCTAAATTTGAAAACAATTTAGCTTAAACTTACAATTCTATCCTTAATAAGAAGTTTTTATAACCACACAAATACTCTGGGCCCCTTTTTGACTTGTTTAGGAATACAAATTCCAAAAGTCTTCATTTTTTCTTAAACTCCGTGTCCAGTCAAACAGGTTCACATAAATTGGAACGGAGGGAGTATCTAATATCTTTAATCATTCAAAAAACTAGATACCTTCCAAGACCTAATATACTAGTACTAATTTTTTGTAGAAAGAATTACGGCCCTTGTCACTTGGTCTAACAGCCCAACCGAAAATGGCCCAGATTTGAAGCTCTTACCCTATTTAGCCCATGTTGTACATAACTTGAAAGAAACTTTTCAGCCTTTAGCCCATTATTAAAGATATAATTTTAGGGTTTTTATTATTTTCTTCTTTCTTCATTCCCAGGACACAAAATTCTCTCTCACTGCCTCTCACTTCTTTCTTTCCAACCCACATAGATCCCTCATACTCTCTTAACCTAACCCCCGTTGTTCCCCCTCCCCTACCCCCTACGCAGTTCTGCTATCAATGGCTCGAAGAAAGCTCGGGCTCCTACTCCGTCGTCCATGGTGGCAAGCAGAAGAATATTGAAGATTTTTGAAATTGGGTCTGACTCTTTGTAGTTTGAAACCTTAATTTCCAATGTCTGGTCGAGTTCCGAGGAGAAAAGTTCGGAAGCTAAATCATTGATTCCCAAGTTATTGATTCGGAAGCTAAATCGGAAGTTTGAAACCTTAATTTCCAAGTTATTGATTCCCATGATATGTGTGTTGTCCTCCTTGAAGTCGAATCTGAAATTGGGTGTATCGTATCCGTGCGTTGAATTCCGAATCGTTGGCACAAAATTGCTAAGCTATAGACGAGTTGAATCATCCAATACCTTCCACTATAATTCGAGGCTTGGATAAAAATCATAACTATGTAGCAGTTTGTATAAACATTGTATAATAGTGTATAATTGTGTTGTGTATATGAATATACAAACACCTCTTATACACTATTATACATGTTTATACAAGTTATACATATTTATAATTGTGTATAAATGTGTATATTTGTGTATAATGTTGTATAATTATATATTTTTTTCAGTTTATAACGATGTATATACATTGTTAGTGTGTAAGAGGCCTCTACGGAAGTTTGACAGTTCCTTTTCTTCTTCTTTTTGGTGTATGTGCTGTATAAAAAAAAATTGTACGCGTTGGAGGGATTCTACAATTCTTTTACCAAGTTTTTATTTTTCTTTTATCCTGTTGGATTGCTTCAGCAATTGCACATAATAGTATATGAAAACAACTGGTTGTATAAAGAGGGAGCAATAACCGTAGTTGATTATGTGAAATAAGCTGTCTTTCGGGAATTAGCCGATTATTTTTGGGCTATAAATTTGCAAAGTGGTATCTAAACTATTATGTTACAAGTCAGGTGTGTGAGTTGTATTTATGTGAAATTATCTTTTTTGTATGGTTATAATTTACATTATAATCAATATAACAAAGCCAGTAGTTTCTCTATCACTTACTAATGATTTCTTCAGAAGCTTCATAAGTGGCCGTTTCTCCGTTTGCTAAATTTCGACAACAGGGTTTAAATCTCTATATAGTTTGTTTCATTTTTCGTAGTCACCTAATCCATTTGTCCATTTAATTTGTTACGGGGTTACTTAGCTAGAATTTGGTCATAAATTTGATTGAAACTTGAAAAAAGAGTTATTGAAGTTGTATTGAAAAATAATTTTTGAAAGTTGAAATTATGTTTGGACATGCATTTTATTTGAAAAAAAGTTGAAGTTTTGTGAGTGAATGAAAGTTTCTCCTTTTTTTCAAAACATGATCATATTTCATAAACAAACATTATTTTCAAAATTATTTTTAAAAAATGAAGCCAAAATATATGCCAAACGGGAGCTTAGTTTGGTTAGATACATTACATCTTCGAATAGTTGGGTAAGATTTTCTTCTGTTTTAATCAGCTTCGTCAGATTTGTTCTACTTTCCGTGTCCATTTCTTGGGCTCACAAATTTTGGCGAACACATAACGAAAGACTAGTGACTAATAGATGAATCAGGAGCTTGTCAATGATTGGAACAGACAAATATCAATTAATTACCAATTCTTAGTGGAACTGATAATTTGAGTAAAAAAATGTCGTGTGGGTAACCTCATCTGAGATTGTGGAATGTGGAGAGTCAAAAGTGGACCTACAATTTTGAATTTTATGAGTTTAGACTCAGGATCTAACCACTGAGTCCATCATGTTGTTTGAGTTAATAGAGATTGTGGCCAGTAGGAATTTAACCAGCAATCTCACTAAGATTTTGAACTCCTTTGAGCACGGAGCTATGCATTTACATTGTATCAAAGAGATTCAAAATATAACATATAAAAATACAAAACAAATTTTATCTTATATATACGGTGTAATTTTACGGCGAAAAGGGTTCAGATAAACTCCTTCCGTCCCCTTAAATCCACCACTGCGTATAATGCTAGATCCACCCATGTAGGGGTGGTAATAGAGCTTACTTTAAGATGTGATGGTTGGGCCAGGTCGGTTGTATTGGAAAAAAACTGAATCTAAATATTGAAGATGACATGTCATGACACATGGACTGGTCAAAAGGTCAAAACGCAATAAATAGCCAAGAGGCACGGGAGACAACAGATATGAGGAGAAGAAAACAACATAGGTGTGGACCGTTACTCAAATAGGTACGAGTCTCGTACCTATTCGAGTCATTTAAAGACCGAAGATCGGAAGAAGTTGAAGATACGAATCTGATGACGTAAAAGAGTCTAAATACAACATTAAATATCAAATACGTTAGAGAATCTGAATTAAATAGAAATGATTGTGTAACGTTTCTTTTAATGTCATTTATTGCTCATAATTGCCTCATTAAGACAAAGACATTACATCTTCTCCTAGAATCAACTATAAAAGGAGAATGACTCAACATTTGTAAGAACAAGAAATATTATTGAGATTACACTGAAATACAAAATTACTTATTACTTTATTATTCTCAAAAGTCTTTTATTATTTTCGTCAACAGATTATCAGTAACCCGAATTTCTCTATATTTCTAAGCTTTGACCAAAGACTCAAATTTTTTGTTAAACAAATTTGTCATTATTTAGATAGAGCCAATTTAGCTTGTGGCAAAGAGACTCCTAATATGTGTCTCAGGTCATCCCAATCATTAAAGCATCAAAATTTAAATTCCCCTTTAATTACTTTTATAGAATTGAAATAGGACAAAAACTTAACAATTATGTAAGTTGCAGACTTCAATTCTCATGTTTTGGAAGAAAGTGAAATGAAGTTATCTGCAGACCACATGCCTTTAGCTAAGTACTACCACTATAGACTCAACAAGCTTATACGCAACCTTGGCAATTGCTAATTTGCTACTGACAAAATCCTATCTTCTCCACTAGCCAATATTTCAACTCATGGATTACTATTACTGGTTCTTTTTCCTGTTTGCCGTACTTGTTAATTTAGTTGCATCAGCGCCAACAGGACCTGTAATTAACGTGACTAAGCAAATTTCTTTCCAAGATTTTAGTTCCAAAAATCCAAGATTGAAGCAAGATCTTACACTTCTTGGCAGTGCTATCGTCTCAGACGAAAAATCAACCGTGCAAATTCCTGACCCTGAACAGGAAGGTGATCTTAAGCATTTAGCAGGACGAGCTATTTATGCTTCACCAATCCGTTTCTTTGATCCTCTGTCTCAAACACCAGCTTCTTTTGAAACAACCTTCTCATTTCAATTCCAAGTACTGAAATCCAATTCGAGCAACGGGGCATCAGATCTAGGCAAATCAGTTGGTGGTAGCGGCTTTACTTTTATTATTGTCCCTGATGAATTAACTGTTGGCCGTTCTGGTCCGTGGCTTGGCATGCTCAACGATCTTTGCGACGACGATTATAAGTCAGTAGCTATTGAGTTTGATACACGCCAGAATCCTGAATTTGGTGATCCAAATGACAATCACTTGGGCATCAATTTAGGAAGCATAGTCTCAACTGCAGCAATTAATGCTTCGGACGTTGGAGTCCAACTCAATGACGGCTCAATTCACAGAGTTTGGATATCTTACGATGGGCAGAAGCGATTTATTGACATCCGTCTTGCACCTGATGGCAGAGGATATCCTTCTAAATCAGTCTACTCTGGTTTTCTTGACCTCTCGCCTTACTTGAATGAATATATGTTTGTCGGATTTTCAGCAGCAACTGGTAACCATACACAAATTCACAATGTTATGTCCTGGAATTTCACTTCAGTTAGTCAAGCTTCCCTTAGAATTCCTTCAACAGAGACATGTCAGAATAAAATCATGCTTCAAAATAATACGCAAGCTGAAACTGCACATCGGAAAACGCCTAATAGTTTCTTTATTTTCCTTGCTGTTGTCATTCTTCTAGTAGTTGTTCTTATTAATCTCTATTTCAGTAGCTACAAGCGAGATGACAATTCTAGTGAAACAATCATTCTGCCCGAGAAAAAGCAAAGGCCAAGGCCACCAAATAAAGCACGTCGTTTCACAATAGCCGAAATTTCCGTCGCAACTCGGAATTTCAGTGAGTTACAAATATTGGGCAGTGACGAGAAGAGCGTTACGTATAAGGCCACGATGCTGAACGGGTGTAACGTGGTTGTAAAACGATTTTTAACTCAGTTTTTCAACACTCATGGATTTGACAAGCGAAGATTTCACAAGGAAATTAAGGCCATCAGCAGTATTCGCCACCCAAATTTGGTCCCCGTTAGAGGATGGTGCTATGACAACCAAGAAACTATAGTTGTTTACGACTACATCCCAAACGGTAGCCTAGACAAATGGTTGTTTGGTGTGGGCGTCTTACCTTGGACGAGGCGTTTTAAGGTTGTTAAAGATTTAGCAGACTCTCTTGTTTACCTTCACTCGAAGCAACTTGCTCACAAGAACGTGAAAAGTAGCAGTGTTTTTCTTGACGTGAGCTTCAGAGCAGTAGTGGGTGATTTCGGATTTGTGCTTACTTCAGCTGGGTCAACTCGGTTTGAGTCCATGGTGAGTCAGACAGCAGACGTGTTCGAGTTTGGAGTTGTTGTGCTAGAAACTGTTGCGGGTCGGAGCAGGAAGTCCAACCCGGGAGAACGTGACTTGTTGGATCTTGCATGGGCCATGCATGAGGTACAACAGAAGGAAACATTGGTGGATAGAAGAATGGGCGCAGTTGTGAACCTGGAGCAGGCGATTCGGGTATTGGATATCGGGTTGTTATGTACGTTGAACGAGAACAAAGGAAGGCCTACAATGGAAGAAGTTGTGGAGTTCCTGAATATGGAGAAACCAATTCCTGAGTTGCCACCGGGTCGACCCGTTTGCTTGTTCCCGTACAACAGCACCACAGGTTTGTGCAGTGGATACGCCTGCACTGCATTCAAATGAATCCGCCACGTGTTTGGTTGATCAACAGAAAGTAGCCAAGGATATATTACATTATTGGTGCTTCATTCTATTAGTGTGGCTCGAAATAATGTCAGGGATAAGCACATGTATGATATGTGATGTTATTTTCATGATATAGACACCTATTGTCTGGTCTCTGGTCAGAGTAAATATCACAAGAACTCCTAGGGAGACTTGAAATCATTATAAATATGTGTTGTAAATTTGTAATTCATACAAAACATGTGCTATATTTGTATGTAATCTTTGTTCGTTCCACCATAATTTTGTATAAAGAAACGTATGACAAACTATATGACTTTCTAGTACTGCTAGCGTTTGCTAATATTAGTTCATTGTAGTAACTCATAATATGTTTGTGCCATATATAGATAGTACAAATAAAAAACTAAGCTGAAAGAGTTTCAGTAGAGTACTTGATACACAAATATGGTGGTATTACAGAGATAGGATGCATGACTTATGAAACTTTCAGAAAGCACTACAATTTCATAGCTAATTATAATTTTTAGCTATTTTTTAGGTATATATTATTCGTAGCAAATATTTCCTTGCCAGACGTCTGTATTCATTGTATTCGTTCACGCAACGAATACAGCCTGTGTCAATTGTATTTATTCATGTAACGAATACAACAAATATGAAGTACATAAATACACTGGTGTATACAAGGATACAAATAATGAAAAATATATTCCATATGTGAAACCAGAATATATATATATATATATATATATATATATATATATATATATATATATATATATATATATAATCCATACATTGAGGGATACATACAACCTATGAAAGACTGAATACAGTCAATACAACCTGTGCAATTGAAGGATCTCTATACAGTCAATATAGTCTATAAGTTAGTTATTGGGTATAAATTATCCATTTAAATATTATAGATTCGAGTTTGAAATTCTATCATAACCCATTTGATTAATTTACTGAGTTCATTCTATTACCTGTACATATTTAGTAGATTTTTGAGTCCGAGCTAAGACTATTTGTATGAGCCAAAAATTATCCTAGCTATATTTGGGCCATGTCAACACTAAGAGAACCCTCGAAGGCTGCCACGCATCATCAGTATAATTTTAACAAAAGACAAAGATAAGGTTGAAGTCATCTGACAAAGGATGAAGGCTAAGTCGAGGAGTCAACAGAGATCGAAGTCAAGGACGAGCACTCTCCTTAACGGAACAATAAAGGCTAATTTTAGAGTTAGGATTTTAAGGAGAATATTCCCAGAATCTATACTATTAGGGTTTTATGGTCCATGTTCCCTTATAAATAGAAAGAGAGATAGTTATAGAAAGGGATGGGACACTCATTGTAAAAGAACTGACCTTTGACATTCTCTAAAGCTTCTTGTTTTATATACATACAAAATAGACCTTTCTCTCAGATCTAATTCTAACTTTTATCCCACGATCCAAGAAGAATACGAATACTCAAAGGTTCATCAATCACTTATCATTGTCAGGAGAAATATCACCGAACCCAACCCTTTTTCGATTATCTCACTTGCATTTATTTACTTTTATGCCATTATATTTCATTTATCACTATTGAATGTTATCTTTATTGCTCTTGGGCCATTAAATATTGTCTTTGCCGCATATTTATTACTATATGACGGCATTTAAGCTATTTTACCATGAAATCAGTCAAATGACCTTTTGAATATTAATATTGGCTAAGGTTAACTCTAATCTGTTAGAAAATCTAATTGTTTAAACCTAGATCTAATTTTAGGTCAAACAGTTTGGCGCCGTCTATGGGGGATTCTCTTAGCCGATCTTTTAATATCCATTAGATATACAACTCATGTGGCGTGCTAATCTAACGAACCACAAAGTTTATCTCTCCTCTCTGCACGTACAAAAGTACCATGGCAGGTAACCAAGGAAAAGCAATGAGAGCAACAGATAATGCTCTCTTCAACCTCATGAATGCTATCAACGAAAGTTACGACACCCATGATGAGGGGATAATGCCTACGGCCTCTCCCAGACGAGAAAGGTCACCCTACCTTTCTACAGCACGATAAAACCAAATAAAGAAGGACCCTCTACGTCCGTGGGAGAGGGGACGCCACCTGCTATGAAGAAACTACTCGAAGCATGGTTAACTGATACCTTAGCCAGCGTACTCAGCAAACAAGCTCCATGCACGACTACAGAAACCCCAAGAGCCCACGTAGCACAGCGAGGGAACGAACATGGCGACCAACCAGACCCTCTAACTCCAGGTAAGACTCATGATGTTACTGACAGTGCAGGTGACAAGGCTATCGACGGGATACCTGCACAATTAACTACAAAGAAGCAAGTCCAAAGACTGACTGGTCGAATTGCCGCCTTATCAAGATTTATCTGCGGTTGTCCGATAGATGTCATAGGTTTTTTGGAGTACTCAAAAAGGATAACGGCCTCGAGTGGACGCCTGAGTGCATGCAAGCACTGCGAGAACTAAAGGCCTATTTGTCACCGCCACATTTACTCTGGAAGTTTGAACCCGGGGAACACCTCCTCGTCTACCTTGCCATCTCTGAAGTAGCAGTAAGTGCGGTCCTTGTTTGAGAAAACAGAGTTATGTAATCTCCTATTTATTACATCAGTAAAATACTTGTTGACGTCGAGACGAGGTACACACACCTCAAGAAATTGGCCCTGGCATTGGTCGTAGCTTCACAAAAGCTTAGACTCTATTTCCAGTGCCACCCTATCTCGGTCGTTACCACTTTTCCTTTAAGAAGCATTTTACATAAATCTGATCTGTCGAGGAGGTTGGCCAAATAAGCCATCGAGCTAAGTGATCACGACATCACATACTAGCCTCGAACAACAATAAAGTTGCAAGTGCTCGTCGACTTCGTCACATACTTTAGCGCAAAAGTAATGCATGAGGCCGAGAAGGAAACCACTCAAGCTTCTCTTCAAATACAACACCTCTGGGTCCTGTACACCAACGGTACATCCAATGCTTCCGGATCTGGACTAGGACTTGTACTCGAGGTCCCTACCGGCAAAGTAATTCGTCAGTCTATAAGACGCCCGGATATGACTAATAACGAAGACGAGTATAAGGCCATAATTATTGGGTTGAGTCTAGCACTCAAATATGGGTGCAAGCGGTTAAGACTCCGCTATGATTCTTAGCTCGTAGTCAACCAAGTTATAGGGACTTTCCAAATTAAAGAACAAAGGTTGCCAAAATATCAAGCCGAGATCTGTAAGTTGATGCCCAATTTCGAGGAATGCCAGCTCGACCAGATCCCATGAACTCAGAACATCAAGGCGGATGGCCTCACCAAATTGGTTGCCGCCACCAAAAGCATCACGGTCGGGGACAAAAACGTAGTCCATCTCCTCAACTCGTCATTAGACCAAATCGAGGTAAAATCTGTAAGCTTAAATTGGGACTGGTGTAATTGTATTATTAAATATTTGCAGGATGGCACCCTCCTAAACGACAAAAAGGAAGCTAAAAAAACTAAGAATGCAAGCGACCAGATATAGCCTCCTTCATAATAACTTATACAAGAGAATGTATGGCGGTCCTTTGGAAAAATGTTTAGGCCCAAACCAAACCCAACGCATTCTCGAGGAAGTCAATGAAGGCCATTGCGGCGCTCATTCCAGTGATCGAGCACTCATCGGGTTCCTCATATGGGCCGGGTACTACTGGTCCACCATAAAGAAATATGCCTTAGAGTTTGTGAAGAAATGCAAGCAATGCCAGAAATACGCCCCAATAATCCACCAAGCAGGCGAACACCTTCATTCGGTCACCTCTCCATGGCCATTTATTAAGTGGGGAATGGACATCGTAGGGCCACTCCCGCCGAGGCGAAGTAATGTATGATTTCTTTTAATTTTAACTGACTATTTCTCTAAATGGGTGGAAGCAGGGACATTTTCCCAGATTCGCAAACAAAGGGTTTTACTTTCATATGGAGAAACATCATATGCCAATTCAGCCTACCTAAAGAGATAAGTTGCGACAACCTTAGTTCACAAGAAGCAAAACCACTGAGTTCTTCGAAAAATGGAATATCAAAAGAATACTTTCAACTTCTTACCACCCAGTTGGCAACGGACAAGCAGAATCCTCCAATAAGACAATACTAAACATCATGAAGAAGAAACTTGAAAAGGCAAAGGGTCGTAGCCAGAAATACTCCCAAAAGTATTATGGGCACACAGGACTACCCCGAAGACGAGCACAGAGAGATATCTTACTCTCTCGTCTACGGAACAAAAGTGGTCATGCCAGTCAAAGTAGGAGAACCTCGTCTGAGGTACTCCCATGAAAGCGGTACCAATAATGATGAGAATAAGAGGCAAGATCTCGACGAGGTCAAGGAGCAACGAGACATGGTGTACATAAGGATGGTCACTTAGAAACAGCAAGCAGAATGCTATTACAACAAAAAGGCAAAGGTTCAATTACTCAAGGTCGGAGATTACGTGGTCAAAGCCAAAACCCAAACAAATAGGGACCCACGAGAGAGCAAATTAGGAACAAACTGGGATTGACCGTACAAAATTATAGGCAGAGTAGACAAAGGTTCGTTCCAGTTTGAAACCATGGAAAAGAAGCTCCTACCAAATAATAGGAATATCAGCCACCTCAAGTACTTCAATTTCTAAGAAACAAGAAGCGCTCATTGATAAATAGGGATTTTGAGTGCTTATTTGCTCTCTTTTACTCGTGTTTTAGCTCAAAAATGCTTAAAGATATTCTCAAAAACTAATGAAATGTGCTTGCTTGCAGGAACATTGGGAAACGAGCCAAAATGATCAAAATCAACTCATAAAGGAGTCAAAAATGAACAAGAACCAAAACAGGGCAACATTGCGGACCGCACAATTCTAGTGCGGCCGCAGAAAGGAGATTAAGAGAGTAGTCTTTGAGACAGCTAAAGGAGTACGGACCGCACCGAAATTGTGCGACCGCAGGATGTCAAGTGCAGCCGCACTCATTATTATGCGGACCGCAGGATTGAAGAATCAGAGAGCAGGGATCAGGTCTAAAGTAAAGGAGTGCGGACCACATCACTTTTGTACGGTCGCACAATCAGAAGCGTGACCGCACTCTAGAAGCCCTGAAGTTCTAAGCCCAAGTTCCCAAGACTGCGGACCGCACGATAATTGTGCTGCCACAGAATCTCATTGTGTGGACCGCACCAAAATTATGCGGCCGCACATCCTTTGCAGGGGCATTTTTGTCAGATATTTTCAACTTAGTATAAATAGAACTTTTGGTTATTTTTAGGTTAAGTTTTTAGTTTTCAAGAGTGCACCTAAGCCGTTTTCTTTACTGTTTTGAGTAATTTTGTACTAGATTAACTTTTAAACATTAGATTTTCTTTCTCTAATCAATTATTATGCATTCTATTTTAATTTATTCTTGTATTTCTTTATTTTTATGAGTAGCTAAATCTTTAGCTAGGATTGTGGCCCAACCCTAGTATGGGTACTTAATGGGTATTTAATTTTAGGGCTTGTTTGTGATTGCGTTAGTGATATTTAGCCTTGTTCATGCTTGAATTCTAGAATTAATGGTTGCAAACATTAATTCATGCCTAATTGACTTAGTCTCTACTTGAGAAAGAGAGACTAAGTCTAGGAAAACTTGGCTAACAAGGAACTGAGGTGAACTCAAGGAATTAGGGTGAACTTAAGGGTCAAATATAAAGATAGTAAGACCCGACTTGAGCATATATCACTTGATTTGTGCAATACCCATTTGGACTTGAGAAAGCCAAATTGAGCAAAGTCACTCAAACAACCGAGAGGTATATATAGAGTGGGTAATTACGTGTGATTGCTATCTTACGACCCCGACTAATCAAACTTGCCCTAGAGTTTACAACCCGTTAGGTAACCACCTAGCTGGAAGTCACGACCCTAGATCTTTTACCATTTGAAAAACAACCAAAACCAAAAATATTATCTCTTATTTTCATATTTGCAATCAATAGTTTAGACTAGAAGTAAAAACAACAACAAACAAGAATGTGGAAGAGTAATTTGAGGTACATTATACAATTACACTAGGTGTATACCTAATCCCATTTATAACTCCCTGAGAATTCAACCCCGACTCGCGTTAGATTTTATTATTGCTTCGACCGCCTCACTACCTAATTGTGGTGTGAGTTTGGGAGACATCAATTTTTGGCACCGTTGCCGGGGAGTTAAATGGATTTAGCTATATATCTAGATTTTTGTTTGCTTTGTCTTATTTTCCTTCCGAGTCACTAATTTTGTTTTTGAATTGCTTTTAGGTACGAAAATGGCTCTCAACAATGAGCCCATCGGAAATGTGCCATTGGAGGAAGTGGATGATGACCAAGTTGAGGAGGTTCCTCTTGAACCTCAAGCAAATAGACAAGGCCGCCCGCCTCAAGATAATGTTCCCGTCCCTCCCTCACCTCCACCAAGAGCAAAAGCACACGGACAATTACCGAACGAGGGTTATGCAAGTGCTATAGTCCTACCCTGCATTAGGGCGGGCAACTTTTAAATCACCAACGTGATGCTTACACTTCTTGAGCAACGGGGATTCCTCACTTGGGCTCCAAGTCAAAATGCCTACAAGCATCTCAAAGGGTTCGTCGATACTTGTTGGGGGAGCAAGCAAACCAATGTCTCCAAAGATGCGTTGCGGTTGAGGTTATTTACCTTTTCTCTACGGGGAAAGGCATTGGAGTGGTTAGAGAGATTGACCAATCATTCCATCCACACCTGGGATAAGTTGGGGAGAAGTTCAATTCCAAATTCTTCTCTCTGGGACATATGGCGACGCTTCGAGATGAGATTCTTGCATTCAAGCAAGAACCCAATGAGCCATTGTACAAGATTTGGGAAAGATATTGTACCATGGTTAAAGAGTGCCCGAACAATGATATGACTAAGTCCATGATCCAACAGACCTTCTATAGGGGGATCAACACAACAAACCAATGTGTGGTTAACCAACTCACCGGGGGGAACTTCATGAACACTCCTTACACTAAAGCTTGTGAAATTCTTGACGAGATGGCGGATACCTCTTCGACATGGCAAAGTAGAGCCAATGTTTCGCAAGGTGACCCTAATATTATTCACCTATACAAGGAGCTACATGATCATGGGAAAGCTATTGTCGAGTTGAAAACTACCATGAACCAATTGGCCAAAGCTCAGCTTCAACAAGTTTAAGGTCCGAAACAAGTGAATGCAATGGAAAGTGCGAATATGATGGTAAACAAGAGACGACAACAAGGTCAACAAATGCAAAACCGTCCGGAATAATTCATGCAAGATGATAGTAGTTATGAATAAGGTGATTCATTCAATGAGCAAGAAGAAGAAGTTCAATATGTCAAAAATTACCAAGGTCAAAGAAACAATGCTCAAGGACAAAATCAACAACAATGGAGGTCATAAGGGAACCAAGGTAATTGGAACAACTAAAACCACTAAGGCAATTAGAGTGGTGGCAATCCTAATCAAGGCAATTGGAACAATCAAGGAAATCAAGGCAATTGGAATAATAAAGGCAATTGGGGTGGCAACAATCAAAACAATTGGGGAGGAAATAACCAAGGAGGGTAGAACAACAACAACAACAACTGGGGGGGGCGGGTTTTCAAAGGCCCCCGGTATTCCAACAACCAAGAAATCCACCTCCCTATCCTTCTCAAGGTCCGAGCTCTTCTTCCAATGAGATGGGTAGAATTGAAAACATGTTTAAACAGATAATAGAAAAGAATGCCGACTCCGATGCTCAATTAGCCTCGCACAACACTTCTATTCGGAATTTGGAGGTTCAATTAAGCCAAATCTCACAAGCTTTGAACACTCGTCCTAAGGGGGCACTACCTAGTGATACGGTGGTGAACCCGAAGGGTGGGAATAATATAGGACATGCTATGATCGTGACTACTAGAAGTGGAAAAGGTGGAGATGCAACCACCTCAAATCAAAGAAGGATTGTGGATGAAGATGGTGCGGTTCAAGAAGAAGAAATCCCAAGCAATGTGGTTCAAGTTAATGAAGAAGTGAGAATTGATATAGGTGAAAGTTTGGAGGAGACGCAAGAAGAGGTGAACCCGTCTAGGGAACACGTGATTGACATGCCAGAACCGGTAGCTCCGAAGGTTAAGGCACCAACGCCGAGGCCTCCTCCTCTATACCCTCAAAGGGTTGCAATGCAAAATAGTGAGAACCAATTCAAAAAGTTTATTGATGGAGAGTTTGTCAATTAATGTGACGTTGGTTGAAGCATTGGAACAAATGACGGGATATGCAAAATTCATGAAAGATTTGGTAACCAAGAAAATATAAATGAATTGTGAAACCACCAAGATGACTCATTAAGTGAGTGCTATTATGCACTCAATGGCTCCGAAATTGGAAGACCTGGGCATTTTCACAATCCCGTGCACTATTGGGAGCGATGATTTTGCCAAAGCATTATGTGATCTCGAGCCAAGTATCAACTTGATGCCCTATTCGGTGTTCAAAACTTTGGAAATTGGGCAACCAAGACCCATATCCATAAGGTTGCAAATGGCGGATCGAACAATAAAGAGGCCTTTGGGTATTATTGATGATGTATTAGTTCGAGTTGACAAGTTCATCATCCCGGCGAACTTTGTGATCCTTGATTGTGAAGTAGACTATGAGGTGCCTATCATTTTGGGTATACCTTTCCTTGATACGGGGAAGGCTCTTGTTGATGTGAAAGCTGGTGAGCTCACTTTCCTGATGGGTGACGAAAAGGTGGTCTTCTATGTGTTCAAATTAATGAGGCAACCGAAAAGTAATGAAGTTTGTTCATTCGTGGATTTGGTGACGGATGTGATTGTTGATGATGCTAGTGCCACAATGAATGTTGAAGACAAATTGGAAGTCGTTTTGCTCAACCTTGATGATGATGAGGAGAGCGATGGCTATATGGAGTGTGTAAATGCATTGCAAATCATGGGGTACACTTATTAGCTCTGAAAGCTATCTTTGGATCATGAAAACCGGAAGACTCCTCTAACAAAGCCCTCAATCGAGGAGCCTCTGACCTTGGAGTTAAAGCCATTGCCCCCACATCTCAGGTATGAATTCCTTGGCCCTTCTTCTACTTTATCGGTTATCCTTTCTTCTTGCTTAACTAACATGCAGGTAGAGTCCATATTGGAGGTGCTATAAAGGAGGAAAAGAGCAATCAGATGGACTTTGACGGATATCCGGGGCATAAGCCTTGCCATTTGTATGCACAAGATTATTTTGGAAGAGGGTGACAAACCCTGCGTTGAACATCAAAGGAGGCTAAATGAAACAATGCAAGAGGTGGTCAAGAAGGAGATCATAAAGTGGTTGGATGTGGGGTTATGTAACCCATTTCCGATAGTTCATGGACTTCTCCGGTGCAATGTGTCCCCAAGAAGGGGGGCATGACCGTGGTTACCAATGACAAGAATGAGTTGATTCCTACAAGGACGGTGACCGGTTAAAGGGTGTGTATGGACTATCGCAAGCTCAACAAAGTTACAAGAAAAGATAATTTCCCACTTCCCTTCTGATCAGGTCCAACCCTACACCACTATAGAGTGGCAAGAGCAATCGATGCAGCTTTTACCCGAGAAGGTCGGTATCGAATCCACAGGGAGCTAGATGTATTTGGAGTTGGATTCCTATCTAATCTAGCAAAGTGTAGTGCTCTTGATTGCACTTCCAATCATTCTTGTTTGTTTGTTACTTCTAATTTTATACTAATGATGCAAGAAATTAAGCTAAGTAGATATTTTTGTAGGGTTTTCTAAATGGGTAAAAAGGCACTAGGGATATGACTTTCTCCTAGGTGAGTATATAACAGGATCTCAACTTAGGGAAATAATATTATAGTTGGGATCGTGATATAGCCAATGCACGAAATTACTCACCCTATACCTCTCGGTAGTTTAAGTGACTTTGCCCTAATTGCCTTCTCAAGCCCAATTGGGTGTTCAATTTGTGCAAGCAATGTTGGCTCAGTCAGGTATTACTAACTCTAGGTTTAACCCTTTAATTGGGGCTATCAATCTCTTGAATACACCCCAATCCTTGTTGGCCTGAAATTCCTAGACTTAGTTTCTCTTTCTCAAGAAGAGCCTAAGTCAAAAAGGCACAAATTAGTGTTTGCAACCACTAATTCAACATAGAAACATAAATCAGGCCAAATATCCATCACCCATAAACATATAAGCCCTAAAATAAGAGACTCATTAAATACCCACACTAGGGTTGAGCCACAACCCTAGCTAATGGGTTTAGCTACTCATAATTGAAGAAGAATTCATAGATTGAGATGAAGAATAACCCATAAAATGTAATTACAAGATAAGAAACTAAGATTAATTGCTAAACTAACTACAAAATTACTCAAAATAGGTAAAAGTCACCGTTCACGTGCTCACTACTGATAAGATGACCTAAAAATCTAAAAAGAAAGTATTTATACACAGCTAAATTTTCCAGACAAAAATGCCCTTGACGGAGGTACCGCTGATAGAGGAACATGGACCCTTGTAGCGGTGAGGCTACCGCGGCCACATAAAATCCATTGCGGACCGCGATCTTCAATATTTGGCTCAACTGCAGGTTCTCTGAACTTCTTCTCTGCGGACCGCAGTAAACGGACCGTTGTCGCGGTGGAGGCTCCGCTGCCGCATAAAAGCACCGCGGTCAGCGGTGACTTGAATTCCAAAAATGACAACTCTCTGAATCCTTACCACCACGGACTGCGATAAAAGGATCGCGGTCGTGGTGGGTCTTCTGCGTCCGTGGTGGATTTTCCGCTATAGCGTTGATTTGACTTGGTTTTTAACATGTGTAGGTTTCACTCTTTTTTGAGCTAGTTATGACATCCTTGTCTCTTCTTGACCAAACACTACAAACAAGCACAACAAGTTAGCTTTTGGGAATACTTGTACACATTTTTAATCCAAAGCTCAAGCAAAAGGGAGCATAAAATAGACTAGAATCCCTAGTTATCAACTCCCCCAAACTTAAGCTTTTGCTTGTCCTCAAGCAAAAAAAGTAGTTCCCACCTCCTCAAGATAAAAGAAAGGAAAATTTAGTTGTCCTAAAGTACCCTCATCAAGAATAAATTGGGACTTACAATTACCCTCAACTCAAATGCATTATCAACAATACACAACCTTTTAGCACCATGGCTATAGTGCGACACAAAGGCATCAAGAGTTGACTCAACTCATCAAGGAAACTCTTTATGTTACATTGGTTGTTGTGGAACCCAAACTCATACTCCTCAACTCTCCACAAGCAAACCTCACTTTTAGATTGTAGCACTCAGAACAAGGATTGTGGAAAACACACTCATCTCTCTCAAAGGAAGGTCACAGTTCTGGATCTAAGTATCATAAGCTTGACCCTTATGTAAGTCACCACTAATGTTAGCTTACTCAACTCAAGATCATATAGGGCTTTTGTGGGAATGTAATGAAGGCTTTTGGTTCAAGGTAGGATATATTGGTCTAAGAAGGTTTCATCTTCCCTTAAGCACTTTATTTGCTTCATTTTGGCACATATTTTCTTGATTCTTTGAGTCATTTACTTCTTCTTTAGAGGTTAGCGAGACACATTGTCACTCTGTCTTGTTCATTTCAATTCTTTTTCTCCTTTCTAATCTTTCCATGCCTTTCATCTTTTGCTTTCATTGAATCCCTTCATTTCTTCTACATTGTTCACTTTCTTTATGAAATTTTTGGTTTTTCTTTCTTCTTTTTTTTTTGCCTTTCCTTTCTTAATTTTGTACCTTTTATCACTTTTGCATTCCTCGTCTCTCCTCCCAAACTTATGCTTTTGCCTTGTGATAAGGAAAGATAGGGTGCCAAGAGAGGATCATTTTAGAAGGATAAATGTTTGTATCATGGTTATTGAAAGAATAAGGGCTAAAGATCAACGGGGTTGACTGGGATATCATCATTGGTAGGCTATGGATGTTTTCAAGTTTCAATTGGGATCAAGGAGAGCCTATAATCACTTCTCAAGTCTAGCTACACTTAGGATTTCGCCTAGATAAACATTCAGGGCAAGTTCTAGACTTATTGGCATGAGACTTGGACTTGCAAATCAAAACCTCACCACACAAGTTATAGGATTGCTAAAGAAATAGAGTCGGGGGCCCACAACAACCTTAGCTAAGATTTGAGCAACACAAATGGTTCCAAGAAACCAC
Organism: Nicotiana sylvestris; assembly: GCF_000393655.2. Lineage (NCBI taxonomy): Eukaryota > Viridiplantae > Streptophyta > Magnoliopsida > Solanales > Solanaceae > Nicotiana > Nicotiana sylvestris. Next base: position 152,723,649 of record NC_091059.1, read on the forward strand.
TCGATGATTGTTCAGTCAACACAAGAGTCTCAAGGTCACAACTATCATCATCCTATACACAACAATATATTTTTAATCATAAGGTCAAAGGTAAATATGTTAGGTCCAAGTGAAGCTTTGCCTGAGGCACCATTGCTTACTAACTACTATTTACACAAAAACGAAGGAAAGCAGACACTAACCCTTAAGAAGGTTTTCATGTCATCCATTATCGGGAAGAGCCACCCGGTTCACACAAACTCTACCTTTGGAAAGAACCGTAGTATTAAAAAAACCAAAGGCTTATTGATCCCATCAAATTATAAAATAAGAAGCTACGAACCGAAAAAAAAGCTATTAAATGAAGTAAGAAGCTATACTATTAAGGGAAATTGCAAAAGAATCTATGAAGTAAAATGCGCAAAGTAAACTAAGTATGTAAAATAGGGGGTTTACACGAATATACATAAGAGGGAATGAATATATACATGAGAGAGTAACTTTATATACATAGCAAGATCGAAAAGTAACGAAAAGTAAAATAAAAGGTAAAGTTATATACATACCAAAAGTGAAAAATAAGCATAAGTAAAGAAACTAGTATCATATTCACAAACCAAATCAAAGTAGGGCCACCCCATCAAATGAAAGCTAGCATTGTTCTCAATGCTAACTAACCAAAAATAAACTCAAAAGAAGGATAGAGTAAAGAAAACTCCCTATGGGTCCTCTGTCTGCATCGGGGCCTGTGGCTGGCCAGAAGCAACTCCCTCAGTCTCTGCCAACTCTATCTCTACATCATCCACCTGGGGCATCAATCTCCTCCTCTTGGGAGCTCTCTCAATCTCCTGTGCTGAACCTACTCTATCTGAGCTGCTGGAGGCTGGTCCTGTAATAGCAGATCCAATCACGGGTGGTCTGCTACCTTCATCTTCTCTACTTCCCCCCTCAATTCCTTTCACAGACTCCTTTGAGGCCCGAGTCTTTTTTAGCTTCTTTGTGTACTTGCTCAGCTCTTGAAGTGATTTTCCTTGAACTGCTAGAGCATCCATTATCAGTTTTTGGTTCTCTAGGAGCTTCTTCTAGTTGTCCAGAAGCTCCTTGAGAGACTCCTCTACTGAAGCTGGCACCTGTGGCTGTGGGGGCACTGACTAAGCTGCCACTGAACTAGATAGCAAAGACAGCTTAGAAGTTGCTGCCTGTATCCAGTTGTTGATACTAGAGAGTGTTTGGCTCAATCGGTGGGCAGTCAATGGGTATGTTGAGGAGGATAGAATATTTGAAGGCCTGGAAATAGATAGTCCGGAGGCAAGCTCTGCTATGGCAGTGGGAGGCAGTGAAGGAGTGACTACCACTACTGGCTCTCAGACTGGCCAGTAGAAGTAGTAGCTTTGTCTTTGGATCCCTTGGCTTTGGGGTTGTCTGGACCCTTGAGGCTGTAACATGAAAAGGGCATCTTGGGTTTCACCTTCATATCAAAGTTTCTTTTCTCCACCTCCTGATCTTCGAAGTACATTGTGAAGAAGTTTGGGAAGGGATACGATTTGTCACCCTCATTGACCACCCTGGTGATCACCCTAGACATGACATTCCCGATATTGATCGGGAACCCCGCCATAATAGCAGCCACTAATATCGCCTTGGAGACCGGCAAGGTGTTTTCATGGGTAGTGGGGTATAACCTGCTGCATACAAAAGTCTCTCATGCCTTCACCTCAAAGTTTAGGGTGTTCCTCAAAATAGGAACCCTGTTGTCAACCATACTGGAGTGGTATCCAAGATAGCTAGGTAAGATGCCAACCACAGGCGGGATGCCTTATCAAGCGCCACCTTCTCCAAGTACAATGTTTCATATTCCTCATTGAAGCCCAGGTATTCATTTATTGTCTTCCCATCAAACTTCACTTTCAAGTTCCACAATTTAGTCACTTTTGTATCCTTATTGATATGGGAGGCATTGGGGTAAAACTCCTTGACTAAGTGCTCATTTGCATCGGACACCCTGCTAGTGAAGTAATCTCATCCTACTCGTTCATTGAAATGTTGCTTCACGTTGGGTTGTGAGGCAGAAGATCTCGCTCTATGAATTGGCACTCATGAATAAGTGACCTTAAAGGCCACCACTCCTGGAACTTGTGATAAGCTAGCTCAATGATGAATCTCTTTTGCCACACGTCAAGGTTTCTAGTTTTTTACACACCCCCGGTTTGGGCTACACCCCTTCCTTCTTCATCCTGTACCACATCATCTACATCCTGTCCAAGTGACAAAGGTGCAAGTGTGGTTGAAGCTGAACTATCACTGCTCTCTGCTGAGCCCTCAGACGATTAGAAGAAACATGAACTGAAGCACGAGCAGTAGGAGAGGCTAGAGGTGTGGGCTCATTTCTCAACCTAAGTCTCCTCAGGAAGTCTGGAACATATTGTGGCACTGAATCAGAATTTGATGCCTCCCGGAAAGGCAAGTATTCACTTCCCTCAGAATAGGATGTAGCTCTATCTGCAGCTCTAATGGTTTTCCTGGTTTCCCCAATTGCTTTCCAAACCGCTGGGGTAAATTTAATCTGTCCTCGTTCCCTACACTGGGAGGACTCCGCTTTCCCTTTTTGTTTGTCACCACCTCCTCTAGATTTAACCATTATCTACAAGTGTAATCAGTTGAAATTTGTTAGTGTAAATATTAGAAGAAGCAGTGCAGAATATTAGTTGACAGTGCAAGAGCAGAACAGTAGACCACAAACCATGGAAAATGAATCGCGGCCGCGGAGGTGTAGGTCTCAAACTACCCACTCTTCGATTCAATAGAACTGCAGACCGTTGAAAAAGGAGCGCGGCCACGGTAAGTGCACCGCGGATAGCAGAAAATCAATTGCGGCCGCAGACCCTCAAATGTACATCTCTGAAATTTATCATTGCGGACCGTAGAAAATCCATCGCGGCTACAGAGAGGCACCGCTATCAGCAGAAAATGTCACCGCTGATCGCGGTTATCAGGACTTAAAAATCTCACAAAACACAAATGACCGCAGACCGAGGAAGTCAAATTAGGGCTCAACACCTAGGGTTTCTAATTTTTCATGCATTCTAGCAATAAAATCAACATTATCAATCCCACTAGGTGTTTAGTAATCAATTCTAACTATGTTAAACCTAATCTAGTTACTACTATAGAACCCTAAGTCAAAATTAAGAGAAAAAGGAAAAGAAGAAGTAAGAACTATCAATTTAAAAGTAAATAATTACAAAATTAAAGACTAAGGATTGATTGGAATTACCAGATGTGAAATCTGAGACAAATGAAGTACAGTTCTTGTGTTTGTGCAAATTAGGGTGTGGATGAATAGTGTGTTGTGTTGTTTGGGAGTAAAATGGGCGAAAAGTGTAAAAGGGTCTAGGACCACCTATTTATAGAAAAGACCCAGGGCCCACGCAGTCTTACCTACCAAGGCCATGGTAAATCACTGCGGACCGCGGTTGTGAAGTTCAGAAGGGCTATTGTTTTGAGACCACTGCGGACCGCGAAAAATGCTCTGCGACAGCGATAAGTCACTGATGACCTCGAAAAATGCATCACGGCAGTAGTTGAAACTTCAGAGAACCCCCACTTTGGACTATTTAGCACTAGTGACCGCAATCAAATTCTGTCCCCGCGATAAGGCCACCGCGGACCGCGAAAAATGGAGCATGGCCGCGGTCCAAACTTCAGAGAGTGACACATTTTTCCAACTTAGTCCTGCACTGTATCAAATATCCCTATACACATCTCACAACCAGTTACTCTAAAAAAATCCTATACTAAGAGGAAAATCAAAGAAAAACACATGGATTGCCTCCCAAGAAGCGCCTGATTTAACGTCGCGGTACGACGCAGGTTACCATCAATCACTTGAGATGGATCATTGCCACCACGTGGCTGTCATCAAATTTTCCAAGATAGTGCTTCAGTCTATGCCCATTAACTCTGAAGATCTCACCATTTTTGATTTTCAAATCAAAAGCACCAAACGGAGTCACAAGCACCACCTTAAAAGGTCCACTCCATTTTGACTTATGCTTTCCCGGAAATAGTGGTAACCGGGAGTTGAACAAGAGAACCAAATCACCTACTTTGAACTCCTTTCCACAAGAATATTTGTCATGTAAGTACTTCATCTTGTCCTTATACAAGGACGAGCTGGAATAGGCATGGAACCGGAACTCATCAAGCTCATTAAGTTGCTCCACCCGAAGATTTGCTGCAATATCCCATTCAAGATTTAACTTCCTCAAAGCCCACATAGCCTTGTGCTCTAACTCAACCGGTAGATGGCAAGCTTTCCCAAACACCAACTGGTACAGAGACATACCAGTCGGAGTCTTGTAAGCAGTCCTGTAGGCCCATAAAGCATCATCCAATTTCTTGGACCAGTCAATCCTATTTGCATTGACGGTCTTTGACAATATGCTCTTACCTGTTGGAGACTTCAACCTGCCCACTAGCTTGAGGATGGTAAGGGGTAGAAACATTGTGATTGACACCATACTTTGCAAGCAAAGTGTCAAATGCCTTATTGCAAAAATGAGACCCTCCATTACTGATGATTGCTCTAGGAGTGCCAAACCAAGTAAAGATACTCTTCTTGAGAAAAGCCACAACACTCTGGGCCTCATTGTTGGTAAAGCCACGGCCTCAACCCACTTTGAAACATAGTCAACGACCACCAGAATGTACGTGTTGCCACATGAACTCACGAAAGGGCCCATGAAGTCAATGCCCCACACATCAAATATGTCAACCTCAAGAATAGTGGTGAGAGGCATATCATCCTTCTTTGAAATACCACCTGCTCTTTGGCACTTCTTCACAAAATCACCCGCACCTTGTACAATGTAGGCCAATAGAATCCACAGCTAAGCACCTTTGAAGCTGTCCTTGCCCTACCATGGTGACCACAGTAGGGAGAGGAATGATAAGCATCAAGAATACTCGGTTGCTCCTCGTCTGGAGCACATCTTCGGATCACACCATCATTGCAAATTTTGAACAGATAAGGCTCATCCCATTAATAGTCCAAGCTATCCCATTTAAGCTTCTTCCTTTGGTTAGAAGAGAGCTCACACGGAACAATACCAGTCACAAGAAAGTTAGTAATATCCGCAAACCAAGGCGCGCTATTCATAGATATGGAGAGAAGTTGCTCATCAGGGAATGAATCATTAATTTCAACGCCATCACAAGGCCTCCCCCCTCCTCCAAACGGGACAAGTGGTCCGCCACTTGGTTTTCACTCCCTTTTCGATCGACAATCTCAAGGTCAAACTCTTGAAGCAATAGAACTCATCTCATCAATCTCACCTTGGAGTCCTTTTTTGTCATCAAGTAGCGAAGTGTTGCATGGTCAGTATGAACTATCACCTTGGCCCCCATGAGATAAGGCCTAAATTTCTCCATTACAAACACAATTTCTAGCAACTCTTTTTGCGTCACCGTGTAGTTAACTTGAGCATCATTCATTTTCTTGCTTGCTTAATACACCGGTGAAACATTTTGTTGACTCTTTGACCCAAGACCGCTCCTACCGCAACGTCACTTGCATCACACATGAGCTCAAAAGGTAAGCTCCAATTGGGTGCGGTAATAATGGGAGTGGTTGTCAATTAGTACTTGAGAAGTTCAAAAGCTTGCATACATTCATTGTTAAACACGAACTTGGCATCCTTTTCCAATAACTTGCACAAAGAGTTCACTACCTTAGAAAAGTCTTTGATGAATCTTCGGTAGAACCCCGCATACCCAAGAAAACTTCTAACCCCCTTGACTAAAGTAGGAGGAGGAAGTTTTGGGATCACTTCAATTTTAGCCTTGTCCACCTCTATACCATTCTTTGAAATCTTATGGTCGAGGACAATGCCCTCCTCGACCATAAAGTGGCATTTTTCCCAGTTAAGCACAAGATTGGTCTCTTTACACCGGGCCAACACCTTGTCAAATACTTTCAAACATTCATCAAACGAGTCACCCACAACACTGAAGTCGTCCATGAATACCTCCAAAATGTCCTCCACCATGTCGGTATATATGGCCATCATACACCGCTGGAAAGTAGTCGGTGAATTACACAAACCAAATGGCATCCTAGAAAAGGCAAAGGTGTAATACGGACAAGTGAAGGTTGTTTTCTCCTGATCTTCCGGAGCAATCAAAATATGGTTGTACCCGGAGTACCCATCCAAGAAATAGTAAAAGGAATGCCCAGCAAGTCTATCTAGCATCTGGTCAAGAAAGGCAATGGAAAGTGATCCTTGAGGGTCACTTTATTCGACTTGCGGTAGTCCATGCACACCCTCCATCCTATGACAGTCCTGGTAGGAATCAATTCTTTTTGCGCATTAGTAACCACCGTCATACCACCTTTCTTCGGCACACCTTTCTCGCGTCGAAGTCCAAGAACTATCCAAGATGGGTTATACAACCCCTGCATCCAACCACTTGATCACCTCCTTTTTGACAACCTCTTGCATAGCCTCATTCAACCTCCTTTGGTGTTCCACAGAAGGCTTGGCATCATCTTCAAGAATAATCTTGTGCATGCAAAAGGCGGGGCTTATCCCTCGGATATCATCTAGAATCCATCCAATTGCCTTCTTCCATTTTTGGAGCACCGTTAATGTGGCATCTACCTGCATGTTAGTAAGACAAGAGGAGAATAACTGGCAAAGTTGAACTAGGGCCTAAGAATTCATACCTGAGGTGTGGAGGCATTGGTTTCAACACCAACATGGGAGGTTCCTCGATTGAGGGCTTTGTTGGTAGAGTCTTTCTATTCTCAACATCCAAAGAGAGCCTTCAAGGCTCATAAGAGTAAGAGTTCATTCCATACAAAGCATTGACACACTCCACCCGGCCTTCATCCTCATTGACATCAAGGTTCAACAATACTGCTTCTAGAGGATCCTCCACATTGATCATTGCACTAGTATCATCAACTATCAATTCCATGACAAGATCCACAAAAGAGTACACTTCAGTACTGTTTGGCTGATTCATTGATTTGCACACATGAAAGACCACTTTTTCATCACCCACCCGGAAGTGAGCTTCCCTGCTTCCACATCAACTAAGGCCTTCCCAGTTGCAAGGAAAGGTCTTCCCAATATGATTGGAACCTTATAATCAACCTCGCAGTCCAAGATCACAAAGTCAGCAGGCAAATGAAATTATCCACCCGAACAAGAACATCATCAATAATACCAAGTGGCTTCTTCATTATTCTATACGCCATTTGTAACCTCATTAAAGTAGGTCGTGGTTGACCAATACCCAAAGTTTTGAAAACGGAGTAAGGTATCAAATTGATACTCGCTCCAAGTCACATAATGCCTTTGCAAAATCTACACTCCTAGTGGTGCATGGAATGGGCGCCGGGATCTTCAAGCTTTGGGGCCATCGAGTGCACAATTGCACTTACTTGGTGAGTCATTTTGATGGTCTCACAATCCATGGATCTGTTTTTAGTCACCAAGTCTTTCATGAACTTGGCGTAACCTGGCATTTGCTCAAGTGCTTCCACCAACGAAACATTGATTGACAAGCTTTTCATCATCTCTATGAACTTCTTAAATTGGTTCTCATTCTTTTTCTTTGCAAGCCTTTGAGGGTAAGGTGGAGGAGGCCTTGGAAAGGGAGCCTTAGCCTTGGGCACTACCATTTCCGGCATGTCTATCACGTGTTCCCTAGACGGGTTCACGTCATTTTGAGTCTCCACGTCATTATCATGAATATCAATCCTCACTTTGGTATTCAAATTCTCTTCACTCACTTGCTCATCAACAATAGGAACATCAACATCTTGTACTTCAACCTCATCATTCACAACTTCCTTTTTCTTGGAAGTGTTCACTTCACCACCTCGACCACTTCTAGTAATCACCGCCATTGCATGCCCGGTATTGTTCCCACCCTTCGGGTTTACTACTGTATCACTAGGTAGAGCCCCCTTAGGACGAGTATTCAAAGATTGCAAAATCTGTCCAAGTTGAACCTCCAAATTTCGGATTGAAGTATTGTGGGATGCCAACTAGGCATCAGAGTCGGCGTTCTTCTTCATCATTTGTTCAAACATCATCTCAATCCTTCCCATCTCATTGTTCGACGAGCTAGGACCTTGAGAAGGAAGTGGGGGTGGGTTGTTTGGTTGTTGAAACATCGGAGGTCTTTGAAAGCCTTGCCCCCGATTTCCTTGGTTGCCATTATTCCAACCCCCTTTGGTTGTTGTTTCCTCCCCAATTATTATTGCTGCCACTCCAGTTGCCCTGGTTGCCCCAATTCTGATTGTTTTTCCCCCAGTTGCTATTGCCTTGTTGGTTTTAATTCCCCCAATTTCCTAGGGATCTCCATTGTTGTTGTTGGTTAGGAGCATTGCCCTTTTGTCCTTGGTAATTGTTCACATACTACACTTCTTCATTTTGCTCATCATAGCCCTCATCTTGATTGAAACCACCACTACCTTGGTCATATTGATCCAGACTACTTTGACCTTGTTGACCTCTTTGCCGCCTCTTGTTGATCAACATGTTGACACCTTCCATACCATTTACTTGTCTCGGCGCTTGAACTTGTTGCAATTAAGTTTTACCCAACTGGTTCATTGTTGTGGTCAACTCTGCTATTGCTTGGCCATCGTCATGGAGCTCTTTATGCAAGTGAATAATAGTAGGGTCACCCTGTGGCACATTAGCTTGACTTTGCCAAGTTGAAGAAGTATTAGTCATCTTATCAAGAATATCACAAGCCTCTGCATAAGGTAGCTTCATGAAATTACCCCCTGCTAACTGGTTCACCACACACTAATTGGTTGTGTTTATACCCCGATAAAACATCTGTTGAATCATTGCTTTAGTCATATTATTGTTGGGGTATTCATTGACCATAGTTCTATATCGATCCTAGATTTCATGAAGGGGCTCATTTGGTTCCTGTTTGAATGCTAAGATTTCATCCCTCAATGCCGCCATATGTCGCAGTGAGAAAAACTTGGCTATGCATTTATCGGCCAACTCATCCCATGTAGTGATAGAATGGTTGGGAAGCCTCTCCAGCCAGTCCAAAGCTTTCCCTCTAAGTGAGAAAGGGAATATCTCAACCGCAATGCATCCTCTGACACATTTGTTTGCTTGTTTCCCCAACACGTATCCACAAAGCCCTTGAGATGTTTATATGCATTCTGATGGGGAGCACCTGTGAAATACCCTCGCTGCTCCAACAAAGTCAACATCACATTTGTAATTTGAAAATTGCCCGCCCGAATCCGGGGTGGGACAATTGCACTAGCATATCCTACGTTTGGAAGCACCCGAGGAGCGACTCGTGGAGGAGGCGGAGGAGGGTATGGAATATTATCATTGCCCTGGTGGCCTCTCCTTTGAACTTGAGGCACTATAGGTACCTCATCATCAATATTATCATCTACCTCCTCCCTCGGAATAGCATTTCCAAGATTATCGTTGTTTGCCATTTTGTACCTGAATTGATGACAACATAAATTAGTAACACATAAGGAAAGAAAAACAAAACATAGAACTAGTTAGATAGATAGCCAATACTGTTTAGCTCCCCGGCAACGGCACCAAAAAAGTGATCAGGTCTAACCCTACACCACTATAGAGTGACAAGAGCGGTCGATGCAGCTTTTACCCGAGAAGGTCGGGATCGAATCCACAGGGAGCTAGATGTATTTGGAGTTGGATTCCTATCTAATCTAGCAAAGTGTAGTGCTCTTGATTGCACTTCCAATCATTCTTGTTTGTTTGTTACTTCTAATTTTATACTAATGATGCAAGAAATTAAGCTAAGTAGATATTTTTGTAGGGTTTTCTAAATGGGTAAAAAGGCACTAGGGATATGACTTTATCCTAGGTGAGTATCTAACGGGATCTCAAACTTAGGGCAATAATGTTATAGTTGGGATCGTGATATAGTCAATGCATGAAACTACTCACTCTATACCTCTCGGTACTTTGAGTGACTTTGCCCTAATTGGCTTTCTCAAACCCAATTGGGTGATCAATTTGTGCAAGCTATGTTGGCTCAAGTCAGGTATTACTATCTCTAGGTTTAACCCTTTAATTGGAGCTATCAATATCTTGAATACACCCTAATTCCTTGTTGGCCTGAAATTCCTAGACTTAGTCTCTCTTTCTCAAGAAGAGCCTAAGTCAAAAAGGCACAAATTAGTATTTGCAACCACTAATTCAACATAGAAAGCATAGAATATCCATCACCTATAAATATCTAAGCCCTAAAATAAGAGAATCATTAAATACCCATACTAGGGTTGAGCCACAACCCTAGCTAATGGGTTTAGCTACTAATAATTGAAGAAGAATTCATAGATTGAGATGAAGAATAACCCATAAAATGTAATTACAAGATAAGAAACTAAGATTAATTGCTAAACTAGCTACAAAATTACTCAAAATAGGTAAAATTTGCCGTTCACGTGCTCACCACTGACAAGATGACCTAAAAATCTAAAAAGAAAGTATTTATACACAGTTAATTTTTCGGACAAAAATGCCCCTGACGGAGGTACCGCTGACAGTGGAACATGGACCGCTGCAGCGGTGAGGCTACCGTGGCCGCATAAAATCCATCACGGACCACGATCTTCAATATTGGCTCAACTGCAGGTTCTCTAAACTTTTTCTTTGTGAACCGCAGTAAATGGACCGCTGTCGTGGTGGAGGCTCCGCTGCTGCATAAAAGCACCGCGGTCAGCGGTGACTTGAATTCCAAAAATGACAATTCTCTAAATCCTTACCATTGCGGACAACGATAAAAGGACCACAGTCCCGGTGGGTCTTCTGCATCCACGATGGATTTTCCGTTGTAGCGCTGTTTTGACTTGGTTTTGAACTTGTGCAGGTTTCACTCCTTTTTGAGCTGGTTATGACATCCTTGTCTCTTCTTGACCAAACACTGTAAACAATCACAACAAGTTAGCTTTTAGGAATACTTGTACACATTTTTAATCCAAAACTCAAGCAAAAAGGAGCATAAAATAGACTAGAATCCCTAGTTATCACCTTCCTTGATCAAATGCTTGATAGGTTGGCCGGGCGTGGTTTCTAGTATTTCCTCGATGGGTATTCCTGGTACAATCAAATTCTCATTGCTCCAGCGGATCAAGAAAAAACTACATTCACTTGTCCCTATGGTACTTTTGCATTCTCATGGATGCCATTTGGTTTATGTAATGCATCAGCGACTTTTCAACGATGTATGATGGCCATTTTTATCGACGTAGTGGAGGATATTCTTGAGGTCTTCATGGATGATTTCTCCGTGGTTGGAAACTCTTTTGATGATTTCTTGAAAAATTTAGATAAGGTCTTGCATATATGTGAGGAGACTAATTTGGTGTTGAAATGGGAGAAGTGTCACTTCATGGTTGAGGAAGGCATTGTCCTCGGCCACAAGATTCCTAAGCATGGTATTGAGGTCAACAAGGCCAAAATCGAGGTGATCTCCAAACTCCCTCTCCCTACATCCGCGAAGGGAGTGAGGAGCTTCTTAGGTCATGCGGGTTTCTATCGCTGATTCATCAAGGACTTTTTTTAAGGTGGTGAACCCATTGTGCAAACTTTTGGAGAAGGGTGCCAATTTCCATTTCAATGAAGATTGTATAAAGGCATTCGAGTTGCTTAAGTTCAAGTTGACTACTACTCTTATTATCACCGCACCAGATTGGAGCTTGCCTTTTGAGCTCATGTGTAATGCTAGTGATGTTGCGGTTGGAGCGGTGTTAGGGCAAAGAATCAACAAAATCTTCCATCCGGTCTACTATGCTAGCAAGACCATGAATGATGCCCAAGTCAACTATACAGTGACCAAAAAGGAGCTACTTGCTATTGTTTTTTCTATGGAGAAGTTCCGGCCGTATTTGATGGGTACTAAGGTGATTGTTCACACAGACCATGCGGTGCTTCGGTATTTGATGAGCAAGAAAGATTCTAAAGCAAGGTTGAAGCGATGGGTGCTTCTATTGCAAGAGTTTGATCTAGAGATTCAAGACCGCAAGGGTAGTTAAAATCAAGTGGCGGGCCACTTATCCTGATTGGAGGAGGAGGGGAGGCCTCATGATGGACTTGAGATCAATGATTCATTTCCCGACGAGCAACTCCTAGCCGTTTCAATGACCGGGATGCCATGGTTTGCCGATTTAGCCAACTATCTTGTGAGCGGCATTGTACCGAATGAGTTCTCTTCAAACCAAAGGAAGAAGCTCAAACAGGATTGCCTTGACTATTATTGGGATGAGCCGTATCTCTTTTGGATATGTACCGATGGTGTGATCCGACGATGTGTGCCGGATGAAGAACAAGTGGGTATTCTTGAAGCTTGATACTCTTCACCGTATGGTGGTCACCATGGTGGAGCAAGAACGGCGGCAAAAGTTTTGAGTTGTGGATTCTATTGGCCTATGCTCTACAAGGATGCTACTGAGCTTGCCAAGCATTGTGATGAATGCCAAAAGGCCGGTGGAATCTCAAAGAAGAATGAAATGCCTCCCACCACCATTTTGGAGATAGACATCTTCGACATATAGGGTATTGATTTCATGGGTCCGTTTATTAGTTCTTATGGGAACACCTACATTCTAGTCGCGGTTGATTATGTTTCCAAACGGGTCGAGGTTGTTACTTTGCCTAACAATGAAGCGAGGAGTGTGGTGGCATTCTTAAAGAAAAGTATCTTTACGAGGTTTGGTACACCAAGGGCCATTAATAGTGATGGGGGTTCGTATTTTTGCAACAAAGCTTTTGATACCTTACTCACAAAGTATGGTGTCACTCACAAAGTATCGACCCCCTACCATCCTCAAGTAAGCGGGCAAGTTGAAGTCTCCAACCGAGAGATCAAGAGTATTTTATCAAAGACTGGCAATGCCAACAGGAGGGATTGGTCAAGAAAACTTGATGATGCTCTTTGGGCTTATAAGACGGCTTACAAGATGCCGATTGGGATGTCTCCATATTGATTAGTGTTTGGGAAGGCGTGCCATCTTCTAGTAGAACTCAAGCATAAGGCCATGTAGGCTTTGAAAAAGTTGAACCTTGAGTGGAATGTCGCGGCGAACCTAAGGTTGTCACAATTGAATGAGCTTGATGAATTCCGGTACCATGCCTACGCAAGCTCGTCCCTTTACAAGGAGAAGATGAAGTACCTCCATGACAAGTACATCTACAATAAGGAGTTCAAAGAAGGTGATCTTGTGCTATTGTTCAATTCCTGGTTAAGGATGTTCCCAGGCAAGTTGAAATCAAAATGGAGTGGGCCTTTTGAAGTAGTGAATGTAACCCCCTTTGGTGCTCTATATTTGAAAAATAAAAATGATGAGGTTTTTAGAGTCAATGGGCATCGGGTTAAACATTATCTTGGCAAGGTTGATGATGGCCACATTGTGGCGGTTCTTCATTTCAAGTGATTGGTAATCTGCGTCGTGTCGCGACGTTAAATCAAGCGCTTCTTGGGAGGCAACCCATGTCTTTTTATTTCTTTTGTTTTTCTTTTTTATATTAGATAGGCTTTGTTTTGTGCTAACTAGTTTTGAAGTGTATGCAGGAATGGGTATGCATTGCAGGGATTGTGCAAGAAAATTTGGCTAAGTGTCAAAATGCATAGTCTCTGAAGTTGGTATGTCAAAAATGCTTAACAAATTGAGGCCACACACATTTTTGTCCAATCCGCACTAATTTTGTTGCCTCACTTATTTTGTACGGTCTGCAACAGGACTTTACAGAAACAGGTAAGGAGTGCGGACCACATCAAAATTATGCGGCCGTACTCAGGTAAAACTATGGTCCCAACAGGTAAAAATATAAATAGAACCTTTTTCTTCTTTTTACACTTTACGACCCCTGAACTCCCAGCGCCTTAAGAAACTACAGTACACTCCAGTAGCTCTAAATCTTTTTGCGTTTCATCTTCTACATTCTCACCTGCATCACTCCTTACTAGTATGCTCATTTCTTCTTTAGATTTTTCATCTGTTCTTAGCATAGTTCTTTTGTCTAGAGTTAATTGCATGCCTAAATATGTCAATAGTTAGTCATTCTTGCTTAGATCATGTGGGTAACATACTAAATGTTAATTGGGGCTTAGGTAAGTAGCAAAACATGTTTAATTGCTCAAACCATGTCTAAATTGTGAAAAAGTTGCATGAACCCTAAGTCACTGCCCGTAACATTCAAATTTTGCGGCCGCACTCATTTTTGTGCGGTCCGCACTAGAGGCTATGCGGCCGCACACACTTTTGTGCAGTCCATAGCTCTCTGAGTTAGGGATATTTTGTGCATGAATTGTGCGATCCGCAGTGGATTTGTACGGCCGCACTCATTTTTGAGCGGTCCGCACTGATGAAACATCAGAGACCCTAGTAGTCTGAACCTGGGGCTATGCGGCCGCAGTAAAAATTGTATGGTCCGCACTCACTTTTGTGCATTTCGCACTGGGTAGTCTGCGGCCGCACTCACTTTTGTGCTATCCGCACTGCCCTTTTGAAATTCTTTTTCTGCAACTTTGAACAATGATTCTGTATACATTATGAGCTTCAATTCTAATTGATGTCTATTACTCATGTGTTGCAAAAAATGGTTCGATAACGTGGCAAATGAAATATATCAAAAGGTAGGGTAGAACCCTCCTGAAGCTGAGGTCGAGGCAAAAGTAACCTACCTCTAGCACTTTAAAGGGTCATAAGCAAGAAACCAACCACAAGCAGAGTTCCTGAACCCTCCGAAACTAGTAAGTATGTCCCTTCTGGGGAAGCTTCTGAGGGTAACTCCGTGCAAGCACAGCTGGAAGCCCAATCACAACAAATTCAAGACAGATTCCACTTGGTGGATGAGTCATCTTCTGCTGCCTCTTCGTTTGAAGGTTCGGAAGAGGGTAGCCAAGACTCTGAGCCCTCTTCCTCACCTTCTCCAATTGCTCCAATTAATATGGACGATGATGATGATGTCCCAGATGATGGGAGAGGGGGTGATACTATTGTGGGAGTGTTAGAAAGATCAAGGAGGCCAGAGCTATGGGAAGACAGATTTGTCAGTGCCAATGCCTTTTCAAAGTTTAGAGAATGGTAGTCGCAAAGGTCGCTCACTCTTAACCGACAATGTTTGATAAAAGATTTGAACAAGCACAACCCCAATGTCCTTAGGCAATTTCAGGAGCGAAAATGATGGAAATGGTTCACCAACAGTGTCATAGATGCAAATGAGTACCTGGTCAAGGAATTTTATGCAAATGTTGCTCACATCAAACAGGGTACTAAGGTGACAAAAGTGCGGAATCTGAAAATCCGCTTTGACTCCTGTGCACTGAACAAATATGTGGGGTTTGAAGAAGTCGAAGCAGTCTTGGTGGCTTCGATTATGGCTGGGTATCCGATAAATGTTGGAGCCATCATGTCCACCAACATCACTTTAGCTGTCTAGAAGGGTGAAAGATCCTATCCGTACCTAAACTTCCTCACAAAATACTTCAAGGATCAAGGGGTGGAGCCGAAGCATTATGATACAGAAGTAAAGTCCAATAAGCCTTTCTCATAGTACCACCTTAAGGGAGCTGACAACCTGAAATTCAAGGGTAAAGCTACTACCTCCATTGGCCAGTCTGAGGAGCCAGCGGTAGTGGTTACTAATTCGGATGTTGAGCCTTCAACATCTACATTACCTCCCACAGCAGCCGGCCTTTCCACCGGGACAGTGGACATGCCACCATCTTTCACTGCCAGACTATCAGTGCTATTAGCAGTGCCAGCCTCCTCTACATATCCTCAGACTGCGCTACGAGTCTCCTAGATATTAGCGAGTTTCAATGACTGGATGCAGGCAGCTACTACAATGCTAACTGACATATCCAGTGCTGTTGCAACACAGTCCTCTACCCCAGTAGTCCCAGTAAAGCCACAGGTACCTTTGACAGTGGAGGAAACATTGAAGAAAATTCTGGAGAACCAGAAGACCATCTTGGATACTCTGGAGATGCATGGGAAGGTCATTAAGGATTTGGACAAACAGGTCAAGAAAATGCGGAGGTCTCAGGCATCAAAGAAGTCAGTAGAGAAGCTGAGCAAAGAGATTGAGAAGATTGCATCTGCTGGAGATCTACCACTGGATTTACTCATGGAGGGTGACCCAGCAGCACAGACAACAGCAGTACCAAAGGCACCAGAGGCAGCAGCCGGCCAGTCTGAGGAGCTGGTTGTGACTTCCAACAATGCTGATGAGATGATCCAGATGCTCATCAACCAGTTGTCCCTCAACCAGAAGATGATGAGATTCAGCTAGAGGAGCTAGAGGGTGCTATGGATGCCATGGAGACTGAGACCACATAGGGAGTTTCTTCACTCTCGATCCTTCCTTGTTCTTATTTTTATTAATCATTGGGGACAACACTTATTTTCATTTGGGGGGTGGTCTATTTTGATTGATTTACATTGACATTTGGTTTGCCTAATTGATGTAGATATTCATTTCCCTTATGTATATATTCATTTAACTTCGATTTGTATATTCATTTATCTTGCTTTTCGTTGTTTATTTTATAGCTTCTTTAGTTTACTTTTCCTTAGTAGTATAACTTCTTATTCACTTTAGTAGCTTCTTTTTAATTTGTTAGTTTCTTTTTTTATGTTTTGAGTGAACAATAAGTTTTTTGGTTTTCTTAATGCCACGGTTCTTTCCAAAGGTGGATTTTGTGTGAATCGAGTGGCTCTACCCAACGATGGATGGCGTGACAACCTTCTTAAGGGATTGAGTTCATTTTCTTTTATGTTTAGGCAAATATAGTAGTAATGAATAAAAGGGTTTCAAGCATGCCTCACTTGGTACCAATACATTTACCTATGATCGTATGGTTAAAAATAAGTTGTTGGTAGGAAATAGTTCTAGTTGTGACCTCTTGACTCTTGTGTTGACTTAAACAGTCATCGAGTGGTTCAGTCAAGCCATTTGTGATTCTCAATCTTAGCTAGGGTTGTTGTGGGCCCTCGACTCTGTTCTCTTTAGCAATCTAGAAGCGTGAGAGGTGAGATGTTTAGTTGCAAGTCCAAGTACCCGTGCTAAAGATCTAGAACTTGCCCCGAATATTTTTCTAGGCGAAATTCTAAGTGTAGCTTAGTTTGAGAAATGATTGTAGGCTCTCCGTGATCCAATTTGAAATTTGAAAAATCCATAGCCTAACAAAGTGATATCTCTAGTCAACCCATTCGAGCCTAAGCCATTTTTCTTTAAATAACCACGTTACAAGCCTTTATCTATTTTGTAATGACCCTCTCTTGTCACCCAATCTTTCCTTAGAATTCTTGAGAAATAATTGGCAAAAATATAAGTTTGGGGGAGAGACGAGGAGTTTGAAGTGATAAAAAGGTACAAATAAGAGAAAGAAATGAAGAAAAGGGAAGACAAAGAAAAGAAAGAAAGAACAAAAAGAAAAATTCCAAAAAGAAAGTGAATGAGGTAGAAAGTTGAAGGGACCTAAAGAAAACAATGATGAAAGGCATGGAATAAATAGAAAAGGAGAAAATGAATGTCATGACCAAGAAAGAGTGATGTTACGTCTCTCTAGTTCCCCCGAGGAAGAAGAAAATGACTCAAAGAGTCGAGAAAGTATGAGCCGAAAAGAAAAAATAGAGTGCTTAAGGAAGAATGAAACTATTCTATTCCAACAAGTCTTACCTTGGTCCAAAAGCCTTCATTAAGTCCTGCAAAAGCCCTGCATGATTTCAAGTTTAGTGAGCTTACATTAGTGGTGATTTACATAAGGGGCATGCTTATGGTACTTAAAGCCGGGCTTGTGATGTTCTTTTGAGAGAGATGAGCGAACTTTTCATAATCCTTGCTTCGAGTGTTACATTCTAAAGTGAGAGTTGTTAATGGAGAGTAGAGGAGGAGGAGTTTGGGATCCACAATGACCTATGTGAAAGAGCGAGCTTCCTTGATAAATAGAGTCAACTCTTGATGCTCTAGTGTCACATTAGAACTATGGTACTCAAAAAGTCATATCATTGTGTTGTTGATAATTCATATGTGTTGGGGGCAATTGTTGGTCCCTATTGATGCATAATTGATTCACTTTAGACCAGCTGAAATATCCTTTTTCTAGTGAAAGTGGGAATTGTCTTAATTGCTTGAGGACAAGCAAAAGCTTAAGTTTGTAGGAGTTGATAAATAGGGATTTTGACTGCTTATTTGCTCTCTTTTACTTGCGTTTTAGCTCAAAAATGCTTAAAGGTATTCCCAAAAACTAATAAAACGTGCTTGCTTGCAGAAACATTAGAAAAAGAGCCAAAGAAGTCAAAATCCATTCATAAAGGAGTCAAAAGTGAACAAGAGCCAAAACAGGGCAACAGTGCGGACCGCACAATTCTAGTACGGCAGCAGAAAGAAGATTAAGAGAGTAGTCTTTTAGCCAGCTTAAGGAGTGCGAACCATACCGAAATTGTGTGGCCGCAAAATGTCAAGTGCGGCCGCACTCATTATTATGCGGACCACGGTATTGAAGAATCAGAGAGCTGGGATCAAGTCCAAAGTAAAGGAGTGCGGACCACATCACTTTTGTGCGGCCGCAGAATCAGAAGCGCAGCCCCACTCATTTTTATGCGGACTGCAGAAGCCCTGAAGTTCCAAGCCCAAGTTCCCAAGACTGCAGACCGCATGATAATTGTGCGGCTGCAGAAGCTCATTGTGCGGACCGCACCAGAATTATGCGACCGCACAACCTTCGCAGGGGTATTTTTGTCAGATATTTTTAGCTTAGTATAAATAGAAAGTTTTGTCATTTTTAGGTTAAGTTTTAGTTTTCAGAAGTGCACCTGATCCATTTTCTTTACTGTTTTGAGTAATTTTGTACTAGATTAACTTCTAAACATTAAATTTTCTTTCTCTAATCAATTATTATGCATTCTATTTTAATTTCTTCTTGTATTTCTTTATTTTGTATGAGTAGCTAAATCTCTAGCTAGGGTTGTGGCCCAACCCTAGTGTGGGTACTAAATGGGTATTTAATTTTATGGTTTATTTGTGATTGGGTTAGTGATATTTAGCTTTGTTCATGCTTGAATTCTAGAATTAATGGTTGCAAACATTGATTCATGCCTAATTGTCTTAGTCTCTTCTTGAGAAAGAGAGACTAAGTCTAGGAAAACTTGGCTAACAAGGAATAGGGGTGAACTCAAGAAATTGATAGCTCCAATTAAAGGGTCAAATCTAGAGATACTAAGACCTGACTCGAGCATATATCACTTGATTTGTGCAATACCCATTTGGACTTGAGAAAGCCAAATTGGGCAAAATCACTCAAACTACCGAGAGGTATAGAGTGGGTAATTGCAAGTGATTGCTATCTTACGACCTCGACTAATCAAACTTACTCTAGAGTTTACAACCTGTTAGGTAACTATCTAGGTAGAAGTCACGACCCTAGATCTTTTACTATTTGAAAAACAACCAAAACCAAAAATATTGTCTCCTAGTTTCATATTTGCAATCAATAGTTTAGAGTAAAAGTAACAACAACAACAACAACAAACAAGAATGTGGAAGAGTAATTTGAGGCACATTATACAATTACACTAGGTGTATACCTAATCCCATTTCTAACTCCCTGAGAATTCGACCCCGACTCGCGTTGGGTTTTATTATTGCTTCGACTGCCTCACTACCTAATTGTGGTGTGAGTTTGGGCAAAGTCACCCATAAGTCGTACTCTTTTTTCCTCACTTGAGTTTTGTCCCAATAGGGTTTTCTCAAGGAGGTTTTTAATGAGGCGATGAGTGAGACACTTCAAGGTTAAGTACACAAGACCAGACCAATTTTTCATTTCCCGACTCCTCAAGATTCTCCAAGTCGAACAATGAAGGGACTAGATATACTGGGACTAGGACTGGAACGCCATTCAATATCCAAAACTTGTAACGTTCTCCAAAATTGCTCAAGAGAAAAATAATGTAATCAGAGCAACGACGTCAAAGTAATAGAAGTTCTCGTTTATCAAAACTACTGTAATGAATGGTTAAGTTCGACCAAGCTCAAACAACACCTATCAGTCATGGTTTAAAAAAATTTAAGTTCGACCAAACTCGAACAACACCTATCGGCCCTCGGCCACAATTCAGTGAATGGTTAAAGTTTAACCGAGTTCTAACAACACCTATCAGCCCTCGTTCACACTTTAACGAAAGGTTAAGTTCGATCAAGCTCAAACAATACCTGACGGCCCTCGGCCACAACCTAACTTAAAGGGGCGTTCGACTAGCCCGAACAACACCTATCGGCCCTCGGCCGCATCTCAACTAAGAAACATAATCGACTTGTATAAATAAAAGGTCGATATAGCCCAGAGCTATTCGACCCAAAGTCTACGGCCACCTAAAGGGCGACAACAATGAAAAGAATAAAGAAGCAAAACATGCAAGTATATAAGCAAAACATGCAAGCATAGAAGTAAAACATACAAGTATAGAAACAAAATGCCAAAATGAAAAAGGTCCATGTAAAACAAAACTCAACTTTGATATTCATATTTAGACGAAGAGTCTTGTACAAAAGCATTCAAAGACGCCGACAAAAAAAAACACAAAAAAAGCTAATGGCCATCACCATCTCGGCCTCCAGCACCCTCTCTATCCTCGTCCTGCGGATAAGTGGAATCATACCAGGCACAATCATCAAGTGATCTATGCCCTCTTCATCATCCTCTTCGGAACCAGGCAGATGTGTGGTAGGGTCATAGTCACAAGCGACCCGAAACTCGCGATTTTTGACTCGGTCATCCTCGAGAGCCGTCTTAGAAACAGTTACCGCCGTATGCAAGTCATAGAGCACATCTAGCTGGGCTTCAGCATGGATCTACTCCTTGTACAACTCTCGAGGAATGTTAGGATACTTAGAGGCATTTGACGAATTGGGTCATGCAAGCAGTTGAACCTTCTCGGCCTCAAGAGCAGCAACTCGCTCATACAGCTCTGAGTTTTCCTTGTCCAACTCCTCGATCCTCTCCTCGATCCGGTCCTCTTTAGCCCTTGTCATCGATAACATTTTCCCGTTTAGAGCGGAGAGTCCTGTTCGCCAGCTAAAGAATATCGATCTTTCTCTAAGCATCCACTCAGGAAGACTCCACCTGCTCGAGTATCTATTGTTTCTCAGCGATTTCTCCCCGTAGAATATCAATCTCAAGATGACATCCATTCAATTAGCCACGCAATTCAACTAGTTGGCCTGAAGGTCACTACACTGGGCCTCCACACCCTTGCTTAGCTAAAGCTCCTATTCTATTCTTTTTAACGCCTCCTTAAGGAGGCTAAATCTCCCCACAGCCTCCATTAGCTCCTCGCCCTTCTTCTTCAACTCGTCTCTACTCCCTTCGCGAAGTTGCTTCCAAAGGTCCCGGTACTTTGCACGGTACTCTTCGTACTTTCCCTTTAGCTTTACGTAGATGTCTTTTCACCTTTTCTCCCTTCGGCGCTCTCAATCTCCAAAATGATCGTCTACAAATCGAGAAAATACAAGAGTCAAAACCCAGAAATGAGCTAAGGCAAAAAGAAAAGAATGAACAACTAATATGCTTACCCTAAGAGCAAGGCCGGCGATATTCTTTGACAGAGTACTAACATTTATCGCCTTGAAGGTCACACCCACGACGTCAGAATAGAAAGGACCGAGAGCGGGGACTGTCTCCTCGATATTTCTTAGCAAATCACGATCCATTGGGATCATGATGGTCCTCGAGCCTCCCTCCATCCTCACCTCGATTTGGATAAGTCCCTCGTCAGTCATCTTGAGGCCATCAGGGTCCATGTCGGAACCTGGCTCATCGCCCTCGTTGGCGACGTCTTTTCCCTTGTCCTCGTCAGCCGACGAAACATCCATTGGCAGCCTAGAAAATGAAGCTTCCTCCTGTAAAAGCATGCCCTCATTAACTTTTTTCCGGTTGCGGGGCCTCAAAGCTCAGACAAATATCATCACCAACAAGTATTGTCACTGTTTCACATAATGTGAACCCACCTTCCGCTGAATCGACAACCAAAGGAACCCCCTTCCTGCATCCACGGCTTTACTTTTATGAGATCGAAGATCCCCATCACTGGGCGATATTTCGACGTTCTCATCAACTAGTTAAAATAAGTGGGAGCGGGCGCAGCAGCCGAAAGATAGGCATTGGCAGGAGGCGTAACGGTTGAAACAGGAGGGGATATGAAAAATGTAGCGACCCTCCTTCTCCGAAATGTAGGCACGGGGGCCTGACCCACCCCGTGGTCCCTCTGACAGAACCTAGAGAAAAATAGAGGGGAAGAAAATGGTAAACACGACGAACATACACCACATAAGTATGACATCATCGGGAAGAACGAGATTACCTATTGAGGGGAGAGCCGGCTTGAACTTCTGAAAGAAGATCGACCAGTCACAAATCCCCACCGTTTGGGGAGGATCCATCTAACCCAGTCGGCAAGATGTGCTACCAACTAAAGAGGTCGATTAGTAGCTACAGAAAGAAAATGGTCATTTGATCTGCCCAAAACTAAAAAATTTAACGAAGAGAAGAAACACAACAACGTGGACACTTACGTAGGAGGTTCCAAGCCTTAAGGAAGCCGGTAACATCAGATACCACGACATCGGTCCTGACGAAGAAGAAGTCGAGCTAGAATTATTGATTACCCTTGTCATCTATCCTCACCACTAAGCACTTTCCTCCACGGGGGCGAAGATTCAGCATCGTTCCTCGATAGAAATGAGGTGCAAAAATATGCACCAAATGGCGCACTGTGACTTCGACTTCCGCTAGTTTAACGAACTTTGCCAACATCTTGATTACCTTGAAAACGTAGGGGCGAGTTGTGCATGGCACAAGTTATAGTGGCGACAAAACTCTTCTATTAGTAGAGGAAATGGGAACGAGTAGCTGATGGTGAATGGATAGGCGTAGAGGGCACAGTATCCAGGATGGTGGATCTGTACTTCATCATTACCAGCATGAACTAATTCTATGTGGTCGGGGAGGCCAAACTTATTCTTAAGCTCAACTAAGAGCTCAACCGTCATCGTAGATTGGAACTTTTAGGTCGCCACTTCCTATGGTTTGTGGAAGTAGGGTTTAGCATCGAGACATCAATGTATAATCTCCTCAACTGAGGGGAGAGTTTCCTCCTCAATGGCGGTAACAACATCTCCCCTAAGAGCGAGGAATATGATGTCCAAAGGAATGGAGTGATCTTCCACACTAGCATCAGATGACAAGTTTGACATAGTTATGGAGATTTAGAAGGAGACAAAAGAGGAAATCAGAAGTATATCGAAACTGTATAAAGAAGGAAAAAGAATTCCAAAGTAGAAGTGAAGAGAGTGTAAAAGTTTGAATTTTAACAAGACCATCCCTTTTTATAGAGTTTGAGACACCAAAATCAAAAGGGTCTATCATAATTGGCACATGAATCGAAACGGTAGAGCTAATCAAAGGTCATACGAGAATCGATACAATGTGTCGGGAATCAACATCATCATGATGCATGACATCATAACATCACTTCCTTTCTTGTACCAAATGGTTCTAACAAATCACCCGAGAAATTTAAGGGTTTAAAATATGCAGCCTACAAGGAGCTATGTTGCCTGCTCATCATAATGGAGACGACCGATGTCATCTACTCAGCGAACTTGACTAATAAGATGGACATAAATGGGATTATCCGCTCATTGAACTCACCCATGAAGACGACCTCAACAAGTGGAGGGACTAACTATATGGGCCAAAAATTATCCTAGCTATATTTGGGCCATGTCGACACTAAGACAACCCTCAACGACTGCCATGCATCATCAGTATAATTTTAACAAAAGACGAAGATAAGGCCGAAGTCATCTCACAAAGGACGAAGACTAAGTCAAAGAGTCAATAGAGACCGAGGTCGAGGATGAGTACTCTCCTTAACGGAGCAGTAATGACTAGGTTTAGGGTTAGGATTTTAAAGAGAATATTCCAAGAATTTGTACAATTATAAATAGAAAAAGAGGTAGTTATAGAAAGGTATTTGACACTCATTGTAAAAGAACAACACTTTGACATTCTCTAAAGCTTCTTGTTTTATATACATACAAAATAGACCTTTCTCTCAGATCTGATTCTAACTTTTATCCTACGATCCAAGAATACGAATACTCAAAGGTTCATCAATCACTTATCATTATTAGGGGGAATATCACTGAACCCAGCCTTTTTTCGGTTATCTCACTTGTAATTTATTTACTTTTATGACATTATATTTCATTTATCACTATTGAATGTTATCTTCATTGCTCTTGGGCCATTAAATATTGTCTTTGCTGCATAGTTATTACTAAATGATGGCATTTGAGCCATTTTACCGTGAAATCAATCAAACGAACTTTTAGATATTAATATTGGCTAAGGTTAACTCTAATTTGTTAGAAAATCTAATTGTTTAAACCTAAAATCTAATTATAGGACAAACATGATTGAGTTAAAATAAACTTATAAGTCTTTAGCTACATCCTCATGTGGAAAGACAGTTTGAAAAACCTAAACTAACTTAAGGAGCAGGTGCACATGGAGTGGTCTTTTCCGGAATTAGTTTGAGAGACATATTTATTGATGTTCGAAAGCCAATGAGAGTCAACTTGATCATGGTATTGTAGTATACGACCATTTATTTTGAGCTTCGTTAGTATGGCCTTGATGTTAATGGCTTTTATTTATATAGATATGAAGAAAATTTATATATGTGAAGGTATATAACAACACTTACACTTGTAGCAAGCACTTATAGTTCAATGTTTGTTCCTTTCTTGAGTTGTTTATGCTCAATTATATTTGTATAAACAATTACTTCATTGAATGGAGACACCAACACTTAGAATTAGTGTTCTGCTCCAAAATTTAAAAGTATCTCAGAAATTTCTACATATTTGGCTTCGGTTCAAACTTAACAAGTTTGTTTTAGACCTCTACAAACAAATTAAACACAATTTATGATTTGATGGTCAGGTGGGGAGTCTTGACTAAGGATAAAACCCAAGAGTTGGAGGGGCAGTTGTCGGCTATGGGAGCCTGGAAGAGCAGTAGTAACGCGAGCACTATGTGGTCGACGACAATAAACTGTATAAGGGAGGTTGTGAGAGAGGTGTTAGGGGTCTCGACGGGTATCTCTAGCGAGCACAAAGGAGACTGGTGGTGGAATGAAGTGATCCAAAGTAAAATGGAAGCGAAGAAGGCGGCGTACCTGAAGTTAATAGGGAGCATAGTTGAGGAGGAGAGACGAACGTGCATGGAGAGATATAAGGTAGCTAGGAAGGAAGCTAAGCTGGCGGTTACGGAGGCTAAGATTGCGGCTTATGGTCGTATGTACGAGGAACTAGGGAGAAAGGCGGGGAGAAGAAGTTATTCCGGCTGGCCAAGATGAGAGAGAGGAAGACTCGGGATTTGGACCAAGTGATATGCATCAAGGACAAAGATGGTAGAGTATTGATGGAAGATGCCCAGATTAAGAGGAGATGATAGACTTACTTTCATAAACTTTTTAATGAAGAAGGGGATCGAGATATTGTGCTAGGTGAATTGGAGCATTCCGAGAGTCACCGTGACTTTGGGTACTACAGGCGCATCAAGGTTGAGGAGGTCTTGGGAGCTATGCGTAAGATGAGTAGGGTAGAGCAATCATGCCAGATGAAATTCCGGTTGAATTTTGGAAGTGTGTGGGTAGAGCAGGCTTGGAGTGGCTGACTGGGCTGTTTAATATTATTTTTAGGACGAAAAAGATGAGTGGAGGTGGAGTATGGTGGTTCCATTGTATAAGAACAAAGGTGATATCCAGAGTTGTAATAATTATATGGGTATCAAATTACTAAGTTATACCATGAAAGTTTGGGAGAGGACGGTTGAACCGAAGGTGACGAAAATGGTGTCTATATCCGACAACCAGTTTGGGTTCATGCTGGGTCGTTCTACTACAGAAGCTATATACCTTATTAGGAGACTTGTGGAATAGTATAGGGAGAGGAAGAAGGATTTACACATGATGTTTATTGATCTGAAGAAAGCGTATGACAAGGTTCCTAGAGAAGTTCCCTGGAGATGCTTGGAGGCTAAAAATGTGTTGGTTGCCTACATTAGGGTGATTAATGACATGTATGATGGGGCTAAAACTTGGGTTAGGACAGTAGGAGGCGACTCTGAGCATTTTCCGGTTGTTATAGGGTTGCACCAAGGTTCTGTGCTCAACCCATTCTTATTTTCCCTGGTGATGGACGCATTAACACACTATATTCAAGGGGAGGTGCCATGGTGTATATTATTCGCTAATGACATAGTTTTGATTGATGAGTCACGAGCCGGTGTTAATGAGAGTCTGGAGGTTTGGAGACAAGCTCTTAAGTCTAAGGATTTCAAGCTGAGCAGGACGAAGACAGAATACTTGGAATGTAAGTTCAACACTGAGTCGAGGGAAGTGGACGTGGATATGAGGCTTGAATCACAAGTCATCCCAAGTAGAGGTAGTTTCAAGTACCTTGGGTCGGTTATCCAAAGGGTAGGGGAGATCGACGAGGATGTCACATACCGTATTGGAGTGGGGTGGATGAAGTGGAGGTTAGCATTTAGAGTCCTATATGACAAGAAAGTGGCATCGATACTCAAAAGTAAATTTTATAAAGCAGTGGTTACACCGGCCATGATGTATCAGACTGAGTGTTGGCCTGTTAAGAACTCACATATCCAGAAGATGAAAGTAGCAGAGATGAGGATGTTGAGGTGGATGTGCGATCACACTAAGATGGATAAGATTAGAAATGATGATATTCGGGAGAAGCTGGGCGTGACTCCCATTGATAACAAGATGCGGGAAACGAGGCTCAGATGGTTCGGGCACGTACAGAGGAGAAGCCCGAATGCTCCGGTAAGAAGGTGTGAGCGGCTGGCTTTAGAGGGCATGAGAAGAGGTAGAGGGTGGCCTAAGAAGTATTGGGGAGAGGTTATCAGGCAAGACATGTCAAGGCTTCAGATTTCGGAGGACATGACCCTTGATAGGAAGCTGTGGAGATCGAATATTAGATTTGTAGGTTAGGAGGTAGTTGAGTCTTTCCTTAGTTCGTACCTTTGTGAGGCTAGTTTGGTAGGGTTTTTGTGTGTGACAGCTAGTGAAAATGTTGTGTCTTACTACTCTTTCATTTTTCATAGTGCCGAGTCTATTTACTGGCTATCGTTTTTGCTTTGCACCTATTTTCTGGTTTTCATGATGTTGTTATTTTTTCTTATGTTATCTGTTGGTGGTACTGATATTGTCTCTTTTCTTCTTCTTGAGCTGAGGGTCTTTGGAAAACAACCTCTCTACTCCTCGGGGTAAGGGTAAGGTCTGCGTACACACTACCCTCCCCAGACCCCATTAGTGAGATTTTACTAGGTCATTGTTGTTATTTCTCTAGGTTTATTATGCAAATTAATTTCTGCCCATCATATTCAAACTTCTTCAATTGAGATGTGTGTGAACCCGCATACCTAAAAGCCTGTGATAAGTGATAACTAGTATTATGGACACAAAGCCAATCATATTGGATATTTTGCTGCATAGTTTTTCAAAAATCAGTGAAATGATGTTCATAGAATATGAAACAAACTATACTTGCTAAGGAGAAAGAAAATTCATAAATGATGTCAAGGAATAGATGGATCCGCATACTATGAATCGAACCACTTCAAAATTGTAAACATTGAATGGGTTATGATGGAGACTATGGGAGACCCTAAAGTGTAATTGTAAGCGATGACCAATGGTAAAAATTGCACGGGGCACCCTATTTGGTCGCCCCCATTTAACCTATACCTATTTTTTAAAATTTTTTAACTTATACCCACTTTTTAAATAACGTCAGTCCCCTTTCTCCTCCTTATTCCCCTTTCTCCTCCTCCTTCTAACTTTTACCTTTTATGTAGTACGTATTTATTTTTGGTGCTCAACACACATTGAAACAATTTATGTTTGCTTTAAATGTACATCTGTATTCTGTAATATAATACCTTTGAAGTTGTTGTTCTACTCATAATAAGAATTTATGCTGAATACGCTTGTATATTGATATTTCTTTAACTTTATCAGGTAGGTTTAGAAGGGAACTTGTTTAAAATAAAATTTGAATTTAAGAGTTTTAATAATTCAGTAAGCAAGAAATAATTGGAGTTTAAAATTACAAAACGAAAGACAAAAAAGCAGAAGCTGAAGAAGAAAGAAAAGACCTGGAACACACAAGCACTAGAAAGAAAAGAGAATTAGAGCTGAAGTTCGACAGTTACAAAACAAAAACTTCAGCTCTAGAGCTGAAGTTATTTAGTTCTCTTTTCTTTCTAGTTGATCAACCGCGAAACACCAAAAATAGTAGTGATTGCCTTAGGCTTCAGCTCTAGAGCTGAAGTTTCTCAGTTACAATACAAAAACTTCAGCTCTAGAGCTGAAGTTTCCCAGTTACAACACAGAAACTTCAGCTCTAGAGCTGAAGCTTACAAACAAAACTTCAGCTCTAGAGCTGAAGCTTACAAACAAGAACTTCAGCTCTAGAGCTGAAGTTCGACAGTTACAAAACAAAAACTTCAGCTCTAGAGCTGAACTTCAGGCCCGGCTACTAGAATGCTGAAGTTTTGCGTGATTGGCTTTGCTACTTCAGCCCCGTATGCTGAAATTATGCGAAAAAGCGGGTACACTTGCAATTTTTTTTGCAAAGCGGACACAAGTTAAAACGTGACACAAAAAGCGGGTATAAATGCAAATGCCCCTTACCAATGTTTGTGGCAAAACAGAACAAGCCAAAGCAAGGAGGAGAGAGCATAGATGTGGCAACACTTGAGCCTAATGATCCACCTTTTCTACACTTAACCGTCGAAATCTTAATTATTCGGCACAATCTCCATTGAGAATACCTTAAATGCTCGCAAAACGGCAAATACTTGGTCATTGATACCATAATTTGCATAAAACTAGAGTCGAAGTATATATATGTAAAATACCCATTTGTTTCCCTTTTCACTTTATAAAACACCGGTTTAACCAGAAAGGTAAAATCCGTTATCCATGAAAATGTGCTAATGAGAGAGTTTTATTTATTTAGCTTATTATAGAACCCGTTAAGGTGCAATAGGCTTGGAGAACAAGACAAAGTGCGTGACTTGGGCGATGGGTTTTGCTAGGGCTTTGTAAAATCGCGGAACCTCCCTTCGTCGGACCGTCAATCGACAGTCATTTCGTCTCTCTCGAACGTCCAATCCACATTTCCGATTCACAGAAACATCAATGAACGCGGCGAGATCGAACTCCCTCAGCAAGTTCCGGCTGCTGAACCACATACTTCAATCGCCGACCACCAGAGCAGTCTCCACCCTCTCTTCTCCGATTCTAAGGCAGTCCTCTCTTCTCTCCAACCAACCCCCTCCACGTCAGCTCTCCCCTTTCTTCACCTCCGTCCGCCATTTCCGCAACGCTCGCGACCCCAGCGTGAGGTAAAATTCTCGGTCCTGTTTTTGTATTGTTATAATTTTCATTGTAATTTGTTTTCTGTGAGTAAGTTGTGATTTTTATGAAGATATGAAATCCCGCCGCCGGTAAATTGGGGAGTACGAATAGTGCCTGAGAAGAAGGCTTATGTTGTTGAGCGGTTTGGGAAATATGCGAAGACGTTGACTCCTGGAATTCACGTATTGATCCCCTTCGTGGATAAGATTGCTTATGTGCATTCGCTAAAGGAAGAGGCAATTCCTATACCGGACCAATCCGCCATTACGAAGGACAATGTCAGCATTTTAATTGATGGTGTTCTCTACGTCAAGGTTAGAAAACCCTAACTAGCTTTAGATTGAGCCGTTGTTGGTTGTGCGCTCGCGGAAATGAGCTGATGATGTTTGATTTTTGCTGTTTTAACTGTAGATTGTGGACCCTAAATTGGCGTCGTATGGGGTTGAGAATCCACTGTATGCGGTAATTCAGCTAGCACAGACAACTATGCGAAGTGAGCTTGGTAAGATCACACTGGACAAGACCTTTGAGGAAAGGGACACTTTGAATGAAAAGATAGTGGTGAGATTTTTACTAGCAATATTCCGTAAAATTCTAGCCCCAGACCCCTTTATTTCTGCTCATTAATAGCATATGTCCAGTATCTATCTGTTTTTTGATCAGTTCCTTCCACTTATGGTTAGCTGAATCTGAAAATAGAGTAATTTGCCTATGCAATCTGTTGGATGTGATTCTTCACTCTTGAGATGCAAGTTGTTGTATGTGATTATTCATTTTGGAGATTCGAGCTTAGAATTTTTGGTTTGATGATTTACTTATCTTGAATTTTGCAAGTTTCACGTAAAGTTGATCTTATCAAATAAGTGTCATATTAGGTTGATAGATTTACCTGCTAGAACTTTGTTTGGTATGGTTTTTAACAACTCTACCACTCAAGACAGGCTGCCCTCTTTCTTTTTTTCTTTTATGACAGAGGTGTCCGGGCCAACTAATGATGACGTCAGACTATGCCATCGGGTATACTAGGTAACTCTTCCCACTAAACCTTAGGTAGATGGGAAGAAATCACCTAGTGTTTTTTGTCTACGCTAGGATTTGAACCTGAGACCTCATGGTTCTCCTCCCACCTCATTGACCACTTGGTTGCACCCTTGAGTGACTTCAGAATGCTAAACTTGTTGGGAAGCATAGACTTTAGCCAACCAAGCAATTTTTCTCTTAAATTTTTTAAAGCAAATAGACATTGTAAAAGCATGAGCCTTAGTTCACCTAGCGCATGCAATATTAATGCTCCTCTATTTCTGGTTTTGCAACTTGACATTGCTTTAATAAATGGTTCACATCATCTCGCAACCATTTGCACATGAAGCACCAGTTGACATGTGTTATATCCCTTTCATTATATTTTTAGCAGTTAGTATCCCTGCTTTTACTGCTATCCATGTGAACAAGCAAACCTTTCTCAATGCTCTAGGTATCCAAACAGAGAAATAATGGGCATCCACTATCCTCTCTTTTCAGTAACTTGTGTTAGAAGGACTTCCCTAGAAAATTCCACTTCCCCTGCCTATAGACTTCCATGTATCCAGCTTTGATCGGGTGAGATTTGGTCTGTAAGGTAATTTTATCAGATTTGAAGTCCTTTTATCTTTCGATGTTGTATGTTTATTTTGAATCTTAAGTTGTATAATGATCCATCATCTTGTTCTTAGTATAACTGGTCAAATGCTATCCTTTCTGGTCCCGATATGTGGAACATTAGTTGGGTATTTGACACTTAAGATGTCATCCCAACACCATTTGTCCTTTCAGAAGCTATCCTGATCCCATAACCAACTTTAAATGTGACGTTACAGCTGAACTCTTTCCATCTTTTCATGATATCCCTCCATAGTTTGCACTCATAAGGTAGAGTGGTGTTTTTGGTTTTCGGTTTTCCATTCCTCCTCATCATACTTGTCTGCATTCACTTTCTTCTATAGGCTGTATTTCTCATTACTGAACCTCCAAAACCATTTTCTTAAGAGTGCTTTTGCTGAATACTCTTAAGTGTTTCAGCCCGAGCACTCCATACCTTAAAAAAGATGTGACCAACTTTTCTATCACTCTTTCCGATGCATGCATGGTTGGGACACTTGAAAATGTGCTCCTGATCAGGCTTTCTTTACCTCCCTTCGCCAGGTATCTTTTCTGGCACTCTGTCAACCTTCTCAACTTTTTCTAATTTAAGATTTCAAACTGCAAGGCCCTTGTGTGATGCTCGTTATCGATAGTCATAATGCTCATTGTAATGTATCTACTACGTTTATACATTTGGTGTAAATTGCAAATTGTTATGCAATCCTAAGCAAGTTGGGGTCGGCTATATGAATCCTCGTTGTCGTCACTCCATTTAGGCCCATCTTAATCCTGTTGACATGGAGGTTGTATATTAATTATGTACCTGTTGGTAGTTCCTGTTATCCCAAATTACCTATTCTCTTTGTATTTCACTGTTAACTGACTTTTTTTCACTATCAAATTTGTTGCTTTGTTTGTTATAGTGTAGTTATCCTATTTTGATTATGCTTTAGTACTGAGGTGTAACACTGAAGAATTAGTTTATTCAAGTAAAATCATGTCCGATTAGATAGAAAATTGACTTTTTGAAGAATTTGAATATTGTGTCTAGAGGCGGATCTAGGATTTGATGACTACGGGTACCACTATTTTAATGCAAACTTACCACTAGTAAAGTTGATTGAATTAGGGTACGTTTAGTCGGTTTGATCCGTTGAATTAATTCGGTTCGGGCCGTTTCGATCCATTTTGAATTAATTTAGTTCGATATACAAGATTTTTGGTGCATAAATAAATAGGTGATCACCAAACTAAGTAGGTTTTGTCCAATGCGATCTGATTTTCTTGATTCAAATTCTTAATAATATGATTAAAAAATAAAAATAAAAATAAGAATTTAAAATAAAGAAATACACCGCTTCAATCTACATGTAGCTAGATTATTGTTATCTTTGTTGATACTATCATTCTGAAAAATTTGGAAATCAAGGAAAAAATAATACTCTCTCCATTTCAATTTATGTGAACCTATTTCCTTCTTAGTCCGTGCCAAAAAGAATGACCTCTTTTCATATTTGGAAACAATTTACCTTTATGCATTGATTTATAGCCACACAAAATATATGTG
This sequence comes from Nicotiana sylvestris, assembly GCF_000393655.2. NCBI lineage: Eukaryota > Viridiplantae > Streptophyta > Magnoliopsida > Solanales > Solanaceae > Nicotiana > Nicotiana sylvestris. The sequence continues at coordinate 152,756,366 of NC_091059.1, forward strand.
CCTCATTTTACGCCACAAGTTCAAAAGTTTTATCTCTTTCCTTAAACTAGTAGCCCATTCAAATGGGTTCACATAAATTGAAACGGAGGGAGTATATTTGAAGGATACAAAGAGAAAATGCTTAAAATCATGTACAAATAAAGATCTAGAAAAACAAAGCGGAAAGCAAATTTATAATTTAATAAATAATGCAAAGATGAAGATTGAAGAATTAAAAGAAATAAAGAAAAGGAGCAAAAAGAGAAGAAAGAAAAGGGAACAAGGAAAAACTAGCTTGAAAACGTAGACAGTGACTTAGTGAGTATCGACATCGATCCTACATCTTGCAGGTGGAAAGTTGGCACTTTAACCATGGCACCTAGAGTGGATTAGTGACTCCGGGTGCCACTATTACATATGTACCTTTTGTTGTGTAAATTTTCAATACATATATGAAATTTTACCCAGCGTACGGATGGCGTGCCACCCCCAATGCCCTACATAGATCCGCCCCTGCTTGTATTTCTCTGTGTCACATTTTTTGACAATAAGATGTTTACAAGTTTATAGAGAAAAAGTCATTTTTGGGCAGGTGAAGACATTTTAGAAAAGACAGTAATGCTTGCTTGTTTCCTTTTCTCAATCATTTATGGTTTTCCATGTAGTGTTCCTGCCCTTTTTGTGTGTGGTTATTCAGATTGTTTTTCCGTTTTCCCCCTTTTTTGTGTGAGTTCGGTTATTTTATTAATCATTAAAATTTAAGTAAACTACCACTTAAATTAATTCGTCAACTTGACCATTAGGTGTCTAAGAATGATGTTGAGAAGAAACTCCAAGATGACCAACTTACTAATAAATTAAATAGGTAAGAGTTGCTGAGTTAAGACTGCATCCATGATGAGAGTGCCAGTATCCACCTATTACTGATTCTTTCGCCATATTCTGTGGACTGTATGCTTTATGAGATGTCTGACACTATTCTCGTTGAATTGGTATAACTGAGTCCATTGTCGTCTGGCACATTTGAATGCTGAACTGCAACTTTAAAAAGCAAGAATCTCATGAAACTAATAAATGGAAATATCATCACTTCATCTAAAAAAAAAATGGAAATATCATCTAAAAGAAGTAAAGAACTTTATATGCTTAATAAATCGTGTAAAATCAGAGATGAAATTTCGTGGGAAGGGAAGGAGGGTAAAAACAGAACGTAGTTTTGAACTAGCAGTTTCTACTGTTTTTAGCCATAAAGGTCATTGATATTTGAGAAATTGTTTGCTCTGTTATTTAGATGTGCTTCATGAAATCAGAGGAACATCTACAATGAAACGCAAAGTTAAATGAGAAACGACTACTGGTGTAAGGTTTCATACTGATTCTAGTGAAATTAGTTGTGTATTTCAACTTGATAACGTTACTTAGGTATCTCTTTTTGTAGTTTTAATGTTTTGCTCTTCACCATCAAAATACTGCTTTCTTCATCTTCACTTCACTATTTATCTACGCATGAATCCTGAGTCGCTTGTTGAATGGTCATTATCAGCATCAAGTTCAGTACCTGTTGCATATGTTTTATTTATGGCCATATTATGTTAGCTAGGGATCAGTATTAGTACATAAGCCTATTTAGATGTGAGGTGATGGTATGCTCATCTGATCCATCACTCTGTCAAATTTACCTACAGGCTGTAATGTGCAAAATTTTTTGATGTTGATTTTAGAAAGCGTCCCGTGAATGGTTGCATTCTAATTCTGCCACCTATGATGCTTGAGTTTGATACCTCTGATGCGCGCTTTTATTGCAGATGGCTATTAATGATGCTGCACAAGATTGGGGCTTGAAATGTCTTCGATATGAAATAAGTATGTGGGCTATTCTGCTGATTTTTTCATCATTACAAAAATGGTTGTGGCTTTACATTGCTGGATATGTCTGTTATCCTTCTCATTTCAGGGGATATATCTCCTCCTCGTGGGGTTAGAGCGGCTATGGAGATGCAGGCTGAAGCAGAACGAAAAAAAAGGGCTCAAGTTCTGGAGTCAGAAGGTAATAGATCCTCTTCCTGTTGGTTAGTTTGCAAAGCAGTAATTGCTTTAGAATACTGAGTAGTAGTTTTGCTGGTTCAGAGGAAGGGCCATCCCTTATTCTTATGATATCAGGGACGACCAGCTTAATATGTACATGTGCACGTAGATCTATCGAAAAGCTTTACCATCTGTGGCAGCTAACATTAACAGTCAATCTGTTCTTACTAAATGTGTAGTCTACTTACTGTGAATCTCTTTGGCTGATAACTTGGTAAGGCCTTGTATGACCAAAATGATTACCATGCCAATTTAAAATATCAGCTTGCTACTTTTTGGAATTTCAAGTATTTCAATCTGACATGCAGGATTTTTTTATGATGATATTTTTTGACATCTATAACAGGAGAAAGGCAGGCAAATATTAACATTGCAGATGGAAGGAAGAGTTCAGTGATTCTTGCCTCAGAAGCTGCAAAAATGGACCAGGTCAACAGAGCGCTAGGTTTGTTTACTTAGAACTTCACATTTTCCTTGCACTTTAGTGAGATTTAACTTCCCTTGTTCATGGTCAAGGAAAAAGTAGAGTTGTTTTGCTTAGCCAGTGTAACTCTCAAAAGAAGTGCTCGAACTTTTAGAAGGAACTGATTTTTTATCTGCCATAGCGACTGTCGGATAAGGTTTAGTGGATGGGATAGGGTATGTGTGTGTGTTCTCTTTGGTTTTAAAGACTATAAATGGTGTTCATCATGGTCATTACAGTGCTTTAATGTGGTGCAAGGTGTTTCAAGTTACAGATAATGTTTTAGTCCATTAATGCCCTTTTATTTTTTGAGACTATCAATCTCAGCTTTCACTGGTTCTCCTCACTCACTTTCTCTCCTTATTGATTGAAACAGGTGAAGCGGAAGCAATCCTCGCTAGGGCACAAGCTACAGCAAAAGGGATAGCAATGGTGTCACAAACCCTTAAAGAGCATGGTGGTGCAGAGGTGAGGTTCTTTGAACAACAGTAGTGCTGGTCCTGATCCGGCAATGGGTTATTTCCTTCTTCCTTCTTCCACCCTATCCCTTCTCTTCTGGCAGTTCTGAAAGTGGAACAGCCGGCTGCTTTCATACTTGTAATGCACCAACTTACAGCAAAGTGTTCTCCATAACGTGTAACAAGAATTGAAGAGACATAATTAATGAAATCCACTTAGTAACTTGGATTTTCATATAAATTTGATTGTACCTTCGCCAATCTGTAGTCATGCTTACAGCTTTCAGTATTTGGTTTGTAGGCAGCAAGTTTGAGAATTGCAGAGCAGTATATCCAAGCTTTCAGTAATATTGCAAAGGAGGTGAAGCACAATAGTTACATTATATTTGTGTCAACTGTCATGAGTAAGTTATTTGCTAACATTCTTATTGTTTCTGTTTGCCTTTCTCAACTTTGAAGGGCACCACGCTGTTGCTTCCTACAAGTGCTGCTGATCCTGCTAGCATGATGGCTCAAGCTCTTGGCATATATAAAAACGTAGTGGGCAAGAATTCTGGCACTGAGCTTCCTGGGACCTCTCAATCTAAGTTGACCAGAACCACCAGGCAGAGTGATTCATCTGCAGTCGCTGGCGATGACAGCTCTCTTACTGCGAAATCTGCTGATGAAGATCATCTGGGTGACCCTGTTTTCTCTTTGCAAAGCCACAAAAAGGATGATTGAGTGTCAATGGAGAAGTTCTGATTTCTATTTTCTTAGTTTTGGGGAGTATCTAGCATTACATGCATCTAATTCCTGAGTAGGTAATATGGCAATGATAAGAGTGCCTATTCTTTTGGCATAGAGCTCTGACTTGCATTGCATCATTTGGCGATAACTGTGTTTTTGAGGATGGCTGCTATGTTCTGGATAAGATATTTGGAATGTAGAAAAATGGAGAAAAGAAAATAGTAAAGAACTTACAGTTACCTGGCTTTAGTCCCCCGATTATGTCTTTACTTGCTTGAAGTGTTGGGTAAGGGCATTATACTAGCTGCCTCTCCTTCGAGTTCGAAGGGTGAAGCATTTCCACAGGTTTAATTTTTTGGAGAACATCAAAGGTGTCTTTTGCATAAGAATCTGTCTTCTGATTTCCAAGTTATTAACTTCTACTACAAAATAAGTGGAACTTGTACTTTCTTTGCACGTGGATTTTGTTTTTAATTTTCTCTCCACAAAGTGCTGGCCTTGTTAACCATAAAACTACCTAGTAGATTGCTGTGTTTTTGCAAATGAATCCAGTTGAACTTGGTCGAAAAGCCACAAAGACAGTTGCAACAATTGCACCCTAAATGCTGACACAGCCAATTAATAGAACAAGCGCGTTTTACTGTATTTTCAATATCAATTCTACTAGTATCGTGAGGAAGACTAGAATATGCAGCTTACTGTAAGGCTCGAAAACAGCGTCGCAAGTTTCATTGTTCAATATTTTGTCCAGCCTATCACCTCTCAGGACTGAGATAAGGTAGGAAATATTTGCATCGTTTCTATAACGTGATACGACATCAAGTTCCATTTAACTTAGTAACCAAGAATACAGTTGGAAATACCAATCTCACCCAATTCCTAACTCCTCTTACACCCCCTCAAAACACAGATACACAAACAAGGGGAATGGATTTGTGGATAATAGTTTTTCCATTCAGATGTCATGATCTCCCTTATCTCTGTGCGTGTGCTGTGTGTGTGTGTGTGGGGGGGGGGGGGTAACAATAATTTTATGACTCGGTATAACTTAAAGAATGCTGGAGCGAAATGAGATCATGGCCGGAGAATGCTATTAGCTGGGTTATGGCCAGCAGCTAGAGGATGAGTACGGGGTGGGGAGAGAAAGGGGAACCGATAAACCAAGGGAGAAGGTTAGTAAGCAGTAGCCTAGAAGGTGAGGAAGAAGGGGGCTCATGAAAATGCTCAGTTTATCTTTGCTCCCGGCTATTCCCTACAAGGAATGGCAATTCTAGACAAGTAGTGACAGAACGAAATGACATTAAGGACAGAGTAAATCAAGAATAGCAGAATGCAAGTGTAACGAAACAGCAAAATTACCTCCACTTTGGGTCAATGCATTGTACCAAACTGGCCATTAATCATTTACCAGAATTTGAATTGAATAAAAAGTATTCAATCAAACATTGCCCAGCCAAACACCAGACAACAGTTGAAAGACCGCAAAGAAGAACATCTTAGATTGAGCTGATCCAAATGAACAGAAGATTATAGTGCATAAAGGCAGACTGGTTCTTTAGAAGCCTAGCAAGCCAATATCTATTGCTTTCCTCTGAGGTTAAAGTCCAAACTGACCTATCAGCCATAAGAACTTAAAGAGAGAAGTAAAGCTACAGAAGACACGTCAACGACGATCTTAATCTCAAGAATTGACTCAACTATCTCTTGATCAAATTTCTCACATATTCACAATCTCCTTCTTAATAATGTATATCCCTATTCCCATACAAGAAGACCCGTCTATAACGATCTTAACCTCAAGAAGTGACTCAAACTATATCTTGATCAAATTTCTCACATATTCACAATATCCTTCTTTTTAATTAATGTATATCCTTATTCCCATACAACAACAACTACTGCCCAAAAGTTCAATAACTACTACACATCACGCTATATGAATCCTCCACATCATTCCCCTCTGTTGGGACAATTTCATTCCAACACCTACTTTCATTTCTGTATTTCAACAAACAATAAGTTCAATAACTACTACACATCACGCGTTCATTTCAGGCTTATGTAGAATTTAGTGAAGCAAGGATGAGAAATTTAGTGATCTCATGACTATTAAGGCAATTAAGATAGATATTTCAAAAATCAGAGAAGCAAGGATGAGAAATATCTAAATCTCAGAGAACTGTATTAATCCAACAAAAAACAGGGCCAAATTTTAAAAACTAGCCGCTAATTCCCCTCATGCATACAGAAGATACAAGTATATTATACAAAAAATATACAATCAAGTCTAACCTAAATCAAGCAACGAAGATCAAACTTATATAAGCCCAGAAGCAACAAAGAAACCCGATCCATCATAGAAGCCCAAAGAGTCCAACGAAACCAAGTAACACGAGCCAAACAATGTGAACCAACAGCAGGGCCTGACCCGAAACGGAACCCGAACCTCCGTTTCCAACCTCGCACATCCCTGTTTTCGCAACACGCACACCGGCACATTGCGCATCGGGGCAGCCGCACCAGTACGTCACGCCGTTGACGCCGCAGACCGGGTCGGGTCGGAAGCAATTAACGGGGCAGAACTCGGGCGGAGACGGCGGCGCGGGGCAGATGTCTTGGTTTCCTTGATCAGAAGGCAAAAGAAGAACATTCATTTCATCTGAACGGACGGTAAAGGGGAAATAGACGACGGCAAATAGCAGGAATATGACGAAGGGTTGAAAAGAGGAAATTTTAAGGAATTTCATAGTTGATTTTTTTTGGCGAGCCTTTGTTGTAAAGCTCGCCTTCCACTTTTACAGAAACCCTAGCTTAAGAAATTGGAAATCCTAGAATTGTAATTTGGGGATTTCCGGTGATCAAAGGAAAGTATTTTGAACAGAAAGACAACGTCTAATTTTTTCCTTTATTGTAATGACTCCGTCAAATTCTATGGTTGAAAAATAAAACAGGTATGATTGGTAAGTAACCTACCTGTAATTATAAGGTGGACCTAACCAACCAAAGTTGATATTCTTCTAATTTTCTTTTGCTTCTTTTCTTTCTTTCTTTTTATTGGTTTTCTTTTCTAACAGCAATTATTTGTTAGCCATTGACAGGGTTGTCCACGCTGGATTCCTTATAACAATATTCCTAAGTGAAATTTTCTTAATCCACTTAGTAGGGGCACATAGTCGAAGTTTATTGAAAATATAATTAATTATGGATAGAAATGAGCTTAATGTTGTTTTAGTGCCTCTTAGAATTGTAAATGCCTATGTCAGCTTAATGCTATGTGCGTAATCACCTTAATCGACATAGGCAAATGTATCAGGGTAGGTACGGGTTCAATCGCACCCATAAATTTCGGCGCAGATCATAACTTTAAGTGTATGTTTACCGTGAAAATGGTAATAACAATTAAATTTGTTGATGGAACTCTAAAATACGTGATCTATTTTTATGCTAGTTGTTAAAGCAGTTGATGCTAGATATGTGAAGATAAGAGATGAAACGCGAGCTAAAGTAGAGTTATAACCGAACCGAGGGGTTAGCTATTCGGGCCTCGGACTGGCCGATGAGGGGCCTCGAGGTCGATGCCTGGGCTCGGGCTCGAGCTATCGGGGATAACCGGAAAAGGGCTAACAGTTGGGATATAATCAAGGGAAGCTCTTTATGGCCAATATCAAACAATAAATGAAGAACAAGTACGAAGCCAACAGATAAGAGCAATAATATCGAGAGAACAAATTAGAGAGAAAAGAGAGGATTCTTCTACTCCTGCAGATTCTCACATTGACTATGGTAGTTAGCTGCCTCTTGGCCTCCTTCAATGCACATACAGTGTTTTTATAAATACTCTCTTTCTTCTTTTCTATAACTCATTGTGTGCCTAAATCCCTGAAAAAGTTTGCTCTTCCTTTGCTCTCGTTCTCTCTCAGGAACGCAACTCTTTTTCTTCCTCCAGAATCTTCTAGGGATGGCGAAAACTTCGGCCTCTGCTTCCCAGGAGGTCGCCGGCTCATCCTCTTCATTTCTTTATCAATGCAAAGTGGCTACACCTCCTCATGCTGAGGAATGCGTCCTAGGATCTTTTGCGATGAGCTCTGATTTCTGTCGTGCCCCTTTTTTCCCTCCGCGGAGAGGAGTCCGGGTTTCGACATTCATGGAGGTGTGATGACTCATTTCCTTTTTGGGAATTGGGTATTGTGTTTTCGAAGAGTCGCCACCTAACGATTTTTAAGGTGCGTTAGGGCACCTACACGGTTTATCTATAACTACGTTTGATAACCAGAGATAGGGTAAGGGCTTGAAATTATCCTAAAGGAAAGGTGTTAGGCACCCCTCAGGATCCACTAGTGTGGTTCCCGACCAGATAGTTTTTTTTGTGAATTTGTGCAATTCGCAAATAAACAATTGAGGCTCAAATAAGAGGGGATTTAAGTTTAAATACACAAATGTTTGAAAAACGATTAATAAAAAGCAAGGTTTTGAAAAGAGTTATAATCTAAGCATGTTTATGAATATAAAGGGGGTGCCCTAGGTTTGTTTATCAATGCAATACCCGGTATGACACTCCTCAAAAGAGGGGATACACGTGGTATTAGCGCACCGGTCATTATATTCATATCTACTCTTTCCCGCCCCGTGAAGGTAATTAAAGCGAGGGTTGATCTCGACTCTTATTGCATGCTGTTACCCGTCCCTTCCTATCAGTCCCGGAGGAATTTAGGATTCATATTCCTATAAGAAGGAGGTTCTAAGCAGACCCTCATGTTTAAAGGCAAAATACTAAAGCGACATACAAAAACATACAAGACTGCAATTTGGGGGGGGGGGGCATATAAGCAAGTAGAAGGTTCAGTTATACCTCCATAAATAATGCACATTGACAGCATGACTTATACACAGTTAAGGTCTGAATTCAAAATCCTAAAGCAGGGTATTTAAGTGGTAACATCAGAACAAGATTTATCAGATGACTCAGAAAAAAAGTCTTAATTAGGTTTGCCTACTGATTTTTAACAGTTAATAATTAAACAAAGGCAATTCCAATTTATTTAAGTTATTACCTAAGGCTTGCCTAGGTGCAAAACGAGATGCAACAGTTGTTCCAAGTCAGTAAAACAATTTGGAGGTTATTTTGATTACCTAAAATATGTTGTTCTAGTTGCAGAGACTGTTGCCAATTTTATTCAGAAAACATCACACCGAAAATTATTGCTTTACTACCCTTTCATGAATCAGTAGTTAACTAAGCGTTTTAAACAGAATGCAAACAAAATCCTAGAATATGGTATCTAATATGCACATGCAAATTACAAGGTTGTTGAAAACTGAATCCCTAAGGCATGATTTCTAAATGTACACAAGAATTGCAGAATTTTTGAAATAACAACTTTTTATACCAGTGTTGTTATTGCCCTAGGAGCAGGATTTCTAGGTGATAGACATAAAGCATGGACTAATGAATGAAGTACTGAAGCAAGAGAACATAGATTTTAAGAACATGGTTTTCTAATGCAGGTATGAATCCTAAACATAGTTTCTATTGCACAATTAGGAATATAAACCTAATAACATACTTTCTACCCTTTAGCAACTATAGCATGCATATTTTCCCATCCCTTTTCACTAGCTACCTCAATACTTGTTTACAAATTATTATAGACCATGTGATAGAATTACATAAGAAAGGAAAAATAAGAAGTTACAACTATAGGAAGCCTGATTCTGACTTCCTCTCTGAGTTATGTAATAAACCACCTCAAATGCCAATATTGTTCCCAAGCCTTTCTCATATCTGGGTGTGTCAGAGTTCCCTAAGGACCTCAAAGGTTTCCAGGCAGTGCTCACACCCAGATTGCATAACCAAGAGAGTGAGTGCAGTATAAAAGGGCCATCTTTTATGTGTCCAGGTTCAGAGGGAGCTCAAGGGTCCCAAAGCAAGGCTCACACAAAATGGGGTAGAACCTAGTATTCTAAGAGTACATGTGAGAGTGCTTAACATAGATTCAAGAGAGTTGAGTTGGAAAACAGTTTTGAAAAATGATTGGTTTGAAGTAAATTTGCAACAACAACAAAAGAGTTGCTTAGGGGAAAATAGTTTTGAAAAGGGGCAGGGAATTAGCACATGCAGAATAGGTCCACAGTACAACTTCAGCAGTTACAAACAGGGAAATAGGGGGTTGGGGACGTAGAGGACCCAAATCAAAAACATATAATTAGTCATGAATCAAGTACATTAGGACACATGCTAGTTGAGAGACATAAACAAGAACAAGTAAACATGTTGATCACATTTGGAACAAAGGAGGACAGAATTTTAAGCATGCTGAATAAAGCAGTAAACAAAAGGTGCAATTTAACAGCATGAGCCATTAAGTTAGTGCAGAAAGGGACAAGGATTGAGAAACAAAGGAACACATAAAGTTGAGTTTCAGAATTTAAATTGAGAACATACCATTTGAAGGAGCAAAGTGCAAAAAAAGTAAAGCAACGAGAGTTCCATAGTCGAGCCTTGGCTTTCAGCCGTCTAGACAAGGCACTAGCACAAGTAGTAGAGAAAGAAAGAGAGTTTGAATGTGTAAGTGTGTGTTTTTGAAGTCAGTTGTTCGTGTGTTTAGAGAAAAGAGGGTAGGGTATTTATAGCTTTGAAAACGAGTAGAAAATAAGGTAACAACTAAGAGTTTAACACAAATATGGAAATAATCACAATTAGAATCCCATTAATACAAGTACTTCCTTTTAATCAAGGAATTACTGCTTAACGGATACCAATAGGGATAATTAAGGAAAGAAATTAGTTTTGAGAAAGATTGATTCTTATCATATAAGGGGGTAGTAAAGGTATAGAGTAAATAATTGAGTCTAAGCACAAAATATACTTAATTTTGGGAAAGGATTAGTAGGATAAAACATCACAGCAAAGGAACGGAATCAATCAATTTAAACAAAACAAGTAAAACTAGGGGTTTATAAGAAAACCTTGAAATGAAATCGTAACTTAAGGAAATCAAGATCAATCAGGAAGGGGTCAAGATTCTGCACTTCAACATATAAATAGAAAAAAATGAACAGGTGTATCAGACATGCAGGGCCAAACATATTGACAAAAAGGAGCAAACTATATGAACATAAACATACAGAAGTGACATGAATAGGCTAAGGACTATTCAAAGCATGGTAATCAACAAGGTCAAGCACTCATGGCTCACACATAGAACCAAAGTAAAGAAACCAGTCTAACAAATAGCAACAAGTAAAGGAGATCAGACCAACACATGGAAAAAAGTAGAGGAAGTCTTTAAAAACTCATGGTAACAAATGAGAAAAGTTTTAGGAAATTAGAGTTTTAACAAAAACGGTAAGAACTCAGAATCAACCAAGACAGACAAAGGAAAGGATTTAACCATGAAGAACTCAATCGAAACAGGTATACATACAAATAGACAGTTTCAGGACACCGGGTAAAACCAAAGATACTTAGGGTTTTAACACGATAAACTAGGTAGAAGAAAACATAAACAAATCATTTAAACATAGTAAAATCATAAAACAACACTAAAAATCGGAGAATAGATCTTTCAAGAGAGGTTAAGAAAACCCTAATCGTTGAAGACGAAGAGTCGCTTTGAAAAATCGGAAAACCTTTAAGGAAAATACTTAAGAGGTTCATAACATACACAGATCTAAGACAAATCTGAAAGAAAATCAGAAAGCCTTTAAAGTTAGGGTTTCGGAGAATCCAAAAAAATGAGTAAGACTTCGAAAGTTACCAATCTAGCCGGAAAAGCCATGGATCTGACTCGGACGGCCATGGAGACCCGGGAAAACACCATAGATAAAAATTGAACAAAGACTGGACTAGATCTCTTTGATATCCTTCCATGAAATTACAAAAACAGGCAACCAGGAGACAGAGGAGACCGGTACACGTCTCAAACAACCATGAGAGTCCATGGATTAGGTGAGAATCGAAGGGGATTAGGGTTAGTTTGGGTGGCCGCGGCTAGGGTTTGAATGGGTTTACAGAGAGGATTGGAGAGGAAGGGGATTCAAGGGCAGCGGGTTGGTGGAAATGATTTAGGTTAAGGGGGTCGTTTGGGTTTATTTTAGGCAGGTAGAATGGTGGCCGTTGATCTGAATGATCAACGGCCCAGATTAAATGGGGTAGGTGGGGAACCGGGTTTGGGTAAGGTTTAAAAGGGTTAGGGTCGGGTTTATTAGAAATTAGGCCAGGGAATTGGGTTTTGATTTGGGTTAGATTTGAAAGCCAATTTGACTCAAATTTAAATAGCCATTTTTTCCCTTTTTTAATTTATAAAAAATAGTAAATGGTTTCTAAAAATTAATTTAAAAGGAAAAAATGATTTATAACACATAAATAATAATTTAAAAATACAGGTCCCAATTTGTGTGTAAAAACATAATTAAACCTTAAAAGGGCTAATATTGCAATTATGTGCAATTTAGCTTTAAAAATACTAAATAAAATTGTAAAAATATGTAAAAAATAATTTAGCCATATTTTGGAATAACTATAAAAATTCAATAGAAGAATTATCAAAAATAATAATTTTGGAATTAATTATTGGGAATTTTATGGATAAAAGAGGGAAAATAAATCAATTTAAGAACCTTTAAAATTATGAAAAAATAATAAAATCCTTAGTCATGCTTATATATGCATATACATGCTATTTTGAAGCTATTTTTGTATGTTAAAAATATATAGGAAAAAATTGGGTATCAACAGCTGCCTCTCTTTACCCGGGAAGAATGAAAGAGTTTTCGGGTAAAGAAATGATGGCCAATTTTGACCGAGCGAAATGGTTTGAAGAAGATTTAGGCCGCACCCTGGTTTCTAAGTTGACTATATATCCTTGGTGTTACAGGAATCATGTTGTATGTAGTTCAGGATCTATCGGTGGAGTATACCGATGAAAATATTTCAAGAGCGGACGCTATATCTAGGGTTGGGTGAGTGAATGGTATACGGGAATGATTAGGTTTGATATGGCCTGGGGGAACTAGAGCGGGACGCTCCTGCCGGGATGGTCGTTGCTCGTCGTCTTTCCTGCAAATAGAAGCAATACAAGCGTATACTGTGCATAAGTTTAAACATGATGAAAATTCCCGTTGGACCATGAATGTTGTCTTCGGACGATGAGGATGACGTCCATAGACCATGATGTCCTGGGCCATGAAGCATATAATAAAGGATTCGCAGGCCATGAAATGATGTTCTCAGGCTATGAGGATGGTGTCTTCGAACTATGACGCCTTTGGATAAGTTGGCGATATTTCAGCCCATGAAAGATGCAGTAGTATGATGCGGACAAGATAGAGCTTAGTATTGTGAATTGAATGGAAGAGCTTAGCCCGTAAGAAAAGTGAGACAAATAGTGCTTGGTTTCGAAGAAAAATGGTAGGCAGAGCTTAGCCTTGGAAGGCAGAATGATAGCCTTGTGCAGAAATGCAGATGGAGACAGCATTTAGTCTCGGAAGGCAGAATAGTAGCCTTATGCAAGAATGCAGATGGATACAGCACTTAGTCACGGAAGGCAGAATGGTAACCTTATGCAAATTGGAAGGCAGAATGGTAGCCTTATGCAATGCAGATGGAGACAGCGTTTAGTCTCGGAAGGCAGAATAGTAGCCTTATGCAAGAATGCAGATGGAGACAGCACTTAGTCTCAGAAGGCAGAATAGTAACCTTATGCAAATTGGAAGGCAGAATGGTAGCCTTATGCAACTGGAAGGAAGAATTGTAGCCTTATGCAAATTGGAAGGCAGAATGGTAGCCTTATGCAAATTGGAAGGCAGAATGGTAGCCTTATGCAAATCGAAAGGCAGAAAGGTAGCCTTATGCAATGCAGATGCAGATGGAGACAACGTTTAGTCTCGGAAGGCAGAATGGTAGCCTTATGCAAATTGGAAGGCAGAATGATAGCCTTATGCAAAAATAAAGTAACAAATGGCAGTAGAGTTTTCTTAGCTGATGGCAGATTGCGGCATTGTGATTATTGAGAGCATTGTGACTACAGAGCATTTCTTGTGTGTGCTGATAGCAAATGTTGGCAAGTGCAACGGTTCGGAGAGTCATTTTCTTGAACAATGTTTGTTCCATGGGCATACAGTATGTTTAATGATTTCGCAATCCTAGTGCTTGCATCTAAAGAAAAATCGTGAGTTTTGTAAGGGGGAGGTTAGTTCGTATCCCCGCTGGCTTTTGCTTGACTCGTTTGGCTTTGATCTGGTGATATCGTCTATATTATTGGGGTAGCGTTTCTAAACAAAGTAGTTTCAATAATAACATGCATGATTTTCGTAAAAATATGACATAAGTGTATAATAAAAATAATTTTTAGATGAACCGACGACTGTGACGTAGCTCGGTACATTGCAATCTCTCTTGATACGGAATTTTAAGGGTCCCCCTCAAAATTCTATACCAGTTTAGTGGGTTGACATTTCTGATTGTTGCTCGTGCGACGATCGATTGAAATTACTTCGAAATTTTGAGGGTCCTCCTCAAAATTCTGCCCCAGTTTCCAATTGTGGGGGAAATGAAATTTTTATTGAGTTGTGACCGAACCCATAGGGCTGCCTACGTATCCCCTCTTAAACGGGAATCAGGTCAGGCGTAGTTCAATTTGCATCATATATAAAGGAAGCATAAAGATTACACATAGTAACGCTTGACTACATCTGAATTAATCCGCTTTGGCCAGACTTCTCCGTCCATTTCTACAAGTATGAGGGCTCCTCCTGTTAAAATCCGATGAACCATGTATGGACCCTTCCAGTTGGGAGAGAACTTCCCTTTGGCTTCATCTTGATGCGGAAAAGTTTTCTTTAACACCAGCTGCCCCGGTGTAAACTGTCATGGCTTGACTCTTTTGTTGAATAATTCGGACATTCTATTTTGGTAGAGTTGACCATGGAAAACTGTATTCATTCTCTTTTCGTCTATGGGCTAGTTGCTCGTAACGACTTTTTACCCACGCTGCGTCGTCGAGCTCAGCTTCTTGTATGATCCTTAGGGAAGGAATTTCTACCTCAATGGGAATGACAGCCTCTGTACCATAAACCAGCATATAGGGGGGTTGCCCCGGTTGACGTGCGGACTGTGGTGCGATACCCCAATAGAGCAAATGATAACTTCTCGTGCCACTGTTTATGCTTCTCTATCATTTTCCTCAATATTTTTTTGATATTTTTGTTAGCGGCCTCTACAGCTCCATTCGTTTGAGGCATGTAGGCTGTGGAATTCTTGTGTCTAATCTTGAAAGTTTCACACATAGCTTTCATCAAGTCGCTGTTGAGGTTTGAGCCATTATCAGTGATGATTGACTCTGGAATCCCGAATCGACAAACAATGCGATCGCGGACAAAGCCTGCCATGACTTTCTTAGTCACTACTTTTTAAGATGCTGCTTCAACCCATTTGGTGAAATAGTCGATGGCTACTAGGATAAACTTGTGTCCATTGGAAGCGACAGGATCGATTGGTCCAATAACGTCCATTCCCTAGGCGACGAACGACCACTGTGAGCTTGTTGCATTGAGCTCGCTTGGAGGTACCTTTATCATATTTGCATGAATCTGACAGCGGTGGCATTTCCAGACGTACTAGATGCAGTCTATTTCCATAGTCATCCAAAAGTAACCAGCCCGGAGTATCTTCTTTGCTAAGACAAAACCGTTCATATGTGGACCGCAGGTCCCAGCATGAATTTCCTCTAGTAGCTTGGACGCTTCCTTTGCGTCAACACATCTTAATAGTCCCAAATCAGGAGTACTCCTATACAGGATTCCTCCGTTGTGAAAGAAGTTGTTGGACAATCTCCGAAGTGTGCGTTTCTGAGTAGGATTCGCAAGTTGTGGGTACTCTCATTTTACCAAATATTCCTTGATATCATGAAACCAAGGCTTTCCGTCTGCTTCCTCTTCAACATGGGCACAGTAAGCTGGGTGATTATGGATTCTCACCGGAATGAGATCGATGAAATTTTTGTCTGGATGTTGTATCATAGATGAAAGGGTAGCCAATACATCAGCGAACTCATTCTAGATTCTGGGAACATGCTGGAATTCCGTCTTTGTGAACCTCTTTCTCAATTCATGTACATGATGCAGATACTGAAGTATCTTGGAGTTCTTGGTTTCCCACTTTTCTCGTACCTGATGTATAAGTAAGTTTAAATCTCCAATCACTAGCAGCTCTTGAACGTTCAGGTTAATGGCCATTTTGAGTCCTAGGATGCAGGCTTCATACTCGGT
Organism: Nicotiana sylvestris; assembly: GCF_000393655.2. Taxonomy (NCBI): domain Eukaryota; kingdom Viridiplantae; phylum Streptophyta; class Magnoliopsida; order Solanales; family Solanaceae; genus Nicotiana; species Nicotiana sylvestris. The sequence continues at coordinate 152,772,347 of NC_091059.1, forward strand.
CATATTGTTGGTGCAGGGGAATCTGAGTTTGGCAGACACCGGATAATGCTGACCAGTTTCTGACACTAGGACTGCTCCTATGCTAACTCCTTTGAAGTTTGCTGCTCCATCGAAGAACATTCTCCAACCGTCATAGGATTCTGCAATGTCTTCTCCTTTGAATGATACCTCTTCATCAGGAAAATACATTTTCAGGGGTTCGTATCCTCCATCCACAGGGTTTTCAGCAAGGTGGTCTGCCAGTGCCTATCCCTTGACTGCTTTCTGAGTTACGTAAACAATATCGACCTCACTCAACAGGATTTGCCACTTGGCCAGCTTGCCGATGGGCATGGGCTTCTAAAAGATGTACTTCAAAGGATCCATTCTCGATATGAGATATGTAGTATAAGCATAGAAGTAATGTCTCAGCTTCTGAGCTACCCAAGTCAAAGCACTACAGGTGAGTTCTAATAGAGAATATCGGGCCTCGTACAGGGTGAACTTCTTACTGAGATAATAAATGACTTGCTCCTTCCTCCCCGTTTCATCATGTTGCCCTAGAATGCAGCTGAAAGCTCCATCTAATACTGCAAGGTAGAGTAATAAGGGTCTACCTGGCTCGGGCGGGACTAAGACCGGTGGCATTGACAGATACTCTTTGATTTTATCGAAGGCCTTTTGGTAGTCATCGGTCCATTTGGTAGCGGCGTCCTTCTTTAACATCTTAAAGATTGGATCGTAGATAACTGTAGATTGTGCTATGAATCGACTGATGTAGTTAAGTCTTCATAGGAAACTCATCATATCCTTCTTGTTCCTTGGCGGTGGCAATTCTTGAATGGATTTGATTTTTGATGGATCCAGTTCTATTCCTCGGTGGCTCATAATAAGCCCAAGCAATTTCCCAGCGGGAACCCCAAACACGCACTTTGTAGGGTTCAGTTTCAGGTTGTATCTCCGCAGTCTATTGAAGAACTTCCTCAGATCTTTCATGTGGTCAGTGGCCCTCTTGGATTTGATAATAACATCATCCACAAATACCTTTATCTCCTTGTGTATCATATCATGAAAAATGGTAGTCATGGCCCTCATGTAGGTGGACCCTACATTCTTCAGGCCGAATGTCATCATCTTGTAGCAGTACATTCCCTACGGTGTAATGAAAGCCGTTTTCTCAGCATCTTCCTCATCCATTCAGATCTGATGATAACTAGCGAAGCAATCTATGAATGACTGTAGTTCATTCTTGGCGCAATTGTTGATTAGGATGTGTATATTTGGAAAAGGGAAGTCGTCCTTCGGACTAGACCAGTTGAGATCCCGTTAGTCGACACAGACTCTGACCTTCCCATCCTTCTTTGGCACAGGCACAATGTTGGCCAACCATGTCAGGTATTCTACTACTCTGCGAACCTTAGATTTGATCTGCTTGTTGACTTCTTCCTTGATTTTCAAACTCATATCAGGCTTGAACTTTCTGAGCTTTTGCTTTGCCGGTGGACACATTGGATCAGTTAGCAGTTTGTGAGCCACAATGGACGTACTTAGACCAGTGATGTCATCATACGACTAGGCGAATATGTCTTCATACTCCTTTAGAAATTCTGTGTATTCTTTCTTTTCTGATGGCGATAGGTGAATGTTGATTCGTGTTTCCTTGACGTGTTCTACATCTCCCAGTTTGACAATTTCGGTCTCGTCCAGGTTGGACTTAGGTCTGTTCTCAAAGTTCTCAATTTCTTCGACAATCTCGTCAAATATGTCATCTTCCTCTGAATCAATTTCCGTTTGTTGCGTTGTCTCATTGCATGTCAGAATCGTTGGTTCATCAAGATAAGTAATAGTAATGTCTGAGGCTCGTCGGGCTTTGGTTGTCCTGATGGTCCAATTATTGAGATATGCCCCTCTGCTCACAGCCTGTATGGGAGGGCCTTCCTCCCCCTCCTCCTCGAGAATAACACAACAATCCATATCACTGTCTTTTATGAACAAATTCTTTACTACCGCAAACGCTTCTTCTTCTTCTAACCCATAAATAACATCAGCCTATTAGAAAGTCTTCTCCAGATGCGATATTGGCTGCTCTAGTGGATAGTAAGGACCGTGCCATGGTGGAGACCAGTTATTGAATTCTTCCCAGGTGTAATCATATCCCAGACTAAAGGTAGTGCCATGTTTCTTGAGTTTTATGGGTTTAGAGATTCCTTGGAGGTTCTTGTCGAGCCCTTTGCCAGGTTCGTACCCACTCCAATTTAGTATACTCTTGATTTTGTTATCCAACCATTTGTCTTTGTCGATAGCATTTACCCATTCAACGTGGTGGTAAGTCTCTCCACCCAGCTTCCTTCTTCCCTCGATCGTCGGAATAGTCTAGCGACTGTATATAGGTTTGCTACTGTCGCCGTGAATGATCACTTCCTAGTGATTCCATTCGAACTTTACTGCCTGATGCAGCATTGATGCTATGGCCCAAACAACATGAATCCACGGCCGTCCCAGCAGCAAGTTGTAAGATGATGGCACATCTATCACCTGGAAATCGACCTCGAACCATGTTGGTTCCATCTGCAAGCATAGTTTAATCTCACCGATGGTGGACCTTTGAGAACCATCGAAGGCTTTCACATTGATTTCTCCATCTTTTATCTCATTTATCCCTTTACCGGTCTTCTTGAGTGTTACAAGGGGACAAATGTTAAGACTGGAACCTCCATCGATCAGGATTCTGGTGATGAAATAATTCTCGCATTGCACGGTGATGTGTAGTGCTTTGTTGTGCCCCAACCCTTCAGGTGGTAGCTCGTCCTCATGAAAGGTGATCTTATAGATCTACAGCACTTGTACTACCATGTTAGCCATTTCCCTGCCAGTGATGTTACTTGGTATGTATGCTTCACTTAGCACTTTTAACAAAGCATTCTTGTGTGCCTCAGAATTTTGCAGCAAAGAGAGAATGAATATTTGTGTTGGTGTCTTGTTTAACTGGTCGATGACCGAATATTCCTTGGCCTGTATCTTCCTCCAAAGGTCGTCTAGACCTGTCTCAATGAGGGGAGGCCGATTGGAAGCCTGCTTGCTTGATTCAGCTAGGTGTTCAGGGGTATAGACTTTACCAGTTCTTATCATACCTTGTGCAGCGACAATTTCTTCGAACCTGACCTTGCGTTTCCTTCTTGCCTCGGCTGTGTACTTCCAGGGTACAACATTTGTATGGAATAGTGTCATGGTTGACATCGCCACTAGGATTGGCATGGTTATCCTTACTTTGAACGGAACATGTGCCTTGGGTGGTAAGACTACAACCTCAAATGGTGCGGGTGCATTTTCTGGAGACACAAATTCAACCTCAATTGGTGCTGGTGACTTTGCGGATGATATTGCTTCAAACTCAAGTGGTACAGACATATTCACCTCAGCGTCCTCAGATGGTTGAATCTGGACTATGATTGGATTGAGAGTAATTGTTGGTTTCTTTGGGTCATCACCTTCTGCGATCAACCCGATTGATCCCTCGGATCCCAGTCATCTTCTACTTCAATCATGTGGATACCTCCACCCTTATGGTCTAGCAGAGGGTTTTTGCGGACGTTCAGAGCAGGTTCTTTTGCCACAATGATCTTGTTATCAATCAAAGACTGTATCTTGTCTTTCAAGGAACGACATTCATCGATGGTATGCCCTTTCATGCCGGAGTGGTATGTACATGATTTGTTTGGGTTAACCCACTGAGAAGGATTCTCAGGGGTTGCAGGGATGGGGGTGACATAACCAGCAGCTTTGAGCCTCTCAAACAACTGGTCGATGGGTTCAGCGATGGCTATATATTATTTTGGAGGCCTGCGATCAAAATTAGGTCGGGGTATAGGGAAATTTTGGCGTGTAGGGGGTGATTGATAATGGTATGGTTGAGCATTATAAGTTTGGTAGACATGAGTGGGTTGGGAGTATCTGGGTAAGGTAGGTTGATACGTAGGAGGTGGAGATGACTGATAAGTTGGTAGCAGAGCTTGGTATGAAGGTAAGGGCGCTTGGTAATTTGGGGTTGGCTGGTATGTGAGTGGAGGTGTTGGATAAGTTTGGTATTTGAGGGGAGATTTGGTCCTCTATGCAACCATCACAGCCCTTACGTCCCTTTTCTTGGACACACCACCGGATTGTAAGACCTTATTTGTAGCTTGGAAGGCCTCAAAGTTTGTAACCATACCGCTTTTGATACCTTCTTCAATTCTTTCACCCAATTTTATAATGTCGGAAAACTTGTGGTTCTCAATCATCATCAGCCATTCATAGTATTGTGGGTCCTGAGCCCGGACAAAGAACTTGTTCATTTGTTCCTCTTCCAAGGCAGGTCTGACCTTAGCAGCTTCGGACCTCCAATGAGTAGCATACTCGCAAAACGTCTCCATGGGCTTCTTCTTCAGATTCTGTATATAGAAAACGTCTGGTGCATTTTCTGTATTAAACCTGAATCTATCCATAAAGTCTGATGACATGCTTACCTAACTTGACCACTTCTTGGGATCTTGGCTGATGTACCAAGATAATGCATCTCCCTTCAAACTACTCATGAACAGCTTCATGCAGATCCTTTCATCTTTCCCTACTCCAACCAGCTTGTCACAATATGTCCTCAGATGGAACCTTGGATCACCCGTACCATCAAACATCTCAAACTTAGGAGGTTTGTACCCCTCGGGCAGTTCGACATCAGGCTGCATGCAAAGATCCTCATAGTTCAACCCCTCGATTCCTTTGCTTCCCTCAACGCCCTGAATCTGGTTGGTTAGTTTCTTAAGTTCCTCGGCCAAGTTCCTAATAAGCAGATCCTTTTTGTCAGACTCAAGTGTGCATGAGATAGGTTGGGTGAAGTGTGGTATGGTTTCCACGTAGATAGGAGTGTTATGGTGGACTGGTGTATGGGTGTGGAAATGGTCGTTTGTAGAGTTCTAAGGTTCTGGGATGAGTAGTAGAGTGTTGTTTGGGGTATAGCAGGTGTTACATTGGTTGTTTGGTAGAGCTGTGTGATGGTGAGATGCGGGATGATTCTACTGTTTTGGGATATTTTGAGGAGGTGTAGGGTTTTGAGTGTTGGGGAAGTTGACATCTGGGGTGTTGAGGGAAAATGATAGGCTTTCCAGATTCCGAACTTGATCGAGCTCTTCTAGGAACTTCAACAATTTATGTTCAAGTTGTGACACATTCTCGTTTGGAACCCGAATACCCTGGCTATTGGTGGCCTCAACCCGTTCAGCTATGTTCTCCTTCCTAATGTTGCTTAAATTTTCCATTTTGCCTTTGTTCTTGCCTTTGATAGGACTAAGAGGAGGAGTGGGTGGAGATCCCTTGGATCTTGTGGAATAAGATGATGATGCCAGAGTGCACGAACTAACATTTGAGGAGGGGAATAATAAAAACAAAAGTGAAAACAAAAAGGTAACCAAGTTAGTGAGGGTGATAAAAAGTATTGCAATATTTAAACACATAGTACAAGAATGTAAAGTGTGTCCTAACTTGGGAACCTTTTTGTGCCCGAGGTAGGCCTAGCGATAAATTTATTTGGAGAACTTAGAATGCTAAATGCCTCATTTTATTGATAGAAATAGATGAATCCCAAAACGAAACTAAATAAACAAGAAATAAAAGTCATTTATGGTCATTGGCCTTATTACATTTATAAAGCGAAAAAGATAAACTCCTATCTACTTGGTCCCAGAAGGACCTTTCCCAGATTCGGCATCCTTGGCTCCATCGAACAGCTTCCCTAACTCGCGAAGACCCAGCAACAGGTATGCTCTGGCTAGATGTCTGCCTTTGGTCCCTTCAGCCTCTTGACAATCTTCAACCCTTTTGAGAAATTTTCTTTCCAGTTCTACTATGCCTCGCTCCAAGTACAACCATGTCCGTCCATTCCTCAATCATCTTCTGGTTGGACTCTTGTATCTCGCGGTGTTCTCTCTCGTACTCACGGATCCTTTTTCGCAGCTAGTTGTACTTGACTTGCGCCTCGGTCTTTTCATCTATAATTCTGTGACCTCAAACGAACCCTGGCTGGCCCAAACCATCATGATTGTCTTACAGCCAACCTGAATAGAAAGAAGTACAATCGGCATGATATCTGTCTGGCTCGATGGTGTCTTTCCCCATTGCGATCTTGTAGTGCAACATATGTTGGGTTGGCACTTGTAGGGACTATCACCATTTTGGAAGTCAGCTCTGAAATGGCTCATCTTGTCGACCCTGGTATAACTTGCTTCCTGCCAGCTTGCCTTATAACTCGAAGAGGGACGTAAGGGTATGTTCCCCTTAGACCAATTAGTATCAGGAAAGGTGCATCTCTGGATCGGGCGATGAACTCCTCTGTCTGAAACCACTCGAACATCCATTGAACCTGATCTTCGGTCAGATTATCAAATAGCTTAACCCATCCTTTGGCATTCTCAGGCTGAGCGAACATGTCGGGGATGTAATTCATTGGCTTTGGATGGTGGAAAGTGATGTGATCATCCCAGTCCCTTCGCTGAATTTCTTGTCGGTATTCACCCCTTTGGAGATGTTCCATGAGCCAGAGTTGAAGTAGTAAATTGCAGCCTTCGAAGTATTTTGCTCCTCGTTGACACTTCTCTAAGGCTCGGTATATGTCTGTAATGATCATGGGCATAATTCTGAATGTTTGCCCACCAATCCCCTCCATTAGGGTCTTAGTTACCATAGCCAGCCTAGTATGGATTCTCCTTTTCTTCATCAGAAATACGATCATACCCAAGAAGCAAAACATGAAGACGAAAACCCTACGATGGATGTGTCCCAAGGACGTGATGGCAAACTCGTCAGGGTAGGTACAGTAGGATTTTCTGCAACCGTACCTTTCATATAAGTAGTCAAAAGGGATGTATGATTCCTTCAAGCATGTCAATTCTGCATTCTTTTTCAAACCCAATATTTTAAGGAAACTCCTGCTTGTGCGGTTTTCAGGCATTAGCAGGCCCGGAGTCTCCCACACCAGTTCGGCCAATCCTCCTATATCCTCTAGCAAAGGTGTCATTTTAATATCCTCAAAGTGGAACACGACCCTTTCACAATCCCAAAATAATGTGGCAGCTTCTACGCTCATGTTGTTCGGTTGGATCTCCAGGAGGGATGGTAGATTTCCCAGATATTTTTTGACGAGAGTTTGGTCACTAGAGTGTAAATCTCTCAACCAGCTTAGCAATCTTGGGTAGATGTTGGTGACCATGCCAAATTTGGGGATTTCGTGCCTCATATTTCTGCAAGGCAAATAAGGTTAGCCCCTTATCCCCACTAGACTCGACTATTTAATATCAACAATTAGCATGAAGCATTTAGCTCTTCAAATAAATTCACAGAACGTGATGATGTCCGTTTTGGTTTAAGGAAACCCAGTGGACTTTGGACAAGGCTATTTTAAAGGATCATTATGTGGACAATATAACTGACCCAGCTAGGTTTGACCATGATGCATGCACAATTTAATAGAGTAAGGCTTCTATGGGGTTTTAGACTGGTACCCTTGAGAGAACAACCCAAGGGGGAAGGCACAGAACTGTCGACTGCGCAGCAGATCGACTAGTTTTACCGCAAATATGCCTTTCCGAATTTAGGGTGTAATGATATAGGAAGAGCGCAACCACTCATCAAGCGTTGCTATAGTATTTGTTTGGCACGACTGTAGTATGATATTTGAGCATGATTATGCAGTAATTAAAAGCATGTTGACATGTATTTGCACATTAAGAAAGTGATAAATACAATAGTTTCATAATTTAAAGCAACAATAAAGGAAAGAAACAAGGAAGATATGTCAGTTTCGCTTTTGAAGAAGAAATTAAATGCTTTAAAGAAATTAAACAAGTAATTGCACATAGGGAGGTACAAATTCACAAGAACAATCTGAAATGGTAAAAGCCTAAAAATCCCCATCGGAGTCACCATGCTGTCGCGCCCCTTTTTCCCTCCGCAGAGAGGAGTTCGGGTTTCGACATTCATGGAGGTGTGATGACTCATTTCCTTTTTGGGAATTGGGTATTGCATTTTTGAAGAGTCGTCACCTAACGATTTTTAAGGTGAGTTAGGGCACCTACATAGTTTATCTATAACTACGTTTGATAACCAGAGATAGGGTAAGGGCTTGAAATTATCATGAGGGGAAGGTGTTAGGCACCTCTCAGGATCCACTAGTATGGTTCCCGACCAGACAATTTTTTTGTGTGTATGAATTTGTGCAATTAGCAAAACAAGTGAGGCTCAAATAAGAGGGGATTTAAGTTTAAATACACAAGTGTTTGAAAAACGATTAATAAAAAGCAAGGTTTTGAAAAGAGTTATAATCTAAGTATGCTTATGCATATAAAGGTGTGTCCTAGGTTTGTTTGTAATATGGATCATATCAATGCTATACCCGATATGACACTCCTCAAAAAAGGGGATACACGTGGTATTAGCGTACCGATCATCATATCCATATCTACCCTTTCCTGCCCCGTGAAGGTAATTAAAGCGAGGGTTGGTCTCGACTCTTATTACATGCTGTTACCCGTCCCTTCCTATCAGTACCGGAGGAATTTAGGACTCCTATTCCTATAAGAAGGAGGTTCTAGGCAGACCCTCAGGTTTAAAGGAAAAAATACTAAAGCGACATACAAAAACATACAAGACTGCAATTAGGGGGAAACATATAAGCAAGTAGAAGGCTCAGTTATACCTCCACAAATAATGCACATTGACAACATGGCTCATACACAATTAATGTCTGAATTCAAAATCTTAAAGCACGGTGTTTAAGTAGTAACATCAGAACCAGATTTATCACATGACTCAGAAAAGAAGTCTGAATCAGGTTTGCCTACTGATTTTTAACAGTTGATAATTAAACAAAGGCAGTTACAATTTATTTAAGTTATTACCTAAGGCTTGCCTAGGCGCAAAGCGAGATGCAACAATTGTTACAAGTCATTAAGACAATTTGGAGGTTATTTTAATTACCTAAAACATGTTGTTCTAGTTGTAGAGATCGTTGCCAATTTTATTCAGAAAACATCACAGCGAAAATTATTGCTTTACTACCCTTTTCATAAATCAGTAGTTAACTAAGTGTTTTAAACAGAATCCAAACAGGATCCTAGAACATGGTATCTAATATGCACATGCAAATTACAAGGTTGTTGAAAACTGAATCCCTAAGGCATGATTTCTAAATGTACAAAAGAGTTGCAGAATTTTTGAAATAACAGCTTTTTATACCAGTGTTGTTATTGCCCAGGAGCAGGATTTCTAAGTGATAGACATAAAGCATGGACTAATGAATGAAGTACTGAAGCAAGAGAACATAGATCCTAAGAACATGGTTTTCTAATGCAGGTATGAATTCTAAACATGGTTTCTATTGCACAATTAGGAATATAAACCTAATAACATACTTTCTACCCTTTAACAACTATAGCATGCATATTTTCCCATCCTTTTTCACTAGCTACCTCAATACTTGTTTACAAATTATTACAGACCATGTGATAGAATTATATAAGAAAGGAAAAATAAGAAGTTACAACTATAGGAAGCCTAATTCTGACTTCCTCTTTGAGTTATGTAATAAACCACCTCAAATGCCAATATTGTTCCCAAGACTTTCTCATATCTGGGTGTGTCAGAGTTCCCTAAGGACCTCAAAGGTTTCCGGGCAGTGCTCATACCCAGATTGCATAACCAAGAGAGTGAGTGCAATATAAAAGGGTCATCTTTTATGTGTCCAGGTTCAGAGGGAGCTCAAGGGTCCCAAAGCAAGGTTCACACAAAAGGGGCAGAACCTAGTATTCTAAGAGTACATGTGAGAGTGCTTGACATAGATTCAAGAGAGTTGAGTTGGAAAACAATTTTGAAAAATGATTGGTTTGAAGTAAATTTGCAATAACAACAGAAGAGTTGCTTAGGGGAAAATAGTTTTAAAAAAGGGCAGGGAATCAGCACATACAGAATAGGTCCACAATACAACTTCAGCAGTTGCAAAAAGGGAAATAAGGGGGTTGGGGACATAGAGGACCCAAATCAGAAACAAATAATTATTCATGAATCAAGTACATTAGGAGACATGCTAGTTGAGGGACATAAACAGGAACAAGTAAACATGTTGATCGCATTTGGAACAAAAGAGGGCAGAATTTTAAGCATGTTGAGTAAAGCAGTAAACAAAAGGTGTAATTTAACAGCATGAGCCATTAAGTTAATGTAGAAAGGGACAAGGATTGACAAACAAAGGAACAAATAGAGTTGAGTTTCAGAATTTAAATTGAGAACATACCAGTTGAAGGAGCAAAGTGTAGAAAAAGTAAAGCAATGAGAGTTCCACAGTCTAGCCTTGGCTTTCAGCCGGCTAAACAAGGCAGTAGCACAAATAGTAGAGAAAGAAAGAGAGTTTGAATGTGTAAGTGTGTGCTTTTGAAGTCAGTTATTCATGTGTTTAGAGAAGAGAGGGTAAGGTATTTATAGCTTTGAAAACGAGTAGAAAATAAGGTAACAAGTAAGTGTTTAACACAAATATGGAAATAATCACAATAAAAATCCCATTAATACAAGTACTTCCCTTTGATCAAGGAATTACTGCTTAACGGATACCAACAGAGATAATTAAGGAAAGAAATCAGTTTTGAGAAAGATTGATTCTTACCATATAAGGGTGTAGTAAAGGTATAGAGTAAATAATTGAGTCTAAGTACAAAATGTACTTAATTTTGGGAAAGGATTCAGCAGAGTAAAACATCACAGCAAAGGAAGGGAATCAATCAATTTAAACAAAACGACTAAAACTAGTGGTTTATAAGAAAACCTTGCAATTAAACTGTAACTTAAGGAAATCAAGATCAATCAGGAAGGGGTCATGATTCTGCACTTCAACATATAAATAGAAAGGAATGAACAGGCGTATCAGACATGCATGGTCAAACATATTGACATAAAGGAGCAAACTAGATGAACATAAATATACAGAAGTGACATGAATAGGCTAAGGACTATACAAAGCATGGTAATCAACAAGGCCAAGCAGTCATGGCTCATACATAGAACCAAAGTGAAGAAACTAGTCTAACACATGACAACAGGTAAAAGAGATTAGACCAATACAAGGAAATAAGTAAAGGAAGTCTTTAAAAAAACAAGTGAGAAAAGTTTTAGGAAATTAGAGTTTTAACAAAAACGGTAAGAACTCAAAATCAGTCAAGACAAACAAAGGAAAGGATTTAACCATGAAGAACTCAATTGAAACAGGTATAGATACAAAAAGACAGTTTCAGAATCCCGGGTAAAACCAAAGATACTTAGGGTTTTAACACGATGAACTAGGTAGAAGAAAATATAAACAAATCGTTTAAACATAGTAAAATCATAAAGCAACACTGAAAATTGGAGAATAGATCTTTTAAGAGAGGTTAAGAAAACCCTAATCGTTAAAGACGAAGAGTCGCTTTGAAAAACTGGAAAACCTTTAAGGAAAACACTTAAGAGGTTCATAACATACAAAGATCTAAGATAGATCTAAAAGAAAGTTGGAAAGCCTTTAAAGTTAGGGTTTCGGAGAACCCAAAAAAATGAGTAAGATTTCGAAAAGTTACCGATCTAGCTGGAAAAGCCATGGATCTGACTCGAACGGCCATGGATGACCTGAAAAAGACCATAGAATGAAATTGAGCAAAGACTAGACTAGATCTCTTTGAGATCTTTCCATGAAATCATAAAAACAGGCAACCAGGAGACATAAGAGACCGGTACACGTCTCAAACAACCATGGGAGTCCATGGATTGGGTGAGAATCGAAGGAGATTAGGGTTAGTTTGGGTGGCGGCGACTAGGGTTTGAGTGGGGTTGCAGAGAGGATTGGAGAAGAAGGGGATTCAAGGGCGGCGGGTTGGTAGAAATGATTTAGGTTAAGGGGATCGTTTGGGTTTATTTTAGGCAGGTGGAATGGTGGTCGTTGATCTGAATGATCAACGGCCCAAATTAAATAGGGTAGGTGGGGATCCGGGTTTGGGTAGAGTTTAAAAAGGTTAGGGTTGGGTTTAATTAGAAATTGGGTCGGGGAATTGGGTTTTGATTTGGGTAGACTTGAAAGCCAATTTGGCTAAAATTTAAATAGCCATTTTTCACTTTTTTAATTTTTAAAAAATAGTAAATGGTTTCTGAAAATTAATTTAAAGGCCAAAATGATTTATAACACATAAATAATAATTTAAAAATACAGGATCTAATTTTATGTGTATAAAACATAGTTAAACCTTAAAAGGGCTAATATTGTAATTATGTGCAATTAGCTTTAACAATACTAAATGAAATTGTAAAAATATGTAAAAATTAATTTAGCCATATTTTGGAATAAATAAAAAATCCAATAGAAGAATTATCAAAAATAATAATTTTGAAAATAATTATTGGAGGTTTTATGGATAAAAGAGGGAAAATAAATTAATTTAAGAACCTTTAAAATTATGAAAAAATAATAAAATCCTTGGGCATGCTTATATATGCATATATATGCTATTTTGAAGATATTTTTGTATATTAAAAATATATAGGAAAAAATTGGGTATCAACAATTTCAAGGTCTAGAGACCTTCCTCGAAGCCAAAGTGTCGTGAGCCCGTGACTCGGTATATCAGCTCGGTAACAAACGTCACGAGAGTAAGGGCTGACTTCTGCTGGGGGGATACCATTCTTGTGGAGATTCCTACTCGAGAAGAATATATTACGGCTCATAAAACCGGCTTTCTGAGTGTGTACACCTATCCATTCACCTTGGGATCGGTGGGGCCATCCTCGCCCCCGCTTGTGATTCTCGACTTCTGTCAACGTTATCAGGTAACCCTTGGTCAAGTTCATCCTTCATTCTTGTACGTTGTTTATATGACCAGGCATTACACAAACATGATAGAATAGATGCCCTTCACCCTTAACCATCTGATTAGGATGTATAGTCCCCGTCTTCTTCGCGGGGGCCTAATCAAACTCCGTTGTCGAGACCCGAGGTCCCTTTTTGCCTACATCGAGGAGTTCAAAAATGAGGGATGGGCAAGCTAATTCGTCCGAGTGAGGACTTCTGACTTGATCCCGGCGGAAAACCCTCGGGTTGAAGGCGAGGGGGAAAGGATCTTCCCAACGTCCCCCGAGAAGTGTATAGGCTCGGCCGATCTTCATACCATGGGATGGAGGCTTCCTAGCCGGATCCTGATACCGTTGTGGCCCATCTTTGTGGTGGGGAGTCAACGGATGGAGTATCGAATAGTACCCCCAAGTTGGCTGGCGGCCAGAATTCTCCCCGAGTTGAGGTGCCCTTAGTGGGCAGTTCGGAGGGGCCCAACCTTGGGGTCCAGGGTGAACAAGGGATGGAAACTTTGCTTGATCCTGCCAACTCTGTGATCATTATTGATTCTCCTTAGGGAGTGGTCCTACCGCCTCATAGAGTGCAAGGTACTCCGCGCGAAGAGCCCTTCAATGCAGGAGCACTAGTCAAAAGCGGAGATGCGCTCGAGAGACCGTCAATCGTTCTTGAGGGAATTCCCGAGTTTGACACTTCATTCATTTTTGGCGAAATGGGAAAAATTTTCGAGTGGGTAATTTTTTCTAACCTTGTCCGCCGCTCTAGGCTGCTCCGATCTTTTGTTTTTCTAACTTGTCCTTTTTCGTAGCTTCAGGCCAAAGTGCTATACAGGCAAGCTTTAACCCAATACCAGGATGAGGTGAACCGTCGCGAGCGTGAGAAAACCTATCTTACCAAGCAGGTTATTCATCCCCCATTTACTATTATCTAAATCTTTGTTAGATTCTAGTGCTTTTAATACCTTAGACCTGATCTGTGCAGTTTGAGAAGGAAAATGCCCTGCTGAGGGAGGAGCTCCGGGCTAGAGATGCTGAAATTTCGGAGCTCAGTCGGTATATAAGGGAAATAACTTCCGAGAGGGACACCCTCCAGGGGAATGTAACCTCAGTCGAGCGTCAGCTCCAAGATACGAAGGAGGACAATGACAAGTACAGAGGTCTCCAGTCTGAGCTGGTCGCTGCACTATCTAGGATCAAAACCGAAGCCGAGATGTTTGTATCCTCGTATGTGGAGGAAGCTATTGTCATAAGTGCTCACGTTAAGAAGGCGTCTGAGGAGGCTAGCCCGAATTTACCTCTAACTCTGGATCATGCTTGGCTAGATTCTCGAAAGCAGGCTATTGGAGGTGTGCCGGGTGACAGCTTGGGCGATGCTAAAAATGAGGGTGGAACCCCGGGAAGGGGAGATGCTGTTGAGAAGGGGTCGTTGGGGGTCTCGTAGCTATCGGGGTGTAACCTTCGGGGGAGCCTTTGAGAATGTAGGCTCGTCAATGGATTAGGATCCTGTCGATTTTCCTGTTTGTCTATAGTACTTTCATACTGGTATATGTATAAAGTAAACCCTGTGGCCTTGCTTCTTCCATTCCCCTTTTTGTCCGGAATTCAGCCGGGTGATCCCGTTTTAAAGTTGGCAAGAATCCTTAGATTCGTGATACAGCTCTGGGGCTCATTAGGTAGGCTTGGGGGCTCTTATGCGCCGGGTCAATGCAACCTCTAATATGAACCGGCATTAGGGCTCTTATGCTTTTGCCCAATTGTTTTGGGTTTAGTCTCCGAGTCGAGCTTCGACTCAATCTCATTTGACCCTCGAGCTTTTGCGTCTGCATGGGCTGGCGATAATGGTCTTTATGCCTCTGATCGAAGCATCCCTTATATGCACGACCCTGAGGCTCATTAAGCTGGAGACAATGCCTCTTACGTCTTGCCCTGAGGCATTTGTATTTTAACTATTTCGGGTTCAGTCTCTGAGTCGAGTTTCGACTCGAGCTCAATCGACCCTCAAGTTTTGCAGTTGTGTGAGCTGGCGACAATGGCTATTACGCCATGGGCTGAAGCAACCTTTTAATGTAAGTTGGCGACAATGGCTCTTACGCTTTGCCCTTAGGCATATATAGTTAACTATTTTGGGTCTAGTCTCTGAATCGGATTACGACTCGAGCTCATTTTGACCCTCAAGTTTTTAGCTGGCGATATTGGCTCTTACGTTTTTGGTCATTGCCACCTTTTAGTGTGTGGCCCTGAGGCTCATTAGGCTGGAGACAATGGCTCTTACGCTTTGCCCTTAGGTATATGTAGGCTTTGTTTTCCTCTCGTTAAGGACTTTTGAAATGATTATGCCTGACCCGTCGTCGGTTCGGGAAGAACCGCGATTTCAAGTCATTTACGGCGATGTTCGAGCACCTCGGAAGGTTTAGCTCGTAGGATGAGTAGCTCGAAGCCTTGTGATTTGGAGTTGACATGGTCGAAGCTCTTTTTCTGTCGAGGGTAGCCTGTTTAATCGGTTCTTTTCAAAGTAGATTCGAAGTAATGGCCTATAATTTTGTAGCGCTGGTTGGGCGTCCCCGAGTCGCGTTAATTCGGTTGGTATACCGTATGACCATAGTTATTTGTGTTTGGCTGGAGCCATTTTTGGTCCCGAGTATAGTAGTTTGGGTGTCTATATCAAGTGCATACCTTTTTAGGGGTCTTACAAATTCGATATATAGCCTAAACTTCGGGATCGAGTTTTATGCCTATAGTAAGGTCTTACAAAATTTTCATGCCGTCGAGGCCTTACCGGTTTTTCATGCCTGTTGAGATCTTACAGGTTTTTCATGCCGTTGAGGTCTTACAAGTTATTCATGCTTGTTGAGGTCTTACAGTTTTTTCATGTCTGTTGAGGTCTTACAGTTTTTTCATGCCATTGAGGTCTTACAGGTTATTCATGCCTGTTGAGGTCTTACAGTTTTTCATGCCTGTTGAGGTCTTACAGGTTATTCATACCTGTTGAGGTCTTACAGTTTTTTTGTGCCTGTTGAAGTCTTACATTTTTTTCATGCCTGCTGAGGTCTTACAATTTTTTCATGTCGTTGAGGTATTACAGGTTAATCATGCTTGTTAAGGTCTTACAGTTGTAATTATTGATACTCGGTACGAGTTTTTTGAGATCGAGTCTGCCCGTTTGGGGTTTTACGGCCTCAGGGTTTTTAACGAATGGCGATGGGTGACAGTATCCGAGTCATCAAGTTTGCTTTGGCTCGGGAGCCGTTACTCGTGAGTCGGAATTGCCTCATCGAGGGCCTACAGTTTCGGAGAACCCAACCCTGAGGTCATACAGGTACCAAGTTATTAACGCCAGTTTCCAAGTATTCGGGGCGCTTTCGGCGGAGGAATCTTTGTTGAGAAAACGTTGAGTTTTCTTTGGAGTATGAGGTGCTTTGGAAAAAGACATTCTCTGATTGCTTGGCACAAGTACATGTTGTTTTGTTGCCGTGGGTTCGGCTTATACGGGCACAATTCATTCAACTATTTGGCCTGGTACATCATTTTCCTATTTGACTCCTATTTGGCCCTCCCCGGTTCTTCCGAGTGGGTGGCCTTTTGAGGGGTTCCCTCCAGTGTTCGGGGTTGATTGCAAAGGAAGCCTCGAACGCTTGTTGTATTCCCCTTAGATAGCATGTGGGTTTTGTCTCGTTAAAAACCTTGCCGTTAAAACCCTTTTTGGGACAAAATACGGTTGAAGGAAAAGAGTGCAATGCTTGCTCGAGGGTATTTATGAGATGTTTTGATCGGATGCCCTAGCAGTAATACCGTTTTAGCATCGATATATTACAGTTGCTTGGAAGTTGTTCTCTCTCCATGGTGCCGAGCTTATAAGATCCCTTGCCGACTACTCCGAGGACACGATACAGTCCTTCCCAGTTTTGGCCTAGCTTCCCTTCATTAGGGTTTCGGGTGTTGAGAGTGACCTTCTTTAGGACTAAGTCCGCGATCCTGAAATACTGAAGATTGTTCTCTTGTTATAATATCTTTCAATTCTCTGCTTCTGAGCGGACATCTGGATCAGCGAGGCTTCTCTTTTTTCATCCAGTAGTTCGAGGGCCGTTGTCATGGCCTCATTGTTCGAGCCCTCATTAGTGTGCTGGAATTTGGCGCTCGGTTCCTCGACTTCCATTGGTATCAAAGCCTCGGCGCCGTATACTAGAGAGAAAGGTGTTTCATCGGTGCTTGATTTTGAAGTTGTTCGATATGCCTATAGCACCTCGGGTAGCGTTTCTCTCCATTTTCCCTTGGCGCTCTCCAGTTTCTTTTTTAAGTTCTGAATGATGGCTTTACTTGTGGATTTGGCCTGGCTCTTTGCACATGGATGGTAAGGCGTCGACAGGATTTTCTTGATTTTGTGGTCTTCAAGGAACTGCATTACTTTGCTCCCGATGAACTACCTCCCGTTATCGCATGTTATTTCGGATGGGATTCCAAATCGGCATATGATGTGATCCCATATGAAATTGATGACCTCCTTTTCTCTTATTTTTTCGAAGGCCTGCGCTTCCAAGCATTTTGAAAAGTAGTCAGTCATAAATACATTGAATCTAGGTAAAGTAGTCAGTCATAAATACAATGAATCTAGCTTTATCTGGTGCCGTCGGCAAAGGGTCGACGATGTCCATTCCCCATTTCATGAATAGCCATGGTGATAAAGCGGAATGTAGTTGCTCGCCGGGTTGGTGAATCATGGAAGCGAATTTCTGGCATTTGTCGCACTTTCGGACGAATGCTTTGGTATCTTTTTCCATGTTGTCCCAATAGTAGCCTACTATGATCACCTTTCGGACTAAGGAGTCGGCACCGGAATTATTTCCACAAGTACCCTCGTGAATTTCTCAGAGTACATAATTTGTGTCACCTGGCCCTAGGCATACCGACAGGGGGCCATCGAAAGTTCTCCTGTACAGAGTCTCATTTTCATCGAGCGAGAACTGGGCTGCTTTGGTTCGTAGGGCCATCAATTCTTTTAGATATGCGGGCAACTTCCCATCTTTTAAATAATCATATACTTATTTCTCCAATCCCATGCTATACTGGTGGAATTAATCTCTGCGTGACCTTCCTCGACCACTAATTTAAACAATTGGACAACTGGCCAGGGAGCAGGTCTTCTTGTTCAACAGAATATCCCAGATTCACGAGGGCATCGGCCTTGTTATTCTGCTCTCGAGGTACATGGACTAAGGTCCATTCTTTGAAGCGACACAGTGCGATTTGGATTTTGTCCAAGTACCTCTACATCATGTCTTCTCGAGCTTCATAGATCCCATTCACCTAGCTTACTATGAGGAGCGAATCGTATTTTGTCTCGACGATCTCAGCTCCCAAGCTTTTGGCCAGTTTTAAACCTGCAATCATAGCCTCGTACTCGGTTTCATTGTTAGTCAATTTTGTGATTTTTAGGGATTGTCTGATTACGCCGCCAATGGGTGGCTTTAGGACTACACCGAGCACAAACCCTCTTATGTTTGTGGCACCGTCTGTAAATAGGGTCCATACCTCGGAAGACGTGCCTCATTTTAATAAAAGCTCCCCCTCTACCTCGGTTACGAGGGAGGGCGAGAAATTGGCCATGAAGTCTGTCAGAATTTGGGACTTGATGGCCGTTTGAGGTTGATACTCGATATCGTACCCTCCGAGTTCGATGGCCCATTTGGCCAATCGGCCCGATAGCTTGGGTTTATGCAGTATGCTCCGGAGGGGGTACGTTGACAGAACACAGATACGGTGACATTGAAAATAAGGCTTCAGCTTTCGCGAGGCACTTATTAGCGCAAGGGCCAATTTTTCTAGATAAGGATACCAGGTTTCAGCGTCCCCCAAAGTCCGACTTACATAATAAATAGGAAATTGCGCACCTTTATCCTCTTGTACCAACACGTCGCTTACTGCTACTTCAGACACGGCCAGGTACAGGTATAATGTTTCATCCTCCTTTAGTGTGTGCAATAAAGGTGGACTAGTCAGGTATCGCTTTAGTTCCTCTAAGGCGTGTTGGCATTCTGGAGTCCATTCGAAGTTGTTCTTTCTTTTGAGTAAGGAGAAGAAATGAAGGCTCTTGTCTGATGACCTTGATATGAATCTGCCCAGGGACGCTATCTGCCTTATTAGCCGTTGTACGACCTTTACATTGTTCACCACCGTGATTTCTTAGATGGTCTTTATTTTGTCGGAAGTAATCTCGATCCCCTTGTTTGATACCATGAAGCCCAGGAATTTGCCCGAACCCACTCCGAAGGCGCACTTCTCGGGGTTGAGCTTCATGTTGTAACTTCTGAAGATGTCGAAATTTTCCTGCAAATGAGTCAAATGGTCCTCTGCGCAGGGACTTAACTAGAATATTATCAATATATACCTCCATTGATTTACCTACTTGATGCTCGAACATTTTATTAACTAGGCAATGGTACGTTGCTCCTGCATTTTTTAGCCCGAAGGGCATTACGTTGTAGCAGTAGGTACCATACTTTGTGATGAACGAGGTTTTTCCCCTGTCCTCGAGGTTCATCTAGATTTGATTATACCCTGAGTAGGCGTCGAGAAAGGTAAGGGTCTCATGGCTGGCCGTAGCATCGATCAGACGATAGATATTAGGCAATGGGAAGGAATCTTTGGGTCATGCCTTATTCAAGTCTTTATAACCTATGCACATTCTTAGCTTGTTTCCCTTTTAGGCACTACTACTACGTTGGCTAGCCATTCGGGGTACTTTACCTCTCTGATGGATCCTATTTTAAGAAGTTTTGTTATTTCCTCTTTGATAAAGGCATGTTTTACCTCAGACTGCGGTCTTCTCTTCTACTTTACGGGTTTAAATTTAGGATTGACCCTTAGCCTATGGGAGGTTGTTTCTGGAGGAATTCCTGTCATATCTAAGTGGGACCAAGCGAAACAGTCGATATTGTTACTAAGAAATTGAATGAACCATTTCCTGAGTTCGGGGGTTAACCCCGTTCCCAGGTATACCTTATGATCCGGGAGGGGTTCAATTAAAATGGTCTGCTCCAACTCTTCGACTATCAATTTAGTTGCACCGATTCTTAGGGGGCGACGAAGGTCCAAGGAGCGAAGAAATATTCTTCATCATCCTTGGGGATCTGTGTATTCCTAACCTCATCGGAGATCGGATGCGTGGGGATCGACGCCTTATGGTGAACTGCGAACATCTCTTTCTCCGTCCGCTATTCTCTATGTATGGTCGTTATGCCATCCTTCGTGGGAAATTTTATCACCTGGTGTAAGGTTGACGGTACTGCCCTCATGTTGTGTATCCAAGGCCTGCCGAGCAATGCATTGTATCTCATGTCGCCGTCGATGACTTGGAATTCGGTGTTCTGAATAGCGCCGAACGTGCCGATCGGGAGGGTGATCTATCCTTTCGTTACTTCACCGGTCATGTTGAAGCTGTGGAGGACTCGAGGGATGGGGGAAACTTGATCGAGCAGTCCCAATTGTCCTATTACCTCTGATCTGATTATGTTGGTCGAGTTGCCTGGATCAACAAGCACGCATTTTATCCTGACATTGTTTAAAAGAAATAAGATTACCAGCGTGTCGTTGTGTGGTTCTATCATGGCCTCGAGGTCCTCCTCGCTGAAAACGAGGGTGTCTTCGGGCACGCGGTTTCGGGTCGGTCCCTCTTCTGTGGTGGATGTTCTCGTCCGTTTAAACATGGGTCCTTGGGGGACGTCGGTTCCTCCAATAATCATATAGACGTTGTGTCGGAGAGTCTCCCCCTCCGTCCGGGTTGAGTTTTATGATGGTGTACCGACATCTGGAGTGGTCATGTCCTTTTCTTTGTGGCTTTCGAGGTTGTTGTTCTTAGCTTGTTCACCGAGATAGGCGTTTTGTCCTGAAATCGAAGATCTTGGATAGGAAAAAGTGTGAAAGGGAACTTGAGTTGTGTAATAAAACCAACAAGAAAATAATCACTATTATTTTTAGCCCCACGGTGGGCACCAAACTGTTTACCATGAAAATGGTAATAACAATTAAATTTGTTGATGAGACTCTAAAAATACGTGATCTATTTTTATGCTAGTTGTTAAAGCAGTTGATGTTAGATATGTGAACATAAAAGATGAAACGCGAGCTAAAGTAAAGTTATAACCGCACCGAGGCGTTAGCTATTCGGGCTTCGGATTGGCCGATGAGGGGCCTCGAGGTCGATGCCTGGGCTCGGGCTCGAGCTATCGGGGATAACCGGGAAAGGGCTAACAGTTGGGATATAATCAAGGGAGGCTCTTTATGGCCAATATCAAACAATAAATGAAGAAAACGTACGAAGCCAACAGATAAGAGCAATAATATCGAGATAACAAATTGGAGAGGAAAGAGAGGATTCTTCTATATTTCTCGTGAAGCGGGCGGAACAACAGAGTTTACAAAGTGCCAAGGACCCCCTTATATAGGAGGAAAAATTCCAACATAGTACAAAATGCATTAATCATAAAGGTAAAGGGATGGGACAACTAGATAGCATTAGGCTCTGTCAATATCAGCTGCGTGTCGTGGGAACTCCCCTCTCCCCTATTATAGCCGTTAGTACGCACTGCCTCCCGGGGCCGAAACTCGATGGCTCCCGAGGGTGGGTCTCGATCTCGGCTTCGAACCTCGAGAAGCATGTCCGTGAGGCGACCTAATGACGGGGAAATCGGCCCCCCGGTTTTACGCATACAGTGTAAAACTTCAGTGAAATTGTAATAAATGGTAGATATGAACTCATAACTGTAGAAATATAATTGGTTTAATGCTAAAAATCTTAAAAGGTGAAATAAAGTTTAAATCATGGATCCGCCTCTGTTAATCGAGACTTGGAGTAGGGGAAATAAAGGGATGATGATACTACTACTATTTTTTGTTAAAATATATTGCAAATGGTCAATACGTTTCAAACTTCTTCTCTACCTCTAAACATTTTTTCTTTTTTGCTGATAAAAAGGAATTTATTAAATGGAAAGTCAAGGTGGATTATTACAAAGTGGACCGATCTTATCGAAATAAGGGAAAAGTGCACGGTTAGCCACTAATAATATATGTATTTACTTTTAAGCCAATGTTTAAAATGTCTTTAGTCTTTAACCACTGCTTTAATAAACTTTAACTGCCCGGACGAAAATACCCTTCTGCTCATGTCCTTAACTTTTGAACTTAACTTCAGGGCTACATGTCCTTAACTTTTGAACTTGGAACTCTAAGTTCAGGACTTCAGGACTACATGTCCTTAACTTTTGAACTTGTAACTGTAAGTTCAGGACCAAGTGTCCTTAACTTTTGAGCTTGTTAGCCTAAGTTCAGGACCTATTGTCCTTAACTTTTAGGTTTCTTAGCCTAAGTTCAGGACCTATTGTCCTTAACTTTTGAGCTTGTTAGTCTAAAAGGACTTCAGAACATCCTTAACTTTTGAACTTGCATGTAACTGTAAGTTCAGGACCTATTGTCCTTAACGTTTAGGCTTCTTAGCCTAAGTTCAGGACCTATTGTCCTTAACTTTTGAGCTTGTTAGTCGAAGTTCAGGACTTCATGACCTATTGTCCTTAACTTTTGAGCTTATAACTCTAAGTTCAGTACCAAGTGTCCTTAACTCTTGAACTTGTAATTCTAAGTTCACGACCAAGTGTCCTTAACTCTTGAACTTGGAACTCGAAATTCAGGACCAAGTGTCCTTAACTTTTGAACTTGTAACTGTAAGTTTAGGAATACCTATCCCTAATTTCTGTGCTTGTAACTCTAAGTTAAGGATTGTCTGTCCTTAATTTCTATGTTTGTAACTCTAAGTTAATGACTACCTATCCTTAATTTCTGTGCTTGTAACTATAAGTTAAGTATTTCAAATTATTTTTCCAACAAAAAACTCCATTTCTACTAAAATTGAAAGAACTACAAATCTAAAGAAAATAAGAGTACAATTTTAAAGAGTAACAACCAATCCAAAAGTTCACACTTGTCAACAAATGACACTCTCCGGCCTCCGCTAAATATGTATTTATATGGCAAATGAAATAAGAGCATAGGGGCTCCGAGGAGCATGGAGATTTGAATCTCTTTGACTATTCTACTTCTTCTCAAACTTCAGTTCCGCCCAATCGCCCAGACAAAACTGAGAACTGAGAATTTCAACTTTGAGAAAAGCTTTCGAATTTTGTTGTCGATGATGAAGCCATCTCAATCGGAGTTCCGAGTTTCAGAGAGAAGCGAGGGTTTGATAAGAAAAGCAATAGAAGAAAGGGTAAAAGTATCTTTTCATATTAATTTTAATAAAGTAGTGGCTATTTTTGCTCAACATTAGAATTGTTGGATAAAAAATAAATATCACCCTCAATAGTGGCTACCACACGCTATTTTTACTCGAAACAACTCCATTACGGTCATTGTGGAATTTATTTAAATAAATCATAAACAGACAGGGAGTTCCATAAACACTTATAGCCAGAGGTGGAGCCAATATTTGAAATTTATGTGTTCGGAATTTTAAATTCTTTAAGTTACTGGGTTCTAAATTAATAATTTATATATATTCAATGAATTTCTTAAGAAAATACATGATTTGCACCAAAGCCACTGGGTTCGACCGAACCCGTAGCTCCTATTCTCCCTCCTTCCCTGCTTATAGCCTATGTTTAGCTTGTTTTTTACTTCTCTTGTTCAAGAGACCTTATTGGGGAGTGTTAGGCTAAAACGGTCCATAGATACTTTTAACATGGTGTAATATTATTAAGAGTATCCAACTCGTTATAAGTAGTTTTTTTTTTTTTTTGTACTTTCCATTTGGGACTTTTGTTCACACACTCCCAACAGGGGAGAAGAAAGAATTTTCTGAGTTGGTTGTTAGTTGAGATATATAATTCTTTTGGACAGTCTACTCAATCTTTAGATTACCATTAATATGAATATTTAATTAAAGAAAGGGAATAAATGAACTCAATCAAATAAAATCTTAATCAGTTAATTTGCAAGACGCAAGAGGTTCAATTTGCTTAATAGTACTCCTAATACCTACAAGGCGTTGCGATATTTCATCAAATTCCTAAGGAAACTCTTCTAACTATGCAATTTGATAGTCGGAAATGTTCTATTTTGTTTTTTTTCATCTTTTACGCTACAGGCTCTTAGAATATACTTTAAGTTTGTAATATGGTTTGAAATCTTTAACCTTTGACGACTTGTAACCTGTAAGTGCCACGAATTTAGTCTTATTTGACCGTCTTTTGCAGGAAGACTAATAGTAAGAAGTGAGAATTACATTTCCCAAATATTACATTTATTGTATGTTAATAGCGTGATTGACTGATTGTATCGAGTGACTGCATCAGCTTGTGACATCCAATAGAAACTGAGAAATGAGAACTGTCTAGTCTTAGCTACTATTAATATTTAGAACATAGAGTAATATCCAATAAACAGACTGCTACCGTCCATGCATAAACACAAATTAAAGTGGCTATTAGTTTTTTTGTCGAAAAAAGCTATGGACAATATCGTATTTGTCATATAATATGAAGTGGAACAAGAAAGTTGTTATGACTAGGAATTAGGGGATGTGTGCCAGTTGCCATATCTCAGGTTCTCCGCCATGACAATAAATATTCAACGCATGTTTGTAACGAAATACAACGTCGAGGCCTCCCACTTTCTGATTCTCCGCAATAATAGTTTTAGGTCAATTGTTTACATATTGTCCACAAAAACAGGTGCGCATGTTTCTACGATACAGCAACAAATTAGGCCATCCCTTCAACCTTTCTATAAAAACCTGCTTACTTCATTCTCAATTTCAAGCTTCAAACATAAGTAATTAAACAGCCTTCTCTTTGATTCCTAATATTTTCTCAATCGCCTCCTAGCTCGCAAAGCTCAGACATTAGTCATGGGAGCCTGTGCGAGCAGACCTAAGGATTTGGCCAAAGACTTGGCCCCTGCCCCTGCCGAGGAACATGCAGTCACCCCCAAGAAATCCGAGCAGGAAACTCCTGCTCCTCAGGTATGTATATAATCATCACTTAATCATTGTCTCACCCAAAACAAAATTGAATGTGTTTAGTTGCATTTTTTTGCTCTTAATTGTAAAATGAAAGTGACACAAATAGAGCGAAATGAATATAGAAATTAATTTACCCATTGGACTCCAAAAAGGGATACAGCTTATTTTGAAACTAGAAACTTGATGGTTTTCAAGCGAAATTTAAAGCTAATTTTAACATACGGACCAATGTCTTGTCAAATCCATTTCAGCACTGATATTGACCAGCCTAAAATATATTGCTTGGAGATTCACCTTTTTTTTATTGACCGATATATTCGTTTGGGGCCGACCCTTAGGACTAACCACACCCTTCAAAACTCGGGGATAATGAGTCCGCCCGTCTACCTTCTCTACTTAGATATTAAGCTTGGTCACAAGTCACAAGCTTGGTCTCAAACCTGTGACCTAAGTCACAAGTCCCTCACCCTTTGCCCTTGACTAAGCCCTAGAGCGGAGAAACACCGACTTTTGACAACCAAAATGTGGCAATTAATATAGAAAGTGCCAAGAAACAATATGTATCTTTATCACTTTTTTTTTGGAACCATTATTCAAGATAACGTCCAAATTCATGTATTTAGCCCAACTAATTTAAATTTAGGGTTGAGGCGAACTGCAATAACATTATTTTAATTTTCTTTTTTGCTATAAATAATCTCAGGAGAAGAAAGATGGGGAGGAGACTAAGGAGGAGGAGCCTTTGGTAGACGTCTCTGAACCAGCATCAGAGGCTCCCAAGATTGAGGAAGTTAAAAATATCGCCGAGGAGGTGAAGGCAAAGGAGGAGGAGACAGCCAAACCAGCTGAGGAAGTCAAAGTTGAGGCTGTGAAAGAGGAGCCCAAAGAACAGCCAGCAGAGGAGAAGAAGGAGGTAGAAGAGACCCCAAAAGCTGTTGTCCAATAAACAATTAAAAAATCCAAAACACAATCGTTACATCCCTTGTTAATTTTCTTTTGCATCTAATTTTGTCATATCATATTGGAATGTTTTGCTAGTTTTTTTTTATTTGTTGTGGCTCATGTAGTAAAACAAAAGAAAAAATAAATAAAGAAGAGATTCCTAAATGTTTGTCCTGTACTTCTTATTTGTCTATCTAATTTACTGCTATGGATTCATAAATTTGACGAGTTATATTTAGTGACCCGGTCATACATTAAGCTTTCTGAGAAAACAATAATTTAACAACGCATTGTCCTGTTTTTCATATCCAAGTTAAAACTTTTTCCGTCACTGTATGTTCAAGAAAATTCACCGTATTTCCATCTACATAATTAGAGAAAGTCAGTAAACATAATGCTGATTTTCAGACCCTAAACAAGATCTTCTTGAGATTCAGCTACAGCTCAATGGACAGGACGTTCATAATGAGCCAGGATTTGAAGTTCATAGGTTCTGAAATTGTCACAGAACCAATAATTCGTCTTAGTTACTGGGTTCGCAATTAAATATTTATACATATTTAATGAATTTCATAACATAAATTCAATATTTAAGAAAAAGTCATTCGATTCGGCAAAATTTCGCACCTAATAGGCTAGCTACGACATTTTGCCCTGTATTCAATTAGAAAAGAAATCCCAAGGCGAGTATCACACGTTGCCAAAATGTACAGTCCTCAGCAAACTATACAACCCAGCAATATGGACACTGAAATCAGATTGCTGCATAAGTTCGCTTCTGGGCCTTGTATACACCGCCCGTCACAGTTTGGAAGCTGGTTATGCTTGGTGTCGTTGATAAAGAGAATAATCTTATCCTTTGAGAATAGTAAAAATTAGACAGCGTAAAATTAGAACATCAAAATGGGACTAAATTGGTCCTAGTTACTTTCGGGCAGAGTGGAAGAAGTGGGAATTCTCGAACCAGAAAAGGATACGAAGTGTTTGACTCAAAAGATGTTAAAACCTTTTTGAACAAATCAATCAAAGATAAAGGGGTAAATCGTAGCTGAAGATAATAATTTCTAGAATAACAATAGGTAAAGAGAAGAGAGTTGCAGAGTTTCTTTTCATTCAAGATTAGTAAGTTTCCAGAGTATTCCTCTCTCTTACAAGGTTTTTTGTAACCCTTCCGAATTGTAAGAAACAAAATACAAGGAATATTCGGCGGAATATTTTTAATGTCCTCTAATGGGCTTACACTACTACAAGAGTCGTACAGTCTCTTCTTTCGCCCTAGGATCGTCTACCTCGGGATGCCGATTTGAAGGTACCCGGTCGTTTGTCGTCGCCCTAGGATCGTCTACCTCGGAACGCCGATTTGAAGGTACCCGGTCGTTTGTCGTACTCGTCATAGCTCGTGGTCGGTCAAATTTGGACCCATACACGAAAGAGTACAGTTCGTTTGAAAAATTATGATCTGTCTATTTATCCGGTGTTTTAGATTTTTCAAAACCCCATGGGAATGCATGAGAAAAATGATATCTCACTCCTAAAGCCAATTAATCAAATTATTGTACCAGTGTGCTAGGATCAGATCAGCAGTTTACTTGCCGTTTGTTCATGAATTATAAACCATTTTATATTTGAACTGATTCACAACAATCCATGTAACAGTCGCATTGTATTTATCATCAATATCCAAGGAATTCATATAAAAATGGTATAAGCCAGCAACGTAAACTGAAAGTTAGATATAGTATTTGTGTTTAACCAAAAATCTTAGTCTTTGGTCAAAGCTTTAGAAATATAGAGAAATTCGGGTTACTGATAATTTAGAGACGAAAATAATAAAAGACTTTTGAGAATAATAAGTAATTTTGTATTTCAGTGTAATCTCAATAATATTTCTTGTTTTTACAGATGTTGAGTCCTTCTCCTTTTATAGTTGATTCTAGGAGAAGATGTAATGTCTTTGTCTTAACGAGACAATTATGAGCAATAAATGACATTTAAAAGAAACGTTACACAATCATTTCTGTTTAATTCAGATTCTCTTACGTATTTGATATTTAATGTTGTATTTAGACTCTTTTACGTCATCAGATTCGTATCTTCAACTTCTTCCGATCTTTGATCTTTAAATGACTCGAATAGGTACGAGACTCGTACCTATTTTAGTAACGGTCCACACCTATGTTGCTTTCTTTTCCCCATATCTGTTGTCGCCCGTGCCTCTTGGCTATTTATTGCGTTTTGACCAGTCCACGTGTCATGACACGTCATCTTCAATATTTAGACTCAGTTTTTTCCCAATACAGATAGTCCCCCCCACTTTTTATTTATTTATCAATTAAATATTTGGGAAGTGGATCTTCACGAAAAAGGAATTTTCGCCGTAATTAATGCTATGTCAGTACTGACGCTTCAATTGTCTTTTCTATTTAATGTTCTGCACACGTGTCACCTTCTGATATGTATGTAATTCTACAGCCTTTTTCCAAGGCTTCTTCATCCTCTCTATTTACGAAGTGATAATTGCCTTTATTATAGGCTTTCCATCATTACGCTTCTTTGTTTGACGGTCGCTGTTATACACATATTTAACCTTTTTTTCCTTTGTCTTCTTCTTCATAAACCCTTAACAAATACTTTACTCTTTACTTTTGTTCCTTTCTCCTTTAGTTCATCATTTCTCTGCAATGGCATCTCCGAATCCTAACCCTAAGAGAATCCCAATTCTTGATAGCTTCCCCAACGCCCCTGTAAGACATAGAAGGGGTAGAGGTGGCAGGCTTCGTAGCCTAGGATCCGTTCGTGGTGGTTCCTCTGGTTCCATTACTCCTTCTTCTAGTTTTAGCACTATTTCTAGAGGTTTTATCACTAAGAAATCCTCTTCTAAAGGTAAAGAACTTTCTGAGCCTCTTCAAGAGCCTTGAGTTGAGGAAATAGTACCCAATGACTTGTCCTTTGAGAATGATAGGAAATCTCTTCGTGATCAAGTTGTTAATTTAGAGAAAGCTGACATTTTTCCTTCTCTAATCACTGAACCTTTGATTTCTATTGTTCGAAAAGATTGCAACTGGAGAAGTGATCTTCGTATGGTGATCCCTAATCCAAACCAAAGAATATCTTTCTTTAGGATTGGATTTTCTTTTGTTTATACTTATCCCTTCACTTTAGGATTTAATTCTGCTATTGACCCGGTTATACTTGATTTCTGTCGCTTTTTCAAAATTTGCTTGGGATAAATTAGCCCCCCGGTATGGAGAGCAGTGGCTTGTTTGAGATATTTGTCTGTAAAAGCCAATGTTAGCTTTACCTTCCTCCACCTTATTCATCTTTACCACCCCAAATTATTCCGCCATGGGGTTTTTACTTTAACTGCAAGAAGTAAAAGGGTCTTGGTAAGCCCTGAAGATGACAAGGATCGTGGGCGGTACACTCGTTATGTCGTTGTTCGCACATTTGATTTGGTGGGTGAAACAAATATCCCCTTCCCTGAGAAGTGGAACTTTGCATGTAAGTTTTTTTTACTTACCGTACCTATCTTTAAGAATTTCAATTTCTTTTCTAATTTCGTCTCTTTTTGCTTTTCTATAGCAACTATGGGAGATGTGGAACCCGTTCCTAATTTCCGTGGTTGGGTAGATTCAATCTTGAAAGTCGTGCCTATGGAGGCAAGAACTTGGAAATCCATTTCCAATTTACATGGTTGGAAAGTAAAAACTCATGGTATGCATCCCTTTATGCTTTTTTTTTTTGTATGTTAAGTCCCTTCTTGTTTCTAACTTTTTTTTCATCCTTCTTTTTGTCAGGATTTGCTATTCGAGGAATGATAGCTGAAGTAGCTATTGCCCTTCGAGCCTCTTCTGGTACTTCACTCTCTTTGGAGAGAACTCAAGCTACACTATCAAAGAGGAAAGTTGTAGAAGAGGATTCTGAGAATGATGAAGATGAAGACACCTCTTTAATAGCTAGACCAAGAGTTAGGAGACACATCGTTTCCGAGGATGAAGCTGAAGTTACCGCTGTCCGTGCCTCTCTTACCGAACCTGTTCGCATTCCTTCTGATGATGAAACCACTACGAGGGACACCAATGAGTCTATTCAACGCCTCTTTGTTAGTGGTTTTGAAAGTGGAGAACTAGGTCCAGTTTTAGATGAAGTTCCTTTTTCTTCCTTTGTTCCTCCGTTGGTTTCAAGTGCTTCCTTTCCCATTCTATCTGTTCCTGCTCCATTATCTATTTCTGCTCCCTTGCTTGTCTCTTCTTCCTTACCTGCTTCGAGTCCTTCGACTCCTGTTATTTTCACTTCTTCTACCGCTCCTCCTTCTATAGCTCCCCCTCCCTCTGTTCAACATGCAGGGGAGGGTTCCAGTAGCAGAAGCTTGGCTATGAGGAGCGTTACACTTGAAGTTCCTGCTAATAACAGTCTTTTAAGGAAGTCTGGTGGAGCAGATGCCTGGCTTAGGCCTTTGATTGGAGATATTGAGAAGAAGAAGATGAGCAGTCACAGTTGCTTAACTCTGGTGAATGACATAGTTCATTCTACTTTGAAGGTATTTTTTTTTCTACTTACTAACAAGCTTTTTTTGTTTCTAAATTCTTACTTCTATGAGTTGTCTCTGTAGGCTAACCTCATTGGTACAGAATTGATGGGAAGAATTTACCTTCTGGATTAGAAAACTCGTGAGTCTGAAAAGTCTATCCACGAGGCTGAGGAAATATCCAAGAGAGCCCAGCTAGAAGCAGATAATTGGAAAGAGCAGTTTGAGAATGCTCAGGGAACCATATAAGAATTGCAAGAGAGTAGAAATCACCTGGAGCAGCAAAAGCGAAGTCTGACTTCTAAGCTAGCAGTTGCCAAAGCTTCATCAAGTCAATTTGAAAAAGACAAGGAGCGCCTTGAATGTTGCTTTTCAGAACAATTATCAAAGTCAAGTGAAGAAATCAGAGAACTTAAGGCACTCTTGGATAAGAAAGAAAAATATGTAGGAGAATTAGTGCAGAACTTGACTCAAGTTCAAGCTGATTTAAAGATCTCATCTGACAAAGTACATGCCTTAAAAAGTTCTCATGCCTCCCTTGAAGCTTCCCTTGATTCTCATTTAGCTGAACATCAAGTGTTAAAGAATGATCTTGCTATGTGGGAAAGGGAGTATGGACTTCTTGAGGAGAAGTTTGATTTAGAGGTGAGTTGGGCTTTCTTAAACTCTCGTCGTGATGCTTTATTGGAGGCCAGTCAAGAAAACTTTGACTTAGACTCAGAGTTGGCCAAAGTTTTAGAGACCATTGAAAGAACCCAACAATCATTTGACTTTCCATCTCCGGCAACTGAAGCTCCCGTGGCTAAGGACCCTGTAAATGACAAAGTCGTTGTTGTGGCAGTTGAAGTTGAAGGTGTTGCAATTCCAGCTCCCGAGGGTGAAATTTCTATGACTCAGTCTATGAAAGCTGAAACTTTCGTGACTCTTGCTCCCCTCATTGAACCTAACACTTCAAGCCCAACTGAAACCGCTCTTGTTGCTGCTTCTTCAGAAGTTGCCACTGTGCCTGTGGCTGTTTCTGAAAGTGAAATTAATAGTGCAACTTCTGATGTGTCAACCCCTTCAGTGACCAGTTAAATTTCCAGACTTTGTTTTTACTTTCTTTGTTGGATGATGGTTTTATCCCTTAGTTATTTTTTAAGGGATATTTTGGTGAAAGTCCCCAGTTATCATAATGGGGCACTTGTATAAACTTTTTGTTGACTAAGTTTCTACTTAGTCTTTTTAATTATATCAAGAAGTTTGTTAGTACTTCAATGTGTTCTATTCTTGCCTTTTCCTTATCTATTTAGGACTTATAGAATAGTTTAGCATTTTTATCCTTTGAAAATGCTTTATGATTCTTCTCATGACTTATTAACATGAGGTTTATAAAATATGGGCCCTTTTATATATATCGACACTTAATGAAAAAGACGTCTCAACTTCATAATGGTGTTACAATACGATGAAAGAAATAAGAATACACATGTTTTGTTTGAAACAACTTTGACAAGTTTTTATTCATGGACTTGGACAAGCTTTTGAATATTACATGTATTAAAATACATCTATAACTTTCTCGTAACTATTTTTCTTGTAACAAATTTTTACAAAATAAATATAAAATAAACAAGGTTTTTCCTCATAACTCGTTTCAGTGCATAGTCATGACCCTATCTTCATGTATTAAGAAGGGTTTGAGAGGTGACTCCGTTGTTCTCATGAGTTTGAGAGGTGACTCTGTTGTTCTCATGGGAAAAAATACTATGATGATATAAATCTCCCTTTGTTCTAATGGGAAAGAACACTATGATGATATAAATCTCCCTTTGTTCTAATGGGAAAGAACACTATGATGAATGCTGAAAACTCCATAACTTTTGCTCAACACTTGTCACTTTGTAGCTTGATTTTTCACTTAAATCTTGCTCAATCTTGTTCGACTTTCGTTCAATTTTTGTATTTGTTTTTTTTGCACGTATATGTGTATATGTAGTCCCCCAAGTGTTTGAGCGGTGAAGTATGAAGCCTCGAGCACTTGTTTGTTTCTCTCAATTTTGGTCCTTTTCCTGAAACAGAAAAATATACGGGACTCGGAGGTGCGATTAGAGATGAAAACTGTCTAACCCGTGTATATTTCCATCAGATTAATTTGTAACCCTGGGCTGTGAATTTTAGAATATTCCATTTTGCCGTGCAGGTCGTGACTCATCATTTGGCACGAGTTAGGGTTTTTGCCTTGCATCTAAAATCGTTAGTAAAAATTCAAAGAAAAATTCTAATACAGCGATACCTGATCGTAGGTACTTTCTCAAAAATAATATCGCTTTAGGTGGACAACATTCCAATGAAAGGGTAGAACCTTGCCATCCATTGTCTCCAACTCGTATGCTCCTTTTCTCGCAATGTCACGAACTCTGTAGGGTCCTTCCCATGTTGGACTTAGCTTTCCTGAATTAGCAGTTTTTGTAGATTGGAACACCTTTTTAAGTACGAAGTCCCCAATTTTAAAGAATCTGAGGCGTGCTTTCCTGTTATAATACCGTTCAATTACTTACTTTTGTGCTACCATCCTTATTAGTGCAACTTCTCTTCTTCCTTCGAGCAAATCAAGATTCACCCGCATCTCTTCATCATTTGATTCCTTCGTTGCTTGAACGTACCGTGTGCTCGGTTCTCCTATTTCAACTGGAATTAAAGCCTCCACAACATAAACAATTGAAAAGGGTGTTTCTCCCGTGCTTGTTTTTGTCGTTGTACGATAAGCCCATAATACTCTAGGTAATACCTCAGGCCAATTACCTTTTGAATCCTGTAACCTTTTCTTCAAATTGTTGATAATGACCTTGTTTGTGGATTCCGCTTGTCCATTACCCACTGGATGGTATGGCGTAGATGTTATCCTTTTAATTTGACAACTTTGAAAAAATTCAGTGATTTGAGTTCCTATGAATTGCGGACAATTGTCACACATGATTTCCTTTGGTGATCCAAAACGGCATATTATATTTCTCCAAATAAAGTCTTTAACTTCCTTCTCTCGTACCTGTTTAAATGCTCCTGCTTTTACCCATTTAGTAAAATAATCTGTAAGTACAAGTAGAAATTTCACCTAACCTTTTGCTTGTGGCAATGGTCCTACAATATTCATTCCCCATTTCATAAAGGGCCATGGGGCTATAACAGGGTGCAGTAGCTCAGCTGGTCTATGCATATTATTGCCGTATCTTTGCCATTTATCACACTTGGACACGAAACTGTTTGCTTCTTCTTCCATTTTAGGCCAATAATACCCTGCTCGAATCAGCGTTTTTACCAGCGACCTTCCTCCTGCGTGATTTCCACAATGTCCTTCATGTACTTCTCTCTTCACATATTCTATTTGGGAAGGTTCGAGACACCTTGCTAATGGCCCACCGAACATCTTTCGATAAGATTCCCTTGATGTAAACAGTAACGAGCAGCTTTTTGGTGAAGTGCATAAGCTTTTCTTTTGTCAGCAGGCACGGTTCCGCGCTGTAGAAAAGCAATAATTTCGTTTCTCCAATCCCATGTTAAATGATTAAAATTTACCTCGTTCTTATCAGGTTCGAGAACGTAATGAAATAAATGTACGACTGTAGCATTTGCGTTGTTTGCTACATCTGCTGCAGATGCGAGATTAGCTAAAGCATCTGCCTCCACATTCTCATCTCTTGGGATCTGCATTACTTTCCAAGTTTGGAATTGCTTTATTAGTTCTCGTACCTTTTCGAGATATTCTTGCATTCGTGTCTCCCTGGCTGTATAAGTCCCCAGCATTTGATTGACCACGAGTTGAGAATCACTCTTGATTATAATCTGTGTTATGCCGAGTTCTCGTGCCAATTCTAGACCTGCAATTACAGCCTCATACTCTACTTCATTGTTAGTTATAGAATGACATTTTATAGCCTATCTAATAGTCTCACCCGTAGGTGGTATGAGAACTACCCCTAGGCCTGCTCCTTTTATATTAGACGAACCATCAGTGAATAAAATCCAAGTCCCCGGGTTTGCACCATTAAAAACTTGTAATTCTTTTTCTGCTTCTAAATGCATCCCTTGGCTAAAATCAGCTACGAAATCGGCTAACACTTGAGATTTTATTGCAGTCCTAGGTTGATAAATGATTTTGTATTCACTTAATTCTATAGTCCATTTTGCTAACCTCCCTGACAATTCATGTTTATGCAAAATATTTCGTAATAGAAAAGCAGTAACTACAACAATGGGATGACATTGAAAACAAGGTCTTAATTTTTTAGATGCTATGATCAAAGTTAATGCTAACTTTTCTAGTTGTGGATATCGTGTTTCAGCATCTAATAAAGACTTGCTAACATAATAGATAGGATATTGTTTACCTTGGTCCTCACAGACTAAAACAGCACTTACCGCAACTTCTGACACGGCCAAATAGATGAGTAGCTTTTCTCCTTCTTTTGGTTTTGCCAATAGTGGTGGATTTGACAAGTAAGCTTTTAAATTTCTAAGGGCTTGTTGGCAATCTTCGTTCCATTCAAAATGATCTTGCTTTTTGAGTGCGGAGAAAAATTTAAAGCATTTTTCTGAAGATTTGGGAATAAATCTCCCCAAGGCCGCAATTCTTCCCGTTAGCCTTTGGACTTCTTTTTTACTTGTAAGGATATCAGGGATCTCCTCTATTGATTTGATCTGAGAAGGATTTACCTCAATACCACGGTTAGAAATAAGAAACCCCAAAAATTTGCTTGAGGCAACCCCAAATGCACATTTCTCTGGATTGAGTTTCATATTAAATTTTCGTAAAATTTCAAATGTAACAGATAAATGAGAAATATGATCACGAGAATGTTGGGTTTTGACGAGCATATCGTCTATATATACCTCCATGGTTTTTCCTAAATGTTCTTGGAACATTTTGGTGACCAACCTTTGATAGGTTACTCCAACATTTTTGAGACCAAAGGGCATTACTTTATAACAGTAAGTCCCCCTGTCTATGATGAAAGAAGTTTTTTCTTCATCACTGGGGTCCATTTTAATTTGGTTGTACCCCGAATATGCATCTAAAAACTCAAAATTTCATGTCCTGCAGTTGCATCAATTAACTGATCTATATGCGGTAGAGGGAAAGAATCTTTTGGGCAGGCTTTGTTAAGATCTGGATAATCCACACAAACCTGCCAGTTACCGTTTTTCTTAGGTACAACAACTGTGTTTGCTAACCAATTAGGATACTTTACCTCGCGTATTGACCCAATTTTTAATAGCTTTTGAACCTCATCTTGAATCACCTGATTTTTGAAAGCTCATTGCTTTCTTTTTCTTTTGCTTTACTGGTGTGAAGGATGGGTCTTCATTTAGTTTGTGAGTCACCACATCCGGTGGTATCCCTGTCATATCAGCATGGGACCAAGCAAAACAGTCCACGTTAGCTTTTAAAAATTCAATCAACATACCTCGCATGTCTGAGCTTAAATTGGCTCCAACATAAACCTTCCGTTCAGGTCATTGCTCAAATAATATCACAGCCTCGAGCTCTTCAATTGTTGTTTTGATATCTTCATTCTCTTCAGGTTCCTGAATTGTATCAGGTCTCGAGTCTAAATCTTTCTTTTCTTGTTCGATTGAGGTTTGATCCTTGATACCTTCAACTGTTTCCTGTAATTGCTATTTTTCTTTATTTACGGTGCTCGTATCTGTTACAACGTTGATACTTCTGGCTGTCTGTTAATCCCCACGAATTTGGCAAATTCCCCACGGTGAGGGGAATTTAATAACTTGATGTAGAGTTGATGGGACAACATCTATATCATGAATCCAAGGTCTCCCTACGATCATATTATAAGTCATTTCCATATCTACTACCTGAAATTTAGTTTCTTTAACAACAGCTGCAGCAAAAGTTGTTAGAATTACCTCTCCTTTTGTTACCACACTTGAATTGTCGAACCCGGATAGGGTATGCGCCTTAGGTATCATTTTGTCTTCAGCTTGCATTTCACGTAATACCCTTAATAGTACAATATTCACAGAACTTCCTGGATCAATCAAAACTCGTTTACATTAGTATCATATACAAGTAAAGATATTACCAGTGCGTCGTTATGTGGGGTCATTATTCCTTCGGTATCTGCATCATTGAAAGAAATACTTTCATTTTCTAAAACCTGTCGTACCCGCTTCCTGTGTGTTATCGTTACTTTAGAAACCTTGTTGGAAGCCGTATAAGTTACACCGTGAATATCTTCACCCCCACTTATAACATTCACGGTTCTCTTGGGTGAAGGGGGTTTTGGTGGCTCCTACCTATTTTTCATATAGGCTTGCTTACCTTTCTCACTAAATAACTCAGTGAGATACCCTTGTTTCAATAGATGATCCACTTCACTTTGTAAGAATCTACATTCTGAAGTTTTGTGCCCGTGATCATTGTGGAATTCGCACCAATGGTCTGGATTGCGTCTATTTGGATTTGACTGCATCTCTTTTGGCCATCGTACCTTATCTCCCATGCTCCTCAAAACAGCTACAAGCTCGGAGGTAGTGACATTAAAGTTATATCCGCCGAACCTTGCCTTTAAACTACTGTCATTATCACGTGACTCTTGTCTGTTTCGGTCATTTCTGAACCTTGATGAAGAACCAGATTCCCTGTTCCTCGATTTTTGATCATATCATTGACTATCCTACTTTGATCGTGAGTCTTTCCCTGTAGGTCCCATATATGGATCGTACCTGTTTTTACCTGATCTTTTTTCGGTTTCTGATCTCGTGGAATTGCTCCCCTCTTCATGACGAAACTGAGGTACGGTATCTTACTCAATTCGCAACTTCGTACTATACCTGTTATAAACGTCATTCCACGTGGTTGCAGGAAACTCTCGAAGGCTTTCTTTAAGTCTTCTCGTGGTTTCTGAGCTTTTGTCATTTAAGTTGCTTGCAAAAGCTATTGCAGCCCAGTTATCAGGTACACGAGGTAAAGTCATTCTTTCACGTTGGAATCTATCAACAAAATCCTTGAGCAACTCGGAATACCCTTGCTTGATTTTGAAAATATCCTCCATTCTTTTCTCAACTTTTTGAGCTCTCGAGTGTGCTTTAATAAAAGAATCTGCAAGCTCAGCAAAAGAATTAATAGAATTTTTGGGTAAAAGAGAATACCAGGTTAATGCACCCTTAGTGAGTGTTTCTCCAAATTTCTTGACCAGTACTGATTCAATTTCTTGTTTGGTCAAGTCATTGCCTTTCACGCCTGTTGTAAATGCAGTTACGTGATCACGTGGGTCTGTTGTGCCATCATATTTCGAGATGTCTGGCATTTTGAACTTTTTAGGGATTGGAAGGGGAGCAGCACTTGGTTTCCAAGGTTGTTGTGAGTATTTATCCACATCCACTCCTTTAATTATAGGGGGAACTCCAGGGATTTGCTCAATGCGCTCATTTTGTTCCTTAAGCTGTTTCTGCAAAGTTAATACTAAATTTTGCAAATGAGAATTATTTGAATTACCTGGTTCATATTCCTGTGGTTCACTGGGGGTTCCTCCATTTCCAGAATTAATAAGGCCAGAACGAGGATTCTCCAATGTATTATTATTAGGTGTAGATGTGGGTGGTGCAACAGGTAATCGACTAACTAAAGCCTGAAAGGCTTTGTTAACCCGTACATCAACTACTTTTTGTAAAGCTTCATCCACCCCTTCAAAATGTTCAGATTGCTCTTGTTGATCAGCACGAGATTTAGGAGCGGGAGTGCCTTCACGAGATTGACGTGGTGAATTGTGAGGGGAGGGAACCACGTCGATGTTCTGTAAATCTCCTTGATTTTGATGGATTTGATTTTCATGGTTTCCCAAGGTGTTTTCACTATTATTGTTGTTTGACATGATGATAACAACGGCTGGAATATAGCTTAAAAGAGAAGATTATCAGATTCCCGGTAACGGAACCAATGTGTTTAACCAAAAATCTGAGTATTTGGTCAAAGCTTTAGAAATATAGAGAAATTCGGGTTACTAATAATCTAGAGACGAAAATAATAAAAGACTTTTGAGAATAATAAGTAATTTTGTATTTCAATGTAATCCCAATAATATTTCTTGTTTTTACAGATGTTGAGTCCTTCTCCTTTTATAGTTGATTCTAGGAGAAGATGTAATGCCTTTGTCTGAACGAGACAATTATGAGCAATAAATGACATTTAAAAGAAACGTTACACAATCATTTCTATTTAATTCAGATTCTCTGACGTATTTGATATTTAATGTTGTATTTAGACTCTTTTACGTCATCAGATTCGTATCTTCAACTTCTTCTGATCTTTGATCTTTAAATGACTCGAATAGGTACGAGACTCGTACCTATTTTAGTAACGGTCCACACCTATGTTGCTTTCTTTTCCCCATATCTGTTGTCGCCCGTGCCTCTTGGCCATTTATTGCGTTTTGACCAGTCCACGTGTCATGACACGTCATCTTCAATATTCAGACTCAGTTTTTTCCCAATACAATTTGAAAATTAATTTCTTAAGATAACCGCCCAAGGTATTAGATTCCAGGAAAAGGAAATTGAGCAAACTGTTGAAAGGTGGAAAGCAACCAACATTTATCATTTCCTTGTGCTAAATAAAAGAGCAAGTACAAAAATAAGCAAGAGCATAAAATCAAAATTGCTGTAGCTGTAAGAATATTAGAAAAAAAATGATTACTGGAAGCTGAAGAGAATTAAACACACATTAGCTAAGACATTTTACTCAGCGACTGAACTAAATTATACTGTGGTTGATTGTCCACACTTTACAGTTTTGTCCCATCAATAAATCAGGCGAACAAACCTAAAGATAGCTGGTAGGAACTATTCCTTATTGGGCTTGTCCACTGTAGTACTGATATCGCGGTTTGAAGAAATAGCAACCTCCTTAGTTGCTCTCTCTTCCTCTTTGTTATCATCCTTCACTGCTAATAGTATAAGAGCTATCAGTAATGGAAAACTAATAGTGGTTAGCGCCCAATTCGCGATAAGCTGGTTTAGGAATGTCACGTTACGTGAATCAACTTGCCAAGCAACGGCTCCTCCTGCACTTTGTATTCCTTTATAGAAGCCAGTATACCTGTGAATGCAGATAACGAATCCAATTTTAACCAATACATTGTGTTCCTTGTAACTTTTAAGCATTGACTAATGAATTTGTAGTATAAGTACATGAAAATTTACCTGCTGAGAATCTCAGAATCATCTGCCAATGCTCCTATGACCCAATAAACCATGCTCTGAAACATGGCATCAAGTAATCCATAACTAAAATACAAGACGAATGGACCTGCAAATTTAGAACCATCCTTGAAATCCAGTAATACTATGTGATCAGGTACATCTTCACGGGAATATTTAAGTTGTTTCGCGAGTCCTCCACCCCAAATTGCTGTTGAAAGCAGGCCAACAATAATAATACCAACCAATCCTCTAGCTCTCCTGCTCTTAAAACTATAGTCCATTATAGACCCGATGAACACTGAACCGATCATCTGTGCACCCCAATAAAACACATTGTTCAAACCCCTAGTCCTCAAATTGAACAATACCCCGTTAACATTATTGAACTGATAAGTATAGAAAAAGTTACTGGCAACCGAAGCTGGAACCATCAACAACATTTTCCAATTCCCAAACAGTTTGAGTATTTGCAACAATTCAACAGACACACTGGAGTACTTAATATTAGTACACTTCGAACCATCGTTCCTAATAACCTTACTAGGATGCAAAATTGCTAAAGAAAGAAAGGTTCCAATTGCCATGAAAATCATGAATCCAATATAAGTACCATCATTAACAGAGGCCGCGGTAGTCCTATTATAATTCGATACAAAAGGAATAAGTCCGCCAATAACACCACCCATGTTAAAAATACTCCAAAACATAGAGATATAAGTACCTTTCCTATCATGTGGCGGATACGACGTCATAATAGCTCCCTGAGCAGCCCACAAAAGGCCCGCGCCAATACCAAGAAGCCCGCCAGCAACTACGACGAAAGCCTGATGTTTATGGTGATTGTAGTAGAGAAATGATCCCGCGTACAATATATAAGTCGAACACCCAACAAATAGTGTTTTTTGAGGACCTAATATGTTGTAAATGCCACCACCCAAAATTCCAAAAATGGCGAAAGTTGTGTACAGAGCAGTGTTAGCGTTGTTAGCCGCTGTGTGGTCTACTTGACCACCACCACCCATTCCAGAGAGGGCATTAAACATCCCTGGACAACAAAAACACACCAATCCAATTAAACCAACCTGAACCAGTGGTGAATTATACCTGAAAATTGAATAATTTGGAGGTGAATTAGGTAACCCTTTTCCAGTTTCTTCATCTCCGTAAGAACCCATAACGCTACTGTCTCGGAACTCGGATTACACGGATCAAATATAAGGAAAAATGGGAGTATCGAATCTGGGAATTTATAGGTATAATAGAACAGTGGTGGAATTAAATTGGGAACTTTGAAAGCAAGGATTGGATGAATATGAATTAAAGACTGGTTGTTTTGTTGACAATAAGTTTAAGATTCTCTTTTTATAGAGTGTCGTTTGCAGGTGTTTTTAAAAATTAAATTCACAACTGGGCCTCGGGACGACTGCATCGCTGACAATTGGATAAAATTGGTAAAATCGGTGCCTCATTGGCTACATAGGTAATTACGAGTAATTTAACGTTTTATTACAAATGATCTCCAATGATTACGCCTCGTTTGATTCCGATGTTTTACGATTGAATATTCATTACTAATACACTTTTTAGCTTTTGTCGATGAGTACCTAGTTTGTCGCTGAATATAACGTTACGATATGTCACTTTCGTTCGTAGTTATCCTCCGGAGTTGTAGGTAAAGTGCAGATTCTGCCGATATTTATCTTGTTAACAGGCAACAATTCAAAAGGGTTTTCTGGCAAAAAGAAGATTAGATAGCAATGATTTGTAAATGGTCAAAGGTTTGTATTTTTTTAAGGTTATTTAAGGCAGGCCTGCCTATGTGCATTCTGCTCGTGGATTAGGTACCAACTATTTTTTATTTTATTTTTTATGAAAACAACTTTGAAGAAAGAGTTTATGTAAATATTGTAAGTTATTTGATTCCTCACGCTATTCATTGTCAACCAGAAAACAAAGAAAAAGAAAGTGGGGACAAGTGATAATGAAATTCCTTGAAGCAGAATATTGAGTGCTATGTGGATAATAAGGTTACAAAACGAGTGAGAGAGAACGAACACATTTTTATGTTCGCTACCTAGTTAAGATTAAAAGGAATTTTAAAAGTTCCTCATAATTACAATTTTCAGCTCCTTTAATCAAATATATTTTTTAAATTATTACACAGGGGAAGAGTATAAGATCCGAATTTTGTACTTACACGGTAAAATATTAGGGAGTTTACAAAGTGAATTACTCCTCTCTAATTCATGACTTAAATTTTATGGGTTTAATTTTTATATGTTTTGAACACTAAACTCATAAACTTATGAGTTCATATATATTATTTATTTAAATTTTAGTGAATTTTAACACATAAATTTTATTTCGCGTTGAAAGTACTAAATTTAAATGAATCCAAAACCTTTACATTGAATCTGTCCCTGCTCTTTATCGATAATTAGTCTTCACATTCTTCTCGAACTCCTTTCAGTGATTCTCAATTAGGATCTGAGAGTTAGGATCGAAAAACTCTGAGACTTGAGAGTTAGCATCAACTTATATTTCCCTCCTGTGAATATTAGGAATCACTTTTTCTTTCCTTCTTCTTTTATAATTGTGACATTTTGGTAAATGTGCTTAGTATATTGTTAATTAATGCTTTGATATTTAAATTTTCTGCAGTTAAGACCTATTAATTATTACCCTTTTTTGGGTACTGTGAAATGTGAATTAAGTTCACTGTTTTTCTTTTTTCTATTTGTGCCAGCTTTCGTGAAGTTTCGGTGACTTTGCTAATGTTAATGCTTGGAAACTTTTGACGGTTATCCATTACTATTAGCATCTTGATAAAGTTGTTTAAATCGTTATCTAATCCTTGCAAGTGCTATTCATTAACTCAAATATAGATTGTATACGGGTAAAACCGAGCCCGTCACATGACTCGACTTCTCGGTGAGCCAAGCAGTGTGGGAAGATGACCGTAACATTTCGGAGTCAGAATGAAGAACCCCTCATATCAGGGATTGGCCAGACGCCTGCCCTCTGAGGGTATCGGGGCCATACACTCGAGGTCCGATTTAAGGATTGAGACTTCGGAGAACATCACCAAGCAGATGCACACGACTAACAAAGGGTCGTGATATCCGTACCCAACCGGATATCACGGCGCGAATTTCGGCTCGTATCAGTGAACGACGTAACAGAAGATTTTTACCTTTTTGAGAATTGTACTTAGGGTAAAGCTTCTCCACTATATGAAGGGGAAGGATTATTGTCACACCTCCTTTTCATTACTCTGGAAGGGCGTAAAGGAGTTTTTCCAATTAAAGGACAATCGGAACGGGATTTAATTATTAATTATTCAGAGTCACCACTTGGAATATTAACGGTATCCCAAGTCACCGGTTGAATCCCAAACCGAGGAAATTTATGACTCTGTTACAGTCTGCGAACCAGAAATCCGAGTAAGGAATTCTGTTAACCTGGGAGAAGGTGTTAGGCATTCCCGGGTTCCGTGGTTCTAGCACGGTCGCTTAACTATTGCATTTGATTTTATTTGACTTTAATACATGCTAGCTTATGTGCCTTTTATTCGTAAACCGCTTTTTATCATCGTTTATTTTAAAGAAATTGCGACGTCGTGAAAACGCGCTTCGAACCACGTCGCAGTCAATGCACCCATGGTAGTCAGCACATTTCGACTTCGTCGAGACTTGGATTTGGGTCGCATCAATGCACACCCGAATTTAAGGAAGTAAATTTTAATTAAATCGCGTCTAAAGAGTCTAACGTAATATTATTTTGGGGAAGGCCGTGAAATTCACTAAATGGCCCTCCCGAATTCTAAGTATTTTAATAACCACTTATTGAGGGCCCCGCATTTGTAGTTTTATTCGGCGAGGCTTGTCTCATCATTTTGTTAAAAGGCCAACCTAAAAAGTGACTACAATTTTCTATTTTTGGTTTTGCCTCTAAAAGAAAAAGAAAATCCTAATTGATTATTATCCGAACTCGGGCTTCGAATTCAAACCCGGATCCAAATATCCAAAATAGAAGGAACGTACAACCAGCCTTGGGCCTCAAAGGGCCCAGCACAATTGGGACGAAGACTCTTGTGAATGCAGGCGTTGGGCCTGGAGTGGCCCATAGCAGTTGAGCTCGCGGAGGTCCGGGGATCGATCCCCTGGATTGACAGACCACCAATTTGGACCCATCTCTTAATTAAATCCATATTACATACCCCCAGTGAACTAACAGGCTATTATACTACAAATGACGAAATACAGGCAACCATTTAACTATTCAACTATTGAGTCACCTTGAGCATTATTAAAATGATAAGTTAAGCCAAATGTAGTCCTGAACTTATCATACTGATTCAAATTATGTCACTAAGGCACTAAAACTCACAAACTAATCATTAACAAACACCTGTTAAAATTAACAATTGCAACAGAGACATTGTTTAAAAATACTACTGTTTCGATGCCTCATTTCTATTTTTCTGTAATCCATAATATACTATACTAACAACATTCATTCTAAAACTAAAATTAACCATCATGATGACTCAGTTACAATACACCATATCTATATGCCATATATCAACTATATAGTTATACAGCCCAGTTAGATGTCTCGCATATACAATTCAATTAATACAACTATGAATATCAAACAGATGTGGAAATATCTAAACTTAATCCTTTTTGTATTGCAATTCCAGGACAATCATGAACTTCAATTGTATTCCATGTTCAAATTACATCAACACAGGCTGAGAACGTGTACCTGAAATTTGAAAGGAAACAAAAGAAGAATGGATCAGAAGCTGCAATGCAACAGTGTAGTTCAGGAGCAAATTCAGCAATCCAAACAGAGGAATCAACAACCCAGCAACTCAGAATCCAAAATTTTGACTCAGCACTGAATTTTTAAAACAGCCAGGACACCCCAAACTCGAGAACTCAACAAATGGAACCGAAACAGACTGACTGAAACCCCAATATTACTTGAAACAACCAGAAATTTCTCTGAATACTCAAATCACCAGAAAATAACTAAGCTATTAAAAATAGA
Organism: Nicotiana sylvestris; assembly: GCF_000393655.2. NCBI lineage: Eukaryota > Viridiplantae > Streptophyta > Magnoliopsida > Solanales > Solanaceae > Nicotiana > Nicotiana sylvestris. The sequence continues at coordinate 152,816,941 of NC_091059.1, forward strand.
GAATCAATTCCATAGTTGAACAACACATGTTTTTTGGATTTTTCTGAACCTATTTGCTTTTTTTTTGGTTTTTGAATTTCTAACTTCTATTTTGCATCTGGAACTAGAAAGGAAAATTTTCTGGAAGCTAAACTTGTTATGAAAAAGTGAATTTTTGGCTGAACCCCCCCCCCCCTCATCAAGGCATTTGATGCCCTTTTATAGGTGACAAAAGAGGGTAAATCAGATTTTAGGTTTCTTTTTAGTCCCTCCCTTATTTTCAGTTTGGTCCTCTTATTTCTAACTTGTTACTCAAGTAAGCACCTCTACTGTGCTGAAATGTACACTAAAATCCTATTCTAGAAGGCCCTAGGGTATTCTTCTACCCATGCAATACCTATACTAGCCTTTCTTTTACTTTGAAATTACTATTCTTATCAGAATTACCCTTTCCATGCCTAAACTACCCCTGAAAGCTTCTCAAAATTACTGATTCTACCTAAATTTCAACAGTTATAACCAATCCCCTAAATTAATTCAAAACTAACTAGGACTGATTAATTAGAACTCAGAAATTAACTAATTGAACTAACCAATCCCAATTGTTCAATCACACAAACTCAAACAAATTAGAAAATCAGGAGCCCAGGGTCAATCAAAGCAAAGCTTAAGCTAATAGTCAATATTAAATAAAATTAAACTAACTTTTAACCAATAAGCTCATAATTGACCATTCGAACATCAAATTCAGAACTAAAAAGAAATTGAAATTAACCTAAACATCTAGCTAACATTTAATGGACAAAATTGTATCGACCCAAAACTAATCGATTAAGACGATTCTAAAATTAAAACTATGATCGATTACTAAACAAAGCGTGACTCAAACCAAATTAGAACTAGCGATGAAAAAGCTTACTGACTAACACAAGTGGAACGAAGAGCCAAAAGAAAGAAAATTAAACTATACTAATACACAAAATAAACACGAGATTAACAAGGCACTTACCGAAATCAAAAATAAAAAACTGTAACTAAAACTTCACCCATGCAGAAAGGCAAAAAGAAAAATGCAAGTAAAAGAATGAAACAAGAAAACTCACTGAAGCACGAAAAACTCCGGCCAGTCGCTGACGTCCGAATCTTCAATTTCCAACACTTCTCAGTATCATGCTCCGGCATCCCTGAGCATTACTCACAGCTAACAGAATGGTCCAGGTTTTTGGGAGGGGGATTTGGTACTTTGGGCTCAATTGGGGTCAACATTCCCAACTGTTTCAATCTGTGGAAAAGAGAGGTGTAAGATTCTCCCAACGGAGTAAATGTTTTTTGTTTCGGGGCCTTCTCATTTCTAAAAGCTTGGTTTGGGCGAAAGACAGTTCCTGGTCTACTAGCCCTGGGAGGTGGATAGGTGTTTTGTGGAGGTGGATATGTGTTTTGGAGAACCGGTGCACGCCATTGCGGGTGCGTCCGGGATTGAGTATACGCCTGGGCGTGGTGAACAGAAAAGTGTGGTTCTGGTGGTGGGTAGTAATGTTGTAGTGGGCCATACGGGGTATATAGATAATTTAAATGGTGGGGTCTGGGTTGGTTGTACTAGGGTGGAGGGTTATTAGGCCTGGACCAAGTACTAGTTTCAACTGTAGCAACTTCTTCCTTCTTCTTCTTTCCGAGCACACCACCAGTACCGCTTTGGATGGCCTGGGTGGTTGCTTTCAATGCCGAGTAGCTCAAGATTTTGTTAGACTTCAATCCTCTTCAATCATGGCTCCCATCTCTACCACTTCATTAAACGACTTTCCGACAGATGTCACTAGATGACCAAAATAGGTAGGCTTCAATGTTTGTAAGAAGTAATCTACCATCTCACTCTCCCTCATCGGAGGATCAACCCTTGCTGCTTGTTCCTTCCAGTGGAAACCAAACTCTCTAAAACTTTCCCCGGGCTTCTTTTCCAGCTTCAACAATGACAGACGATCGGGGACTATCTCAAGGTTATACTGAAAATGGCCAATGAATGCTTGTGCCAAATCATCCCATGTATACCATCGGCCGGGGTCCTGTCTCGTGTACCATTCCAGCGCGGACCCGCTCAAGCTTTGATCGAAATATACTATCAACAATTCGTCTTTCCCCCCAACACCTCTCATCTTGCTACAAAAGCCACACAGATGGGCTACTGGGTCACCGTGCCCCTCATACAAGTCAAACTTCGGCATTTTAAACCCCGCAGGCAACTGAACATCAGGGAAAAGGCACAAATCTTTGTATGCAACGCTGACTTGGTTGCCTAAACCATGCATGTTCCTGAAGGATTGCTCCAGGCTTTTGACTTTACGAATCACTTCCTCATGTTCTGCATTCTTAACCGGTTTCTCAGCTTCTCCCGGGATTTCAAAATGGGGAGTATAGGTATATGGCTCAAGCGTTTTAAAAGTGGGTTCAGGAGGGTAAATTTGGGTGTCTTGAGCTTGGAATAGTGGCTGACTGGACGATCTATGTAACGTGGCTGGGGGAGGTACCACGAAGACTGGACCCATAGGTGGGGGAGGGTTCTGTTTGGGTGGTGGAGCTGGAGGGGCGTATGAAGTGGTACCATAGCCCTGGGTGTGATAGGGAAAGGTTGAAGATGCATGGGGAGTAGTGGGCTCCTAAGCCTGAGCCAAAGGTGGGATATAGGATGGATTAGCGGGGTACAATGGTGTCGGATGTCCCTGAGACCATGCCCGATGCATTTCGGCCATTTGCGCTTTTAATTTCTTTATCTCTTCTTTCATAGCACTCACATCTGTTACCTCAACTTCATTTGAAGGGTCCACAAGACTGATATCCGAGTCCTGTCCTATCATGTTTACTTTATCTTTTGACCGGGTGAGTTGCCAGAACTGCCAATCAACTAACCATCTGCCTGAACTCACACATTTAGACAACCACTTTGTTAGCGATTAAGTCTTAACAGATTTGACAACCGCACGTTGGCATGAATGCACTTATACAGTTAATCATTTCTATTATGCGTTTGCTCGATTGCATGCGTCATCCCGACATTTCGTTCTTTGTTTCTTTTTACCTTTCTTTCAATTTTCTCACTCTATCCCTTTCTTGTGTCCTTTTCTTTCTTCTATTTCTTTCTTTTTTGTGTTCCCACTCATTTCTTGCTTTCTCTTTCTCTTTGTTTTTTTTTCTTTTCTTACGATTACGGTCGAATCCTATGGAGATTGCCTACGTATCGTGACCCCGCACGAATCAGACCAAGCGTAGTTCGTGAAAATAAATGCAAAAGTAAAGGGTGGAAATAAGAATTTTTTTGAAATTTTCAATTTTCATTACTAAAACAAACTATTACAAACTAAACACTTTTCGGAATGAAACTAACAGACGCAAATTAAAAGCAAACACAGACTCTAAGACTGCAAACATACTTGACCTGAAAAGACAACGGACAGACAAAAGACAGACTCAAAAGGTAGAAAACTACAGACACGGACTATGCATACTCTAGTGCTTCAAACGTAGGTGTCCGCGGGGCGTCGTTCGGCCTCGCCGCGGGCCTAGGATCCAAATCCCTTTCAATCTGCTCTAATTCATTCATGGTTCGCTTCACATAGATCATTACTGCTGAGACAAAAGTAGTATAGGTCATGTCTTCACAAACCCGACATCTCCTGAAAATGGCATGAGCAATGGCTCTAATCCTGTCTTTTGTTTGCTTCTTTTCTATAAGCAAGCGTCTTATCTGATCGCTGCACGTCTTTAAAGCTCGAGAGTCCTGCAGGTGTTGATCTTGCAACTGCTGCACTTCTACCTCCATTTGGGCCAACAAGTCGTAACAATGTCCACTTTCAATTCCAAAATCTCTAGTCTGCCTAACCGATTTACCCTCAAGGGCAACCACTTTTCTCTTTAAATTGGCAACAATTTCCTCATGGTCCCTTTTCAACTGATTCAAGTACTGGCGCGCTCCTCTGTTCTTGTAGCCCACTGCGCTTTAAGCTCTACCATGGTATTCTCAAATTTTTCTAATTCATCCTGCCATTCCTTGACTTCATTTTCCAGCCTTTTTATCAATTGCTCATCTGATCGGCTCCTTGGTTGTTTATCGACGGTTATCCTCAATTGCCGGATTTGGGCCTTAAGCGCCTCATTTTCTCGAGCCAGTCTGTTCTTCTCACCTTGATCCGCGGCAACCTGTACACTGTTCTCGAATTTCAGACTCTCAACTTGCTGCTTCAGCTTACCAATCTCAACTCGATAGCCTTCTTCCTTTGCTAACCAGTCCCACTGCTCTTGGGACGACTCGGCGAAATCTTCGAGATGAGGTCTTTTAGCCGGTCTCCTGTACGCCACGTCACCTCTGAACCAATCATGATACCCCGGGGCAACTTCCCCTTTAGCCCTATCTGACACACAAGTGTTCGCCATCAAATGTTGACACTCACTCCAGATTTGGCGAACTTCTTCTTCGGGGAACCGACCGTCAGGACTAATTTCGACCACTTGGGTACTCAGATCTTCATCTCTCGGTACTACTTGATACCTCCTGAGTTGCCTCAGGACCCGATATGGCACATAGGGCTGGATGCTTTTGAGTCCTATCAATAGAAAATGCGGCCTGGCTGCTGGCATATATATGACTTCTTCGACAGGCAACCATCCGAGCACCCACTGTATCTGGCTGGCAGTGAGGGTCCGAAATAATGATGTCCAAGCCGTGACTCCTTCAGGTAGACTAGCCCCTTTGATTCTTGTGTAAAATTCTCCTATACAAGTTTTCTCAAACGAACCATAACTCAAGAGCTGAGAGCGGTGGCATAAATGCTCAGTCATCCACATTTGTAACAACAAGTTACATCCCTCAAAAAATTTCCCCCAGCTTTGCAAGTAGTGAGAGCCCGGAAGATGTCAGCCACGATCATAGGTGCTAAAGTGCCTTTTTCCATGGTTTGCAAGGTACTGACGACCCCAGCTACTTTCAAATCAATATTTCCATCTTTCCTTGGGAATACTATGAGGCCCAAAAAGGCTATCATAAAAGCCACCCGTCTGTGTTCCTCCCATTTTTGTCGGTTACTTCTACTGCATAGCTTAAAGTCTGGATTATTGAACCCGCCCACGTGGCCATATCTATCATATATGAAGCGGAAACTGCAGAAACCCTTTGCAAAATTTGGATGATGAACTGTTCGGGGTATTTTCAAGGAATCCAAAAACCGGTGTACGGTAATGGCCCTGGGAGCAATGAAGTATTTGAACCTCAACGGAGCTTGATCACTTCCGATGTACCGCTATTTCTTCCAATGTCGAGGTGAGCTCAAAGTCCAAGAAATGAAATACATTATATGCCGAATCCCAACAAGCGACCAATGCCCTGATAATATCCCCCCGAGGCTGGATGTCTAATAAATCCGGGAGATCTTTCAAATATTTTTTCACTTCGTCTTGCCCTTCTTTGCCTAAATCATTCCACCATAATCGCAACTCAAAAGGGATTTTGGTCATTATTGAAAAGGGCTCATTTAGCATCGTGCTCATCCTGCACATTTATTAAGGCGATTAAGCGAAAGAAAAACTGTTATTCGACTCAAGAGAAAAAAAAACTATCTATATTTTCGACTCAAAATAAAATTACCTATATATTTTCAGATTTTAAAAATGAAGAACTCGATTCTCAAACGCGGCCTTTCAGCACTTCGGGAACAAAGATTTTAAGGCTGCGAAAGTCAACCGGTCAAAAATCAAAAATTGACCAAGATGGCCGTTTTGCAAAGTCAGCCTTCCAGTGTTCCTTTTAGGGACATTCGGCTATTTATGACAAGACGGCCCTACTTGACTTATTTACAACTCTTTACCTTTTTTTTCGAATTAAGATAAAAGACCTGATATTGCAACACGGCCTTTCAACGCCTCGAGGACGAAAACTTAAGGCAGTGAGGTTCAAAAAATGAAAACATGACCAAAGGTGACTATTTATGCAAGGTCAGCCTTCCGGCGTTCCGTTTGGGAACATTTGGCTATTTTTGACAAAACGGCATCACCCAACTTATTTACGACGAAAATAAAAATTTTGACATTTTTTGGCTATTTTTGCAAAGGAAAGGTTGGACCCGATGAGGGTTGCCTACGTATCCCACACCCTGTGAGAATCAAACCGGCGTAGTTCGGGCGAATTAACCGAACCATTTTAAAACAAGACTCTTTTTGATTTTCATTTTTCATGGCAAGACAAACTATTTTCCTTTTCTATTTTTTGAAAACAAGACAAAATAACGACTTTTTTTTTTCATTTTCAACAAACAATAAAACAACCTATTTTTCCAAACTAAAATAAAGACTCTTTTCCATTTTCTTTTCAACAGACAACTGTCCGAAAATAAAAGACTCTTTTTTCCTATTTTCCTTTTTTCGTTTTCTCAAAATTTCGGCAGAGTTTCGACAGTACTTGGTTTTTCTGTTATTTCTCTCTTTTTTTTCTTTTTTTTTTCGAGATTCAGAGACCGGTCAACATGCAGGTTCGAAACAAATATATGTACAGAGCAAGTAGGATGCATCAGGATGGTCCTTTCATTTCAGGTTGCTAGCCCTAGATGGACTCAACCCCTGTGTTGAGTCCCCTAAGTCAAATGCAGCATGATGCAAATAATCATTCCTACTAGGGATCCGGCATGAAGTCACGTTATTCTATATTCAAAATCTGGGTCGGTGTTCTAGACTGTGTACCCGAGCGGACGACTCGAGTCGAGGAGGGGGCAACTTTCTGGGAACCAAAAGGCCATCCGGCTTAGTAACTTGTCCGGCCTCTTTCTTATTTAAAGGTATGACACTAACAGAATAGGGAGTCTCAACCAGTAAGCACATCCCCGGAGGTGAAGAGAGAGGGGTGTCGGCATAGTTTATATACAGTTCAGATAATATCAAAGCGGTAACATTTAGCACATTCAGCACAAAACATGTAGGAAAAATCAGATACAACTAAATACAACAATTTATCTAAGCTCGAATTCTGAACCCTGAACCAGAGATTCTGGGTTCGATCCCCAGCAGAGTCGCCAGAGCTGTCATACCTCCTTTTCATTACTCCTGAAAGGGCGTAAATGAGTTTTTCCAATTAAAGGACAATCGGAACGGGATTTAATTATTAATTATTCAGAGTCGCCACTAGGGATATTAACGGTGTCCCAAGTCACCGGTTGAATCCCAAACCGAGGAAATTTATGACTCTGTTACAGTCTGCGAACCAGAAATCCGAGTAAGGAATTCTGTTAACCTGGGAGAAGGTGTTAGGCATTCCCGGGTTCCGTGGTTCTAGCACGGTCGCTTAACTATTGCATTTTATTTTATTTGACTTTAATACATGCTAGCTTATGTGCCTTTTATTCGTAAACCGCTTTTTATCATCGTTTATTTTAAAGAAATTGCGACGTCGTGAAAACGCGCTTCGAACCACGTCGCAGTCAATGCACCCATGGTAGTCAGCACATTTCGACTTCGTCGAGACTTGGATTTGGGTCGCATCAATGCACACCCGAATTTAAGGAAGTAAATTTTAATTAAATCGCGTCTAAAGAGTCTAACGTAATATTATTTTGGGGAAGGCCGTGAAATTCACTAAATGGCCCTCCCGAATTCTAAGTATTTTAATAACCACTTATTGAGGGCCCCGCATTTGTAGTTTTATTCGGCGAGGCTTGTCTCATCATTTTGTTAAAAGGCCAACCTAAAAAGTGACTACAATTTTCTATTTTTGCTTTTGTCTCTAAAAGAAAAAGAAAATCCTAATTGATTATTATCCGAACTCGGGCTTCGAATTCAAACCCGGATCCAAATATCCAAAATAGAAGGAACGTACAACCAGCCTTGGGCCTCAAAGGGCCCAGCACAATTGGGACGAAGACTCTTGTGAATGCAGGCGTTGGGCCTGGAGTGGCCCATAGCAGTTGAGCTCGCGGAGGTCCGGGGATCGATCCCTTGGATTGACAGACCACCAATTTGGACCCGTCTCTTAGTTAAATCCATATTACATACCCCTAGTGAACTAACAGGCTATTATACTACAAATGACGAAATGCAGGCAACCATTTAACTATTCAACTATTGAGTCACCTTGAGCATTATTAATATGATAAGTTAAGCCAAATGTAGTCCTGAACTTATCATACTGATTCAAATTATGTCACTAAGGCACTAAAATTCACAAACTAATCATTAACAAACACATGTTAAAATTAACAATTGCAACAGAGACATTGTTTAAAAATACTACTGTTTCGATGCCTCATTTCTATTTTTCTGTAATCCATAATATACTATACTAACAGCATTCATTCTAAAGCTAAAATTAACCATCATGATGACTCAGTTACAATACACCATGTCTATATGCCATATATCAACTATACAGTTATACAGCCCAGTTAGATGTCTCTCATATACAATTCAATTAATACAACTGTGAATATCAAATAGATGTGGAAATATCTAAACTTAATCCTTTTGGTATTGCAATTCCAGGACAATCATGAACTTCAATTGTATTCCATGTTCAAATTACATCAACACAGGCTGAGAACGTGTACCTGAGATTTGAAAGGAAACAAAAGAAGAATGGATCAGAAGCTGCAATGCAACAGTGTAGTTCAGGAGCAAATTCAGCAATCCAAACAGAGGAATCAACAACCCAGCAACTCAGAATCCAAAATTTTGACTCAACACTGAATTTTTAAAACAGCCAGGACACCCTAAACTCGAGAACTCAACAAATGGAACCGAAACAGACTGACTGAAACCCCAATATTACTTGAAACAACCAGAAATTTTTCTGAATACTCAAATCACCAGAAAATAACTCAGCTATTAAAACTAGAGAATCAATTCCATAGTTGAACAACACATGTTTTTTGGATTTTTCTGAACCTATTTGCTTTTTTTTTGGTTTTTGAATTTCTAACTTCTATTTTGCATCTGGAACTAGAAAGGAAAATTTTCTGGAAGCTAAACTTGTTATGAAAAAGTGAATTTTTGGCTGAACCCCCCCCCCCCTCAAGGCATTTGATGCCCTTTTATAGGTGACAAAAGAGGGTAAATCAGATTTTAGGTTTCTTTTTTGTCTCTCCCTTATTTTCAGTTTGGTCCTCTTATTTCTAACTTGTTACTCAAGTAAGCACCTCTATTGTGCTAAAACGTATACTAAAATCCTATTCTAGAAGGCCCTAGGGTATTCTTCTACCCATGCAATACCTATACTATCCTTTCTTTTACTTTGAAATTACTATTCTTATCAGAATTACCCTTTTCCATGCCTAAACTACCCCTGAAAGCTTCTCAAAATTACTGATTCTACCTAAATTTCAACAGCTATAACCAATCCCCTAAATTAATTCAAAACTAACTAGGACTGATTAATTAGAACTTAGAAATTAACTAATTGAACTAACCAATCCCAATTGTTCAATCACACAAACTCAAACAAATTAGAAAATCAGGAGCCCAGGATCAATCAAAGCAAAGCTTAAGCTAATAGTCAACATTAAATGAAATTAAACTAACTTTTAACCAATAAGCTCATAATTGACCATTCGAACATCAAATTCAGAACTAAAAAGAAATTGAAATTAACCTAAACATCTAGCTAACATTTAATGGACAAAATTGTATCGACCCAAAACTAATCGATTAAGACAATTCTAAAATTAAAACTATGATCGATTACTAAACAAAGCATGACTCAAACCAAATTAGAACTAGCGATGAAAAAGCTTACTGACTAACACAAGTGGAACGAAGATTCAAAAGAAAGAAAATTAAACTATACTAATACACAAAATAAACACGAGATTAACAAGGCACTTACCGAAATCAAAAATAAAAAACTGTAACTAAAACTTCACCCATGCAGAAAGGCAAAAAGAAAAATGCAAGTAAAAGAATGAAACAAGAAAATTCACTGAAGCACGAAAAACTCCGGCCAGTCGCTGACGTCCGAATCTTTCCAGATTTTTGACACATAACATCCCTAACCATGTGTTTTTACAAGAGAACACTTGGTTAAGGATATTACGGTCCAAAATCACAAAGATTTTGGGTTAGGGTTTTGGTCGGGAACTCTTAGATTTGAGATTCGAGCCGCTTTACCGAGATTCGAAGGAAGATGGTCATGGATTTGGGTTGAGGGAAGTCTGGGGATGGTGTGGTGTGATTTTGGGACGGTTTGGGTGAGTTTGCAACTTGGCCGGAAAACTTCAACCAGAGATTCGACGAGCTCCGGCAATATTCGAGGGAAACCAATGGTAGGGATGGAAAGAGGGATTCATGGGGAATCTATGGTGTTAATTTGGGGCTTTTTGGCATGGAAATCGTTTGCCGGCGGCGAGGGGTTTGGTGGCAGCTTAGATTAGGGTTTGAGAGGAGAGGTAGGGTGAGGAAGACGAGGGACTGGGGTGGGGGGGGGGGTAACGTTTCGGACATATATACATTAAAGAGTGGGGGCTTCTGGACCGTTTGATCTAACAACCTCGACGGCTGAGATCTGATGCACTGAGAAACGGCGTCGTTTGGCTCCTCTTGGGACCGGATCGGGTTGGGCATAGCTGGGCCTGGGCGGATTATTTTGAGATTGGGCTAGGATATTAATTGGCCCAAATCATGGGCAGCCCTTTTTATTGCTTTCATTTCTTTTCTTTTGTTTCTTTTATTTAATTCTTGTATGTATATTTTTTCTAATTTTATAAAATTGTAAAAATTAAAATAAAGTCCTAATATATTTCAAAATTAAACTAATTAATTCCTAAAATTATTTTAAAAACTATTCCGGGATGAATTCGCAATTAAACAATTAAAAATGCAAAAGTGGACTATTTTTGTTATTTTCCATATATTCTATTATAAAACAAATTAGATCCTAAATGAAAATGCATATTTTTGTATTTTATATGAATTGATCATGCACAAATAAAATGCAACAACTATTAGAAAATGACGCCAAATTGCACAAAAATCGTAAAAAGAAAAAGAAAAAAAAATCATTTCATTTGAATTCTGGGAATAATTTGCTTAGGGCAAAAATCACGTGCTCACAATTATTATTCATAGGGACGTTGTAACACACATATTAAGGCAATATACTTTTATTTTCTCTGTTATTCAAAGTTCTTAATTTTGTTCATCAGTTCTTCATTAGTGTGAGCTCGGGATCGAAGGCATGCATTTCATTCACCTATTACTGAGTTCGGGGTCACTCCCCTTAATTGGTTTGGCAATTTATTACGTCCTTATATGTTTAATCTAACACTATTAATCATTTGTATTGAATTAATCCATGTATCCTTAAAATCACATAAATTCAATTATTATCCATTTTTTTGGGTAAACAGTTTGGCGCCTACCGTGGGGCTGAGGATAATTGTGGCAATTTGATACAAAATTTCACAACGCACTCTATTTTACACTTGTTCTTTGAGCTTTTAATTTTAGGTCAGATTAAAAATGTCAAACTCCCAATCTGCCCCTTTGAACGTCAATGCTGAGTCTGGCCACCATGGCGAGAACAACAATGTGGTGCCTAGTAATGAGGTGCCCCATGTTGACCCCAACGGACGGTTGCGGACCCGATCGATGCTAACTCACATGTGGCTATCGATGCAAACTTGCCTACCGACCCTGAGAACAACATTCATAGGAGAGCTTGATCGGTGGACCGGAGTACACATGATGGTGAAGGTGATGGTATCAACTTGCGAGTGATCTTCGAAATGTTGCAGGCTCAACAAGCAGCGATAGCCCAGTTGCAGAACCAAGGTCGCACCCCCAGCAGAGTTGAGCCCGAACTATCCCGGGAAAATGCTCGCAGAAATGAACTGACCACAGAAAGGCCGAGTGAAGCTGAACCCAGAACTAACCCCGAGATAATAAATATGTTCGAGGAACTCGTGTGGAATCTGGAGAAAAGATAATCAAAGTCAACGACAAAAAACTAGAAACCTATAACTCCAGGATTGATCAAATCCTAGGAGCACCACCGATACTGAAGGGCCTGGATTCTAAGAAATTTGTTCAAAAACATTTCCCTCCGAACGCAGCTCCGAAGTCGATCCCAAAGAAGTTTTGCATGCCCGAAATTTCGAAGTATAACAGAACAACTGATCCAAATGAGCATGTGACCTCTTACATGTGCGCCATCAAGGGAAACGACTTGGAAGATGACAAAATCGAATCCTTTCTACATAAAAAGTTTGGAGAAACCTTGTCAAAAGGAGTTATGATATGGTATCACAATTTACCCCATAATTCTAACTCGTTTGCTATGCTTGCAGGTGCCTTTGTAAAAGCGCACGCCGAGGCCATCAACGTCGAGACCAGGAAGTATGAAATTTTCAAAGTGAAGCAAAGAGATAATGAGATGCTCAGGGAAGTCGTGTCGAGGTTTCAAATGGAACAGATGGATCTGCCTCCAGTCATGGACGGTTGGGCCGTTCAGGCATTCACCCAAGGACTTAACTACCAAAGCTCATTGGCTTCTCAGCAATTGAAACAAAATTTGATAGAATATTCGGTGGTAACTTGGGCCGACGTCTATAACAGGTACCAATATAAAATTAGGGTCGAAGACGATCAGCTCGGGGCCCCTTATGGATCCGTTTATCCCATCAGAACCAGTGACAGATCCAAAAGAGCGGTCAATCATGAACCAATGTCGAATAAGGATCGGTATCAACCATACAATAGAGATCGAAGAGGAAATAGGTCTGGACACAACCTTGTGAGGAGTGAAAGAAGAAGTGATCGAGTCCATAATAACCAGGGACTCATGAGAAAAAATGGTTTCGACAGACCCACCGGGTCTAAGAAGGCACCAAAGTTATCAGAGTACAATTTCAGCGTCGATGTTGTCGGTATTGTATCAGCCATCGGACGTATCTAAATACTAAGTAGCCTCGACCATTGCAGTCTGATCCTGCCCAAAGGGACCCAACCTAATGTGTAAGTATCATGGCACTTACTGTCACAAAACCGAAGACTGCCGACAATTGAGAGAAGAAGTAGCCCGGTTATTTAATAACGGACACCACCGTGAATTTTTGAGTGATCGGGCCAAAACCACTTTAGGAATAAGGACTCCAACAAGCAGATCGAGTAATAGAAACCTCAGCACGTCATTAACATGATCATTGGCGGAGTTGACCTCTCCCAAGGACCAATGTTAAAGTGCACTAAGGTGTCTATTACAAGGAAAAAACGGACTCGAGATTATGTATCGGAGGGAACCGTATCTTTTAACGACGAGGACGTTGAAGACATCATGCAACCACATAATGATGCACTGGTAATATCTGTACTCATAAATAAATCTCAAGTTAAACGTGTGTAATTGATCCACGTAGCTCGGCCAATATTATAAGATCGAGGGTCATGGAATAAATGGGTCTACAAGACCAAATAGTGCCCACAGTCCGAGTTTTAAACGGATTTAACATGGCATGCGAGACTACTAAAGGGGAGATAACATTACCGGTAAACACCTCCAAAACCGTTCAGGAAACAAAGTTCTACGTGATCGAAGGAGATATGAGATACAATGCTCTATTTGAAAGACCATGGATTCATAACATGAGGGCAGTACCCTCGACACTACATCAGGCATTGAAATTCCCTACATCGGGAGAGATCAAGACAATTTATGGAGAGCAGTTGGCCGCAAAAGAAATGTTCGCGGGTGATGAGGTGATCTAATATCCGCACTCTCGACATCAAAGAACTCAAGTTTGTTTACCAAGGAAGAAACCAAATAGCAATCACTGACACCGACACTGACCGACCAGAGAGGCAGGAGACAGGCAAGGATGATGATTACGGAGTTCCTAGGTCGTTCATAGCCCCTGATGATTCCGATCCACCAAGTCAATGGTCCAAGAGCTGGAACAAGTCAAATTGATCGAACGTCTGCCTGACCGGAAGGTATACCTAGGCACGATACTAACTCCCGAGCTCAAGAAGAAACTCATTGAATTCCTTATGGCTAACATAGATTGTTTCACTTGGTCCCACCTTGATATGACGGGGATCCTGCTAGAAATAATTACTTACAAGCTAAGCTTGGACCCAAAGTTCCACCCAGTTAAACAGAAGAGGAGGCCCCAGTCTGAAGTCAAGCATGCATTCATCAAAGATGAGGTATCCAAACTCGCTAAAATAGGTTCCATTCGGGAAGTTAAGCATCTAGATTGGTTAACAAACGTAGTAGTAGTCCCTAAAAAGGAAAATAAATTAAGAATGTGTGTAGACTACAAGGACTTGAACAAGGCATACCCTAAGGACTCTTTTCCTCTGCCTAACATCGATCGCATGATTGATGCGATGGTCGTCCACGAGATACTCAGCTTTCTCGATGTATATTCCGGGTACGTTCAAATCCGGATGGACCCGGGTGATGGGGAAAAAACTTCCTTCATCACTAAATACGGCACCTATTGTTATAACATAATGTCGTTCTGATTAAAGAATATTGGTGCCACTTACAAATGCCTAGTATACCGGATGTTCGAAAAATAAATAGGAAAATCAATAGAGTTTTACATTGATGACATGTTAGTTATGTCCCTGCGAGCAGAGGACCATTTGGAACATTTGCAGGAAACCTTCAACATACTGAAGAAGTACAACATGAAGTTAAACCCGAAGAAGTGCACATTCGAGGTCGGGTCTGGGAAATCCCTTGGATTCATGGTGTCCAACCAAGGAATCGAGATCAATCTTGATAAAATCAAAGCTATAGAAGACATCACCGTAGTGGAAAATGTCAAGGTCATTCAGAGGTTAACCCGGGCATATAGCTGCCTTGGGACGGTTCATATCAAGGACCTCCGATAAAAGCCATCGGTTCTTCTCATTGTTGAAGGAGAAGAATAACTTTTCATGGACCCCGAAGTGCTAGCAAGCTCTAGAAGAACTCAAACGGTACCTTTCAAGTCTATCTTTGCTTCATACCTCGAAGGCAGACGAGCAGTTATACCTGTACTTAGTGGTATCCGAGATAGCGGTAAGCGGAGTCCTAGTCTAGGAAAAGGAAGGTACGCAATTTCTTATCTATTATGTTAGCAGGACTCTAGGCGAGGCCGAAACAAGGTATCCTCACCTGGAGAAGTTGGCGCTCGCTTTGCTAAGCGCTTCCAAGAAGTTAAAGCCGTATTTTCAATGTCATCCCATATGTGTCACAACTACTTACCCATTAAGAAACATAATGCACAAATTCGGGCTCTCGGAACGATTGTCCAAGTGGGTCGTAGAAATCAGCAGGTACGATATCGAATATCGACCCCGAGCAGCCATTAAATCTCAAATTTTGGCAGACTTCGTGGCCAACTTCATGCTGACCCTAATACCCGAAGTCGAAAGGGAATTGTTGTTGAAATCGGGGGACCCCCTCGTAGATTTGGACCTTCTTTAAGGACGGTGCCTCAAACGTAAAAGGGTCCGAACTTGGCATCGTGTTGAATCCACCCGCGGGTAACGTAGTTAGATAATCTATTAGAACTATGAAATTGACTAACAATGAGGTTGCGTATGAGGCCATGATTGCAGGTCTCGAATTGGCTAAAAGTCTGGGGGTCGAAGTGATCAAAGCTAAATGTGATTCCCCCCTTGTGGTAAATTAAGTCAATGGGACATTCGAAGTAAAAGAGGAACAAATGCGAAGATACTTGGATAAACTACAGGTAACGCTATGTCGATTAAGGGAATAGACACTACAACACATGCCCCGGGATCAAAATAGCAAAGCCGACGCTCTGGCTAACTTGGGTTCGTCGATTGATAACGATAAATTCAGTTCAGGGACGGTCATGCAACTCATGAAATCGGTAGTGGGAGAAGGCCATACTAAGATAAACTCGACAACTTTAACCTGGGACTGGAGAAACAAGTATATAGACTACCTGAAGAACGAGAAGGTGCCCTGGATCCCAAAGAATCGAGAGCTCTGCGCACGAAGGTGGCCAGGTTTAGCCTGTCCGAAGATAATACTCTGTTCAGGAGAACATTCGATGTCCCACTCACCATATTCTTGGGACCATGAGACACCGAATATGTTTTGAGGGAAGTTCGCTAAAGTACTTGCGAGAAGCATTCGAGGGCGGAATCGTTGGTTCGTAAAATAATCAGAGCCGGCTATTACTGGATCGACATGGAGAAAGATGTGAAAGAGTTCATGTGCAAATGTGACGGCTGTCAGAGGCACGTACCAATGATCCACCAACCCGGGGAGTTACTACACTCGGTCCTGTCACCCTGGCCATTCATGAAATGGGGAATGGACATCGTCGGTCCCCTACCATGGGCACCCGGTAAGGCTCAATTCATACTATTTATGACTGACTGTTTCTCTAAATGGGTTGAAGCTCAAGCATTCGAGAAGGTCCGAGAAAAAGAATTCTTCGACTTCATTTGGGACCACATAATATGTCGGTTTGGTATGTCGGCCGAGATAGTATATGATAACAGGAAGCAGTTCATCAGCAGCAAGGTAAGCAAATTGTTTGAGGACCATAAGATCAAGAAGATCTTGTCAACACCCTATCACCCTAGTAGGAACGGGAAGGCGGAGTTGGCGAACAAAACAATCCTTCAAAACCTCAAGAAAAGTTTGACCTATGCCAGAGGGAAATGGAAGGAAATCCTGCCCGAAGTCTTGTGGGCATATCGCACAACCTCCAATCCATTACCGGGGCCACTCCGTTTTTATTGGTATATGGAGCTGAAGCATTGATACCAGTTGAAGTGGGTGAACAGAGCATCAGGTTCCGATATGCAACCGAGGAATCGAACGGTGAGGCCATGAGCACGATCTAGAACTACTAGATGAAAGACGCAAGGCCGCTTTAGTCTAGCTAGCCGCCCAAAAGCATCAGATAGAAAGATATTACAACCGAAGAGCCAACCTCCAATATTTCAATATCGACGACTTGGTGTTAAAAAGGGTAACATAGAACACCCGGAACCCGAATGAAGGGAAGCTAGGACCAGATTGGGAAGGTCTGTATCGAGTCATCTGAATTACCGATAAAGGCTCGTATAAGCTCGAAGTAGCAAACAACACACAACTACCGAACAACTAGAACATGACCCACTTAAAACGATACTACTGCAAAGGTACGACCTTATTTATTTTCTTTTAATATGAATTAGGCTAACACTTGCAAGCAATAGCCAAAGGAAGATGCAGCTGATTAGGTTTAAAAGCACGCGTTGTACTCTTTTTCCCTTGAACTGGTTTTGTCCCAAATGGGTTTTCTTGTAAGGTTTTTAACGAGACAACAATAAATCATGCTAAATCAGAGTTGAAGACCAGCTTTAAGTCGGAGTCGATGGTCGCATCAACAGTATCCGAGTCCACTCGAAGATCGACCTCGAATACTAGGAGCGATCACCCCTTGGGTCATGATTTTTAGCAAGGAAGGAAACTCTATGCTCGAACAGTCGAGGCTCGGTGGTTAGGATTTATTGTAAGGGCCAAACGTTCAAATGAACCCTGCCCGCATAGGTCACACTAGCCACGAAACAAGCTTTTATACAATCTTGTGTGACGCACAAAAATGAAAGAAAGTTTCTACCTTGCTTACAAACATTTTTTGCTTCTTAAAAGTATCCTAAGGGTTATTCCTACCCGAGAACTATCGATCCCAAGGACTACCCCTATCCGAGCCCAAAGGGATAACTCCACTCGGGGACTGCTATCCTTGATAAGTTCAGACAGCTCGAGTTATCAAAAACCGGAGGCATAAAACCTTTTGGCAGTGCCCAAACCTAAAAGGATACATCCACCCTAAAAACGGCTTAGAGACGTCCGAAACCCGTAATAAAAACATAAGGCCTTCCACAAAATTCCAAACCCGTTCAAAGGTTACCCTCAACAAAATTATAGTCTAAAAACATTTAAACAAGTATTTTGGGGAAAGCTTCCGGTCACTCCGAGCCCCCACAAGGTTCAAGCAAAACTTGCATCGAGAATAATTCTTGTTCGGACCTCCGAAAAATAAACTTATTACTATGTTTTATTCCGTGCTAAGCCATTTGAAGTCCTCGCAATTGTAAAAAGGATGCTAAAGGTAACAGAAGTGAAAATTTCCAAAAGGGAAAAAACCTTATATATACATTCTAGAATGTCTTTACAAAGGCTAATGAAAACAACCTCAACAAAAATGTGCAAAATGCAAAAACGAAGACAAAATTTCCTGAGCCTCCTACGCCTGATCTTCACCAGAACCCACCTTGTCATTAGAGTCTTCGGAGTCTTCTCTATCTTTGGGTTTGTTAGAGCCCTCAGAGCCTTCTTTACCCTCGGGTTCAGCCAAGTTCTTGGCCTCAACCTCGAGTCTTTTTTCCACCTCGATCTCGACCGACAGGTCGAAACTTTGGGCCTAGATCTCCTCGAGTGTCTCCCTATGAGATAGCAGCTTGACGTACTCGATGGTAGTTTTTAGGCAAGCCTCGGCTGCTTCGACATTAGCCCTATATTGGGACACCATCTTTTTAGCATCAGCCCTGGTTGCTTCCAACTTGGACCTCGCTATTTCAAGCTCCTTGACAAGGGCATCCCATTCAGCAATGGCCGAGCCCAGTTGAGCATGAAGGTCCTCGTTTTGTCGAGCCCATGCTTCAACCTTCTCTTTTGCCACTCAGAGTTGAACCTCTATCGATGCCAGCTGTGCCTGGTCTGTCTCCTTTTCCAAAGCCAACCGGTCCATTTTTCCCTTCCAAACATCGGCCATGGCTTGGACCTCATTCATTTCAGCTTGGAGTTGGTCGATTCGGTCAATCTTCTGTTGAACCTGCGAGATTTGGTCGTTAGTTGCCATGGCTAAGTCTTCATTTCTAACTTCGAAAACCTTTACCTTTTCTACCAAATCGGCATGCTCCTTCTGAGCCGCATCAAGCTTGGCTTGGAGATTCTTGATGGTCCTTTCGTGTTGCTCACTGAGAAGCTTATACATGTCTCTTTTCTCGGCAAGCACCTTGACCTCAGCCTCGAGCTGGTTAACCTCAGTCCGGTACCAAATAATGTTTTCATGATGGCGTACTGAGGCCTATAAAAAGGTAAAAGAAAGCAGACATGAGAAATGTCAAAGACTAGGTCAAAAATCAAAAGAGTGTAATGATGCCTTACCCAATTCAGTGCATGTTGTGCCTCGTTGAACAGGCACGATACGTCCACCTCATTTATTTTCTCTTAGTCTTCATCGATCACCAGTCATTGAAGGTGGCTCGCTACTCCCATGGGAGTAGAAAAAACTCAGGTACCTTCGAGACAGTGATGATTATCGACCTCTTACGGCCAGGGTCTACACCCGGGGCGGGGAACAGGTTGAGTAACTTTGGTCTCGAGTTTAGCCCTCCAGCCTCTAGAGACAGATCTTTTCTCGGAACTTCCAGGTGGCCCATCCCAAAAAAGTCTTCCAAGACAGATGAGTCCATACCGTCAAAAAAGGAAAGAAGTGGATCGTCCATGTCATGGGCCCCTTCGTTAGATTTCTTTTTCCTTGCTTGGGCTTCTTCGAGCATAGACTCGATGTGAGAAGGCATCCCCGAGATCTCAATCATAATGGGCACTTCCTTCGGTGCAAAACCGGCATCCTGGGAAGTCTCACCTCGGGGATCCGCGTCAGCTTTCTAAGTTGGAGGGGGTCGATCTCGCGAGTCTCCCCCTCGGATGCCTCCCAATCCCCAGTATAGGTAAGATAAGTGGGGATTTTGACTACTTATTAGCGCCCTTTTAGCTTTTGTTTTAGTTTAAAAGCGTTTAATTGTGTTCCCGAAACTTATGAAATGTGCAAAATTGCAGGAATATTGGAAGTTGGACTCCCCAGATGAATCTGCCTCAAAAAGGAGTAATTAAAACACAAGGCAACAAAAGGCACAAGAACTTGCAAAGTGCGGACCGCAGAATTCCATCTACGGCCGCAAATAATGAAGAAAAACCAGCAGGCTTCCTAGCAAAATATGGTCCGCAGACTAGTTATGCGGCCGCAATTGAGGAATTGGAAACCAACTTCAGAGGGTGTGCAATTTTCCAAAGTCCAAGTCCCTCAAGAGTGCGGACCGCACAAGAATTGTGCGGCCGCAGAAGACCAAGTTGCGGCCGCATTGATAAATTTGATGGCCGCAGAAATGATGCCTTGCGTCCGCAGTCAAGAATTGTGCGGCCGCGGATCCCCAGCTCCCGCAAGTTGAAGAATTGTGCAGACCGCATATGGAATTGTGCAGCCGTATAACCTCCCGAAGGGCATTTTTGTCCTAAATTTTGAGTCCTTTATATATAGACGAGTTTCGTAAAATTAGGTCAACTTTTGACATCAACAACTACAGTAGTCGTTTCTCTTTGTTTCTTTTAGTATTTTTTTATATTTGGGATATTTTAAAATAGATTTTATCATTTTGATTTTACAATATGAGTTTAATTAGCATTTCTTCTTCTATTTCTTCAATTTCAAGTATGAGTAGCTAGATTTTTACTAGGATTAAGACTCAACCTTAGTATGTAAACCTTATGGGTGTTTAGTTTAATACTTGTTTATGATTGGGTATTTATTATTTAGCCTTGTTCATGCTTTAATTTGTGGAATTAATGGTTGCAAACATTACTTCATGCCTATTTGACTTAGTCTCTACTTGAGAAAGAGAGACTTAGTCTACGAAAACTTGGCTAACAAGAAATTGGGTCAATTGAGAGATTGATAATCCCAATTAAAGAACTCAATCTAGAGATAGTAATAACCCGACTTAAGCTTTTATCAACCATTTTGTGCAATACCCATTTGGACTTGAGAGAGCCAAATTGGGTAAAATCACTCTCTGACCGAGAGGTATTAAGTGAGTAATTGAGGGTTGATAGATATGATACACTCCGATCAACAAAACAAGCATTAAGGTTTATATCCTAATAGGCAAACACCTAGGTGACGGTCATAGCCCTAAGCTTTTTACAAAACTTGAAAAACAACAAAAATAATTTCTTAGTTTCATTTTTTAACTTTGCAATCTTATTTTAAAATAGACATAGAAACAACCCCAATTTTTGGAAGTCTAAATTAAGGTTTTTCAAACTCACGTACTACAATATATACTCCTAACTCCCATATATAGCTCCCTGTAGAAATCGACTACGACTCTTGTTGGGTACTACTATTGCAATCGATCGTTTCATATCTTTGATTTGAGGTGTGAATTGGATGAGATCAATTTTGGCGCTGCTGCCGGGGAGCTAAAAACGGTGTTAACTATATATTTTAGTTTGTGTGTGGAATATCTTCTTTTCCTTCCATGTCACTAATTTGTTTAAATCAATTATAGGTACGATAATGACGAACAATAATAATCAACTCGGAAACATGCCTTTGGGGGATATGGACGTTGAGGATGACCAAGTTGAAGAGGTTCCTCTTGATCCTCAAGCAAATAGAAGAGGTTGTGCGCCTCAAGACAACGTCCCAGTTCCACCCCATCTCCACCAAGAGCGGCTCCACACCGGGTTTGCCGAATGAAAGGTATGCAAGTGCCATAGTCCCACCACCGTATTAGGGCGGGAAACTTTCAAATCACAAATGTAATGCTCACATTGCTAGAGCAATGAGGGTTCTTCACCAGGGCTCCAAGTCAAAATGCATACAAACACTTGAAGGAGTTTGTGGACACTTGTTGGGGGAGTAAACAAATGAATGCCTCCAATAATGCTTTAAGGTTAAGGCTTTTTCCCTTCTCTCTACGGAGGAAAGCCTTAGATTGGTTGGAATGATTGCCAAACCATTCCATCCGTACTTGGGATGAGTTGGCAGAGTAATTTATTTTAGAGACGAGATTCTATCATTCAAGCAAGAGCCTAATGAGCCGTTACATGAGATATGGGAGCGGTATAGAAAAATGATCAAAGAGTGCCCCAATAATGACATGACGGAGAATATGAGTCCACAAACTTTCTATCGGGGGATTAATACGACCAACCAATGCATGGTGAATCAACTTGCCGGTGGAAATTCATGACAACACCGTATGTGGAAGCTTGTGAGATTTTAGATGAAATGGCGGACACATCATCAACATGGCAAAGTCGGGCTAATATTCCTCAAGGTGATCCAAATATGATTCACCTCCATAAATAGTTGCATGACTATGGGCAAGCCATTGCCGAATTGACCACCACTATGAATAAATTAGCAAAGGCTCAACTTCAACAAGTGCAAAGTTCTAAGCAAGTCAATACCATGGAGGTAGTAAACATGATGGTGAACAAAATAAGGACCAAGGGTCCGCAAGTGCAAAACTGAGTGGAGAAATATGTGCAAGAAGATGGTGGGTTTGATCAAGATGAATCTTACAATGAACAAGAAGAGGAAGTGAAATATGTGAACAACTTTCAAGGGCAACGAAACAATTTCCAAGGACCAAGTCAACAAAAATAGCGATCTCAAAACAACTAAGGCAATTGGAATTCTAACAACCAAGGTAATTGGAATGGTGGGAACAATCAAGGGAATTAGCATAACAATAGCAATCAAGTAAATAGGAGTGGAAACAATCAAGGGAATTGGGGAGGTAACAATCAATACGGATGGAACAATAATCAAGGCAATCGGGGGTCGGGTTCTCAAAGGCCCCCGATGTATCAACAACCGAGCAACCCGCCTCCTTATCCTTCCCATGACCAAGTTCTTTTAACAATGAAATGGGGAGAATTGAGAATATGTTAAAGCAAATGATGTAAAAGAATGCCGATTCGGATGCCCAACTCGCCTCACACACCACATCAATTCGCAACTTAGAAGTCCAAATGGGGCAAATCTCTCAAGCTCTAAATTATCGTCCTAAGGGGGTGCTACCAAGTGATACGATGGTGAACCCAAAGGTGGGAACAACATGGGGCATGCCATTGCCGTCACTACAATAAGTGGAAGAGGTGGGAATGCATCCATCTCGAGTCAAAGGAAACTTGTGTATGATGAGAAAGCAGAACAAGAAGAAGAGACCCCGAACAATGTGTTGTAAGCAAATGATGAAGTACGGATTGATATTGATGACAAAGTGGAAGAGACTCAAGAGGAAGTGAACCCATATAAGGATCAAAACTTTGGAGGAAGGCACCAAACCATTTATTGAACATCAAAGGAGACTAAATGAAGTCATGCAAGAGGTTGTCAAAAAGGCGATTATCAAGTGGTTGGATGCCGGGGTTATCTATCCCATTTCTGATAGTTCATGGACTTCTCCGGTTCAATGTGTCCCAAAGAAGGGAAGCATGATGGTGGTCACCAATGACAAAGATGAGTTGATTCTTACAAGAACGGTGACCGGATGGAGAGTGTGTATGGACTATCGCAAGCTTAACAAAGTTGTAAGGAAGGATCATTTCCCATTTCCTTTCTTAGACCAAATGTTTGATAGATTGGCCGACCGTGCTTTGTATTATTTTCTTGATGGGTATTTGGGCTACAACCAAATCCTTATTGCTCTGGAAGATCAAGAGAAAACAACTTTTACATGTCTCTATGGTACTTTTGCCTTCAAGCAGATGCCTTTTGATTTATGTAATGCACCGGTGACTTTTCAAAGGTGTATGATGGCTATCTTCACGGACATGGTGGAGGACTACCTTGAAGTTTTCATGGATGACTTCTCGGTGGTTGGGGATTCCTTTGATGATTGTTTAGCTAATTTGGATAAATTATTGGCAAGATGTGAAGAAACAAATTTGGTGATAAATTGGGAGAAATGTCATTTCATGGTCGAGAAAGGCATTGTTCTTAGCCACAACATCTTAAAGAATGGCACTGAAGTCGACAAGGCAAAGATTGAGGTGATTTCTAAACTTCTACCTCCAACTTCGGTGAAGGGCGTGTGGAGTTTCTCAGGCCACGCGAGATTTTACCGGTGTTTCATCAAGAATTTTTCTAAAGTGGTGAACCCATTGTGCAGGCTCCTAGAGAAAGATGCTAAGTTTAACGTCAATGATGGTTGCATGAGAGCCTTTGAATTGTTAAAGTTCAACTTGACAACCACTCCTATTATCACCGCTCCTAATTGGAGTATCCCTTTTGAGCTTATGTGTGATGCTAGTGACGTAGTAGTCTGGGCTATTTTAGGACAACACATCAATAATATTTTTCATTCGGTCTAGTATGCTAGTAAGACAATGAATTGTGCCAAGTCAACTATACCGTTACAGAGAAAGAGCTTCTTGCCATTGTGTTTGCTATTGAGAAGTTCCGCCCGTAATTGATGGGTGCTAAAGTGATTGTCCACACGGATCATGCGGCACTTCGTTATCTTATGAGTAAGAAAGATTCCAAAGCTCGGTTGATGAGATGAGTGCTTTTGTTTCAAGAGTTTGATATTGACATACAAGATTGAAAGGGAGTGAAAATAAAGTGGCGGACCACTTGTCTCGTTTGGAGGAGGAGGGGCGGCCGCATGATGGCCTTGAAATTAATGACTCATTCCCCGATGAGCAACTTTTGGATATTTCAATGAAGGAGGTGCCATGGCTCGCGGATCTAGCAAATTTTCTTATGAGTGGTATCATCCCGAATGAGTTCTCTTTAAACCAAAGGAAGAAGCTCAAACAGGATTGTCAAGACTATTATTGGGATGAACCGTACCTTTTCTGAATTTGCACGGATGGGATGATTAGAAGATATGTACCGGAGGAAGAGCAATGTGAAATTCTTGGGGCTTGTCATTCTTCTCCATATGGTGGTCACCATGGTGTAGCAAGAACGGCGGCCAAAGTGCTAAGTTGCAATTTTTATTGGCCCACTCTATACAAGGATGCAAGTGATCTAGTCAAACATTGTAATGAATGTCAAAGAGCCGACGAAATCTCAAAGAAAATGAAATTCCCCTCACTATCATTTTGGAGATTGATATTTTTGATGTGTGGGGTATTGACTTAATAGGTCCTTTTGTGAGTTCATGTGGAAATACCTACATCTTAGTCGCGGTTGATTATGTTTCCAAATGGGTTGAGGCCATTGCTCTACCTAACAATGAGGCGAGAAGTGTGATGGCATTCTTGAAGAAGAATATTTTCATAAGGTCTGGTACTCCACGGGCTATCATAAGTGATGTGGATCACATTTTTGCAACAAGGCCTTCGATACTTTACTTACCAAGTATGGTGTCACTCATAAAGTCACGACTCTCGATCATCCACAAGTAATCGGTGAAGTGGAAGTCTCCAACTGGGAGATAAAGAGTATTTTTTCCCAAAACAGTGAATGCTAACCGGATGGATTGGTCAAAGAAACTTGATGATGCTTTATGGGCTTATCGGACGGCTTACAAAACACCTATCGGAATGTCTCCATACCGGTTGGTTTATGGAAAAGCTTGTCATTTTCTTGTGGAACTTGAGCACAAAGCCATGTGGGCTTTAAAAATGTTAAATGTTGATTGGGATGTCGCAGCTAACTTGAGGGTGGCACATTTTAATGAGTTGGATGAATTTTGGTACCATGCATACACAAGTTCGTCCTTATACAAAGAGAAGATGAAATATCTTTATGACAAGTATATTTTGGAACAAAGAGTTAAAAGAGGGTGATCTTGTGTTGTTGTTCAATTCACGGTTGAGGATGTTTCCCGGAAAGTTAAAGTCTAGATGGAGTGGCTTGTGCAAAGTTGTGGGTGTGACACCCTTTGGTGCATTGGACTTGAAGAATAAAAATGATGAGGTATTCTGAGTCAATGGTTATCGGGTGAAGAATTATTTGGGAAAAGTTGGTGATGTCCACGTTGTGGCGGTGACTCATTTCAAATGATGGTAATTTATGTCGTGTCGCGATATTAAATCAAGCACTTCTTAAGAGGCAACCCATGTTTCTTTTTCTTTTCTTTTCTTTTCTTCTTTTGTAGTTAGGTGTTATTTTTGTGCTAACTGGATTTGAAGTATTTTTCAGGGATGAGTGTACTTTACAGGAATTGTGCCCAGAAAATTGGCTAAATGTGGAAAGAATTGCGGACTGCAATTGTAATGTGCAGACCGCAGAATTTCGATTGTTGTAGCAAAAGATAATCTGCGGCCGCACAATTACATTGCAGACCACACAAGTTGAAGGTGGAAATTTTCAACTCTCTGAAGTTGGTCTGTCAGAGAAATGGCCGATTTGCGTTCGCAACACGAATTCTGTGGTCTGCAACAAAACTTGCGGCCGCACAACTAATTATGCAGACCGCAAAACGTTAGGGCATCTGAGGCCCCCAGGTAATGGAGTACGGACAGTAATAGGAATTTTGCGGCCGCACTCATCATCCCTTCACTTGTTAGACACCCTTCATTGTAAATAGGAGATGTTGGGCATTGTTCCCCTTTTCCCCTCTCTGAGCTCACAAAGTGCAAAAATTGAAATTTTGTGTTAAATTAGCTGCTCACAGCCTAACAATTGTTGATCACTCATCTCTGGTATGCATCATCATCTTGATTAACTTCTTTAAATTTTTTGATTTTTAGTAAAATTTTGAACCATTTATCTATGAATCTATTTGAACAATCTTTTGGGGTGAATATGTTGTGGGTAGACTGATAAATGTTCTAAGGGGAATGGGTGAATTGATGATCATGCTTAAAGGTTAATTCCGTGCCAAAAGTGTGCGAAAATTTCAAGCCCTAGGTACATAACTGACTATCTGTTCGTAAAATTTGGAATCTGCCGTCACACAAGAAATTGTGCGATCCGCAAAAGTTAAATATTAGGGCACTATAGTAAAGTATGGTTTGTGACCGCAATATAAAATGTGGGGACCGTAGAAATCTTATTGCGGCCGTAGAACAACCTAATCTCTGTGATCAGAGAGTTGTCACTTTGATGACTCTTAAGTGCGGCCGGAAAGTAAATTGTTGGGATCGCAAAAAATTAATTGCGGTCGCAAAATAGCCAATTCTCTATCATCAAAGAGTTGGAATTCTGGTGATGTCTGAATTGCGGTCGCAAAGAAAAATCTGCAGACCGCAATCCACTTTTGCGACTACAAGGGAAAATTATGCGGTCCGCAATCCCTATTCTGCGGCCGCAAATAATTCTGCGGATCGCAAGTCCCCACCCTACAAGCATGATTCTGATGTATTTTTAACTATAATGTCTGGTGTTTCTCTACATTCATTCTATGTCTGAACTTGAATTGTAACTAACAATCGCCTTTGCTTGATATAGAACATGGTTCGATCTAGAGGATGGGACGACACTTCAAAGGAAGAGATGACCCTTCTTGGGGATGCGGGAAGAGACCCATGCCTAGTTCCCAACAACCTAAGAGTAGAAAGAAGACGACAGTCGACAGAGGGAGAGGTGCAGACCTCTTGGAGACCAGTTCTTATATCCCGTCTAGGGACGTCTTTGAGGGAAACTCAACCTCAGTACACGAGCAGTCGGCCATCCAATCAAGGCCACCGGGGAGATATCAGCTCAGGGATGAGCTATTATCATTGCATAGCACCTCCAAGGGTTCGGAGAGTGCCGGTCAGGCTTCTGATCCCTCCACTACACCTATCCCCTAGGCACCAGAGACTTCAGTTCAGGACATCCCAGATGATGGCCAAAGGGGAGATGCTATAGTAGCCGGCCTTGAGCGGTCGAAAAGGAAAGAGATGTGGAAGGACAGATTCGTCAGTTTGGCTACCTTCTCTAGCTTCCATGAATGGTGGCCAGTAAGATCGCTCACTATTGAGCAATAGTTCTAATTGAAAGATCTTGAAAAGTACAATCCGACAGTCTTGAGGCAGTTTCGAGAGCGGAATAGGTGGATGTGGTTCACCCAGAGCGTAATGGACGTGAAGGAATAGATTGTCTGGGAGTTCTACGCCAATATGGCACATATCAAGAAAGGGAACAAGGTAACTAAAGTGAGGAACCTAACGGTGCGTTTTGACCAGTACATATTGAACACCTACTTGGGGTTTGATGATATTGAGCCCACATAGTATTTGGAGAAGTTTGAAATGAGGGATGCAGCTCGCCCGTGGCTAGTTAAGATTCTGGCAACTCCTAGTCCACCACCACCATGGATTACGGTAGAGGGACCTATTCACTAAAACACCCTGAGTTTAGAGGCAAAGGGGTGGCAGACCTTCGTGTACATCCGACTAGACCTGTTCCAGAATGAGACATACCTTCTGATCCCCGGGCAGTTCTAGATGCCTCCATCATGGCTAGGTACCCATCAATGTGGGTGCCATGATGTCGGCCAATTTATCTGTGGTCGTCAGGCAAGCTGATACTTCTTACCCGTATCCTAACACTATTATTGAGTATCTTATGGATGCACGGGTGAGCTAAGAGATTTTGATACGAAGGTGCGGGCGAAGAAGCGCTTCTCATGGTATTCCTTGATAGATGCAGACAACCCTAAGAAAAAGGGTCAATCGACTACCACCATAGGCCAGTCTAATGAGCTATCGGTGGTAGCTGCAGAGACAGTTGACATGCCATCTACTTTAGCAGAGCCTTCAGCCAGTACAACATCTATGCCCCCACCCCCAGCCTCAGGGCCTCCAACAGCCCTTATTACAGGTTCCACCTCGGCTTTGAAGCCGGTGCCGATGCCCACTGCTCCACTATCAGCACAGCGAGTCGCCCAGACATTAGCAAGCCTCAACAACTAGATGCAGACAACCACTACAAAGATGTCTGACATATCCAGTACTATTGCAACACAGACTTCCATTTCGGCACCCCAGATTCCCCCAACAGTAGAAGAGACATTGAAGAGGCTCTTGGAGAACCAGACCACCATAATGAACACTTTGGTAGAGCATGGGTCAGTAATTGAGGAGCTGGGAAAGGAAGTTATGAAAATGAGAAAGTCCCAAGCCTCCAAAGAGTCAGTTGACAAGCTCCGGAGACAGGTGACCAAGATTGCACCGGCCTGAGACCTACCATTTGACATGCTGATTGATCCAGCTCTTGCACCACCAGCAGCACCATCAGCTCCATCTGCACCAGTTGGCCAGTCTGAGGAGCCAGACTTGGCTGCCAACACTACCAAGGTAGTGCGTCAGATGTTCACCAACCCAGTCACTCCTAGAGTCGAGGATGATGAGATCCAGTTAGAAGAGACTGAGGGCGGTGACGCTACTGTAGACACAGAGATGTCCAAGGAGCCATAGGGAGTTTTCTTCACTTTACCCTTCCTTTAATCTTATTTTGTTAAGCATTGGCAAAAATGCCTATTTTTATATTTGGGGGAGGGGGTGGAGTTTATTTGATCTATTTTGATGATTTTGAGACAATTGGTTTGTAATAACTGACAGTATTTACTTCTT
Source organism: Nicotiana sylvestris (assembly GCF_000393655.2). Lineage (NCBI taxonomy): Eukaryota > Viridiplantae > Streptophyta > Magnoliopsida > Solanales > Solanaceae > Nicotiana > Nicotiana sylvestris. The sequence goes on from NC_091059.1 coordinate 152,846,210, forward strand.
TCTCCTTATTCTGTATATATTCCCTCTTTTCCTCTCTCATTATGTATATTCATTATACTTTCAGTAGTTTTGATTTATAGCTTCTTTATTTTGTTTTTTTATTAGTTAGTGTTTAATTTAGTAGCTTCTTTTTATGTTTTAGTAGATAATAAGCCTTTGGTTTTCTTAATGCGGTTCTTTCCAAATATAGTTTGTGCGTGAACCGGATGACTCTTCCCAATAATTGATGGCATGACAACCTTATTAAGGGAATGAGTCCATTTTGTGTTTAGGTGATAATAGTAGTAATAATGAGTAAAAAGACCTGATCAAGTCAAACTCAAAGAGTCAAACATGCTTTATTTGGCATCAACACATTTAACTGTGTGCTTATAGTTAGAGACAAGAATTTTTTTAAAAATAGCTTTAGTTAGTGACTTTGTGACTCTTGTGTTGACTTTAATTCCATCGAGTTGTCTAAATGGACCATAGTGATATTCAATCTTGAATGTGTTCGTTGTGGGTTCTAGACTCTATCCTCTTTAACAATCTAGTTGCATGAGGGGTGATATGCTTTTTTGTTAGTCCAAGTACCCATGCAAAAGGTCTAGAACTTACCCCGAATGTGTTTTAAAGCAAAATTGTAAGTTTTGCTTGGCTTGAGAAGTGATTGTAGGCTTTCCTTGGCCCGTTTGAGTTTTTCATTGCCTGCCAATGATGTCATCCCTAGTCAACCCCTTTAAGCCTTTAGCCTTTCTCATTTGAAAACCATGTTACAATTGACCCATTCTATTATAACCCTCTCTTGGAACCCGAACTTTCCTTAACACTCATGTGAAATAATTGGATAAGAACGTAAGTTTAGGGGAGAGACGAGGAAATTGAAACAAAAGTATCAAGACGGAAAAATAGAAAAGAAATGATGAGAAAGAAAGGAAAAGAACAAAAAGAAAAATGCAAAAAGTTAATAAATGAAAGAGTTGAAGGGATTCAAAGAAAGGCAATGGTCCCAAACATAGAGAAATATGAATGAAATGATCCAGAAAGAGTGATATTAAGTCTCTCTAGTCCCCAGAGGAAAAAAAACTGCCTCAAGAAATCGGCAAAGTGTGAGCCAAGAATTGAAAGATGAAGTGCTTAAGGAAGGTGTAACCACTTATTCATATTATACCAATCCCTAATCCAAAAGCCTTCACTACATCCCGAAAAAAGTCCTACCTGATTTTGAGCCGAGTGAGCTATATTAGTGGTACTCTACATGAGTGGCGAGCTTATGGTACCGGAAGTTGTACTTGAGACATTCTCTTGAGAAAGATGAGTGAGCCTTTCATAATTTTTTTGAATTGAATGTTAAATTCTTAAGTAAGCTTGGCAAATGGAGAGTAGAGGAGGAGAAGTTTGGGATCCACCATGACCCACAAGATAGACCGAAAGTCCATGATGAGTAAAGTCAACCCTAGATGCCCGAATGTCACAATAAAGCTATATGTGCTTAAATGTTTAACTGGTTGCCTTGTCAATAATGCATGAATGGTGTGGGTAATTGTTGGTCCCAACTGAGGTGTGAATGATTCACCCATAGCTAGCTGTAATGTCCCTTAACTTTTGGAGGTGGGAACTATTTTATTTGCTTGAGGACAAGCAAAGACTTAATTTTGGGGGAGTTGATAACTGGAGATTTTGACTACTTATTAGTGCCCTTTTAACATTTGTTTTAGTCTAAAAGTGTTTAATTGTGTTCTCAAAACTAATGAAATGTGCAAAATTGCAGGAATGTTGGAAGTTGGACTCCCCAGGTAAAATCCGACTCAAAAAGGAGTAATCAAAACACAAGGCAATAAAAGGCACAAGAACTTGCAAAGTGCGGACCGCAGAATTCCATATGCGGCTGCAAACAATGAAGAAAAATCCAACAGGCTTCCTAGCAAAATGCGGTCTGGAAGGGAATTGTGCGGCCACAATTGAAGAATTGGAAATCAACTTCAGAGGGCGTGTAATTTTCCTAAGTCCAAGTCCCTCAAGAGTGCGGAACGCACAAGAATTGTGCGGCCACAGAAAAAATGCCTTGCGGCCGTAGAAGTACAGATGCGGACCACAGAAGACCAAGTTATAGCCGCAGTGATACATTTGCGGGCCGCAAAAATGATGCCTTGCGGTCGCAGTCAAGAATTGTATGGTCGCAGATCCCCAGCTCTTGCAAGATGAAGAATTGTGTGGCCGTAGAACCTTCCGAAGGGCATTTTTATCCGAAATTTTCAGCCCTATGTAAATAGACGAGTTTCACAAAATTAGGTCAAATTTTGACATCAGCAACTACAATAGCCATTTCTATTTGCTTTTTTAGTAGTTTTTCATATTTTGCGATATTTTAACATAAATTTTATCATTCGATTTTACAATGTGAGTTAAATTAGCATTTCTTCTTCTATTTCTTCTATTTCAAGCATGAGTAACTAGATTTTTACTAGGGTTGTGACCCAACCCTAGTGTGTAAACCTTATGGGTATTTAATTTAATGCTTATTTATGGTTGGGTGTTTATTATTTGGTCTTGTTCATGCTTTAATTTGTGAAATTAATGGTTGATAGCTATAATACACCCCGATCAACAAAACAAGCAATAAGGTTTATATTCTAATAGGCAAACACCTAGGTGATGTTCATAGCCCTAGGCTTTTTACAAAATTGAAAAACAACAAAAATAATTTCTTAGTTTCATTTCTTAACTTTGCAATCTTAGTTTAAAATAGATATAGAAACAACCCCAATTTCTGGAAGTGTAAATTGAAGTAGTTCAAACTCACGTACTACAATATATACTCCTAACTCATATATATATATATATATATATAGCTCCCTATGGAAGTCGACCCCGACAAGTCATATATATATAGCTCCCTGTGGAAGTCGACCCCGACTCTTGTTGGGTACTACTATTGCAAGACCGTTTCATATCCTTGATTTGAGGTGTGAATTGGTCAAGATCAAGGTGCTCGTCTTGTGAGCTACAAAGACGGATTCCTCTTCCGGTTCGTCCCTGAGCCGAAAAAAGGAGTTGGAGGCAGGCACACAGGAGCTGGAGCCCCTCATGGGCTTGCGGAGCACCCGCTTCATCGATTTTTTCACCGCGGAGCTCGGGGAGCCCGAGGGTTTTCTTTTTCTCTTCTTCTTTTCCTCCGTCATAGCAACAGATGGATCGACGGATGGGGGCATGTCTTCATCCCCTTCCGAAGGCCTAAGTTCAGTGGTCTTAGGCAAACTTAACACGACAAATAAGGAAAAGGAGTTAGCAAAATAAAAGGTATAAGTATAGTATTGGCTACTCGAAAAGAGACCTCACCATGAGAACGGGCCTCCCATCGGCCCTTCGACAATCCGTGCCATGTACGCTCGAAGTAGGACATCTGAGTGCAGATGCCCTCGATCCACTCCTTTAACCGGCGAACCGTATTTAGGACCTGGGCAATAGCTACACGGCCACAAACATAAATGAAAAGATCGAAATAAAAGAAGAAATTTTGACGAAGAAGTTGCACTTACGAGACGCGTTCCGTTCCTTGGGAAATGGCATGTATTCTGGGGGGATCAAATCCTCGGTCTTCACGTAGACGAAGCATCCCTGCCAGCTATGGTTTTGGTCTTCGTCGATACTGGAGAAGGGGGCCTTGCTGGCCCAGCGTGCAAGCTTGATCAATCCCCTTCGGAACTCCGGGAACTGTATAACCGGAATAGGTAGTAGATCGTGAACCAACGAGATTCAGTCTTGTTCATGAAGTAAAGAAGGAGGGTCACGATCCTCCATAGTGATGGATGGATCTACCAAGGCACACATCACACCTCTTGCAAAATTCTAGGACAATTAGGTCCACCGGGCCCAATGTGAAGGGATAAGTATAAACGCTCAAGTACCCCTTCACATGGGTAGTAACGGCGTCCTCGAGCCCGGGGACTACCACGTCCTTGTCTTCCCCACCACAGTCCTTACGTACTATGAGAAGAACATCCTCGGTCACCGAACATATGTATCTCAAGAAACTTTCGCCCCGATCCTATTTGCGAGAAGGTTTCTCGACCTTGAAATCGTCAGCAATTGAGCAGCCCCTAGGGATAAACGCCAACAAAGGAGGCTCGACAGCCGGTTCATTAGCAGCCGTGATGGGGAGAGCTGTTTCGAGGGCAACCACCTCAGGGTTAACCGTTTCAGTACCAGGGGGGTTGAGAAGGCGAAAACGTAACTTGTTGAGGAACGATTTTTGATGTTTTTGCCATTGTCATCTGGGGGAGTGTTTAAAATTTTGGGAAATTAAACACAAAGTTTTGGAGAAACGGGTTTAAAGATGAAGAACATGGTATGAAGTTTTGAAGAAGTTTTGGGTTAAAATCTGGAGGTTGCTATGAAGCTTGAAGAATAGGGATAAAGACTTGAAGATTTGAAGAATGTTTTGATGATGGGTGATGGCTCGAAGATTGCGATTTGATCGGAAAGTAGAAAGAGGACAAAGAAAGGAGGCCTTTATAGAGAAGCAATCGACGCTTCGCATTCGGAGGCAGGTAAGTCAGAATGACGCGATTAATGGGATGTTTCAATTTCCCATCGTAACTTACGAAGAAAGGAACCAGAGTCATCTATCGTTTCCTATCGTTTCAGCTATCCTACCTTCTGAGAAACAAGGGGACTATCTGTATTGGGGTAAAATCGAGTCGTCACATGACTCGACTTCCTGGTAAGACAATCAGAGTGGGAAGATTACCGTAACATATCGGAGTCAGAATGAAGAGCCCCTCGTATCAGGGATCGGGCAGACGCCTTCCCTCGGGGGTATTGGGGCCATACCCTCGAGGTCCAATTTAAGGGTTGAGACTTCAGAGAACATCACCAAGCAGCTGCACATGACTAACAAAGGGTCGTGATATCCGTACCCAACCGGATATCACGGCGTGAATCTTGGCTTGTATCACTGAACGACGTAACAGAATATTTTTACTTTTTTTAGAATTATACTTAGGGTAAAACTTCCCCACTATATAAAAGGGAAGGATTATTATTCATAGAGACGTTGTAACACGCATATCAAGGCAATATACTCTTATTTTTCGGTTATTTAAAGTTTTTACTTTTGTTCATCAGTTCTTCATTAGTGTGAGTCCTGGATCGAAGGCAGACATTTCATTCACCTGTTACTGAGTTCGGAGTCACTCCCCTTAATTGGTTTGACAATTTATTACGTCCTTATCAGTTTAATCTAACGCTATTTATTATTTGTATTGAATTAATCCACATATCCTTAAAACTACTTATAAATTCAATTGTTACCTGTTTTTAAGGGTAAACATAGACTAAATAAAATTAATAAAAATAACATAAGAAAGCCCCGTGCTTACTTTTTCCTCGTTTCACACATTTCTTTGCTATTCCATAATTTTTATCTTAAAATTTATAGTGTTAAATAGTATGTGTGAAAATTCTATAGAAATGTTAAGTAAATGGCGCACAATAAATTAAAAAATCACAAGAGATCCATAACGGTAACTTGATTCCAACAGCAATTTACACTAGTAGTAATGAATTTTGTCTTGACTCGTAGGTGAATTTTCGAGCTCCAATAATCGTTCTTTTTTTTCTTTTTTTTGTGCTAGCAATCGTTCATATTATTCCACAAAGAGAAATTGAGGAAAGTGACGGGACGGCAGATGAAAGACAGCAGACTTATTTTTAACTTAAATTTAGAACTTTGCATTTAATTTCCAGTTAGATTGTTAAACGTTGTTACCCTTTTGCCCCACTGGTTAATTTGCTATACAAGGGAAGAGTCGTGTCGTTTTATTGACAAGGGGTGACCTTACGGCAGAGATAATCCAAGGCGGGTTTTTAACATTTTGCTAGTGGCCGTATTAGGCGGAAACTGAAAAGCTTGCCGGCTGGGGAAGGGCAGGCCGGTCGCTAAGAATCTATAGACTGCATTCTCTTGGCCTCGATGATACAATAAAAATTTCTCAAAGGAAAAAAGAGCGACTAGTGTGATTAACAACTTAACATGACCTACCATCTCTTACTTCACTCTTTTAATTTTGATATAACATCATAGATTGAGTGAAGCAGTAAATAATGAACCCATTGGGTTGTTTATATCAAATCGATGAATTTAACTTTAACAGTTAAATTAAGGCGAGAATACACGGGGCAGAGCTAGCCTTTAATTTGTGGGTTCGATCGAACACAATAACTTTGATTTAAAATTGTGTTTATGTTAAGAAACTCATTGAATATGTATGAATTATTAATGTAGAACTCAATAACTTAAAACCGACTAGAATTCTGAACCTGTAAACTTCAAATTTTGACTCGGCCTCTAAAAATACACATCACGTAATCATGGTTACTTAAAAATTAAGGTGAAAATACACATCACATAATGTGTGTATAAAAAATATACTTGTATTCATTAGTTTATTGGAAAATACTCGATTCGAGTAAGTATTTACTAAATGACTTATGTGAGCTGACGAGATACCATTATTCCTCTCTTCATTCGGTGAGAAGTTACAAAAGACCATTATAATCTAGAACTAACTCGTCTCTAAATCCCCATTTTGTTTTAACATCTTAATATTCATTAAAACAAATCCAAATAATCGGTAAAAAAAGGTCAAACTAGCTGTCAATACATATATTAGAAGTTGCTTATTTTATGTGGAAGTGCGATATGTAAAATAATTAACTCGTAACCATAATAGAGATTAAGACACAATTACAGAATCAATATAGAGTTAGCGTTTAAGGAAGCGTACCGTTAAACTCTATGGATTCAGCAGCAAAAACAAATGACGATTAAGTTTGAGACCAACTTTCACGATCCACTAGCTACGCGCTCTCACAGCCCGGAGAACTTAACTGATGGGACGTCTTCCGTTACCACGTATTCAAGAGGCAGAATACGCTAGGGTTTTCTAATAGCTAGGGAAATGGGGGTTGACCTCTATTTATAAAGAGTGTCAACCCATCACATGCCAATAGTTATTGGGTCTCACTTATCCACACACACAATATTTAATATTAGGCCATTTATTTATCCACCACTTGGGTCACGTCACTATTCTTTCAGGTTTTAACCAATTAACGTAAGTTCCAATTCCAACATTCTTCCACTTGGACGCCAACGTTAATTGAGGACAAGAAAATAATTTTAAAAACTTGAGTTTTAAGAAAATCATTTTGAAAAAAAGATTGTAGACTCTACAGTGGCCACACTACTCACATAGCCAAAGATAGAATGACCCATATAACAATCCATCCAATTTCAATAGAGAAGACTAACAATGAATCATAGCAGGCATCATACCATTTTAAGGTATGAATTCTATATACGATCACATATGCTAAATTTTCCATCAACATGGATCAAACATGTGTGCTAAGCATATTATCTTTCTAATCAAAGTGAATAGAGCCACACCTCTTAGAAAGAAATAATCCTCCAAGTGATATAATAACCATATCACCTTAGAAGCCTCCAAATTAAATGACACTAAAATCATATCACCTTAGGAGGTTTCCCTTGTGCCTTACCCAGGATAATCAAGGCAACAAGCAGCAAAACTCAAAGATATCATGAGTTTATGCAATATCCAATTGAAAATAAAAATAAATAAATTATCATGTTAGTCAATAAGCATAACAAATATAAAATAACTCAAGCTTGCATATTATTAAAAGCAATATCTCAATCAGTAGCTATGAAATAACTTCCACTGACTAAAGCACATCAAAAAACTCTAAAATACCCATATCTTTAGCATGTTCATTAAACACTACAGGCCTGAGACCTTTGGTCAATGGATCAGCCAACATAGATTCTGTGCTAATATCTCAATACGTATATCACCTTTTTTTACCATATCTCTAACCTTAAAAAAATTAAGGCTAACATGCTTAGAGCCTCTTGTTCTCTTGTTATTCTTAGAGATGAGCATGGCTGCTCTATTGTCACAGACAATAGTCACCGGCTTAGATATAATATCCACAATTTGTAATTTAGTAAGAAAATTCTTCATCCAGACAGCATGTGTTGCAGTCTCAAAACAAACAATAAACTCAGCTTCCATTGTAGATGTAGCAGTAATACTCTGTTTCTCACTTTTCCAAGAAATAACACCTCCACCCAACATAAAAATATATCCAAAAGTTGATTCCATAGTGTCTTGACAATCTGCAAAATCAGAATCTGAATATACAAGAAGATCCAGATCATCAACCTTGTTGTATACAAGCATGAAGTTTTTGGTGCGTTGTAAATATCTTATCACTTTCTTTGCAGCCACCCAATGTTCTCACCCAGGATTAGAAGAAAATCTTCCCAGCATGTTAACACCAAATGTAATATCAGGCCTTATACAAACCTGTATGTACATCAAACAACCAACAACACTTGCATATGGCACATCTTTCATGGTTCTCATTTCATCTTCATTTTTCGGACATTGATCTTTACTAAGTTTATCCCCTTTTACAACAGGTGCAACACCAGGTCTACAGTCTTGCATATTGAAAGTTTTAAGAATATTCTCAATATAGGAACGCTGTGATAAACCCAATAAACCACGTGACCTATCTCTTTTAATTTCTATCCCAAGAACAAAAGAGGCTTCACCAAGATCGTTCATATCGAAAGACCTAGACAAAAATTATGTGGTCTCATTCATCAAGCCCAAATTATTTGTGGCAAGCAGAATATCATCAACATAGAGAACCATAATAATGAAACTACCATGAGCTATTTAAGATAAAAACATTCATCAAGCTTATTTTTCACAAATTCAAATTTTGTAATAATTTCATCAAATTTTAAGTACCACTGCCTGGAGGCTTGTTTAAGCCCATATATGAATTTGTTAAGCTTGCACACTAGATATTTTTTACCAGCTTCTTTAAACCCTTCAGGTTGAACCATATAAACTTCTTCAAGCAGACTCTCATTCAGGAAAGCAGTTTTAACATCTATCTGGTGCAACTTTAAATCAAAATGAGCAACAAGATCCATCACAACTCTAAATGCATCCTTGGATGAAACAGGAGAAAATATTTCTTTGTAATCAATACTTTCTTTCTGAGTGTTGCTCGTAGCAACCAACCTTCCTTTATAACGGTCTATATTTTTCTTGGAGTCTCTTTTAGTTTTAAACACTCATTCACAACTAATAGACCTAAAGCCTATAGGCAATTCAACTAACTCCCACACTCTATTATGTTCCATAAAGTGCATTTCATCTTTCATTGTCTCACGCCATTTATCAACATATGGAGAGGAAATAGCTTGAGCATATGATAAAGGATCAGTCAACTCTCTAGTATCACTAAGATTTCCAGTCACATATATGTCACACCTCCTTTTTCCGTCCCCGCAAGGGGTGAAGGAGTTTTTCCAATTAAAGGACAATCGAAACGGGATTTATTTATTTATTCAGAGTCGCCACTTGGGAGATTTAGGGTGTCCCAAGTCACCAATTTAATCCCGTATCGAGGAAAAGAATGACTCTGTATTACAGTCCGCGAACCAAAAATCCGGATAAGGAATTCTATTAACCCGGGAGAAGGTCTTAGGCATTCCCGAGTTTCGTGGTTCTAGCACGGTCGCTCAACTGTCATATTCGGCTTGTTTATCTGATTTTATACAATTATGAGCTATGTGCAAATTTTAACTCTTTACCGCTTTTATTATTATATTTTAAAAGAATATGAACATCGTTTAAAAATATGTCTTTGGATTGCGTCACATGAAATGCACCCGCGATCCGGAACGCATTTTTATTCAATGTTTTGGGATTTGGATTTGGGTCGCATAAATGCGCACCCGAGTTTAGGGATGTAGTATTATTAAAATTGTGCCTAAAGAATCTAATGCTTTATTACTTTGGAGAAGGCCGTGAAATTTGCTAAACGGCCCATCTCGAAATCTAAGTATTTAATTAAACATTTATTGAGGGCCCCGCAGTTGGTGCGTTTTATTGGGCGAGGCTCATCTCATTTATTTTAAAAGGACAATCCTAAAATGCCTACATTTTTTCTATTAAATTTGTCTCTACAAAATGAAAGAGAAAAGGTCTTAATTTATTTACATACTTGAGTTGTTATAGTTGGATTTCGAATATGATTCATAAAATCTGAAAATGATGCAAGCAAGGCAGTCCGCTGCCAATGGGGGCCCAAGCCCGATGTGTATGGCACAAAACTGGACCTGGGCCATATTATTCTCATGTTACTACCTAATTACATTATACTAGGTATGTTCACAGTTTGTCAAATTAAAAAAAAAACTTGGCAATCTAATTTTAATCCTAGACCATTTACATGCTGAAATTAACCAATAGTATTTAGCTAAACAATATTCCTACAAGTACCGAAACGGTCTATTCGTTTAATGAACTAAGTGTTGAATATTTAAGAATAGTCTAAATCAGTTAACATACTTTTGAGACATGATAATCATCCAACAATAATGAATTAATTAGACAGAGTTACTACACCATTTATTTATTTTTAGGCAATACCTAGATAGTTCATCCGCTAAGCTATCGTCAGATGTTCCACTATATATATTAAACAGCTACATGATTCTGATTAGAGTAAGCTAGATAATTTATATATACAAATAAAATTCAGAACATAATCAAAATAAATTCAGAACTTCAACTTTTCATTTCGTATTCATGCTTCATGTTTCAGTTTACAGTAACCAGCGTGTCAGTTGTGTACCTGATATTGGAAGCAAAAGAAAAGGGAGATCAGCATAAATTCAGTAGCATACAACAACAGCTACACCCAACAACCAGTAACAACCAGCAACCAGTAACAACCAGTGACAGATTTTAAAATCAAGATAAAAATCCAGAAACACCGACAACAATCAACGGACAGAAGCCAAGGGAATCTTTTCAGATTTGAAAGACTAATTAATGTTCAACCCTTAATTTCTGAATCCATATATCAGAATATTTAAATTGTATATCAGGTGTATACTACTCTCTCTTTTAATTTCCAGAATGTTTTTATTTGTATTTTTGGAAGTGTTAATATTTTCGGAATTTTTTTCTCTCTCTTCAATATTCAGCTCCCTTTTTTTTCTCTATCTCCTCTGTCCTCCCTAAAATATGTTCAAGTCTATCATATTTATCTCCCATCCCAAACTCTTTAATCAACTAATCAAATAATAAAAACAACCACTTTCTCTTACCAAACCCACTACTACATAAAAAATACAATTATTATTTATTTAATCAACTTTTCTTGAGCCTCGCAATCCCACTATGTCTTGTTCCCCATTTTTGATTAAACAAGTGCATTATTCCCCACCATTATGTCTTGTCCCCCCATTATTGATTAAACAAATGCATTATTCCCCACCATTATGTCTTATCTCCCATTATGAATTATTTTAATATTATTAAAATATTATTTAATCTTAATGGACAGAGTACTCAAAATAAACAATTGTTCAGATTTTCAATTCCATAAATACCCCTCCGACCTTACTGAAATTACCATTTTAACCCTGAAAATACTGCATTTCACCAATCTACCCCGTCAGCTATAACCAATTCACCTAATCAATACTAACCAAAATATAGCAGCTATAACCAATTCCTAATCAAATTTTATGAACAAATTCAAACTAAATGATGAACAACAAAGAAACAACTTGAATTATTTTGACTGAACAATGTTTTTAAATAACAAACCTATTTTTAGATTCACCAACAATAACAAACAAATATATTCAAACCATGAGCTCAAATTCAAATTAAACTTAAACAAAATAAATAAACAGATTCAAATCACTAAACTCAAATAATCAATTGATCTTCAAATTAAATCCAATAAAATTACAACAAAGATACATGATTCAAACTAAATCAAAAAATTAAAAACCAAAACATAAACTCACATTAAATCACTAGATTAAAAACGAACTTCAAACGAAAAATGAACATGAATTAAATCTATATTAAACAACAAACATGGATGATTCAAGCGATTAAACTGATATATTTCTATATTACAACTAAATTCTTTTAAACGAATAAAAACAAACCGAAGAAGAAATAATTAATTGAATTTCAACTTGAATCTAACAACATTAAAATTAAACTAACAATTTCTTTTAATAAATAAAAACACATGAACAAACTGAAAAAATTAATTAATTAAATTTCAATTTGAATCTAATAACATTAAAATTAAACTAACAATTTCTTTTAATAAATAAAAACACATGAACAAACATGAAAAAACTAATTAATTAAATTTCAATTTGAATCTAATAACATTAAAATTAAACTAACAATTTCTTTTAATAAATAAAAACACATGAACAAACATGAAAAAACTAATTAATTAAATTTCAATTTGAATCTAATAACATTAAAATTAAACTAACAATTTCTTTTAATAAATAAAAACAAGAAAAAAAATGAGACAAACTGAAAAAATAAAATAAAAAAACGATAAACATGAAATTAATATCAAACATATCTAATTTCAGATCCGAAAATATAAAACAAATTACGGACAAAAATAAAACTTAAACCAACTAACCGGATCGGAACGACGATGAACTCGAACGAAAACAAATCTGCCCGGAAACAAATATTGCACCAAAATAGCTCGACGACAAAGACGACCTAAGAAGAAGCAATTGATCGTGGCAGTCGCGAGGAGAACGAAGAAGAAGACGCAGCCATGGCAGAAGGAGGAGAAGCAGCAGCGACCCGCAGTGGTGAAGCTGGAAGAAGCAGAAGCATCGGGCAGCAGCAGTGAAGAAACAAGAACGCAGCAGCAGCGACGGGCTGGCTTGGTTGAGCTGGGTTTCGACGAAGGTTTTTCGGCGACGTGACGACGACAAAGAAGGTGAAGACGAAGAAGATGAAGATGGGGAATCCATGGGAGCTGCTTCACGTCGTCCATGGCCGAGCTTCGAGGGTGGTCGTTTGCTTCGTACGTTTGTTGTGTGTGTGTTGTGTATGTGTGTGTATGTGTGGTGTGTGTTGAAGGTGAGGCGTGAGGGGGAAAGCAACGAGGGCAACCATGGAATGGCGAGGTCGTTTGGAGCTGGAGTTGGAGAAGTAGAAGAAGAAGAAGAAGAAAACGCAGCAAAGGCAGCCATGGGAGGAAGGTTTGGAAGGAGAAGAAGAAGAGGGGAGGGGGGCGGATAGTTTAGGTTTTGTTTAAGTTAGGGTTTTCTAAAAAATAAAAAATGGAAAAAAAATGGGAAGATAGGGGTGTTGGGTCTTTGGGTTATGGACTGGGTCGACCCAGTTTGAAATGAACCGGGTCGTAGGGGAAGGTTGGGTATTTTTTGGGCCTGTGGTCTGAAATTGAAGAAGAGGCCCAATTCTGATTTTCTTTATATTTTTGCTCTATTTTCTTTTACTTTCTAATTAATAAAACTAAAATTCTAAATTAAATTATAAACTAAATTAACTTATAAAAAATACTAATTAATTCCTAGCGACAAATATCATACATAATTAAACACCTATTAAAACAAAATTGCACAATCTGACATTGAATGCTAAAAATGCAAACGATGCATATTTTTGTAATTTTCATTCTTGTAAAACAAACTTAATTATTCCTAATTGTAGAATTAAATCCTAAATGCAAATGCGACATATTTTTATATTTTTTTATTAATTTAACAAATAAACATGCACAGACAAATACAAATAATTATCCAAAATGTCACAAAAATTCTCAAAATTGCACACCAAGGAAAATCGTTTTATTTTGATTTTTTTTTGGGAGTAATTCTTTCATTGGGCAAAAATCACGTGCTTACAATACACGATAAAATCATCAGAGATGGCAGACCTTCTTTTTCTTTGTGACCTGCGGAATGGCTCATTGTGTACATTTTGTTCAGGAACTACGAGATCTTCGTCGTTGTTCCTTTGATTCTCCCCCTCATGAATAAGTTAGTTTACCACCTTTTCATGTATAACAGGTACATGGACAATGACTTACTTCTCTTTCAATACAATTTCCTTACCACATGAATAATCACAATCACAAACATCATACTCAAGAAATTTTGCATTAATAGACTCAACGATTCTAGTGCCACGCCCAAGACAGAAAAACCTAAAACCTTTAGAGTGATCAGGATAGCCTATAAAGAAACAACTGGTAGTTTTAGGATTAGTTTTCTTTTCTGTGGGTGAATAAATACGAACTTCAGCTGGACATCTCAAATGTGAAAATGATTCAAGCTAGATTTTCGGGTTGTCCATAGTTCAAAGAGAGTTTTCAAGACAGATTTTGTAGAAACTCTATTCAGGATATAACTAGTTGTTTTTAAGGCTTCACCCCAAATAATAAGATACTCAGGTAGCCTAGTCCTTGACATCATACTTCTCACCATTTCCATGAGAGTACGATTCCGTCTTTTAGCCACACCATTCTGCTCAGGAGTAACTGGCATGGTATATTATGTTACTATCCCACATTCTTGCAAAAATAAAGCAAAAGGCCCCATACATAGCCAGACTCATCATATTTTCCATATTACTCACCACCACGACCAGAGCTCGCTATCTTAATGGACTGCCCAAGCTGTTTTTCAACTTCAGTTTTGTAAATTTTAAACTTATCAAGTGCTTCAAATTTTTCTTTTAAAAGATATATATAACAGTATCTTGAAAAGTCATCAATAAAAGTAATAAAATACTTATGATTGGTCAAAGTAGGTACATTGTCCGCTAATATCAGTATGAATAATTTCTAATAGTTCAGAGCTCCTAATGGAACCCCTTCTCTTAACCTTGGTCATTTTACCCTTAACACAATCCACACAAGTTTCAAAATCTTTTGAATCAAGAATAGGTAAAATATTTTCCTTTACTAATCGTTCAATTCTTTCTTTAGAAATATGACCAACACGCCTATGTCATAATAGGTAAGTCGTTTTACTTATAACAGACGTTTTGTGGGCAATATTTTCAACATGCATTGGAGAAAAAATTTCATTCAAAACATTCGAGCGATATAGACCATCACTTAAAAAGGAATCAACAACAACATGTGAATCATAGGAAATTTTAATAATACCATTATTTTATTGAATTGAATAACCAGCTTTTTCCAAAAGTGAAACCGAAACTAATCTCCATCTCATAGACAGTACAAAAACAGTATTTTCTAAACGAATACTAGAATTATTTTTAAAAGGTAAAATAGATGTCCCTATAAACTCTACTTTTGCTTTGAGTCCATTGCCCACAACAACACCGGCTTTATCCTATTTTGGCTTCCGTCTGCTTACTAGATCCTACAAGTTATTGGTTACATGAACAATTGCACCACTATCCAACCACCACGAATTTAAAGGAACATGAACAAGACTAGTTTCAAAGCAGACAAAAGCCAAAAGATTACCTGGTTTCTTTTTTAGAGGACAACCAGATTTCTTATGACCTACTTGTTTGCAATCCAAGCACTTGATTTCTTTCTTAATTGCAGTTTGAGGACTAAGAGGATTATGAGACTGACCTTGGTTAATACCAGGCTTATTAGTATGACCACTATTACCACCTGGACGATGAGACTGATCATGTTTCTTTTTATGGAATTTGGGTCCACCTTTTCTTTTATAAGAGGGATAATCAGCTGATCTAGACGAACTAACAAAGTTCACTACACCCTCAACTTTTTTCTTTTGGATCCTCCCTTCCTCTAATAAGCTCATCAACATTCCACTTATCTTTTTGTGCATTATAGGTTGTCTTAAGCTGGTTAAATTGCTCAGGAAGGGACCTTAGGGATTGGTGAACAAGAAAATCATCGGTAATGGTTACACCTAAATTATTTAGTTTGGTAGCAATGTTAACAAATTTCATAATATGATCACAAACACTACTTACAAGGTCATACTTTATGGTAGACAGGGAATTAATCAAGCTACCTTTCTCAACTTTATCAGATTCTAGGAATTTCTGTCTAATGACACTCAAAAAATCTTTTGCATTTTCATTATCCTTAATTGCACCCTTTATGTGATAAAAAATGGATCTCTTCATGATCCTAAGGCTCAGTTTGTTAGCCTTCATCTATTTCACATTCTTAGCCTTTTCATCAGCAATGCTAGTAGTTGTAGGTTCAACAGGTTTCTGTTCAGTCAATGCAATGTCCAGGTCCATCAGACCTAACACTATTTCAACATCCTGTTCCCACTTCTTGTAGTTGCTACTAGTCAGAGTTCAATGGAATTCAATTGAGTAGTCATGTTGTTAACAACTGTATAAACGAATAACAAAAAAATTAGATAAAATTATGGGCAAGCGTATATAAACCAAAAGAGTCAAAGACATCCATTGCACCCCTCCTTTGAGTAGAAAATGTAACTGTCTCCCCTTTAAAAAAACAAGGAGTCCAAGGCATTCATTGCATCCTCACCTTTAGGCAAGAGATACAAAACCTCCCCCTTATTATCCAAGAGTACAAGACATACATTGTGTCCTTCCTTTAGGTAAGAGACATAAAATCTCTTCTTACATGAAATTATCCTTATTTATTTATTTGTTTTATATATATACATGAGAATCCAAGATATTAAACTTCATCCTTTGGGTTGAAATATAATATCTTATCTCATAAATTAATTTAGCATCACTAGTATCAAAAGGAAAACCTCCAACACTAGTATACACTTATTACGGACAACTTAGACATGGTACATTGAGAACATTTTAATGACTCAAATAAACAGACCACTTTGGTGGAATCTATCTATTAATCATAACTCTCAATCCATGTAAGATTTATTTCCCATGTACAAAGTATTAAGAATTTTCATTGAGTCCAAATAAATAGACCACTTTGATAGAAACTATTATTAAGCATAAATTCTTATTTAGATAATATTATATTCATGTGAAATTAAATAAGCCCATACAATTCAACTATGCCAGTTATTAGGTTTAATTCCATCCTCTGACGTTAAATTCCAATTAGACGTTCAAGCATATGTTAATAATCAGCAGAACATTATTTTGTGTTTGTCAAATAGCACCGAAGGTAATAGAATAAGAAAGATTCACCAAGTAATTTCCTTCATCATACATAAGGATGTTCCATAAAGGTTGAAAATTTTAAACACTGTCACAGCTTGGAAAGCAAGAAATATTATTTGTAAAAGTAGCCACCACTACAATTAAAGGAATATAACAACCATCTTTATTTCCTAGAGGGCCTCGGTCATTGGCTAAATCATTTGGCCTTTCTTATTTATTTATGGACAACAATAAAAATTCAACAAACAGATCTTTATATTCCTTTCGTAAAATAACTCAAGTAACCAGGATCAATCAAGGTTTTAATAACAAGAGGTTTTTGATACATTCTGTTAAACCATCGCTGCCTCCATCAACAAGATTCAAACCCTTTACCTTTTATTTTCTTTTATAAGTTGTTACTCTAATTTTCATTACGATGGGTTAAAACCCATATTGTAGGAACAATACATATAACCGTAGCAGCCGACAAGAAGTTCATCCAAAAATAATCGTACAGTGAATCCTTGTGTTATACCGCGTTCAAAACTGATAGCAGAACGTATATATTTTGGAACTCAAGATTAATCTATTGATCCCTTTAACTATGGTGGTTCTGAGTAAAATAATTAACTCGTAGCCATAGCAGAGATTAAGACACAATTACAAAATCAATCCAGAGTTAGCGTTTAAGGAAGCGTACCGTTAAACTCCATGGACTCAGCAGCGACAACAAACGGCGATTAAGCCTGAGATCAACTTCCACGATCCGCTAGCTACGCGCTCTCACAGCCCGAAGAACTTGACTGATGGACCGTCTTCCATTACCACGTATTCAAGAGGCAGAATACGCTAGGATTTTCTAATAGCTAGGGAAATGGGGGTTGACCTCTATTTATAAAGAGTGTCTACCCATCACAGACCAATAGTTATTGGGCCTCACTTATCCACACACACAATATTTAATATTAGGCCATTTATTTATCTATCACTTGGACCATGTCACTATCTTTTCAGGCTATAACCAATTAACGTAAGTCCAAATTCCAACGCGTTAATGTAATCTTTGTTCTACTTGTACATGCCTTAATGCTTAAGATTGAGTCTTTTGGAAATAAAAATTTGGTATGTGTTGTAATTTCGTTCGACTTGAGATAATTTACAGTCGGATGTTTCAAATACAGGCCAGATAGTGCCTCTAACAAATTCTAAGGTACATATTCAACTTTTTAATTGGATGAGTTTAAATGACTAGAGAATGACAAAAATAGAATACTTTTTTGTGCAATTATTGATTTTTTAACCTCGATAACAGAAGCGTTGGGAAAATATCCTGCGTTAGATTTTAAAGTATGCTCGCCAAAAATTTCAGCCAGTTATATGATCGTCAGAATTTGTGTCAAAATCTTAATGATTACCA
Source organism: Nicotiana sylvestris (assembly GCF_000393655.2). Lineage (NCBI taxonomy): Eukaryota > Viridiplantae > Streptophyta > Magnoliopsida > Solanales > Solanaceae > Nicotiana > Nicotiana sylvestris. The sequence continues at coordinate 152,864,648 of NC_091059.1, forward strand.
GAATTTTAAGCCATAATGCTGAAAAAATCATGAGCGACCACAAATTTTTCAGCGTTGTGGATGAATTCTTGGTGCTTTAAAATTTTGGTGATTGCCAGAATCGATTTCTAAAATTCTAACAAGCATGCTTAAAATTCTGTTTGGAGGCTATTTTCTCAAAACCTTTTTCTAATGTGATCAAAATTTAAACAGTTTTGGAAAGGTCCCCAGAGTAATTTTAGTAAAATGACATGGGTTGTGGGCTTAAATTTGAATCTTCCAGGCCCAATTGTTGTGGTCTTCGAGTGTAACCATCAGTCATACTGAAGTCTATCTCGTTTCAGGCAATCTCTCCCCGCCACTGGTGCTTCTGTCACTTCCTATGCAAATCATCTCTTTCCGAACAATCCATTTTCAAATGCATGATGCTCCTTTCAATTTCACTGCTTCCCAATTCATCAGCCTCATTCGCCACCGTAGCATTTGCCGTCCCAAAAATTCACAGTGTTTTCAGGCAGTCCATTCGATTTAAAGTCCATGCCTTCTTGAATAAACCACTGGACTCGAGCTCTGCACCGGCCTCTAATCGACCATCCATACTTGTCGACAGTCTCAGAGTCCTCGAATGGGACAAATTATGCGATTCCGTCGCTTCCTTCGCCGGCACTTCCTTAGGCAAAATAGCTCTCAAGGTTAACTTCCCGTGTAGTGCTTGCATGATGAATTGACTAATTGCTTCTCGTTGTAGCTCATTCCTGCACACACACACACATGTATATGTAGTTTGATTGTATGTATGTATGTGAGTGTGTGTCTATATATACATATGTGCATCGTATATGTGTACGAATATGTATGTGTTTGTGTATATATTTATATGTAAATACATAGTAATAATATTATTCTCAAAGGAATAGTGGTGCAGGAACAACTAGGGTACTTGAATCAAACATTTGAAGATAGCCTCAGACTCTTAGAGGAAACCAATGCTGCTGTAGAGATGAATAAGTACGGTGCCATGATGGACTTTAACGGCATTGATATCGAGCTGGTTGGTTCTCAATTTAGCTTATTGACCTGTGGTGTACTGGTTTTATTTAAAACTTAATCTGGGGAAACTCCTTGTAGTTGAAGTTCCTGCTTAAATTGCGAATGCTGCAGAATCATGTTGTCTGTTTCTCTACTGTTGTTGAAGGTCAAAACTGCCGTACAAGTTGCACGCAGAGGTTTTCCTGTCAGTGGGACTGAAGCAATGAACGTTGTAGCGCTACTGCAGTTTGTGGAAATGTTGCAGTCAAATGTCAAAGCTGCAATCAAGCAAGACGCAGAATGGTATCAGCGCTTTATGCCTCTCACAGAAATGGTAATACAATATGGTAACAATGAACTTGTCTGCAATCACATATGGCACGTTTGTCTCCAATTATTTTCTATATTTACTGCAGATTATGGAACTAACCATAAGCAGATCACTAGTGAGGTTCATACAACAATTAGTTGATGAAGATGGTTCCGTCAAGGATTCTGCGGTCTGTCCTCATTTTAATGAACTGCATTGATATTTCTGCTGTTTAACTATCTTTTTTAGCGTGTTCTGCATCTTCTATCATGCAGTGCAGTGACTCTGTTATTTACTGTGGTTATATTTGACTATTACTAGTCTTATTTGAATTACTTTGTGGTTTTAGAGCTCTTCCTTGAAACAATCTCGTGATCAAGTTCGCCTTCTCGAAAGAAAGGTAGAGATCATTCTTCCCTCTTCTATAGACTCTACTTCAGCAAAATTGGTGGTTATTACTTTTCTGAAACTTCTTCCTGCTTGAAAATATTTGCTTTAGGAATATTTTTGATTCAAAATTTGGTTTTTGTGAGCCAGTGCATATTACTTTAGTTTATCTGTCATCAGTTTATGTGTCCAGCCATAAGCATAATCTCTTTAGTTGGAGTAAATTGTTAAAATCAAAGACTAGTATATTACTATATTATCATGTGGCATGCATACTCTTAAGATGGTGGGCTAACATTGTACGTTGTTATGTCGTTAATTCTTTAACTGTTACAAAGGAAAGTCAGTAAATCTTGTGGTTGCATATCTGAACTGACAGCCTTAACATTAGACAGAAGATAGGGATAGTGGAGGTGATAAATCCATTCTACGACAGCCTCTAGGTTGTTACCAAGGCATATACCTTTTCATATCTAAAATCCCATCCCGGTTTGTAATTGTTACCAAATTCATCTCTATATGGAGAAAATTAATACTCCCTACCATGCAGTGCGGCTGATGCAAGTTTGATCTCTTGTCTCTGGGTATGGAGTAGGCATAGTAATAAAGTTTGGATGTCCTTTGGGACGAGAACATCTAGAAAGCGATAGAGGGATTGCAGGAATTATTATCTTCAATAAAAGCATCAATTCTTACACATGTCAGGAACCATTTGCTTATTTGCCCTGGCAATGGACGCACTGACACACCATATCCAAGGGGAGGTGCCATGGTGTACGTTATTCGCCGATGATATTGTTCTGATCAATGAGACGCGAGGCGGTGTTAACGAGAGGTTGGAGGTCTGGAGATAGACCCTTGAGTCTAAAGGTTTCAAGTTGAGCAGCACTAAGACAGAATACGTGGAGTGCAAGTTTAGCGGCGTTTCGGGAGAAGTGGACATGTGCGTAAGGCTTGACTCTCAAGTCATTCCCAAGAAAGGGAGCTTCAAGTACCTGGGGTCGGTTATCCAGGAGGATGAGGAGATTGATGAGGATGTTACGCACCGTATAGGGGTGGGGTGAATGAAATGGAGGCTAGTGTCTGGTGTCTTGTGCGACAGGAAGGTGCCCCCGAAACTTAAAGGTAAGTTTTATAGAGCGGTGGTTAGACCGACCATGATGTATGGTGTTGAGTGTTAGCCGGTCAAGAATTCTCATATCCAGAAGATGAAAGTTGCAGAAATGAGGATGTTGAGATGGATATGCGGGCACACTAGGCTGGATAATATTAGGAATGAAGATATCCGGGTGAAGGTGAGCGTAGCCTCCCAGAGAAGACAAGATGCAGGAAGCTAGGCTTAGATGGTTTGGGCACGTGCGGAGGAGAAGCATGAATGCCACGGTTAGGAGATGTGAACGGCTGGCTTGACGGGTGTGAGAAAAGGTAGAGGGCGGCCAAAGAAATATTGGGAGAGGTGATCTGGCAGGACCTGGTCCGGCTTCAGATTTCCGAGGACATGACACTTGATAGGAAGTTGTGAAGGGCGAGCACTAAGGTTGTAGGTTAGGAAGTAGGAGGCTAGCATGGGTTCTGTCTTAGGCTGCTAGTGGCTTCAGTTGTGTCCACATTACTTCTTTAGGGCTGCAGGGTAAGTCGTAGGAGGCTAGTCCAAGAGTGTAGTGTCTTAGGATGCTAGTGGCTCTTGTTGTATCCATATTACTCCATTGTGCCTGTAGTACTGTGCCATTATTACTGCTTATTGTTATTGCTTTTCTCTCTATTTTCTGGTTATTACGCTGTTGATGTTATCTTTCTTTCTTTCTTGCTTCCTCTGATATTACTGCGCCACTGTCTCTTCTTATCTTCTTGAGTCGAGGATCTATCGGAAACAACCTCTCTATTCCTCCAGAGTAGGGGTAAGGTCTGCGTACACACTACCCTCCCCAGACCCCACTTGTGGGATTCCATTGGGTTATTGTTGTCAGGAACCATTTGCCTCTTTGTTGTACTTCTGTTAGGGGAATACCCACATTGCTGACTGGGTGTGAGATTTGTCTGTTCTTGATGTTTCCTGCCCCTAAATTCTCTGCTTGGACACTAACCTATTGCATTCTCTTGCATCTTCAGTTATACCAGTTGATGGAGAGCATAATCAGGAACGGAGTGGAAGAAGTGTCTTCTATGGTAATCCGGCCTTTGTCCTATTCATTCAGTTCCACTGGCTTTCCACATATTATTTAGAAACTTAAGCTTTGAATGTGGTGATGAAATAAAAGAGTTTCTCTACCTGAGAGTGTGACCTTAACAGTTGGATGAGGGTGTACCTTTCTGGATTTGTCATAGCACCTTGTGAACCTGATATGTTTACTCAGGAAGTGAGTGAAATTGATGGCAGATGGTGCATTAGATCAGGATTTAATCAGCGAATGACCTTTGAAGGGCTATTGTTGTCCAGGTGTGTTAATATCTTAAAGTTTCCTCAATCCTCCCTTATTGGGGCTTATGTAAATAACTATGTATAATGTTTGTACATTTTCTTGTCTTTTCTGTCCCTATGTCGAAAGCTCGATATTGGTAGAACATGCTAAGCAGAAGTTGGTGACATCATATATTAGGAAATGACATAAGCAAAGAATTACTGCTTTGACTAAATTCCACATTTCATGAGGAACTTGTCAGAAGCTCCTGTTGCTGAAATTGAGTTTGAATTATCCATTTGTTTCATTTCCTTCCTGCAGGAATTCCACGGTTTTATGGCATTGTAATTCTACTGTTGCATTATACTGTGCTCGATATATTGAAAAATAAAACAGGTGCTTATAGAAAGGACGAGAAACACAAGCTTCTCAAAACCCTCTGATATGGCATTATCTAATGACCAATTCAAAAACAGTTCTAATTCTCCGAACTACTGTTTGATAGCTTGTAAGATTCGTTGCACAAAAGCTGGATAAATCCCTTTTACAAGCTGTAGACGAGCTATCAGGAAACTCTTGGAATTGCATTCAATCAGCTATATAAAATTTGATCCTGTTAAAAAGAGTTTCAAATTCGATTGGTTTAGGTACTCCAGAAAGTGCATAAAAAATAGCATGATGTTTTCAATAGGGGATGAGATGCTCTAATCTTTCAAGGTCTATTTCTTCCACTCCAAATTGTTGTGGGATTACTATAAAATGCAGTCACTACATCCAAAAGTTGCAAAAAAAAAAAAAAAGTTTGTCCTGACTTTCTATACAAGAGTTTCTATGAACTGTAACACGTTTTCTTTGATGTTAACAAAAAAACGAAAAGCACTAAGAAAATGCTGTGATTGCATCCAAAATTGTTGCAGGATTACTTTCCAAGCCTCATCTCTCTTTTTGCTAATGTTTCTTGCCCTGCTTCAGAAAGGGTTATTCACATTGCCTGGCATATCCAAGTGAATTCCCCTTGAATTAAGCATCATTTTCCACTGTCTTGATGCAATTTCAAACTACTGCATCTTCCCCTGCTTGGTACTCGTCAAGCACCAACTAGTGTGTTGAGACTTCTTTTTTCTCAAATTGTATGCTGTAAGAATATGCAAGAATAGCTTGCAATGCTCTTGTTTGCTCCAAGAAGGTTGATACTTGGGTGCTGTAGACTCCAAAAGAGCCTCCTCTGGAAAGTGCAGCATTTCCTTTTACAAAAAGATTCATGAGGCAGTTCAATAGAGTTTTCCATTTCCAGCAGCCCTTTCGTCTCCCCCTGATTCTCTTAGCAAGTTGGTTATACATTATTGCACCTATGTAAATTCATTTATTCACTCATTTAAAATAAACAAGCTATTATTACCCTCAGTTAAGCCCAAAAGTCGTACTTATCATATTCAGATAGTGATTTCTTGGGCCATCTAATATTTTACATGTTTTGTGGGAAAAAAAAGAACTGCTGCTAGATCCATGGATAAGTTTGACATTATTCATGTCATAAATGCCTCACCTGTATAGTATAATCCATATTCTCTGAGCGGTGATAGTCAATTTCAGTGCTTCAGGTACTGGAAGTGTTGTAGAACCTCTCTCAGCAGTTCCAATGAATGATGCACTCCAGCAAGCCAAGGCATCTGTGGCAAAGGCTGAAGCTGATGTGCTCCTGAAGATAACACAAAAGGTTTTGCTTAACTTATGCTTCTCCCCCCTTGTGTTGTCTTATATGGATATTAACCAGTGGTTTCTTATTTCTACGCAGATGCAAGAAGAAATTGATAACATAGAAAGCATTTTCAGCGTTATGGTTAGGCTTGATGTGGTAGGTTCTATTACTTTAAATTATAAACTTTCTTGTACCTCTACTTATTTCGTTTTTAATTATGTTTTCTTCTGATATCTGTATTTTATTTATAAGACTGGATCTATATGTTTATTTGATACTATATATGCTACCCAAAACGAACTTCAGATTGGTTGGAGATAGATTTTGAAATGGTTTTATAAGGCTCTGGATCCTATACTATTAACAACTTCAGCATAAGCTTTTGTGTTAAGTGAGAATGAGATCTGGTTGGCTGGAGTTGGGGCGTCCAACAATGATCCTGTTATACCTTTCTGATTGAGTACTAATTTTTTAAGCAGATATACTATGCCAATTGTTACTGTCTCCATTTTTTTATAAAATGTCATAATATGACTGGTAACACTTGAATAATCTAAAGTTCCTAGAAATATTTATTGGTCCTCGCATCCTTAACAAATTCGAAGATGTTTGACATTGCCGTCTGATGCCTGTCAATTTAATGCTCTTTGATCTATTATGTCGAGTAGAACATTGTTCGCCCACTTAGTCGGATTTATTTGATGTCGTATATATTGAGTGTTTATTTTATGTTGTTACTGATGCTGTTTATGTTCCATTGTCATTCTCATATCCACAGATCAACGCAAGAGCACGATATAGTCTTGCATTTGGAGGCGCTTGTCCAGACTTATTTTTGCAACAAGATAAGGATAGCTTTTCAGGTACTGATGCTTCATTGGTGGCAAGAACCTCAGTGGCACTGCATCCTACACGGAGGAAATGGACAATGTATCTGCCGAAAGCTTATCATCCTTTATTAGTTCAAAAACATCAGCAGGCTCTACAGAAGGCCATGAAAGATGTCAAGAACGCTAATGCTGTAAGTCACTCTCCATATCACATGCATATGGAACATGGAAAAGTGTTTGATTCTCCAAGCATTTCAAAAGGCTCCCTCTTATAGCCTGTCTTTGGAATATGGACAGATTGCAACATAATCAGGTGCATCAGGCAATCTCTCTTTATGGTGGTCTTTATTTTATTAGAGAACAAGAATAGCCATAGGTTTCCTACATGAACTCCTTCTATTTGAGTTGGAAGCTAAAAGAGTGTCGAGATTATAGCCGAGTTTCATGAAGTATATAAAGATTTGCTATTACAAAATTCATGAATTTATCATCATTGCTTTTGTGCCGCTGGACCTCCTTTTGGATTTAAGCATTAGCAACTTGTGTGAGTGGTTAAGCTTTAGTAAGATGGTGCTCTTTGTCTTTTCTCTTTTTCCTTTTGAAACCTTTGCAAAAGATGTTGTGGGTTTCATTTACCTGGCCAGCTCATATGCATGGCAGTTGAATTACTACTATGTATGATTCGGGTGTGATTGTGGATTCTTTAAGGGTGGGATATGGCTTTTGGTAAGCCTGTTCCACTTCCATCTCTATTAATTATTATCTTATATGGCCACCTTGGAGTAGACCTTCCTTGACTAAATAACGCAACTTGTGAAGTTGATAAAGTCTGAGGTTGAGAGTCTGGTGGAGGTCTTAGAAGTGGAAAGTGGATTTCAGTGGGATTTTTTTTGTATTCCTCTTTTTCTTTTTATTCCTTTCAATTTTCAAATCGTTATTAGGTTTGAGAGAGAACTTTGAGAAAGTTTTGTTGGGACATAAGTTGTTAGAGACTCTATACAGCTCTATTTTGGATGAAACAGTTACTGCTGCTGTTAACATCTGCGAATAAATTTATACAGGCCTTACTAGAATTGTCAATCTAGAGAGCCATGGCAATGCATCATAACAGTTAGATGCTTTTCAATGTTTTGAATAGCCTTTCTTCTCATATTCTATCATATGTCAGCTCCGTTTGCTGTATTCTCGTAACAGTTTTAAGTAATTTTAATCGTTGTGATAACTTAGGGTTGATTTGTGCTTAGTTGAATTACTTTGAGTTCACTAAGAGTTCAGTTTGGTGTTTTGTGTATAGGAAATTAGGAGGAGGAAGCAGCAGGGAGAAAACATTATTTTGAGAGAAGAAACCAATATGAATTTGCAGTCCTTGGAAGCAAAAGTAATGTTTTTTAACATGATCACTGAATTTGACGGTGAATGCAAAATTTCCATTGTAGATGAATGAGGTACTTTACCTGTTAACTTCAGGTTGCTAAGATGAAAGAGGAACCCCCTGTTCCTGTTGACATATATGTTGCTCAGAACACTCGAGTTCTGGTTATAACTGGTCCGAATACTGGGGGTAAAACCATTTGCTTGAAGACTGTGGGTTTGGCTGCTTTGATGGCAAAATCTGGTCAGCACAAATACTATATATTTTACTTTGTTCATCAAGTCAACAACTCACAAAACGCAAACATTCCTTATACCTCAATATATTTACTAGACAATATATAATGAAACATCAGAAGTCATAATTACCAGTATCCTATACAAAGAGGTAATGATCACCTGTCAAAAACAGAAAAGAGAGGTAGTTTTAGTTACTTTCCCAAGGTAAGTTACAGCTAGTATTCCAAGTTATAACTTTCATTTTTTATTACTCAATGCCGGTAATTTTTACCCCCTCAGACTAGTTAACAGCCCATATGATCTCTTTTAGTGGGGGAAACAGTCATTCAAGACCAACCTTGTCCGACTCTGAAACATCTTAAGTTTTGCAGTAATCCTTCATTCATTAATTTCATTTTGCTCACTCTTTAGCAGGACCATCAGTATAGCCAACGTAAATTGGGGTACAAAAATTGTATACATGCCTGACATCCTGTCCAACTTCATTTCTCTGCCTTGATATTATCCTAATATTGAGTTTGCAGTTCTGCCAAATGATTATTGGCAGCTTCTCTTGGCCATGTTTCTTGTTCCTCCTGAAATCACATGCTACTTATACTAGCGCACCTCGACTATTCCACGAGTTATATGCATCCTCTCACCAATACAGGTTTTCGGTCTGGATAACTCTGCTCATAAAAAGGCTTAGACAGATGGGAAGAAATCACCTAACTTTTTCTGCCCTTTTTGGGATTCAAACCCTGGTTCCCATGATCTTCGTTCCAGCTTCATTGACCGTTAGGCCACACCATTGTGCACCTAAAATGCATTGCGCCTAACTTCATTGCTGCTGTCTTCGCAGCGACTCTTCATATCACACTTTATTGGCACTGCCTAATTTCCATATGAAAATCATCTTTGACAACAATAAAATCACTAACTGCATCAAGCTTTCTCAGTACATTTTAGAGGTATAATGAGAAAGGGAAATAAAGAAGGCGATTGCTTAGCAGAATTATGTAATCAAACTTAGATTACGGTGATAGAAGAAGAGCTGGTGCACAAATTGTTGTTGATATTATAACTTCTGATATGCATAATAATCATCTGAAAGAAGATATTTCTATTTGAATAGCTTGTTATAGCTGGTCATAGAACTTATGGGAGATTACTTTCGGGAACCTCAAGCACTAATGCTTAAGCCTCATCTCAAAAGTAACTCTTGAAGGAGGTGATTTATTGGTCTTTTAGCTTGAAAGCATCTGAACTTGAATACTATTGGGTTGGGATTAGTTGATTGTTGACTCGTGAAAAGATACTCAGAAACTTTTTCCTTTTTTTTTTCTTTTGTAAGAAAGTTTGCTCTCAGGTTGAATCACCTAGAGCATCATTGTATTTAGAACAAAGAGAATGTGAGAAGAGAATAGGCTATTTTCTCATAATATTATCTATATACCTTTTCCTATGTTGTTTCAACTTTGTTATTACCATTATTTCTTCTTTGTCATCCTTAGGATTTCTGTTGTCATCCTTAGGATTTCTGTTTGTCATTTATGCAAGAGGCGCTGTCTGAGAACACGAAGTCTAGGTGTTGCACTAAAGTATGTGTATTTATGTATTTTTATATTGATGTGCATAACTTTTAAAGTCGCACTAGATTTGCAGGTCTTTATGTGTTAGCATCAGAACCTGTGAAGATCCCTTGGTTTGATTTTGTATTTGCTGATATTGGTGATGAACAGTCCTTAACCCAATCACTGTCTACCTTCTCGGGGCATCTGAAACAAATTAGTGTAAGTTAATGAAGTTCCTTCTGGAATTTTTGGCATTTCCTTTACTAGCCTGACATGATGTGGCCAAGTAGATTCGTCGCTTCTTACCCTTTACCTTGAGGATGAACATTTGAAGCTATATATAATCAAGAAATTATCTAGATTGTACATGTATAAAGGCCCTTGTTTAACTTAAATATCGACCACCATCCTGGTAGATGCTCTGCTTTTGTAGTGTAGGAACTATAGATCTGGTTTATATTGCAGCTCTTCCGGAGTAAAGCACACGCATAGTAATAATGCGACGAAAGTGAGCAGCATCATCTTACGTACACATGTTACATTACCTAAACCTGCTAACTTTTTTGCATGGAAGTTCTTGTCATAAAGGGGGAGAGAGGAAGGATTCCTTTTGTTTGTACGAACTCTCAGGTGATTGTTAATTACAGACAGTCGACCGATTGTGGATAAATAAGGAGGCTTATCCAGTGTGTAGTCAAGATAGTACCGTGGAAGGTAGATTCATATTTGAAATGGTATGAGCTTAATCAAGGAAGGTGTATTAGACCACCTATTGGAAAGAAGGGATATTACAAGAAATGAATAGGAAGAGCCAAAGAGGAGGGTCCAAAGTTAAAACTGATATAGTTGTACTCCCTCTTTTCTGAATTTCACTTACATAATTCTATATTTTGAGGTTCAAGTTGATTACACTTGTCATCATTTCCAGTATAGTGATTCAAGGACTTTTTTTTTCTTCTTTTTTTTAAGAAAAAGAACACTTTGAAAAGTTATAAATGATAAAACTGTCAGTATCAGAAAGGGAGCCTTGGAGCAATGATAAAGTTGTCTCCGTGTAACCTATAGGTCACGGGTTCGAGCTGTGGAAGCAGCCAATAATGTTTACATTAGGGTAGACTGTCTACATCATACCCCTTGGGATGCGACCTTTCTCTGGACCCTGCGTGAACGCGGGATGCCTTGTGCACCGGGCTGCCCTTTTTTTTTTTGGTCAGTATCAGATCAAAATATTGGAAGGTGTTTGATAACTTAGGGGCATGTTAGTCTGTCAAAAGCTAACTAGGTTGAATGAACTGGGACAGAAGGTGAAAACATTAGATTATAACTTTGGCGAAATAGTGAACATCCCTGCATGGAGCTGACAGAAAAAACAGATTATCTGTTGATGAGATGATAATGCTTAGCTTGACTGGCATGTGCTATCCAAGTTGTAACCATGCAGATGGCCTAGCATTCTGTATTGCTACTCTGTATGCTTACTGAATCAGTAGATATGGTTATAAGATGCTTAATGTTATAATAGGCTGTTTCTGCTTCCTAGGAATTCTTTAGCATCTTGCACAGGAGGCCTGTTTACCAGGCTATCAGCTACCTTGATGGATTGATTTAGCAGAATTTGGCTCATTAGCACTTTAATGGTTTTATGAGGTGCTAGATCTTTGTCCAATATTAGATTATTTATTGTCCATGATTCTGGATGATTTTGCAAAAAGGTTCAGGAATGCTTTTTCTTCCTTTTCAAATGCTCTGTTGACTTCCTTTTCCTAAGGTCTTCTTTTTCACGAGGTCAATATTCAAACTAATTTTAAGGTCGAACCTTTAAGGCAAAATGTAACATAAGCTTAAATTTACTGTTACCATTCTTGATCAAAGACAAATCCAATTTAGTGCACTCATCAACTAGTTGAACTCTTGAATGTGTCTCTAATGATATTGGCAATTATTGTCCAGCTACAGTTAATGTTTATGAATTTAAAGTGTTCCTTTTAGATCCAAATGCAGAAATTTTATACAATTTCTTGTCAAATGCAGAAAATCCGGTCTCACTCAACAGACATGTCACTTGTGCTATTAGATGAAGTATGTACTGGGACTTCAGCAGTTATTCATTGTTCTTCCAGAGGCACAACCATATTGTTGCTATGAACAAGTGAAATTATGCATGGAAAGAATGGACATTTTCCTTCATAAAGACCATACTGTATCTTGCAGGTAGGGGCTGGGACAAATCCTCTAGAAGGAGCTGCACTTGGGATGTCACTACTGGAATCTTTTGCAGAAGCTGGGAGTTTGTTGACTATAGCTACAACACATCATGGAGAACTTAAAACCCTTAAATACAGGTGCTCAATGCTAAGATGGAACTTTTATTTGTGACAAAAGACTCACTTCCTCTAACATCTTGGTGCTACAATGTACTTGACAGCAATCATGCCTTTGAAAATGCATGTATGGAGTTTGACGAAATGAAGTTGAAACCAACTTATAGGATTCTTTGGGGAATACCAGGTTGTCCTTGTATCCATGTGGTAGTTTCTTGATTAGCTTGGAGTTTCTTACCTGATGACTGATAATAGGATGTCATGTTACTTCTTCTGGCGAAAAGAAGAGAAGAAATACTTCTTACTTGGGCTTAAAAAGAAAAAGATGATACCTCTTTGGTCTCCGATCAAATTTTGCAGTGTCACAATCTCAATGTCACAAAATATTCTTGAAATGCAGTTCCTTTTATTATACTCTCTACTCTTATACTTAAGCCAGTTATTGAAAACCTATAAACTTTCAATCATCAATAGATATTCCTCAGATAAATCGTTTTCATCTCATCATAGAAATATTACCAAGTAAAACCATGGTATACTTTGTATCAATCAATTTGTACTCTTATGTTATTGAATCACCATGGAATTTTGGGATTGCACCATTCTGTACAAATAAATATGCAGATATTCACTGATAAATCGTTTTTTCGGGTTCAAATATATTTTGCACTATCACATATGTAAATACTCACCCCGTCTCCAAAAACTGGACCTACTTAGAAGTTGTAGAGTCAAGAGCTTTCTTGTTTCACCATTATTTTTTAATTATTTCTAGTATTTTGAACTCTTACATATGTGTTTAAAATTTCTTCTTATGCATTTTCCACATGTACAGAATTCAAATTAATAGACATTTGAACCGGGACTGGGTTAGCTGATGCACTACATATCCAGTTACCTTTTATGTGACTGGTGAAAGGGGCAGGGGTACAATTACAAGAGAAATCAAGTAATTGCATATTATATTATCAATTGACAAATTTCGGAGGATATTCTCTCCATTCGTGAATTTTTTAACAATCTACAGTAGATAGTTTTTGATGTCTTCTTATCATTTAGTGATCTTGTCGTTGAGTTATTTGGTAGAATTTCTTATTTTCAGACTTCTCCAACTGCAGGACGGTCAAATGCAATCAATATAGCCGAAAGGCTCAGGATACCTGATATCATTGTGCACAAGGCTCGTGAACTTTACGGAGCTGCTAGTGCAGAAATCAATGAGGTACTTGCATATAATACCATTAACTTTTGTATTCTGGATTTTGATACTTGTAATTGATTAAAGATTTGCATGGAATGTTAGTTGTCTGCCTTATATTGCTAATGTGCATACATCCTTTTAATTTTTGTTCCATATATAGATGGCTTTCAAAGATCCTAGATTTATTGCCACTCTGTAGAAACATCTGTCCAAGAAATTTGCTGACCTTTGTTTAGCTTCTGCTGATTTTAGTTTCATTATTAATTTCAATTGGTACTGGAAATCAAAAGAACCTTCTCATCATATTGTCTAGTTTTAGAATTATGCACAAGAAAAGTATTTAGTTCAGACACAATGAAAGTAAGTCCTTATGACATCATATTTGTGCATCTGAACATACATGAATTCTGTTTTTCTTTAGCACTTCGATTTGTACTGACTAGCAAGTGCTTTTCTTAGACGTTTATTAACATTGCACTGCAGGTTATACTTGACATGGAGAGGTTTAAGCAGAACTTTCACGAGCAAGTTCGTGAATCACAGCATCTTCTGAAGTGAGGATCCTTTGCTTACCTTAGCTGAATTGGCATGAAATTTCATCCAAAAAGCAATCTCCACTTTAATGCTGAATCCCATATAGCCTCAGAATTCACCAAAATAGATTTATCCTCCCTTGTGCAGTAGTTTTGGTCGTTGAAACTGTTTCAAGATTGATTTGGTTCCATTATGGATCTCAATCTTCTCTGCATTGGTAGGTGTTTAGCGGAGGATCTGTTCCAACCTAGTCAAGGAGAAACAAATTAAAGTAAATCATGGCACTCTATGGCAATCAGTTACCTTGTCCCTTGGTACTGGATAGTCTAATACTAGTTGGCATCTACCTGAACCTAAGATGCTAGAGTGAGAGACGTGTGTGTGAATATAGAGAAAAAGGGACGATATGGGGTAGTAGAAGGTAATTGAAATATGGTAATTAGGGTAACTCCCACCTGCAAAAGCTGGGAAATAGCGACAAAAGTCTTGCTTGGTCTGCAGAAGCAGAGTGCAAATCATGCAAGTTACGGTACTGGGGGAAGTAGTTGGTGAAATGTTTACCGGTGGTAGATTTGGTGGAAGTTTGATGGAAAAGGTTTCAGGTTGAGCTTGATTTATGGTCTATGTTAGATATGCTGATGGTGGCTGGAAAATTTTGTGAAAGCAGTTCTAATCAATGCTATCACCAGAAATGCTCTGTTGCATTTTACATTCAATTAGTTTCATCATCTTGAAATGTAATCAGGAAGAAAGAATAAAGGAAAGAGAAACATAGAAAGCCAAGGAAAGTAAATGAGTTGTTTCCTATGTTGGAAAGCATGGAATGTTTGTCCAGTTTGTGTGCCAGTGGCTCTTGTAATAAGCACAAAGGTTAGGTTGCCTTTGTTTCATTAATCATAGATTTATATCCTTCAATGCTTCAATGAATGGGTAATAGTTAATACCATTGCATCCTTATTTCATACCATTAGGATTAGAAAGAAACAAAGAGGTTGTGTACTTGCATGATATAATTAGCAAGTAAATATGACGGTGTTTGTCATCTATCAATATTATTGAATCCCCTCTAATTCTGTCCACTTGAAAAACAATCTCCTCTACTTTTTATCTGAGATGTCAAACAACGAAAAGAGGGTAAATACTTCCAGAAGGGAGGAAATTCCATCAACCCCTCCATTTTTCATCCTTCCCCTTTCCTTTTTTAAGATTTCCTTTTGGCTGAGGCAAAAAAAGGGGAAAGGAAGGGTGTGATGATGATCATACCTTGACCCTTTACTTGCACTAAGTGAATCTCTTTGTTCCCTTTCTAGTTAACTCACATGTATGTAGAGGAAATTTGAGAACCTCATTTTCTAATAAGAAATTTCTTTAACAGGGAGCTGCTGCTTCATTGCACTTTCTCACCGTCTTATTATATGCGACTGTATTTGATTAGACCAGTGTTTAAGATGTTAATTTGACTCATTGCATCAGTGATAGTGGAAGAAAAATATTAAACGATGGTTGAAAGTTTAGTTTGATGGGAGAGGCATATCAAAGTTCAGATTTTAAAACTCTCTTTATGCTAGAAATTGAAACTAAAACGGAAAATGTCATATAAATTGAAACAAAGGGAGTAGCTTTATTTGATTGGGATCTCTGCTGGTCATTTACAATTTTAGAAGTTTTTGATGATTTAGAATATTTGACATTTCATTTCTTCAGGGATTCTGTATTTACCTAGGCAGCCTTTTGGTCTTTTTTCTTGTAGTAAACTGATTATTGAATATTAACTTTCTCACATGTATTTGTTCTCTGCCGATTTGGTTTAGACTCACTAAAGGTCTCCATAACAAGTTGCTTATAGCCCGAAAGACAGTGAAAGAACACAGCATTAATCAAAGATACAGAAAGGTACAAGAGATATCTGAGGCAGCAGCAGCTGCACGATCTTCCATTCAGAAGAGAGCACGAGAATATCGTGCAGTTTCAAGTCAACAATCCCAGAAAATACTGGAAAGTAATGGACAAACATCAGCTACAAAGAGTGAAGCTAAAGTGGAAAAAAGTAAAATTTCAGAGGCAACTCCTGCGGTGTTCTCTGCCAGTACATCCAGGTTACCTTTATCAGGTAACATAATATTCCTTTTTTAAAGCTTTTTGCATCTTTTTTTCTCCTTTATATCTTTTTTTGGTATTCATGTCAATGGTTTGCACACTTATATTATATTTCCTTTATTTACATGGGTCAAATATCCACTACTGTTGGTGATTATCTATTTTGCCTATGCTGCAGAAAGAAGGAAACTTCCAAGTGTTGGTGATTCAGTCTTTGTTCCTTCACTTAACAAGCAAGCTTTAGTCCTAAAAGTGGATCCTTCTAGAGAAGAACTATTAGTACAAGCTGGTAACATGAAGCTTAAGCTTAAAGTAACAGATGTATTCACCAGGTAGGTTTTTCAGAACTCCCTCCTGCAGTGAGAACTATCCTTGGGACTGGCACTTAAAACCCAGTCTCTCCCCACCTGCAATTGCTATGACGGAACAGTTAAACTTGCTTAACGTGGACAAAGAATGGTTGATGGGTATATGTTCTTACTGTTACGTTTTAATAATGAATAGTAGACTCGGGACATATTTGCATAGCCGAGTATATATATTTTTTCATCATAAGGTGTCGCCTGTGTCCTAAAGCAACATCCATTCATCCCTTGACGGAGCTTATATCCAGTTACCCGAGATGTATCTCATGCTATTTGACTAGGTAATACCATTAAGATCTTTGCACGTGTGGAAATGTACTAAAAGTTTGCAGCTGCGCCATCCTCACAATGTTTTGGTGTTTTAAAGGGAGGAGAAGGTTCCATCAAAGAATATGCCCAGTAAGCAAGCAGTAACTTTTAGCACATGCATATTGTCGCATGCGAGGAACTTTGTTGAAGTTGCTCTGTGGGTGATGCGAATGTTGTGGGAACTTCTGATTGGTCCTCGTTCAGTACTTGTTGGTTTTGAGCTTGTAAAGTCAACTGCTAGATTTTGTGTGACATTATATTATCAATTTTTTGTACTAGAGTTGCTTAGTTGCCTTGGCAGATGTGTGTACTTATTAACTCCGTTGTCCACAAAAAGATACATATTTTATACTTTCTACTTCCTTAATTGATATTAATGTCTACCTAATTAATTAGTCGCTATTTCCTATTTCCAACTTTAATAATCGATTTTGACTGCAGACTAAGAGTGTGAAGTCCTCACATGCAGTGCCGTCGTTACTTCAACTAGGTAATTACTCATTAATCTAAATGCCCGATGACGAGCATCACTATTTGGGTGCCGTTGTGCCAGCTAAAACAAATTTAAAAATGAGGGCAGAAGGTGCATGCATGTATCGCGTTTCCATGATATGAGACTTGGAGCATACATTTTGTATTCAAGGTTCTCCCATCACATCACATAAATAAAAGAACTGCAACTTGGATTGCAGACGATGTTCTTAACTGGAGTACAGAAGAGATGGACCAAGTTTGATTCCCTATTAGGCATTGAGAAGTATTGAAGAATTCTGTCTTATTCTTCTCCCTAAGTGTAATTCTTAAAAGTTCAGAACATAACTGAAGCACATTACTGAAGGATGCCATTACAAGGTACCCGAGCAGTTCAATGCAAATTGGATTGAATCTAAACTGCTCCATATAATATACTACGACTACTACAAGCTAATACGGCCGCCCATAATAGGATTATACAGATTAATTCAATTTGACATGAAGATGCCTAAGCCAACAGTATATAAACCTGCTGGCAGCAAGATAGAAATGCATTGCATCAAACAATCTGCTGGTTGTTCTCACCAGTTGCTGCAACCCATCCAAGTTCAGAACTGACGTCCAGAAAATAAAACACGAAAACAAGGAAATTGCAGCAGAGAAGTGAGAACATAGGAATTGGAACAAAGAGACACAAAAACAAGGGAAATGAAAAGTAAGTTACACGCAGTTTTAGGGGTGTACATAGGTCGGGTTGGTTCGGATTTTACAATTATCAAACCAAACTAATTGTGTCGGGTTATTAAATCTAAAGACCAAACCAAACCAATAAAACTCAGGTTTTTCACTCTCGATTTTTCTCGGGTTTTCTCGGATTTTCGGGTTATTCGGGTTTTTTCGGGGGGTTTTCCGGTAAAATCTTCGTACAACAAAATATATAAATTATGCTCAAAATATTTCTTTAGTCCTAGTAAGATACAACTATATAAAGTATTTTCCAAGAAAATAATACAAAATATGAGATATGTCATGACATTATCCTAAAATATTCAACAATAAAGACAATAAAATTATGTAATATAAATATTGCTAATTAAAAAGCCATAATAAAAATTAACATAATCTAAAAGTACTAAATCATGCTAAAATAAGTAGACTAATAAGGAAGTATTAATTACATGACTAAACGCTAAAGAAAAATAAAAATAAATTATGCATTTTTATCTAAATTATTGCAAAACAAAAAAAAGATATTCAATACATTCTCATTTGTAGTATTGAATTGAATGTCTTTTGTTAGTATTAGCATTGATTTGATTTTGGTTTGAGTTTTTGTAGCACTATTTAATTTACTAATGTTAATGGCTATAAAACTTATTGGAACATTCAAAAGTTCTAAGTCCAACCTTGAAATAATACCTTAAAAGATAAAATTATGAAATCTTTTAAGATATATTTATAAATTATATCACAATAAATATATCTAAAATATCTATATATGTAATGTCGGGTTGGTTTGGTTTCGGTTTGACTTTCTTTAGTTAAAACCAAACCAATTATGGTCGGGTTTTTTTTCCCAATACCAAACCAAATCAAACCAAACCATAGTCGGGTTTTTTTTCTCGGTTTGACTCGGGTTATCCCATTGGTGCGGTTTGTCGATTTTCGTTGTACACCCCTACGCAGTTCGAGTGACCAGAAATAGCTGCCTTTATTCACTGTCCTCCATACGTAAATTCTACTTCTCCCCCGCTTTTAAGGCCTCCTACTCCCTCCTCTCTAATTTACGGGAACACGTTTGATTGGACATGGAGTTTAAGAAAAAAGAAAGACTTTTAGAATTTGTGGTCCTAAACAAGTCAAAAGGGGGCACATAGTACTTGTGTGGTTATAAAAGCTTCTCATTAAAGGTAAAATTAAAAGTTTAAGCCAAATTATTTTCAAATTTAGAAATTGGTCATTCTTTTTTGGAACTGACCAAATAAAATAGGTTCACATAAATTAAAAAAGTATTTTTAATAGTAGTACTTTTTGGACAAACAAAGTTAGGTCTAGAAAGCCTAAGAGAAAGTTCAGGCAAAAGAACAAATCAGTATATTCTGGCAGCTATTCACTTGTTTTGTGATTTATTATGGTATCTACATACAGAGTACTCGAACAGCCTTAATTTTGTTATTGGCAGCTATAGCATCGGCATAAAACTCGAACCTAATCGTTGGATATCTTTTTTCCTCCTTTCCTTAACTGTGGAAAATTTGGTAGACACCAGTCTCATCTTAGTATTCTTCTAGTTTTTGCGCATCCACTTACATGGATCAATTGGTAAACTGATCATTTTTGGATTTTCTGTCGAGTAATCTCTTCTTTGAACTCAAATACGAGTTAATAAAGCAAATTAGTATTGACTAATTGAGGTCTTAACTTTTTCTTTTCCTAATGCTCTCATTTTTACTCACAGGGGCAGATGCACCTTGGTGTAAGCGGTGTCGATGACATCGCTTCGCCGGAAAAATTCAGTAAAAATATATAAATTATTAATATCCTGTTAAATAAGATGAAATGACGTTGATTAACAGATATATCTTGCTAGCTCTCTTGGTCATGCGTTCCTCTTTTATAGGAGAGATCATGGGTTCGAACTTCAGCAGCCTCTATTTTAAACCGAGTAAACTTTTGTATGCATTATCTGCTTAAAAATTTGTGTTCCATTAACAATATTTTTCCTCTAAGTATGTTCCATGGTACATTTTCTTTCTATCATTTTCTTAGGGGACGATGAAGCTGGTCCAAATCAATTTGCAAAGTCAAATAATGAAAGTTTTTAAGTGATTGTTTAGTGTTATATATAGAAAAAGTAGTTTTTAGTATTATTTCTAATAAGGATATTCTAAATACATTTCAAAAAATGAAAACTTGTCGAGTGGGGTTGTAGTACTCCAATATACTTGAATTCATTTTTTAATCAGATTCGAATTTGTATTATTTTAATGTGTAGCATTATAGTAATTTGTTTATTTGTTTATTTTTTTAATGCGACACCGCTTACAAAAAATTCTGTGTACGCCCCTGTTTACTCACTACTATCCAGAATCTATATATATATTTATATATAAAGTTGGGAATAGAAAATATGATGTGGCACCTCTCTAAGATTAGGATTGTCATTTATCTTTTTTCTCATTTTTTTGGGTAAAAAAAATCCTCATTCCTTTCAATTAACTCTTTAAAATTGATACACTTAATTTGGTATGTTAATCTTTGCAATTACTCAACATTTATCACTCTCTTTAATATTTAATTAATATTATAAACCTTTAAGAACATTATCATCATTTTACTAGAACGGATATGGCACAAAGAGTCTTTAAATCATTTTCATTCAATTTCTTTTATAATTCAACATTAGTTATCCTATTAATTACATCTCATTATGTCTCAAGAGTTACAAAAAACACTTCATAGCTATTTGCCTTTTTCTTTTTCAAAAACAAGCTGACGGATATGGCACAAAGAGTCCCTAAATCATTTTCATTCAATTTCTTTTATAATTCAAAATTATTATCTTATTTATTACATCTCAATATGTCTCAAGAGTTACAAAAAAACCTTCATATCCATTTGCTTTTTTCTTTTTTAAAAACAAGCTCTTCAACTCCCTTATGACTAAATTTCGTATCTTCACCTTCTCTATATAATAATCTCATACCTCCATTGTTTTGTGTATCCCTCACAAATTTCGAATCTGGCCATACTCCATAAAATGTGAACAAGACTCTCACTCTCAACTAACATGCGAGTGAGGTTTATTTTTTCCTCTTTTTATTTTTGCCTTTTTACTTTCTTTTTTTTCCTGTTAAGTAGTACTATTTTTTTCTGTATGTTGTAGACAATAAATTTGCGTCGAGAAAATAAAATCAAGACCGAAAAATATTGCAACAATTATAGTATTTTATTTCGAATATTTGAGTGTTACAATCTCTATGAATCCTCTTATTCTTCTTTTCAATAGTAAATAAATTCAAGGGCCTTTGAGCTTGATTTTGAATCTATATTTGTTGCCACGAACGATGATCTTGTTCTTGAGCTTGATTGCTTGGACTTGAACTTGATTTGGTCTTCGTTCTTGAGTTTGAACTTGATTTGTTCTTCGTTCTTGAGCTTGAACTTGATTTCTTGAAATTGAACTTAAAGCTTGAAACTTGTGGAGGAATTTGCAGCGTTTGATCTACGAGCTCTTTCTTGCTTCTTGTTATAACTTCTGGTGTCCTTTCTGAGTTATGAAGACCCCTATTTATAGTTGTGGAAGGGAAGAGTTGTGATAAGAACAAACTCTTTCCGACCAATCAAATTGAAGTATGACATGACTGCATTTGATTGGCCAGAACATGTCACTTGCACACGTGGCGCGATTTCATTGGCCTTTTAGCG
Organism: Nicotiana sylvestris; assembly: GCF_000393655.2. Classification (NCBI taxonomy): domain Eukaryota; kingdom Viridiplantae; phylum Streptophyta; class Magnoliopsida; order Solanales; family Solanaceae; genus Nicotiana; species Nicotiana sylvestris. The sequence continues at coordinate 152,886,174 of NC_091059.1, forward strand.
TGACTGGACATGCCTTGTCATTTTGACACGTGACATGGTCCTATTGGCTCTTCCGCTTGACTTGGCGCGCCACATCATTTGACATGTTGCACCAAACTGGGCCTCTAGGAAGATGACATCTTGGGCTTAATAAAGTGGGCTCAATGGGCTAGCCCAATTAAATGGACTAGCCCAATGAATTAAGACTTATTTATTTAATCCATATATATTGGACTTATATAATTAATTCAATTATATTAGCCCATATATTTATTTGGACCAATATATCTTGAATTTAAAATATAGTCCAGATTATTTTATGAATTTAATTTTAATAAAATTTATATGCCTACAAATGCCCCCTACTTCAAGGCTTATCATAGCGTAGACTGATCGAGATTCAAGGATTAGACTTGAAGTACACGTAATATATATATATAATATATATATATTACTTGAAATCTATCCCGAAATAGAATCCTCACTTTCCTTGAATTAGGAAAAGTATTAACATGTTACTTGGATTGTATGAATATATGTAATGACCAACCATCAGTTACATTGGATATTAATGAAACTCTTTTTGCTCTTTGCAACAAAGAGACTTTCTATTTTTTTTATTCAACATAGAAATTCTTTACGTGGCCATCTTGATGGGAACAATTCTATTTGTATAAGCAATTGTCATCCACATATTACTAATTGTACACGAAGTGTTTTGCAAATTTCCAAATCCTACTTCAACTCAAAGTGGCCGAATTGATACTGACCAAAGATTAACCAGCCGTCAGTAACCAAATCCTTCGAGGAGACATATCATATTACTGATTCCCACATCGTTATTATGCCTTTGCAAGCCATCCTCGGCACTTGTATATATAGACGCATGCTCTCCAACCGTGAATATCAATATCCTCCGCTTGCAAGCTACCTTGTGTCAACGTTTGACTACTCGGAAGCATTGGCGCGAAGGTAATTTCTTCTTCTTTTCTTGTGCTTTTTTTGTTTTTTTCTGTTCCCCTTTTTTTGTAGGTCAAGCGAGAAAGATATGTTCTTGTTTAACAAGATGATTCACGCATGAAGAAGATAATCTTGGGGTGTGAGGGGATGAGTATTCATCCTTGCCCGATTCTTGGAGAGATTACTCTCAATGTGGCCCGATTCTTGGAGAGATTACTCTCAAAATGGCCCGATTCTTGGAGAGATTACTCTCAAAATGGCCCGATTCTTGGAGAGATTACTCTCAAAATGGCCCGATTCTTGGAGAGATTACTCTCAAAATGGCCCGATTCTTGGAGAGATTACTCTCGATGTGGCCTGATTCTTGGAGAGATTACTCTCAAAATGGTCTGATTCTTGGAGAGATTACTCTCAATGTGGCCCGATTCTTGGAGAGATTACTCTCAAAATGGCCCGATTCTTGGAGAGATTACTCTCAAAATGGCCCGACTACTGGAGAGAATACTCTCAATGTGGCCCAATTCTTGGAGAGATTACTCTCATAATGGCCCAGTTCTTGGAGAGACTACTCTCAAAATGGCCCGACTACCGGAGAGATTACTCTCAATGTGGCCCAATTCTTGGAGATATTACTCTCAAAATGGCCCGACAACCGGAGAGATTACTCTCAATGTGGCCCAAACTATCGACGATGCCAACTTAAGGTGCAAAGGGACTCATATGTCCACCTTAAGATTGGAAAGTTATAGTCCCTTTTAAGGACAAACCCACGAAGAGGCCAACTTAAGGTGCAAAGGGATTTATGTGTCCACCTTAAGATTGAAAAGTTATAGTTCCTTTTAAGGACAAACCTACGAAGAGGCCAACTTAAGGTGCAAAGGGACTTATATGTCCACCTTAAGATTGGAAAGTTATAAAGCTTCAACTTGAAGACGACATCGACTTGAACACTTGGAAAACTTTGAAGATTTGGCGGACTTTGCAAACTTTAACTCGAAGATTCAGAGGGCTTAAACAATTCAACTTTAAGATCGGCGAATTTGAAGAATGAAACTTGAAGACTTCAACTTGGGGGGTTAAATATTTTAACTTTAAGACCGGCGAATTTGAAGACTTCAACTTGAAGACCGACGGACTTGGAGACTTCAAATTTGAGACTTGGAGGGCCTAAATATTTCAACTTGAAGATCAGCGAATTTGAAGACTTCAACTTGAAGACCGACGGAGTTGAAGATTTCAAATTGGGGACTTCAACTTGAGTACCGACAGACTTGAAAAAATCAATTTATCATGGAGCGTTGCCCCTTTTAAATCAAATGAGATCAAATTTCCACAAGAGGATGACATTTCAGCTTAATTTTGCATTCCTCCATACTTCACTCGGACAACAATTGGGGCAATATGTATCTTTTGAACTTGTGCGACTGAACTTAGAATGAAACTCTAAGCTGCTACGTACCTCGGTGAAGAGGATCAAGTCATTCCGTAGTTCAGACTAGGTGATTTTTTATGTCCTAACTTTTGCCTAGGTCATCTCTTTCGAAGTTTTCAACCTAGCAGACTCCTTTTTTTTACGTCCTAACTTTTGCCTAGGCCGCCTCTTTCGAGATTTTCAACCTAGCGGATTTTTTTTTGGCCGTACACAGTTTATACTCTTGCGAGCCAGGAGTATAGCAACATGCAGTTTAGGCTCATACGTCGAAGAGCATTATGACTTGCAGTTTAGGCTCATACGTCGAGGAGCATTATGACTTGCAGTTTAGGCTCGTACGTCGAGGAGCATCATGACTTGCAATTTAGGCTCGTACATCGATGAGCATCATGACTTGCAGTTTAGGCTCGTACGTTGAGGAGCATCATGACTTGCAGTTTAGGCTCATACGTCGAGGAGCGTTGGGACTTGCAGTTTAGGCTCATACGTCGAGGAGCGTCATGACTTGCAACTTCATGGATAATACTTATTCAAAAACTTGCCGTTGATAGGGCCGATTCTCATACCATCTGCATCAACCAGCTTGTAATCCCCACTTGAATAAGCTTCTTGTACGACATATGGCCCATCCCATTTTGAAGTGAACATCCCTACAGGTTTATGGGAAGTAATTATGGGTCTTCGTATGGCAAGGACTTGATCTCCTACTTGAAAGGATCTCGGACGAACTTTTTTGTTGAAGGCGCGAGACAATCGAGCTTGATAACATTCAAGACTCTGTTGAGCTTCCAATCTCTTTTCATCAATAGCTTCCAACTCTACTAATCGAAGTCGAGCATTTTCTTCATCAGTGATCCCTTCTTGAATAGCCAGTCGTAACGAAGGTATTTGACGCTCCAGTGGCAAGACAGCTTCGACTCCATAAACGAGTGAATAAGGAGTCGCCTGTGTTGGCGTGCGATGAGTCGTTCTATATGCCCATAGAGCTTCTTCCATACGGTCATTCCAATCTCGTTTGGATTTAGAGACAACTTTCTTTAACAAGTTGCATAGAGTCTTGTTGAATGCCTCAGCTGGACCATTGGCGACAACATTGTACATCGAAGAGTTACGTTGCTTGAAGCCAAAAAGATCACAAATCCTGTTCATCAACCTATTATTGAATGAATTTCCATTATCCATTATTATGTAACGAGGTATGCCAAAGCGATAAATAATGTTTACTCGGATGAAACTTGCAACATTTTCCTTTTTTACTTCCTTAAGAGCAACAGCTTCAGCCCATTTTGAGAAGTAGTCAGTTGCAGCCAAGATGTATAGATGCCCACCAGAGGACTTTGGTAGTGGTCCAACAACATCCAATCCCCAAACGTCAAATAGCTAGGATGCAACAATTGGGTGCAACACTTTAGGAGGTTAATGAATAAAATTCGCATAGAATTGACAAGCCTTGCATCTTCGAGCGTAGTCCAAGCAATCTTTTACCATCGTTGGCCAATAATATCCCATCCTTTTTATATGGAAGTGGAGCTTTGGTCCGGACTGGTGTGACCCACATACCCCAGAATGTGCCTCTTGCAAAGCTTGGAGAGCTTCTTCTTCTCCTAGGCATCGCAAAAGTACTCCCTCAAACGACCTTCTAGATAAAGTATCCTTATAGTAAAGGAAGCAAAGTGCACGACAACGGATTTCAGTCCTCCTCCTCAGATTTTCTGGAAGTATCCCATAGCATAAGTAGTCGATGATGGGTTGTCGCCATTCTTCTTTCTCAACTTCAGAAACAGCAACAAGATACTTGAGTTCGTTTTCTTCACATTCGACCTCATTTGGCGGCGGTACTACCCATTTCTGGCAGACGGTAACTTGCACTTGGTCAGGCAGGGTTAATGATGAAGCTAGAGCAGCTAAAGCATCAGCCTTCTTATTTTCTTTCCTTGGTACATACTGAATAGTCACATCGCTGAGCCACCCCATCAACTTTTTTGCGTAATCATGATATGGGCGTAGTTCAGGCTTCTTGACCTCGTAACTACCCAAAAGCTGATTCACCACTAACTGGGAGTCACCAAAGACTTGCAATTGCAATTGCTTCATATCAACGGCCATTTCAAGCCCAAGTATTAATGTTTGATATTCAGCAACATTGTTAGAACATAGTTGTGTTAAGGTGAAGGAGTAGGGCAAGACTTCACCTTGAGGAGTGACAAATACTACGCCAGCCCCGGCTCCCCTACGATGCGCAGCACCATCAAAGTACATCTTCCATGGGGGTTGAACTTCAACGACCATTGCGTCCTCATCAGGTAGTTAATTAGTTAGCTCCCAGTCATCAGGTATCGGATGATCTGCCAAGAAGTCTGCCAATGCTTGTCCTTTTACAGCCTTTTGAGGGATGTACAAAATCTCGAATTGTTGAAATTGGAGGTACCATCTCGCTAGTCGATCACTAAGAACAGGTTTTGACATCACAAACTTGATGGGATTTGCTTTAGAAACAAGACGGACAACATGAGCTTGAAAGTAGTGCTTCAACTTTTGAATTGAGAAGACTAGCGCCAAACACAACTTTTCAATTGGCGAATAGTTCAACTCGTTAGGTGTCATCATCCTGCTCAAGTAGTAAAGAGAGTTTTCTTTCCCCTCACTATTTTCTTGGGCCAATAGTGCTCCAACAGACATTTCATGCGCCGCAATGTATAGTATCAATGGCTTTCCTGGTATAGGAGCTGCTAAAACTGGAGGCTTCATCAAGTAGGTTTTGATACTTTCGGAGGCATTGCTACAAGCTTGATCCCACTTGAAAGGAACACCTTTCTTCATGAGGTGACTAAATGGTTGGCACCTCCCAGCCATGTTTGATATGAATATTCAAAGGTATGCTAGCTTTTCTTGTAGACTCTTCAATTCATGGATATCTCGAGGCTTAGGCATTTTCAAAATGGCATTCACTTTGGCTTGATCAATTTCGATCCCTCGATGCCGGACAATTAAACCAAGGAACTTTCCAGAAGTAACTCCAAAGGCACATTTCAACGGATTCATCCTAAGTTGGTACCTCCGGAGCAATTCAAATACCATCCTCAAGTCTTTCAAGTGGTCACCCTTCTCTCTTGATTTCACCACGAAGTCGTCAACATAGCATTCGACATTTTTGTGGAGAAGATCGTCAAAAATATTCTGCATAGCCCTTTGGTAAGTAGCACCAGCATTCTTCAAGACAAAAGGCATTACATTGTAGCAATAAATACCCTTGGGGGTGCGAAATGCAGTAAGCTCTTCATCTTTTGGTTCCATGCGAATTTGGTTGGAGCCCGACGAACCATCCATGAAAGACATTGCCTCATAATCAGTAGTAGTATCGATCATCAACTCTGGAATAGGAAGCGAGAATTCATCTTTGGGACATGCATTATTGAGGTCCCTGAAGTCAACACATACTCGAATTTGGCCATTCTTCTTCCTTACAGGGACAATACTTGAAACCCATGTTGGGTATTTAACTTCCCGAATAAATCCAGCTTCAATGAGTTTGTTAACTTTAGTTTCAATTAGGGGAACCAAGTCTGGCCTAAAACGCCTTTGAGCTTGTTTAACAGGGCGAGCACCATTTCTGACTGCAAGGTGATGGACTGCTACTTTCGGGTCCAAGCTAGGCATCTCTTTGTAACTCCAAGCAAAGACATCCCTAAATTCTTTGAGTAACTCAATATAAGTGCTCTCTTCATCAGCTTCTAGTAAAGCACTTAGGTAGGTTGGTCTTGGTTCCTCATCGGTGCCAAGGTTAACTTCTTTTAAGGCATCAACTGTCGTCTTCACTCCTTTTTCAAGTTCAGGTGGAGCATCTTTCGCATCTTTATCTTCTTGAGGGTCCCCATCATTGAAGGATATGTGATAACACGGCGAAACATCCTCCAATTCCACATTATCTTCCATCGAAGACGAAACACTATTCTCGCCTTGTACAGTGATATGATACGAAGAACCTACACTTTCTTCATCTTTGTTACGTTCCTTAGTATAGACCACGGTATATGGCTTTACCTTCAGTACTTCTTCACATGAAACCATCAGTTTTGTTTGTCGCCTCATTCTGGAAGGAACCAAACTTTGGAAATCCTTAGAAATCTCCTGAATTTTGGGTGAAGCGGGTGTTCTTGTATTTCGATGATTTCTCTGTAATTTATTCCCCTTCTTTAATGGACCCAATCTCTCAAATACAGAAGTTCTCATAGTTGATTTTCCAAGTCGATCAAAGACATAAGGCCTATTAGAAGCGGCAGATTCATCTTCTATAGTGATATAATTGCTACATGCCCTTCTTATTGAGATGCGCACTGGTGACAGTTGCTTGTATCCCAGACCTTCATGGGGTTGCCTCGTTGCAGCTTTTGATGGGAGCTTCCCTAACTTTGACAACTCATTGGGATTGTATCCAGCTTTTGCAAATAGCTTGTAAGCGTTAAGATCAAAACCTTCATCTGTTCGCTTTGTAGGGAGTGCCACATTCTGCAAACGATTATGGGCTACAAACCCTGCAAGCGACTTTGAGGGCAACTTTACTGCCTCAATTCGTTTTACCGGAAGAGTTAACTCCCTTAGCGTCTTGGTTTGGATATTATATGATTCGCCCTCGTCTTTCTTCCTTTTAGGGACATATTGGAGCGCGAGACTTACTTTTTTCCATAAGACGCAATACCCCCTTTATGAGATTTATTCACGTTAGCGGGTATCTCCTCAGTAACAACTTTGGCTTTACCAATAGTCACCTCAGCTCTTTTAGTTATGGGTTCGTCATTCTTGCTTTTCATACCATCATCAACTTTCAGCTCCTTCACAATACGGTTCTTCAAGTAGAACTTTGCATCGGCGAAGTGTGACTCAGCCTCGGTGAATGGCTCATCATCAGCAACTACCGTCTTCTCGACTTCGCCCTCGTAGTATTTCAAACATTGATGGTAGGTATATGGAACAACTTTATTCTCATGTATCCAAGGCCTCCCAAGCAAAACATTGTATGAAGTTTTCGTGTCGATCACATGCAGCCATGCACTTGATCGCATATCTTCAATAGTGATTCCCAGCCTGATCGCGCCTATGGCTCTTTGCCCCCTTGGTTGAATCCTTGGATCATCACACGACTTTCTGAGAGTTCGTTCATGGGAATACCAAGTTCTTTCACAATATGGATTGGCAAAATGTTCACTGAGGATCCTCCATCAACCAAAATTCGATTTACCCTTTCATCGCATATATAGCCAACCAGTTACAATGGGCGGTTATGAGGAGTGTCACCTAGCAAAAGATCGTCATTTGTGAACGTGACTTTTTCCTCACAAGCATTAACTTCTTGAGGAGTGGACTCAATGGGCTTTTCTGAAGGTGGTGCCAACGGTAGGTCATCAATCTTTTCTTCTCCTTTGTCAGCATGGCAACAAGAGGCATCAATGCTCTCATGGGAAATCTTCGTGCGGAACCAACTTGGTAAAAACTCCTCCAAGGTCACTGGGTTTCGTGGCTTTTGAGGATGGTGCATCTCCACTTTTTCTTTCTTCAAATGCCTAACTGGATTCTTTTTCATTGGTCTTTTTACCATTATCTTCCTTGTTGGTTGTTCTATTGATTCTTTTTTAGGGCTCCTTTTGTGGTGCCTACGACGAGTCACCAATGTCCAACCTTCATTGTCATCAGGTTGATTGACTTCAGCTTTGTCGCTCTCCAGTAATTCTTCATCTTTACTTTCTTTAAAACCACATAAGTCATCCGGACTGAGTGAGCCAAAGGTGATAGAGACTTGGTTTGCGCTTGCTTTCTCATCTTCAAGCACGATCTTCTTTTCGCGAGCCAAGTCCATGACTTTATCCTTGAAAACAAAGCACTTCTCCAGAGGGTGGTTACAAGTCGGTGATATTTGCAGTAGTTCGGGTCATTTGTTTTCCCAGCTTCATTTGGTCGCTTCATCTCCGGAAGCTCAATGAGATTTAACTCGAGGAGTTCTTCGAAAAGGGCTGGCACATCAGAATCCAGGAATGGGTACTCTTTTTCCTGCATTTCTTTTAGAGTCAACTTCCCACTTGGCTTATCTTGAAACGAAGTGGATTTCATACTCTGCTTCTTGCTCTCCTTCGTTGTGAACTTCACAAGTGACGTATTGACATTCATAGCTTCTTTGCTTTCAGACTTGGGTACGAACTTGTCCCACTTCCTGACTTCTTGGTTGTCATTCACTTTGCGAGGTTCATAGATGGGTAGCCTCTCATTTCCAGCGGAAGCCATGCTCAATTCTATGCAATGGGCACGAGTTGCAAGTTCTTCAAATGTGCTAGGCTTGGTACCTTGCAAAATGTAGCGCAATCCCCAATGCATGACTTGGATGCACATCTCTATGCCTGAAGCTTCGCTAAGCCTGTCTTTGCAGTTGAGGCTTGCATTCCTCCAACGATTGATAAAGTCGATAACCGGTTCCCCCTTTCGTTGACGAGTATTTGTGAGCTCTATCATACTCACCGTGCGTCTTATTCTATAAAAGCGATTGAGGAACTCTTGCTCTAGTTGATCCCAACTGTCGATAAATCCAGCCTCGAGGTCAGTGTACCAGTCAAAAGGATTTCCTTTTAGCGAGCGAACAAACTGCTTGATGAGGTAATCTCCATAAGTCCCAGCATTGTTGCACGTCTTAACGAAGTGCGCAATATGTTGCTTTGGGTTACATTTACCATCAGATTATTGAAACTTCGGAGGTTGATAGCCAGCATGCATCTTCAACATATTGACCCTTGCAGTGTACGACTTTGCATATGTAAGGGAGGATTTGGCAGCAACTTCATATTTGTTCTTAATGGTTCCTTCGATGAACTCCTTCAGTTGATCGATTGGAATCATCCCTTCATATGAGACAGGGATAGCCTTAGTGGATGCTGCTTGTCTTGGGGGAGAGTCACTCTCTAGAACTTCAGGGAGCTTGCTGGGTGCATGGGTAGATTGTTCTTCCATCAAGATTCCCACCCTGTCTGTTAGCTTGTCAATTCTAGCCTCTTGATTTTGCATGCATTTGGTCAAGCCAGTGATTGCTTCCATCAAGTTTGCCAACTACTCCTCCATAGATGAAGTGTTTGTCACCATGGCTTGCATGATTGTCGTCGATGATGGAGAATAGCATGGATTTTCACACAGATTGATCCTTGACTGGGTCACGCTATGTGGTGTAAGTGGGGAGGATCCATCGCTTGAAGCATCATCATCTTCCTTCACAGCAGAGTGCTTGGAGTCGGAGAGGTCAAGCAGAGCAATAGTTTTCTTGATCTTTTCAGAAACATCGCTTCCTCCTTCAGATGCATTTTTGGAAGATCTTGCTCCTTTTGAGGATGAAGATCCGAAAACAGGGGTTGATGCGGACGACACTTGGGGTGCTTGTTGTCCTAAAGAGCTTGCTTTGCTCATCGTAACTGGTCCGAAGCTTCCAAAGGTGACATCGATGATGCTTTCCACATCAGCATAGAACCTGGAGTTAGCAGCCTTGGTGGATGTTGATTTAGAGTTGATTTTCTTCGAAGCCATTTCAATGTTCTAGAACTTTGGTGATTGAAAAGTTGAGATGAGAGGTAGAGATTGTCCCACTGGGCATGCCAGAATTTGTAGACAATAAATTTGCGTCGAGAAAATAAAATCAAGACCGAAAAATATTGCAACAATTATAGTATTTTATTTCAAATATTTGAGTGTTACAATCTCTATGAATCCTCTGATTCTTCTTTTAAATAGTAAATAAATTCAAGGGCCTTTGAGCTTGATCTTGAATCTATATTTGTTGCCACGAACGATGATCTTGTTCTTGAGCTTGATTGCTTGGACTTGAACTTGATTTGGTCTTCATTCTTGAGCTTGAACTTGATTTGTTCTTCGTTCTTGCGCTTGAACTTGATTTCTTGAAATTGAACTTGAAGCTTGAAACTTGTGGAGGAATTTGCAGCGTTTGATCTACGAGCTCTTTCTTGCTTCTTGTTATTACTTCTGGTGTTCTTTCTGAGTTATGAAGACCCCTATTTATAGTTGTGGAAGGGAAGAGTTGTGATAAGAACAAACTCTTTCCGACCAATCAAATTGAAGTATGACATGACTGCATTTGATTGGCCAGAACATGTCACTTGCACACGTGGCGCGATTTCAATGGCCTTTTAGCGTGACTGAACATGCCTTGTCATTTTGACACGTGACATGGTCCTATTGGCTCTTTCGCTTGACTTGGCGTGCCACATCATTTGACATGTTGCACCAAACTGGGCCTCTAGGAAGATGACATCTTGGGCTTAATAAAGTGAGCTCATCACTTTAGCCCAATTAAATGGGCTAGCCCAATGAATTAAGACTTATTTATTTAATCCATATATATTGGACTTATATAAGTAATTCAATTATATTAGCCCATATATTTATTTGGAACAATATATCTTGAATTTAAAATATAGTCCAAATTATTTTATGAATTTAATTTTAATAAAATTTATATGCCTACATTTGTTATCAGCCAAATTAATATAAAGGATGCTAATTATAGTTATGCAATATTTTCTTACTCTCTTTTTTTGTTTTTCAAATACAATATTTTGTTGGTTGAAGAGTAAGTTTGTTGTACCAGGAAAAAATAGTTGTTTGGAATACGAAGACACTGCTCTAACGAATATATAGTTGGCTATAAGTGATAAAGTGATCACTCCATTTTTGTAGCACAACATTCTCCCATCAAATTCTTAACCTACCTCTCTTCAAATGAGTGAAATTGCAAAAAGAACCAGACTGCAGAACTTGTCATTATGCTATCACGAGAGTCAAGTTCATAAGTTTGACACTTCTGTAAAACTAAATAGTTATTTTTTTAATTTTGGTTTTTCTTTTTTTATCTCAAAACAGTTTCTATGTATATTGAAACTGTAATAGAGAAGGGAATGTAAAGTCGTGAGTACAATAAAAATGTGTGGTAGATGAGGATAACAAAGAGTTGTAGTATAGGGGATCAATAACTATTTCCTTCCTTTTTATCTCTTTGGTTGAGTTTCTGGACTCTATTTTTTCTATTGGTTTTCATATGCTTTCTTCTTTTTTTAACTTTAATTTCTAGGTCTTTTTATCCCACAAAGGCCTTGTGGCTATTATAATTTCTCAAGAATTTTTCGTCAAATTTAAACAAAACTATGAAAACTTTGTTTCATGGTTGCCAAATGGCATTGCTCCCAGGAAAACAAAGCTTATCTATTATTCTTAAAATTCTCATGAAATTATTGTTCATCCTTCTTTCGGAACTAATTATGTAAAATAATTCTTTTATCTTAAATATGTCTTTGCCTGATTTTTTATATGTAAATTACTATGCAACAATAAGGTTTTTGTTATGATAAATATCATGTTATGGTGGATGTCTACTCTTCCTCCATGATCTTCATGTCAACTGCTTAATGACATATTCAATGACATATTTTCTATGTTCAATGACATATTCCATGACATATTTCTTCACTTTTCATGCCTATATAAAGGCCTTGTAATAGATAGGAAAATACACACAATTAAAGAAAAAAATCTCTTCCTTCTCTCTATCTCCATTTCTTGTTCATGTTTTACTAAATTGCTTTTATTTCCTTGTTTCATATTGCTACTTTGAGTTATATTTCATAACACGTTAACAACACGAGTCTCTAACCAATTGTATATATATATCTACAAAAATTTTCCTACATCCGGAAAGATTACAATTAGAAGCCATACATATCTCATCACATGGTTAAATGTAAAGAGAAACTACATATGGTAAGTAATGAAATGTAAGAAAGTATGATTTTCTTATACTTGTCATTCCTTTAAAATCTCATATGCACACAACTTCGTACTACACCTGTATTGCATAAGCACATATTAATATTACATCTTTTATATCACATGAATGGAATAAAATTTTCGAAGTTCTATACGTGAAAATCATAGTAGCAGTTAATTGTTGATATGATGCATGTCATGGTAACCAAGGATATTTTATATAAATTGTCTTATGCATATTTATGTATTAACTATCTTCAATCTGTCTTGCCGCTTTAAACATTTTCTTTTACTTGGATGAATATTTTTTTCCTTTTGGATTTTTACACTTGCATATAGCACCCAAAAAAAGGAATAAAATATAAAATAAAATTGGTCATACTGATTAAAAGCATAAATCATCTTGAAGAAAACAAGAAATACTTCACATCTTTATCTAGGTTGATTAATTACTTCTTTGAAATTTGGAAAACAAACCAGCTATTGAGAAAGTATACTTCATAATTTATGGTCGTATCATTTGAAAGCAAACAATGATTAGTATGACTACTAGAAGAGGTATTTTTGAGTATCCATGACCTACTTGATGCTTGCTACTGACTTACCATTTTTAAGTATTTTATATGAATGATGCACAAGCTACAACTGGTAAGTTGTTACCTATAATGTCACTTTTCAGGTAATATAAATGCTGAATTTATGTATTAGTACTATATATGTGTTGTTACCTATATGGTGTACTTTTGATAAATTTATTCACTAATTGCTTGGTTGAATTGAGTGAAGGAAAGTCATGGTGTTAAATCAAATCCAATAGGTAGGGTATACCCCGAAAACAATAATATTTTTGAGAGAGACTCAATAAATATTATGACAATAATTTTATGATCCTTTTAAACTCTAATAGAATTTAGAAGAAATATTCTGACTACAAACGATTGTATTTCATATAAATGCTACAAATAATTAATAAAGCTTTACGCTGATTTGAGATTTGTACACTTATTTATGAAAGCAAATTTGATTTGCTAAGTTGCAATAGTTGTGTATAACTTTCTTGGCATGTGATTGAAATTGAGGCTTGAGAATGAATCTCAATATTGTTTAGCCTATTATGCCATTGATTGAGGGTAAGACATCGGGATCAAGTCCTGATGCTCCATAATGATAAGAGTTGGGTTTGAGTCCCAATTTATTATGACCTAACATGCCTTTATATTGGTAAGACATTGAGTTTGAGTCCCAATGTACCATATTGATGATATAATGATGACTAAAGAAAAATGATATATTTTTCATGAAAAGGCGTGAAAATTATCCCACTTGATTTGCTCCATTCTTGAAGTGAATGTGATAGCAGTGCATAATAAGTTTCAATGAAGACAAGTGGTTGAACAATGAACGTGGGCGTTCCAAATATCAAAATAATAATAATCATCACTATGATTATAAAAGGAGAACAATAAGAGTTCTCAAAATAGTCTTTCAAAATGTGAAGACAATGCTTACCATCAAATTGGTATGAAAATAATAAAGCACATCGCTGATTATGATCCATTCCTTGAAGAGAATGTGACTTGTGATAAGCATTGAGAATGCAAACCCATTCCTAAAGTTGAATGTGGCAATATGTGATAAAAGCAATGAATAAAGACATGCAATTCATGATTATATGAATACCACACAACTCACCTCTAAGGGAGGTTTGAGTAAAATAAAGAGAATAAATATTATTGTGTGGTTACATGAATATGTCATTGGTCGCGTACATGTGATACGCCAAATATTATTTGTCATGCCTTATAAAAGTTATTAAAGGCAAAATTAAAGCAAGAAATAATTTTGCTTATGATGATTTTGACCATGACAATTTATTATGATATAATTTTATTCGTGAAGGAGACATTTACCATATGAATGGTATGATAAAAGATCTTGTAGTACAAAAGTTGTTAAGAACTCCGGAAAAACTAATTTGTTACTACCCGAATGAATAAACTTATTCATGACATTGATATTGTAAAGTCTCAAAAGAAACTTTTTGAGTTTCAAATATATAAGGCAAAGTTATTGGCATATTGAGACTATAAATGAAAGGAAGATTGAATATCTTCATATTTCTATAATCATACCGGGTAAATATGAAATGTTACCCGATCTTCTTTCTATTTATACTACACAAATATAAACATGATGCTGGAATCATATGCTACAAGTAAACTAGAGGTTTACTAAAACAAATATTAATTGGCATGACCGGTTGACCATCTCGGTTCAATTATGATGCGAAAAATTAATTAAGAATTACATTGACATATATTGAAGAATAGAAGATTCTTCAAGAATTATCTTGTGGTGCTTATTCTCATGATATACTAGTTAAAGGTTGGGATTGAATCCCTTGATTTCTGGAAGGAATAAAAGGTGAATCCCTTGATTTCTGGAAGGAATAAAAGGTGATATATATATGGGCCCAGTCACCTGCCATGTGGACCGTTTACTATTATATGATTTTAATAGATGCATCTATTTTATGGTCACATGTGCATTTGTTATCAACTTGCAGTTTGGTTTTTGCAAGATTGCTTGCTCAAATTATTAGAGCACAATTCCAGAATATAAATTATGATAATTTATCTTGATAATACTGGTTTAAATCCAAGTTAGTTTAGCGGAAATTGTATGTCTCCAATTATAGCTAAATCATTGGTTATGAGAACAAAACTCCCAAAAATGAAATTTGGTATGAGATGTATTATTTAATATACACCAGCACTTGTACGCATCTAGCCAAATTATGAAAATTTCTCCCTATCACAATCGGTTCAGGGTCAGGAACCAAATAATTTTTATATAGAAATATGAATGTGCTACATGATTTAATTATGCCACCACAATGCACAAAGATGGGTTCCCAAAGAAGGTTGAAAAATGTGTTGGTGATCCCAACATTAGGGGGAGAAAATGGATAGATGAGAAAGTGATACGTGTGAGCACGTGATTTTGGCCCTATGAGAACTACTCCCAAAAAATTCAAATAAAAAAAAACGGTTTTGTGTTGTTTGTGATTTATTTGTGCATGTTTTAAGGAAAATACAAAATATGTGTTGCATGTGCATTTAGGATTTAATTTTACAATTTAGGAATTAATTAAACAATCAAGTTTGTTTTACAAAATGGAAAAATCACAAAAATATGTACTTTGCATTTTTTGCATTTGATGTCCGAATTGTGTGATTTTATCTTTATTGATGTTTAATTTTGTGTGATAGTTATTATAAAGAGTCAATATTTTTAGTGAATTGTCGATTTTATAATTTAATTAGGATTTTTAGTTTTATTGTTGAAAAGAAAAATTGAAAAAAGAGAATAAGAAGAGGAAAATTCAGTTGGGCCAATTTGGCCAAGCCCAAATCCTTACAGCCCAATTCAAACACCCCAATACCCGTCCTAACCCAGTCTGCCATCAGCTCAATAGAAACGACAGCGTTTCAGGATCAACAAATCCCAACCGTTGAATCGTTTTGATCCAACGCCTTAGCACAATCCCCACAACCCGACCCATTTGTCCCCGGATCGACCCAGTCCCCCAACGAAACCAAACGACAACGTTCCCTATAAGGGAATTGATCCAAGCCATTGATCTTTCTTGATCGAACGACTTGGATCTAATCCCCACGTATGTATATAAGGGATCCAAACGAACCCCGCCCCCTAAGCCATACCCCCCTTCGCCTTCGTCTCTGACCTAGAGACAAGCCCCAAAACACCCGCCGCCTTCAGCCACCGTCCTCCACCCACCGGAAATCGCCTCACGGCGGTTCCGGTGGTCTAAACAGCCCTAAAATTACACCATAGAACCCCCTCACCCTCCTCTTTACGAATCCCCACTCCATCGCCTTGGAATCATTCCCGAGTTCTTCGAATCTTAGATCGAAGAACTAACCCCTAACCCTAGTTCACCCAAACGCCTCAAGCTTCACACCACAGCTCCGCCAAGACCTCTTCTCTCCAAATCCACCCTCCCCTTCCTTCGAATCTAGTCCCAGTCACTCGAATATTAATTTTGAGACAAGAACCCTAGTGCCGCCACAAGATCCCCTGGTGGCGGCGCCAAAGTTAATCCGACCCAAACCTACACCCATTGGCCACTAGCCCACCCTCGACCCAAATCCCATGTTAGTCCTGCTCAAATCAAGCCGAAACTAGACGAATCCTAAATCGACCGAACGAGCCCTAGGAGAACAAAACCTAGGAATCAATCCAAAAGATTTGAGGTCTTAACCGACTTTAGTCAAGTGTTCTCAGTCGAGAACACTCGATTAAGGTCCGTTTTGGCTTCAAAATCTTAAGACGAAGTTTCAAACTGAAACGGATGTGGTTTGGTCTGAAGTTTCGAGGTATTTCCTTTTGTTTTCCCTTTCCTTCTGTTGTTTGTTTATTTTGACTGAGTAGTTCGTCATTTTCGTCAAGTAGTTCTTCCTCCTCTTTCGGACCTTTCTGGCCCAGTTTCCTTCTGTTGATTAACATGTATTATAAACAGTTTCGTCGATTAATCCGTTCATGTCTGTAGTTAATTAGTTCTCGTCAAGTTGTTTGGTGTCGTCTGTTTTGTTTTCAGCCTTAGGTTTCCATTCAGTATATCCTCAGGGTCCCTACGTTTTGTGTTTAAGGCTAATTTAGAGATATGAATGTGCTGTTATTGTTGGTTCGAATTGTTTCATTTTATGTGATGTTTGTTTCCTTTTCTTTGATTGTTCATCATTTGGCATATGAGTTCAGTTTGTCTGTCGATTCAATACGTTTACAACGATCATTCATTTTGCCTAAGTTTGATTTAGAATTGTGAAAGCAGTCAGTTATTCCCATGTACATGTGCATCTTAGCAACTTAGCATCAGTCTGCTATTTCATCTAATCTGAGTTCTAAGTTCAAACTGCTAGATGAATTGAATTAAATTGGTTATAGATGATAAGGTACAAGGTATTGGACTAGGACAGTAAATCACAGTAGTTTGAGGGGTAATTTGGGAATTGAAAATTTGAAGAAATGGGTAGTTTGAGTGTTCTGTCCACTAAGTACTAAAGTACCATAAACTAATGAATTGTTTAAGTGCTAATGGGGAACAAAACATAATGGTAGATGAAGGCTTAAAAGGGATTGATTAAAATATGTTGCCCATGCCTGTTTGAACATTAAATAAGGAAAAGACAAGGGGTAATGGGGAAAACATACTCTAGTGGGGTACTAAAAGAAGATCATGGGCATAATTAGTTAAAAAATTCTGCCTAAGTGCTCTTGAGAGCTGGCAAGGTCAGTTTTTTGGGGTATAAGTGGAAGGACTTAGGACAGAAAGAGGGCAGACCTGAAGGAAGGAAAAGAGAGCAATCTGAAAGGAGGGGGGTTTTTGAATCTGAAAAAAGATCATTGTTTGAGAGTTTAAAAAGGGTTGGCTTTTGAAAACACCACTTTTTCAAGAAGTCACACATTTGAAAATCAATGGAAAAGGGCCCTAAAATCAATCTAGGATAGATGTTAAGTCAGTTCTTGTTTCTTCTTTAGCTTGGGAGAATCAATTTAAAAGGAAAAAAAGGTTAGGCATTCATGGAGTTTGTTACTGTGTCATTGGGGTCCAGAGTTGTTCCTGATTTGATTTTGAGTAAGCTGGCTTTGTTGTAGCTATTTGGTATCCTTCCTGAAGTTGAAACTAGTGTGCTGTCTAGTTAAAGTTGACTCTTGGACTGCTTTCTGCTACTCTTTTGGTTTGAAGTTGGTTTCAAGTTAGGTTTATTTTGGGTGCTGTTATTGCTATGTTGGTTTGTTTGTGTTGCTACTCTTTTACTGTTTGGTTTGAGTAGCAGAAACCAACTTTATACCAAACCACTATTTGTGTTGCTGTTTGGTATAGCTGGGGAATTTTTAACTGGTTTTCCTAAGTTGCTGCTGGATATCTGTTGCTGTTGCTGTTGTGTTGTGCTATCTGATGTGCTGATCACTCCTTCTTCTTCTCCATTGTATTCCATTTCCAGGTACACATTCTAAAAAACCTGTGTTAATGTAAGCTCGAATTTGAAGTTGAAGTTGAGATGAAATGGAAATGCAACTGTTAGTTCTATTTGACATGACTGTATAAATAAACTGAAATTGTTTCTTTATTAGCTAGATTGTCACTCGATATGTCTTGAATGTATATAAGTCTGTGATCTCGAGCAGTGGTTGTATTTAGTTTTATGTTAGATAATAGGATAGTTAGATTAATTTCAGTTTTGGTAATTTGTTTCGTGTAGTCATTTGAAAGCGATTCACATTGCAATAAACCTTTAATAATGGTCGTCATGTGTTTTGTACTAAAACAGGACTGTTTATTTGCTACATCATGGCATGTTAAAATTGGCCCATAAAGAGTGTTGTGGTTATTTTGTTCAAGTTGTTCCAAGAAGAACGACGTACTGCTTTCACTATAAAATCAGGATGCTTACCTAATGACATGCAAATGAATAAGTAAATGCTTGACTTCAGGGGCTCGATCCCTCGATCTCTCCTACGCAGCTTGGCACGCCCCATTCGATTTTGGGCTTGCCTCAAGGCCCACCTGTCGTTGTTCGTTCACAAGTAGAATTAGTTGGCCCATTTAATTTGGGCATGATTTAAAGGTTTCAGTATATAGTTAACACAATATAAGTTTGGGGCTTTGAGTTAGGTAGCAGGTTCAAATTAAAAGGTCCGTCCTTTGTTTGGACTCGAACTTGAACTCGAAGCCCGCTTTTATAATATTAACTAATTAAGACCTTTTCTTTATCTTTAGAAAAAAAAAATAGAAAATCTTAGTCGCTTTAGGATATCCTTTAAATAAAATATGAGACGAGCCTCGCCAAATAAAACATACGAACGGCGGGGCCCTTAATAAATGGTTATTTTAAATACTTAGACTTCGGGATGGGCCGTTTAGCGAATTTCATGGCCACTTCCCAAAATAACCCCGCATTAGTCTCTTTAGGCGCGTACTTTAAATAACATTACCTCCTTAAACCCGGGTGCACATTTATGTGACCCAAATCCAAATCTCAACGAAGTCGAAATGTGTCGCTAATTACGGGTACATTGATTGTGACGTGGTTCGAGATGCATTTCCACGATGTTGCAAGTTCCTTTTAAAAATAATGAATGAGACGAGCCTCGATAAACAAAAGTACACAAGTTGCGGGGCCCTCTATAAGTGTTGCTAAAATTACTTAGATTTCGGGATGGGCCGTTTAGCAAAATTTCACGGCTTTACCCAAAATAATGATACGCTAGTCGCTTTAGGCGCGCCTTTAATAATTTACTTTCTTAAACTCGGGTGCACATTTATTTGATCCAAATCCAGATCTCAACAGAGTTGAAATGTGTCAATAACCATGGGTGCATTGATGCGACGTGGTTCGAGATGTATTTTCACGACGTTGCAATTCTCGTTAAAAATAATAATTATAAAAGCGGTAAACAGTTAAAATTTGCACATAGGTTCAACATGTATTAAAAGCAGTTAAATAAGCCGAATATGACCGTTGAGCGACCGTGTTAAAACCACGGAACTCGGGAATGCCTAACACCTTCTCCTGGGTTAACAGAATTCCTTACTTAGATTTCTGGCTCGCGGACTGTAATGCAGAGTCAATCTTTTCCTTAATTCGGGATTCAACCGGTGACTTGGGACACCATAAATCTCCCAAGTGGTGACTCTGAATTAAATAATGAATCCCGTTTCGATTGTCCTTTAATTGGAAAACTCCCTCTGCGCCTTTGCGGGCGCGGGTGAAAAAGGAGGTGTGACAGCTCTGGCGACTCTGCTGGGGATCGAACCCAGAATCTCTGGTTCAGGGTTCAAAATTCGAGCTTAGAATAATTGTTATAATTGGATTTGTTTATTATCTGATTTTTACATGTTTAGGCCTAATGTGCTAAATGCTGCTTTTACCACTTTAATATTACCTGAACTGTATATAAACTGTGTTAAAACCCTTCTTTTCTCACCTCCGGGGATGTGCTTTATGGTTGAGACTCCCTATTCTGTTAGTGTCATTCCTTGGAATAAGAAAGAGGCCGGACAAGTTACAAAGCCAGACGATCTCGCGGGTCCCCGGTACGTAGCCCCCTCCTCGACTCGAGTTGTCCGCTCGGGTACACAGTCTAGAACAAATACCCAGGTTACAAACCTAGAATAACTCAGCTTCATGCCGGATCCCTAGTAGGAACGTTTGTTTGCATCATGTGCATTTGACTTTGGAGGCTCAACACAGGGGTTGGGTCTGTCTAGGACAGGTGTACCAAAACGACAAAAGACAATCCTGATGCATCCAACTTGTTACTTGTGCATTTGTTTGCTTCGGACTTGCATGCTGACCGGCTTTTGAATACTTTGAGGAAAGAGAGATAGATGTAGTTAATCGCCTGTTTTGAAAACAATCAATGTCCAAATAGCGTCGAAACTCTGTCGAATTTTTGGGAAAAATGAACCAAAAAAAAAGAAAAAAAAGGGTTTTGTTTATGAGAAATGATTTTTATTTGCCATTGAAAAGAGTCTTGTTTTCAAAAGAAATTTGTTTTATCTACCCGAACTACGCCGGTTTGATTCTCACAGGGTGCGGGATACGTAGGCAAACCTCATCGGGTCCAACCTCCCCTTTACAAAAATGTCAAAATTTTAATTTTTGTCGTAAATAAGTCGGGTGACGCCGTTTTTGTCAAAATAGCCGAATGTTCCCAAAAGGGACGCCGGAAGGCTGACTTTGCATAAACGGCCACTTGTAGTCATTTTTGTATTTTTTGACCGGTTGACTCACCCAGCCTCAAAATCTTCGTTCCCGAAGTGTCGAAAGGCCGTGCTCGGAACCGGATCTTTCTTTTAATCTGTGAAAAATTTAAAAAAATAGCCAATTGGTTGAATCAAAGAAATTTTATTTTTTGCTTAATCACCTTAATAAATGTGCAGGATGAGCACGATGCAAATGAACCTTTTTCAATAATGACTAAAATCCCTTTCAAGTTGCGGCTATGGTGGGATAATTTAGGTGGTGAAGGGCAAGATGAGGTCAAGAAATATCTAAAAGGTCTTACGGGTTTATTGAAAATCCAGCCTCGGGGGGATATCATAAGAGCTTTTGTCACCTGCTGGGATCCGGCACACAATGTCTTCCACTTCTCCGATTTTGAACTCACTCCGACTTTGGAGGAAATAGCCGAGTACATCGGAAATGCTGAAGTTCCGTTGAGGCAAAAATACCTGGTTGCTCCAAGAGCTATCACTGTGCATCGGTTTTTAGATTCGTTAAAGATACCCAGGACGGTCCATAACCCAGATCTGGCCGCAAGTTTTTGTAATTTGCACTTCATATACGACAGCTACGGTCATGTCGGAGGATTCAACAACCCGGGTAACAAGTTATGCAGTAAAAGTAACCATCAGAAATGGGACGAGCATAGACGAGTGGCTTTTATGATAACCTTTTTAGGCCTTTTGGTATTTCCAAGGAAAGATGGAAACATTGATCTGAAAATAGCCGGGGTTGTCAGTACCTTGCTCACTCAAGATGAAAGCACTCTGCGCCTATGATAGTATCTGATATCTTCCGAGCTCTCACAGCCTGCAAAGCTAGAGGGAACTTTTTTGAGGGGTGTAACTTGTTGCTACAAATATGGATGACTGAGTATCTCTGCCACCGTTCCCAGCTCTTGAGTTATGGTTCCTCAAAGAAAACTTGCATAGAAGAGTTCTACACAAGCATCAAGGGGGTCAGTCTACCCGAGGGAGTTACGGCGTGGACATCATTCTTTCGGACCCTCACCGCAAGCCAAATACAGTGGACTCTAGGATGGTTGCCCGTTGATGAGGTCATATATATGCCGGCAGCTAGGACCCACTTTCTATTGATGGGGCTCAAGAGCATTCAGCCTTACGCACCATATCGGGTTTTGAGACAACTCGGGAGATGCTAAACAGTGCCACAGGAGGAAGATCTTAGTGCTCAAGTAATTGAGATTAGCCCTGACGGACAGTTCCCTGAAGCAAGAGTCCGTCACATCTGGAGTGAATGCCAATATTTAAAAGCAGATACTTGCGTGCAGGATCAGGCCAAAGGCAAAGTGGCGCCAGGATACCTTGCTTGGTACATGAGAGAACTTGAGCATGAAAGGCCGGCTAAAAGACCCCATCTCCAGGAATTCGTCAAGGCGTCGCAAGAACAGCGGGATTGGTTAGCTAAAGAGCACGAGTACAGGGTTACAATAGGCAAGTTGGAGAAGCAAGTTATAGATTTGAAATTTGAGAAAGATTTCCATATCGCTGCAGATGAGGGAGAAAAGAGAAAACTAGCTCAGGAAAACGAGGTCCTCAAAGCTCAAGTCCAGGAAATGAAAATAGCTACCAGAAACCCAAAGAGAAGTCGGGCTGATGAAAGGATCATAAACTGTCTAAAGAAGAAAGTCCTCGAGTATCAAGAAGACCTGGAAAAATCTAAAGCTGGTCTAGCTAGAATCCAGGTGAAACGGGTAAAGAAGGCAGAAGAGCGAGCATAGTCTGTGCAATAAATGAAGAGGGGCCATGAAAGGAACATCGCTTTATTGAGAGAAACAATATCCACTCTCAAGGAGCGGATCTTCAGACAAGCCCGAGATGCCAGAGCAGATAGGAAACGCTACTATGATCTAATGGCCCGAATGGAGAAACAGATGAATGAGTTTCAGGATCAACTCCTTTACAACACTAAAATACTGGGGACGCGGAATCAACAAATAGAGTGATTTCTTATGGAAAGGGATAGAATCAAGGGAAGAATCGACGATATCGGGCACTACATCACCATAAAGTGCCTAGCTTGTGAGGATATGTCCCGTACCACCTTCTTTGCTTCAATAATGATTTATGTCCACCAGATCATGGAAGATTTGAAAGATCTGCAAAGGGGCCTTGCACCAAAGCCCGCGGCAAGGCCGAACGACGCCCCGCGGGCGCCAAAATTCAAAACTCTGAAACATTCATAGTTTGAGTCTGTATTTTCCTTGTCTTCAGAGTCTGTTGTCCATCGGAGTTTGTATTTCCCTTTTTTGGCATAAAGTCTGTAGTCTGTATCAAGTCTGTCAATTTCCTTTCAAAAATGTTTTGCCTTGCTAGTAAAGGTTGAAAAATCCAAAAAAATGGTGTCTTTATTTTCCGCACTTGTGGCAGAACTACGCGCGGTCTGATTCATGTGGGGACATGATATATAGGCAATCCACATAAGATTCGACCACCACTAAAAAGAAAAAAGAAAAAGCAAAGTGAATAAAAGAAAGGAAAATAAAGAAATAAAAAGAGAAATAAAGAAAGTTTCAGAAACACTTAAACGAGGCACAAACAAAGTAAGCCGGAATGACGCATGCAGTCGAAGCAAAGACATGTTAGAAATGGTTAAACTGCCTAGGAACATTGCATTCCCCAACGTGAAATTGCAATATGTGTTAAACTCTAACGCTAACAAGTTTGTTGATTAATCCAGAGGTTTCGAACCAGTTAGTTTGTTAGAACGTTCTGGCATATTACCATTACCAAACAAGATCCAAAGGGCCCATACTGAAAAGCATGACTAATTTAGACCAAAGTGTCGAGGATGAAAGGACGGATAATCAAATGCTGAAGGAGGAAATAGATAAGATGAGACAGGAGATGAAAGAAATGCAGTTGGCCTTAGCTAGGGTACAAAAAGTGCCTGGCCCTCCCGTTACTCCCACTCTCCCACCAGGACACACGCCGGAATACCCTCCCCCCGGCCCTTCGACAAGCTTCCCCGGTCACCAATACTATCAGGGAAGGAATGCCTATGATCCCCAAGCTTCACAACCCAATCAGAACCCTCATCCACCAAATGTTCCTATTTTCGTGGCACCCCCACCAGCCACGCTGCAAAGATCATCCAGCGAACTGGTGTTTCAGGCTCACGATAACCAATATTACCCCCCTGAACCAACCTTCAAAGTACCCGAGCCTCATACTTATAATACTCACTTCGAGATCCCGGTAGAGACTGAAAAGCCGGCTAAGAGCCCAGAGCAAGACGAAGTGCTTCGAAAGTTTAAAAGCCTGGAGCAGTCCTTCAGGAATATCCATGGGTTAGGCAACCAAGTCAGTGTGGCCTACAAAGATCTGTGCATATTCCCCGACATTCAATTGCCGACAGGGTTCAAGATGTCAAAGTTTGATCTATACGAGGGGCACGGTGATCCAATGGCACATCTGCGAGGTTTTTGCAGTAAGATGAGAGGGGACGGGGGAAAAGACGAGCTGTTGATAGCTCATTTTGGTCAAAGTCTAAGCGGGTCTGCACTGGAATGGTACACAAGACAAGATCCTAGCAGGTGGTACACCTGGGACGATCTGGCACAAGCCTTTGCAGGCCACTTCCAGTATAACCTTGAGATCGTCCCTGACCGTCTCACATTGCTGAAACTTGAGAAGAAGCCCGGGGAAAGCTTTCGAGAATTTAGGTTCCGCTGGAGAGAGCAAGCGACAAGAGTTGATCCTCCGATGAGAGAGGGGGAAATGGTGGACTACTTTCTGCAGACTCTGGAGCCAACTTACTTCGGTCACCTGGTGACGTCAGTTGGCAAATCTTTCAACGAAGTAGTAAAAATGGGCGGTATGATTGAAGAGGGACTTAAGTCCAACAAAATCTTGAGCTATTCAGCGATTAAAGCAACCACTCAGGCCATCCAGAGCGGCACGGGAGGTGCGCTCGGAAAGAAGAAAAGGGAAGATGTCGCAACAGTCGAGGCAGGTACTTGGTCCAGATCCAGAGGTCCCCCTCTCTACCAACCTAGACCCCATCACTCAAATTACCCACACATTCCATAGGGCCCTCCACAGCCCTACTACCCACCACAAGAGCTACATTTCTCTGTCCATCATGCCCAAACTTACACCCAGCCTCCGGCTCGCCCGCAATGGCGTGCGCTAGCTCCCCAGAATACATATCCACCTCCACAAAATACATATCCACCCCCACAAAACACATATCCACCTCCACAAAACACATATCCACCACCAAGGGCCTACAAGAATCCTTCAGGACCAGGTTTCCGTGGGAATCAGACTTTCAGGAATGAAAAGGTGCAGAGGCAGAGAACATTCACTCCGCTGGGAGAAACCTATGCTACTCTGTTTTGCAAATTGAGGCAGTTAGGCCTATTGAGTCCTATGGATCCCAAATTGTCAAATCCACTTCACAAAAATCTGGACCACTCGGTAAGCTGTGAATATTATTCGGGGGCTCCCGGGCATGATACTGAGAAGTGTTGGAAGTTGAAGACTGCCGTACAAGATCTTATTGACACAAATAGGATCGAGGTCCAGGAGCCAGAGGCACCTAACATCAATCAGAACCCGTTGCCGGCACACCATGAAACCCACATGATCGAACTAATGCACGAAGGAGGGAAGCTCAAGAAGCCCTCACAAACGGTAATGATGATGCGTGCCAGTCCGAAAGAAAAGTTGATCAGTGAAAAAGCGGTACTACAGTCGGAAAAGGTAGAAGGCAAGCCAGTGGTGGTGATGAGGAAGAGTTCGTCTAATGTTGCCAAGAATCCAGAGCCGGTCAAAGTAACAGTGCAAGGGATATCAAGCAAGCCAGTAGCCGTGAAGGGGGCATGCATAGGACCAGTTATTATCAGGTCAGTAATGTAGTTGCCGATAATCAGCGAGAAAGCTGTGCCATGGAGCTACAGTCAAGTAATGGTAATGCATAAGGGGAAGGAAATTGTGGAGGAAATATGTGAGGCACAGGGTTTAACTCGTTCAAGAAGGTGTTTTGCTCCCGCAGAGTTAAGAAGGGCCAATCCAGTATCAACAAAGAATCCAGTTACCGAGGAAGAGGTGGAAGAATTTTTAAAGAAAATGAAGGCGCAAGATTACTCCATTGTCGAGCAGTTGAGGAAGACCCTGACACAGATCTCATTGTTATCCTTGTTGATCCATTCAGAGTAGCACCGCCAGGTATTAATGAAAATTCTGAACGAAGCCCATGTTCCAGATAAGATCTCTGTGAACCATCTAGAGAAAATAGCAAACAAGATTTTTGAGGTCAACAGGGTCACTTTTCAGACGCTGAGTTGCCCGGGGAGGGTACAGAACATAATAGAGCCCTATATTTGACTGTGAAGTGTGAAGATTCGGTAGTCACTTGAGTACTGATTGATAATAGGTCTAGTGCCAATATCTGTCCTTTGACCACATTGAACAAACTGAAGGTCGATGGTGACAGGATTCACAAGAACAACATCTATGTTCGAGGGTTTGATGGTGGTGGTACAGACACAGTGGGTGACATCATACTTGAATTAACAATTGGTCCAGTCGAGTTCACCATGGAGTTTCAAGTGTTAGACGTGGCAGTGTCATATAATCTTCTGTTGGGGAGACCCTGGATCCACACCGCCAAAGCAGTACCTTCTACATTACATCAGATGGTCAAATTCGAGTGGGATAGGCAAGAGATCGTAGTACATGGGAAAGACAATACAAGCGCCGTAAGTGATGCCGTCGTACCCTTCATAGAGACTGATGATGATAAGGTACCGTGGGTTTACCAGGTTTTCGATACGGTTTTGGTGGACAAAGTTCCCGAAGGTGAAAGCATCACACTTCCCAAAATAGCAGCTGCAACTGTCATGGTAGCCTCGGAGATGTTGAAGAACGGGTTTGTGTCAGGCAAAGGTTTAGGGGCTGATCTTCAGGGTATTGTTCAGCCGGTTTCTTTGCCCAAAAATCTGGATACCTTTGGGTTGGGGTTCAAGCCTACAACGGCGGATGTGAGACAGGCCCACAAGTTGAAGAAAAGAGTCTGGGTCCTTCCCAAGCCAATCCCGCGCCTATCCAGATCATTTGTCAGAGCAGGTATCAGAAAGTTGTCGGTCCCGAAAGTTCTCGGACCACTGATTGGGCTAGATGGAGACTTGAATGAGGGCTTTGAAAGGCTGTTCGCCGATGTCAACATGATAGAAGCTGGAGAAGGGTCCAGTATGTTAGATGTACAATTTGTGGGGCCTAGGGCAAATATCAACAATTGGGTTGCTACTCCCCTTCCTACCCGGAGGGAGCCTTGGTAGTGGACTCCAGTATGTTAGATGGAGACTTGTTTTTTTTGGATTATTCCAGGGTTGTAATCCAGTTTTGTTTTGTATTCGGCAAAGTGTGAAACTTTGTTATCCCGTATTTTAATAAAGTGAACGCTTTTCTCTTTTTATTTTGTTCTAATTTTGTTTTCTTCTTTTCTCTTTCTAAACAGTTCTCTTTATATTGGTTCTAATGACATGGCATGCACAACAGATCTTCAACCCAGTCTAAAAAATCAATCTGATTCCGAACTAATTGTACAAGAGGTCGATTATGATGATGAGTCGGAATACGATGAGGATGAAGCCTTCGAAAAGATAAACAGAGAGCTAAGCCAGTTTGAAGAGAAATCCAAACCCAACTTAAATGACACAGAAGCCATCAATTTAGAGGATGCAGATGATATCAGGGAAACAAAAATAAGCATCCACATTGCACCGAATATCAAGAATTAATCAAAGCACTTATTGAGTTCAAATACGTTTTTGCATGGTCATATGATGACATGCCTTAAGCACGGATTTAGTGGTTCACAAATTGCCCATTAACCCGGTATGCCCTCCCGTCAAGCAGAAATTAAGGAAGTTCAAAACAGACATGAGTGTGAAGATTAAAGAGGAAGTAACCAAGCAGCTGCAAGCAAAGGTTATTCGGGTCACTCGATATCCTGATTGATTGGCTAATGTGGTACCGGTGCCGAAGAAAGATGGGAAGATTAGGGTGTGTGTCGATTACCGCAATTTGAACAGGGCAAGACCAATTGATAACTTTCAATTACCCAACATCCATATCTTGATCGATAATTGTGCCGGACGTGAGATCGGGTCTTTTGTGGATTTCTATGCTGGGTATCATCAAATTCTGATGGATGAAGAAGATGTGGAAAAGACGGCTTTCATTACGCCGTGGGGGACTTATTACTACCGGGTAATGCCATTTGGTTTGAAGAATGCTGGGGCGACGTACATGAGAGCAATAACTACTGTGTTTCATAACATGATACACAAAGAGATTGAGGTATACGTGGACGATGTGATCATAAAATCCAAGCATCAGGAAGACCACGTAGCAGACCTAAGGAAGTTTTTCCAAAGACTTCGAAGGTACGATATTAAGCTCAACCCGGCCAAATGTGCATTTGGTGTTCCATCTGGAAAGCTATTGGGATTCATCGTCAGTCGGCGAGGCATTGAGTTGGACCCGTCAAAGATCAAATCCATCCAAGATTTGCCACCGCCGAAGAACAAGACAAAAGTAATGAGTCTGTTGGGAAGGTTGAATTATATCAACAGGTTTATTGCGCAACTCACAGCAACTTGTGAACCCATTTTTCGGTTACTGAAGAAAGATGCTGCGGTAGAATGGACGGCAGAATGTCAGGAAGAATTTGACCAAATCAAAGGATATTTATCAAATCCACCTGTGTTGGTTCCACTTGAGCCGGGAAGAGCGTTAATTCTTTTCTAACGGTCCTGGAGAATTCGTTTGGCTGCGTACTGGGGCAACATGACATTACAGGAAGGAAGGAGCAAGCCATCTATTATCTCAGTAAGAAGTTTACAGGCTATAAGGTTAAGTACACTCAACTCGAGAAGACATGTTGCGCCCTAACTTGGGTGGCCCAGAAATTGAAGCATCATCTGTCATCATATACTACTTATCTTATTTCACGCTTGGATCCACTGAAGTATATTTTCTAGAAGCCTATGCCCACAGGAAGATTGGCGAAATGGCAGATATTACTCACAAAATTCGACATCGTCTATGTGACAAGGACGTCCATGAAGGCCCAAACATTTGCTGATCACTTGGCTGAGAATCCTGTTGATAAAGAATACGAGCCCTTGAGGACGTATTTTCCTGATGAAGAAGTGATGCATATAGATGAGTTGGAAATGACAAAGGAACCAGGATGGAAGCTTTTTTTTTTATGGAGACGCAAATGCAAAGGAAATTGGAATAGGAGCGGTACTTATTTCTGAAACAGGACATCATTATCCTGTTACGGCTCAGCTGTGTTTCTGTTGTACCAACAACATGGCTGAGTATGAGGCATGAATTTTGGGTCTATGGCTAGCTGCAGACATGGATGTCCAGGACGTCTTGGTCTTGGGAGACTCGGACCTTCTGGTGCATCAGATTCAGGGTGAATGGGAAACAAGGGATTTGAAGCTCATAGCATATCGACAATGTTTGCATGATCTGAGCAAGCGATTTCGATTAGTAGAGTTCAGACACATCCCAAGAGTTCATAATGAGATTGTCGATGTTTTTTCCACCTTAGCATCAATGTTGCACCACCCAGACAAAATTCATGTCGACCCGTTGCATATTCAGGTTCGTGATCAACATGCTTATTGCAACATGTTAGAAGAAGAACGGGATGGCAAACCATGGTTCTATGATATTAAGGAATACCTCAGGATGGGGATATACCCGGAGCAGTCCACCGGAGATCAAAAGAGAGCCATTCGGCGACTGGCAAATGGATTTTTCCTCAGTGGAGGAGTGTTGTACAAAAAGACACCAGATTTGGGATTGCTGAGATGTATAGATGTTAGTCAAGCCACAACAGTTATGACAGAGGTACATGCGGAAGTTTGTGGGCCACATATGAGCAGATATGTATTGGCGAAGAAGATTCTTCGAGCAGGGTACTATTGGCTTACTATGGAGCGTGATTGTATCAGTTTCGTGCGGAAATGCCATCAGTGTCAGATACACGGAGATCTGATTCATTCTCCACTGACAGAATTGCATACAATGTCAGCACCATGGCCATTTGTTGTCTGGGGCATGAATGTCATTGGACCTATTGAGCCGGCATCTACCAACGGTCATAGGTTCATTCTGGTGACCATCGATTATTTCACTAAGTGGGTTGAAGCTAAAACTTTCAAGTCGGTAACCAAGAAGGCAGTGTTATATTTTGTTCATTCCCATATCATCTATAGATTTGGGATCCCAAAAGTGATCATCACGGACAATGGTGCTAATCTTAACAGCGATTTGATGAAAAAAGTATGTCAACAGTTCAAGATTACACACCGTAATTCCACACCATATCGTCCCAAGGCGAATGGAGCGGTCGAGGCGGCCAACAAGAACATAAAGAAGATACTAAGGAAGATAGTAGAAAGGTCCAAACATTGGCATGAAAAATTACCATTTGCGTTGTTGGGTTATCGCACTACTGTTCGTACTTCAGTAGGTGCAACTCCTTATTTGTTGGTATACGGAACTGAAGCAGTGATACCGGCAGAAGTTGAAATTCCATCCCTTCGGATTGTCGCTGAGGCTGAGATTGATGATGACGAGTGGGTCAAAACTCGTTTGGAGTAGTTGAACTTGATTGATGAAAAGAGATTGATAGCTGTGTGTCATGTCCAGTTATATCAAAAGAGAATGGCAAGATCATACAACAAAAAGGTGCGTCCCCGGAAGTTTGAAGTGGGCCAGCAAGTGCTGAAACGCATCCTCCCATATCAGGCTGAGGCAAATGGCAAGTTCGCCCCGAATTGGCAAGGGTCATTCATTGTAACCAGAGTGTTGTCCAATGGCGCTTTATGTTTAACAGATATCGAAGGGAAATGCGTCAACATGGCTATCAATTCTGACACAGTTAAGAGATATTATGTATGATTTCTGTTAATTGTAATCGTTGTTTGTTTGCATTTGGCATGGTATCGGAGAATGAAATGACGGAGGCAATTTGTTCTTCCATCCAAACACTTCAACCTTTGCTTCCTCTTTTGAGCCTTATTTATTCTTTCATACCCCTCTTTTTGAATCAATAATGAAAATGAAAGAAAAAGAGAAGAGAAAAATAATGATAATAAAGACAAAAGAAAAATCACAAGAAAAACAAAGGAATTGGGAACTACGTTTGACCTGATTCCTCAAAAAGGATACGTAGGTGCCTCACGGCTCGGTCATAGTGTAACAAACAAAAAAATAAAAATTCCCAATCAAGAAACTGGGGCAGAAGTTGTGTTTATAATTTTGGGAAAGAAAGTTGATTCCAAGAGTTGTAATGTTCTACCCATTAAAATTATTTTGAACCTTTTGATACTCCTTTTCTTTTAGCCATACACAAAACCCATATTGATGTCCAAAAAAGACCTCCTGATCAGTATCCGAGAAGTGCCAAGTCATACAAATGGAAGTCGGGAATACCACTCTGATCCCCAGCAGAGAAGAGGATCATAAGCTGGAAATGAATTGATAGCCGAAAGAATCCCCAGTAGAGAGAGTCATATCGGTAACACTCCAATCCCCAGCTGAAAAATAAAATAAAATGAGAGAGCCTTATCAGGTGAAAACCTCCACAGGCACCATAAGGCAACGGAAGCTGAGAGAAATAAAACGAGAGAGTCTTATCGGTGAAAACCTTCACAGTCACCATAAGGCGACAGAAGCTGAGAGAAATAAAATGAGAGAGTCTTATCGGTGAAAACCTTTATAGGCACCATAAAGCGACGGGAGTTGAGGGAAATGAGAGTCTTATTAGTGAAAACCCCTCGAAGGGCACTATGAGGCGACAAAGGGTCAAAAGAGGCAAACAAGATAAGATTGACGGAAAGGATCCGTCGCGACATCAAGTAGTGCAAAGATGTTGAGTCGACAAAAGAATTGGGCGCTTACATATCCCCAACAAAGTAAGGCCATCAGAGAGATTGATTGATATAAATAGACTGGGTTGGTTAATCCAAAATGCATGACGTGATCATTGGGATCGGTTGTACCTTTCAGATAAGTTCCTTTCCTTATCAGAAAACTATTCTTCTCTTATTTTCTTGAATTCATCATTTTTTATTTTTAAAGACTTTATCTCCCCAGCAGTTTGATTTTGAAAAGGATTTTCAGAGCTTATTACCAATTGCCAAGATGGTGCAAAAACACAATGTGGATAATGCAATGGAACGAGAAAGACGTTTGTTGCAAGACCAAATGATGGATTGGTCTAGGATTTCGGGAGAGTATGGAGAAAAGTGGGAAGTAACAATTGGTGAATAAAGAATCGTCAAGAAACAAGAGCATCCCTGGCAGATTATCGACCAAGTTCCAAGAGGGTCGGACAACACGGAGCGGGGAAAGAAGAGGGGGAAAACCATCCCCGGCAGGAATATGATCTCCAGCAGGAATATCATCCCCAACAAATAATCTTATCCCCAACAAGCTTTGGTAATGTAATGGAACACAAAGTTGGGAAAGGAGAAAGAGACAACCATCCCCAGCAGGAGTGGCACGACCATTCACCACGTTTTAAACTAACAAAATTTTTCTTTGATTTGAAGCAGGGACAAGAAATGTTATAAATGATGAAAAGACATCATGATACAAGAAAGATTGTCAAACTGGGGCAGAAAATTTTCTTTCATTTTGAAAATTTTCTGGAAGTCCGGTACCCACTTGGGGAAGAAGCAAGATAACACAAGTTTGGGGAAAAATGGTATCCCCAGCAGTTTTCGGAAGAAGGCCAAACAAGTTTTAAAGGAAGCAATTTCGGAAGGAAGATGACACAAGTCTTAAGGGAAGTAGTTCCAGTGGAAGGAAAGTACCAGCTTTAAGGGAAATAGTCTTTGAAGGAGGAAAATAACATATTTTTGAATAAAACACCGGTGTTATCCCCAACAGTTTTCAGAGGAATGAAACACCAGTTTTGAGGGAAGCAGTTCTGAAAGAAGATGATTCAAGTTAGAAGGAAAATGGTTCAGGAGGCAGGAAGGAACAACATCAATAAAACACATTTTTTAAGAAGTAGTTGAAGTCAGGAGCCCACCTGGAGAACAGAGGTGTTATATTTTTAAGAAGTTGTTGAAGTCAGGAGCCCGCCAGGAGAATGGAGGTTGTTATATTTTAAGTCATAATCAAAGTCAGGAGCCCACCTGGAGAATGGATGTGTTATATTTTCAAGTTGTGGTTGAAGTCAGGAGCCCGCCTGGAGAACGGAGGTGTTACATTTTACGAAATTGTTGAAGTCAGGAGCCCCCTGGAGAATGGAGGTGTTATATTTTCAAGTTGTAGTTAAAGTCAGGAGCCCGCCTAGAGAATGGAGGTATTATATTTTACGAAATAGTTGAAGTCAGGAGCCCGCCTGGAGAGTGAAGGTGTTATATTTTTAAGTCGTGTTTAAAGTTAGGAGCCCGCCTGGAGAATGGAGGTATTATCTTTAAATTGTTTATTGAAGTCTGGAGCCCGTCTGGAGAATAGAGGTGTTATATCTTTAAGTTGTAGTCGAAGTTAGGAGTCCGCCTGAAAAATGAAGGTGTTATATTTTAAAATTACTGTTTAAGTCAGAAGCCCGCCTGGAGAATGGAGGCCGTATTATATTTTAAGTCATAATTGAAGTCAGGAGCCCGCCTGGAGAATGGAGGTGTTATATTTTAAAGTCGTTGTTGAAGTCAGGAGCCCGCTTGGAGAATAGAGGTGTTATATTTTTGAGTTGTAGTCGAAGTTAGGAGCCCGCCTGAAAAATGGAGGTGTTATATTTTAAAATTGCTGTTGAAGTCAGGAGCCCGCCTGGAGAATGGAGGCCGTATTATATTTTAATTCATAATTGAAGTTAGGAGCCCGCCTGGAGAATGTAGGTGTTATAATTTAAGAAGTAGTTGAAGTTAGGAGCCCGCCTGGAGAATGGAGGTGTTATATTTTCAAGTTGTAGTTGAAGTCAGGAGCCCGCCTGGAGAATGGAGGTGTTATAATTTTATGAAATAATTGAAGTCAGGAGCCCACCTGGAGAATGAAGGTGTTATATTTTCAAGTTGTAATTGAAGTTAGGAGCCCGCCTAGAGAATGGAGGTATTATATTTTATGAAATAGTTGAAGTCAGGAGCCCGCCTGGAGAATGAAGGTGTTATGTTTTTAAGAAATTGTTGAGGTCAGGAGCCCACCTGGAGAATGGAGGTTGCATATTTTCAAACTACCGTTGAAGTCAGGAGCCCGCCTGGAGAATGGAGGCTGCATTTTCTTTAAATTTTCGTTGAAGTCAGGAGCCCGCCTGGAGAATGGAGGTCGTATTATCTTTTAAAGTCAAGACGGAGTCAGGAGCCCGCCTGTAGAACAGAGGAGTACATTTCAAAACAAAGTCAGGAGCCCGCATGTAGAACAGAGTACTACACTCAATTTCAAGTCAGAAGTCAGTAAAGCGGAGGGTTGCAACAATATATCCTCAGCATAAATTCCGCTGCAGAAATCAGAAGGAAGACTACAAGAGCAATTTGAAGATAGATAAGATGTTGTAATCCCCAGTTTAGTCTAGCTTCTTTTTTTCTTTTAGCCCGGTGTAATAAGGAGGTCGGAAAGCAGTAGTAACAGCATGCAACAGTAGTAACAGCGAAATTGCAGTCCCATGGTAGTCCCAGCTACCAAAAATTTCCGAACTAATTGACATGATTTCCTTTTAGCCGGGGATATGTAAGAAACCGTTGAAGCAGAGGTTCAGTCAAATCTTTCAAAAAATGCTTCACATGGAGTAGCCGAACGGGCAAAAATCGCTCGTATCTGCGCAATTTGTCTTTGCACGGAAGCTCTTCGTATTTCCGGACAAAGAGGGGCAGATGTGAGCACGTGATTTTGGACCTATGAGAATTACTCCCAAAAAATTCAAATAAAAAAAACGGTTTTGTGTTGTTTGTGATTTATTTGTGCATGCTTTAAGGAAAATACAAAATATATGTTGCATGTGCATTTAGGATTTAATTTACAATTTAGGAATTAATTAAATAATCAAGTTTGTTTTACAAAATGGAAAAATCACAAAAATATGTACTTTGCATTTTTTGCATTTGATGTCTGAATTGTGTGATTTTATCTTTATTGATGTTTAATTTTGTGTGATAGTTATTATTAAGAGTCAATATTTTTAGTTAATTGTCGATTTTATAATTTAATTAGGATTTTTAGTTTTATTGTTGAAAAGAAAATTGAAAAAAGAGAATAAGAAGAGGAAAATTCAGTTGGGCCAATTTGGCCAAGCCCAAATCCTTACAGCCCAATTCAAACACCTCAATACCCGTCCTAACCCAGTCTGCCATCAGCTCAATCGAAACGACAACGTTTCAGGATCAACAAATCCCAACCGTTGAATCGTTTTGATCCAACGCCTCAGCACAATCCCCACAACCCGACCCATTTGTCCCCGGATCGACCCAGTCCCCCAACGAAACCAAACGACATCGTTCCCTATAAGGGAATTGATCCAAGCCATTGATCTATCTTGATCGAACGGCTTGGATCCAATCCCCACGTATGTATATAAGGTTTCCAAACGAACCCCGCCCCCTAAGCCATACCCCCCCCTTCGCCTTCGTCTCTGACCTAGAGACAGGCCCCAAAATACCCGCCGCCTTCAGCCACCATCCTCCGCCCACCGGAAATCGCCTCACGGCGGTTCCGGTGGTCCAAACAACCCTAAAATTACACCATAGAACCCTCTCACCCTCCTCTTTCCAAATCCCTACTCCATCGCCTTCGAATCATTCCCGAGTTCTTCGAATCTTAAATCGAAGAACTGACCCCTAACCCTAGTTCACCCAAACGCCTCCAACTTCACACCACAACTCCGCCCTGACCTCTTCTCTCCAAATCCACCCTCCCATTCCTTCGAATCTAGTCTCAGTCACTCGAATATTAATTTTGAGCCAAGAACCCTAGCACCGCCAAACCTAAGCCGACCCAAACCTACACTCATTGGCCACTAGCCCACCCTCGACCCAAATCCCATGTTAGTCCTGCTCAAATCAAGCCGGAACTGAACGAATCCTAAATCGACCGAACGAGCCCTAGGAGAAGAAAACCTTGGAATCGATCCAAAAGATTTGAGGTCTTAACCGACTTTAGTCAAGTGTTCTCAGTCGAGAACACTCGATTAAGGTCTGTTTTGGCTTCAAAGTCTCAAGACGAAGTTTCAAACTGAAACGGATGGGGTTTGGTCTGAAGTTTTGAGGTATTTCCTTTTGTTTTCCCTTTCCTTCTGTTGTTTGTTTATTTTGACTGAGTAGTTCGTCATTTTCGTCAGGTAGTTCTTCCTCCTCTTTCGGACCTTTCTGGCCCAGTTTCCTTCTGTTGATTAACATGTATTATAAACAGTTTCGTCGATTAATACGTTCATGTCTGTAGTTTAGTAGTTCTCGTCAAGTTGTTTGGTGTCGTCTGTTTTGTTTTCAGCCTTAGGTTTCCATTCAGTATATCCTTAGGGTCCCTACGTTTTGTGTTTAAGGCTAATTTAGTGCTATGAATGTGCTGTTATTGTTGGTTCGAATTGTTTCATTTTATGTGATGTTTGTTTCCTTTTCTTTGATTGTTCATCATTTGGCATATGAGTTCAGTTTGTCTGTCGATTCAATACGTTTACAACGATCATTCATTTTGCCTAAGTTTGATTCAGAATTGTGAAAGTAGTCAGTTATTCCCATGTACATGTGCATCTTAGCAACTTAGCATCAGTCTGCTATTTCATCTAATCTGAGTTCTAAGTTCGAACTGCTAGATGAATTAAATTAAACTGGTTATAGCTGATAAGGTACAAAGGATTGGACTAGGACAGTAAATCACAGTAGTTTCAGGGGTAATTTGGGAATTGAAAATTTGAAGAAATGGGTAGTTTGAGTGTTCTGTCCACTAAGTACTAAAGTACCATAAACTAATGAATTGTTTAAGTGCTAATGGGGAACAAAACATAATGGTAGGGGAAGGCTTAAAAGGGATTGATTAAAATATGTTGCCCATGCCTGTTTGAACATTAAA
Organism: Nicotiana sylvestris; assembly: GCF_000393655.2. Lineage (NCBI taxonomy): Eukaryota > Viridiplantae > Streptophyta > Magnoliopsida > Solanales > Solanaceae > Nicotiana > Nicotiana sylvestris. The sequence continues at coordinate 152,923,220 of NC_091059.1, forward strand.
TAAGGAAAAGACAAGGGGTAATGGGGAAAACATACTCTAGTGGGGTACTAAAAGAAGATCATGGGCAGAATTAGTTAAAAAATTCTGCCTAAGTGCTCTTGAGAGCTGGCAAGGTCAGTTTTTTGGGGTATAAGTGGAGGGACTTAGGATAGAAAGAGGGCAGACCTGAAGGAAGGAAAAGAGAGCAATCTGAAAGGAGGGGGGTTTTTGAATCTGAAAAAAGATCACTGTTTGAGAGTTTAAAAAGGGTTGGCTTTTGAAAACACCACTTTTTCAAGAAGTCACACGCTTGAAAATCAATGGAAAAGGGTCCTAAAATTAATCTAGGATAGATGTTAAGTTAGTTCTTGTTTCTTCTTTAGCTTGGGAGAATCAGTTTAAAAGGAAAAAAGGTTAGGCATTCATGGAGTTTGTTACTGTGCCATTGGGGTCCAGAGTTGTTGCTGATTTGATTTGAGTAAGCTGGGTTTGTTGTAGCTGTTTGGTTTCCTTCCTGAAGTTGAAACTAGTGTGCTGTCTAGTTAATGTTGACTCTTGGACTGCTTTCTGCTACTCTTTTGGTTTGAAGTTGGTTTCAAGTTAGGTTTATTTTGGGTGATGTTATTGCTGTGTTGGTTTGTTTGTGTTGCTGTTTGGTATAGCTGGGGAATTTTTAACTGGTTTTCCTGAGTTGCTGCTGGATATCTGTTACTGTTGTTGTTGTGCTGTGCTTTCTGTTGTGCTGATCACTCCTTCTTCTTCTCCATTGTATTCCATTTCCAGGTACACATTCTAAAAAACTTGTGTTGATGTAAGCTCGAATTTGAAGTTGAAGTTGAGATGAAATGGAAATGCAACTGTTAGTTCTATTTGACATGACTGTATAAATAAACTGAAACTGTTTCTTTATTAGCTAGATTATCACTCGATATGTCTTGAATATATATAAGCCTGTGATCTCGAGCAGTGGTTGTATTTAGTTTTATGTTAGGTAATAGGATTGTTAGATTAATTTCAGTTTTGGTAATTTGTTTCGTGAAGTCATTTGAAGGCGATTCACATTGCAATAAACCTTTAGTAATGGTCGTCATGTGTTTTGTACTAAAATAGGACTGTTTATTTGCTACATCATGGCATGTTAAAATTGGCCCATAAAGAGTGTTGTGGTTATTTTGTTCAAGTTGTTCCAAGTAGAATGACGTACTGCTTTCACTATAAAATCAGGATGCTTACCTAATGACATGCAAATGAATAAGTAAATGCTTGACTTCAGGGGCTCGATCCCTCGATCTCTCCTACGCAGCTTGGCATGCCCCATTCGGTTTTGGGCTTGCCTTAAGGCCCACCTGTCATTGTTCGTTCACAAGTAGAATTAGTTGGCCCATTTAATTTGGGCATGATTTAAAGGTTTCAGTATATAGTTAACACAATATAAGTTTGGGGCTTTGAGTTAGGTAGCGGGTTCAAATTAAAAGGTCTGTCCTTTGTTTGGACTCGAACTTGAACTCGAAGCCCGCTTTTATAATATTAACTAATTAGGACCTTTTCTTTATCTTTAGAAAAAAAATAGAAAATCTTAGTCGCTTTAGGATATCCTTTAAATAAAATATGAGACGAGTCTCGCCAAATAAAACGTACGAACGGCGGGCCCCTCAATAAATGGTTATTTTAAATACTTAGACTTCGGGATGGGTCGTTTAGCAAATTTCACGGCCACTTCCCAAAATAACCCCGCGTTAGTCTCTTTAGGCACGTACTTTAAATAATATTACCTCCTTAAACCCGGGTGCACATTTATCTGACTCAAATCCAAATCTCAACGAAGTGGAAATGTGTCGCTAATCACGGGTACATTGATTATGACGTAGTTCGAGATACATTTCCACGACGTTGCAAGTTCCTTTTAAAAATAATAAATGAGACGAGCCTCGACAAACAAAAGTACACAAGCTGCGAGGCCCTCTGTAAGTGTTGGTAAAATTACTTAGATTTCGGGATGGGCCGTTTAGCAAAATTTCATGGCTTTACCCAAAATAATGATACGCTAGTCGCTTTAGGCGCGCCTTTAATAATTTACTTTCTTAAACTCGGGTGCACATTTATGTGATCCAAATCCAGATCTCAACTGAGTTGAAATATGTCAATAACCATGGGTGCATTGATGCGACGTAGTTCGAGATGTATTTTCACGACGTTGCAATTCTCGTTAAAAATAATAATAATAAAAGCGGTAAACAGTTAAAATTTGCACATAGGTTCAACATGTATTAAAATCAGATAAATAAGCCGAATATGACAGTTGAGCGACCGTGCTAGAACCACGGAACTCGGGAATGCTTAACACCTTCTCCCGGGTTAACAGAATTCCTTACTTAGATTTTTGGTTCACGGACTGTAATACAGAGTCAATCTTTTTCTTGATTCCGGATTCAACCGGTGACTTGGGACACCATAAATCTCCCAAGTGGCGACTCTGAATTAAATAATGAATCCTGTTTCGATTGTCCTTTAATTGGAAAAACTCCCTCTGCGCCTTTGCGGGCGCGGGTGAAAAAAGAAGTGTGACAATACGTGAAATGAATTATTATGAATACATATAGATCCTCGTACAAGAATATATGAACTTGAAGTTCAAGTGATAATTAATTTATAAATTATTGACAGACGCATTTGCTGACCTAAAGCTAAATGTCATATTTCAGCTGTTAATGCTCCAACTAGAATAAAGTCCATGAGGGACAGAGTCTATGGCATGCATGAAGCGAAACAGGCCGATCGGTTCCAAAGATAAAACTCCTTGAAGAAGAAGAGGGGCAAAATGGTCATAATAAGGAGGCAAGTGCTCTAGAAGAGAACCATGACATAATACTTCGTAAGACCTCATGTGAGAGGCTCAGGTACCTGAAAATAATGAGATAGAGAGATCTCAATAAGTTATGTCTTTATTGTGTAATAATTGAACCGATATAAAATGATCGTCAGCGATATTGTTAACATAATGTAGCGCTCAATATTATTAATATTGACGAGGATCTTGAGCTCAAATCTGTCATGAAATTTGGACAGATAAATGATTGGCCAAATGAAAAATACGCAATGAAAATTGACTTCACTTGAAAAAATGTGAAGTTGGGCGGATAGTCCCAACACCTGAAAGTATAAAGCCAATGGAGGTATAAATGTGTTCTTGTGCAAAAAAGTTCATGTCGATAGACATAAAGATGACTTTTGACACAAGAAAATTAGTAAATATCCTCACATTGATTATATGGAGACATGTTCTCTTATGGTGGATATAATTATTTCAGGTTTTAATCTGGCAATACATGAAAACTTGATATGCGTATAATGGAAATCATTGAAGGATTAAAATTGTTCTGAAGCATATTAATGTTTCCAAGAAATCTATTAAATAAAGCTTCAAAAATCCTTATACGGATTGAAACAATCAAGGCGCATGTGGTATAATCACTTGTGTGAGTACCTATTGAAAAAAGGGTACAAGAATGATTCAATTCGTCCTTGTATCTTTATAAAAAATCTGGATTTGAATTTGTTATAATCTTTGTGTATGTTGATTCAAATATCATTACAACTCCCAGGCAGCTTCCTAAAGCAGTAAACTATTTAAAGAAAGAATTTGAAATGAAAGATCTTGGAAAGACAAAATTTTGTCTTGGTCTACAAATTGAGTATATGAAAGATGAAATTTTTATCAATCAATCAGCATACACTGAAAAGATTTTAAAGCGATTTTATATGGATAAAGCACATCCATTTAGTACCCCGATGGTTGTGAGATCACTCGATATAAATAAAGATCCATTCCGATCTCATGAAAATAATGAAGAACTTGTTGGTCTTTAAGTACCATATCTTAGTGCAATTGATGCACTAATGTATCTTGCTAACACTAAAAGGCATGACATAACATTTTCAGTTAATGTCTTAACAAGATATAACTCTGCTCCTACAAGGAGACATTAGAGTGAAATCAAACACATATTGTATTATCTAAAAGGGGCTACCAATGTGAGCTTATTTTGTGGCAATGATTGCAATCTTGATCTTGTTGGTTATGCCGATGTAGAGTATTTATCTGACACACACAAGGCTTGATCTCAAATATACTATGTGTTTACATGTGGAGGCACTGTCATATCTTGGCGATCGACTAAGCAATCAATCGTGGCTACTTCTTCTAATTATGCTGAGATAATTTCTATTCATGAAGCAAGTCGGGAATGTATTTGGTTGAGGTCTATAATATATCTTATCTGAGACAAATGTGGTTTGAAGTATGACAAACTACCCATAATTTTGTATGAAGACAATGCAGCATGCATAGCCCAATTGAAGGGATGATTTATAAAAGGAGATAAGACAAAGCACATTTTACCAAAGTTATTTTTCACACATGATCTTCAAAAGAATGGTTATATCAATGTGCAACAGATTCGTTCAAGTGATAATATGGTTGATTTGTTCACCAAATCTCTACTGATGTCAACCTTCAAGAAACTAATATACAAGATTGGGATGCGAAGGCTGAAGGATGTGAACTGATGCTCTCATCAGGGGGAGTTAATACGCGGTGTACTCTTTTTCCCTTACAAGGTTTTGTCCCACCGGGTTTTCCTTGCAAGGTTTTTAACGAGGCAACCAAAAGGCGTATTTCTAAATATGTGTACTCTTTTTCCTTCATTAGGATTTTTTTTCTCATAGGGTTTTTTCCTAATAAGATTTTAACGAGGCACATTATTTATGGACATCCAAGGGGGAGTGTTATGATAAATATCATGTTATGGTGGATGTCTACTCTTCCTCCATGATCCTCATGTCAAATGCTTAATGATATATTCAATGACATATTTTCTATGTTCAATGACATATTCCATGACATATTTTCTTCATTTTTCATGCCTATATAAAGGTCTTGTAATAGATAGGAAAATACACACAATTAAAGAAAAAAATCTCTTCCTTCTCTCTATCTTCATTTCTTATTCATCTTTTACTAAATTACTTTTATTTCCTTATTCCATATTGCTACTTTGAGTTATATTTCATAACAGTTTTCTCTTTTTTCGACTATTATCCACTTTGAAAGTTCTCTCTTCTAGAGAGTTATCTTTCTCTATTTATATGACGAGTGATCAAAATGTTGACATAAAAAAAAAATTATTGTATATTTTGAAGGTAATGAAGAGGAAACAATAAAAATTTATAAACATCAAGAAGTGAGAAAAGTTTATATTTTTTGGAGTAACCATAGGAGAAGGGACTAGGGAGAAAGAGAAAAAAAAGTAATTAATAAAGGAAGTAACAGAGGGAGAAAAAGAAAATAAAAAGATAGAAAAAATAGAGGATAGAGCCTTTTTAGATTGATTGAGAAATGAGAGGGATTAAGAAATGAAAAGAGAAAGTAAAAGAAGATCAATTGACGGAAAATAAAAACAAAAAAAGTAAAGAGAAATAAAAACTTATTTCCGATTTTTTCTCTATTAATCTTCCCCATGCACAAAATATATGAAATATTTTCTTAAAAATTTGATTAAAAAATGTAGTTTATCAAAGCTCTAATTCTACTAAAAAATTTATATTGGGGATTTTATCAATGTTTGTAGCTAATTTTGTATTCATATTGTTCAAAATTTTCCTCTTTTATATAAACTAATTATAAATTATTGTGATTTTTATCATCGTGCGAAGCGCAGAAAGTTCCCTAGTTTTTAATATTTCTTGTATCAGTGGTGTTAGATGTAGGCTACGTTTTTGTCTGACAAAAGGTACTTGTAGTAATTTTATTTTACAACTAGTTTGTCCGATTGTACTAGAAAATTGATGAATGACGAGAGAAAATTAAATGTAAATATCGTGCTTTTCCTCATTTTGCCTTTCAATTAGCAGTCACCCATTAACAAATTCCTCTTTCAATGTCATGCACTCATTTAGGGGTATAGCATTTGTGGCAAAGTTCACTTTTTGAAGTCTATGGACTAAGCATTATTGATTACCTGCAACATGCTCATTTTAACCAAGTGTAACATTGGCAATAACTAGTAGATTATCACTAATGGTCTCCATCACAAGTTGCTTACATAACCAGAAAAATGGGGGATTAAAGAATACAGCATTATTAATCAAACATACAGAAATTTACGAAAAACAACTGAGGCGGCAGCAGCACGAAATGAAAACCTCCAGTATCGGTAATTCGATACTGTAGTAGCATATATAACGTTACTATAGATGCATCTTAATGCTGTTTGAGTAGACATTTTTATCTCTTGAGATTTTTGCCGAGGAGGAAATTTAATCGAGATTTGCTGTTGTGCCAATATGCGCCAATGTTAGTGAGCAAACAATAATTTCATTTCATTAATTCCATTGTCATATGCGACTACGAGGCAGTGTGGCCAAAATATGGGACTTCGTTGTTGCTCGGTCGACGATCTGCTTTCTCCTCGTTCAATTGCTCTTACATTTATTTGAGTATGCTAAATTTGATAAAAAAAAGTCAACTGCTAGATTCTGAGAGACATTATAGTCCATTTATTTGCGCTAGGTTTGCTTAGTTGCCTCGATAGGTGCCAAAAACATTGACTCCTCCTCCACTTCTTTTTTGCCGTTCAAGGTTTTATTTTTAAATATTTTGTAAGAGCCTAGCCCGCTGGTGATATTGTTCGCTCTGGATCTAAGCCCTCAAGGGTTTAAAACGCGTTACTAGGGTCTAAGGCTTGTTTACTTATATACTCACCATCTCTCCCGTGTTTTGCCGATGCCTAGGGTGTCACATACACCCTCTTAAGGACTCAGCGTCCTTGAGGTTTGTCCCACCACCGTTCAAGGTTGCACGCGGAGTGACTCTAATACCATATATAATACCTCAGCCCGCTAGTGATATTGTCCTCTCTGGATCTAGGTCTTCATGGGTTTAAAACGCGTCACTAGGGTCTAAGGCCTGTCTCCTTGTATACACACCATCTCTCCCGTATTTTGTCGATGTGGGATTTGCCTAAGGTGTCGTATACACCCCCTTAGGGAGTTGCATAAATATCTGCAGGCACCATCGCAATGCTTTGTTTTAATTAAACAGTCGGATTCCCCGGAGCGCTGAATGCGTCGAACAGCCAACTCAGAACTGGTGCGGACAAGGGGAATCCGATTGTTTAATTAAAACAACGTATTGTGATGGTTCCTTCGAGGACATTCAAAAAAAATTGGAATGATATAAAGAAATTAGCATGGCCCCTACGCAAGGATGACACACACAAATTGAGAAATGGTTCAAATTTTTAAAGAGAGATGGTGAGTATACAAGTAGACATGCCTTAGACCCTAGTGACGCGTTTTAAACCCGTGAGGACCTAGATCCAGAGCGGACAGTATCACTAGCGGTCTGGGCTGTTACATATAGTATCCGAGCCACTTCGCGTGCAACCTTGAATGGTGGTAGGACAAACCTCAACAAGGACGCTGAGTCCCTAAGGGGGTGTATGTGACACCCTAGGCAAATCCCACATCAACAAAATACGAGAGATGATAGGTATATAAGTAGACAGGCCTTAAACCCTAGTGACGCATTTTAAACCCGTGAGGACGTAAATCCAGAACGAATAATATCACTAGCAAGCTGGACTGTTACATATTTCCTCTTCAAGTGAGATATTAATGACAATGCACCTTCTTCCCGTAATAGGTATATTTGAAGTAAAATAATCACCCGCTCCGTTTAAAAAAGATTGACACTATTTTCTTATTATTCCGTTTCAAAATATTGACACATTTCAAATAATAGTAAGCACTTGTAGTCACACAAATACTATAGTAAATTTAAAACCACAAATTTCAAAAGTTTACAGCCACACAAATGCTATTGCTTATTTAAGACTGCATGCCTTAAAAGTCTTCCTTGTTAAAGTTTTGTACCAAGTTAAACTAAACAATTTCTTTTAAACTGACGGAGTAATATTCCTTTCTTTTGCCCGAATTCGTTTAGCTAAATGACAAAAAAATGTGACCCCAGACGAGTTAAAAATGATAAGGACTGAAAGTGTCCTTAAGACTTGGAGCATACGTTTCGTATTCGAGGTTGTCCCATTACAATAGTATTACGGTCAAATCTATTTATAAGAGCCTCGTTTGCTATAGCGAAGTGTTATTATAAAGAATACATATTATAATATAATATTAAATTTGATTTTTATAGTGAATGATTGTTATATAAAAATATTATTATAAAAAGGTCCTGACACTATAATCCGTACTTTCAATTAAAGAATTGCAACTTGGATTGCGAATTTTTTAACTGGCACAAAACATAACAAAATTCCACATTACTGAATATGCCATTACAAAAAGTACACAAGCAGTTCAATGCAACTTTGATTGAATCTAAACTGCCCACCCCCCCCCCCCAAACAAAAAAAAAATTACTAAGCAGTCTGGTGGGTGTCCACATCAGTTGCTGCAACCCACCCAAAATCTGAACTACCATCCAGGAAATAAAGCATAAAAACCAGGAAAATACAGCAGAGGAACATAGGAATAGGGCCAAAGATCCACAAAAATAGAGGAAACGAAAAATAAAAAGCGCGCAGTCCAAGTGACCAGAAATAGCTGCCTCTATTCACTGTCCTCCCTACATATTCCGCCGTCACAATATGTCTTGAACAATCCAACTTCTTGTAAGGTACGTTGATAAGTATACTAGCATGACTATAATACCTGATTGATTGCACGTTAAACAAAAATGCAACCATAAAACATACCAATATAGAGAAGAATTTAATTGATAAACAAAGCTCGCTCTTATCGCCGTAAACATGAAATCCGATAGAACGACCTTTGCTTCCGCCAGTCATTAAGACGGCGATTAGAGAACTAAGCATAATAGCTGTAGATGCCAAAAGGGTTGATGCCATTATGTTGTTCCTTAACGTTTGTACTGCTAGAACCCCATTCTTCGACGCGTCCTGCAGTTACATTCATTGATTTATTAGAAATTTCAAAATAGTATGCCCTCGGTGTCAATTTATACGAAATAATTTGATTCAATACAAAGTTTAAAATTAAATGAACTCATAAAAAGTGTCATACAAATACATACAGAAACAGAAGTAGCCCGTAGTAGCATATAAAATTAGTTGGTGCAACAGTTTGCCTGAGCCGAGGGTCTCTGGAAAGAGCCTCTCTATGATGACTTTACCTGCACAAGGTAGGGGTAAGGTATGCTAGGGGACGATCTATAGCCTCAATTATAGGGCATGTGAACTCATGATCTTTCCATCAAATTAGGCATTTTATGTATGTATTTCATAGAACTGATCCAATATTATGTATTGGCACCCATGTTCCATAAATGTTGAATGTTGGACTTGGTTCAATACTTAATTATTTACTCAAAGAAACAACGATCAATTCCCACTTTACACTTTTTCCTCCTCCTTTCTTTAGTGGTGCACCCATGTTCTAGAAATATTAGATCTGCCTCTAAGCTCTGCGTACACATTACCTTCCAAGACACCACATGTGAGAATTTACATGGTTGCAACAGTTTGCATGTTGTTGTTGTGGTGCAACAGTTTCTAATTAAACACGTATACATGGTTGCATGCAACAATTATCTCTGGGGAAAAAGATTAAATGGATTGGAATTAGTAAATGTAAGGGAAATTAGACGAATTTACCTCCATCATAGCACGAACCCAGAAGTGACGATTAATGGAATTAATGCCGATGACAGTACGATTAGGGTGTTTAAGAATGCGATTAAGAAGCCATATGTGATAAGCCACCATAAATAGCAACCCTACTGGTACCAAGACGTAATCCAGAATTTCTTTCTCCATTTGAATGGAGTTTCGATTTGAAGTCAGAAATCTCTAAAGTGAATGTATCAGTCTCCACAATTCTTGTTTGGCCTTAGCTTTTTATTGTGCTGTAAATTTGGGTAATCTGATTCTTACTACTCTCATGCCTTAAATGGAGGGAGAGGGAGAGTCCAATTGTGACACGAATCTCACTACCTACCTCGGCTTTTGAGTAGTTGAATGCTGTACTGGTGCCTCGTAATTCGACTAAAAATTAATACTCCCTACCTGTCATATTAGATTAGCTACATAATTTAACTTTAATTTTTTTATTTTACTCATTCATTTTAATTAGAAGTTTTTATAGCCACACAAATGTCATGGTCTCATAAACTTTTCACCCCTTAAGTTTTTAATACCACAAGTTTTAAAATTTTTTTTTTATAAATTCTGTACCGAGTCAAATTACCTCCTCTAATATGACGGAGGGATTATCAGCAAAAGTGTAACTCTTTCGTTAATTTATTTATTCTTTTTTGACAAACAAAAGTCAGATCTAGTAGGCCTAAGAGAAAGTTCAGAGAAAAGAACAAAAAGTATATTCTTGGATCTCCATTTACTAAACTCGATCGTATAATATTTTGGTACCACTACATTGAGAGTCGTAAACCAATCTTTACGGGTGGGTGTCACCACTCCATATTGTCCTTCGTGTGTTTTTTTCAATACACTAGTTACAAAATTCATTTTAATAACATAAATCATAACAAATATATTTGACTAAGATACTCATACTTCTTTTTCTTTTTTTAATGAGTGATTGATGGCTATATATCTTCTTAGAATAATAAATAAGAAATTAAAAAATAACTAATACCTTCTTAACTTTTTAAAGTGACAAATATTTTGGATCGAATTGTTTTTTTGGGTAAAATAACAAATAAAAAGAATCGGGAATAGAATTTGGTCACGCACATAACTATTAATCGTTTATTTCAAACGTATGAGACATGGATCAAGTGGTAAAGCGATCCACAAAAAAGGTACCAACAAAAGGAAAAGAAACTATTTTCTGGTTAGTCTCACTTGTTTGCTTCCAAATTGACCCTGCCTTGAACGGAAACCCCCAGTTTTCGTTAATAAAACAAATTAGTAGTATTTACTATTGCCGTCATATCTTTTTAAGTTCAAGAATAAATAATAATTTTTGCGTCAGTGGTGTTAGATGAAAATTGATGAATGACGCCAGATAATTAATTAATGTAAACAAATCAGTGCTCTTGCTCATTTTGCATTTAGTGGAGTCATTGATGGTCACATGAAATTAGAAGTCATCCATTAATAACTTGCTTCTTTCCGTTACCAACCCATTAATGGAAACAGCTTTTGACGCAAAGTTCAATCCGTGAAAGATATTTTAAAATGTTTAATCATAAAAGAAATTTTAAATGTTTGTTCACGCCGCCTTAACCTTTTCAACATTTTTGACAACAATGCATTCAAGAGATCTTATGATGCACGTAGTACAGTTAAACTTCTTTATAACAATATTTCGTTATTATTGTCCATCAAAAAAAATTCCCTGACTTGTAGATTGTTAGCTTGCATACTTCCCCAACTCCAGTTAAGGGGCGAAACTGCAGAGAACATTTTGTAGTCGTTAGGGAAGTATTAACCACCAAAGAGAATTAAAAAACTTCATAAAACTACATAATGGGAGGAAGTCTGTACAGCAAGAAAAAGAGGAATCGCGTTTTACAATTGTCAATATGAAAGCATCAAAATAATTCTAAAACACTAAATCCAAAAACTCAATTTTCTATGAGAAGCATAGCCAAAAATAATTCTTCCAAAACCGAACAGTTTCTGGTCTAAAGGCTACCTAGAATTGTTCAGCTGGGGAACGTCGTATTCTCTGTGTTTAATATATTGTGAGTGTCACCAAGGACTATGAATGAAGTAATCACAAGATGGATAATATATAGAAATTGGCAGTGAAAGGAGGGAAGCCTGGGAAATATCACCACAATGCTTCTTTTGGTGCTTATGGAATGAAAGATAAAGATTGTTTCATAATAGTAAAAATGATGTGAAGATCCTTTTCTTATTATACTAGCATACTTTATGTAAACAGAGAATACCTTTGTTGTTGGCAAACTTGATAGATGCGCTTGTAAATGACTTGTCTTAAGTCACATAAACAACTTGTCTATGCTGGTGAGTGGTGACACTCAATGAATGTTTAGAGATGAAACTTTTATAACAAAAAAAATTGTACAGCACAAGCAGCTTAACATCTGTAGAGAGCTGGCTTCCAGCTACTAGCTGGAATTCTAGAAATTCTGCATCCCCTTGCCCTAAATTACAGAGGATCTGAACACAAAATCAAACAACCAAACCAGGGGAGCTGGCTGTTGTGATAAGTGGCATAAAATGACTCAACTTACTTTGAATTTAAAAAGCATCATGAATAATAGTAAAATTACACGGCAAAGAACATTAATCTGCATGGAGCATAGATGCATATGCTGCTTTTTGAATGCATATCATGTTAGGAAATATAATAGCAAGGAATCCTCTTATCCTCATAACCTGAGTATTTAATTTGTGTATTACAACTAGAGTCCAGCAGTCATCAATCATGTTAGAAACCTGTAACAGAAAGTACCGGAAGCCCCCCTAAAAAAATCCAATAATTATTAGCATACCATGTTCGCTAGGAGTAAGCTAAAGCATAAAGACAAGTAATGCTTATGCTGGCAGACCAGTAAAAGAAGGGAACATAAGCAGTTACCTCAAATATTTTAGATCTCCTCAAGCATCAAAGTGCAACTCTAATATTAGAGTGGCTTCAATTCTAACATCAGCCGTTACACCTCAAAATAACTAGAGAGGGAGGAAGGATTGATGTCTTTGAAATCAAATATCACCAGTAGCAAAAATCAGACAAGACATGAGTTTTGAAATAAAAAATAGAGGGACCAAGAATGAAAGAGACTATGGGTGTGTTTGGTACGAATTGGCTTAAATGTTTTGAAAAATATTTTATTTATCAACTCATTTTCCTCCGATTTGAGGAAAATGTTTTCCTTATCAAGAGAAGGGAAAATATTTTTCAAAACTCCATCTCAACCTTACCCACCCCACCCCCTTTCTCCAAAAAAGGTTTTTTGTTTTACAAATTTCAGTTTTTCTTTTACCACCCATCCTACTACCCCTCTACCCCGCCCCCACACGCAAATAAAAAATTTACCTTAATTATTTTATTTTTTTTACAATTTCAAATTTCTGTTTTTTCGTTTTTCTGCACCCCCACACACACACATACAAAAATTTACTTTTTCTTTGTAATTTTAAATTTATGTTTTTTTTCATTTTTTTGCCCCACCCCCACCCCACCCCCTTTCTCCAAAACAAGCTTTCTTTTTCAATTTTCAATTTTTCTGTTACCACCCACCCTACTACCCCTCCACCCTACCCCCACACGCAAAAAAAAAAATTTACCTTTTTTTTGCAATTTTAAATTTCTGTTTTTTCGTTTTTCTGCACCCCCTCCACACACACTCACACACACACAAATTTACTTTTTTTTTTGTAATTTCAAATTTCTGCTTTTTTATTTTTTTGCCCCCCCCCCCCCCCATCCCTTCCCGGGAAAAAATATTTTTTAAATATATTTTCAGTTTTAGTTTTTTTTTTATCTGTTTAAAGGTTCAAAATTTTACAAGTTCCAAAGTTATGAGTTCAGAGGTTTATGTATTTGGAAGTTTACGGGTTTAGAAATTATAAAGTTTACGGGTTCGAAATTCTGCGATTTCGATAGTTTAGCGGTTTGAAAGTTTATGAAATTTGTGGATTAGGAAGGTGTTGGTTTGAAAGTTTATGGCTTCATGTTTATTATATCTAAATTATTTATGAATACTTTTGAGAAGTCATTTTCCTTAATTTGCGTACCAAACACCGAAAAATAAATAAGATTACTACTTGTTTTCCAAAAAAACATTATCCGTTATACCAAACACACCCTATGTTTTCTATATTTGTTTTCAAGAAGAGGTGAAAATACTGTGCAACTTATCAAGGAAAACACAATAAAGAAAAAATGCAATGTAAACCAAATAACATGTACTCCAGATGCTTCACAGTTGAACTGTATATTTTGAATGAGAAAACAAGGAGGAAAAGATGAGTCCTCAGAAACCAATTTCAAATCAAACATCCAACTTTGGGTGGAGTGTCATTCAGCACTCGCAATATAAGCATTTATTATTGGATTCTACATATGTACACCTACATTGTTCCAATGGGATCCCCCAAGAATATATAAAACGAACCACTACAATGGGAAACAACGAACAGACTCAACCTAGTAACTAAAATAGTCATCACTAAAACCTGCAAATGACATTCTGCACCACAATAATTCAATGACAAACACATATGTGTGCAAGTGAAAGATATTATAATTCTGTCCATGAATTAGTCGTACGATCTATTCCTACTCTAATACCATATGGAGATGTGTGACTGTCTCATCTTGAAAGATTAAGCGGATAGACAGAGAACACTTCTATTTATTTAATTATACCTTCAACAGTATGAACCGTTCAACAACAACAAAACATCATTACACTTTATCAGCCAACACCGAAAATATTGTGAGTTTTCTGAAACACCCCCATTCTCCAAAGTGGAGATTAAATAAATAAAATAAGTATATTCAAAATTTAAATGCTCCATAATATTCTAGTTGCAAAACTCATATTATTTAAATTTAATTGAGGTGAATATGTTCCAAATGAGCTTTATAAAATTTAAAGCTCTCGGTATTTTAATATTAATTGAGGATCTTTTACGGGCATGTTTCGACTTGTTTGTAAGATAAAGAGCAAACTTCATTTATGGCCAGCCGTTGAAAATTAATATCATGCGCTAGCCACAAAATTGCAGTATGCATTTTATAGCCCAAAACTAATTAAAAGGCTAGCCACTGACCCAATTATCACCGAAACATAGTCCTTCCTTATATTTCAAACCCCATCTTTACACACTTCCGTCCTTCATCCAAAAACCGCTCTTCTCCAATTTCAACTCAAGTTCCAAAATAGAAAAATAAAATCTAAGATAAGAAGCAGGAATTTGAGATCTTCAATGCCATTGTACTATACATACCTAAAGCCAAGAGGATCTGGAGGACTAGGGTTTCTGATAGGGGAATTGAATCGTTGTATTTTTTTAGGTTACGTTTTCCTCATGGTGCTGTCAAGGCTTTTGTAATTGAAGCGACGACGAGTAAGTTTCCAATCTCCGATGCTGACGGGACCTCGTTCCGACAACTTTGGCTCCGACGACGGTGAAGTGTCTTCTAGTGTAGAAAATTGAGAGGTTTCTTTGTGTTGTTGTGGCCATAGCAACGGTAATGGAGCTGAAGGTTTTTGATTTATTGCATTTTGTAGGAGAACACAAAGATGGCGGAAACTAATGCATAGTCTAACTTTAGGTCTCAATTCTCTTTAATTTTTTATCTCATGGATAGTCTTCACTATACAAAAAATATACAAAATATGTACAAATAGACTTTCATTATACAAAAAATATACTAAATAGACTGTCACTATACAAAATATATACAAAACAGATTGTCACTATATAGTGAATATACACTATGATACATTAGGGATACACTAAAATATAGAGGATACACTTTATATATAAAATTTATACAATATAATAGTATATATACAATTTTTATACAACTTATATATAATTTTTATAATATACACTGAGAAATACAAGATACACTTATATATAAAATTTATACAATGTGTATATAAAATATTTAATACATTGTATATATATATATATATATATATATATATATATATTTACATCCAGCTACCCCATTAAATTCAGACCCACCATCGATACTCACTGTAAAAATTCTTCACTCACAAAATACTATTATGACAGAAGAAGAAGAAGTAGAAGAAGGTTGACTAGAAAACCCACAACTTTTGCTGTCACTCTTGTATCATGCATCGTAATTAAGTAAATCTTTCTAAGAATTGAATTAAAAAATTTGTGATTTTTCTAGATACTAAAAGAAGTTTTTCCAGTATGAAATAAAAAATAAAGAGAAAAATATAGATCTGAAATGGGAAATAGAGAAGGGAAGGAAAATAAAAAAATCAAAGAAAGATAAAAGGAATACGAAGAAGACAAAGAAAGAAAGGGGTGAGAAAGAGGATAGGAATGAAAGTGGTAATGAGAAGAAAAATCTGTGCATTTGATAGAATGAAAGAAAGATAAAAAGGCGTGCATTGGATAGAATGAAAGAAAGATAAAAAGGCTATGATTAAATGTTGTCTTGGGAAGATAAATGCATTGGAAATAGATAATGACTACAAGTTACAAATAAATTGGGCCGAAAGGCCATTTCATGTAAGTGGGTAAAAACATAGGCTCTTAAAATTTTGAGGGCTAGGAGGGTATTTTTCTCTAAGATAAGAGCAGATATGAAGAATTACAGCTCTTGTCACTTGGCCCAAGAGGCAAGAGCCCAACCTAAAATGGCCTAGGTTTAAAGTTGGGATTTTTACCTAGCTATATTATATTGGAAACTTATTTATCAATATTCTCTATGCTTTGTAGTTTTTAATAAGTATCTAGGTTTTTCTTACATTTTGTGTAGATTTCTCCTTAAAAGGCTCTCATCTCATTATTAGTGCCTTCAATTAAGGGATTTAATTGTATCCTTTTTCCCCTTTCCTCTTCTCTCTCTTTTTTTTTAACATCAAATTCTCTTAATCTACGCCTCCATTTTCTCTCTTTCCACCATTGGCGATAGCTTTATACTATTAAATTATCAATTGCATCGTTCTTTTGTTGGGAGACCGGACAACACTGAAAATGAAAAAATATTCAGGGATTGTATGATAACTGTATTATAATTGCATTTGAATTATATCAGATATATCAATGCGTAAAACATAATTGTATCATACTTGTATCACAATTGTATCTAGCTTGACGATGGTACAATAATATCGAAAATAATACCTGATAAAATACAAATAAATTAATATATAATTATCATATATTTGTGATATAAACTGTGAAATTTGTCATGAACTCACAACTACTCATTATTAAAATACAAATTTGATATAATCCCGAAAGTATTCTTACACAATTTTGATACAATTATGATACAACTTAAAACCGATTTTAAACTTAAATTAATACAATATCGTATTATATTTGTATTAGTATTGTATCATATATTGTTTTAGATACAAATTGCGATACAATTATGATAAAACTCTTGATTATGATACAACTTTGATCTTCATATTTTTCAAGTTTCAATTTAAAACATCCACCTAGAACCAACTCTAAACTTAAATTATGATACAATATTGTATTTTAATAGTATTAGTATTGTACCATAATTTTCTTAGGTATTGACATATCAAATACAACTCAGATACAATTATGATACATTTATCATACAATCGTAATACAATTCTGAAACTTCTTCTTCCTCGAGTTTCAATAAGAGATTCAACCTAAACCCAACTTTAAACTTAACATATCTCTCTTAAAATTGAGATATAAACTCTAAAGGATATTTTCAATCATTTTCAAGAACACCCAATCCAAAAAAATCACAAATTCGTAAAATCTGAATATCTAATTCAAAACTTCGAAGCTTTTTAATGGTATGTCAATGGCAGACCCCTCCACCTACAATTTCAGAGATAATGTTGATAGATTTGTCAATAGTTGAAGCTTTTTAATGGTTGTTGGTGGAATTGATTCAGAGAAATATATGATGCTATAATTTTAGAGAGATAATAGTTTGATTTGTATGAGGGGGGGGAGAGAGATATTGGTTGATTTGTATGAAAGAGAGGTGATGATTTTGGGTATCAGTGGGTTTCTTATGGTAGGTAAGTACAAAGACGGATGATGTTTTGTAATCCTTTGAAAAAGGAAGAGTATCTTAAATGTAGGAGGATTATGTGTAACTGATATCCTGTATTTAAGGTATGTTTCATTTCCTCCTTTTTATGATTTTGTATAAAACTAGTAAATATAGGTATATAAAGTAATTAATAAGGAATTTAAATAAATGTAGTAAATAGGTTTCTATTATAGTATAGCTAGGTAAAAATCTCATTGTAAGTTCTTATCCGATTTGTTCCAGGTTGTATAAAATTTGAAAGAAACTTTTCAACCTTTAGCCCATTATTGAAGAAACACTTATAAGGTTTCTTTTCTTTTCTTTTCTTCTTTCTTCTGTGACGACCCAAAGGGTCATTACCGTAATTCTTCCTTGTTTCGTGCTTCCGAGGCCTTGAAAACCTCGCTGTTAGTTGCCTCGATTTGTGTGCGCAGTCCGGGCACGTAGCCGGAAAGCTTTTATGTTGAAATATGCGAATTATGTGAAAATTTGATGAATTTTGATATTAATATGCATAATATTGACTTCGGTCAACATTTTGGGTAAATGGACCCGGACCTGTGATTCGACGATCCCGGAGGGTCCGTAGAAAAATATGAGACTTGGGAGTGTGCCCGGAATCAAATTTCGTGGTCCCAAGCCCGAGAAATAAATTTTTGTGTGAAATTATTTTCTGAAATTAATTAAGGAAAAGGAAGAAGAAAATTGATCAGAAAACTGTGGTATCGGGCTCGTATTTTGGTTCCGACGCCCGGTACGAGTCTTAAATATGTTTTAAGCACTATCTGTAAAGTTTGGCTAAAAACAGACGTCATATGACATGTTTCGGACTTAAAATGGGGAATTTGAGTTTTATGAAAGTTGAAAGAAAATCATGTGTTTCGAGGCTTGATCCTATGTATATGATGTCGTTTTGGAGATTTGATCGCACGAGTAAGTCCGTAAGGTGTTTTCGAGATCATATGAATGTTTGGTTTGGAGCCCCAAGGGCTCGGGTGAGTTTTGAGTGGAGCCCGGGAGGTCTTAGGCTTAAAAATGCAGGTTTAGATGTTGCAGGCCCCAGTGCGGCCGCGGTCATTTCCGCGCGGTCCGCGCTGGAAATCACGCGGCCGCGGTGCTTTTCTGTGCGGTCCGCGTGGTGGAGTTCAGAGGGTCGACCAGCGCGGTCGCGCACTAAATTGGTGCAGTCCGCGCTGGGTGGGTTCAGAGAAAGCCCACTTCTTCCCTCCCTCGGCGCGACCGCGGTGCATTTCTGCACGGTCCGCGCCAGCCCCCAGCAAAAGTATATATATTCGGGACTTCAGTCATTTTTTCCACTATTCAAAAACCCAAAACCTAAGAGGCAATTTTCCAAACAACTTTTCTTCTCCAAAACCATTGATAAGTGATTTCTAACTTAATTTCTTCACTTCTTAACATCTTTTGACATGATTTCAACTTCAAATCAAAGATTTTCATGGGGAAATTGGGTGTTTTGGGTAGAACCTAGGTTTTCTACAAATTGAGAAGTTGGACCTCAATTTGGGGTCCGATTTCAAAACAAAACATATATTTGGATTCGTGGGAGAATGGGTAACCGGGTTTTGGTCCGAACCTCGAGTTTCGACCACGTGAGTCCGGGGGTATTTTTGACCTTTTTGGAAAAAACCTTGTAAAAACTATTTTTATGCATTGGGGTTAGTTCCAATAGTAATTATTAATGCATTCAAGCAATTTGTGACTAGATTCGAGCGGTTGGGTGGTGAATTCGAGGGGTAAAGCTATTCTAGAAGCGTGAGTTGAGTTTGGAGCATTCGAGGTAAGTGGCTTGTCTAACCTTGTGTGGGGGACCTTTCCCCTTAGGATGTGCTATATTTGATAATTGAAATGCCCTGTACGTGAGGTGACGAGCGCGTACTTGAGCTAATTGTTGAAAATCCGGTTTTTCCTTAAGTATTTCAATTGAGTTCTTTTCTTGTTTTATTCTACTTGTGAATTTAGCATGTTGCTAGTCTAGAAAGGCATGTTTAGTTGACTTAATTGCCTATTTGCTTAAATTGCCTGAATTGCATTATGTGAAGCATGTTAGGCTAGAAGTAAATGTTTACTTGGTACGAAATTAACGTTTAATTTAATATTCTTGTGTTGCTGCTCTGTGTTTTAAATTGGGACTACGAGTTAGATTTCTGGGAGATTCCCCCTGCACATTTACTTTGGGACTACGGGTTAGATTCCCGAGAGATTCCCCCTGCACATTTACTTTGGGACTACGGGTTAGATTCCCGGGAGATCCCGGCACATATATTGAGGATACTGAGAGATCCTCGGGATACCGAGAGATCCCTAGTACATATTGGGGATACCAAGAGATCCCTAATACATATTGAGGATACCAAGAGATCCTCGGGATACCAAGAGATCCCTGGCTTATATTGAGGATACCGAGAGATCCTCAGGATACCAAGAGATCCCTAGTACATGTCGAGGATACTAAGAGATCCTCGGGATACTTAAAGATCCCCGGTTACTTTCCTTATGGCTTGCTTTCATCATTATTTCCGTTATTGTACTCTTATTATCCTGCATAGATTCTTACTGTAGGTTCTCAATTGCACTGCTTATCTTATCCTGACATCTTTATATTTTATATAACCTCAGTAGGGCCCTGACCTTCCTCGTCACTACCCAACCGAGGTTAGGCTTGGCACTTATTGAGTACCGCTGTGGTGTACTCACGCCTCTTCTGCGCATGTTTTCATGTGCAGATCCAGGTACCTCTACTCAGGCGCACTATTAGTGAGGCAGGAGGACTACGGAGACTTCGAGGTAGATCTGTTGCGTCCGCAGACCGACGAGTCTCCCTCTTTATTCTATCTTTAGTACTTAGTTCTCTTTCCTTCCGTTTGTTAGATATTCTGGAGTTTGGAGCCTCACTATACATTTCTGTAGCCTATGTTTTCCCGTGAGTTTCCGGGTTTTGGGATTATTTTAGTCTTGAGATATTGAGTCATATATGCCGAGCGGCATTCAGTACAATTTCCTTTTTAGATAATTAAATATGGTATTCTATTTTTCCGCAATTATTATGTTTCTGCAAGTGTTAGGCTTACCTGGTCACGGAGACTAGGTGTCGTCATGACATGTTCACGGTTGGTGAACTAGGGTCGTGACAAGTTGGTATCAGAGCTCTAGGTTCATAGGAGTCACGGAACACACGCCGGTTTATTAGAGTCTCGCTGATCGGTACGAAGACGTTTGTATTTATCTACGAGAGGCTATGTAACTGTTTAGGAAAAATCCTTCACTTCATTGATCTCCTTGTCGTGCGATATTTTTGACATCAATTCTAAACTTCTGTCTTCTATTCTCCCACAGATGGTGAGGACACGTGCTGTAAGCACGTGATTTTTGCCCAATATGAGAATTACTCCCAAAAAATAAAAATAAAATAATTTTCCTTGGTGTGGAATTTTTGTGATATTTTGTGTAAATATTTGTATGTTTGTCTGTGCATGTTTATTTGTTAAATTATTAAAAATACAAAAATATGTCACATTTTGCATGTAGGATTTAATTATACAATTGTTAGTAATTAAATTTGTTTTACAAAAATTAAAAATTACAAAAATAGGCATCGTTTGCATTTTTAGCATTTAATGTCCAAATATACAATTTTATGCTTAATTATTGCTTAATTATGCGTTTATTGTTATTTGGAGTTAATTTGCGCTTTTATAACTTAATTTAGTTCTTAATAATAAGTTAAGTATTTTTATAATTTAGTTTTAGAGAAATAAAAGAAGAAAAGAGAGCGAAAATATAAAGAAAGTCGGAATTGGGCCTCTTCTTCGATTTCAAGCCTCAGGCCCAAAAAATGGCCCAATCTTCCCAAACGACCCAGTCCATTTCGAACTGGGTCGACCCAGTCCATAACCCAACATCCTATCATTTTTCATTTTAACAAAAAAAAAAGGGCCAAAAACCCTAAAATTATACTAAGTCATCCGCCACCCCCCCTCATTTTCCTTCTTCTTCCTCAAGCTCCAAAACACCCCATCCATGGCTGCCCCCCCCACAAACCCTAGCCTGCAACGTCGACCACCCTCCCCCACGAACACCCCCTCACGTCGTCACACTCACACACACATACACAACCAAACGACACAACCACCACGATAGTCCATCGCCCCAGCGTTGTTTCTCCATTGACGAGCTCAAGCTCGACCATGGCTACCTTTTGCTGCTTTGTCTTCTCCATGGCAAGCTCGAGCTCGTCCATGGACTGCCCGCTGCTTCTGCTTCAGCGTTCTCCTCGCTGCTGCCTCAACATCACGTCCAAGCGACCCCAAGAACCACCAACCATGAACACCCACCAGGCTTCACTGTCGTTAAGCCATGAACGACCTTCGACAAGCAGTTGCTCCCGGCCCACATGACCCTACTGTGCACGTCGAACAGCTGAGGTTAAAACAAACCACGCTGCTGCGTCGACTGTTGCTTCACTTCGGCGTCAACTCCAGTCGAGTTCGCGTACATGGATGAGTTTTGGTCGATGTCGTCGATCACTGTTCGAGTTCGTCGTCGTTTTGTCGAGCTTTGGTCCAGGCTTGTCGAAACAGTCCGTACATATTTCGTTCAATCCGGTTAGTAGATATTTGATTTTTTTGGTTTTGTTCATATTTATATGTTTTGTTGAGTTAATTTTCAGATTTCAAATGGAAGTTTAATTAGTTGTTTTTCATGTTTATTTCATGTTTGTATTATTGTTTAGGTAAATATTTGTTAGTTTAATGTTTGTTAGATTCAAATTGAATTTAATTGATTATTTCTTCAATTTGTTTCATGTTGTTATGTATTTTCTAGAAATTATTAATGTTGTTTGAATCGTTTGAATCCGTCATGTTGCTTAAAATAGAGTTTAATGCATGTTTATTCATTGTTTGAAGTTCGTCCAGTAATTTAATGCGAAGTTATGTTTTTAATCATGCATCTTTGTTATAAGTTTTGTTGGATTTAATCTAAGAAAGATTAGTTGATTATTTGAAGTTGTAATAAAGGAAGTATGTTGGTTTTAATCATTTGAATCCGTCGTTTTTATTTTTAGATTTAATTCATGTTCATATTATGTTTGTTGATCTTGAATCCGAAATTTGTATAGTTTGATTTCTTGTTTATCATTTATGATTATCTCTTGAATTTGTCTCATAATCTTGTTTAAGTTTGATATAGGAATTGTTGGTTGTAATGTTGTTATGGTTGATTTTAAGTTCAATATTATTGAATTTAGAAATCTAAATATACTTGTTTGTTGTTGTTGTTGTTGTTGTTGTTGTTGTTGAATCTGAAAATAGGTTTGTATGTTGCTAAAAATATTGTTCAATCAAATTTTAGTTGTTCTTTGTTGTGCAATTTGTGTTCATGTGATTTGTTGTTGAAATGTTGAAGAAATCATGTTCATGAAATTTGTTGTTTAAATTTGTGTAGAAATTGGTCATATTGGCTATATTTTGGTTGAGTGTGATTAATTGATTTGTTGTAGCTGATGGGGTAGTTTGGTAATTTGCAGTACGTTCAGGGGTAGTTCGGTAATTTCAGTAAGGTCGGAGGGGTAGTTTAGGAATTATACATTTTGTAATTGTTTATATGAAGCATGGGGGACAAAATGTAATGGGGTGGGTTGTGATATAGTTGTTTAATATAAAGGGGGGACAAGACAAAATTTAGTGGGGAGGAATCTTGTATTTATTTATGTTAGGCATGGGGAACAAAATATAATGGGGTGGTGTGATATATTTATTTAATGTAATGGGGATGAGTGGGAAGATAAGGGGTTTGGTAGAGAAAATGGGTTGATTTTAATTGGTTAAAAGATTTATGGGATGGGATATATATAGAAGTCTTGAAACTGATTTATAGGACGGAGATAAGGAGATTAACAGAGAATAAGAGAAAGAAAAAAAAAGCTGAATATTGAAGAGAGAGAAAAATTCCGAAAAATATTAAAACTTTCAAATAAAAAAAAACTAAAAAAAATCTTCTGCTTTCTTTCATTGTTTGAAATCAGCATTAATTGTTGTTGTGTCATCAAAGCTTGAAGCTTTTGTTTTGGGATTAATACTCCACTGGTTTGCAAACTCTGTTCTTGGGTTGTTACTGTTGCTGGATTGTTGCTGCAGTGTTGTACTGTTATTACTGCTGCTGATTCTCATCTTCATTTTCTTTTGCTTTCAATATCAGGTACACAACTGAAAAGCTGGTCATTGTAATCCGAATATGAAGCATGAATACGAAAAATGAAGAGTTGAAATTCTGAATTAGCTTTAATTATATTCTGAATTTTATTTGTATGTATAAATTATTTAGCTTGCAAAAAATCAGAATCATGTAGATATTTAATACATATAGTGAAACATCGGATGATAGCTTAACGGACGAACTACCTATATATTGCCTAAAAATAAATAAATGGTGTAGTAACTTCGTCTAGTTAATTCGCTATTGTTGGATGATTATCATGTCTCAAAAAACACGTTAGTTTATCAAAATAGACCATTTTGGAACTTGGAAGAATGTTGTTTAATTAAATATTATTGGTCAATTTCAGCCTGTAAATAAATTAAGACGTTTTTTTTATTTCATTTTGTAGAGACAAATTTAATAGAGAATAATGTAGGCATTTTAGGATTGTCTTTTAAAAATAAATGAGACGAGCCTCGCCGAATAAAAAATACAAAATTGTGGGGCCCTCAATAAATATTTAATTGAGTATTTAGAATTCGGGATGGACTGTTTAGTGAATTCCACAGTCTTACCCATAAATAATAATACGCTAATCGCTTTAGGCACGATTTAATAATAATACATTCTTAAACACGGGTGCGCATTTATGCGACCCAAATCCAAATCCTAAAACATTGAATAAAAATACGTTCCGGATCGCGGGTGCATTTTATGTGACGCAATCCAAAGACATATTTTTAAACGATGTTCACATTCTTGTAAAAATAATAATAACAATTATGAAAGCGGTAAAAAGATAAAATTTGCACATAAGTTCATATTTGTATAAAATCAGATAATCAAGCCGAATATAACAGTTGAGCGACCGTGCTAGAACCACGGAACTCGGGAATGCCTAACACCTTCTCCCGGGTTAACAGAATTCCTTATCCGGATTTCTGGTGCGCAGACTGTTAAACAGAGTCATTCTTTTCCTCGATTCGGGATTAAAATTGGTGACTTGGGACACCCTAAATCTCCCAAGTGGCGACTCTGAAATAAATAAATAAATCCCGTTTCGATTGTCCTTTAATTGGAAAAACTCCCTATGCACCCCTCGCGGGGGCGGAAAAAGGAGGTGTGACAGCTCTGGCGACTCTGCTGGGGATATTTTAAACCCAGAACCACTGGTTCAGGGTTCAAGAATTCGAGCTTAGAATAATTGTTATATTTGGCTTTATTATCTCATATATATTGCATGTTCTGACATAACATACTAAATATTGTCTTTTACCGCTTTGATATTATCTGAACTGTATATAAACTGTGCCGAAACCTTTCTCTTCTTACCTCCGGGGAGAAGCTCGCTGGTCGAGGCTCCCTATTCTGTTAGTGTCAATACCTGAAATAAGAAAGAGGATGGATAAGTTACGAAGCCGGATGGCCTTTTGGTTCCCGGTAAGTTGCCCCCTCCTCGACTCAAGTTGTCCGCTCGGATACACAGTCTAGAACATATACCCAGGTTATAAACCTAGTATAACGAAACCTCATGTCGGATCCCTAGTAGGAAAGCTTATTTGCATCACGTTGCATTTGACTTAGGGGACTCAACACAGGGGTTGGGTCCGTCTAGAAGTAGCAACCTGAAATGAAAAGACCATTCTGATGCATCCAACTTGCTCTGTACATATATTTGTTTCGAACTTGCATGTTGACCGGTTTCTGAATCTCGGGAATGTTGGGAAAATTGAAGAAAAAAAGAAAAAAAAGGGAAAAATAATATATCAGTTGGGGAGTTAATTGATTATTTTAGAAAAAATCAATGACCAATTACTGGCGAAACTCTGCCGAAATTTTGAAAAAAAAGAGGAAAATATTTTATTTTGTTTTACTAAAAAATATAGAAAAAAAGAGTCTTTTATTTTTGGAAAAATAGATTGTTTTATTGTTTGTTGAATATGAAAAAAAATCGTTATTTTGTCTTTTTCAAAAATAGAAAAGGAAAATAGATTTTCTCGCCAGGAAAAAATAAAAATGGAAAAGAGTCATGTTTTAAAATAGTTCGGTTAATTTGCCCGAACTACGCGGGTTTGATTCTCACCGGATGTGAGATACATAGGCAACCCTCATCGGGTCTAACCCCCCTTTTGCTAAAAAAGCCAAAAACAAATATAAAAAAAAACATGTCAAGATTTTTAATTTTGTCATAAATAAGTCGGGTGATGTCCAACTTCCCCTTTTACAAAAAAAAATAGCAAAAATATATATATATCGAATTTCTAAGAAGTTGGGTGACGCTGTTTTATCAAGACATAGCCGAATGTTCCCGAAGGGGACGCCGGAAGGCTGACTTTGCATAAACAGCCACTTTTGGGTCATATTTAGGATTTGGTCCAGTTAACCCACACAGCCTTAAAAATCTTCGTCCCCGAGACGTTGAAAGGCCGTGTTTGCAATATTGAGTTTTCTAATTTGAAAAACGATAAAAAGAGTCATAAATAAGTCAGGTGATGTTGTTATGTCATAAATAGCCGAATGTTCCCGAAAGGAACGCCGGAAGGCTGACTTTGCATAAACAACCACTTTTGGGTCATGTTTAGGATTTTTGGTCTAGTTGACCCACACAGCCCTATAAATCTTCGTCCCCAAGGCGCTGAAGGGCCGTGTTTGCAACACCAGGTTTTTATTATAATTTAAAAAAAAAAAAAAAAGAGTCGGCGGTCAGGTGAATACCGTTTGAATTTTGTCATAATAAGCCGAGCCAGCTTCGGCCGCGTCTTAAACCGTTCTTGCCGAAATAGCCTTAGAGTATCTTTCAATTGTCGAAAGGTTATTTTCGTAAAAGAATGGACTAGTTTGTAAAGTGTCAAAATAATCCTCCCCGACCTCGAAATTCATGTGAGATTTGGAAGGGGCCACATTTGCAAAAATAGCCGTTTGGTTGCATTTGTCAAACGGGGAAAGAAACTGGCCGTTTGTAAATCTTTTGATTAGAATATGTGGGTTGTTTGATTTTCGAGTTTGTAGGTCATCTTCAAACCTTTGAAACCCAGTTTGTTTTAATATGAAAATTGAAAAAAAGTTTATTATTGTTTATCTTTTATTGGTCTGAACTACGCAAGGTCTGATTCATGCGGGGTCATGATACGTAGGCAATCTACATAAGATTCGACCACAACAAAAAAATGAAAAAAAAATGAAAAAAAAGAAAGAAAAAAAATCGAAAAAAAATCAAGAAAAAAAGAAAAATGAAAAAAAAAAGATGTTGTTAATAATGAGGACCGGCTGAGTCCATTTTAACCTGTTTTGTTTTGAATCACAAAGAAAGTTAAGGTGGTTGGTTTGTGGTAAGCCGGACAATGACACCCAGAATATTGTGCGGAATCCTTTACCTGCACATCATGATACACACTTTGCGGGGATCAGGCCTGATGACAGAAGCACTTGAATCCTATTGGGGAATTGTTGACTAAGGTTGATGATATCGAAGTTGGCAATGGTCTGGACAATACTGATGCGAAGCTCAGTGGCTAAGATGCCAATTTTGATAAAGTGGGAGGACGCTCCGTTCCTTGGTTAGCAAGAGAGAAGCTTGTGGTGGCTTATTTTGTTGTCATTTCTGTTGTTCGGATTATTAGGGTTGTAATTCGGATATTGTCTCGTGTCAAACTGTCTTATCTTTCCGTTTTGTCATAGCGGTTTGTTTAAGTTTGTCCAGGTTGTTTTAGGATTTTATTCTGGTTCGTTTTTGTTATTCAAACCATTTCACCGGTAGTCTAATGCAAAATCTGATCTTTTATTATTTCCAGTCATCTTTTGTTTAGTCCTTTTATCATTTTTGGTCAGCGCCGATTCTAGTGACATGACATGCGCACACGGTTTGGGCCTAGTCTCTAAAGTTAATCATAAAACCCCGGAAAGGCAACCAGAACATTTAAAGGAAATAAGAACGGTTTGAGATTATTTGAAGCCCGAGTCATGTGGAACTGGGGCAAGTAAAACATAAAGAAAATCGTTAAATGCAAGATTCGCCAAATTGGCATGAGGATCGTTCATAAGAGTGAGAGTGTCGCCCAACGATGCTTTAGAAATGACAAATGAAAAAGCAAGTGTTTAACATAATTGTCAAGTCCAGCACCATTGGAAGAGACTATAAATCTATGATCAATTGTGTTGTTTGCATTTGGCATGTTTTGAAGACTGGAATGACGAAGGCATTTTGTTCTGCTATCTAAACACTTTATCCTTCGTTACCCCCTTTGAGCCTTATTTATTTTCTTTCATACCCCTCGTTCGGAATCAATAGCAACGACTAGGAAATACGAGCCTGGAAGGTAAAGAAAAAAAAATTAAAAAAAAACGAAAAAAAGAAGAGAAAAATGATAACAATAAAAAAAACAAAAGAAAGTCAAATGAAAACAGAGGAATTGGGAACTACGTTTGACCTGATTCCTCAAAGATGATACGTAGGCGTTTCACGGCTCGGTCATAGGGTGCATAATGGCCACAATGGTCACAGTGTACATGGTGTAATAAAAAAATATAATAATAAATAATCCCCAAGCAAGAAACTGGGGCAAGGGTTGCGCTTGTTGTAAACAAATATGATTTCGAAGGTTGTAATTTTGAACCCCAAATTTGATTTGTTTTTGAGCCTTTAATACCCTTTCTTTCTAGCCTGTCCAAAAACCCACATTACGGTCCAAAGAAAGACCTTCTGACCAGTCTGCAAAAGATGCCAAGTTAGACAAATGAGAGTCTTACCGGCGAACATAACATTATGTTCCACAGCAGAAAGGACTCTAATCTCCAGCAGAGAGAGTCATACCGGCAACACTCCAAATCCCCAGCTGGAAAGTGATACAAATGAGAGAGTCTTATCGGTGAAAATATTCACGGACACCATAAGGCGATGAAAGCTGAGAGAAAAACCAAAATGAGAGAGACTTGATAGTGAAAACCCTTCGGGCACTACAAGTCGAATAAGATTGAGAATCAGATGGGGAATTTCCAATTGAAGGTCTTGAAAGACGATTGACGACGGAAGATAGGCCACAAATGCATGCCATGACCATTAGAGTCGGTGTCTGCGTTTGATAGGTTTTTATTTATAGTTTCTTTTGTTACAGAGTCATCTTTTTCATTTGTCTTTTATTCTGTTCCCTTTTTATCTTTTTCCTTTCATAGAAAAACTCCCCAATAGAGTCTGTCTGGTCAAAACAAGTGTGAATTGACTTCAAAATATGCCATCAGCTTTCCAATTATGCAAGATAAGATCTGACTAGTACATCCAAGTGGTATAGTCAGCGAGGAACAAACGCGAGGCCAGTGTCAAAAAAAGATATCCCCAGCAAAAGGGAATTGACAAAAGGATTGACAAGTGTCAAGAGGGATACCCTTGCCGAAATCAAAGGTTATAAACCTCAAGGCCAAGGCCCGTTGAACAAAGCAAGGAGAGCAGTGAGCATGATTTGGGGAAATTCATACTAGACTAAAAGGTCGGGGAAATGCCAGTTTCCGAGCTATGCCACAAAAGAAGAGGGATATCCCCAGCAGAAAGGGATTATCCCCAGCAAATAATATCATCCCCAACAAGTTGTGGAGCGCAGAGCAAGGAAGGAGAAAAGGAAAAGCCATCCCAGTAGGAGTATCACAACCAACCACCACGTTTTAAACTAACAAATTTTGTTTGATTTGAAACAGGTAAAGGAAATGGCATTGATGACAGAAATGCATGCCATAAGGGAGACTGTCAAACTGGGGCAGAAAATTTTCCTTTCATTTGGAAAATTTTCTGGAAGTCAGGTACCCATTCGAGGAAGAATAAAGATAGCACCAGTCTCAAGGGAAGTGGTATTTGAACCAGTGTTGCCCCAACATAATAAGTTTAAATGGAGGAAGTATTCCCCAGCAGACAGAATAAAGGGATGACACTTGTGCTCAGAAAAGCAAAAAGCCATTATCATCCCCAGCAGCTTCCAGAAGAATGAAGCATCGACTTGAAGGGATAAAATTCCCCAGCAGCGTTATCCTCAACAACGTTATCCCGAGAAGATAACACTTTTATCCCCAGCAGTGTTGAAAAAAAAAACGAAAAAAAGAAAAAGAAAAAAAGGGAAGTAGTTTGCAGAGGAATGAAACATCCTACTCAAAAAGAAGTAATTTTGGAAGGAATAAGCTAACATATTTACTCAGCAGAGTTATCCACAGCAGTTTATTCCCAATGGATCATCGAGATGTAGAAGCATCCTCGACAGAGTTTCGGGCAACCCAGAGTGGGTAAGGAAGAAAAGGAAGAGTCATCCCCATCAAAATAATCCCCAGCAGTTTCGAGGGAAGACAACACAGGTAAGTAAATAATTCAGGAAGAAGGAAATGGTTCACGCATAGGAGACCCATTTCCTCCTAAGTTTAGTTTCACCCATAGGAGATGCATTTCCTCCTAAGTTTGTTTTTACCCATAGGAGAGGCATTTCCTCCTAAGTTGTTGTTGAACCAATAGGAGAGGCATTTCCTCCTAAGTTTGTTTTCACCCATAGGAGAGACATTTCCTCCTAATTTTTTTTTTATCCATAGGAGATGCGTTTCCTCCTAAGTTTACTTTTACCCATAGGAGACGCATTTCCTCCTAAGTTTAGTTTCATTCATAGGAGATGCATTTCCTCCTAAGTTTAGTTTCACCCATAGGAGATGCATTTCCTCCTAAGTCTGTTTTTACCCATAGGAGAGACATTTCCTCCTAAGTTGTTGTTGAACCAATAGGAGAGGCATTTCCTCCTAAGTTTAGTTTCACCCATAGGAGATGCATTTCCTCCTAAGTTTGTTTTTACCCATAGGAGAGGCATTTACTCCTAAGTTGTTGTTGAACCAATAGGAGAGACATTTCCTCCTAAGTTTGTTTTCACCCATAGGAGAGGCATTTCCTCCTAAGTTTTTTTATCCATAGGAGATGCGTTTCCTCCTAAGTTTACTTTTACCCATAGGAGACGCATTTCCTCCTAAGTTTAGTTTCATTCATAGGAGATGAATTTCCTCCTAAGTTTAGTTTCACCCATAGGAGATGCATTTCCTCCTAAGTCTGTGTTTACCCATAGGAGAGACATTTCCTCCTAAGTTGTTGTTGAACCAATAGGAGAGGCATTTCCTCCTAAGTTTAGTTCCACCCATAGGAGATGCATTTCCTCCTAAGTTTGTTTTTACCCATAGGAGAGGCATTTACTCCTAAGTTGTTGTTGAACCAATAGGAGAGGCATTTCCTCCTAAGTTTGTTTTCACCCATAGGAGAGGCATTTCCTCCTAAGTTTTTCTTATCCATAGGAGATGCGTTTCCTCCTAAGTTTACTTTTACCCATAGGAGACGCATTTCCTCCTAAGTTTAGTTTCATTCATAGGAGATGAATTTCCTCCTAAGTTTAGTTTCACCCATAGGAGATGCATTTCCTCCTAAGTCTGTTTTTACCCATAGGAGAGACATTTCCTCCTAAGTTTAGTTTCACCCATAGGAGATGCATTTCCTCCTAAGTTTGTTTTTACCCATAGGAGAGACATTTCCTCCTAAGTTGTTGATGAAATCAGGAGTCCGCCTGGAGAATAGAGACATTCAATTTCAAATTTAGCAATCAGGAGTCCGCCTGGAGAATAGAGACATTCAATTTTGAATTTAGCAATCAGGAGTCCGCCTGGAGAATAGAGACATTCAATTTCAAATTTAGCAATCAGGAGTCCGCCTGGAGAATAGTGACATTCAAATTTCAAATTTAGCAATCAGGAGTCAGCCTGGAGAATAGAGACATTCAATTTTAAATTTAGCAATCAGGAGTCCGCCTGGAGAATAGAGACATTCCATTTCAAATTTAGCAATCAGGAGTCCGCCTGGAGAACAGAGACATACTTTTCAAGTTTGACGTCAGGAGTCTGCCTGAAGAACGGAGACATACAGTTTAAATTTCAAAAGTCAGGAGTCCGCCTGGAGAATAGAGACATTCAAATTTCAAATTTAGCAATCAGGAGTCCGCCTGGAGAATAGAGACATTCAATTTCAAATTTAGCAATCAGGAGTCCGCCTGGGGAATAGAGACATTCAATTTTAAATTTAGCAATCAGGAGTCCGCCTGGAGAATAGAGACATTCCATTTCAAATTTAGCAATCAGGAGTCCGCCTGGAGAACAGAGGCATACATTTCAGTCTTTACATTTCAAGCATCGAAGTTGGGAGCCCGCCCAGATAACAGAGGCATACATTTCAGTCTTTACATTTCAAGCATTGAAGTTGGGAGCCCGCCCAGATAACAGAGGCATACATTTCAGTCTTTACATTTCGAGCGTTAAAGTTGGGAGCCCGCCCAGATAACAGAGGCATACATTTCAGTCTTTACATTTTAAGCGTTGAAGTTGGGAGCCCTCCCAGATAACAGAGTCATACATTTCAGGCTTTACATTTCAAGCATTGAAGTTGGGAGCCCGCCTAGATAACAGAGGCATACATTTCAGTCTTTACATTTTAAGCGTTGAAGTTGGGAGCCCGCCCAGATAACAGAGGCATACATTTCAATCTTTACATTTTAAGCATTGAAGTTGGGAGCCCTCCCAGATAACAGAGCATACATTTCAGTCTTTACATTTCGAGCGTTGAAGTTGGGAGCCCGCCCAGATAACAGAGGCATACATTTCAGTCTTTACATTTTAAGCGTTGAAGTTGGGAGCCCGCCCAGATAACAGAGGCATACATTTCAGTCTTTACATTTCAAGCGTTGAAGTGGGGAGCCCGCCCAGATAACAGAGACATACATTTCAGTCTTTATATTTCAAGCGTTGAAGTTGGGAGCCCGCTCAGATAACGAGGCATACATTTCAGTCTTTAGATTTTGAGCGTTGAAGTTGGGAGCCCGCCCATATAACAGAAGAATACATTTCAAGATCAAGTCAAAGGACAATAAAACAGAGGGTTTACAACAGGAATCCCCAGCAGGAAACAATAAAAATCCCCAGCACCGGGAAGCAGAAGGTTGCAACAAGAGGTCTCAGTACAAACTCAAGTGCATGTGTCAAAAAAGAAGAAAAGCACCGGAAAAAAATGCAAGCAGACAAGAAAGCAAGGCAACAAGAAAAATTGCAGTCTAGCCTAGCTTCTTGTTTTCTTTTAAGCACGGTGTAACAAGGAGATCGGTAAGCAGTAGTAATAGCATGCAACAACAGTAACATTGCAGTCCAACGGTAGTCCCAGCTACCAAAACTTCCCGAACTACATTGACCTGATTCCTGTTTAGCCCAGGATATGTAGGAAACCTTTGAAGCAAAGGTTCGGTCAAATCTTTTTCAAAAAATGCTTCATACGGAGTACTCGGATGGGCAAAAATCGCTCGCTTTATCATTGCACGAAAACCCTTCGTGTCTTCGGGCAAAGAGGGGCAGTTGTAAGCACGTGATTTTTGCCCAATATGAGAATTACTCCCAAAAAATTCAAAAATAAAATAATTTTCCTTGGTGTGGAATTTTTGTGATATTTTGTGATATTTTGTGTAAATATTTGTATGTTTGTCTGTGCATGTTTATTTGTTAAATTATTAAAAATACAAAAATATGTCGCATTTTGCATGTAGGATTTAATTATACAATTGTTAGTAATTAAATTTGTTTTACAAAAATTAAAAATTACAAAAATAGGCATCGTTTGCATTTTTAGCATTTAATGTCCAAATATACAATTTTATGCTTAATTATTGCTTAATTATGCGTTTATTGTTAATTTGCGCTTTTATAACTTAATTTAGTTCTTAATAATAAGTTAAGTATTTTTATAATTTAGTTTTAGAGAAATAAAAGAAGAAAAGAGAGCGAAAATATAAAGAAAGTCGGAATTGGGCCTCTTCTTCGATTTCAAGCCTCAGGCCCAAAAAATGGCCCAATCTTCCCAAACGACCCAGTCCATTTCGAACTGGGTCGACCCAGTCCATAACCCAACATCCTATCATTTTTCATTTTAACAAAACAAAAACAAAACAAAAAAAGGGCCAAAAACCCTAAAACTATACTAAGTCATCCGCCACCCCCCCCCTCATTTTCCTTCTTTTTCCTCAAGCTCCAAAACACCCCATCCATGGCTGCCCCCCCCTACAAACCCCAGCCTGCAACGTCGACC
The DNA here is from genome assembly GCF_000393655.2 of Nicotiana sylvestris. Taxonomy (NCBI): domain Eukaryota; kingdom Viridiplantae; phylum Streptophyta; class Magnoliopsida; order Solanales; family Solanaceae; genus Nicotiana; species Nicotiana sylvestris. The sequence continues at coordinate 152,957,316 of NC_091059.1, forward strand.
ACCCTCCCCCACGAACACCCCCTCACGTCGTCATACTCACACACACATACACAACCAAATGACACAACCACCACGATAGTCCATTGCCCCAGCGTTGTTTCTCCATTGACGAGCTCAAGCTCGACCATGGCTACCTTTTGCTGATTTGTCTTCTCCATGGCAAGCTCGAGCTCGTCCATGGACTGCCCGCTGCTTCTACTTCAGCGTTCTCCTAGCTGCTACCTCAACATCACGTTCAAGCGACCCCAAGAACCACCAACCATTAACACCCACCAGGCTTCACTGTCGTTCAGCCATGAACGACCTTCGACAAGCAGCTGCTCCCAGCCCACATGACCCTATTGTGCACGTCGAACAGCTGAGGTTAAAACAAACCACGATGCTGCGTCGACTGTTGCTTCACTTCGGCGTCAACTCCAGTCGAGTTCGCGTACATGGATGAGTTTTGGTCTATGTCGTCGATCACTGTTCGAGTTCATCGTCGTTTGGTCGAGCTTTGGTCCAGGCTTGTCGAAACAGTCCATACATATTTCGTTCAATCCGGTTAGTAGATATTTGATTTTTTTGGTTTTTGTTCATGTTTATATGTTTTGTTGAGTTAATTTTCAGATTTCAAATGGAAGTTTAATTAGTTGTTTTTCATGTTTATTTCATATTTGTATTATTGTTTAGGTAAATATTTGGTAGTTTAATGTTTGTTAGATTCAAATTGAAATTTAATTGATTATTTCTTCAATTTGTTTCATGTTGTTATGTATTTTCTAGAAATTATTAATGTTGTTTGAATCGTTTGAATCCGTCATGTTGCTTAAAATAGAGTTTAATGCATGTTTATTCATTGTTTGAAGTTCGTCCAGTAATTTAATGCGAAGTTATGTTTTTAATCATGCATCTTTGTTATAAGTTTTGTTGGATTTAATCTAAGAAAGATTAGTTGATTATTTGAAGATTAGTGATTTGAATTGGTTTATTTGTTTTGTTTAAGTTTAATTCGAAATTTGAACAAAGTTTGTTTGTTATTGTTATTGAATGTTTTCGTTTATGTTCATACTTTGTTTGGTTGATCTTGAATCCGAAATTTGTATAGTTTGATTTCTTGTTTATCATTTATGATTATCTCTTGAATTTGTCTCATAATCTTGTTTAAGTTTTATAGGAATTGTTGGTTGTAATGCTGTTAGAATTGATTTTAAGTTCAATATTATTGAATTTAGAAATCTGAATATACTTGTTTGTTGTTGTTGTTGTTGTTGTTGAATCTGAAAATAGGTTTGTATGTTGCTAAAAATATTGTTCAATCAAATTTTAGTTGTTCTTTGTTGTGCAATTTGTGTTCATGTGATTTGTTGTTGAAATGTTGAAGAAATCATGTTCATGAAATTTGTTGTTTAAATTTGTGTAGAAATTGGTCATATTGGCTATATTTTGGTTGAGTGTGATTAATTGATTTGTTGTAGCTGATGGGGTAGTTTGGTAATTTGCAGTACGTTCAGGGGTAATTTGGTAATTTCAGTAAGGTCGGAGGGGTAGTTTAGGAATTATACATTTTGTAATTGTTTATATGAAGCATGGGGGACAAAATATAATGGGGTGGTGTGATATATTTATTTAATGTAATGGGGATGAGTGGGAAGATAAGGGGTTTGGTAGAGAAAATGGGTTGATTTTAATTGATTAAAAGATTTATGGGATGGGATATATATAGAAGTCTTGAAACTGATTTATAAGACGGAGATAAGGAGAATAACAGAGAATAAGAGAAAGAAAAAAAAAGCTGAATATTGAAGAGAGAGAAAAATTCTGAAAAATATTAAAACTTTCAAATTAAAAGAAAACTAAAAAAAATCTTCTGCTTTCTTTCATTGTTTGAAATCAGCATTAATTGTTGTTGTGTCATCAAAGCTTGAAGCTTTTGTTTTGGGATTAATACTCCACCGGTTTGCAAACTCTGTTCCTGGGTTGTTACTGTTGCTGGATTGTTGTTGTTGTGTTGTACTGTTATTACTGCTGCTGATTCTCATCTTCATTTTCTTTTGCTTCCAATATCAGGTACACAACTGAAAAGCTGGTTATTGTAATCCGAATATGAAGCATGAATACGAAAAATGAAGAGTTGAAATTCTGAATTAGCTTTAATTATATTCTGAATTTTATTTGTATGTATAAATTATTTAGCTTGCAAAAATCAGAATCATGTAGATATTTAATACATATAGTGAAACATCGGATGATAGCTTAACGGACGAACTACCTATATATTGCCTAAAAATAAATAAATGATGTAGTAACTTCGTCTAGTTAATTTGCTATTGTTGGATGATTATCATGTCTCAAAAAACACGTTAGTTTATCAAAATAGACCATTTTGGAACTTGGAAGAATGTTGTTTAATTAAATATTATTGGTCAATTTCAGCCTGTAAATAAATTAAGACATTTTTTTATTTTATTTTGTAGAGACAAATTTAATAGAGAATAATGTAGGCATTTTAGGATTGTCTTTTAAAAATAAATGAGACGAGCCTCGCCGAATAAAAAATACAAAATTGTGGGGCCCTCAATAAATATTTAATTGAGTATTTAGAATTCGGGATGGACTGTTTAGTGAATTCCACAGTCTTACCCATAAATAATAATACGCTAATCGCTTTAGGCACGATTTAATAATAATACATTCTTAAACACGGGTGCGCATTTATGCGACCCAAATCCAAATCCTAAAACATTGAATAAAAATACGTTCCGGATCGCGGGTGCATTTTATGTGACGCAATCCAAAGACATATTTTTAAACGATGTTCACATTCTTGTAAAAATAATAATAACAATTATGAAAGCGGTAAAAAGATAAAATTTGCACATAAGTTCATATTTGTATAAAATCAGATAATCAAGCCGAATATAACAGTTGAGCGACCGTGCTAGAACCACAGAACTCGGGAATGCCTAACACCTTCTCCCGGGTTAACAGAATTCCTTATCCGGATTTCTGGTGCGTAGACTGTTAAACAGAGTCATTCTTTTCCTCGATTTGGGATTAAAATTGGTGACTTGGGACACCCTAAATCTCCCAAGTGGCGACTCTGAAATAAATAAATAAATCTCGTTTCGATTGTCCTTTAATTGGAAAAACTCCCTATGCACCCCTCGCGGGGGCGGAAAAAGGAGGTGTGACACGTGCTACTCGGGATGATCAGGCACTCGCACCCCCTCCTGCAGCCGTCAGAGGCAGGGGTCGGGGCAGAAGCCGTGGACGCGCACGGGGTGCAGCCAGAGCACCTGTGCGAGCTACCGCTGAGGTACCGCCAGCAGATCCAGCTAGAGTTCAGGCACCCGACACGCCTACAACCACTACTACTCCAGCCTTTCAGGAGACATTGGCATAGTTTATGAGTATGTACACCACGCTGGCTCAGGCAGGGTTGCTTCCCTTTGCTACAGCCACATCCCAGGCCGGGGGAGGGGCACAGACTCCTGCCGACCGCACTTCTGAGCAGCGAGTGCAGGTTGAGAAGGTCCCAGAGATCATTCCTGTACAGACTACAGTTCCAGTTCAGCCCGAGGATGGGGCAGCTGCTTCTGAGGATGAGCAGCGGAGACTCGAGAGGTTCAAGAAGTATGATCCTCCGGTTTTTAGTGGACTAGCGACAGATGATGCCTTGGGATTTCTGGAGGATTGCCACCGTATTCTTTGTACTATGGGTATTACCGGATCGAGCGGGTTTTTTTTCACTACTTTCCAACTTCGGGGAGTCGCCTATGAGTGGTGGCACACCTATGAGTTAGACAGTCCAGACGAGGCTGCTTCACTGACTTGGACCCAGTTCTCAGACATGTTTTTGAGAGAGTTCGTCCCTCAGAGCCTCAGGAACGCATGGCGTGCAGAGTTTGAGCATTTGTGCTAGGGTGCTATGACTGTTTTAGAGTATGCTATATGTTACACCAGATTGGCTAGGCATGCACCAGCCTTGGTTGCTACTATCCGCGAGAGGGTTTGCCGGTTTAATGAGGGGCTTATTCCTCCCATCAGATCTAGCATGGCTCGTGAGTTGGAGATGGATATTTCTTATCAGCTGGTAGTGAGCATTGCTAGGAGGGTTGAGGGTATGCATGCTAGGGAGAGAGAGGAGAGGGAGGCCAAGAGGTCTCGTGAGTCGGGCCATTTTTCTGGTGCACGTGCCCCAGCTGCAGGTCGTCATGGTAGGGGCTATATGAGTCGCCCCGTTCATTCAGCTCTTCCAGCAGCCAGCAATGCTCCAGCTCCTCCCAGATCTCAGGAGCCATATTATACACCTCCAGTTTCTAGCGCGCCTCCTGCGCGGTGTGCTTTTAGAGGTCATCCTAGTAGACCTGGCCCTAGCCAGTCACAGCCACCACGTCCTTCCAGAGCTTGTTTCGAGTGTGGTGACACACGCCACGTGGTAAGGGATTTCCCTAGACTTGGGAGGGGTGCACCTCCACGCACTTCTCAGCTACAGCGTGCCCCGTAGAGTTCTCAGGCTATGGTTACAGCTCCAGTTGCTACCCCACCTACTCAGCCAGCTAGAGGTGGAGATCGGGGAGGTACAGGTCGCCCTAGAGGGGGAGGCCAGGCCAGATACTATGCCCTTCCTACCCGTACCGAGGTTATTGCCTCTGATTCCGTCATCACAGGTATTATACTGGTTTGTCACAGAGATACATCGGTTCTATTCGATCCAGGCTCCACTTATTCGTATGTGTCTTCTTATTTTGCTCCGCATTTGGGTGTAGCCCGAGATTCGTTGAGTTCTCCTATTTATGTATCTACTTATGTGGGAGATTCTATTGTTGTGGACCGCGTTTATTGGTCGTGTTTTGTCACTATTCGTGGTTTTGAGACTAGAGCAGACCTATTGTTGCTCAACATGGTTGATTTTGATATTATTCTGGGCATGGACTGGTTGTCGCCCCATTATGCTACTCTTGATTGTCACGCCAAGACCGTAACGCTGGCTATGCCAGGTATTCCGCGTGTTGAGTGGAGTGGTACTTTAGATCACACTCCCAGTAGAGTTATCTCTTTTTTTAAAGCTCAGCGTATGGTTGAAAAGGGGTGTGCCGCGTACTTAGCTTATGTGAGAGATGTCAGTATTGATACTCCTTCAATTGATTCAGTTCCAGTAGTACGAGATTTTCCCGATGTGTTTCCAGCTGATCTTCCAGGCATGCTGCCTGATAGAGATATTGATTTTGGCATTGATCTGTTGCCGGGCACTCAGCCCATTTCTATTCCCCCATATCGTATGGCTCCTCCTGAGTTGAAGGAGTTGAAGGATCAGTTGCAAGAATTGCTTGATAAGGGTTTTATTCGGCCCAGTGTATCGCCTTGGGGTGCTCCTATCTTGTTTGTAAAGAAAAAGGATGGTTCTATGCATATGTGTATTGATTATCGCTAGTTGAACAAAATTACAGTTAAGAACCGTTATCCTTTGCCTTGTATCTGTGATCTGTTTGACCAGCTTCAGGGTGAACGAGTGTTTTCTAAGATTGATTTGCGCTCAGATTACCTTCAGTTGAAGATTCGAGAACCAGATATCCCGAAGACTACTTTCAGGACTCGGTATGGCCATTACGAGTTCTTTGTTATGTCATTTGGGCTGACCAATGCCCCAGCAGCCTTTATGCATTTGATGCACAGTGTGTTCCGGCCATATCTTGACTCGTTCGTTATTGTCTTTATTGATGATATTCTGGTGTATTCCCGGAGTCGGGAAGATCATGAGCAGCACCTGGGAACTGTGCTTCAGACTCTGATAGAGAAGAAGTTATATGCTAAGTTCTCGAAATATGAGTTTTGGTTGGATTCAGTGGCATTCTTAGGCCACGTGATTTCGAGTGAAGGTATTCAGGTGGATCCGAAGAAGGTAGAGGCCGTGCAGAGTTGGCCCAGACCATCCTCAGCTACCGAGATCTGTAGTTTCCTTGGTTTGGCTGGCTACTACCGTCGTTTTGTGGAGGGGTTTTCATCAATTGCATCCCCTATGACCAGGTTGACCCAAAAAGGTGCTCCATTTCAGTGGACGGAGGAGTGTGAGGCGAGCTTTCAGAAGCTTAAGACAGCCTTGACCACAACCCCAATTTTGATACTGCCTATAGGTTTGGGGCCTTATATAGTCTATTGTGATGCCTCGAGGGTTGGCCTCGGAGCGGTGTTGATGCAGGATGGTAGGGTGATTGCCTACGCGTCTAGACAGTTAAAGATACATAAGAACTACCCTGTTCACGACCTTGAGTTAGCCGCCATTGTTCACGCCCTAAAGATTTGGCGCCATTACTTATATAGTGTGACGTGTGAGGTGTTCACGGATCATAAGAGTCTTCAGTATTTGTTCAAGCAAAAGGAGTTGAATTTGAGGCAGAGGAGGTGGTTGGAATTGTTGAAAGATTATGACATCACTATCTTATATCACCCGGGAAAGGCCAATGTGGTGGTCGATGCCTTGAGTAGGAAGTCAGCCAATATGGGCAGTCTTGCTTATATCCCGGTCGGTGAGAGACCGCTTGCTTTGGACGTTCAGGCTTTGGCAAATCAGTTTGTGAGGTTGGACATTTCTGAGCCTAGTCGAGTATTAGCTTGCATGGTCGCTCGTTCCTCGTTATTGTAGAATATCCGTGATTGGCAGTTCGATGATCCCCATTTGTGTGACTTGAGAGACACGGTACAACGTGGAGGTGCCAAGAAAGTGACCTTGGGAGATGATGGTGTATTGAGATTCCAGGGTCGAGTTTGTGTGCCTAACGTGGATGGGCTTTGGGAATTGATTTTAGAGGAGGCCCATAGCTCCCGGTACTCTATTCATCCGGTCGCCGCGAAGATGTATCAGGATTTGCGGCAGCATTATTGGTGGCGTAGAATGAAGAAAGATATTGTGGCATATGTGGCACGGTGTTTGAATTGTCAGCAGGTTAAGTATGAGCATCAGAGACCTGGTGGGTTGTTTCAGAGGCTTGAGCTTCTCGAGTGGAAGTGGGAGAGAATCTTTATGGACTTCGTTACTGGACTTCCGTTGACTCGAAAAAAGTTTAACGCGGTTTGGGTTATTGTTGATAGGCTGACCAAGTCAGCGCATTTTATTCCCGTTGCAGCCACCTATTCATCCGTGAGATTAGCTGAGATTTACATCAGGGAGATCGTCCGCCTTCATGGGGTGCCCATATCTATCATTTCGGACCGGGGTTCGCAGTTTACCTCGCATTTATGGAGAGGAGTTCAGCGAGAGTTAGGCACCCAGGTGTAGTTGAGCACATCATTTCATCCCCAGACGGACGGTCAGTCCGAGAGGACTATTCAGATTCTTGAAGATATGCTCCGAGCCTGTGTTATTGATTTTGGAGGCTCGTGGGACCAGTTTTTGCCTTTAGCAGAGTTCGCCTACAACAACAGCTACCAGTCTAGCATCCAGATGGCTTCGTATGAGGCGTTGTATGGTAGGCGATTTCGGTCTCCAGTTGGATGGTTTGATCCGGGAGAGGCTAGATTATTGGGTGCTGATTTGGTTCAGGAGGCCTTGGATAAAGTCCGGATTATTCAGGATAGACTTCGTACAGCTCAGTCCAGACAGAAGAGTTATGCAGACCGCAAGGTCAGAGATGTTGCTTTCATGGTTGGTGAGCGGGTATTGCTCCGTGTATCGCCTATGAAGGGCGTGATGAGATTTGGGAAGAAGGGCAAGCTCAGCCCTAGGTTCATCGGTCCATTTGAGATTCTTGATCGTGTGGGAGAGGTGGCTTATAGACTTGCCTTGCCACCTAGCTTGTCAGCTGTGCATCCCGTGTTTCATGTATCTATGCTCCGGAAGTATCACGGCGATCCATCGCACGTGTTGGATTTCAGCACTGTCCAATTGGATAAGGATATGTCATATGAGGAGGAGCCAGTGGCTATTCTAGACCGGCAGGTTCGACAGTTGAGGCCGAAGAGTTTTCCTTCAGTGCATGTTCAGTGGAGAGCTCAGCCTCCTGAGGCATCGACCTGGGAGTCCGAGTCTGATATGTGGAGCCGTTATCCTCATTTATTTCCCGACTCAGGTACTTCTTTCTTTTGCCTGTTCGAGGACGAATGGTTGTTTTAGAGGTGGAGAATATGACGACCCAAAGGGTCATCACCGTAATTCTTCCTTGTTCTGTGCTTTCGAGGCCTTGAAAATCTCGTTGTTAGTTGCCTTGATTTGCGTGCGCAGTCCGGGCGCGTAGCCGGAAAGCTTTTATGTTGAAATATGCGAATTATGTGAAAAAATTGATGAATTTTGATATTAATATGCATAATATTGACTTCGGTCAACATTTTGGTAAACGGACCCGAACCTGTGATTCGACGGTCCCGGAGGGTCCGTAGAAAAATATGGGACTTGGGAGTGTGCCCGAAATCAAATTCCGAGGTCCCAAGCCCAAGAAATGAATTTTTGTGTGAAATTGTTTTCTGAAATTAATTAAGGAAAAAGAAGAAGAAAATTGATCAGAAAACTGTGGTATCGGGCTCGTATTTTGGTTCCGACACTCGGTACGAGTCTTAAATATGTTTTAAGCACTATCTGTAAAGTTTGGATAAAAACGGACGTCATATGACGTGTTTCGGACTTAAAATGGGGAATTTGAGTTTTATGAAAGTCGAAAGAAAATCATGTGTTTCGAGGCTTGATCCTATGTATATGATGTCGTTTTGGCGATTTGATCGCACGAGTAAGTCCGTAAGGTGTTTTCGAGATCATATGAATGTTTGGTTTGGAGCCCCGAGGGCTCGGGTGAGTTTTGAGTGGGGCCCGGGAGGTCTTAGGCTTAAAAATGCAGGTTCAGATGTTGCAGGCCCCAGTGCGGCTGCGGTCATTTCTGCGCGGTCCGCGCTGGCAGCCACGCGGCCGCGGTGCTTTTCTGTGCGGTCCGCGTGGTGGATTTCAGAGGGTCGACCAGCGCGGCCGCGCACCAAATCAGTACGGTCCGCGCTGGGTGGGTTCAGAGAAAGCCCACTTCTTCCCTCCCTCGGCGCGACCGCGGTGCATTTCTGCACGGTCCGCGCCAGCCCCCAGCAAAAGTATATATATTCGGGACTTCAGTCATTTTTTCCACTTTTCAAAAACCTAAAACGTAAGAGGCGATTTTCCAAACAACTTTTCTTCTCCAAAACCATTTGTAAGTGATTTCTAACTTAATTTCTTCACTTCTTAACATCTTTTGACATGATTTCAACTTCAAATCAAAGATTTTCATGGGGAAATTGGGTGTTTTGGGTAGAACCTAGGTTTTCTACAAATTGAGAAGTTGGACCTCAATTTGGGATCCGATTTAAAAACAAAACATATATTTGGATTCGTAGGAGAATGGGTAACCGGGTTTTGGTCTGAACCTCGAGTTTCGACCACGTGAGTCCGGGGGTATTTTTTACCTTTTTGGAAAAAACCTTGTAAAAACTATTTTTATGCATTGGGGTTAGTTCCAATAGTAATTATTAATGCATTCAAGCAATTTATGACTAGATTCGAGCGGTTGGGTGGTGAATTCGAGGGGTAAAGCTATTCTAGAAGCGTGAGTTGAGTTTGGAGCATTCGAGGTAAGTGACTTGTCTAACCTTGTGTGGGGGACCTTTCCCCTTAGGATGTGCTATATTTGATAATTGAAATGCCCTGTACGTGAGGTGACGAGCGCGTACTTGAGCTAATTGTTGAAAATCCGGTTTTTCCTTAAGTATTTCAATTGAGTTCTTTTCTTGTTTTATTCTACTTGTGAATTTAGCATGTTGCTAGTCTAGAAAGGCATGTTTAGTTGACTTAATTGCCTATTTGTTTAAATTGCCTGAATTGCATTACGTGAAGCATGTTAGGCTAGAAGTAAATGTTTACTTGGTACGAAATTAACGTTTAATTTAATATTCTTGTGTTGCTGCTCTGTGTTTTAAATTGGGACTACGGGTTAGATTTCTAGGAGATTCCCCCTGCACATTTACTTTGGGACTACGGGTTAGATTTCCGGGAGATTCCCCCTGCACATTTACTTTGGGACTACGGGTTAGATTCCCGGGAGATTCCCCCTGCATGTTTACTTTGGGACTATGGGTTAGATTCCCGGGAGATCCCCGACACATATATTGAGGATACCGAGAGATCCTCGGGATACCAAGAGATCCCTAGTACATATTGAGGATACCAAGAGATCCTCGGAATACCAAGAGATCCCTAGTACTTATTGAGGATACCAAGAGATCCTCGGGATACCAAGAGATCCCTGGCTTATATTGAGGATACTGAGAGATCCTCGGGATACCAAGAGATCCCTAGTACATGTCGAGGATACTAAGAGATCCTCGGGATACTTAGAGATCCCCAGTTACTTTCCTTATGGCTTGCTTTCATCATTGTTTCCGTTATTGTACTCTTATTATCCTGCATAGATTCTTACTGTAGGTTCTCAATTGCACTTCTTATCTTATCCTGACATCTTTATATTTTATATAACCTCAGTAGGGCCCTGACCTTCCTCGTCACTACCCAATCGAGGTTAGGCTTGGCACTTATTGAGTACCGCTGTGGTGTACTCACGCCTCTTCTGCGCATGTTTTCATGTGCAGATCCAGGTACCTCTACTCAGGCGCACTATCAGTGAGGCAGGAGGACTACGGAGACTTCGAGGTAGATCTGTTGCGTCCGCAGACCGACGAGTCTCCCTCTTTATTCTATCTTTAGTACTTAGTTCTCTTTCCTTCCGTTTGTTAGATATTCTGGAGTTTGGAGCCTCACTATACATTTCTGTAGCCTATGTTTTCCCGTGAGTTTCCGAGTTTTGGGATTGTTTTAGTCTTGAGATATTGAGTCATATATGCCGAGCGGCATTCAGTACAATTTCCTTTTTAGATAATTAAATATGGTATTCTATTTTTCCGCAATTATTATGTATCCGCAAGTGTTAGGCTTACCTGGTCACGGAGACTAGGTGCCGTCATGACATGTTCACGGTTGGTGAACTAGGGTCGTGACATCTTCTTTCTCAGAATACTCAATCTCTCCCCACTCGCCGCTCTCTTTTTTCTCCCTAAAAATTACAGAATTATTTTGTACACATTTGTGTTAATTGCTTTTGAGCACAAGAGCTCTTTAATCCTCACATTCTATGTCAATTAGGTTTCGAATTATGAGTTAATTGACGAAAAGAGGTTAAGGAACCACAATAAATTTGGCCTATCGGTCCAGAAACTATTAGATCTGGCTTAAAACTATCAAATCTTGCCTAGAAGAGCATCTCAGACGGCCTCGTCTCGTATTTTCTTATTTTTCCCAATTTTTATATCATCCTTTGCTACTGGTGGAGCCCAGATTTGAATGCCAAAACCTCGCCGGAAAATTTCAACACCAGCCGCCACTCAAAAATACAAAGTAGTGATGGATAGAAGATGTTTTCTAGTGTAAATATTGTATGGGTAATGTTTATACACACTTATACAATATTGTATAAGGTTGTATAAGTATGTATATCTGCATACAATGTTGCATAATTATCTATGTTGTAGACATGTGATTTTTGACCCTGCCAAAGATTTTACATATTTTAGTATTTAAATATTTAATTTAGGCCTAATATTATTATTTTAACTAGTTTTGATTCTTTTACTTTATTTTAAGACCAAAAACTGTAAAATTACAAAAATAGTTCCATATTTCCCTATTTAATGCACGTATTAGATATTTTTAGAAGGATAATATTATTTTAAACCAACTTTATTTTAATTTAAAAATTGAACACTACAAAAATAGTTTCAACTTTAATTTTAATTTTATTTGAATATTAATATTTTATTAAAATCAATCAGTAACAGTAATTTTATATTTTTATAAGTATTCATATTACTTTAAAAAAAACAAATTGAATTTTCAGCTTTCTTAGCTCAATTTTTATAGGAAACTAGAGCCCGATTTTGAAGCCCAAATCTTGTTAGCCCATACCCCATTTCCCTTAAGGAGATAAAAAAAAGGCTAATCACCTAATAACCCTAAGAGAACAAGACTAGCAGGGAGGACCCTTTCTAGAGGACGGATTCGCCGTTGCTCCCTTTCCTTATCCAACACCCTAGTTGAACCCTAGAGGACTCCACTCAGCCATCGCCACCCGCCAGACCTCACGTCAACCAACTAACGAGTCCTGCTTCTTCATCTTCTACTTCACCCCTACACCCTTAGAACCAATAAATCGACCCCAAAACGCCAATCTCCACTAACGCACCAACCAATCGCCATCAACAAGAACACCCATAGAGCCACAGCCGTCCTCACCGGATCCATCGAGAGAGCACGTATACACAATCGAAAACCCCAAAAAAAAAAAGCAAAAAAAAAAAACGGCAGAAACAGAGACGAAGAAGATGTTTTAGAGGATTGATTCAAAATGTGGTTAGGAAGGATACTGGTATAATTGGAAGTTATATTAGTTCTCAACTCATAATCAAATAGTCAATTGGGTTTCACTAGAATCAATCTCCATCAGTTGATTTCTCGGTTCCGTCAGTGAATTCCAATCCTGGGTCCCTGTTCATGGTTCAAGGATTTGGGGAGCAATATTTCAAATTTCATTTGGCAAAATACATTGAGGTCTATTCTTTTCCTCTATCTCATTAGTTTGCTCAATATGTTTTGGAAGTTTATTTAGTTTGTTTGTGTGATGATGAATTTTTTGCCGAATATGAAATTGCTCTAATCAAGCTTTGTTTGGAATTTAAATGGTTGATTGTTAGATTAGTTATTGTAATTAAATTAAAGGATATTGATGATGTGAATTAGAAGTAGTGTACTGGGTCGTGGGGTTGAGAACTTGAAACTAAAAAGGTAATTTTTATCTACTTTACTCATTGTCACATTTTTACGTTCTTATTTCATGTTTTTTCGCTAGTATTATGTGTAGACCGATCACACTTGTTTAGTCAAGCCTTAGAATTTTTGTTAGTTTTGAGGAGATATGTCGTTCCCTTAGTTAAATTTATCCGAGAAATGCCCCGAAGTATTTGTATGTATTTTATTCCGGGGAATGCCCCGTAGTATTCTGTAATTGGAGTCCGAAAGTGAACTCGTATTACTTTTATTCTTATTTTATTTTTATTTTTATCTTTCTTTTATTAGGTGGAAACAATATTGAGCCTCTTTTGATTGTTTATTTATTTATTTTTGTATGTTTTTACCTCAATTCGAATATTTTAAAAGCCGACTAGATCAAGTATGCAACCGTACTAGTGATGGGACTTGGGAGTGCCTAACACCTTCTCCCCGAGTCAAATGAACTCCCTTACCCAAATCTCTGGTGCAGACTTAGTTTTGGAGATCAAGTGTTTTGAAAGGAAAAATCATTTTTTTTAAAACGGTGACCTGACACCGAAATCAAATGTCAGGTGGTGACTCTGAGTTAATCCTTTTGAACACCAAAATTTTGTCACTTTCTAATTGAAAACCCTTTTGAGCTTTACTAAATCTTTTTTATTATTTTAAGAGGGTTAGTGAAGTTTGTAAAAAAAAGGAGTGTGACATCTCTGGCGACTCCGCTGGGGAGTTGCAGGTTCGAGCTAGTGCTTGATATTGTTGGTTTTTTTATTCGGTTGAGGTTTTTATGTGTTTTGTTTGCTTTATATGATTTTTATTTTGTTTATGTCGTTTATTATTTGCTAGCTTCTCATTTGTTTACAGTTTTTTCTTTATGTGTTACTGCTTCATAAGCTGTCATCATTTGCATAACCCCGAGTCTTCTTTCTACAACAAGTCTTCCGGAGTACGTTTGAGCGTACACGGCCTTTTGTGAGTCACCCGTGTCTTTAGGGGGGTGGCGTGGGAGCGTGGAGTGGGCGGACAGCTAGAGCAGCCGCCATTGACCACGTGCCGCCCCGAATTGCCTTGTCTAGTGAACCCAAACCGTAGGTCATCCTTTAGGTCATGCTTATGTGCATCATATCATTTAAACCTATCAGGGTTCGGTCCCTGGCACCGTGTCCCATTGTAGGAGGCCTATCCAAATTATGTCAAAATGGGCTTATGGCCCAAAAAGGCATTTAATCATCTCTATGTGCTACATGATGCATCTCTTTAGAGGTAAATGGGTCATTTGGCAGACCAAGGATATTTGAGGGTGAAATATAAAATGAAGCAAGCAGGGCCCACTCGCATTTTTCTTTCATAGTCTTTCAAAAATTAAAAAAAAATTGAAAATAGAAAATCAAAAAGATTTTACACTTTTCCATCATTTTCCAAAAATTCAAAAAAAATTGAAAATAGAAAATTCAAAAAGATTTTACACTTTTCCATCATTTTCCAAAAATTCACAAAAAATGAAAATAGAAAATTCAAAAAGATTTTACACTTCTCCATTATTTTCCAAAAATTCAAAAAAAAATGGAAAAGAAAATTCAAAAAGATTTTACATTTTCCGATCATTTTTTCAAAAATTCAAAAAAGGGAGAAAAAGAAAATCCAAAAGATTTTATATTTTCCTTCATTTCTCAAAAAGACAATAAATATGGTTTTTCCAAATTAGTTGCCTTTTTTTAAAGGCTTTCTCCCATGTCCAATCTTCCCGAACTACGCGAACTTGATTCTCGTCTCTCGGGGCGAGATACGTGGGCAACCCACATAGGATCCGTCTTCCTAGTGAATCTTAGGTTTTTGGTTTCGCGGGGTATTAGCCAAATCTTGCATGACTAGCCATTTTTTGCCACATCGGCCATTCTTGCAAAATGGGGTCATTTTCGCAAAAGTGGTTCAATAACCCATGTCTTAGGATCTTGATCCACAACTAGGTATCATATTACTTTAAGGTCCATCCTTTTTGAGTTTGCACCTTTGGCCACTTCTGGCCATATCGGCTGTTTTTTGCAAAATGGGTCATTTCTGCAAATTAATTTCGGGCCATGATTATTGGGAGTGTGAATCCATGTAAGCCTTAGTGAGGTATTTCTATATCTGAGTAGTCACCCTTGTTGATTTTGCACTTATAGCCACCCTGAGCCACATAGGTCATTTTGCAAAAAATAGCCCAATTATGCCTTGCATGTGTCCAATAGGAGATTCCATGGTGTCTTGAGTCATTGATCTATTTGGTCCTATTTTTCTCATTCAGGTGTGGATCTACGTACCAGGACTCGAGCATGACAGATATCCCAGGACAATTGCATCAAGAGCTATTTGAGGAGATTGTTTATATTTTGAGCCTGTTTTTGAGACTTTTAGGTGGTTTAAGAGTTTGTCTAGTCTTTTGTTATCCTACTTCCTATGATGTATTTGAAAACCAAAAATATTTGTAAATGAAAAATTCAAAAAGATTTTGTTTCTTAATTTATTTTGTCCATTACTTTTCCAGAACTACGCTTGATCTGATTCATGAGGGACATGATACGTAGGCAACCTACATAGGGTTCGATCGAATCATCTTTTAAAAACAAAAAAAACAACCAAAAAAAACAAAGAAAAAAAGAGATGAAATTGTGCATGTGAAAAATGAGAGGAAAGAAAAGAGTGGCAATTAAAAAGAAAAAGAGAGGAAGGAAAATGAGCAAGCAAAGAAGTGCAAGAAAAGAAAGAAAAGAGAAGATTGAAATGAACAAAATTGGAATGATGCCAAATGACCTTGTGACCCTTGAAGTCATTCTAGAACAGTTAATTGTTGCTAGGTGCATTGCACGCAATGTGATATTTCTATCTGATAAATGCCCTAACGCTAACATGTTGACTTTGTTTTGCTCCTTTTGTTACTTTCATTGTTCTTGTAACAGAGGGTGGTTAGTTTGTGGTACTTTGGCAATTCACCCATACAACACAAGGTCAAAGAGCAAGGAAGCCATGGCTAGCAAAGAAATAGACACTGGGGTTGTAGACCCACCAAGGGAGTTTGTGGAGTCGGAGTCAGAAATTGAAAGAGGAGGTCCAAAGGTTGAAAGAACAGATGGCAGAAATGTATCAGTCTTGGATCAGGGGGCATCCTCCACCTTCAGTCCCCACTAACTACACTGAAAACCCTGCAACTATCCCACCACTATCACAAGCCCAGGTTCCCACTGCTGCTGATATCTCCCCACAACCTTTTCACACTCCACCCCTCAAAAGCACATCATATCCCGCTCATTTGACCACTCGTATTTTTGTATCTCATCCACCAGCTACTCTTCCTCGATCCTCTAGCGAGACTGTTTTCAAGTCCTCGATGCCCAAGGATAGAGACCCAAGGAAAGTTTTAGGGAGTTTTGGTTCAGATGGAACGAACAAGTTGCTGGGATCAGTCCTCCAATTGATAGAAAAAATGTTGTCGAGCCCAGCGAACGACAGGATCCAGTAGGCATTTCTGCTAAATGCTTTTAGCCTCAATACAGACCCTATAAATATCCTTGTACTCCAGATAATCCTCACCAATGCTACTTTCCTCCACAAAATCCCCAAAGTCATACCTCATCTTCCCAGTACTCTATCCACAATGCACTGTCGTATGCTCCACACCCACAAAACTCGCAACAGTTTGCACCCACCTCTACAAGCATATCAACCCCCTACCCGAAAGAGGTTCCAACCAAGGCCGAAGTACAAAATGAGAAAGCAGCAGCAAAGAGAAAAGTCTTTCACTCCTATTGGAGAATCATGTGCCAGTTTGTTCCAAAGGCCGAGGCAATTGGACATGTTGAAGCCGATTCAGATAAAAATGTCGAAGCTCCTTCCAAAGAATTTTAATTTTTCTAAAAGGTGCGCATATTGCTCTAATGCCCTGGGGCACAGCATAGAAAAGTATTGGCATCTAAAAAGAGCAGTCCAGAAGCTTATTGATGCAGGTGACATTACCGTGCAAAATCCAAATGCAACAGATACTAGCCAAAGTCCATTGCTTGTTCATAATAAGACGCATGTGGTGGGCATGAATTGTATGGACAAGGAATATAAGAACACTTCTGAATCCCTTGGAGAACCACTTATCGCAAAGTTTTCAACGCTATCAGTCTCGGTTCCAAAGGTTGATCGTAAGGACGAGTTGGCAAAAAGGACCCAAAAGCTATTTGCTAAGGTCAACGTGATGGAAATTGGTCCAAGTAATTTTGATGTGCAGTCCAGTGGCTAAGATGTCGAGCTTGGTAATTGGAAAGACTCCTTTCTTGTCTAGCTAGGGAGGAGTTTTGGTGGTTTATTTTGTTGTCAATACTATTGTCCGGGTTATTTCAGGGTTGTAATCTGGATATTGTCTTGTGGCTCAAACCCTTCTTCTTCTTATTTTGTCTAGTTTGTTTAGTTGTAGTAACTCGTCTAGTATTATTTAGGATTGTTCCAGGGTTGTAACCCATGTCTATTTTGTTTGTCTTGTTCAAACGCTTTTCATCATCTGTCTAATGCAATCTCCTATTTTCTGTTAATTCTAATAAGTTTTTGTTTAGGTCATTTTTCCTTTTATAGTTCTTTTCATGCCGACTCTAGAGACATGACATGCACGCATAATTCTCAGCCTGATCTTGAAAGTTAGTATAATCATGAAGTAATGGCACAGTTTTGATTATGATAAAAGGATGCGTTTGAGGAAATAATTAAAGTTTCACGCATTCTGAGATGACATGAACTTTGAATTGAATGAAACTGAGGCAGTAAGTCTGGGAAATTAAGAGGTTGATAAGAGCATACAACAAGGAAATGTCTCTCAAGCAGTTTGAGGTAAATCAGTCAGTGCTGAAATGCATTCTTCCACATCAAGATAAGGTTGAGTCAAGTCTGCTTCGAACTGGCAAGGGTTGTTCATTAGGACACATGTATTGCCCATTGACATTTTTTGTTTGTGTTGATGTTATCAATAGATACTATGTATGATTTATTTGCTTATCTTCAATTGCATGTTTATACTTGGCATTTTAAAGTTTGGTATGATGAAGGCATTTTATTCTGCTACACAAACACTTTTATCCTTTACTACCCATTTTGAGCCCTAATTTTTGTTTCATACCCCTCTTTTGGAATCAGAAATAGAGCTAAGAACTAGAAAAGGAAAAGAAAAAGAGAAAAAGAAGAAAAAAGGAAAAGAGAAAAAGAAAAAAAAAAGAAGAAAAAGGAAAAAGAAAAGAAAAAAAGAAAAAAAAGAGGAAAAAAAAGAAAGAAAAGGAAAAAAAACTAACTTTGTGTTTGAACTACGTTTGACCTGATTCTTGTCACCACAAGATACGGAGGCAGCCTTACGGTTCGATCACACCAAATAAAATATTTCATAATCCCCGAAGTTAAGAGTGGGGCAGAATTTCTTAGAAATCCCCCAAAAAAATCCTCAAACTCCAAGAAACTGGGGCAGAAGTTTTAATTTTGCCAAAAGGCCTGATTCCAAAAGTTGTAATTTTGAACCCTTTTCATCTTAAATTTTTTTGAGCCTTCATACCATCCTTTCTTTCCAACCCTGTCCAAAAACCTACATTACGGTCCAAAGAAAGACCTTCTGACAAATCTTTGAGGATGTCAAATCAAGTGTGTGGTGAAAGTATGATTTTCCTGCATCATGGGTAATACCTTTGTTCTTAGCACAATGAGAGAAAATGATAAAATGAGAGAGTCTTATCGGTGAAAACCATCAGGGGCACCGTAAGGCGACGATGAGTTGATAAAAGAGCAAAATGAGAGAGGCTTGATGGTGAAAACCTTCAGGGCACTACAAGTCAACTGAGGATTGTAGATCAAATGGGACAATTGAAATGATGAAGCCCAGTTTCACAGTGAAGAGGTATAATAAGAGTTGAATATTAGACTTGCTTGAGAAATTAGGCCACTTAATCCAAAGGTGCATGTCATGGTCATTAAAGTTGGTATCCACATCTGATAAGTTTCTACTTTGTAATTTTCTTGTTAGGTATCATCTCTTTTTCTTGTCCCTTATATTGTTCCTCTTATTTTGTTTGAGTCTCTTCTTGAGTCTGTTTGGTCAGAACAAGTGAGAAATGACTTCAAAATTTGCTACCAGCTTTCCAATTGCACAAAACGAATTTGGCTAGCACATCAAAGTGGCATATGTTAGGAAAAAGTGGTATGCGCATTGAGTTGGTAACAATCAACATGCTTAGGGATTCATGTGAAATGAGAGGGTTCGATAAATGTCAATTCATGAGCAAAATGCAATAGATAGAGGATATTGGGATCGAATGGATCAGAGGTGTTTTTTGTGATAAAGGTTGAAAGAAAATGGGTAGTTGATAACAGTCAAGGTCGTCCAAGTTGAAATCTAAGTTATCTTGGCAAGTGTAGAAGCAGCCGCCCTCAAGGTCAAGGACACAAACTAACCACCACATTTAAACTCACAAGTTTTCTTTGTTTGAAACAGGAACAAAGCAATGCAAGCAAATTGGTTGAAAAACAAGAAAGAAAAAAAAGAAAAGAGAGAAAAGAAAAGAAAGAAAAAGGAAAAAGAAGAATAAGAGAAGAGTCGACAAAGGGAAGTTTCTCAAATCTTTTCCCTTACCTATCTTGCTAGTGCGCATAAAATATTGCCATTGCTCTTCACATTTTTCCTCCTAGTAAAAGTCCTATTCTGATGGATTTTCTTCTCAATAAAATCTTAGTCTGATGAATCTTTCTCCTAAGATAGAAGACCTAGTCTGATGAATTTTCTCCTAGGATCAAAATCTTAGTCTGATGAATCTTCCTCTTAAGATAACAAAAAGACCTAGTCTGATGAATTTTCTCCTAGGATCAAAATCTTAGTCTGATGAATCTTTCTCCTAAGTAACAAAAAAAACCTATTCTGATGAACTTTCTCCTAGGATCAAATTCTTATTCTGATGAATCTTTCTCTTAAGATACAAAAAAGAAGAAGAAAAAGACCTAGTCTGATGAACTTTCTCCTAGGATCAAAATCTTAGTCTGATGAATTTTTCTCCTAAGATAAGAAAACCTAGTCTGATGAACTTTCTCCCAGGATCAAAATCTTAGTCTGATAAATCTTTCTTCTAAGATAGAAAACCTAGTCTGATGAATTTTCTCCTAGGATAGAAATCTTATTCTAATGAGGTTTTCTCCTAAGATAGAAGACCTAGTCTGATGAACTTTCTCCTAGGATCAAAATCTTAGTCTGATGAATTTTCTCCTAAGATAAAAAAACCTAGTCTGATGAACTTTCTCCTAGGATCAAAATCTTAGTCTGATGAATCTTTCTCCTAAGTAACAAAAAAACCTAGTCTGATGAACTTTCTCCTAGGATCAAAATCTTAGTCTGATGAATATTTCTCCTAAGATAGAAGACCTAGTCTGATAAATTTTCTCCTAGGATCAAAATCTTAGTCTGATGAATCTTTCTCCTAAGATAACAAAAAGACCTAGTATGATGAATTTTCTCTTAGGATCGACGTCTTAGTATGATGAATCTTTCTCCTAAAATAACAACAAAAAGAAAAAAAAAAGAAAGAGAGGGACTTAGTCTGATGAATTTTCTCCTATGATCGAAATCTTAGTCTGATGAATCTTTCTCCTAAGATAGTAGACCTAGTCTGATGAATTTGCTAGTCAAATGTTCTTGGTTTTACTCACAGGAGATGCACATCCTAGTCAAGTCTTTAGTTTTGCTCTCATCATTGCATCAATAACATAGGTGATTTACAGTTTTGCTAACAACTCATAAATCTTCCTAGTGCAAACTGGGGCAGAAAATTTTGATTGTTTTGTTGTTTTGACTGCAGGCACACACCTGGAGAATGAGGGAATTCTTTTCAGAGCTACTTCAAATTTTAAGTCAGTAGCAGGCGCCCGCATGAAGAACAAGGGAATGTCATTTCAGAATTCAATTCAAGTTAGAAGTAGTAGAAGCTCGCGGCAAGAATGCGAGTCAATAATCTGAGATGACCAGCAGAAGTAGTCTCAATCCAAAAAAAAAGAAAAAAAAAAGAAGTGAACCCAAAACGCAGAAGCAAAGAAAAATGTGAACTGCTCAAGACATGGTGGAAGTCACGAGCGCTACATGTCCGGTTTTGATCCGAAAAGCTTAAGAAGAATGAACTAGCACCTGCAGCTAGCAAGCGTCAAGGTTCAAATTTAAAGTCTGCATGAAAAATCATTCAAGACTCAAGATCAAGCTTCAAAAGACTTATAGATATGAATCTTTTAATTCATAGTTGACATGCCTAGTTAGTCTTTTTTATTTTTGATTTTGATGTAATAACAGGACCTCAGACCGGAACCTCGACGACACCTCAATCGGCTCTCCACCTCGGTACACTCCATCACTGTTCCAACTTCTGAACTACACGTGGTCTGATTCCTTTATAGCCAAGGATATGTAGGCAACTCAGATACCAGAGCTCGGTCACATTCTCCTTCCTCTTAGTTTTTGGTCTCCCTAATAAGGGTCGGGTCAAAAAACATGTCTAGTCATTCTTTATCTGAAAACACTTCGTATTTCCAGTCAAAGAGGGGCAGCTGTAGACATGTGATTTTTTACCCTCCCCAAGATTTTATATATTTTAGTATTTAAATATTTAGTTTAGGCCTAATATTGTTATTTTAACTAGTTTTGACTCTTTTACTTTATTTTAAGGCCAAAAACTGAAAATTACAAAAATAGTTCCATATTTCCCTATTTAATTCACGTATTAGATATTTTTAGAAGGATAATATTATTTTAAACCAAATTTATTTTAATTTAAAAATTGAACATTACAAAAATAGTTTCAACTTTAATTTTAATTTTATTTGAATATTAATAATTTATTAAAATCAATTAGTAAGAGTAATTTTATATTTTTATAAGTATTCATATTACTTTTTAAAAAAAACAAATTGAATTTTCAGCTTTCTTAGCTCAATTTTTGTAGGAAACTAGAGCCCAATTTTGAACCCCAAATCTTGTTAGCCCATACCCCATTTCCCTTAAGGAGATAAAAAAAGTCTAATCTCCTAATAACCCTAAGAGAACAAGACTAGCGGGGAGGACCCTTTCTAGAGGACAGATTCGCCGCTGCTCCCTTTCCTTCTCCAACACCCTAGCTGAACCCTAGAGGACTCTACTCAGCCATCGCCACCTGCCAGACCTCACGTCAACCAACTAACGAGTCTTGCTTCTTCATCTTCTACTTCACCCTTACACACTCTTAGAACCAATAAATCGACCCCAAAACGGTAATCTCCACTAACACACCAACCTGCCGCCATCAAAAAGAACACCCACAGAGCCACAGCCGTCCTCACCAGCTCCACCGGCGAAGCACGTATACACAATCAAAAAACCCAAAAAAACAAGCAAAAAAAGCGACAGAAACAGAGACGAAGAAGATGTTTTAGAGGATTGATTCAAAATGTGGTTAGGAAGGATACTAGTATAATTGGAAGTGATATCAGTTCTCAACTCATAATCAAATAGTCAATTGGGATTTTCACTTGAATCAATCTCCATCAGTTGATTTCTCGGTTCCGTCAGTGAGTTCCAATCTTGGGTCCCTGTTCATGGTTCAAGGATTTGGGGAACAATATTTCAAATTTCATTTGGCAAAATACATTGAGGTCTATTATTTTCCTCTATCTCGTTAGTTTGCTCAATATGTTTTGGAAGTTTATTTAGTTTGTTTGTGTGATGATGAATTTTTTACCGAATATGAAATTGTTCTAATCAAGCTTTGTTTGGAATTTAAATGGTTGGTTGTTGGATTAGTTATTGTAATTAAATTAAAGGATATTGATGATGTGAATTAGAAGTAGTGTACTGGGTCGTGGGGTTGAGAACTTGAAACTAAAAAGGTAATTTGTATCTGCTTTACTCATTGTCACATTTTTACGTTCTTATTTCTTGCTTTGTCCGCTAGTATTATGTATAAGCCGATCACACTTGGGTAGGCAAGCCTTAGGATTTTTGTTAGTTTTGAGGCGATAGGTCGTTCCCTTAGTTAAATTTATTCGGGAAATGCCCCGAAGTATTTGTATATATTCTATTCCGGGGAATGCCCCGTAGTATTCTATAATTGGAGTCCAAAAGTGAACTCGTAGTACTTTTATTCTTATTTTATTTTTATTTTTATCTTTCTTTTATTATGTGGAAACGATCTTGAGCCTCTTTTGATTGTTTATTTATTTATTTATTTGTGTATTTTTACCTCAATTCGAATATTTTAAAAACCGACTAGATCAAGTATGCAATCGTACTAGTGACGGGACTTGGGAGTGCCTAACACCTTCTCCCCGAGTCAAATAAACTCCCTTACCCAAATATCTGGTGCAGACTTAGTTTTGGAGTCTCAAGTGTTTTAAAAGGATTTTTTTTTTTTAAAATCGGTGACCTGGCACACCGAAATTAAATGTCAGGTGGCGACTCTAAGTTAATCCTTTTGAATACCAAAATTTTGTCACTTTCTAATTGAAAACCCTTTTGAGCTTTACTAAATCTTTTATATTATTTTTAAGAGGGTTAGTGAAGTTTGTAAAAAAGAAGGGGTGTTACATATGTTTTTAATGTATAAGTGTGTATATACGTTGTACATGTATAATAGGCATCCATCGAAGTTTGACACTTTCTTCTCTTTTTCTTCTTTGTCTTATTTTTCTGGTATACATTATTAGAGATTGTATATACAAGCTTATACAAAGTTATACACATGTGCAGTTAAATCCAAAATTGAAATTTTCATATGTTTAATTTTTATTTTTTCTCGAACAATCTATGTATAAATCGACTTTCCTTGTTGATTTATCTCCAATCATGTGCAACAATTTTCAAATTTCATTTTTATTTCTGCTATTTGGAATTTGGAAAAGAATAAAATTTAAGGTTCTCGAGTTGCATTATATATTAATTTGCTTTTTTTTAGATGGAATAGGAATATATACAAACTTGGGGAAGAAGTATAAAAGTTACCCAATTTTCGTGCTTGAAGATCTGTTGAATAAAAATAATAAGAAAAATGCTCAATTTTCACACTTTGGCCTATTGTTAATGGGCCAGATTTGCAAAATTGTAACTGGGTTATTCTGCTGCAATGTATGTGGGTGGACTGTATTTTGTGTAATTCTCCAATAAAGATAATACTTATTGATTATGATAAAATAAGAAAAGTCGGACCTTTTTAATTTTAATTTACAACTTTTGATTCAAGAAAGAGAAAAATACTTTTGAAATAATCCAAATGGAAACTAGGAAAGGGAAAAGGTTCAAAATTATCCCTGTACTATGATATATTGTTTACTTCTGTCACTCGTTATACTTTTCGTCCAAATATATCTCTACCATTAACAAAGTTTACATAATTGTCCTCAACCCTAACGTCCCTTCACTGTGGCACCCAACCCCTCTAATATTTTGTCCATGTCATCTGCCAAGTCACTTGACCCCACCAAATAAAATGCCAAGGTAAAGTCCATATCACCACTTTTAATAATATCTTAGTTATTGCATTTAGTAAAGTGCCACGTAATAGTCCATGTCATTATTTTAAAATATATTTTATTTATTACACTTATTTACTAAATTAGCAAATTAAAAAAAATCCCAAAAAAAGTTGCTTCTCCTTCTTCCTCAATGCTTCTTCATCTTTGCTTCAAATATTTCGATCCAAACAAAATTTTTAACCAAACAGACTCAGATCGTCCACAACTTCTCTACATAAATATTCCCGACAAACTCCAAAACACTTAGCTCAAACTTCAGCAAATCAGAATACCCATCTTATGTTTTCGAGCTCTTTTATAGTTCTTTCAATGGTGATTTCTATTTTTTTTCAAAATTTTGAACACCAGTTTAATTCTTTCCTTTTTAAAATCCAAAATTTGTCTTCTCCACTAGATTTCAGTATAAAAGAAGCAAGAAATTTCAGGATTTTGAGTCTTTTTCCAGCTTTGAATTTCGACGACCAAAAAAATATAGTTCAAGTATTATTTTTTTTTTTACTCAAATCCACAAAATCAATGTTTGATTCACGACTTTAAGCTCAAAATGACAACACTCAGTCGATCTCCTCCATAAATAATCAATTAATCTAAGTGAAATTTGAAATTTTTAGACATTCAAAAATAAACCGTAGTGGGATTCAAGAACCAGTATTGGAGAACACCATTGTTGACACATTGAAGGTCTTTCAATTGTGATTCCTTTGATGAACCCTAATATTTCAGCAATGATGATTTGTTAATGGGAGAAGAAGACTAGATTTCATTTGGTGGAGGTATAATCTATGCAATGAAAAAGGTTTTGGGAAAGAATGGAAAAAAATAAAAAAGTATTGGGAAAAGATTTCATTTTTAGGGGGAGGGGTAAAGAGATTGTACGAGGAAATGAGAACTTTTTTTGGTCAACTATTCAAATGCAGAAACATAAAAAAATAGATTAATATGGACTTTTATATTAGAGGATAGACTGACATAGACAAAATATTAGAAGGGTTGAGTGCCACAGTGGAGGGACGTCAGGGTTGAGGGCAATTTGCAAACTTTGTTAATTGTAGGGATAGATTTGGACGAAAAGTATAACGGGTGGCAGAAGTAAATAATATACCATAGTAGAGGAACAATTTTGGACCTTTTCCCATTAGGAAATATATTTTAAAGAAGGAGGAAATATTTTTCCCATATAAAAGTTAAACAGAAGAACCATAAACATTTAAGCATGGAAATTAATTCTCCATTTGCAAACTAACATAAAAGTATACTTGAAAATAGGGTGCTACCAGCAATGGACTATTCTCCTCTAAAACAGCTTACTCCTTGCTGAATCCACAATGGATTGGTAACTCAGAAAATAGCCCTTCATTCAGCTAGATTTGGAAGCTAGAAGTACCTAATAAGATAATATACTTCATCTGGCTTCTAATGCACAACAAACTACCTCACCAATAAGTATCTAAACAGTATTGGCCTTCAAATAAATCCCGCTTGTCAAGTGTGCAATACCATAGAGGAAACCGTAGACCATATTTTCTTCCTCTGTCCCAAAGTCACATCCTTCTGGAATAACATCTGTACCTATGCAAATGACCAGTCCATGCAGTTACAATTCAGTCCTGATACATGGAATACAACTTAGAACAAGCTAAAATCCAAACACTTTAATGATCTTCTCGAATGGCATTTCCTACTGTCCTTCTGCTTTTGGAATATTTGACGCACAAGAAATAATAACCTCTTCAATAAGAGGAAAGAACATGTCCAATCCAAAACTGTGATTGCACATGCCACTAAATACCATCTACTAATAAGGAATAAATCTCACAAACATTGGACCACTATTAATGTTAAGTGGGAACCACCTAAGAGAGGATAATTCAAGCTCAATTTTGATGGCTCATCCCTAGGTAACCCAGGGATAGGAGGAATATGGGGAGTTATTAGGAATAGCTCCGAAAACTGGGTTATGGGTTATATGAGGGGCTACCCATCTATAACAAACAATCTAGCAAAGTTGCTAGCACTGTTGGAAGGGCTAAAGCTGGCAAAGGAACACAATCTAACTCCCCTTGCGATCAACACTGACTCAAGAAATATCATTATAATGTTAAAATTTGATCACGTACCTTATGATAACTTTGTTTGTGAATGCAATTCCGTGATGACTCAGCTGGGGAACCAACAATCAGCCATAGTTTCAGAGAACAGAACCGAGTGGTGGACCTACTAGCTAAGGAAAGAGAAAAAAGGTTGCTTGACAACACTAGGATTTTAGAAGTTTCTCTGGTATTTTTCAATGATGTACTGTGGGTAGACATCCTAGGAACTACTTTCATTAGAAAAACTCTCGTCTGTGATATAACTATTACTGTTATAAACAATATTGTCCAGTTGGACAGCTCCGCTGTAGCGCCAGCCATGTAATTATATTTTTGTTAATTAATTAAGTATCTGGTTAATATAAAAACTAGCTACTATGCAAGGTGTTAATTTTTTTTAAATTATTACATCATTTGGGGAAAAGAAGAGGGAAATGTCACAACCCAAACCGGAGGGTCATGACTAGCACCCGGGCCATACTTGCTGAGCACCAACGTACATTTTATCTAACCTTCCTTATTATCTTTAAGGGCTAACGAGATCAATATAAATGGTAGATATGGATCATGAACAATCAACAATGAAAAATAACGTTATGAACATACTTAACATGGAATAACCATACAGACATAAAATTATATATAAGGTACGAGCTACCACGCTACCATGAAAGACTATACGGCAAAAATCAGCCGACAAGGCATACCAAACTATACATGAGTCAACACCTGTCTATGAGCCTCTAAAGGAACATAAATGCTGCAACATAGCCAGAACAGGGCCCCGACATACCCATAATGTCATTAACAAAAATGCATACCAAGACCACAAAAAGTCCGAAGAATGGATCTCGCTAATAACCGCTAAACTGCGCAGCCTACTGTGGCGGGGGAGATGCGTCTACCCGTCTATCAGGACCTGTATCATGACATGCAGCATCCACAAATAAAAAGAACGTCAGTACGAATAAAGTACTAAGTATGTAAGGCAGGAAAGGATAAGTACGAGCAGTAATGTAAACAGGAATAGAGAATATACAATCTGTAATATATGAGTACCTCTGAGGGCTACTGACATGAAATGCATGATACATACATATATATATATACATAAACTTTTAAAACATATGCCTCTGTGGGCATCATCATCATCATGTCGTACCCGGCCGTAATAGGCTCGGAAAAAATGTACTCGTCCATCATAAGGCTTGGTAGAATCATACCCGGTCACGTAGAGCTCGGTAAAACCCAACTGATCAGTGGTTGTACAATAGGTGTCGTACCCGGCCGACTCTAGCACGGCTCGATAGAGTAAAATAGACACACACACACACACACACACATACATATGTATATATATATATATATATATATATATATTTATATATTTATATATATATAATGCATGCTCGACTCATGGAATCACATTCTAAACCTTTCAGAGTGACGTAAGGTCTGTATCCTCTGTACACGTTATTAGGACTAACTCTTCACTATGAACCTTATAAGAATCAGGAAGTACCAACAACATTGATAACATAAGAATAAGAGAATCAACATCAACATCAATCGTTCCATAAGAGGGGAAACAATGTAAGTACTGCTAGCTTCTAAGAGTAGAGTATCTTTGAAAGCTCGTTCATTATATTATGTAAAATTAGAGCCATGCAAAAGAAGGAAAGGGATAGCCTCACATACCTTGTATATACTTTCCAACCTCAAGCTATGCAATTTCACAACTTCTTAGTCTACAATAAGAGAAATGACACTATCGTTATCATTTAGGCATTGTAACTATTATGTATCGAACACAACCTATTTTACGAGGAAACGGACAGCACCTCCCCTATTTATATGACTTCCCACAAGTCAAAACAATCACCAAACAGCCAAACAACATCAATAATAATTATATTGAGCCTCCCAAAATAGTCCACTAACCAACAATACTACTACCAAGTCTTTCAATATATATTTCACAAGTTCTAGCTTTAATAACTTAGCCGCAACTTGGATAATCTTAAATACATGTAGAGTAAAAGGTTTCTTACCTTTAAACAGAAATAAAAACTCCAATTTGACCTTAATTCTCCATGAAATATCCCTCCAATGCTGCAACAAGAACAAAGAAGCGAAACTAGCAATCAATTAGGGGTTTTTGGTATTAGAATCACTTTAGAAGGCTTGAAATCACCTAGGATTGATATTAAAAACTTGAGGGAGTATTTATAGAACATAAACCCCTTAAAACTACCTCCCACACGAGCTGGAACAACACAAAAATGAGCAATAACAAGAAGAACAAGAAACTTACTAGCGCCACGGGATTCTCGACACTTGATTTGTGTTGTTTGTCCTTTGTTTGGATCTTGAATCTTGAATCTTGAGAGAACCTTGAAAGGGTGTTTTTAGGGTTCTAAGGTCTGAATATACTGAAAATAAATGACTTAAAACTGGTTCTAGGCATATTATATATATCCATATCTCTTAAACCGACTATGTGGGACCCATAGAGAGGTGCTTGGCGCAGTCTCACGAAAATGCGAATATCTCTCTATTCCGAGATCGTATCGATGAACAGTTTAATGCATTGGAAACTAGACTCATAGATCTTCAATTTCGTGGTTATATCACCCCGTAATTCTAAGTAAAATTGGGAGAAAATCTTAGTAACATTTGACTTAATGTTTAAGTAAAATTATGAACCTAAGTTGCGATAACTTTTGTCGACTTTTGTTTCATAACTCGTTTGACCTCAAGACTTATGATACGGATATTATATGATTAAAATACATTAAAACACGAACTCTTGAGTATATTAAGCATCTCTAGGTTTAGTCGAAAATACTGTTTACAACATCCTTGATTCGTTTAACTTCTAATACTTGTTAATCACTCTTATACACCTTTGTATCATACAAGACCAATAGGACTAACTTCTTATCATCTTAAAGATAATCTCTTCATGGATTTATGTCGACTACCTTATGGCATGAACTAATGTACGTAAATATGGGTTGTAACACCCTCCCCCATTAGGAACATTCATCCTCGAATGTAAGGGTTTATGGGGAGTCTAAATCATCGTAGATTCTAACAGAAATTTCCGGTCGATTTTCCCCTATAAAATAATCACTAGCCAAACTGGCAAGCAGTTAAGCCCAATGTATGGCCTCATAAGGTTATATAAAGCATAATGGATATGTAAATTATCAGCATATTCACCATTTGTATTATGGAAGAGTATTCTCAAGCTATTGCTTACCTTATAATTCGTCCCGCGTTCCCCTAGCATCCTCGTTATCTTTATTCTGGAACAGGTAAGGGTATTTAGTCTTTATCTCCTCTTCTGCTTCCCATGTCATTTCTTCCATATTATTGTTCCTCCATAATACTTTGACGGAAGCTACATCTTTTGTTCTCAGCTTGCGGACTGGTCGATCTAATATAGCCCCTAGCACTTCTTCATATGTTAGATCCTCTGTAACTTGTACATCTTTGATAGGGACGACAAGAGAAGGGTCTCCAATACATTTCCTCAACATAGATACATGGAATACTGGGTGGACAAATTCCAATTCGGATGGCAATTCTAACTCATAAGCAACCTGTCCAATTCGTCGAAGAATTTTATACGGCCCGATATACCTTGGACTTGGCTTACTTTTCTTTACGAAACGCATAACACCCTTCATTGGTGAGATCCCTAATGATGGGTTTTCAACATCTTTGCCTTATTCTTATTATGTTTTGATGATCTAACAAACTTATTGTTAAGAACCAGATAAAGAACCTGACTTACTTGGTACATATTTCAAATGAACGAAGTCTAGTCTGATCTCCAGCAAATGAACTACTACAAAGAGGAACACAATATGGACCTGATCCCTTGGTGTTTTATGATAGAAGTAAAAGTCAACTATACAGCTGGAACTCAACTGCAAAAAGTGACTGTCTGCAACTGTACATGCGACAGTGCAGTAGACAGTGCAACGGTCACTTCTCATTAGGAAGAAGCATGTACCAAGAATTGACATCACCATTGTGATGTCTTTTGTAGTATAACAACCTGTTGGAAGGCACAAGATATTCACTTGAGCATTTAGTAATATTCTCTCAAGCGTTAATGTGTTCATCCAGCATTGAAGTCACAAGTGTGTCAAGAACAAGAAGATAACTCCACTAAAGGATCAGTTTCATAATGAGTCTATGTGTATCTGTAGTTGAGTTGTAATCTTGTTATTTGTTCTTCATTGTAAATCCTATCTTGCTTTCTTAGAAGCTGTGTTTTAGGAAACCTAAAAATCACAAACCCTCTAAGTTTGTGTTGTGACTCGAGTTAGTCATAAGTTAAAGTCTTTGTAACTAGAAAGTGACAAAGTGGCTTGTGGTAAGAGTATCACAAGTTAGTTAAGTTAAAGTCTTTGTAACTAGAGAGTGACAAAGTGGTTTGTGGTAAGAGTATCACAAGTTAGTTAAGTTGAAGTCTTTGTAATAGAGTCATTACAAAGTGGCTTGCAATAGCGAGATTACAAGTTAGTGAAGTTGAAAACCTACAAGTGTAGGTCGTGGCTTTTGTCCCCTTGAGTGGGATTTTTTCACGTAAAAAATTCCGTGTCTCTTTTACTTACTGCTTTATAAGTATTCTCAATAGAAACCCATCGAGGATCAGGTGCTATATAGTTTGGTGGACTCATGT
Source organism: Nicotiana sylvestris (assembly GCF_000393655.2). Classification (NCBI taxonomy): domain Eukaryota; kingdom Viridiplantae; phylum Streptophyta; class Magnoliopsida; order Solanales; family Solanaceae; genus Nicotiana; species Nicotiana sylvestris. Next base: position 152,988,445 of record NC_091059.1, read on the forward strand.
AAGCTAATAATTGGTATTAGAGCAGGTTCTTTCTAAAAGGTTAACACCTAGAAAGGATCTCAATGGCTGCTCCACCCAACTCTGAGAAAGGACAATCAACCTACAGATCTCTTAGATTCAATGGTCAGTACTACGGCTAGTGGAAGACTCGTATGCATGATTTTATAATGGCCGAAGATTCAGAACTATGGGACATCATCTGTGATGGTCCACATGTTCCTTTGAAGAATCTTGGAGAAACAGGACCAATGGTGCCGAAAGATAGAAAGGAGTACAGTGATATTGACAGAAAAGCCGTAGAAAAGAACTATAACACCAAGAAAATCTTGGTATGTAGTATAGGACCTGATGAGTACAACAGAGTCTCAGCTTGTGATTTTACCAAAGAAATATGGGAAGCATTGCAAACCACACACAAAGGAACTACTCAGGTTAAACAGTCTAAGATTGACATTCTCACCACTGAGTATGAGCTCTTCAGGATGAAGGATTATGAGTCTATACAAGATTCGCACACTAGATTCACATCCATCATAAATGAGCTTCATTTACTTGGAGATGTTATTCCCAGAAACAAGCTTATAAGGAAACTTCTCAGTATTCTACCTACTTCTTGGGAGAGTAAGGTAAATGCCATCACTGAAGCTAAAGATCTACAAACTCTAACCATGGATGAGCTGATTGGTAATCTGAAGACATACGAGATGAAAAGAAAGAAAAATAGTGAAAGGAGAGAGCCAAAGAAGGAAGAGAACCTGGTACTCAAGGCTGAAAACAGTGACTCAAGTGAAGAACATAGTGATATGGCATATCTTAGTAAAAGGTTTCAAAAGATGGTTCGAAGGAATGGTGGTATACCAAAGAAGGGCAGTTCAAGTAAGGCAAGGAACAGTGATCTCTGTCACAGGTGCAAAAAGCCAGGGCATTTCATCAAAGACTGTCCACTTCTGAAATAGGAGCAATACAAACAAAACCCTGATAAAGCAGCAAAAAGGAACCTGGTTCTAAACAAACGATTCAGTCAAAAAAGTGCAGCTGACAATATTGTGAAACAGGCTCTTGCTGCTTGGGGAGACTCCTCCAGTGAATTAGAAAGGGAACCAGATGCAAAAAATAGCTCCATGGTGGCAGTGAAAACTGAAGCAACGAAATATGACTCATTGTTCGCGCTAATGGCTCAGTCTGACGATGATGAATAAGATGAAAATGATGAGGTAAATTTCAGGGATGTTCAGAGAAATCTGAAATCCTACTCTTCTAAGAAGTTAAGGTCATTATCAAATGTTCTAATTGATGCATATTATAGCCTTGATAATGATAAGGAGATCCTGACCATAGAACTAGGAGAAGCTGAACAATCTAGAGATGATCTAGTGATCTGTGTAGTGGACCTAAATGAGACCATAGCTAATCTTGAAAAGGAAAAGGAAGTTTTGAATGAAAAAATAAATAGTGTAGAAAATGAGAGAGATGACCTGATGGTAGTGGTTGTTGATTTGAAGGAAGCCATAGAAGGTCTTAGCAATGAGAAACACACTCTAGAAGAGAAAATTGCAACTACTGAGCAAGATAGGGATGACTTTATGGTGATAATCACTGACCTAGAAGAAACCATTGAGGGACTCAATTCAGAACATAGGACTGTGAGTCTTGGAAAAGGGAAGGAAGTGGCTAGTGAGACCCACATCAAGCTTGAGAAGGAATTAAATGATGTGAAAACTAGTCTATGTGGTGAACTTGAGAAAAATAAGCAACTTCGAGCTGAATTGGAGAAAGTAAAAATTGATCTTGAGAAATCTCTGAAGTGGACCTGGTCCTTAGATGCTGTCACTACCATGTACTTCAACAATAGTGGAATCAGGCAGGGAATCGGGTTCCAAAAGGAGAAAACTCCCTACAACCCTCACAACAAGTACGTCATTGTTCCTGATAATTGGTTGTGTACCCACTATGGGAACAATGGGCACTTTAAAGAAAATTGCCAGGCCAAGGTTCAATCTGTTCAGAAAAACAAAGTATTTACTGAAAAAGTGACTACTAAAGAGGGACCAGGTACCACTCACAAGAAACGAATATTGCCTGCATGGACTAGAAAAGCCCTTATCCATCCCTTTTTTCATAACAAGGGACTCAAACTAATTTGGGTTCCTAAATCTAACCCATGATTTATATGTGCAGGGAATAGTGAGAAGAAGTGGACTGCAATGGTTCATGAACAGTGGATGCTAAAAACACATAACTAGAAACACCATGGAATGTCTCTCACTGAAAGCCCTACAGAAAAGGGAATGTATCATGTGTGTGTGTGTGTATATATATATATATATATATATATATATATATATATATATATATATATATATATATATATAAGAGGGGGTTACATTCTCAGTGTTGAAAAGATGGAAAGTCTATGTCACACTCAATTGAGAATGTGTGCCATGTGAGTTGCCTGAAGCACAGTCTCTTGAGTATGTCTCAAATCTGTGATAAAGGAAGCAAAATAGAGTTCTTATCAAAAATGCGCACAGTTACCAATCTGGTAACTGGTGAAGTGGCCTTAGTCGTCAAAAGAACAAGAACATCTACTTCGCTGACCTTAAATCCCTACAAACTGGTGATATAAGCTGATTATGGCTGTTGACAATGATGCAAAACCTTGGCATAAAGGATTGGAACACTCAAGGCTCTCACTTCTGAATGAACTGATTTAGAAGAACCAGGTTCGTGGGCTGCCAAATTCAAGATCCACCTGGACACTGCTTGTTAAAGCAAAGGAAGATACTTTTGAAGTATTTGCGACACTTTTCAGGAAGATCCAAGTGGAGACAAAACTGAAGGAAGCACGTATCAGATCTGACCACGGGATAGAATATGTCAATGCCAAGATTTGATGAGTCTTTTATATATATATATATACTTAGCACCAAGGACTCCACGTCCAAATGGTGTTGTTGAAAGGAAGATCAAAACTCTGGAAGACATGGAATGGATAATGCTCATTGACACGGGAATCGCCAAAAATTTCTGGGAAGAAGCAATAAATGAGGCTTACTACTTGGTGAACAAGTGTATAATCAGGTCCCCCCTAAACAAATGGAAGAAAATCAAAGATAACTCATCTTAGAACCTTTGGATGCAAATACTATTTTGTCAACAATGGGAAGGACCAGCTCGGGAAGTTTGATGTAAGAATCAACCCTTCTGGGATACTTTCCTCAAAGCAATGCCCATAAAGTCTACAACAAAAGGGCACACTGTGTGGAAGAAAGTGTTCATGTGATACTCAATGAGACACTCTCATCTAACAAAGGAAGGAACATTGATGATCAAGACGATGAACCACTTTTGGTCCCTAAGAAATATCTGATGTTTCAATTAGGAAGGTTGATATGATGAGTTATATGAAGGAAACAGGTGAAGACAATGCAACATCCTCTTCCACTTCTCACGAGGAACCTGGTACTTCATTTACTACCATTGAAGCTGAAGAAACTATTGAAGATGCAGTGCAAGGTATTCCACAAGTAGCAGAACAAGGAGTGCAGGGAAATCCACTTAATTTACCCAGTTTCTCCACTAATCAAACTTTAGTCCCCACTTGGAAACACAAAAGCTCCCATCTACTTGATAACACAATCACTCCCCTTCATTCTGGATTTAGACAAGAATCAAAATCCAAAAAATTCCCTAGCCCTTCTGTATTTTTATTCCAGACAGAACCCAAAATCAAATCCCAGGGAATCTTACTTGAAGGCTACCAAAAGAAGTTTGAGATACCTTAAGGGAACATAGGACTTGGTCCGGTATTACCCCTTAGGTGATAGTTTTAATCTCAATAGGTATGTTGATGCTAACTATGTAGGTTATCTTGTGGACAGGAAAAGCACTTCTGGAATGGTTCACTTACCAGGATCATGTCTCATCTCTTGGGGTACAAGGAAGTAAAACTCGGTGGCTCTTTCAACAGCTGAAACAGAATACGTAGTGGCAACATCCTGTTGTGCTCAACTCCTATGAATTAAGCAACAACTGAAGGATTTTGGGGTATTTACTAATGGTGTGACACTTCTATGTGACAACACCGGTGCACTCAACTTGGTCAAGAATCCAGTTCAAAATAAAAGGACCAAGCACATTGATATGAGGCATCATTTTCTGAGGGACAATGTGGAGAAAAGGTTGATCTGTATAAAGTTCTGTAGCACAGAAAACCAAATTCCAGATATCTTTACTAAAGCCTTGAGTAGGGAACATTTTGAAAGAAATAGGATGAAGCTGGGGTTATTAAAGTCTAATAGAGAACCTGATTCTCCATCAGTTGGCTATAAAAATCACCTTTAGGTAAAATTAGCTAAAGTGTTTTCTAGCCAAGCCTAATCACATCGATACCGTTACAGGTAAACACGTATGACGATCATAGAAGCTAATGGTACAATTATGAACTATGAAAGAAGAGCTGCTTAATTCTTTTTCAAAACTGTTCAGGCATCAGGTTCGTGTACCACAGGTTAGTAGTAATGTGTTATTTTGCATGCTTTCTCAAAAGGGTTAACAAAATTGATTCAACTGCCACATCATCCGACTTTTCAAAAGTCTGCATGTCATGTCTTGTCTTTCAAATCCCTTTATCCCCTCTGCACGATAACGTTTTCCCACAAACCTACCGCCATTTTCAGGACTATTCAACACTCGTTTCTCTCTCTTCTCATCATTAGCCCTTCTTCCCAAAAAACTCTCTTTCTCCCTCACAGCAAGTCATGAACCTTCATCTCTTCTGTATATCTGTGATCTTCTCTTCACTTCTCTCTCACTCTACTTACCTACCAAATACTCCTATAATGGCAATCGAATGATCGCTTCTTTTTCCCACCATTAACACCACTCCTACTTCCCTATCATCCTTAAAGTCATCTCCAGAAATTCACTCTTCCACTATTTGCAATGCCACTATACCCACACCTGTTTCCTCCTCATTTCCTATAGTTTTTCCTTTTCTGTCAAACCCTATTTCCCTTCTATGTATTGAAAACCCCATGTCTCCTCATTCCTCTAACCTCGTCAAAGAAAACTCAGGAGGTGTTACCTCTCGGGTGTCAGAGGTCTCTGAGGATGATCCTGATTAGTATCTGAACTCCTCCATTTTGGACTCAGTGGCTCTCATAGAGTCACCAGAAAAGGAAGCATAACATAACATCATGGCTATCGCTGCTGAGAGTCTGATGAATGAAGGAGCATATCTCTTGTATGAGTATCAGGGGGAAGAAACTCCATTCCTAGGTGATGAAAGAACTATAGTACCCTTAGAGTCTTTAACCCATGAAATTGTCCCAGGAAAACCTACTGGAGAACCTGATTCTTTTCCAGGTAAACCCACTCCTGAACCTCTTGATTATCCTAAGCCCTTAGAATCCTCTTCCAAGTCACCCACTATCAGGTTGCAGTAGAAAGAGGGCTACGAGTTTACCGTGCAGAAAAGTAAGAGGAGAGTCAAAACAAGGAAGAAGAGGTTAATGAAATAAGGGGAATTTGTGACTGACAGAAGTATTCCAGTGGATGAGGTTGACAAAGATACTCTAAAGGAACTCAGTTCCTTAGTAGAACAACCTATAAAAATCTTGAAGTCTGTGGATGGAGCTTCCGATGAAGCTATTAAAAAACAAAGTGGAACATCTGTGATAGGTAGCAGTAAGTCTAAGAAGAGTATAGTTGAGCAAGCTATGTCTGAAGGAGATACTGTAGGGCTTGCAAGTTGGAAAGGGGAGTCGGTTGAAGGATCTAGAAAACAAAAATGGGAAACTGTAGGGGAACCCAGTTCTCTGAAAACCATACCTAGTGACAGCGGTCTTTGGTAGGAGAGATTGAGAACTCAGAAAGTCTTGTGGGGTCATAGGTTTGATCTGGCAATTTCAGAGATGGCTGATATGAGGCAAATTCTGGAGATAGTGGAATTTCAGCAATGGGAGCACTTGTTTCGGGAGAACATGCCTAGGGTGTACGAAGATGCGGTACAAAATTTCTATGCATCTCTCTTCACTGTTGAGGGGGATCACATCTGTATGCTAGTAAATGGAGTAGACATTGTACTTGATGTTTTAGCATTGGGGAAGGTTCTCCAAATTCCATGTGAAGGAATGTCCTCAGTCAAAGGTATCTGTGGTGCCAACTTTAGGAGAGCTATCATGAAAGAGCAAGCTATTCAGTAGGGGGAACATGTACTACTTCCTGAGTATCAGCTTCTCTTTGAGCTAGTTAACAAGGTGATTTTACCTCGTTCTGAGAGGCGGTCTATTGCTATAATGTCTGATATGGCCTTAATGAAGGCTCTTGATGAGTTTGTCCCAATCGATCTGCCAGTAATCATGATAGATCATATGCAAAAGGTGGCAAACATTAAAGGTGGGAATCATGGGCTACCATATGGCTTTTTCCTCACTCAAGTGTTTAAATTTACAAGGTCCCTTTGGGTAATTCCAGAGTGGGCACACGCAAGCAAACTTTCTCTAAAACCACTCTTGAAGAATGTGAGTGCGTAGAAAGGGTTGGTGGAAACATCTCAACCATTTCTTAGCTGATCAATGCTCAAAATGATGCTTCTGAAGAGATCAGAAGGTTGAGGGCTCAGAATGCCATACTAGAAACTCAGCTCAGTCAAGTGGTTAAAGGACCCGGTTTCGTTAATGAAGAAGTTGCCCGCCTGACAAAGGAAAATGATAAGCTTCACGCAAAATTGCTTGAAGAGCAGCTGTCTGCAAATGCCCAACTGGACCTGGTTCTCAAAACCCTTGCTGCTTCTCTCTCCTAGTCTTTCTCTTCTAGTGCCTCTTAGATACCAACGTCTTCTGTTATGATATTTTGTGGCTGCTGTTTCTATTTTTATTTGTCTTTTTACTGATGGCATGTTGGATTTCACCATTACTGCTCCTGTTTTGCTCAGTCTATTGTTAATATCAATGAAACAACTCCTTTTTTTCCTGTACAATGCTTTTCTCCTTTGGCTTCTTTTTTTTGTCATGTTGTGTGCACATATGTCGCATGAGTTGGCTATGTTAGACTTCTTTATGTTGTTTGTCTGCTTGTGTATTTTTAATGATGCCAAAATAGGGAAGATAGATAGTAGTTAATGCATTGTGATATTAGTGAGTAGTGTATGCACTATGATAGTAGGCGTATGTATTGTCAACGGGGGATCAAAAGCAAAAGGTCAGGGGGAACTTGTGAAAAGTTGATGCAAAAAAGGGGATCTGATTAAGGGGGAATCAAAAGCAAAAGGTCAAGGGTAACTTGTGAAGTTTCTGGTATCTCATCTGGTTATTTCTGCTCTAAACAAATACTATTAATGCCTAAGTTTGTCATCATCAAAAAGGGGGAAATTGATGGGGTTTTCAATGTATTTGCCTTATGCTTCTTATGTTTTGATGATCTAACAAACTTATTGTTAAGAACCAGATAGAGAACCTGACTCACTTGGTACACATTTCAAATGAACAAAGTCCAGTTTGATCTCCAACAAATGCACTACTACAAAGAGGAACACAATAGGGACATGATCCCTTGGTGTTCTCTGACAGAAGTATAAGTTAACTATACAGCTAGAACGCAACTGTAGAAAGTGACTATTTGTAACTGTACACGCGATAGTGCAACAGTCACTTCTCATTGGGAAGAAGCGTGTACCAAGAATTGACATCACCATTGTCATGTCTTTTATAGTATAACAACCTGGTGCAAGGCACAAGATATTCACTTGAGCATTTAGTGATATTCTCTCAAGCATTAAAGTGTTCATCCAGCATTGAAGTCACAAGTGTGTCAAGAACAAGAAGACAACTCCACTAAAGGATCAGTTTCACAATGAGCCTATGTGTATCCATAGTTGAGTTGTAATCTTGTTATTTATTCTTCATTGTAACTCCTATCTTGCTTTCTTAGAAGCTGTATTTTAGGAAACCCAAAAATCACAAACCCTCTAAGTTTGTGTTCTGACTAGAGTTAGTCATAAGTTAAAGTCTTTATAACTAGAGAGTGACAAAGTGACTTGTGGTAAGAGTATCACAAGTTAGTTAAGTTAAAGTCTTTGTAACTAGAGAGTGACAAAGTGGCTTGTGGTAAGATTATCACAAGTTAGTTAAGTTGAAATCTTTGTAATAGAGTCATTACAAAATGGCTTGTAATAGTGAGATTACAAGTTAGTGAAGTTGAAAGCCTACAAGTGTAGGTCGTGGTTTTTGTCCCCTTGAGTGGGATTTTTCCACGTAAAAAATTCTGTGTCTCTTTTACTTATTGCATCATAAGTATTCTCAGTAGAAACCCATAAAGGATCAGGTACTCTATAGTTTGGTAGACTCATATAAGCTAACACTCAGGAAAACCCAATCACTAACCTCAAACTCCAGATCACGACATCGTACATCGGAATAAGACTTTTGCCTGCTTTGCGTCGTCCTCAGTCGTTCTTGTATCACTTTCACCTTCTCAATGGCTTGGTGAATTAAATCTGGCCCATATAATTCTATTTCACCGACTTCAAACCATCCAACTGGTGATCTACATCTTCTCTCATACAGTGCTTCGTACGGAGCCATTTTAATACTCAAATGGTAGCTATTATTGTAGGCAAATTCTATGAGTGGTTGATGGTTATCCCAATTCCCCTTGAAATCTAGAACACGTGCTCGTAGCATATTTTTAAGTGTCTGAATAGTACGTTAAGCCTGTCTGTTAGTCTGCGGATGAAATGTAGTGCTGAGATTCACTTGTGTGCCTAAACCCTTCTGAAAAGACCTCCAAAAGTTAGCCGTAAATTGAGCTCCTCGGTCTGATATAATAGATACCGGCACACCATGAAGCCTAACAATCTCCTTGATATACAACTTTGTATAATCTTCAGCCATGTAAGTTGTCTTAACTGGCAGAAAATTGGCGCATTTTGTAAGTCGATCAACTACCACCCAGATGGAGTCAAACTTATGATAAGAGCGAGATAATCCAATATGAAGTCCATATTAATCACCTCCCATTTCCAGGTTGGAATCTCTATATTCTGAAGCAATCCACTGAGTTTCTGATGTTCTATCTTTATTTGTTGACAATTGGGACATTGGGCTACAAATTCTGCAATAGACTTCTTCATGTTATCCCACCAATATTGCTCTTCATGATATATCTTCGTCGATCCGGGATGAATTGAATATCGGGATTGATGAATCTCAATCATAATCTTTTCTCGCAACCCTGCCACATTAGGTACACATAATCGGCCCTGGTATCTCAGTGCCCTATCTTCTCCGATCTCAAAAGCCGTAATTTTACACTGCTGAATGCTCTCTCTCAATCGTACTAGGATAGGATCTTCATATTGCCATGCTTTTACCTCGGCTACCAAAGATGATCATGCTATATTTTGTATAGTAACACCTCCGTCATCAGAGTCTAATAATCTGATTCTCATATTGGCTAGCTGATGAAGCTCTTTAGTCAACCCCCATCTACCTGCCTCAATATGTACTAAGCTTCCCATTGACTTACCGCTGAGAGCGTCTGCCACAACATTGGCTTTACCGGGATGATGCAATATCTCGACGTCGTAGTCTTTCAGTAATTCAAGCCACCTACGTTGCCTCAAATTCAACTCCTTCTGCTTGAAGATGTATTGTAAACTCTTGTGATCTATGTAGATGTCAACATGGATGTCGTATAAGTAGTGTTGTCATATCTTCAAAGCATATATTACTGCAGCCAATTCCAAATCATGGGTTGGATAATTCTTTTCATGTTTCTTCAATTGTATTGATGCATAAGCAATCACCTTCCCACACTGCATCAATACGCACCCCAAACCTATACCTGAGGCATCACAATATACCACATAACCTTTTGTTCATTCAGGGAGAGTGATCACTGGCGCAGACGTCAATCGATTCTTTAGCTCCTGAAAACTTCGTTCATAAGCGTCAGACCACTGGAACTTGGTAACTTTCTGTGTTAACTTAGTCAATGGTGCTGATATAGAGGAAAAGCCTTCTACAAACCGCCTATAATATCCTGCTAGCCCCAGAAGCTGCGGACTTTTGATGGTGTTGTAGGTATTGGCCAATTCTTTACTGCATCGATATTCTGAGTGTCGACACTAATACCATCTTCAGATATCCCATGGCCATGAAATGCTACTGAGTTTATCCAGAATTCATATTTGGAGAGCTTAGCATATAACTTACGATCCTGAAGCGTCTGTAATACTATCCGCAAGTGGCCCGCATGTTCCGCCTCCGAACGAGAATACACCAGAATGTCATCAATGAATACGATCACGAACACATTAAGATAGGGCCTGAATACAGTATTTATGAGATCCATAAAAGCTGATGGGGCATTTGTTAGCCCAAACGACATCACCAAGAACTCAAAGTGCCTATATCTTGTCCGGAAGGCCGTCTTTGGAATATCCTTCTCCTTAACCCTCACCTAATAATACCCTGAATGTAAGTCACTCTTGGAGAAATACTTGGCACCCTGGAGTTGATCAAACAGGTTGTCAATCCTTGGAAGTGGATACTTGTTCTTTATAGTAAACTTATTCAACTGTCGATAATCGATACACATCCTTAATGACCTATCTTTCTTCCGCACGAACAAAACTGGCGCACCCCAAGGTAAAGTGCTAGGCCTAATGAAGCTCTTATCCAGCAAGTCCTTCAATTGCGCCTTCAACTCTCACAATTCTGTCGGGGCCATCTTGTATGGAGGAATAGATATAGGTTGAGTGTCAGGTGGAAGACCTGGGAGTTCATCAGGGAAAACATCTGGAAATTCATTGACCACGGGGATTGATTATAGAGTAGGCGGCTTTGCCTCCGTATTCCTAACACGAACGAGATGATAAATGTAACCTTTTGAGATCATTTTCCTTGCCTTAAGATAGGAAATAAACCTACTTTCGATGTAGCAATGTTCCCCTTCCATTCAATGACATGTTCACTAGGAAACTGAAACCTAACCATCTTCGTACGATAGTCAACATTTGCATAGCATGATGCCAACCAGTCCATTCCCATTATCACATTGAAATCAATCATTTCTAACTCAAATAAATTTACCTAGGTTTTACGACTACAAATCATCACAGTGCAACCTCTATATACCCTTCTAACAATCACAGAATCTCATATCGGAGTAGATATCACAAGGGGTTTACTTATCAATTCAGGTTCAATGCCAAACGTATTAGTCATAAAGAGTGTAACATATGATAATGTAGATCGCAGATCAATCAGCGTATATACATCATAAGAAAACACAAACAATATACCTGTAACAATATTTGGAGATGACTCGAGATCTTGTCGACCTACTAGAACATATGTTCCATTTTGAGCATCACTCGAACTCGACACTGCGCCTCTACCTCTACCACGACTTGTCGACTGCAGAAAACCTCGTACTGGAGGTCGAACTGATGAGGAAGAACCAGAAATAGATCCAGTCGGCTGAGCCATACCACCACTTCCTCTATTAGGACAATCCCGCATCATATGGCCAGGCTGTCCGCAAGAATAACACACATCAAAACCTTAACGGCATAGTCCAAAGTGGGCCTTGCCACACTGATCACAATGTGGTGTTGGAGGTCTCGTCTGACTAGTATCTCTGTGAAGTTGCAAGCCTAATGCCCGCGAACTCTGACCTGGACCATAATAGGTAAATCGATCATATTGAGGTCTCTGAAACTGTGGAGGAGAACTAGCTACAGGTGGCGCCGAACTCCTCGAAGACTGGGTCCTGACACTGACTCTGAAGTCATCAGAATATCCTTCAAATCTCGCCCTCTTATGTTGGCCCTTATCCTTCTCCCTATCTGCCCTCTGCTGGCGCTTACAATCTTCTAGGGTCTGGGCATAAGCCTGAATACGGAAAATATCCATGCCCTCCACCAAGGAGGCTGTCAAGCACTCATTTATTAGATGTGGTTCCAACCCGTTCACAAACAGATGCACCCTATCATTCATCTCGGCCACCATATAGAGAGCGTACCTTGATAAAGAATCAAACTGCATACTACACTCTCGCACACTCATATTACCTTGTCGAAGGTTCAAGCATTTATCAGCTCTAGCTCGTCGTATCTCAACTAGTAAGTAGTGACGAAAAAATGCTTCAAAAAATTCCTTCCACACAGTTGGAGGAGCGTTCGGACCCCTGGATCTCTCCCAACTCTCATACCAGAAAATCGCTAAATCCCGTAGCCGATAAGAAGCCAACTCTACTACCTCCATATCACTAGCATACATAACCCGCAGTGTACGATGAACCTGATCAATAAAGTCTGCAGGGGTCCTCCTTGGAGTCTGATCCGGTAAATACTGGAGGGTCTAGATTAATAAAATCACGAACTCTCATACTAACTAGTTTATAAACAAACCGGTATTCTGCCTCTAAGCTTGAACAACTACCAATCTAGTCAACAACTGCAAAGCACTTCGCATATCCTGGTCTGTAGTACCAGACGGAGGAACTAGAGGTGCTGGGTGCCTCTTAATATCCTTTGGAGGAGACGAAGTAGATGAGGTATGAGACGACATCTCACTTTGAGCCTCATTTTGGCCTGCTCTGGCTTGAGGCACCTGACTAGTACCCTCTCCAGCAGCTGTATCAAGCTGCCTACTAATCGCTTGCTTCCTAGTCGAAGGCATCTCTAAAAGAAAACAAGGTGAATATTAGAGATAAATACTTACGACTCAACTCTACGCACGATCTGTATTCAGGAAGAAGGTAACAACCCTAGATGTCATGTAGCCTCCTGATTATAAATGTGGCACGTTACACATCCCTAATCAAGACTCTAATAGACACGGCTCATAGACAACGCCTAGGACAGACTTGCTCTGATACCAACTTTGTCACAACCCAAACTGGAGGGTCATGACTAGCACCCTGGCCATACTTGTTGAGCACCAACGTATATTTTATCTAACCTTCCTTTTTATCTTTAAGGGCCGATGAGATCAATATAAATGGTGGATATGGATCATGAATAACCAACAATGAAAGATAATGACATGAACATACTTAACATGAAATAACCAGACAGACAGGAAACTATATATAAGGTACGAGCTACCACACTGCCATGAAAGACTATACAACAAAAATCAGCCGACAAGGCATACCAAACTATACATGAGTCGACACATGTCTATGAGCCTCTAAAGGAGCTGCAACATAGACGGAATATGGCCCTGACATACCCATAATGTCTATAACAAAAATGCATACCAAGACCACGTCAAATCCGAAGAAGGGATCTCGCCAATAAACACTGAACTGGGCAGCCTACTGTGGTAGGGGAGCTGCATCTACCCGTCTATCAAGACCTGCAGCACGACATGCAGCATCCACAAATAAAAAGGACATCAGTACGAATAAAGTACTGAGTATGTAAGGCAGGAAAGCATAAGTACGAGCAGTAATGTAAACAGGGATAGAGAATATACAACCTGTAACATCTGGGTACCTCTGAGGGCTACTGACATGAAATGCATGATACATATACATATATATATATATATACACATAAACTTTTAAAACATATGCCTCTGTGGTCATCATCATCATCATGTCGTACTCGGCCGTAATAGGCTCGATAAAAACGTACTTGGCTATCATAAGGCTCGGTAGAATCGTACGTGGCTACCTGGAGCTCGGTAAAACCCAACTGATCAGTGGTTGCACAATAGGTACCGTACCCGGCCGACTCTAGTGCGGCTCGGTAGAGTAAAATAAATACATATATATAATGCATGCTCGACTCATGGAATCATGTTCTAAACCTTTCGAAGTGACGTAAGGTCGGTATCCTCTGTACACGTTATTAGGACTAACTCTTCACTATGAACCTTATAAGAATCAGGAAGTACCAACAACATTGATAACATAAGAATAAGAGAAGCAACATTAACATCAATCGTTCCATAAGAGGGGAGACAATGTAAGTACTCCCAGCTTCTAAGAGTAGAGTATCTTTGGAAGCTCGTTCATTGTATTATGTACAATCAGAATCGTGCAAAAGAAGGAAAGGGATAACCTCACATACCTTGTATATACTTCCTGACCTCAAGCTATGCAATTTCACAACTTCTTAGTCTACAATAAGAGAAATGACACTATTTTTATCGTTTATGTGTCGTAACTATTATGTATCGAACACAACCTATTTTACGAGAAAATGGACAGCACCTCCCCTATTTAAATGACTTCACACAAGTTAAAACAATCACCAAACAACATCAATAATAATCATATTGAGCCTCCCAAAAATAGTCCACCAACCAACAACACTACTACCAAGCCTTTCGATATATATATTTCACAAGTTCTAGCTTCAACGACTTAGCTGCAACTTGGATAATCTTAAATACATGTAGAGTAAGAGCTTCCTTACCTTTAAACAGAAAGAACAACTCCAATTTGACCTTAATTCTCCACGAAATACCCCTCCAATACTGCCACAAGAACAAAGAAGCGAAACTAGTAATTAATTAGGGTTTTTCGGTACTAGAATCACTTTAGAAGGCTTGAAATCACCTAGGATTGCTATTAAAAACTTGAGAGAGTATTTACAGAACATAAATCCCTTAAAACAACCTCCCACATGAGCTGGAACAACACAAAAATGAGCAACAACAAGAAGAACAAGAAACTTACTAGCGCCACGGGATTCCCGACACTTGATTTGTGTTGTTTGCCCTTTGTTTGGGTCTTGAATCTTGAGAGAACCTTGAGAGGATGTTTCTAGGGTTATAAAGTCTGAATATTCTGAAAATGAATGACTTAAAACGGGTTCTAGTCATATTATATATATCCATATCTCTTAAACCGACTATGTGGGACCCATAGAGAGGTGTTTGGCGCAGTCTCGAAAAAATATGAATATCTCTCTACTCCAAGATTGTATTGACAAATGGTTTAATGCGTTGGAAACTAAACTCATAGATCTTCCATTTGGTGGGTAGATCACCCCGTAATTCCAAGTACATTGTGATAAAAGCTTAGTGACATTTGACCTAATGTTTAAGTAAAATTATGAACCTAAGTTGCGACAACTTTTGTCGACTTTTGTTTCATAACTCGTTTGACCTCAAGACTTATGATACGGATATTATATGATTCAAATACCTTAAAACACAAAATCTTGAGCATATTAAGCATCTCTAGGTTTACTCGAAAATACTATTTACAATATCCTTGATTCGTTTAACTTCTAATACTTGTTAACCACCCTTATACACCTTTGTATCATACAAGACCAATAGGATTAACTTCTTATCATCTTAAAGATAATTTCTTCATGAATTTACGTTGACTGCATTATGGCATGAACTTACGTGTGTGAATATGAGTTATAACAGGAAAAAGGGATATTACGCTACATAGTTTGAACCTTTCATCTCAACTGTGAAATGTAAAAAGCTCACCAAGTGAACTAGCCTTAACTTGAACTGTGTTTGTTATCTTATCTATTTTTTCTCAAATATATCTCAGCTACTTCAATAGGTATTTTCTTGCATGATGAATATTGTGAGGCCTATAATTCACATGATCAGTTGACGAGTATAATTTAAGGACTATTATGATACGACCAATGGACAAAAATCGGTAATTATGATTTAAGGACGAGAAATGTATATTTTTTTAACTGCTCTAAAAAATAATAGCCAATAAAGTATGTTTTTTGTATGTATAATATACAAAAAAAGATACATAATGTGTATGTTTTTTCATTAGCAAATACATTTAGTTTTAGCAGACAAGTCAGTTTAGTATTTTGACCCTTAAGGACAGCGCTTATGGGCTTTACAAAAGCATATTAGAATTTCGGAAGGGAATCTTACAAAAATGTGCCAAATAAGTTTCAACTTACCAACCTCTACCAACTTATCATAGACTTACTAAAACTAGCCAAGAATATGTAAAAATTAAAAACCCAAATAAATAAGGTTCTTTCTCTCCAAGAATCACAAACAAAAAAAATCTCCTTCCATATTTATAAGCATGATCAGCAATATTAGATGTAAGGCAGAAAGAAAATTTCATGAATGAGGTAGCAAACAAGGTGATGAAATACAAAAATATATATATGTAAGCACGTGATTTTTGCCCTACATGAAGATAACTCCTAAAAATAAGTCAAAATAATTGATTGATTTTTTAGGAATTTTTCCTTTTGTAGTCTCATTTCATACATTTTAATATTTTAAAATCACAATAATAAAATACAAAAATACGCATTTGCATTTAGGATCTAATTTCATATTTTAGGATTAATTAAGGGTTAATTTGTTTTAGAACAAAATAGAAAGAAAATAACAAAAATAGTACCTTTTGCATTTTTAGTTTAAATTTGTATCAGTTTGCATTTTAATTAGGAAATCTAATTTTTAGTGTTAATTTGGTTGTGGTTTTTAATTTAGCATTTAACAAAATCAGAAAATAAAATACAAAATAAATAAATAAAATACAAAAAAGGAAGATAAAAAGAAATTAGGAATAAAAATGGGAAGAACCTTCCCCAAAAATATTTCCCCCCAAATCATTTCTCCCCACCTAAAACCTTCCCCCCAAAAAACATTCCTCACATAGCACCTTCTCCCCAAATAAAACTCCCCCACATAAGACCCCCCTCGACAAAAACAAAAATCACTACACTCACCCACCTATATAAAAGACACACGAAAATTGACACAAAAGCAGGGGGAACGGAAAAACGATACAAAAAAAATGGAAAACAAAAATACAAAAAGAAAAAAGCCAAAATACGTGATCGTCTTGATAACTGAAGAAAGGACGAGCCAAACGGAGAAGAAGTTTTTCTTCTTCTTCTTCGATCTTGAGCAGCCAACGACGGAAACCACTTCGCCGTTGTCCCCGTCCCGAACAGCCACCCTCACGTTAACCACCCAACGACCACCTCTGAGTCGTTTCTTCTCCACCCTCACTCATTCAAAACCCGTCTTCCGCGACTTATCAATACTAAGGAGCAGATTTCAGTCGATTTATCTTCAGTTTTGATTTCAAACTCGAAAACGTCCGAAGCTCTATCTGTGTTTCCGTCGAGGTCCGATTCGAGGTTGCGATTCCGGTTCAAGTTGAAATTTCGTCGTTTGGCACTCCATTATGACTGTGTAATTGCTGAAAATTTTAGTTGAATGAAGCTTAAATTTCAGATTCTCTGAATTGTCGATTTTTCTGCTCGGCTGGTCGATTGTTAGTTTTGGTTTGTCTATGCTTCGTCGCCATTAATATCTATTAGCGTCGTTTGAATTGATGACTGAATGAGTTTGAGCTTTCCGTCAAGCTTTTAATTCATCGATGGTCTTTGTCTAAGGAGACTCTGTTTCAGTCTTGCGTTGAGGTGCCGTTTGGTTGGTTTCCGATTTGAATTCTGTCACCGGTTCTAACGTTTTGAGTACATGTGAGGTCCAGCTCCGTCCGAGTTGATGTTTGATTCGAGTGCTATTACAGCCACTGTTCCTTTGGCTCGTGTAACTGTTGAACATTTGAGAGGTTGAAATATTCATTTCAGGTGCATTATTTCCTCTGTTATCTTTACCTTTTTCTCTAATTTATTTGAAAGCTTCAGTTATAAAATTTTCTATTCCACGATAGTGTATTCAAAGGTTGTTTACTGGTAGCTTCATTTGAGTTCACTGTTACTCCCACGGAGCTTGGTTGTCAATGTGCGCATGAGAATTTGTTGCTATTTTACTTTGTTTCTTTTGCTCTTTTCGTTACTGATTGGTATGTCTTTGCTCAATCTGTATTAGGATGGTTTTAATAGTTGAAATTAAGTTGTAGTTCCTGTCATAGAAAGCAGAACGTTATTTCTCCCTCAGAATTGAAAGAGACGAAACCATGGTGCCAAATTGTCCTTTGATCCGGTAACAAATTCATTAGGACTATTATTGTATTATTAGAGACAAATAAAAATAGAAAATCATAGTTTACTTTAGGATGGACCTTTTAATAAAATGCTGAGACGAGCCTCGCCCAGTAAAATGCAAAATTACGGGGCCCTCAAATTTTGTATTAATTTTAGGCTTCGGGATGGGCCGTTTAGCAAACTTCACGGCCTTCCCCAAAATAATATTGCATTAGACTCTTTAGGCACGATTTTAATAAAATTATCTTCTTAAACTCGAGTGCGCATTGATGCGACCCAAATCCAAATCTCGACGAAGTCGAAATGTGTGGACAACCACAGGTGCATTGATTGCGACGTGGTTCAAAATGCGTTTTCACGACGTTGTAATTCTTTTAAAATAAATAATGATAAAAAAGCGGTTTACGAATAAAAGGCACATAAGCTAGCATGTATTAAAATCAGATGAAATCAAATACAACAGTTAAGAGACCGTGCTAGAACCACAGAACCCGGGAATGTCTAACACCTTCTCCCGGGTTAACAGAATTCCTTACTCAGATTTCTGGTTCGCAGACTGTAACAGAGTCATATTTTTCCTCGGTTCGGGATTCAACCGGTGACTTGGGACATCATTAATCTCCCAAGTGGCGACTCTGAATAATTAATAACTAAATTCCGTTCTGATTGTCCTTTAATTGAAAAAACTCCTTTACGCCCCTTGCGGGGTGTAGGTAAAAAAGGAGGTGTGACAGCTCTGGCGACTCTGCTGGGGAACCGAACCCAGAATCTCTGGTTCAGGGCTCAGAATTCGAGCTTAGATAAATTGTTGTATTTAATTGTATCTGATTTTCCTACATGTTTTGTGCTGAATGTGCTAAATGTTACCGCTTTGATATTATCTGAACTGTATATAAATTGTGTCGACACCCTTCTCTCTTCACCTCCGGGGATGTGCTTACTGGTTGAGACTCCCTATTCTGTTAGTGTCATACCTTGAAATAAGAAAGAGGCCGGACAAGTTACGAAGCCGGATGGCCTTTTGGTTCCCGGTAAGTTACCCCCTCCTCGACTCGAGTTGTCCGCTCGGGTATACAGTCTAGAACACTGACCCAGGTATTGAATATAGAATAACGTGATTTCATACCGGATCTCTAGTAGGAACGCTTATTTGCATCCCGTTGCATTTGACTTAGGGGACTCAACACAGGGGTTGGGTCCGTCTAGGACTAGCAACCTGAAATGAAAAGACTATCCTGATGCATCCTACTTGCTCTGTACATATATTTGTTTCGAACCTGCATGTTGACCAGTTTCTGAATCTCGGGAATGTTGGAAAATTGAGAAAACAAAAGAGAGAAAGGAAAAAAAATAAATATCAGTTAGGGAGTTAATTGATTATTTTAGAAATAAAAATCAATGACCAATTACTGGCGAAACTCTGCCAAAATTTTGAGAAAAAAAAAGGAAATGTTTTATTTTGTTTTACTAAAAAAAAGCAAAGAAAAATAGAAAAAAGAGTCTTTTATTTTTGGAAAGTTGGTTGTTGAAAAAGAAAAGGATAAGAAAAGTTTTTGTTTTAGTTTGAAAAACATAAGTTGTTTCATTATTTGTTGAAAAAGGAAAGGAAAAAAGAGTCTTTTATTTTTAGTTTGGAAAATAGGTTGTTTTATTGTCTGTGGAAAATGAAAAAAGAAAAAAGAGTCTGTTATTTTTAGCTTGGAAAAATAGGCTGTTTTATTTGTTGAAAAGAAAAAAGAAAAAAGAGTCTTGTTTCTAAAAATAATTTTTATTCGCTTATGAAATGCCAAAAATAAAATGGAAAAGAGTCATGTTTTAAAATAGTTCGGTTAATTTGCCCGAACTACGCATGGATTGATTCTCACAGGGCGTGAGATACGTAGGCAACCCTTATCGGGTCCAACCTCCCCTTTACAAAAATAGCCCAAAAAATATCAAAATTTTATTTTTTGTCATAAATAAACCAGGTGATGCCGTTTTTCCCAAACGGGGCGCCGGAAGGCTGACTTTGCGCAAACAGCCACCTTTGGTCATATTTTGATTCTGACCCTCACAGCCTTAAAATCTTCGTCCCCGAGGCGCTGGAAGGGCGTGTTTGCAATACCGGGTCGTTTAATTTAATTTGGAAAAAACAAGAAAAAGAGTCAGTGGTCAAGTGAATACCGTTCATATTTTGGGTCAAAATTGGCATATAGGGGAATGAATCTGTCATTTTCGGGGTTTTGTATTTCTTTTGATTAGAGTATATGGGTCGTATGATTTTCGAGTCTGTATTTCATCATTAAGTTGGTTAGTTTTGTTGTTATTATGAAAATGGAAAATTCCAAAAAATATTTTACTATCGTTTACCTTTTATTTGCAAGAACTACGCAAGGTCTGATTCATGCGGGGTCATGATACGTAGGCAATCTCCATAAGATTCGACCGCAACCAAAAAAAAGGGAAAAATGAAAAATGGAAAAAGAAGAATTGAAAAAAAATGGGAAAAGATGTTGTGAATAATGAGGACCGATCCAATCCATTCTAACATGTTTTGTTTTGAATTGTGAAGAAAGTTGAGGTGGTCGGTTGTGGTAAGCTGGAAACACAAGATCCAAGAAAAATGATAACTGACATCGAAGCTGTTACGAGTGCTCAAGAGACTTAGGGTCAGAGGGTTCAACAAGGGTCTACTGTGGTTGAGGAAAATAGAACACTGAAACAATAAATGACCAAAATGCGTCAAGCCTGGGCCAATGGCCAAGGACAGCCTTGTCACGAGTCACAATTTGCTACACAGCAAGAACAGTACCACTATCCCGAGTACCACTCGTACTCGTTTGATCTTCCTGCAAACATCGAGAAGCCTGCCCGAAAGAGGGTACAGGAAGAAATAACCCAAAGAGTGAAACGATTAGAACAACGGTTGAAAAACACGCAAGCAATGGAAGGTCAAAAGAGTGTTGCCTTCAGAGATCTATGCATGTTCCCCGATGTCCACTTGCCGCATGGCTTCAAGATCCCCAAATTTGAAAAGTACAATGGACATGGAGACCACATAGCCTACCTGAAAAGGTATTGCAACCAATTGAGAGGTGTGGGAAGAAATGAAGAATTGCTTATAGCTTATTTTGGGGAAAGCCTCACGGGTATAGCATCTGAATGGTTTTTGGATCAAGACACATCTTGTTGGTACGTCTGGGATGACATGGCATGGGCCTTTGTCAAACAATTTCAATACAACATCGACATCGCCCCAGACCACATTTCCCTTTCTAACCTAAAAAAGAAACCAACTGAAAGTTTCAGGGAATATGCCATCAAATGGAGAGAGCAGGCAGCTAGAGCTAAGCCACCCATGGATGACCACGAGTTAATCACTGTCTTTCTACAGGCTCAAGAGCCAGATTATTTTCAATACATGACATCCGCAGTGGGTAAATCCTTCCCGGAAGCAATCAAAATGGGAGAAATGGTGGAGAACGGTCTTAAGACAGGCAGAATTATAAGTCAAACAGCTCTCAAAGCTGCAGCTCAAGCTGTCCAAATTGAATCTGGTAACACGAATGAGAGGGATGAAGAAATCATAGTGATATCAGGGTCGAGAAGAGGTCCTAGGAGAACATCTCGAAGGTATGTGCAGCCTCATCAGGTTTTCCATGACCACCCTAAGCATTACTATCCACCTCTGAACCCCTCATACTCACCACCAAATCACCCAAGAAAGCGAGCACGAGTATCACAAAATCTCCACCAGCCTCCGCAAAATTTTCAATTACCTTGTAACCCACATCCAAGCCAGGGGTATAGAAGGGAACAAAAGTTGAAAGATAGTTTTACACCAATAGGAGAGTCCTATGCAAGCTTATTTGAGAAGTTAAAACAACATGACATGATTGCACCCATTCCTCCAAATCAGGTGGACCGACGTGCGAGAAGCTTTGACTCATCTAAAAGGTGTGAATACCACTCCAATGCTCTGGGGCACAATGTGGAAAATTGTCGGGATTTGAAAAGAGAAATAGAAAGGATGATCCAGGAAAATTTGATTCAAGACAGTGGCACCCAGAATATCACGCTGCATCCCTTACATGAGGAGGCACACTTGGTGGGGATGATGCCCGGTGACATGGGGTATGAGAATACTCTTGGAAACTTATTGACTGAAGTTGAAGATACTGAAGCAGATAGTGGTCATGGCAATATGGATGTGAAGCTTAGTGGCTAAGATGTCGTGTTTGTAATTGGAAAGACGCTCCATTCCTAAGTCAGCTGGGGAAGAGCTTTGGTGGTCCATTTGGCTGTCATTTCTGTTGTTCGGATTATTTGCAGGGTTGTAATTCGGATATTGTCTTGTGTTCAAACCCTCCTATCCTTTCATTTTTGTCTAGCTTGTTTAGTCGTAGTGGTTTGTCTAGGGTTGTCTAGGTTTGTTTCAGTTCATTCTAGGGTTGCAATCCAGTTTGTTTTGTTTTTGTTTTGTTATTCGAACTGTTTCATCGTTTGTCTAATGCAAATTCCGATCTGTTGTTACTCCCAATCATTTTCTTTGTTTAGTTCTTTTCTAACTTTTTGTTTTGCCTTTTGCCGGTTCTAGTGACATGACATGCACGCATAATTCTCAGTCTGATCTTCAAAAGTTGCGAAGCAATGAGACCATTTTGAAAACGATAAGGACACTTGAGGAAATGAGAACAAATTGGGACATTTTGAGATTGTTTGACACCCGAACCATATGAAATTGGGGCAAGTAAAACATAAAAATTCCCGTAAAAGCAAGTTGGCCAAATTGACAGGGGGCCGGTCGGAAATGGCCGTCAATTCCGATGCGGTCAAGAGATGATGTGTATGGTTTCTTTATTCTGATTGTACTTGTTTTGTATTTGGCATATTTTGAAGTTTGAGATGACGAAGGCGTTTTGTTCTGCTATCTAAACACTTTACCCTTTTGTCAACCTTTTTGAGCCTTATTTGTTTTCTTTCATACCCCTCTTTCGGAATCAATGGCACAATTAAAGAAATGCAAGTGCCGGAGATACGCAAATGGAAAAAGAAGGAAAAAGAAAAAAAAGGAAAAGGAAGAAAGGAAAAGGAGAAAGAAAGAAAGAAAGAAAAAAAGGAAGAAAGGAAAAGAAAAAAAAAGAAAAGGGGAAGAAAAGAAAAGAAAGAAAGAGAAGAAAGAGAAGAAAGAAAAAGAAAATGAAGAAAAGAAAGGAAAAAAGAAAAAAAAGAAAAAGAAAGAGAGAGAAAGAAAATCGCAACAACGTAGTTTCTACTACGTGAACTACGTTTGACTTGATCCCGAAAGGGTACGTAGGCAGCCTCTCTAAGGTTTAGTCATACCAAAACAAAAATCCAAAAGTCCCCAAGCAAGAAACTGGGGCAGAAATTGTGATTGTTGTGAGAAGTTGGATTTCGAAAATTGTAATTTTAACCCATTTTGAAATTGTTTTGAGCCGTTTATACCCTTTCTTTCTAACCCATCCAAAAGCCTACATTACGGTCCAAAATAAGACCTTCTGATCAGTCTTTGAGAAATGCCAAGTCAAGCAGGTAAGGTAATTCATGTCAGGGGCAACACTCTGGTCCAAACAAGGAAAATGAAAATGAGAGAATCTTATTGATAAAAGTCCTCATGGGTATCGCAAGGTGATGAAAGCTGAGAGAAATAAAAAATGAGAGAGTCTTATTGGTGAAAACCTTCACGGGCACCTTGAGGCGACAGTAAGTTGAGAGAAAGAACGAAATGAGAGAGGTTTGATGGTGAAAACCCTTTGGGCACTACAAGCCGAATAAGGAATGCGAATCAAATTGGGTAAGCGGAGCAATGAAGCCCAGTTTCACGGCAAAAAGGAACAACAAGAGCTGAACATCAGATTTGCTTAACAGAATAGGTCGCAGGTGCATGTCAAGGTCATTAGAGTCGGTATCCACATCCGATAGGTTTCTACTGTGTAGTTTTCTTGTTAGGAATCATCTCTTTCTATTGTCCTTTACTCTGTTCCTTTTGTTTTGTTTATTTCCCCTTTCTGAGTCTTTTGGTCGTAACCAGTGAGAAATGACTTCAAAATTGGCCACCAGCTTTCCAATTGCACAAAATGGGGTCACAAGTCAGGAAAAATAACAAGAGCACTGAGCTGGTAATAATCCACATACTTTGGGATCCTTATGAAACACAAAGTTTGGTAGATGTCGATTCAGGTGCAATGCAACAGATAGAGGGTACTGGGATTGAACGGGGAAAAAGGGTATTTCAGTGACACAGATGACGGGGAAAGTGGTTAATCAGTAAACATGCAAGACCTTCAAGAAGAATCAGTTGTCACAGAAAACATATGGGGTCAGATAAGAAGACTAGAAGTAATAATTGAGAGATAGTCGTCAAGAAGGGCAGAAGTTATCAGCCAAGTTTCAAAGATGGTCGGACAACGCAAAGCATGGAAAGGAGAAAAGGAAAACCATCCCAGCGGGAGTACCACAACCAACCACCGCACTTTTAAACTGACAGAATTTTCTTTGATTCGAAACAGGGCATGGAAATGTTATTGATGGCAGAAAGATATGCTACAGGAGGATTATCAAACTGGGGCAGAAATTTTCTGTCGTGTTGAAAAATTTCTTGAAGTCGGGTACCCATCTGAAGAACATAAAGGTCAATACAAGTGTTTTAAAAAAAAGAAAAAGAGAGGGAAGTAGTTTTCTGGAAAGAAACACCAGTTCTAAGAAAAGTAATTTTTGGAGGAATGAAACACTAGTTTTTAGGGAAGTGGTTTTTTGAAGGAGGACAACACCAGTTTTTAGGGAAGCAGTTCTGAAAGAAGATAATTCAAGTTAGTGGGAAGATAAAACAAATTTTGAAGGAAAATGGTTAAAAGAAATCTTAGTCTGATGAATTTTTCACCTAAGATAAAGAAATCTTAGTCTGTTGAATCTTTTACCTAAGATAAAGAAATCTTAGTCTGTTGAATCTTTTACCTAAGATAAAGAAATCTTAGTCTGTTGAATTTTTCACCTAAGATAAAAATCTTAGTCCGATGAATCTTTCACCTAAGATAAATGCAAAAGTTGGAAAAACGAAAGGAAGGCATAATTTGGGAAAAGATGAAGGCAGAAGTCGGAAAAAAAAAAGGAAGGCATAATTTGGGAACAAGAAAGGAAACAGAATTTGAAAAGAAAGGAAGTTGGAATTTGGAAAATAAGAAAGTCGGGATCACACAAAAATGGACCTAGTCTGATGAATTATCTCCTAGAGTCAAAATCTCAGTCCGATGAATCTTCCTCCTGAGATCACACAAAAATGGACCTAGTCTGATGAATTATCTCCTAGAGTCACAATCTTAGTCTGTTGAATCTTTCTCCTAAGATGAAAATCTTAGTCTGATGAATTTTTCACCTAAGATAAAGACAAAAATCTTAGTCTGTTGAATCTTTCTCCTAAGATGAAAATCTTAGTCTGATGAATTTTTCACCTAAGATAAAGATAAATCTTAGTCCGTCGAATCTTTCACCTAAGATGAGAATCTTAGTCTGATGAATTTTTCACCTAAGATAAAGTTTAAATTTTAAGATACATTGCAATCTTTAAATTTTTAAAAGTTGCATTTCAGTCTTATCACAATTCAAGTTTTAGTTCTTATTAGTATGTGGTAACACACCCAGTTTTCAAACTGGGGCAGAAAATTTTCTTTGTTTTGTCTATTTTTTGTGAAGTCAGGAACCTACCTGAATAATAGAGGAATACATTCAATTTCAAATTTAGCAATCAGGAGCCCGCCTGAAGAACAGAGGTGATACAATTCAAATTTTAGTTTTCAATCGATTTTTTTTTTTTGTCTTTTATGAAGTCAGGAGCCCGCCTGAAGAACAGAGACATACAATTCAAGTTTCGGAAGTCAGGAGCCCGCCTGTATAACAGAGGTATCTCAAGACAAGTTTTAATCAAATTCTTATTAATATCCAGTAACATGTACCCAGTTTCCAAACTGGGGCAGAAAGTTTTCTTTGTTCTGTCTATTTTTGTGAAGTCAGGAACCCGCCTGGATAATAGAGGAATACATTCAATTTCAAATTCAGCAATCAGGAGCCCGCCTGAAGAACAGAGGTGATATAATTCAAAATATAGTTTTCAATCGATTTTTTTTTTGTCTTTTATGAAGTCAGGAGCCCGCCTGAAGAATAGAGACATACAATTCAAGTTTCGGAAGTCAGGAGCCCGCCTGAAGAACAGAGGAATACATTCAAGTTCAAATACATTCAAGTTTAGCAGTTTGAAGAAGGGAAAACATCTCAGTTTACAATTCAAAACGGCAACAATGGATTTCACCTGGGGAACAAGGGAAGACAACTCAAGTTTCAAGGGAAATCAGTGACGACGGAAGACAACTCAAGTTTCAAGGGAAAGTAGTTTCGAAGGAAGACAGTTCAAGTTTCAAGGGAAAATGGTTCAAGGTGCCGAGCAGGTTTGACCTCGAGGCACATGATTCGAGATGGAAGAAAGAATGAGTCTCAATCCAAAATAAAGAAAAGAAGAAAAAGAACAAAAAAAGTGAGCTCCAAAGTTCAGAAACAGGAAAAGATGTGAACTGCTCAAGACGTGGTTGAAGTCATGAGCACTACATGTCCGGTGTTGATCCAGAAGAAGATTGAACCAACACCTACGGCCAACAAGCATCAAGATTCAGATCAGGGTCCGCATGAAGCACCAACCAAGACTCAAGATCAAGCTTCAGAAGACTCATAGATAGGAATCTTGTAACTCGTAGCTGATAGGCTTAGTTAGTCTTTTTCAATTTTGACTTTGATGTAATAACGGGACAGCGGACCGGAGCCTCGGACGGAACCTCGACTCTCAACCTCGGTACTTCATCACCTCGTTCACTTCTGAACAACACCTGACCTGATTCCTTCATAGTCAAGGATATGTAGGCAACCTTTGAAGCAAGGTTCGGTCAGACAGTTTTTCAAAAAATTGCTTCTCATGGAGTTTCAAACGGGCAAAAATCCCTCACAGTGCTTACTTTATCTTTGCCCGAAAACTCTTCGTGTTCCCGAGCAAAGAGGGGCAGCTGTAAGCACGTGATTTTTGCCCTATATGAAGATAACTCCTAAAAATAAGTCAAAATAATTTATTGATTTTTTAGGAATTTTTCCTTTTGTAGTCTCATTTCATACATTTTAATATTTTAAAATCACAATAATAAAATACAAAAATACGCATTTGCATTTAGTATCTAATTTCATATTTTAGGATTAATTAAGGATTAATTTGTTTTAGAACAAAATAGGAAGAAAATAACAAAAATAGTACCTTTTGCATTTTTAGTTTAAATTTGTATCAGTTTGCATTTTAATTAGGAAATCTAATTTTTAGTGTTAATTTGGTTGTGGTTTTTAATTTAGCATTTAACAAAATCAGAAAATAAAATACAAAATAAATAAATAAAATACAAAAAAGGAAGATAAAAAGAAATTAGGAATAAAAATGGGAAGAACCTTCCCCAAAAATATTTCCCCCCAAATCATTTCTCCCCACCTAAAACCTTCCCCCCAAAATATTCCCCCACCTAAAACCTTCCCCCCAAAAAACATTCCTCACATAACACCTTCTCCCCAAATAAAACTCCCCCACACAAGACCCCCCTCGACAAAAAAAAAATCACTACACTCACCCACCTATATAAAAGACACACGAAAATTGACACAAAAGGAGGGGGGAACGGAAAAATGATACAAAAAAAACGGAAAACAAAAATACAAAAAGAAAAAAAGCCAAAATACGTGATCATCTTGATAACTGAAGAAAGGACAGAGCCAAACAGAGGAGAAGTTTTTCTTCTTCTTCTTCTTCGATCTTGAGCAGCCAACGACGGAAACCACTTCGCCGTTGTCCCCGTCCCGAACAGCCACCCTCACGTTAACCACCCAACGACCACCTCTGAGTCGTTTCTTCTCCACCCTCACTCATTCAAAACCCGTCTGCCGTGACTTATCGATACTAAGGAGCAGATTTCAGTCGATTTAGCTTCAGTTTTGATCACAAACTCGAAAACGTCCGAAGCTCTGTCAGTGTTTCCGTCGAGGTCCGATTCGAGGTTGCGATTCCGGTTCAAGTTGAAATTTCGTCGTTTGGCACTCCATTATGACTGTGTAATTGCTGAAAATTTTAGTTAAATGAAGCTTAAATTTCAGATTCTCTGAATTGTCGATTTTTCTGCTCGGCTGGTCGATTGTTAGTTTTGGTTTGTCTATGCTTCGTCGCCATTAATATCGATTAGCGTTGTTTGAATTGATGACTGAATGCGTTTGAACTTTCCGTCAAGCTTTTAGTTCGTCGATGGTCGTTGTCTAAGGAGACTCTGTTTCAGTCTTGCGTTGAGGTGCCGTTTGGTTGGTTTCCGGTTTGAATTCTGTCACCGGTTCTAACGTTTTGAGTACATGTGAGGTCCAGCTCCGTCCGAGTTGATGTTTGATTAGAGTGCCATTACAGCCACTGTTCCTTTGGCTCGTGTAACTGTTGAACATTTAAGAGGTTGAAATATTCATTTCAGGTGCATTATTTCCTCTGTTATCTTTACCTTTTTCTCTAATTTATTTGAAAGCTTCAGTTATAAAATTTTCTATTCCACGATAGTGTATTCAAAGGTTGTTTACTGGTAGCTTCATTTGAGTTCACTGTAACTCCCACGGAGCTTGGTTGTCAATGTGCGCATAAGAATTTGTTGTTATTTTACTTTGTTTCTTTTGCTCTTTTCGTTACTGATTGGTATGTCTTTGCTCAATCTGTATTAGGATGGTTTTAATAGTTGAAATTAAGTTGTAGTTCCTGTCATAGAAAGCAGAATGTTATTTCTCCCTCAGAATTGAAAGAGACGAAACCATGGTGCCAAATTGTCCTTTGATCCGGTAACAAATTCATTAGGACTATTATTGTATTATTAGAGACAAATAAAAATAGAAAATCATAGTTTACTTTAGGATGGACCTTTTAATAAAATGCTGAGACGAGACGAGCCCAGTAAAATGCAAAATTACGGGGCCCTCAAATTTTGTATTAATTTTAGGCTTCGGGATGAGCCGTTTAACAAACTTCACGGCCTTCCCCAAAATAATAGTGCGTTAGACTCTTTAGGCACGATTTTAATAAAATTATCTTCTTAAACTCGGGTGCACATTGATGCGACCCAAATTCAAATCTCGACGAAGTCGAAATGTGTGGACAACCACGGGTGCATTGATTGCGACGTGGTTCGAAATGCGTTTTCACGACGTCGTAATTCTTTTAAAATAAATAATGATAAAAAAGCGGTTTACGAATAAAAGGCACATAAGCTAGCATGTATTAAAATCAGATGAAATCAAATACAACAGTTAAGAGACCGTGCTAGAACCACGGAACCCGAGAATGCCTAACACCTTCTTCCGGGTTAACAGAATTCCTTATTCAGATTTCTGGTTCGCAGACTGTAACAGAGTCATATTTTTCCTCGGTTCGGGATTCAACCGGTGACTTGGGACACCATTAATCTCCCAAGTGGCGACTCTGAATAATTAATAACTAAATCCCGTTCTGATTGTCCTTTAATTGGAAAAACTCCTTTACGCCCCTTGCGGGGTGTAGGTAAAAAAGGAGGTGTGACAATATATATAAGATTCTAAAAATCTAAGCAAAAACCGACTTTTTTTAATGGGTATGGTTGAAATTCATTGAAAACATATAGATGAGTCACTATACAAATCTTGAGGAAAATTGGAGGTGATTTGGACTTATTTGGTATCAAAATTCGTAGTTAATATCGAGTTCAAAAAATTCTTCTGTGACACATGTATCACATACACACGTATATATGGATATGCACGTGATACACATTTGATGCAAATATGATGCACATGTGATACATAGTGTGATACACATATCATTTTTTCATGTTTCATATTCTACTTTGAATTTTCAATTCAAACTACCTCAAAACTCTCCCAAAACTGAGATTCAAACTCATTAGGATCTACTCAATCGATTCTAATAACACCCATTCAAAAGAAAGCAAAAATTTGATTTTTTTTAGCTACAAATGCATGTTGGTTAATATTAGTAATATTTTATGAATTGACCAATTTTTGTAATAAGCTACTTATAAATGGACATAGCTGGTAGTTTTCCTTTAGGAAATTTACATAGTTCTTAGAAGAGATTTTTTCATCCCTATACACTATTTGAAACCTTATTATAAAAAATGCCCATGTTTTGGTATTTACCCGACCTAAACACATTTTAGTTACAAAATGTATACAATCCACCTTAAAAGGCTCCCAATATATTATTTGTGCCTTAAATCAAGGGGTTTAGTTATACCTTTTTTTTCTTTTTTCTCTCCTCTCCTCTCTCCTCTCTTACAACAAACAAGCTTCGTAAACTCTTCTGAACATGAGTCATCGATATCTTTGTAAACCAACCCATTCCCACACCTAAAGACACAATTAGTTGTCTCAAAACAACAATACCAGTAGAACAAAAAAGCAATACAGTAATCCTAGGGGAGGAGTGAGGCTTTCTTCAATTCCCTACAATGAAAAACAGAGGTCCTATCCTAACAACTCAATGACTAACCAACTAAAATAACAAAGACTACATTAGTCTTCCAATACCAACATAAGCCAATTTCTACTTGTCCCCAAAAGCAAAGGTTCACCAAAAATACATAACAATAAGCCTTTCATCTCACACCCAACAAATTTAAATATAATTTTTATACAAATATGTCTTTTGTATATTTTGTATCTGATTTATACAAAAAATAAATTTCATACATAATAATTGTATATTATACAACTTATCTACAGCTACAATATCATATTACTTAACTACAATTTTTATATAATGTCTTTTGTATATTTTGTATCTGATTTATACATAGTAAAAACAAATTTCGTACAACTGATTATATATTATACAATTTACTTACAACTTATCTACAACTTTCATACATTATTTCTACCTCAGTTATATACAACTACAATATCATACAACTGAAATATAATTTTTATACAATATTGTCAGGACCCAAATTTTTCCACCGTCAGGACCGTGATGGTGCCTAACATTGTACTCACTAGGCAAGCCAATGTTACACAATATTTTACCTTTTTCCTTTATCTTTTAACAATTTACAAGTTAAAAAAAAGTAAATCAGCGGAAAAAATGCGGAAGAACAGAATTAACAGATTATCTTAATACAAATAATGAAACCATAATAAAACTCCACCCAAAACTGGAGTTACAACTCACGGACAGTCTACGAATACTACAAACAATGGTCTGAACAAAGAAATATACATCTATCTCGAAAGTAGATAAAATAGAAAAGAAATAGGATAGAAGGGGACACCAGGGCCTGCGGACGCTTATAGGACTACCTTGGGTCTCTAATGGACTGAAGGCAGCCACCTAAACTCTACTCACAAGGTCCGGCACCGAGATCTGCACAGAAAGTGCAGAGTGCAGTATCAGTACAACCGACCCATATACTGGTGTAACGACCCGACCGGTCGTTTTGAGCAATTCCACTTCGCTCGCCAGTTCTCAGGCATGGCTAGCCCCGTATGATGTATTATGACTTATTTAAATCGTCGTTTTTGGTTTTTAGGTTAATCAAAACAAGTATGGAAGAATGATTCTCAGCTTGAAGCTTTAAATTTGAAAGGTTTGACCAAGTTTTGACTTTTTAGTATTCGATCTCAGATTTGACTTTTTATGATTGGATTAGCTCTGATGGGTGATTGGGGACTTAGGAGCGTGTTCGAAACGTAATTTGGAGGCCTGTGGTAGATTTAGGCTTGAATTGGTGAAATTGAAAATTTGGCGCTTTCCGGTTGGTAGTGAAAATTTCGATATCAAGGTTGAAATGGAATTCCGGAAATTGGAGTAGGTCCATAGTATCATTTGTGACATGTATGCAAAATTTCAGGTCATTCGGAGTTGAATTGATAGGTTTCGGCATCGTTTGTGGAATTTGAAAGTTTCTAAGTTCTTAAGCTTAAATCCGAAGTGGATTTGGTGTTTTGGTATTGTTTTGAGTGATTCGAAGGCTCGACTAAGTTTTAATGATGTTATGGGAGGTGTTGGTATGTTTGGGTTGAGGTCCCGAGGGTCTCGGGTGTGTTTCGGGTGAGTTTTGAGCGAGTCTGGGCATTACCGAAACTCAAGCATTGGTTCCAGTGCTTAAATTTATTGCTGCGGTGGAAGTTTTACCGTTGGGGGCGGTGGTATTACCGCTGGGGAGGAAAATGGTCCACGGCCGCGGTCATGAAGGATCCGTAGGGCCGCTGGTCCAACTTCGGAATCCTATATCTTTTGATATACAAGGAATTTTGAGATGATTTAAAAATGAAAGTTGTAGCCCTTCGTGTCTAGTTTACAGAAAGGTAAAGAAATTATAATTTGGACATTTGTAGAGAATGTTATGGCCAAAATACTAAGTCCTATCTGTACAGCCACCAGAAGCGCGACAATGGTGGTTTTACCGCGGTCAGCGGTGGTTTTACCACGGTCAGTGGTGACGGGAATCTGAGAGGTGCACTATAAATACAGGATTTGGGATTTTATTTTATATTTTGACCAAGAGAGCTCGGGCATTGGCGATTTTTCAAGGGATTTTCAAGAAAACCATCGGAGTAAGTGATTCTAACTCAATTTTGGGTAAAATACATGATTATAACGTTGGATTCATCATTTGAGTAGAGATTTGGGATGAAAATTTGGGGAAAATTGTAGAACTTCATAAAAATATTTTTTTGGGATTTGAAAGCCGATTCGAAGTCGGAATTGAGTGAAACTAGTATGGATAGTCTCGTAATTGAATGGGTTGTTGCCTTTTGAGACTTTGGTCGGATTCCGAGACGTGGGCCCGGGGGCCGGGTTTGAGTAATTTCAGGATTTTTGATGTAAATTGATTATTTTTGAGTGGGCTTTGTTTTCTTAGCATATTTTGATGATATGAATGTGATTTTGGTTAGATTTGGAGAAATTGGAGGCCGATTCGAGGGGGCAAATGCATTGTGAGCTAGAGTTTGGACCGGATTGAGGTAAGTAGTGATTGTAAATGCTGTCCTGAGGGTATGAAACCCCGGATTTCACATTGTTGTGCTACTTGGAGGTGACGCACACGCTAGATGACGAGCGTGGGGTCGTGCACCGTTGGGGATTGTGACTTGGTCCGTCCCGTATGACTGTTAAGTCGCGTATTTGATTGAAAATGGTTTGATATCATTGTGTTTTGGAAAATATTGCTATGTTTTGGGCGGAATGCCATATTTGAGCCTCGTGCCAACTGTTTTGGACCCTTATGGGGCTTTTAAACTACTATTCCTCATTGTTTTGACTTAATAATTGTACTCAATCATGCTGTATTTTATTGATTTCCTAACTCAGCCTTATTTACTCAATTTTGATACTATAGATGATATTTTAAGCTGAACGCTTTGTTTTACTGATAGTCCGAGTGGCTTGTGAGGTTGATGGCTGAGAGAGGCCGAAGGCCTGATTGTGAGGTTAATGACTGAGAAAGACCGAGGGTCTGATTGTGAGGTTAATGACTGAGAGAGGCCGAGGGCCTGGTTGTGAGGATTATATATTTATGGATCGGGTTGCACACTGCAGCTTTCTCTTTCTCTCTCTCTCTCTCTCTCTCTCTCTCTCTCTCTCTCTCTCTCTCTCTCTCTCTCTCTATATATATATATATATATATATATATATATATATATATATATATATGGACCGGGATGCATACCGCAACGATATATGGATCGGGCTGCACGCCGCAGCGATATAGCGCTTGGGCTGTAGGAGCCCCTCCGGAGTGTGCACACCCCCAGTGAGCGCAGTCGACTATATATATGGATCGGGATGCACGCCGCAGTGATATATGGATCGGGTTGCACGTCGCAGCGGTTATGATAAGGTACCTATTGAGCATGAGTGCTGAGTGTGAGCGCTGATTGCTGAGAGTCGAGTCATGAGTGACCGAGTGGCTTGCCTGAGGGGCTATATATATACACATATATGAGTGATGCTTTGCTCGAAGGGCCTGTTTATGAAATTATTGTTTCCACTCCTCTTTAACGTGAGTCTCTAGTGAATATGTTGATTAAATTACTGCTTTCACTCATCTTTATACTGAGCCTCTATTGAAAATGTTGAACAAATATTTTAAACAGCTTTCATTTAAACTGGAGTTTTTACGAGGTGTTTGGAATTTAGTCACTGATTTGGCTTTGTTACTTCCACTGAGATTTTTAAGCTATGAGATGGTTATGAATTTATGTTTGTCCGAGGGGCTCTATATGAACTATGTTTTGGCCGAGGGCCGATTATGATTTTCATCACTTTCACTATAAATTATATTGAACTTCTACTGATACTGTTAGAAAGACATTTTTCAAAGGATTTTCCCGAAATGGGAGTTGAACGAGATGATTTGATTTGTATCATGTTTTGGAAACATGTTGTACCCACTGTGGTACTATGACGTAGTTTACGTGATTTCTTACTACTTAGTCTTTATTTACTATTATTACTTACTGAGTTGACATACTCACATTACTCTTTGCACCTTGTGTGCAGATTCAGGTATTTCTGATCTCGGTGGCAGGTTCATCGGAGTTAGCAAGGTAGTTGTCTGGCGATCGCAGCCTTGCTTTTCTCCCTCCTTATTCTTCCTTAATGTATTCTTGTGATCTTCCCTGCCATATTGGTCTTGATGTTGTTAGACAACTGTAGTATATACTCATGACTAGTGACACCCCGATGTCGGGCTTGTGTATTTATTCGACACTGTTCATTTAGACTTACATTATGAGATTATTGATTAATAAATGGTATAAAATGACTTTTATTGAATAATGGTTGATTTGGGAATTGTGCCGGCTGGCCTAGTTTCATGATAGGCGCCATCATGACCGGGTCGATTTTTAGGTCGTGACAATTGATAAGTGTCGAGCCTAACCTCGGCGAAGTAGTGACGAGGCTAGGACATGACAACCAACATAAACTTGTGCAGTTAAACAACATACTAACAGAATAACAATAATAGAAGCTAAACAGAAATTAACGGGAATGGGCAACATGCTATGAGGGTACTAGAATAAGGAATCACAAAAAATATCGGAAATGAAACAATTAATGCACTTGAACCGATAACAGCAAATAATCACAGCAAACAGAAAATGCACGTGCTTTTACTCTCAATCCTCACGATGCAATCAATAAAAAAATGTGCACGGCATCCACCTTCGTGTTTTATCTCTCTTACTCACCATATCCATCAATATAAATGTAAATGTGCACGGCATCACCTTTCGTGCATTATCACTCTTCCTTACCATATGCATAAATATGAATGTGCACGGCATCACCTTTCATGTTTTATCACTCTTTCCTCACCCAAGTAATAGAAACAATAACATCCCGAAAAGGGAATCAGTTATAACCAATCTCGTTTCAACAGTTAAATTCACAATATAAGTCTCAACTTGAGTCAACACTCAACAATTACCCAATAACAGGAAAATATAACCAGACTTATTCAACATGAAGAGTAACCCGCTTAAGCATGAACAATACGTGATAAGGGGCACAATGGTTACAAGTATAAGGCTCATTTTCATGCTATGACCCAACAACAATGTATAGATACTCGTCACCATACCTATACGTCATACTCAATAATTAAACACGTAGAAAGTAAGACAACAACACCTATTCCCGCAATTTAAGGTTAGACCAAAGACTTACCTCGATTCCATGGCCAACTCAAGCCTCAAATACCGCTTTTCCCTTAATTCCCACTTCCAATCCGCCCGAATCTATTCATAATTAACTTATTAACATCAATTGAAGCCAAAGAAACCAATTCAAATGAAAAATTATAGATTTCCAACATTCTTCCCAAAAAGTCAAAAATTGACCCCCGGTCCGCTTGGTCAAAACTTGAAGTTCAGACCAAAACCCGATTACCCATTCACCCCTAAGCCCGGATATGCAATTAGTTTCAGAATCCGACCCCAAATCGAGGTCTAAATTTCCAAATTGGTAAAATTCTCAATTCCCCCAAAATTCCTAATTTCTACCCTTGAAGAACAAAGTTGATGAAATACAATGGGTAATTGATAGAAAATGGTTTAGAATCACTTACCAACACTTTAGGGAAGAAATTGTCTTTTGGAAATCGCCC
Organism: Nicotiana sylvestris; assembly: GCF_000393655.2. Lineage (NCBI taxonomy): Eukaryota > Viridiplantae > Streptophyta > Magnoliopsida > Solanales > Solanaceae > Nicotiana > Nicotiana sylvestris. The sequence continues at coordinate 153,024,583 of NC_091059.1, forward strand.
CTAGGCCATTTAGCTTTCGAAAATTTGAAACAATTACCTAAGTCCTGATTTGGGACTATTTATGAACTGGGCGACAGTGTTCATAGCGTTCGCAAGGATACTGTCGCGTTCGCGAAGAGTTGCCTTGCTTGGCTTACGCGATCGCAAAACCCCTGTCGTGTTCGACAAGGCTTTGCCCTCTGGCCTTCATGTTTGCGAGACCACACTCGCGTTCGTGTAGAAGGAAGTCTGACCCCTCCCCCAGGTCCCCAATGCTTCGTATTCGCGATGAGCCGGTCGCGTTCGCGAAGGGTAAAGGTCCCATCACTCCGCGTTCGCGACCAGGCCTTCACGATGAGCTGATCGCATTCGCGAAGGGTAAAGGCCCTATCACTCCGCATTCGTGACCAGGCCTTCGCACTCGCAAAGAAGAAAAACTCACCCGGCCAACCCTCCCTTCGCGTTCGCGAGAGTAGCTTTGCGAACGCGAAGAAGGACACACCAGAATAGTTGTTGCAACAAAAATATCAGATTTTCTAAGTCTAAAACATTCTGTAGCCTATCCAAAACTCACCCGAGCCCTCGGGGCCCCAAACCAAATATGCACATAAGTCTACAGATATCATACGAACTTGCTCGTATGATCAAATCGCTAAAATAACACCTAAAACTACAGATTTAGCATCAAAATCAATGAAATTCTCAAGAACACTTAAAGTTCCTATTTTTACAACCGAAGGTCCAAATCACGTCATATAAACTCCATCTCTTAACAAATTTCACAGACATAAATTAAATACCATAATAAATCTGTAGCGGGCTCCGGAACAAAAATACGGGCCTGATACCATCAAAATCAAGCATTGTTAAATTTCTATAAACCATTATATTTCCAGTTAAATAATTTTCTTCAAAAATTCATTTCTCGGGCTAGGGATCTCGGAATTCGATTCCGGCCGTACGCCCAAGTCACATATTTTACTATGACCCTCCAGGACTGTCGGAACATGGTCCGGGTCTGTTTACCCAAAACGTTGACTGAAGTCAACAAAAATCATCTTTTAAGACAAAATTCACTATTTTCACACATAAGGCTTTCTGGATATACGCCCGGGAAAATGAAGTCTTGAAGGCCTCGGAACCCCAGATTGGATTCTAAAACACGAGTTAACCTTTTGTGTCATCACATTCTCCACCTCTAAAACAATCATTCGTCTTCGAACGGACATAGAAAAGTACCTAAGTCGGTGAAAAGAAGGGGATATCGGCTCCGCATATCGGACTTAGACTCCCAGGTAGCTGCCTTAACAGGCTGACCTCTCCACTGCACACAAACTGGCGGATAACTCTTCTATCTTAACTGTTGAACCTGCCGGTCTAGAATGGCCACCGGCTCCTCATCGTAGGTCAAATCCTTGTCCAACTGGACAGTGCAAGTCTAACAAGTAGGATGGATTATCGTGATACTTCCGAAGCATAGACAATGAAACATTGGATGCACAGCTGATAAACCCGGTAGCAACACAATTCTGTAAGCCACCTCTATCACTCTATCAAGGATCTCAAAAAGCCAGATGAACCTAGGACTTAGCTTGCCCTTCTTCCCAAATCTCATCATGCCCTTCATGGGCGACACCCGAAGTAACACTCGCTCTCCGACCATGAATGCCACATCACGAACCTTATGGTCGGCATAACTCTTCTGCCTGGACTGAGCTGTATGAAGCCTATCCTGGATGATCTTAACCTTCTCCAAAGCATCCTAAACTAAATCTATACCCAACAAACAAGCCTCTTCAGGATCAAACCATCCAACCGATGACCGACACCGCCTACCATATAATGCCTCATAAGGAGCCATCTGGATGCTCGACTAATAACTGTTGTTGTAGGCAAACACTAACCGCAAGAACTGATCCCAAGAACCTCCAAAGTCCATAACACATGCTCGGAGCATATCCTCCAAAATCTAAATAGTGCGCTCGGACTGTCCGTCCGTTTGAGGATAAAACGATGTGCTCAACTCGACCCACGTACCCAACTCATGCTGGACTGCCCTCCAAAAATGCGAGGTAAACTGCTTACCTCAATTAGAAATGATAGACACGAGCACACCATGAAGACGATCAATCTCCTGGAATAGATCTCTGCTAACTGCTCCAAAGAATAGGAAACTGCCATAGGAATGAAATGCGATGACTTATTCAGTCTATCCACAATAACCCATACTGTGTCGAACTTCCTCTGAGTCCGTGGGAGTCCAACTACGAAGTCCATAGTTATACGCTCTCACTTCCACTCAGGAATCTCAATCTACTGAAGCAAACCAACAAATCTTTGATGCTCGTACTTTACCTGCTGACAAATTCAAACACAAAGCTACGTACGCAACAATATCCTTCTTCATCATCCTCCACCAATAATGCAACCGCAAGTCCTGATACATCTTAGCGGCGCCCAGATGAATAGAATACCGGGAACTATGGGCCTCCTCTAGAATCAACTCACGAAGTCCATCCACATTAGGCACACAAACTCGACCATGCACCCTCAAAACTCCGTCATCTCCAACTGTAACCTGCTTGGCACCTCCGTGCCACACTGTGTCTCTAAGGACAAGCAAATGAGGATCATCATACTGTCGATCTCTGATACGCTCAAATAATGAAGAACGAGCGACTGTGCAAGCTAGAACAAAGCTGGGCTTAGAAACATCCAATCTCACGAACTGATTGGCTAAAGCCTGAACATCCAAAGCAAGTGGTCTCTCACCGACTGGAATATACACAAGGCTGCCTATACTGGCTGACTTCCTGCTCAAAGAATCGGCCACTATATTGGCCTTCCCAAGATGATATAAGATGGTGATATCATAGTCTTTCAATAGCTCCAACCACCTCATTTGCCTTAAATTTAGCTCCTTCTGCTTGAACAAGTATTGCAAACTCTTGTGATCCGTGAACACCTCACATGAATAATGCCTCCAAATCTTCAGCACGTGGACAATGGCTGCTAGCTACAAATCATGAACTGGATAATTCTTCTCGTGGATCTTCAACTGTCGCGAAGCATATGCAATAACCTTGACATTCTGCATCAACACCGCACCAAGTCCAATACGAGATGCATCACAATATACTGTATATGGCCCTGAATATATGGGCAATACCAACATCGACGTTGTAGTCAAAGCTGACTTGAGCTTCTGAAAGCTCGCCTCACACTCGTCCGACCACCTGAACTAGGCACCCTTCTGGGTCAACCTGGTCATCGGGGATGCTATAGATGAAAACCCCTCCACAAACCGATGGTAATAACCCGCCAAACCTAAGAAACTCTGGATCTCTGTAGCTAATGTGGGTCTAGGCCAGTCCTTGACTGCCTCAATATTCTTAGGATCCACCCGAATACCCTCTATTGACACGACGTGACCCAGGAATGTTACTGAACTCAACCAAAACTCATATTTCGGAAACTTAGCATACAATTGGCTATCTCTCAGAGTATGGAGAACGACTCAAAGATGATACCGTGCTCCTCTTGGCTGTGGGAGTAGATCAAAATATCATCAATGAAGACAATCATAAAGGAATCTAGATAGGGCTTGAACACCCGGTTCATCAAATCCATAAAAGTTGCTGGGGCGTTTGTCAACCCAAATGACATCACTAAGAACTCATAATGCCCGTATCGAATGCGAAAAGCTATATTAGGGACATCAGATGCCCTAATCCTCAACTGATGGTAGCCAGATCTCAAATCAATCTTCGAAAATACCTTGGCACCCTGAAGTTGATCAAACAAATCATCAATCATCGGCCATGAATACTTGTTCTTGATGGTGACTTTGTTCAACTACCGATAATCTATGTACATCCTCATCGACTCATCCTTCTTCTTAACAAATAACACTGGCACACCCCAAGGCGAGACACTGGGTCTAATAAAGACCTTATCAAGCAAGTCTTGCAACTGTTCTTTCAATTCCTTCAACTCTGGTGGGGCCATGCGATATGGTAGAATAGAAATAGCTGAATACCCAGAGCCAAATCAATGCAAAAGTCAATATCCCTGTCGAGTGGCATCCCCGGCAGGTCTACAGGAAATACTTATGGAAGCTCCCAAACAACTGATACAGAATCCATCGAAGGAACCTCAGCACTACAATCACGAACATAAGCAAAATAAGCCAGACACCCCTTCTCGACCATATGTCGAGCCTTCATATACAAGATAACCCTGCTGGTAGAATGACCAGGAGTCCTTCTCTACTCCAATCGAGGCAACCCCTATAATGCTAAGGTCACAGTCTTGACGTGACAATCCAATATGGCATGATAAGGTGACAACCAATCCATCCCCAAAATGACATCGAAATCTACCATATCGAGAAGTAAGACATCTACACGGGTCTCAAGACCCCCAATAATAACCACACACAAACGATAGACATGATCTACAATAATAGAATCACCCATCGGTGTAGATACATATACAAGAGTACTCAAAAAATCACGAGGCACAACCAAATACGTAGCAAAATAAGATGACACATAGGAGTATGTAGACCCCAGATCAAACAGAACTGAAGCATCTCTACTACAAACCAGAATAGTACTTGTGATAACTGCATCGGAGGACTCAGCCTCATGCCTGGCTGGGAAAGCATAACATTGGGGATGTGCCCCACCACTTTGAACTACATCCCTAGGACGACCTTCTGCTGGCTAGCCTCCACCTTTAGTGGCCTAACTTCCACCTCGACCTCCACCTCTAACTGCTTGACCCCTACCTCTAGCTGGCTGAGCGAGCGTGGAACACCCGGTGCCGGAACCATGGCACGAGAACCCTGATGCTGAGCACTGCTCGAGGGCAAAACCTAGCAATGTGCCTCGTATCGCCACAAGTATAACAAGACTTCGGCTGCTGAGACTGCTGACCCTGAAACTAACCTTGACGGCCTGAGTAACCACCCTAAAAACTCTAGAGCAGAGGTGCACTAATAGGAGCTGGTGGTGCACTGCAGGGTAGCTGATCTGAATACTGCATATGAGAACCATGACCACCTAGAGCACCGTGAAAAGCCTGAAGTGCTGAATGAAATGGTCTGGGAGGATGGCCCCTACCAAAAGAATCCCTGCCTCCAAACGAGGCACCATTGAATCTGCCAGAATGACAAGGCCTCTTGTCAGACCCCTGACCGCTCCCCTGAGCTAGAACCATCTCAACCCGCCTGGCGACATTGGTCGCATCCTGAAAAGAAATCTTGCTCCCCGTCTCCTTAGCCATCTGCAATCTAATAGGCTGAGCAAGTCCCTCAATAAACCTCATCACCCTCTTTCTCTCTCTCTTGGTGGGGAGTATAAGAAGAGTATGATGGGCCAAATCAATAAACCTCGTCTCGTACTGGGTGACAGTCATAGAACCCTACTAAAGACGCTCGAATCACCTACGGTACTCCTCTCTATGAGTAACGGACGGAACTTCTCGAGGAATAGCTGCGAGAACTGGTCCCAAGTGAGGGTGACCCACCTTGTCTGGTCAAACAATAATCTCTCCACCATTTCTTGGCAGAATCTGACAGATGGAAAGCAGCAAAGTCGACCCCATTGGTCTCTACTATCCCCATGTTCCGTAGAACCTCATGACAACTGTCCAAATAGTCCTGGGGATCCTCTGAAGATGTACTGCCATAGGTAGTAGTAAAAAACTTGGTGAACCTGTCCAATCTCCACAAAGCATCAGAAGACATATCTGATCCATCACTGGCCTGAGCTACAACACCCGGTGGAACTACCCCAACTGGCTAAACTACTAGAGTCTGAAACTGGGGAGCCATCTGCTCTAGAGTGCGAGTAGCAGGAGTCTGTGCTCCTCCCTCAGCCTGAGAAATGGCTGGTGCTACAGGAAGTATGCCCGCCTGAGTGACACTCTCCATAAGGCCCACTAGACGAACCAGAGCATCCTGGAGTACCGGGATAGCGATGAACCCCTCTGAACCTGAGCTGGGCCCGCTGGAACTATCTAGGCCGGAACCTCATCATCAAACTCTACCTGAGGCTCTGCCGTTGGTATTGTTGCTCTAGGATGAGCCTTTCCCCTACCTCAGCCTTTAGCACGGCCTCGGCCTCAGCCTCGCCCTTTACCCCTCGTAGGAGCTGACGTTGGGGGCTCGGACTGCTGATCAGCAGATGAAGCAGTACGTGTTCGTCATCTACGAAAGAACAGAGTATAAGTTCAATTAGCATTGAGATATCAAACCGTACGACAGAGATGAATAGAAGTGAAACTGTTCCTAACTTTATAGCTCTTGGGGGATAAGCACAGACGTCTCCGTACCGATCCCTCAAACTCTACTAAGCTTGTCCGTGAATTGTGAGACCTAAGCAATCTAGAGCTCTGATACCAACTTGTCACGACCCGAATTTTCCTACCATCGGGACCGTGATGGTGCCTAACATTGTACTCGCTAGGAAAGCCAACGTTATAGAATATTTTACCTTTTTCCTTTATCTTTTAACAATTTACATGTTAACAAAAGTAAATCAGCAGAATAATGCGGAAGAACAGAATTTAACAGATTATCTTAATACAAATAATGAAACTGTAATAAAACTCCACCCAAAACTGGTGTCACAACTCACGGACTGTCTGCGAATACTACAAACAATAGTTTGAACAAAGAAATATACATCTGTCTCGAAAGTAGATAAAATATAAAAGAAATAGGATAGAAGGGGACGCTAGGGCCTGCGGACGCCTGCAGGACTACTTGAGTCTCCAATGGACTGAAGGCAGCCACCCAAACTCTACTCACAAGGTCCGACATCGAGATCTGCACAGAAAGTTCAGAGTGCAGTATCAGTACAACCAACCCCATGTACTGGTAAGTGTCGAGCCTAACCTCAGCGAAGTAGTGACGAGGTTAGGATACGACAACCAACATAAACATGTACAGTTAAACAACATACTAACATAATAACAATAATAGAAGCTAAACAGAAATTAACGGGAAAGTGCAACATGCTATGGGGGTACCAGAATAAGGAATCACAGAAATATCGGAAATGAAACAATTAATGCACTTGAATCGATAACAACAAATAATCACAACAAACAGAAAATGCACGGCGTCACCCTTCGTACTTTTACTCTCAATCCTCACTATGCAATCAATAATAAAAATGTGCACGACATCACCTTTCGTGCTTTATCACTCTTCTTCGCCATATGAATAATGGATATGTGCACGACATCACCATTCGTGCTTTATCTCTCTTCCTCACCATATCCATCAATATAAATGTAAATGTGCACGGCATCACCCTTTGTGTTTTATCGCTCTTCCTCGCCATATGCATAAATATGAATGTGCACGGCATCACCCTTCGTGCTTTATCACTCTTTCCTCACCCAAATAATAGAAATAATAACATCCTGGCAAGGGAATCGGCTATAACCAATCTCGTTTCAACAGTTAAATTCAAAATATAAGTCTCAACTTGAGTCAACACTCAATAATTACCCAATAACAAGAAAATATAACCAAACTTGTTCAACATGAAGAGTAACCTGCTTAAGCATGAAAAATACGTGATAAGGGACACAATGGTTACAAGTGTAAGGCTCATTTGTATGTTATGACCCAATAACAACAACGTATAGATACTCGTCACTCCACCTATACATCGTACTCAACAATTAAACATGTAACAAGTAAGACAACAACACATATTCCCTCAAGCTAAAGTTAGACCGAACACTTACCTCGATTCCATGGCCAACTCAAGCCTCAAATACCGCTTTTCCCTTAATTCTCACTTCCAATCCGCCAGAATCTATTCATAATTAACTTATTAACATCAATTGAAGCCAAAGAAACCAATTCAAATGGAAAATTATAGATTCCCAACATTCTTCCCCAAAAGTCAAAAATCGACCTCGGACCCGCTTAGTCAAAACTCGAAGTTCGGACCAAAATCCGATTACCCATTCACCTCCGAGCGCGGATATGTAATTAGTTTCAGAATCCGACCCCAAATCGTGGTCTAAATTCCCAATTCCCCCAAAATCCCTAATTTCTACCCTTAAATAACAAGATTTTTGGTTGAAAGTTGATGAAATACAATGGGTAATTGATATAAAATGATTTAAAATCACTTACCAACACTTTGGAGAAGAAATTGTCTTTTGAAAATTGACCCTAGGCCGTTTAGCTTTTGAAAATTTGAAACAATAACCTAAGTCCCGATTTGGGACTATTTATGAACTGGGCGATAGTGTTCATCGCATCTGTGAGGATACTGTCGCGTTTGCAAAGAGTTGCCTTGCTAGGCTTACGCGATCGCGAAACCCCCGTCGCGTTCGCAAAAGCTTTGCCCCCCGGCCTTTGCGTTCGCGAGACCATGCTCGCGTTCGTATAGAAGAAAGTCTGACATCGGGGCCCCAAACCAAACATGCACATAAGTCTAAAGGCATCATATGGACTTGATCATGCGATCAAATTGCTAAAATAAAACCTAAAACTACGAATTTAGCATCAAAATCAATGAAATTCTCAAGAACACTTAAAGTTCATATTTTTACAACCGAGGGTCCGAATCACGTCATATAAACTTCATTTCTTACCAAATTTCACAAACATAACTTAAATACCATATTAAACATGTATCGGGCTCCGGAACCAAAATACGGGCCCGATATCATCAAAATCAAGCATTGTTAAATTTCTAAAAACCATTATATTTTCAGTTAAAAACTTTTCTTCAAAAATTCATTTCTCGGGTTAGGGACCTCGGAATTTGATTCCGGGAATATTTCCAAATCCCATATTTTACTACGAACTCTCCGAGACCGTCGGAATACGGGTCCGTTTACCCAAAACGTTGACCGACGTCAACAAAAATCATCTTTTAAGCCAAAATTCATTATTTCTTAAAAAAATTCACATAAGGGTTTTTCGAATATACGCCCAGACTACGCACACAAATCGAGGAGAAAGAAAATGAGGTTTTGAAGGCCTCGAAACCCCGGATTGGGTTTTAAAACACGAGATGACCTTTTGGATCATCACAAATATTGTTAAACTTTCATACAATATTTAAATATATATATATATATATATAAACAAATAATATAATTTTTTTATAATTTTACTACAACCTTACTACAATTTCGAGCGTAATGTATGTCATGTCGTCGTCTTCTTCTTCTTTCAATATAAAATTCAGCCAAAATCAAGTCTAATCTTCACCAAAACACCCTCAAAATTGAGATATAAACTCCAAACAATATTTCCAATTATTTGTAGCAATATAATTGGAACAACACCCAATCCAAACAAATAATGGTTTTTAAAAATCCAAATTCGAATTCAAAGCTTCAAAGCTTTTTAATGGCTGTCAATAGTGGAATTGCTGCTCTCTTACTGGAATTAGGGTTGATCTTCGAAAGTGTTTTCTCCTTCATTTAAAGTCAAGCAAGCAACATGTGTTAATGGAGGTGTGTGGTAGAGTATTTAGAGCTTGAATCTATAAAAATGGAGAGGGATTTTTGAAGAAGAGTGAAAAAATGTAGACTGATTTTTGAAGAAGAGTGAAAGTAGGCGTTAATGGAGGGATACTGAAGTTTGTAGATAGACAAACGTGGGTGAGTGCAAGATATTTGTGTGGGGGGGGGGTTGTGGAGAGAGAAACGTGAGGGAGCGAAAGATACGTTAGAGTGATTTTAGGACACTAATTATTATCATTAAATGCCTAAAATGTACATAATTGGTAATTGAGTATATAATATGTAATTATTTTAAAACATGAATAGTGATGGTAATAAAGATTGAAATAGTGTATAGGAATATAAAAATTCCTTCTTAGAATTTTGGCTCATAATTGGTGGAATAGAAGCCCAATACTGGAATCCACCTAAAGGCCATTAGAATTTTGGCCCATAAATTGGTGGAATAGAAGCCCAAATTTATCGGATCCACCAAACCAATAAGCACGACAAAAACGGGTGTTGGTGAAGAAGTAAATGGCTCTAACAAAGACGAAAGCCACGTTTCCCAAACACAGTGCTGCAACCGACACGTGCCAACTCCTGATAGGCCTATCAAGTCTTTTATTTATTTATTTATTTTCTCCTTCTCTACTTTAACGTTACAAAACGACGACCTTGACCAAAAGCTCCCCACGATAAAAGGAAAAAGAAAAAGAAAAATAAAGGTTATAGAAGAGTCCAAAGGAGTGGGGCACGTGAATGGAAAATGCACCCTCCGGCATTTAGCCTAAACCCATGGAAAACTAAAACGGCGTCGTAATAACAGGAACAAAGTCGAAAAGGACAAAATAAAATTTTCATTTCGCAGAAATTTCATGTAGATTTACATTTACGTCCAACGGTACACATGAGAATCGGATCACAGCATCTTATCCGTGTCGCCACACTCTATAAATACTCCTCCTACTTCTCCCCATTCCCTTGCTTCACTCTGAAAAAGTCCCAGAGAGAGAAACTGTGTTTTGTGAGAGAGAGAGAGAGAGAGCGCGTAGGTAGGAGGAATAGCTCCGGGAGGTGGTCTTCATTTCCGTTACTGCGTAAGTTCTTTCTCGAGTCTCTTTAATTTCATGATTTTGCCTCTCTTTTAAAAAAATATTTTCTTGTAGAAGTAGCTCAGAATTAGGTAGCTGCAATACCTACCTGTTTTTTTAAAATTTATTTATAATTATGTCCTAGATCTTGAGATATTCCTCGTTAGATTTGGTTTATTCTCTGCTAAATGTTTGTGGGAGATAAATATCTGTACGCTATGGCTAAATTTGGGAATATTTTACTGTTCCTATACGCCCTATTTTGTCAATTTTGTAATGGAGCTTTATTTTAGGTGTAATTTGGAGGTGAAAATTTTACTTTTGCAATACACACCTAACCAGATAATTTATGAAATTACATGTAAGGAAGAACTTTTGCACTTAGTGCTAATAGAACACCACAGATTTACTCTAGATGTGTAAATGGAGAGGGTTAATATGATATCTTTTGAATCAAAAACCTTTATCGTGGCCAGTTAATAGTCAGTTCCCTGGTTTTGTTCCACTTAAGTTGTTTTTGCTGCAGCACTGCTTGGCACATATCTTAGCACATGTCTTCTTTTTTTTTTAATTATTACTGCTTAGCACATATCTTTCCTTTTCCCTATGAAGTTGTAACACCCATCTGGTGGACGACTCCATTTGTTGAGTTTGGGTGGGGGTGGGGTGGGGTGGGTGGGGTGGGGGGAAGCACCTCTCGAACCTCCATTTTTTTATTTTCTTTATGATAGTAGTGCTCGGGCCAGTTTGCGCCGATCAACTATTCTATCGGTTGACTGCTTCCTCCCAAACTCAGCCCACCAATACTTAGGCAGATGAGAATAAATCACCCATTGTTTCCTTCTCTCCATTGGGTTTTGAACTTGAGACCTCAAGATTCTTCTCCCCACACCTTTGGGTGCAACTGCCAATTGATCAAGTATTTTATGCTAAGCTTTTTTTTATTTCCTTTCTAAATTGAGGTCTGCTTAGAGATGATTTTCAATAGGAAAAGATTTAAGATGGTTTTAGTCCTTTGAAATCATTTTATTCCATAATCGTCCCATCAATCTTGACGGATCTCGTACTTGTTGGGTCTACAGAGCATCAGGGCAAGGCAATTGGGGTGTGCATATCTTCTCAAACTCAAAGTTTGCTGATCATCTGAACAATGGAGGTACTTGGAAAATCTATGGTAGCAGTGCCTACAAATGTTATATATCTGTCAACTATTCTTGGCCAAGATGGCCCAAACCCTGTTCACAAATGCGATTGGAAATGTGCAAATGAACATGTTTGTGGGAACATGTACCGCTGCCGTCTAACTGGGATGACACACATTTGTGACAAAAACTGTAACCAGCGAATACTGTATGATAATCATAACTCTCTTTGCAGAGTTAGCAAGCAGATTTTCCCTTTAACATCAGCTGAAGTGCAGGCTGTGAAAGGTGTACGGAGGAAGTTTGATGCGGAAAGTTCCCCTTCTGATAGCTGCGCCTTTAAGCGCAGAAGGGATGCACATTTCCATCCATCACCATTTGAGAGATCTTTCACTGCTGTCAGTCCCATTTGCAGTCAAGTTGGAGATGGAATGGACATGAGCTAGATATAATAAATTTCCTTCCTTTCGTCTGTTTTAAAATTTCCTGTCTTTTGGGACAGGAATAAGAATAATTTCATAATTTACATGGAAGACCTGGTTGTCTTGCCATTTGTAGGAGGTACTTATATTGGACAATCCCATGGACTGTAGCTTTATGGTAACTATTTAGGAGTAACAATATTATGTCTACAAACGTTGATGTGCGCTCAAGTTGATGCCACATGAGGCTTTAACTATATGCAGTGCAGCTATTTGTATAACCTTAACTATATATGGTTTTACTGTGTAATCACTTTAAGTAGTGGCAATTATCCTTTTTTGGGTTGTCAAATGCCTATATTGGCTTGCTGGACTTCTTTAGTCACCTACTAATTACCGTGATTAACTTTGGGAGGTTTATTGGAATCCATTCAGTGGATGTATAGTACTTTGTTTGCTTTCCTACAGGAACATATAGTACTGTTTGCTTTCCTACAGGAACTTGCCCCATCAGATGAAGAACTCTTTTCAGTGAGCTCATTAAAGCTCACCTACTTTTATAGCTTTAACTTCCTACTTGTTTGGCAGGTTCTGGAGGAGAGCTCTATTTTCTTTCATACCTGTTGCATTAGTCTCGTCTTAGTTCACTTTTAAAATTTGTTCATACATGGCATCCTAAAAATGGTTTTACTTTTGCAGGAACTCAAGCATTTACTGTGAGTTGAGATATAGCTTGTTATATTGAGGATTTATTATTTGTCTGAATTCATTAGCAGAATCATGAGTTTCTTACTGAGTTTGTTCTTTCCTTATTCAGCAGATCTGTGCTCTTCCACGAGGTCTGAAGTCTGAACAACTAGAACCAGTTACGAACCTTGAACTCTTGAACATGGGTAGGATGTGGATCTAACAAAATCAGTTGGTTTTTGCTAACCACGTTAAAGCATAACTCTATCCTGCTGTAGCATTGTCAGTAATATCATGTCTGATATTGTTAAAGCAAGGTCCTATTTGGTTGAAATGGCTTGGAGTCAGAAGTCTGGTGTTTACTTCTGCCTATCTGCATCTGCTTTTTCTGATAGTGTTACCTGAAGAAGAATCTTTAGCAGCCAAATCAAGGGGTGTCTGCTAACCACAATAAAATGACTAGCCTGCTGTTCAATTTGCTCCTCTGTTATTGCGAAAGAAAGATCCTGTTTGGTTGAAAGTGCTTGAAGTCAGAGGTGTCAGGCATTGATCCACTAATAATTAACTTTCTGCCTTCTGATAATAACTGTCATTTGTGCCTTGCTGCCGATATCGTTTTCATGTAATTCAGAAAGGCTACACTTGCTGTATGTTCCCCATTTCTTTGTGCTTTGAATTCTAAATTGGCACTTCCAATCAGTGCAGTATTTGCTTATATGCTGCATTCTTGCTACTTTTCAGGAAGGCAAGGTGAATGACAGTGACCAGAAAAAGTCAGGTCTCTAGCTGTAGCTTAGCGCAATTTCGTTTCAAGCAATGTCTGTGCGATCGGCTGTGGTGAATTTTAGGAGTCATCATACGAGTCAAAGATGATTTCCACTGAAATGTCCTCTTGGAGAACGATCAACATTTGAATCTGACATTGATCACTCGGGGAATACATCTTCGTCAATTGTGTATGTCTATGGAGATCTATTGCAACAAAGCTCCCTTGAGAGCGTCCTGTTCCACTTGGTCAGTGGCTAAGGAGGCATGCCTCACCACAATCTGATGTAGTGTATGGATTGAAAGAAACAACGGAATGATGCATTTCTCCTTAGATGCATTTCTTTGTTAGCTTTTTGGTGCGAACTCAGCATTGTACATGATGCAGATTCAATGATTGAGATCCGACAGGGTGTTTGCAGTCTCTGTAATTTCCTATATAGCACTGGTGGAGTGCGAGTTTACCATTTATAAAACATTTCTCATTACTTATAAAAAAATGCTTCTTTGTCAATATCGGCTAGTTTCATCTGATTGGCTGGTAATCTGAGGCTGTTCTCATGTTTATGTACATTGCTCCTTGGGTTATTCTTCCATTTTTTGGTTCTAATCTGACTACTGTAGTATTTGCTGGCTTTTCATAGTGATGGAGACAAAATACTTGAAGGAAGAATAATGGAGTTCATCAATTATAATTGCTAGGTATGTCCCTCATATTAATTGTTTTGGCAACTTTTTCTTCGATTGATTGACAAGGTTAAGCAGGAAAAGATGTTTGTTAAGTTTGCTGGTCTTGATCATTTGTTCCCGTTTGTCAGAGCCACCAAAGACCACAGTAAACTACTCTCTCCAAGAGAGGTGTGCTACTCTTTCAGTAATTTTTGCTGTATGTTATTTTTGTTTTTATTTATGGTTAATACAGTGTATAAAATCGTTGAATAGCTCATGAAATTGACTTTGCTGCCAGTACAAAACTACCTCCATTTTAAATTGGCTATTGGAGTTGGTTGAGTTGGTACGATCTGCCGACATCCACTTACAGTGGCAACAAGAAGAGAGCCCATTTCCATTTAATTCAAAAGTAAAAAGACCAAGGAAAGAAGTCGTTCCTGCACAACCTAACCAATGACATGTTGTTGCTTCGTCGCAAATTCATTATGTTTAATGAATAAAAGGGAGCCAACCGTTCACCAAGAAAAATAATTAAATGAACGTCAGAATTTATCCAGATTCAACCCATATCATGTCAATTTACTATGATTACATAACAAACACGGGAATGATACAAAATAATGTATTACAATCTGAATAGAATAGAATGATTATATACAGATCTTTTCTTGTGCCAAGGGTCTATCAGAAACAATATTTTTATCTTTACAAGATAGGGATAAGGTTTGTGTATACATTACCCTCCTCAGATCCTACTTATAGGATTACACTGGGTTTATTGTTATTGTTGTTGGTCATATAAAGATCTTATGTATGTCTAAGTATAAAAATATGTAATATAATTAAAAGAATATCTTATGTAAAAATGTATATTAGTTCATCATGCTTAAATGATAATTTTTGTGCAAATGACACGCGTCATATCATATTCTCGCTCCGTTTCAATTTATGTGAACTTATTTGACTGAAAACAACCTCTTGCAGAAATGCCGGGTAAGGCTGCGTACAATAGACTCTTGTGGTCCGGCCTTTACCTGGACCCCGCGCATAGCGGGAGCTTAGTGCATCGGGCTGCCCTGCCCTTTGTTTGACTGGACACGAAGTTTAAGAAAAAATAATTTTTTTTGAAATTTGTGGTCTTCAACAAGTCAAAAAGGGACCCAGAATATTTGTGTGGTTTTAAAAGCTTCTCATTAAGGGTAGAAATATAAGTTTAAGCTAAATTATTTTCAAATTTAGAAAGAATTCATTCTTTTTGGAACGGACAAAAAAAAGAAATAGGTTCATATAAATAGAGGAGGACTACTTGTTGCTTTGACGCATGGATAGAGAGCAGGCAAATATTTTCCAACCGAAATGTGCAAGTCATTGGTTAGTATTGCAAAGGAATGTTAGTGTCTCAGTGACAATTGGATCCTACAACGATTCCAATGTCTATTATGGTAAAGCTTAAGCTTGACACTTTGTTTCACACTTAGTAATGAAGACTGGTTATCTATATTATCTTGATACATATTTTTTAATTTATGGGAATCTAAATACCCTTTTCATATGGTCTAACCTTTTTAAGCAAACCGATTCTTTATTTAATGATTCTATATCGTTTTCATAGACATGCATCCTCGAAGTTGCTAAAGAAAGGAATTGCCTCTTACTGGTGCCATCCGAGACGCAAAGAAATGCTAAATCCAGAGGTGTGATGTTGCAGCTGATGAATAAGCAAAACAACTTTAACACTTTGGATTTTGTATCAAATATGTAGAATTCCTTTCCACCTACAAATATGATAGGGTGTTCCATTTTTGTATTCTAAATTTCCCCCACTCCTACCTCTATATCCCAGAAAGATAGGACATAACCATAGACTAAGGACCATAATAATATGCTTACCATAACTTCCTGGAAAAAGCTTTCAATTTCATTGATTTTCTGCGCGTACTTTTCTCTTTCTTTTGGCAGCACTTTCACCATTACTAACATTTGTCCTTATACAATATGGCCTGGTACACTGTCTGGTTCTTCATCACCTAAACTTTCCACGACTGGCTTTCAATTGAATGCTGGCCAAAGCGTCAGAATCCCAAGTGTCCCCGGATGGTCTGGTCGAATTTGGGCAAGAACTGGCTGTACTTTTGATGCCTCTGGCGTTGGCTCTTGTCAAACAGGTGATTGTGGTGGAAAGCTCGAATGTGATGGCCTTGGTGCCACACCACCTGCTTCTCTCTTCGAGATAACTCTGGGTGTGGGAGAGGCTAAAGATTTCTACGACGTTAGTATTGTCGATGGTTACAACCTGCCAATGGTTGCAACCCCACAGGGAGTCGATGGAGAATGCAATGTCACTGGATGTGTATCCAATCTTAACATGGGTATGTTCTCCATGTAGTTGTTTTATAGCAATGACATTCAGGCCACCTCGCACGCACCTCGACTATTATACTGGGTATCTGCTACCTTCCATCAGCACAGGCACCAAGAAACCGTGCCCCCCACGACTTAGGCAATTCATTGACTGCTAGACCACACCTTTAGGTGCAAATACACTTAGAAGCATTTAACAGATAAAACTAATAAATCTTTCCAAAAATCTAACAGGTTGTCCAAAAGAACTTCAAGTGGTGGGTGGAGATGGAGATGGAGAAGGAGAAGGAAATGTAGTAGCATGCAAGAGTGCATGTGAGGCCTTTGATTTAGATCAGTATTGCTGTGCCGGAGAGTTTGCCAATCCAACTACTTGTCGGCCATCATTCTATTCCAGCATCTTCAAGAGAGCTTGTCCAAGGGCTTATAGCTATGCATATGATGATGGCACCAGCACTTTTACCTGCAAGGCTGACGACTACGCAATCATCTTCTGCCCCATGAACGGGTAATGTTATTGTGTATAAATATATCTCATTATCCATACACTAGATCTTATGTTTTCCATTTTCCTCTAATCTACCACTATTGGATTGTGAACAGGGTAAAGAGACCCAACGGTGGAGAAACAACTACACCTATTGAAGAGAGCAAAATGGAAAAGTTATCAGGGACAGTATCTTCACACATTCTCCTTCCATTCCCGATGCTGATTGTGCTGTTAATTTTCAGCACATATCTCCAGACATAAGTCGGAACAGCACAAATCAGGACATCGTATGTCATAACAAGAGAACATTTAAGGAACGATATCTGGAGAAATAGTTGGGCATTCCTGAGGAAACTTAGAGCAAATCCATACAAACAGCAACCTGTATAAAATAGGCAGTAGCTTGTATTTAAACATTCTCTTTACTTGTTTTTTAAGTATCACATTACATACTAACAAAATGTAGAAAATCAGATGAATTGCTGTTCTTTGTTAAATTGAATCAACACACATCTAAATTCACCTGCAACTGAGAAATGCAAAGGAAAAGCAATCAAAATCCAAGATTAAAGTTCATAGATAAAGAACCTCCAAACGAAATATGGTGGATGTTTAGGGTTGAGATGGTGGATTTTCAACTGCGATGTGAAAATCTTGCAAATAAAAAATACGATCTTGTCAGTACCAATATTCTCATTTCCTATGACTACTTTCATAAGCTCTTAAAAATTTATGACTCGTATTCGTGTAGACAAAGCACAAAGCACAGAAAAAAAGGAAACAAAGAGGAAAAGAAAATAATGAGATTACATAAAGTATGAATGAAATATGTACAATCATATCTTATTTTTTGCTCTTGCTTTTCTTCGGCGCTTGAGGTTTCTTTTTACCTTTATTTGGTATCTTCACTCCCTTCTTGCCCTTCTTTTGTTCCGTACCCTGCAGAGACAGCTTGAACCTCAATATATGACCTAGAAATTGAAGCAACTCTCAGTGGTAAACAAAAAGAACAAAGCATACCGATGCTTTTTTAGCTTTAGCTTTGACATTTCCATTGATCTGATGATCAACATTCTCGTTCTGGTCTTGGGAAGCTGGTCTTCGCAAATTTTCAGCCTCCTCGTCCGAATCAAATGTGAAACCATCAAGAGTCCCTATCAAAGTCAGAAGGATAGATTTAAATTGGATCGTAAATGGCTTAATTCCTAGTGAAGCACTAGGAAGACGTTTGACATCTACTTTCTATAAAAGTAAATATTTCAGATGGAACCTTGACCTTCAACCATGGTTTCAGCTTCGTAAACATTTGATTGTGGCTTCAGCTGTATGAAGTCATTCATGATGGCCTCCACCTGATCAGAGAGCACATAATCATCAACTAAAAGCATAAATCTTACTTATTTCTAAAAATTCTAGGACACGCTTTGATAAAATGGAAAGTAAAATTAGAGACGAGTCATAAACCCGTGCCAGAATAGCAAATCTAAAGTTAATAATCGTGTCTCCACTGTTTTCGCTATGGATAGAATATCAGATTAATCAGTAAACAAGCCAAAGAAACAAACCTTTGCTTCTGTCTGTCCAAAGCTTACCTACAAAAGAGCACAATTTTATTAGAAATACATATGTGGAGGTGGGTGCATTTGTGAGTGACTGTGTGTGTGTGTGGGGGGGGGGGGGGAAGAGATAGGTAAAGACAGCAGAAAATAGCTAGAGACAAGAGCGCCATACCACACAAAACGTCCTGGAAGGCAATATTGTCGTTTTGTAAATGGTTCCTGAGATATAAAATAACTGAAGCATTCAGAACAAAATTTTCCAGAGTAATAAGATTACAAGAAAACTTTTGTGGAAATTGCTAGTACCCAGCCTAAAGCAGAAAATGTGGTTCTGTTTTCATGTGCTTAAACATATGGGCTAAAGTAATATGATAGCATATTGATTAAATTAATAAATTGTGTCATGCTAGAACAATAATGATGTTCATTGTCTGAAACATATTAAACACGAAAGGGACTTGCAAGAAATTCGTAAATAAAGGTTTCAGAAACATGTTTATACCTTTCAAATCGAAAAGCATTTCATGTTTTCCTGATGGACCATCTGAAATAACTATCCTCCCAACAGCACCCATATCACCACTCAGATCTATGGAATCACCTTCACACTCCACAAGTGCCTATGTCAAGAGAGGAGTCTAAAGTGATGCAAAGCTTCACAGGATTAACAGAAAATAACAGAGGATTGGGGAAAGAAGAAACAAAAACAAGTACAATATTAACAATCCATTAATTGTACCAACATCCAACTTGTTAAAAATTCCATAGAAGTGGCAACCTGCTAATGCCTAAGCACAAATTTTTATTTAATCTTGATAATGGTGTTGCTAGCTCGCGCACGCCTCCATTAATCACCGGATACCTGTTATCTCTCACGCCAACACAAATAAAGTAACTTTGCCCACCAAAAGATTAGGCAAATGGGAAGAATTCAACTAGTGTCACCTAAATGACTTTGTTTTGGACTTAGTACAGTGAACTTTTTAGATGCCAAACTGGAATAAGCCACCATATCTTCTTCCTCTGACATTTTTTTTTTGATAAGGATCTTCTTCCTCTGACATTTAGACAAATACTTCTCAGTTAAGGAGAAAAACTGAAAGGGGATGTGCCCTCAGGGTTTTGACTAGTGGTAAGTGCAGCACATGATGTGCGGGTTAAGTGCACGTCACAGTTTCGAACCCTGCCACAAACAAAAGCCTTGTCTTTAAGTGGAGAAGGGTAGAGGAGCGGGCCCATGAACCATATTGTTTTGATCAGTGCGCCAGGGGCGCACTCGGGGATTTCTTGGTTATCAAAAGACAAAAAGACTGAAAGGGGGTGGAAACTAGGAAACTCTGAACTTATTAGCAGATTTGAGAAGGAAATTTGCTGAAAGGAAAAGAATAAAGAGAAAAACAGACAAACCATAGTGATAACCTCCACACCAACATGGTCACTACACCCTGCTTACTTTACCTTTGTCCTTTGTACTTTCTCGGGAAGCACCAAAGGCAGCCTTGAAGATGACAACTACACAATGACCATAAAAGTGGATGAGTGAACAGTCAACATAACCAAAGATCCATAAAGGATTACTAAAGTTTCTCACATTTGGTACACTTTGTTTCTCTGGAATATTTTCCTCCACAGCATCCATGTCTTCCCTCTCTATACCATTTCAAACAACATATTACAGAGAAAAATAAATAAAATGTCAGGAGAACCAACAACTCTTACAAGATAAAAAGAGGAAAATCCTAATTTAAGCTTAAACAGACACTTGCTCAAAATGTTTTGAGATTCATTCATCTCTTATATACTAAGTTATATGGTTAGAATGTTCAGAAGCCAGAAACAGCGGGCTTACCTTCCTTTAGCTGACTCTCTAGTTTTTTCTTCTTTTCCGGATCCTCTTTCTTCAGCTTTTTCTTTGGAGATTTTGATGTAGAAGGTACATCATTTTCTTCTTCTTCTTTTATAGGCTTAGCGTCGTGCATAAGCAACTCTTTATCAAGGACTTCCTCCACTTTTATGGAACTGCCATCATGAGAAGATTCAGAATCCGATGACAACGTCAAGACTGAATGACTAGGTTCCTGCATGAACCAAAATTATACTTGAGATAGAATTAAAATCACTACCGTTAACAGTATTTGCATTAAAGTTATCAATAAAATGTAGGGGAGAAGACTGAGGATCAAGCCAAATGTCGCTAAACTTCGGGCAACTGATCAAAAGGTGGAAAAGAGATGCCTATACCATATTGTGATAATTTTCATAAGGATGGCCAAAGCAAATCACCACTTGCAGCAATTGCCAAAAATAATAACAAGTACTCGTACTACCTTTTACTGATACCTAGAAGAAAAAGTGTTCATGTGACTCCAAAAGATTACATTGGGAAAGGATAGAGATATGTCAAAAGGTTTTTTTAATAATAGTTTTTTTTATAGGAGAGATATGTCAAGAGGTTTTAATTTGCACAATTTATAGCCTGTTTGGCCAAGCTGGAGAAATCAGCTTATTTTGAGAAGTGCTTTTGAAAAAAGTGCTTTTAAAAAAAGTGCTTTTGAAAAAAGTACTTTTGGAGAGAATCAGTTTGTGTTTGGCTAATCAGTCTGAAAAGCACTTTTGAGAAATAATTTGTGTTTGGCCAAGCTTTTTAGAAAGTGCTTTTAAGTGTCAAATTACGAATAAGGACATGAATAGATTTACTTAATAATTAATATTATAAGTAAATAAATAATATCAAAATTTTGTTATTACATGCAATAATTAAAAAAAATCATTTTATTTAAGTAAAATATGAAAATAAAATTAAAAAGTACTTAATTCTTTTAATATAAGTTAAATATATTAAAATTCCTTCAACAAATATAAAAGCATTCACCCCTAAAGACACTATATATTAGAAAGTTTCCTAAAAATAAGAAGAAATATTTATAAATTAATATCCTAAGTATTAGGTTTAAGGGTTATTTTGGTATATACTATATTTTGTTAAGGGTATTTTAGGTAAGAAGAAAAGCCAAAACTGCTTCTGCTTCTGCTTTTGGAAAGAAGCTACTTTTTTCTGCTTCTCTGAAACTGCTTCTGCTTCTTCCCAAAAGCACTTTTTTTCCCCAAATAAGCTTGGCCAAACACCTCAAATTAGGAAAAAAAAGTGCTTTTGGGAAAAAAAGCACTTTTTTTGTCTTGAGAAGCTTGGCCAAACAGGCTATTGGTCCAGAACAAATTCCGGATAGAGTAATTATTTCAAAATATTATAATCTGCCTAGTTAACAATTGCATCATTCTAGCATACTAAGAGGTTTGAACTACCTAGGCTGTTCCTGAAGCTTAGAACAGTATTTCCACCCAAACTTAACTGCTAGCTAGTGGACATATTTTGCTTCATAAGGAGAGAATACTATCAAGAAATATATGTTGCTAAACTAGATATGCATTTTCAGGCTACTTTGCTGTCATTTTCCAGAGTGAACGCTTGCAAGAAAAATTTTAGGAGAATAATTGCTCTATCAAAAAACTACTATAGTACTGATAGATCTAGGCTCGTTTAGCCATTTACTCTTCATTTACCAGAAAATGACTAAATATTTGACTGACAGGCTGTTGAAGTCCCTACTCTCTTGCATCTGATGCATTGATGTCTATCAAAGGAGCAATTATTGACTGCACCATCTCCAAAGTATGATTGGTATAAAGCCAGCAAGAGCTAGGGGCATAAATAAACATAAAAGAAAAGATCAAGGGTCTCATTTAAGCTGCATATGAGCAAACACATAGTATCAATGCGAATCACACAAGTCGAACGATATAGTGGCTTCTTTAGCATTCATTAAGTATTACACTCACTATCCATATATTCTCTGTCAATGATAAAAGTTAAACTTCCAAGACTGATGTTAATTCAGTAAATTAAAGAATTAAGATAGCTGATAGAAAGCTGCTTACTTTATCCGTAAAAGCCTTCTCCAACGCTCTTCTCTTTGTAAATACCTTGTCCGTGCTTTTTCCTGTACCATTGGGAAAGAGAAGATCTTTACTGGTCCTATCATCTTAAATTCGCACTTTCAAGCTGATGCAGTTGGATCACTTGGTATAATGGATTAGCTACATACCTTCTTTTTCACTCTGATTTTCCTTCTTTCTCTTCCTCGTAGGTTTGTGATCTACTTTTTCATTTTTAATTGGAGAATTTACTTCAGACATCTTGTTGAGTTGACATTCTTGCCCATCCTGACTGCTTTTGGCCTCTGAAAGAGATGTTTTATCCTTCTGAAACAGTTTACTAAGATTGATGCTATCCTCGTCATCACTTAGAGGGCTTTTATCTAAGGGAGATTCAGATCCGGACGATAAGGTGATCTGAGCAGGTGCCTGCTTGAATTTAACAGTAGATTTCTTGGTTATTGCCAGGAAAATGGAAGCACAGCAAACAAATAATAACTAAACAATGCAAACGCTTTACGTACATGGAGAATGAATAAACTTCAAAATAACAGTCTTATACTTCAATGATGACACTAAATTATCAACCTGGACAGGAATTAACACCAACCAAAAGAAGCTGGATCGGATGCAGTGGCGGCGCCACGAATTTATAAGGACAGTAGAATCTTCCCTTATGTCAATGAAACACAACAGTTATACATGACCCAAAGAAAAGCTCATTTTTGCCCTATTTATGCAGTATAATAATTTTTCGATGCAGACTGAACCCCCTTGGAGCTACATAGCTCCGCCCCTGAGGGGGTGCAATTAAGTAATAGTGAGCGAATCACTACTGAGTCTGCACCTAATTCCTTCAGCTTGACCTCTATATCTAGTTTAGAAAGTATTTTTCATTATATAAATATATATATATATTAAAGTTAGCACCTATTACACAAAGGTACAATGGATGCATTGTTTACTACATCTATGTACTTGAATCCGGTGCTGCCTAGAAGCACTCAGGAACATTAATCCGAAGTGATAGCAACGTTACATTAGCAATCAAAAGAGGTTTAAACTCAGTCATACGACAAGGGAATGTTCCATTAATTAAACAGTGATTCATTGCATAAAATCGATTCAGAGCACTGCACATCGAGCAAAAATGTATGAATTGCAAGGTAAAAAAACACAGATACCTGAAAAGAGCGGAGCCAATCTGGAGATTCTTCTCTTGAGTCGCTCATTTTTTGAGGTTTTGACAATAATTTCAGTGGATGCTAAAACCCTCGCCTGGAAAAAAAGAAAACTCACAAGCTTGAAGACGTCGGAGCTATAGCAGGAACAGGTTGAAGGGACAGTGAAAAGTTAAAATAGGAGTATGCGAACCTTTTACTTTTTTCTTTCTTTTTCTTTTTACCTTTTGACCAAACTCGGTCTACGTTTTTGGTCTTTTCACAACATTTAAGAAAAATAATATTGTTTCGGCAGATTGAGATTACAAAATTAGATTAAAACTTTTAGAAGGTAAAAAATGTTTTTGAGCAGTACATGGATGCACAAGTAAAAAAAATATATTAAGTGGGAATAACTCAACTTTCAAGCACTTCTTTCAAAAATATTTTTTTTTGAAAACACTTTTAAGAAAAATACATTTATAAAAGCACTAACAATTGATCAAATACTAATTGCTGCTTAAAAATACTTTTTAAAATTAATTAATCAAACAAAGTGTTTTTGGTAGCTAAACAAATTTTAAAATAATACTTTTAAAAATAAACTGTTTTTGAAACTTTGCCAAACATGCTACAAGTTTTGATTCCACAAAAAGCTACAAGTTTTGAAACAGCAGTCTGGTGACATATTCGGATGGATTTAAGCACAATAACATTGTTTATGATGTTTTTATCCCACACGTAATTTAACTTGCTATACTTGCTTTTTATTCTAATTTACCAGCCAATTTTAGGATTAATTATAATTATAATAAATTAATGTTAAACTTAATAGATACATTTTTATATAACATCATTTAAGTCAAATGAATTGGTCCGTACGCCGGAAAACTTTTTTTTAGTGTAGGTGTCACAACGAAATTGGATAAACCTAAAATACATGGAAGGAAATTGTTTCGGAAAAAATAAAAAATTCTTAAATCAATGCAGACTTAACTAAAGATAAGATATAATTGAAGAAAATATCTAAACAGATGATATCTACTACTGTTTGAGCAAATAAATGCTAAACCAATTAGTGATGAGTTAAAGGGCGAATCTTAGTTGAACTTAATAAATTCTAGACCGAATAAAATAGAGCATTTGTATAACGAGTAGAGCTCAAGGGCATTAAATAGCGAATTTAATATGCTATGATTGACAATAAATATGATAGCATAAATGAGTAGTAATTGTAAATAACGACAAGGAATGTAATGGGAAAGGATCTACCACCCAATTATTATATGATTGGGATGTTCATTTTTCTCTGACAGCGACGTGGAAAAGTGAGAAGTCTAGATGTGTATGGAATCTTGAGATTTATGGATAAAGATTGAACAAGGTGTGCTAGGATAAATCAATGAATAAGATAACTTGTTCGCATATTCTACTGTCAACCTTTACAATGTGTTCTAGTTCAAAGAGCCGATGTCATTTTGTTCTCTATCTCTTCCTATTTATAAGGTATATTCCCAAAAACCTTAAAAAGTACAGGATAAAGAATATCCAAAGAAATATGTCCACTTTTGAACCTATGCTACTGTTACTTTCTTATCTCGGCTGCCCGCTTTGGGCATCAGCCTTTGTGAGAACGACCTTCAATCGTTATATCGTGGTCGACCCCGTCCTTTGTCTTACTTATTTGTTACCGTGGTCACTATATTTGAACCTATACAGCGACTAATTGGGAATAAGTTTTAGTATTGTTAGAGAACTTATATATGATGATTATTGCTATTATTTATACATATTAATTTTTTAAAACTTTTATTCCACTTCGTATGATGGTGATATTAGTTCAATTTAGATAGAAAAGTGAAGATTTATAAAGCTCGCGCCAATTGTCCTTGTTGTTCATATAACATCATTTAGGTGTGTAGCGTTCGTTACACATAATCATATTGGATTATCCCTTTATATTTTCCCCCCTCACATCCATGAAAGCAATTAAAAAGTAGAGAAAATATCCAAACTTATCCTTCAAATTGGTGAAATGATCCAAATCTATCTTCTGTTAATAATTGGGGTCAAATGTACTTTTACCATTATAAATTGGACCAGTTATGCAGTGAGATATTTATTTTGATTCTTTGTTTGACATCACTTGTACAGAACCATGCTTGCTTGATTAGAAGTTGGAACAATACTATTAGAGCAACCAGGAAATTGTCTTGGGGAAAAAAGGAAAAGAGAAACAATTCGGGAGTCTGGAACCTAAACATTGTTTTTTGGACTCAAATTACCTTAATAGATATTTTTAAAAAAATGCATTTTTATATATAGCATGCAAATACAAGACGCTATACATTAACGGTAACATCTGTCGTTAAGTTATATCGTCTTGTATTCATACGCTATACATATAGCGCCCAAAAAAAATATTATACCCTGAATATGGACCCACCAATAAGTAAACTGACAAACACAATAATTTAAATGTGTATAGCGTATATTTAAAGAATGCTATTGTAACGACCCGACCGGTCGTTTTGAGCTTTTGTACTTTGACGCCAGTTCTCGGGCATGAGTTGCCCCGTGTAATGTATTATGACTGATGTAGATTGTTGGTTTTGGTTTTCAGGAAAAAATCGGAATGAATTTGAAGGAACAGTCTCAGTTGAAAGCTTTGAATTTGAAAGGTTGACTAAGAGTTGACTTATTTGTATATGAGCTCGGATCGGAAATTTTATGATTTGGATAGTTTTGTTGGGTGATTTATGACTTAGAAGCGCGATCGGAATGCATTTTGGAAGTCCGTGGAAGGATTTGGCTTGAATTGGCAAAGTTAGTATTTTGGCGAATTCCGGTTGATAGATGAGATTTTGATCCGAGGGTCGGAATGGAATTCCGATAGTTGTTGTAGCTTCATTATGTCATTTGTGATGTGTGTGCAAAATTTTAGGTTATTCGGACATCGCTTGGTCGGGTTTTTGATCGAAAGTGTATTTAGGAAGTTTTTGGAAACTTAGGCTTGAATTCGATGAGTTTTGGGTAATTTGATATTGTTTGAGGTCTTTTGATGATTGGAACAGGTTTGAACGATGTTATGAATTATGTTGGCATGTTTGGTCGGGGTCCCATGAGGCTAGGATAAGTTTTGGAAGAGTTTTTGGAAGATTTTGCCGTTTTGAGCATAAGCATGTAATGATCCAAAGGACCATTTTTAGTTCTAGAGATCGAAATTTGATTTTGAGACTTCCGGAATTTTGATAATGAATTATAGGACTGATCTGGAAAGTGTCTAATTTCATCAAGTCGCGATTGGGTTTTTGACACGAAACATGAGTTAATTGTTTAACGAGCGAAATGAGTATTGAACTGAGCAAATGAGCTCCGAATTGAGTTTCGACTGAAGGACTATGTTCATATTATTATTTGTGACTCATAGTAACAAGAATAATCGAATTCCGAGTTCGTATGATGGAGTTAGAGCCTTTTAGTGAAAAGAAAAGCTGCTGCAATTTTCTGGGCAGTTTCTGCATTTTTCGCACATGTGAACAGTAACAGCACCTGTGAACAACATCCGTGTACAGTAAACATGAACAGTATCTGTGTACAGTACATATGAATAATACCTCGTATACAACACCCATGAACAGTACCCATGAACAGTAAAATGCGTGAACAGTAACCCCGAAATTTTTTGGACAGTGTATGATTTCGGCAGTCCAAGAGTTTTCTCATTTTTGGAGCTATGGAGCTCGGATTGAAGCGATTTTCGAAGCGATTTTCACCATATGGATTGGGGTAAGTGTTTTATATCCAAAAGTGATTATATTTAATGATTCCATGGTTATTTTGATCAAGAATTAGTGAATCAAATGGAAGAAATTGGAGAAAATTTGTAAACTTTTCAAAAACAAAAATTCTAGATTTGGAGGCCGAATTGTTATCGGAATTTAGTAATTTTGGTATGGTTGGACTCGTGGTTGAATGGATTGTCGAATTTTGTGAGTTTCGTCGAATTCCGAAGCGTGGGCCTGGGGGCCGGTTTTGAGCAATTTCGGGATTTTGATGTTAAATTGGATATTTTCGAGTGGGCTTCGCTCCCTTAGCATATTTTAATGATTATGTACTGATTGTGTCTAGATTTGGAGCATCCTGAGGTCGATTTGTGCGGGCGAGGCATCGCGGGCTAGATTTTGGATCGGATCGAGGTAAGTAATGATTGTAAATACTGTCCTGAGGGTTTGAAACCCCGGATTATATGTCGTTGTGTTACTTTGAGGTGACTTGCACGCTAGATGACGAGCATGGGGTAGAGCACCGCTGGGAATTGTGACCTAGTCCATCCTGAACGAATATTTTAATGCGTATTTGATAGTTAATTGTTTGACATTATTATATTTTTGGGTTGTATGCCATTTTGGGGCCTTGTGCCGACTTGTTGAGACCCTTAGAGGCATTTTTACTATCTTTCATCACTCTATTTGTTTGAAAACATATTCTCAGTCATGTTTTACCTGTTTACTGCTCAAATCTGGCTTTATCACTATGTTCTTAAAATGTGGAAATTGTTTTGGGCTGAGTTCCCTGTTTTACTGAGATAGACCGAGGGTCTGATTGTGAGATTGATGACTGAGATACACTGAGAGTCTGATGGTGAGGTTAATGACTAAGAGAGGTCGAGGGCCTAGTTGTGAGGATTATATATCTATGGATCGGGCTGCAGGCCGCAGCAATGTATATATATGTATATGGATCGGGCTTCACGCCGCAGCGATACTTATATGGATCGGACTGCGCGCCGCAGCAATATAGCGTTTGGGCTGTAGGAGCCCCTCCGGAGTCTGCACACCCCCAGTGAGCGCAGTCGACTATTTATATGGATCGGGCTGTGCGCCACAGCGATGCATGGATCGAGCTGCACGCCGCAGCGGTTACTTTGATTTCAATTATTGTGAGAGATACACGGAGAGCTGCACGCTGCAGCAGTTACTATATGGTACCAATTGAGCATGAATGTTGAGTGCGAGTATTGATTGGTAAGAGTTGAGTCACGAGTGACAGAGAGGCTAGCCCGAGGGGCGATAGATATATACATGCATATGAGTGATGTTTTTGCCTGAGAGGCTTGTTTATGGACTTATTAATTTCACTCCTCTTTAAAGTGAATTTCTATCGAATATGTTGATTTATCGACTGTTTTCACTTATCTTTATATTGAGCCTCTGTCGGAAAGTTGAACAAATATTTTAAAACAACTTTTATTTAAACTGGGATTTATGAGATGTTCAGAAATTAATCAATGATTTGGCATTGGTTATTTCCACTGAGATTTTTAAGTTATGAAGTGTTTATGATTACTGTTTTGCCCAAGGGGCTGTTTTACAAACTATGTTTTGCCCGAGGGGCCGATTATGGCTTTAATCTCTATTATTATCTTAAATGGTATTGAACTCCTACCGAAACTGCTGGAAAGTATTTCAAATGATTTTTACTAAAAGCTGGATTTTAAAAGAGAGGATTGACTTATATTATGATTTGAAGGCCTGTTGTGTTTATTAAGCCTAACGTGAATGTGGATTCATTGTTTCATACTGCTCTGCCTTTATTTACTCTTATTACTTACTGGGTTGGAGTACTCACATTACTCCCTGCACTTCGTGTGCAGATTCAGGTATATCGGAACCAGGTAGCGGGTGTTGATAACTCAATCGCAGAGTCATCAGAGTTAGCAAGGTGGATGCATGACGTTCGCAGCACCGCTTCCTTCCCCTCATTGTTGTTACTATATTAGTACATTTTTAGACTTTTGTTGTATTCAGACCTTGATAGTTGCTCATGACTAGTGACACCCCGATGTCGGACTGGTATTTTATTCCGCACTATTATTCCAGGATTTTATTATGAAACATTGTTTAATTTAAAGACTTAAAAATGACTCTTAATGCTCAAAGGGTTAAGGTGAGTGTTGTGTCGGCTGGCCTTGTCTTCACGAGAGGCGCTATCATGACCGGGCCAGTCTGGGGTCGTGACAGCTATACGGCAAAAAAATTCCATATCCCGGGCTAGCCATTTCCTATATAAAGTAGTTAGGATTTTAGAAAAATTCGTTCACATATAAATCTAACTCCCGTTCAATTTTTTCTTGTTGTTAAATTTTGAAGCATTTTTTTCGTAATATCTGAAGAGCGTAGAATAAGAGTTTCATTATATTGAGGGGTGATGTTGTGATGGAGAATAACTCTATGAGGTATAGTTTATCTCTAGAGGGTCATGTTAAATTGCCACTTACAATAGAGTACGATAAATTGATATCGTTGTTATGCAAAAAAATGGGTGTGAGGAAACGTTCAGTGATACTTAAAGTAACCAGAAGATATCCGTATTCCGTCACTCCGCAAGAGGCTGCTTTTTACTCAGAGTTAAACATCTACGATGATGAAACTTTGAGGGATTTTCTGAGGACTCCAGATAAATACCGAAAATATTTTGTAATAAATATGTTGGATATGTACGTCAAGGTCGAAGACGTTCCAAACAATGAGGTTGCCGGACAGGTTCCGGATAACCCCCAGTCATCGGGTGGCTATTCTGGAGGATTTTTTGCCGGACAGGTTCCGAATGAAAGAGTTTTCCTTGATTTAAACTTATCCTCACATGCTTTACATAATTCACAAGACGAGTGGTAAGCTTCAATTTTCCTTTGTGTTACAATGTAATAGAGTAACTCATCTAGCAGCTGAAGATGATGCAAAAATCTAAGGCTGACTAGGTTCCTCGAAGTGTTCGGGAACAAGACCCCTCCAAATAGAAGAAGCAACAACAACCTCGTATACTAGGTGATATGTACCTCCTCTGTATCGTCGGTGATATCGGGGTGGAGTAGCTCCAGGTGCTGTCTAATAGGGGTCAAAGTCAACCGACTAGCACCCGATGATGAAATCTCGTCCTGTGGCCTGAAACCCGTGAGTTGCTGCAGCATGTCCAAATAAGCATCACGCGACATAGATCTCATAGCAATAGGCAGTGAAACGGGCATGCCATCAACGGGCAGGCCATATAAAACCTCAACGTCCTGCAGCGTGATGGTAGCTTCGCCAATGGGCAGGTGAAAAGTGTGCGTCTCCGGTCGCCACCACTCAATCAATGCCGTGATCAAAGCCCAATCAACCTGTATCCGCCCGATCTCAATAATCCTATAGAATCCCGTGGCCTGGAGGCGATGGACTACATGATCGTGGAGAACTCTGTGCCTCAGAAAATCCCACAGGTCGTCCACTCTCCTAGCCCGTAAAGTCTGGGAAAGTAACTCTCCCTCCCATATATGGGTGGACCTATGATCGCCCTGAAGCACTAATAGCTCACGAGAGTAAGGGCTGGGATGTATAGGCGCGTCCATGTCGTCAACTGTAAATTAAACAACATTAATTGTATGTTTATTATTTAATTGTACAAAGTATACATAATAATTGGGTTCCAGACTCGATATTTGAAGCCCAGTAGCACTAAACTATCATGAATATTTATGTGTGTCAAATTCAATTTTTTGATAATTTTGTGTGTGTTTGTTTTATAATTTAAATTATAAATTTTTAATTATTTAATTGTATAAAGTATATATAACATCTGGGTTCCGGGCTCTATATTTGAGGCCTAGTAGCACCAAACTATTATGAATATTTATGTGTGTCAAATTCAATTTTTTGATAATTTTGTGTGTGTTTGTTTTATAATTTAAGTTCTAAATTTTTAATTATTTAATTGTACAAAGTATGTATAACAATTGGGTTCCAGGCTCGATATTTGAGACCCAGTAGCACCAAACTATCATGAATATTTATGTGTGTCAAATTTCATTTTTTGATAATTTTGTGTGTGTTTGTTTTATAATTTTGATTATTTAATTGTACAAAGTATATATAAACCATTATAAGAAATACTTAAATTACAAGGATTCTACGCTAAAATACTATACAGTTTACTACACTAAAAGTTTCTACATTTTAATACGCTAATAAATAAACTAAATATAAATAACAAATACATTTTAATCACATAACATTAACAAAAATACATATAACATACTAGTTTCGCAAATAAAACACAAAACGACATGGAAACACTAATATCTAAATTCGGATATTAACATAAAAAATTAAATCTCAATTTTATATTTTTTTTAGAACACTAATATCTAAGTTCGGATAAATATAACATACTAGTTTCGCAAATAAAACATAAAACGATATGGAAACACATTCAATAGGCAGTGATATACATTATTATACAAGTTTAGACATAAAATAAATCGAAATACCTCGATGTAGTGGGTGTTTTGTGAGAAAATTTGAAGACGAATGAGTTAAACCACAATAATACAACGCTCTACTACGATGTGGGACCTACGTTCTTAACCTTTTGTGTGACAGGAGGGGCTACAATTTTTTTTTAAGAACGGGCAGTGGGGGGACCAGAAGCAGTGGGATTTTAAAAAAAACGGGGGAAAGAGTTCTGGTCGGGAAAGAAGACGAAGGGCAGTATTTAAAAGGGTGTATAGCGTATGAAAAAAACGCTATATATAGCGTACAATAACAAGACGCTATATATGACAGTCAAATCGTCAGGCCATATAGCGTGCAATTACAATACGCTATACCTTAATGACAAAAATTGCCGTTAAGGTATAGCGTGTTGTAATTGCACGCTATATATAAATATTTTTTTAACACCTATTAACGTAATTTGAATAAAAAAGACAATATTTAGGTTCCGGACTCACAAATTCCGGGGGTAAAATGAGATAAGAGAGTAGCGAGTTTTGTGATTTAGCAAAGATAAGGGTTTAAGGGCGAAATTGGGAATAAAAGAGAAAACCCACATTGGTACGTTATCCACCCAAGTCTCAGAAAACCCCATTTTCTCACACGGCAACTTTCGAGCGGAGAAAATAAGGTTTGTGTAGATACCATTTTTCAATTCTCTAATGGGCGAGGGAAAGCAAGGAGTGATGGTAGTGGAAATGCCGAATAGCAGTAGCCAGAACCCAATAACGCAGTTACAGAACAAGTTCAAGGAATTGGAGATTGGGTTCAAGGGCTGGCTAGCCAAACAGTCGCTTCCGGTTGAAGCTGCTGTGGTGACTGCAACCAGTGGACTACAGGGTGCTGCTATCGGTGGCTTTATGGGAACGCTTACACAGGATGTTTCTTCCTCTTTGCCTACTCCTCCCCCGGCTGCCAATCTCAATCCTCAAGCTATGGCCTCTTTTCAACAAGCCCAGGTATTTGTTTAGGTCATATAGGATTTTATTGTGCTTTTACCAATTAAAGCACACTACAATCAATTCTAATTTATGTGACATAGTTTGAATTGGCAGCTAGTTTATGAACTTTTCATTAAGGCTAAAATGAGAAGTGTAAAGTCAACTGTTTTCAAATATAGAAGTGTGTAATACTTTCTGAAACAGACTACTAAGGGAATAGTGTCACATAAACTTAAATGGATGTAGTATCTATATGTTAACCGTAGTAGGTTTTGTTTCTTGAGTGCAGGAGTTGTTATATGGGCTTTGATTGTGCTTATACCACAATCACTAATATTTACTTGCTTCGTTGTTGTTATTATATATATGCGCTATAAAGTTCTTTACCCATAAGTTCTATCTGAAGTTAAATTATTCTATCATGAGTTAATATAAATGAATGTGGTTAAGCCAGAACATCATTGGAGGAATTCAAGTTGAAATATTTAAGACTGACTGCTAATTTTTTTGATGGTTAAGGAATGTAATTGATTTTTCGGTTTCAGGCTCTTGCAGGAGGTCCATTAGTTCAGGCCCGTAATTTTGCTGTCATGACAGGTGTTAATGCTGGAATTTCTTGTGTCTTGAAAAGAATTAGAGGCAAAGAGGATGTCCAGTCCAGGTAAGCCTATTTTTACTGGATTCCTGTTAGACAAAATTTGTCGGTCAGCTTTTATAATCAGCTTGTTTACAAAAGTAAAGCTGCTAGTAGTTGACCATTTTGATCTTAAGTTGATTTTGCAGGAGAATCATTAATGTTGCTATTTTTTTTTTACACACTTCTCTGTCCTCTATAGGTTAGATTTCAGGAGCATGTCCACACAAACTGCTTTAGTAGTATAATTACCCTTAAGAATTTGGATACTGTCTCCCCCTCCCTAGGAAGAGGACATGCTTCCCAAGTTGGCTGTCACTTCAGTATTACAGTAACCTTACTCCTCTCCTGTTAAAATTCATGCATCCATTTTGGTTGCACATTTGGTTTTCGTTATAGACCAGGCAAAGCAAATTAGGTTTCAATTACACCTTTCATTTGAACCAACGAAGTCTTTTCGCCATCTCTTCTCTAACACCTTTACCTTCCTATTTTTTTCATTTAAAAACATTTAGCAGTGTGGATGTCCTGGTTTGTGACCTCATTGAACACAGACAACCCCAATCTGGTTTCTGTTATCGATTTTTATCCTGACCTTTCATTTTTCCTTTTTCTCATTGACAAATTCTTTGACTATGCATCTTTTTGTTTATGGTAGTTGTTTGAGATTGATAAATCATTTTTTTTGCAGTATGGCAGCTGCCTTTGGTTCTGGAGCACTGTTTTCATTAGTTAGTGGCATGGGTGGCCCAAATCCAGTACCCAATGCTTTGACATCTGGCATTTTCTTTGCCCTTGTTCAAGGTGGACTGTTTGAGGTAATACTGATGTAACAAATGGCATACAATGATGCACTCATGTCTCTGAGCAACCCCCCTTTCACCCTCCTTCGCGCGCGCGAGAGAGAGCCAACTTCTTCATATATCTGTGGAGAAAAGATAATAGTTTTTATATTAATGTGACAATATCAGCGTGCTTATTTATAAATAAAACGTAATAATAGTATTGGCATGCTACATTATAAAAGCATTCCCCTCGCGTATGGCAAAGCTGATCTGATTTTTTCTTTTACCTTTTACTTTATGACTGGAGTTTGGTTCAATCCAGTACTCTGTATTCTCGTGTCATTAGACTTGTACGTCTGATAGTATGCCAATCCCTAAGTCAGTTTGATTTGTTGTTTTTCTTCCACAAGTTTTGAGTTTGGTTTCGTTCTGAATAATTACGCCAATCCCACCAATGAAGTACAGTAGCTGTGACTTGATACAATTCATGTTCATTGTCATCCTAATTTGTTTTTGTTTCTAGGTCCGTTCTCAGTTAACAGTTGTACTTGGAACTGGGAACTTAAATATGAGATTTCAGTGTATTTAATGGACACACTGACTTGGACTTCTAAAATGAGCAGTAAGATGTGAATTTCCTCCCTGTTTGAAAATTAAAATATCCAGTTCACCAATATCCTGATCTTTTAAGTTTTCTGTATGTTCTTTTTCTCTCCCTCTCCTCTCTTTTAAAGTTAGAAGGTCAGTATTATGGTTAAGTTTATAATTGGCAGGTGATACTTCACTAGAAATTTTTTGGAGTACTCAAAATAAAAGTTCAAGTTAATCTTGTCCCCAAGGCTTTGGTCTAATGATAAGAGCGCAACACATGATGTCTGGGTTAGGCGTACATCAAGGGTTTGTGCCGCATACAAAAGCCTGGTATTTAAATGGATAAGGGTTGAAGGGCAGGCTCATTATCCATGGAGTTTCAAATCGTGTGCCACTGGCCTGGGCGATTTCTAAGATTATTAAAACAATGAGTTAATCTCAATCAAGCTGCATTATAAATCCTCTACTTATGTCATTAAAAGAGCTTCTTACGGCCAGTCAGACATGTATCTCTTGTATCACTTTATTTTGGCTTTGAGGTCCATCTGCTAAGAAGATAAATTTAGAATTCTTGTATGAAGAGACCTTTAGGGCTGTTGGGGTGTGAGAAGTAGCAGTTGTCATTCCCTGTTGGCACCTAGTTTGTTGGTCTGGGATAGAGTGATAATGTCGATATCTCTTCATCCTTAAAATCTTCTCTAATTGGTTTGTGCAGCTTGGACGGAAGTTTTCGCAGCCACCTGCTGAAGATACACATTATATCAGAACCAGATCAATGTTGTCAAGCCTTGGCCTGCAAAATTATGAAAAGAATTTCAAGAAAGGGCTGTTGACAGACAACACTTTGCCGTTGCTCACTGATAGGTAAGACAGATTGCATCATGCAACTATATTATCCTATGCATTTCTCATGATTAAACCTCATTTCATTCTCCTGTTTGCAGTGCTCTTAGAGATGTGAGGATCCCTCCTGGGCCAAGGCTTCTAATTCTTGATCAGATACAGAGGTGAAATAATGCTTCATGCTAATTAACTTTCTGTTGAACTCTTTTAGTGAATGAAATCATTAAATAGCCTGTTGGAACTTTTTGCTCTAGGGATCCGGAACTCAGAAAGAGACAAGGATGAACTCAATGCTATTACAGTTGCAAGTTGCAAAAGATTAAATTTTCCTTTGCGGGAATGAGATTGTATTCTGTATTTTGAGAAATAGTGACAGTTTTACTATGCTTTATAATGCTGCAAAGAACTAGGCCATTATGGAACTTCTTTGATATATAGCTAGCTGCTTTCCAGCATTATATGATTTGCTACAGTTTGCTTAATTTATTTAGTGTCCTAACCCCTTTACTCCCAGCTCTGAAGGCTTGTGTTAAGTATTGAAGGGTGAAGGGGCAGATTCACTATTCATTAAGCTTTTGAACTGGAAACATCAGATTTGTCCATTATTTAAAGCCAAAAAAGAAGAAAATTGGAGATCATCTTTTCTGGGGCATGAATAAAACTTTAACTTCTCTTGACAAATTTGCTAGTTAAGATTTCGGCAATTCTTGATTTTATTTTCTTGTTTACTGCTATTCTTTCAAAACATGAATAACAGTCCACCGAGGTGAATATGAGATATCAGCTAAAACTTGCTCAAAATTTCCTGAAATTATTCCATAGGTGCAGATTATTTTTGCTATTCCTCATCAAGTGCGTGTGTATGAGTAAGTCTGTCTTGTCCATCGGTGGCCGAGGGTCTTTCGGAAATAGCCTCTCTACTCCTTCGGGGTAGGGGTAAGGTCTGCGTACACACTACCCTCCCCAGACCCCACTAGTGGGATTACACTGGGTTGTTGTTGTTGTCTTGTCCATCGGTGGTAACTGTGAAGTGGGAGATTTGGTCTCCTTCTATGATCTTCAATAATTCTAGCCAGCTTTTGCAGTTGCTTTAGGCCAAAGGCACATTCTCTTATTGAAATATATGCAGAATGATCTTTCTTTCAAATATTGGGGTTGGGGGACCTCTTAAGAGGATGGAGAAATCATTCGCATGTATTGGGTCTGCCTTCGAAAGATGTTGAGTTGCAAAGTCTGGACATGTTGCTCAGCTGACTACATGCCCATAAACTAATTAGGATACCATTGACTAAAAAACCAAAAAAACTTCGACACACTAGGCTGCAGAACCAACAATAACAACCCAATAAAATTACACAGGTGAGGGGTCCGGGTAGGGTAATGTATACACAGACCTTACCCCTACGGCGAGGGGTATGAGCAGGGTAATGTGTACGCAGACCTTACCCCTACCCCGATGGAGCAGAGAGGCTGTTTCCGATAGACCCTCGGCACTAAGCTGCAGAACCACATGTGTAGAAATCTGATGAGGTAAACTTGTAAAAGCTGTCAAAGGCAAAAGCAGTTTATCTATCAATCTTGCTGACTTTGATATTCGTTTATTGTTTGATTTGGCAACAGAAAGAGACTAATTTAAAGTTATTAGGGCATAAACCGTTAGATCAACCTTGCTTGCTTTGATCTTCTTTTGGTGTTTGATTTTGCAAAAGAAAGAGAATACAGTTTTACATTTGACTTCACTCTCTATGTAAGAAGATGTACTAAGGTCTAAGGATTAGGGGCGTACATAGATCGGGTTGGTTCAGATTTTACAATTACCAAACCAAACCAATTATGTCGGGTTATTAAATCTAAAGACCAAACCAAAACAATAAAACTCGGGTTTTCTCGGATTTTTTTCCGGTAAAATCTACGTAGAAAAAAACATATAATTTGTGCTCAAAATATTTCTTTAATCATAGTAAGATATAACTTTATAAAGTATTTTTCAAGAAAATAATATAAAATGTGAGATGTGTCCATGGCATTATCCTAAAATATTCAACAATAAAGACAACAAATTATGTAATATAAATTTTGCTAATTAAAAAGCCATAATAAAAATAAACATAAACTAAAGTACTAAGTCATGCTAAAATAAGTAGACTAATAAGATAGTATTAATTACATGACTAAACGCTAAAAAATAAAATAAAAATAGGTTATGCATTTTTATCTAAATTATTGTAAAACAAAAATAGATATTCAATACATTCCATTTCGTAATATTGAATTGAATGTCTTTTGTTAGCATTAGTATTGATTTAATTTTGGTTTGGGCTTTTGTTAGCATTATTTAATGGAAATTTTACAACCTATAGAATACTTTAGTACCCTATTTATATTAAATAAATACCATTTTAAAATATTACATCCTATAAATACCTTTTTATAGTTTATAGCAAAAAATCTAAATATAGCACCATCCTACAATTAAGGCATCATATATGCTACAAAATATTTTTTCTCTCCCCTTTTTGTATTTTTCTCTCACCTAATTACCGTATATCTCCGCTGACCAGCTTCTCTCTCTTCTTCCATACGCTTTACCATCTTCTCCACAAACACACGTTTCTCCGTCATTATCAAAACAAAGTTCAAAATCACCCTAAATCTCTATTTCTCCGCCATTATCAAAACAAAGTTCAAAATCATCAGGGATTCACTCTTCTATTTCCGATTTTTACACTCATGGTAATGTATCTTCTTCAAAATTGCTTTGTCATTATTTTGTTTCTCTAATTTCTATATCGATTTTACACAAATTTCTGAAACACTAACCATTTGTATTGTTAATCATCAGGAATCTTTGAGTTTTCTCTCCAATGACGGATTCAACGCCACTCAACAGAGTACCCAGAGGTATACCCACCAAAATTCTCAATTTTGATGGGCCCTCTTTCTCGTTGCAAATAACTCAAGCGGAGTCAGATTTTGCAGGTTTATCAGCATCCGCAGTTGATGAGAGAAGAACTAAATTACACAATGGCAAGTTGAAAGAAGTCGAAGTTGATAAATCTTCAAAAGAAACCAAAAATCCAGTTGGCTCAAAGAGGAAAAAACCTATGAAAGATTCACAAATCCAAAAGGTAGTTGCTATTTGTATCAATATGCATTCAAATAAACTTATTTGTGTTCATAAGTATTCAATCATATGATGTTGTATTCATATGTAAGTAGTTGTATTTTTGTACTTTATGTATAATGTATTAAATCTTATACATGTATGATGTTGTATTCATATGTATCTGACTGTATTTTTGTATATTTTGGTATACTGTATTCAATTCTTTTTACATGTATGATGTTGTATTCATATGTATCTTGTTGTATTTTTTTACTTTTTGGTATACTGTATTCTGTTTCTTCTATAGTATCTATATGTATTCATGTGTATTCTATTTTATGTGCCATCTTAACTCGTCAAATACTATGAACACATGTAGAGATATTTAGTCCAGTGGAGCTATTGAACATGCCGTTGTTGAGACATGACTTTGTCCATCAGAAAGGCCTAGTCTTGCCAAACCAGAATGAGATTTGATAGAGTAATTAGTTTGGCACCCTATATGTGTATAGCATCGTGTCCTGGTCAATATTTTTGATAATCAGCTGGTTGCTTTCAGAATTTTAAAGCTATATGGACCATGAAGGTTTCTTTTGGATATTCTACCTAGATTAAACTCATAAATTTTTCGTCTGCTAAGCAATTAATAACGATAGTTGTATTAGCTCCTGAAACATATTGTAGACATCTGCATTTACTGGGAAAGAAACCTCACTTTGTGAGTGGACGATTGTTGCTAACTTTGTACTCTTAACTTCTTGCCTTATACAAAGTATTCTTTACTTATTATGTAATAGCTTTCCAAGAGAATTACCTGTGCAATTGAGAAGGATTGGTTTTAAGGAATCTTTAGTTAGCTGCTCTATGATAGAAAAATTGCAGAACAACTCGCTATTAGGAATTTCTTGATCACTTGCTTTGCATTTTTATTAAAATCAAGCATGTCAAGATTTGGTATATTGTATTCAATCCTTTTCACATGTATGATGTTGTATTCATATGTATCGGGTTGTATTTTTGTACTTTTTGGTATACTGTATTCTGTTTTTTATATGGTATCTATATGTATTCATGTGTATTTTGGTAGTTTCTAACTGTTCAATTTTAATTTAAGTTTTACTTGTATTCATATGTATTCATATTTAGCCTTGTCACTATATTTAGTATTCTTTAAGTGTTTGCAATTTATTCAACTGTATTAACATGTATCTTTTATTGTTAATTGTAGGGAATTAATTTTTTTGTGAAACACCAGCCAAAATTAGCACCCCATATTAGTGCTTACACTAACACTGATATAGTCTCCCAGCTAAAAGATAAGCTTACTCTCGTTCAGTACCAACAATTCGACAATACATGCTTTGGATCATTCTTCAAATGAAGCGTTGTGATGTTCAACATCAACTCTTCAGATGCTTCATGGCTCTCCAGTTAGACGGCACTCCTAACAATGTATTTGCAGTACACGTCAATAGTACTGAATTACATTTCACATTAAGGGAGTTTGCGGCTTGTGACTGGCCTCAAATGTGTAGGTAAAGATGAAGATTTTGAGTTTAGTGCAACTACTCCTAACCGGCTTATTGAGACTTACTTTGGGGGTGCTAATATTGTAAAGAAGAAACATTTGATACAATGCTTCGATGGCAAGAAATGGGGTCCCTACAATGATGGTGATGCCTTGAAGATATCTTTGTTGTATTTCATACACACCTTTATTTTTTTCATCTGAGAAGAATAGTGCAACTATACCAAGGCTACATTTTGACTTAGTAGAGAGTGGGTGCTATTCTGAATATCAATGGGGTATAGACGCATTTGATCTGTTGATAGATATTTATCTTACAGGAGTCAAGTATGTATTAATGCAAACTAACTTTGCTTGCACATGTTGTATGCAATAAACATGTTACTGTCAAAGAAAGTTGTTTATAAAAGAACTCAATTGTATCTCTTTCTGGGTTCAGATGTATTCAACTGTATTTAGTTGTTAAACGCAGATATACTCAGTTGTAAGCAGAATTAATTCAGATGTATTCATTCTTTCTGTTTTCAGTTGTATTTAAGTATATTATTATGTTGTATTCAGTTGTATTCGACTATATTTAGCTGTTAATTTCAGTTGTATTTAGTTGTATTAATCAGTGTATTAAGGTATATTCAACTGTATTTAGCTGTCAAATTAAGAGGTATTCAGTTGTATTCAGCAGCATATATTCACATATACCTTTCAAGTTCAGAAAATACATATTATATAACGTCATTTCATTTGTATTCCACAGGTTGTACGTAGTCAATTATTATAATATTTATGCAGTCATATTTACGCTAATTAATCATCTATACTCAGTTATACTCAACTATATATTTCATAAAACATTTACTGTATAAAAATACTTCAACGATATGTTTCAGAAAAAAATTCACGCAAACCATTTCAGAATATAATACTTGACAATGTCATTGACAAATCGTTCAAGCACCAATACATGTCAAATTGTAAACTATTTATTACGGGGAGCATTTCTACAAGTTCGCTTGTTATGTCCTCCCTGACCACATATGCTACATGAATGTTGATTTTTTGGCTGTAGCAATTCACTTAAAGTTTTATCTCGCTTCTTTTTTGGCCTTCCAGGAGGTCTTTTCCATTTGGGAGGTAGTACAACCTCATCTGCAACATGTTGTGGTATATTCCAGTCATTTCTGTCTGGTAGCGGGATCACTGGCACACCGTATGTCATTACAATTGTATTTGGTTTGTAATAGTTAGAGCAATATTCTTCTGGCATTAGAAACTTGCTCTCCAATACAGCCCAAGCATGTGGGCATAGCAATTCATCAACTTGGAACCTCCCACAAACACATTTTCTCTCTAACAAGCATACCGTGTAGTTCCTCCTACCATCGTTAACCGTATGTAAGTATTCAGTTGATGGTACCACCTATATTTTAAAATAGAAATATAAGTTTTTGAGCATTAACAAATGTATATTGCTGAATTAATAAGTTACACACAACTGAAATATTTGCATATATACGAATACATCATATATTGTATCCATGATGCAAACATTACATATAATGTAATGAAACTATAGAAACTCTCATGTTCCTGCTTTATGCAAGATTATGCAAACAGATCCACTAGAATCATATATATTCACATTAAGCATTAAAGTTTCTTTGACATACAA
Organism: Nicotiana sylvestris; assembly: GCF_000393655.2. Classification (NCBI taxonomy): domain Eukaryota; kingdom Viridiplantae; phylum Streptophyta; class Magnoliopsida; order Solanales; family Solanaceae; genus Nicotiana; species Nicotiana sylvestris. The sequence continues at coordinate 153,066,742 of NC_091059.1, forward strand.
CTTTGTTCCTTGTATTCTGATGTATTCCAAAAGTGTAGCCATCCAGTTTTTAGTTAAATTAACACAGATGTATGGAAAAATCTGTCTTTCATGATTTTTAGAATATACGTATTCATATGTATTAAAAACATGCCAGACTGTATTAATAATTAAAACTAATTTTATTCAGTTGTATTCATTTCGTTAATTCAGAAAACAATTAAGATATATCAAGCAATTACATTAAAATATAACTTACAGTCATACGTGTAGACAATCCCTCATTCAAAGTCAGCATCTCCTGGTATTTTTTCCCAAGAGTCGTGTATGTATGTGTAGCTTCTTTGCGGTTACTACAATTCCAACATCCAAACATCTTTCTAACTTCTTCGAGGAAATTATTGCCTTTTCTTTAGCCCTCCACGCCAACATATAGCGAACATCCACACCTAAATCTGATTTTATATCATCAATAATATTCCTTGGCGTGTATTTCCTCTTATGGTTTGTAAGCTTAGGTTTTATCATACCACCGATAAGGCTGCTACTAGCCTGCCGCTGCTCATACACCTTGTCCTTCAGCGGACATGTATGGTTATCATTAAATTCCCTCACCTTGAATAGTTCTGATTTGTTAATGCTTGAAGCCTTAAACCTTCATTGACAATCTTCTGAAATACATAACAATGCATAGCTGCAAACAATTAACCATTCTACATTATATTAGAGTCACTGTTATGTTTTTATATCAGTAACATAAAATATCATATGTATCAGTAAAACGAGTATGAAAATTTTTGTGAAAATTCATATAGCAATCACATGGCCTTAACAGAAAAGACACATTGAATAGAACCTAAAGAGAATGAGAAGCCATTTCTTCATAAGATGTACAGAATTTATTTACTTTAGCACTGGGAAGTCTATGTTACTACCGCCTTCAGTAACCCAAAAAGCTTTCTTGCTCTTAGTATTTGTTCCTCCAGCAGTTCAGCTTAGAGAAAAATAATGGAACTTTTCTGAAAATTGAAATATCGCAACATGGCAAGTCTCCAAACACCACTGTTGTCTTTTTATATTAGTAACATACATTTCGATACATGTATTTAAGGACCCTTAACACACACATGTTTACTTCAAATGTGATCACGATGTTGAGAATACACAAATACACATAAATGCAAAAAGTAATACTTACAGCACCATCTAGTGATTGAAAATTCAATGGAATTTTTTTTTGAATACGTACAAACCTTACAGCATTAGACCTGTCAATCCGGAATTGAAACCTTTGAGCTATAGCATAATTCTCCATCACCTCTTTCAATGTAGCCTTATTCTTATAAACTTGTCCAGCAAAAACCTACTTTTGATCAGTTCTTGAAATTATCAAATCTTTGTGGATTTCGAACACTCCGATCGCTTCACCTGAATTGAAAATATCTAGAGCCATTGTATCATCTGTATCAGACTCGCACCTTTGAACTGCTTCATCTATTAGCACAATATCCCCTTGATTTAAACTGCCTCCGGATATAAGATCTTTTTCGATAGCTGTTATGCATAAAGGATACATCCCAAATTCTCTGTTCTCCTTTTCAATTCTACATATACTCTGTAACCCATATCATTGTGTATTTTCATTGGCGTGGAATTTTCCTCTACTTTGTATTGTATTTTAATCATCTTTGAGCTCAAATCGATGCCCATTTGATTAGAAATTGAAGCAACCAGATTATTAAAGGAGGCATACTCCGTTATCAGTATTCCCTCAATTGAAAAGTCGATGTAATTGCCCTCATCGCTCCACTTGTCAGAATGACGCAACAAATTTGTTAAACATGCCATATGTATGGAGTAGTTATACTTTCGCTTGTATATAATTTGTATCAATCGAAAAGGAGGAGAAGAGAATGGAAGAAAATCGATCAGCTGTTGCTCTGTATTTTAGTTTTTTTTTTTTCACGTTTCTGGGTTTCTTTCTTAGTGCAGAATACGGATTAATGATGGATTATTTGAGTTGAGTAAAATTAGGAGAGAATCGTGTGATTTGATTTCCTTCCGTTTAACCTTTCAGATATTGCGCAGCTACGTTACTACATTTAAGGTTAAATACACTTAAATACAGGTAAATACATATCTACATTAGCTGGCATTCCTGTTGTTACGCCTATTTTTTTGTTGTATTATTGAATACAACATCTTAAATACATGAAATACATTGTATAAAAACATAAATGATATCTATAACACGTAATATAGCAAATTGTATCTATAAATGGCTATTTAGGCCTAAAAGATGGTGCTTTATGAAAAATTCTCTTATTTAATTTACTAATATTAATGACTATAAAACTTATTGGAACATTCAAAAGTTCTAAGTTCAACCTTGAAATAATACCTTAAAAGATAAAATTATGATTTTTTTTTAAAAATATTTATAAATTACATCACAATAAGTATATTTATATATTAAATATATATATATAATTTCTATATATGTAATATCGGATTGGTTTAGTTTCGGTTTGACTTTCTTTAGTTAAAACCAAACCAAACCAATTATGGTCGGTTTTTTTTTCCAACACCAAACCAAATCAAACCAAACCATAGTCGAATTTTTTTCTTCTCGGTTTGCCTCGAATTATCGGGTTGGTGCGGTTTGTCGATTTTGGTTGTACACCCATACTAAGGATTATGAAAGTTCATTCCAATACAAGATAATTCTTTTTTTTTAAGTTTCTTCCTTTTTTAACTCTCACGGTCTGTCCGTTTCAGCGCATTTCCTTTAGCACATTTTAACCTAACAGTAAATTGAAAGATGACATGATGTCGTGTTACTCTCCGCCTTTCCTGTCACAACTCATAGCCCTAGGGACCAATTAAGAGGTGAAATTATTGATTTGGCAATACAGACCTTTTCCGCACTGGATATTACCTTTTGCCATTTTTTGCAGAATTGAGGACATGAAAGAAATTATAGAAGAATATAGATCAAGAGAAAACAACATAATCTAAATGAACACAAAAATCACCATAACACCTCGGAAAAATAAAAAGAAAAAGGAAAAAAAGGTCAATATACAATACACCACAAATCTGAGTTCCTAATCTTACATATCGTCATTTACATGGAGCCAAAAACCAACCCCACAATACAAACAGGCCGCCACCAATACACAACAGCCATATATCAAACATCAAATGAATAAAATAAAGGGCTATCTATGTCAATCGGAAAATAAAAAAAAATCAGTGATGAAGAAATTAAACACCCACACACCAGAAAACTGAAAACGAATAGCCAAGGCTTAGGTGCATAACGTTACAGGCATGAGCTGCCAATTTCTCCTACAATCATTGGGAATCGGGAGCGGTAGCGGAAGCTGATTCGACAAGTTTTTGTGCCAGAGAGAGTTGATCCATCAACTGGACGACACGTGTCCTGTAAGTCCGAGCCTGATCTACAGCCTCGGCCTCAAGTTCACCGAGCTGGGAGCAAAGTCGCTCCTCAGCCTCCTCCGCCACCCTCAGCCTTTCCCATGTTTTGTGCAATTCCTGCTTCATTTTCTCTTCTCTCTCAATGCTCTTTTTTAATTCATTCTCCAACTCCTCATTTCTTCTTCTGAGCACCTCGCTCTCCGGCACGGCGGAGATGTCACGGTGATGAGGCTTTGTTTGGTTGGAAGGCACAGCAATTGTCGAAAACATGTTGAAAGGAATAGTAGTTGAGAAAATGGTGGAACTATAAAAAAAATTGCTACTATTAAAACTGAGGCAATAGAAACAGAAATGCAAATTGGTGATTAGTTTGTGAGGAATATTGTTAAGTTACAGGAGCCCTATATAGCCCCATAATGAGTATGTCCAGGTTCAATGTATCTAGCGTCCTTCATTTTTGTTTTTGTTTTTTGGGTTTCTAATTTTTGAACCATTAATTAATTAATTCAGGAGCTTATTAGGTCCTGTTACGATCTTACCCATATTATATGCTTTTTACATATTCGTAAATCGTAAATATATTAAAACATCAGAGTTAGAGGAATATGTCTACGCTCAATGTATCTAGCACCCCGAAGCCTTTTGGTTTGTACACAATTTTTTGGGTTTCTAATTTTAAACTATCAATTAATTCAGGGCTTATTAGGTAATATGATAATTTTATCCTTATTATCTGTCTTATAAGATCTTCATACAAATACCAAATCATTAGAATTTGTTTAATTTCTTTTTCCTCTCCCGTAAAAAGTCTGTTAACACTTAAAAAAATAGAAAAAATAAGTGGAGTAAATATGATTCCTTATTTCTCTAAATACTTAGCGGTGGTTTGGACATAAGAATTGTAAAGTTCCAGAATAAAAGTGATTTTTTTTAAAGTGAAAATAATATTTGAAAATTAGAGCTGTGTTTGGACATGAATACAATCTAGAACTGTTTTTGAATTTTTGTGAGTGATTTGAAGTAAATTTTTTTGAAAAACAAATTTTGGAGTTTTCAAATTTTCGAAAAATTTCAAAATTCAATTTCAAGGTGAAATTTGAAATTTTCATGGACAAACACTAATTTCGAAAAAAAAGTAAAAAAAAAAAATTCGAAAAAGTAAAAAATTTCTTATGGCAAAACGGGCCCTTAATATTCTAAACTAAATTAAAATTTTCAAAATAATTAATATTTGGAATGCAGGAAGGGAAGTTTTTTTTTCCAGCGTTACATGACTTGTCTACGTTTTGTTGCGTCATTGGATGTGAAAACAATAAGAAAATGCTAGTGCTCCACCCTTGACTTAAATTTGTCGACTGTTATTTTATGTCATTTTTTAATTGCGATGTTGAGGGTCGGCCGTTTCCTTTCCAGATTTATTTTCCCTATTGCCTCCAATTTATTTTATTTATATTCAGTTACGAAGAAGAAGTAACAAAAGAAGAACACAGAGAAATAGGAATTTCTAGGTATTTGACTTTCATTTTATATGAAATCCACCTCTTTATGTTGCCATCGTCATAGTCGGCATTTTAGATGTCCTTTGGACGACTTCTTGCTAATATTTTGCAAAGAAATGGATTTGGCACTAAGTTGAAGAAAATTTAGACCGTGTAAATAAAAATTAAAACAACAGACCAAAATTTTGGAACTCTAGCTCGGTTGCATTTCAATTCTTGCCCCGTCTCTTGGCTTTCTCAAATCACAGAAATACCCCTTCTTGCTCTTAAAAATAAGAAACTAAGGTCTGTTAGCTTAGGGACATAAATCACACATCTTCTTCAATCAAACGTCAAATTAAATGTTAATTAAGTTGAAGAAGACGAGGATTAAAACTGGAAAAATGCACTATCATTCGAACCAAAACATTGTTTGTTCCCCCTTTGTCCTATTGATGAACTAAAACAGAAAATAACCAATTGTTCTCTCGATCTATTAAGATTTACTAAGGTACACTTTAACAATAACATTTTAAGGGTTTTTATCTTAAGCAGTTACTAGATCCTATCTGTTGATTAAGAGCCGCATAAGAATTTTTTCACTTTAAATTTCCAATTTTCACTTGAAGATGAATTTTGGAATTTTTTCAAAAATTTGAAAAACTCTAAAAAGCTGTTTTTCAAAATTTTTACTCAGATCGCTCACAAAACTTCAAAAACAACCCAAAATTATATTTATGTCTAAACACAACTCTAATTTTCAAATACCATTTTCACTTAAATTTTTTTTTTTTTTTGAAATTTTACAATTCTTTATGTCCAAATGCCCACTAAACCACCTTTACCTCCAACTGATAAGTATGGTAAAAAAGGATTAGCAAAGGGACTTCAATGCCAAGCAATAATTAGGCATGCAACTAGCTAGAGTAGACCAGACAGAATCATAGTCATTTAATTAGTGAAAAGAAAATGATGTTCTTAAGCAGAGCTTGTCGAGTTCTTATTACATCTGTGTCATCTTCTTTTGTTCGATTTTAAGTTTTATATATTGATGGTATAAAAATATATTTGCATAATCAGCGCATTTAAAAGACAACATAACTGTGCTGCAGGTAATTCTATATAATAAACTTAATTGGCAACATAAAATAAATGTGGTAACTAAGTAACTTAAATCCCTTTTGTAAAGTAACTAACTTGCGAAACACTATAGAGGGAGAAAGCTTTTGACAACTTCCTAATATTCAAGCTCGCCAATAGAGGTAGCAAAATAGTTTAAAAAAAACAGTTATCCATACAAAAATGGATTAGATAATGAACCATTTAAAAACGGATTGAATATGGATAAAGAACCATATTATTCACTTAGAAAATGATTAACCAAATGGATAACCAATGGATAACTAATGTGTTTAAATTTTACATTTGAAAAACCTATTCCTCAAGTTTGGAAGACTAGGAATTCTCTCACTAAGAAGCCATATATAATATGAATATCCATATTATCCGCTAGATAAACATGTTTTCTATCTGTTGGGTCGGTTCGGATAATTTATCCGTTTTGACCCGCTCATATCCGAACCGACCCAACCCGCCCGTTTGACACCCCTACTCGCCAAGAAGGGCCAGGAATTGCTCTTTCCCGTTACCAAAATTCCATATAGCTTTCCATTGAAATCAATAGCAACAATGCGATAGTATATAACGAGCACCATCGCTATTTACTGCCTTTCGTTTCATAACTCACACCAATTAAGAGGTGAAATTATTGTTTTGGCAATACAGACCTTTTCCGCCCGGGCATAAGGTTTACCATTATCGCGGAATTGAGGAGAAGAGAATGGAAGAAAATAGATCAAGAGAAAATAACATAATCTAAAAGTACACAAAATTCCCCAGATTACACCTCTAAAAAAGAAGAGAAGAAGAAAAAGGTCATTATACTCCACAATTCTTAGTTCCTAATGTTACATCGATCTTGTTATTTACATGGAGCCAGAAACCAACCTCACAATAAAAACCGGCCGCCAACAATACACAACAGCCATATATCAAACATCAAATGAATTTTCCAGAAAAAGGCTATCTATGTCAATCGGAAAAAGAAAAAAATCAGTGATGAAGAAATAAAACACCCACACACCAGAAAACTGAAAAGCAACAGCCAATGCTTTCGGTGGATTATGCTCTTCCAATTTCCCCTACGATCATTGGGAATTAGGGACGGTAATGGAAGCTGATTCGAGAAGTTTTTGTGCCAAAGAGAGTTGATCCATCAACTGGACGACATGTGTCCTGTAGGTCCGAGCCTGATCGACAGCCTCGGCCTCAAGTTCACCCAGCTGGGAGCAAAGACGCTCCTCAGCCTCCTCCGCAACCCTTAGCCTTTCCCATGTTTTGTGCAATTCCTGCTTCATTTTCTCTTCTCTCTCAAAGCTCTTTTTCAATTCTTTCTCCAACTCCTCATTTCTTCGCCTGAGTATCTCGCTCTCCGGTACGGTGGAGACCTCACGGTGATGAGGCTTTGTTTGGTTGGAAGGCACAGCAATTGTCGAAAACATATTGAAAGAAATAGTAGTTGAGAAAATGGTGCAACTATAAAATTTGCTATTAACACTGAGGCAATAGAAACAGAAATACAAAGGTGATAAATTTGTGAGGCATATTGTTGAGTTACAGGAGTCCTATATAGCCCCAAAATGCGTATGTCCAGGTTCAATGTATCTGGCACACTCCAGTTTTTTTTGGTTTTCTACTCATTTTTTTGGGTTTCTAATTTTGAACCATCAATTAATTCAGGAGCTTTTTAGGTCCTGTTACGATCTTACCCATATTATATGTTTTTTAAATATTCGTATTAATATCAGAGTTAGAGGAATATGTCTACGCTCAATGTATCTAGCACCCTCAAGCATTTTGGTTCGTCCACAAATTTTTGGGTTTCTAATTTTAAACTATCAATTAATCCAAGGGCTTATTAGGTACTATGATAATTTCATCCTTATAATTGTTTGACTCAAAAGATATCGAAACTTTTTTGAACAAATCAATCAAAGATGAAGGGGTAAATCTTAGTCAGACATAATTAATCCCATATCAAAGAGCTAATGGCATGGATCGTGTATAAGATGAAAGAGATGTAAATGATCTTATTGAAATTCTATATTGTGTCTCCCATCGATCGATGGGAAGATAGCTTTACATATTCCTCTATAGATTGCTTCTTTCCTATCAAGAATGTTAGAAGAGAACTTCGGAGAGAGAAAGGAGGGAGCTCCCTAATCGAAGGTTTTTCCTTACTATATATAGTCAAGGCACCCTTACTCTTTGCTTGGTCCGACGCTCGCCTGCCTCCAATGTGTCTTGGTCGTCCCTTTAGGCGCTGCTCCTTCCGACTTGACGGATGTCGGGAAAAGGGTGCAAAGTGGACTATGTTATCTTTCACTGACCGATTTCTTAGACGGGACATTGATTGGTTCGGTCGTGACGGTCAGATTTTGACCAATATAATAATACTTTCATACAAATACCAAATCATTAGAATTTGTTTAAATTTTTTCCCTCTCCCTTAAAAAGTCTGTTAGCACTCTTCTATTGGAGCAATGAGGATAAAACATAATTGGAGTAATAAATGATTATTTATTTCTCTAAAATGCTTAATATTCTAAAATAAATTTAAGTTTTTAAAATAATTAATATTTGTAATGGAGGAAGGAAGTTTTGTTCCAGCGTGACATGAGTTTTCTAAGTTTTGCTGCGTCATTGGATGCGAAAACAATAAGAAAAAACTAGTGCTCCACCCTTGACCTAAATTTGTGGACTGTTATTTTATGACAGTTTTTAATTGAGTTGTTGAGGGTCGGCCGTGTCCTTACCAGATTTATTTTCCCTATTGCCTCCAATTTATTTTATTTATACTCAGTGATGAAGAAGAAGTAACAAAAGAAGAACACAGAGAAATGGGAATTTCTAGGTATTTGACTTTCATTTTATATAAAATCCACCTCTTTATGTTGCCATCGTCATACTCGGAATTTTAGATGTCCTTTGGACGACTTCTTGTTAATATTTTTCAAAGTAATGGACTTGGAACTAAGTTGAAGAAAATGTAATGTGTGTAATTAGAGTATATTTTTTCCCTGAAAAATAGAAAATAATATAAGAGACCAACAACAATAACGGCCCAGTGTAATCCCACTTGTGAGATCTGGGGAAAGTAGTATGTACGCAGATCTTACCTCTATCCTGAGGGGTAGAAAAGCTGTTTCCAGGAGACTCTCATCTTAAAAAGACAAAAAAATAATATAAGAGACCAAAGTTGCATTTTAATTCTTGCCGGGGCAGATGTAGAGTTTTGTCACAGGGTTCATCTGAACCCAGTACTTTCGACACGAAGTATAAATTTATGTGTAAAAATTCATTAAAATTGCAACAAATGGTAGGTCTGAACCCATAACTTTAAAAATACAATGGATTCAATGTTAAGAACTTTAATATTTGAACCAATAGAATCTAAATCTTAACTTTAATGTTAAGAACTTTAATAGTCTTTTGGCTTTCTCAAACCACAGAAGTACCCCTTCTTGCTCTTAAAAAAAAAAAAAAAAAGCTAAGGCCTGTTAGCTTCAGGGACAGAAATCACACATCTTTTTCAATCAAATGTCAAATTGGATGTTAAGTTGAAGAACACGAAGATTAAAACGGGAAAAGTGCATTATCTTTCGAACCAAAACAATTGTTTGTTACCTTTTTTTTCTACTGATGAAGTAAAATAGAAAATAACCAATTGTGTTCTCTCTATTAAGATTTACTAAGGCTCGCTTTATCAATAGCATTTTAAAAGTTTCTATCTTAAGCAGTTATCCCTATCTGTTGATTAAACCACACCACCTTCACCTCCAACTAGTAAGTATGAGATTCGAGTTAAGGGGTTGAAAAGAAAAACTGGTACTCCTATTTGGTACAAAAGGAACTTCAATACCAAACAAAAATTAGGCATGCAACTAGAGTAGACCAGACAGCCATCATAGTCATTTAATTAGCAAAAAGAAAATGATGTTCTTAAGCAGAGCTTGTCGAGTTCTTATTATGTCTGTGTCTGTCTTCTTTTGTTCGGTTTTAAATTTTGTATACAGACAGTTGATCACACCCAATTATGCTTCCTAAGAGGTTTAGCGGTCGTTGTAAATATAATCCGGTTTACAAGTTCGGAATCGAATTCCACAAGGAATTAACCTACTAATCACAATCACTAGTTTCGCAAAAATTCAAGTAATCAACCTTCAAAAATATTGAATAATGAGTTGATTGTTTACTAACTAAAAGCAAGGTAATTAAAAAGCAGTAATTTTGATACAAACAAAGCAAATATTGTAGACAAGATTGGAAAGGTCTAGGGTTACGATTTCCCCTCTCGTCAGAATCCTCCCCGCCACGTCTCATTTAAATTCGCCTAGATATTCTCTAAATCGTGAGTAATTTAGGTATCGTAATTCTTTTCCGAGCAAATACAACAATTTACTAGACGTATTCTACCGAACTACGCTAGTTGACACTAGTTTAACGCTTACTAAGATCGCACCAAAGTTTCGTTATACTAATCACACCTTTAAACCCTCCGTATCGATCCCTCATATACGTTAGGAGTGATGTTGTTCAACAATTACTTAAATATGTACCTTTTCCAAGTAATACACACTAAATAAGCACAGTCAATTGAGGGCTCTTCAATCAACCATAATAATCATATAGTTGAACAAATAGAGAAAAGTAAATGGCAAATTCATATTAAACGTAGTGAAAAAGTCATACTTCAAGAGGTTCCATCAAACCCTAGATGGAAATTTAGCTCCTCATAATTATTTGCACAAATACAAGATTAGAATTCATAACAATGGAAAATTAGGAAGAAAGAGGAACAAACGTGAAGTTGAATCCTTCTCCTTGCTCCATGCGTGTTCTTACCTCTCCAAAGTCTTCTCTCCCCTCAAAGAGTGGCTAACTTTCATATTTATATGGTATGGGGTTGAGTTGGGCCGAATTGGCTTCTCCTAATTCAGATTGGAAAAGCTGAGTTTTTCTGCTCCGGTCCCGGTCTGGAGAAGTGACCCTCACTTTGCTGTCCGAGACTTTTCTGATTTTTTCTGCTTCGGTCCCGGTCTGGCTAAGTGAACCTTGCAACGCTGTCCGAGGCTTTTCTCTTCAGCTCTTTTTTCACCAATTTTTTCTTCCATTTGATCCTTTTCCGTGCAAGTTTATTCCTACACATAAGAAACACGTAATGAGCATATTTTCACTTCAAAAGTAATGTGAACTCCCGCAAACTCACACACGAAATAACACACAAACATACTCAAAACATGCACTTTTCATCCTTATCACCACCCCACACTTAAACTCTTGTTCATCCTCGAGCAACTTAAAAGTAAGCACATAAGCAAGAAACACCTTTCAAAACATACTCAAGCATCACACCAATGACAATGGTTTATATCAATGCTTAGAACCCATCATATGCACTCTTCATATCTTTCTTCATGTTTTAAACCCAGGCCAAGATCATCTAAAATACTCATGTGGCTCTTTCTAACATCCTCGCCTCAAAACTTGACTCTAATGTATTCTACACTATGACTCACTTCTTGTGCCACTTAAAAATCAAGGTCTCTACCAATCCTTTACAAATCATGTGTCCACACGAACAAACCAAAGAGAGAAAGTAGTCCACACACTCAATATAAGTTCAAGTATAGTTTAAGGACTCAAATATAGAAAGAATTCTCTCACTCTCACAAAGAAACTCTTATGCCACCCAATTTAATACCATATGCTTGCCCTTAGTGTAAGTCTATACTAATTTAAGCGCGTAAAGTCAAGGATCAAGTAGGACTTTATATGTTGTAATGTAGGCTAAGGGAAGGGTAGGATATATTTGAGAAAATAGTGACTAACCCTCCTAAGCTTTTAATACACTACACTTCACTTTTAAGCACCTCCTTGTCATGACTAATTCAATGTCTTGCCATGAAATCATACACATTTAGGCCCTTCTTCATTAAGCACATCAATATATAAATATTTACTAGCCCAGACCTATATGAGAGGTGTTATTCTTTTTTTCCCACTCTCTTCAATTTGGTATTTTCGGCTAGTACTTTTTCTTATTTGTACAAATGTGCACCTTTTCGGCCTTTCTATGGTGGCACTCAAAAGCTACCCACTCTCTTTCTTTACTCTTCTAGTTACTTAAGTGCTTTCGGAGGTAAAGGTTCAACAAAATTTGATTCAGAACAAAAGAGATCTGTCTTGTAATGTGGTTGCCAAAGAAAGGGTCTACAAGCTCAAAAGGGGTGACTACGGATAATATTAGTATTGGTAGGCAAATAGGCTAACTAGTCAATCAAAGAAAGCCTATATCACTTCCCAAACTTACAAGACTTAATCATTTCGCTTTGACTCACACACGGGGCAAGTTCTAGACTTACAAGGATGGCACATAATACAATAAAGTCTCACCTCACACAATGCACATGACTCACTTAGGATGGCTCGGACCAGACACTCGAGTTAAAGCAACTAGCACAATCATCATAAGCTTTCAATACATAGAAATTAATCACAAGATTCTAGAGATGAGCCTCAGTGTCAAAAATAGTTACACATATTGTCAAAGCATGTAATTATAGAGTTCATGAAGAAAGTACTTAGTTCAAATGCTCCAGACCTATGCTTCGATATAAAATATGTCAAAAGCACAAATTACACAAGCTTCTTCCAATTCCATTGTTAGTTCAACCATAAAACAAAATAAAAGAGAAATAAAAAAATCTTTTTGCATTTTTCTTTAGACTTTAATCCCTCAAGAAAACTGCCTAGGTAATCCAACTTCGGGAAAAGTCCATAATTCTTTACAAAGTTTGAAAAAAAAGATCTACCCGGTTCAAGAAAATGGCATCCTCGGGAAAGAACTATGGTTTAAAGAAAACCCGGGATTTAGCCACTACAAAAAAACTACTATAATTATACAATTACATTGACACATACCACAAAAATTAAAGCCTGACACCCCACCCCACACCTAAGAATGTGCACTGTCCTCAGTTGCGCAATATCACAGAAATACAAATAAGCAAGATCAAAAGTAGAGTGGATGTCAGAAACTCCTTCAAAATCACTCTGGTCGAGATGAGGACCGGTAGTGAACCACGGTCACATCGGCTAGTCCTGGCTCCTCTACAATAATGCCATCAGTAGCACTCAAATCAATTGTCTGGAGCCCATGTACATCAGTCTGTAACTTGATAGTTATTCCATGTTAATTAGCACAATTCAAAAACATGTGGGTAATGCACACCTTAGTTATGCCTAAGTTGGCCGCGAATGATACTTGTCTTTGAAAGAGCACAATTGAAGTTCATAAGACACCCAACGGCTACCCCACACCTAAGATATGTTCTTATTGCCAATAAAGGTAGGTTAGCTACTCAGATTTCACTAAACCTCACCAAAAAAATTCATTCGAACAAATTATCGAACACTTTATGTGCACAACTTTTGTTAAGCTTCATTTGGTTCAATTTTCTAATAGTGTCATGACCTAAGGGAACGAGAGAGGATTTTTTAATAAACTGACTAGAAAACAAAAAAATAGACAAGAAAAAAAATTAAGAAATTACCTGGGGTCGTGCTAGGACCGCGTAATGCGCGACCTGGAGACGCGCCCTTTTACCTGGTTCAGTTATGCCCGGTCTCGGTCTTGCGAAGCGAGACACACTTCACTATCCCTAAAAGTTTTCTCCTTAACATTCTTGGTCTCGGTCTCGCGAAGCTAGCTTCATTTTGCTGCCGCCCCACGTTCCTTTTTTTTCTTTTAACTAAATGACAACTAGATGAAAACAAGAAAATTGGGTTGCCTCCCGACAAGCGCTTGATTTAACGTCGCGGCACAATGAATTACACTATTACAATAGGTTGCCTCCTACGAAGCACCTGATTTAACATCACGACACAACTTGGGCTATCCTTTATCAAGGATCCTTCAAGTACATAGTTGAGATCAATTTATATTCTTCAACCATGCCTTGATAATGATTTGACCTTTGCCTGTTAACTTTGAACTTGCGGGAGCCATCTTCTGATGCAATTTCTACAGCTCCGGCGGGATACATCTCTACCACACGAAATGGTCCTGACCATCTTGACTTCAACTTGCCCGGAAACAACTTCAATCTCGAATCGTATGGCAATACAATATCTCCAGGTTTAAAATTTTACTCAAGAATATTTTTGTCATGCATCATCTTCATTCTCTCCTTATATAGCCTTTTACTTTCAAAATTATGGTTGCCGGAACTCATCAAGCTCGTGAAATTCTGTGATTCTACGTGTACCCGCTATTTCTATGTCTAGATTCAGCTGCCTTAATGCCTACAAAGCTCTATGTTCCCACTCCACGGGTAAGTGACACGCATTTCCAAACACCAGTTTATATAGAGATATGTCAATTGGGGTTTTAAAAGCAGTACGATAGGCCAAGAGTGCAACATCTAGCTTTCTTGCCCAATCCGTTCTTGTAGCATTAACGGTCTTTGTCAAAACACTCTTTATCTCTCGGTTCGACACCTCCACTTGCCCGCTTGTTTGTGGGTGATATAGGGTGGCAACCTTATGGCGAACACTGTATTTTTTAAACAACTTTGTGAAAGCTCGATTGCAGAAGTGAGTGCCTCCATCACTGATTATTGCCATTGGAATGCCAAACCGAGTGAATATATTCTTTCTCAAAAACCAATGACTCTCTTTGCATCATTTGTAGGGAGTGCCACAGCTTCCACCCATTTTGACATATAGTCCACAGCTACAAGTATGTACTTGTTGCCATATAAGCTGACAAAATGGCCCATGAAATCGATTCCTCATACGTCAAACACTTACACTTCCTGAATTGGGTTCATGGGCATCTCATGTGGGCTAGAAATATTCCAGGTCTGTTGCCATTCATCACAACCCTTCACCTAGAGGTGTGCATCTTTGAAATGTCAGATAATAGAAGCCCGACTCCAACACTTTCGCAGCTGTCCTTACTCCTTCGAAATGGCCATCATGAGTATGCGTGACAAGCCTGCAAAACAGAAGATTGGTTTGTCTCAGGGATACATCTCCGGATCATGTTATCAACACAAATCTTGAACAGATAAGGCTCATCCCAATAATACATACGACAGTCACGAAAGAACTTTTTCTTTTGGACAGAGGAGAGGTCATAGGGGATAATACCGCTTGCCAGGTAATTTGCAATATCTGCATACCATGGCATTCCCTCAAGGCTCTGAGGCTCGTGGCCAACAATTGTTCATCTGGTAAAGTCTCCACAATCTCTTCCACCTCAACCTTCTTCTCTACTTCTTCCAGCCTAAACAAGTGATCAGCTACTTGGTTCTCCATTCCCTTTCGGTCACGGATTTCCAAGTCAAATTCTTGCAGCAGTAGCACCCATCGAATAAGGTGCGGCTTTGACTCCCTTTTCTCAATTAGGTACCTGAGAGCAGCATGGTCAGTATAAACAATTACTGATGGATATAAATTATTCTTATATTTTAATAAAAAAATATAATATGTTAGATATAAAACATGACCAATTTATATCCTATTCTCGCACTTTTCTAACAATTCTTCCAGGAAAAAGAATACATGGAAAAAGAGAAAAAGAAATAACCTACAGTTCAAAGAAGAAGGATACATCCGTGACAATTTCATCTAAGACTACACAAAGTCAAGGGATATAAAAGTTATTGCAAATTCTAACAAACATTTCATGACAAATTGCCATGTCAATTTCTCATCAAGGCCATATGATATATTGATATTATCTTGAAAATTCTCACCAAGGTCTTGCAGAAATTTTCCTATAAATAAGCATATGTTTGTAGAAGAAAGAGCATCCCACTTTGTATCCAATTTCCTATCTAATTTTTTCTAAGTTTCTAAAGAGAAAGAGAAGAGTAATCTTGGTCTCTTCCTCTAGTCTTTATCTTTGTAGTAAAAATATTCTTAGTCTTTTGAAAGTATTTTTTACCTTTCTTACTTCATAATGGAGTAATTTCTTTTTGTTGGGATAGTTGATAAAACTTGATATAATTATAATACTATCTTAGTTCAATACATTCTTGCCCTGAAACTCTATTTACATTTCATACTGTGCTGGAATGATGATTTTTTAATAATTCTTATCACATCTAAATATTTTATATCTAAGTTATTCTTATATTAATTTTGTAATTCTCACAGAGCAAAATTAATATATAATAACTAATGAATATAATATTAGAGTGAAAGTAATTTTTGGTAAGATTGTTATTTCAAGTCTGTAATCTTGCTTTCCTCAGTTTTAATTCTCACGGAGGAATTGTTGAAGGCAAGATTATTGATTTTCTAGTAAAAATATTCTCACGAAGATTTTACTACACTTGAGCACAATTCAGGCAAGATATTTCAGTTTAATTGTCACTAGTTTTAAATCAATTAATTGACATAACCTCACAGAGTGTTAATTATTTATTTATTTCTTAGTGTAAAAATATAATTGTATTAGCAATAAGCAATTATTCTTTAGAGAAATACGTATAAAACTGAGATTTTATTGTAATGATATATCAAGTGAATTCAACGATTCTCAACTCTTTTAAATATAAACTTTTCAGAAGAAATTTGTCTTATTTTATAATTTCAAACACACCTTTCATCAATTTGGTTCTCTCAAATAGTAGTCAAAATATTACAAGTCTGTAGTTTAGATTGTCCAATCTCTGTGGGACGATATCATAACTATACTATTTGACAGAGTACGAGCAGAAAATCCTATACACACAAGCTTCGTCAAATTTTTGGCGCCGTTGCCGGGGATTGGCACACATCTACTTCAGATTAACTATTTTATTACTAATTTGAGAATTTATTATATTGTTAATTTTTCCTTCAAAATGTTATCTCTTAAATACTACTATCATAATTGTTATTAATATTAGGAGCAATTCTATATAATATTGTAAAAAAGCATATATAAAAAAATAAAAATAAAAAACTTCAACCTATTTTATTTTATATTTTATTATTATATTATTATTGTTAGTACTAACATCTATATAATAGTATAATATATTAGTTTTATGATTCACAATCTCATTTTTTTATTTGTCAATTTGTTTAGTATATTTTATTATTTTTATTATTAAAATTGTAAGTACTTGTTTTATTATTCTAATTCTAAACGTATCCTTTGTACTATTCTATATTACTATTATTATAACTATTACTTTTAATGTATTTTTATAAAATAATATTTTTGTTCAACTTTTTTTAAGTGATAGTACTTTAATCCTTCAGCATACTTGATTTATTATTGAATTTTTTTTCATATAATATAATTAGTATTATATTATTTCTTTTGATGGTTAGTTACAACTTATTATTTTAGTTAACTATAATATTTGCGTACTATTTTTTTATTTATTTTTAAAAATTATCTATTACTATTTTAGGAACTGTCTTTATTTTACTTTAATTTCAAATAGTTTATGACCTGCTCTTCTACAAAAGAGTTGGCTAATTATGATCCTGAAATTGAAAAAACTTTGCGATTGTGCAGGAAAGGACAAATATCGTCTCAAAACATAACTTGCAACAGAATGGAGCACCAATTACAAGATGATAACAATCCACTACAAATTCCACCACCAGCTCATGTAGAGGAGCAGTTTGATGAAGTAGCACCAAGACCAGCAAACAGAATCCTAAGGGATTATGCTAGACCTGATCGCTTTAACTGTGAATCTAGTGTCAGGAAACCTCCAGTAGCAGCTAATAACTTTGAAATCAGGACAGCCCTGATTCAAACAATTCAATAATCTTGCATTTTCACTGGTGATCTAAGTGAAGATCCACATAGTCATTTAATTGACTTTTTAGAATTGGTTGAAACCGCAAAGTATAATGGAGTACCTCCTGAAGCAATTAAGTTAAGGCTATTTCCTTTATCTTTAAAAGGAGAGGCCAAAACTTGGTTACGAAGTTTGCCGCAAGGGTTTATTACCACATGAGACCAAATGACTCAGAAATTTTTAAATAAATATTTTTTCCCTGCTAAAACAACAAAGTTAAGACATGATATATCTAACTTCTTGTAGACTAACACTGAGTCAGTTTATCAAGCTTGGAAAAGATTGAAAATAATGTTAAGGAAATGTCCACATCATGACATTCCTGAACATATGCAGTTGTACATTTTTTATCATGGTTTGAAACCATCTTCTAGAAATGTAATAGATGCAGCTGCAGGAGGTTCCATAATGGGAAAAATCACAGAAGATGCATTGCAATTGCTTAATGAAATTTTTGAAAATGCCATACAATGGCCATCTGAGCGTGTAATCATTAAGAAATCTGCTACAGTAAATCAGGTGGATGCTTTAAATATACTAACATAACAGATTGTTTCTTTGGCACAAAAATTTGAATCTTTCAGGTAAATACACAACAACCAAGCCAATATGAGGCTTGTAACTTGTGTGGGGGAAACCATCTAAACCACGAATGTCAAGCAACCAATCAAAATGATGAACAAGTCAATATCATCGGATACAAGCCGTATCCTTTTGGAAGTCCATTAGCACAAAAACATCCAGGATTTCAATGGAGCAATGCAAATGGTGCTGAAAACTCTCAAAACTATCAAAAGCAATAGGTACAAAGTCCACCCGGATATTAAAATCAAAATAGTGGACAATAAAATTGTCACGCCCCGAACTTGGGGAAGCGAGACCAGCACCCAGTGTCTTACCTATCCTTGCGTACCAACTTGCAACTAAGGGACTCTGAATATATGATGTCATACTTTTGGCCATGGGACACATTGCAAGACGACAACGAATACTGACTAAATATGAATATAAAGCTTGTCCAACATATCACGACCCAATTCTCGAACCTGGTCGTGATGGCGCCTCTCATGAAGACAAGACCAGTCATTCAACCCAATTCATCCTTTTAAGACAATTAATTAACACAATTATAGTATAAACATTGTTTAATAATATCCAATAGCAGAAAGTATAGATAAAATACGGAAAATCCAACACAACTCAGCCCTAACCGGGATGTCACAAGTCATGAGCTACTACAGAGTTTACTAAAAATTCTACAAAGTATGGAATTAGGAACAAAGTCTGAAGATATCATAAATGACAGAAGATAAGGGAGAAAACGGGTCTGCGAACGCCATGCAGCTACCTCGATAACTCCGATGAAAACTGAACTGCAGAAAAACTCGCTCTATGCTTTAGGAATACCTGTACCTGCACACATGGTGCAGGGAGTAATGTGAGTACTCCGACCCAGTGAGTAATAAATATAAATAATGACTGAAGGTAAGAAAACACGTTAAGGCACACAACATTCTATACAGAAGCAGTGAAATCATTTAAAATAATAATTCAGTGAAGCATCATGTGAAATTTCTTTTAAACCGGTAAAACATGTAATTTTGCAGTAAAATGACGAGTAGAAATCTGCCCCTCGAGCTCAATATCAAAACAACAAGTAGAAATCTGTCCCTCGGGTTCAGTATCAAAATAATAACTAGAAATCTGCCCCTCGGGCTCAGTATCTCGGAACAGTATCAGCCCCTCAGGCTCAGAACAGTACAAAGCAACTAATCAATGAAATAAGAGCACATAATCATTATGGCAGATAATGCAGATAAAGAATAAATGCATGAGTGCAATGCAATGCATATGACGGTACCCTCTGGTACCCACTTCGGCGTGCAACCCGAGCCATCCATATTTATTTATCGTCGACGACGCTCACTGGGGGTGTGTACAGACTCCGGAGGGGCTCCTACAGCCCAAGCGCAATAACAAGCTATCTCGTGGCATCAAATCTAGGCCCTCGGCCTCATATCAATCTCAGTATAATCACCCAGGCTCTCGGCCTCAATATCAATGTAATCAACCAGACTCTCGACCTTAATATTAATGTAATCAACTAGGCTCTCGACCTCAATATCAATATAACACTGTTGCGATGCGCAGCCCGATCCATGCTCAGTCCAGAAATCATCATAAGCCCCTTGGGCATTTGTAAAACAGTAGTTCTCAGCCCGAAATATCATTTAAAAATATCATTTAAGTTTTCAAATCTTAGAAAGATAGCTGAGTTTGCAAAACAGTATTTAAAACCTTGGACTGAGATCAAATGATATGCATGTATGCGAAAACAGTGATGTCAATCCCTTAAGGATTTAAATAATTAGCAAGAAGCCCAAATGTAACAATTAAATCCAAGTAAGGATGATTCTCAATTTAGTTCAAGTAGAAAATACGGTAAAAACATCTCTCGGGACGGACTAAGTCGCAATCCCCAACGGTACTCTACCCCACGCCCATTATCCGGCGTGCAAGTCACCTCAATATAGCGTTACGATGTGAAATTCCGGGGTTTCAAACCCTCAGGACATCATTTACATCAATTACTCACCTCAAACTGGCCAAAACTCTAGCTAGCTATGCCCTTGCCTCTCAAATTGGCCTCCACGCGCGTCGATTCTATCCAAAATCAGAACGAGTAGGTCACAATATGCTAAGGGAACATAGCCCAAGCGAAAACATTCAAAAAATATCAAAAATCTCGAAATTAGCAAAACCCGAGCCCCGGGCCCACATCTCAGAATCGGGTAAAATTTACATTTTCAGAATCTTCATACCCTCACGAGTCTAACCATACCAAAATTATCCAATTCCGATACCATTTGGTCCTTCAAATCATCATTTTACATTTTTGAAAGGTTCCACAATTTTCTTCCCAAATTCCATCTCAAATCACGTATTAAATGATGAATTCAGTGATAGATTCATGTACTCTAACCAAATCTGAGTTAGAATCACTTACCCCGACCAATTTATTGGAAAACCTTCGAAAAATCGCCAAAATCCGAGCTCTCTAGGTCAAAATATCAAATAAAACCCAAAACCTCGTATTTATAGGGTACCCCTCAGATTCCAACACCGCTGACCGCACAAAAATGATCGCGGTCCGCACAAAAACGACCGCGGTCGTGCAGGTCTTGCTCTGCAGGGATAGACTTTTGTATTTTGGCCATAACTTTCTCTACAGATGTCCAAATTACGTTATCTTTACCCTTCTGGAAACTAGACACAAAGAGCTACACCTTTCGTTTTTGAATCACCTCAAAATTCCTTGTGGATCAAAAGATATAAGCTTCCAAAGTAGGACCAGCAACCTGCAGTCTTCGGTGACCGCGGCCGCGGCCACTTTGACGCGGTCAACGCTAGGCCAGCGCTAAGTTCCGGGGTGTCCGTACTCGCTCAAAACTCACCCAAACACGCCCGAGGTCCCCGGGACCTCAACCAAAAGCACCAACGCATCCTAAACATTATTCAACCTTGTTCCAATCATCAAAACACATCGACTAACACCAAAAATCATCAAATCACATAGAATTCAAGCCTATGAATCTCAAGAACTTCCAAATTCCATTTTTGATAAAAAACCCAACCAAACCACGTCCGAATGACCTGAAATTTTGCACACATATCCCAAATCACTTAACGGAGCTACAACAACTCTCGGAATTGCATTCCGACCCTCGGATCAAAATCTCACCTATCAACTGGAATTCGCCAAAATACTAACTTCGCCAATTCAAGCCTAATTCTACACCGTACCTCCAAAACCACTTCCGATCACTCTCCTAAGTCAAAAATCATCTCTCGAAGCTAACCGAACCATTGGAACTTACATACGAACCCTCTAACACATAAGTCAACATCTGGTTGACTTTTCCAACTTAAGCCTTCTTAAAAGAGACTAAGTGTCTCATTTCTTATCAAAACCAATCCGATTTAACTCTAACACACCGAATACCGATAACGAAACATGAAGAAGCATAAAATGGGGGAAATAGGGCGGTAACTCATGTGACGACGAGTCGGGTCGTCACATTCTCCCCAACTTAAACGAACGCTCGTCCTCGAGCGTACCCAGAGTTGTCCTAGAAGCCAACCGAAAGCTGAATGACCTTATCGAGCATAAACCTGTAGGTAATCCCACACTACCCTATCTCGTATAGGTCTGATAACATAACATAGCTGAAATTTCACAATCCATCTAGTCCATAAACCATAGAACCACACCGCACCTTCCGAAATCATACACAAGATTAGAACTTCACATCCATACTCAGAATAAGCCCGAACCAACTGTAATAACCCATACCTGCAACATCAGGTGCAATTATATGATATACCACATAACTCAGACACTCAGAACGATAATTTCTATTCACAGTAGCTGCACATAATAATCGAATATCGATAGTAAACCTCTTAACAACTAAAGCCTCATTACAACACTTTCACATACTGCCAATGATAAAGGAAACACGCAATAAATCATAACCATTTCCTATGTCAACCATTCATGAAGTCATTTCTCTCCTAGTAATTACCATAGCAAATTTTGAACGAACCTAAATATTTACCTATCACACATACTGATATCGAATCCATTTGCATTCATTAATGATTTCAACGATCTCTTTTGACCAAACACACTATTCAGGTGACATGACACATTAATACATGCCTAAGCCACAACTTGCATAATACGTGCACTGATAAGAAATAGTTCGAACATACTCAATTCATGAAAATGACTCAACTGAGAGAGTTGTACCTCAAACTCACCAGTACTGCCACAACACAAGGCTGAGACCCTGTCTCACATCATAGAAACAGGACACACAAATTTGACCCACAATGTCATGTTTCCACATAGCTTTGCTGCAACGCGCGTTCCTATCCAAATACTACTCCACAGGAAACACCTCAAGTTACTATGCTTGAAATCGACAATCATGCTCAATTGATGTCTGGAGCCAAAGCAAATCATTACACCCATGGTGAAACAAATAACACACACCACGCAAACTTGATAGAACATAACTGGTACATTATTCACCGAGCAACACCCAATTACTCATCCCGCTTGACTTCCACTACTACAACTCCTATCGAATCCAGACGATCCGGTGCCCGACACCAAATTAATACCAAAATCAACAACCTCGCCCGGCGACATGCCTAGCCATATGAAACTCATCTGAAAAGTCCCCCAACACCGGAACTGAATTAATGATAGCAACCTTTGCACTGACATCCATCACGAATGCCCAATTAAGAAAACAATCCTTCCCAACCGTCCGCTGGTCCTTTGAAATATAAACCACTCTACTAGAGTATAATCCAATGCACTTCATCACTCAACCTGTGGCATTTTCGGTATTGCTCGTAGCACAATAGTTTAGAATCACTCAACAGTGAGACAACCAGTCTGAATTCCGACATCACATCCAAAATCTAACATACCAGCAAACAAAGATCCACTCGAGCCTCCAAATCCCGATTGCCGCTAAACGGTGCTGAATACACACGATCCACCACCACAACCTAGCATGTACATGAGAACTCCCAGTCTCCAACTCCATATTACATACATATCATCATACCTGATTCCAGTTTCCACCGTGCGAATACATGCACATTTTTTATACCCAATCATTCCACGACAGATACTCAAAATTTTCCTGTGCCACCAAGCAAACCTGAATACCACCAGTGGACCCACCAAGAACATGCCGCAATACTACCGAAATATCATCAGTTTAATCACATTACCTTTTTCTGTGACATATACTCTCATCAAATCACTTCCAATTAACAATACCATTTCCTTAATCATCTGAAGATCATTCACCCTAATCATCTGAAGCTCATTTCTCTAATCACCTAAATCTGCCTGTACCGCTTAAGAATGTTATGAATTTCCATTCAGAACTGAACTGTAACCTTACACACGCAAATTTCAACCCTTCACAACATATCGCATATACCATACCATACTAAGGTAACATGAGGACTTCACCTCCTTTCCGAACCATGAACGTTTACGTACTCAACTAATCAAGAACTTCCATTGATCCCATCTAGAAGAAAAATCATCACACATCCCATGCTCTGCATGACATACATAGGTCTTGTTCAAATTCTTACAATACCGATATGACAGATAGGATCTGTATAAATTCATAACACCGCCGAATCAACAATTCATTGGGTCTATACTTCTGGCAAGAACTATCACCTCATTCTGAACCAAACAATGGTCTTAACCCCTTAATTTACTTCATATACTTAGATTGTACTGATCTCGTATCACCCATTACGAACTGCTCAGGCAATAAGCCACCCAGACATAATCAAAAGCCGCATATGATGCCCCAATATGCCAACAGGCTACCAATTCGAACGCGGTACAAAAAAAAGAAAATGAACTCTAGAAGGAATTACCAATCCCACGCACTAATACGGACTTTCCTTAGAAAACAGGAAGCAAGGCATACAAAATAGCATATAGAAAACTATACTCAACATCACACTGTTGCAAACTTCATACTTGGTTTACATCTTTAATCAATCAAGTGATCACATGCCACACTTATAGAATCTTCCCGTGGGACACACTCCCACAAGACACACTCCCACAACCTACCACAACAATATCTGGAGCGTACATCCAAACCACCGGTCGCACTAACGCTAAAGAGCGATCAAGAATTGTTAACCAGGACGCAAAACCCTTTTTACAAAACACCGATCTTAGGTGGCACTGAAGACAATACCAACTTACCGTAAACATCGAAACTTATCTCCTGCTCATCCGAGCTCATGACATCTTGTCAAAAATTTTCCTTCACTCGTGCCATTCTCGGCCCAATTTCCACAACCAGAACTGATTCACCAGCATGCATCAAATCGGAACTAACATAGTACATAACCGCATAATCCGCTAACCAATAGCAAGCTCCCCAACTTGGCTCGAAGCCATAGATCACAACATACTATACTCATAACGCATATACTCCATTGTTGCCTCAATACCATAGTGAGATTAAACTCGACCCTTCATAAGCTTGTGGAAACACAAGTCATTTAGAATTTTTAACTCTTCTGCAAATCTCGCATTCACTCACACTGCAGTTAATCCCACTCTCTAGGCGATCCAATTTAGATTTCAACACATTTTATTCACTTGCAATTGAGGTTTTCTAATAGATAACATAAGGATAACACAACTTTAGAACACCCCGCAGGAGATGACCCACCTGCTTTGCCCCCAACTAACATTTTTGCATACCTTCCACCGCCATAAGCATTACGTAGTCACTTGATCCTCCTGAGTCTGTACTTATACCATAACATGAAATTTACTTCACTCCCAACTAGGAGACATGAAAAGATTCTTCACACACCTATAACTCGGGCCTATACCTCGAATCAAGATGGAATTCAAGCATCTAATAGTTCTTCTATCTTCCATCAGACCCTTCTTGTCGTTTCCAAATCATATGAATACATCTCGCAGTACTAACATACTCATCACATAGTTACTCAACCGTCACTTCCACTAATAGGGACAATACCGAACATATAAGTTCAAAACACTTGCTCACACAATCAGCACCTCGGTGCTCCCGCCATAGGCAAAGATCCACCCTCAAGTCCTCCAGACTGGCCCACCATAAACTCACAAAGATAACACCTCGCCCCTCGATCGGGGAATCACAAGCCATCGAGGCACATCTGATACTGAGCGCTCATGCGCGCGTACGAATGCGTGGAAGGAATTTCAAAAGTTTCTTTTCAAGATGAATCAAGGACGCACGATAAGAATTCAAGAATGTGAAGTTTTACTAAAGGTTCTGCAGCCTCTCGAGGATAAATACAGACGTCTCCGTACCAATCCGCAAGACTCTACTAAACCGGCTCATAACTCGCTAGACCAATTAACCTAGGCTCTGATACCAACTTATCACGACCCAATTCCCGAACCTGGTCGTGATGGCGCCTCTCATGAAGACAAAGCCAACCATTCAACCCAATTCATCCTTTTAAGATAATTAATTAACACAATTATAGTATAAACATTGTTTAATAATATCCAATAGCGGAAAGTATAGATAAAATACGAAAAATCCAACCCAACTCAGCCCTAACCGGGGTGTCACAAATCATGAGCTACTACAGAGTTTACTAAAAATTCTACAAAGTATGGAATTAGGAACAAAGTCTGAAGATATCATAAATGACAGAAGATAAGGGAGAAAACAGGTCTGCGAACGCCATGCAGCTACCTCGATAACTCCGATGAAAACTGAACAGCAGAAAAACTCGCTCTATGCTTCAAGAATACCTGTACCTGCACACATGGTGCAGGGAGTAATGTGAGTACTCCGACCAAGTGAGTAATAAATATAAATAATGACTGAAGGTAAGAAAACACGTTAAGGCACACAACATTCTATACAGAAGCAGTGAAATCATTTAAAATAACAATTCAGTGAAACATCATGTGAAATTTCTTTTAAACCGGTAAAACATGTAATTTTGCAGTAAAATGACGAGTAGAAATCTGCCCCTCGGGCTCAATATCAAAACAACAAGTAGAAATCTGCCCCTCGGGCTCAATATCAAAATAATAACTAGAAATTTTCCCCTCGGGCTCAGTATCTCGGAACAGTATCAGCCCCTCAGGCTCAGAACAGTACAAAGCAATCAATCAATGAAATAAGAGCATATAATTATTATGGCAGATAATACAGATAAAGAATAAATGCATGAGTTCAATGCAATGCATATGACGGTACCCTCTAGTACCCACTGCGGCGTGCAGCCCGAGCCATCCATATTTATTTATCGTCGATGGCACTCATTGGGGGTGTGTACAGACTCCGAAGGGGCTCCTACAACCCAAGCGCAATAACAAGCCATCTTGTGGCATCAAATCTAGGCCCTCGGCCTCATATCATTCTCAGTATAATCACCCAAGCTCTCGACCTCAATATCAATGTAATCAACCAGACTCTCGGCCTCAATATCAATGTAATCAACCAGGCTCTCAGCCTCAATATCAATATAACACTACTGCGACGCGCAGCCCGATCCATGCTCAGTCCAAAAATCATCATAAGCCCCTTGGGCATTTGTAAAACAGTAGTTCTTAGCCCGAAATATCATTTAAAAATATCATTTAAGTTTTCAAATCTTAGAAAGATGGTTGAGTTTGCAAAACAGTATTTAAAACCTTGGACTGAGATCAAATGATATGCATGTATGCGAAAATGGTGATGTCAATCCCTGAAGGATTTAACTAATTAGCAAGAAGCCCAAATGTAACAATTAAATCCAAGTAAGGATGATTCTCAATTTAGTTCAAGTAGAAAATACGGTAAAATCCCCAACGGTGCTCTACCCCACGCCCGTTATCC
This sequence comes from Nicotiana sylvestris, assembly GCF_000393655.2. NCBI lineage: Eukaryota > Viridiplantae > Streptophyta > Magnoliopsida > Solanales > Solanaceae > Nicotiana > Nicotiana sylvestris. Next base: position 153,094,039 of record NC_091059.1, read on the forward strand.
GGCGTGCAAGTCACCTCAATATAGCGTGACGATGTGAAATTTCGGGGTTTCAAACCCTCATGACATCATTTATATAAATTACTCACCTCAAACTAGCCAAAACTCTAGCTCGCTATACCCTTGCCTCTCAAATTGGCCTCCACGCGCATCGAATCTATCCAAAATCAGAACGAATAGGTCACAATATGCTAAGGGAACAAAGCCCAAGCGAAAACATTCAAAAAATATCAAAAATCTCGAAATTAGCAAAACCCGAGCCCCGGTCCCACGTCTCGAAATTGGGTAAAATTTACATTTTCAGAATCCTCATACCCTCACGAGTCTAACCATACCAAAATTATCCAATTCCGATACCATTTGGTCCTTCAAATCATCATTTTACATTTTTGAAAGGTTCCACAATTTTCTTCCCAAATTCTATCTCAAATCACGAATTAAATGATGAATTCAGTGATAGATTCATGTACTCTAACCAAATCTTAGTTAGAATCACTTACCCCGACCAATTTCTTGGAAAACCTTCGAAAAATCGCCAAAATCCGAGCTCTCTAGGTCAAAATATCAAATAAAACCCAAAACCTAGTATTTATAGGGTACCCCTCAGATTCCGACACCGCTGACCGCAAAAAAATGACCGCGGTCCGCGCAAAACCAGCGGGGTCCATGCAAAAACGACCGCGGCCGCGCAGGTCTTGCTCTGCAGGGATAGGCTTTAGTATTTTGGCCATAACTTTCGTTACAGATGTCCAAATTGCGATATCTTTACTGTTTTGGAAACTAGACACAAAGATCTACAACTTTCGTGTTTGAATCACCTCAAAATTCATTGTGGATCAAAAGATATAAGCTTCCGAAGTAGGACCAGCAACCTGCAGTCTTCAGTGACCGCGGCCGCGGCCACTTTGACGAGGTCAGCGCTAGGCCAGCGCGCCCAGCGCGAAAAGGAGCGCGGTCCGCGCCACAACTGCTGCCCCCTCCATTTTCTAAGTTCCGGGGTGTCCGTACTCGCTCAAAACTCACCCGAAACACGCCCGAGGCCCCCGGGACCTCAACCAAAAGCACCAACGCATCCTAAACATTATTCAACCTCGTTCCAATAATCAAAAGACATCGACTAACACCAAAAATCATCAAATCACATCGAATTCATGCCTATGAATCTCAAGAACTTCCAAATTTCATTTTTGATCAAAAACCCAACCAAACCATGTTCGAGTGACTTGAAATTTTGCACACATATCCCAAATCACTTAACGGAGCTATAACAACTCTCGGAATTCCATTCCGACCCTCAGATCAAAATCTCACCTATCAACTGGAATTCGCCAAAACACTAACTTCGCCAATTCAAGCCTAATTCTACACCGTACCTCCAAAACCACTTACGGTCACTCTCCTAATTCACAAATCACCTCCCGAAGCTAACCAAACCATCGGAACTCACATCCAAACCCTCTAACACATAAGTCAACATCTAGTTGACTTTTCCAACTTAAGCCTTCTTAAAAGAGACTAAGTGTCTCATTTCTTATGAAAACCAATCCGATTTACCTCCAACACTCCGAATACCGATAATGAAACACGAAGAAGCATAAAATGGGGGAAACGGGGCGGTAACTCACGTGACGACTGTCACACCTCCTTTTTCACTACACCCGTAAGGGCGTAAAGGAGTTTTTCTCATTTAAAGGACAATCGGAACGAGATTTAATTATTAATTATTCAGAGTCGCCACTTGGGAGATTAATGGTGTCCCAAGTCTTCGGTTGAACCCCGAACTGAGGAAAAATATGACTCTGTTACAGTCTGCGAACCAGAAATCCGAGTAAGGAATTCTGTTAACTCGGGAGAAGGGGTTAGGCATTCCCGAGTTTCGTGGTTCTAGCACGGTCGCTTAACTATTGTATTTAATTTTATTTGATCTTAATACATGCTAGCTTATGTGCCTTTTATAATTATTTTTTAAAAGAATTGCAACGTCGTGAAAATGCGTTTCGAACCGCGCCGCAATCAATGCGCCCGTGGTTGTCAACACACTTCAACTTCGTTGAGATTGGGATTTGGGCCGCACCAATACGCACCCGAATTTAAGAAAGTGATTTAATTAAATCGTGCCTAAAGATTCTAACGTATTATTATTTTTGGGGAAGGCGGTGGAATTTACTAAACAACCTTTCCAAACTTAATTAATTAAATAATTCTACTAGTATCTACTTAATTTGTCTCTAAGAATCCTGATTAGTTAAGGCCAATACTTTTCAAATCCGAGTTCAAATATCCAGGAAAAAGTGCAGAGAAAATTGGTCTTGAGCCCATAAGGCCCAAATCATGTAATTGCACATGCTGCAAGCTCAAACTCCTACAGCTCCAAGCATTGGGCCTAACGCAAGCCAAAATTTTAAACCCAATGATAGGCATCTGTAAAGCCCAGGGATTGAGCCCTTGGGGCACCCTTTGGTTTAACTAATTGTTTCAGGATTTTAATGCACCTAGGCCCAATTCAAGTCACTACTTGACCAAGACAGACCTGGGCTGCCTATTAATACACCCAGGCCCAAATGAAAACTGGCACAGTACGAAGCTATTGAATATGCAATTCAGATTAAAACCAAAATTGAAACCAATCACGCGTATTGAACTCAAAATCAGTTGTAACTTTGCAAATTTAACTTTAACAAACTGCTAAACTTAAACAAACTGAAAGCTACAGCTACATAAACATGGAATGCAACAGTCTGAATAGTCTGGAAATGGTTTGAATTAACAATCTCTAATACGATTCAATCCAAACGAATCAGATATATATAATCACTTATCAGTCAACTAATTACAACTATATACATCCAACGAGCACAGATTGACCAAGGTGATTGCATTGCATCCCACATTGTGATTACATCAAGGTGATTTTGAAAGTGTACCTGGAAATTGGAATGTAAATAGAGAAGGGGAGGTTAGCAGCAGTAACAACTCAGCAGCAGCTCAGAAACTAGAGTAATAACCCAGTCACAGTCAGTGAAGGAGTAATACAGTCCACCCAAGTTCAACAATTCAGAAGAAATGAGTTGAAATGCAGAGCAAACCCCATGAATCAACCCAAAACACACTCAGGAATACCAACCATTAAAAATCCTAGATAAATGATTCCAAATTTGACTTGTTTGAATTTAGAAACCACTCGAAATTAAACCAGGAAAAGTGTTGTAATTCAGCTAATAGAATTTCAGATCTGGAGACTGAAGAATATGTTTAGTGAAATGTTTAGGCTGAAAATTCAATCCCCTTCCTCAAGGCACTTCATGCCCTTTTATTGGTGATCCAAGAGGGTTAATCAGATTTTTGGTTTTCTTTTTAGTCCCTCCCCTATTTTCAGTTTAGTCCCTCATTTCTTGACTTGTTTCCCAAGCTAATCTCCTAAGTTGGCTGAAACCAACACTAAAATACCCTTCTAGAAGGCCCTAGGATGCTCTTCTACCCCTAAAAAACCTATACTACCCTTACCCCTATTTTGAAATTACTATTCCCAAAGAAACTGCCCTTTTCCATGCCTAAACTACCCCTGAAAGCTTCTCCAAGTTACTGATTCTACCTATATTCTCAACAGCTATAACCAATCCCCTGAATTAATTCAAAACTAACTAGGACTGATTAATTAGAAGTCAGAAATTAACCAATTGAACTAACCAATCCCAATTATTCAATCACCCAAACTCAAACAACTTAAAAAAAAACAGGATCAGTCAATATTAATGGAAAAAAAATGGTACTGAATCCAAACTAATTAATTATGCCGATTCTACAATTAAAATTGTGATTAACTAATAAACGACACATGCCTCAAACTAAATTAAAAATGCGAAGATGCTTTACTGATCAAGGAGCAAGGAACAAAGAAGATTTAAACTATACTAATACACACAAAAACGAAATCGTAAAATTAACAGAACACCTTAATGAAATCAAAACTTATAACTAAAACTGTAACTATTCAATTAAAAAGAAACAAGAAAGCTCACTGAAGCACGAGAAATTCCGGCCGATTGTTATCATCCGAATCTTTCCAGATTTTTGACACATAACATCCCTAACCATGTGTTTTTTCACAAAAGAACACATGGTTAAGGATTTTATGGTCTAAAATCACAAAGATTTTGGGTTAGGGTTTTGGCCAGAAATTCTTAGATATGAAATTCGAGCCGCTTCGCCGAGATTCGAAGGAAGATGGTCATGGATTTGGGTAGAGGGAAGTGTGAGGATGGTGTGGTATGATTTTGGGCCGGTTTGGATGAACTTGCGACTTGGCCGGAAACTTCAATCGAAGATTCGACGAGCTCCGGCAATATTCGAGGGAAACCAATGGTAGGAATGGAAAGAGGAGAGTGGGGAGGACGAGGGGTGTAAATTTGGGGGTGATTAGCGTCCGCGCCACCACCGGCGATCTAGGGTTTTCAGGGCGGCACGACTAGGGTTTGTGGGGGTTGAGGAAGACGATGATGAATGGGGTGGGGGGGGACCTTCAGACAGTCTTATAGTACACCTACCCCGCCTCTGAGCCGTTGATCTTGTTAACCTCGACGGTTTGGATTAATCAACGCCAAACGACGTCGTTTTGATTTTATCGAATTGGACTGGATGGAGAGATGGTTCTGGGTCTGGGTCGAAAACTGACTTGGGCCGAAGTTTGGGTTTAAATTTGAGATAAGCCCAATTTGTTCTTGTTTGTTTTCTTCTTTGTAATTTTGTGTTTTTATTTTTTTCTGATTTTATACAATTGCAACAATTAAAATAAAGTCCTAATATATTTCAAAACTAAACTAATTAAATTCTAAAATTATTTAAAACCTATTTTACGCCAAATTTATGATTAAAACAATTAAAATGTGAAAGTGAGCTATTTGTAATTTTTCATGTTTGGTTCTAAAACAAATTAACCCCTAATTGATCCTAAAAATATAAAATTATATCCTAAATGTCACACCTCCTTTTTCCGCTCCCGCGAGGGGCGTAGGAGTTTTTCTAATTAAAGGACAATCAAAACGGGATTGGTTTGTTTATTTCAGAGTCGCCACTTGGGAGATTTAGGGTGTCCCAAGTCACCAATTTTAATCCCGAATCGAGGAAAAGAATGACTCCATATTACTGTCTGCGTACCAGAAATCCGGATAAGGAATTCTGTTAACCCGGGAGAAGTTGTTAGGCATTCCCGAATTCCGTGGTTCTAGCACGGTCACTCAACTGTCATATTCGGCTTATTTATCTGATTTTAATACAAATATGAACTTATGTGTCAATTTTAACTTTTTACCACTTTATTATTATTATTTTAAAAGGATGTGAACATTGTTTAAAATATGTCTTTGGATTACGTCACATGAAATGCACCCGCAATCCGAAACACATTTTTATTCAATGTTTTGGGATTTGGATTTGGGTCGCATGAAATGCACACCCGAGTTTAAGAAGGTAAGCTTATTAAAATGCGCGCCTGAAGCAATTAACGTATTATTATTTCTGGGTAAGGCCGTGGAATTTTGCTAAACGGCTCATCTCAAAGTCTAATTAATTTTAATTAAACATTTATCGAGGGCCCCATAATTTTGTATTTTTATTCGGCGAGGCTCGTCTCATTTATTTTTAAAAGACAATCCTAAAATGCCTACATTATTCTCTATTAAATTTGTCTCTACAAAATAAAATAAAAAAATGTCTTAATTTATTTACATGCTGAAATCAACCAATAATATTTAATTAAACAACATTCCTCCAAGTTCCAAAATGGTCTATTTTGATAAACTAACGTGCTTTTTGAGACATGGTAATCATCCAACAATAGCGAATTAACTAGACGAAGTTACTACACCATTTATTTATTTTAGGCAATATATAGATAGTTCGTCCGTTAAGCTATCATCCGATGTTTCACTATATATATTAAACAACTACATGATTCTGATTAGAGTAAGCTAAACAATTTATATATACAAATAAAATTTAGAATATAATTAAAATAAATCTGAAACTTCAACTCTTCATTTTCGTATTTATGCTACATGTTTCAGTTTACAATAACCAGCGAGTCAGTTGTGTACCTGATATTGGAAGCAAAAGAAAATGAAGATGAGAATCAGCAGCAATAATAACAATATAGCACAGCAACAACAGTCCAGCAACAGTAATAACCCAGGAATAGACCGGTGGAGTAGTAATCCCAAAACAAAAGCTTCAAGCTCTTATGAAACAACCAACAACTAATGCTGATTTCAAAACAATGAATGAAAGCAGAAGATTTTTTTAGTTTTTTTTATTTGAAAGTTTAAATATTTTTCGGAATTTTTCTTTCTCTTTTAAATATTCAGCCCTTTTTTCTCTGTCCCTTTTTTTTCTGTCTATTCTCTCTATTCTTATTCTCCTATTTCAGATTCGTTGCCCCCCTCTTATTCTGATTAAGACCTCTATATATATCCCATCCCAGAATCCTTTAATCAATTTAAATCAACCCATATTCTCCTACCAAACTCATTATCTTCCCACTCATCTCCCACTATATTAAACTAACATATCAAACCAAACCATCATATTTTGTCCCCCATGCCTAACATAAATAATTACCATATTCCCCTCCACTACATTTTGTCTTGTCCCCCATTCAATTAAACAATAATATCAAAACCCACCCCATTACATTTTGTCCCCTATGCTTAACATAAAGAATTACAAAATGTTCAATTACCAAACTACCCCTCTGACCTTATTGCAATTACCAAACTACCCATGAACGTACTGCAAATTACCAAACTACCCCCATCAGCTATAACAATCAATTAATCAAACTTAACCAAAATATAGACAATATGATCAATTTCTAACAATGTTCAAACAACAAATCATATGAACAACAAATCACATGAACACAAATTGAACCACAAAGAACAACTAAAATTTGATTGAACAATATTTTTAGCAACATACAAACCTATTTTCAGATTCAACAACAACAACAAGCTTTATTCAAACTTCGAATTAAACTTAAACAAAACAAATAAACATATTCAAATCACTAATCTTCAAATAATCAATAAAATCAAATCCAACAAAATTATAACAAAGATACATGATCCAAAAATTAAAACCAAAACATAACTTCACATTAAATTACTAAATTAAAAGCGAACTTCAATCAAAGATGAACATGAATTAAATTTATTTTTTAAACAACAAAACATGATGGATTCACATGATTTAAACAATGTTAACAATTTCTGAAAATACATAAAACACATGAAACAAATTGAAGAAATAATTAATTTAAACTTCAATTTGAATCTAACAAACATCAAACTAACAATTCCTTTTTTTACAAAAATGAATAAAATTAACATGAAATAAACATGAAAAACAACTAATTAATTTCCCATTTGAATCTGAAAATTAAATTAACAAAACACATGAACAAACTAAAAAATTAATTCAAACGATAGACATGAACAAAACAAGGATCGAACATTTATCGATTTTTACTTCGAGAAATATCAAAACGAAATATGGATAAAAAACTCAAAAAACCAACTAACCGGAAATGAACAACGACGAACTCGATTGTAAACAAATCTGTCCGGGCCTCGACTCAACCAAAGACCTTCGAACTTTGACGAGACGAAGAAGACGAAGCAACAAAAGGCTGGACGAAGAACAGTAGAAGCCAAAGCAGAAACGTGCAGCCAGCAGCAACAATGGTCGACGCAGCTGTGCGTGCTCGTCCATGGCGGAGAAGAAGACGAAGCAGCGGCGGCACAGTAGCAGCTGAAGACAGCGACGTGAGCAGCAGCAGTAGAACGGCATAGTAGTGATGGTCGACGGACTGTGGTGAAGCAGTAGCATCTCGTCGAACTCAAACTCGATGAAGAAAAATGAAGCAGGCAGCTGTGGGGTTCGTTTGGATGCAGCGAGGGGGAAAATGAAGCAGAAGGTAGTCGTAGATGGTCGACGCAGAAAGCAACAACGTTTGGGGAAGATGAAAGCAGATATAACAGCAGCATGAAGTGAGGAAGAAGAAGCAGCAACGTGGGTTAGAGCTCGACGAAGACGATGAAGCAAAGGCAACGATGGTTAGAGCTCGACGAAGATGATGAAGCCAAAACAACGATGGTGTTATGGTGGAGCTGGGGGCGGCATGGTCGCAACTGGGGACGACGCTAGGAGGAGGCTGGTATAGGCAGCCATGGATGGGGTGTTTTGGAGCTTGAGGAAGAAGAAGGAAAATGAGAGGGGGGGGGGGGGCAGATTGGTTTAGTGTTTTAGGGTTTTCCTTTTTTTTTTTTGTTTTTTTTTTGTGTTGTTTTATGAAATGTAAGATAATAGGGGTGTTGGGTTATGGACTGGGTCGACTCAGTTCGAAATGGACTGGGTCGTTTGGGAAGATTGGGTCTTTTTTTGGGCATGTGGTTGAAATAGAAGAAGAGGCCCAATTCCGACTTTCTTTATATTTTTGCTCTCTTTTCTTCTTTTATTTTTCTAAAACTAAATTATAAAAATACTTAACTTATTATTAAGAACTAAATTAAGTTATAAAAGCGCAAATTAACTCCCAATAACAATTAACGCACAATTAAGTAATAATTAAGCATAAAATTGTATATTTGGACATTAAATGCTAAAAATGCAAAAGATGCTTATATTTGTAATTTTTAATTTTTGTAAAACAAATTTAATTACTAACAATTATGTAATTAAATCCTACATGCAAAATGCGATATATTTTTGTATTTTTAATAATTTAACAAATAAACATGCACAGATAAACATACAAATAATTACACAAAAATACCACAAAATTGCACACCAAGAAAAATCATTTAATTTTTGAATTTTTTGGGAGTAATTCTCATATAGGGCAAAAATCACGTGCTTACACTAAATGCAAATGCATATTTTTTGTATCTTATATGAATTAACATGCACAAATAAAAATGCAACCATTATCAGAAAATGATACCAAAATGCACAAAAAATTGTAAAAATAAAGAAAAATTATTTTGTTGGAATTTTGGGAATTATTCATATATAGGGCAAAAATCACGTGCTCACAACTGCCCCTCTTTGCTTGGAAACATGAAATGTTTTCGGGCAAAGATAAGTGAGCAAATACGAGCAATTTTTGCCTGTTTGGAAATTCCGTGTGAAGCATTGTTTGAAAAGCTCGACCGTTCCCTGCTTCAGAGGTTGCCTACATATCCTGGGCTAAACAGGAATCAGGTCAGTGTAGTTCGGGAATGTCTGGTAGCTGGGACTACCAGGAGCTGTGATTTCACTACGATTGCTGTTGCTGCTGCTTTCTGACTTCCCTTATTACACCGTGTAAAAATAAAAGAAGCTAAACTATCTATGCGCTATGAATTACAAAAGTCCTATCTAGATTCTTCAAACTTGCTCTTGTACTTCCTCGTTGCCTTGTTGTCTTGTGTTGTCTTGTTTCCTCATTGTCTTGTGTTTTCTCGATAAAATTTCCTGTTGCTATTTCGCCTGGTTAACTGAGATGCTGTTCCCTCTCTCCAAACTGCTGAACTTGAGTAATCTTGAACTCGAATGTATTCCTCTGTTATCCAGGCGGGCTTCTGATTGCTGAACTTGAACTTGGAAATACTCCTCTATTATCCAGGCGGGCTCCTGACTTCACAGAAATATACAAAACGAAGAAAACTTTCTGCCCCAGTTTGGAAACTAGGCATACGTTACCGGATATTAATAGCAATTTGACTAAAGCTAGATTTGAAATACCTCTGCTGTACAGGCGGGCTCCTGCTTTCCGAAACTTGAATTGTATACATCTGTTCTCCAGGCGGGCTCCTGACTTCGACTACTTAAAAATTTAACACCTCCATTCTCCAGGCGGGCTCCTGACTTCGACTACTTAAAAATTTAATACCTCCATTCTTCAGGCGGGCTCCTGACTTTGACTGCTTAAAATATTTAACACCTCCATTCTCCAGGTGGGCTCCTGACTTCAACTACTTAAAAATTTAACACCTCCATTCTCCAGGCGGGATCCTAACTTCGAATACACAAAGAAATTGATTGAAAACTAAAATCTGAATTGTGTTACCTCTGTTCTTCAGGCGGGCTCCTGATTGCTAAAATTGAATTGTATGTCTCTATTCTCCAGACGGACTCCTGATTGCTGAAATTCAAAATGCGTGTCTCTGTTCTCCAGGAGGACTCCTGACTTTTAAAATTTAAACTGTATGTCTCCGTTCTTCAGGCGGACTCCTGACACCAAACTTAAAAAGTATGTCTATGTTCTCCAGGCGGACTCCTGACTTCAACAAAATAATTAACCAACAGAAATTTTTCTGCCCCAGTTTGGGTGTATGGGTGAGTGTTAAACTGAATCATATTATCACATATTACTAAGAATTGAAAGCTAAATCCTATTATCCAGGGAAGTCCTGACAACTCCTCATAATTACAAACCTAAAGTATTACTCTCACTATATCATGTTATCTACAAGGGTTTAAACTACATCCTTTTATCCAGGAAGATCCCGTCAACTCCAAATAATTATGAACCTAAGGTGTTACTTCTCACTATACCATGTTATCTTATCCGGTTATTTGAATTATGCCCTATTATCCAGGAAGGTCCTGACAACTTGCATTTTATCCTAAACATGCAAACTTTGCAACCAAATTATATTCCCCTACGCTATTCATGATTATCTCGTATTTAATCAAACCGCACTTTGCGGTCAAACTTGATTACTGGTTGCTTTCCCTTTATAGAGAATTCCTCCTGAACAACCAACTTTCTGCCCCTGTTCCAATCAAAGAAAATTCTGTTAGTTTAAAATGGTGGTTAGTTGATGACATTCTTGCTGAAAAATCCTTCCCCTGCATTGCCTTGTGTTGACTGACCTCCACGCACTGACCCTGAACCACTTGACTTTCTGAACAACTTTTAAATTCCCCGACCTCTGGCGACCTAAATGTTTTACACTCATGCTGTTATTTCGCTTTTCTGACCCTTTTGTTTGAACCTTTGTATTTCCCACAACATCTCCCAATCATTTTACCGATGAACTTCCGTTAATTCCCTGTATTCCATTTTACATCATGTTGTTTTTGACATGCTCTGACCACATTATACTTTATAATTCCGGAAGCTGGTAGTGAGCCTTGAGATCCTTTCCCACGTGCCTTTGAACATAACTAACATTAGAACATTTAGACAAACAAAACCCCCAAAAGAGAATGAAATGCAATGGTTTTACGGGTTAATGATAAGAATAATCCAAAACCGGATGACTACTAAAAATGAAGTGAAGAAAACTTATCTGACCGGAACAGCTGACGCCAATGGTCATGACATGCATTTCGGACTAATCGACCCAACCGATCCACTAAAACAACTCTCAATTGCCATACCTCATTGCTCAGAACTTCCATCAATTGTTTGAATTACCCAGACGTTAACCTTGTTTTCCTGCAGTACCACACAACGGTTTCCATCAATAGACCTTTCTCAATTTGCCATCTCTCAACTCACTTTCGCCTTGAGGTGCCCGTGAAGGTTTTCACCACTAAGACTCTCTCATTTTATTTTCTCTCAGCTCCCGTCGCCTTACGGTGCCCGTGAAGGTTTTCACCAATAAGACTCTCTCATTTTTACTTTTGTTCTTTCTTGCTTGAACCAGAGTGTTGCCACTGCTACGAATTACCGCTACCTGCTCGACCTGGCATTTCTTAGGAATTGATCAGAAGGTCTTTCTTTAGACCGTAATGTAGGATTTTGGATTGGGTTAGAAAGAAAGGTATAAAAGGCTCAAAACAATTCAAATGGGTTTAAATTACAACTCTCGGAATCCAATTTTCACAACAATCACAACTTCTGCCCCAGTTTCTTGCTTGAGGATTTTTGGATTTTTATTTTGGTATGACTGAACCTCGGAGTAAGGCTGCCTACGTACCCTTTCGGGATCAAGTCAAACGTAGTTCACTGTATCATAGTTACCTTTGTTGTTGTGTTTTTTTTATTTCTTTTTCTCTCTTTTCTTCTTATTTTCCTTATTTTCCTTCACTTTTCATTTTTCTTCCCCTTTTTTTTGTTTTTGTTTTTTATTTTTTTTTTATTTTTTTTCTTTTTCCTTCTTCTTTCTTTTTTTCTCTTTTCTTTTTCCTTTGCTTTCTTTTGTTTTTTTTTATGTTCGGCACCTGTGTTCCTTGATAGTGTCATTGATTCCAAAAGAGGGATATGAAAAATAAGCAAGGCTCAAAGGGAATGACAAGGGATAAAAGTGTTTGGATAGCAGGATAAAACGCCTTCGTCATTTCAATCTTTAAGATATGCCAAATACAAATAGATATATTCAAAAATAAAGAAATCATACATAATATCTCTTGACTGCATCGGAATTGATGGCCATTTCTATACATTTTCCTTCTACATCTATCAAATACAATGCCCCGTTAGACAACACTCTGGTTACTACAAATGGTCCCTGCCAGTTTGGGGCAAATTTTCCTTTTGCTTCAGCCCAATGAGGCAAAATCCGCCTTAGTACTAACTGTCCGACTTTGAATTTCCTTGGATGCACTTTCTTGTTGTATGCTCTTGCCATTATTCGTTGGTACAGTTGACCATGACACACTGATGCCAATCTTTTCTCATCAATCAAACTCAACTGCTCAAGGCGGCTTTTCACCTATTCATCATCATCGATCTCAGTCTCCGCAACGATTCGCAGAGATGGGATTTCCACCTCTGCAGGTATTACTGCCTCGGTGCCATACACCAATGAATAAGGAGTCGCCCCCACCGAGGTACGAACGGTGGTGCGGTATCCTAACAATGCAAAAGGTAATTTCTCATGACACTGTCTAGACCCTTCAACCATCTTCCGGAGTATTTTCTTTAAATTCTTATTGGCTGCTTCAACCGCACCATTTGCCTTGGGACGGTATGAAGTAGAATGCCTATGGGTAATCTTAAACTGATCACATGTCTCTTTCATCAAATGGCTATTAAGATTAGCTCCATTATCCGTGATGATTACCTTCGGAATCCCAAACCGACAGATGATATTTGAGTGCACGAAGTCGACTACAGCTTTCTTAGTCACAGACTTGAATGTTTTAGCTTCCACCCATTTGGTAAAATAGTCCATAGCTACCAGAATAAACATGTGCCCATTTGACGCTGCTGGATCAATTGGCCCAATAACATCCATGCCCCATGCAACAAAAGGCCATGGTGCGGACATCATATGTAGTTCTGATGGTGGAGAGTGAATCAAATCTCCATGCACTTGGCACTGATGACATTTACGCACAAAACTGATACAATCCCGCTCTATAGTGAGCCAATAATAACCTGCTCGGAGAATCTTTTTTGCTAGAACGTACCCACTCATATGCAGTCCACAAACTCCGGAATGTACCTCAGTCATGATAGATGTAGCCTGTCTCGCGTCCATGCATCTTAACAATCCGAGATCTGGAGTTCTTTTGTACAACACTCCTCCACTAAAGAAAAACCCGCTTGCCAATCGCCGAATCATTCTTTTCTGATCACCGGTGGCCTGTACTGGATACACTCCCATCCTGATGTACTCTTTGATATCATGGAACCACAGCTCGCCGTCGATTTCCTCTTCTATCATATAACAATAAGCATGCTGATCACAGACCTGAATCTGCAACGGATCAACATAAGCCTTGTCTGGATGATGCAACATCGACGCCAAAGTAGCCAAAACGTCAGCAACCTCATTATGAATCCTTGGAATGTGCCTAAATTCTATAGCCTGAAACCGTTGACAAAGCTCATGCAGACACTGCCGATACAGTATAAGCTTCAAATCCCGTGTTTCCCATTCTCCTTGAATTTGGTGTACCAGTAGGTCTGAGTCACCCATGACCAAGACTTCCCATACACACATATCTACAGCTAATCTCAATCCCAATATACACGCCTCATATTCTTCCATGTTGTTTTTACAGTAGAAACGAAGCCGAGCTGTAACGAGGTAATGCTGACCTGTTTCAGAAATAAGTACCGCTCCTATTCCTACGCCTTTCATATTTGCAGCCCCATCAAAGAAAAGTTTCCATCCCGGCTTCTCGGCTTGTTCCAATTCATCAATGTGCATCACCTTTTCATCAGGGAAATAAGTTTTCAAAGGTTCATAATCTTCATCGACGGGGTTCTCAGCCAAATGATCGACTAGTGCCTGTGCTTTCATCGCAGTCCGTGTCACATAGATAATGTCAAACTCTATAAGCAAGATCTGCCACTTTGCAAGCCTCCCTGTGGGCATGGGCTTCTGAAAAATATACTTCAACGGGTCCAAGCGAGATATGAGGTAAGTAGTGTAGGATGACAAATAATGTTTCAACTTCTGTGCCACTCAAGTTAGGGCGCAACATGTCCTCTCCAGATGAGTATACTTAACCTCGTAAGATGTGAACTTCTTGCTGAGATAGTAGATAGCCTGCTCCTTTCTACCCGTAACATCGTGCTGCCCCAGTACACAGCCGAATGAATTATCCAAAACCGTCAGATATAGAATCAAAGGCCTCCCTAGTTCTAGCGGGACCAACATGGGTGGGTTCGACAAATACCCCATTATCTTATCAAAAGCCTCTTGACATTCATCAGTCCATTTGACCGCAACGTCTTTCTTCAACAATTTGAAAATCGCCTCACAAGTTGTCGTGAGCTGAGCCATGAACCTGTTGATATAGTTCAATCTTCCCAACAAACTCATCACCCCGATTTTGTTTCTTGGAGGTGGCAATTCCTGAATAGCTTTGATCTTCGACGGGTCTAATTCAATACCCCGCCGGATGACTATAAACCCCAACAACTTCCCAGATGGCACCCCGAAAGCGCACTTCTGTGTTTGTTCCTCCTCCGTCGAACCCTCGAACACAAATGCTATTTTTGCAGATTCTATCATCATCAATCTTCAACTTGTTCAATGTGGACAATGTACAAATATTAGCACTTGACCCGTTATTGATCAGCGCCCGAGTAACTATTGAACCTTCACACTTGACCGTCAAGTAGAGAGCTTTATTGTGTTCTATGCCTTCCATAGGCAATTCATCATCAGAAAATGCTACCCTGTTTACCTCAAAGATCTTGTTGGCAATTGTCTCCAGATGGCTCACTAAAATTTTGTCGGGCACATGAGCTTCATTCAATATCTTCATCAAAGCTCGGCAATGCTCGTCAGAATGGATCAATAATGACAACAACGAAATCTGGGCCGGTGTTTTTCTCAATTGTTCAACAATGGAATAATCTTGCACTTTCATCTTTTTCAGAAATTCTTCTGCCTCTTCTTCCGTCACAGCCTTTTTGACTAGCACTGGATTGTCTTTAGCGCCCCTAGCCTTTCTCAACTCTTCGGGAGCAAAACAACGTCCCGACCGAGTTAGTCCTTGTGCTTCACAACTCTCTTCCTCAATTTCCTTTCCTTTGTATGTCACCACTACCTTGTCATATTTCCACGGTACAACTTTGCTATCAACCACGGGTAATTGGACTACCGGTTTTATGACAACTGGTTCTATGTAGGCCCCTTTCACAACAACCACGGGCACAAATGATGACCCTGGTACCACTTACTTGACTAGATCTGGCTTTTTTTGCAGCAACAAATGGTCCTTTTCCCATTACCAACACTGGCTTATCTTTTATTACTTTTAGCTAAACCACTGGCCTTGCGCTCACTGTCTTTTCTTTGACCTTGGCTTCCGTAGAATGGATCACCATAACCGTCTGAGAGGGTTTTTTAGGCTCTGTCCCCTTATGTATCAGTTCGATCATATTGGCTTCATAATGCACTGGTAATGGATTTTGATTGATGTTTGGGGCCTCTGGAGCCTGTACTTCAATACGGCGATTATCAATGAGTTCTTGTATCGCGTTTTTCAACTTCCAACATTTTTCAGTATCGTGCCCCGGCATCCCTAAGCAATACTCGCAGCTAATAGAATGGTCCAGGTTTCTGGGAAAGGGGTTTGGTGCTTTGGACTCAATTGGGGTCAACATTCCCAACTGTTTCAATCTATGGAAGAGAGCGGTGTAAGATTCTCCCAGCGGAGTAAATGTTTTTCTGTTTGGGGCCTTCTTACTTCTAAAAGCTTGGTTTGGGCGGAAGCTGGTTCCTGGTCTGTTTGCCCTGGGAGGTGGATAGGTGTTTTGTGGGGGTGGATGTGTGTTTTGGGGAGTCGGTGCATGCCATTGTGAGTGCACCGGAGGCTGAGTGTGGGTCTGGGCGTGGTGGATAGAAAAGTGTGGTTCTGGTGGTGGATAGTAGTGTTGCGGTGGGCCATATGGGGTATATTGGTAGTTTGGGTGGTGGGGTCTGGGTTGGTTGTAGTAGGGTGGAGGGTTATTGGGCCTGGACCAAGCACTAGCTTCAACCGTAGCAACTTCTTCCTTCTTATTCTTTCCAAGCACACCATCAGTACCGCTTTGGATGGCCTGGGTGGTTGCTTTCAATGCCGAGTAGCTCAAGATCTTGTTAGATTTCAATCCCTCCTCAATCATGGCTCCCATCTTTACCACTTCATTAAATGACTTTCCGACAGATGTCACTAGATGACCAAAATAGGTAGGCTCCAGTGTTTGCAAGAAGTAATCTACCATCTCACTCTCCCTCATTAGAGGACCAACCCTTGCTACTTGTTCCCTCCAGCGGAAACCAAACTCTTTAAAACTTTCCCTAGGCTTCTTTTCCAAGCTTCAACAATGACAGACGGTCAGGGACTATCTCAAGGTTATACTGAAAATGGCCAATGAATGCTTGTGCCAAATCATCCCATGTATACCATCGGCCGGGGTCCTGTCTCGTGTACCATTCCGGCGCAGACCCGCTCAAGCTTTGACCAAAATAGGCTATCAACAATTCATCCTTTCCCCCAGCACCTCTCATTTTGCTACAAAAGCCACACAGATGGGCTACTGGGTCACCGTGCCCCTCATACAAGTCAAACTTCGGCATTTTAAAACCCGCAGGCAACTGAACATCGGGGAAAGGGCACAAATCTTTGTATGCAACGCTGACTTGGTTGCCTAAACCATGCATGTTCCTGAAGGATTGCTCCAGGCTTTTGACTTTACGAATCACTTCCTCCTGTTCTGCATTCTTAACCGGTTTCTCCACTTCTCCAGGGATTTCAAAATGGGGAGAATAAGTATATGGCTTAGGAGCTTTGAAAGTGGGTTCGGGAGGGTAATATTGGGTGTCGTGAGCTTGGAATAGCGGTTCACTGGACGATCTATGTAATGGGGCTGGGGGAGGTGCCACAAAGACTGGAACCATGGGTAGGGGAGGGTTCTGTTTGGGGGGTGGAGCTGGGGGAGCGTATGAAATGGTACCATAGCCCTGGGCGTGATAGGGGAAGGCTGAAGATGCGTGGGGAGTGGTGGGCTCCTGAGCCTGAGCCAGAGGTGGGATGTAAGATGGATTAGCGGGATATAGTGGTGCCGGATGTCCCTGAGACCATGCCCGATGCATTTCAGCCATTTGTGCTTTTAGTTTCCTCATCTCTTCTTTCATAGCACCCACATCTGTTACCTCAACTTCATTTGAAGGGTCTATGATGCTGATTTCCGAGTCCTACCCTGTCATGTTTACTTTATCTTTCGACCGGGTGTTGTACGGGTGAGTTGCCAGAATTGCCAATCAACTAACCACCTGCCTGGAAATTCACACATTTAGACAACCACTTTGTTAGCGATTAAGTTTTAACAGATTTGACAACCGTACGTTGGCATGAATGCACTTATGCAGTTAATCATTGCTATTATGCATTTGCTCGATTGCATGCGTCATCCTGGCATTTCGTTCTTTGTTTTTCTTTACCCTTCTTTCAAATTCCTCACCTTATCCCTCTCTTGTGCTCTTTCCTTTCTTCTTATTTCATTTTCTTTTGTGTTTCCGCTCATTTCTTGCTTTCTCTTTCTCTTTTTGTTTTTCCGCTCTCTTCTTTCCTTCTCTCTTTTTTCCGCTCCCTTATTTTCTCTCTCTCTTTCTTATGTTTTGCTGTTACGATTACGATCGAATCCTATGAAGATTGCCTACGTATCATGACCCCGCACGAATCAGACCAAGCGTAGTTCGTGAAAAATAAATGCAACAATGACAGGTGGAAATAAGAATAAAATTTTTTGAAAATTTCATTTTTCATTACTAAAACAAACTATTACAAACTAAACATTCTCCGGAATGAAACTAACATACGCAAAATAAAAACACAGACTCTAAGATAATGGACAGTTGAAAGACAGACTCAAAAGGTAGAAAACTACAAACATGGCCTATGCATACTCTAGTGCTTCAAACTTAGGTATCCGCGGGGCGTCGTTCGGCCTCGCCGCGGACCTAGGATCCAAATCCCTTTCAAGCTGCTCTAATTCATTCATGGTTCGTTTCACATAGATCATCACTGCAGAGATAAAAGTAGTAGGGGTCATGTCTTTACAAACCCGGCATCTCCTGAAAATGGCATGAGCAATGGATCTAATCCTGTCTTTTGTTTGCTTCTTTTCTATAAGCAATCGTCTTATCTGATCATTGCATTTCTTTAAAGATCGGGAGTCCTGCAGGTGTTGATCTTGCAACTGCTGCACTTTTACCTCCATTTTGGCCAATAAGTCATAACAATGTCCACTTTCAATTCCAAAATCTCTAGCTTGCCTAACCATTTTACCCTCAAGAGCAGCCACTTTTCTCTTTAAATCGACAATAATTTTCTCATGGTCCCTTTTCAACTGATTCAAGTACTGGCAACGCTCCTCTGTTCTGGTAGCCCACTGTGCTTTAAGCTCTGCCATGATATTTCGGATTTATCTAATTCATCCCGCCATTCCCTGACTTCGTTTTCTAATCTTTTTATCAATTGCTCAACGGATCGGTTCCTTGGTTGCTTATCGACGATTATCTTCAATTGCCGGATTTGGGCACTAAGCACTTCGTTTTCTCGAGCCAGTCTGTTCTTTTCACCTTGATCTACGGCAACCTGTACACTGTTCTCGAATTTTAGACTCTCAACTTGCTGCTTCAATTTACCAATCTCAACTCGATAGCCTTCTTTCTTTGCTAACCAGTCCTATTGCTCTTGGGACGACTTGGCGAAATCTTCGAGATGAGGTCTTTTAGCCGGTCTCCCACACGCCACGTCACCTCTGAACCAATCATGATACCCTGGGGAAACTTCCCCTTTAGCCCTATCTGACACACAAGTGTTCGCCATCAAATGTTGACACTCACTCCAGATTTGGCGAACCTCTTCTTCGGGGAACCGACCGTCAGGACTAATTTCGACCACTTGGGTACTCAGATCTTCATCTGTCGGTACTACTTGATGTCACACCTCCTTTTTCCGCCCCCGCGAGGGGTGAAGGAGTTTTTCCAATTAAAGGACAATCGAAACGGGATTTGTTTATTTATTTCAGAGTCGCCACTTGGGAGATTTAGGGTGTCCCAAGTCACCAATTTAATCCCGAATCGAGGAAAAGAATGACTCCATATTACAGTCCGCGAACCAGAAATCCGGATAAGGAATTCTGTTAACCCGGGAGAAGGTGTTAGGCATTCCCGAGTTCCGTGGTTCTAGCACGGTCGCTCAACTGTCATATTCGGCTTATTTATCTGATTTTATACAATTATGCGCTCATGTGCAAGTTTTAACTCTTTAACGCTTTTATTATTATATTTTAAAAGAATATGAACATCGTTTAAAAATATGTCTTTGGATTGCGTCACATGAAATGCACCCGCGATCCGGAACGCATTTTTATTCAATGTTTTGGGATTTGGATTTGAGTCGCATAAATGCGCGCCCGAGTATAAGAAGGTAAGATTATTAAAATGCGCGCCTAAAGCAATTAGCGTATTATTATTTCTGGGTAAGGACGTGGAATTTTGCCAAAACGGCTCATCCCAAAGTCTAAGTAATTTTAATTAAACATTTATCGAGGGCCCCGCAATTTGTGTGATTTATTAGGCGAGGCTCATCTCATTTATTTTAAAAGGATAATCCTAAAGTGCCTACATTTTTTCTATTAAAATTGTCTCTACAAAATGAAATAGAAAAAGGTCTTAATTTATTTACATGCTTGAGTTGTTATATTTGGGTTTCGAATATGATTCATAAATTCTAAAAATGATGCAAGCGGGGCAATCTGTTGCCAGTGCGGGCCCAGGCTCAACGTGTATGGCATAAACTGGACCTGGGCCATCTTATTCACATGTTACTACCTAGTTACATTATACTAGGCATGTTCACAGTTTGTCAAATTAAAAAAAACTTAGCAATCTAATTTTAATTCTAAACCATTTACATGCTGAAATTAACCAATAGTATTTAACTAAACAACATTCCTACAAGTTCCTAAATGGTCTATTCGTTTGATGAAATAACGTGCTTTTTGAGACATGGTAATCATCCAACAATAACGAATTAACTAGACGGAGTTACTACACCATTTATTTATTTTTAGGCAATATATAGATAGTTCGTCTATTAAGCTATCGTCAGATGTTCCACTATATATATTAACAGCTACATGATTCTGATTAGAGTAAGCTAAATAATTTATATATACAAATAAAATTCAGAATATAATTAAAATAAATTTAGAACTTCAACTCTTCATTTTTGTATTCATGCTTCATGTTTCAATTTACAATAATCAGCGTGTCAGTTGTGTACCTGATATTGGAAGCAAAAGAAAAGGGAGATCAACAGAAATTCAGTAGCATACAATAGCAGCAACTCCCTGCAACCATCAATGAGAAACCAGTGAAGGATTTTAAAACTCAAGATAAAAATCCAGAAACACCAGCAACAATCAACGGACAGAAGCCAAGGGAATCTTTTCAGATTTGAAAGACTAATTAATGTTCAACCCTTAATTTCTAAATCCGTATATCAGAATATTTAAATTGTATATCAGGTGTATACTATTCTTCTCTTGAATTTCCAGAATGTTTTTCTTTTTATTTTTGGAGTCTTAGTATTTTCGGAATTTTTCCCTCTCTTAAAATTCAACTCCCTTTTTTTTCTCTCTCTTCCTTCTTTTCTCTGTCTCTTTTTTCTGTCTGATCAAGTTTTTCTATTTATCCCCATCTTTCAGCATTTTTTAAACATAAAACTCACTATCTTCCCACTCAACCCCCTTTTAATCGCACTACTTAATGTTTTGTCCCCCACTACATTAAACAAATATATCAACTCCACCCCATTACATCTTGTCCCCCATGCTTAACATAAAAAAAAATATTATTCCCCCACTAATTTATGTCTTGTCCTCCATTATATTAAACAATTGTTCAAATGTTTAATTCCAAAAATACCCCTCCGACCTTACTGAAATTACCAATTTACCCCTGAACGTACTGCAAATTACCAAACTACCCCCATCAGCTATAACCAATTCACCTAATCAATTTCAACCAAAATACAGCAAATAAGACCAATTTCTAAATAATTTTCAACAACAAATTCAAACTAAATGATGAACAACAAAGAAACAACTAAAGTTATTTTGATTGAACAATATTTTTTAACAACAAACAAACCTACTTTCAGATTCAACAACAACAACAACAAACAAGTATATTCAGATTTCTAAATTCAATAATCATTTGAACTTAAAATTAAATCTAACAACATTACAACCAATAATTTCTATATTAATCTAAACAAGATCATGAAACAAACTGAAGAAATAATCTAAAATGATAATCAACAAACAAGAAGATCAAACTTATACTAATTTCGGATTCAAGAACAATAAAACAAAGTATGGACATAAATGAAAAGATTCAACAACAATAACAAGCAAGTTTTATTCAAATTAAGCTTAAAAAAAACAAATAAACATATTCAAATCACTAAACTTCAAATAATCAATTGATCTTTTTAAATTAATTCCAACAAAATTATAACAAAGATACATTGAATCAAAAAATTAAAAACCAAAACATAACTTCACATTAAATCACTGAATTAAAAACGAACTTCAAACAAAATGAACACGAATTAAATTTATATTAAACAACAAACAACTCAAGCGATTTAAACTAACACTCTTCTATATTAAATTTAAATCCTTTTAAATTAATAAAACAAACTGAAAATAATTAATTGAATCTTCAACTTAAATCTAGCAACATTAAAATTAAGCTAATCAATTTCTACCTAAAAATAAACAAGAAAAATGAATGAAAACAAACTGAAAAAAAAAACGATGAACATGAAATTAATATCAAACATAATTGATTTCAAATCCTAAAAATATCAAACAAATTACGGACGGGAACGAAACTTAAACCAACTAACCGGATCGGAATGATGATGAACTCGAATGAAAACAAATCTGCCCGGAAACAAATATCGCACCAAAATAACTCGACGCCGAAGATGACCCGAATAAGAAGCAACTGAAGGTCACAGTCGCGTGCTACAGGCTGGACGGAGTAGCAGCAATCCACAGCTGGAAGATGCATCCATGGCAACAGCGACGCGAAGGAGAAAAAGAAGCAACAAGCAGCAGTGAAGGAGGAGAATCAGCAGCGGGCAATAGTGATGGATGTCGTTGGTTGTTTGGATGATTTCGACGTGAGTATGGCTGGTTGCTGCTGGGTTGTCGTGAGGACGATGAAGCCACGAGAGGGGGGGGGGTAGCCATGGCAGTTGGAGTTATCGTGGTCGATGAGTTGAGTCGAGGAAGAAGAAGACGCAGCGAGGGGTGGCTGTTTGGATGTGCAGGAGCAGAAGCCATGGTTGGAGGGGCATGAAGGAGCAGAAGCCATGGTTGCTTTGGGTCATTCATGGCTGTCGTTGGACGATGGTGGAGCAGGAGTTCATGCTGTGCATGTGTGTGTGTGTTGAAGTAGAAGAGGCGGGGGAGAAGGGAAGCCATGGTTGGAGCTCGGAGGTTTTGAGAAGATGAAGAGAAAGAGAGGGGGCGGGTAGTGTAGGTTTAGTTTTAGGGGTTTTTGGAGTGGAAAATGAAAAATTGGAAGATGGGGGTGGGTCTTTGGGGTTATGGACTGGGTTGACCCGGTTTGAAATGGACCGGGTCGTAGGGAAGGTTGGGTATTTTTTGGGCCTGTGGCTTGAATTTGAAGAAGAGCCCAATTCCGATTCTCTTTATATTTTTTGCTCTATTTTCTTCTACTTTCTAATTAATAAAACTAAAATTCTAAATTAAGTTATAAACTAAATTAACTTATCAAAAATACTAAATAATTCCCAATAACTATTATCGCACATTTAAATAGCAATTAACGATAAAATCGCACAATTTAGACGTTAAATGCTAAAATGCAACATACATTATTTTTTTTATGATTTTCTCATTTTTTGTAAAACAAAATTAAATAAATACTAAATGAAAATGCGACATATTTTATATTTTTATTAATTTAAACGAATAAACATGCACAGACTAAAATACAAATAATTATACAAAAATACCACAAAAATTCAAAAAATTGCACACCAAAGAAAAATTGTTTTATTTTGAATTTTTTGGGAGTAATTCTTTCATAGGGCAAAAATCACGTGCTTACAGCTGCCCCTCTTTGCCCGAAGACACGAAGGGTTTTCGTGCAAAGATAAAGTGAGCGATTTTTGCCCATCCGAGTACTCCGTGTGAAGCATTTTTTTGAAAGATTTGACCGAACCTTTGCTTCAGAGGTTTCCTACATATCCTGGGCTAAAACAGGAATCAGGTCAATGTAGTTCGGGAAGTTTTGGTAGCTGGGACTACCATGGGACTGCAATGTTACTGCTGTTGCATGCTACTTTTACTTGTTTGCTGACCTCCTTATTACACCATGCTTAAAAGAAAAATCAAGAAGTTAGGCTAGACTACGGATTACAAGATCCCATCTATCTTCCATTTGTTCTTGATGCCTTGCTTTCTTGTCGGCTTGCGTCGATTCCGGTGCTTCATTCTTCCGAGAACTGACGGGGGTGACACCGACCTTTTGCTACTCTGAATACCTATTCTCACTGTCTGGTTCGGTCCGCTGGAGATATGGCTTTCTTCATTTAAGCTTTGTTATGCTGGGCATAATTCAATGTTCATAGGCCGCTTCTTTCAAGTCCCTTTGACTCATGAGCTTGATTTTGCGCTGGGATCTCTTGTTGCAACCTTCCGCTTTCCGGTGCTGGGGATTTTTATTATTTCCCGCTGGGGATTCCTGTTGGATTCTTCTGCTTTACTGACTTGCAATGTATTCCTCTATTATATGGGTGGGCTCCCAACTTCAACCAACAACTTTGAAAATAAATTCGTCATTCCTCTCTTCAGGCGGGCTCCTGACTTCATCAACAACTTTGAAAAATAAAATGCCTTTCCTTTCTTCAGGCGGGCTCCTGACCTCAACAACAACTTTGAAAATAAAGCGCCATTCCTTTCTTCAGGTGGGCTCCTGACCTCAACAACAACTTTGAAAATAAAATGTCATTCCTTTCTTTAGGCTGGTGTGATTTCAACAACTTTTAAAAATAAAACGCCTTTCCTCTCTTCAGGCGGGCTCCTGACTTCATCAACAACTTTGAAAAATAAAATGTCTTTCCTTTCTTCAGGCGGGCTCCTGACCTCAACAACAACTTTGAAAATAAAGCGCCATTCCTTTCTTCAGGCGGGCTCCTGACCTCAACAACAACTTTGAAAATAAAATGCCATTCCTTTCTTTAGGCTGGCGTGATTTCAACAACTTTTAAAAATAAAATGCCTTTCTTCTCTTCAGGCGGGCTCCTGACCTCAACAAAACTTTGAAAATAAAATGCCATTCCTTTCTTTAGGCTGGCGAGATTTCAACAACTTTTAAAAATAAAACGCCTTTCCTTTCTTCAGGCGGGGCTCCTGACTTCAACAACAACTTTGAAAATAAAATGTCATTCCTTTCTTTAGGCTAGCGAGATTTCAACAACTTTGAAAAATAAATGCCTTTCCTTTCTTCAGGCGGGCTCCTCACTTCAACAACTTTGAAAAATAAAATGCCATTCCTTTCTTCAGGCTGGCGAGATTTCAACAACTTTTAAAAATAAAACGCGTTTCCTTTCTTCAGGCGGGCTCCTGACTTCAACAACAACTTTGAAAAATAAACGCCTTTCCTCTCTTCAGGCGGGCTCCTGATTTCAACAACACACAATATCCTATTCGAGGGCGGATGAACCCAACATATCCTATTTTGAGGGCGGATGAACCCAAAATATCCTATTCGAGGGCGGATGAACCCAAAATATCCTATTCGAGGGCGGATGAACCCAAAATATCCTATTCGAGGGTGGATGAACCCAAAATATCCTATTCGAGGGCGGATGAACCCAACTAGGAAGTGCGTCTCCTACGAGTAAAACTTGTATGAACCAAAATCAGGAAGTGCGTCTCCTAAATCAAAATATAACCTGAAAGACCCAGCCTAGGAAGTGCATTCAATGATTCAAACTAGGAAGCGTGTCTCCTACAAATGAACTTAAATGAACCAGACTAGGAAGTGCATCTCCTAGGGGTGAAACTTCAATGATTCAACTAGGAAGTGCGTCTCCTACAAACTTAATTTAGGAAGTGCGTCTCCTATCCATGAAATTAAACTTAGGAAGTGCGTCTCTTATGGGTAAAATAACTCAGGAAGTGCGTCTCCTATGGGGTAAAAGTAAACTTAGGAAGTGCGTATCCTATGGGGTAAAAGTAAACTTAGGAAGTGCGTCTCCTGGGGTAAGATAAACTTAGGAAGTGCGTCTCCTATGCATGAAATCTTAATTTGGGAAGTGCGTCTCCTATGCATGAAATTAAACTTAGGAAGTGCGTCTCCTATGGGTAAAAATAACTCAAGAAGTGCGTCTCCTATGGGAAAAATAACTTAGGAAGTGCATCTCCTAGGGTAAAAATAAACTTTTAGGAAGTGCGTCTCCTATGGGTAAAACCTTAATGATTTTGAACTAGGAAGTGCATCTCCTATGCCTGAAAATAAACTTAGGAAGTGCGTCTCCTATTGTTAAAACTAAACTTAGGAAGTGCGTCTCCTATTGGTAAAACTAAACTTAGGAAGTGCGTCTCCTATGCGTGAACCATTTCCTTAAAACTTGTGTTGTCTTCCCTCGCAACTGCCGGAGATAACACTGTTGGGGAATTATTTACTTACATGTTGGGGGATAAAATGTTATTAGATGGGGATAACGCTGTCGAGGATAACACTGCTGGGGGATTTTGATTCTTCAAAACTAGTGCTTCACTCTTCGGAAGGCTGCTGGGAATGATACTGGCCTTTTGCTTTTTCCGAGCACAAGTTTCATCCTTTTATTCTGTCCGCTGGGAACAACTTCCTTTATTAAAACTTGTTATGCTGGGGGTAAAATTGGTTCAAAGACCACTTTCCTTGAGACTGGTGCTATCTTTATTCTTCCCCGAATGGGTATCTGACTTCCGGAAAATTTTCTTAATGAAAGAAAAATTTTCTGCCCCAGTTTGACAATCTCCCTTATGGCATGCCTTTCCGCCATCAATGTCATTTCCTTTTAAGATTCGACTGTGGTGGTTGGTTGTGATACTCCTACTGGGGATGGCTTTTCTCTTTCTCCTTCCCTGCTCTACGTTCCAAAAAACTTGTTGGGGACGATATTATTTGCTGGGAATGATCCCTTTCTGCTGGGGATATCCCTCTTCTTTTGTGGCATAGTTCGGAAACTGTCATTTTTCCGACCTTTTAGTCTCGCATGAATTTCCCAAATCATGCTCATTGCTCTCCTTGATTTGTCCACGGGCCTTGGCCTTGAGGTTTAATAACCTTTGATTTCGGTAAGGATATCCCTCTTGACATTCGTCAATCCTTTTGTCAATTCCCTTTTGCTGGGGATATCTTTCTTGACACTGGCCTCGCGCTTATTCCTTCCTGACTTAGACCATTTGGATCTTCTAATCAGATATGGTCTTGCCTAATTGGAAAGCTGATGGCAGATTTTGAAGTCATTTCTCACCTTTTCTAACCAAACAGACTCTACTGAGGAATTTTCTATGAAAGAAGAAAGATAAACAAAAAGGGAACCGAATAAAAGACAAAGGAAAAAGATGACTCTTTAACAAGAGAAACTATAAATAAAAACCTATCAAACACAGATACCGACTCTAATGGTCATGACATGCGCATGTGGCCTATCCTCTACCGTCAATCATCTTTCAAGATCTTCATTTGGCGATTCCCCATTTGATTCTCAATCTTATTCGACTTGTAGTGCCCGAAGGGTTTTCACTATCAAGCCTCTCTCATTTTGGTTTTTCTCTCAGCTTTCATCGCCTTATGGTGTCCGTGAAGATTTTCACCGATAAGACTCTCTCATTTGTATCACTTTCCAGCTGGGGATTTGGAGTGTTGCCGATATGACTCTCCCTGCTGGGGATTAAAGTTCTTTCTGCTGTGGATCAGAGTGTTATGTTCATCGGTAAGACTCTCATTTGTCTGACTTGGCATCTTTTGAAGACTGATCAGAAGGTCTTTCTTTGGACCGTAATGTGGGTTTTTGGATAGGCTAGAAAGAAAGGGTATTAAAGGCTCAGAAACAAATCAATTTGAGGTTCAAAATTACAACCTTCGGAACCATATTTGTTTACAACAAGCGCAACCCATGTCCCAATTTCTTGCTTGGGGATTATTTATTTTTTTAATTTTTATTACACCATGACCGAGCCGTGAGGCGCCTACGTATCCTCTTTGAGGAATCAGGTCGAACGTAGTTCCCAATTCCTCTGTTTTCTTCTGACTTTCTTTTGTTTTTTTTGTTATCATTTTTCTTTTCTTCTTTTTTTTTCATTTTTCTTTTGTCGTTTTGTTGATTTTTTTTCTTTTTCTTTTTGTGTTTTTTTTCTCCTTATCTTATCTTTTTATGTTTGTGTTTCTACTCTTTGCTACTGATTCCGAAAGAGTGGTATGAAAGAAAACAAATAAGGCTCAAAGGGTTAACGAAGGAGAAAGTGTTTAGATAGCAGAATAAAATGCCTTCGTCATTCCAATCTTCAAAATACGCCAAGCACAAACAACACCATTAAATATTCACCACATCTTCTGATTGTGCCGGACTTGATAACCATATGCATACATTTTCCTTTTTCTTTTGTCATTTTTAAAGCACCGTTGGGCAATACTCTCACTTGATTTTATGGTTTTTCTTTATGTTTTATTTTCCCGGACTCGAGTTTTTAAATGTTCTGATCACCTCCCAATGGTTTTATGATTATCTTTTAAGATCAGGCCCAAACTGTGTGCGCATGTCATGTCACCAGAATCGGCGCTGAACAAAAATGATAAAAGGACCAAACAAAAGATGACGGGAAATAATAAAAGACCGGATTTTGCATTAGATTACCGGTGAAATGGTTTGAATAACAAAACAAACGAAACAAACCAGCATAAAATCCTAAAACAACCCGGACAAAACTTAAACAAACCGCTATGACAAAATGGAAAGATAAGAAAGTTTGACGCAAGACAATATCCGAATTACAACCCTAATAATCCGGAGAACAGAAATGACAACAAAATAAACCATCAAAAGCTTCTCTCTTGCTAACCAAGGAACGAAGCGCCCTCCCAATTATCAAACCTGGCATCTTAGCCACTGAGCTTTGCATCAATACTGCCAAGACCATTACCAGCTTCAACATCATCAACCTCCGTCAACAAGTTCTCGATAGGGTTCGAGTGCTCCATGTCACTGTTATTGATCACAATCCGCCCTTTTTGGATCATTTTTTCTACTCCCCTTTTCAGATTACGACAGCTCTCAATATTGTGCCCTCTGACATTGGAGTGGTATACGCATCGTGCTGCTGGATCAAAGTTTCTTGCACGTGGATCTGGAGTATATGCGGGGAGCGGCTCAATCAAGCCAGCATGCCTTAGCCTTTCAAACAGACTTACATAAGATACTCCGATAAGGGTGAGAGCCTTTCCTCGTTTCAGCAACCTCTCATTCCTAAATGCTTGATTGGGCTGGAAACCTGATCCAGGGGGCTTCCGGTAGGCTTGTGAGGGAGGATAGGCCTTCTGTGGAGCTGGGTATTTGGAAAGTGAAGCATGTCTTTGGGAGTCTCGTGGAGAGAAGTAGTGTCGAGGAGGGGAGTAGCGTTGACGAGTGATGGAGCTACTCGGGTAGCTGGGAAAGCTGCCATAAGTGGGTTGGGATGGAGAGTATGGGGGATCTTCCATTATGGTATTGGGTGCTTGGGTAATGACAGAGTTCAATAAGCTTGGCGGTGGAGGGGGTGGTGCTTTCCCAGTCATCTATGCCTGATACATGTCTGCCATATGCTGTCTCAGCATTTTCACTTCTTCTACCAACCCGTTGTTCCGTTTGACCAGTTGTTGTCGGTCATCAGTACCGACCCACTTGGTTCTGAGGTTCTGAGTCATTGTCTTTTGACTTTGCTTTGCAGGGAGGAGTTACCACAACCAACCACTTTTTGATATGAACACAGCAAAGTGAAGCCATCACATTAGTGTTAGGGCATTTGACAGATAATCATATATCAAAGATACAGTGCACCTAAGCAGTTAAAAAGTTCTATCATGCCTTCATTTCAGTTAAGTGCGTAGTTCCGGCTTCTTGTAATTGTGCCCCTTTGAAAATCTCCCACACTTTCCTTTATTTTTTTTTCAATTGTGGTCGAATCTTATGGAGATTGCCTACGTATCATGACCCCGCATGAATCAGACCTTGCGTAGTTCGGACCAATAAAAGATAAATAATAATAAAACATTTTTTTTGTTTTGGAATTTTCAATTTTCATATTAAAACAAACTTGATTACAAAAGTTTTAAAAAAACTGACCATATTAACAGACTTTGACAAAAGACAACAAATGGCCTCGAAAATCAAATAACTCGCATACTCTAATCAAAGAATTACAAACTCAAAAACAAATGGCCAGTTCCTTTCCCCGTTTGACAAATGCAACCAAACGGTTAATTTTTTGCAAATGTGGCCCCTTCCAAATTTCATATGAATTTTGAGGTCGGGGAGGATTATTTTATGACACTTTACAAACTTGCCCATTCTTTTACGAAAATAGCCTTTCGACAACTGAAAGATACTCTGAGGCTATTTCGGCAAGAACGGTTTAAGACGCGGCCGAAACTGGCTTGGCTTATTTTTGACTAATAATCCGAACGGTGTTCACCTGACCGCTGACTCTTTGTTGTTGTTTTTTTCAAATTACAATGAAAACCTGGTGTTGCAAACACGACCCTTCAGCACCTCGGGGACGAAGATTTTTAAGGCTGTGTGAGTCAACTAGACCAAAATCCTAAAAAAATGACCCAAGGTGGCTGTTTATACAAAGTCGGCCTTCCGGCATCCCTTTCGGGAATATTCGGCTATTTTTGACAAAAACAGCATCACCCGACTTATTTATGACTCTTTTTATCATTTTTTCAAAAATATAAAACTCAATATTGCAAACACGACCTTTCAACGCCTCAGGGACGAAGATTTTTAAGGATGTGGGGGTCAATTGGACCAAATCTTAAACATGACCCAAAAAGTGGCTGTTTATGCTAAGTCAGCCTTCCGGCGTCCCTTTCGGGAACATTCGACTATTTTTGACAAAACAACATCACCCGACTTATTTATGACAAAATTAAAACTTTGACATATTTTTTGTTTATTTATTTGTTTTTGGTTATTTTAGCAAAAAGGGAGGTTGGACCCGATGAGGGTTGCCTACGTATCTCACATCCGGTGAGAATCAAACCCGCGTAGTTCGGAAAATTAAACAAACTATTTTAAAACACGACTTTTTTTAATTTAATTTTTAGCATTTCAAGCAAAATAAATGAATAAAATAAAAAAAACTATTTTAAAAAAAATAACATATTTTCGCTTCCGTTGGCAAATAAACTATTTTGAAACAAAAATCAAGACTCTTTTTCTTTTCCCATAACAGAACAAACTATTTTTTTTGAATAAAACAACTATTTAAAAATAAAATATTTTTCTCAAAATTTCGGCAGAGTTTCGACAGTATTTGGGTATTGATTTTTTTCCAAAACAATCAATTAACTCTTCAACTGCTATTTTTCTTTTCTCTTTTTTTTTTTGTTTAAATTTCTAACATTCCCGAGATTCAGAAGCCGATCAACATGCAAGCCCGAGCAAATAAATGCACAGAAAACAAATAGGATGCATCAGGATGGTCTTTTCATTTCAGGTTGCTAGCCCTAGACGGACCCAACCCCTATGTTGAGTCCCCTAAGTCAACATGCACATGATGCAGATAAGCGTTCCTACTAGGGATCCGGCATGAAGTTGGGTTATTCTAGGTTCAAAACCTGAGTGTTTGTTCTAGACCTGCTTACCCGAGCGGACAGCTCGAGCCGAGGGGGAGGCAGCAATCCGGGAATACAGAAGCTTCGCCGGCTTTGCAACTTATCCAAACCTCGTTCTAAATTGGGATTTGACACTATACAGAAAAGAAGTCGTACGAAGTACACCCTTCTTCATGATTCAGAAGACTCAGAGAGGAGATGAGTTTCGACACAGTTTATATACAGTTTACATAATATCAAAGCGGTAAAAGGCAATCAATTAGCACATTAGGCACATATCACGTAACAAAATCAAACAAAACCAAATACAACAATTATTCCAAGCTCGAATTCTGAACCCTGAACAAAACGTTCTGGGTTCGTTCCCCAGTGGAGTCGCCAGAGCTATCACACCTCCTTTTTCCGTCCCCGCGAGGGGTGAAGGAGTTTTTTCCAATTAAAGGACAATCGAAACGGGATTTGTTTATTTATTTCAGAGTCGCCACTTGGGAGATTTAGGGTGTCCCAAGTCACCAATTTAATCCCGAATCGAGGAAAAGAATGACTCCATATTACAGTCCGCGAACCAGAAATCCGGATAAGGAATTCTGTTAACCCGGGAGAAGGTGTTAGGCATTCCCGAGTTCCGTGGTTCTAGCACGGTCGCTCAACTGTCATATTCGGCTTATTTATCTGATTTTATACAATTATGCGCTCATGTGCAAGTTTTAACTCTTTAACGCTTTTATTATTATATTTTAAAAGAATATGAACATCGTTTAAAAATATGTCTTTGGATTGCGTCACATGAAATGCACCCGCGATCCGGAACGCATTTTTATTCAATGTTTTGGGATTTGGATTTGAGTCGCATAAATGCGCGCCCGAGTATAAGAAGGTAAGATTATTAAAATGCGCGCCTAAAGCAATTAGCGTATTATTATTTCTGGGTAAGGACGTGGAATTTTGCCAAAACGGCTCATCCCAAAGTCTAAGTAATTTTAATTAAACATTTATCGAGGGCCCCGCAATTTGTGTGATTTATTAGGCGAGGCTCATCTCATTTATTTTAAAAGGATAATCCTAAAGTGCCTACATTTTTTCTATTAAAATTGTCTCTACAAAATGAAATAGAAAAAGGTCTTAATTTATTTACATGCTTGAGTTGTTATATTTGGGTTTCGAATATGATTCATAAATTCTAAAAATGATGCAAGCGGGGCAATCTGTTGCCAATGCGGGCCCAGGCTCAACGTGTATGGCATAAACTGGACCTGGGCCATCTTATTCACATGTTACTACCTAGTTACATTATACTAGGCATGTTCACAGTTTGTCAAATTAAAAAAAACTTAGCAATCTAATTTTAATTCTAAACCATTTACATGCTGAAATTAACCAATAGTATTTAACTAAACAACATTCCTACAAGTTCCTAAATGGTCTATTCGTTTGATGAAATAACGTGCTTTTTGAGACATGGTAATCATCCAACAATAACGAATTAACTAGACGGAGTTACTACACCATTTATTTATTTTTAGGCAATATATAGATAGTTCGTCTATTAAGCTATCGTCAGATGTTCCACTATATATATTAACAGCTACATGATTCTGATTAGAGTAAGCTAAATAATTTATATATACAAATAAAATTCAGAATATAATTAAAATAAATTTAGAACTTCAACTCTTCATTTTTGTATTCATGCTTCATGTTTCAATTTACAATAATCAGCGTGTCAGTTGTGTACCTGATATTGGAAGCAAAAGAAAAGGGAGATCAACAGAAATTCAGTAGCATACAATAACAGCAACACCCAGAAACCAGCAATGAGAAACCAATGAAGGATTTTAAAACTCAAGATAAAAATCCAGAAACACCAACAACAATCAACGGACAGAAGCCAAGGGAATCTTTTCAGATTTGAAAAACTAATTAATGTTCAACCCTTAATTTCTAAATCCGTATATCAGAATATTTAAATTGTATATCAGGTGTATACTATTCTTCTCTTGAATTTCCAGAATGTTTTTCTTTTTATTTTTGGAGTCTTAGTATTTTCGAAATTTTTTTCCCTCTCTTAAAATTCAACTCCCTTTTTTTCTCTCTCTTCCTTCTTTTTTCTGTCTCTTTTTTCTGTCTGATCAAGTTTTTCTATTTATCCCCATCTTTCAGCATTTTTTAAACATAAAACCCATTATCTTTCCACTCAACCCCCTTTTAATCCCACTACTTAATGTTTTGTCCCCACTACATTAAACAAATATATCAACCCCACCCCATTACATCTTGTCCCCCATGCTTAACATAAAAAAATACATTATTCCCCCACTAATTTATGTCTTGTCCTCCATTATATTAAACAATTGTTCAAAAGTTTAATTCCAAAAATACCCCTCCGACCTTACTGGAATTACCAATTTACCCCTAAACGTACTGCAAATTACCAAACTACCCCCATCAGCTATAACCAATTCACCTAATCAATTTCAACCAAAATACAACAAATATGACCAATTTCTAAATAATTTTCAACAACAAATTCAAACTAAATGATGAACAACAAAGAAAAAACTAAAATTATTTTGATTGAACAATATTTTTTAACAACAAACAAACCTACTTTCAGATTCAACAACAACAACAACAAACAAGTATATTCAGATTTCTAAATTCAATAATCATTTGAACTTAAAATTAAATCTAACAACATTACAACCAACAATTTCTATATTAAACTAAACAAGATCATGAAACAAACTGAAGAAATAATCATAAATGATAAACAACAAACAAGAAAATCAAACTTATACTAATTTCGGATTCAAGAACAATCAAACAAAGTATGGACATAAATGAAAAGATTCAACAACAATAACAAGCAAGTTTTATTCAAATTCGAATTAAACTCGAATTAAGCTTAAACAAAACAAATAAACATATTCAAATCACTAAACTTCAAATAATCAATTGATCTTTTTAAATTAATTCCAACAAAATTATAACAAAGATACATTGAATCAAAAAATTAAAAACCAAAACATAACTTCACATTAAATCACTGAATTAAAAACAAACTTCAAACAAAATGAACACGAATTAAATCTATATTAAACAACAAACAACTCAAGCGATTTAAACTAACACTTTTCTATATTAAATTTAAATCCTTTTAAATTAATAAAACAAACTGAAAATAATTAATTGAATCTTCAACTTAAACCTAGCAACATTAAAATTAAGCTAATCAATTTCTACCTAAAAATAAACAAGAAAAATGAATGAAAACAAACTGAAAAAAAAATGATGAACATGAAATTAATATCAAACATATTTGATTTCAAATCCTAAAAATATCAAACAAATTACGGACAGGAACGAAACATAAACCAACTAGCCGGATCGGAACGATGATGAACTCGAACGAAAACAAATCTGCCCGGAAACAAATATCGCACCAAAATAACTCGACGCCGAAGACGACCCGAATAAGAAGCAACTGAAAGTCACAGTCGCGTGCTACAGGCTAGACGGAGTAGCAGCAATCCACAGCTGGAAGATGCAGCCATGGAAGCAGTGACGCGAAGGAGAAGAAGAAACAACGAGCATCAGTGAAGGAGGAGAAGCAGCAACGGGCAACAGTGATAGATGTCGTTGGTTGTTTGGATGATTTCGACGTGAGTATGGCTGGTTGTTGTTGGGTTGTCGTAAGGGCGATGAAGCCACGAGAGGGGGGGGGGACAGCCATGGCAGCTGGAGTTATCGTGGTCGATGAGCTGAGTCGAGGAAGTAGAAGACGCAGCGAGGGGTGGCTGTTTGGATGTGCAGGAGCAGAAGCCATGGTTGGAGGGGCGTGAAGGAGCAGAAGCCATGGTTGCTTTGGGTCATTCATGGCTGTCGTTGAACGATGGTGGAGCAGGAGTTCATGCTGTGCATGTGTGTGTGTGTTGAAGGAGAAGAGGCGGGGGAGAAGGGAAGCCATGGTTGGAGCTCGGAGGTTTTGAGAAGATGAAGAGAAAGAGAGGGGGGCGGGTAGTGTAGGTTTAGTTTTAGGGTTTTTTGGAGTGGAAAATGAAAAATGGGAAGATGGGGGTGGGTCTTTAGGGTTATGGACTGGATTGACCCGGTTTGAAATGGACCGGGTCGTAGGGAAGGTTGGGTATTTTTTGGGCCTGTGGCTTGAATTTGAAGAAGAGCCCAATTCCGATTCTCTTTATATTTTTTGCTCTATTTTCTTCTACTTTCTAATTAATAAAACTAAAATTCTAAATTAAGTTATAAACTAAATTAACTTATCAAAAATACTAAATAATTTCCAATAACTATTATCGCACATTTAAATAGCAATTAACGATAAAATCGCACAATTTAGACGTTAAATGCTTAAATGCAACATACATTATTTTTTTTTAATGATTTTCTCATTTTTTGTAAAACAAACTTAAATAAATACTAAATGAAAATGCGACATATTTTATATTTTTATTAATTTAAATGAATAAACATGCACAGACGAAAATACAAATAATTATACAAAAATACCACAAAAATTCAAAACATTGCACACCAAAGAAAAATTATTTTATTTTGAATTTTTTGGGAGTAATTCTTTCATAGGGCAAAAATCACGTGCTTACACTTGATACCTCCCGAGTTGCCTCAGAACCCGATATGGTGCATAGGGCTGGATTCTTTTGAGTCCCATCAACAGAAAATGCGGCCGGGCTGCTGGCATATATATGACTTCTTCGACAGGCAACCATCCAAGCACCCACTGTATCTGGCTGGCAGTGAGGGTCCGAAATAATGATGTCCAGGTCGTGACTCCTTTAGGTAGACTAGCCCCTTTGATTCTTGTGTAAAATTCTCCTATACAAGTTTTCTCAAACGAACCATAACTCAATAGTTGAGAGCGGGGGCACAAATGCTCAGTCATCCACATTTGTAACAACAAGTTACATCCCTCAAAAAATTTGCCCCCAGCTTTGCAAGCTGTGAGAGCCCGGAAGATGTCAGCCACGATCATAGGTGCTAAAGTGCTTTTCCCCATGGGTTGCAAAGTACCGACGACCCCTACTACTTTCAAATCAATAGCACCATCTTTCCTTGGGAATACTATGAGGCCCAAATAGGCTATCATAAAAGCCACCCGTCTGTGTTCCTCCCATTTTTGTTGGTTACTTCTATTGCATAGCTTAAAGTCTGAATTATTGAACCCGCACACGTGGCCATATATATCATATATGAAGCGGAAACTGCAGAAACCCTTTGCAAAATCTGGATGATGAACCGTTCGGGGTATTTTCAAGGAGTCCAAAAACCGGTGTATGGTAATGGCCCTGG
Source organism: Nicotiana sylvestris (assembly GCF_000393655.2). Lineage (NCBI taxonomy): Eukaryota > Viridiplantae > Streptophyta > Magnoliopsida > Solanales > Solanaceae > Nicotiana > Nicotiana sylvestris. Next base: position 153,130,716 of record NC_091059.1, read on the forward strand.
GAGCAATTAAGTATTTGAACCTCAACGGAGCTTGATCACTTCCGATGTACCCCGCTATTTCTTCCAACGTCGGGGTGAGCTCAAAGTCCGAGAAATGAAATACCTTATGTGCCGAATCCCAATAAGCAACCAATGCCCTGATAATATCCCCCCGAGGCTGGATGTCTAATAAATCCGGAAGATCTTTCAAATATTTTTTCACTTCGTCTTGCCCTTCTTTGCCTAAATCATTCCACCATAATTGCAACTCAAAAGGGATTTTGGTCATTATTGAAAAAGGCTCATTTATCATTGTGCTCATCCTGCACATTTATTAAGCGATTAAGCAAAAAGAAAACTTTTTATTTGACTCAAAAAAAAAAACTATCTATAACTTGACTCAAAATTACCTATATATTTCCAAATTTTACAAATGAAGAACTCGACTCTCAAACGCGGCCTTTCAGTACTTCGGGAACCAAGATTTTAAGGCTGCGAAAATCAACCGGTCACAAATCAAAAATTGACCAAGATGGCCGTTTTTGCAAAGTTAGCCTTCCACAGCTCCGTTTGGGAACATTTGGCTATTTTTGACAAAAACGGCATCACCTGGTTTATTTATGACAAAAATTAAAATTTTGATATTTTTTGGTTATTTTTGCAAAGGGGAGGTTGGACCCGATGAAGGTTGCCTACGTATCTCACGCCCTGTGAGAATCAAACCATGCGTAGTTCGGGCCAATTAACCGAACTATTTTAAAACAATACTCTTTTCCATTTTCAATTTTTCTTTTTAACAAACAATAAACAACCTACATTCCAAACTTAAGAATAAAAAACTTTTTTTTTTCCAACAAACACTTTTCCAACAATAAAAGACTCTTTTTTCTATTTTTCTTTTGCTTCTAGTAAAACAGACTCTTAGAAATAAAGCATTTTCCTTTTTTTATTTTCTCAAAATTTCGGCAGGGTTTCGACAGTGTTTGGGCATTGGGTTTTTAACTCCCTACCTGTTATTTCTCGCTCTTTTTTTTTCCTTCCTCAAATTTCCAACATTTCGAGATTCAGAAACCGGTCAACATGCAGGTTCGGAACAAATAAATGCACAACACAAAAGAATGCATCAGGATGGTCTTTTCATTTCAGGTTGCTAGTCCTAGACGGACCCAACCCCTGTGTTGAGTCCCCTATGTCAAATGCAACGTGATGCAAATAAGCGTTCCTACTAGGGATCCGGCATGAAGTCACGTTATTCTATGTTCAAAACCTGGGTCGGTGTTCTAGACTGTGTACCCGAGCGGACAACTCGAGTCGAGGATGGGGCAACTTACCGGGAACCAAAAGGCCATCCGGCTTCGTAACTTGTCCGGCCTCTTTCTTATTTCAAGGTATGACACTAACAGAATAGGGAGTCTCAACCAGTAAGCACATCCCCGGAGGTGAAGAGAGAAGGGAGTCGGCACAATTTATATATAGTTCAGATAATATCAAAGCGGTAACATTTATCACATTCAGCATAAAACATGTAGGAAATCAGATACAATCAAATACAACAATTTATCTAAGCTCGAATTCTGAACCCTGAACCAGAGATTCTGGGTTCGATCCCTAGCAGAGTCGCTAGAGCTGTCACACCTCCTTTTTCACTACACCCGTAAGGGCGTAAATGAGTTTTTCCCATTTAAAGGACAATCGGAATGGGATTTAATTATTAATTATTCAGAGTCACCACTTGGGAGATTAATGGTGTCCCAAGTCACCGGTTGAACCCCGAACCGAGGAAAAATATGACTCTGTTACAGTCTGTGAACCAGAAATCCGAGTAAGGAATTCTGTTAACCCGGGAGAAGGGGTTAGGCATTCCCGAGTTCTGTAGTTCTAGCTCGGTCGCTTAATTGTTGTATTTAATTTTATCTGATATTAATACATGCTAGCTTATTTGCCTTTTATAATTATTTTTTAAAAGAATTGCAACGTCGTGAAAATGCGTTTCGAACCGCGCCGCAATCAATGCGCCCGTGGTTGTCAACACACTTCAACTTCGTTGAGATTGGGATTTGGGCCGCATCAATGCGCACCCGAATTTAAGAAAGTGATTTAATTAAATCGTGCCTAAAGATTCTAACATATTATTATTTTTGGGGAAGGCGGTGGAATTTACTAAACAACCTTTCCAAACTTAATTAATTAAATAATTCTACTGTTATCTACTTAATTTGTCTCTAAGAATCCTGATTAGTTAAGGCCAATACTTTTCAAACCCGAGTTCAAATATCCAGGAAAAAGTGCAGAGAAAATTGGTCTTGAGCCCATAAGGCCCAAATCATGTAATTGCACATGCTGCGAGCTCAAACTCCTACAGCTCCAAGAATTGGGCCTAACGCAGGCCAAAATTTTAAACCCAATGATAGGCATCTGTAAAGCCCAGTGATCGAGCCCTTGGGGCACCCTTCGATTTAACTAATTGTTTCAGGCTTTTAATACACCTAGGCCCAATTCAAGTCACTACTTGACCAAGACAGACCTGGGCTGCCTATTAATACGCCCAGACCCAAATGAAAACTGGCATAGTACAAAGCTATTGAATATGCAATTCAGATTAAAACCAAAATTGAAACCAATCACGCATATTGAACTCAAAATCAGTTGTAACTTTGCAAATTTAACTTTAACAAACTGCTAAACTTAAACAAACTGAAAACTACAGCTACATAAACATGGAATGCAACAGTCTGAACAGTCTGGAAATGGTTTGAATTAACAATCCCTAATACGATTCAATCCAAATGAATCAGATATGTATAATCACTTATCAGTCAACTGATTACAACTATATACATCCAACGAGCACAGATTGACCAAGGTGATTGCATTTCATCCCACATTGTGATTACATCAAGGTGATTTTGAAAGTGTACCTGGAAATTGGAATGTAAATAGAGAAGGGAAGGTTAGCAGCAGTAACAACTCAGCAGCAGCTCAGAAACTAGAGTAATAACCCAGTCATAGTCAGTGAAGGAGTAATACAGTCCACCCAGGTTCAACAATTCAGAAGAAATGAGTTGAAATGCAGAGAAAACCCCATGAATCAACCCAAAACACACTCAGGAATACCAACCATTAAAAATCCTAGATAAATGATTCCAAATTTGACTTGTTTGAATTTAGAAACCACTCGAAATTAAACCAGGAAAAGTGTTGTAATTCAGCTAATAGAATTTCAGATCTAGAGACTGAAGAATATGTTTAGTGGAATTTTTAGGCAGAAAATTCAATCCCCTTCCTCAAGGCACTTCATGCCCTTTTATAGGTGATGCAAGAGGGTTAATCAGATTTTTGGTTTTCTTTTTAGTCCCTCTCCTATTTTCAGTTTAGTCCCTCCTTTCTTGACTTGTTTCCCAAGCTAATCTCCTAAGTTGGCTGAAACCTACACTAAAATAACCTTCTAGAAGGCCCTAGGATGCTCTTCTACCCCTAAAATACCTATACTACCCTTACCCCTATTTTGAAATTACTATTCCCAAAGAAACTGCCCTTTTCCATGCCTAAACTACCCCTGAAAGCTTCTCCAAGTTACTGATTCTACTTATATTCTCAACAGCTATAACCAATCCCCTGAATTAATTCAAAACTAACTAGGACTGATTAATTAGAAGTCAGAAATTAACCAATTGAACTAACCAATCCCAATTATTCAATCACCCAAACCCAAACAACTTTAAAAAAAACAGGATCAGTCAATATTAATGGAAAAAAAATGGTACTGAATCCAAACTAATTAATTATGCCGATTCTACAATTAAAATTGTGATTAACTAATAAATGACACATGCCTCAAACTAAATTAAAAATGCGAAGATGCTTTACTGATCAAGGAGCAAGGAACAAAGAAGATTTAAACTATACTAATACACACAAAAACGAAATCGTAAAATTAACAGAACACCTTAATGAAATCAAAACTTTTAACTAAAACTGTAACTATGCAAGTAAAAAGAAACAAGAAAGCTCACTGAAGCACGAGAAACTCCGGCCGATTGCTATCATCCGAATCTTTCCAGATTTTTGACACATAACATCCCTAACCATGTGTTTTTTCACAAAAGAACACATGGTTAAGGATTTTATGGTCTAAAATCACAAAGATTTTGGGTTAGGGTTTTGGCCAAAAATTCTTAGATCTGAAATTCGAGCCGCTTCGCCGGGATTCGAAGGAAAATGGTCATGGATTTGGGTAGAGGGAAGTCTGAGGATGGTGTGGTATGATTTTGGGCCGGTTTGGATGAACTTGCGACTTAGGCGGAAACTTCAATCGGAGATTCGACGAGCTCCGGCAATATTCGAGGGAAACCAATTGTAGGAATGGAAAGAGGAGAGTGAGGAGGACGAGGGGTGTAAATTTAGGGGTGATTAGCGTCGACGCTGCCACCGGCGATCTAGGGTTTTCAGGGCGGCGCGACTAGGGTTTGTGGGGGTTGAGGAAGATGATGATGAATGGGGTGGGGGGGACCTTCAGACAGTCTTATAGTACGCCTACCCCGCCTTTGAGCCGTTGATCTTGTTAACCTCGACGGTTTGGATTAATCGACGCCAAATGGGGTCGTTTTGATGTTATCGAATTGGACTGGATGGGGAGATGGTTCTGGGCCTGGGTCGGAAACTGACTTGGGCTGAAGTTTGGGTTTAAATTTGAGATAAGCCCAATTTGTTCTTGTTTGTTTTCTTCTTTGTAATTTTGTGTTTTTATTTTTTTCTAATTTTATACAATTGCAACAATTAAAATAAAGTCCTAATATATTTCAAAACTAAACTAATTAAATTCTAAAATTATTTAAAACCTATTTTACGCCAAATTTACGATTAAAACAATTAAAATGCGAAAGTGAGTTATTTGTAATTTTTCATGTTTGGTTCTAAAACAAACTAACCCCTAATTGATCCTAAAAATATAAAATTATATCCTAAATGCAAATGCATATTTTTTGTATCTTATATGAATTAACATGCACAAATAAAAATGCAACCATTATCAGAAAATTATACAAAAATGCACAAAAAATTGTAAAAATAAAGAAAAATTATTTTGTTGGAATTTTGGGAATTATTCATATATAGGGAAAAAATCACGTGCTCACAACGACGAGTCGGGTCGTCACACAATAAGGCCGTCATATTTATTACATCTGACTAACCAACCAAAAATACATACAAGGCCTGAAAGCCCAACATACTGCACTAACTGACAAGATATGTCTACAAGCCTCTACTGATGGATATAATGTGATTGGAACGTCTATCCGACCTACTCATGACATATATACGTATATATATATACAAGATATACACAAGGCTCTAGACCCGGAAACTCCGAAAGGCATGGAGCTTACCGATCAAGCTGAGCTCGGGCAATACTTATTGAAGAGGCCTACTCGTCCGTCTGTCTGACCTGCACACATGAAATGCAGCGCCCGCAGAAAAGGGACGTCAGTACGAAATAATGTACTGAGTATGTAAGGCAATATACTGAAAGCTGAAGCTGAACTGATAATATAATAACTGCAAGTAGCTGGAAGTCAAAGATAATCTGAAGATATGCTTACCTGCTGATACTGACTCAATTCTCTCAATATAGTAATTAAATAGTTGTCCGGCCCTATAAGGCTTAGTATACGTATATATATCTGCTCTGCCGTAGTAGGCTCGCTCATAAGCGCTCGGCCATACTAGGCTCTGTATTTCGACCATGCTGGGCTCGCTCATACGCGCTCGGCCACAGTAGGCTCGGTATATATATAACTGCTCTGCCGTAGTAGACTCGCTCATATGCGCTCGGCCATACTATGCTCTGTATCTCAACCAAATGGGTCTCTCATAAGCGCTCGGCCACAGTAGGATCGATATATAACTTACCATCTGATCAGAGGTTGCCTAATAGGGGCCTACCCATCGATTATAGCTCGATGGTAATGAAAATACTTTTCATACTGTATATATATAAATTCTCTGCTCTCTTGACTGAAAGAAGGAAATACTCAACTTGCAGTCCCGATAAGGAGAATATTATAACTTACAACACTAGGAAAATATACGCAATTTGCGAGACTAGCAAAATATACTTAAATTCCGGGATATGAATGTAATGACGAGATCATGCCAAATGAAAGAACAACTTAGCCTTAACATAGCTGGAGTAGGAACAACTCCATATAATTATCCCGTTGGAAACCTTTGTGGATTGAACTTAGAATCCAAAAATCGGATTTAAGCTTCTGCGCTTTTTAACTTGAGGAACGATATTTGCTTGGTTTTGAATTTTGGACGAATGTAGTATTGTTCTTACGTCCTTGGTTACAAATCACAAGCTGATTGTGATTTTAGATCCTTTTACCAAGAAATGATACCAAGCAGATGGTTGTATTGTTGTAATGGTAATTGTTTAAAATGTGCTATGTTTAAATGGTAAATGTTCTTACGGCAGGGATAGAACAAATTTACCACTTTGTAATTTGTTGATTGATATGCTATGTTCTTATGGCAGGGATTTATAATTGTAAATATTTAAAAAATACAAGTCTTATTTAAGACGTTAAATCTTAGTCATGATTATGCTATGTTCTTAGGTAGCCATTTGGCAAAAGTGACTAAAGAGTCACCCTTTTGCTATTGTGGCTTCTTGCCACGTTGGGGGTTAATTTATTAAGTTTTTATCCGCTTATTAGTTAATCGGGTAATGTCCCGTTACCTGGTAATTAATCAATTACCCGCATAATTAAAAAAAATCCCAAATTACTAAAATTTTATTTATTATTAAAATACTTTATATATACTTTATATGTTATATTACCGTGGTCATATGGTACCTTGCATGATACTAGTTTATAATTATCGGGTATTATCGTTCGACCCGTATTTTATTCCAAATTGGCCACTTTCAACGAAATTCATTTTGTTTGACTTGCTTCCCCTCTCACCTTCACGAATTTACTAATCACTTGTGAAATAGCATAATCCTTATAACCTCCAAATAATCTTTTACTTGGACTGATGTCAATTACCTTACGACATTCCACGTTTAATACTTTAGGGTGCAACATCGTCGTAACTTAACACTGCGAAACGTGATATCGACGTAATATTGCGGGGCGTAACATTATTCCTCCCTTTGGAACATCGTCCTCGAATGTTTGACTGATGCACTTATTATTTTCATAACTTATATTTTCCAAATACTTTAGAACTTGCCTTGCCATCTAGGCGACTATTCTATGAATAAGTCCAAAGTCCAGGGCATTCCCCTCTTAGGCCTCCTTCTCAGACCACAACCTGTAGTCCGAATCCTTCCAATCTAGTAACTGTTGCTAGCTTTTATCATGTAGCCTGTACAATTTTCGACCTTGTAAGTGTTCCCAATCTCTAGGCTTCATATGTAGAGCTTGATAAGATGTCCCTTTGGACATCTATGAGTATACTGAAGTTCTTCGCTCGGTAGTTTGCTGAATTTACGAATATTGCTATATCTCATCGCATAGGTCCGTTTAGCCATCCGTATGAATTTACTGCCATAACTCTTACTTTAATTTATCGTTGCTGAGGTATGTTACCAAATCCCAGCTTACTCTCGTTGCTTATTCCATATGTATAAATTTAAGTCCTTTAATGCTTCTTCATTACTGCTCATCTTTAGAATGACGACCTAATCTCATCTTATACTTTGTGACTTTTACCCACCTTAATGTTGTTCTACAATCTACAATTTGAAGACTTGAAACTTCTTACGTATACATTGCCGCTAGGGCCTATGTCTCATCGGGGACACCTGGAGTAATTAGACTGATCCACTTAGGAGCGATACTATACTTCCATAACTGTATTTTATAGAATCCCAATGTGATTCACCTTACGTGGGTATTTTAATCCCGTATAATTCATGAAATCCTGTTCAATTCATTACTCAATCGAAAGGTCCAAACGTTACCCTTTATCTGTCACAATTATACCCTCATTTTACTATCAGGGCAGCATTCCACCTTTTCTACATGCTACTAGTCTTAGACTCCTTTGAGTTCATTCAGGCTATACTGAGCTTTCTATAACTTAGAGAAACCATCAGCTCTTCTTGTTTTTTATGGGCTTAATCCCAAGGACTTATCCATTCTCGTCACCTTTTCACTCGCCTTTTCTTATCCTTACTCATGTCTTCCTAAACCTTGTCGCTCTACCATACTTTATCTTGCAACCAATACATATCCATTTATACTACTTTCAACCTTTCTTCAACTTGCTTGCACCATAGATTTCCTTATGTTATTCTGGAATATCAAGCGAGACGTCACCTCGTCTCTAACTCTTCTATACTCTTTTAACTACACCTCTCGATACGTAGAAACCATAGGCTGGAAGATATGCCACTAACGATGCCGCTATCATTCCTGGATTTTGAATCCCCGTGCTTATAACCTTCTATCCGAAGTATGGACTATTCACAACTTTCTGCATTTGAGTATCTCATACGATGTTCACTTTTACCTTACCTACTTAAAATCTCGTATTACATCTTTTATCTCCTTCACAATCTCCCCTCCACCTAGGTGTAATTCATGTCCATAACTTAAAGCTCTATTATAATACTCTCACCTCTGTTACATACACAATCCGGTGGGAGCTTCGTACTGACTTCTTATGAGGTTGGTACTTCTTCTAACTGGCTTTATCGTAGAGCTGTTATAGAATATATTTTTTGTGCTATCTTTCTTGCACCTCTAATATTAAGAGTGATTTTGCTATGTTCTCAGCCATGATTCCTATAACTTCTGGGTCCAATAATCAGACTCCTGATTACTTAGTTGATGTCATTCTTTAGTTTCCTCTTGCTTTTGATCAACCTTTATGTAGGCTTAAGCTATCTTCCGATCTGTGGCTCATGGTATCAATTATTACCTTAGCCTTTCATGGGAGTTATGGAATATCTATGATATAATCTTCTAACAATTCAATCCTTTGTCCATGTCCTGGGCTTAATTCTTTCTTTTAACTTATACCGGAGTCTTCTTTGGCTGTATTATTGTCAACAAATATGCTGCCTGAATAATGTTCCAAAATCTTGAGTGTATCCATAACGTACTAACTCTGGATCATTGATCAAATAATATTTTCGTTCCGTCTTAGCTTTCTTTCAACGTAAGCTATTACTTTTCCCGATCTTTCTGCCCTCTTGTTGCATCCATACTTAGCTTATCTTAATGCCCATATATATTGAAATTCCATACAACTCATATGATCCTAAGTATCACTTCTAATTTTACTCCCTGTTCATTAGCCATTGTAGGTGCCACTTTTGTAGGGAGTGCATACAATGTTGTTTTGAGACTGTTGTCACACGACCATTTCCTCTTCAGGTCATTGTACTGAGGTTGAAGCCTTCTTCCTTATTTCCTCAGCTAGTCTTTCGTCGTAGTACTTAGGGAAGACCCTCTAACTCTTGTAAAGATGCGAGCTTATTATGCTGTATTCCCGATAGAATTTTTGATGTTCGTGCTCACTTGTAATTATCCTTAGTTACTTACCTCCATACTTATCTGCTCGTATGACTGTTTTTGAACTGAAGTTTTGACTGTCTTCCCTGTGGAACTATCTTTTATTTACGTAATACTCATACGATACATTTAACTATCCCAACTCCTATTTGAATATTTCTCAAGTATTATAATGATATTCTTCGAGGTTGAATCCTCCATGTTGGGTTCTACTATGTTTATCTTACCCGATCTGATGACTCGTGCGTAACCTCCTCTTTAGCCATAACTGGGATCTTCCTGACCAATTACTAACTACCCGTTGACCCATTCTCATATCAATATTCCTCGTAATCCTTCTTGGGTTATTTACTTTGTTTTAACTTACGTATCGTAGTGGCTCCTTATTTATTAATAACAACTCGGGCAGGAACCTTTCATTCCTCTCCTTGATGTCGTGCTTGCACAATATTCTTGAATCGTAGTATATCTGTAAGATTTGGATAAGTGCCATCTCATTCCTCTTTCATTTATCACATTCTTCCTTTACCATTCCTTGGTTACTAGAACCACTTAATTCTGACTTAATGCCACATTACTCCATATTCCCTCCTTTAGGGGTGTACTTAAAGCTGAAGCCATGAGTATCTATCTGTAGATGTTTTACATCTTCATCTTTAGCGTCGTTTCTCAACATCAATGATCCTTACTTACCTTGCAGCGATTCTTCTATACCGAGGATGAAAAATTCCCTTACTCGCGAGGCTGACACTTAGCGTAACTGACACATACAGTCTCTTAAGCTTAACTTTGCTCATATTTCTTGCTCTAGGGAAGTGTCTCCCTGAATGACTATTCTTTGAATTCATCGTGAATCTTTTTTTGTGGTCTATTCTATTACCGCCGGAACGAAATTTGAAATTCCTATGATGCCGAGTGCTTTCCAATCGTTCAGTCCCTAATTCATATTTAGTATACTGATTTTTATTACTCTGGGGTCTAACCTTTCCTCCTGGTAATCACGTTGAAGTCACCAACTCATTTCTCGAAATAAAAATATGATTTTATGGCTTATACTCTTTTATTGCCTTAAGGCTTGTCACCTCTTGTATTTTCCTTCACTTTGACTATAGACTCTGTCATCGTGTCATATTTTGATTTACTGTTATCACCCCTATATCACATCTTACTCATGATGCTTCATTTATTTTCTTCTTATTCTCCGGATAATATTCTTTTTGTCTATCACTTTATTCTGAAAACTTCAACAAAAAGTTCTTTCCCTATAAGCTCCCCTAGCTTCATCTCATTAGAATGCCTAACATTCTTTTTTTTTACTCGGGGCTAGAGTCATACTAAGGTAAATATTTGTCCCTTCTAGGATCCCACTGCCTATATTCTGAAATTTTTGAATATTCCAGTATTCGTATCTGATTGTACTACTCTAGAGTTCACCATCTGGGTGTCTTAGAAGGATATCTTTTACCACATTTGTACCATCTTTCGGAAACATTGGTTAATGATAACAACCTATCCACAATTTTTGGGTTACTCTAACTCCAACTGGATCCTGATATCCCATCTTTCTCTTAAATAATATCTGTTAGCTCCCATAGAACATAACTGAGATGGGTGTGGCCAATTGTACTTACCTCTGTCATTGATGAAGGTACCAAAATGCTTATATTTCTCTGCCTGATTTGAAAATATTGATAATCTTCATTATCTGGGTGCCTCGTACCCCTCTTCACCTTACTTCTTTTACTTGTTAAAACTTGTATCTAGCTTCTGAATTCCTCATAGATTTTCACCATATTCGTGAATAGATATCCGTGCCTTAAGGCTCCTTATTAAGAAGCATACACATCTTAGTACACACATGATCTGTTGAAGACCTCATATTTACTCATCATAAGCATGATGTGAAATCGAGTTCCTCTGACTCAACTCTTCCACATCCACATGCAATCTCTTACCAACTGTCTTTGTGGATGTAGGTATCGTTGTATTACGACTAAAGTCGAATTTAGGAGTTTGAATTCTTACAACTGAGCTCTACTGCACGATCTAGAGTAAGAAGAAAGAGTGACAGACCTAAATGCCCTGTAGCCTCCTGCTTATAAGTGTGGTGCACAACACACCCATAAACAAGACTCTACTAGACACGGCTTGTAGACTCCCTAGGACAGAACTGCTCTGATACCACTTCTGTCACGACCCAAACCGGGGGGAGTGAGACCGGCACCCGGTGCCTTACCTATCCTTGCGTACCAACTTGCAACTAAGGGACTCCGAACATATGCTGTCATACTTTTGGCCATGGGCCACATTGCAAGACGACAACGAATGCTGACTAAATATGAATATAAAGCTTGGCCAACAAGGCCGTCATATTTGTTACAACTGACAAACCAACCAAATATACATACAAGGCCTGAAAGCCCAACATACTGCACTAACTCACAAGATATGTCTACAAGCCTCTACTAATGGATATACTGTGATCGGAACGGCTATCTGACCTAGTCATGACATATATACAAGATATACATAAGGCTCTAGACCCGAAAACTCCGAAAGGCATGGAGCTTACCGATCAAGCTGAGCTCGGGCAATACTTATTGAAGAGGCCTACTCGTCCGTCTGTCTGACCTGCACATATGAAATGCAGGGCCCGCAGAAAAGGGACGTCAGTTCGAAATAATGTACTGAGTATGTAAGGAAATATACTGAAAGCTGAAGCTGAGCTGATAATATAATAACTGCAAGTAGCTGGAAGTCAAAGATAATCTAAAGATATGCTTACCTGCTGATACTGACTCAATTCTCTCAATATAGTAATTAAATAGTTGTTCGGCCCTATAAGGCTCGATATACATATATATATCTGCTCTGCCGTAGTAGGCTCGTTCATAAGCGCTCGGCCATACTAGGCTCTGTATCTCGACCATGCTGGGCTCGCTCATACACGCTCGGCCACAGTAGGCTCGGTATATATATAACTGCTATGTCGTAGTAGCCTCGCTCATACGCGCTCGGCCATACTAGGCTCTGTATCTCGACCAACTGGGCTCGCTCATAAGCGCTCAGCCACAGTAGGATCGGTATATAACTTACCATCTGATCAGAGGTTGCCCAATAGGGGCCTGCCCATCTATTATAGCTCGATGGTAATGAAAATACTTTTAATATTGTATATATATAAATTATCTGCTCTCTTGACTGGAAGAAGGAAATACTCAACTAAATATGTAGTCCGATAAGGAGAATATTATAACTTACAACACTAGGAAAATATACGCAATTTGCGAGACTCGCAAAATATACATAAATTCCGTGATATGAATGTAATGACGAGATCATGCCAAATGAAAGAACAGCTTAACCTTAATATACCTGGAGTAGGAACAACTTCGTATAATTATCCCGTGGGAAACCTTCGTGGATTGAACTTAGAACCCAAAAATCGGATTTAAGCTTCTGCGCTTTTTAACTTGAGGAACGATATTTGCTTGGTTTTGAATTTGGACGAATGGAGTCTTGTTCTTACGTCCTTGGTTACAAATCACAAACTGATTGTGATTTTAGATCCTTTTACCAAGAAATGATACCAAGCAGATGGTTGTATTGTTGTAATGGTAATTGTTTAAAATGTGCTATGTTTAAATGGTAAATGTTCTTACGGCAGGGATTGAACAAATTTACCACTTTGTAAATTTGTTGATTGATATGCTATGTTCTTATGGCAGGGATTGATAATTGTAAATGTTTAAAATACAAGTCTTATTTAAGACTTTAAATCTTAGTCATGATTATGTTATGTTCTTAGATAGCCATTTTGCAAAAGTGACTAAGAGTCACCCTTTTGCTATTGTGGCTTCTTGCCACGTTGGGGGTTAATTTATTAAATTTTTATCCGCTTATTAGTTAATAGGGTAATGTCCCGTTACCCGGTAATTAATCAATTATCTGTATAATTAAAAACAATTATCCCAAATTACTAAAATTTATTTATTATTAAAATACTTCATATATACTTTATATGTTATACTACCGTGGTCATATGGTACCTTACATGGTACTAGTTCATAATTATCGGGTATTATCGTTCGACCCGTATTTTATTCCAAATTGGCCACTTTCAACGAAATTCATTTTCTTTGACTTGCTTCCCCTCTCACCTTCAAGAATTTACTAATCACTTGTGAAATAACATAATCCTTATAACCTCCAAATAATCTTTTACTTGGACTGATGTCAATTACCTTACGACAAATTCCACGTTTAATACTTTAGGGTGCAACATCATCGTAACTTAATACTGCGAAACGTGATATCGACGTAATATTGCGGGGCGTAACAAAAATTTCAGGCCTTATAAGCAAGCAACTCCATATCAGCAAAGGCCTCAACAAGGCCATCCAAGTTTTGATGACCTTTTGTACAAGTACATTAAGGTTACTGATGAAAAATGGAAAGCCAAAATTCAGCTCAAAAAAAATCTTGAAATTCAGTTAAGCCAATTTGCAACTCTTGTGTCTGAAAAGATTCAAGTCCTTTACCAAGCAATACAGAGAAAAATCCAAAAGAACACCTTAAGGCCATTGCCTTACGGTCATATATGACTCTTGATGAACCCTATGCAAACAAATAAGAAAAGAATCAATTAGAACAACAGGTAGGCAAGGGTGAGAATGTTGAGACACCCTCTCAACCATTAGAAGAGAAAGAAACCAAGAAAAAACAATAAAAAAATACTAAAAATTTGACTTCTTTCCCTGTTACAATTCCTTTCCCACAAAAGATGAAAAGAGAAAAGCTGGATAATCAATTTGCAAAGTTTTTGGAGATTTTAAAACAAATTCACATTAACATTCCTTTTACTGATGCTTTATTGCAAATGCCTTCATATGCCAAATTTTTGAAAGAAATTTTATCAAGTAAAAGGAAATTGTAAGAAGTTTCTGTGGTAATGCTTACTGAAAAATGCAGTGCTATACTTCAAAATAAGTTACCACAAAAATTCGGTGACCCAGGTAGTTTTACCATTCCATGTACTCTGGGAGGAGTATACATTGAAAAAGCACTTTGTGATTCTGGAGTTTCAATAAATTTGATGCCATTTTCTATTTTAAAAAAATTAGATCTTGGTGAAATGAAAGACACATGTGTTTCACTTCAATTTGCTGATCAAAGTACCTAGAGACCAAAGGGAATAATTGAAAATGTGCTTGTAAGAGTAGATAAATTTATTTTTCTTGTAGATTTCATAGTGCTTGAAATGAAGGAGTGTTCTGATGAACCAATTATTTTGGGTAGACCATTTCTTGCAACAAGCAGGGCAATCATAGATGTCCATCAAGGACAACTAATTTTAAGAGTTGATGAAGAAAGAGTTATTTTTGATATGCAAAAGATACTAAGATTCTCAAAAGATGATACATCATCTTCATGCTTTTTAATTGACAATGATTAATAATCTTATAGATGAATTCAAAGATGATCAATTAATTTCCGACTCAATGGAAAGATGTTTGGTTAAATCTGGCACCACACAGGATGAAGATCCGCAAATTACTGGAAAACGATTATGAGGAAGGAGGCATGCCATTAGAAGAAGTTCAACTAAAAATTGAACTCAAAACTCTCCCTTCTCATTTGAAATATGTCTATCTTCAGCATGAGTTATTCCCTGTAATTATTTCATCTTCTCTAACTACAGAACAGGAAAAAAGATTGATTGAAGTATTAAAAGCACAGAAAGGAGCCTTGGGATGGACTGTAGAAGATATCAAAGGGATTAATCCAGCAATTTGTACGCACAGAATCCTCCTGGAGGATAGCTACAAACTGATAGTCCAACCCCAAAGGAGATTAAACCCAGCAATGCATGAAGTGGTAAAAAAGGAGATTGTAAGGCTTTTGGCGGCAAGTATTATTTACCCTATTTCAGACAACCCTTGGGTAAGTCCTATTCAGGTAGTACCAAAAAAGGGAGGTATGAAAGTGATAAAAATAAAAAATAATAAACTAATACCTACTAGGACCGTCATAGGATAGAGAGTCCGTATAGATTATAGACGTCATAATGATGCCACTAGAAAAGATCACTTTCCTTTGCCATTTATTGATCAAATGTTAGAAAGAATTGCACGATATGGATTTTATTGTTTTCTTGATGGCTATTCAGGGTATAACTAAATACCAATCACACCAGAAGATCAAGATAAGACAACTTTCACATGTCCTCATGGAACATATGCGTATAGGAGAATGCCATTTGGTTTGTGCAACGCTCCTGCCACATTTCAGTGTTGCATGTCAGCAATTTTTTCTGACATGACTGAAAAATTTCTTGAAATTTTCATGGATTATTTTACACGCTTCGACAAGGGTTTTGAGGATTGTCTTCACCATTTAACCTTAGTTCTTAAGAGATGTGAAGAGACAAACTTAATTCTTAATTGGGAAAAATATCATTTTATGGTTACTGAGGGAATTGTATTATGATATAAAATCAGTTCTAAAGGGATAGAAGTTGATAAGGCTAAAATTAATCTTATAGCAGGATTACCCCCTCCCACAACTGTTAAAGACATTAGAAGCTTTCTAGGTCATGCAGGTTTTTACAAACGGTTCATAAAAGATTTTTCAAAGATTTCAAAACCGCTGACTAACCTGTTAATGAAAGATGTTAAGTTTGAATTTTCAGGTGATTGTATGAAAGCCTTTGACACCCTTAAAGAAAAATTATCAACTGACCCTATAGTTGTGTCCCCTGATTGGAACCAACCTTTTGAGGTCATGTGTGATGCTAGTGATACAGCAGTTGGAGCTGTTTTAGGCCAGAGAAAAGATAAGATTTTTCGTCCAATTTACTATGCCAGCAGGACAATGAATGAGGCTCAACTAAATTATGCCACAACTGAAAAAGAACTACTAGCAGTGGTATTTGCGCTTGATAAGTTTCGTTCCTATCTGATAGGAACCAAGGTCACTGTTTTTACTGATCATGTGGCTCTAAAATACCTCTTAGCAAAAAAAGAAGCGCGACCTAGATTGTTAAGATGGATTTGACTTCTCCAAGAATTTGAGCTCTAAATAAAAGATAAAAAGAGAACAGAGAATCAGGTAGCTGACCATTTATCTAGATTAGAGAACCCCCCACTTGAGTTATGTGATATAAAATAAGATTTTCCTGATGAACATATTTTTTCTATCAACTCAGTTGTGACTCAACCACCCTAGTTTGCAGATATTGCAAATTACTTGATTGGAAAATGGACACCCCAAAATCTCACTTACCAATAGAGGAAAAAGTTGATATCTGATGCTAAATACCTCGATCAAACTTGCGTTCCCCGGGCACTATGAAATGGGGGTCTTTCCTTCGCCTATCGTATGTATCGGCTTGGCTTCATCCCGAGACAAGGAGGCATTCTGGAGGACGCATGCGTGTAGGAACGCTGACGACTACATAAGCTAAAAGACTACGACTACAAGACAGGCCAGAAGCGACTCGCTTCTATTCTCGTTGGGATTGGATATAGATGGGAAATCTATAGATCGTAGTAGTTCGCAAATGACCCTTACTTATTTAAAATTTGTGCAGATAATATTATCAGAAGGTGTGTACCAGAAGAAGAAATGATCATTGCCACGATGGAGCAGTTGGAGGACATTATGTAGCAAATTGAACTGCCTTTAAAGTTATAGAGGTTAGATTTTTCTGGCCAACACTTTTTAAGGATGCTCGTGCCTACGTTGCACAGTGTGACAGGTGTCAAAGAACAGGTAATATCACCAAGAGAGATAAGATGCCATTGCAATCAATACATGTATGTGAAATATTTGATGTTTGGGGAATAGATTTCATGGGTCCTTTTCCTTCATCTCATTCTTTTAAATGTATCATTGTGGCAGTGGATTATGTTTCAAGATGGGTTGAAGTCATCCCAACAAGGAAAAATGATGCTCAAACTGTGTGCAATTTTCTCAAGAAAAATATTTTTACCAGGTTTGGTACACCACGAGTCATCATCAGCGACCAAGGTCTCATTTCATGAATAGACAATTTTTAGCATTGTTGTCAAAATATGGTGTGACTCACAAAATAGGAACACCATACCATGCTCAAACACAAGGGCAAGTTGAGGTTACTAACCGTGAATTAAAAAGAATACTTGAAAAAACGGTTGGAATCTCCAGAAAAGATTGGGCTTCAAAATTAGATGACACACTGTGAGCATATCGAATGGCGTTTAAAACGCCAATTGGTACGTCTCCATATCGATTAGTCTTTGGAAAAACTTGTCATCTTCTAGTTGAATTAGAACACAAAGCTTTTTGGGCGTTGGAAGCATTGAACTTTGAATTAACCTCTGCTAGTAAAAATAGATTTTCTCAGGTGAATGAATTGGAAGAACTCAGATTAGAAGCCTATGAAAATGCCAAAATTTTTAAAGAAAAACAAAAAAATGGCACAACAATTTAATCTGACAAAATATTTTTAAAATTGGAGATCAGATACTTCTATACAACAGTAGACTCAGGCTATTTCCAGGAAAATTAAATCCAGGTGGATGAGTCCTTATAATGTTACAGATGTTACTCCATACGGAGTAATTGAAATTCAACAAACCAATGGAGGAGATAAATTTAAGGTAAATGGTTATATGTTAAAATTATATTTTGGAGGGCATTTTGAGCAACAACCATCCGTCACTTTGATAGATTGATGAAGTCTACAATTAATAAGTCGAGCTGGCGACGTTAAACTCAGAACTATGGTTCCTTACCCGTAGCCATTGAGGGTAAAGCAATGGAGCCTCATAAGTCTAACATAGATTTAAATAGTTAAATGCTTAATCAATTGATCTGGTTAATATCCAGGTTATTGTACAACCAGGACATCTCATGAAGGCCTCTACAAAAAAAGAGTCACCTATACATGAGTAACTCCATGGTGATCGGTATGCCTAAGTAACTGGTTGGTTAACCATTTAATAACGTAATTCATATGTTGGCACATGTAATCTTCTAGTTTATATACAAACTAGACTTGTTATTTATACGCAAAAGGTGTGTGGCTGCAGTTTCTTTCAAGCTTTCTTCTGCAGTTGTATATTTGAAATGACACATGTAATCTTCTAGTTTATATACAAACTAGACTTGTTATTTATACGCAAAAGGTGTGTGGCTCCAGTTTCTTTCAAGCTTTCTTCTGCAGTTGTATATTTGAAATCCAAAAAGATTTTTAGCTATCTATCTATCTATCTATCTATCTATCTATCTATCTATCTATCTATCTATCTATCTATCTATCTATCTATCTATCTATTATGTCTCTTGTAAAGTGTTAATTTATCAAAATAAAACTTTTATCATTCTATGTCAAATATATATTTTTCATATTTACCACATAACTTTCTTATTTTTAAGTTTATTTTATGGAGGAAAGAACAAATATCTTCAATACTTGGCAAGACATTCTGAGATTGAGAAACATTATGATCAAAAAAACAAGTAGAATTATAATCTATATGCTAGAACTTGCCCCAAATGTCTTTCGAGGCGAAATCCTAGACAACACTGATTTTTGAAATATGAATTTAGGCTTTCTTTATTTACCTCAGTCTTTTCTAGATGTTGCACAAAAAAATAAATCCCTAGCACCTATTTTGAAGCGACCTAATTTTTTCTTTTAATACCTAAATATGCGCAAATTTAAATGTCATATTCATGCTTATGATTTGAAAAGTTCTTTTTCAGAAAATAAGTTTGGAGCTCATTTGAAAAAGAATCAGAATTAAAGAAAAAAAGAAAAAAAGGAGAGATTACTCTTATGTTTAAGCATTATAAGTAAAAAAAATCAATAGCAAATATTTGGAAAGTCTGATCTTAGAAATATTCTACTCCAAAACTGAAAAAGGCAAGTTACTACAAATATAACTTTTAACCTACCAGCCTGAAGCCAAAATTACAAGACAGAAAAAGTCCTAAAAGATTTTAGAAATCAGTGTTTAGTCTACATTAGTGGAGATAAACATAAAGGGCAAGACTATGAACAAAAGATGAAGAATACTAAATGCAAATGATCATAAAGTTATCAATTTCAGAGAAGTCTCAAAAAGAAAGAAGGTACAATTTTTGTTGAATAAAAATAAAAATAAAAACAAGGTAAAGATTTGATAAATACAGAAAATTTATAAAGTTTGAAAGCATGATTGATTTTATTTGATTAAATTTTCATTTTACAAGAGTAGCCATAATTTTAAACAAAAGAATTTGTAATTTTTTTTTTCAAAATTCTTTTCCTCGAGGACGAGCAAAAAATTCAAGTGTGGGGGTATTTGATGGACATAAATTATTCTTATATTAATAAAAAATATAATATTTTAGATATAACTTATGACCAATGTATATCCTATTCTCGCACTTTTCTAACAATTCTTGCAGGAAAAAGAATACATGGAAAAAGAGAAAAAGAAATAACCTACAGTTCAAGGAAGAAAGATACATCCGGGACAATTTCATCTAAGACTACACAAAGTCAAGAGATTTAAAAGTTATGGCAAATTCTCACCAAAATTTCATGGCAAATTGCCATGTCAATTTCTCATCAAGGCCATATGATATATTGATATTATCTTGCAAATTCTCACCAAGATCTTGTAGAAATTTTCTATAAATAGGCATATGTTTGTAGAAGAAAGAGCATCCCACTTTGTATCCAATTTCCTATCTAGTTTTTTCTAAGTTTCTAAAGAGAAAGAGAAGAGTAATCTTGGTCTCTTCCTCTAGTCTTTCTCTTTGTAGTAAAAATATTCTTAGTCTTTTGAAAGTATTTTTTAGCTTTCTTACTTCATATTGGAGTAATTTCTTTTTGTTGGGATAGTTGATGAAGCTTGATATAATTATAATACTATCTCAGTTCGATACATTCTTGGCCTGAAACTCTATTTATATTTCATATTGTGCTGGAATGATGATTTTTAATTCATTATTTTCACATCTACATATTTTATATCTAAGTTATTCTTATATTAATTTTGTAATTCTCACGGAGTAAAATTAATATATAATAACTGATGAATAGAATATTAGAGTGAAAGTAATTTTTGGTAAGATTATTATTTCAAGTCTGTAATCTTGCTTTCCTCAGTTTTAATTCTCATGGAGGAATTGCTGAAGGCAAGATTATTGATTTTCTAGTAAAAATATTCTCACGAAGTTTTTACTACACTTGAGTACAATCCAGGCAAGATATTTTAGTTTAATCATCACTAGTTTTAAATCAATTAATTGACATAACTCACGGAGTGTTAATTATTCATTTATTTCTTAGTGTAAAAATATAATTGTATTAGCAATAAGCAATTATTCTTTAGAGAAATACGTATAAAACTGAGATTTTATTGTAATGATATATCAAGTGAATTCAACGATTCTCAACTCTTTTTAAATATAAACTTTTCAGAAGAAATTTGTCTTAATTTATAATTTCAAACACACCTTTCATAAGTTGGTTCTCTCAAATAGTAGTCAAAATATTACAAGTTTGTCGCTTAGATTGTCCAATCTCTGTGGGACGATATCATAAACTATAATAGAATTTGACAGAGTACGAGCAGAAAATCCTGTATACACAAGCTTCGTCAATTACCTTCGAGCCTATCAGGTATGACCTGGATGTTTTCAAATGTGAATACCACTGCTAGCATCTCCTTTTCGGTCACTGTGTAATTTAGTTGGGCACCACTCAAGATTCTACATGCATAGTAGATTGGATGCATGACATTATCTTTTCGCTACCCAGGAACTGCTCGCACGGTATAGTCGCTTGCATTATACATCAGCTCAAAAGTTTGCTCCCAATCAGGTGCCATATGATTGGTGCAGTCACCAGCCTCTTTTTCAATTCCTCAAAAGCCACCCTGCAGTCATCAGAAAAAACAAAGGGGTGATCTTTTTCAAGCAATTTACATAAAGGATTAACAATTTTAGAAATTTTTTTATAAACCGCCTGTAGAAGCTGGCATGACCAAGGAAATTTCTTGACGGAAGTGGGGGGAGGTAACTTCTCAATTACATCAACCTTAGCACGGTCCACCTCAATGCCCTTATTTGACACTAAGTGTCCCAAGACAATACCTTCTTGTACCATGAAATAGAACTTTTCCCAGTTCAGTACCAAATTAGTCTCCATACACCTCTTGAATACTTTTTTTCAAGTTCATAAGGCAATCAACAAATGAGTTCCCCACCACTGAGAAGTCGTCCATGAAAACCTCTATTATATCCTCTCCCATATCTGTGAAGATGGCTATCATGTACCTTTGGAATATGCCGAGTGTGTTGCATAGGCCAAACGACATTCTCTGAAAGGCATAGATGCCATATGGACAGGTGAATGACTTTTCCTCTCTATCATCTAGGGCAATAGAGATCTAGTTATACCTCGAGTATCCATCTAGGAAGAAAAAATGGGACCTCCCCGCCAATCTATCTAGCATCTGATCAATGAATGGCAGCGGAAAGTGATCTTTTCGGGTAGCCTTGTTCAATCTTCTGTAATCCATGCAGATTCGCCATCTCGTGATTGTTCTTGTTGATATAAACTCATTGTTCTCGTTTTGCGCTATAGTCATTCCACCTTTCTTTGGCACAAATTGAACTGGGCTGACCCAGTTGCTGTCAGAGATGGGGAAGATTATTCCCGCATCTATCCACTTGATCACTTCTTTCTTCACCACTTCTTTCATATTGGGGTTTAGCCTTCTTTGATGTTCTCTAGAGAGTTTGTGCCTATCTTCCAGTAGAATCTTATGCATATAAAATGGTGGCCTGATACCTTTTATATCTGCAATGGTCCAGCCAATTGCAGTCTTGCACTCCTTCAGAACCTGCAAAAGTTGTTCTACCTACATATCTAACAAACCAGATGAGATAATAACATGTAATGTCGAACTAGGTCCTAAGAAAGCATACCTGAGGTGAGACAATAACGGTTTTAGCTCCAAATGTGGTGGCTTAGCTGGAAGGGTCTTTCTTTCTTCTAAGTGTAAAAGCTCGAATTTGAGCTCTCTTTTCCAGTACCCTTGGCCTTCAAGGACCAAAACTCATTCCGCATAGTCCTTACCATCTACCTCTTCTAAGTTTATCAGGCAGGCTGCTAGAGGGTCTTTTGCAGTCAGTGCCTCATCTTCCTCTTCCAGAATCACATCCACGACTTCAATTAGAGAGCAGTTAGCAAACTCATTGGGTCGCCACATAGACTTCTGCACATTGAACGTTATTTCTTCATTGTTTAGTCTCATCTTTAGCTCCCCAATTTCACAATAAATCAAAGGTTTCCCTGTGGCCAAGAATGGCCTCCCCAAAATTACGGGAATTTCTTCATCAACCTAGCAGTCCAGAATGACAAAAATCTGCCGGAAATACAAACTTTCACCAACTTGCACAAGTACATCATCAAGTATACCTGATGGCCTCTTCACCATTCAGTCGGCTAGCTATAGTAACATGAATGTGGGTCTTGCTCTTCCAATGCCTAACCTTTTATAGATAGCCAAGGGCATCAAGTTTATGCTCGCCCCGAAATTACACAATGCTTTAGCAAAAGCATAGCTGCCTATTGTGCATGGGATTGTGAAACTCCCTAGCTTGGACAACTTCTCAGCTATGGGTCTCGTCACGACAACACTACATGTCTGAGTTAGTGTAACAGTGGCCAAGTCTTGAACGTCAAACTTGTGAGACATCAAGTCTTTCATCATTTTTGCATACCCAAGCATCTCCCTCAAGGTGTCAATCAGTGGAATGTTCATCTAGATTTGCTTCAACATCTCAATGAATTTCTTATACTGCTCATCCTTATGATATTCGGCCAACCTCTGTGAGAAGGGTGTTGGAGGTCTCTTCTTACTTATGACTTGAGTTAGATCTTGATCAGACACTTTTTCTAATGCATTTTCTTGCACTTTCTCAGTTTCCTTTGCAACCTCTTTTTCTTTGTTCAATTCCTCTTGGGTTAGCTTCACTCTTACTTCGGTTAGCTTAGTTGAATCATCTACCTCAATTAGTACTGGCCTAAGTATCTAAGTTGGTCGGTTCTCGCGAGCAATTTCTTGCTCTAAATCAAGATCTCTACCATTTCTTAGACTCACAACCATCAATTGCTTTGGTACCTGCTCTTTCGGTTTAACATGTGTATCCGTTGGTAATGTCCTTTGAGGACGATTGTTAAGAGCCATGGATATTTGCCCTAGTTGAATTTCAATGCCCTTGATAGCTGAGTCGTGTGATACTACCTTTTCGTGCATCTGGTGTGCCTTTTCTTGCATCAGGTTGACCTTTCCTTCCATTTTTCCACTAGACCTAATGATTTGTTGCAACATTCCTTTTATTTCAAACAACCCATCATCTTGTCGCACTATATGTTGCTGTTGAGGTTGTTGATAAGCTAGTTACTGATTTTGCTGATTGTACCCTTATTGTCTTTGATAACACAACCTGAACCTGTGGTTGTGCAGCTCCAGGATTATTATTATTATTGTTGTACTGCTACTGTGGTGACCTATATTATTGATTCTGCTGTCCCCAAGTCTGACCGTCTTGTATCTAGGCTCCATAGTTGCCTACATAGTTCATATTCTCTTGATAGTTCTGATTGTCACTTTCACCACTCCACGAGCGCACATATGGCTGATTAGTGCATGGTGTGCATAATCCTCTATTTGTCGTGTCAACTATGTGCACCTGGTTCTGGTCTGACTCATCAATTTTTTTGGTTAGGGTACTCAATTTCGTCATCATCGTAGCCATATTCTCAGCCATGGAGTTGTTTGGGTCTAAAGCTACTGAGTGGACTATAAGAATGATTGTAGAGTCTCTTGTCATCCATCCTGAGTTTTGATCCATTTTATCAAGTAAGACCTTGCATTCCTAAAATGATTTGCTAAAAAATGATCCACCTACTGAAACATCAACTTTGGCCTTTAAGCTATCTGTCAATCCCATGTAGAACCTTTGCCCCAACATCTAATATGGAATGCGATGATGTGGACACTTAACCAGCATACCTTTGAACCTCTCCCACATTTCTTGTAATATTTCAGCTGGTTTCTGCCTGAAGTTCAATATCTCATCAACTTGCTTAGCAGTCTTATTGGGCAGGTAGAACTTGTTCAAAAACTACCTGACTAATTCCTCCCAAGTGGTGATGAAGTTTATAGGGAGCGAATTGAGCCAAGTCTGAGCATCTCCCATCACTGAGAATGGAAACAACAACAGCCTTATTGCTTCCGGTGTCACATTTGGTTGCCTTTGTGTGATAATCGACAGTAAATTTTTCAGATGCTGCTGATGATCTTCAATGTAAGACCCTGAGAACAGTCCTTTGTTCAGCAATAAATGTAGCATGTTGTTTGTGATTTGAAATGATTCCGCTTGTATCTGAGGGACTGCAATTATGATTGCCAGATTTTCAGCGGTGGGTTGTGTCCAATCATACAAGGCTACTTCTGGCATAAGAGGTGCCACACCCTGATCTTCGGGTCATTCCTATTGATTCTTTTGTCTGGATTGTCTATTACGTTACCCATGTCTAGTTTGATTTGTTCTGTTGAGTTCTGTTGTCGTTTGTCCTTCTTATTTGCCCGATTTAATGCCTTGAAAGCTTTGTTAGGATCCGATAATACTTCAAACAATTCACCATTTCTTGAGGGGTTTCTAGGCATGCACCTATAACACCCAATACTACAAACGTTAGAGATTTAATATAATAAATTTCAAGTCGAGAAAGCTGAATAAACTACGAATTCTAACAATTTTTAGCCGTAATTAATAACATCGTTAATTTTCCAACAACGTCGTCAAAATTTGATCACGCCCAACTATGCCTCCTAAGAGGTCTAGCGGTCGTTGTATGTATAATCCGGTTTACAAGTCCAGAGTCGAATCCCACAAGGAATTAACCTACTAATCACAACCACTAATTTCATAAAAATTCAAGTAATCAACCTTCAGAAATATTGAATAATGAGTTACTTGTTTACTAACTAAAAGCTGTAATTTTGATACAAACAAAGCAAATACTGTAGACAAGATTGGAAAGGTCTAGGGTTACGATTTCTCCTCTCGTCAGAATCTTCCTTGCCACGTCTCATATAAATTCACCTAGATATTCTCTACCGATCGTGAGTACTTTAGGTGTCGTAATTCTCTTCCTAGCAAATACAATAATTTACTAGACGTATTCTTTCGAACTACGCTAGTTGGCACTAGTTAACGCTCATTAAGATCGCACCAAGATTTCATTATTCCTAATCCCACCTTTAAATCCTCTGTATTGATCCCTCATATACGTTATGAGTGATGTTGTTCAACAACTACCTAAATATGTACTCTTTTCTAAGTAATACACACTAAATAGGCACAGTCAATTGAGGGCCCTTCAATCAACCACAATAATCATATAGTTGAACAAGTAGAGAAAAGTAAATGGCAAATTCATATTAAACATAGTGAAAAAGTCATCCTTCAAGAGGTTCCATCAAACCCTAGATGGGAATTTAGCTACTCATAATTGTTTGCATAAATACAAGATTAGAATTCATAACAATGGAAAATTAGGAAGAAAACGTGAAGTTGAATTCTTCTCCTTGCTCCAAGCATGTTCTTGGCTCTCCGAAGTCTTCTCTCCCCTCAAAAAGTGGTTAACTTTCATATTTATATGGTACAAGGTCGAGTTGGGCCGAATTGACTTCTCCTAATTCGGATTGGAAAAGCTGAGTTTTTCTGCTCCAGTCCCGATCCGGCGAAGTGACCCTTACTTCGCTGTCCGAGACTTTTCTGATTTCTTCTGCTTCGGTCCCGGTCTGGCGAAGTGAACCTCGCTTCGCTGTCCGGGACTTTTCTCTTCAACACTTCTTTTATCAATTTTGTCTCCCATTTGATCCTTTTTCGCGTAAGTTTATCCCTACACATAAGAAACACGTAATGAGCATATTTTCATTTCAAAAGCGATGTGAATTCCCGCAACTCACGCACGAAATAACACACAAATACACTCAAAACATGCACTTTTCATCCTTTATCTACAGAGTAATCAATATTTACACAATCAGTGCATTTAAATTTTAAAGGACAGCTGCACTGCAGATAATTCTATTTAGTAAACTTAATTCCAACAGAATGTAAATGGTAACTTAAATCCTTTTTGTAAAGTTATTAACTTGCAGAATATTATAGAGGGAGGAAGCTTTTTGACAACTTCCTAAGTTCAAGCTTGCTATGATCAAGGGCCAGGAATTGCTCATTCCTGTTATCCATAATTCCATATAGCTTTGCGTTGAAATCAATGGGAACAATGCAATATAAAGAGCATCATCGCTATTTACATCCCTTCAACATCAAGTCATCAACTGCAGATCATTAAAACTTGGGGAACATTTTCACGATGTGAAATCTGGTTTTATTACCTTGGTAGGATGCCTATTGGAGTCATTGTATTTGTATTATTGGTTCTAAGAAAAGTATTTTTTTTTTAAATTCTATATAGCGGTTGGGGAAAGGGAAATGGAGGAGGGGCTTGCGAGGTGGGGAATCAAAAAATCCTCGTCAGCAAAGTAAAAATTCAGGTACCCAATCAACCGAGTTACTAAGATTTCCCGGGCACAAAGGTTTCAAATTTAATATAATTGCATTTTCTTGTGGTATGATGCTGCATCAGCATCTGGCTACTAAATGCTCTCTTCGTCCTATTTTATTTGATGTATTTTGGCTGGACATGAAATTTAAAAAATAAATAAATACTTTTGCAATCTAAGGTCTAAAATAAGTTAGAAATATTTTTGTGACTATAAATCATCTCATTACAAAAATAAAAATTTTAAACTTATTTTTTTTCTAAAATAAAATATCGTTATTTTTTAGGACGGATTAAAAAAATATCACATAAAATGAGACATAGAGAATATTACTATATCTATTTGGCTAGCTCTCTAAAGTTGTACTTGTATGGCTTCGCGAGTTGACATGTTCTGCCCTTAGTTGGTGAAATAATTCAATCAACTTCGAAACTTGTGTCAGTTGAGGAGAGATTGCATTCGTTATTGCTTAACCACTTCATTAGAACATAACTACACAAAATAACAAGAGACCCTATGAAATATGAAAAGTAAACGTTGGCAGGCTACAACAATTGTGTCGGTTCCACAAGTCGAATGAAACGTCAAATCTGATTATCTCTGGCAGTAATGTAGAATATTTATAAGTGGTGTTAACCTTTAAAAAATAAATAAATAATAATAACAAGCAATGTTTTTGTTTTATATTGGCCAAATACATAAGCCCTCAAACTTATCTTTTCTTTTTTTCGTCATACATACAGACGTTTGAACTAAGTTTTGTTCTTATTAAACATTTAAACCTATTCAAAGTGTATTTATTGGACACATATTGCTGACATGCCACAATGTGTATGTGATGAGTCTCACATCAATGAACGGGATGAATGATCTCCTTATATGAACTTGGACAATCCTCCCCTCTTGAGCTAACTTTTTGGTGCTGAATTAGGCGCAAATTCCATGCGCGTGAAGCAATTTCTTTCAACAAAAAAAAAAAATGAAGAATTTTTCTCCTTCTTCCTCACATTTTCTCCCAGCGACTCCCCTCCACCCCGCCCCCACCCCATCTTCCACCACCATTCACTTCCTCCTTCTCTTTCTCCACCAACACTGCTACTACCCAAATCGTTAACAAATATGATTATTATAAGGAAAATAATTACTAGAATTAGAATTATAATTTTTTGTTTGTTTTTGAATTTCTGTAATAATTAGGTAAATTGGAGGATGTTTACCTTGGATATAAAAATCAGGAGTACTTAAGCGGCCTGAAAGTCATGAAAAAGAAGGAGACTCCGCGAATAATAGATCCTTGTTGAACTCTTTTGGAAGCTCGTATACGTAAACTCCCCCAGAATCACTCCTCATGAGATTCATTAGCTTATAATGGTGATCATTTTTGGGTTTCAAATCTTGCAAGTTTTGGACTTTTGGGGCTGCGATAATATAATGTTGCCGTGAATCTTTGGGTAAAGACTTTTTTGAGCTTGACAAATTTGGGGAAAGCACTTTCGGGCTGCAGAGACGAAAATTGTAGATGAGAGTAGGGGTGTGCATTCGATTTATCGATTCAATTTTACCCTTATCGATAATTATTTATCGATTATCGATTTGTACATGTGTTTATCGTTATCGTTTCAATAAGGTTTCGATTTATCGATTTTTGGGGCTTATCAATTACACCAATAAGAAAATTTGCGGGATTCTACGGAAAATATATCGCTATAAACACGCCTAATTAATATGGACAAAAAGAAGCAAAAATAAGACGAACACCGTTTATAACATAAAAATTGTTTCAACAAGCACATGCAACGAAACTAAAGTAAGGGGTCAAATGTATTTCACCAACACTCCAACGGTATAAAAAAAATACATCATCACGGCTAATTCTATTTTTCATTAATTTGAACTTCATTCACTTGAGCTTTAAATATGATCATTCCTTAAATGTGGTAGATGAAATAATAGGGTTAGAGACTTAGGCTAAAGAAAAGTGTATTATAGAATAAGGGTAATTTTTTATTTTTTTTAGTATATCTTATCGGTTTATCGATAAACCGATAACCGAAGAGAACAAAATCGAAATCGAAATCGATAACTCGATAAGGAAAATTTCGAAATTGAAATTGAAATCAATAAATCGATAAATTGATAACAAATAATCGATTCGATTTATCGATAAACCGATTCAAATGCACACCCGAACGAGATTTTTTTTCTCTTTCAATTATCAACGTGTCGCAATGTGATTAGCCTATTTTGCCATGTCATAGTGTTTGAAAGTTGCGCAATTATTTTGCGGAAGATTGACCATGAGGTGTTTGATAGACACACTTTGAGTTGGATTTAGGTATTGAATAGGAACAAAGTTTAGTTCAAGGGTCTAAATAAAGGGGGGAAAAGGACAAATTTAAGGGACTATTTATGTATTTGAACCTTTATATTTATCCCTTGTTTGAGGCAAGGTGTATACACCCCTAATCCCTGGTTATTTTGATTATCGTGAATAGTCTCTTTCCTCCGTCAAAATTTGACAACGTAACTTTGCTACTTCAATTCCAATTAATGCGTCCTGTAGAGCAATTCCACTTAATATTCAACTGTAGCCTGTAGGTACAGTCTACATTAGGTATGCATTGATATATTCTATAAAAGAGGATAGCCAAAACTAAGCATGTACTCTTTTAAACTAAGCGTGCACTCTTTTTTTACATCGTAAACGTAAAGTATATGATATTATCTTCTATTCTTTTGGATAATTTACATTCTAAAGTTATAGATCTCCTCTTATCTAAATCAATGAAATTATAAAAGTATATTGTTAGCGTATATAACAAATTTTATAATAATTACTATATAGCAAAATTTGCAAACAAAATAAATATTAGAAAGAAAAAATGACCTTTCACTACTAGAAATTCGGGTTTTAGCGACCACAAAAAGTAACCAACGTTGGTCGCTTATGTCAATATAGCGACCAAAACGCGTCCAAACAGGCTTGGTGGCTATATTGGTGGTCCCTTTACCTTAGCGACCAACTTTGGTCGCTTAGCTAAAATGACCAAATGTTCACTGTAAACAAAATACCGATCAACTTTGGTCGGTATAATATTTTAATAATATAAATTTAGCGACCAACATTGGTCTCTACATTTAAATTACGATATTTTTTAAATTATTATATATCAAAAGCGACCAACATTGGTCGTTAAATTAAAATATATATTATTTTAAAAAATATATATTTAACAATTGGGTTCATAAGCGATCAACTTTGGTCGCTTTTTTTATTTTATATTTTTTTTTTATACATAAGCGACCAACCTTGGTCGCTAATTTTCAGGATATTTTTTTTAATAAAATCTGGGTTAATTAGCGACCAACCTTGGTT
This sequence comes from Nicotiana sylvestris, assembly GCF_000393655.2. Taxonomy (NCBI): domain Eukaryota; kingdom Viridiplantae; phylum Streptophyta; class Magnoliopsida; order Solanales; family Solanaceae; genus Nicotiana; species Nicotiana sylvestris. Next base: position 153,161,234 of record NC_091059.1, read on the forward strand.
TTCAATTTTCAATTTTTAAATTATTTTTTTATATATAAGCGACCAACCTTGGTCGCTAATTGCCAGAATTGTTTTTTTAATAGGTAAGCCACCAACTTTGGTCGCTTTTTTGGGTAATAATTTTGGCATAAAATGCCTGTTTTGGCAGCTACACCACCTGCCTATATACCAAAATCCCTAAATAACAATATAATTCAATTCATAAACTACAATTTCAATACTAAAATCTCCACAATAACCCAACAACACCACCACCACCACCACCACCACCACCACAACAACAACAACACAATTCAAAGAACACATTAAAACCAACAAATTAAAGTTCAATAGAACTAACAAATTAAACTAAGTTAACGCTTATTACACCTAGTTCAAAATCGATTCTATTTGTCTAGTTCAAAGTATATAAAAGTCAAGGAGTGTTTTGTACAACATCATTATCATCACCGTCTGATGAACTTTCATCAACAAGACGGTATACAGAATGGTCTACTTGTCGAGGACGGGAAGAACAATCACGGGGAGGACGAGCACAGGGAGAACGGAAGGAACGCTCACGTTCAAGTCGAGCCTATGGCGATGACTCACGAGACCGGGGAATCGAAAAACCTCCAGAAGCTAGGAGAGATTTGAGCTGCTCTTGCATGCCCTGGTACTGAGCATCTCTAAGCTTTTCTCTTTCCTTGACCGCTTCTAGCTCGGATGTGAGCTTTGTCACAGTCTCCCGCATAGCGGAGAGGCTCTCCCTATCAAGTTGCTCGGCTTGCGATGAAGTCCCTATTCCTTGCATTCCACACTTATAGCGATGTAATTTCTTAGTAGGAAGCCCGTATACCTTCCCCCATTTTGGACCGCCAGCAGCCTCCATCCACATCATTTTAGCATCCTCGTCCGAAGGTTGGATTAGCTCGCCCGACTCATTAGGTGGCTGACTCCATATGAATTCCTCCACGTCAGCTGTGAAGCGACCCTATAAGAAAAATTAAATTGAATTAGTATTTCAAAATTTATATAAAAGTAAATCAAAATACTTAATGAAAAGTGAAAACTTACATGTACAGTCGAGGCTCAGCCCTCGACCCACCTTTCTTGATCCGTTTCTTTCTTCTTTTTACAATATGAGTCTCATTGAATAGCTCATCTTGGTTCATTGGATGCGCCAACTTCTTTTTCTGAAAACTCATAAATTTTAGTTAATAAACAGAATAGATATACTTTGAAAATTAAAATAAATTAAGCAATTACGTACCAATCTTCTTTTTATTGTCCCTAGGCTGATTGCACCTCCATTCTCAGATGTGCGAGCTTTCTTTCCTTTTTCGCTCTTCTCTAAGAACTTTGCGGTAAGCCATTGCCTTTGCAAGTCCTCCCATAAATTTTGAAGAAACCAGTCAGGTTTCTGGTTCAACTTTCTAGCTTTGGAGAAACTATGCGACAACCACTTGCGAGCTTTGTGAAGAAAATTTGCAGCCACTTCCGCGCTATAGCGGTGTTCCCATACACACTTGATCTGTATTTCAAAAGTTAAATATTATATGGAAATATCATAAATATAAATAATTATACTGCTTAAAAGAAAATTTATACCTTAAACTGATTGAAAATTTGCTCCTTCAGCGAGAATAAGAATTCACTCCAAGTCGCATAAGGGCCATTATAAAACTTTCTGGTGGCTTTAGTGATTATCCTCGTAGTAATATTACTCGGGATGAACCTGTAATTTAATAAAAAACATATTAATATCTTAGTACAAACTGTACAAAACAATAAATGTAAAAATAACAAATAACTCTTACCCACTACCCTCAGGGACTATGATGATCCTGCCATATTGATCATAATGCACCTCCTCGTCATCATCAACATCACCGTCCGAAACATGTATATTAGAGGCATGTGCGGAAGGTGTATGGGGGGTCAGAGCTACTACCTCGCAGGCGAAGGCCTGAAATAGATGGAGTCATTGATTAAGATGGTTGTGATCCCTGTGACTGCGACATAGCTTGATGGACCACAAGTGGCTGTGATACTGATGGTTGTGATACTGATGTCTGTGATCTGAGTGGTTGTGACACGGATGGATGTGATCCATGTAGATATGACATGGATGAATACGATCCATGCAATGTAGATGGATGCGATCCATGCAATGTAGATGGCTGCGATCCACGTGGTCGTGAGGTAGTTGGACTGTATGCCAGACGTATAGTCCTATGGCCCTGTGATGAAATACCTGGTGTATGCACGAAGGTGTAGAGCTCGTGATGCTGTGGAAGCTTAGAATATCCCTGGGGTGGAGGATAAGACATAGGCATCTCTGAAGAGGGTGGAAAAGATGCAGTATTATCTTCTACCCTCCTTTTTGCCTTCCTAGCCTTTTCTCGACCACGAGAACCAGTAGAGTCATTGTTACCTCGACCCTTGCCTGGCATCTACATAACATAATACATATTTAGATTGAAACATACAAGAAACTATCTATAAAATTAGAGTTATTACAGATTTAAAGTTTATCGACGTATTGTTCCTCGTCCGAGAATTCTTCTTCCTCACTAGTTTGAGATTCATCAGTTGATTATTCTTCCTCATTTTCTATAATTGTTACTTCATTTATATCAACTTCTTCCAATATGTCTTCAGGATGTTCCAAATCATTTTCTAAAAGTTCGTCCACTATTTGGTGAACACTGGAAATATCGTTTTGATATACAACATCTAACACATTCTCGACTTCCACCGTACCTACAAGTTTAATTTTTATTACAACCCACCATTCGGACTTCCACCGCAATGGATAAGGAGCATAATATAATTGCCTAACATTATGTGTAATTATGAAAGGATCATAGTGATCATACTCCATCGTATGATTAACCTCAATTATGTTGTATTGATTGTGTACTCTTGTACCTCTTGTTGGATTTAGGTCAAACCACTTGCATCTAAAGAGTATCAATTTCTTAAATGGCCAACCTGTATATTCTAGTTCTATTATTTCTTTGAGCACACCATAATAGTCAATATCTCCAACTTGGTTGCCATCACCACCTTGAACCCACACCTCGTTGTTGTTGCTATTTTTATTTTTAGAGCAATCCTCTGTATGAAACTTACAACCATTCACAACGTACTTAGACATTGTTGTGACCTGAAGCCTAGGTCCCTAAGATATATCTTTTAAAAATTGATTTACACTATTATTTGGATCATTTACCTACATATTGTTAAAAAAATTCATAAGTTAGCATAACTTTCAAACATTGTTTACCTACATAGTGTTAGAATATTATAAGGATAAACTTACAAATTATTTGAACCACGTATCAAATCTCATATATACAACATCATAGCCAAATTGACCCACAAAGTGACTGTGACACATCAAATATTTTTAGTAGTTGCATTGAGATGTAGTCACAATAAATTATATATTTTGATAACTACTAAATCAATACTTACTTGAGAAATTGTACAACTTCGGGACAATTTAGAAACACATGAAGTGTAGCTGACTTGTACTCCATATCACTCAAACTTCTCTTTCTAACATCCTTAGAACATCGGCCTGGTTGATTGAATATGGACATAGGCAGATATAATGGATCATTCACACATTCGACCGTGTGCCTATTGGGCATATTCCTAGCACATGGCACATTACTCTCAAAATAATAAGAACAAAAATGAGCAGTTTCCTTTGTAAGATAAGCTTCACATTAGATCCTTCAATCCTATTCCTCTTCTTAACAAATTGTTTGCATTTGACAATTGTCCTACATAATTTCAGGTTAGCCAAGAACATTCAAATAAAATAAAATATTACATCAAACTTATAGTATTACCTCTCAAAGGGATGCATCCATCTGCATTGAACAGGCCCTCCAAGTCCTGCCTCGTGTACAAAGTGGATTGGAAGGTATTCCATCACATCAAAAAAACCACATGGAAATATCTTTTCCATCTTAGTAGAAGTTACGTGAATGTTCTGATCCATCCGGAGTAGGTTTTCTTTACTTAATATGGAAGAACACAAGTTTTTGAAAAACAAACTAATCTTTGTGATGGGTTTCAAGATTCTTCCAGGCAAACCACAAAATGCAATAGGCACTAAGGTCTCTATGAAAACATGACAGTCATGACTTTTCAAATGGCTCAACTTCCCTACCTCCATATCAACTTGTTTTCCAAGATTCGACGCATAACCCTCATGCATATTCAATTTCGTTACCCTATCAAAAATTTACCGTCTTTCCTCCAAAGTGAATGTGTAACTTGCTTTGAGCTTGAATATCTTACCATTGTTTTCGGTCTGCAAGTATAATTCAGGCCGCCTGCAATATTCTTGTAAGTCCATTCTAGCCTTTGGGTTATCTTTTGTCTTACCTTTAACATCCATCACTGTGTTGAACAAATTGTCAAAATAATTTTTCTCAATATGTATGACATCAAGGTTATGACGGAGAAGATTATCCTTTCAATAAGGCAACTCCCAAAATATACTCTATTTCGTCTAATTATGAGTAATACCACATCTGGGAAATCTATAAGGTGGAGCTTCAGTAACTTTACTGAAGTTCTGGACCCTCTCCCAAATTTCCTCTCCTGAAAGTATCGGAGGTGGAGAATCATATTCCATTTTATTCTTTTTGAATGCATTTTTCATCCTTCTAAACTCATGATCAGGAGGCAAGAATTGACGATGACAATCAAACCATGATTGCTTTCGGCCATGTTTCAAAGTGAACGCTTTACCATTTTCCATGCAGTAAGGACAGGCTAGCTTCCCAGCAGTCATCCACCCAGACAATATTCCATACGCAGGAAAATTATTAATTGTCCATATTAAATTAGCATACAAATTATAATTTTGCTTGGTTGATATGTCATATGTTTCAACACCATCGTACCACAATTGTTTTAGCTCATCAATCAAAGGTTGCAAATATACATCAATCAAACTTTTCGGATTACGTGGACCGGGGATAATACAATTTAAGAATAATATAGACTAGTCATGCACAACTCGAGTGGTAGATTATAAGGTGTAAGAAAGACACGCCAACATGAATATGGTATCGCAGATACTGAAAAAGGAGTGAAGCCATCCGCACACAGACCTAACCGAATGTTCATTGGTTCACTAGCAAAATCTGGATATGTCCTATCAAAGTGCTTCCAAGCTTCTCCATCTGAAGGATGACACATAACATCAGGTAGTCTGCTATTTTCAAAGTGTCATCTCATATGAGGAGCAGAACTTATCGACGCATATAACCTCTTTAACCAAGGTATAAGAGGTAAATAATGCATCGACTTGATAACGACCATATTCCCTTTGGAAAACCTCTTGAAAAAAGGCTTTTCGCAAAATTTACAACTGTTTAAAGTTGCATCATCTTTATAATATAACATGCAACTATCTTCATAACAATCAATTCTCATTGACGAAAGTCCTAACTTAGAAACTAATCTCTTTGCCTTATAGAAATCACTAGGTAATTTGATATTAGGGTCAACTAGTTAACTCATAAGGTCAATGAAAGAGTCCATGGATGCTTGAGAAATTTTCCAATCAGATTTTATACTTAATAATCTAACTGCAACAGACAGCTCAGAGTGCGGACTTCCTTTACGTAGTAGACGACTAGCTTCCTCTAACTGTTTATAAAAATATTTCACGTCATCATTAGGACTTTGTTCAACATTTTCATTGGGCTCACCCCCTAAGTGCATTCCAAAAGCATCCGTAACCATATCATGAATTTTAGAATCACGATTTGTATTCTCCACCGACCTACTACTTTCACCCACAACCATTGTTATGAAATATCCCATGGCTACCATCGATATCTCCATGATTAGTCCACACAAAGTAATTCGCTATAAACCCCTTCCTATAAAGATGAAGCTTAACTTCCTCCGGTTTTCCAAACTTCATATAGTCGCACCTAACACAAGGACACCTAATTACTCCTTCATTTCGGTATGGTGGAAGTGACATTGCATGTCTAATAAAGTCATCAAACCCTTCTACAAAATCCTCCCTCAATCCCCGCCAATTAGGATAATTCCTATTGTACATCCAAGTACGATGTTCCATCTATACAAATAAAACAAGAACAAATTAATTTAGTTAATTCATATCTTAATCTTTTTTTAGTTATTTAATTTCATATCCTAAAATTTCAATTCAGATCCAAAATTTTCAATTTATAAACTAAAAGTTTAATTTATAAACTAAAGTTCAATTCTTAAACTAAAAGTTCAATTCATACACTAAAATTTCAATTCATTTCCAAAAGGTTCAATTCAAAAACTAAAAGTTCAATTCATATCCTAAAATTTCAATTCATAAACTAAAAGTCCAATTCATATCCTAAAATACTTAATTTATAAACTAAAAGTTCAATTCCTATCCTAAAATTTTAATTTATAAACTAAAAGTTCAATTCATATCCAAAAAGTTCAATTCATAAATGTGATGACCCAAAAGGTCATCACTTATTTTAAAAGTGAATTCTAAGTTTTGAGGCCTTAAAAACCTCTTTCAGCATCACCCGATTTGCATGCACAGTTCGGGCGCGTAGTCGAAAGCTATTATGTGAAAATCTGTAAAAAAAATGATGAATTTTGCATTTAAAATGAGTTTAAGTTGACTTCGGTCAACATTTTGGGTAAACAGACCTGGACCCGTGATTGGATGGTCCCGAAAGATCCGTAGGAAAATATGGGACTTGGGCGTATGCCCGAAATCAAATTCCGAGGTCCCAAGCACGAGAAATGATATTTTAAAGAAAATTATTTTCTGAAATTGTTTATAAGTTTTGGAAACGAAAAGTGTTTAAAACTTGATGGTATCGGGCCCATATTTTGGTTCCGGTTCCCTGTATAGGTCTTATATGTGATTTAAGGTAAGTCTGTGAAATTTGGTAAGAAACGAACTTGAAATCACGTGAATCGGATCGTTTTTGAGAAAATTGGAAATTTGAAGTTCTTAAGAAAATTTCATGATTTTGATGCTAAATTCATAGTTGTTGATGTTATTTTAGTGATTTGAATACACGAATGAGTATATATGATGTTTTTAGGTTGGTGTGCATGTTTGGTTTGGAGCCCCGAGGGCTCGGGTGAGTTTTGGATAGGCCACGGGGTGGATTTGGACTTGGTGAATTGCAAGTTTTTAGTTGGTGTGATCAGGCTTGCAGGAAGCCTGGCTCGCAAATGCAAAGGCTGAGTCGCAAATACGAAACAGCCCAAGCCATCTCTTCCTCGCAAATGCGATACGCCCCTTTTGGGCGTGTTATCACAAATGCGATCCTTTGTTCGCATTTCCCAACTCGCAAATGCGAGAACCCCTTCGCAAATGCGAACCTAGCAGAGGTCGGGGTTCGCAATTGCGAACCCTGGTCGCAATTCCCATTTCTGCAACCTGCAATTTTATAACTTAACCGAAAATCTTCTATTTTTCACACTCTTTCAAAACTAAAACACTCTTAGGCGATTTTTCAAAGACAACTCTTATTCCAAATCAATTGTAAGTTAATTTTAACTCGTTTCCTTCAATCATTAAAATCTTTTCACGTGATTTTAACTCAAAATCAATGATTTTCATGGGGGAAATTGGGTGTTTTGGGTAGAACATAGGTTTTTCAAAAATTGGGGATTTGGACCTCGATTTGAGGTCTGATTTCAAAATAAATTATATATTTGAGTTCGTGGGGGAATGGGTAATCGAGTTTGGTTCGAACCTCGGGTTTTGACCATGTGGTCCTAGGGACGATTTTGACTTTTTGGGTAAAACTTTAAAAAACTCATTTTCATGCATTAGAATTGATTCATTTTGAATTTATTGATGTAAGTAAGTAACTTGTGGCTAGATACGAGCGAATTGGTGGTGGAATCAAGAGGTAAAGTGATAGTAGAGGCTTGAATTGTGTTCATGGCATCGAGGTAAGTTTTTGGTCTAACCTTAGCTTGAGGGATTAGGAGTCGAGTCCTATTTGCTATGTGGTATTTGTCGAGTACGACGTATAGGCATGATGACGAGTATCTATACGTTGGTGTCAAGCATGCCCGTGAGTCTTATATTGTGATTATTATGGCTTCATTGTATTATTCATGCTTTGATGATGAATTCTATTATTGGGCAAAGTTTGTGGAAGTAATTGTGACATTTGAACATTGAGGAGTGTTGGCTCAAGTTGTACAATGAAATGTGAAAGTATAAGTGGAAATTGAACCTTTTAGAGCATTGACTCAAAGTTGTGAAGTGAGTTGTGAAGTAAAAGTGAAAAAGAGAAGATAATCATTATATTATCTCCCTTGACTGGAATTTATTATTTTGATGTTAACTCCCTAGCCGGGATGTTGATACTTCTTTTGATGTTATTCCCTTGCCGGGATTTGATTGTTGAACTATTGTTCCCTTGCCGGGATTCTTAGTGTAATTTCATTTATTCTATTGCCCTATTATTTGTGATTATTGTTTGGGTGAGAAAGAGTGTTAAAGCACGAAGGGTGATGTCGTGCACATTTTCATTACTTGATTACTTTGGTGAGAACGAGAGTAAAACCACGAAGGATGGTGTCGTGCACTTATTGATTTCTAATTCTTTGTTAATATCTGAGATATGTGGTTTCTTTCAGTTACTTGTTGTATTTCTATTCTAAATTGATAGTTTCCCCGTAGCATGTTACCTGTCCCACACTTGACTGTATATTACTGTTCTTCTTTTCCAATGGATATAGTTGAATTGCACAGGTTTATTTGGTAGTCTGGTCCTAGCCTCGTCACTACTTCGCCGAGGTTAGGCTAGGCACTTATCAGCACATGAGGGCGGTTATGTTGATACTACACTCTACATTGTGCAGATCCCGGAGCAGCAACATTTGGACCGTAGATTGGGTGGCTGCTTTCAGTCCACGCGGAGATCCAAGGTAGATCTGCAGGCGTCCGCAGGCCTTGGCGTCTCCCTCTATCCCTTTATTCCTGTTTCATTTCCTTAATTCAGAAACATTGTATTGTTTATTTCCAGACTTTGTATGTAGCATTCTTAGATCGTCTATGGTACTGTGACACCAGTTCTGGGTGGTCGAGGTTCAAACAATTGTATTAGATATATATATTCAGATAGCTTACTGCATTTCTTTCGCTTATTGTAATTTTCCGCTGTCTACACGCTTTGTCTTAATAATTGTTAAAAAGTATAAAATGGATACAGAAGTAATTGGTTTAAATAATTGGCTTGCCTAGCTCACATTAGTAGGCGCCATCACGACTCCCAAGTATGGAAAATCCGGGTCATGACAAGTTGGTATCACAACTCTAGGTTACATTTATCTCACAGTTCACAGACAAGCTTAGTAGAGTCTGAGGGATCGGTACAGAGACGTCTATATTTATCTCCTAGAGGCTACAGAGTTAGGAAAAACTTCACATTTATTCTTTCTTGTCGTGCGGTTTGGTTTCTCAATACTAATTGGATTTCTACTCTTTTCTTTCGCAGATGGCGAGAACACGCTCTTCCTCATCCACTGACCAGCAACCCGAGCCCCCAACAATAGCTCCCACGAGGGGCATAGGGCGAGGCCGAGGCCGTGCTAGAGGCCGAGGTATGGGCAGAGCTTAACCCAGAGCAGCAGCACTAGCGGAAGGAGCCTCAAGTTGACTTTGATAATGAGGTTCCGACCCCAGAAGTTCTAGTGGGCCCAGATCAGGTCCTAGAGGGGTTTATTTCTACCCTCATACTCCAGGATGCTCTGGTCCGTCTAGTGGGCCTTATGGAGAGTGTCACCCGGGAAGGTTTGCTTCCTCCAGCCGTCTCTCAGGCTGGAGGAGGAGCCCATACTCCTGCTACTCGCACTCCGGAGCAGGTAGCTCCCCAGTTCCAGACTCCAGCAGTTCAACCAGTTGGAACAGTTCAGCCGGGTATGGTAGCTCAGACCGGTGATGGAGCAACTATGTCTGTCGATGCTTTGTGGAGGTTAGACAGGTTCACCAAGCTCTTCACTACTACTTTCAGCGGTGCATCTTCCGAGGATCCCCATGATTTTCTAGACAGCTGTTATGAGGTTCTCAGGAACATGTGGATAATGGAGACCAATGGGGTCGATTTTGCTACTTTTCACTTGTCTGGATCCGCCAAGACTTGGTGGAGAGATTATTGCTTGGCTAGACCTACCGGATCACCAGCTTTGACTTGGGAGCAGTTTACTCAGTTATTTCTGGAGAAGTTTCTCCCTATTACTCAGAGAGAGATCTATCGGAGGCAGTTTGAGCGTCTCCAGCAGAGTTTTATGACTGTTATTCAGTATGAGACCAGATTCATCAACTTATAACCTACTTAGATGCATCGGTGAATATTAAAAATAAAATGTCTCAACCTATATATATAACACGCTTCGTTGTACTACTTTAACTACATATATCGCATGTTAGAGTATATTTTAGTGTATTCATCCTTTGTATTACAAAAGTGTTAACGAATTACATTTATATTATTTAGATAGTAAATACAAAAATGATTTTTAATTTTGACCAATGTTGTCCTGAAAAGAGACTAACTTTGGTCGCTAATTATCCAGAATTAAAAAATAGCGACCAACGTTGGTCGCTAATTTTAAATAAGATTTATTTATATTTTATAAAATATTTTAAATAATAATATAATTATTAAACGTTAGAACTGAGTCCCAACTTTGGTCGCTACTTGCTCCTCCTTTCATACCCGTGTCACACCTCCTTTTTCCGCGCCCACGAGGGTACAAGGGAGTTTTTCCAATTAAAGGACAATCGAAACAGGATTGGTTTAATTATTTCAGAGTCGCCACTTGGGAGATTTAGGGTGTCCCAAGTCACCAATTTTAATCCCGAATCGAGGAAAAGAATGACTCTATATTACGGTCTGCGTACCAGAAATCCGGATAAGGAATTCTGTTAACCCGGGAGAAGGTGTTAGGCATTCCCGAATTCCGTGGTTCTAGCACGGTCGCTCAACTGTTATATTTGGCTTAATTATCTGATTTTGTACATGTTAAACCTATGTGCAAGTTTTAAACTCTTGACTGCTTTTATTATTATTGTTATTTTATCAAGAATTGTGAACATCGCTTAAAACACGTCTTTGGACTGCGTCACATGAAATGCACCCACAATCCGAAACATATTTAATTTGATGTTTTAGGATTTGGATTTGGGTCGCATGAAATGCACACCCGAGTTTAGGAAAATTAAATTATTAAAGACGCGCCTAAAGCGACTATCGCGTTATTATTTTGCGGAGGCCGTGAAATTCGCTAATCGACCCTCCTGAATTCTAAGTAATTTTAAACAAGTATTTACTGAGGGCCCCGCAATTTGTATTTTTTATTCGGCGAGGCTCATCTCATTCTTATTTTTTTAAAGAATTTGCAACGTCATGGAAATGCATCCCGGGCCACGCCACAATCAATGCGCCCGTGACTAGAGACATATTTCGACTCCGTTGAGATTTGGATTTGGGTCACATAAATGTGCACCCGAGTTTAGGGAGATAACATTATTAAAGGCGCGTCTAAAGCAACTAGCGCATTATTATTTTGGGGTAGGGCCGTGAAATTTACTAAACGGCCCGTCCCGGAATCTAAGTATTTAATACATATATTTTGCGAGGGCTCCGCAATTTGTACATTTTTATTTAGCGAAGCTCGTCTTTTTTTATTTATTTATTTATTATTACTTATTATTTATTTTTATATTTCTTTTATATATATATATATATATAAAAAAAAGACAAGGCTAAAATGACTACATTTCTTTGCTATTTCGCGAGGTCATGGATCGTAGATTAAACTTATTTGATGAAACGAGTATTTTTCCGCGGGATTAAATTACTACTATGATTTTAACACTGCTACTACATGTTCAAACAACTATTAAGACAAACATTGAGATAACAACAATCTGAGCGTGAAGAAACAAAATGCCGAATAACTACTTAACATGACGGAACAAAAGAAATACATTCCCGAACAAATTTCAATATCATACGGAGTTAATTAACAAGGAATAGCAACTTACAAACATCATGTGAATATGTCTCGCTCATTTGCATACTATTCGCATGAACTAGGATTGTATCTCAACGAACACATGTTCATGTTACTAAACAACAAATATGAAGGACATGGACAGAGATGACCTACTTGATATTATCGTCCGATGCGTTGGACCCGCGACGAAACCTCGGACAACAACCTCGACGTACTGGACCTCGACGAACGAAACGACCTCAAAAGAAACTGAAAGCTCGGCCCAAAAATGCTAACAACCTGCCATGTTCGCTGCTACTGGCTTTTCTCGACACAGCAGATCAGTGCGAAAGATGAAGCAAAAGGGGTCGAGGGACAGTGACGACTCGACGGGGGCTCCGGTGGTCGTTTGGCTTGAGGAAGGAGCAGCTATGGAGTGTCGTTTGTGCAGTGACGACGCAGCAACAATGGTGGGTCGTTTGTGCAGTGACGACGGGGTGCGAGGATGGTTTGACGTGAGGGAGTGGAGGTTTCACGTTATGGCGTCGGGGGGTGTGGTGGTGTTTGGACGATGGGAGGAGCTGGGCTGGTGGTTTTTGACGGGCAGCTGGGAAGGTCGTTGTCCGGTGCTGGGGGGGGGGGAAAGTCCAGTAGGGTTTTTTGGACTGGTTTTTTTGAAGAAGACCGAGGAACAGTGGTCCGTTTTTTCTTCGTAGGTTTTTCTCACCTTCTCCTTTAAGAAGAAAGAGGAACAGTAGTATATCTCCTTCTTCTGTTTTTTCCTTCTTTTTTTTTTTAAAATTTCCCCCAGTCCGTTTTTTTTGTTTTTTAGTCGGTTTTTCTTCTTCTCTTTTGAGAAGAAGATGTACAGTACTTTTTCTTTAAAAATTCCCCAAAAAAGTCCTCCTGCCCGTTCTTTTCTTTGTTTAAGATTTCCAAAGTCCCCTCTTTTTCAAATTCCAAGTCCTTTCGTTGGTCCCCCCTTTGAAAATGTCCAAGTCCGTGCATTTGTAGCTTTGGCCAAGAAAAATGAGCCCCACGTGTGGTGGGGTTCAAGGTTTATGTCCCCCACGCGTGGTGGGGTTCCCATGTGTCCTGGACACGGTTTATTATGGGTTAGGTCCGAAATTAGGCCTAAAACCGGGTAGTTTGAACCCGAATATTATTCTTCTGCCCGGCCCCGAGAAATAGGGACACGTTGCTTAACTAGTCCTATGTAAACAAAATAACTACCAAAAATAAGACTAGTATTTAAACAAAACTATATTGTTATTTTCTTAATATTTTCGAGATTAAAATAGCTACAAAATATTAATAAAACTATTTTTTGTAATTTTCGTTTTTTTTTAAATATTAAGATAAAATATGAAGTAATATTTTTTGTATTTTTCAAAGTTAAAATGACTAAAAACTATTTTTTTTTTAATTTTCGTTCTTTAATAAAGACAAAAATATGAAGTAATATTTTTTGTATTTTTCAAAATTATAATGACCGCAAACATTAATAGAACTATATATTTTTTTGTAATTTTCGAATTTATATAAAGTACCAAAATAAAGTACAATTTTTGTATTTTTCAAGTTTATGAGCGATACATAAACTAAAAGTTATATATATATATATATATATATATATATATATATATATATATATATATATATATATATATATATATATTTGAAATCTTTCTTTTTGCAACGAAATAAAGTAAAAATAGTTAAAATGGCTATACTAGTCCTAAATTAGATATTTAAGCTTAAGAACGTAAAAATTCCCGGGGAGGGTCAAAAATCACGTGCTTACAGCTGCCCCTCTTTGACTGGAAACACGAAGAGTTTTCCGACAAAGAACGACTAGACGTGTTTTTGACCCGACCATTACTTGGACGGACTACACTTAAGGAAAGGGAGGGAATGTGACCGAGCCCTGGTATCTGAGCTGCCTACATATCCTTGGTTATACAGGAATCAGGCCACGTGTAGTTCGGGAATGAGAGAGATAGTGAAGTGTACCGAGGTGAAGAGCCGATCGAGGTGCCGTTCCGTTGAGGTTCCGGTCCGCGGTCCTGTCATTACAACAAAAATGAAAACTGAAAAAGACTAACTAAGCCTATCAGCTACTAGTTACAAGGATTCCTATCTCTTAAGTCTTCTGAAACTTGGTCTTGAGTCTTGAATGGTGCTTCATGCAGACTTTGGATCTGAACCTTGATACTTGCTAGTTGTAGGTGCTAGTTCTTGAGCAGACCACATTTGTTTTCCACTTCCGTAATTTGGGTTCTTTTTCTTTTTTTCTTTTTTCTTCTTGTGACCAGCTTCTGTTGATCATCCCAGACTGTGGACTTGCATTCTTGGAGCGAGCTTCTTGTTGCTTCTATCTTGGATTGAGTGCTGGGGATTTTTGTTGTAACCTTCTGCTTTCCAGTGGGTCACTGCTTGATCTTGAAAAATGTTTCCCCATTCTACAAGCGGACTCCTGACTTCTTCGATCTTTGACATACCACAAACTTCGTTCTACAGGCTGGTCCCTGACAATCAAAACAAACAAAACAAACAAAATTTCCTAACCAGTTTGTACTGGGAAGATTTGTGAGTCGTTAGCAAAATTTGTAACTCACTTACACTATTGATGCAATGATGAGAGTAAACTAAAGACTAGGCTAGGATGTGCATCTCCTATGAGTAAAACCAAAACTCTTGCTAGCAAATGTGTCTGCTAAAATAAAAACCTCAATGACTCAAACTAGAAAGTGTGTCTTCTATGGTTGAATCGGAATGAGCTAAACTAGGAAGTGCGTCTCCTAAGGGTGAAAATTTCAGTGACTAGAACTAGGAAGTGCGTCTCCTATGAATAAAATCTCTATTAGGAAGTGCGTCTCCTACGGGTAAACTTCAAAAAACTGGACTAGGAATGGTGTCTCCTATGGTCGAACTTAAAATGAATCAAATTAGGAAGTGAGTCTCCTACTGGTGAAGCCTGCTTAGGAAGTGCGTCTCCTATTGGGAAAAACTGTTCTTAGGAAGTGCGTCTCCTACTGGTGAACTATTCTTAGGAAGTGCGTCTCCTACTGGTAAAACTTGCCTGGGAAGTGCGTCTCCTACTGGGTGCAATAAACTTAGGAAGTGCGTCTCCTACTGGTGAAACTTTTTAGGAAGTGCGTCTCCTACTGGTACAATGGATTTAGGAAGTGCGTCTCCTACTAGTAAAACTTAACTTAGGAAGTGCGTCTCCTATCGATGAAACTTAACTTAGGAAGTGCGTCTCCTATCGGTGAAATATTTTTAGGAAGTGTGTCTCCTATTGGCGAAACTGAACTTAGGAAGTGCGTCTCCTATTGGGTACAATAAACTTTAGGAAGTGCGTCTCCTATTGGTAGAACTAAACTTAGGAAGTGCGTCTCCTATTGGTGAAACTGCTTAGGAAGTGCGTCTCCTACTGGTGAGATATTTTTAGGAAGTGCGTCTCCTATTGGTGAAACTGAACTTAGGAAGTGCGTCTCCTATGGTAAAACTGAACTTGGGAAGTGCGTCTCCTATCGGTGAAACTGAAACAAACCTATGAGGAAATGCGTCTCCTATGGATGAAACTAAAACTTAGGAGGAAATGCATCTCCTATGGGTAAAGAAAGACTAAATGACTGAATGTATGTCTCTGTTATCTGGGCGGGCTCCCAATTTCAACACTCGAAATAAAAAGACTGAATGTATGCCTCTATTATCTGGGCGGGCTCCCAATTTCAACACTTGAAATAAAAAGACTAAATGTATGCCTCTGTTATCTGGGCGGGCTCCCAATTTCAGCACTTAAAAATAAAAAGACGGAATGTATGCCTCTATTATCTGGGCGGGCTCCCAACTTCAACACTTAGAAGTAAAGTGAAATGTATTCCTCTCGTTATACAGGTGGGTGCCTGGCTACATGAAATGCAAATACTGAAATGTATTCCTCTCGTTATTCAGGTGGGCGCCTGGTGGTAAAGATATGAAAAATGATATGCCCGCATTATACTGGTGGGTGACCTAGAACAGAAATGAAGAAACAGAAATGTATTCCCGCATTATACTGGTGGGTGACCTAGAACAGAAATGAAAAGACAAAAATGTATTCCTCTCGTTATTCAGGTGGGTGCCTGTCTTCAACAATAACTTTGAAAATAAGATCCTATTTGAGGGCGGATGAACCCGACATATCCTATTTGAGGGCGGATGAACCCAACATATCCTATTTGAGGGCGGATGAACCCGACAGATTCTATTTGAGGGCGGATGAACCCGACATATCCTATTTGAGGGCGGATGAACCCAACATATCCTATTTGAGGGCGGATGAACCCGACAGATTCTATTTGAGGGCGGATGAACCCGACAGATCCTATTTGAGGGCGGATGAACCCGACATATCCTATTTGAGGGCGGATGAACCCGACATATCCTATTTGAGGGCGGATGAACCCAACATATCCTATTTGAGGGCGGATGAACCCAACATATCCTATTTGAGGGCGGATGAACCCAACATATCCTATTTGAGGGCGGATGAACCCAACATATCCTATTTGAGGGCGGATGAACCCAACATATCCTATTTGAGGGCGGATGAACCCAACATATCCTATTTGAGGGCGGATGAACCCGACAGATCCTATTTGAGGGCGGATGAACCCAAAATATCTTTAAGACTTGAAAATGTCTTACCTCGAATACTTGCTGGGGATTGGGATGAATTTTCCTTTTCTACCTTCCCCAAATTTTTATTATTATTCTTTTTTTTATTCCTTTTTTGTTTTGTTTTTGCATAGCTTCTTCCTTCAAAGACTACCTCCCTTGATTTACTTACCTGTTGGGGGGTAAAATGTTATCAGCTGGGGGTACCTGACTTCCAGAAAATTTTCTAAATGGAAGGAAAATTTTCTGCCCCAGTTTGATAATATCCCTTGTGGCACGCAGTTCTGGCATCAATGCCATTTCCTTTACCTGTTTCAAATCAAACAAAATTGTTAGTTTAAAACATGGTGGTTGGTTGTGATACTCCTACTGGGATGGCTTTCCCCTTTCTTCTTCCTTGCTCTGCGTTCAACAACTTGTTGGGGATGATCTTATGTGCTGGGGATAATCCCTTCCTGCTGGGGGATATCCCTCTTCTTTTGTGGCATAGCTTGGAAACTGGCATTTCCCCGACCTTTTAGTCTAGTATGGATCTCGCTAAATCACGCTCACCGCTTTCCTTGCTTTGTTCATGGGCCTTGGCCTTGAGGTTTATAACTTTTGTTTTGGCAAGGATATCTCTCTTGACGCTTGTCAATCCTTTTGTCAATTCCCTTTGCTGGGGATATCTTTTTGACACTGGCCTCGCGCTTGTTCCTTGCTGACTATACCATTTGGATATACTAGTCAGATCTCATCTCGGAAAGCTGATGGCCTAATTGAGGTCATTTCATACTTGTTCTGACCAGACAGACTCTATTGGGGATTTTTCGGAGAAAGATAAAATGGAACAGAATATAAAGATAAAGGGAAAAAAAACGTGACTCTTTAACAAAAGAAACTATAAATAAAAACCCTATCAAATGCAGATACCGACTCTAATGGCCATGACATGCGTATGTGGCTTATCCTCTACCGTCAATCATCTTTCAAAATCTTCAATTGGCGATTCCCCATCTGATTCTCAATCTTATTCGACTTGTAGTGCCCGGAGGGTTTTCACTATCAAGTCTCTCTCATTTTTTGGCTTTTCTCTCAGCTTTCATCGCCTTATGGTGCCTGTGAAGGTTTTCACCGATAAGACTCTCTCATTTGGAGTGTTGCCGGCATGACTCTTTCTTTTGGAGAGTAGAGTCCTTTCTGCTGTGGAACAGAACGTCATGTTCGCCGGTAAGACAACATTTGTCTGACTTGGCATCTTTTGAAGACTGATCAGAAGGTCTTTCTTGGACCGTAATGTGGGTTTTGGATAGGGCTAGAAAGAAAAGGGTATTAGAGGCTCAAAAATGCATTAATTTTGGGTTATTAATTACAACTTTCGGAATTAGACTTATTTACAACAAACGCAACCTTTGCCCCAGTTTCTCTCTTGGGGATATTTTAATTGATTTTTTTTCTTTTTCAAAACTATGACCGAGCCGTGAAGCGCCTACGTATCCTCTTTGAGGAATCAGGTCAAACGTAGTTCCCAATTCCTTTTTTTCATTTGACTTTCCCTTTTTTGCTTTTTGTTATCATTTTTCTTTTCTCTTTTTCTTTTCTCATTTTCTTTCGTCGTTTTTTTTTCTCTTTTTCTTTCATTCTTCTTTTCCTATTTTGTTGTTTTCTTTTCTTTCTTTTCTCTTACCCGCCATGCTTGCGTATTTTATTCGTTGCTACTAACTCCGAACGAGGGGTATGAAAGAAAATAAATAAGGCTCAAAAGGGGTAACGAAGGATAAAGTGTTTGGGTAGCAGAACAAAATGCCTTCGTCATTCCAGTCTTCAAAACATGCCAAGTGCAAACAACACACTTTAAATTTGTAGTCTCTTCTGATGGTGCTGGACTTGACAATTATGTTAAACATTTTATTTTTCCTTTGTCATTTCTAAGCACCGTTGGGCGACACTCCCATTATCATGACCGACCCTCATGCCAATTTTGCGAACTTTGCTTTTAACGGTTTTCTTTGTGCTTAACTTGCCCCAGTTCCACATGACTCGGGCTTCAAATAATCCCAAACCGTTCTTATTTCCTTTAAATGGTTTGGTCGCCTTTCTGGGATTTTATGATTAACTTTAAAGACTAGGCCCAAAGTGTGTGCGCATGTCATGTTCCTAGAATCGGCATTGAATCAAAAAATGATAAAAGAACTAAACAAAAAGATGACTGGAGATAAATAGAGGACCGATTTTTTTATTAGATTACCGGTGAAATGGTTTGAAGAAATAAAAACAAACCGAAACAACCAGAATAAAATCCTAACACAGACTTGACAAAACTTAAACAAACTGATATGACAAAAGGAAAAGATAAGAAGGTTTGACACAGGACAAAATCCACATTACAACCTTAATAATCCGGACAACAGAAATGACAACAAAATAAGCCACCAACTGCTTCTTTCTTGTTAACCAAGGAACGGAGCGTCCTCCCATTTTATCAAACTTGGCATCGTAGCCACTGAGCTTTGCATTAGTATTGAAATGACTTCAATATCATTACCCTTAGTCAACAAGTTCCCAATAGGACTCGAATGCTTCTGTCATCAGGCCTGATCCCCGCAGAGTGTGCATCATGAGGTGCAAGTAAAGGATTCCGGGTGTCATTGTCCGGCTTACCACAAACCAACCACCTTAACTTATTTGCAAAACAAACAGGTTAGAATGGACTCAGTCGGTCCTCATTATTAACAACATCTTTTTTCTTTTTCTTTTTCGATGTTCTTCTTTTTTTTCTTTTTTTTTCGCTTTTTCTTTTTCATTCTTTTTTTCATTCTTTTTTCATTTCTTTTTTTCATTTCTTTTTTCATTTCTTTTTTCATTTCTTTTTTTCATTTCTTTTTTTTGTTGTGGTCGAATCTTATGGAGATTGCCTACGTATCATGACCCCGCATGAATCAGACCTTGCGTAGTTCGGCCAAATAAACGATAAATAATAATAAAACATTTTTTTTTGAATTTTCAATTTCATAATAAAACAAACTTGATTACAAAAGTTTAAACACTAACAATACTAACAGATTTTGACAAAAGACAACAAACGGTCTCGAAAATCAAATAACCCGCATACTCTAAAATATTATAAACTCAAAACAAAAGGCCAGCTCCCTTTCTCCGTTTGACAAATGAAACCAAACGGTCATTTTTGCAAATATGGCCCCTGGCAAACTTCACATGAATTTTGAGGCTGGGGAGGATTATTTTGACACTTTACAAGCTTGTCCATTCTTTTACGAAAATAACCTTTCGACAACTGAAAGATTCTCTAAGGCTATTTCGGCAAGAACGGTTTAAGACGCGGCCGAAGCTGGCTCGGCTCATTATGACAAAATTCAAACGGTATTCACCTGACCGCCGACTCTTTGTTTTTTTTCTTTTCAAATTTCAATAAGAACCTGGTGTTGCAAACACGGCCCTTCAGCGCCTCGGGGACGAAGATTTTTAAGGCTGTGTGGGTCCATATCTCAGAATGACCCAAAGGTGGCTGTTTATGCAAAGTCAGCCTTCCGGCGTCCCTTTCGGGAACATTCGGCTATTTATGACAAACAGCATCTCCTGACTTAGTTATGGCTCTTTTATTGTTTTTTTCAAAAATAGGAAACTCAATATTGCAAACACGGCCTGTCAACGTCTCGGGGACGAAGAGTTTTAGGCTGTGGGGGTCAAATGGACCAAGTCTTAAAAATGACCCAAAAGTGGCTGTTTATGCAAAGTCAGCCTTCCGGCGTCCCTTTCGGGAACATTCGGCTATGTCTTGATAAAACAGCATCACCCGACTTCTTTATGAAACTTGACATATTTGCTATTTTTTGTAAAAGGGGAAGTTGGACATCACCCGACTTATTTATGAATAAAAACTTGACATGTTTTTTTTTATTATTATTATTTGTTTTTGGCTTTTTTAGCAAAAAGGAGGTTGGACCCGATGAGGGTTGCCTACGTATCTCACATCCGGTGAGAATCAAACTCGCGTAGTTCGGGCAAATAAGAATAAGTAGGCAAATAATGATAAGCAGATGAACTAACTTTTTTTGAATTTTCGTTTAAAAGAACTACCTTAAAAGCAGCAAGGAAATATTATTTTTTGATTGATTTTCTTTTTTAAAAAAACACTTCTAAGATATATATTTTTGAATTTTCATTTGCTCTTTTTCTTTATTCTGGAGAAGAAGAAGAAAATATTTTTCGGAATTTTGCTTTTAATAAAAGAAATGCTTCTCAAAATGTTTTTTTTTTGAATTTTGAATTTTCTTTTCAATTTCGAAAAAAAAAATCAAAATATTTTCGGATTTTTTTTCTATTTTATCTTTTTGAATTTTGAACTTTCTTTTGAATTTTTTTTTTGGATTATGTATATACTTATTTTTGGAACAAATAATAAAATCACATTCAACGCCGGGCTCTTTTTATTTTTTTGGCATTTTCATAGACAACCAAAATAAGAAAAAAAATATTTTAAACAACCAGATTCATTTTGATTTTCATTTAATGGCACAACAAACCATTTTCTTTTTTTTGAAAAAAAACAAGACAGAACAATGATGATTTTTTCTTCTATTTTTCTTTGCCTTTAATATAACAAACAAATAAGACCTTTTTTCATTTTCTCAAAATTTCGGCAGAGTTTCGAACACTACTTGGACATTTGTTTTTTTTTCTTTCTAAAAATAAGTAGTTATATCTCTACACTGCCATTTCCTCATCTTTTCACGATTTTCTAATTTGTGGAAAATGATGACAACATACAAAATCTTTTGAATTTTCATGCCTTGTTTTTATATGTATTTTTATTTTTTTATATTTATTGTTATTTTCAAAATGTGGCATGGGAAACATAAGGATTTCCAAGACATCTTGGATTTCGCAAATGTTCCCCATGCGCTTTTTTCCAACATATGAAGCGTGGGGGACATATGGGAATTCCAAGACTTCTTGGATTCCACAAATGTTCCCCATGTGTTTTCCCAAAAAGCAAGCGTGGGGGACATAGGGAATTCCAAGGCTTCTTGGATTCCACAAATGTTCCCCATGCTTTGATTAAAATAACATCATGCTGGAAATGACCAAATGACCCATTCGCCCTTGACTGAATACAACATGTAGCACATAGGATGCCATAAGATGGTCTATTATTTTCAGGTTGCTTGTCCTAGACGGACCCAACCCCTATGTTGAGTCCCCTAAGTCAAATGCACATGATGCAAATAAACGTTCCTACTAGGGATCCGGCATGTGGCTTTGTTATACTAGGTTCAAAAACCTGGGTCGGTGTTCTAGACAGTGTACCCGAGCGGACAACTCGAGCTGAGGAAGGAGCTCCTTTCCGGGAACCAAAAGGCCAGCCGGCTTAGAAACTTTCCGAGCCTCTTTTATTCAGGGTATGACACTAACAGAATAGGGAGTCTCAACCAGTAAGCACATCCCCGGAGGTAAGAAGAGAAGGGTTTCGGCACAGTTTATATACAGTTCAAATAATATCAAAGCGGTAAAAGCAGCATTTAGCACATTAGGCTCAAAACATGTAATAATCAGATAATAAATAAAGCCAAATAATAACAATTATTCTAAGCTCGAATTCTTAACCCTGAACCAATGGTTCTCGGTTTTTCTTCCCCAGCAGAGTCGCCAGAGCTGTCACACCTCCTTTTTCCGCGCCCGCGAGGGTACAAGAGAGTTTTTCCAATTAAAGGACAATCGAAACGGGATTTATTTATTTATTTCAGAGTCGCCACTTGGGAGATTTAGGGTGTCCCAAGTCACCAATTTTAATCCCGAATCGAGGAAAAGAATGACTCTATATTACGGTCTGCGTACCAGAAATCCGGATAAGGAATTCTGTTAACCCGGGAGAAGGTGTTAGGCATTCCCGAATTCCGTGGTTCTAGCACGGTCGCTCAACTGTTATATTTGGCTTAATTATCTGATTTTGTACATGTTAAACCTATGTGCAAGTTTTAAACTCTTGACTGCTTTTATTATTATTGTTATTTTATCAAGAATTGTGAACATCGCTTAAAACACGTCTTTGGACTGCGTCACATGAAATGCACCCACAATCCGAAACATATTTTATTTGATGTTTTAGGATTTGGATTTGGGTCGCATGAAATGCACACCCGAGTTTAGGAAAATTAAATTATTAAAGACGCGCCTAAAGCGACTATCGCGTTATTATTTTGCGGAGGCCGTGAAATTCGCTAATCGACCCTCCTGAATTCTAAGTAATTTTAAACAAGTATTTACTGAGGGCCCCGCAGTTTGTATTTTTTATTCGGCGAGGCTCATCTCATTCTTATTTTTTTAAAGAATTTGCAACGTCATGGAAATGCATCCCGGGCCACGCCACAATCAATGCGCCCGTGACTAGAGACATATTTCGACTCCGTTGAGATTTGGATTTGGGTCACATAAATGTGCACCCGAGTTTAGGGAGATAACATTATTAAAGGCGCGTCTAAAGCAACTAGCGCATTATTATTTTGGGGTAGGGCCGTGAAATTTACTAAACGGCCTGTCCCGGAATCTAAGTATTTAATACATATATTTTGCGAGGGCTCCGCAATTTGTACATTTTTATTTAGCGAAGCTCGTCTTTTTTTTTATTATTATTTATTATTATTTATTATTTATTTTTATATTTCTTTTATATATATATATATAAAAAAAAGACAAGGCTAAAATGACTACATTTCTTTGCTATTTCGCGAGGTCATGGATCGTAGATTAAACTTATTTGATGAAACGAGTATTTTTCCGCGGGATTAAATTACTACTATGATTTTAACACTGCTACTACATGTTCAAACAACTATTAAGACAAACATTGAGATAACAACAATCTGAGCGTGAAGAAACAAAATGCCGAATAACTACTTAACATGACGGAACAAAAGAAATACATTCCCGAACAAATTTCAATATCATACGGAGTTAATTAACAAGGAATAGCAACTTACAAACATCATGTGAATATGTCTCGCTCATTTGCATACTATTCGCATGAACTAGGATTGTATCTCAACGAACACATGTTCATGTTACTAAACAACAAATATGAAGGACATGGACAGAGATGACCTACTTGATATTATCGTCCGATGCGTTGGACCCGCGACGAAACCTCGGACAACAACCTCGACGTACTGGACCTCGACGAACGAAACGACCTCAAAAGAAACTGAAAGCTCGGCCCGAAAATGCTAACAACCTGCCATGTTCGCTGCTACTGGCTTTTCTCGACACAGCAGATCAGTGCGAAAGATGAAGCAAAAGGGGTCGAGGGACAGTGACGACTCGACGGGGGCTCCGGTGGTCGTTTGGCTTGAGGAAGGAGCAGCTATGGAGTGTCGTTTGTGCAGTGACGACGCAGCAACAATGGTGGGTCGTTTGTGCAGTGACGACGGGGTGCGAGGATGGTTTGACGTGAGGGAGTGGAGGTTTCACGTTATGGCGTCGGGGGGTGTGGTGGTGTTTGGACGATGGGAGGAGCTGGGCTGGTGGTTTTTGACGGGCAGCTGGGAAGGTCGTCGTCCGGTGCTGGGGGGGGGGAAAGTCCAGTAGGGTTTTTTGGACTGGTTTTTTTGAAGAAGACCGAGGAACAGTGGTCCGTTTCTTCTTCGTAGGTTTTTCTCACCTTCTCCTTTAAGAAGAAAGAGGAACAGTAGTATATCTCCTTCTTCTGTTTTTTCCTTTTTTTTAAAAAAAATTTCCCCCAGTCCGTTTTTTTTGTTTTTCAGTCGGTTTTTCTTCTTCTCTTTTGAGAAGAAGATGTACAGTACTTTTTCTTTAAAAATTCCCCAAAAAAGTCCTCCTGCCCATTCTTTTCTTTGTTTAAGATTTCCAAAGTCCCCTCTTTTTCAAATTCCAAGTCCTTTCGTTGGTCCCCCCTTTGAAAATGTCCAAGTCCGTGCATTTGTAGCTTTGGCCAAGAAAAATGAGCCCCACGTGTGGTGGGGTTCAAGGTTTATGTCCCCCACGCGTGGTGGGGTTTCCCATGTGTCCTGGACACGGTTTATTATGGGTTAGGTCCGAAATTAGGCCTAAAACCGGGTAGTTTGAACCCGAATATTATTCTTTTGCCCGGCCCGAGAAATAGGAACACGTTGCTTAACTAGTCCTATGTAAACAAAATAACTACCAAAAATAAGACTAGTATTTAAACAAAACTATATTGTTATTTTCTTAATATTTTCGAGATTAAAATAGCTACAAAATATTAATAAAACTATTTTTTGTAATTTTCGTTTTTTTTTAAATATTAAGATAAAATATGAAGTAATATTTTTTGTATTTTTCAAAGTTAAAATGACTAAAAACTATTTTTTTTAATTTTCGTTCTTTAATAAAGACAAAAATATGAAGTAATATTTTTTGTATTTTTCAAAATTATAATGACCGCAAACATTAATAGAACTATATATTTTTTTTGTAATTTTCGAATTTATATAAAGTACCAAAATAAAGTACAATTTTTGTATTTTTCAAGTTTATGAGCGATACATAAACTAAAAGTTATATATATATATATATATTTTTGAAATCTTTATATATATATATATATTTTTTGAAATCTTTCTTTTTGCAACGAAATAAAGTAAAATAGTTAAAATAGCTATATTAGTCCTAAGTTAAATATTTAAGCTTAAGAACGTAAAAATTCCCGGGGAGGGTCAAAAATCACGTGCTTACAACCCGGTCAACTTTGGTCGCCAATTTTAAATATTATTTATTTATATTTTATAAAATATTTTAAATAATAATATAATTATTAAAACGTTATAAATGGGTCCCACATTAGCGATCAAAGTTGGTCGCTAATTTCAATATTTCTTTGACCAAGCAAGTTTGACCAGCCCAGTCAACATGTTGACCACTTTACCGATCAAAAAACGACCAACCTTGGTCGATAAATTATTTAATAATTTTCTCCACATTAGCAATCAACATTGGCTGTTTTTCTTGACCAACCAACTTTGATCGCAAATTTTTGGTCGGTAATTCCGAGATTTCTTGTAGTGTTTCTAGCACATTAATTGTAGAGTCATAACAGAAGAAAAATTGTTCGTCTTATGCGAATTTATTATTTAATTTATTAATTAATTGTGCGGATTCATCGCACAAGTCTGAAGAGCATGACAAGGTTAAAATTATCAGTGGAGTTGGACAATATTTGAGGATTCTCATTCAGTAAAAAGAGAAGATTACCAAAATTTTGTAATGGCCTTTTCCCTAACAGCTTGTTTGGATGGTTGTTATCAATTGTATTGTATTGCATTGTTACTTTAAATACAATATTTGTTTTGATTATTACTTAAATTTTATTGTATCATATCGTTAAATCAGTCGTTACATAACGACGAAATGTGCCACTTTATGTAACGACCGATTTGGTGTGGTCATGTTGTTACCTTATCTTTATCTTTCAATCTCACCCTTCATTATTATTAAATAATGTTATTTTATCATTTACCTATCTTTTTATATAATAATTTTCTCTGCATCATAATTTTTCTTTATAATATTGCAAGTTTATTCTTCGTATTGCTAGTGCATGATATCATGAAACGATGACAAACGACACAATCAATCCAAACATTGTATTTATCAAATGATACAGTACAATACGATACATTATAAAACAATACTAACAACCATCCAAACAAGCTGTAAGAGACCGGTTCCAATGAGTATATCACAAGTTAAAAATAAGTTGCTCAAGTTGAATCACGTTTAGATGAAGAAATAAAACAGTTGAATTACGTCCGTCAAATAAATATTATGCGTTAACTAAATCCTTAATCTAAGTGGGCATTTGGACAAAAGAATTGTGAAATTATGGAAAAAAGTGTTGAAAAAGAAAATACAAGTGAAAATAATTTTTGAAAATCAGAGTTGTGTTTGGACATGAATATAATTTGGAGCTATTTTTAAATTTTGTGAATAATTGAAGTGAAAATTCTGAAATATTTGAACTTTTTCAAATTTCAAAGATTCTAAAATTCAACTTAAATGAAATTTAAAATTTTTATGACAAACACTGAGTCCGAAAAAAATTTAAAAAATTTGAGAAAAGGAGGAATTTTTTTTATGGCCAAACGGGCCTAAGTTTTTTAAAACGGAGAAACGGAAAGTAAAAAAAAAAAAAAAAAAACAGGAGTTCATATGTTGAATCTTTTTACTGTCAAAATTTACATTCACCAAAATTACTGCTCCAGAGAAACTCCAAATGTCTATGCAAATTATATCAAGCCAGCTTCATGTTACTTGTTTATCTTTTAAGACAGAGGTGAGTCTAGAATTTATTAAAACCTATTATATTTTAAATTTATGGGGTTCATTTTTACTAATTATTGTAATTTTAGTGAATCTTCACACTTAAATTTATATCAGCATCGAAAGTAGAGGATTCATCTAACCCGGTGGTTTTGAGCTGCATCCACCCTGTTTTAAGATTCTCATAATCAAATTCACATAAAACTCGTTACTAATACCAGACCATGCACCGGAGAAATCTTTGCCCGAGGAAGAAGAAGATAAACCGAAACAAAAATTCCCTCATTACACCTCCAAGACGACAAAGACGAAAAAAAAAGAAAGAAAAGAAGAAGAAGTAAATATACACCTCTATTAATCCGATTGTCTAATCTTTTATCTTTCATTTGCATTGAACAAGAAACCAACACATAATTTTACAGTCGTACGTGCTCTACCTAGTTTGAAAATGGAGATGAAGCGTCAAACTCCATTACCCCTACAATCATTGGGAACTGGGAACGGTAACAGAAGCTGATTCGAGAAGTTTTTGGGCCAAAGAGAGTTGATCCATCAAATGGATGACACGTGTCCTGTAAGTTCGAGCCTCATTAACAGCCTCGGCCTCAAGTTCACCGAGCTGAGAGCAAAGGCGCTCTTCCGCCTCCTCCGCCACCCTCAGCCTTTCCCATGTTTTCTGCAATTCCTGCTTCATTTTCTCTTCTCTCTCAATGCTCTTTTTCAATTCTTTCTCCAACTCTTCATTTCTTCTCCTGAGTATCTCACTCTCCGGCACGGCGGAGATCTCACGGCGATGGGGCTTTGTTTGTTTAGAAGGCACAGCAATTGTCGAAAACATTTTAATGGAATTAGTTGAGAAAATAGTGGAAGCAAAAATAGCGATTGTGATTGAGCTTATAAGAAAGGAAGAAAATGCAGGAAACTGATTTGTGGTTTTACGCTGATATGAAAACCGTTTAGTTGGAGGAGTACTTATAGACCCAAGATTAACATGTCCAGGTTCAATGTATCTAATTCCAGTCGTTTGCGTTGATATTTTTGTACTACTACAATTATTGATTCAGCTAAATTTATTTTTTATTTTTTTTGTAATTCAGGGGCTTATTACGCAATCAGAGAGCAGATAGTTTTCGTCTTCTTTTAATTAAGCACCAGTGCACGTTAGCCATCTCCCAGGCCCTAGCGTCTCATGAGTAGTTTTTTCACCTATGGTATTTGTTTTGGACTCGACTAATTCGGATTCACGTAGAAATTTTATTTATAAGAATAAAATGCTCTCTTTGATGAGTTTATTTTCAGAATTCGAATCCTAAGGCTTAAAATGATAGAAGGGTACTCGTTTGGTATGAGGGATAAGGGATAATTAATCTCAAGATGTAATTTGAAATGAATTTATCTCACGTTTGATTGTGATAAGTATTCCGGAATTGTAGTGGTTTTTTATCATCATAAAAAAATAAAATAACTAATTCCAAATAATTAATCATGGAATAATTTGTTTTCCAACCAAACGACGTTGAAAGTATAAAATGAGTTTTTCAATATAGTGCGTCATTGGATACGAAATTAGCAGCAAAATAGTGCAGGGGACCAACCTGACCTTGAATTTGTGGACTAGATTAATTATTGTGTGTCAGTTTTGATTTGTGATTTTGAGAAGCGGCCGCGCTGTATATGAAACGGTGACGGCACAGCTTCTTTGTATTATTATTCAACCATCCTTCCAATTGGGGAAGACGTAAAACCTGTCCTTGCATTATTTCCTCTTTTTCCTAATTTCTTTTATTTTTTGTACTTCAAGAAGAATAACCAAATAAGAACAACTAAAATAGCAATTTCTAGGAGCTTTGATTTCCTTTTCGAATCATCCCTTTCTGTTTTTGTTGGATTGTTTTATCTTTATTACTCCCTCCGTTTAAACTATATTAAAAATACGTTTCCACTTTTACTTGTTCATTTTAGCAAATCAAGAGAAAGATAATTTTTTTTCTTATTTTACCCTTATTATTAATTACTCATTTCTAAAATTATTTTCCATGACTTTTTGAAATGCTATCATTATTAGAGGTTATATGGTAAAATATTTATTATAATTATTATTTCTTAAATGGCGTAAAAAGTCCAAA
The DNA here is from genome assembly GCF_000393655.2 of Nicotiana sylvestris. Classification (NCBI taxonomy): domain Eukaryota; kingdom Viridiplantae; phylum Streptophyta; class Magnoliopsida; order Solanales; family Solanaceae; genus Nicotiana; species Nicotiana sylvestris. Next base: position 153,190,330 of record NC_091059.1, read on the forward strand.
GTAAACAAGTAAAAGTAAACAAAGGGAGTATTTTTTATTATCATTATTTGTCGTCAACATACTATTTTATGGGATTTTTACCTTCCTATACACTATTTGAAATCTTATTACCCTCCCTACTCAAGTTTCAATTTATACATGATCATATACAATTTACCAATTATATACAAATAAGTCTTAAATTAGTATCCCTTTATATATATATTAGAAATTGAATAAGGAATATCAGTTATTTCCTTATCCCTTTATACTAAGGGTGTTAAACGGGCCGGGTCAGCCTGGTTCCGGACCCAGATCGGTTAAAATCGGAACCGGCCCGGACCGGTAGAATGGGCTGGGTTAAAGGTGTAGGGGGTTTGGTCCATTCACATTTTGACCACCGGTTAACCGGACCGGTCAAATCCGGTCAACGAACAACACTGTTCATCCGGTTACCAGACCGGTTTAAAGGTAACAATTTTTTTTTTTTTTTTTAAAATACGGGCTCAGATTCTGACCGTTGGCAACGGTCCATTTCACATTATGGCCGTTGCCCGACGGCTTAATTGCATTTTTAGCCCATTTTTGGGTTTTCTTTAAAAACAATTAACCCCCCTTTGAAAAACTATAAATCCCCCCCCCCTCTTCCTCATTTCTTCACTCATCTCTCAATTCTCATTTCTCAATCTCAATTCTCAAATCTCAATTCAAGTTAAATCATGCCTTATACTTCTAGAGTGCGCTCATATGTTTGGGAACACTTTGAGGTGGTAGAAGAAAATGAAGAAGTTCAGAAAGTAAAGTGCAAGAACTGTGGTCAAGTCTAAATCTTCGTTGCATATAAAGTATTGTCTTGAGCGTCCTCCGAAAATTCGTATTTAAGTTGATTTGAGACAATTTGTGTTATTTTAAAATTATTAGACGTATTTATGCTTAATGTTTTAGTTTGTTAGATTAATTTGAAGTATTATTAATTTATTATGCATGAAAATTTAGTTTTACTATTTTTTGTTAATTTACTTTTTAAATGCAAACTTCAATTTTGTAATTTTGAAATAAATGTAGCACTTGCAATTTATAAGTGCAATTTTTTCTCATCTTCCTTGTATTCTTTATATTTTTACTTTGTATAAATATAACTTACAATAGTTATACAAAATACAAAAAAAAATTAAAAAATACACTAAACCCGGCCTGGCCCCGCTCGCTCAACCCGTAACCCTTACGGTTTAATTTTTATCTGGATGAACCTGAACCTGTTAAACCTGGTAAGCCCTAACCCGTAACCGGCCCAGACTATAACCCGTACGGGTACAAAAAATCCCTACCCAGCCCGGGACGGCCCACCCGTTAAACACCCTTACTTTATACTTGCCCACTCTCTCTCTCTCTCTCTCTCTCTCTCTCTCTCTCTCTCTCTCTCTCTCTCTCCGTCTCTCTCTATCTCTGTCTTCTTTCTCTACTCTCCTTCTCTGTTTCTTTTTTCCAATTTTTCTTCATTTGATGTTCTCTATTTTTTTATGCTTTCTTGTTGTATAGAGTTTTAATGGAATTCATCAATGGATTTCAATCATTTTAACTTAGTAATTTTCTTTCATATTGCACAATTGGTGTTCAAATTGAAATTGTCAATCAATAAATTTTTAAGGTGTTTGACTCTCCACCATTGACATCCATTAAAAAATTTTGAAGCTTTGAATTCGAATTTAGGTTTTCAAAAAAATTATTTGTTTGGATTGGATGTTGTTGCAAATAATTGGGAAAATTGCTTGGAGTTTATATCTCACTTTTGAGGGTATTTGGTGAAGATTAGACTAGGTTTTGGCTAAATTTTAGATTGAAACTTGAAGAAGAAGAAGAAGAAGAAGACATGACATACAATATACTTACGAAATTGTAGTAAAGTTGTAGTATAATTGTATGTAAATTGTATTCTGTTATAGTTTTATATTTTTTTTATTTAAATGTTGTATGAAAGTTGAACAATATATAGTTGTATAATGTATGAATCATTATATAAAATTTATATTTAATTTATCAATACAATCTTTTTACATAAAGTTATTGATATGTATCAACATTGTATTATGAGAGTAAGTTTTGATTGGAATTTTAGAGAGGAAGAAGCACTTACAGATAAAATATATACAAATCAGACACAAAATATATACAAAGACATATTGTATAAAATTTATATTTAAGTTGTATGAGATTGTAGTTGTGTATAACTTGGTAGAAATAATATATGAAAATTGTAGATAAGTTGTATAATATATAATTAGTTGTATGAATTTATTTTTACTATGTATAAATCAGATACAAAATATACAAAAGACATATTGTATAAAATTTGTATAATTGTATTGAAGTTGGATGATATTGTAGTTGTATTTAACTGGATAGTAAGTGTATATTTTCCATCTATTAGCTTTTTGATTCTTTTTCTTTCTTATTAATTCATTTTATGGCGAGTTTGTGTTATTTTTCGTGGATGGTTTGGTGAAATGTTAATTGAGAATGATCTGTTTGCCTTTTTCTCTCAATTAATTGGTTTTTTATCTTCCCAGTTATTGCTTCTTTAATATGCAATTAAATAAAGTAATGAAAAGTTGTAACTGTTGTCAATTTTTTTCGCAGATGTACACAAAGAGATGTAATTGTTATCAATAACTTATTACTATTAATTGGTTAAATTTTCTGACTTCTCATTTTAAAGTGCAGCTTCGATAGCATGCACACCTATTTTAACAAACTGTAGACCGCTTCTGTTGTTTCTATAATTCTTAAAAGCTTAAATTATATTGGATTCTTCTTAGATATATACATATATAGATAATACATATACATATTTATATCTGAATATATTAATTTATAAACTACAAAAAAATTAAAGATGAGGCTTATGCCCCGCCCCAACTTTTGATATTTTTTTTCTGTTCTTACAAATATTATCTTAAAGATAAAAAAAAAAAAGAAGAAGACCGAAACAGTTAGCAAACAGAAGTCCGTAAATATAAGTTAGATCTGGAGAGAAGAGGGGAGAGAGGAGAGAAAAAAAAAAAGAAAAATGGTATAATTAAATCACTTGATTGAAGGCACTAATAATGGATTGAGAGCCTTTTAAGATGGATTGTATATATTTTGTAGCTAAAATATGTTTAGGTTGGATAAATACAAAAACTTAGACATTTTTCGTAATAAGGTTTCAAATAGTGTATAGGAACAAGAAAATCCCTCATTTTATTTGACGCTAGATGGGGAAAATATAGACGATGTTAGAAAATATTTACGAATTTCAAAATTAGATTGAAATCAAATTTGGACTTTATGACCAACTTTGCGAGTTTGATTTTTTGAAAATAAAGTTGGATTAAGTTTTATCACTAAGATAATTATCTTTAGGTTATTATACCCCTCCTTTTTATCATTTTTTTGTTATTAATTATTTTTTGGTTTGTTGTATAATTTGACGCCCTGTAACAGAAAAAAATAAAAGTTAGGCATGAGTCCATATGTCCATAATAATTTAAGAAACTGAGATCTCCTGTTGTCTGAATTCTAACTAGGGGTGTTAATAGTTCTGTTCGGTCGGTTATTTATAAAATTTGTATAATATTAGTTTTCGGTTACTCTACTTTGTATAACTAAAATTAGACATTTTAAATCATTCCAATCATCTCGATTTCTCTTCGATATCAATATGGTTATTAATTCTCGATTTTTCAAAACGTCATGTAAGAGTTGCTAGTAAAAGTAATTAAGAACGCTATAATATACGTACTTTAATGGGACTTTGTCAACTCTCTAGATGTTTTAATGTTTAAAAGATGATGAATTGAGGGAACATGAAAGATGGCCAAAATAGAGATCCAACCTATTATTCTAGAGCAAAGTAGAAGAAATTAAGCATAGACAAGAGAATATTAATCATATGAATGAGAAGATATTAATCAAGCTGAAATACTATTTATTAGAAGATTAAGTATCCAACAAGAAAAGTCTAAATCATACAAAAAAGAAAGATATTCAATACCTTCTGACATTCCACTCAAGATTGCTGAAACACCTTGTGGCTTGCTACTCAAGATCCTGAAACTAATTTAGTTTCAATAAAAGTAGCATAATGGATTGAGAGTTGGCACTTTGGAATAAATTACGCGTTTGGCTTATAACTGTTTCCATAATCCTAGAGCTTACTTGTTGGTCTAAATGCATGGGCCAAAACTTATCCTAGTTATATGAGGGTCACGTCAACACTAAGAGAGCCTTTGAAGCCTGCCACACATCGTCGATGTAAGTTCAACAAAAGACAAAGACGCGGTCGAAGTGATCTGACAAAGGATGAAGGCGAGGTCGAGGAGTAAACAGAGATCGAAGTCGAGGATGAGTACTCTTCTTAGTAACATTTAGTTTTAACTACAAGGATAAGACTGTAAATAGAATATTCCTGAAGTTTGTACTATTAGGGTTTTATGGCCCACGTTCCTTTATAAATAGAAAGACATGTAGTTACAGGGGGAGGGGACACTTATTGAAAAGAACAACATATTAACATTCACTAGACTCTTGCTTTATTACATACATGCAAATACACCTTTCTTGAGATCTTTGTCTAACTTTTCTCCCACGATCCAAGAAGAATCCGAATATTTAAAAGCTCATCAATATTTATCATTGTCAAAGGAAATATCATAGGATTTCATCCCTTTTCAGTTATCTCACTTGCATTTATTTACATAAATGTCAGTATATTTCAGTTATTACTATTGAATCTTGTCTCCTTAGTTTTTGGGTCATTAAATACTGTTGTTGTTACATATTTATTGATATTTAACGAAACTAGTGACATTTCATCACGAAATCGATTAAACGACATTTTAGATATATTGGCTAAGATTAACTTATACTATTAGAAAATCTAATTGTTTAAACCTAAATCTAAATTTTGGGTCAAACAGTTTAGCGTTGTCTATGGGGATTTTCTCAGCAAATCTTTTAGTTCCACTAGATTTACAACTCACGTTACTTGTTAATCTAACAAACACAAAGTTTATCTCTCTTCTCTGTGCGTATAAAATTTTCATGGCAGGTGACCAAGGAAATGGAACGCGGGCAATAGATAATGTTCCTCTCAACCTAATGAATGCAACAAAGGCTATGACACCCATGATGAGGGGATAATGCCCACGGCCTCCCTGAGACGAGAAAGGTCACCCCTACCTTTCTGCAGTATGACAAAACCAAAGGGAAAAGACCCTCCAGTTCAACGGGAGAAGGGATGCCACCTACTATGAAATAGCTCCTCAAAGCATGGTTAGCTGATACGCTAGTAAGCTTGCTCAACAAACAAGCTCCATGCACGACCACAGAAATCACGAGGGCCCATGCAGTACAACGAGGGGATAAACAGAGAGACCAACCAGACCCTCTGACTTCAAGTAAAACTTACAATGTTACTGACAATGCAGGTGACATCGTTCTCGCTACCGTGCTGAAAAGAATGGAATAAATGGAAAACAAAAATAAGGCGCTCAAAGACCAAATAAAAAAGCACAAGGAATGAGTAGACAAGATATCTGGCCCCCCCAAATTGCTGCCAAAAAGAGATGCCGATAGATTCATAGAACAACCATATAGCGAGGAAGCGGCTCCACATGCCATATCAAAGAATTTAAAGGTGCCCCCATATCTCAGAATATACGATGGGACAACTGACCCCGAAAACCATATGATTCACTATGTCACCGCTGCAAAAGGTAATGACCTCACCAAGGAGCATGTGTCTTCAATTTTGCTGAATTTTTTTGTTGAAACCCTCCCTAGAGGAGCATTAATATGGTATTCACAGTTATCAACCCATTCCATAGAAACGTTCGAAGTGATGGATGATAAGTTCATGACGGCACATGCCAGGGCCAAGAAAGCCGAAACAAGAGTGGACAATATCTTAGCCATCAAACAATCCCCAAGAGAAGGACTGGGGGACTTCCTCGCCTGGTTCAACATGGTAATGATAACTTTACCAAATATTTCCAAAGAAATGGCCATCGCAGCCTTTCAAAATGGGTTGAGCAGAGAGGGTTCAATAGACCCGAAAGTTGTTGAGCCGACTGATGAAGTATCCCCTGACCACTTAGGATTAAATCCATAATGCCTATTGTACCGAGGTCAGAGATGACGATGACGACCTTAACGGACTAACTCGATGACTCATCTCAGTACAATCCGAGCCCAGGAATGAACACAAAGATAATATAAGGAGAGATTACCCAATATCGCAGCCAAGCAAGGAATGACACCAGCCATACATCAGGATAACCGTTCTTCCGCCCTTTTATTATGAAGATGACTCGTCTAGGCCGAGATCAGGAATTCACAGTAACAGAGGTATTCCCCCTTTATTATCTACTCACAATTTTTGTGTTTCACCTACAGAGGTGGTCTACGCCCTATAGAAGCCTGGAACAAAGGTGAAATGGCCACCAAAGATGAGGTCCCACCCGAACATCAGGAAATCTGACGCCCTCTACGAATTCCACCAAGAATGCGGACATATTATAGAAGATTGCATCGACCTATGGTGGTAGAGAACCTACTACAGCAAGGGCACCTCAAAGAACTGCTTAGTGACAAAGGCAGAATACCTTAGCAAGGGGCTGAGAATGCCCAAGCCCGACGAAACCACCTTCACCATCTCGTACCATTAATATGATTATTGGTGGTAGCGAAGATGCCTCCATCACCAGCATCAAGTTCAATTCCACCCACAGGCTCAAAAGATCGATCACCCACAGAGGTTTGACGGACTCAAGGAAAGTATCATCTTCGATGAGTCAGATGCCGACAGTTTGAATTTCCCTCACAATGATGCATTTGTCATTACTTTACGAATTTTAGATACTGATGTTAAAAGAATCATGGTAGATGATGGAAGTGGAGCATGCACCATCCACCCCTAGTCCTTGCACAGATGAGGCTCGCGTATAAGATAGTGCCACATTACATCACACTAATCGGGTTTAATAATGCAGTTGAACGAACTTCGGGAGAAAGCACACTCCCCGTTCTTGCAGGTGGGGTGACTTTAGAGACAACGTTCCACATCATGGCCCAGGACACCACATACAACGCCATCTTAGGATGACCATGGATACGCCCTATGAGAGCCCTCCCTCCAGCTTATACCAAGTGATCAAATTCCCAACAACTTGGGAAATATTGAGCATATGAGGGGAACAACGCACATATCGGGAGTGCTACCGAATCGCCATGGACAACACGACAACTCAACAAAAGAAAGAAAAGGAAAAATAAACATAGTAATTATCAGGGTCGATGTTGCTACAAAATGAAGTTAAGGAAGTCATCATGGACCTAAAATGGTTGAAGCCGCAGAGTCAACCATAGAACGCCTCAACCCTATCAAATTAGATCATAGCGACCACAACAAAAAGTCCTACATCGGCTGTACACTCCGAGAACTTGGTAAATTTAGGCAATTCTTGATAGTTGTGAACACCTAATTTTTGACAACATTTAATTTTTGATCACTTCTTTTATGTAAATATTTTAGGGGGTTTTAACCTACTATTATTTTAGCTTTATTACACCTTTTGTTATAGGATAAAAATACCAAAAAAAATTAAAAGCTGAATTATCACTATTAATATTTTTTTTATCATTTTTGTTTTTTTTTATATAAAAAAATCCGAAAATATCTATATATTTATTTTTCTTAAAACAAAACTAATAATTTCGGGAATGATTTAAAAAATAAGAAAAAGGGAAGTATTGAATAAAAAAATATAAAAGTAAAAATAGGTGGAATTCTCTTTTAAAAAAAGTAAAAGAATGTAGAAAATTTAAAAAAATAAAAAGTTTTGTGGAAATTTGTAAAAAATTAAAAAGTAAAAGAAGGTTGGAATTAAAAAATAAATATAAAGGTATCTGAAAATTTTAAAAATTTAAAGTAATTGAAAGTAGCATTTTTAAAAGAAAAAGAAAAGATAGTGGTTTGTTTTTTTAAAGAAAAGTTAAATAAAGTGAGATTCTCTTTTAAAAAAATAAAAAGTGGGATTTTAAATAAGATAAAAGTAATTAAAGTTGGAATTTTAAAAATAAAAGTAAATAAAGGTGGGATTTCTTTTTCTAAAAAAATAAAAGCAATTTGTAAGTGGGATTTCTTTTAATTAAAAAATAAAAAAATAATAAAAAACAATCTGAAAATTTCAAAATTTTGCTATAAATAGAAGAGAAAATTTAGGAAGAAGGGGGTTCAAAAAAGAGGAAAAAATAGATAGAGAGAAGAAAAAAAGAGGGGGCGGAGGGAGCGGTATACACTTGATATACACTCTGGATATACTGGATATACAGGGACATGATTCATTTTGGAGAGAGTAAAAAAAATAGAACCATATTTTCTGAAATATTGAGAGCGGAAGAACACCATAGAGAGTTCAAAGCTAGAAAGAAAAAACAAAGAGAGATTTTTGGACTATTTTTCTTCTCCATTTTTACTAGTTTTCTCCGTGTTGCTGGGATTTCTGGATTGAGGTGTTGAAGCTACTGTGTTGGGCTTTCTGCTGTTGTATGTTGCTGTGTTACATACTACTTTGCTGACCTTCTTCTTCTTCTTCTTGTATTGACAATACCAGGTACACAACTGTAACTTTGGCATATTGTAAGCTGAAATGTGAAAGCATGAATACATATGAAGAATGGAACTTTGAAGTTTTAATTTAGCTTTTTCTTTATTTCTTTTACTAATTGTATTTAGGCTATTTCATGTATTATTATTCTGTAAATTTCTGTCGCTTTGCATAACTAGGCATCTTGTAGTGATGTATTAAATAATACTTTGCTTTAACTTGATTATTAGGTAGTATATATTTAAGCATGCTCATTACTGTCAAACTGTTTAATAATTGGAATAAGAGGAAAATAACATAAGTTGGTCTTTAGTGAATCGGCTTGGCAAAACTGATTAAGTTCACTAGCTATGAAGGTTTTAATATTGTCAACATTAGGTTAATCGTGAACATGTAGCTAAATTTAGTTAAAGCATGAATTTAAATTAATTTCGCGAATTAGGCATTATGGCATGATTTGAGTTCAAACAAGACGAGTTAATGTTTAAATTTAATAAACTTTTGAATATGCATTAGTAATTAAGATTGATTCTAGTTTCAAATAGTTGTAAATAATTAATTCCAACGGTTCAAGTCATCTAACAATGCGAGTTTAATCTAGTTATAGGATAATTAGTTTCTTTTGAATATATTATTTGTCGATTCCGTATTTTATTTATAATTTCAATTTTAGTAATATTCCTTTCCGTTAACATTTGTCTTAATCTAGCATTTAATATGTTACGCTTTTTTAAAGCATGTAATTAATTAGGATTTTTTCTCTTTTATTTTAGAGACGAATTTAATAGAAATGTAGTCACTTTAGGATATCCTTAAAATAAATGAGGCGTGCTTCGCCAAAATAAATACAAAATTGCGGGGCCCTCAATAATTATTTGTTTTAAAATACTTAGATTCCGGGAAGGGCCGTTTAACAAATTTCATGGCCCTACCCAAAATAATAACAACGCGTTAGTCTTTAGGCGCGTATTTAATAATGTTATTTTCGTAAACTCGGGTGCACATTTATGTGACCCAAATCCAAATCTCAACGGAGTCGAAGTGTGTCGACGACCACGGGTACATTGATGTAACGTGGTTCGAGATATGTTTTCACGACGTTGCAAGTCCTATAAAAATAACAATGAATGATAAAAGCGGTTAAAAGATAAAATTGGCACATAAGTTCACATTTGTATAAAATCAGATAATCAAGCCGAATATAACAGTTGAGCGACCGTGCTAGAACCACGGAACTCGGGAATGCCTAACACCTTCTCCCGGGTTAACAGAATTCCTTATCCGGATTTCTGGTGCGCAGACTGTTAAACAGAGTCATTCTTTTCCTCGATTCGGGATTCAATCGGTGACTTGGGACACCATAAATCTCCCAAGTGGCGACTCTGAAATAAATAAATAAATCCTGTTTCGATTGTCCTTTAATTGGAAAAACTCCCTTTTGCGCCCCTTTGCGGGCGGCACGGGCGAAAAAGGAGATGTGACAATAGCTAAAGCGGATTTGTTTGCTTTTAGTAATGCAGACATACCGGGTATCCCCAAAGAAATCGCCACGCACAAGATGAATGTCGACCCTTTCCACCCCCGGTAAGGTAGGTCCGGCGAAAGTTCAACCCCGCCATCAAATGAGGCCGTTAACAATGAAGTTGAGAAGTTATTGGCAAACAGCTCCATCAGGGGGCGATGTACCCCAAATGGATAGCCAATATAGTGATGGTCAAAAAGAAAAAATGGGAAATGGAGGATGTGATGGACTTCACAGACTTAAACAAAGCATGCCCGAAGGATTCATTTCCACTACCACACATCGACTAACTTATGGACGCGACAACCAGGCACAAATTGTTAAGTTTCTTGGACGCCTATTCTGGTTACAACCAAATACTCATGGAGGAAGAGGACTAAGAGAAAATCTCGTTCATCACCCACATTGGGACGTATTGTTATAAGGTCATGTTGTTTGGGTTGAAGAACGCAGGGGCTACGTAACAAAGGTTGGTCTCAAAGATGTTCAAAGACCAACTTGGCAAAACTATCGAGGTGTATATCAACGACATGTTGGTCAAGTCCGCAAAGGCAGAAGATCATATCGACCACCTAAAAGAAGCTTGCGATATTCTGAGGTGGTACGAGATGAATCTAAACCTCGAGAAATACGCATTTGGCGTAGCTTCGGGAAAAACATCATTGCTGATTTGGCCTAACCAAAGAGATAAGTTGCAAAAACATGCCCTAGTTCACAGGGAGAAAAACCACCGAGTTCTTCGAAAAATGGCACATTAAGAGGATACTTTCAACTATCTATCACCCAGCAAGCAACGGGCAAGCAGAATCCTCTAATAAGTCCATACTGAACATCATGAAAATAAGCTCGAAGAAGCCAAGGGACTGTGGCCGAAAATACTCCCAGAAGTATTATGGGAGCATAGAACCACCCCGAAGATGAGAACATGAGAGATGCCTTATTCCCTAGTCTACGGTACAAAAACAGTTATACCAGTTGAGGTCGAAGTACCTAGCCTGAGTTACTCCCGTGAAAGCAGCACCAACAATGATGAGAGTAGGAGGTAAGAGCTCGATGAGGTCGACGAGCGAAAAGATATGGCATATATATGGATGGTCACCCAAAAACATCAGGCAGAGAGTTACTACAACATAAAAGCAAAGGTCCGACCGCTCAAGATCGGGGACTACGTACTCAAAGTGAAAACCTAAGCAAACAGGGATCCACGAGAAGGAAAGTTGGGAATCAACTGCGACGGGCCATACAACACTATAAGCAAAGCATAAAAGGGTTCATTCCAACTAGAAACAATGGAAGGAAATTTCCTACCAAACAATTGGAATATCAGCTAACTCAAGTACTTCAACTTCCAGAAAACAAAAAAGTGTCCCGCAAGTCGTACTTTTTTCCCTCACTTGAGTTTTGTCCCAATAGTGTTTTCTCGAGGAGGTTTTTAATGAGGCGACAAGTGGGACACTTATAGTTAAAGTATACAAGAACATACCGATTTTTCATTGCCCGGCTCCTTAAGATTCTCCACGTCGAAAAATAAAGGGACTAAATATACTGAGACTGGTACTGGAATGCCAACCAACACCCAAAACTTGTAACTTTCTCCCAAAATTTTCCAAGGGCAAAATAATGTAATCAGAGCAACGACGTCAAAGTAATAGAAATTGACATTTATCGAAACTTCTCTAATGAAAGGTTAAGTTCAACCAAGCTCGAACAACACCTATCGGCCCTCTTCCACGACTTAATGAAAGGTTAAGTTTGACCAAGCTCGAACAACCTAACTTAAAAGCACGTTCAACTAGCTCGAACAATACCTATCGGTTGTCGGCCACATCTCAACTAACAAGAATACTCGACTTGTATAAATAAAGGGTCGATATGGCCCATAGCTATTCGGCCCAAAGGCTATGGCCACCTAGAGGACAACATCATAAAGAAGCAAAATATGCACTACAAAAAAAACAGTGTTTAGCTACGGAATTTAGCGACAAGAGATATTCCGTAGCTACATAACGACGGATTAGCGACGAATTTTGTAGCTTGTAGCCAAATAAGCTACAAAAAAAATTGTATCAAATATAGCGACGGAATAGAGACAAAAACCAATATTCGTCACTAAATATTAGCGCCTTTATTTTACCTACAAAATTAGCGACGAAAGTGCGGCGACAAAAAAGTATTAAAATCGAGCGACGAATTTAACGTCAAAAAATCCGTCGCTGCATTCATTTTAGTTATCAAGACATTCCAAAGTTGATTGCGACAAAATTTTTCGTCGCTAGTTTCCTTAAAATAAAGCTTCATTAGATGATAGTAGCAACAAAAAATTGGTCCGTCGCTATTTTCGTTGCTAATATCTAGTTCCATTAAAGTAAATTTTCATTAGTTATTATTAGTGACAGAATTTGATCGCTATCGCTGTCGCAAAATTCTGTCTAAAAAATAAAAATAACTTGGTCAAAAGACAGACTATTCGAACAATTAGAGCAACAACCCACTTTCTCTCCTCTCTATCATACTCCTTCACTCCTTCAACAATGTGATTTGTTTTCTTCAAATACAAAAATTGGGCGTGAATCTAGGGTTATTGTATGAAAATTAGAAGAAAACATTCGAAATTGCAAGATTTTTGCTGCATAACTCTGAAATTCGAAGTCGTATGTTGCTGCTCCGCAAGATTTTCAAACGAAAGGGTAAGCTTATTTGTGATTTCTCTTCCTTCTCATTCTACAGAAAGACATACAAAATTTGTTGGGTTCTTCTTGAGCATCCAGGTCTGCATCCGCTTCCCCCTTTTTATTTCTTCCTAATTTTAAAAAAATGGTAAGTTTATACCCTTATTTTCCATTGATAGATACACTGTGAATAAGCATCATACTTGTTGAATTAGATATGAGTACATGCAGCGATGGAAGTAAATCCAATGTACTATTCTCATCATTATTCCACCGAATTTTACAACTTTATTAGAAGAAAATGATTCCAATGATTTTTCATTTTTCAGTTTGGCATTTAATAGTTGCTTTGAAATGTCCCTGGACTTCCCTGGTCCCTCTTAGAAATTTCCTTGTAAACTACTTGCGCATGAACCAATTTTCCTACTCCACCTTTTTTTATTACACATTGGATTATCAAAAATTGGATTCCTCGTGTTTGATATTTCAACTAAACTAGACTTGAAGTTTGAGAGAAGGTTGTATACTATTAAACCTGTGCCGACAGAGAAATTAGACTCTTAGATTCTACTTATTGTATCAAAATATAGTCTTATACATTACTATCTGACTAGGAAACATGATTTTTAGTAGTGTTGATCTTCATTTGCATAAAGCACTATGGATTTTACTTAGGCTAACAGTTATATTCTGTTTTTATCTTTGATAACATGCTTTGTTTGCTTTCGCATGTTTTACTGGCTTCTACTTGTTTTGTCCATTCAAATTTTCTGTCATCTAGTACTGATAAGGTATCCTCCCATGCCTTTGATTTGCTTCCTTACTCCGATTGTCAAGTAATCCAATATGTTGATGCATTGTTCCACAAATTCCTCTTCACTGCTCGGCCCACACAGACTGTAGTAGTAGAGTTGCAAAATTAAAGGAAAATCCATCATGTAAAAAATGAAGAGTTTGAAAATTAGTGTTTTTCTGATTGTAATTTTTCTTACTAAATATGAATGAAGAATATATATTCAGTGCCAGGTAAGTAGAGAAGAGGTCTTTTTCTTACCCAAGACTAACACAGAAACCTCCAACTTCTTCACTTGGCTCATTACAGTTGCCATCTTTGGTCCTTGTATTACTAGTGCTTCCACTTCAACCTTTTAAATATTTTTTGAATATAAGGGCTGGAAGGCAGATCACTCTCACAAGAATATAGAAAGTCAACCCCCTTTATAGTAACTCTAGCATGAAGCCCACCTCTATGAAAATGAACTGAAAAGATTAGTTGAATCTGAAAATTTAAAGGGAATGAATAATATTAAATGTCATAAAATCATATTCATACAATAAAATTTTGGATTGTGGAAAACAAATACTGTCCTTTTAGTTTTGAATTGTGAAGATTTTTGTTCTACTTTTGCATTTGCTATACACTAATTTATTTTCCCTTTGTTTGAAAATTTTCTTTGCAGGTCGACAAGAATTTATGTGGTAAAAGTTCTCGAAAAGATTCAGTTTTTATTAGTCTTCGTGCTTGATCCAAAATGCATTTCAGGGTCTGGTGAGTTCTCATGTCCTTGTTCTGTTGATTGTGCTTTTTTCTATTGCATTGGTTTAATTGAATAATTTATAAATTACATTTTGGGGCATTCTAACTAGTATCATTTTCGACTTATGTAATCCTCAAATTTCCTGAATAGTAATAACAACATGTTGAGAACAAGCATGTATTTTTCTGCTTTGTGTTGCTTCAATACTGGATTCTTTTGATGAATCTGCCTTTGTTTCTTTGCTGCTAAAATGAGCTAAAGAAGCAAGCTCATTAACAGAATCAACAATTTCTTCGACACAAATGACGATATCGGTTAGTATTGATGCAACTGCAGCCACTGGTATGACTTTTAGTAAGTTAATATCTTCCCAGAAACCTGATATGAGAAGTGATTTCAGGTTCTTGGCTGCTGTTTTGGAATTTGAGACATGTTTATTAGATGACAAAGGAGAAGTCATTGTTTTTATAGAACGTGCTAGTTCTTTTAGTGCTTTCCCATATTCTATGCTCATTTTTGTTATTGTTTCCTTGATCATTCCCTTGATCTCTTCAGGTGCATGCAATTGAGTTTAATAGCTTATGTTAGTTCAAATATAATAGTTTAACTTAGCTTCTATGCGTTGATACGTTACACTATCACTTGACAAAGCAAGGGATCTAATTTATGAAATCTGACGAACTTGTAAAATTAAAATACTAACTGAGTTTTAAATGCAACTGCTCCTTTGATGGAATTTATGGGATAGATTGAGATTCACTTTCAATATGCTGCTATACAAAGCTTCAGTAGTCTCACTTCGAACTACATCGAGATGGAGAACTGGATCCTCTTGATGTATAGCCAAAACTGTGAATTTGGACCTCTTAATCATTCATCTGCTTCTTAATGTGACATGTTACTTACTCATACATTTTTCACATTAGTTGGTCGGATAAATGGTTTTTGCTTGAATTTTCTGTAACTTAGCTTTTGCTTGTTTGAATTTTCAGAGACTATACTGCTCAGGTTAAGTTGGAGCAGCCCATTGCAGGCCAAGAAAAGGAGCAATTGGAAATATGCCTCGAGGTAGAGGTCGAGGTAGCGCAAGCCGTGTAGGCAAATCTTCAGTTAGGGGTAATTTTGCTACTCGTGAAAATATGCCTACTGTTCTCATTCCCACAATCAATCCACAACAAGGTGGTACAAGTTCCTCAGGTGGAGCGGATTACATCAATCAAGTTCAAACATTAGGACCTAGTAGTACACCACCTATTCAAACATCAGGCCATGGTAGTACCCCAACTATTAATTTGGAATCATCTCCAAATACCCCTAATCAGAGCAACACAATAGGCGAGGGTACATCTTCTCAAAGCAACATAATAGGCGAAACTGAGTGTAGCAGTACCCGCCGATCGCGAACGCTTCTTACTATTTCTCCTACAGGGTTAGTCCATAATTGTACTATTACTTTTGATATATTGTTATTGATACATTGTATTCCTTTAAATAATGTCTTCTAATTTGTTCAGGTTAGAGCCTTCATATGAATGCTCCGAGTTTATAACTAAGTCATTCAAGAATGAACTTGATCCTAATGGATTCAACTGGAAAAATGTCTCAAATGAGTTAAAAAAAATTATTTTGGAGAATTCAAGGTATAATCCATCACAATTAGATTTTGAAATTATATTAACTTATATATGTAACTTATTAATGTTATTACTTTATAAAATTATTTCAGAAGGCTTTCTACTGGAATTCTTTAATTGATAGTGCGGTGCAAATCCAATGGGAGCGTAGGGAAGCAAAAAGATACAATGATTTTGTTAGCAAACTAAAAGCAAATATGGTGCAATCGGACACTATTCCAAATAATGCGTGAGAAAGTTGGTTGAGACTTTGGAAAGATCCTAAGTGTGCTGAAAAGTCAGAAATAAATGCAAAAAATCGTTGTGGTGGGAGCGAAATTGCCACTGGGACTCATACAAGTGGCTTTATCAGTGTTGGGGAGCATCGCAAGAGACTTGTAAGTGTATTTATAACTTTTCCCTCTCATTGATAGTAGAATTAGCAATCTGCCATGCCCTTTTGAGAATAAAGGCTTCTCCAACTAGCACTCTTCTTTGTCTCAAATAGGTTATTACTACTTGTTTCAAGTAAGTCAAAATAAACCAAATGATACCTTGGAAGTGGGATATGCAATTCATTGACTGTCCATTTCCTCATTCTCTCTATAAACTGAAAATGGGAAAGAGGATTCTTTCAATAAGGGCATCTTGAGTTGGCTCCTCGAGTCCTGGAAGCCTCTTTTTAGTGCTGGCCCACCAAATTGCAGAAGACATAAACGATAGACTATATTACTACTAGAAAACAAAGAGCATTTTGTTTCAGCTTTTGCTAGGCTGTGATTCATGGGTGTTGTTGGTAGCTCAAATGGTTATTATAGTATAAATCACCTAAAAAAGACAGTATAAAGGATCTTTTGCATGTCTTTTGAACCAAAAGGATTTATAGATTTTTTAATGTAGTAGTTGCTTTTACCATTATAATTCATCTTTCCTCCTTTGCCTATTCTCAATCAGTGTCATGGAGGAGAGCTACATGCAATTTCAACTCAACGTGCACTAGTGACCATGTCCATAGGGTTCTGTCTGCTTGTTTAATAAATTTTCTAACGATGTGCTTAAGAATTCTACCCACATGTGTTTAATAGAAATCATTCCTATAGGTTTACAATTGTAGATACCATGCCTATAAGATTTCAAAAATCAGTTCTGCAACTTAGGTATCATGCCTATAAGGAATAAGTAGAAAATCAGTTTCTGTACTTGGAAATCATGCCTATAGAAAATAAGGGAATCAGTTTCTGCATTTAGAAAGCATGCCTATAGGACTTAAGCTAAAATCATCATGGTAAAATCAGTAATTGCTGTTTGAAGTATGCCCGGATATAAAGTATTAATGAAAATCAGTAGGCAACTAAAAGGTAATTCATGATTTTTATTAGAGTCTGTTAGTCTATTTGCGAGTCTGTATTTTCTTTTATTGGAGTCTGTTAGTCGGTTTTCGAGTCTGTTGTTCTCACCTTCTGTCAGAGTCTGTTGGTCTTCTTGTGAGTTAGAGTCTGTTAATTTTATAATTTGGTAGAATGAGTGGTTGTAATAAAAACTATTTTATTTTATGGAAAAATTTGAAAATCCCAAAATATTTTATTATTTATTTTATGCACTTATCGCCAGAACTACGCTTGGTCTGATTCATGCGGGGTCATGATACGTAGGCAATCTCCATAGGATTCGATCATAACCAAAAGAAAAAAGAGAGAGTGATAGAAAAGATGAGGAAAATAGACCAAATTAGCAGGCTGGTTGGAATTAGTAAAATAGTTGGGCTTCTTATTTTGACGGCCCAACATAATTCTCAATTTAGAGTAGCACGGGCTAGCCAGTTTTCGGATTGGCCATTCAAAAATAGCCAGCATTTGTAAAGTCATTGAAAAATAGTCATTATTTTGCAACAACACGGAAAATTCCAGCATAATATACTGGAGATCGGTGCACCTGTGTATGAACTTCCAACATATTATGCTGGAACTCTAACACACGGAAAGTTACAGTATAATATATTGAAGATTGGAGCACCAATCTCCAGTATATTATGCTGGACCGGTATATTATACCGGAACTCTAGTATATTATACTGGAATTTCAGTATATTATACTGGAGTATTTTTTGGAATTTTGACAGTGTTTTCGTTCAGATTTATCTTTAAATGAAAAATGGCCAAATTTTGATTATTTTTAAAATTATGGCTATTTTTGAATGACCACTTGTAAATCTAGCTATTTTTGAATTTCTCCCAACCCAACCACATTCTACATTTAATTAGATGAGGAAAAACGTGGAAAATGGATGATGATTAATAAAGGATATAATTAGTTTTAACTTTCACTTTTTTCAAGTTGGAGTTGGTTAGGGTGCATTCACTCCTCAAATGTGCGGTTGCCCATATGTTAAAGCCCTAATCGCTAACAAATTTGTTATTGATGAAATTATAATTCAAGCAGGTGGTTAGTTTGATTGGCATTCTGGCAACTCACTCCTACAACACCCGGTCCAAAAACAAGCTGAACATGGCCAACCAGGAACTTGAGGCAAGTATTGTCGATCCATCAAAAGATGTGGAAGAATCGTCTGCTCGCTTTAATAAACTGTTGTATATTCCGTTTGTATTCATTTAGATATCCTGGACTCCTAAAATTATAAAAACTGCTTGTTTGAATAGCGTGCACTTGTTTTATCTATTTGTGGAGGTAAATATGAGCCCCCTTAATTGCTCTTTATGTGACAGTCTTACCTGTTTTTGTTTGTCACTTAGATTTTCTCCTTTTAAGCCACGTAGGTGAGTCTAGAACCACCTTAAATAGAGATCCTAAGCACCTCTAGGGCCACATGCAAGGGATGAGTAGTGCATGCATAGGATACGTAGTCGATTTTGTTAGGACACTTAGGTAATAATTAAAGGGAGGGTAATCGGGTAGTAAATGTCCTATGCGATAATGCTACGCGCAACACCTCTATTTGAGGAAGGTTACCGAGTATTGCACAGAAGTGATCCTATAGGCTAATAAACCTAGGACCCCTTTTATTCCCGTTTTAAAATAATATTTATTTGTTTGAATTGCTTTATGACTAATTCGCTTAAATTGAGTTTGTCTGGGACCCACCATTGTGGACCTCGAGGGGTGCCTAGCACCTTCCCCTCAAGGTAATTTCGAGCCCTTACCCAATCTCTGGTGATGTAAACTAGTACCCGAGTTATTTGTTCTAGGTGCCCTAATGCACCTTAATTCATTAGGTGGCGACTCTTCAAATCTCATACCCAATTCCCAAAAGGAAAGGAGTTGTCCCCAAAATGTCGAAATCCGGACTCTGCAAGGAAAAAAAGGGGGCGCGACACCTGGTCCTGTTTGGGATTTAGTAATGATTGGAATGTTTTACCCCTGGTCTGTTTTTGGGTTTTGTATCAAGTAGTTAGGTTGGAACTAAGTTTATAATTAGTTTTAACCAAGTTTAGATAATATTACTTTCCAAAATTTTGTCTAACTCTTATAATATCTTTATTTTGTGTTTCTGTTCTACTCTCTTATCGGTTTATCCTTGATTCGGGTTTTGAATACAAATGTTTGCCTTATATTTGTAAATTTGGGCTTTATTTTCCGCCTATTTTAATGTTTGGGTTTTTGTTTTACCCTTTTCTATTTTACTTTTGCATTAAAAATGCTTCAATGCTTCGTGACTCTTTTGAATAAGCACGAATTATAAAAGAGGACCCTTTTATAAACGTCACTTAATCAAGAAGACGTCTCAACTTTATATTGGTGTAAACATACGAAAGAAGAAGTAGGAACATACGTATTTCTTAGAATAACTTGAGGAAGTTTTGTATTTTTGAAATTTCAAACTGTAAACTTTACATGTATTCGAGTAACATCTACAACTCTTTCATAACTATTTTTCTTTATAACAGATTTTACAAAATGCAAGGGTATAACTTTCAACCTACGACTAAATATTGCCTTTAACCTAAATACTCATAAGATTTTGTAATTTACATCTGCGAGTGTATACTTCATCATCGGTTTTTGAATCAGACTTGAATTTTTGGCTCTTGATTTGCTCGCTCTTAACTTTCGATTTGTTGGGTAGATTGCCTCAGGCTTGACTTGAATTCTGACTTTTCTAGTCTTCTTTGCTTTCCACACACACACACACACACACACACACACACACACACACACACACACACACACACACATATATATATATATATATATATATTGTCTCCCAAGTATTTGAGCTTTAAAGTATAAAATCTCGAGCACTTGATTATTCCTTCCATGTGGTCCATTTCCTGAAAAGGAAAAACATACACGACTCGGAGGTATATTTTTAGATAATGACTGCTTAACCTTTTTTATTTCCATAAGAAAGTTTGTAACCCAGACGGGGGATGATTTTCCCGCGTGTCTTTTAGGTCTAAGATCATCATTTGGTATGAGTTAGTTTTGTGCCTATCATCTAAAGTGGTTAGTATAATTAAAAAAGAATAAATTTAAACTTTGCATAAACGATACCTGACCGGGGGTTTTCCCTTTCAAAAGTAATACTTCTTCAAATGAGCAACATTCCAATTTGATGGGAGTACACTACCGTCCATTGTTTCTAACTCATATGCACCCTTTCCAGCAATACCTCGAATCTTGTAAGGTCCTTCCCAATTTGGACTCAATTTTCCTGCATTGGCTGCTTTTGATGATTGAAAAACCTTTTTGAGTACGAAGTCCCTAATCTTGAAGTACCTAAGAGGAGTTTTCCAATTGTAATATCGTTCAATAATTTTCTTTTGCGCTGCCATCTTATCAAGACTATTTCTCTCCTTTCTTCAAGCAAATCGAGATTTATTTGCATCTCTTCCTCATTTGATTCTTCGGTTGCTTGGATGTATATCATACTTGGTTCACCTATTTCAACCGAAATTAAGGCTTCAGCACCATACACAAGTGAGAATGGAGTCTCCCCTGTACCTGTTTTGCTGTAATTTGGTAATCCCATAAGACTCCTAGTAACCTTTCTGGCCACTTTCCTTTTGACTCATCTAATCTTTTCTTCAGATTATTAATAATAACCTTGTTTGTTGATTTAGCTTGTCCATTGGCCACATGATGATAAGGTATTGAAGTTATCCTTTTAATCTGCCAACTCTGAAAGAATTCTGTTATTTCGCACCTATGAATTGCGGGTCGTTATAACACACGATTTCTTTTGGAACTCCAAACCGGCATATGATGTTTCGCCAAATGATGTCCCTGACTTCTTTTTCTCATACCTGTTTGAAGGCACCTTCTTCTGCCCACTTGGTAAAATAATCAGTTAGTACTAGTAAAAATCGTACCTTTCCTTTGTCTTGTAGTAGCGGACCCACAATATCCATCCTCCACTTCATGAAAGGCCACAGTGCAATAACCGGATGTAATAACTCCGCTAGGCGATGCATGTTGTTACCATATCGTTGGCATTTGTCACATTTGGACACAAAGTTTTCCTCATCTTCCTCCATTTTTTGCCAGTTATATCTTGCTCTAATTAGAGTTTTTACCAAGGATTTTCCTTCTGCGTAATTTCCACAATGTCCCTCATGTACTTCTCTCATCACATATTCTGTTTGAGATGGTCCAAGACATCTTGGTAAAGTTGCCTCGATCCAAACAATAACGGGAAAATTTTCGCCGAAGTGCTTGAGCCTTTTTCTTATCTTCAAGTAGGATCCTGTACTGCAAAAAAATTGACGATCTCGTTTCTCCAAGCCAAAGTTAAATTATTAAAATTTACTTCGTTTTTATCTTGATCGAGTGTCGAATGAAACAAATGTATTACATAAGCATTTTCTTCATTTGTCACTTCTGTAGTGGATGCAAGATTAGCCAGCGTGTCTGCTTCGATATTTTCTTCCCTAGGTATTTGCACAATTTTCCAAGATTGGAATTGTTTGATAAAATCTCGTGCCTTTTCCAAATATTGGTGCATCCTCGCCTCTCTAGCTATGTAATTCCCTTGCATTTGATTAACTACAAGCTGCGAGTCGCTCTTGATTATAACCTGCTCTATTCTGAGCTTTCGTGCCAATTCTAGACCTGCAATTACAGCTTCATATTTTGCTTTATTGTTAGTAATGGGATGGTACTTTATGGCTTACCTTATAGTTTCTCCCGAAGGTGGGATTAGAACAATGCCTAATCCCACTTTTTTAACATTTGAGGAGCGATCAGTAAATAGGGTCCAAGTACCTAGATTAAACCCGTTGAATACCTGCAGTTCCTTTTGTGCATCTGTTACCATCTCTGGGCTGAAGGCTGCCATGAAATATGCTAAAACCTATGATTTTATCGCAGTTCTAGTTTGATATATGATATTATATTCACTTAGTTCTATATCACACTTGGCTAATCTACCTGATAATTCTTGTTTATACAATATATTTCATAAGGGGTAAGCGGTCACAACAGAGATACAGTGATATTGAAATAAGGCCTCAACTTTCTAGATGCCATTATTAATGCTAAAGCAAGTTTTTCTAAATGAGGATATCGAGTTTCAGCATCCAATAAGGGCTTGCTAACATAATAAATTGGAGATTGTTTACCTTTATCTTCCCAAACTAATATCGCACTTACCGCCACTTCTGAAACAACGAGATAGATGAGTAGCCTTTCTCCGTCCTTTGGTTTAGCCAGCAACTGTGGGTTTGACAAGTATGCTTTTAGATTTTTGAGTGCTTGTTGGCATTCCTCAGTCCACTCAAATTGACTTTTCTTTTTCAATACAGAAAAGAACTTAAAACTTTTCTATGAAGATTTAGAAATAAACTTCCCTAATGCTGCTATCCTACCTATCAACCTCTGCACCTCTTTTTTGCTCGTGAGTATATCCGGTATCTCTTCAATGGCTTTAATCTGTGCTAGATTTACTTCAATTCCTCAGTTAGAAATAAGGAAACCTAAAAACTTACCTGAAGACACGCCAAATGCACACTTCTCAGAATTTAATTTCATATTGAATTTGCAGAAAATGTGAAATGTATCTGACAGATGTTGGACTTGACTAGCATATCATCGATATAAACCTCCATGGTTTTTCTCAGATGCTCTTGAAACATCTTCATTACTAACCTCTGGTATATGGCTCCGACATTCTTTAAGCCGAAAGGCATGACTTTATAATAGTAAGTCCCCCTGTCTGTAATAAATGAGGAGGTTTTTTCCTAATTTGAAGGATCCATTTTTATTTGATTATATCCTGAATAGATATATAAAAAATTCAACAATTCGTGTTCTGCAGTAGCATCGATTGATTGATCTATGTGTGGTAAAGGAAAAGAATCTTTAGGGCAAGCTTTATTCAAATCAGTATAGTCTACACAAACTCGCCACTTACCATTCTTTTTGGGTACCACTACAGTATTAGCTAGCCATTTAGGATATTTTGCCTCACGGATAGACCCGATTTTTAAAAGCTTTTGTACCTTATCCTGAATCACCTGGTTTTGAAGGATCCTTGATTCCTTTTTTTTGTTTGATAGGTGGATACGTTGGATCTTCATTCAGCTTATGGATCATCACCTCCGATGGTATACCTGTCAGAACTTAATGCGACCAAGCAAAGCAATCTGCATTAGCATTTAAGAATTCAATTAACTTACCTTTCATCTCTGGGCTCAGGTTGGTTCTGATGTAAACTATTTTGTTCGGCCAATGTATAAACAACACCACAACTTCGAGTTCCTCAATTGTTGTTTTGATGTTTTCGTTCCTTTTTGGGTCTTGAATGGTATCAAGCCTTGAGTCTACATCCATTTGTCCATCTCTAGATGAGGTTTGTATTACTAAATTCTCAATTGAATTCTATAATTGCTATTTTTCGTCTGCAACGTCATTTTTTATGCTTGAATATGCAACTGAATTGATACTTCTAGAAGCTTGTTGATCATCATAGATTTGTCTATTTCCCCATTGCGAAGTGAACTTAATAACCTGATGCAAAGTAGACGGAACAACATCCATCTCATTAATCCAAGGTCTGCTGAGGATCATATTATACGCCATGTCCATATCTATCACTTCAAATTTCGTATCCTTGACTACTCCTTCTACAAATGTGGTGAGCACTATCTCCCTTTTTGTAACAACGCCAGAATTGTCAAAATCCGGATAAGGTACGTGCTTTTGGGTACCAATTTATCATCAGCTTGCATCTCATTTACCACTCTTAAAAGAATGATATTTACAAAGCTACCTGGATCAATCAAAACTCGTTTCACATTAGTATCATATACAAGTAAAGATATTACCAGTGCATCATTGTGTGGGATCAACACGCCGTCTGCATCTGCATTATCAAATGTTATACCATCTTTTTCCAAAACTTGGTGAACTCGCTTTTTGTGGGTAACTGTGACTTTTGACACCTTTTTGCAGCCGTATATGTCACACCGTTGACCTCCTCTCCTCCACTTATCACATTAATCGTTCTTTTCAGTGACGGAGGTTTTGGTGGCTCCTGTCTATTCTTCGTATATGCTTGCTTACCCTTCTCACTAAACAAATCCGTTAAATAACCTTGTTTTAACAAGTGCTCTACTTCACCTTGTAGCAACCTGCATCTACTGTTTTGTGACTGTGATTATTATGAAACGCGCACCAGAAATCTGGATTTCTTCTGCTAGGGTTTGATCTCATTTATTTCGGCAACCGCACCTTATCTCTCATACTTCTTAAAACAGCTACCAATTCAAATGTACTAACACTAAAACTGTAATTACCAATCTTTGCTTTTGAACTACTATCGATGTCTCGCATATCTCGCTTCTTTCTAAACTTGGATGACAAACCCGCATCTCTGTCCCTTGATCTGGAACCGTACCTCATGTTCTCTTGTTTTGAACGTGAGTCCCTTCTTGCTGGTCCCATATAAGGTTTGTACTTGTTCTTACCGGACCTTTTTTCAGTTCTGGTCGCCTCAAACTTGTCTTTTCATCTCCCCATGACTGAGTGATCGTGTCTTCCTCTATACGCAGCTTCGTACTATACCTGTTGTAAACATCATTCCAAGTTGTTATAGGGAATTCTTGTAAACCTTTTTTGAGTCTCCTCGTAGCTTCTGAGATTTTTTCATTTAGGTTACTTGCAAACGCCATAGCCTCCCAATTATCAGGTACACGTGGTAACATCATCCTTTCATGGTGGAATCTATCCACGAATTCCTTGAGTAGCTCCGTATCTCCTTATTTTATTTTAAAGATGTATTCCATCATCTTTTCAACTTTTTGAGCTCTCGAGTGTGCTTTTATAAATGAATCTGCAAGATCAGCAAAAGAATCAATAGAATTTTCAGGTAAAAGAGAATACCATGTTAGTGCTCCTTTTGTGAGTGTTTCACCAAATATTTTTGATCAGCACTGACTCAATCTGTTGCTTGGTCAGGTCATTGCCTTTCATGCTAGTTGTAAATGCAGTTACATTATCTCGTGGGTTGGTTGTCCCATCATACTTTGGGATATTGGGCATCTTAAACTTTTTTGGGATCAGCAAGGGAGAGGCACTTGGCTTCCAGGATTGTTGAGAATGTTTATCAATATCCACTCCTTTGATTATGGGTGGAACACCGGGTATCTGCTCTATACGATCATTCTGCTCCTTGAGCTGTTTCTACAAAGTTAGTACTAAACTTTGTAAATCAGAATTAATTGGGATACCTGACCTTCCATCGCGAGATTCGCCGTTAGTTCCTCCACTGCCTGGATTAGCGAGTCCTGAGCGTGGATTCTCCATGGTTGCAATGTTGTTCGGAGGTGGAGTTGGTGGTACAGTTGGTAATCCGCTAACAAAAGCTTGAAGTGCATTGTTCACATTTTCTGCAATTAATTGCTTCAATGCATCATTGACAATTTGATCTCCCCCTTGTTGGTTATTCACATGTGACGTTGATCTGTCAGGTGACCTTTCTCGGGAGTGTTGAGGAGAATTTTGGGGTGAAGGGATTAGAGTTCCATCCTCTTGTTCATTCTGTTGGTTCAACTGGTTTTGTTGGTTTTGTTGGTCGTTGTCGTTAGCAGTCAACATGATTTTTTGATAAAAGAATGAATTTGGAAAGTGAAAAGCTTATCAGATTTCCAGCAACAGAACCAATTTGTTTAACCAAAAGATAGGTGTTCCGGTCAAAACTTATTTTTAGAAGTACACGGGCTACTGATAATCAAGAAATTCTGTATTTTCTTAGTGATAAGAAAGGAGATGAAATAACAAAGTAATTAATAGAGAGCAAAAGAAAATAATTGTATTCCAATAATTAGAACGTGTATGTACAAATGATATCTCTTCCCCTTATATAGGAATCTATAAGTACAACGTTTTTCCTCTTTTATGACCGAATCATTATGAGCATTAATGATATTAATGAGATGTTATAATTGGTAATCATAACTGTTCATGAGGATTATGTAATGTTTGAGATCAGTCACGCTCATTAATTGATGATTCATGAATCTTTCCTTTTTACTGTCTTGATTCATTCCACCAGTACCTCTTCATGTAACCGTTTAGACTTGAGTGACCATATCATTTTTATCTCGTAGGTGATTTGCTCGTATCTGTTACGACCCGTGTCTCTTTCAATGTATCTCTCCAGCTATCGCTTTTCTAGTAATCCACGTGTCTTGCCATATCAGCCACATATTTAATTCCACGTGTAATATTTATTTTTACAATACAGGATAAGGGATAATTAATCCCAGTATAAAATTGAGACGAGTTTCTCATGTTTGGTTAGGATAAAATTGTGGTATAACTAATCCCGGAATTAGTTATCCTAGGATTATAATATTTTTTTTATTTCTATGAGAGAATGGGATAATTAATTTCGTGTAATTAATCATGAGATAACTTGTTTGAACCAAACAACCCCTTAGTGTTAGATTCCTAATGTAACAATGATTTTTAGATAATTAAAATTAGACGGAGTAGACAAGTAACATGAAGCTGGCTTGATATATAATTTGCATAGACATTTGGAGTTTCTCTGGAGCAGTAATTTTGGTGTAGTAAATGTTGACAGTAAAAGAAGTCAACATGTGAACTCCTGCCTTTTTTACTTTCCTTTTAATTCTCCGTTTTAAAAGACTTTTAGATTAATGATTTAGTTGACACATAATATTGATCATTTGGCGGACGTAAATCAATTATTTTTTCATCTAAACGTAATTCAACTTGAGAAATTTAACTGATTTTACCCGATCTCTTAGGAAAAAGGCGATTATAATATTGGTAATGTTCACTTTCTAATGAATGGGAATCCTCAAATATTTTTAGCCTTACCTTATCATGCTCTTCAGACTTGTGGGATGAATCCGTTTGTAATAACATAAATAAAAATAAGGGAAAATAAATACTAAAATACTAACATATTAAATATCAATCATTACCAATTTCTTACTTACAAATCCACCCCTTAGGCCAGGAAAAAATAAAAAAATAAAAATCATTTGGTAGGAGATAGCGGTAACATAATTTCACCACTATATTTATGCTGAATTCCGCTGGGGATAACTTATAGAGGGGTTAGCTTTATGGGATAAAAGTATAAAAGACCAAAAATTCTTTGACTTTTTTTTTTCTTTCTATTTTTATGTACTTTTAAAATGTTTGTAGAATTACAAACTTTTTATATTTTACATCGTATATTCAATTTTTAATACAATAAATAAACATTCGTAAAATGATAGATATGCATATCATTCGTAAACATTCAATTTATAATATTTATATTTATTTGCAAATCAAATGGCTCCTTAGTGTAAAAGATATTTACAATTCCATATATAAACTAAACCTACTCGGCCATGGACGTAACATAAAAATGGAGCACAATGTAACCTTAGACTTTCTTTCCATTTTAATTTTGACTAAAATGTACCAAAAAGGTCTGGATAAAATGGTAGCAAAAGCGATATTGTAATTTAAAGAAACAAACAATGAAAATATTTCTAGTTGGCTTCTGCACTTGTCAGTTCATCTTCATAAACATCACATTATGAAACTTTAAATCTTGATCTAAACTCCGTGCAATTTTGCTTTACCGCATTTATTCTATGTTTCTCCTGTCGACATTCAATCACGTAAGCAAAATATTGATTTTAGATATATATATATAATATCTATTGAATATTCTTTGTCGGAATTTCTTTTTACTTCTTTCAAATTTGAATACCCATAGAGAAATTTCTGGTTTCGTCACCGCCCTCTTGAAATGTCTCAACTCATCCCCTATACTTTAAGAGATTAAAAAAAAATCTATAAAAAAAATATGTTAGAGCTAACATTAGAATATGTAGAAAGTCAGTTTGCAAATTTCGGGTTAAGACGTGATCTTCCAGAGATCTCTCTTCTTAAGTTGATACAAAATTTGCCGCCAACTTTTGGGGAATTAGCTCACAGGTTGTAGGCACACTGAGTGGCTGTCAAAATTTATAATTTAAGAAATAAATTCGCATATATACTGTGCTTCTCTCCTTCTAATATTTAGTTTGTTTGCTAATTTTTCTATATAATTATTATGAATTTTGCCGTTTACGCTAACAATATAACAATATACTTTTATTGATTTAGATAAGAGGAGATATTTAACTTTAGTATGTAATTATCCAAAAGAATAAAAGATCATATCATATACTATACGATGTAAAAAAAAGTACATGCTTAGTAAAAAAATAAGTACATGCTTAGTTTTGGTAGATTATTTATCCTCTTTTACAGGATATCATACATACCTAATGCAGACTGTACCTGCGTACACTTGACTACTTCCTTCGGTCCATAACAAGTGACTAATTTGTCTCAGGTACATCCATTAAGAAAATACTAAATTCTAGACAAAAATAACTAGTGTGACTAAACTACCCTTAATTAAATGTTGTAGCATAATTTAATGGGAGGAGCCAAAGACTTTTTAGGAATACGTATATAAGGGTAATTTTGGAAAAACAAATAGAATTTTTTATTGATTACATAAAAGAATACTTATTTTGGATCAAAATTATGGACCGAGTGAGTATTAAGTAGAATTGCTATACACTACGCACTAATTGGAATTGAAGTAGCAAAAGTTACGTTGTCCATTTTTGATGGAGGAAAGAGATTATTTGTATACAGTCGAAATCTGTATACGATCGAAATCGGGCTCGTCTACTAACATGACAGATCGGGCTTGGAACGTGAGGGATTGAAGATCGACCCCGAGTCCCATCGAACCAGAACACGAGGTCAGAATGTCCGTCCTCGAGAATATTGAGTCCATTATCCCGGAATCGACCCTGACCCCGAACGAGCTCGAGGGTACATTGCTAGTATAACCAAAAGAAGGCCGAAATATCCGTGACCGGTTGGGCATTACGGTGGGAATTTCGGCACATATCAATAAGGAACCGGCAAATCAGCAAATCAGGAGATTTTTACCTTTTATAGAATTGTACCTAAAGTAGGACTCCCCTGCTATATAAAAGGGGTCTGATTACTTGTAAAAGACATGGTAACAATCATTCAGAAGAAATATACTGTTATTTTCTCTTTAAGTTCTTATTCAACTGTGTATTGACAATGATTGAAGTGCATTTTGTTCAAGGGTGGTCCACCCCCCAAGGCTGTAACTGCTCAATTCGTGTAGTTTGAATTTACTTTATCATACTTTATTTCAATTGCAATTTAAATTATCGTTTTGTGTCAATTTAATCCACATATCCTTAAAACCATTACAAATTCAATTGTTATCCGATTTTGAGGATAAACAGTTTGGCGTCCACCGTGGGGCTAAGGATAATTGTGAATATTTGATACCAATTTTCATAACACACACTAGTTTACACTTGTTCTTTGAAGTGTCTCTAATTTCAGGTTAAAGCTTAAAATATAAAACTCACAATTAGCACCCCTGCCTGTTGACAATGATTCTGGTCACCACGGGAAAAATAACAACATAACGCCCGGTAACGAGGTACCATCCATTGATCCCGTCTGAATCCCAGTCACAGACCAGTTGGATGCTAACTCGCATGTGGCTATAGACACAAACCTGCCTACCGACCCCGAGAGTAACATCCGCGGTGGAGCCCGATCGATAATGCAGAATGCTCAAAACAATAGAGGAGATGGGATCAATCTACGGATGATCTTCAAAATGTTACAGGCTCAACAGACGGTGATGGCTCAGCTACAAAACCAAAACCGCGCATCAAGCAGAATTGAACCCGATCCATCTTAGGAAATCACCTGTAGAGAAGAACCGGTTGCAAAGAGGTCAAATGAAAATGAGTCGGGGGCTAACCCCGAGATCATAAAAATGCTCGAGGAGCTGACAAAACAGATAGAATCAGGAGAGAAGAAAATCGAAGCAAACGACACAAAGGTGGAAACCTACATTCTAGGGTCGACCAAATCTCGGGAGTGACATCGACACTGAAAGGCTAGGATTCTAAGAAGTTCGTACAAAAATCTTTTCCTCCGAGTGCGGCTCAAAAGCCGATCTCCAATAAATTCCGCATGATCGAGATTCCAAAGTACAACGGGACAACTGAACTATGTGAGCACGTGATTTTTGCCCTATATGAATTATTCCAACAAATTCAAAGAAAAATAATTTCTTTCAGTGTTTGCAATTTTGTTGGATTTTGTGGCATTTTCTGTTAATTATCTGCATTTGTCTATGCACGTTTATTTTATTTTATTCACGAAAATACAAAAATATCACGCACTGCATTTAGGATTTAATTTTATGTTTTTAGATTAATTTGTAAATTAGTTTGTTTTATAAAATATGAAAATAACAAAAAATTAGTTTAATTTGCACTTTTAATTTTAGCTTTGATGTTGAGTAGCTTTTGTTACACCCCATATTTTCGTACATGAAAATACGCAATAAATAAATTAATGAGAGCCCGAAAGTGAGGTGTCACGTCCCGCAGTATTATATTACGGTGATGTCACGTTTTGCAGTGTTAAGTTACGATGATGTTGCACCCTAAAGTATTGTACGTTAAAATTTTATTTTCAGTTAACCGATGTAAGACTCGGGGATGAGATCATCTTGACGTTAACGTACTTGCGCTATTTATAACAAGCAATAAATAAGTGTTATGAAGAATAAGGGGGTACACAGATTAAAGAAAACAAGTTTCGTTGAAAGTGATCAATTTGGAATAAAATACGGGTCGAGCGATAATACACGATACTTATAAAATATTACCATGTAAGGTACCATATGACCACGGTAGTATAATATATAAAGTATATATGAAGTATTTTGAAAATAAATAGAATATTATGTAATTTGTGATAATTCTTAAATTATGCGGGTAATAGATTATTTACCGGGTAATGAAATATTACCCGGTTAACTAATAAGTGGATAAATAAAATAATCTTCCCAAGTACATACGTGGCAGTAGCCCCCCTTATTAAGGTGATTCATCTATCACCTTTACCATGTGTCAAAGGCTTAAAAAGGTCTTATCAAGAATTTGTAGAAAGCTTATTCAATCTAAAAGAGATAAAACATCTCATTTTCAAGACCAAGGAACAACTTTAACATTCTATTAATGACCAAAAACGTGAAGGTGGCAAGAATGTCACAACAATTCACCCCTTAACCAAATTCCTTTCTGATAAACGTTAAGGGCAGAGTAGTTGTCCGGAATTTGAGTTTGTCCAAGTTTAAGTTTCGTCCATATTTCGCAGAAGAAGATTTATTCAAATAGTTTCGGGAACAGGTATGTTAAGGCTATCCTTTCTTTCTTCTGGCATGATCCATACGATACGAACGAAACGTGCAAATGCACAAATTCCACGAATGATTCTATTCATAGAAGTATTAGAGATATCTATGTTCTTGAATTTTCGTGTGTTATAATATTTGATCATCTGTTCATGGGTCTCAGAAAAAATACGAAAGTTGAAAAGAGTTTACTTTATGATATTACTCAGAGGAAAAATGGTCTTATGACATTCCGAATGATTTTATTGACGTACTTTTCATGC
This sequence comes from Nicotiana sylvestris, assembly GCF_000393655.2. Taxonomy (NCBI): domain Eukaryota; kingdom Viridiplantae; phylum Streptophyta; class Magnoliopsida; order Solanales; family Solanaceae; genus Nicotiana; species Nicotiana sylvestris. The sequence goes on from NC_091059.1 coordinate 153,222,310, forward strand.
ATTGCATTCATATGTATTGACCCATGACCAGATAGCGTTATATACGTGTATATATGTAAATATATGTATATGGGATATGGGAAAGGTTACAGCGTTATATACGCACCACCACCTGATCAGCTGGTATATGATGATGATGTTGCCCACAGTGGCTAAAATATGATTCAAACAACGTTATATACGCATATATATGTATGTGCTCAAACGACGTTATATACGCGTATATATGTATGTATATATATATATGTATATGGGATATGTGAAAGGTTATGGCGTTATATACGTACCACCACCTGATCAGCTGGTATCGATGATGATTTTACCCACAATGACCGATATGATATGATGGGATGCCCTCAGAGGCTGATAATGTCATGAAACATGTACCTATGCACGACATGACATTCATACACATATGCATGACTCTAAAAGTAATTTATGATTTACAAAGTTTTTCAGACTTACAGGTTGAGTCATGTACTCTATATTTCTTTCATGTCTCTTATGTACTTATTTATGTGCCTTACATACTCGGTACATTATTCGTACTGACATCCCTTTTTCCTGGGGACGTTGCGTTGCATGCCCGCAGGTCCCGATAGACAGGTTGAGAGCCCTCCAAATAGGCTATCAGCTCAGCAGAAGATGTTGGTGTGCTCCATTTGCTTCGGAGTTACTTATTTGGTTAGTATGATTTAAACGTGTATTGTTTGGTATGGTGGGACTCTATCCCGAGCTTTATGACATTTATGTACTCTTAGAGATTTGTAGACATATATATCGTACGTGAAAGATTGTACGACCTTGTCGGCCTATGTTTTGAGTTTATAAAAGATCATGTTGCCCTATTAGGCCCATATGTCATGTGTATATGATAATGTAATTAGAAAGATATATTACGTTGGTACTCGGTTGAGTAAGGTACCAGGAGCCCGTCGCAGCCCATCGGTTTGGGTCGTGACAAAAGTGGTATCAAAACAGTTCTGTCCTAAGAAGTCTATGAGCCGTGTCTAGTAGAGTCTTGTTTATGAGTGTGTCGTGCACCACACTTATAAGCAGCAGGCTACAGGGCATTTAAGATTGTCACTCTTTCTTCGTACTCTAGATCGTGTGGTAGAGCTCACTTATAAGAATACAAATTCCGAACTTCTATTCGTAATAGTATGATGCCTACATTCAAAAAGACGATCGATAAGAGATATAGCATGAAAGTTTTGAGTTAGAGGAACTCTTTTTTTGCCTCTTGCTTATGATGAGTAAATGAGAGGTCTTCAGCAGATCATACATGTACTAAAAGGTGTAAGGTTCTTGATAAGGAGATTTAAGGAAAGAATACTTATCCATTCTTACGGTAAAAAGGAATAACGGAATCGGAAGTTAGACATATGTTCCAGTAAGTAAAAAAAAACAAGGTGAAGAAGGGTACGAGGTACCTAGTTAATAGGGTACGAGGTACCCATTTAATAAATATTATCATTATTTATCATTCAAGAAGGAAGATATAAGCATTTTGAGTTACCTTCAACAGTAACAGATGTACGTACAATCTGCCACATCTATCTCAGTCATGCCCTATGAGAGCTAACGGATATGGTTTAAGAGAAGGATGGGATAGTAGGATCCGGCTGGGGTTAGAGTAACCCAAAATGATGGATGGATGGTTGCGCTAATTTACATTTCGGAAGGATATTAAAAAAGTGATAATAGATCTCCTTATGAGATACCTAGATGGTGCATTCTAAAATAGTACAGCTAGACATGAGTACTACAAAGACAGGCACTTGAAGCTTAAAAAGGATAAATATTATCTTAGTATGTATCCCGTCCCTAGTAGAGAGATAATGATAGGCAACCCAAAGAGCAGTGGATGGTGCAAAGAGAAGCTAAAAGCAAAAGAATATCTTGTTGAAGTTTTCAGAATAAAGTAATAGACAGAAATGTTCGCAGGAAATAAGAAGAGAGCTAATGAAGCATTAAGAGTATGGTGTGATACATGGATGACAACGGTAGGCAAAAAAGATTACAGTATTCCAGAGTTGATTGTCAAGTGAAGAAAAAGACGAGAAGTGACAGGCCTTGAGGTAACAAAAGAGTGTAGGCCATAAAGTCATATTCTCACTTTGAGGAACAAGTTCGCGACGCTAATGTGATTCAGAACAAAAAGTTAGACCCCAGAATAATAGAAGTTAGCATGGACTGGTGGAAAAAGATAAACTAAACATGAATTAGGGACTGAATGATTTGATGGTGGCCAGCATCATGAGAACTTCATATTGCATTCCGGCGATAATAGAATGGACCACAGAGGAAGATTCATGAGAAACTCAAAGAATGTTATTCAGGAAAACGCTTCCCTAAAACAACTAATGTGAGCAAAGTTAAGCTTAAGGAATTATATGTGATAGTTACACTAAGCATCACCCTCGTGAGTAAGGAATTTTGTTATCCTTGGTACAAAAGGATTGCCGAAAGGTGAGTAAGGGTCATCGATGATGTGAAAAGACGCCAAAAAAGAAGAGGTAAAACATCTATAGGTAGATCCTCGTGTCTTAATCTTTTAGTACACCCCAAAAGGGGGGAATATGGAGTGATGTAACATTAAGTCAGAATTAAGTAGTTCTAGTGACTATGGAATGATAAAGGAATAACGCGATAAGAATGAGAAAGGCATGTAATTGTACTTATTCAAATGTTACAGATATGCTATGATTCCATAACATTATGTAAGCACGATACCAAGAAAAGAAAGTAAGGGTTCCTGCCCAGGATATTTTTGATAAATAAGGAGCCAATGTGAGATGTAAGTTAAGACAAAGGAAATAACCCAAGAAAGATTACGAGGAATATCGATATGAGAATGGGCCAATGATTAGTTAGTAATTGGTCAGGAAGATCTCAGTTATCGGTAAACAAGAAGTTACGGACAAATCAACAGATCATGCAAGATGAATGTAGTAAACCCCAACATGAAGAATTCAGCCTCGTAGTAATGTTATTATAATACTTGAGATATATTCAAGGAGGAGTTGGGGTGGTTAAAGGTACCGTATGTGTGTTACGGGGATAAAGAATGTGTCACTGGGAAGGCAATCAAAATGTCAGTTTAGAAGCAACCCTACAAGCACAAGGGCACAGAGGTAAGAAACTATAGATAATTTCAGGCAAGGAAGTACATCAAAAGTCTTTAATAAGCTCACAGCTTTACGAGGGTCAAGGGTTCTCCCTATGTACTAGAAAGAGAGACTAGCTGAGGAAATAAGAAATAAGGCTTCAACCTAAGCACAACGACCTAAAGAGGAAATGGTCATGTAATAACAATTTTGTAACAACAACCATAATCAATAGTGGCTTTACAAGGAAGCCAGTTAGAAGAAGTACCAGCCTCATAAGAAGTCAGTACGAAGCTCCCACCGGATTGTGTATGTAACAGAGGTGCGAGTATTATAATAGAGCTTCAAGTTATGGATGTGAAGTACACATAGGTGGAAGGGAGATTACGAAAGAGATAGAAGATATGATACGGGATTTTAAGTAAGTAAGGTAAAAGTGAACAACGTACGAAATACTAAAATGCAGAAAGTTGTGAATAGTCTATAGTTCGTATAGAAGGTTGTAAGTACGGGGATTCAATATCCAGGAATGATAGCAGCATCGTTAGTGGCATATCTTCCAGCCTATGGTTTCTACGTATCTAGAGGTGTAGTTAAAAAAGTATAGAAGAGTTAGAGACAATGTGACGTCTCGCTTGATATTCCAGAATAACATAAGGAAATCTATGGTGCGAGCAAGTTGAAGAAAGGTTGCAAGTAGTATAAATGGATATGTGTAGGTTGCAAGATAAAGTATGGTAGAGCGACAAGGTTTTAGGAAGACAAGAGTAAGGATAAGAAAAGGCGAGTAAGAAGGTGACGAGAATGGATAAGTCCTCGGGATTAAGCCCATGAAAACAAGAAGAGCTGATGGTTTCTCTAAGTTATAGAAAGCTCAGTATAGCCTGAATAAACTCAAAAGAGTCTAAGACTAGTAGTATTTAGAAAAGATAGAATGCTGCCCAGATAGTACAATGAGGATATAATTGTGATGGATAAAGGATGACGTTTAGGCTTTCGAGTGAGTAATGATTGAAGAGGCTTTCATAGATTGTACGAGATTAAAATACCCACATAAGTAAATCACATTGGGATGCCATGAGATACGGTTATGAAAGCAGGGTATCGCCCCAGGTGAATCAATCTAATCATTTCAGATGTTCTTCGATAAAACATGAATCCTAGCAGTAATATTACATAAAAAGTTAAGTTATCAAGGGTGGATTATGGATCAAAATTGAGGTGAATCAATAATGGATGGATAAAAGTTATAAAGTATGAGAAGAGATTAGGCCGTCATTCTTAAAGATGAACAGTAATGTGGAGGCATTAGAGGACATAGATTTATACGTACGAGATAAGCAATGAAAGTAACCTGAGATTGGGTAGCAGACCTCAGTAATGAGAAATCGAGGTAAGTGTTATGGTATAATATGACCTATGTAGATGAAGTAAAGTTATACGAATGGATGAGATCATCTTGACGTTAACGTACTTGCGCTATTTATAGCAAGCAATAAATAAGTGTTATGAAGAATAAGGGGGTACACAGATTAAAGAAAACAAGTTTCATTGAAAGTGGTCAATTTGGAATAAAATATGGGTCGAGAGATAATACACGATAATTATGAAATACTACCATGTAAGGTACCATATGACCACAGTAGTATAATATATAAAGTATATATAAAGTATTTTGAAAATAAATAGAATATTATGTAATTTGTGATAATTCTTAAATTATGCAGGTAATAGATTAATTACTGGGTAACGAAATATTACCCGGTTAACTAATAAATGGATAAATAAAATAATCTTCCCAAGTACATACATGGCAGCAGGCCCCCCTTATTAAGGCGATTCATCTATCACCTTTACCATGTGTCAAAGGCTTAAAAAAGTCTTATCAAGAATTTGTAGAAAGCTTATTCAATCTAAAAAAGATAAAACATCTCATTTTCAAGACCAAGGAACAACTTTAACATTCTGTTAATGACCAAAAACGTGAAGGTGGCAAGAATGTCACAACAATTCACCCCTTAACCAAATTCCTTTCTGATAAACGTTAAGGGCAGAGTAGTTGTCCGAAATTTGAGTTTGTCCAAGTTTAAGTTTCGTCCATATTTCGCAGAAGAAGATTTATTCAAATAGTTTCGGGAACAGGTATGTTAAGGCTATCCTTTCTTTCTTCTGGCATGATCCATACGATACGAACGAAACGTGCAAATGCACAAATTCCATGAATGATTCTATTCATAGAAGTATTAGAGATATCTATATTCTTGAATTTTCATGTGTCACAATATTTGATCATCTATTCATGGGTCTCAAAAAAAATACGAAAGTTGAAAAGAGTTTACTTTATGATATTACTCAGAGGAAAAATGGTCTTATGACATTCCGAATGATTTTATTGACGTACTTTTCATGCATTGCATTCATGTGCATTGACCCATGACCAGATGACGTTATATATGCATATATATATGTAAATATATGTATATGGGATATGAGAAAGGTTACGGCGTTATATACGCACCACCACCTGATCAGCTGGTATATGATGACGATGTTGCCCACAGTGGCTAAAATATGATTCAAACAACATTATATACGTTATATAAACAGCATTATATACACGTATATATGTATGTATATATATGTATATGGGATATGTGAAATGTTATAGCGTTATATACGCACCACCACCTGATCAGCTGGTATCGATGATGATTTTGCCCACAATGACCGATATAATATGATGGGATGCCCTCAGAGGCTGATAATGTTATGAAACATGTACCTATGTACGACATGACATTCATACACATATGCATGACGCTAAAAGTAATTTATGATTTACAAAGTTATTCAGACTTACAGGTTGAGTCATGTACTCTATATTTCTTCCATATCTATTATGTACTTATTTATGTGCCTTACATACTCGGTACATTATTCGTACTGACGTCCCTTTTGCCTGGGAACGCTGCGTTGCATGCCCGCAAGTCCCGATAGACTGGTTGAGAGCCCTCCAAATAGGCTATCAGCTCAGCGGAGGATGTTGGTGCGCTCCATTTGCTTTGGAGTTGCTTATTTGGTTAGTATGATTTAGACGTGTATTGTTTGGTATGCGGGACTCTATCCCGAGCTTTATGACATTTATGTACTCTTAGAGGCTTGTAGACATATATCTTGTACGTGAAAGATTGTACGGCCTTGTCGGCCTATGTTTTGAGTTTATAAAAGATCATGTTGCCCTATTAGGCCCGTATGTCATGTGTATATGATAATGTAATTAGAAAGATATGTTACGTTGGTACTCGGTCGAGTAAGGTACCAAGTGCCCATCGCGCCCTATCGGTTTGGGTCGTGACAACTTTCTTTTGTTAATATTATTTTCAATTAATTGTGTCAATTATCATTTTAGGTTTAATTAATTTTTTTTAATTCTAGGAATTAATTCTGATTTTTAATTAAATTTCGAAAAAGAGAGAAAAGGAAAGGAAAAAAAGGGTTTTGAATTAAGTTGGGGGTTTCACATTTCTGGGCGAATTCTCTAAAGTTGCCAAAGCCCAAGTCCACACCCGTCCAAATCACCCCAATACCCGGCCCAAACCTATGCCTTGACCCAGTCTGGTTCCCCCCAATAAACCAAACGACGCCGTTTCATGAGCAACAGATCAGGACTGTCGAGGTTTCTTGATCGGACAGTCCTGAAGCTTAGGTCGTTTGGTATTTAAGTGTCCAAACATGCCCCTCCCCCCTATCATCTCTTTCACCCGGCTCTCATCATCCACGTTGGAACCGCCAGCCGGAAATTGTCTCCGCTGGCGGCGGTGCTCCGATCGATCCCCAAACTTTCACCAAATACCCTCCTCCATCTCCATATCTCAGATCCGTACCCATTTTCCCTCAAATCGAACCATAACTGTTCGAATTTCAATTCGAAACCTCAAACCCTAACCGCCGTCCTAGAATTCCCAACCCCCGACGCCGACTCCTTTTCCCACCAAATAAACCCTAAATAATCACTATAACCTCCTCACCCCAGATACCCAACCCACTACCCTCGAATCTCCTCGGAGTTGTTCGAATCTCAAATCAGAAAAAAACCCTAGTTCCACAAATCCAAACCCAACAGGGTTTTTGACGGTTCTAGGCTATAATGGCCTTTAATCATGTGTTTTCACACGAAAACACCCGATTAAAGACTGTTCTTGTCGAGAAAGTTGACGGAGGCTTCAAATTGTTCCAAATCTGTCCGTGCTTTTAGGTATTTCCTTGGTTTTCATTACCTTTCTTTTGCTTCTTTTCTTCTTTTATTGTCATCTGCTTCTTCCTCTTCTTCTGGACTTCTTAGTGTTTTAAAGTCGTCCTTTTGTCCATGCATGAATGCTTAACAATCCGCCTGTTTCATTTGGCTATTATTTGAAATTAGTTAAGTCACTACTTTTCTTTTGGGTTTTGGGTTTTGTCTTATGGGTTCTGGATTTTGCCTTTGGCTCATTAAATTGGGATGTTGAATTAGGGCTCAATCTGAGCCTGAAGTCTACAAAGCCGGAAATGGAGTTGGCCCAATGACCCATGCTGGACTGGTTTAATACTGGGTCGAGTTGACCCATGATTCATGGGAATTTTGCTAGGGTAAATAACCATGGCTCGAGGGGTAGTTTAGGAAATTGGGGAAGGGAATCTATGAGTAACAGAATTGGGAATCTTCTAGGAAGCTGGGAAGGGGGATTGCCTAATAAATTGAAATTTGAACTAGGGGTAGTTAAAATAAAAGAAAATTGGATAAGGGCTCCTAAGCTAAAAGGAAATTTTGAAAAGGACTAAAATGAAAACCTGAACCCTTAAGGTTGCCTTGTTTCTTGCCTATAAAGGCATCATTTTTTGCCTTTCAAGGCAGACCCAAGAGCTAAGAAGAATAAAAGCTCATAAAAATACAAAAATGGCAGGAACTTTTACTGTTTCATTGAATTTCAGTGATTGTTGATTCCTTTTCAACTTTTGAAACTATTTTTACTCATCTGAATGGGAAATGGACTGAACTTGGTCATCAAACTTGGGTCTAAAGTTTTGTTGGGCTGTCGTGTGTTCAAGTTTGTTTATACGTCAAATCTGGGTTGGGACTGGTTTTGCTGGCTGTTTCAGTGCTGATTCCTGTTGCTGCTCCTGTTGATTTTTCATTTCTTGTCTTTGTTCATTCCCAGGTACACATCTCTGCACTCTATTCTAATGTAAAGCTTGATGTGGGAATCAAAATGGAATCTGGAGCTTTGAGTTGTATTCAGTTTGAGTTTAAATTAAGAATATAGCATACTTGTCTACTCTGTTTGGCTGGAAATTTCACTTACTGCCTTTCAACTGTGAACAATGGGATCAACCCTTAACCTCTGAATGTCGTACGACATGGTAGCCTAGTCTAAATGTCTACCTCAGTATAAGTTCTTTATATGTAGTCATTTTACTATTCGTATGTCTCGAGGTCAGTAGTTAGACTGATTTAGATACTGTTGACTCAAGATTGTTTATTTCACAAACTATTAGATCTGATTGAAATTGGTATTTACGTTTAACTTGCCTGAGTGTTGTATCACATTTTCTGGTATAGTTTTAGAATTTGAGCAAGTTGTTTGCTCTCGAAGAACTGTGATTCAGACGATGAATTTACAGTTCGACGAGTCCCAAATCTGGTAAAATACCATCAGGATTCGAGTTCCATGTAATATGTTGATGATGTATTTTGGGACTTGAATTTTCATTCTGCCATTTGGTCTAATATGGTTGCTGCATTTTATGGCTGAAGTGGGTTTAGCAATGCATGAAAAGTATTACTAGAAGTTGAGTTCTGCATTTTTCTTTCACATCCCAGGTCAGTGATCTAGGTATCGTGTGAATACTGGTAGCCGAAGCTTGATAGTTGGGTCATTCAAATTGAGTAACTTAGTTAATTGCTGGAGCGATGTGACTTTATCATTATTAGAATAATTGTGGATGCAGATTTAGCATGTAACAGTGAGTAACCTTGGATTCATATTTGCTTGTAAATGGATGTGAATTTGAGTTAGCAATCTGGACGTATGTTAGTTCATGTATGACTATCTTTATGGAATTCCTCAAAGGAATTGGGCCCGGTTGGACCGCATGGGTCAGCTTGCTAGGAAAGGGCCTTCATATTTGTATTGCTTTCCCCCTTACTCCAAATGCTTCAAGTGATATTGGGCCTATAGTTAGCCCAAAATCATCTCAGGCGATGTGAATGCTTGTTCTATCCCATTCAGATTTTTGGCTAATAAAAGTAATCCGAACTTCAATTTTAGGGTATGTTTAATGTTGTGGCCCGAGTTAATTAATTACCGTCCCTCAATAGGTTTGTGGTGTAATATCAACCAATATATGGCCCTCACATGTTTTAATTGGACAATAAGACAAATATTCGTAGAGAAACCTTTAGGGCCATTTAAAATACTATCGTGGTTGTGGACACGTTCGCGTGACACGGTTAGGATTTCTTAAAAAATAAATTGGAGTACACGTTCGCATAACTTCGGCTAAACTTTCATAATAATAATAAGCATTATTAATTGTGGACACGTACGCGTGACATAATTTTTACGAGTCAAAAATAGGTACACGTATGCGTAACCCGTTTCAGATAATTTTTTATTTAAAAGCGGTTAAGAGGTAAACAATTTAATAAGTCAAGTATGATCAAAGCGACCGTGCTAGAACCACGGAACTCGGGAGTGCCTAACACCTTCTCCCGAGTTAACAGAATTCCTTACCCGGATTTCTGTGTTCGTAGGCCGTAAATAGAGTCAACTTTCCTCGATTCGGGATTTAAAACCGGTGACTTGTGACACCATAAATTATCCCAAGTGGCGACTCTGATTTTTAATAAATAAACAGTCCCGTTTCGATTGTCCTTTAATTGAAAAACTCCCTTATATTTATGCCCTTTACGGGGTGTAGGTAAAAGGAGGTGTGACAACCTAAACGAGCATGTCACTTCTTACACATGGGCTATCAAAGGGAACGACTTGGAGTATGATGAGATCGAGTCTGTCTTGTTGAAGAAAGTCGGAGAGACCCTATCAAAGGGAGCTATGATATGGTATCACAACTTACTTCCTAATTCTATTGACTCATTTTCTATGCTTGTAGACTCTTTCATAAAAGCACATGCCAGGGCTATCAAGGTTGAAACCAGGAAGTCAGACCTTTTCAAAGTAAGACAGAAGGTTAATGAGATGCTCAAGGAGTTCGTGTCCCGATTTCAAATGGAACAGATAGATCTGCCATCGGTCGCTGATGATTGGGCCGTTCAAGCTTTCACCCAAGGAATCAATGTTCGAAGCTCGGTGGCTTCACAACATTTGAATCAGAATCTGATAAAGTATCTAGCTATTACTTGGGTTGATGTGCATAACCGATATCAATAAAAAATTAGAGTCAAAGATGATCAAATTGGGGCTCCTTCCTGGTCCGTTTATCCTATTAGTCCCATCGATAGAGTCAAGATAGATATCGACCGAGAACCAAGTTCAAACAGGGATAAATACCAGCCGTACAATGGAGATCGAAGCAGTAGTAGGTCCGGATGGAACTCTATGCGAAATGAAAGGAGAAATGATCGAGGCCAAAGCAGCCAAGGACTCTTGAGTAAGAACGATTTCGACAAGCCTATTGGGGCTAAAGAAGCACCAAGGTTATCTGAATATAACTTTAATGTTGATATTGCTGCTATCAATCAGCTATCGGACGCATCAAGGACACCAAATGGCCTCGATCTCTACAATCTGACCCAGCCCAAAGGGATTCTAGCCAGATGTGGAAATATCATGGCACTCACAGCAACAGAACAGAGGATTGCCGACAATTGAGGGAGGAGGTAGCCCGATTGTTCAACAACGGGCACCTTCGAGAATTCCTAAGCGACCGAGCCAAGAACCATTTCAGAAACAGGGATTCTAATAAACAGACCGAACAAGAAGAACCTTAGCACGTCATTAACATGATCATTTGTGGGGTCGATGTTCCTCAAGGACCGATGTTAAAACGCACCAAAATATCCATCACAAGGGAAAAACGGACTTGAGATTACATACTAGAAGGAACTTTGTCTTTTAACGACCAGGACGCATAAGGGATCATGCAGCCCCATAATGATGCACGGGTAATATCTCTACTCATAAATTAATCTCGAGTTAAGCATTTATTAATTGATCCAGTTAGCTCGGCCAACATCATCTGGTCGAGAGTCGTAAAACTGCTCGGTCTACAAGATGAGATCGTGCCTGCAGTCCGAGTTCTAAAACAGATTCAACATGGCATGTGAAACCACGAAGGGTGAGATAACATTACCAGTGAATACCGTCGGGACCATTCAGGAGGCCAAGTTTTACGTGATCGAAGGAGACATGAGGTACAATGCACTGTTCGGGAGGCCGTGGATCCACAACATGAGGGCAGTGCCCTCGACTCTTCACCAAGTGTTAAAATTCTTAATGCCAGGAGTGATTAAAACAATCTGCGGGAAATAACTGGCCGCAAAGGAAATGTTTGTATTCGAAGAAGTGGTTCCGATATCAACTCTCGCAATGTCAAAAGAACCAAGTTCGGGCACAAAGCAAGGGGCTAAATAGCAATCACTAACATCGGCCACGATCCAACTGGATAAACAGGGGACTGATGAAGACGACGATTACGGGGTTTGTAGATCTTTTATAGCCCTCAATGATTCCAACGCCACTAAATAAATAGTCGAGGATCTGGAACATGTCATATTGATCGAACATCTACCCGATCGGAAGGATACCTGGGCACGGGGTTAACTCCCTAGCTTAGGAAAAAGCTCATTCAATTTATAATAGCTAACATAGATTGTTTCGCTTGGTCACATCTTTATATGACAGGAATCCCACCGGAGATAAACACTCACAAGCTAAGCCAAGACCCAAAATTCCACTCAATCAAGCAGAAGAGGAGACCTCAGTCCGAGGTGAAACATGCTTTCATTAAGGACGAGGTATCTAAACTCCTTAAAATATGGTCCATTCAGGAAGTTAAATATCTGAATTGGTTAGCAAACGTAGTGGAAGTCCCTAAAAAAGGGAACAAATTAAGAATGTGTATAGACTATAAGGATTTGAATAAGGCGTGTCCCAATGACTCTTTCCCTTTGCCCAACATCGTTCACATGATCGATGCCACGGCCTACTACGAGATCCTCAATCGACGCCTATTCCGGGTACAACCAAATATGGATGAATCCGGATGATCAGGAAAAAAACCCTTTCATCACTAAGTACGGCACATACTGCTATAACGTGATGCCATTCGGATTTAAAAATACCGGTGCCACTTAATAAGGCCTAGTAAATCATATGTTCGAAGAACAAATAGGGAAATCAATGGAAGGTTACATTGACAATATGTTGGTTAAGTCCCTGCGAGCAGAGGACCCTTTAAAACATTTGCAGGAAACCTTCAGCATATTGAAGAAGTACAATATAAAGATGAACCCAGAGAAATGTGCATTTGGAGTCGGATCAGATAAATTCCTCGAGTTCATGGTATCCAACCGGTGAATCTAGATCAACCCTGACAAGATCAAATCCATCAAAAATATCACAGTGGTGGACAACGTAAAGGCCGTGCAAACTAGGCGCATTGCCTCCCTGGGGAAATTCATCTTAAGGTCCTCCGATAAGAGCCACCAATTCTTATTGCTGCTGAAAAAGAACAACAACTTCTCGTGGACCCCCGAAAGCCAACGAGATTTGGAGAAACTCAAGCGATATCTATCGAGTCCACCACTTCTTCACACGCCGAAGGCAGACGGACAACTATATATGCACTTGGCAATATCGGAGATAGCGGTAAGTGGAGTCCTAGTTCAGGAAGAGCAAGGTATGCAATTTCTAATGTACTATGTTAGTAGGACTCTTGGTGAGGCCGAAACTAGGTACCCTCACCTATAAAAATTGGCGTTTTTTTTGTCAAGCGCCTCTAGGAAACTGAAACTATATTTTCTGTGACATCCTATATGTGTTGTGACTATGTACCCATTGCAAAATATAATGCATAAAGCCGAACTCTCGGGATGATTGGCCAAATAGGTCGTGGAAATCAGCGAGTACGATATTGAATATCGACCCAGGACAACCATTAAATCTCAAATTTTGGCAAATTTTGTGGCCGACTTTATGCCGATCCTAATACCCGAAGTCGAAAGAGGGTTGTTTGTAAACTCATGGACGCCTTTGAGAATTTGGATCCTCTTTACGGATGGCGCCTCGAATGCAAAAGGGTCTGGACTTGGCATCGTATTGAAGCCACCTACGGGCAATATAGTTAGACTATCTATTAGAACTGTGAAATTGACTAACAACGAGGCAAAAAATGAGGCCATGATTGCAGGTCTCAAATAGGCCCAAAGCTTGGGGCGGAGGTGATCAACGATAAGTGTGATCCCTCCTTGTGGTGAACCAAGTTAATGGAACATTCGAGGTCAGTGAAGAACGAATGCAAAGGTACCTGGATAAGTTACAGGTAACATTACATCGGTTCAAGGTGTGGACCTTGCAACACAAACCTCGAGATCAGAACAGCGAGGTCGATCCACCAACGACGCCAAAAATTAATCTCGTCCAAGTCACACCTCTATTTAGGTTGTGAAACGGTTGATGCAATAGTAATACCCAAAAAGGAGTTGGGGTCGATTTTCCACAAGGAGCTATGATTGTGACTTAGGAGTATATATTATAGTGAATGAGCTCGAATTATCTCAAATTGCACATCCATAAAATTGGGTTGTTTCTAAGTCTAAGTTAAACTAAGTTTACCAACTAAGAATTGAAACTAGGAAATTGGTTTTTGTTGTTATTCAAAATGATGTAAAAGACCTAGGGCTATGACCTTCACCTAGGTGTTTGCCTAATGGGTTATAAACTTTAAAGCTTGTTTTATTGGTCGGGGTGTATTATAGCTATCAATACTCGAGTACCCACTCAATACCTCTAGGACAGAGAATGATTTTGCCCAATTTGTCTTTCTCAAATTCAAATGGGTATTGAACAAAAAGGTTGATAAAAAGCTCAAGTCGGATTTTACTATCTCTAGATTCAACCCTTTAATTGGGACTATCAATCTCTTGATTCCCCTCAATTTCTTTTTAGCCAAGTTTTTCTAGACTAAATCTCTCTTTCTCAAGTAGAGACCAAGTCAAATAAGAATAAACTAATGTTTGCAACCCTTAATTTTACAATTAAAAGCATGAACAAGGCTAAATAATAAACATCCAACCATAAACAAGCAATAAATCAAACACCAATTAAGTTTACACTCTAGGGTTGGGTCACAATCCTAGTGGAATCTAGCTACTAATGCTTAAAATAGAAGAAATAAAAGAAGAAAATGATAATTAAACCCATATTGATAATTTAAATAATAAAATCTATGTTTAAAAAGCTCAAAATGGCAAAAACTACTAAAGAGGATAAAAAAAGCATCCAGTATGGCTGCTGATGTCCCAACTTAATCTAAAAAAGTGAAACTCTTCTATTTATACAGAGCTAGAATTTTCGAACAAAAATACCCTTTTAGAGGTTCTGCGGCCGCACAATTCCATGTGCAGTCCGTACTTTGCTTTAGCCAGATAGGATTGGAATCTTGCAGCCGCACAATTCTGAACTGCGACTACATCTCTCTCTTTCTATGGTCCGCACATTTCTGAGTGCAGCTGCACATCGCTCTTTTGCGGTCCGCACTTCTGCTGAAATTGATATGCAGGTTCTCTAAACTTTTGCTCTTGTCTACTGTGGCGGCACATTTCATGTACGGACTACACTTTTCACAGATCTCTGATAAGTTTTTCTGCATATTCTGCGGTCTCAGATGATATTCTGTGTTCCACACTTTAAGCTTATATGTCAGTTTTTGTCCTTGAATTCAGATTACTCCTTCTTGAGTTGGATTTTATCTTAGAGGCACATTTTTCGATATTCCTGCAATTAAGCATATTTCATCAGTTTTCAGGAACAAAATTAAACGCTCTTGGACTAAAACAAAAGCTAAAAGTCACATATAAGTAGACAAAATTTCCACTTATCAATGCCCTTACAAACTTAGGATTGTTGGCCGACAACAACGAGCTCAACTCAGGAGCAGTCGTACAACTCATGAGATCGGTATTGGAAGAAGGTCACGCCGAGATAAACTTTAAAAGCTTGACTTGGGATTGGAGAAACAAATATGTAAAATATCTGAAGACTGGAAAATTGTCCTCGTGTGATGACTCGGCCAGTTGTCCTAAGAATTTAATTCCTCGATCCCCTTTTAACTGCTTTCCCCGTGTTTATTTTTGCTATTTTGATTTGTCGGGATGTTCGGTTTTGAGTTTCGGAGAGTTTTAGGACACTTAGTCCCTAGAGAGCTTAAGTGTTGGAGAGTTGACCATAATTAGAACAATGTGAAGACGACCTCAGAATAGAAATCCAAT
This sequence comes from Nicotiana sylvestris, assembly GCF_000393655.2. Lineage (NCBI taxonomy): Eukaryota > Viridiplantae > Streptophyta > Magnoliopsida > Solanales > Solanaceae > Nicotiana > Nicotiana sylvestris. The sequence continues at coordinate 153,237,907 of NC_091059.1, forward strand.
GGTTCTGTAAGCTCCATTGGGTGATTTCGGGCTTAGGGTTGTGTTCAGATTGTGTTTTGGAGGTTCGTAGCTAATTTAGGCTTCAAATGTTGAAAGGTTGAATTTTGAAGTTTCTGGTCTGATAGTGAGATTTTGATCCGAGGGTCAAAATGGAATTCTGGAAGTTGGAGTAGCTCCATAGTGTTGAATGTGACGTGTGTGCAAAATTTCAGGTCATTCAGACGGGGCTTGATAGACTTTTTGATCGAAAACGTATTTTTAGAGTTTTTAGGATTTTTAGGCTTGAATCCAATGAAAAATATGTGTTTTGGTGTTGTTTTGAGAGTTCCGAAGGTTGGAACAAGTTTGAATGAAGTTATGGGATATGTAGGTAGGTTTGGTTGAGGTCTCAGGGACCTCAGGATGATTTCAGTTGGTTGACGAAAGGATTTTGGAGTTTTGAAGTTACAACTTAAGCTGTTTCCTATCATAACCGCACTTGCGAGTGTGGGACCGCAGGTGTGGAGCCGCGGAAGCGGTGGATCTACCGCAGAAGCGGAAATGGGGAAGTACAGCAGGGATCGCAGAAGCTGTAGGATTTCTACAGGAGCGGTACCGCATCTGCAGACGGGGAGTCGCAGATGCGGAAGATGGCTTTAAGTGAGAAGTCGCAGATGCGACCCTTGTTTCGAAAAAGCGGGACTGTAGAAGCGGTCCCAGGACTGCAGATGCGGTAACAGCTAGGTACAAATAGAAAATTTCAAAGGTTTAGTTTCAAAAGTTGAAAATTCGATTTGGAGCTCGGGAGAGAGCGATTTTGAGAGGAAATTAAAAAGGAGATCATTGGGTAACAATTCTTTAACCCTTTCTAGTTATATTCCATCAATCTATAGTTAGTTTCATCATTTAAATTCGGATTGGAGATGAAAATTGGGAAAAAATTGGAAGAAAGTTCTTAGACTTAGAATTCGACTTTTGATTGGGAATTTGACCTTAGATTTGGATAATTTTGATATGCATAAACTCATAAGAGTATGAGGATTCTGAAAATATAAATATTACCCGATTCCGAGACGTGGGCCTGAGGGGCATTTTGGTTATTTTACCTAATTTCGCGTATTAACTTAGAATTTCTTTGTAGAATCAGTTACTTGAAGTGTTATTTACGTTATGCAATTGAATTGAATAGATTTGGGCTACTTGGAGTCGAGTACTCGTGGCAAGAGCATGGTTCGGATTGATTATTGAGCCGATTCGAGGTAAGTGGCTTGTCTAACCTTGTGTGGGGGACCTTCCCCTTAGGATTTGGTATATTTGGTAATTGAAATGCCTTGTGCGTAAGGTGACGAGTGTGTACTTGTGCTAATTTTTGGAAATCCGTTTTTCATTAAGTAATTACTAGTATGTTTCCTTTCCTGTTTTCATTACTTGCACTATTAAGCCTATTGTTAGCTTAGGAAAGCATGTCTAAGTGACTTAATTGTTTTACTTGCTCACACTGCCTTACCTGAATTCTGTGCAACATGCTAGGCTAGAATTACTTGTTACCTTAATATGAAATTTCCATTTCTAAATATTTTCTTGTTACTTCTGTGTATTTACATTGGGACTACGGATGTGGGATTTCGGTAGCTCCCCCTTGTCTGTTTATTTTGGGATTACGGATGTGGGATTCCGGTAGATCCCCTGCACAGTTATATGGAACTATGGGAATGCACCCAATAGATTCCCCTAGTACTTGGTATTTACATTTGGGACTACGGAATGGGATTCTGGTAGATCCCTGCGCACTATGAGTTAGACTACGGGACGAGATCCCGGGAGATCCACTGGATTTGTATATTTGGGACTACATGACGGTATCCTGGGAGATCCCCAATTGTTATTTTGGTGCTGAACCATATTTCTTTCTGTGTTTACCTTGTCTGTGTAATAGTTGTTGTTGCCCTTTATATCTTGTGTTACTTTTATTGTTGTACTTAATTATACTGTTCTGTTCTACACTGTTGAACTTTATATTTTATTTAACCTCAGTAGGGCCCTGACCTTCCTCGTCACTACCCGATCGAGGTTAGGCTTGGCACTTACTGAGTACCGCTGTGGTGTACTCATGCCCTTTCTACGCATGTTTTTCATGTACAAATCCATGTATCTTGACTCAGACTTACCATCCTTAAGGCGAGGCGACCCTTCGAAGACTTCGAGGTATATCTACAGTGTCAGCAGACCGAGGCGTCTCTCTCTATTCTCTCTTGTAGTTACATCCCTTCTGTATTTACTTGTTTTAGACTATTCTGGAGTTAAAGCACTATGTAATATCCTTAGCTTGTGATTCATGGGTTTCCGAGTCTTGGAAGTATGTATCGGTTTGTGAGTTAAATATTGTGTATGCCAAGTGGCACTTTTAAACACTATTTTATTAATCTAATTCTATTTTAAATCGTTTAATTTCCACAATTTGGTTTATCTTCCACAATTTAGGCTTACCTAGTCGTAGAGACTAGGTGCCGTCACGATGGTTCATAGAGGGCGAACCGGGGTCGTAACAAGTTGGTATCAGAGCTCTAGGTTCATATGAGTCATGGATCACAAGCCGATTTATTAGAGTCTCGTTGATTAGTATGGAGACGTCTGTACTTATCTACGAGAGACTATGTAACCGTTAGGAAAGTTCCACTTCATTTGATTTCCTTGTTGTACGAGATTTTGATATCACAATTCTAAACTTCTGTCTTCTATTCTCTTGCAAATGGTGAGGAAATGCGCTACCCGAGATGATCAGGCGCCCGCGCCCCTACTACAGCCATTAGAGGCCAAGGCCGGGGTAGAGGCCGAGGATGCGCACATGGTGCAGCCAGAGCACATGCGTGAGCTGCTGCCGAGGTACCACTAACAGTTCCAGTCGGAGTCCAGGCACCTGATATGCCTACTGCTACCACTACTCCAGCTCTTCAGGAGACTCTGGCACAATTCATGAGCATGTACACCACTTTGGCTCAGGTAGGGTTGCTTCCCCTTGTTGCAGCGACGTCTCAGGCCGGGGGAGGAGTAGAGACTCCCACCGCCCGCACTCCTGAGCAGCGAGTGCATGTTAAGCAGGTCCCTGAGATTATTCCTATACAGCCTGCAGTCCGAGATCAGCCCGAGGACAGGGTAGTGGCTTCTGAGGATGAGCAGCTGAGGCTTGAGAGGTTCAAGAAGTACAAGCCTCTTATTTTCAGTGGTCTAGCATCGAATGGTGCTCTGGGATTTCTAGATGAGTGCTACCACATTCTCCATACCATGGGTATATCAGGATCGAGCGGGGTTTCCTTCACTATCTAGATTTGAGGAGCCGCATATGAGTGGTGGCGCACCTATGAGTTAGACAGTCCGGATGAGGCTGCTTCACTGACTTGGACTCAGTTTTCAGATCTATTCCTGAGAGAGTATGTTCCTCAGAGCCTCAGAGACGCATGGCGCATAGAGTTTGAGCATTTGTGCTAGGGTGCTATGACTGTCTCGGAGTATACTGTCTGTTACACCAGTTTGGCTAGGCATGCACCATCCTTGGTTTCTACTATTCGCGAGAGGGTTCGCTGGTTTATTGAGGGCCTTATTGCCAGCATTAGGTCTAGCATGGCTCGTGAGTTGGAGATGGATATTTCTTATCAGCAGGTGGTGAGCATAGCTAGGAGGATTGAGGGTATGCATGCTAGGGAGAGAGAGGAGAGGGAGGCCAAGAGGTCTCGAGAGTCGGGCCATTTCTCTGGTGCCCGTGTCCCAACAGCAGCTCTTCTAGCAGCCAGTGGTATTCCAGCTCCTCCTAGACCTCAGGAGCCTTATTATGCACCTCCGGTATCTAGCGCGCCTCCTCTGCAGGGTGCTTTCAGAGGTCAGTTCAGCAGACTTGGCTCGAGCTAGTCACAGCCACCACGTCCTCCTAAAGCTTGTTTTGAGTGTGGTGACACATGCCATATGGTGAGGGATTGTCCTAGATGGGGGAGGGGTGCACCTCCACAGACTTCTCAGCCACAGCATGCCCCGCAGAGTTCTCAAGCCATGGTTACAGCTCCAGTTGCTACCCCGCCTACTCAGCCAGCCAGAGATGGAGGTCGGGGAGGTAGAGGTCACCCTAGAGGGGGAGGCCAGGCTAGATACTATGCCCTTCCTACCCGTACCGAGGTTGTTGCCTCCGATTCTGTCATCACATGTATTATATTGGTTTGTCACAGCGATGCATCGGTTCTATTAGATCCAAGCTCCACATACTCTTATGTGTCTTCTTATTTTTCTCCGCATTTGGGTGTACCTCGGGATTCTTTGAGTTCCCCTATTTATGTTTCTACTCATGTGGGAGATTCTCTTGTTGTGGACCATATTTATCGGTCGTGTTTGGTTGATGTTAGTGGTTTTCAGACCAGAGCCGTTTTATTGCTGCTCAGCATGGTAGATTTTGACATTATCTTGGGCATGGACTAGTTGTCGCCCCATTATGCTATCCTTGATTGTCACGCCAAAACCGTGACGCTGGCCATGCCAGGTGTACCACGTGTTGAGTGGAGGGGTACTTTAGATCACACTTCCAGTATAGTTATTTCTTTTCTTAAAGCTCAACATATGGTTGAGAAGTGGTGTGACACGTATTTAGCTTATGTGAGAAATGTCAGTATTGATACCCCTTCAGTTGATTCAGTTCCCGTAGTACGGGATTTTCTCGATGTGTTTCCAGTTGATCTCCCAGGCATGCTGCCTGATAGAGATATTGATTTTGGCATTGATCTATTGCCGGGCACTCAGTCCATTTCTATTCCTTCGTATCGTATGGCTCCTCCTGAGTTGAAGGAGTGGAAGGATCAGTTACAGGAATTACTTGATGAGGGTTTTATTTGGCCCAGTGTATCACCTTGGGGTGCTCTTGTCTTGTTTGTGAAGAAAAAGGATTCTATGTGTATGTGTATTGACAATCGCCAGCTGAACAATGTTATAGTGAAGAACCGTTATACCCTGCCTCGTATTGATGATCTGTTTGACCAACTTCAGGACGCATGGGTGTTTTCTAAGATTCATTTGTACTCAGGTTACCATAAGTTGAAGATTCGGGAGCCAGATATCCCAAAGACCGCTTTCAGGACTCGGTATGGTCATAACGAGTTCCTTGTTATGTCATTTGGGCTGACCAATGCCCCAGTAGCCTTTATGCATTCGATGCACAGTGTGTTCCGGCCGTATCTTGACTCGTTCGTTATTGTCTTTATTGATGATATTCTGGTGTATTCCTGGAGTCGGAAAGATCATGAGCAGCACCAGAGGACTGTGCTTCAGACTCTAAGAGAAAAGAAGTTATATGCTAAGTTCTCGAAATGTAAGCTTTGGTTGGATTCAGTGGCATTCCTAAGCCATGCGGTGTCGAGTGAGGGTATTCAGGTGGATCCGAAGAAAATAGAGGCCGTGCAGAGTTGACCCAGACTATCCTCAGCTATAGAGATCTGCAGTTTCCTTGGCTTGGTGGGTTACTACCGCCATTTTGTTGAGGGGTTTTCATCGATTGCAGCCCCTATGACCAGACTGGCCTAGAAGGGTGCTCCGATCCAGTGGACAGAGGAGTGTAAGGCGAGCTTTTAGAAACTCAAGACAACTTTGACTACAGCCCCAATTTTGATACTGCCTACAGGTTTGGGGCCTTATACAGTTTATTGTGATGCCTCGAGTATTGGCCTCGAAGCGGTGTTGATGCAGGATGGTAGAGTGATTGCCTACGCGTCCAGACAGTTGAAGGTACATGAGAAGAATTATCCGGTCCATGACCTTGAGTTAGCTGCCATTGTTCACACCCTGAAGATCTGGCGCCATTATTTATACGGTGTGCCTTGTGAGATTTATACTGACCATCGGATCTTGCAACAATTTCTTAATAAGATGATGCATAATTACACAATTATTTATGACTTATTTTAAATCTTAAATTAGAAAAATCTTATTTGTTTCTTAAATTTCATGTCCAGCCAAAGTGCAACACATAAAATATGATGAATGGAGTATTAGTAACCAGACGCAGATGCAGCATCATACCACAAGAAAATAATTGAATTTGAAAACCCTAAGCCCGGAGAATGTTTGTAGCTCGGTTGATTGGCTACCTGAACTTTATCCTTTGATGAGAGCTCGATTCTCCACCTTGTAATCCTTTCCCCCGTTTCCCCTTCCCCTACCCCGATCCCGATAGAGAATTTTAAAAAAAAATCTTGCAGCCTCAGTTAAGTTTATTATATAGAATTACCTGCAGCGCAATTATTCTTTAAGTGCGCTGTTTATGTAAATATTTGCTAATTAAATGATTATGATGTCTGTCCGGTCTACTCTAGTTACATGCCTAATTGTTGCTTGGCATTGAAGTTCCTATGCTAATCTTTTATTTTGTCCCAAATAGGAGTACCATTTTTTTTTTTAAAACCTTAGCTCGAATCTCATACTTATCAGTTGGAGGTGACGGTGGTTTAATCAGTACATAGGAGTAACTCTTAAGATAAAAAAAATTAAAATGGTATTGATAGATTACGTGTACCTTAGTAAATCTTAATAGAGAGAACACAATTGGTTATTTTCTGTTTTACTTTATCAAAAGGATAAAGGGGAACAAACAATTGTTTTGGTTCGAAAGATAATGCACTTTTCCAGTTTTAATCCTCGTGCTGTTCATCTTAGCATTTAATTTGATATTTGATCGAAAAAGATGTGTGATTTCAGTCCCTGAAGCTAACAGACCTTAATTTTTTTTTATTTTTTAAGAGCAAGAAGGGGTTCTTCTGTGATTTGAGAAAGCCAAGAGACCGGGCAAGATTTTTTCTATTTTCTTTTTATTGCAACTCCTAATATGTAATTAGGGGGCAAGAATTCAAATGCAACTTTGGACTGTTATTAATTTTATTTTTTATTTTCAGGAGAAAAATACATCCTAATTAGATAGTCTAAATTTTCTTCAACTTAGAACCAAGTCTATTCCTTTGTAAAATATTAGCAAGAAGTCGTCCAAACGACATCCAAAATGCCGACGATGACAATGGCAACATAAAGAGGTGGGTTTAATTTTATATAAAAATAAAAGTCAAATACCTAGAAATTCACGTTTCTCTGTGTTCTTCTTTTGTTTGTTCTTCTTCGTCACTGAATATAAATAAAATAAATTGGAGGCAATAGGGAAAATAAGTCTGGAAAGGACACGGCCGACCCTCAACATCGCAATTAAAAAATGACATAAAATAACAGTCGACAAATTTAAGTCAAGGGTGGAGCACTAGTATTTTCTTAGGGTGGGTAACCAAAATGTGGTTCTTTTTGACTCAAAATACGGAAATAAGTGTTAAAAAAAAGTTACCAAACTATATATAACGCCACAAAAAGTGGCGCTATACAGTAACGGTAACTGCACCGTTACTGTATAGTGCCACTTTTTGTGGCGCTATATTAATTAAAGGCTGACACATCTTATATAACGCCACTATTAATGACGCTATACCCCTTATTACCTGATCCCACCAATAATTTCTGGGTTCAATAATTCAAAAGCGTATAAAGCCACTTTTTGTGGCGCTATATACAAAAAAAAAATCTCTCCGGCTAGCCATTTTCTATATAAACATCGTAGAATCGCATATCTTCATTCAAATTTTTTTTTTAACTCTTGTTGGTTTATATTGTCGTTAAATTCTCCAGCATTTTTTCATTATGTCTGAAGAACGTAGAATAAGAGTATCATTATATTGGGGGGGTGAGGTTGTGATGGAGAATAACTCTGTGGGCTACAGTTTACCTGCTAAGTGTAATGTTAAATTGCCACTTTCAATGGAGTACGAAACATTAATATCGTTGTTATGCAAAAAAATGAGTGTGAGAAAACGTTCAGTGATACTCAAAGTAACCGGAAGATATCCGTATTCCGTTACGCCGCAAGGGGTTGCTTTTTACTCAGAGTTTAACATCGACGATGATGACACTTTGAGTGATTTCTTGAGGACTCCGGACGAATGCCGGGAATTTCTTGTAATCACAATGTTGGAGATGTACGTGAAGGTCGAAGACGTTCCAAAAAATGAGGTTGTGCGTAGTAGAGATAACCCCCAGTCATCGGGTGGTTATTCTGGATCAGTTTTTGCCGGACATGTTCCGGATGAAAGATTTTTTCTTGATTTAAATTTATCACCGTCGGCGAATGAGCAGCGAGAAAATAATTTATACCCTGCTTTCCATAATTCACAAGAAGAGTGGTAAACTTCAATTTTCATTTGTGTTAATTATGTATATTTTTGGCGTATTGAATTAATTTTAACGCTCAATTTATTTAATAGGGGGTACCGGCCGGATATGAATTTTACAAGTGGCCCATCCGGTAGTCATCACCTAACTGAAAACGTCCATCATGGAATGTCATCACATTACGACTTGTAAGTGAAATGATATAGCCATATGTAAAGCATTTATTAATTTAGTAGCTTATATTTTTGTTGAAATGTGCAGTGAAAACGAGCAAGTTGAACTACCCGTACTCACTCAATTGCCCGAAAACAACGTATTACATCAGGATCTGGCAGATGCACAGAGTTAGGAAGAGAACAACGATTACGATATCAATGCCGATGAATCGGGAGATGAGACACCATTTGCTCGTGGAAATGGTGATGAAGAGGACGAGGAGGAATGACCTGATTTGAAGAGAGCCCCCCATAGACGAAAAGTGTACGAGTATGAAGTGTCGTTTCATTCAAGGGAGATTCCTTATATTGATAACTTGCCAGCCGTGCCGGATGTGGAAGCTCTCACAAGGGATTTTGATGAAATCCGGACAGCAATGTGGGATGAGTCTAGACCAACGGTGCTTGCAAAGGGGATGTTTTTTCCTGATAAAGCACACGTAAGCAGGGCTTGTAAAATGCACAATGTTAAAGAGTATCGTGAGATGCAGGTATCGGAGTCAAGTCCGACGGTATACAAGGCTATTTGCCGCAGGTGGTTTTGGCCATGTAATTGGATGTTGCTTGCGTCGAAGAAGAAGACAGGTATGTGAAAAATGGGTAAATATATTCCCACCCACACATGCGAAATGGACACTTTCAACGAGAATCACTTCAACTTGGATATTTACTTGATATCTCTTGTACTTATTCCGCACATCGAAGCGTCCATAAGGTATAAAATCAAAGAGTGCATTACAGTCTGCGTAAGGTCGCCACCGCTCAATCAACGTCGTGATCAAAGCATAGTCGAGCTGTATCCGGCCAATGCTAATGATCCTATATAATCCCATCTCCTCCAGGTGATGGACCACACGAGGATGTAGAACGCGGGGAGGAGTCAAAAACTCCCACAATAAATCCACTCTCCTGCCCCGAAAAGTCTGCGTAAGCAACTCTCCCCCCATATATGCTCGGATCTATGCTGGGGCTGTAGGGGTAGTAGCTCCGACGTCCGAGGGCCGGGATGTATAGGTGCATCCATGCCGTCAACTGTAAATTCATAATTTTTAATAACTATCATTAATAATTATGTGTTTTTTTATAATTTAAATTCATATTTTTTAACAACTTAATTGTAAAAATTATATATATACTTATGGGTTCCGGGCTAGATTTTCTGAGGCCCAGTGGTACCAAACTATCATTAATAATTTTATTTTATTTTTATAATTTATATTCATATTTTTTAATAACTTAATTGTAAAAATTATATATATATATATATATATATATATATATATATATATATATAATTTTTATAATTATGGGTTTCGTGCTAGATTTTCTGAGGCCCAGTGGTACCAAACTATCATTAATAATTTTATGTTTTTTTTATAATTTTTATTCATATTTTTTAATAAATTAATTGTAAAAATTATATATATATAAATTTTATAATTATGGGTTTCGTGCTAGATTTTCTGAGGCCCAGTGGTACCAAACTATCATTAATAATTTTATGTTTTTTTTTATAATTTTTATTCATATTTTTTAATAACTTAATTGTAAAAATTATATATATATATATATATATATATATATATATATAAATTTTATAATTATGGGTTTCGTGCTAGATTTTCTGAGGTCCAGTGGTACCAAACTATCATTAATAATTTTATGTTTTTTTTATAATTTTTATTCATATTTTTAATAACTTAATTGTAAAAATTATATATATATATATATTTTATAATTATGGGTTTCGTGCTAGATTTTCTGAGGCCCAGTGGTACCAAACTATCATTAATAATTTTATGTTTTTTTATAATTTTTATTCAATATTTTTTAATAACTTAATTGTAAAAATTATATATATATATATATATATATATATATATATATATATATATATAATTTTATATACATACCTATTGGTTCCGGGCTAGATATTTAGAGGCTCAGTGGCACAATATAAGATAATTAAACAAAATGAATTCTAAGCTAAAATACTACACAATACTACGCTACAAGGCTCTAAATTTTACTACACTAAAAGGGTCTACGTTTTACTACGCTAAAAAGGTCTACATTTTACTATGCTAAAAAATAATCTAAACTAAACGGCATAAAAACACATAAATATACATGAGGATATTAACAAACACATTTTTTAGACTAATTTATATATTTTTATACAACACTAAAATTAAATTCGGATAAAATTTAACATGCTAGTTTCGGAAAAAATAAACACAAACGAAATAGAACACATACAAATCAAGTAATATGCATTGTTATAAAAGTTTCAACTTAAAATAAATCGAAATACCTCGATTTAGAATTTTCGGAAAGTAAATAAATCGAAATTTTGACTCCGAAAGAGTGAATCCACAATAATACGAAGTTCTACTCGACTGTGGGACCACCAATCTTCAACTTTTATGTGCCGGGGGGACCCAAATATTTTTTTTTTAAATGGGGAGAATCGATCAGAAATTGGGGGGGGGGACCAAGAGGGAGTAAAATAATGGAGTTAGAATGAAACGAAAAAGAAGAAGACGGAGAGTTTTTAATAAGGGGTATAGCGCCATTAATAGTGGCGCTATGTAAGATGCGTCAGCTTTTAATTAATATAGCGCCACAAAAAGTGGCGCTATACAGTAACGGTGCAGTTACCGTTACTGTATAGCGCCACTTTTTGTGGCGTTATATATAGTTTGGTAACTTTTTTTAACACTTATTTCCGTATTTTGAGTCAAAAAGAACCACATTTTGGTTCCGGTTTCTATTTTCTTATTGTTTTCACATCCAATGACGCAGCAAAACGTAGACAAGTCATGTCATGCTGGAACAAAACTTCCTTCCTCCATTCCAAATATTAGGGCAGGGCATATATCGGGTAAAATCGATAACCTGAACCGTTAATTATTTATTGGATTGTCCGTATCGGGTTACGTAACGGTTCGAACGGTTTAGAAATTTTTCACTATTGGGTTATCGGTTTGGGCCTCGATTTGCCAATTTTGTTAATGGGTTAACCGATAACCCTATAAGAATTAATAAAATTATGACTTTACCCTTAAGTATATACATATGCTAGGACTTGAGTTCATTCTCTCCTATTCTTTCTCAGCCACACTCTTTGTTGCTTCATCTTCATTCTTCATAGACCATACAAGTTACTCCTAGCTTAAGTCTTTAATCTTATACATTAGGCTTTTTAATTTCTATAACTAAATTCATATTCATATAAGGATTGCTCTATGGTTTCTTTTTTCAGGTTAGGCATTGGCAGGATAACCTAAATGGCATTTATACTTGTGTCACTTATCATCACGGTCCCCAAACTTAATGAAGTTTCATCTAGACACCTCTACTCGTTCAAAAGTAATATTTTAAACCCTTCTGACCATAGACCAAGCCTATGTGGCATTTGCTTTGCTGAGTTGGATAAAATGCGTGACTACACGCTTTAAGAAATGAGTAAAAGTTTATGATTCAAATTAAAAATACCAAAAAATAAAAAATAAAAAAATAATAATAGGGGGTTAACGCCCAGAAGCATTCAAGCGTCTTCCAATCTCCAGTTTTCTTTTCCTTCTACCCCTTTCTCCTCTCATCTTTTCCTTTTTTTTGACGCCGTGCTCAAAGGTGGTATGGGGGATTGTATCTTTTTTTTTTTGCTTGTTATTATGGTTTTGGTAGCGGCTGTGCTTGAGATTTTAGAAAGACTTAGTTTTGGGGAGGTATTGTTAGAGCTAGTGATGTTTGTGGGGTTCATATGGATTGTTGTTCTTGTTGGGGTGTTAGTGGGATGGGCATGGAAGCTCAAGTGGGCTAATCTTGGCCCAGATTCTTTTGATTCGCCAGATGTTTTTGCCTTGTCTTCTTCCGGTATGCTCCTCCAGAACTTCTAATCTGGGTTTGATTCCCTCAATCCTCTCAAATTGTAACTTCCCACATGCATTTCTTGAATCAAGGAAACTCAGTCCCTCCTAATGGCTGATTTTCAGAAAGAGAAAGGCATGAATGTGTTTGTGAGAGAAAACTTTATGATTTAACTTTTTCTTTTCCTAAAATAGTTTTTGTGAATAAAAATAATGACATGGAATATTTTTATATGACATGGATAATACAGTGAGACGATTGAGGAACACACACGGTCAGAAGGGTTTAAAATATTACTTTTGAACGAGTAGAGGTGTCTAGATGAAATTTCATAAAGTTTGGGGACCGGGATGACAAAGTGGCACAAGTATAAGTGTCATTTAGGCTATTCTGTCTTAGGCATTTGACAAACAACATCCAGTTTATCATGGACTATTGAGGGCTTCAACGCTTGTGGAAGTGCATGTCTTGTGTGAAATAATTATTCTAAATCAACTATTATTGTTATCATATCGGGGAGGCAGCTAAAGCCTTGGCACATTTTGTGGGAATTGCTGCAGTTTGAAAAGTATGTATCCACTAATTTTTTTGTGAAGCCTATAAGGATTGAGTAGTTGTTGTCTTGTTAACTTGAATTTGAACTGTTAGTACTATATGCTTGGACTTGTTAATTTTAAGGTGAGGTTGCTACAACTTTGTATTATTATTAATGTATTTGACAACTCTTCTTGAAGAATTAGTACTATTCCAGTTGTGGCCATTGGACAAAACGCATAAATGGGTAGTATACTATATGTGAATTCTTCTCATTTTTGCTTAACTTCAGTGATTGTGTTTTCTTTTTTGTTTAACTGTAGATTGAGTTATCTTATCGGGTAAATCGATAACCAAATCAAAATGATCGATAACCGATTAAGCGATACCCGATAACTGATATCTTATCTGTTCGGTTATCGATTTATCAAACCGATAACCGATATGCTAAACCGATAACATTCATAACTGAACCGAATTGACCGATGCCCACCCCTACCAAATATTACTCCCTCTGTTCCAATTTATGTGAACTTATTTGACTGGGCACATGGTTTAAGAAAAAATGAAGACTTTTGGAATTTATGGTCCTAAACAAGTCAAAAAGGGACTCAGAGTATTTGTGTGGTTATAAAAGCTTCTCATAAGGGTATAATGGTTAGTTTAAGCTAAATTATTACCAAATTTAGAAAGGGATCATTCTTTTTGGAACGGACCAAAAAGGAAATAGGTTCACATAAACTGGAACAGAGGGAGTAATTATTTTAAAAAACTTAAATTAAGTCTAGAATATTAAGCATTTTAGAGAAATAAGGAACCGTATTTACTCCTCTTATTTTTTAAGTTTTTTTAATCCTATTGTTGTAGACCATGCGCAGCGGAAGCAAGCATACAACCCAGGCATCAAATACATGTAAACTAGACAACGCAATAATAACGAGATTAGAAGCACTAACCTCTTGAAGTAGTTGCAGAAACCTTCCAAACAACAAGAATTCAGGGCTGCAGTCTTCTGCTATTTGCCTAGTAAAACCTTGGACGATTTTGCTATTAGGTTGGCAAGAACAATACAACTGAAAGGTAAGTTATTAGGTAAAATTAGTCTTCCTTTAATAGACCCGAAATTAAGCCATAATAGAGGCTCAAAAACGTGTAGGATTCTGCAAGTACAATCCTACTCTAACTCAAAAGGATAATTTTTCTCCCAAGCTACTTTTTACCCAAGTCTGCCCAAGTTTTTACTAGGTATAGCAGGGACCACAGAAATAATAAGAGGCTACTAATTATAGTATTAATTCGAAATTAGCATGAATTAATTCTTACTATAATTAATTATAATTTATTCCACTAGAAAACTGCAATTGAACTCCTCAATATGAATTTCGAAAATTCATTAACACTTATTTTAACTCCCCACGTTAAGATTTCAAATACCAGTTAATTAAACTAAATCACTGAAAATTTAATGCAATTAACTAATTAAATCCTTTATAATTCCGCTTAAACTATTTCATGTGACTGATACAAAATCCACCGGCCAGGTTTTCACATGAAAACTTATAAGCTTACATAAAGGGGTATCATCAAACCCAAAATCGAGTCATGGATTCTATCAACTAATTATTATTCACAAATGTTATTCATTATTGTCCAATCTATTAGGCATATACTAACTCTAAATAGAGTCGTATCTTTTGATAAATCAAAACAATAAACAAATTATATTGATCATAATAATTATATCAAGATTAGGAGCATAAGCTCATTTAATGAATTAGAGAAAATATTTTATATATTCGGTACAAAAACATCTTTTCTCTACTTGGTCCGTTCAATATACACTGAGTATACTAGCTCAAGAAGATGGAGTAAAACTACTCCCATAATCAAGACAAATTATTTGATAATCTTGTGCTACAATCATCAAGATATTTTGTCCAACAACATCTTTGATTGTGAATATATCTTATTAATTATGAGAACCAACAATTTAATCTTCTGTGCATGAGCTAAGACTCCATACACTAAATTGTCTACTACATACCTAAAAGGACACACATATAACAAATGATCTATTTAAAATAGTGCTTTATTGAATTGAATAAATTAAATAAACAATTGTTCCATAAAAAATAAAATATAATATTATATCTAAACAACATGGTTAATAGTATATCCCAATAATTGCTCCTATAGAAGAGTGTTAACTGACTTTTTACGGGAGAGGAATTTTTTTTAAAACAAATTCTAATGATTTCGTATTTGTACGAAGATCTTAGATGTAGATAATAAGGATGAAATCATCATATTACCTAATAAGTCCCTGGATTAATTGATAGTTTAAAATTAGAAACCCAAAAAATAGTGTACAAACCAAAAATGCTTGAGGGTGCTAGATACATTGAGCGTGGACGTATTCCTCTAACAGGACCTAATAAGCTCCTGAATTAACTAATGGTTTAAAATTAGAAACCAAAAAAATCAAGTTAAAAAAGAAATTAAAAAAAAAATAAAACTGAAGGGTGGTAGATACATTGAACCTGGACATGCTCATTTTGGGGTCCTGTAACTCAACAATATTCCTCACAAATCCATTTGAGCCTGTACATCGATCAGGTTCGGTCCTACAGGACACGTGTCGTCCAGTTGATGGATCAACTCTCTTTGGCACAAAAACTTCTGGAATCAGCTTCCATTACCGTCCCAAATTCCCAATGATTGTAGGAGAAATCGGCGGAGCATGCCTGTAACATTATGCACCTAAGCCTTGGCTGTTCCTTTTCAGTTTTCTGGGTGTGGGTGTGTAGTTTCTTCACTATTGATTGTTTTTTAATTTTCCGATTGACATAGATAGCCTTTTTTTGAAAATTCATTTGATGTTTGATATATGGCTGTTGTGTATTGTTGTCGGCTGGCGCCGGTTATTGTGGGGTTGGTTTTTGGCTCCATGTAAATGACGATATGTAAGATTAGGAACTCAGAATTGTGGTGTACAGTATATTGACCTTTTTTCTCTTCTTTCTTTTGCAAGGTGTAATGGTATTTTTTGTGCTCATTTGGATTATTCATTTTGGACAAGGATTAATTGGGCGACATGCCTATTCAATGACATTAACCATGATAAAACTAAATCTAGGGTCCGAGAAGGATATATGGTACAATTATTATTGAATACATCTCTACAAGTGAAATTATGTTCAAATCTTGCTCCGTTCGGTCTTATTTTTGACAGGGAGTATATATATATATATATGAAAGAAAATTATTAGAATTTCAAAAAGAACATAATTTTAAAACTGTAATTTCAAAAATGTAGTTAGTTTATGATAAAAGATTAAAATTAAATCCGTCAAATATAAATTCTAAAACACCTTTTCACATAAGTGCATTCATCCTCTTTAAATCCTGAATTTGTCGCTAGCAAGGCTAAGTCAATATGCAAAAATTAAACTGTGATCAAGTAATAAAGAAGTGGATCTCTGCTTAAAACTTTTCACCAAGCTGCAAAGCTAGTTGACATATTCTTTCAAAACTATAATGACGCGCACTGCTATTGTATGCTGCCAACTTTTTGATAATTTGATGTTTCAAAGATGTGAATGACAATAACTAATGCTCTTTAGTTATTAGTATGAGTTGTTGTTCCCATTGATACCAACAAAAAATGGAGAGGATAAGGAATGAGCAATTCTTGGCCCTTCACACCAAATGTGGAAGATGTCAAATGCTCCTTCATCTTTTTTGGCGCAAAGTTACTTTTTTAACACAGAGATTTATCCATCGGAGAAGCTAGCTCTTGAAGTTCCTTTGCCACTGTTTCTACGAAATTAACTGCCCTAAGATATAGTCTATAACTATACAAAATGTATTATTGGTAATTAAGGTGTTGCCAAAATAAAATATGATCAGTAAAGTGTCTAATATTGTGTCAAACAAGGTATGTACTTATTCTGAGTTACAAAAATAGTACCCTAAAAATGAAAATTGAGGCACGGCTTACTAATGTCATGATAGTTAGAGGTATTTAGTGTTTGACCCTAACATTTAGATTTAGGTTTAAACAATTAAATGTTCTAATAGAGTAAAGTTAATCTTAGCCAATATTAATATTCAAAAGGTCGTTTAACCGATTTCGTGATGAAATGTCACTAGTTTCGTCAAATATCAATAAATATGTAACACCAACAGTATTTAATGACCCAAGAACTAAGGAGATAATATTCAATAGTAATAAATAAAAATAATGGCATTTATATAAATAAATGCAAGTGAGATAACCGAAAAGGGATGAAATCCTAAGATATTCCTTTTGACAATGATAAATGATTGATGAGCCTTTAAATATTCGGGCTTTCCTTGGATCGTGGGAGAAAAGTTAGACAAAGATTTCAAGAAAAGATGTACTTTGTGTGTATGTAATAAAGCAAGAGTCTAGAGAATGTCAATATGTTATTCTTTTCAATGAGTGTCCTGTCCTCCCCTATAACTGCATATCTTTCTATTTATAAGGGAATGTAGGCCACAAAACCCTAATAGTACAGGTTCTAGGAATATTATCTTTACAGTGTTATCCTTAAAACTAGTCATTACTGCTCTGTTAAGGAGAGTACTCGTCCTCGACTTCGATCTCTGTTGACTCCTCGACCTCGCCTTCATCCTTTGCCAAATCACTTCGCCCATCGCCTTCGTCTTTTGTTGAAATCATATCGACGATGCATGGTAGCCTTCGAAGGCTCTCTTAGTATTGATGTGGCCCTCACATAACTAGGATAATTTTTGGCTCATACAGTTAGTCCCTCCGCTCGTTGAATTAGTCGTCGTGGGTAAGTTCAATGAGCTAAAAATGTCATTCCTAGTTGTATTTATGATCGAGCTTGATGAACAGATAATATCGGACGTGATCGTTATAACGAGTCGGTGACATGGCTCTTTAGGGGCAACACATTTCAAATCCCTTATATTTTCTGGGTGATTTGTTGGAACCATCTAGTCCAAGAGAAGGAGTGACGTCATGACATCATGCATCATGATGATGCTGGTTCCCAGCACATTAGGTCGATTCGCACGTGACCTTTGATTGGTTTTGCCATTTCGATTCTGGTGCCAATTATGATGAATCGTATCGGGCTTGGTGCCAATTATGACAGATCGTTCGGACTTGGTGCCAATTATGACAAACTGTTTCAGATTTGGTGCCTCAATCTTTATAAATAGGGAAGGATTCAACAAAATTTGAATTTTACATTCTCCAAACTTTTCACTCGAGAACTTTTCTCTCCTCTGCTTCATTATACTACATTGCATTTCCAACTCCCTTCCCGGTATTCTTCTTTGCTTCTATAATCATGTCGAACTTTTCGTCTGATGCCGATGAGGGAGTGACGTCGTACCTTTAGCGTTTTGTTCCCTGCTCACGGGGAAAGTGATGTTGCTGCCGTAGAGGATGAAACTCTTCCAGCAGTGGAGGAGATCATTCCTCGCAACCCTAAGGCCAGGTCCGATTTTTAACAGTAGCCAGACACGACACCCGAAAAATTTCTATCATCAATGGCACCTAAGCAATTCGCTGAATTCAAAGCCAAATTTGGTATTCCCAACCATGTTTAACTAATCCCTACTAAAAAGGACGGGGTGCACGTTCATCATCCCGGATAGTGTGCTCTCTACGCCTACCTATTTACTATTGGCTATTCGTTCCCTCTTCTCCTGTCAGTGGAGGAGTTCTGCCGCCACTATGTCGTTTGCCCCACCCAGCTTGCCTCATACGTTTATAAGGTCATCAAGATGCTGACCAAATTTGCTGAGCTTGCCGGAGTCGAGGTGATAGTGCGGCATCCGGTGCACCAAATCGCACCTGGCTTCTATAGAGAGATGATGTTGAACCTTCATTACAGTGGAGGCAAATGCTTGGTGGTGAAGATGGACGACAAGGATAGCCACCAATTTGTTTTACATGTACCTTTTTCATTTATGCATTTCATTTTTGTACTTGTATGTTTTGTTTTTGTACTTGCATCATTACAAAAAAACAGCGTTTAGCGACGGCCGCATTCCGTTGCTAAATCAATGTTTTCTGTCGCTAAAGTTGTTTAGCGACGGAATAGTGACGGATTCAAGTTGGTCCCTAAAATTCTCGTTGCTAGGCTTATAGCGACGAAAAATACCAAACCGTCACAGAATTAGCGACGGAGTAGCGACGACATATTTTTGTAGCAAAGTTTAGCGAGGGAAATATCCGTCGCTATATAGTTTGTTTCTGTCGCCATTTTGATGCCTTTCGTTGCTGCAATACATAATAAAATTCGTCGTTTGTTCTTATAGCGATGAAATTGTCCGTCGCTAGCCGTGTTATAGATAATTGTCCCTGCTTTTTGCAACAAAAACCTTTTGTCGCCAATTCGTCGCAAGATTTAATTTTGCGCGATAATTTTAGCTACGAAACGTATCCGTCGCTGATTTATTTTTACTATATTGTTGGTTTTTTAAAATTCTTTTTATTTATTATTTTAAATGTACTCTATTCAAACATATTACATAAACTATTAAATACACTTAATAAAAAGTCACTGATATTAATATAAATTCAACAAGGTCCAAAATATATAGCATAATGCATATAACAGTATCATTAAGTACAAAAAATCCACAAGGACCAACAATAATGTCCAAACAACGTAAGCTAACTATGCTAGGATGGAGAATTACGATCATCATCAGAACTCAATGCATGAACCTCATTAATGTTAGCAGCAGTAGAAGATGTTGGAACTGTAGGTGCCATATCAGTATTTGGATGATGCGAGGGTAAGGAAACTAATTCGCGTACCCGCTCAACGATTACAGGAACTATATGATCTGTCAGTGCAGGAATCAATCGCATCACTAACTCATCCAAATTCCCTATCAGTGTTGATTGAGAATTTGGAGGTGTTATTGACGATGTAGCATCAGATCCAAGAGAGCCATGAAGATTTGGCCCGTAGTAGCATTTTGCTTGTGATCTAAGACCATATACTCTTCTTTTCTTTTCTCCTCCCGCAGCTTGATAATATGTTTTACACTGATCAATATTAGATTGAGTTTGTGTTTGTTGTTGTAATATCTCTTGATATTTTTTCTGTAGAAGGGTTAATAAGAACATTCAATTTACAAAATGAAAAAAATATATGAAAGTAAAGTCAATTAAAAAGTTATCTTACATGTATGATTCGGGATTTCTCAGCAACAAAAGATTTTCCATCATTACCATGTATGGACGTGCAAATGCAACTCACTTGGTGTTGGATCTCGACCCTTTTCAATAACCTATACAAAAATTATTCAATTAAGAAGATAGAGAAACAAAAGGGTATAGTTGGGCAATTAGGAACTAATGGCAGCAATAATACTCTAGGAACAATCCAGATTCTAGTCAGGGATTACAACTATATGTGGAACTACATGGAAGACAAGTAACCAATGAAATTATTGCAGGTAGGACAAGTAACCAATGAAACTATATGTGAAACTAAATGGCAACTGAAAACAAATTTAGTAGAAATGTCATACCCACATCACTGATTTGTATGTATTTGTATCTTATTCACATACTAATATAAGCTCAAAATACAACTATCTTTAATATTGATTCTGCTTCCTTTTCAATATACAGGACATGCTTATTACAATAATGGACACTTCAACTACATCAGTAGAATGGATACTCACTGTAATTCTTAATGAAGAAATTACAAATAGAGTGACCTTACTTAAACCGAAAATAAAGAACCAAACAAATAAACATCCTAGCATGTTAAAAGTTGACTTTCTTGAGTGTTGCATCTCAAATGTATTCCATTTCCAAACATCCTATTCCAAATTATATTCCTACTACAAGGTATGTTCTTGTTGTTATAACCAACTGCATGCTTAGGTTAATGCAGACATCTTTTAGTATTTCTTCACATAATGTTAGCACATTATCAGTATATTATGAACTGCTGATAGTCAATATTTTTTTTGTTTTGCCAGCACTCTCACAGTTACACTCTTACACTGATTCATGACACTGCCCCCGTCCTATAGCAGGATTTCTAATATGCAGATGTGCAGCGCAGAGTCAAACGATCATAAAATCCTATAGGCATGATCTCTAAACAGAATACAGTATCCACATAGTGCAATGAACATAATCAAATCCTATAGGCAGGATCTCTACCCAATTTCAACAGAGATGTAAGAATAGACCCTCCCAACTTTTACTAATAACCCCAATATCTATTTTACAAGATTATTATTACAAACTAATATGAATGAACTACACAAAGCTATTCATTACACTATAGGGAGCATTAGCATGCCTAATATAAACTTGAGAGCCAGGCCTTCAGCACAACAACCTTGAAATAGTAACAGCCAGTCATAGCATCTCAAACCAAACTTCTAGTGTGTCAAAGTTCCCAAAGAGCCTCAAGGCCCCCGGGCAATGCTCACACTAGAGCCATGTAATCAATACAGAATTCATAAAGTTTGGAAACCAGCTTTAATGTGTCAGAGTTCAAAGGAGTCTCAGGGACTCTAGGCAGTGCTCACATTGGAGGTGGTAGGAACCTAGGTAGCTAAGAGTGGAAATTTGAAAAGTAGTTCATGTTAGGGGTAAGGAATAGTTTTTAGAAAACAGTTTTTATTAAGGAACAAACAGAAGTAGAATTCTACCTAGACAAGCAAAGTGCAGACATATTGCTATGAACACTAGGTCGACTAAAGCAATCACAAAAGAGCAGGGGTACAAACAGAACTGATCATACATATTTGCAGTATCATAGAGACATAGAACTGAATCAGCAAGGTTTCAAATGTTTGAAGTTGATTTGGCTTATTAATTACCACTAGGTGGAAATATGTAGACATATTTTAAACATAAGCATGCTGAAGTTAGGATGACCAATCAAACAAACACATAGAGCAGGACAACAGGAAATTAAAGCAGACCAATCTAGAAAGGAGCACATGGAAATCATGTATCAAACAGAAACATGTTAGGGTAAACTATCCATACTAGCATACAGAACAGGATAAGTTAGCAGGAGTTAGGCATACTAGTTAGGAAGAAAGCAAACAGGAAACATATGACAAAATAGAGGCATATCGAGATTAGAGGTGAATTAATCATATAATCACATGGAGCAGAGCAAGATTACAAGAGCTAAGGCATAGAAATGGTCAAGAATCATGTATCAAACAAGAGCATGTTGAAGGTTGTGGTAAAGTTGACTACATGAACATACAGAATAGAACGAGATAATAGGAGTTAGCACATACCAGTAGAGGAGAAAGTAAATATGCATTAATAGGTTGGTTCCAGAATAGCTTGGACTTGGCTTTCAGCCGGCCAAATAACAACCACTTAACACAGAAGCAAGAGAGAGAGCTTAAGTTTGTAGTAAAAAATAGGAGAGTTTCGGGGTCTGTCCTCCAAAAGGGAGAAGGGGATGGGTTTTATAGCATGCAATAGGGTAGAACACACAAGGTAATGAACCAATGACACACCAAAAAATTATTAAAATCAATCAACAATCATTTTAGGTCAACATAGATCAATTAACGGGCATAAAATTGGGCTAGCATCAGTTAATGGACTCAATCAGTAGTCAAATAAGGCAAGGGATAATTCTGAAATCAATTAGAAGTGATTTAGGGCAAAAATCAAGGATTCAGTAGATCAGGGAAACACGCAAAATTATTGTTCAGAACATTTAAGGCAAATTCTAGAAGCGAAAATTGGGGAAACACACAAAATCATTCCGAATATTTAAGGCGAATGCACAAAAATACCAAAACACAAATCGTTCAAAATATTTAAAGCAAATACTAAAGTAAAAATTAGGGAAACACAAGAAAATAGAGTAAGCGGACACAGAAAAGGAAAGATTCATCAGAACCAGTAAGGAAAAGGGAAATGTTTCAAACCCTAGTTTTTAGGAAAATGAGTATTGATGGAAATATAATAAAAATTGATCACATGATAAAATATAGGACGAACATAGACATAATAACTCTTAAAATCAGGGAATCGAACCAATTTTGGTTCGATCTAAAGAGATCTGAAAACCCTAGTTCTAGGGTAAGTAAGAATCTCAAAGATACACAGAGATTCATACCATAAAAGAACAGAACAAACAGAGACGGAGAAGGTCAAGGAAACTGAATCGGTTTTGGTTTGAAATTGAAGAGATCCACTTGCCATGTTTAGGCAAGTGACTAGGTAACACAATAAACGAGTAATCAGTAGAGAAAGGGAGCCGGATAAGGTAGTAAATCACCAGATGATTCCATATTTAGTTGGGAATCAAAGGGATTTGGGGGGAATTTTGAGTGGCGGCACTTTAGGGTTTGAGAGCAAAGAGAGGAGAGATTGAGAGCATTCAGGGGAAGGAGGTTTAAGATTATGAGGGATTAGGGTTGGGTTTGGTTAGGTTAAAGTAGGCGGATGTGTTCTTAGCCGTTGATCTTCTGGGATTAGATTAGGACCGAGGCGGGTTAATTTCGATGGGTTTGGGTCTGGGTTGGACGGGTATGGGTATTGGGCTAGGCTAGGTCAGAAATTGGATATTTTTAGGGGCTAGATTTTAAATACCCAATTAATTTAATAAAATAATTTTATAAATGATAAAAATGTGATTTGTGCATGAAAATAATTTAAAATAGTTACTTAATATTATAAAAATATAAAAAGTTATTTTTTGTATAGATAATATAATTATGCATATGCATGGGCTATTATTGCAAAATGTGCAATTCTAGCTTAAAAAATGAAAAAATATAGTTATAAAAATGAAATTAAAATATTTAAACACTATTTGGGCATAAATGATGAATTTAGATGATTAAATATCATAAAAATAATATGAAAAATAATTATTGGACATTTGTATAGCAAAAATACAGGAATAAATTGGTTGAAAGCCTTTAAAATTATAAAAAAAAATTATAGAGATACTTATGCATGTTTGCAAATGCATGTTCACTATTTTTTAAAATATGCATGCATGTTAAAATATATGAGGGAAAAATTGGATATCAACAGCTGCCCATCTTTACCCGGGAAGGATGAAAGAGTTGTCAGGTAAAGAAATAATGAACAATTTTGACCGAATGGGGTGTTTTGAAAGATATAGTCCACACCCTGGTCTCTGAGCTACCTACATATCCCTGATTTTACAGAAATTAGGCCATGTGTAGTTCTGGACCCTTCGGTGAATGAAGTCGACGGAATAGAAATGGTAGTTTATTTTATAAAAGGGTTTCTCTTGAGAAGGGTAGTATCGAATCGGTCTGTGCGGAGTTATGAAGGCGAATCTGAATCATGCCGGATGCATCACAGGGAAGGTATCTGAACGGTCATGGAGTGAAGGAAAACAATTAAATAAATCAGTTACGTTTGCAATAACAACAAGGTATAAGCAGAAACTGGAGCGAAGGTTGTTCCCATTTGAAGAACGGTTACTTCTTGGATTTCCTGCAAAACTTAAAACACGATGCATGCAAGTATATGGATTATTGCGAGAATTTAAACATGATGCAAATTTTCTTTGGAACATGAAGGTTGTCTTTGGACAGAGAAGATGATGTCCTCAGACTATGACGTCCTGGGCCATGAATCATGAAATAAAGGATTCGCAAGCCATGAAATGATGTTCTCAAGCCATGAAAATGGTGCCCTTGAACCATGACGCCTTTGAATAATGATGTGCAGTATCGAGAGATCCTCAGGCCATGACATGGTGTCTTCAGGCTATGAGGATGATGCCTTTGGACTATGACACTTTTGGATAAGTTGGCTATACGTCAACCCATGAAATGCAAAGACATATTACCAAAGGTAATAACAAGGCAATTCTTAGCCTTGCGCGGAGTTTGGGGGCAGAGCTTAGCCCCGATAGAAGATAATGCAATGTTTAGAATAGAGCAATACTTATGCAAGGGGAGACAAAGCTTAATCCTATAAGAAGGCAGGGCTTAGCCTCATGCAGGAAAAGGGAGATAATGCTTAGTCTCATGCAAGGGAATTCAGTGCTTAGCCTTATACAAATATGGAGGCAGGGCTTAGCATCATGCAAGAAAGAGAGACAATGCTTAGTCTCATGCAAGGGAAGGTAGTTCTTAACCTTATGCAAATATGGAGGCAGGGCTTAGCCTCATACAAGATTGGAGACAGGGCTTAATCTCATACAAATAGAAGGTAGTGCTTAGCCTTATGCAAATATGGAGGTAGGGCTTAGCCTCATGCAAGAAAGGGAGACAATGCTTAGTCTCATACAAAGAAAGGCAGTGCTTAGCCTTACGCAAGTATGGAGGCAGGACTTAGCCTCATACAAAGAGAAGGCAATGCTTATCCTTATGCAAATATGGAGGCAAGGCTTAGCCTCATGCAAGATTTGAGACAGTGCTTAGTATCATTTAGAGAGAAGGCAGTGCTTAGCCTTACACAGGTATGAAGGCAGGGCTTAGCCTCAAGCAAAGAGAAGGCAATGCCTAGCCTTATGCAAATATGGATGTAGGGCTTAGCCTCATGCAAGAAAGGGAGACAATGCTTAGTCTCATGCAAAGAAAGGTAGTGCTTAGCCTTACGCAGGTATGAAGGCAGGGCTTAGCCTCATGTAAAGAGAAGACAATGCTTAGCCTTATGCAAATATAGAGGCAGGGCTTAGCCTCATGCAAGATTTGAGATGGGGCTTAGTTTCATGCAGAGAGAAGGTAGTGCTTAGTCTTATGTAGTGAACAAGTAGTAGATAGGAGTAGAATATTTCTTAGATGGAGATATATTTGCGTCTAATGGCCTGATTGTTATGATTTTGATATGTGTATATTTGCGAATACTCATGTTATGTCCATCGTGACTGCATCCAAAGAAAAATCATGAGTTTTGAAAGGGGAGGCTGGTCCGTGCCTTTGTCTGCTTGCTTTTCTTTGCTTCGCTCTGAAGACTCTATTCGAGTCGTCCTAGGTAACACCTGACTACCATAGAAATAAAATTTTCAAAAATATGCACTTATTAGTGAAATGGAGTTATTTTAGAAAACATAGTGGTATATAATATCGTGTAAATTAGATGAACTAATGACTGTAACACTTTTAGAGACATTGCGGATTCCTTGCACTAGAATTTTTAGGGTCCTCCTCAAAATTCTGCCCCAGTTTGATCCATTGTCCGTTCTATGTGCAACGAAGTTTTCTGCTTTGAAATTTTGAGAATCCTTCTAAAAAATTTTCCCCAATTACTTAATCGATTTCTAAGTTTCTGCATATAATAGCATCGGCTGGACTTGTTCCTCCTCAAAATTCTACCCTAGTTTCTGATTCTAAGGAAAAATGGAGATTTTATTAAGATATGACCGAACCCACAGGGCTACCTACGTATCCCCTCTTAAACGGGAATCAGGTCAAGCGTAGTTCAGTTACATCAAATGAATGTAAATAATCTAAATATAGTATCTCTTGATTGTGTCTGAATTGATTGGTTTTGGCCAAACTTCTCCACCTATTTCTGCATATATGAGTGCCCTTCCTGTTAGTACTCGGTGAACCATGTAAGGGCGTTGCTAGTTGGATGAAAATTTCCCTTTGGCTTCATCCTAATGCGGGAAGATCCGCTTCAGCACCAACTGTCCATGTGTAAATTATCTTGGTTTGACCTTTTGTTGAAAGCTCTAGACATTGTATTCTGATAAAGCTAACTGTGACATACTGCATTCACTCTTCTTCTATCTATGAGGGCTAGTTACTCATAGCGGCTCCTTATCCATTCTGCATCACTGAGTTCAACTTCTTGTATGATCCTTAAAGAAGGGATTTCTACCTCAGCTAGAATGACAGCTTCGGTACCATAAACTAGTAAATAGGGATTTTCTCCAGTTGATGTGCGGATTGTGATTGTAGTACGGTACCCCAATAGGGAAAAGGGTAACTTCTCATGTCATTGTTTGTGATTTTCTACCATCTTCCTCAGTATCTTCTTAATGTTCTTATTGGCAACTTCCACACCTCCGTTCATTTGAGGCCTGTATGTTGTAGAGTTTTTGTGCTTGATTTTGAAGGTTTCACACATGGATTTCATTAGATCATTGTTGAGATTGGTGGCATTATCAATGAAAATGGACTCGAGAACCCCGAATCGACTAATAATACGATCCTTGACAAAATCTACGATGACTTTCTTGGTTATAGCTTTGTAAGATGCAGCATCTACCCATTTTGTGAAATAGTCGATGGCCACTAAAATGAACCAGTGCTTATTAGAAGCGGTGGGCTCGATTGGACCAATGACATCTATTCCATAGGCAGCAAATGGCCAAAGTGCACTTGTTGCATGTACCTGGCATTGGTGGTATTTCTGGACGTACCGGATGTAATTTGTTTCCATGGTCATCCAAAAAATATCTAGCTCTGAGTATCTTCTTGGCTAGAACAAAATCGTTCATATGTGGTCCGCAAGTTCCGGCATGTATCTCCTCAAGAAAACCGGAAATTGATCGCGGTCAGCGGTGCTAAAAGGTCTAAAATGGAGGTTCTCTGAAGTTTCAACTGCTGTCGTGGTGCATTTTTCGTGGTCAGAGGTGGCTTATCGCAGTCGCAGAGCATTTTTTGCGGTACATGGTAGTCTCAAAGAACAGCTCTTACCTAACTTCAAGAGTTAGGTAAGAATGTGTAGATCCCAGGGCCTGTCTATAAATAGAACCTCAGGGCCCCCTTTTACACTTTTCGCTCTTTGCATTCTCAAACAACATAGACTACTGTTCACTCACGCCCTAGCTTGCACAAATACAAGAACTGAGCTTAATTTGTTTCACATTTCACATCTGGTAATTATAATCAACCCTTAGTCTTTAATTTTGTTTTTGTTTTCTTTTAAATTGATAGTTAATACTTCTTCTTCTTCCTTTTTCTTTCAACTTTAACTTAGGGTTCCATAGTGTTAATTAGATTAGGTTTTGATTAGTTAGACATGGTTATTATCCACCTAGCGGGATTGATAATGTGTCGATTAATGCCAAAATGCTTGAAAAAATTAGAAACCCTAGGTGTTGAGCCCTAATTTGACCTCCGCAGTCCGCGGTTGTTTTTCCACTATAGCGCTACTTTGACTTAGTTTTGAATTTGTGCAGGTTTCACTCCTTTTTTTGAGATGGTTATGACATCCTTGTTCCTTTTTGACCAAACACTGCAAACAAGCACAACAAGTTAGCTTTTGGGGAATACTTGTAAACATTTTAGTCCAAAAGTCAAGCAAAAAGGAGCATAAACTAGACTAGAATCCCTAGTTATCATGGCCACTTTTACCTCAAATAGAACACGTGTGGCTATAGGTGGTGTTACTTCTACCTCAAATGGAACCGATGCGGTTACATCGACCTCAACTGGCGGCTGTGCCTGGACCACAATAAAATTTAGAGTGACTGTGGGCTTCTTAGGATCGTCGCCCTCTTTGATAAGTCCAATTGATCCCTCGGGATCCCACTCCTCATCAGTTTCTATCACATTGATCCATTCACCCCTATGATCTGGAAGAGGATTGTTGCGACGTTGGGTGCAGCTTCCTTCGCATATATGACCTTGTTATCAATCAATGTCTAAATCTTATCCTTCAATGTCCAGCACTCGTCAATGGTGTGCCTCTTCATACCGGAATAATATGCATATGTTTTATTCGGTTTGACCCATTGAGATGAATTCTCTATTGCCACAGCGGGAATAGAGGTGACATAACTGGCGGCCCTCAACCTTTTGTATAGTTGGTCGATGGGTTCAGCAATGGTAGTGTAATATTTGGGTGGTTTGCGATCAAAATTAGGCTTGGGTTTCTGGTAATTTGGACGAGCTGGAGGTGAATGATAGTAGGCTGGTTGGGTGTTATAATGGGTTGAGAATATCTGGGAGGTGAGGGTATGTAGGTAGAGGTGTTTGGTATATGAGTGGAGACTTTTGGGCCTTGTATCACACCCCGAACCATGGTCTGGGCATAACACAGCACTCGGTGCCTGACTGCATGTGATCAAGCGAACCAACTGCATGGCTGGATCAACACATGGTATAACTATGAGCTAGAGGTAAATATAAAACATGGTAATCTACTAAGGAGTCTGACTGAAATACCATAGATGTGGAAAATACTAAAAGGTCTACCAGTATAAACAAGAAGCCGACAAGGCTAACACATGAAAGCCTGCTAATATCTGACTGACTGGGTTATAGTCTACGAAGCCTCTAAATATATACTAAAAATACTAATTGTTTACCAGGACAAGGTCCCTTGTATACCTTATTAACTGAAATACTATAATGACTAAAACAAAAGAGAGATAAGGCCCCGGAAGACTGGGGCTCACCAATAGCTGATACGAGATGTCCTAACAAGCAGAATCTTCAACCTGAAAATCGTTACCTGTATCGCGAGATACAGGCCCCGGGCAAAAGGGACGTCAGTTCATTTGAATTGTACTGGTATGTAAAATAGCTGAACAAAAGAACTGTAAATACTGAAACTGAAATTGAACTGTTGGCTGATAAACTGATAACTGAACAAAGAAGTAAGGATGTGAATACTCCCTCTTCTGAATGATGAACAACCTGTTTAACTGAATATTAAACTACGACCTTAGGCCCAATATGTGTGTGTGTGTGTGTGTGTATATATATATATATATGTGCATAACTACGGCCTCGGGCCCAAGTATACGTATACATAACTGCGACCTCAAGTCCAAAATGCATAAAGCATAAACTGCGGTCTCAAGCCCAAATACAGGTGTTCAACATTCAAGAATATAAAATCAGGAACTGAGAATCTTATTACAATACGTGATACTGAAATAATGAGCCACACCAAGTTACATGATACTGGATTAGTGATAGGATTAGACTGAGATGAGTATTCATAATAAGTTGATTTATCATAACTGAAATTCATAGAATATCGAATGATTATGAGACTATGCCATCTAGAGAATAGAAGTTCTACTACTATTCAGGGAACTGAGGCATAGTTATTTTCTGAGGAAACTGGTAATGATCATAATGAATGGGACATAGGGAGAATCATGGACATTCCCAAATGTAAAGAGTTAGCCTTACATACCTTAACTTCCTTCCCTTGAGCGTAATACAATGGTTTGTCAACCCTTTCAACTTTAATCTATAGCAATACAAGTCAAAGGGATTCCATATTAGCTATGATGCTCATGTTTTGGTCACTTAAGAATTTTATCAAACACTTGGCCAAAATAAAGGTTCATAGTCCTTATTAATTGGGTCTCTACACCCAATAACCCATTCTCTTGTTCCTAGATAAATTTTAAAGTCTCAAATGATTATATCAACATTATTCTTTATCTCCCATAATATAAAAACACCCTTATCCAATAATCAACACTCAACACCTCAATCATATAATCGTTCATGCTTTTCTATCAAACCCATCAACTCATATCTCATGAACTAGGGTTTATAATCATTAAACAAATGCTAGAACCAATTCGAGGGTGAAGACATTACTTTTTTGAAGTTCAAACCCTTTGAATTCGAGTTCTAGGCTTCCTTCTCTCAACAATGATGTCCCAATCGAATATGTAATGATATGGAGGATTTACTCATGTTAATAAGATGTTGGGAAATTGAAATTAACTTAGAATCACCATTAGAACTTACCTTGGGTGGTGGAAGGACCCTTAAGGAGTTAGGTTTTTGAGAGTTCCTCTTTCTAGAGCAAGTTTTTATGTTTTGGGACTGTGGGGGACGAAATATAGCTTTAAAACGACCCCCCACTAGTGCACCCGTGAATCCGGAGGACTTACCGTGCTTCTGAACATGCTAAATGGCAGTAACACTGCCTCAAAATTAGCGCGGTCGCGCTACCAGCGCGTATATCGCGTACTATTTTGTAAAACGCACATACCTTTTTGCACAGATATTCGTTCGGGCTCCATAATATATTGTTGGAAATCTATTTCAAAGGTCTACAACTTTCATGATTTGAGTTTTCCCAAATTCCTTATTCATTTTCAATAAAACCTGTTGGAATATGAACCTTCTGCAAACTTAGTCGATTTTGTCAAATCTTATGCACCTCACTTTCCATCTTGATTTGAAATAACTATTTTCACCCATAATCATCCCGATGTGACTTTACATATTCAAGGTATAACCTTACCACTCATTTAACACATTCACACCTAAGCCGAATTTACGGGGTGTTACATTATCTCCCCCTTGGAATCACTTATCCTCGAATGATGGTCTTGGCTGCAACTACGGCTATCTATGGACATTAAACAGGTGTGATGGGGATATGAGGATACTGAAATATCATGAATTCATGTATATCAAACTGAACGAGCACGTGATCACTAAATACTAAGCTGAGTGAATACTAAAGGACATGTAGATTATAATATAACGCATGAATGAAAAGGTTAATTACCTTCTACATTTTCCTTTTGCTCTTCAAAGAGATGGGGATATCTGGACTTCATGTCCTCCTCGGCTTCCCATGTAGCCTCTTCAACCTTTTGGTTCCTCCAAAGCACTTTTACTGAAGCAATTTCCTTAGTTCTGAGCTTGCGGATTTGTCGATCAAGAATAGCCAGTGGAATTTCCTCATAAGACAGACTGTCTTTAACCCCTATAATCTCCATATGAACCACAAGTGATGGGTTTCCCATGAATTTCTTCAACATGGACACATGAAACAGTGGGTGTACAGCAGCTAGTTCTTGTGGCAATTCCAACTCATAAGCCACTTACCCGATCCTTCGCAAGATTCTATATGGACCAATATAGCGAGGACTAAGCTTCCCCTTCTTCCCAAATCTCATAACGCCTTTCATGGGCGATACTTTCGGAAACACCCAATCATCAACTTGAAACTCTAAGTCTCTACGCCGCACGTCCGAATAGGACTTTTGGCGAATTTGAGCCGTCTTCAAATGCCTTTGATCAAGTTAACTTTCTCCATAGCCAGATAGACCAAATTGGGTCCTAACAACTCCGCTTCTCCGACTTCGAACCAACCAATTGGTGATCTACACCTTCGCCCATACAGAGCTTCGTACGATGCCATCTTGATACTAGAGTGATAGCTGTTATTGTAAGCAAACTCAATGAGAGGTAGTTGACATCCCAATTACCTTTAAAATAAATAACACACGCCCTCAACATATCCTCCAGAGTTTGAATGGTGTGTTCCGCATGTCCATCTGTTTGAGGATGAAAAGCGGTGTTGAGGTTCACCCTTGTGCCCAATCCCTTCTGAAAGGATTTCCAAAAGTTTGTTGTGAACTGAGCACCACGATCTGACATAATGGACAAAGGCGTCACATACAATCAGACAATTTCTTTGATATACAACTTGGCATAATCCTCGGCCGAATCTGTAGTCTTTACTGGCAAGAAGTGAGTTGACTTGGTAAGTCGGTCTACAATCACCCAAATCGAATTGTGCTTCCATAACGAGCGAGGTAGACCTGTTATGAAGTCCATGTTTATCATATCCTATTTCCAAATGGGAATTTCTATATTCTGAGTTTAACCACCAGGCCTCTGGTGTTCGACTTTCACCTGCTGGCAATTTGGACACCTAGCCACGAAATCTGCTATACTCTTTTTCATATCGTTCCACCAATAAACCTCCTTAATATTGTGATACATCTTAG
The DNA here is from genome assembly GCF_000393655.2 of Nicotiana sylvestris. NCBI lineage: Eukaryota > Viridiplantae > Streptophyta > Magnoliopsida > Solanales > Solanaceae > Nicotiana > Nicotiana sylvestris. Next base: position 153,270,425 of record NC_091059.1, read on the forward strand.
TAGAACCCGGGTGAATAGAATACCTGGAATTGTGGGCTTCTGACATAATCCGCTCTCTGAGCCCATCTACGTTTGGAACGCATAGTCTGCCTCTGTATCTCAAAGTACCATCATATCCCCCTTGTTCAAAAGCCATAATCTTGTGTTTGTGAATTCCTTCCTTCAGCTGCAATAAGTAGGGATCACTGAACTATTTTTCTTTTACTTCGGCTACTAAGGAGGATTCAACCCTGTTCTGGAGAACAACGCCACCATCTTCGGAGTCCAAAAGTCAAACTCCTAGATTTGCTAAGCGGTGGATTTCCATCATCATAGTTCGCTTGTCTTCCTCAACGTGAGCTAAGCTGCCCATAAAACGTCGACTGATAGCATCGACTACAACATTTGCTTTCCCCGGATTATAAAGGATATCAACATCATAATCTTTAAGTAATTCGAGCCACCTTCTCTAACGTAGATTTAATTCTCTTTGCTTGAGGATGTACTGGAGATTCTTGTGATTTGTAAAAATGTCAACATATACCCCATACAGATAATGGTGCCAGATCTTAAGCGCGAACACCACAGCTACTAATTCAAGGTTATGAGTCGGATAATTCTTCTTGTGAGCCCTGAGATGTCTCGACGCGTGGGCTATGACTTTACCGTGCTGCATTAATACACACCCAAGACCAACCCCTGAAGCATCACAATAAACAACGAACCATTTGGTTCCCTTTGGTAGTGTTAGGATTGGAGCTGAAGTCAGCCTTTTCTTTAACTCCTCAAAACTTTTCTCGCACACGTCTGACCATTGAAACTTGACTTTCTTCTGAGTTAATCTAGTTAAAGGGGATGAGATAGAAGAAAATCCCTCTACGAAACGTCTATAATATCCCGCTAGACCCAAGAAACTTCTTATATCGGATACTGAGGTTGGTCTAGGCCAATTCTTCGCTGCCTCTATTTTCTGAGTGTCCACCTTCACGCCTTCCCCTGAGATGACATGGCCCAAAAACGCTACTAATTTTAATCAGAATTCACACTTAGAAAATTTTGCATATAGCTTGTGATCCTGCAGTATCTACAACACAATTCTGAGATGTTCTACATGGTCAGTCTTGCTACGGGAATAAATCAAGATGTCATCAATAAACATGATAACAAACAAATCAAGATAAGGCTTGAAGACCCTATTCATAAGGTCCATGAAAGCTGCTGGTGCATTCGTTAAACCAAATGACATTACCAGGAATTTGAAATGCCCATATCGAGTCCTAAAAGTTGTTTTTGGAATATCAACTTCCTTAACCTTCAACTGATGGTATCCCGATCTCAAGTCAATCTTAGAATAACACTGGGAACCCTGAAGTTGATCAAATAAATCGTCTATTCTAGGAAGAGGGTACTTGTTCTTGATGGTGACTTTATTCAACTGACGATAGTCAATGCACATACGCAAAGACCCATCCTTCTTTCGGACAAACAAGACCGGTGCGCCCCAAGGTGAGACACTTGTCCTTATAAATCCCTTATCTAGAAGATCTTTCAACTGGACTTTTAACTCTTTTAATTCTGCTGGAGCCATTCTATAAGGTGGAATAGATATCGGCTTAGTGCCTGGAAGTAGATCAATTCCAAAGTCGATCTCCCTATCGGGATGGACTCTAGGGAGACCTTCGGGAAACACTTCTGGAAACTCATTTACAATTGGTACCGACTGGAGAGTGGGGATCTGAACATCTGCATCCTTAACTTGAACCAGGTGATAGATATATCCCTTGGAGATCATCTTTCTGGCTTTAAGATAGGAAATAAACCTACCCCTAGGTGCTACTGCATTACCCTTCCATTCTAAGACTGGTTCACCAGGAAATTCAAAACTTCTATTTTGGTTCTACAACCCACTTTGGCATAACCTTACTCTAACCAATCCATGCCCATGATCACATCGAAGTCTAACATATCCAATTCTACTAAGTCTGCTACAGTAAGACGATGATGCAGTTTGACTGGACATCCCCTATAGATGCACCTTGCTATAATTGATTCTCCAACTGGAGTGGACACTTCAAAGGGTTCACACAATTTTTCTGGTTCTATCCAAAATTTCTTTGCAATATATGGGGTTACATAAGATAAGGTGGATCCCGGATCTATAAGAGCATATACATCAAAAGTGAATATTGTTAGCATATCTGTGACAACATCTCCACGAGCCTCTGTATCCTGATGGTCTACCAGTGCTTACAAGCGGTTTCGACTACTGCTTGTATTATTAGACTTTGATGCACCGCGCCCTTATTGGGCCTGAGAGTTATTATGGGCTGCTGAATTAGTGGACTGAGCTACATTTCCTCCATTGTTCTGCTTTGCCGATGGGCAATCCCTCAAGAAGTGGCCCTGCTGACCGCACCCAAAGCAACCATTTGTGCCCAAACGACACAACCCTGGGTGCCTCTTACCACACGTGTTGCAAATAGGGTAATCAAGGACTCTGTAACCCACACTAGCCTGTGACTATGAGTCTGTTGTTCTGAAATTCTGGTTTTTCTTGTTAAACTTTAACCTATGAACCAGTGCACTAGCTGAAGATGGAGCAGGTCCTAATTTTAATTTCTTGAAAAACTGGCGATTGCCTCCTGCTTGAGATCCCCCATGGTTGAAATTTCCTGTAGACTTAGCTCTCTTGCTGAATTCTCTTTCCTTCTCTCTCCGCAGACGTTCTTCTTCCTTCAACCTGTCTTCATTCCCTTGAACAAAGTAAACCATCTTAGTGATGGTCATGTCATTATTCTGAGCAGTGATATTAGCATCAGCAAACAAATCATCTAAAAGCCCTAACACAAACCGCCTAACTCTAGCCCCCATATCACGTACCATTTCCGGAGCATACTTGGCCAGAGAGACAAACTTGAGGCAGTACTCATTCACACTCATATCATTCTGTCTGAGTCTCTCAAACTCTCAAGACTTAGCTTTCAAGACCTCAATGGGTAGAAAGTTCTCAAGGAACGCATCTGCAAACTCCTTCCAAGTCGCAGGATCCGCATCCTCCCCTTGGGACTCTTCCCATATTTCATACCAAGTGTTGGCAACATCCTTCAGCTGGTATGCAGCAAGCTCTGTTGCCTCAGTGTCTGTAGCATGCACCACTCGAAATATCTTCTGAACCTCATCAATGAAGTTTTGCGGATCCTCATCCTTTATGGACCCTGTGAAGATGGGAGGTTTCATGTTGAGGAATTCCCTAGACATGGAACTACCCGTCTCATGAACATCACTTGTTCCCTGCCTTTGATCCTAAGTAGCAACAATCTGGGTGAGCAACTGGATAGCTCCCCTGACATCCATGTCTGAAACACTGGGCACTGAGCCTGGTGCAACCCCCTGGGCCGGAGTGTCCTCCTCCTGAGCAGCATTAGTTATGGCCCTCTGGCTAGTAGCTGAGGCCCTCCTGGTGTACTTTCTTTTAGCAGGCATTTTTCTAAAATACGCAATTCGGACGGGCTAGAAATATTCATGAAAACATAGCTCTAACTGCACGATCTAGAGTATGAAAGACATAGAACAATCCTAGATGTCTTGGTGGTCAACTATTTACATGTGTGGCGCACACACACACATAAAAGAGACCCCACTGGACCCGACTTCATAGACTCCCTAGGAATCTTGAACCTAGGGCTCTGATAGCAAGCTTTGTCACGCCCCGAACCATGGTCTGGGCGTAACACATCACTCGGTGCCTGACTGCATGTGACCGAGCGAACCAATTGCATGGCTGGATCAACACATGGTATAACTATGAGCTAGAGGTAAATATAAAACATCGTAATCTACTAAGGAGTCTGACTGAAATACCATAGATGCGGAAAATACTGAAAGGTCTGCCAGTATAAACAAGCAGACGACAAGGCTAACACATGAAAGCCTGCTAATATCTGACTGACTGGGTTATAGTCTACGAAGCCTATAAAGATATACTGAAAATACTAACTATTACTAGGACAAGGTCCCTGGTATACCGTATTAACTGAAATACTATAATGACTAAAACAAAAGAGAGATAAGGCCCCGAAAGACTGGGGCTCACCAATAGCTGATACGAGATATCCTAGAAAGCAGAATCGTCAACCTGAAAATTGTTACCTGCATCGCGAGATACAGGCCCCGGGCAAAAGGGACGTTAGTACATTTGAATTGTACTGGTATGTAAAATATCTAAACAAAAGAACAGTAAATACTGAAACTGAAACTGATAATAGAACAAGGAAGTAAGGATATGAATACTCCCTCTTCTGAATGATGAATAACCTGTTTAACTGAATATTAAACCCCGGCCTCAGGCCCAATATGAATGTATATATATATATATATATATATGTGTGTGTGTGTGTGTGTGCACAACTGCGGCCTCGGGGCCAAGTATACGTATACATAACTGCGACCTCAGGTCCAAAATGCATAAAGCATAAACTGCGGTCTCAGGCCCAAATACAGGTGTTCAACATTCAAGAATATAAAATCAGGAACTGAGAATCTTATTACAATACATGATACTGAAATAATGAGCCATACCAAGTTACATGATACTGGATTAGTGATAGGATTAGACTGAGATGAGTATTCATAATAAGTTGATTTATCATAACTGAAACTCATATAATATAGAATGATTACGATACTATGCCATCTAGAGAATATAAGTTCTACTACTATTCAGGGAACTGAGGCATAGTTATTTTCTGAGGAAACTGGTAATGGTCATAATGAATGGGACGTAGGGATAATCATGGACATTCCCAAACGTAAAGAGTTAGCCTTATATACCGTAACTTCTTGCCCTTAAGCGTAATACAATGTTTGTCAACCCTTTCAACTTTAATCTATAGCAATACAAGTCAAAGGGAATCTATATTAGCTATAATGCTCATGTTTTGGTCACCTAAGCATTTTATCAAATACTTGATCAAAATAAAGGTTCATAGTCCTTATTAATTGTGTCTCTACACCGAACAACCCATTCTCTTGTTCCTAGATAAATTTTTAAGTCTCAAATAATTATATCAACATTATTCTTCATCACTCATAATGTAAACAACACCCCAATCCTATAATCGTTTATGTTTTTCTATCAAACCCATAAACTCATATCTCATGAACTAGGGTTTATAATTATTAAACAAATGCTAGAATTAATTAGAGGGTGAAGACATTACCTTTTTGAAGTTCAAACCCTTTGAATTCGAGTTCTAGGTTTCCTTCTCTCAACAATGATGTCCCAATCGAATATCTAATGATATGGAGGGTTTACCCATGTTAACAAGATGTTGGGAAATTAAAATTAACTTAGAATCACCATTAGAACTTACCTTGGGTGGTGGAAGGACCCTTAAGGAGTTAGGTTTTTAAGAGTTCCTCTTTCTAGAGCAAGTTTTTATGTTTTGGGGCTCTGGGGGACAAAATATAGCTTTAAAACGACCCCCCACTAGCGCGCCCGTGCATCTGGAGGCCTGCCCGTGCTTCTAACCGTGTTAAATGGCAGTAACATTGCCTCAAAATTAGCGCGGTCGCGCTACCGGTGCGCATATCGTATACTGTTCTATAAAATGCGCATAACCTTTTGTACAGAGATCTATTTGGCCTCCTTAATAAATTGTTGGAAAGATATTTCAATGGCATACAACTTTTATGCTTTGAGCTTTCCCAAATTCCTTACTCATTTTCACTAAAACCTACTGGAATACGAACCTTCTGCAAACTTAGTCGATTTTGTCAAATCTTTTACACCTCACTTTCCATCTTGATTTGAAATAACTATTTTCACCCATAATCATCCCGATGGGACTTTACATGTTCAAGGTATAACCTTACCACTCATTTAACACATTCACACCTAAGCCGAATTTACGGGGTGTTACACCTTGGGCCACCATTACTGCCCCTACTTCTTTCTTCTTTGATATGCCACCTGATTGCAATGCTTTGTTCACGGCCTACAGTGCCTCAAAATTTGTCACCATCCCACTTTTAATGCCCACTTCAATCCTTTCTCCGAGTTTAAATTCTTGGCACTTGTTTGAATTGTATCTTTGTGAATCTCTTTATCAATTCCTGCACATGATACAAGTATGGTAGTATCTTGGTGTTCTTTGTAGCCCATACTCCTTGAACCTGATGTACCAAAAGATCTGAATCGCCAATTACCAGTAACTCTTGTATATTTATATCGATGGCCAAATTGAGCCCCATGATACAAGCCTCATATTCTGTCGTATTGTTGGTGCACGGAAACCTAAGTTTTGCGGATACCGGGTAATGTTGGCCTATTTTTGAAGTTTTCCGCCCCATCGAAGAACATTCTCCAACCGTCGTAGGTTTTAGCAATGTCCTCTCCTATGATTGATACTTCTTCATCGGGAAAATATGCTTTTAATGGTTCGTATTCTCCTCCCACAGGATTTTTAGCAAGATAGTCTGTCAATGCTTGTCCTTTGACCACCTTCTGAGTTGCATAGATGATATCAAACTCACTTAACAATATCTTCCACTTGGCTAACTTCCCGGTTGGCATGGGCTTCTGAAAAATGTATTTCAGTGGATCTATCCTGGATATGAGGTTTGTGGTATAGGCACAAAAGTAATGCATCACTTTTTGAGTTGTACATGTCAAAGCGCAGCAAGTGCATTCCAGTAGAGAGTATCATGCCTCATAAGGTGTGAACTTTTTACTCAAGTAGTATGTGGCTTGATCCTTTTTTCTTGTCTTGTCATGCTGTCCCAAAACACATCTGAAGGCTCCATTTAATACGGATAGATAGAGTAGCAAAGGTATGCTAGGTTCTGGCAGGACCACGACCGGCGGTGTGGGCAGGTATTCTTTGATTTTGTCAAAATCCTTCTAACAATCCTCGGTCCAACTGGTTTCAGCATCTTTTCTCAACATTTTGAAGATGGGTTCACATATTACCGTGGACTGTGCTATGAAGCGGCTATTGTAGTTGAGGCGTCCTAGGAAACTCATCACGTCCTTTTTGCTCTTTGGTGGTGGTAACTCTTGGATTGCTTTATCTTTGGAAGGGTCTGAATCCCAACAGCTTTCCTGCGGGAACCCCGAATGCACATTTTGCGGGGTTCAGTTTTACATTGTACCTCTTAGTCTGTCAAAGAACTTTCTCAAGTCTACTATGTGATCTGCAGCCTTCTTGGATTTGATGATGACGTCGTCAACATACACCTCTATTTCCTTGTGTATCATATCATGGAAGATGGTTCCCATGACCCATGTAAGTAGCTCCAGGATTCTTTAGACCAAATGGCATCATCTTGTAGCATGACACTCCCCATGGTGTAATGAAAGCTGTTTTCTCTACATCTTCTTCGTCCGTCCAGATTTGGTGATAACCCGCGAAGCAATCTACAAATGATTGGAGTTCATGCTTGGCATAATTATCGATCAGGATGTGTATATTTGGTAGTGGAAAATCATCCTTGGGACTTGCTCTGTTTAAATCCGATAGTCAACACATACCCTGACCTTCCCATCTTTTTTCAAAACCAATACGATGTTGGCTAACCAGGTTGGATACTCAACTACCCTGAGGACTTTGACTTTGATTTGCTTAGTGACTTCCTCCTTGATTTTCAGGCTCATATCTGGTTTGAACTTTCTGAGTTTCTGATTCACCGGCGGACACATTGGATTGGTAGGCAACTTATGAGCCACTATGGATGTTCTCAAATCGGTCATGTCATCATATGAACATGCAAAGATATACTCATATTCCTTCAGAAAACGAATGTACTCTTCCTTATCTAATGGTGATAAGTGAATGCTTATGCGAGTCTCCTTGACGGTTTCGGCGTCTCCCAAATTGATTGCTTTGGTTTCGTCCAGGTTGGACTTAGGTTTGTCTCAAAGTTCTCAACTTCTCTTACAACTTCCTCAGATATTTCATCCTCTTCTTCTGAGTCACTATCTTTATGTTGCGCTGTCTCATTACATGTCACAGTTATCAGTTCATCAGGAAAAGTAATAATAACGCTGTAGAAAGAAAATGTGAAGATAATAATGAATAATAAATAGCAATGCATTGATTAAATTTGAAAATATCCAAAACAAGTATGGCTCGATGACTCGAGCAATTATTTTGAAATGAAATGCATCTTTAAGACAAAATTACTGAAAATATCTTAAATGCCTAGCTTGGCTATAAAACAAATCAGGCTAATTGCTAAGCTACCCAAGAACTCGGCGGGCCCGGGATGGTGTGGAAGTCCAATTCCTGAGAACAGTTCCCTTCTCCACAGTTTGAATGGTGAGATCTTCTTCCTCCTCCCCCTCAATTATCACATTGTAATCCATATTCTCGTCTTCTACGAACAAGTTTCTCAACCCAGCCAAATATTCTTCCTTTGCAGATCCCTATATTGTATCGACATGGTTAAAAGTCTGACTTAGGTGTGGTACTGGTTGCTCGAGAGGGTAGTAAAGACCACGCCATAGAGGTGACCAATCATCATACTCTTTCCAGGTGTATGGATATCCCAGCCCAAATGATGTGTCGTCACGTTTCAACTGTATCGGTTTGGTAATGCCTTAGAGCTCTTTCCCAAGCCCTTTGCCGGGTTCATACCCAGACCATGCCAGCATGCTTTCTATTTTGTTACTCCACCACTTGTCCTTCTCAATTGCGTTGACATATTCAATGTGGTGATAGGTTTCTCCACCCAGCCTTTTTCTATTCTCGATAACCGAGATAGTTTGACTGGTGTAAATGGGGTTACTTCCATCTCCGTGAATGATTACTTCCTAATGGTTCCATTCGAACTTCACGGCCTAGTGTACGTGGAAGCCACGGCCCCAGCGGCATGTATCCAAGGTCGACCCAATAGAAGATTGTATGTAGCTGATATGTCTAGCACTTGAAATCAAACCAAGTTGGTCCTATCTGCAGACAAAGATTAATCTCCCTAATCGTGTCCCTTTGAGACCCATCAAATGCTTTCAAGTTCATACTTCCTGTCTGTATCGCATGGAAATCTTTGCCTAATCTTTTCAGAGTAGTCAATGGACAAATGTCGAGGCTTGAACCCCCATCTATTATGACCCTAGTAATAAATTTGTCTTCGAACTATACCGTGATATGAAGTGCCTGGTTGTGACTTAAACCAATAGGCGGTAGTTCATCCTCGTGGAAGGTGGTCTTGTGACTCTCCAGTACTTGCCCTACCATGTTGGCTATTTCTCTGCTGGTGATATTGTTGGGCATATAAGATTCATTCAGCACCTTCATCAGAGCATCTTATATGCCTCTGATTTTTGCAATAGTGACAGGATGGATATCTGGGCAGGGGTCTTGTTCAAATGATCGATGACAAAATATTCCCTAGCCTGCATTTTCCTCCAAAGATCATCCAGTCCAATTTCAATAACAGGTTGTTTGGTAGTAGCCACCTTGTTGGATCCTCCGAAATTTTCAGGTGTATAGATCCTTCCAGTTTTGGTCATTCCCTGTGCAGCACCAGATTCTTCCATCTTTGTGTTTCCTTTTCGCCTAGCTTCGGCAATATAATCCCAAGGTATGGCGTTGGACTTTAAAGGAGGCATGGTTTCTACTGTCACTATGAAAGGTGTGGCCTAATCCGGTCCAACCCTACACCACTATAGAGCGACAAGAGCGGTCGATATAGCTTTTACCCCGAGAAGGTCAGGATCGAATCCACAAGGAGCTAATACAATGTTTGGAGTTGGATTCCTATCTAATCTAGTAGTGTGTAGTGCTCTTGATTACACTTCCAATCATTCTTGTTTGTTTGTTACTTCTAAATTTTTACTAATGATGTATGAAATTAAGCTAAGTAGATATGTTTGTAGGGTTTTCTAAATGGGTAAATAGGCACTAGGGAAGTGACTTACTCCTAGGTGAGTATCTAACGGGATCTAGAACTTAGGGTAATAATATTATAGTTGGAATCATGATATAGCCAATGCATGAAGCTACTCACTCCACACCTCTCGGTAGTAAGAATACTTTGCCGTAATTGGATTTCTCAAGCCCGATTAGGTGTTCAATTTGTGCAAGCAATGTTGTCTCAGGTTGGGTATTACTATCTCTAGGTTTAACCCTTTAATTAGGGCTATCAATCTCTTGAATACATCCCAATTCCTTGTTGGCCTGAAATTCCTAGACTTGGTCTCTCTTTCTCAAGAAGAGTCTAAGTCAAAAAGGCACAAATTAGTGTTTGCAACCACTAATTCAACATAGAAAGCATAAATCAGGCCAAATAACAATCGCCCATAAACATCTAAGCCCTAAAACAAAAGACCCATTAAATACCCACACTAGGGTTGAGCCACAACTCTAGCTAATGGGTTTTGCTACTCATAGTTGAAGAAGAAATCATAGATTGAGATGAAGAATAATCCATAAATTGTAATTACAAGATAAGAAACTAAGTTTAATTGCTAAACTAGCTACAAAATTACTCAAAATAGGTAAAAATGGTGCTTCACGTGCTCAGCTAACATAAGATGACCTAAAAATCTGAAAAAGTAGTATTTATACACAACCAAATTTTCCAAACAAAAATGCCTCTGACAGAGATACCGCTGACAGCAGAAAATGGACCGCTGCAGCGGTGAGGCTACCGCGGCCGCGGTAAATCAACCGCGGACCGTGGTCTTCAGCTTTAGCTCAGACTCCAAGCTCTCTAAATCTCTTCTTCGCGGACCGCGGTAAAAGGACCGTTGTTGCGGTAGGGGTATCGCAGTCGCATAAAATTACCGCGGACCGCGGTAGCTTGAATTCCAAAAATGACAACTCTCTGAATCCTTGCGGTAGCTTGGACCGCGGTTGCGGTGGGTCTTTTGCGTATGCGGTGGATTTTCCACTGTAGCACTGCTTTGACTTGGTTTTAAACTTATGCAGATTTCACTCCTTTTTTTTAGATGGTTATGACATCTTTGTCCCTTTTTGACCAAACACTGCAAACAAGCACAACAAGTTAGCTTTTGGGAAATACTTGTACACATTTTAGTCCAAAACTCAAGCAAAAAGGAGCATAAACTAGACTAGAATCCCTAGTTATCAACTCCCCCAAACTTAAGCATTTGCTTGTTCTCAAGCAAACAAAGTAATTCTCACCTCCTCAAGATAAAAGAAAGGAAAATTCAGTTGTCCTAAAGTAACTTCATCAAGAATCAATTGGGACTAACAATTACCCTCAACTCAAATGCATTATCAACAATACACAATCTTTTAGCACCATGGCTATAGTGCAACATAAAAGCATCAAAAGTTGACTCTACTCATCAAAGAAACTCTTTCTGCTACATTGGTCATTGTGGAATCCAAACACATACTCCTCAACTCTCCATAAGCAAACCTCACTTTTAGAGTGTAGATCTCAGAACGAGGATTGTAGAAAACATACTCATCTCTCTCAAAGGAATGTCACAAGTCCGACTCTAAGTACCACAAGCTTTCCCCTTATGTTATGTTACATCTCGCGTTTTCGTACGTTAAAAGTTTTGTCTTCATTTAATTGACATAGACTTGGGGATGAGATTATCTTGAAGTTAATGTATTTACACTATTTATAACAAGCGAGAAATAAGTGTCATGAAGGATAAAGGGCACACGAATTAAAGAAAACGAGTTTCGTTGAAAGTGCCCAATTTGGGTTAAAATACAGGTTGAGGATAATACCCGATAATTATGAATAGTACCATGAAAGGTACCACATGACCACGATAGTATAATATATAAAGTATATTAAAAATAAGTAGAATTTTAAGTAATTTGAGATAATTTTTAAATTATGCAGGTAATTAATTAATTACCGGATGACAGGACATTACCCAGTCAATAAATAAGTGAAAAAATTTAATAAATTAATTTACTCCCCCCCCCCCAAAACGTGGCACAAGGCCACAAGACTAAGAATGACTCTTAGTCATTCAAAGCCTAGGTGGCTAACTAGGAACATTTGGAATTAATGGGTAAAAGACTCATACAATCTGATCATTTTCATTTCATTAGACAAAGAACCAAAATCCTTTCTTAGTTTGAATCCTTCAAGAGAAAAAGCTCAATTTATTCAACAAAGAGAAGCTTGAAAAATTCGTTCAAAGCATTTCAACAAGCTAAAGTATGATTCGTTAAAATAATTCAAGGAATAGAAGTGTAATTCCATCAAAAGTTTTACGGTTATATAAAAGTACAGTGCAATCTTTTCCAAGAATATTATAAGAAGTTTTCCCTACCCCAAGTATGTTAAGGTTATCCCTTCTTTCTTTTGGCATGATCCAAGTAACGAAACGTAAACGTAATATTTTCCTTTTGCGCTGAATAAGGTTTCAATAGTTTAATGTGGTTAGTATAAATTGGATTTCACTGAGTTTCCTCTACTTTGCTGAAGTTTATGTGTTGTATTTATATTTTAATCTCAATGACAGTGTCTCTAGAGATGCCATACCAATGATCATTGCTTTTTCTCTTGTTTCTTTTTTGCTAATAAAAGCGTGGAACTTTACTGTGCATACTTGGGTGAAGTCCAGTTTCGTATATTAAGACCTTTTCTTGAGAAAGAAGATTAAGAAAACCAGATGAAATGAGCTTATGAAATAAAGTTTTTTTTCTTTAAGACTGATCTATCAAATGGATATGGGGAAAGGGGGATAAGATTGAAAATAAATAATAAAATTTTAAAAAGTGGCAAATGTAGTGGAAAGTAGTGTTTCTTGTATGATCATTTACGTGAACTTGATTAAGTTTGCTCCAATGCTTTACAATACTTATGAAAAGAGTGGTGGGAGGAGAGGAAAGTCTGAACTGGACCATGAATGAAGAAATAAACTCACATGGGTGATTCCAAGTTAATGGATTAAGGTTTTAGTGGTTTAATTTCATTCATCTGGTCATGATAGTTTATTTAACTGTGTATCTACATGTGTTTATCTTATTTATAATATAGTGATACATACATCTTCATGCATTTACCACCGTGCTACGGCCGGTCGGGCAGTTACCACCAGTTGGACAGTTATGTATCACTAATTACCACTGGTTGGATAGTCATGCATATTCATTTGCCACCGAGCTATGGCCGGTCAGGCGGTCATGCATTTACCACCGTGCTACGGCCGATCGGGCAGTTAAACTTATCAGTTGGGCAGTTAACGCCATGAGAATGATGTAATCAGAACTACTATATCATAGTTTTATCTATATATACGAATAGGTTTTATTCTACATGTTACGACCCTCAGCAGCAAGTCAGAAGTTATAAGTTTACTCGTATCTCTCTCCGAAATAGTATCTTATTATTATTACGTTTTGTTTCTGCCCTACATACTCGGTACATTTTTTGTACTGACGTCCCTTTTCCTGGGGCGCTGTGTTTCATGCCACGTAGGTGTACATAGGCGATGTGAGGACCATCTACTGTAAGCTACCTCCAGATATCAACTTTTGGTTGGTGAGCTCCACATCTTCCTAGAGTATTGCCGAGTCATGTTCTATATATGTTACTTTGTTTTGTGAAGATGTCGGGGACCCTGTACCAAATTATATATTATGATCATGTTCTCTTAGTGGTTTTGCAGACAGTATCCTACGTATAGCTTTAGCTATGACATGTCAACGGCCTTGTCGCCCCCTATGTATCTATATAAACCTTTTTGAATTAGATATGTGAGTTAAGTTCTAATATTGTTAATTATATATATAAATATGTCCTATCATGGCCGTGAAGAGTCTTATAGAAAAATAAGGTACATGGCGTTCGGTTGAGTAGGCACCGGGTGCCCGTCATGGCCCTCTGATTTGGGTTGTGACAGTGAATCACCACTAATATAAGCCCACTAAACTCAAGATTATATAGGGCTTTTGTGGGAATGTAATAAAGACTTTTGGTTCAGGGTAGGATATATTGGTCTAAGAAAGTTTTATCTTCTCTTAAGCACTTCAATTGCTTCATTTTGACATACATTTTCTTGACTCTTTGAGTTATTTACTTCTTCTTTAGGGGCTAGAGAGACACACTGTCTCTCTTTCTTATTCATTTCAATTCTTTTTTTCCTTTCCAACCTTTCCATGCCTTTCATCTTTTACTTTTATTGAATTCCTTCATTTCCTTTACATTGTTCACTTTCTTTTTGACTTTTTTTGTCTTTTCTTTCTTTTTCTTTTTGCCTTTCCTTTTCTTCATTTTGTACCTTTTATCACTTTTGCATTCCTCGCCTTCCCCCAAACTTATGATTTTGCCTTGTGCTAAGGAAAGATAGGGTGCCAAGAGATGGTCATTTCAGAACGGATAAAGGCTTGTATTATGGTTATTGAAAGAATAAGGTCTACGGCTCAACGGGGTTGTCTAGGGATATTATCATTGGTAGGCTATGGATGCTTTCAAGTCTCAATTAGGATCAAGAAGAGCCTATAATCACTTCTCAAGTCGAGCTTCACATAGGATTTTGCCTAGACATACATTCAGGGCAAGTTCTAGACTCATTGGCACGGGATTTGGACTTGTACATCAATACCTCACCACACAAGCTATAGGATTGCTAAAGAAACAGAGTCGGGGGCCTACAACAACTTTAGCTAAGATTTGAGCAATACAAATGGTTCCGAAAAACCACTCGATGATTGTTTAGCCAACACAAAAGTCTCAAGGTCACAACTATCACCATCCTATACACAATAATTTGTTTTTAACCATAAAGTCAAAGGTAAATGTGTTAGGCCCAAGTGAAGCTTTGCTTGAGGCACCATTGCTTACTAACTACTATTTATATAAAAACAAAAAGAAAAACAGACTCAAACACTTTAGAAGGTTGTCATGTCATCCATCATCGGGAAGAGCCACCTGGTTCACACAAACTCTACCTTTGGAAAGAACCGTGGCATTAAGAAAATCAAAGACTTATTGATCATTGAAACTTGAAAAATAAGAAGCTACGAACCGAAAAAGAAACTATTAAATGAAATAAGAAGTTGTACTATTAAGGAAATTGCAAAAGAAGCTATGAAGTAAAATGCGAAAAGTAAACTGAATATGTACAAAAGGGGGTTTAGATGAATATACATAAGAGGGAATGAATATATACATGAGAGTAACTTTATATACAGACCAAGCTAGAACAATAACGAAAAATAAAATGAAAGGTAAAGTTATATACATACCTAAAGTGAAAAATAAGTATAAAGAAAGAAAATAGTGTCATAATTTCAATCCAACCACCAAATCAAAAATTAAAGTAGGGACACCCCCCTCAAATGAAAGCTGGCATTGTCCTCAATCCTAACTAACCAAAAATAAGCTCAAAAAGAAATATAGAGAGTGAAGAAAACTCCCTATGGATCCTCCGTCTGCATGGGATCCTGTGGTAGCACGAGATTCTACGGCTGGGCACCAGGATCATCTGTCCCGGGGGCTTATGGCTGGCCAGAAGCAACACCTTCCATCTCCTCCAACTCGATCTCAACATCATCTGCCTGGGGGATCATCCTCCTCCTCCTCTTTGGAGCTCTCTCAATCTCTTGCTTTGGCACCTGATTTGTTTGAGTTGCTGGAGGCTGATCATGCAATAATAGCTCCAAAGGCAAATGGTCAGTTGCCTTCATCTTCTCCACTTCTCCCCTCAATTCCTTAACTGATTCCTTTGATGCCTGCATCTTCTTCAGCTTCTTTGTGTATTTGCTCAGCTCCTTAAGTGTTTTCCCTTGATCAGCAAGAGCATCCATTATCAGCTTTTGGTTATCAAGGAGCTTCTTCTGGTTGTCCAAAAGCTCCTTGAGAGTCTCCTCTACCGAAGCTGGCACCTATGGCTGTGGGGGCACTGACTGAGCTGCCACTGAACTAGAGAGTACAGACAGCTTAGAAGTTACAACATACATCTAGTTGTTGATACTGGAGAGTGTTTGGCTCAATTTATAGGTAGTCAATGGGTAGGCTGAGGAGGATGGAATATCTAGAGGGGCGGAAGTAGATGGTCCGGAGGCAGGCTATGGTATGGCAATGGGAGGCTAAGAAGAAGTGACTACTACTACTGGCTCTTTAGACTGGCCAGTAGAAGTAGTGGCCTTGCCCTTGGATTCTTTGTCTTTGGGGTTGTCCTCAGCCTTGAGGTTGTACCATGAAAAAGGCATCTTGGGTTTCACCTTCACGTCAAATTTTCTTTTCTCCACCTCTTGATCCTCGAAATACATTGTAAGGAAGTTCAGGAAGGGGTATGATTTGTCACCCTCATTGACCACCCTAGTGATGACCCTAGACATGACATTCCTAACGTTGATCGGGAGCCCTGCCATAATAGCTGCCACTAATATCGCCGGGGAGACCGGCATGATGTTTTCATGGGTAGTGGGGTCCAGCCTGCTGCATACAAAAGTCTCCCACCCCTTCGCCTCAAAGTTTAGGGTTTTACTCAAGATAGGAACCCCTGTTGTCAACCATGCTGGGGTGGTGCCCGGGAGAGCTAGATATGATGCCAACCACGGACGGCTACCTTATCAAGCACCACCTTATCCAAATACAATGCTTCATCTTCCTCATTAAAGCCCATGTATTTATTTATTGTCTTCCCATCAAACTTCACTTTCAAGGTTTGCACTTTAGTCACTTTTGTATCCTTCTTGATGTGGAAAGCATTGGCGTAAAACTCTTTGACTAAGTGCTCGTTTGCCTCTGACACCCTGCTGGTGAAGTTATCCTACCCCACTCATTTATTGAATTGTTGTTTCAAGTTGGGGTTGTGCGGCAGGAGATCCCTATCTATGAACTAGCACTTATGAATAAGCAACCTTAGAGGCCACCACTACCGGAACTTATGATAATCCAGCTCACTGACGAACCGTTTTTGCCACACCTCAGGGTTTCTAGTTCTTTCCACACACCCGGGTTGGGGCACACCCCCTCCCTCTTCATCCGGTACCCCAGCATCTACATCTTGTCCAAGTGACGAAGGTGTAGGTGAGGTTGAAGCTGAACTATCACTGCCCTCTGCTGATCCCTCAGACGACTCAGAAGAAACATGAACTGAAGCACGAACAGTATGGAGGCTAGAGGTGTGGGCTCATCTCTCAACCTAAGTCTCCTCGGGAAGTCTGGAACATATTTTTGGCACTGAATCAGACTCTGATGCCTCCTGGAGGGCAAGTACTCACTTCCCTCAGAATGGGAAGCAGCTCTATCTGTAGCTCTTATGGTTTTCCTGGTTTCCCCAATTGCTTTCTGAACTGCTGGGGTCAATTTAATCATGCCTCGTCCCCTACCCCGGGAGGACTCTACTCTACCCTTTTGTTTGTCACCACCTCCTCTAAATTTAACCATTGTCTACAAGTATAATCAGTTGAAACTTGTTAGTGCAAAGACTAGAAGAAGCAGTGCAGAAAAACAGTTGACAGTGCAAGACAAAACAGTAGACTGCGGACTGCGAAAAATGGATCGCGGCCGTGAAGGCTGTACCTTAGAACGGGAAAAATCAACCGCGACCGCGGAGGTGTGGGATTCAGACTACCCACTCTCTGATTCAGTTGCACCGCGGACCGTAGAAAAAGGAGAGGCCACGGTAAGTGCACCGCGAACCGTGAAAAATCAATCGCGATTGCTGTCCATCAAATGTACCTCTCTGAAATTTTATCATCGCGACCGCGGAGAGGCACTGCTGTCAGCGGAAAATGCGACCGCTTACCACGGTTATCAGAACTTAATAATCTCACAAAATAAAGATGACCGCGGAGGTCAAATTAGGGCTCAACTCCTAGGGTTTCTAATTTTTTCAAGCATTTTGGTGTTAATCAAAACATTATCAATCCCGCTAGGTGGTTTATAACCATTTCTAACTAATCAAAACCTAATCTAATTAACACTATGGAACCCTAAGTCAAATTTGAAAGAAAAAGGAAGAAGAAGAAGTATTAACTATCAATTTAAAAGAAAATAAAAACAAAATTAAAGACTAAGGGTTGATTAGAATTACCAGATGTGAAATGTGAAACATATTAAGCTCAGTTCTTGTGTTTGTGCAAGCTAGGGCATGAGTGAACAGTAGTCTATGTTGTTTGAGAATGTAAAGAGCAAAAAGTGTAAAAGGGGCCCTGAGGTTCTATTTATAGACAAGCTCTAGGACCCACACATTCTTACTTACTGCGACTGCAGTAAATGCACCGCGGACTGTGGTTATGAAGTTTAGAAGAGCTATTGCTTTGAGACCACCACGAACCGCGAAAAATGCTCCACGACAGCGGTAAGCCACCGCTGACCGTGAAAAATGTACCGCGGTATCGGTTGAAACTTTAGAGAACCTCCATTTTTGACCTTATAGCACCGCTGACCGCGATCAATTTCCGCCTCCGCGGTAAGGCCATTGCAGTCAGTGGTGCTAAAAGGTCCAAAATAGAGGTTCTAGGAAGTTTCAACCGTTGTTGCGGTGCATTTTTCGCGGTCAGCGATGGCATACCGCTGTCACAGAGCATTTTTCGCGGTCCGCGGTGGTCTCAAAGGAACAGATCTTCTGAATTTCACAACCGCGATCGGCGATAGGTAAGAATGTGTGGGTCCCATGGCCTATCTATAAATAGAACCTCAAGGCCCCCTTTTATACTTTTCGCTCTTTCCATTCTCAAACAACATAGACTACTGTTCACTCACGCCCTAGCTTGCGCAAACACAAGAACTGAGCTTAATTTGTTTCACATTTCATATCTGGTAATTCTAATCAACCCTTAGTCTTTAATTTTGTTTTTATTTTCTTTTAAACTGATAGTTAATACTTCTTCTTCCTTTTTCTTTCAACTTTGACTTAGGGTTCCATAGTGTTAATTAGATTAGGTTTTGATTAGTTAGAAATGGTTATTAACCACCTAGCAAGATTGATAATGTGTTGATTCATGCCAAATGCTTGAAAAATTAGAAACCCTAGGTGTTGAGCCCTAATTTGACCTCCGCGTTCCGCGATTGTTTTTCCGTTGTAGCTCTGCTTTGACTTGGTTTTGAACTTGTGTAGGTTTTACTCCTTTTTTGAGCTGGTTATGACATCCTTGTCCCTTTTTGACCAAAATCTGCAAACAAGAACAACAAGTTAGCTTTTGGGGAATGCTTGTACACATTTTAGTCCAAAACTCAAGCAAAAAAGAGCATAAACTAGACTAGAATCCCTAATTATCATGGCCACTTCTACCTTAAATGGAACAGGTGTGGCTACAGGTGGTGTTACTTCTACCTCAAATGGAATCGATGCGGTTACCTCGACCTTAACTGGCAGTTGTACCTGGACTACAATAGGATTGAGAGTGACTGCGGGCTTCTTAGGATCATCTCCCTCTTTGACAAGTCCAATTGATCCCTCGGGATCCCACTCCTCATCAGTTTCTATCACATGATCCCTTCGTCCCTATGAACTGGAAGAGGATTGTTGCGGACGTCTGGTGCAGCTTCTTTCACCTGTATGACCTTGTTATTAATCAATGTCAAAGTCTTATCCTTCAATGTCTAGCACTCGTCAATGGTGTTCCTTTTCTTTCCGGAATGATATGCACAAGTTTTATTCAGGTTGACCCATTGAGATGAATTCTCTATTGCCACAGCGGGAATAGGGGTGACATAACCGGTAGCCCTCAACATTTCATATAGCTGGTCGATGGGTTCAGTAATGGCAGTATACTGTCTGGGTAGTTTGTGATTAAAATTAGGCCGGGGTATCTGGTAATTTGGACGAGCTAAAGATGAATAATAGTAGGTTGGCTAGGTGTTATAACAGGTTGAGAATACCTGGGATGTGAGGATTGGTATGTAGGTGAAGGTGTTTGGTATGTGAGTGGAGACTTTGGGCCTTGGGCCACCATTACTGCCCCTATTTCTTTATTCTTTGATATGTCACCTCATTGCAATGCTTTGTTCATGGCCTGCAGTGCCTCAAAATTTGTCACCATCCCGCTTTTAATGCCCTCTTCAATCCTTTCTATGAGTTTTATGATATCGGAGAACTTATGATTCTCGATAACCATTAGTCTTTCATAATACTGTGGGTCTTGTGCCCGGACAAAGAACTTATTCATCTGTTCCTCATCTAATGCTAGTCTGACCTTGTCTGCTTCTAACCTCCACCGAGTAGCATACTCACGGAAAGTCTCAGTTGGCTTCTTCTTTAGGTTCTGGATATAGAAGACATTTGGTGCATTCTCCGTATTGAATCTGAACCGGTCCATAATTCATACTAACCCAACAAGCAACTCCGAAGCGAATAGAGCGCACCAACATCTTCTGTTGAGCTGATAGCCTACTTAGAGGACTCTCGACCTGTCTATCGGAACCTGTGGGTATGAAACACAACGTCCCCAAGCAAAATGTATGTCAGTATGAATAATGTACCAAGTATGTAATGCACATAAATAAATACATAACAGACATGGAAGAAATATAGAGTAAATGACTCAACTTGTAAGTCTGGATAACTCTGTAAATCATGAAATACTTATAGTGTCATGCATATGTGTATGAATGTCATGTCGTTCATAGGTACATGTTTCATAACTTCATCAAGCCTCTGAGGGCATCACATCATATCATCTCAGTCACTATAGGCAAAATTATCAACGTATACCAGTTGATCGGGTGGTGGTGCGTATATAACGCCATAATATTTCCCATATCCCATATACATATATATACATACATATATACGTGTATATAACACCATCTAGTCATGGGTCATGTACATGTATAAATGAATGCGATGCATGAGAAATACGTAAATAAAATCTCTCGGAACGTCATAAGACCATTTTACCTCTGATTAATATAATGAAATAAACTTTATCAACTTATATATTTTCTGAGAGCCATGAACACACGATAAAATAATAAGACATGTGGAAATCAAGAACACAAGCGTCTCTAATATTTCTATGAATAGAGTCATGTATGGAAATTGTGCATTTGCATGTTTCGTTTGTGTCGTATGGATCATGCCAAAAAAAAGAAGGGATAGTTTTAACATACTGGGAGTAGGGAAAATCTGTATAATATTCTTGTAGGAGAATTGATTGCAAGAAATCTCATTGCTAATGTCTTGTTTCTAACGTCCTGTTGGTGTCTTTTTTTAGCAAGAATTGAAAAATAAGCTTTATTGAAAGCTTGAAAATGGCCAACGTTTTCCAGGATATGTCAAGAATGCTAACGTTAGTTTTGGATGGCAAAATGCTAATAACTTTGACTTGTAAAGTTCCAAAGGGCCTGATTGTTGAAAGCTTTTGACAAGGAGGCAGTGTTCTGGTTCTTGATAAAACTTCCTATCATCAATTCATTCTTAAGTCCTAATGGTAGGAGATGGACTAAAATAATAATTTGAGTGTTATTGATTGTAGCAATGTATATACAAGACCTATCTCCTAAGATACCAATTCAAGTGTTGTTGTAGTACCTTTCCACCTAATTAAAGGTGACTTAAGAGTCATCTTTTTGGAAGGTGGCTTGCTGCCATGTGGGATGGGGGGAATTTTAGTTTTTATCCATTTATTAGATAATTAGGTAATGTCCCGTTATTCGGTAATTAACTAATTACCCGCATAATTAAAAATTATGTCAACTTACTTAAAATTCTACTTATTTTTAATATACTTTATACATCATAATACTGTGGTCATATGGTACCTTGCATGGTACTCGTCTATAATTATCGGGTATTTAATGCTCGGCCCGTATTTAATCCCAACATACCAAACTTTGACGAAAATATTATTTTCTTTGATTTGCTTCCCATTACACCTTCAGGAATTTACTCATTACTTGTTTGAAATAGCATAATGCTTATAATCTCCAAATAATCTTTTCCTTGGACTGATGTCAATTACCTTACGACAAATTCAACGTACAATGCTACAGGGTGCAACATCGTTGTAATTTAATATTGCAAAGTGTAACATCATCGTAATATAATACTGCAAGGCGTAACATCATCGTAATGTTTCGGGGTGTAACATCATTCCTCCCTCTAGAACATTCGTGCTCGAATGTTGACTGATACTCTTATCATTATCATAACTTATAGCTCTTTTGAATACCTTTATACTCTCCTTACCATTTAGGCAGTTGTTCTGTGAATAAATCCAAAGTCTAGGGTATTCCCCCCTTTAGTTTTCTTTCTCATATAACCACTTGTGGTCGAAATTTTTCTAATCTCACATCTGTTGCTACCTCCTGTCATGCAACCTGTATGACTCTGGCTTTGTAAGTGCGCTTATGCGATTTATCTTTCCTTTTTTCTCTTAGATTTTAGTCAATCTCTAGGCCTTACTTTGTAAACATATACAAGGCTTAATAGGATGCCTCTCGGGGCATCTATAGGTGTACTAAAGTTCTTTGCTCGACACTTTCTAGAACTTGCGAATATGGTTATATCTCATTTTATTGACCTGGTTATCCATTCATATGACTATACTGCATCTACATGGGTCATACTATACCATAATTCTTACTTCAATTTATCGTTACTGAGGTATGCTTACCAAACTCCCGATTACTTTTGTTGCCTATCCTTTAGGTATAAATCTCAGTCCTTTAATGTTCTTTCATTACCGTTCATCTTAAGAAGGATGGCCTAATCTCCTGTCATACTTTGTAACTTGTATTTGTCCATTGTTATTCACCTCAATGTTGATCTACAATCATCCACTTGAAGACTTGAAACTTCTTACATAATACATTGTCGCTAGGACTTACGTTGAATTAAGGAATATTTGAAGTGATTTCCATAATCGTATTTCATAGTGTCTCAATGTGATTCACCTTATGGGGGTATCCTAATCTCGTGTTGTCCATGAAATCTTTTCTCCTTCTCTTTTTTTCTTCAAATCGTTATTCAAACGAAGGCCCAAATGTCATTCTTTATCTGTCACAATTACGCCCTCATTTTATTACCAGGTCAGCATTTCATTTCTCTTAAATGCTACTAATCTTAGACTCTTATGAGTTCATTTAGGCTATACTGAGCTTTGTATAATTCATAGAACCCATCAGCTTTCTCTCATTTTTGTAGGCTTAATCCCCAGGGCTTATCCATCCTTGTCACCTTCTCACTCGCCCTTTCTTATCCTTACTACTGTCTTCCTACAAACTTGTCACTCTATCATACTTTAGCTTGCAACATATACATATCCATTTATACTACTCACAGCTCTCCTTCAACTTCCTTACACCATAGATTTCCTTATGTTATTCTGGAACATTAAGCAAAACATCAAATTGTCTCTACCTCTTCTTTATTCTCTTAAATAGACCTCTTGGTACCTATAAACCATAGGCTATAAGATATGCCATTGATGCTGCTGCTATCATTCCTGGATATTAAATCCCCGCGCTTCTAGCCTTCTATCCGAAGTATGGACTATTCACGACCTTCTAAATTTGAGTATCTAGTACGTTGTTCACCTTTACCTTACTTACTTTAAAGTCTTGCATCACATCTTCTATCTCCTTCATGACCTTCCTTCCATATAGGTAGAATTCACATCCACAACTTGAACTTCTATTATAATACTTGCACCTTTTTACATGATTCATTGAGAGCTTTATATTGACTTCTTATGAGGCTGGTATTCTTCTACATGGACCTCTGATATTAAGAGTGACCATGCAATGTTCTCAATCTCTATGTCCATAATTTTTTAGGTTTAATAATCAAACTCTTGATTCACTTAGTTGATGCAACTCTTTAGTTTCTTCTTTCCTCTGATCAACCTTTATGTAGGCTTAAGCTATCTTCCGATCTGCGGCTCATGGTGTTAGTTATTACTTTTAGCCTTTCATGGAACTATGGAATATGCATGATACAATCCTTTAACAATTTAATCCTTCATCAATGACCTGGGCTCAATTCTTTCTTTTAACGTATACCAGAATTTTCTATGGTTGTATATGTTGTATGTATAAAACTTTGAACCATTAAGTGAGTTCATAACGTAACCAACTCTGGATCATTGATCGAATAATTCATTTCTTTCCATCTTAGCTTTCTTTAAACGTAAAACTATTACTTTTCTTGGTATTTCTGCCCCTTTGTTGCGTTCATACTTAGCTTATCTTAGTTTCCACACATATTGAAATTTCATACAACTCATATTATCTTGAATATCACTTCCGATTTTACTCCCTGTTCATTAGCCATGGTAGGTGCCACATTCTTAGGGAGTGCATACAATGTTGTTTGGAGACTGTTATCACACGACCATTTCCCCTATAGGTCGTTGTGCTTAGGTTGAAGCCTTCTTCCTTGTTTCCTCAGCTAGTCCTTCATTGTAGTACTTAGAGAAGACCCTCTGACTCCTGTAGAGCTGTGAGCCTATTACATTATATACTCGATGGACCTTCTGATGTCCTTCCTTACCTATACTTATCCGTAGTTACTTACCTCCACGCCCTTGTGCTTGTAGGGTTGCTTTTGAAGTGAGATTTTGACTGTCTTCCTAGTGGCACTCTCTTTTATTTCCGTAACACTCACACGATACCTTTAACTACCCCGACTCTTATTTGAATATATCTCCAGTATTATAATGACATTACTGCGAGGCTGAATTCTCCATGTTGGGGTTTACTATATTTATCTTGCATGATTTGCTAATTTGTCTATAGCCTCTTATCTAGTCATGACTAGGCTCTTCCTGAATCAACTACTAACAACTCGTCGGCCCATTCTCATTTCCAGTTTCCAAATAATCTTTCTTGGGTTATTTCCTTGTCTTAACTTACCTCATGTACTGGTTCCTTATCTATCGATAACATCTCGGGCAGGAATCCTTACTTCTTCTTTTTTTTTGACGTCGTGCTTATATAACGTTCTGGAATCATAGCATATTTGTAACATTTGGATAAGTTCAATATCATCACTTCCTCCTTTATCATTCCATATTCCCCCATTTAGGGGAGTACTAAGACTTGGAGCTATGACGACCTGCCTATGGATGTTTTTCCGCTTTATCTTTGGCATCCTTTCACATTATCAATGACCCTTACTCACCTTGCGGTAATCCTTCTATATCAAGGATAACAAAATTCCTCACTCGTGATGGTGACATTTAGTGTAACTGGCACATACAGTCCCTTAAACTTAACTTTGCTCACATTGCTTGCTTTAGGGAAGCATTTTCCTGAGTGACCATTCTCTGAATTCATCATGGATCTTCTTCTGTTGTCTCTTTTATCATCACTGGAATGCAATCTAAAATTCTCATGATGCTGACTATTATCAAATCACTCAATCCCTAATTCTTTTTTTAGTTTGCCGTGTTCACCAATCCATACTGATTTATATTACTCTGGGATCTAACTTTTCCTTCTGGTAGTCACGTTGGAGTCACAAACTTATTTCTCGAAATAAGGATACGACTTTATGGCCTATACTCTTTTATCGTCTCAATGCCTGTCACCCCTCGTCCCTTCCTTCTCCTAACTATAGACTCTGTTTTATTGTCATTTCTTTTTTATCCTACTGTTGTTATCCATGTATCACACCTTATTTATAATTCTTCCTTATCTCTCTTCTTATTTCCCTGCAAATATTTCTGCCTATCACTTTCTTTTGAAAACTTCAACATGACATTCTTTTGCTTTTAGCTCCCCTTGCTTCATCCATTGGCTCTTCGGGTTGCCAAACATTCTCGTTCTATTAGGGACGGAAGTCATACTAAGGTAATATTTATCCCTTTGAGGCTTCCAATGCCTATCTTTATAGTACTTATATCTAGCTATACTATTTTAGAGTGCACCATCTGGGTGTCTCATAAATGGATCTATTAGCACATTTGCAATATTCTTCGGAAATGTCAACTGACGCAAATAATTCGTCCATCATTTTGGGTTACTCTAACCCCAGCCGGACCCTGATATCAGGTCCTCTTCTTATACTACTTCTATTAACCCCCATAGGGCATATTTGGAATGGGTGCGACCAATCGTATATACCTCTGTTACTATTGAAAGTACCTCAAAATGCTTATATATATCTGCCTGAGTTGAAGATACCGATAATCTTCATTAACTGGGTACCTCGCACCCTTGCTTCTGTTACTTACAGGAGCTTATGTCTACCTTCCGATTCTCTTTTTCACTTTTTTTGTAAAAGTGGATAGGCATTCTTGCCTTAGGTATCCTTATCAAAAAGCTTACCCATCTTAGTATACACATGATTTGTTTAATACCTCATATCCATCCATCATAAGCATGATGCAAAAATTGAGTTCCTCTAACTTAACTCTTCTACAGCTATATCTCTTACCAACCGCCTTTCTAGATATAGGTATCATTGTACCATAAGTAATATAGAGTTTAGGAAGTTGAGTTCTTACAACTGAGCTCTACCATACGATCTAGAGTAGGAAGAAAGAGTGAGAGTCCTAAATGCCCTGTAGCCTCATGTTTATAAGTGTGGTGCACGACACACCCATAAATAATACTCTACTAGACACGGCTTGAAGACTCCCTAGGAAAGAACTACTCTGATACCACTTTTGTCACGACCCAAACTGATGGGCTGCGACGGGCACCCGATACCTTACTTAACCGAGTACCAACATAACGTATCTTTTCATGTCATACTATCATAATAACTGAAAAGGAGTAAAGCATGAGGGAATACAAACTTATACATGTGAAGTATGGGCCTATAAGACCAAAATAACCACTCATGTACTGAACATAGGCTGACAAGGCCATACAATCTTTTATGTACATGACATCTGTCTACAAGCCTCTAAAAATACAAAACTTTCATAAAGATCGGGACAGAGTCCCACCATACCAAACAATACACGTCTAATTCATACTAACCCAACAAGTAACTCCGAAGCGAATGGAGCGCACCAACATATTCCATTGAGCGGATAGCCTACTTAGAGGACTTTTGACCTGTCTATTGGAAACTACCGACATGAAACGTAGTATCCCCAAGCAAAAGGGACGTCAGTTGAATAATGTACCGAGTATGTAAGGCACATAAATAAGCACATAACAGACATGGAAGAAATATAAAATAAATGACTCAACCTGTTAGTCTGGATAACTCTGTAAATCATGAAATACTTATAGTGTCATGCATATGCGTATGAATGTAACGTCGTGCATAGGTACATATTTCGTAACATCATCAAGCCTCTGAGGGCATCCCATCATATCATCTCAGCCACTGTGGGAAAAATCATCAATGTATACTAGCTGATCAGGTAGCGGTGCGTATATAACGCCATAACCTTTCACATATCCCATATACATATATATACATACATATATATGTGTGTATATAACGCCATCTGGTCAAGGTTCATGTACATATATAAATGAATGCGATGCATGAGAAATAAGTAAATAAAATCTCTCGGAATGTCATAAGACCATTTTACCTCTGATTAATATCATGAAACAAACTTTATCAACTTACGTATTTTCTAAGACCCATGAATAGACGATAGAATAATAAGACATATGAAAATCAATAACACAAGCATCTCTAATATTTCTATGAGTAGAGTCATGTATGGAAATTGTGCAGTTGCACGTTTCGTTTGTGTCGTATGGATCATGCCAAAAAAAGGGATAGCCTTAACATACCTGGAGTAGGGAAAAATCCGTATAATATTCTTGTAGGAGAATTGATTGCAAGAAATCTCATTGCTAATGTCTTGTTTCTAACATCTTGTTGGTGTCGTTTTTTTTTTTGCAAGAATTGAAAAATAAGCTTTGTTGAAAGCTTGAAAATGGCCAACGTTTTCCAGGAAATGTCAAGAAGGCTAACGTTAGTTTTGGATGGCAAAATGCTAATAACTTTGACTTGTAAAGTTCCAAAGGGTCTGATTGTTGAAAGCTTTTTTGACAAGGAGGCAACGTTCTGGTTCTTGATAAAACTTCCTATTATCAATTCACTCTTAAGTCCTAATGGTAGGAGATGGACTAAAATAATGATTTGAGTGTTATTGATTGTAGCAATGTGTATACAAGACCTATCTCCTAAGCTACCAATTCAAGTGGTGTTGTAGTATCTTTCCACCTAATTAAATGTGACTTAAGAGTAATCTTTTTGGAAGGTGGCTTGTTGCCACGTGGGGTGGGGGAAGTTTAGTTTTTATCCACTTATTAAGTAATTAGGTAATGTCCTGTTATCCGGTAATTAACCAATTACCAGCATAATTAAAAATTATCTCAACTTACTTAAAATTCTACTTATTTTTAATATACTTTATACATCATACTACTGTGGTCATATGGTACCTTGGTACTCGTCTATAATTATCGGGTATTTAACGCTCAACCCGTTTTTATCCCAACATGCCAAACTTGGACAAAAAATCATTTTCTTTGACTTGGTTCCCCTCACACCTTTACGAATTTACTCATTACTTGTTTGAAATAGCATAATGCTTATAATCTCTAAATAATCTTTTCCTTGGACTGATGTCAATTACCTTATGAAAAATTCAACGTACAATACTACAGGGTGCAACATCATCGTAATTTAATACTGTAAAGTGTAACATCATCATAATGTAATACTGCAAGGCGTAACATTATCGTAATGTTGCGGGGTGTAACACATAAAGTCTGATGTCATGCTCACCCAATTGGCCCATTTCTTAGGATTCTGGCTTATATACCAGGAAATGGCATCTCCGGTAAGACTTCTCATTAAGAGCTTCATTCGAATCCTTTCGTCCTTTCCGACCCTCACAAGCTTGTCATAATAAGTTCTCAAATGAACCTTAGGGTCACCTATTCCATCAAACATTTCGAACTTGGGAGGTTTGTAACCCTCCGGCAGTTCTACTTCTAGTTGTATGCATAAATCCTCGTAGTTCAAACCTTCTATCCCTTTACCTCCTTCAATACCCTGGACGCGACTTGTCAATGTCATGATCTCCTCGGCCATGTTCTTGATGAGCAGGTCCTTCTCAGTGGATTCTGGTGTATAGGAGATTGGTTGAGTGGAGTGAGGTAGGGTCTCCACGTATATGGGGTTGTTTTGGTTGGTGCCAAGGATTTGGGTGTAGTGGTGGTCGTTGGTTGAGTTTTGAGAATCGAGAATAGGTTGTGGTGTATCCTAAGAAGTATGATAGGTAGTGGTTTGTGGGTACTGGGTTGGTTGATGATGGTGTTGTGGAGGAGTTGGTATCGGTAGAGGATTGGGGTTTTGAGGTGGTGTGGTGTACTGATGGGGTGCGGGAGGATTTTGTGGATGTTGGTTTTGCATATTTTGAGGAGGTGCTAGGTTTTGAACATTTTTTTGGTTAACGTTTGGGACGTTCAGAGTGAGGAAGAGGTTTGCCAAGTTGCGGACCTTCTCAAGTTCTCCTTGTAACTTCAGTATTTTCTGTTCTAATCGCATGACCAAATCATTCTGGGTCGGAGTACTCCGACCGTTTGAAGTTTCAATATTCTCAGCATTTTCTTTTTGTATACCACTCAAGTCATCCATCTTAGCTTTTCCTCTGGTTTTTGGATTACTCAGAGGAGGAGGAGGTGTAGGGCCTCTAGATCTGGTGTGATATGCTGATGATGCCAGTATGTACGAACCAACCTTAGGGGATGGGAATAATAAAAAATAAAGAAAAAGAAAAGGTAAACAAGTCAGTAAGGATTCTAAAATGTTTGTAGTATTTAAACACATATTGCGGGAATGTAAATTCGTGTCCTAATTTGGGAGTCTCGTTGTGCTCGAGGTAGGCCTAGCGACAAATAGATTTGGAGAATTTCAGTGCCAATAATTGCCTCATTTCATTAATGTAAAAAATACATGAATCTAAAACAACACTAAATTAGATAAGTCACTAATGGCACTTGTCCTTATTACATTTAAAAAAACAAATAAACCTAATCTACTTGGTCCTAGAAGGACCTTCTCCAAGCTGGATGTTTTTGGATTCGTCGATCAAATTCCCCAGTTCGCACAGGTTCAGCAGTAGATATGCCCTTGCTAGATGTCCTCCTTCACTTTCTTCGGCGTTCTGGCAAACGGTGACTCTCTTCCTCATTTTTCCCTCCAATTCCATCAGACTCTACTCCAGATATTCTAACATTTTACTTGATTTAACAGCCATCTCCCTCCATTCATTAATTAGTTTCATATTGGTCTTGTGTCGCTCCATGTGCTCGGCCTCAGACTCGTGAACTCTTTTGCGTAGTTTGTTGTACTTCACTTGTGCCTTGGCAACTTCATCTATGACTCTCTTTCCTGGACCAACCCTTGGCTCGAATATTCATACTATGTTATCCTCTAACCATGATGGGTAAAAGTACACATGACCAGCATGATATCGATATGGCTCGATGGTATCCTTATCCATGATAATTTTCAAATGCCACATGTGTTGAGCTTCACATTTGTATGGGACGTCGTCATCCTGAAAATCTGCCCTATAGTGACTCATTTTAGCAACCCGCGGTATGACCTTCTTCCTACCTGCCTGTCTCATAACCCTAAGGGGAGCATAAGGGTATATGCCCCTTAACCCGATCAGTACCAAGTGTGGCACATCCCTAGATCTGATGATGAACTCGTCGGTAGGGAATCATTCAAACATCCATTAAATCTGATCCTCGGTCAAATTGCTGAAGAACTACGCCCACCCTATAGCATTTTCGGTTTGAGCAAACCTGTCTGGGATATAAGTCATTCTCTTGGTATGGTGGAAAGCTATGTGATCATTCCACGGCCTTCGTAGAAGCTCTTGACGGTATTGACCCTTTTGGAGATGCTCTAACAACCAAACTTGCAGTAGTAGATTACAACCTTCGAAGTATTTGTGTCATTTCTGACAGCACTCTAAGGCCCGGTATATGTCTGCTATTATCATAGGGACAATGGTATATGTCTGCCCCTCGATCCCATCCATCAAGGTTTTGGATACCATGGCCAGTCTGGTATGGATTTTGTCCCCTTGACTCGGGAATACTAACATACCTAAGAAACAAACGATGAACAAAAAAACTCTATGGTGAATCCAACCCAAGGAAGTGATGAAGAATTCGTCATCAAAAATACGTAAGATTTGTTGTGACTGTATCGTTCATAGAGGAAGTCGAAGGGTATGTAGGAATTTTTCAGGCACTCCAAGTCACCATTCTTCTTTAATCCCATCATCTTCAGAAACCCCCTAGTAGAACGATTTTCCGGCACCAATAAACCAGGACTATCCCAAGGTAGCCCAGCAAATCCCCATATTTCTTCCAAGAGAGGGGTCATTTCTATGTTTCCAAAGCGAAACACGACTCTTTCTTTGTCCCAGAACATTGTGGCAGCTTCAATCAACATGTTGTTCGGCTGGAGGCCCAATAGAGAAGTTAAACTCCCAAGACCCTTTTCAGATGATTCTTATCACTTCATGGAAGATCCTCCCACCAATCTAGCAACAATGGTGGTATGTTACAGACCATGCCAAACCTGGGGACCTCGTGCCTCATTTCTACAAAATAAATATGGTTAGGACCTTTCCCCCTCCAGATCTGACTATTTATACAACAATGATTAGCATATTGGCAATTATTTCTCCAAAATTAATGTACACAATCGTGGTTGCATACCCGATGGACTTTTGGACGAGGCTTGTCTTAAAGGTTCATTATGTGGACAACATATTAACCCGGCTAGGTTTGACCATGATGTATGTACAATTAATCAGAGTAAGGTTTCTAGAGAGGTCTAGACTGGTACCCTCAAGTGGACAAATTGAGGGGGAAAGGCACGGAACCATTGACTGCACCGCTGATCGACTAGTTTTATCGCAAATACATCTTCTGAATTTAAAGGGTGATATATATGAAGGGCGCAAACACTCATCAAGAGTTGCTATAGGATTGATTACGCATGGAATACGATGTCGAGCATGATTTATGCAACAATAAATAGCATGTTGTCACGTATTTACATGTTAAAAATAATAAATGCGGTATTTAATAATTGAAAGATGTTTAAGAAGGAAAACAAGGAGACAAGTCAGTTTTTGTAATAAAGGAAATCATAAATGGTTGAAGAATAGGCAATTAAATCCAAAAAGGGGGAAAGGGAAAGGGTGCACATGTATTAACAGAATAAAGCATGTTTAAGACTAATTTTCAAAAAAAATAAGTTTGTTATGGTAAGAGTCTAAAAATATCCCCCAACAGAGTCGCCATGCTGTCGCACCCCCTTTTTCCTTGCAGAGTTCGGGTTTCGACATTTTGGGGACAACTCCTTTCCTTTTGGGAATTGGGTATGAGATTTGAATAGTCGCCACCTAACGGATTAAGGTGCGTTAGGACACCTAAAACAAATAACTCGGGTACTAGTTTACATCACCAGAGATTGGGTAAGGGCTCAAAATTACCTTGAGGGGAAGGTGTTAGGCACCCTTCGAGGTTCACAGCGGTGGGTCCCAGCCAAACTCAATTTAAGCGAATTAGTCATAAAGCAATTCAAACAAATAGAGATTATTTTAAAACGGGAATAAAAGGTATCCTAGGTTTATTAGCCTATAGGATCACTTCTGTGCAATACTCGGTAACCTTCCTCAAATAGAGGTGTTGCACGTAGCATTAACGCACAGGTCATCATATCCTTTACTACCTGATTACCCTCCCCTTAATTATTACCTAACCGTTCTAACAGTATCGAATACGTATCCTATGTGTGCACTACCCGTCCATTACCTGTGGAACTGGAGGTGCTTAGGAACTCTATTTAAGGTGGTTCTAGACTCACTACGTGGCTTAAAAGGAAAAAATCTAAGCGACAAACAAAAATAGGTAAGACCGACACATAAAGAGCAATTAAGGGGGCTCATTTTGCCTTCACAAATAGACAAAACAAGTTCACGCTATTCAAACAAGGAGTTTTTATAATTTTAGGAATCCAGGATATCTAAATGAGTACAAACGGAATATACAGCAGTTTATTATAGCGAGCAGATAATTACCTATTAGTTGCCTACTGATTTTCGTTAATACTCTGGATCTGGGCATACTTCAAATAGCAATCACAAGTTTAGACCCAGAATTTAATTAACATATAAGCTTGCCTAAGTGATAGTCGGGCAGAAACATATAAACATGATATCTAAGCTGTAAAACAATTATTGATTTTAGTAGGCTGATTGTAGCTTAAGTCCTATAGGTATGCTTTCTAAATGCAAAAACTGATTCCTTTATTTTCTATAGGCATGATTTCCAAGTACATAAATTGATTTTCTACTTATTCCTTATAGGCATGATATCTAAGTTGCAGAACTGATTTTTGAAATCCTATAGGCATGGTATCTACAATTGTAAACCTATAGGCATGATTTCTATTAAACACATGTGGGCAGAATTCTTAAGCACATCGCCAAAAAATTTATTAAACAAGCAGACAGAACCCTATGGACATGGTCACTAGTGCACGTTGAGTTGAAATTGCATATAGATCTTATAAGCATGGTTTCTAATACGCAGAATTATCCATAAAGTCCTATAGCAGGATTTCTAATATGCAAATGTGCAACGCAGAATCAAACGATCATAAAATCCTATAGGCGGGATCTCTAAACATAATACAGTATCCACATAGTGCAATCAGCATAATCAAGTTCTATAGGCAGGATCTCTACCCAATTTCAAAAGATATGTAAGAACAGAACCCTACCCACCCACACCCCAGCTTTTAGTAATAACCCCAATATTCGTTTTACAAAGACTATTATTATAGATCAATATGAATGAACTACACAAAGCTATTTATTACACTATAGGGAGCCTTAGCAGGCCCAATATAAACCTAAGAGCCAGGCCTTCAGCACAACAGTCTTGAAATAGTAGTAGGGATCCAGTCATAGCATCTCAAACCAAACTTCTAGTGCGTCAAAGTTCCCAAAGAGCCTCAAGACCCCCAGGAAATGCTCACACTAGAGCCATGTAATCAACATAGAATTCATAAAGTTTGGGAACCATCTCCAATGTGTCAGAGTTCAAAGTAGTCTCAGGGACCCTAAGCAGTGCTCACATTGGAGGTGGTAGGAAACTAAGTAGCTAAGAATGGAAATTTGAAAAGTAGTTCATATTAGGGGTAGGGGATAGTTTTTAGAAAACAGTTTTTTATTCAAGAACAAACAGAAGTAGAATTCTACCTAGACAAGCAAAGTCCAGACAGATTGCTATGAACAGTGGGTCAACTAAAGCAATCACAAAAGAGCAGGGGTACAAACAGAACTGACCATACATATTTGTAGTATCATAGAGGCATACAACTGAATCAGCAAGGTTTCAAATGTCTTAAGTTGATTTGGCTTATTAATTACCACTAGGTGGAAACATGTAGACATATTTTGAAAAAAGCATGCTGAAGTTAATATGACCAATCAAACAAACACATAGAGCAGGATAGCGGGAAATTAAAGCAGACCAGTCTAGAAAGGAGCACATGGAAATCATGGATCAAACAGAAGCATGTTAGGGTAAACTATCTATACTAGCATACAGAACTGGATAAGTTAACAGAAGTTAGGCATACTAGTTATGAAGAAAGCAAATAGGAAACATATGACAAAACATAGGCATATCGAGATTGGAGGTGAATTATTCATATAATCACATGGAGCAGAGCAAGATTACAAGAGCTAAGGCATAGAAATGGTCAAGAATCATGTATCAAAC
Organism: Nicotiana sylvestris; assembly: GCF_000393655.2. Lineage (NCBI taxonomy): Eukaryota > Viridiplantae > Streptophyta > Magnoliopsida > Solanales > Solanaceae > Nicotiana > Nicotiana sylvestris. The sequence continues at coordinate 153,305,051 of NC_091059.1, forward strand.
AGGAGCATGTTGAAGGTTGTGGTAAGTTGACTACATGAACATACATAATAGAACGATAGAATAGGAGTTAGCACATACCAGTAGAGGAGAAAGTAAATATGCAAAAATAGGTTGGTTCCAGAATAGCATGGCCTTGGCTTTCAGCCAGCCAAATGATAACCACTTAGCACAAAAGCAAGAGAGAGCTTAAGTTTGTAGTAAAAAATAGGAGAGTTCCGGGGTCTGTCCTCCAAAAGGGAGAAGGGGAAGGGTTTTATAGCATGCAATCAGGTAGAACACACAAGGTAATGAACCAATCACACACAAATAAGGTACTAAAATCAATCAACAATCAGGTTAGGTCGACATAGATCAATTAACAAGAAAATTGGGCTAGCATCAATTCATGGACTCAATCAGTAATCAAATAAGGTAAGGGATAGCTCCGGAATCAATTAGAAGTGATTTAGGGCACAAATCAAGGATTTTGTAGATCAGGGAAACACGCAAAATTATTGTTCAGAATATTTAAGGCAAATACTAGAAGCGAAAATTAGGGAAACTGTTGCGACCAAAACACTCACGCAAGTGTACGCGATCGACAAGTAATATAGTAACAAGTAAAGTATCGTTCCCACGAGGACTTGTGATTAACTTATCAACTGATGCAAGCTCAAACAATTATCGATTTAAGCTAATTCATTACAAAATACATAAATAACCAACTTAAAATTTAACTGGTAATTTAACAATAATACTACACAAAAATACTACACCACTTATACAATTTTTCTTTTAACAATTAATAAGAGAGATATTCCGAAGTTATGGGCTTGCTAGAGATCATGCTACGCTTTTAGTTTAAAGATAATTTATTGAATTATCTAGGTTATTGATTATAGGGTTAATAATACCCATAAGAATCTGTCAATTTCTTATGCGCCTATTCAAGTTAAATTAATACCTATATTTCTATGGTATTAATATTAACTCAAATGCATTTACAAATCCTATTTCTCAACCAAGCAAGGCAATTAAGTATAGTTCTATCTTAATTGCGAATCTTTCACCCGATGCCCAGGATCCGGATCTTGCTCTATTTGATTCTATATGCAATCAAGAATTTCCTTTTTCAAGTTTAACTCAAGAATTCGTAAATAATATTTTACTGTTAGCTACGCAGTAAAATAATTAACAGCAGAATCAAATAAACAACCCATAATGATAAATTCAAGATCATCAATTTAAGCTTCAAACAACGTAATCATCTAACACCCATAACCCCAGAATACTTGGGTATTTAGCTACTCATAATTATACAAATATCAACAATAAAAGTCTTAAACATAATATAAGTAAATACAAGAAGATAATTTAGAAAAACTCTTTTAGTTCTTGCTTCAAGATTGTAATCCCCTTCTTTTCTTCACTTCAAGATTGAGTCTTCTCTTCACTTTCTCTCTCTAAAATTATTTCTTCCTCTAAAAATTTGATCTATAATAATGGAGTTTTTGCTTTATGTAAATTGAGTGGGATTAAGAAGGAATTCCAATTTTACCCCTAAATAAAGTTTCTCCGGATAGGACACACGCGAACTATTGCACGAAGTATGGAGTCCGCGCGATACTTCGCGCGCCTCTTCTGGATTCCAGGCAGAAAAGCTCGCAAACTATTGCGCGAAGTTTGAAAGTTAGCGCAATACTTAGCGCACTTCTTCTGGATTCTAGGCAGAAAAGCTCGCGAACTATTGTGCGAAGTTTGAAAGTTAGCGTAATACTTAGCGTACTTCAGTAGCTCGATTTTGTCCATTTTTCCGTCTCGTCCTTGCGCATACTCGACTCCTAGGGGTTGTTATTGCTCATAAATCATTCCAATATCCTCTTGAAAGCATCATTTAGGCTCATCATCCTGCAATGTATACATATCACAATTAGAGCCTATTTTTCATCAATTAACCATAATATGTCATCGGAATATAATCAAGCGGAAGCATAAACAATAGCTAAATCACCTAAATTTCGCATATTATCAACACCCTACACTTAATTCATTGCTAGTCCTCGATCAATCAACTATATTCTCTAGAGAATCCTTCGCTCAACCATTTCCTTTAACGCATTACACCTAGAACAATGGACATGTATCACTCCTAGTAGTGAACAATCCTAGCCTCAAAGCCAACTCTCAAGTGTCATGCAATATTCACACTTCCTCAAAGTACTCTACACAGAAATCAAGACTTGCTTCTCCGTCACGATTCATATGCCCTCACAATTACATCAACAAAGCTGAGTTCAATCCACCAAATTCAATTCATATATTCACATATATGAAGGAAATCACTCACTCTCACAAAAGAGGTCACATGCATGCAATTGGTACCATAAGCTTTCCCTTAATGTAAATCTCTACTAAGGTAAGCTAGCTCGATCCAAAATCAATTAGGACTTTTTCATAGTTGTAATATGGGCTAAGGGACGGGTAGGATGTATTTAGGAATAGTGACTCAACCCCTAAGCACTTTAACACATCACACGAGCAATTTTCAGCGCAAATTCTTCAACCCACTTCTCATTCATACACAATATCATCCCACAAATACGCCCTTCTTCTTTAAGCACTCTATTAATTCATTCCCACTAGCTAGAGCAAAACACAATGTAATCATCTCTTCTTTTTTTCCTTGTCACTCAATTTCTGCTAGTGGTGTATTCGTTTACAACATAAGTGCACCTTTCATCCTTTTATTGGTCCCACTCAAAAGCCACCCCATACTTATTTCCTTCTTACTTCTTTTAGCGCTCTTCTCACAATTAAAGTACTTTAAGAGGTAAAAGGATCAAAACACTATCAATTAAGAACAAAAGGGTATAGGCTTGTAATGCGGGTGCCAAACAAAAAGTCTGAAGGCTCAAAAGGGTTAACTAGGGACAAATTTTATTTTTAATAAGCAATTAAGCTCAAAAAGGTCAAAGAAAGCCTAACCTCATTTTTCAAACCGAGCATCACCTCAAATTTCGCTTCAACTCACATACCGGGCAAGTTCTAGACACAAATACAATACATGGACTACACAAATACTCACCACACAAGGCATATGACTCATTCCTGATCAGCTCATCAAGACACTCCATTACGAGCAGTCAATTCAGTAACAAACATACAATTTAAGGCACTTTCCATGAGATTCAACAATTAAGACTAAGCGCGTTACACTCTAGGGTCTATTGTTTTCAGGTGTGTCAACTCTATGGGTTTACTTTTCTATAGCTTATAACTCCTTATTTTAGTCTACAAACAAAAAAATATAAAAACAGAAATTAAAAACTACCTATGCCCAGTTCAAGATAAACCCTTGGAAAAGAACCGCGGTTTAAAGAAAAACCAAGGGGGAATTGCTACACTTCCTAAGAAAAAATATAATTTTTTTTCACATAAAAAAATAATCACCTAAAATACTACACAACTACGAAGAAAAGAGATAAGAAGCTAAAATACTAAAAAGCTAATTATCCAAAGGAATTCTCACACCCCACACTTAAAAGAGTGCAATGTCCCCAATGCACAAATAAAGCAAAAAATAACAAGGGTGGACAAGAAACTCCCTGAAAGGCTAAAGAGCGAAGCACTGGCAGATCACGGGGTACTCAGACTTCTCCCAAGGATGGTCCTTTGTGCGGGTACCTCACACTAGTTCCAACCAGCTGGCTCGCATTTGCACACTTTCAGTGGCTTTTCTTCTATGCTCATAATCCTACAACAAATGCTACAAAGGTAGAAAACTAAAATAAACAAAAATAAATAAAAATAAAAGAAAGCAGTAAAGTTGGGTTGCCTCCCAACATCGCGGCACGACGTGAACCACTTTTTGCCTCCACCTTGAACTTATAAATTGAGCCCCCAATTTGGCTTCAAGCTTTTTGCTATGCTCTAGGGGTGGTGAGACAAATTTAACATGGTCGAGCAACCAATATCATGTTCTACACTTTTTGGCTTTTAAATGAGGTATGTAATTATGTCTCTCTGACATGATAAATTCCAGAATATAAGCACCCAGGTCCTCGTACATTGGTTCCCCCAAAGGCTCAGATGACTCGATTTCCATGTCATCATCCAAACACAATGTTGAAAAATGTATGGAATGAGGAGCAGTACGCCCCAACTCTAGAATTGTATCACTAGTTACATCCTCATATGTACACACACTAGAGTCTTCAAATATAACATTATCTACTTCTTCACATGGCTCTAGAGTGCTTTCTTCAACATGGACATAATTAATAAAAGTACGCTTGAATGTTTGACTCTCCAATTTTAGCTCCTCGAATTGGCGTATAAGCTCCTTTTCAGTTTCACACAACTCAGAACTATTTTGTTGGGCATTAGACGCATCAACCTTTGCAATCAATTGAGCTCCCAAGTCATGAATAACAGTGCCAAATTTTTCGATCTCTTGTCCTATTTTAGCTCTTCCTTCTATTAGGCCTTGTATCCCATCTGTAATTTTCTCACGTTGAGCCTCATATATCTCCAATCTTTCAGCTTGTTCCACCATCCAGGTTTGACTCAAAATCTCCTCTTTTTCAAAATTTTCCTCTTGCTGGTACTCACTATCTTCATTCAATTCTTCTATATTGGCCTTCATTCTTGTGATTGTTGCCCTCATTCTTTTCATATCTTTTTTGAATTCATCCTGTTGTTCTGCTACTTGCTTTAAAATGTCCCCAATATATGCATCAGGTTCCATATCTTGTACTTCATTGCCCCTATCAAACTCACAAACATTATTAGAATGATCATAATAAGGGCTCAGAGAAGGATGAAAAGAATTAGGACAACCATCCCAGTGGTCATCTTGACCACCACACATATTACAAATATTCCACTCAAAGGGTTGAGATTGTGCGCACAACTCATTTTCGGGAACATTCTGACAATTTTTCCACCAGTGCGGTCCTCCACAATAAGGACAAGGATCATCAAAATAAGAATAACCATCATTCGAATAACTTTCATTCCAAGATTCCATGTTAAAATAAATAAAAAATATTAACTAAACTAAAACAAAAAAAATGAATAAATAAAAACAATTCAATGTCTAATCTAGAAGAATAGTTAATTTCCAAGTCCCCGGCAACGGCGCCAAAAACTTGTTGCGACCAAAACACTCACGCAAGTGTAGCGATCGACAAGTAATATAGTAACAAGTAAAGTATCGTTCCCACGAGGACTTGTGATTAACTTATCAACTGATGCAAACTCAAACAATTATCGATTTAAGCTAATTCATTACAAAATACATAAATAACCAACTTAAAACTTAACTGGTAATTTAACAATAATACTACACAGAATTACTACACCACTTATAATTTTTTCTTTTAACAATTAATAAGAGAGATATTCTGGAGTCATGGGCTTGCTAGAGATCATGCTACGCTTTTAGCTTAAAGATAATTTATTGAATTATCTAGGTTATTGATTATAGGTTTAATAATACTCATAAGAATCTGTCAATTTCTTATGCGCCTATTCAAGTTAAATTAATACCTATATTTCTATGGTATTAATATTAACTCAAATGCATTTACAAATCCTATTTCTCAACCAAGCAAGGCAATTAAGTATAGTTCTATCTTAATTGCGAATCTTTCACCCGATGCCCAGGATCCGGATCTTGCTCTATTTGATTCTATATGCATTCAAGAATTTCCTTTTTCAAGTTTAACTCAAAATTCGTAAATAATATTTTACTGTTAGCTACGCAGTAAAATAATTAACAGCAGAATCAAATAAATAACTCATAATGATAAATTCAAGATCATCAAATTAAGCTTCAAACAACATAATCATCTAACACCCATAACCCCAGAATACTTGGGTATTTAGCTACTCATAATACAAATATCAACAATAAAAGTCTTAAACATAATATAAGTAAATACAAGAAGAAAGTTTAGAAAAACTCTTTTAGTTCTTGCTTCAAGATTGTAATCCCCTTTTTTTCTTCACTTCAAGATTGAGTCTTCTCTTCACTTTCTCTCTCTAAAATTATTTCTTCCTCTAAAAATCTGATCTCTAATAATGGAGTTTTTACTTTATGTAAATTGAGTGGGATTAAGAAGGAATTCCAATTTTACCCCTAAATAAAGTTTCTCCGGATAGGACACGCGCGAACTATTGCGCGAAGTATGGAGTTCGCGCGATACTTCGCGCGCCTCTTCTGGATTCCAGGCAGAAAAGTTCGCGAACTATTGCGCGAAGTTTGAAAGTTAGCGCAATACTTAGCGCACTTCTTCTGGATTCCAGGCAGAAAAGCTCGCGAACTATTGCGCGAAGTTTGAAAGTTAGCGCAATACTTAGCGCACTTTAGTAGCTCGATTTTGTCCATTTTTCCGTCTCGTCCTTGCGCACACTCGACTCCTAGGGGTTGTTCTTGCTCATAAATCATTCCAATCTCCTCTTGAAAGCATCATTTAGGCTCCTCATCCTGCAATGTATACATATCACAATTAGAGCCTATTTTTCATTAATTAACCATAATATGTCATCGGAATATAATCAAGCGGAAGCATAATCAATAGCTAAATCACCTAGATTTCGCCTATTATCATAAACACACAAAAATCATTCCGAATATTTAAGGCAAATGCACAAAAATACCAAAACACAAATCGTTCAGAATATTTAAAGAAAATAATAAAGTAAAAATTAGGGAAACACAAAAAAATAGATTAATCGGACACAGAAAAGGAAAGATTCATCAGAACCAGTAAGTAAAAAGAAAATGTTTCAAACCCTAGTTTTTACAAAAAATGAGTATTGACAGAAATATAATAAAAATCGGTCACATGGTAAAATATAGGACGAACATAGACATAATAACTCTTAAAATCGGGGATTCGAACTAATGTTGGTTCGATCTAAAAAGATCTGAAAACCCTAGTTCTAGGGTAAGTAAGAATCTCAAAGATACACAGAGATTCATAAAGATTCATACCATAAAAGAATATAACAAACACAGACAGAGAAGGTCAAGGAAACTGAACCAGTTTTGGTTTGAAATTGAAGATATCCACTTGCCATGTTTAGGCAAGCGACTAGGTAACACCATAAACGAGTAACCAATAGAGAAAGGGAGTCGGATAAGGCAGTAAATCACCAGATAATTCCATATCTGGTTGGGAATCAAAGGGATTTGTGGGAAATTTTGGGTGACGGCTCTTTAGAGTTTGAGTGAAGAGAGGAGAGATTGAGAGCATTTAGGGGCGGCGGGTTAGGGATTATGAGGGATTAGGGTTGGGTTTGGTTAGGTTAAAATGGGTGGATGTGTTGTGAGCCGTTGATCTTTTGAGATCAACAGCTGGGATTAGATTAGGATCGGGGCGGGATAATTTGGATGGGTTTGGCTCTGGGTTGAACGGGTATTGGTATTGGGCTAGGCTAGGTCCGAAATTGGGTAATTTTTAGGGGATAGATTTTAAATACACAATTAATTTAATAAAATAATTTTATAAATGATAAAAATATAATTTATGCATGAAAATGATTTAAAATAATTACTAACATTATAAAAATATAAAAAGTCATTTTTTGTATAGATAATATAATTATGCATATGCATGGGCTATTGTTGCAAAATGTGCAATTCTAGCTTGAAAAAGGCAAAAATGTAGTTATAAAAATGCAATTAAAATATTTAAGAACTATTTGGGTATAAATGATGAATTTAGATGATTAACTTATCATAAAAATAATATGAGGGATAATTATTGGACATTTGTATAGAAAAAATGCAGGAATAAATAGGTTAAAAACTTTTAAAATTATAGAAAAAATTATAGAGATGCTTATGCATGTTTGCAAATGCATGTGTACTATTTTTGAAAATATACATGCATGTTAAAATATATGAGAGAAAAATTGGGTATCAACACCAGGGGTAAACTTCCAAACATTCCACCAAAAAAACCATAAAAATTGCTAACTTTTCAATCATACTTTCACTATGGGGTATGGTTGTCCAATGGGACTCCCGTCCCGTCCCGCGTCCCGCTTAAAGTTAAATGGGATGGGCCAATGTTAAACGGGACACGGGATGGGACGGGACGACCATTTCGTCCCGTTTGTCCCGTCCCGTTTCGTCCCGTCCCGCGTCCCGTCTCGTCTTGTCTCGTCAGTTTTTTTAAAAAAAAAACTAGTCGTTGGGCAACGGCTTAAATTGCAAAAATAGTCGTTGCCAACGGTCCAAACAGCCCCTACCCCCCTCCCCCGCCGAAACATACCCTAACCCCCCCCCTCCCCCCAAACTTTTAATATAACCCCTAAGTTTATTAAATTACACTTTGGCCCTATTTTCTACTATAAATACCCCCCATTCCATTTTTCTTCATTTTTTCCCACAAAAAATCAATCTTCTCTCTCAAATCTCTTACATTCTAATATTCTATCTATATTCTATATTATTCTCTCAATTTTGTTACTATCAAGTATCAATTATCAAGTATCAAGTATCAAGTATCAAGTGATAACTTTCAAGTATTTGGGCAAATTTTTTGGAGCAACTTTCAAGCTTCAAATTAATTCGTCAAGTATTTGGAGCAATATTTTGGGCAATTTCTTCAAGTTTCAATATTTAATCACGGTGCACTCGTTCCATCTCCTAATTTTAATATATAATTTTTGCGTATCATTTTAGTGCTTAATTTTTGTGTTTACTTTACATGTTATATTTTCGTATTTCATTTGTGTGTTTAATATTTGTGTTAGCTTTTTTAATTTAATTTCGTATTTAAATTATGGCACCTAAAAATGTATTTGGTATTTTTAAAAAAAAGCAGTAAAAAATAGCAAAGGTGAAAGTAGTAGTAATCCTAATCCTAACCCTTCTCCTAGACCTAGAATTAGAAAGCATATTGATGAGATGACTCATGTTGATGAAACTTCATTTTTCCAACCCCCCACATTTTATGATGTTCATGTCGGAGAACAATTAGATCATGAAACTTTACAAAGACAATTTGGCAATGATATTTTTTTTGAGGATGAAGAAAATGAGGAAGAAGAATTAGATGAAACACCCACTAGTCCCGCAACACAAGCTCCAACTCAGAGTCAATCTCAGTCTGGAGCTTTACCCCTCGTACCCCCTGTAAGGGGTAAGCCTAAGGCTGAACGTCCCAAAACATCACTTGTATGGAAATTTTTTAAACATGATAAAGTCAATCATCGTGCTATATGTGAAAAATGTAAACAAGTATTTGCACACACAACAAGTGTGGGACGGGGGGTTTAAGTAGACACTTAATAAGGGATCACAAATCTTTATGGATACAAGCTAACATAGAAGCCGAAAAAATTATAGATCTTACCATCAGTACTGACACTCCTAGTGGATCTGGTTCTAATCAAATTCAACAACAGCTTGACCCTGCTTCTGGTCATGTTTTATGCAAATATAACAAAGATAGAGATCGTGAGAACTTAGCAAAAATGGTGGCTGTCTGTGGCTTACCTTTTACTTTCCCTTCTCACCCTGCTTTTGTGAATTATATACAAAAACTTATAACCCTGCTTTTCAAGGTTTTCCTAAGACCACGGTTAGAAATGATGTTTTTAAATTTCAAACTGAATATCTTCAGTATATTCGTTGTGTATTTTTTCACTTAGATTGTAAAGTGTCTATCACATCTGATATAGGTCGTAGTCCTAATGGTCGTGATTACTTAACTGTTACATGTCATTGGGTTGATCATCACTGGAACTTGCAAAAATGTATTATTGGTTATAAATTTGTTGATTCAAAGCACACTGGAGCATATATTGCAATTACTATTCTACAAATACTTGATTTTTATGGACTCATTAATAAAGTTTTAACTATCACCTTAGATAATGCTTCTTCTAATACAATCGCAACAAATAGCTTAAAATCTAGACTTTGTCCAACTAATCCAACAATTTTTCATGTTAGATGTGCATGCCATATTTTTAACTTGGTTGTAAAAGATGGTATTAATTTATTTTCTGATGCTTGTAGTAAAATGCAACATGTTTGTGGCTATATTTTTCGTGCTCATAAACAAAGTAGAATTCGTGAATTTGCTCAACAATGTGCTAGTGCTAACCTTCCATTTAGAAAAGTTCCAAAAGATGTTTGTACTAGGTGGAATTCTACTTATGAAATGCTTAAAGTTGCTTATGATTATCGGGTGCCTATCCAAAAAGTATTTAATATGCATAATGCTCACCCTGTTGATCAAATTGTTGATTCTGATTGGGATGAGATCAGAGAGCTTACTAAATTTTTAGAAAAATTTTATTATGCTACAAAATAATTTTCTGGTATATATTATCCTACTGTTACACAAATATTATAGTATATTTGTGGAATTTCTGTTGTATTTGGTAAGTATAAAACAAATCCAACTTATGTACCGACCATTAAAGAAATAATTTTAAAATTTAAAAAGTATTTTTCCCTATTCCCGAAGTTTATTTAATTTCTACTCTACTTAACCCATCTTTAAAACTAAGAGGTGCAAAGGGACTTGTTCATAAAATTTATGAGACTTTAGAAATTCAAGAAAATGAACAACCATCTCTCAAAAACTGTCAAGCTATCATATATTCTTATGCTAGATCAATATTTGATAAATATAAATCTATGGATACAACTGGTTATGAAACTGCTCCTTCTACTTCTAAGTCTAGAGCAAAACTTTTATGGGAAGATATGGATGATATAACAGGTTTTGATTCCTCTATTGATGATGAACTTGATTGTTATCTTAATCAAGGATTGGAAAATATTAAAGACGAAGAAGGCAAGGAACAACTTTTGTCATGGTGGAGGGAGCGTGGCAAGGCTTTTCCAATACTTTCAATTATGGTCCGAGATATCCTGGCTATTCAAGCATCACCAGTAGCATCGGAGAGTGCTTTTAGCGCGGCAAGATTTCAAATTGGAGATCATAGACATTCATTAGCGGAGGACAGTCTAGAGATTTCCGTATTATTCAGAGATTGGATTAATGCAGAAAGAAGAAATCTTGGTTTTGAAAAATTAACCACTAGGGAAGAAGAAGAAGAATACAATGAGATACTAACCACTAGGAGCGATGACGGCATGGAGCTCATGGAACATCAATCAACATTGCCAATTCCAGCAGAATGTCCGAGAGATATTATTGATAAGTTACAAAGAAGCTATATAGGAGCTTACAAATATTAGTATGATAATTTGTAATTGGCTACTAAGAGGCCTAGTTCAAACAGAACCCTTCCTAGAAGGTGGCTGCGTAGATTAGGTGGTCTTTAAAAGAATTATATTTGTATTTGAGATTTGAAAGTTCTATTAATAAAATAAAAGGCTCTAAGCGTTGAATTTTATTTATGAATTGTCTTAGTTACTTAATAGTTAATACTTTGAAATTATATTAAATAAATTATAACTCTATTATAAATTTATAATTACTAGAATATTTCATTACAAGTCTTTTGTTTTAATATTTTATAATTCTTTACTTAGTTTTCTAATTTTCATTTTAACATAGTAACATTTAAGTTTATTAAATAAGTCAAAAATCTAGCCGTTGCAAACTTTAAAGACATAGTAAATTTCAAAAAACTAGACGTTTTTTTAAAAAAAAATTATACTTAAGGCCCACGAACCCGTCCCGTACAATCCCGTTTGTTAGTGGGATGGGATGGGACGAACGTTTATCATGTTTGTCCCATCCCGTTTAGTCCTGTCCCGCCTCCATCCCGCTTAAATGTCGTCCCGTCTCGTTTGATAGCCATACTATGGGACAGGTTCTGAACCAGTATTATCAGAAGGATTCAAGATGGCATCATCAGCAGCAGGAGGTTCAACTTGAGCAGAAGAGGTTTGACTACAGCTTCACCAGGAGTAAGTTCATCACCTACGGGAATGTCAACCTCAGGTGAAGAAAAGTTTTGACTCTACTGAGTTTTCTCAATGGTTTCTGTAGTTTTTGAAATTTCAGTAGCTAAGTCAAAGCCTTCCTGGTTGGCCTCCATTAAAGTTTTGAGGCGTGTGTTCAAGAAAGCCCAACTAACATCAACAGTAGTCTTATCCTCAAGGGCCTCATAATCCCTCTCCCGCTGCTGAATTTCGGTAATTATCTCTTCCTTTTCAGTCAAAGTAGCATCATAAGAAGCTTGTAAGGGAGCGAGTGACCTCTCTAAGAACTGAACCTTATCAGAAGAAACACAAAGATCTTCTTGAGTTTGGGTGACCGTTTGAACAAGCTCCCCGGCGTAAACTTCCTTTTGGTTCAACAGTTCTTTCAAACTTCTAATTTCCTCGGTGGATTTGGAAAGTTGCTCGGCAAATGAAGACTCGAGGAGGACTTTATCTTGCCCACTTGACTGGAAGAGGCCTTTTCAACCACCAACTCTGTTGCCATTATCTTCACTTGTTGCTCCAAGGTACACTTCTCCTCATCTAAATTTTCTTTCTCAATCTCAAAGTCATCAAACTGTTCCTTCCAGTTGTCCGCTTCAGCGCAATAGTCATTCATTAATTGCTCAGTATGGATGATCCTCTTCATTAGCTTCGTGCCAATTAGGTTGAATTACACGAGGAAAAGGAAAATGTGATTACCAAATACAGATAAAAAGAAAGCCATATGCAAAATAAAAAGCTAAGGCTTATACCTTTAAAGATGAATGGACAATATCATTCATCCACATTAAAGAGTTGTGTCTCTCTAATTTGGATTTCTCAACCGGCGCCAATCAACGATTTTAGCCATACATCGGCTCGGCCAGATTTCTTCAGAAGATTACCATCCTCAGGGACTTTGATGGAAACTTGTTTCATTACTCTACTATTACTAGAATAACAAACTTCAACATGAGAAGTTATAACACTAGGGACAGTTGAGGTGGTCAAAACAGCCACGGGCAGAGCAGTAGCGATAGCAATAGGTGCGGGGAACTGAGGATCAACTGGAATAGACACTGGAAAAGATGCAAGAGGCGCTTTCTCAGAAACAAAGCCAAAATTTTCATTGTCAAACCCATGAGAAAAAAGTTGTTCTGCAGAGTCACGGGGTGCTGTAGACATCTCTTCATCAGAGCTCACCAAAGTGGGACTTCCGGGCTCATGCATGGGAACTAAACTTGGAGGAACAGTGGCTTCGTCATCGGAAATAACACGTCTTCTAGCTCGAGACCTACGAACTAATGAGCCCTCATCTTGATCCTCTTCACCTTCGAAATCGTGTGCCCTATCAGCGTTTTTCTTTGATGAAGAATTCAAAATCATCACTTGAGCCATAGACAAAGAAAGTCTTGAAGCAGCAATAGATGTTGCGCTAACACCCCGAATGGGAAACCTTAACGAAGAAAGAAGTTAGAAAATTTTCCAGTAAATATGGAAGCAAGGAAGAAAATTTAAAAGAAAGATACCATGAGTCTTCACTTTCCAACCAAACCTATTAGAAAGATACTTCCAAGACCTTCCTTCCATAGTAGCAACAGTCAATAATTTTCCTACCCGACCACGAAAGTCTGGAATCTCCTCAACAGCTTCTATAGTTGCTAAAAAGGAAAACAATACACAGTCCCGAGATTGCATTGTTTCTTCAATAGAAAAAGAAGAAGAATGTTTTTAAAAAAAGTTACGTGCAAAGTTCCATTTTTCTGAAAAAGACATGTTCTCTTTACCCACTAAACCTTTTGTGGGAGCAGTAATAAAACGGGCATACTAACCACGATCCTTGTCATCTTCAGGGCTAACCAAAACCTTTTTACTCCTGGCCACGAGAGTAAATACCCCATAACGAAACAACTTGGGAGAATATAGATGAATCAAGTGATAAGTAAACATTATGAAATGGCATGCCACGGCTCTTCTACAATAGGACCAATCTATCCTAAGCAAACATTAAAGAAACAGCAAAATTTTATAATGACTGGATTAATAGGTGGTCTGAAGTCTAATGTAAAGGGATATGTATAAACAAAGGAATAACCAGCTTTGTATGAAGTGATCCTTTGATTTGCATTAGAGACTAAAATTGGGAAATCAAATTTCTAATGCCATTCACTTTGCACAAGGAAAATCAAACCCTCAGTAATCTATGAAGGGTAAATATCAACACGATCATGGGAAGTCATAGATGTAACTTGATTTCTAATCGATTCTCGATCAGTAAAGAAGGAAAGTTCAGCAGAGACAATCTCATCAACAGTGGGCTCTCGAAGAAGTTCACCAGAATCCCTATTTCTAGTAGAAAATCTATGAGAAGAAGAAGCCATAGTTCTAGAAGACGAAAGGGGAGTAACACTAGGTTGAGAAGAGGAACCACGAATAGACAAAGAACTTAAACTATGAATCTGCCTCCTCTTCTACTCCTGGTAGGAGCAGATGAAGGGGGAAGTTCATCTACTATAACTACTCTACGAGGATCGGGATTTGGAGAAGACATGGTTGTATAAGAAAATAATACAAGCTGATGAACAAGAACTATTATAGAAAAAGAATACTGTAGATTCAAGGTTTTCATGAAAGCAAAGGCATAAGGAGGTATCTATAAGAAGAGGCAATCATCATAAAAAGTGAGTCAAGATGGAAACGTCATAATGAAGTAGTCACTTCATAATAGACGCAGCCGTAAAAAAACCCTAGAAAATGCTGAAGAGTCGTAAAACCAATCGACGAAGGCCATGTGGCACATGCATTAAATGGAAGTGACATATGACGCGTTAGTTCTGGAGAAGACATAATGATACATGGGAAACGGCGGCAAAAATTTCTGCCATAAATACATACCACTTCCCAAATATTCAATTACTGAATAATTGACAAGTGGGGGGACTATCTGTATTGGTAAAAATAAATATTACACGTGAAATTAAATATGTGGCCGATATGGCAAGACACGCGGATTACTAGAAAAGCGACATCTGGAGAGATGCATTGAAAGAGACACGAGTCGTAATAGATAAGAGCAATTCATGCACGAGAGAAAAATGATATGGTCACTCAAGTCTAAACGGTTACATGAAGAAGTACCGGTGGAATGAATTAAGACAGTAAAAAGGAAAGATTCATGAATCATCAATTAATGAGCGTGACTGATCTCAAACGTTACATAATCCTCATGAACAGTTATGATTACCAATTATAACGTCTCATTAATATCATCAATGCTCATAATGATTCGTTCATAAAAAGGGAAAGACGTTGTACTTATAGATTCCTATATAAGGGAAAGAGATATCACTTGTACAGACACATTCTGATTATTATTGGAATATAATTATTTTCTTTTGCTTTCTATTGATTACTTTGCTATTTCATTTCCTTTCTTATCACTAAGAAAATACAGAATTTCTTGATTATCAGTACCCCATGTACTTCTAAAAATAAGCTTTGACCAAAACACCCATTTTTTGGTTAAACATATCCCTCATACCAAACGAGCCCTAAGTTTGTTAGTTGTTTCTAACTATACCCTTAATATTAAAAAAGTAATAGTTCTTTTTAATATTACTTCCTCCGGTCTACTTAATTTGATTTTTTGGCCTTTTGTGGTCCATTATATTTGATGTTTCATATATTGAGAAAAAATTAATTTCTTTTTTAAAGTTATCCTTGGAGTAAAGAGCCTGAAGTATCTATTATACTTTTAATGAACAAATTAAAAAGATAATAAAGGGTAATATCATCAATTTTATTGTAATTAATGTTTTTTTATTAATATGTATAAAAACAGTAAAAAAATATCAATTAAAGTAGACTGGATGAAGTATTCAATAATCAAAAAACATTTAATAATGGTAACTTAGTAAATGATACCTTATGTATGTATAACTTGAAAATTTCTAGTTTCTCTCTCTAAAATTCCCATCCAAAAACACTAACATTTAAATAGACTTGGATAAAGTTCATCAAATTCCTCCTCCTAAACCCCCAGACATCAATATCAATCAATCTCTTGATAAACTCAAACTGCCCATTCTTAGTTTCAAAGATAAGTTGGTGCAAGGTGAACAAGAAGCTTCAATCAACATGATTATTGATACAAATATCCATTATCCATATGAATCACATGAGATTGGGAAAGAAGACCTCATATGTCCCCCAAACATCCAACAAGTTCAATTAACTCAAGAGGATATCCATCGAATATATCAACCATGGAAATTCTCGACTGTAGTTAAGCTTCAAGGGAGAAGAATCCAACACCACTTGCTTAAAAGGAAATTACATGAACTGTGGAAAATAAAGGAAAACTTCCCTTTGATTGATTTAGGATGTGATTACCACATCACTAAATTCAGTAATGAGGAAACTATGCAAAAAGCCCTACATATGGGTCCTTGGTTCATCTTTCGGCATTTCCTATCGGTCCAAATATGGGAAGCAAGAATATCAAAAACTGCAGTTTGGATTCACCTTCCCCAATTACCTATGAAATTTTATGATGGATTAATCATAAAAAAGATTGGTAACAAAATTGGCTGTCACGACCCAAAACTGACCCAGTCGTGATGGCACCTACCGTGAAACTAGGCCGACACAACTCCCAAATCAACCATTTTCTAATAAAAGTTGTTTTTATACCATTTATAAACAATAATTCTCATAATGAAATTTTTGAAGAAAAGTGCGAAATAATTACACAAGCCCGACATCGGGGTGTCACTAGTCATGAGCATCTATCAAGGTTCGAATACAACCAAAGTCTAAAAATATACTAAATACAGTAATGAGAGGAAGGAAAACAGTGTTGTGAACATCGTGCAGCCACCTTGCTAACTCCGACGACTCTGCCTCTGAGCAATCAATACCCGCTATCAGGTTCCGAAATACCTGAATCTGCACACGAGGTGCGAGGAGTAATGTGAGTACTCCAACCTAGTAAGTAATAAGAGTAAATAAAGACTGAGCAGTAAGAAAACACGTCAACCATGTCATAGCACCACAGTGATTACAACATGTTCCCAAATCAAGATATCATTCAAATCATTTCGTTAAACTCCCAACTTTAGTAAAATCCTTTAAAATTTATCTTTCTAAGATTTTCAATATAGGTTTAATAAAATATATATATCTATAGTGGAAGTGATGAAAATCATAATCAGCCCCTCGGGCAAAACATAGTTTGTATACAGCCCCTCGGTAAAACAGAAATTTATACCCATTTCATAACTTAAAAACTTCAGTTTGAATGAAAGTTGTTTTAAAGTGTTTGCTCACCATTTTCAATAGAGGCTCGATCTAAAGATGAGTGAAAGCAGTAATTAAATCAACATATTTGATAAAAACTCATTTTAAGGAGGAGTGAAAAATAGTAAGTTCATAAACAGGCCCCTCAGGCAAAGCATCACCCATGTACATGTATATTTATAGCCCCTCGGGCAAGCCTCTCAGTCACTCATGACTCACTCTTACCGGTCAGCGCTTATACTCAGCACTCACACAATCATAGGTACCATATAGTAACCGCTGCAGTGCGCAACCCAATCCATATATCACTTCGGCATGCATCCCGATCCATATATCTCATCGACGACACTCACTGGGGATGTGCAGACTCCGGAGGGGCTCCTACATCCCCAGTGCTATATCGCTGCGGCGTGCAACCCAATCTAATATATCGTTATGGCGTACAGCCCGATCCATATATATATATATATATATATATATTGTTGCGGCGTGCAACCAGATCCATAATTATATGATCCTCTCAACCAGGCCCTCGACCTCTCTCAGTCATTAACTTCACAATCAGACTCTCGGTCTATTTCAGTCATCAACCTCACAATCAGACCCTTGGTCTATCTCAATCATCAACCTCACAATCGCTCGAGCCACCAATAAATCAGGGAACTCAGCCCAAACAGTTTTCTCATTTTAAGAAGTAAAGTGATAAAACCAGATTTAAACGATAACAGGTAAAACATGACTGAGGATATGCTTTCAAAACAAATAGAGTGATGAAAGGTAGTGAAAATGCTCCTAAGGGTCTCAACAGGTCGGCACAAGGCCCCAAACATGGCATATAACCTAAAATATAATATCAATCTCTAAAATATGGAATATCATAAGATTTCAAATCAAATACACGACTTGACAATCATACGGGACAAACCAAGCCACAATCCCCTATGGTGCACGACTCCATGCTCGTCATCTAGCGTGTGTGTCACCTCAAAATAGCACAACGATGTGAAATCAGGGGTTTTAAACCCTCAGGACAGTATTTATAATCATTACTTACCTCGATCCGGTCCAAACTCTAGCCCTCAATGCCTTTGCCCTCGTGAATTGACCTCCGGATGCTCCAAATCTAGCCATAATCAGAACATAACCATTAGAATATGCTAAGGGAATGAAGCTCACTCGAAAATATTCAATTTACATCAAAATTCCCAAAATTGCTCAAACCCGACCCCTGGGCCCATATCTCGAAATCGATGAAATTAACATCAATAGGTTCCTTATCCTCTCACGAGTGTATACATACCAAGAACCTCAAAATTGGGCCTCAATTTCCCCTTCAAATCCCCAATTTACACTCTCCAAATTCAAGCCCTAATTCCTTAATTTTAGGCTTAATTTCCATGATTAATTAGGTAAAATTCACACAAGAATCGAGTATTGAGTTCAAAAATCTTACCTTCGGGTGTTATTTCTTGAATCCCTCTTCAAATCCTCTCAAAAAGCTCCAAAATTTCCCAAAAATAGTGAAAGTTAGCCCCAAAATTGCGGACAATGGCTATTTAAACATTCTACCCAGGCATCAAAAACCTTCTTCGCGAACGCGGTCAAAGCCTCGCATTCGCGAAGCACAATCCAGCTTTGACCAAAAATCCTTCTTCGCGATCGCGTCTTGCCACTCGCGAATGCGATGCTTCCTCAGACTAACCCTTTGCAATCGTGTAACCTCTCTCGCGAACGCAATGAATAAACACCCTGAAGCTCAGCTACTCAATTCTTCTTACACGAACGCGGTCCACTTCACGCGAATGCGATAACCAATCACAAAGCCCTTCACGAATGCGGAGCCTGCCTCGCGAATGCAAAGGCTAAAATTCCAGCATTCACCAGCTAACCCTTCGCGAAAGCGACGGCCTACCCTCAAATGCGAAGGCCATTTCTCTGCAACACAGATCGGCAATTTTCTGCAATTCCAAACAATATGAAATGGTCCGATTGACCACTCAAAACTCACCAGAGGCGCTCGGGACCTCAACCAAACATGACAACATATCCCATAACCTTATTCAAACTTATTCCAAACATCAGAATGCCCAAAACAACATCAAAACACCAAATTCACATCGGATTCAAGCCTAAGAATTTCAAGTACTTCCAAATTGCGCTTTTGATCAAAAACCTAACCAAACCACGTTCGAATGACCTGAAATTTTGCACACGCATCACAAATGACACAACGGAGTTACTGCAGCTTCCAAAATTCCATTCCGACCCATATATCAAAATCTCACCTATCAACCGGAAAACACCAAAATCTCAATTTCGCCAATTCAAGCCTAAACCTTCCACGGACTTCCAAAATGCATTCCGATCATGCTCTTAAGTCCCAAATCACCTAACGGAGCTAACCAAATCATAAAAATTCGGATTCGAGATCATATACAAACAATTCAAATCTTGGTCAAACCTTTCAAATTTCAAGCTTCAAACTGAGAATTATTCTTCCAAATTCGTTCTGACTACCCTGAAAGCCAAAACCAACGATTTACATAAGTCATAATACATCACACGGGGCAAGTCATGCTCGAAAACTGGCGAGCAAAGTGCAAAATCTCAAAACGACCTGTCGGGTCGTTACATTGGCAAACTCTTAAAAATTGATGCATGTACTTCCTCAACTCTTAAAGGAAGATATGCTAGATTATGTGTTGAATTACCTTTGGATGTCCCAGTAACACCTTTTATCTTCATTGAATCACACAAACAAGTTATTCACTATGAATATAGGAATCTTTTATGTATTAAATGTGGAAGACTTGGGCATGCCCAATCCAAATGCCAATATAAAATTGTTGTTAATGCCTCTTCTCCAACAGACTTAGACTCTACTGCCGACCAATCCAAGGTTCATAAAGCAGCACAAGGTGTAAATGAAGATTTAGTTCAATCCACTAAGGAAGAAGTGTGGCAAACGGTGAGATTCCCAACAAGAAAGAAGGCCAATCACAAGAACACCCCACGTAAATCTAATGAGCAAATCAAGGATTTGTCAGGTACTCCCTCTTCTACCTCACTAAGTGTTAAATCCACTGATAAGAAAATGCCTCTTAATGTTCCTAATAGGATTTCTTCTAAGAATTACATTGTCAAAAATCTCAGCCCATCTTTTTCCCCTACGACTGAAAACAAATTCCAAGCATTGGTTAATCCGCCTAAGCTAGATTGCATGGTATTGGACGTGGTCTCATCTCCCAACTCAAATTTCCACGTGGCAAACTCTACTAAGAACCAACCAAATCCCTTTCATGGCACTAATTATCTGCCTACTCCCCTAACTAATCAAATTAACAAGTCTTTCACGCTTCAAATACCTCATAATGATTCCCTAATCCCTATTGATCTCATTAACCACCCTTCCAACCTATCTAAACTTTGCATGAACAATAAAATACAACTACAACACATGTCCCAAGACTCTCCCGTTGGCCAACAAATGGCTAAAGAAACCAAACACGTTCTAGACACAAAATCCAAACAAAATCCTACTAATACCATCGGCCCAAGCAACCCCCAAAGCATGCAAATAGAGGTAATAAGTATTGACCCCCCTAGAATACTAGAATCCCTAGTTACCCCTTTAGAAGACTCTTCTTATTCCCTTAATATAAATCATCTCTCAAGTAGTAAACATGCTCAGAATCCCAGTATCCCAATGAAGGCGTTATCGTCTAGTCCAAATCCTAAGGCATCAACGAGCCCACACAATGGCCAATCCTCCGATCCCCCAGGCAACACAAACAAACAACCAAATTTTCTTTGTTCAACCACCCCTCCCTCAAGACCGTCAACACCTATCCTGGATAGAGTAAGCATTAATGGGGCAAGCAATATCATTCAACATGATATTGTATGGGAAGGAAACTGTGATAGTCCTCCAAAACTCACACTTCCTAGCCCAGTTTGTATCGGAAGGGATGCATATGGCAATGAGCAACTACTTCAACCATGTTTGGTTGAACAACATATTACACCCCTTAGCTCCATCGATGAACTTCAACCTAACCCAAACCATGATAAACCAATGGAGTCTACCACCTCACTTCAACCCAATCCAAACTCAGAACATGCAAGTGGATCTCCCATTCTTTCCACCGGGGGAGATCTCGAACATGAACCCAATATTCATGACATGGTCTATTCCAAACACCCATGCAACGAATGGCCAACCAAATGCAAAGTCCTCCACATGCAAACAATCCCCAACCAAATGGTCCTCTAGATCAAAACAATGTTCCACAACAACAAGCTCCTCCTAATAAACCAGAACCAGAAGATCATCCAATAAAGGATGCAGAGGAGTAGGTCAGACCAAATCCTAGAGTTTTCAAGTCTAAACGATGTAAAGGTATATCTATTTAGGGAAATGCGCGAGAAGACATATGTTCTCAGTTGTCCCCCAACACTCTATAAATTCTCAATGGATGCCAGGCCTCCACAAGACCCCACTGTTGGAAGTTATGCAATGATCCTGGTACCTTCGATCAGAAGGAACCCAACTCCCCCTCCACTAAGAATGAGGAATAATGGTAGCATGCATAACCCTAATCTCCCTAATATGATGCCTCATCCAATTAACTTTATCATTTGGAACATAAGGGGTAGTAATAACAATGCTTTTAAAGTAAACTTTAGAGAAATGATTGATACTCATATACCCAGTGTTGTCACCTTACTGGAGACTCGAATGGAAAACCGCGTCTCTCTCCTCAATGACTTTCCCTTCACTCAAATGATCGAAGTCCCAGGTGAGGGACAGTCTGGAGGAATGGTCATTCTATGGAAATCAGACGTGGTTACAGTGAAAGACTTTGTGAGAAGGAACCAAGAGATACATGCTAATATTGAGGTACGTCCTTTAAATATTTCTTGGCTTTTTTCATCCATTTATGCTAGTACTAAAGTAGCAAATAGGAATAATTGTTGGAGTAATATTGAAGGAATTTATGAACATTATTATGGACCATGGCTTTTATGAGGTGATTTTAATGATACTTTTTGCATGGATGATAAATTTGGGGGTAAAAATATTAACAGTAGGCGTAGTTCTCATCTGTGGTCTAGTGTTAATCATTGTAACCTTTTTTATCTTGGTTTTAAAGGTTGTAAATATACGTGGTCTAACCACCGTAGAAAATCTAACCAATTAATTATGGAACGTTTAGATAGAATATTTGCAAACGATAATTGGATGAGTCCGTTCCCAAAAGCTATGGTTGTCCACCTTCCAAAAACTCACTCTGATCATAATCCCTTATTAATCCAATTGTTCCCTAACAATACCATTCATAATGGCAAACCATTTGGACTTGAAGCTATTTGGTATAGGCATCCTGACTTTGTTAATATAATTAGGACTAGTTGGCAAATAAATGACCTCCATAAGGCTCATTAGATTTTTAAAGAAAAAATCATTCCTTGGAAAAATAATACTTTTGGTGATATCTTTAAAAAGAAAAAAAGACTTTTGGCACGCCTAGATGGGATTCAAAATTCGCCAAAGTACCAACCTAGTTCTTTCCTAATGAACTTGAAAACTACTTTCCAACAAGAGTATAATGCCCTTCTAAAAATGGAATAAGACTTTTGGAAGCTTCGTTCAAGAATTAGTTGGTGTAATGAAGGAGATGTCAATACTCGTTTCTTCCACAGTATGGCTACCAATAGGAAACGTACTAACTCTATTATGTACTTTAAAGATGAAAAAGGTAACTAGATTATTGATGCTAAATCAATTTTAGAACACACTTTCAACTATTTTGATAATTCCTACAAGATTTCTAAAACTATTAGTAAGATGGCTTCTTTTAAAAATCAAAATGACTCTTTCAGAACCAATGATTTAATCATCCTTGATAATCCTCTTACTAAGGAAGAAATCAAAAAAGCTATTTTTCCGTTCAAGCCCTTTAAGGCCCCGGGTCAAGATGGTATCCACCCCTTCTTTTACCAGAGATATTGGAATATAGTTGGAGATTCCGTCACAAAGTTCTGCCAAGAAGCATTTGAATCTCAATCTCCCCCTAAGGGTATTATGATATGTACTTGCGCCTCGTCCCCAAAATTGACAATGCCACTGATCTAAAAAAAATTAGACCTATTGGACTTTGTAATACGGTGTACAAAATAATTACCAAAGTTATTGCTAATATACTAAAACACTTTCTTTCAGTCATTATTAGCCCTACTCAATCTAGTTTCTTAAATAATAGGAAAGCTAGCGATAATGCCATTGTGATTTAAGAAATTATCAATAATATATGCTCCTCAACAGTTCTAAATATGATATGTTATTAATGACCTTGAAAAGGCATTTGATAAGTTAAAATGGGATTTTATTCATAAAACTCTTGTTTTCTTTCACTTTCCTCCCAAATTATCTAAACTCATTATACATTGTATTTGCACTAGTAAAATTGGTATTCTTGTCAATGGAACCAAGACAAATTACTTTAGCCCGAGTAGAGGAATCTGTCAAGGTGACCCCATGTCACCATACATATTTATTCTATGTATGGAACTTATGTCTAGGTTAATTGATAATCAAGTGGACACTTTGATGTGGGATCCGATAAAAATTACCCAAGGGATCCTTATTTTTCACACCTATTTTTTGTCGATGATTTGACCTTAATGGGTAAAACCAACCATAAGACGGGTAATTGTATCAATCAATGCTTCAAATTGTTTATGGAAGAAATTGGGATGTCTATTAATTACTCTAAATCCAGGATTGTGTTCTCCAAAAAGTGTCCACAAGACATTTCTAACCATTTTGTAAGCTTATTTAACATGAGGCCTAGTGTTGAGTTTGGGAAATACCTTGGATTCCCTATTCTAAACCTCAAACCAAAGCCTAAGGATTTTCAGTTTGTCATTGACAAAATGTGAGCTAAACTCTCTCTTTGGAAAACTAATCTTCTTAATATTGCGGGAAGAACCACCTTAGCATCCTCAACTCTTAATGATATGTCTTCTCATGTAATGCAATACACTATGCTCCCTAAAAAAGTGTTAAGTCAAATTGATAAGATTCAAAGGGATTTCATATGGGGTACCACTAATACTAAGAAAAAACTCCATTTAGTAAATTGAAAAACCGTCACAAAGCAAAAATCAGAAGGTGGCCTAAGAATTCATTCAACCTTCCAAAAAAATTTTGTTCTCGTTACTAGCCTTAGTTGGCGCCTTATTACCTCTCCTCAAAACCCTTGGACTCAATTAATTGTCAGTAAATATGCCCATAAAAAATCTTCCTCAAATTGTTCATATATCTGGGCAGCTCTTCTGAAAGGATATAAAATCCTTATGAATGGAACCTTGTGGCATCCGAGTAGAAATTCTAAAATTGATATTTGGACTTCTAGATGGATTCATAATGCTCCTGGCCTTAGAAATAGTATAGAAGGTCATCTCCATAAATCTGATTACTCAATCTCTCTTAGTCAGCTGATAAGGAATGATCATTGGGATGTCTCAAAAATTTCCTTTGACCTACCCCCAACCTAACAAACAAGATCAATGCTACTTCTATGTCGTTATGCTCAATAGGTAAAGATCACATGTCCTGGGACATGAATAGTAATGGCATATTTACCTCCAAGTCTTGCTACAAACTTCTAGAGGATAACCATTTGATCACTCGGGATAAAGAGTCTAATTTTAATTGGATTTGAGATCTCCATTGTCCTACTAAAATCAAGTTCTTTATTTGGCAATACATGCATAGTAAAATTCCTTGCAGAGCCTACCTTCACTATATTGGTATTAATATTAATCCTACTTGCCCTAGTGTAAACAAGGGCCTGAGGATGCCACTCACATTTTTCTCCAATGCCCTATAACTACCAATTATTGGTCAAGTGTTAGTCTAATAATCAATCAGAGTAATGCTCGGTCCAACTGGTTAACTATCTTAAAGAACTCTCATCTCCAAGATAGTCATCACCATTATGCTTGGAAAAATATTCTCTCCTTTTCAATTTGGAATTTGTGGAAGAATAGAAATAACAACGTAAACAATTTTGACCTGGATATTAATCCTAGCCAGGTTCTCCATCAAATATGGGAATTTCTCTTCTTTATTGGAAAAAATCTCATACAACAATCTTCAATCAAAATTAACATCCACTGGGAAAGACCTCCTCCAAATACGATAAAACATAACATTGATAGGGCATTCTTGAAATAAAAACTTCATGCAGGTATAGGAGGGATTTTCAGAAACAACTCAGGTAAATGGATCATGGGTTTTTCAAAATCCTGCTATACAACATGCTCCTTGCAGGCTGAACTTTTAGCATTGGAGCAAGGACTAAAATTAGCTGTGGAGATGTCATATGCTACTATAGAGATTGAAACAGATTCAACAGATATAATAAAGATGCTTATGGATGAGAAACTAATGCATGTTTACTTAACTGCAGATCATTGATGCACCAACTGAAATCCCCAGTATTGAGACAGATCACCTAGCTAAGGAAGCAGTCAAAAATTTCAAGCCGAATAAATGCTATCACCTTGCACGCCCACCTCTTTTTGTTGAAACTGTTTTGGAAAAGGACATGCAAGGTCTTTGTTTTGAAATTAAACAACTAAGTACCAGTGTTTGTAATAATCTAGTAACTTTAAACAATAGTAATGTACTATGTAACTTGGGTGTAAGTTTTGCTTATATTAATATATATGCTTCCTTAGCGTTCAAAAAAAAAAAAAAGATACCTTATGTATTTACTTTTTTTTTTAATGGACGTAAAAAAAGAGCTGAAGTTAAAACTGGTTAGCTAATAACCAGACCATGCACCGGAGAAAGCTTGAAGAAGATAAAGAGAAACAAAAAATTCCGCCATCACACCTCGGAGAAGAAAACAAGAAGAAGAAAAAAACAAGTTAATGTACACCTCCATTAATCCGAGTGCCTAATCTTTCATCTTTTCATTTGAAACCAACACATAATTTTACAGGCGTACGTACGTGCTCTACCTAGTTTGAAAATGGAGATGAAGCGTCAAACTCCATTTCCCCTACAATCATTGGATACTGGGAACGGTAATAGAAGCTGATTCGAGAAGTTTCTGGGCCAGAGAGAGTTGATCCATCAAATGGATGACGCGTGTCCTGTAAGTCCGAGCCTGATCAACAGCCTCGGCCTCAAGTTCACCGAGCTGAGAGCAAAGTCGCTCCTCAGCCTCCTCCGCCACCCTTAGTCTCTCCCATGTTTTCTGTAATTCCTTCTTCATTTTCTCTTCCCTCTCAATGCTCTTTTTCAATTCTTTCTCCAACTCCTCATTTCTTCTCCTGAGTATCTCACTCTCCGGCACGGCGGAGATCTCCCGGCGATGAGGCTTTGTTTGGTTTGAAGGCACAGCAATTGTCGAAAACATGTTGAAGGAAATAGTAGTAGTTGAGAAAATAGTGGAAACAAATATAGCTATTATTATTATTATTATTATTA
Source organism: Nicotiana sylvestris (assembly GCF_000393655.2). Taxonomy (NCBI): domain Eukaryota; kingdom Viridiplantae; phylum Streptophyta; class Magnoliopsida; order Solanales; family Solanaceae; genus Nicotiana; species Nicotiana sylvestris. The sequence continues at coordinate 153,331,741 of NC_091059.1, forward strand.
TTGAGCTTAAAAGAAAGGAATAAAAGGCAGGAGACTGATTTGTGGTTTTACGCCGATATGAAAACAGTTTAGTTGGTGGAGTTTTTATAGACCCAAGATTAACATGTCCAGGTTCAATGTATCTACTTCTATTACAGTTTGCGTTGATATTTTTGTACTGCTACAATTATTGATTCAGCTAAATTTCTTTTTTATTTTTGTAATTCAGGGGCTTATTACGTAATTAGAGAGCAGAGAGTTTTTGTCTTCTTTTTATAGGCACTAGTGCACGCTAGCCACATGAGTATTTGTTTTGGACTCTTACTAATTCAGATTCACATAGAAATCTCATTTATAAGAACAAAATGCACTCTGTCAAAAAAGATGAATTAATTTTCAGAACTTGAATCCGAATACTTAAAATGATGGATGCGCACTCATTTGGTACAAGAAATAAAGAATAATTAATTTTAAAATTAAATTTAAAATAAGTTTATCTAACATTTAATTGGGATAAATTCGTGGTATAATTAATTTTGAAATTTATTATTTGTAGTACTTTTTATCCTCGTAAAAGTATGAAATAATTAATTTCGAATAATTAATTATGGAATAACTTGTTTGTTTTTGTTGAAATGAGTTTTTCAATATAGTGCGTCGTTGGATACGAAATTAGCAGCAAAATAGTGGAGGGGACCAACCTGACCTTGAATTTGTGGACTATATAAATTATTGTGTGTCATTGCGCTGTATATGAATTATGAACGGTGACGGCACAGCGCGCTTCTTGGTATTACTATTCAACTATCCGTCCACTTGGGAAAGACGCAAAAACTGTCCTTGCATATTTATTTCCTCTTTTCCCTAATTTCTTTTATTTTTAATATACTTCTAGAAGAAGAGCCAAATAAGAACAACTAAAATAGCAATTTCTAGGAGCTTTGATTTCCTTTTCGAATCCTCCCTTTATGTTCTTTGTTGGATTTTTTTATATTATTTTTCATTATCATTATATATTTGTCGTTAACGTATTATTTTATTTGACGCTAGATGGAGAAAATTTAGATGATGTTAAAACATATTTAGGATTATCAAAATGATATCGATTGAGATTCTATATGACTAACTTTGCGAGTTTTATATTTAAAAAAAATTGTACTAAGTTTTGTCACAATTTAGTTATTTATTAGGTTATTGTACTCCTCTTTTTATCATTTTTATGTTCTCGTTTTTTGGTTTAATAAAGTTATGTAAATTTGCGCCATCTAAGAGCAAAAATAAAAGTTAGGCATGAGTCCATATTTCCATAATAATTTAAGAAACTGAGATTTCTTGGTGTCTCAACACCCTAAGTTCTAACTAGGGGTAAATGGTTCGGTTCCGTCGATTATATTATTAAATTTTTATGGTATTAATTTTTTTATTTCTATTTTATATAATTAAAAATTAAATTTTCGAAACTATCTCAATCATTTTGGTTTCTCTTCGATATCGATACAATCCAGTTAATTTTTTATTTTTAAAAATATCACGTAAGCAGAATTGCTAGTAAAAGTAATTAAGAACACAATAATACATATATGCACTTGAATAGGACTTTTAATCAAATTTCGTGAAGTATCGTGCTCCACTCATCTGATCGAAAAGGTCTGCAATAAGAGGCATAAGATACTTGTTCTTGATGGTCACTTTGTTCAGCGCTCTATAATTGATGCAAAACCTTAAATTGCCAGCATGCTTCTTCTGAAACAGAACCGGCGCTTCGAACATTTAGAGTTCTTGGTAAACTCCACCATAGTAGGAGAAAGTATTTCGAGCAAGTTCATGCTATGTGAATGAGGCAGCGAGTTGAATATGAGGGCTTGAAGATAACTTTAGAAGAGTGCTTGATAGAGACCTTAATGCTAGTGATAAAGCCTTTCTTTCATAACCAAACGAAATTGTTTAAGGTGAGGATCCAAGACCGATGGGTACAGAATCCGATGGTACTTTTAATTGATCACAAATCGCTTGTTATCGCATTGTACTCCTTTTGTAAGATCAGCTCTTAGATGCGAAAAATCAAATGTTGAAGGGGGAAATGAAATGTCGGATTGAATCGCCGAAGCAGGGTTAAGACGAATAGATTTAAATGACGAAATGAGGTCGTCCCCCCTACATTAGTCAGACTGGAATAAAGCTTACTTGAGGAATTAGGAAGATGAAAGAAAGAAAAATGGAAAAGGGGGATACCCCATAGACCAAAAGGGCATAGATCGATAAGACCCAAGAAAATAAAATACCCGCAGTAGAATCGGAAGACCTTTAGTAGATTGTTTTTAGGTCCACACGGTGAATCAGAAATCTTCCTTACTCCTACAAGCAAGAGTCTCCTAGGATTTTGTAAGGGAAAGGTAGCCAACCTGGGATACATTGCAGCAAGGAATAGGAAAGTGCCTCTAGCAGATTGCCCTTTCTTTTCCTTTCCTGGACTAGGTAACCATTAATGGAATATCCGAGGTAATAATTTTCTCCTTTGTGGAGTCAACTCGTCTTTCCTGAAGCGGAACCCACATATAAATTAGTGTATACATATGCACTTACAGTTACAAATACAAAAGGCGCAATCGAAGCACTAAGATCATAGGGTGAAGGCACATTATCATTACACGATGGGTAAGGTGCGGGGCTACACTCGAAAGACAGATTTGCTAGATTCCGACCTTCCTGTTGCTCTGTATAATCCTATTAGAGGGCAACACAATACTCTAATGATTCCTGCCTTGGTTGATGATGAATTACCTTACTCCCTTTCCATACCGGGTCTAGGGATATAGTCTATTCTATAATATACTCTTCTTCTATCACAGAAATAGCTAAATCGGAAGTTAGGCCCTATAAGCACTTCACTGAAACTAAAAAGAACAACAAGAGCAATACCTCACGGGCTAAAGCAGGAACAAGGGGCGCAAACAGTCTTTAGATGTCTAAACTAAGAAAGACTTACGAACCACTTAGGAAGGATAAGAGTCGTAGCTACAAAGCAAAAGAAGTTGTTAGAGGCGATGCGACGATACTTACCTCAGCCATTCTGGCCGGCATTAGTTACCAGATTTATTCAGTGACAGCCTTAGGATAAGGAAGTCCTTTATTTTCATTTAAGAAATAGGCAGTCACTCTCTCTCTTACTTTCTTTCATTTGGTTAGGTGTGGTAAAGGATTTCGCTCGAAAGAGACTCTTCACCTACTCAATTGGAATGACTATTACCCTTACTTATCTCTTTACTCAGAGAAGTCCCTCTCGCAGCTATTCCCCGGCGCTGTGTCTTCTTTCTCCTTACTCTGGGAATGAAGCCGTAAACCGAATAGAATACGAACTTGATTGCCTATTTCATTCGATCTCTGCTCCTGGAAACAAATCAAGATCAAGGATGTTAAAAAGACAGAGTCAACCGATAGATCAAAGAGTCACAAACCTTGTTGTCACCTAATCGATAAATCCCCCCCCCATCCCCCTTGTGGCTTTAGCCCGCTTCTTGTTACTAAAAAAATTGAGTGCGTATAGAATTGGATCAAGACCAGTAGGTCGGTTCTCTCCCGAGTATCATTAATGGGTCCACAAACTTTTTTGATAAAAAGAAAGGATAGGCTCGGGGACCCCTAATATAATATAATTTGATCACTCCTCTCATACGGACTCTTATTCGATGTCAATCGCTCAGCTTCTTTGTTTAATGAAGGCATATTCCCCCTCAGTGAGACCATTCCTTTGTCTTAACTCGGGCTGAAAATGTAGATTAGCCGCTGATTTCACCCTTTTTGATTTTAAGCTACTTGCGCCTATTGTTTATTGGTCCAATGGCCTCACCGATGGTTGTCCCTCTATTAAAATATTGGGTAAGTGGCGGGGAATTAACCGTATTCAGTACAAGCAGAGTGGAAATTGCTCATACCTTTCAGACTTTGGCATTCGCCTGTCACCCGTAATCCAAAAAGACTGACCTCAATAATGTTCGCAATCATACCTTAGTTCAGGATCTACATACGAGTATGTAGGAGGAGCTACTGCCTTCCTTCTAATCAGTTCGAAGAGAAAAGGAAACAATAAAGGTTCACTTTCATTAGTGCTTCCCCATACACGTATATCGGAGCGAGAGCGAGCGCTAGCTTCCTAAACAAGATTTTCTATGAGGTAGAGGCCCGTCCACGCGAAGCAAGAGGAAATAGGTATAGGCTGGACCAATAAAAGAAAGATAAGGAAAGTGTACAAGATTCCAGTTGGGCTACCTCTGAATGAAGGTGGCGGCGAGGAAGGGTATTTCGAATCTCTATCAAACAGCGTAGCACGGGAACGCGCCAAGCGTAAAGAGTTAGGTATGGGCTTTCTTTCACTACCAGAATCACCATTTGGCAGGGCTATTAGGACTTGGGCCTCTCTCTTGGGAGCGGCATCAAGTACATCTATCTTACCGATTAACCAATTTCTAAACGCTGGAGTAGATCCTAAAGAGATATCACTTCCTCATGAATTTATCTTGAATCGAGATATTTTGGCTCAACTTTATTCCAGTTTGCCGAAGGAACAACCCCATTTTTCACCTTGAATTGGTCAAAATATGCGAAATTTCTTACTTTTCTTGGAGGATTAGAAAGCAATAGAGTTCTGCCATCATATATGTACTTGAATAGGATTTTGGTAAAACTCTCTTGATATCTTAATGTTGAAAGGTAATGAATCGAGGGAATATAAAAGATGGCCAAACTATAGATCTATCCTACTATTGTACAACAACGTAAAAGAAATTAAGCAAAGACGGGAGAAATATAAATAACATGAATTGGAAGATATTAATCGAGTTGGAACTCAAGAATACGGTTGATTAGATGATTAAGAGCACATTTGGATTAGCTGGTTTGAAAGAGCTGATAAGCATTAGGTGCCGAAAACTGATTTAATAAATAAGCAGTTACGTGTTTGGATACAAGTGCTGAAATTGATAATAAAATATTGCAGTATTTGATAAAAAAAATGTTGATAAGCTTTTTCTGTTAAAATAACTTAAATGACCTTAGAATTTTTTACACTTATAAAGGCGTAATTTTTTTCAAAATTTTAAATTCCAGATTGATTCAATTACAAAATATTCTATTTGTCACTTTATTTAATTTTCATACAACATTGATTAGATAAGATAAGTTTTATGATAAATACAATTTATTTTATGATAAGCATATAATCATAAGTTATAATAATTAATAAATTGACAAAAGTTTCTCAGTAAAAATAATAAACCTAAATAGGATAAAATATTTGAAGAGAAACAAACACTATCTTCCACAACACTTAGAAAGCAATATACCAAAAATTTGATATGTCCTCGTTTATTATATACAGTTCAAAGATTAATACATAATCATATAAATACAAATATGCAAAGGAATAAAGAATTTGCTTACCTCAAATAGTAATTGAGAATTGCATACTATGGGGGAGGGGGTGATCAGATTGAAAAAATACGTGAGGCAGTGAGTATCGATGTAGGAGTTTTGTTCTAAAAAGGAATATTTAGGGATAATATAAAATAGTAAAAATCTTGGTCAAACTTAAAGTGCTTATAAGCTAAAAATTAAGTTGTGGGTAACCATCTTACGATTTTTGGCCTGTTTTTGACTTATAAGTACTTGACTTATAAGCACTTTTAACTTTACCAAACGCGTAAATAAGCCGAAAAGTGCTTATAAGCTAGTTTGACAACTTATAAGCTTAACCAAACACCCTTTAGGTACCCAACAAGAAAAATCTAAACAAATGGAAGATATTCAATACCTTGTGATTTTTCACTCAAGATTGTTTGAATACATATGGCTTAGTCACTACTTAAGATCCTCGAACGAATTTAGTTTCAATAGGAATAACATAAAAGGTTCGGAGTTAGGACTTTGAATTTTAATTACTTGTTCGCTTACAACAGTTTTATATTCTCAGGCCCAAAGTAAAAAGTTTAGTGCTTTGTCTTTTTTAAACTTATTAAATAAAATATTTTTTTTAATATATAAATTTATGTGGTAAGGTTTGGTATTATTTCGGATATTATTATAAAATTTAAAATTTATTCTAATTATTTTTGTATAATTATTGATTTATATAAAAATCTTCGATTTTATAAACAAAAAAAAAACTTAATAATCGGTTTGGTACAATTTAGTTCTATCGGTTTAATCAATTTTAAAAGATACATTGACATCTCTAGTTCTAACCACTCATGCTTTCATTGGCAACTGTAGTGTCATGTGTTTATTGGTCTGAATACCTTTAACTATCATGCCATTAGCAAGATAGACTTCAAATTTTCATTTTCCTGTACTAATTTTGTAACTCGGAATAATTACATACCTTGTTTGACACAATTTTAGACACTTTACTAATTATATTTTTTTCAGCAACACCTTAATTACCAATAATACATTTTGTAAACTTATATATATATATATATATATATATATATATATATATATATATATATACTATATTAAAAGCACGAAAACCCTTAGCGAAATGTCGTTCGTCTTTTTTACCCTTTTTATTAGACAAAATAGTCATTTGATTATTTTTCTAATATTTAAAAATAGTCATTTAATTAATTCCTTACTATTTAGGAATAGTTATTTAATTACTATTCCTATAATACTTATAATTGGCACACATACTAGGAAACATTTTTCGTTCTCTACACAATAGGAAGTTTTTGTCCAACTCTATATTTAGAAGTATTATTAAATTTTTCTTTCTAATTTAGGAGGATCTTTTTTAGTTAATAAAAATTTATCCAATTTACACACAATAGGAAGATTTCAGTTTTTCTTTAGTTAATAAAATTTTAACTAATTCACATACTAGGAAACTTTTGATACTTTCAACTATATTTAAATTTAGGAGTATTAAAATTTCACACTTGAAAAGTTCTTAAATTTTGACTAATTCATGCACACACTAGGAAAGTTTTGATATAAATTTTTGACACTGAATTTTTTATAACTATATTAGATGAAGATGAGCTCTTTGAAAACTTATAAGAGTCTTTTTTTTAATAAAATTTTCACCCAATTTTATATACGCCTGTAATTCTATAAAAAGAAGTTACAATTTCACCTTTTCATCATCATAATTTTGCCTTGTTGGAGCAACAACTACAAAATTAAGGGTTTTAGGTTTTCTTTCTTTGAGCATTTTTTTTACTAGCAGTTGACTTTTGCATTCATGTATTTGTATTAGTAATTGAATTTTGCATGCACGTATTTAACCAATACATCTTATTTTGATATGGATTGTAAAGCTTGATTGAATAGAATCCTTTTTGTATTAGACTGTATGCTTTAACCTTTAGTCAAGTTATTTCTTTTACTATTTTTTCGTGCTCTTATTGGACCCTTTTTTCTGTTTTTAGTTGCTTTTAATAGTTCTTATATTGGACAAAACTGTATTAAATTATTTTTCTTAAAATTTTAAGATTTTGCAATTAACTAAAATTTTAGTTATAATTTTTTTTATTTGAACTACATAGGAAGTCCTAATATTTAATACTCTAAAATCAATTAAGATTTTACCTTATGAAATTTTTAAAAATAATTTATTCACTGGAACTAAAAAGCACGAAGGCCCTAAACGAAATGTCATTTGTTTTTTTACCCTCTAAATATAAAGTTCACACTAGATAAAACAGTCATTTAATTATTTCTCTAATAATTAAAAATATTTTGTTTGATAGATTTCCTAATATTTAGGAATACTCATTTAATTATTCTCCTACTATTTAGGACTTTAATTTTTCTATTCCTTTTAGATCTACAAGTTGTGCCTTTTCAAATTCATGTAGATTTAGTAGTATTAAATTTTATGAACTTTCAATTACCACTAGAAAAATTTCTGAAACTTTGTACCACTTATATGTTTAAGATGATCTTTTAATAAAATTATTGTCACTTTCAAATTCCATTTATTTTTAAACTTATGATGGTTTTTCACTTTCTACCTCCACCTAAATTTAACAGTATTAAATTTTAACACGATTTATCCTAGGAAAGTGACCACTTTGTATCTCCTTTTAGTTTTAGGAGGTTTTTTAAATAAAATTTTGACTCAATTAAATTTCAAGCACTTTCGTTTTATACTAGAAAAGTTTCGATCACTTTGTACTCATTTTAGATTAATTTTTTATAAGTTATTAGGTAAAAAATAAGCACTTTGAACTCCTTTTTGTTTTAGGAGTCTCTATTTTTTTTAAAAAAAAATCTTTATTTATTTTAACTATATATAATTTTACCTTACATAAATCTTTTCCTGTTTCAATAATATATGTAATGCTTCTATAAAAGAAGCTTTACTATTCTACTGTTTTTATCATCGAAACTTACACAATTTTACTTTAGAAAGTGTCAAAAAATTTGCATTGAACAAAATAGTTATTTAATTATTTTTTGAATATTTAGGACTTTAATTGTCTCTTAAATATTTAGGACATCAAAATTAATTAAATTTATGTATTAAATTTTTTTCTATTCTGATTATGTATTATACATTATTTGTAAAAGAAAATCACATTTTTAAATTTAGAAGCTTAAAATCCATATATTACAAATTCAAATTAGGACTTCCAAGTTCCAAGGCACGTAGGCCATATGCCTTGAAATCATACTTTTAGCTTCGAACATCAATTTTAGGTTCAAGGGTCTTAATTATTATAGTTTTAAAACTTTCAAAGCAGATAAACACAAAATATAGTTTCACCTTTCAATCAAATGTTATTCCTCTGATATTTTTATATAATAAAGCAAGTATTAGAACAAACTAAAAGAAAAACTATTAGAATAGATCAAATTCCTAAACATGATTAACACAATTATCATTTAAAACTTATAATTTTTTGTTAATTCTTATATTATAACGTAAACACATCTTTTGAATAATATTTATGTTATTTTTAAAAAATTATTCTCATTAATATGAGGTAACACCCAGTGAACGTACAATAAGATGCAACACGTACTTTTCATCTATTGATACTAAATTAAAAGCAAGAAACTCCTTAGCAAAATTTTATTTGCATTTTTTATCCTTTAAAATAGCTTTCATATTAGTCAAAGCTATAATTTAATTAATTCTATTATCTAAATTTTAAAATCAAATAAAATTTTAATTATTAAAACTTATTTTTTTCTTATTTTAATTATATAAAAACTCCTAATATTTAGAACTACATCGTCAATAAATTTTCTTTCACATATTTGACATAAAATTTTACTCTCCAAAATATTGTTACTACAGTTTTTTTATCTAACATCAAATGTACGTACAATATTTTACTACTACAGTTTTTTATCTAACATTAAATGTATGTACAATATTTTACTCCTATGATTAATATTTTTTTAGTAATTTACATGTATTTTTTCCCACAATAATACACATGCATATTTACTTTTAACATTCTTTGCTAAAATATTTGGCATTTTAGTAAATGCATTATAACAAACTTAATCAAATTATTTGTCGTTGTAGGCAGTGGCGGAGGCAGGATCTCCATGAAGGGGGTTCAAAAAGTTAGTGGCGGAGGCAGGATCTCCATGAAGGGGGTTCAAAAAGTTTTTTTTGTATCTAGTGGAAATTGAACTCATGACCTTATGTAGATTTTGAACCCCTTGACCACTAAACTACACTTTTGGATTGTGTTAAGGGGGTTCAAAACTTAATATATAGAGGTAAAAAACAGATTTTGCCTTATATATACAGTGTATTTTTTCGGCGAAGGGGGTTCGGTTGAACCCCCTTGCGCCCCCCTAAATCCGCCCCTGGTTGTAGGTCTAATTATTGTAACTTTAACTATAGCACTAACTTAATAAATAAATGTTTGCATCTACTTTAATGTCAATTTTACATAACTTGTTCTTTTACATAAATTTTAATATATATATATATATATATTGTAAAAAGTAACTTTGCGCCAAAAAGATGAAGGAGCATTTGACATCTTCCACATTTGGTGTGAAGGGCCAAGAATTGCTCATTCCTTATCCTCTCCATTTTTTGTTGGTATCGATGGGAACAACAACTCATACTAATAACTAAAGAGCATTAGTTATTGTCATTCACATTTTTTCAACATCAAATCATCAAAAAGTTGGCAGCATGCAATAGTCAGTGCGCGTCATTATAGTTTTGAGAGCAATTATTCACGCTCTGAAAGTTTGTTACTCTCTTCTGCTTCTTTCAATAATATGTCAAATAGCTTTGCAGCTTGATGAAAAGTTTTATTCACTTCTTTATTGCTTGATCGCAGTTTAAATTTGCATATTGACTTAGCCTAGCTAGTGCCGAATCTAGGATTTAAGGAGGAAGTATGCACTGCGAGTTTAGAATTTATATTTGGCAAATTTAATTTAATCTTACCATGAACTCACTATATTTTTTATATGAACCTATGTTCAAAAGATTACGGTTTACAAATTACAAGATTTCTTTTGGCTACTTCTCAGTGTCCTGCGCAGGCCTCACGTTTTTTACCATCTTTATACCCTAAATTCAGACTTTAGATGTCAAATTGATTTATTAATCAAAATTGGATTGATTTAGAATAAGAGGAATCAATAAATTGGTCATACTAAACCCGTCAAATGTTGTTTGACTCAATATCGGTTCGGTTAATTTTATCTAAAATAAATGAGTCATATAATCCATCTCGTCATACGATAAATAATCTTTTCTTTATCAGGAAGTGAATTTTTTAGAGAGATTTGTACCTATTAAAGTATTAATCTATTTATAAATTGTTCGACAAAATCATAATCAAAAGAAGGCTATGACTTTCACGTAAAGTAGAGTACCACAATTTTCTCTAATTTAAATCGATAATTATCTACATTTTTGTTGGTGAATTAGACAAAATTCATGATGTCAACTGAAAAAGCATGACAAACAACATTAGCAAATAATAATTAGTATTAAAATAAGAAGTAGAGAACGGCCTTTGGCACATTATAGGGTCACGGTAATATGTTGGTCCAATGAGAATTAATTAATCAGTTAATTAAATAATTAATTGATAGTCGACGGCATTAAACCGCCCAATGAAGATGCTTAACCAATTTAAGAGGAAGAAAAGGAGGTTCTTTATTTTATTATTATTCTGAAAGTTTATGGATACGTAATTATGGTTGCGTTGTACACCAGAATATTCCATTGCGATACCGTACGGCGTGCAGTGAAGTCGTTTTCCTCGAAATTTAACCCTTATTACAATTATCTCTTGAGATTTTCCTACGCAGAATTACACAAAAATCCTTATCATTTTACTTTCGTTATACTTTCCAGTAAGTATGATGAAGATGAATAATATACTTCGGATAAATGACTTATTTTTAAAAAAAATATTTTGCTGAAATTTTTTCTAGTGCTTAGTTGGAGAGTGAAAAGTAATATTTGCAAGAAAAAACTTTAACTTATTAAAAATTGATAATAATTGTAGTAAATCAGATAGTATATTGGTGAAATTTTTTTGTATTAGTTATTGGTAAAAATATTGGATTAATGATTTGAGTTAAAAGTTAAGATAGTTTAGTTGTAAACAAAAATGACTTTCGTCCAGGAGTGAGTGATTTTTTTTTTTAAAAGTATTTTGATAACCAAACTCCAGAGAATAACTTATTGTTTAAATAAAAAACAACTCTATCATACGAAAAAATATGTAATTTTTTCTCTGAACCAAACCCATGTAATTGGATTATCATTTTCAGGAAAGCATGATTTCTTTTACGAACAGAACTGGTCACAACAATGAACAACCTAATGAGTGCACATCAAAACTTTAGGATAATGTTGTTTGACATCTCTAAATAAGTTTTTATACTCTTTATCCGCAAAAGATAGTGGCAATCACATCAAAATCTGTAACGATCGGAGATGATAGGCCAAGTTTCTGATATTGTAGTTTGATCCATCCTTACTTCTATTATTACAGTTTAACCCCACTTAATGCATAAAATTGGGCTTAATGGACTACATTCAAGCAAGCTGCAGGAACCCGGTACAAATCCAGGGGCTGGTAGATAAGCCCATGCTCCATCTATACAAAAGAAGCGGGAGAAATTCAAAAATAGCCAGATTTATAAGTGGTAATTCAAAAATAGCCACAGTTTCAGAAGTAATTAAAATTTAACCACTTTTTATGTAAAGATAAATCTGAACGAAAACACTGTTTAAAATCCGAAAAATACTCCAGCATAATATACTGGAGTTTCACCATAAGTATACTGGAACTTCAACATATTATAATGGAGTTCCAGTATAATATGCTGGAAGTTCATATACAGATGCATCGATCTCCAGTATATTATGTTGGACCAGTCCCTGCTGCAGCAAAATAGTGATTATTTTTTAATAACTTTGCAAACGCTGGCTATTTTTGAATGATCAGTCCGAAAACTGGCTAGCCCGTGCTATTTTAACAAAAGAAGCAGATCGAATTGGATGTTTTATTGTTTGGGCCGGGTCTCTCATTTGCGGGTTATCAAAAGACTATAATTTGAAGTTGAAGGCTACCTATTTTTTTTAAAAAAAAAATTACACTGTAATGCCGCTCAAAAAAATAATGGCTCGTAATATATAGATTTTTTTATATATTAATGTATAATACACATAATATGCATAATCTATACATAATCAGCACATATAATTATATATTGGCTAGCGAATGTAATTATTTTTGACCGACGGGCCAAAAGTATAACTTGCCCTTCTTTTTTCTTCTTTGCAGCAGATGGCTAGCTTACAATTGTCTAAAATTCTCTTAAACTTTGGTCAGCTCAATAATCATGGGATGAGTTTGTATAATTAGAAACTAAAATCACAGTATGAATTAAATGCAATTTTACTTTCTTATGTGGGTAACTTATCCAGTGATGCCAATGAAGCTCGACTGTGGTAAGTTGTTGAGGTCAAAGGAGTCTTAGCTCGTACTTATTGTAAATGTTATAAATGCCTACTCAATCCGTTCTAAATTGTTTCTCTTTTTTTTTTTTTTTGTATTTAAAAGCTAACTAATAAGTCTATTAAGAGTTTTTAGTTTTAAAAAGGTAAAGAAAGAATATCCGCCTTCAAATATTATACTAAAAGAAAAATGAAGACGTGTTTACGTATTCCAACTGGAACAAAATGCATCTGCCTCGAGATGAAGATTGATGACATAAAAATAGTAGTGATTGATGATGAATGTGTGAGTGTTACATATATTCTTTTAGGTATGAGATTGTTTAATAAGTTGGTAATTTGAAAGAAGATGGTAAGTATTTGCTCAATCAGTTAAACTACAAAAAGTTTAAAATTTATCTATACTAGTCTAATATATATTAGTACTAAACTCATACTATTATAGCGAAGAATGGAAGCAGCTTACCAGTCCTTGGAAGCTTAATGACTTAATCAAATTCCTCTTACTTTTGTTATTTCTATTTTGGAAAGGGACAAACTAGGAACTATGTGTCCTAGAATAATTCCTGTATATAATAAATTATGTAATGACTTTTAGTATGTGCTTTTAATATGTCTTTATTGCCCAAAAAAAAAAAACTCATACTACAATATATAACAATTTACGTTTATATTTACTGATAATGCAAACAACTTTTTTTACACTATCTACTATTGGAATTGTAAAGTGGTGATTGTGTCAAGCAGAGGCGGATCCAAGATTGGAAGTTTATGGGTTTCTATTGTAATATCAAATTAATATACAATAATAACTGAGTTCACGCTTATATATTTATTGATATTTAATGAATTTTTTAATAAAAATACAAGGTCTATGCAAAAGTTACTGGGTTCCTGAGAACCCAATAACTATACTCTACATCCGCCACTGGTGTCAAGCTCATGACACGTATTTTCCTCTTTAAGCCTAGGCTCACATGGATTTGTTTTTTAAATTACGTCAAATCGAGCTTTAGAAGTGTGCGTATCATGTGAATTTGTTACATGCCTGATACAATGGTGTATCTAGATCTTTTGATATGGGTTCAGGTGAACTCATGCTCCTCTCCCTAAATCACGTATAACAATGTTATATTTTTTCAAATTTACTTAATTAAATATGTCTGTGCACCCATGCTCAAGGACTCATATGGTACAACACTTATTGGTTGCACCTCTACAATTGAAATTGACGGTTCAAATTCTACTTCGAACGGTCTTATTTTTTATACGGAGTATAGATATATACGTAAAAATTAGTAAAGTTTCAAAAAAATATAATTTTGAACATATAATTTCAAAAGTGTAGTGGATTCAATGTAAAAAACTAAACTTTCCTATTCTATTCGAATTCGTCTAAAGTGATATGTGCATCCTTTTTCGGAAGCTTGACTTACCCTCATCAATCGGCCCTCCGTCATAGGCATCACAGCTCGCGGAACTCTAACAATAGGACATGAGTACATGATTAGGAATTAACCAATATTTTTTCCTTGTGGACTGTAGGTAAAACTATGCAATTGACTTAATTTGCTGTCAAGTATTATCCCTAGAACGGGCGAGCGTAAGTTCACGGATCCTGTCAACTTATCAAAACAAGCATTTTTTTTTTGCCCCAATGAACTGCAGTCAACTATACTTTTAAAACAAAAAAAAAAAAAGATGTTAATAAAGAATTGTTGAACTAGCAAAAATAACAAGAAAAAGAACTGAAAAGATAATTAAAATAGTAAAATTCACATAAATGACGTGGGATCTTGATACTTATTAGATCTTAATAAAAGTACAAAATTCGGAAAGGGTTGGACAGGACTTTGCTTCCGTAGTTTTATTGTTGCTATTGTTTGACCTGACAAGCTTTTTGCTAAATTAATTAATAATAAAATAGACGAGGAATTTTAGTTAAATATAATAAATTCTAAATTAACTATTATAGGATATTGGTAAGATGAACAACATTTGAGAGCATTAAATAGCAGATATTATCATTAAATATTATAACATGAACATGCAATAAATGTAGATAATGGCAATAAATGTAGATAATGACAATAAATGTAATAAGAAAAAATCTATTACCCAATTATTATATGATTTGGATGGTTCTTTCTTCTGTCAGCGACGTGGAAAGATGAGAAGTGGAGATGGATAAGGAATCTTTCGATCTTGTGAACAAAGGTTAAACAACGCGTGCTTGAATAAGATAATCAGTGAATAAGACAACTTTTGTATATCCCTTATAGTCAACCTTTTACAATGTACTCTTATTGAAAAGTGAAGATCCCCTTTTGTTCTCTATCTCTTCCTATTTATAAGGGATATTTCCAAGAAAACCTAAAAAGTACTAAATAAGAAATATTCCTTATGTCCACTTCTGAACCTATCCTGTCGTTATTTATTTACCCCATCTGCTAGTCCTTGACAACAGTCTTCTCGAAGACGGCTTCTTGCTATTACGTCGTGGTCGACCCCGTCCTCGATCCTGTTTATCTATCGTTACCAAGTCGCCAAATTTAGACCAATACAGTTAGTCCCTCCGCTTGTTGAGGTCATGGCCTTGCACACCCTCGATACGCGAACCTGGTTCGTGTTCGTTTAGAAGAAATTTGGTCGTGTTGAATAAGTCGAATCGGGCGAGATCGAGAAAACGGCATAGCTAGCGAAGCTACGGTTGGTGTGGCTAACGTGAGGTGATGTCATGGCCACGCGCGTTATCATTACGCGTGACGATGCAGCATCTGTGCGTCTGTCGCTTCAATTTTGGTGTCATTGACGGTCCTTTGATCCGATTCTCGCACCACCTAACCTTATAAATAGGTGGGGGGTTTCATTTTTCGGAAGTTTCCCCATTCATCACTTTGCATGAGTATTGTTTTTCTCTGATCTTTTTCTCCAATTTCTGTTTTCGATTTCTCGCAGCTTCTTCAGTTCCAGTCCTTTCTTTCTTACCTAGTTGTTATCTCCTGCGTCAGACTTTGTTGCATACGTTTCATTGCTGAAATATGACACACTCCTCAGGTTCACGACAAGGTTTCCGATGCCATTCCATTATCGGTGTCCCTTCCTCCCGGTGGTGAGGAATTTATGACTGAAGAGGATGAAAGCTTTCCTACCGCGGAAGAGATAGTCCCCAAAAATCCTTTGGTCAGGAATGATTTCCCAAAGGAGCCCGCTCCTGCTCCTGCTCAGAGACTTTCTGAGACGGGACTGCCTCACGTAGCCGACCTTCGATCCAAATATCGCATTCCTCTCCACGTCGAAATTGTTCCGGCCGGAAGCGACATTGTGGAGGTTCACCGACCCGGATACTTTGCCTTCTATGGCAATCCGTTCTTGATTGGTTATACTCTTCCTCTCCTTCCGCTAGCGGAGGAGTTTTGCTGATTTTACAATATTTGCCCAGCGCAACTATCCCCCCTATTTGTATAAAGTTTCTTGATGCTGAAGTATGTAGAGTTGGCTGGCTATGAGGTCGACATTCGCCACCTACTGCATCTATTTTCTCCTAGTTTTTATAGAGGTACTTTGATACACTTACGACATTGTGGGACCAGAGGGTTGGTGGTCGGGATGGACGACAAAACAAATCGGAAGTTCTGGCATAAGTACTTCTTTATCAAGACCGAGCACCTGGTAGCGGACCCGACTGGGTTTCCCGAGCAGTAGAACTATAATCATAAGTGTCTCACCGTATGCTCGTTATCTTCTTTCGTCCTTCCATTTTCTACTCACTAGCGGCTTTCTTGTTTTTCAGTTGAAAGGTGTGCACCTTCTCCTATCTTTGATATTGAAGATTCGATGGATCGCGTGCTACCTCATATCGTAGGAATTCGTGATTGGGCATCCTTTCACAAGCGTTTTGGACCCAAGATCTCGCCCAATAAGTGTCACTTTACTTCAGCTTATTGGTGTTTTACCATTGCTCTTTGATGTGACCTCCCTTTGGTGCTAGGTCGGCGAATTTCCAAGAAGAAGGCTCCAATGCCAGCATTTTGCCAAGCTATCGCGTCGGCGGGGATGCAATTTGCTTAGCTGAGTCTGCTCGAGGGGGTCGTACTCAAGCTCCGCCGATGAGGGACCCCCGCCCCTCAAACTATTGCCGTGAGGGATAAGATCTCTTCCCGACCCATCTGTCATCTTGTAGATGAGCCATCTGACGTCGAAGAGTCACCATTGAGAAAAAGGCGAAGGGTGGAACCGGGAAGGCCATTGCCGCTGATATCGATCCAGATAAAGTCATTGCTTTGGAAGCGGCGTCTGCATTTGCACCAGACGTAGAGACCGTTTTCACGGCGGGTGCCGTTATGGAGAGGAGGCCCTCTGGGGTTGAGGGGGTTCATGATGGCGGATAGCTTATACGGGCCACAGAAGGTGGCGCGTCATCGGTGGCTAGGGGAAATAGAGCGGTCCCTATGGGGGACGATGGTTTTGGTTCGGATGTCGACCCTGAGGAGGTACGGGCCTTCCTGGATATGAATACTCGTGTGGAGATAAGGACAGAGGGTCCTAACCGGCACATAATCATTCCCGTGGGTTATGACCTTTTGGCCAACTCAGAACGGGCGGTACCGTCCTTTGCTCCCCTATGCGTGGCTTCTGAAAACACGGCACTACAGGTGATGAGTGATGCAGAGTTGTCGTTGAGTATATCTGGCATAGCTCTACGAGTAAGTGTTTTTTAATGTTAGGATTTGATTCACATGTGCAATTTTCTCATACTGACTCTTTTATTTTTCATTTCAGACTCTTATTATGGGGATCGAGCGTGACCGGTAGGAGTAGCGGAGGATGACCATCTTTAAGAAGGTGACCTCCAAGTACAAGGAGTACCTTACTAAGAACCGAATGTTGGCCGATGTCTTTACCTAGGATGGCGAATTTCAATCGCTTCGTGACGGGCTTAAACAAAAGAAAAGATGAATAGTTAAGGGAGAGGGATGATGAGTTAATGAGAGCCATCGGTAGGTGCAGTGAACTTGAGGCAACTCTAAAGGTCAAGGAGGATGAGCTCAAGGTGAGCAAGGGGGTGATGGCTGAGAATGATGAACTTCAAACGCACGTGGCGTCCTTAACGGCCGAACTCATGCATATGGAGGCGAGGGATGTCGATCTAAGGGGCGAGTTGAGCGCCAATGTCATGGAATTGAGCTGTGCAAAGAAAGGCAGAATGGCCGATGGCTGAAACGGCGGCCTTAGAAGATGCCCTTCGCGTTTTTAAGTCTGAACGGGATAATAAGGTGGAGACATCGGCGCTTAAGGTGGCAAGGTTAGAGGAACAGATCCAAGGTTTGGAGGCGGAGCTATGTGGGTTGAACGAACAGGTCGTTGTCTTGAAGGTCGAGGAGGTGCGACAGTCGTCACAGCCATCCACGTCTCATACTTCTGCTGATCCCGGTGTGCCGCAAAAGTTGTATGAGATGTGGGTTCACGCCGAGGCTCAACTTGACGTGTATAAGTCTTTGAAGGCCGTCGAGAAAGTTTCTGAAGTAGAACTTGAGGGCGTCCGTGTCAAGGCATGTGCGGCCCGTGAAGCTTGTGGTTATGCACCTAGTACGCCTAGTGGGGATGAGGGTGACGACGATGCGGATAGGCTCGCCTATGATCCTTGGTATGATGATGAGTACACCGATCAGGATAATGTGGCGTGAAGCTGTTGTACTTAGTTTTTGTTTTGCTTTGCTATTTTTGTGAGGGCGTCTTTGAGCCCTTTGTAAAAAGTATTGTAATTCGTCAGTTGGAATGAAACAGTTCCCTTTTTGTTATGTAGTTCTTGATTTCTTTTCTTTTTGCTATGTGGGGAAGTTCCTGATTTTTTGATGTGATCGATGTTTGATGCAGTCGAACATTGAATAATTTGAGCGAGGTCGAACATTAAGTAGTTCGAGTGAGGTCGAATGTCGGGTAATTCGAGCGAGGTCAAATGTAAAATAATTCAAGCAAGTCGAATGTCGAAAAATTCGAGTGAGGTCGAATGTAAAATAATTCGAGCAAGTCGAATGTTGAAAAAATCAAGCTAGGTCGAATGTAAGGTGTAAAAAGACTTGGTGGAGAGTAAATATGTTGCTTTATTTCATTCATTGGAGAATATTACATGTTTCTGTTTGTTTCATACATATTTTGGAGAAGTTCCCGTGTACCTAATCCCTTCATCGTTCGGCCTGGAGAAGTAGTCGGTAGGCGAGGTGATGAACTATACTCGAACTTTGATACGTCCCCTTCCTTGCCTCATTAAAAACCTCCCCGAGAAAACCCAATTGGGACAAAACCCGGGTGAGGAAAAAGGAGTACGGCTTGGAAGGCGTCTAAAGTTGAAGTATTTGAGGTGGGCGACGTTCCAATTGTTTTGTGGTAGCTTTCCCAATTGGTTCCTAGTTTGACTTCTTTTGACTCTTTGCTCGCCTGTGTTTTGGCCTTGAGTACATAGTCTCCGACTTTGAGTGGTCGTACTTTGGCTTTTTTGTTATAGTACCGTTCTGCTTGCTATTTTTGGGTTACCATTCTTATGTAAGCCATGTCACTTCGCTCTTCTGCTTTGTCGAGGTCTTGTTTCCTGTTCTCGTTATTGCTTGGTCCCCTTTCATTGGAGTATCTCAAACTGGGTTCCCGGATCTCGAACGGTATCATGGCGTCAGTCCCATAGACTAGTGAATATAGTGTTTCTCCTGTGCCTATTTTCGGCGTGGTGAGGTATGCCCACAGTACTTCTGGTTGTAATTCTAGCTATAGTCCCTTAGCGTCCTCAAGCTTTTTCTTCAAGATATTCAATATTGTTTTGTTGGAGGATTTGGCCTACTCGTTTCCGGCAGGGTGATATGGCATGGAGAGTATTCACTTGATGTGCCATTTTTTGAAAAATTCGGCAGTCTTTCTTCTGGTGAATTGGGGTCCGTTGTCATAACTGATTTTTTTGGGGATACCGAAGTGGCATATGATGTTTCTCCATATGAATGTGATAACTTCCTGTTCGCGTATTTGGGTGAACGCACCTGCTTCTACCCACTTGGAAAATAGTCAGTTAAAACTAAAAGAAAACGTGTGTTACCTCATCTTGTTGGAAGGGGCCCAACAATGTCCATTTCCCATTTGATGAACGACTATGTATATGTAACCGAGTGGAGGTGCTCGCCTGCTTGGTGTATCATATGAGCGTATTTCTGGCACTACTCACACTTTTTGACGTAGTCATCGGCTTCTTTCTTCATTGTGGGCCAATAATACCCCGCTCGAATGAGGCACCTGACGAGGGCTCGGTTACCGGTATGGTCACCACAGTGGACTTTGTGTACCTCCTCGAGGACCCGTCTTGTTTGGTTCGGCCCTAGGCACTTTGACAAGGGGCCTCCAAATGTTCTTTTATATAGGATGTGGGTTATGATGTTGTACCTAGCCGCCTGCATTCGAAGTTTTTTGGCTTCCTTTTTGTCCGATGGGAGTATTCCCTCTTGCAAATATGTTATAATACGATTGTGCCTGTCCTAAGTTAAATTTACAGAGTGTACCTCAAGTTGCTCTATTGACGAGTGGAGGAGGGTGACTACATTTTCTTTTGTAATGTTTTTGGTGGCTGCTATTAACTTGGCGAGGCCATCTGCTTCGATGTTTTGTGCTCTAGGTATCTGGTCGAGTTGACATTCATTTAATTTAGGCAGTAGTTTATGAATCTCTGCCTAGTACTTTTTAGCCTATGCTCTTTGATTTGGAAAGTCCCTGTGACTTGATTGACAATGAGTTGTGAGTCGCATCTAAGGACAACTTGTCGTGCTCCATATTTGAGAGCTAGCTTAATTCCTGCAATTACGGCCTCATACTCGGCCTCATTGTTAGTCATATCGGGGCACCATATGGATTGGCGTATAACTTCGTCTGTTGGGACCTAGAGTATGAGTCCTAGTCCAGACCCTGATGTGTTGGATACGCCATCGGTGTATAGGAACCATAGGGCGGGTAGTCCGGGGGAGGTACGAGAAGTGCTAGACCTCGGGCATTATTTTGGTAGTGAAATCGGCGACGAAGTCAGCAAGTGCCTGCGATTTTATCATTGTTCGTGGATGATATGTTATATCGTGCTTGCTCAATTCTATGGCCCACTTAGCCAATCTCCCCGACAACTCGGGTTTATGTAGGATGTTTCGTAGGGGGAAGGTCATCACCACCGATATGGGGTGGCATTGAAAATAGGGTCTAAGCTTTCGTGAAGCTATAACCAATGCTAAGGCCAATTTTTCGAGGAGGGGGTACCTCGTTTCGGCATCGACCAGGGTTTCTCTAAAGTAATAGATTGGAGATTGTGTACCTTTATTTTCACGGACCAACACCGCGCTTACCGTGATCTCTGATACGACCAAATATTCCAAGAGGCGTTCGCCAGGTTCTACTTTGGCGAGTAGCGGTGGCGAGGACAAGTATGCCTTTAGTCTTCTTAAGGCTTCGATGCATTCTGAATTCCATTGGAGCTCGTTGTCCTTTTTGAGCATGTTGAAAAATTTGTAGCACTTGTCAGAGGATCGTGAGATGAACCTCGACAGGGCGACTATACAGCCCGTTAGCTTTTGCATTTGTTTCTTGCTGGGTACTACTTCGAGTATTCCCTCAATGGCTTCGATTTGGTCGGGGTTGACCTCGATGACTCTTTGTGATACTAGGAAGCCAAGGTACTTGCCTGAAGTTACGCCAAAGGCACATTTTTTGGGGTTCAGTTTCATGCCGTACTGCCTTAGTATACCGAATGCCTCTTTCAGGTGGTCGATTTGATCTTCCTTCTTTTTTGATTTGACCAACATGCCGTCGATGTAAACATCCATTATTTTGCCGAGTTGATCCTTGAACATCTTGGTGACCAACCTTTGATAAGTTGCCCCTGCGTTCTTTAACTCGAATGGCATGATCTGTAACAGTACGTTCCTTGATTGGTGATGAAAGTGGTCTTTTCCTGGTCCTCCTCCTCCATGAGGATTTGGTTGTAACCTAAGTAGGCTTCCAAGAAGTTCAACAACTTGTGTCCTGTTGTTGCGTCGATGAGCTGATCGATATGAGGCAATAGAAAGGAGTCTTTCGGACATGACTTGTTTAGGTCTGTGAAATCCACGCACATCCACCACTTCCCATTTTTCTTTTTCACCATAACTTCACTGGCGACCCATTGGGGGTATTTTGATTCTACGATGGAACCGTTTGCGAGTAGCTTATCCACCTCATCACTGACGGCCTCGTTGATTGCGACGTTGAATTTTTTTTTACTTGTCATACTGGAGGGTATAGTGAATCGACATTCAACTTGTGTGTGGCAACGTCTTTTGGGATACCTGGCATATCTGTATGGTAGAAAGCAAACAAACCGGCATTGTATATTTAAAATTTATGAAAATTACCTTGTTATGAGAGTTTATGCCCGATGTAAGCCTTTTTGTTGTTGTCGTTGTTATCTAGTTGGACGGGATCGAGGTCTTCTACCATTGACCCTACGACTTCCACGATGTCGGAGTCCCTAATGACATTTTTGGTACGTCGAGTTCGGCCCCCGACTTTGGTAATTGCTATGCTTCTGAGTCTGTTCCTTTTAACTGTTTAGTGTATGCACAATCTTGAGCGATGCGATAGAATTCTTGGGTTGTGCGTTGTTCGCCTCGGATGCTGAATATCCCCCAAGGAGTAGGGAACTTGATTACTTGATACAGGCTGGACGGGATGACCCTCATGGTGTGTATCCATGATCGCCCCATGATGGCGTTATAAGCTGTGTCCTGGTTCATGATATGGAACGTCATTTCTAGGGTGACACCCCCGGCCAAAACGGGTAGCGTTATCTCTCTTGAGGTTCACTCAACTGCATTGTTAAAACCTGTTAGTGTTATGCAACGTGGTGCTATCTTGTCCTCGAGTCTCATTTGCGTGAGAACTCGAGGGTGGATAATACATGTTCCGCTTTCATCGTCTACCATTATTCTTTTTACATCAGTATTCGAAATACGTAAAGTAATGACAAGAGCATCTAAGTGAAGAAAAGTCAAACCGTGGGTATTTGACTTATCGAAGATGATACTGTCTTCGAGGTCATCATACCGTTCGTGGGTGATCGATCGTTTCAGTTTATGTGTAGTGGTAAACTTTACGTGGTTAATTGCTGCTTCATCTCCTCCGCTGACGATCATTTGGATGGTGCAGGTGGGGGAGGGTAGCTTTGGAGGGCCTTGGTATTGTTATCATCCGCGACCGAAGTTGGCTCATCACCGGTTGCTCATCAACTCCCTCAGGTGCCCTTGGTTCAGCATGCTCACTACTTCTTGCCGTAGGGCTATGCAGTCCTCGATTTTGTGACCCTGCTCCTGGTGAAATTCACAGAGGACGTTCGACTTTCGGGGACTTGGGTCGGACTTCATTTTTTGTGGCCACTTCACCTTTATGCCAAGCTTCTCTAGTGCGTACACTATTTCTGAAGGGCAAACACAAATATTGTGAGCAGATAAGAGTGGAGGCATACCTATTTCGTTTCGCTGAGTCCCTGTATGTGGCCTGGACAACCCTTATACATATCGAGGAGATGGTGGGATGGCTGTTCTGATATAGGGTTGATGCTTGTCTCGGTTGAGGCGTGGTCCTCACTAATCTCTTCGACCATCATTACGACGATCTTTCCTCAACTCTGTTTGAACTGACTTTAACCGCTAGGTTGGACCGTTAAGGTCATCCTCATCTACTCTCACCTCGGCGCAATAGGCGTTGTGAATTTTTTCCCAAGTGGTGGGAGGGTATTTCATGAGCTTGCTTAATAACTTTCTGGTCACTCTCGACCCATTCCTGTTCAACCCATTTTGGAAAGCTACCACTACCATCCCTTCTGCTACATTTGGTAAGCTCATTCTTACCCTGTAAAACCGAGCAAGAAAGTCTCTGAGTCCCTCGCCAGGCGATTGTCTAACGGCAAATATATCATTCACCCTGGCCTCCGCCTTCTTAGCCCCGACCTGGGCCATGACGAACTTGTCGGCCATTTCTTCGAACATTGATATTGAACGTGCTGGTAATTGTGAGTACTAGGTTAAGGTTCCCCCCGTTAGGGTCTCGCCGAACTTCTTCAGTAACACTGATGGTACTTGTTCCTTTGAAAGGTCGTTGCCTTTTACCATTGTGACGTAATGGATGATGTGATATTCGGGGTCTGTGGTGCCGTCGTATATATTCAAATACAATGGTATTTTGAAGGTTTTGGGCATGGCATACGTGGCCGCTTCCTCGCTATACGGTTGTTCGACGAATCAGCCGACATCCCATTTTGATAGTAGTTTTGGGGCGTTCGGTATCGTGTCAACCCTTTCTTGATGTTCCCTCATCTGGTCACGAAGTGCTTTATTCTCGTTTTTCCATTTCTTCCATTTTCTTTAGAATGGTTGTAAGTGCGTCATTACCTGCATCAACAACGGTATGAATGTTACCTATTGGGAGAGCGGGTTGTCCACCGATGGTCGCTATGGTATCTGCTTGCGCGATGTTTCTACTTACCCTTTGAACGGGTTTGCCGAGTATGTTGTTTAGGGTATTTGTCATCCACTCCTCCAGTAATTTTTTCACCGCTGGTGGCGCTTCCTCAGCTGTGGATGTGGAAGCTCCCCTTTCGCGTGAAGCATTTACATTCTCTCTAACTTAAACATAAGTTCGTCCTTGAACGTGCTGTGAACTACATCGAAGTTGTCTGAAATCACTGTTTAGCACCTCGTGCACCTACCCGTGCTACCATAACTCAGTCGAGCACATTAGCTCGATCAATCAGAAGATATTCTCTTTCCTTCAAGCAAATAAGCTTAGAGCTCAATTCCAGCATCTGGAATTCTCTACCAGGACCGTTTCCAACATACGATCACCATATCAATCACTGCACGTTGTACCCAAACATGACTGCAAATTTTTTGCTAAATTCACACCTTGCACCACTTTACTCACAGGACCACAATAACACTCTCTGATCAAATTAGTCGAAATTTCACGAATCTGATGCTCCCATTGCACCTCATGGCATATATAGGTCTTGCTCTAACTCTTACAATACCGCCACTATGGAAGAGATGTGTAGAAATTCTTAACCAACTGCCGAACTAACAAATCATTGGGTCTATACTCCTGACAAGAACCATCACTTCATTCGTCTTAGCTCCCTAATATACTTTATATAATCAGATTGCATTGATCCTAAATCCAATGACCTCGTCTCACCCAGTACGAACTGCTCAGGCGATAAGCCACCCAGACACGATCAAAAGTCTCATATGATGCCACAATGTGCCAATAGGCTACCAATTCGAATGAAATACAAAAGGAAAACGAACTCTGGGAAGGAAATCCAATTACCCCGCTCGCGAATCATACATGCGACGCGGTCAACATAATTGAACAGACACCCCGCTCGCGAATCATACATGCGACACGGGCACACAACTAATATGAGATTTCCTCAGAAAAATAGGAAACAAAACACATAAAACCAGATATGGGGAACTGTACTCAACATCACACTGTTGCGGCGCGCAACCCGATCCAAACAACATACCCATGGCAGCGTGCCACCCGATCCACACATAAAATTTACATAAGGAGATACACACCAAGCTAGATTGCTCATTACATCAAAATACTGAATGTCAGTCACCATCACGTCAAGTGCATAATACCATCCCTAGGGAGACATATAGCGCTATAAGCTACAAACTCAAGCACAACTGAGGTGCGATATACGATATGAATCTCAAGAGCCATTCTGCTCATATAGCATCATCTCTACGCAGAACCTCAACACATAAAAAAATTCACCAAGCCATCTCACGACTCACACGGCGCAATACATCATTACATGAAATAGCTGATGACGAAATAACACCCCGACTACTCTTCCATTAGGAGCACATTGCTGAAATGAATACATCTGGCCTGATATAGAGCCCATATTCACATATAAATCCATCCACAGACCTCAAGCTGATTCTGATCGCACTGAACTAAGCTAATAACCTTTCAAAAGTCCACAATAACTCCACTTTTCTCATAACACACAGTAACAACCATCATAACCGGAGTAATCCTCCACAGTCCACAACCTAATAGACCGAGTGCCCTCCATGCATCAGTTCTCAATTTAACGTCATCATCACAATCTTCATACTTGGTTTAACTCTTCAATCAATCAAGTGACTACATGCCACACTTATACAACCTTCTAGTGGGGCATGCTCCCACAACCTTCCGTAACAGATAACAAGTCTGTACATCCAAACCACTGGCTGCACTAACGCTAAAAAGCGATCAAGAATACTTAACCAGGATGCAAAGCCTTTTTCACAAACACCGATCTCAGGTGACGCTGAAGACAATACCAACTTACCTTAAACATCGAAACTCCTTTCCTACTCATCCGAGCTCGTGACATCCTTGTCAATACCGAACTGCAAACTTGATCCTCACTTCAAATTCCATACCACTCACTGCACCCAACATGCCAATATACGATAGAACACGTTTTTCATCATAACTTCGGAACCACTAATAGATTAACACTTCATCATAAAAAAAAACTTTTCACTTAACTCACTTCAAGAGAACCATAGCAAAACACAGGTGAATTCTCATAACCGTGGAATATGCAAATCTCTAAGTAATGGTCTAAGCCACCATAGCCCTTCCGGTATCCGCCTACACATAACAGGCCATAACAGTAGAATACTTCCGAATAACATCAATTACGGCGGCCGACCGGCCTCACACGTACCGTCACAAATCACTTGCATAACTCGGTCACACTGAAGGAACTAATCACTACCACCAATATGCCAATTCAACTATGGCTAACCAATCTATCTTCTTCCAGTTTATCCTTGATTGCCTTAGAAATAATAATAACTTCATTCAACATATAACACGCTCTATCCGCACTCACCCCGAGTGACCTTGAATCACGAGACCATGTTGTCTCAAATCCCACGAACTATTTCATATTTTCCAAATGCTACACTGCAAGTCAAAACATCGTAGAACATTCTGGGCCTCTTCTTATAAGCTGCTACAAAGCTTGATTCTTAACCGTACCTAGTATAATATACCGGTCCAGTATAATATGCTGGAAGTTCATATACAGGTGCTCCAATCTCCAATATATTATGCTGGAACTTTCCGCGTGTTGGAGTTCCAGCATAATATGCTGGAAGTTCATATACAGGAGCATCGATCTCCAGTATATTATGTTGGACCAGTCCCTGTTGCAGCAAAATAGTGACTATTTTTTAATGACTTTGCAAACACTGGCTATTTTTGAATGACCAGTCCGAAAACTGGCTAGCCGTGCTATTTTAACAAAAGAAGCAGATCGAATTGGATGTTTTATTGTTTGGGTCGGGTCTCTCATTTGCGGGTTATCAAAAGACTATAATTTGAAGTTGAAGGCTACCTATTTTTTTTAAAAAAAAAAATTACACTGTAATGCCGCTCAAAAATAATAATGGCTCGTAATATATAGATTTTTTATATATTAATGTATAATACACATAATATGCATAATCTATACATAATCAGCACATATAATTATATATTGGCTAGCGAATGTAATTATTTTTGACCGACGGGTCAAAAGTGTAACTTACCCTTCTTTTTTCTTCTTTGCAGCAGATGGCTAGCTTACAATTGTCTAAAATTCTCTTAAACTTTGGTCAGCTCAATAATCATGGGATGAGTTTGTATAATTAGAAACTAAAATCACAGTATGAATTAAATGCAATTTTACTTTCTTATGCGGGTAACTTATCCAGTGATGCCAATGATGCTCGACTGTGGTAAGTTGTTGAGGTCAAAGGAGTCTTAGCTCGTACTTATTGTAAATGTTATAAATGCCTACTCAATCCGTTCTAAATTGTTTCTCTTTTTTTTTTTTTTTGTATTTAAAAGCTAACTAATAAGTCTATTAAGAGTTTTTAGTTTTAAAAAGGTAAAAAAAGAATAGCCACTTCAAATATTATACTAAAAGAAAAATGAAGACGTGTTTACGTATTCCAACTGGAACAAAATGCATCTGCCTCGAGATGAAGATTGATGACATAAAAATAGTAGTGATTGATGATGAATGTGTGAGTGTTATATATATTCTTTTAGGTATGAGATTGTTTAATGAGTTGGTAATTTGAAAGAAGATGGTAAGTATTTGCTCAATCAGTTAAACTACAAAAAGTTTAAAATTTATCTATACTAGTCTAATATATATTAGTACTAAACTCATACTATTATAGCGAAGAATTGAAGCAGCTTACCAGTCCTTGAAAGCTTAATGACTTAATCAAATTCCTCCTACTTTTGTTATTTCTATTTTGGAAAGGGACAAACTAGGAACTATGTGTCCTAGAATAATTCCCGTATGTAATGAATTATATAATGACTTTTAGTATGTGCTTTTAATATATGTCTTTATTGCCCAAAAAAAAAAAACTCATACTACAATATATAACAATTTACGTTTATATTTACTGATAATGCAAACAACTTTTTTTTACACTATCTACTATTGGAGTTGTAAAGTGGTGATTGTGTCAAGCAGAGGCGGATCCAGGATTGGAAGTTTATGGGTTCCTATTGTAATATCAAATTAATATACAATAATAACTAAGTTCACGCTTATATATTTATTGATATTTAATGAATTTTTTAATAAAAATACAAGGTCTATGCAAAAATTACTGGGTTCCTGAGAACCCAATAACTATACTCTACATCCGCCACTGGTGTCAAGCTCATGACACGTATTTTCCTCTTTAAGCCTAGGCTCACATGGATTTGTTTTTTAAATTACGTCATATCGAGCTTTAGAAGTGTGTGTATCATGTGAATTTGTTACATGCCTGATATAATGGTGTATCTAGATCTTTGGATATGGGTTCAGGTGAACTCATGCTCCTCTCTTTAAACCACGTATAACAGTATTATATTTTTTTAAATTTACTTAATTAAATATGTCCGTGCACCCATGCTCAAGGACTCATATGGTACAACACTTATTGGTTGCACCTCTACAATTGAAATTGACGGTTCAAATTCTATTTCGAACGGTCTTATTTTTTATACGAAGTATAGCTTTATACGTGAAAATTAGTAAAATTTCAAAAAAAATATAATTTTGAACATATAATTCCAAAAGTGTAGTGGATTCAATGTAAAAAACTAAACTTTCCTATTTCATTCAAATTCGTCTAAAGTGATATGTGCATCCTTTTTCGGAAGCTTGACTTACCCTCATCAACCGGCCCTCCGTCATAGGCATCACAGATCGCGGAACTCTAACAATAGGACATGAGTACATGATTAGGAATAAACCAATATTTTTTCCTTGTGGACTGTAGGTAAAACTATGCAATTGACTTAATTTGCTGTCAAGTATTATCCCTAGAACGGGCGAGCGTAAGTTCACGGATCCTGTCAACTTATCAAAACAAGCATTTTTTTTTTTTTTGCCCCAACGAACTGCAGTCAACTCTACTTTTAAAACAAAAAAAAAAAAAGATGTTCATAAAGAATTGTTGAACTAGCAAAAGTAATAAGAAAAAGAACTGAAAAGATAATTAAAATAGTAAAATTCACATAAATGACGTGGGATCTTGATACTTATTAGATCTTAATAAAAGTACAAAATTCGGAAAGGGTTGGACAGGACTTTGCTTCCGTAGTTTTATTGTTGCTATTGTTTGACCAAAAAGTTCCAAGCTTTTTGCTAAATTAATTAATAATAAAATAGACGATGAATCTTAGTTAAATATAATAAATTCTAGATCAACTATTATAGGATATTGGTAAGATGAACAACATTTGAGAGCATTAAATAGCAGATATTATCATTAGATATTATAACATGAACATGCAATAAATGTAGATAATGACAATAAATGTAATAAGAAAAAATCTATTACCCAATTATTATATGATTTGGATGGTTCTTTCTTCTGTCAGCGACGTGGAAAGATGAGAAGTGGAGATGGATAAGGAATCTTTCGATCTTGTGAACAAAGGTTAAACAACGCGTGCTTGATCAGTGAACAAGACAACTTTTGTATATCCCTTCTGGTCAACCTTTTACAATGTACTCTTATTGAAAAGTGAAGATCCCCTTTTGTTTCCAAGAAACTCTAAAAAGTACTAAATAAGAAATATTCCTTATGTCCACTTCTGAACCTATCATGTCGTTATTTCTTTACCCCAGCTGCTAGTCCTTGACAACAGTTTTCTCGAAGACGGCTTCTTGCTATTACGCCGTGGTCGACCCCGTCCTCGATCCTATTTATCTATCGTTACCAAGTCGCCAAATTTAGACCAATACAGTTAGTCCCTCCGCTTGTTGAGGTCGTGGCCTTGCCCGCCCTCGATACGCGAACCTGGTTCGTATTCGTTTAGAAGAAATTTGGTCGTGTTGAATAAGTCGAATCGGGCAAGATCGAGAAAACGGCATAGCCAGCGAAGCTGCGGTTGGTGTCGCTAACGTGAGGTGATGTCATGGCCACGCGCGTCATCATTACGCGTGACGATGCAGCGTCTGTGCGTCTGGCGCTTCAATTTTGGTGCCATTGACGGTCCTTTGATCCGATTCTCGCACCACCCAACCTTATAAATAGGTGGGGGTTTCATTTTTTGGAAGTTTTTCCCATTCATCACTTTGCATGAGTATTGTTTTTCTCTGATCTTTTTCTCCAATTTCTGTTTTCGATTTCTCGCAGCTTCTTCAGTTCCAGTCCTTTATTTCTTACCTAGTTGTTATCTCCTGCGTCAGACTTTGTTGTATACGTTTCATTGCTGAAATATGACACACTCCTCAGGTTCACGACGAGGTTTCCGATGCCATTCCATTATCGGTGGCCCTTCCTCCCGGTGGTGAGGAATTTATGACTGAAGAGGATGAAAGCTTTCCTACCGCGGAAGAGATAGTCCCCAAAAATCCTTTGGTCAGGAATGATTTTCCAAAGGAGCCCGCTCCTGCTCCTGCTCAGAGACTTTCTGAGACGGGACCGCCTCACATAGCCGATCTTCGATCCAAATATCGCATTCCTCTCCACGTCGAAATTGTTCCGGCCGGAAGCGACATTGTGGAGGTTCACTGACCCGGATACTGTGCCTTCTATGACAATCCGTTCTTGATTGGTTATACTCTTCCTCTCTTTCCGCTAGCGGAGGAGTTTTGCTGATTTTACAATATTTGTCAGGCGCAACTATCCCCCTATTTGTATAAAGTTTTCTTGATGCTGAAGTATGCAGAGTTGGCTGGCTGTGAGGTCGACGTTCGCCACCTGCTGCATCTATTTTCTCCTAGTTTTTATAGAGGTACTTTGATACACCTACGAGATTGTGGGACCAGAGGGTTGGTGGTCGAGATGGACGACAAAACAAATCGGAGGTTCTGGCATAAGTACTTCTTCATCAAGACTGAGCACCTGGTAGCGGACCCGACTGCGTTTCCCGAGCAGTAGAACTATAATCATAAGTGTCTCACCGTATGCTCGTTATCTTCTTTCGTCCTTTCATTTTCGGCTCACTAGCGGCTTTCTTGTTTTTCAGTTGAAAGGCGTGCACCTTCTCCTATCTTTGATATTGAAGATTGGATGGATCGCATGCTACCTCATGTTGTAGGAATTCGTGATTGGGCGTCCTTTCACAAGCGTTTTGGACCCAAGATCTCGCCCAGTAAGTGTCACTTTACTTCAGCTTATTGTTTTTTTACCATTGCTCTTTGATGTGACCTCCCTTTGGTGCTAGGTAGGCTAATTTCCAAGAAGAAGGCTCTTGCCAGCATTTCGCCAAGCTATCGCGTCGGCGGGAATGTAATTTGCTTAGCCGAGTCTGCTCGAGGGGGTCGTACTCAAGCTCCGCCGATGAGGGACCCCGCCCCTCAAACTATTGCCGTGAGGGATGAGATCTCTTCCCGACCCATCTGTCATCTTGTAGACGAGCCATCTGACGGCGAAGAGTCACCATTGAGAAAAAAGCGAAGGGTGGAATCGGGAAGGCCGTTGCCGCTGATATCGAGCCAGAAAAAGTCATTGCTTTGGAAGCGGCGTCTGCGTTTGCACCAGACGTAGAGACCGTTTTCACTGCGGGTGCCGTTATGGAGAGGAGGCCCTCTGGGGTTGAGGGGGTTCATGATGGCGGATAGCTTATACGGGCCACATAAAGTGGCACGTCATCGGTGGCTGGGGGAAATAGAGCGGTCCCTATGGGGGACGATGGTTTTGGTTCGGATGTCGACCCTGATGAGGTACGAGCCTTCCTGGATATGAATACTCATGTGGAGATAAGGACAGAGGGTCCTAACCGGCACGTAATCATTCTCGTGGGTTATGACCTTTTGGCCAACTCAGAACGGGCGGTACCGTCCTTTGCTCCCCTATGCGTGGCTTCTGAAAACACGACACTACAGGTGATGAGTGATGCAGAGTTGTCGTTGAGTATATCTGGCATAACTCTACGAGTAAGTGTTTTTTAATGTTAGGGTTTGATTTGCATGTGCAATTTGCTCATACTAATTCTTTTATTTTTCATTTTAGACTCTTATCATGGGGATCGAGCGTGATCGGCAGGAGGAGCGGAGGATGACCATATTTAAGAAGGTGACCTCCAAGTACAAGGAGTACCTTACTAAGCACCGAATGCTGGCCCACGTCTTTACCTAGGATGGCGAATTTCAATCGCTTCGTGACGGGCTTATACAAAAGAAAAGATGAATAGCTAAGGGAGATGGATGATGAGTTAATGAGATCCATCGGTAGGTGCAGTGAACTTGATGCAACTCTAAAGGTCAAGGAGGATGAGCTCGAGGTGAGCAAGGGGGTGATGGCTGAGAATGCTGAACTTCAAACGCAGGTGGCGTCCTTAACGGCCGAACTCATGCAGAGGGAGGCGAGGGATGTCGATCTAAGGGGTGAGTTGAGCGCCAATGTCACGGAATTGAGTTGTGCAAAGAAAGGCAGAATGGTCGATGGCTGAAACGGCAGCCTTAGAAGATGCCCTTCGCGTTTTTAGGTCTGAACGGGATAATAAGGTGGAGACATCGGCGCTTAAGATGGCAAGGTTAGAGGAATAGATCCAAGGTTTGGAGGCGGAGCTATCTGGGTTGAACGAACAAGTCGTTGTCTTGAAGGTCGAGGAGGTGCGACGGTCGTCACAGCCATCCACGTCTCATACTTCTGCTGATCCAGGTGTGCCGCAAAAGTTGTATGAGATGTGGGTTCATGCCGAGGCTCAACTTGACGTGTATAAGTCTTTGAAGGCCGTCGAGAAAGTTTCTGAAGTAGAACTTGAGGGCATCTGTGTCAAGGCACGTGCGGCCCGTGAAGCTTGTGGTTATGCACCTAGTACGCCTGGTGGGGATGAGGGTGACGACGACGCGGATAGGCTCGCCTATGATCCTTGGTATGATGATGAGTACGCCGATCAGGATAATGTGGCGTGAAGCTGTTATACTTAGTTTTTGTTTTGCTTTGCTATTTTTGTGAGGGCGTCTTTGAGCCCTTTGTAAAAAGTATTGCAATTCGTCAGTTGGAATGGAACAGTTCTCTTTTTGTTATGTAGTTCTTGATTTCTTTTCTTTTTGTTATGTGGGGAAGTTCCTGATTTTTTGATGTGATCGATGTTTGATGCAGTCGAACATTGAATAATTTGAGCGAGGTCGAACATTAAGTAGTTCGAGCGAGGTCGAATGTCGGGTAATTCGAGCAAGGTCAAATGTAAAATAATTCGAGTAAGTCGAATGTCAAAAAATTCGAGTGAGGTTGAATGTAAAATAATTCGAGCAAGTCGAATGTTGAAAAATTCGAGTGAGGTCGAATGTTAAATAATTCGAGCAAGTCGAATGTTGAAAAATTCGAGCTAGGTCAAATGTTAGGTGTAAAAAGACTTGGTGGAGAGTAAAGATGTTGCTTTATTTCATTCACTGGAGAATATTACATGTTTCTGTTTGTTTCATACATATTTTGGAGAAGTTCCCGTGTACCTAATCCCTTCATCGTTCAGCCTGGATAAGTAGTCGGTAGGCGAGGTGATGAACTATACTCGAACTTTGAGACGTCCCCTTCATCGCCTCATTAAAAAGCTCCCCAAGAAAACCCAATTGGGACAAAACCCGGGTGAGGAAAAAGGAGTACGGCTTGGAAGGCGTCTGTTTTTAGAAGTTGAAGTATTTGAGGTGGGCGACGTTCCAATTGTTTTGTGGTAGCTTTCCCTCCATTGTTTCAAATGATCCTTTGTTTGTTGTTGCCGTGATTTTGTATGGCCCATCCCAATTGGTTCCTAGTTTGCCTTCTTTTGACTCTTTGCTCGCCTGTGTTTTGGCCTTGAGTACATAGTCTCCGACTTTGAGTGGTCGTACTTTGGCTTTTTTGTTATAGTACCGCTCTGCTTGCTGTTTTTGGGCTACCATTCTTATGTAAGCCATGTCTCTTCGCTCTTCCGCTTTGTCGAGGTCTTGTTTCCTGTTCTCGTTATTGCTTGGTCCCCTTTCATTGGAGTATCTCAAACCGGGTTCCCCGATCTCGACCGGTATCATGGCATCAGTCCCATAGACTAGTGAATATAGTGTTTCTCCTGTGCCTATTTTCGGCATGGTGAGGTATGCCCACAGTACTTCTGGTTGTAATTCTGGCTATAGTCCCTTAGCGTCCTCAAGCTTTTTCTTCAAGATATTCAATATTATTTTGTTGGAGGATTTGGCCTAGTCATTTCCGGCAAGGTGATATGGCGTGGAGAGTATTCGCTTGATGTGCCATTTTTCGAAAACTTCGGTAGTCTTTCTTCCGGTGAATTGGGGTCCGTTGTCATAGCTGATTTCTTTGGGGATACCGAAGTGGGATATGATGTTTCTCCATATGAATGTGATAACTTCCTGTTCGCGTATTTGGGTGAACGCACCTGCTTCTACCCACTTGGAAAATAGTCAGTTAAAACTAAAAGAAATCGTGTGTTACCTCGTCTTGCTGGAAGGGGCCCAACAATGTCCATTTCCCATTTGATGAACGACTATGTATATGTAACCGAGTGGAGGTGCTCGCCTGCTTGGTGTATCATATGAGCATATTTCTGGCACTACTCGTTCTTTTTGACGTAGTCAGCGACTTATTTCTTCATTGTGGGCCAATAATACCCCGCTCGAATGAGGCACCTGACGAGGGCTCGGTTGCCAGTATGGTCACCACAGTGGACTTTGTGTACCTCCTCGAGGACCCGTCTTGTTTGGTTCGGCCCTAGGCACTTTGACAAGGGGCCTCCAAATGTTCTTTTATATAGGATGTGGTTTATGATGTTGTACCTAGCCGCCTGCATTCGAAGTTTTTTGGCTTCCTTTTTGTCCGATGGGAGTATTCCCTCTTGCAAATATGTTATAATACGTGTGCCTAGTCAAATTTACAGAGTGTACCTCAAGTTGGTCTATTGACGAGTGGAGGAGGGTGACCACATTTTCTTTTGTAATGTTTTTGGTGGCTGCTGCTAACTTGGCGAGGCCATCTACTTCGATGTTTTGTGCTCTAGGTATCTGGTCGAGTCGACATTCATTTAATTTAGGCAGTAGTTTATGAATTTCTGCCTGGTACTTTTTAGCCTATGCTCTTTGATTTGGAAAGTCCCTGTGACTTGATTGACAATGAGTTGTGAGTCGCATCTGAGGACAACTTGTCGTGCTCCATATTTGAGAGCTAGCTTAATTCCTGCAATTACGGCCTCATACTCGGCCTCATTGTTAGTCATATCGGGGCACCGTATGGATTGGCGTATAACTTCGTCTGTTCGGACCTAGTGTATGAGTCCTAGTCCAGACCCTGACGTGTTGGATGCGCCATCGGTGTATAGGAACCATAGGGCGGGTAGTTCGGGGGAGGTACAGGAAGTGCTAGACCTCGGGCATTATTTTGGCAGTGAAATCGGAGACGAAGTCGGCAAGTACCTGCGATTTTATCGTTGTTCGCGGATGATATATTATATTGTGATCGCTCAATTCTATGGCCCACTTAGCCAATCTCCCTGACAGCTCGGGTTTATGTAGGATGCTTCGTAGGGGGAAGGTCATCACCACCGATATAGGGTGGCATTGAAAATAGGGTCCAAGCTTTCGTGAAGCTATAACCAATACTAAGGCCAATTTTTCGAGGAGGGGGTACCTCATTTCGGCATCGACCGGGGTTTCTCTAAAGTAATAGATTGGAGATTGTGTACCTTTATTTTCACGGACCAACACCGCGCTTACCGTGATCTCTGATATGGCCAAATATACCAGGAGGCGTTCGCCAGGTTCTGCTTTGGCGAGTAGCGGTGGCAAGGACAAGTATGCCTTTAGTCCTCTTAAGGCTTCGATGCATTTTGAATTCCATTGGAGCCCGTTGTCCATTTTGAGCACGTTGAAAAATTTCTAGCACCTGTCAAAGGATCGTGAGATGAACCTCGACAGGGTGGCTATACAGCCCGTTAGCTTTTGCATTTGTTTCTTGCTGGGTACTACTTCGAGTATTCCCTCAATGGCTTCGATTTGGTCAGGGTTGACCTCGATGCCTCTTTGTGATACTAGGAAGCCAAGGAACTTGCCCGAAGTTACGCCAAAGGCACATTTTTCGGGGTTCAGTTTCATGCCGTACTGCCTTAGTATACCGAATGCCTCTTTCAGGTGGTCGATGTGATCTTCCTTCTTTTTTGATTTGACCAACATGCCGTCGATGTAAACATCCATTGTTTTGCCGAGTTGATCCTTGAACATCTTGGTGACCAACCTTTGATAAGTTGCCCCTGCGTTCTTTAACCCGAATGACATGACTCTGTAACAGTACGTTCCTTGATTGGTGATGAAAGTGGTCTTTTCCTGGTCCTCCTCCTCCATGAGGATTTGGTTGTAACCTAAGTAGGCATCCAAGAAGCTCAACAACTTGTGTCCTGCTGTTGCGTCGATGAGCTGATCGATATGAGGCAACAGAAAGGAGTCTTTCGGACATGACTTGTTTAGGTCTGTAAAATCCACGCACATCCAACACTTCCCATTTTTCTTTTTCACCATAACTTCATTGGGGACCCATTGGGGGTATTTTTATTCTAGGTTGGAACCGTTTGCGAGTAGCTTATCCACCTCATCACTGACGGCCTCGTTGATTGCGACGTTGAATTTTACTTTTACTTGTCATACTAGAGGGTATAGTGGATCGACGTTCAACTTGTGTGTGGCAACGTCTTTTGGATTATCTGGCATATCTGTATGGTAGAAAGCAAACAAACCAGCGTTGTCAATTAAAAATTTATGAAAATTACCTTGTTCTAAGAGTTTATGCCTGATGTAAGCCTTTTTGTTGTTGTCGTTGTTATCTAGTTGGACGGGATCGAGGTCTTCTACCATTGACCCTACGACTTCCACGATGTCGGAGTCCCTGATGACATTTTTTGGTACGTCGAGTTCGGCCCCCGACTTTGGTAATTGCTATGCTTCTGAGTCTGTTCCTTTTAATTGTTGAGTGTATGCACAATCTTGAGCGATGCGATAGCATTCTTGGGTTGTGCGTTGTTCGCCTCGGATGCTGAATATACCCCAAGGAGTAGGGAACTTGATTACTTGATACAGGCTGGACGGGATGACCCTTATGGTCTGTATCCATGATTGCCCCATGATAGCGTTATAAGCTGTGTCCTGGTTCATGACATGGAACGTCATTTCTAGGGTGACACCCCCGGCCAAAACGGGTAGCGTTATCTCTCTTGAGGTTCTCTCAACTGCATTGTTAAAACCTGTTAGTGTTATACAATGTGGTGCTATCTTGTCCTCGAGTCTCATTTGCGTGAGAACTCGAGGGTGGATAATACATGTGCCGCTTTCATCGTCTACCATTATTCTTTTTACATCAGTATTCGAAATACGTAAAGTAATGACAAGAGCATCGAAGTGAAGAAAAGTCAAACCGTGGGTATCTGAATTATCGAAGATGATACGGTCTTCGAGGTCATCATACCGTTCGTGGGTGATCGATCGTTTCAGTTTATGTGTAGTGGTAAACTTTACGTGGTTAATTGTTGTTTCATCGCCTCCGCTGACGATCATTTGGATGGTCCAGGCAGGGGAGGGTAACTTTGGAGGGCCTTGATATTGTTATCGTCCGCGGCCGAAGTTGGCTCATCACCGGTCGCTCATCAACTCCCTCAGGTGCCCTGGGTTCAGCATGCTCACTACTTCTTGCCGTAGGGCTATGCAATCCTCAATTTTGTGACCCTGCTCCTGGTGAAATTCACAGAGGACGTTCGACTTTCGGGGACTTGGGTCGGACTTGATTTTTTGTGGCCACTTCACCTTTATGCCAAGCTTCTCTAGTGCGTACACTATTTCTGAAGGCAAACACAAATATTGTGAGCAGATAAGAGTGGAGGCATACCTCTTTTCGTTTCGCTGAGTCCTTGTATGTGGCCTGGACAACCCTTATGCATGTCGAGGAGATGGTGGGATGGCTGTTCTGATATAGGGTTGATGCTTGTCTCGGTTGAGGCGTGGTCCTGACTAATCTCTTCGACCGTCATTACGACGATCTTTCCTCGACTCCGTTTGAACTGACGTTAACCGCTAGGTTGGACCGTTAAGGTCATCCTCATCTACTCTCACCTCGGCGCAGTAGGCATTGTGAATTTTTTCCCAAGTGGTGGGAGGGTATTTCATGAGCTTGCTTAATAACTTTCTGGTCACTCTCGACCCATTCCTGTTCAACCCATTTTGGAAAGCTACCACTGGTATCCCTTCTGCTACATTTGGTAAGCTCATTCTTACCCTGTAAAACCGAGCAAGAAAGTCCCTAAGTCCCTCGCCAGGCGATTGTCTAACGGCAAATATATCATTCACCCTGGCCTCCGCCTTCTTAGCCCTGGCCTGGGCCGTGACGAACTTGTCAGCCATTTCTTCGAACATTGATATTGAACGTGTTGGTAATTGTGAGTACCAGGTTAAGGTTCCCCCCATTAGGGTCTCGCCGAACTTCTTTAGTAACACTGATGGTACTTGTTCCTTTGAAAGGTTGTTGCCTTTTACCACTGTGACGTAATGGATGATTTGATCTTCGGGGTCTGTGGTGCCATCGTATATATTCAAATACGATGGTATTTTGAAGGTTTTGGGCATGGCATACGGGGCCGCCTCCTCGCTATATGGTTGTTCGACGAATCAGGCGACATCCCGTTTTGATAGTAGTTTTGGGGCGTTCGGTATCTTATCAACCCTTTCTTGATGTTCCCTCATCTGGTCACGAAGTGCTTTATTCTCGTTTTCCATTTCTTCCATTTTCTTTAGAATGGCTGTAAGTGTGTCATTACCTGCATAAACAATGGTATGAATGTTACCTGTTGGGAGAGCGGGTTATTCACCGGTGGTCGCTATGGTATCTGTTTGCGAGATGTTTCTACTCACCCTTTGAACGGGTTTGTCGAGTATGTTGTTTAGGGTATTTGTCATCCACTCCTCCAGTAATGTTTTCACCGCTGGTGGCGCTTCCTCAGCTGTGGATGTGGAAGCTCCCCTTTCGCGTGAAGCATTTACATTCTCTCCAACTTAAACATATGTCCGTCCTCGAACGTGCTGTGAACTACAACGAAGTTGTCCGAAATCACTGTTTAACACCTCGTGCACCTACCCGTGCTACCATAACTTAGTCGAGCACATTAGCTCGATCAATCTGAAGATATTCTCTTTCCTTCAAGCAAATAAGCTTAGAGCCCAATTCCAGCATCTGGAATTCTCTGCCAGGACCGTTTCCAACATACGATCACCATATCAATCACTGCACGCTGTACCCAAACATGACTGCAAAATTTTTGCTAAATTCACACCTTGCACCACTTTACTCATAGGACCACAATAACACTCTCTGATCAAATTAGTCGAAATTCCACGAATCTGATGCTCTCATTGCACCTCATGGCATATATAGGTCTTGCTCTAACTCTTACAATACCGCCACGACGGAAGAGATGTGTAGAAATTCATAACCAACTGCCGAACTAACAAATCATTGGGTCTATACTCCTGACAAGAACCATCACTTCATTCTGAACCAAATAATGGTCTTAGCTCCCTAATATACTTTATAAAATCAGATTGCACTGATCCTAAATCCAATGACCTCATCTCACCCAGTACGAACTGCTCAGGCGATAAGCCACCTCAGACACGATCAAAAGTCTCATATGATGCCACAATGTGCCAATAGGCTACCAATTCGAATGCGATACAAAAGGAAAACGAACTCTGAGAAGGAAATCCAATTACCCCGCTCGCGAATCATACATGCGACGCGGTCAACATAATTGAACAGACACCCCGCTCGTGAATCATACATGTGACGCGGGAACACAACTAATATGAGATTTCCTCAGAAAAATAGGAAACAAAACACATAAAAATAGATATGGGGAACTGTACTCAATATCACACTATTGCGGCGCGGAACTCGATCCAAACAACATACCTATGGCGGCGTGCCACCCGATCCACACATAAAATTTACATAAGGAGATACACACCGAGCTAGATTGCTCATTACATCAAAATACTGAATGTCAGTCACCATCACGTCAAATGCATACTACCATCCCTAGGGAGACATATAGAGTTATAAGCTACAAACTCAAGCACAACTGAAGTGCGATATACGATCTGAATCTCAAGAGCCATTCTGCTCATATAACATCATCTCTACGCAGAACCTCAACACATAAGAAATTCACCAAGCCGTCTCACGACTCACACGGTGCAATACATCATTACATGAAATAGTTGATGACGAAATAACACCCCGACTACTCTTCCATAAGGAGCACATTGCTGAAATGAATACATCTGGCCTGATATAGAGCCCATATTCACATTTAAATCCATCCACAGACCTCAAGCTGATTCTGATCGCACTGAACTAAGCTAATAACCTTTCAAAGGTCCACAATAACTCCACTTTTCTCATAACACACAGTAACAACCATCATAACCGTAGTAATCCTCCACAGTCCACAACCCAATAGACCGAGTGCCCTCCAGGCATCAGTTCTCAATTTAACGTCATCATCATAATCTTCATACTTGGTTTAACTCTTCAATCAATCAAGTGACTACATGCCACACTTATACAACCTTCCAGTGGGGCATGCTCCCACAACCTTCTGTAACAGATAACAGGTCTGTACATCCAAACCACTGGCCGCACTAACGCTAAAAAGCGATCAAGAATCCTTAACCAGGATGCAAAGCCTTTTTCACAAACACCGATCTCAGGTGACGCTGAAGACAATACCAACTTACCTTAAACATCGAAACTCCTTTCCTACTCATCCGAGCTCGTGACATCCTTGTCAATACCGAACTGCAACCTTGATCCTCACTTCAAATTCCATACCACTCACTGCACCCAACATGCCAATATACGATAGAACACGTTTCTCATCATAACTTCGGAACCACTAATAGATTAACACTTCATCATAAAAAAAACTTTTCACTTAACTCACTTCAAGAGAACCATAGCAAAACACAGGTGAATTCTCATAACCGTGGAATATGCAAATCTCTAAGTAATGGTCTAAGCTACCATAGCCCTTCCGGTATCCGCCTACACATAACAGGCCATAACAGTAGAATACTTCCAAATAACATCAATTACGGCGGCCGACCGGCCTCACACGTACCGTCACGAATCACTTGCATAACTCGGTCACACTGAAAGAACTAATCACTACCACCAATATGCCAATTAAACTATGGCTAACCAATCTATCTTCTTCCAATTTATCCTTGATTGCCTTAGAAATAATAATAACTCAATTCAACATATAACACGCTCTATCCGCACTCACCTCGAGTGACCTTGAATCACGAGACCATGTTGTCTCAAATCCCATGAACTATTTCATATTTCCCAAATGCTACACTACAAGTCAAAACATCGTAGAACATTCTGGGCCTCTTCTTATAAGCTGCTACAAAGCTTGATTCTTAACTGTACCTATAAACTCGAAATCATTAGGCACCACGCTTTAACTTTTAAATTCACTAGGACCGCTGATGAGAGCCACCCGCTCTGACTTGGCCCAAAATATAATCAACTCCATGAATCTCCTAGCACATGAATACCCTCATGACGAAGCACCCGACAGAATCACTTCCCTGGAACCCCGTATCTATACAAGGCATAAATCTTGAATCCTTCCCCAAGTCTGAACATGAGCCGATAAGGCCAACCATAACACACTTTTAATAATTCCTTTGCTCAAATTACCACTTATGTTCTTTTCTCGTAGCTAAAATAACCCATCAATGTGCTAATAACCAGAAACCTCGCAAGTAGTTAACCATGCAACCCAATCATAGGTGGTGGGACTCTCCCACTTAGCTTGAAGCCACTATTACATTCCTCTGGAATTCACCAAGATTCCTTATCTCTTATTGACATGACCTCGCGCAATTAAACTGCCAGATCCCTTGAAATCCTTCCATTAGCACTTCATGAACACCCTGAATTTCCATCGACATTCACATATTCGACCTCTTACCGGAATGGTTGGTAAAATCCTCCGTAGAAGCTTTGCTAACCATGCGACCGCTAGCCTGCTCACAGGGAATCATACATGAGACTCAGGTACACATAGAAATACATGCTCAAACAACCAATTAAGAATTTATCGGGGAACATTTATCCAAATAAAAGCCAATTCTCTTTTAACGATTTAAGAAAATGAAGTTTAATACTTTTAGAAATTCATTTACCAATTCGATAGGATTTAAGAAATTCAACTGTCAATAAGATTACAGATATTCCAAGTATAGCCTGCTTTTGGGTCCTAGACTACCCGGACTTGCACATATTAGTAGCTACGCACGGACTCTCATAACTGACGGCCTCGTTGATTACGATGTTGAATTTTCTTTTTACTTGTCATACTGGAGGGTATAGTGGATCGACATTCAACTTGTGTGTGGCAACGTCTTTTGGATTACCTGGCATATCTGTATGGTAGAAAGCAAACAAACCAGCGTTGTCAATTAAAAATTTATGAAAATTACCTTATTCTGAGTGTTTATGCCCGATGTAAGTCTTTTTGTTGTTGTCGTTGTTATCTAGTTGGACGGGATCAAGGTCTTCTACCATTGACCCTACGACTTCCACGATGTCAGAGTCCCTGATGACATTTTTTGGTACGTCGAGTTCGGCCCCCTGCTTTGGTAATTGCTATGCTTCTGAGTCTGTTCCTTTTAACTGTTGAGTGTATGCACAATCTTGAGCGATGCGATATCATTCTTGGGTTATGCGTTGTTAGCCTCGAATGCTGAATATTCCCCAAGGAGTAGGGAACTTGATTACTTGATATAGGCTAGACGGGATGACCCTCATGGTGTGTATCCATGATCGCCCCATGATGGCGTTATAAGCTATGTCCTGGTTCATGACATGGAATGTCATTTCTAGGGTGACACCCCCGGCTAAAATGGGTAGCGTTATCTCTCTTGAGGTTCTCTCAACTGCATTGTTAAAACCTGTTAGTGTTATGCAACGTGGTGCTATCTTGTCCTCGAGTCTCATTTGCGTGAGAACTCGAGGGTGGATAATACATGTGCCGCTTTCATCGTCTACCATTATTCTTTTTACATCAGTATTCGAAATACATAAAGTAATGACAAGGGCATCGAAGTGAACAAAAGTCAAACCATGGGTATCTGACTTATCAAAGATGATACTGTCTTCGAGGTCATCATACCGTTCGTGGGTGATCGATCGTTTCAGTTTATGTGTAGTGGTAAACTTTACGTGGTTAATTGTTGCTTCATCGCCTCCGCTGACAATCATTTGGATTGTGCAGGCAGGAGAGGGTAGCTTTGGAGGGCCTTGGTATTGTTATCGTCCGCGGCCGAAGTTGGCTCATCACCGGTTGCTCATCAACTCCCTCAGGGCCCTTGGTTCAGTATGCTCACTACTTCTTGCCGTAGGGCTATGAAGTCCTCGATTTTGTGACCCTGATCCTGGTGAAATTCACAGAGGATGTTCGACTTTCGGGGACTTGGGTCGGACTTCATTTTTTGTGGCCACTTCACCTTTATGCCAAGCTTCTCTAGTGCGTACACTATTTCTGTAGGGCAAACACATATATTGTGAGCAGATAAGAGTGGAGGCATACCTCTTTCGTTTCGCTGAGTCCCTGTATATGGCCTGGACGACCCTTATGCATGTCGAGGAGATGGTGGGATGGTTGTTCTGATATAGGGTTGATGCTTGTCTCGGTTGAGGCGTGGTCCTGACTAATCTCTTCGACCGTCATTACGACGATCTTTCCTCGACTCCGTTTGAACTGACGTTAACCGCTAGGTTGGACCGTTAAGGTCATCCTCATCTACTCTCACCTCGGCGCAGTAGGCGTTGTGAATTTTTTCCCAAGTGGTGGTAGGGTATTTCATGAGCTTGCTTAATAACTTTCTGGTCACTCTCGACCCATTCATGTTCAACCCATTTTGGAAAGCTACCACTGTCATCCCTTCTGCTACATTTGGTAAGCTCATTCTT
Organism: Nicotiana sylvestris; assembly: GCF_000393655.2. NCBI lineage: Eukaryota > Viridiplantae > Streptophyta > Magnoliopsida > Solanales > Solanaceae > Nicotiana > Nicotiana sylvestris. The sequence goes on from NC_091059.1 coordinate 153,376,261, forward strand.
ACCTTGTAAAACCGAGCAAAAAAGTCCCTAAGTCCCTCGCCAGGCGATTGTCTAACGGCAAATATATCATTCACCCTGGCCTCCGCCTTCTTAGCCCCGGCCTGGGCCGTGACGAACTTGTCGGCCATTTCTTCGAACATTGATATTGAACGTATAGTAATTGCGAGTACCAGTTTAAGGTTCCCCCCGTTAGGGTCTCGCCGAACTTCTTCAGTAACACTGATGGTACTTGTTCCTTTGAAAGGTCATTGCCTTTTACCACTATGACGTAATGGATGATGTGATCTTCGGGGTCTGTGGTGCCGTCGTATATATTCAAATACGATGGTATTTTGAAGGTTTTGGGCATGGCATACGGGGCCGCCTCCTCGCTATACGGTTGTTCGGCGAATCAGCCGACATCCCGTTTTGATAGTAGTTTTGGGGCGTTCGGTATCTTGTCAACCCTTTCTTGATGTTCCCTCATCTGGTTGCGAAGTGCTTTATTCTCGTTTTCCATTTCTTCCATTTTCTTTAGAATGGCTGTAAGTGCGTCATTACCTGCATCAACAACGGTATGAATGTTACCTATTGGGAGAGCGGGTTGTTCACCGGTGGTCGCTATGGTATCTGCTTGCGCGATGTTTCTACTCACCCTTTGAACGGGTTTGTCGAGTATTTTGTTTAGGGTATTTGTCATCCACTCCTCCAGTAATTTTTTCACCGCTGGTGGCGCTTCCTCAGTTGTGGATGTGGAAGCTCCCCTTTCGCGTGATGCAGTTACACTTCCGTGAGGGGGATGTGAATCACTCCGCCTGGGTGTAGCACTTGGTGTCTCATTCTCATCGTCTTCTCTGTCATCCTCGTTGATGGTATTTAAGATGTTGGTAGTGACACCCATTATTGCTTTCTATCTTTCATCTCCTTTTCCTGCTATTGTTAGTTCGTGCAACGAGGTAAAGATGGCTGTCCTTTTTTTATGATCTAGAAGAAACTAAATTTTTAACTAAAAACTTCCCACAGACGTCGCCAAATTGTTTGACCAAAAAGTGCCAAGCTTTTTGCTAAACTAATTAATGATAAAATAGAGGATGAATCTTAGTTAAATATAATAAATTCTAGATCAACTATTATAGGATATTGGTAAGATGAACTGCGTTTGAGAGCATTAAATAGCAGATTTTTATTTAGTGATTATCAATACATATTATAACATGAACATGCAATAAATGTAGATAATGACAATAAATGAAATAAGAAAGAATCTATCCCCTAATTATTATATGATTTGGATGGTTCTTTCTTCTGTCAGCGACGTGGAAAGATGAGAAGTGGAGATGGATAAGAAATCTTTGGATCTTGTGAACAAAGGTTAAACAACCTCTGCTTGAATAAGATAATTAGTGAACAAGACAACTTTTGTATATCCCTTCGGGTCAACCTTTTATAATGTACTCTTATAATGTACTCAACATCACACTATTGCGGCGCGCAACTCGATCCAAACAACATACCTATGGCGGCGTGCCACCCGATCCACACATAAAATTTACATAAGGAGATACACACCGAGCTAGATTGCTCATTACATCAAAATACTGAATGTCAGTCACCATCACGTCAAATTCATACTACCATCCCTAGGGAGACATATAGAGCTATAAGCTACAAACTCAAGCACAACTGAAGTGCGATATACGATCTGAATCTCAAGAGCCATTCTGCTCATATAACATCATCTCTACGCAGAACCTCAACACATAAGAAATTCACCAAGTCGTCTCACGACTCACACGGTGCAATACATCATTACATGAAATAGTTGATGACGAAATAACACCCCGACTACTCTTCCATAAGGAGCACATTGCTGAAATGAATACATCTGGCCTGATATAGAGCCCATATTCACATTTAAATCCATCCACAGACCTCAAGCTGATTCTGATCGCACTGAACTAAGCTAATAACCTTTCAAAGGTCCACAATAACTCCACTTTTCTCATAACACACAGTAACAACCATCATAACCGTAGTAATCCTCCACAGTCCACAACCCAATAGACCGAGTGCCCTCCAGGCATCAGTTCTCAATTTAACGTCATCATCATAATCTTCATACTTGGTTTAACTCTTCAATCAATCAAGTGACTACATGCCACACTTATACAACCTTCCAGTGGGGCATGCTCCCACAACCTTCCGTAACAGATAACAGGTCTGTACATCCAAACCACTGGCCGCACTAACGCTAAAAAGCGATCAAGAATCCTTAACCAGGATGCAAAGCCTTTTTCACAAACACCGATCTCAGGTGACGCTGAAGACAATACCAACTTACCTTAAACATCGAAACTCCTTTCCTACTCATCCGAGCTCGTGACATCCTTGTCAATACCGAACTGCAACCTTGATCCTCACTTCAAATTCCATACCACTCACTGCACCCAACATGCCAATATACGATAGAACACGTTTCTCATCATAACTTCGGAACCACTAATAGATTAACACTTCATCATAAAAAAAACTTTTCACTTAACTCACTTCAAGAGAACCATAGCAAAACACAGGTGAATTCTCATAACCGTGGAATATGCAAATCTCTAAGTAATGGTCTAAGCTACCATAGCCCTTCCGGTATCCGCCTACACATAACAGGCCATAACAGTAGAATACTTCCAAATAACATCAATTACGGCGGCCGACCGGCCTCACACGTACCGTCACGAATCACTTGCATAACTCGGTCACACTGAAAGAACTGATCACTACCACCAATATGCCAATTAAACTATGGCTAACCAATCTATCTTCTTCCAATTTATCCTTGATTGCCTTAGAAATAATAATAACTCAATTCAACATATAACACGCTCTATCCGCACTCACCTCGAGTGACCTTGAATCACGAGACCATGTTGTCTCAAATCCCATGAACTATTTCATATTTCCCAAATGCTACACTACAAGTCAAAACATCGTAGAACATTCTGGGCCTCTTCTTATAAGCTGCTACAAAGCTTGATTCTTAACTGTACCTATAAACTCGAAATCATTAGGCACCACGCTTTAACTTTTAAATTCACTAGGACCGCTGATGAGAGCCACCCGCTCTGACTTGGCCCCAAATATAATCAACTCCATGAATCTCCTAGCACATGAATACCCTCATGACGAAGCACCCGACAGAATCACTTCCCTGGAACCCCGTATCTATACAAGGCATAAATCTTGAATCCTTCCCCAAGTCTGAACATGAGCCGATAAGGCCAACCATAACACACTTTTAATAATTCCTTTGCTCAAATTACCACTTATGTTCTTTTCTCGTAGCTAAAATAACCCATCAATGTGCTAATAACCAGAAACCTCGCAAGTAGTTAACCATGCAACCCAATCATAGGTGGTGGGACTCTCCCACTTAGCTTGAAGCCACTATTACATTCCTCTGGAATTCACCAAGATTCCTTATCTCTTATTGACATGACCTCGCGCAATTAAACTGCCAGATCCCTTGAAATCCTTCCATTAGCACTTCATGAACACCCTGAATTTCCATCGACATTCACATATTCGACCTCTTACCGGAATGGTTGGTAAAATCCTCCGTAGAAGCTTTGCTAACCATGCGACCGCTAGCCTGCTCACAGGGAATCATACATGCGACTCAGGTACACATAGAAATACATGCTCAAACAGCCAATTAAGAATTTATCGGGGAACATTTATCCAAATAAAAGCCAATTCTCTTTTAACGATTTAAGAAAATGAAGTTTAATACTTTTAGAAATTCATTTACCAATTCGATAGGATTTAAGAAATTCAACTGTCAATAAGATTACAGATATTCCAAGTATAGCCTGCTTTTGGGTCCTAGACTACCCGGACTTGCACATATTAGTAGCTACGCACGGACTCTCATAACTGACGGCCTCGTTGATTACGATGTTGAATTTTCTTTTTACTTGTCATACTGGAGGGTATAGTGGATCGACATTCAACTTGTATGTGGCAACGTCTTTTGGATTACCTGGCATATCTGTATGGTAGAAAGCAAACAAACCAGCGTTGTCAATTAAAAATTTATGAAAATTACCTTATTCTGAGAGTTTATGCCCGATGTAAGTCTTTTTGTTGTTGTCGTTGTTATCTAGTTGGACGGGATCAAGGTCTTTTACCATTGACCCTACGACTTCCACGATGTCAGAGTCCCTGATGACATTTTTTGGTACGTCGAGTTCGGCCCCCTGCTTTGGTAATTGCTATGCTTCTGAGTCTGTTCCTTTTAACTGTTGAGTGTATGCACAATCTTGAGCGATGCGATATCATTCTTGGGTTATGCGTTGTTAGCCTCGAATGCTGAATATTCCCCAAGGAGTAGGGAACTTGATTACTTGATATAGGCTAGACGGGATGACCCTCATGGTGTGTATCCAAGATCGCCCCATGATGGCGTTATAAGCTATGTCCTGGTTCATGACATGGAATGTCATTTCTAGGGTGACACCCCCGGCCAAAATGGGTAGCGTTATCTCTCTTGAGGTTCTCTCAACTGCATTGTTAAAACCTGTTAGTGTTATGCAACGTGGTGCTATCTTGTCCTCGAGTCTCATTTGCATGAGAACTCGAGGGTGGATAATACATGTGCCGCTTTCATCGTCTACCATTATTCTTTTTACATCAGTATTCGAAATACATAAAGTAATAACAAGGGCATCGAAGTGAACAAAAGTCAAACCATGGGTATCTGACTTATCAAAGATGATACTGTCTTCGAGGTCATCATACCGTTCGTGGGTGATCGATCGTTTCAGTTTATGTGTAGTGGTAAACTTTACGTGGTTAATTGCTGCTTCATCGCCTCCGCTGACAATCATTTGGATTGTGCAGGCAGGAGAGGGTAGCTTTGGAGGGCCTTGGTATTGTTATCGTCCGCGGCCGAAGTTGGCTCATCACCGGTTGCTCATCAACTCCCTCAGGGCCCTTGGTTCAGCATGCTCACTACTTCTTGCCGTAGGGCTATGAAGTCCTCAATTTTGTGACCCTGATCCTGGTGAAATTCACAGAGGATGTTCGACTTTCGGGGACTTGGGTCGGACTTCATTTTTTGTGGCCACTTCACCTTTATGCCAAGCTTCTCTAGTGCGTACACTATTTCTGTAGGGCAAACACAAATATTGTGAGCAGATAAGAGTGGAGGCATACCTCTTTCATTTCGCTGAGTCCCTGTATGTGGCCTGGACGACCCTTATGCATGTCGAGGAGATGGTGGGATGGTTGTTCTGATATAGGGTTGATGCTTGTCTTGGTTGAGGCGTGGTCCTGACTAATCTCTTCGACCGTCATTACGCCGATCTTTCCTCGACTCCGTTTGAACTGACGTTAACCGCTAGGTTGGACCGTTAAGGTCATCCTCATCTACTCTCACCTCGGCGCAGTAGGCGTTGTGAATTTTTTCCCAAGTGGTGGGAGGGTATTTCATGAGCTTGCTTAATAACTTTCTGGTCACTCTCGACCCATTCATGTTCAACCCATTTTGGAAAGCTACCACTGTCATCCCTTCTGCTACATTTGGTAAGCTCATTCTTACCCTGTAAAACCGAGCAAAAAAGTCCCTAAGTCCCTCGCCAGGCGATTGTCTAACGGCAAATATATCATTCACCCTGGCCTCCGCCTTCTTAGCCCCGGCCTGGGCCGTGACGAACTTGTCGGCCATTTCTTCAAACATTGATATTGAACGTATGGTAATTGCGAGTACCAGTTTAAGGTTCCCCCCGTTAGGGTCTCGCCGAACTTCTTCAGTAACACTGATGGTACTTGTTCCTTTGAAAGGTCATTGCTTTTTACCACTATGACGTAATGGATGATGTGATCTTCGGGGTCTGTGGTGCCGTCGTATATATTCAAATACGATGGTATTTTGAAGGTTTTGGGCATGGCATACGGGGCCGCCTCCTCGCTATACGGTTGTTCGGCGAATCAGCCGACATCCCGTGTTGATAGTAGTTTTGGGGCGTTCGGTATCTTGTCAACCCTTTCTTGATGTTCCCTCATCTGGTTGCGAAGTGCTTTATTCTCGTTTTCCATTTCTTCCATTTTCTTTAGAATGGCTGTAAGTGCGTCATTACCTGCATCAACAACGGTATGAATGTTACCTATTGGGAGAGCGGGTTGTTCACCGGTGGTCGCTATGGTATCTGCTTGCGCGATGTTTCTACTCACCCTTTGAACGGGTTTGTCGAGTATTTTGTTTAGGGTATTTGTCATCCACTCCTCCAGTAATTTTTTCACCGCTGGTGGCGCTTCCTCAGTTGTGGATGTGGAAGCTCCCCTTTCGCGTGATGCAGTTACACTTCCGTGAGGGGGATGTGAATCACTCCGCCTGGGTGTAGCACTTGGTGTCTCATTCTCATCGTCTTCTCTGTCATCCTCGTTGATGGTATTTAAGATGTTGGTAGTGACACCCATTATTGCTTTCTATCTTTCATCTCCTTTTCCTGCTATTGTTAGTTCGTGCAAACGAGGTAAAGATGGCTGTCCTTTTTTTATGATCTAGAAGAAACTAAATTTTTAACTAAAAACTTCCCACAGACGTCGCCAAATTGTTTGACCAAAAAGTGCCAAGCTTTTTGCTAAACTAATTAATGATAAAATAGAGGATGAATCTTAGTTAAATATAATAAATTCTAGATCAACTATTATAGGATATTGGTAAGATGAACTGCGTTTGAGAGCATTAAATAGCAGATTTTTATTTAGTGATTATCAATACATATTATAACATGAACATGCAATAAATGTAGATAATGACAATAAATGAAATAAGAAAGAATCTATCCCCTAATTATTATATGATTTGGATGGTTCTTTCTTCTGTCAGCGACGTGGAAAGATGAGAAGTGGAAATGGATAAGAAATCTTTGGATCTTATGAACAAAGGTTAAACAACCTCTGCTTGAATAAGATAATTAGTGAACAAGACAACTTTTGTATATCCCTTCGGGTCAACCTTTTATAATGTACTCTTATTGAAAAGTGAAGATTCCCTTTGCTCTCTATCTCTTTCTATTTATAAGGGATATTTCCAAGAAATCATAAAATGTACAAAATAAGGAATATCCAAAGGAATATTCCTTGTGTCCACTTTTGAACCTATCATGCCGTTATTTCTTTACCCCGATAGCAGTTCTTGACATCAGTCATCTCGAAGACGGCTTCTTGTTATTACGCCGTGGTCGACCCCGTCCTCGATCATGTTTATCTATCGTTACCAAGTCGCCAAATTTAGACCAATACAGTTATCGAAAAAAAATGAGGTGCGTCCCATTTTTTGTCCCTTTTTATGTGTATGTCCCATAATCGTAATTTAACAAATTATTACAAAGTATTTACATTTTCCTATAATTTTTAAATATTTAGCAAGAACACTTTCTTGCAGCTGATCAGTGATTAACTGATAAAATCTAAATTTCCAAAAATTGATTAGAAATTCTCCAACGGGCTATTAATGCAAAAAAGAAACAGAAAAAACTAACTTGAATATAGTAATATACGGATTATTACGGACTAACAATTTGTTTGGATAGTTGTTACATATCGTTTCATAATGTATCGTATCGTACTGTACTGTACTGTATTGTTTGCTGAATGCAACGTTTGGATGGATTATGTCGTTTTGCCGTCGTTTCATGGTATCATACATCAGTAATATGATGAATAAACTTGCAATATTACAAAGAAAAATTATGATACAGTATATAAAAAGATAGGGTAAATGATAAAATAAAATTATTTAATAATAATGAAGGGTGAGATTGAGAGAAAAACACAAGGAAACGTCGCGACCACATCAAATCGGTCGTTACGTAAAGTGGCACATTTCATCATTACGTAACGACAGATTTAACGATACAATACAATATAATTTAAATAACAATCAAAACAAACATTATAGTTAAAGTAACAATACAATACAATACAATACCATAAAGTAACAACTATCCAAACAAGCTGTAATGATAATTGAAAAAAGGAGGAAAAAAGAATAGACCCCTGACTTCTGTATACGTAGAGTCTGTTTTTCTCTCTCTAAAGCCGGGCAGTCTCGGCGCTCTACGCAATCTCTCTCTCTCTCCTCCGCTTGCTTCAAAGTCTGAGTTTTCATCTCTTCGTTGCTAATCCCTATATTTTGAATTTTGATCTTTCAAGTAAGTTTAATCTTTAGGTTTATTATCTCCAACTTCATTTGTTCTTCTATCAACGTAATTCTCATTTGTCAATTTCATACCCAATTCAGTTCAATCGCTTATTTATTCCAATTAGCAGTTGTTTGAATTTTAGTCTTACTATTTATCAATCATTTTCTTTCTATTTTACTTATGTTAATGCCTATGTTAAGATCTGCACCTAAACTGTTATTCTGCTGTGAGTCTATATTATCTATTTAATACTCGTTCAGGTCCATGATTTTTCATTTTTTTTTCCTGTTGTGATCCAACCGCACAAGTAGTTGTCTTCTTGAATATTCTGATTTCTTTTCTATTGAAGTCTTTGTGTTATTGTTATGCTCCTGCATATTATGTTCTATGGTAATGAAGCTGTAGAATAACTTATAATGTACATTTTTCTTTTACGGTGATGTCCGGGGCCGTTTGCGCTCACCTCGACTATTCCACCGGTACCGGATAATTCTGTCCATCAAGGCTTAGGTAGATGGAAAGAAATCACCTAGTGTTTTAGGCATAGGTATTTGCATAACTTGCGGTAGTTCCATCTTTATTGGGTATGTTGTTTGAAATTTTTACATGTATGCCAGGTGTATATGCACCCATATAGTGCCGCAAGCAGAAGAGCTTATCTTTAGCAGATAATTGCTCTCGTCTATATTCTTTAAGAGTTTTCATGTGCCGTCTGAAGTCGCCTATGGTTGAGAGAAGATGAGCTGATATTTGGTTGGGGTGCATAAAATGGATTTTCAGAATAATCCACAGGGTGAATATGGAAGGTTTGAACAGATACTTGCTCAGTTTCTTCTAAAAACCTTGCATATTGTTTTGGACTGTAGAGTTCCTTCGATCCGACCTTATGGTCATAGTGGAGAGGTGAAAAAGAGTGACAAGTGGTTCAATTTGGTGTTGGGAGATCGCCCTGCTGTTCTTGAAAATTTAAATTTTTGGCACAGAAATTTGATGGAACCAATGATAATAGACATAATACTTGTTCAAGAGAAACCTAGTTCTTTGTCAGAGCATAGTTCCGGTACAGCATTCGCAGGGGCGTATACAGAAACCATCATAGAGAGGTGGGTTGTACAATATGAGTATTTGAGGACAATGGTTCCTCAAGTTGGTGAATCTTCTTACAAGAAAACATACAAGAAATCAATTATACTGCTCCGCTCCCTTTATTCAATGATGAGGCTCCTTCCTGCATTCAAGGCCTTCAGGAAACTTTCATCAACTCAGAGTTGTGACTTTGATATCATTTACAAGGTCTCTTCATTTAGTGCTCCATTCTCCAGGGTAGAGGAGGAGTTGATGAAGCATTATACTTTTACTCCAGTTGATGCCCAGCAGGGCCGTTTTTCTATATCTGTGTCATATCGTGAAAATCTGTCCGACTTTAACCTGGAGATTGCAGCATCCTTTCCGCCTGAGATCATCACAGATTATGTAGGCAGTCCTCTTACTGACCCAATGAGGTCATTTCCTTCTTCCTCATCTGATAAGGATGTCCGCCCTACATCATTTCCGTCGAGAGGGGCACAGTCATCTTCTTCATCACCTTTCCAGCGGCCGCACAGTTGGACAAGTGGTTTCCTCATGTCACCTTCTTTACCTCGGACCCAGCCATATGTAGGATCTCCACCTTTGTACCGCACACCACATGAGCTTTCATCTTCACCTGGTGATGTATATGGGCAGAGGGTTTCACCTAACAACAGATTGCCTATACACCACAAAGCGACGAGCTTTGATGAGTACCAGCTTTCACCTCCATTTTCACCATCTCCATCCCCATCTCCACCCACATATTTGTCAGGAGCAAATCCTGGGCAGAGTCGTTTGCGTTCAGGAACTGGCCCTGTCAGTATCCCTCATCCAATGATGGGTACAAGTTCCAGATACCTATCTCCTAATTTGTCTGATCCTAACAGGCATTCTCTCCCTCCAATGTCTCCCAGAAGCACAAAGCAGGATTCATCATCCAATGATTCCCCTTCTGGAATCAGGTCATTCCGGAAAATGGATCCACTAAGGACTCTAGAGTCTAATATCAGCACTATGAGTCCTGGACAAAAGGTGAGGAATTTCTAGTCAGCGGAAATAGCTGTTTTTCTTGATTTTAGGTGTGTTTTTGCACTTTGTTGTTCATACTTTTATTCCAAACATTGTACTTTTCAGAATCCTGCCAACTTTTGTTTGTAATCTTCCTTTTCAGATTTCTAGAGATGCTAGAGATGATTCAGGGCGGTTCTCGGGTTTGCTATCTTCAAGTGGTTCGCCACGTATATTTTCTAGAAGTTCTAGCAGACTGTCTTTTCAAGATGACTTGGATGTCTTTGATTTTTCCTGTCCTTTTATTGTTGATGATGTCGATACTTCCGATTCGCAAGTCAGGTAACTTTACTGCTCTTCTGTATTTTTGGAGTATTCTTCTTGGTAACTGAAAATCTTTACATTCATATTGCACAAAGTTCCTCTTGCAGCCTTGTGGAAAGTGCATCTGTGTTTTAATGTTTACCTCTCCCGGAGCCAATGCATTGGCTTTGTAGCTATTGTTAACAGGTTGGACATTGTTTAGAAAATGGCTGCTGGTGAGACATAAAGTTGAGCATTTTATGTAACTGATTTGGGAAATATAAGGTTTATATATTGAAGGGTCCACCTAGCTGTGATAGCTCAAGGGAGACGTGTGTAGCAAAGTTTCTTGAAGAGAACCATGAGGTCGCAGGTTCAAATCCCGACAAAGGCAAAACACTCTAGGTGATGTCTTCCCGTTTGCGTAGGCCATGTTGGACAGAACTGGTAAGACATAAAGTTGAGCATTTCTTCCCGGTACCTGTGTTGGTGGGAGGTAGCAGGTACCTGGTGGAATAGTCGAGATACGCGCAATCTGGCTTGGACACCACCATCATAACAAAAAATAAAATAATTATTGAAGTTACTTTTTGCCTTTAATTTTTTAAATGCAAAAAAAAAAAAAAGATTTAGGGAAAATGTCCAAGAATCTTCTCTTTACTGTATAAAGGATTTATGAATAAGCTGCTGGAAAATCCAAGGTTATAAGCTCTTCATTTGTGAGCAAGTTAAAGGAGATTCAGGTCCCTCAAAATTGTGTTCAACATCGTTGTAATAATTGTCCTCCCCAAGATGAGAAAGTGGTGCTTAGTCATCTCAAAAAGAAGAAGAGATCTTGAGAATTCACATTTTGATTGTACCGATGAGCTCTTGGGAGTTTAATAATGCACGCATGTTCTAAAATGGGGATGGGTGCTTAATTATAGGCCGTTTAAGTATAGGCCGTTTAAGCATAGGCATGGAACTTCCCTAATTGATCCTAATTATATACACAATATTCCCTAATCTTCCTAATTGATAAAATATTCTATCTAATTAGTTTATCCTAACAGCCCTGCCAACAAGTAAGTTGGAGCAGGCATATTGTGTGAACCTAGATATTTGCTGGTTTATCCTAATAGTTGCCTTGAATATTATACCTTGTATCTGATGAATGGCTTCCACAACTTGTGGTATTTTGATATGCTGGACTTTGAGATTACACGAGTCTTTCCAATCGGTTTAACTGTCTTTATTCCAAGTTGTTAATTTTCCCTTACGCAACTTGCTTGGCTCTTCATCATCTTTTCAATTGTTCTCTGTTTTCAATTGTTCTTTTTCTTGTTTATATGCATTTGGTCAGAGGTTCAGATTTGGGAGTGGGTTGTCCACCAGGGAACCAAGAACCACACATTTAATACTCATATGACTTGAAGAGTACATATTTTATGCTTGTAGGAGTTAAAGAGTACAGTTTAAAACTCGTAGGATTAAAGAGTGGAAGGCTGCATATGCAAAACCACCTCTGAGTACACAAATGAAGTTTTCTGCATTAGAGTTGGTTGGTGTGTGTTGGATGGAATGGAAATGGCAATTCACCTTCTGGATTGGCAGGGCTTGAGATCCATTTTGAATGTGATTGGTTTTAAACAATTATTATGTGCGTTATATCCCTGGGTCCGATATTGAATAAAAATGAACCTTTCAGTAATTGCCGACAGACAGCAGCCACTGTGTTTGTCATAGTTTTTGTGTCTTCAATGCTATCATGCCATTAGATTTCAACTCAACTGTTATTTAATCTGTTATGCAGTGAGAACCTTGATGGGAGAAAAGGTTCGGAAGTCTCTTCTCAAGCATCTGCAACAACCAGAAAATCTCAAGATGCCGCTGTAGGTGCCCTTGTTCACATGCTGAGAACTGCTCCTCCTCTGCGCCAAGATTCTAGCTGTTATACCTCACATAGCGTAAAGACTGAACAGGAGGGAGAACTTGGAACTGCATCTGGATTTTTTATCAATAGAAAGGCATCAGATGCTCTTGAGGAGCTCAAAACTTACAAAGATTTGAAAGATCTACTACTGTCCAAGAGTGCAACCCGTTCAGTCAGTGAGGGTGGAACTTAACCTGACGTATCCCACGCACAAAAGTTAGCTCACAGTGGACGAAGATAGTTGATATTTGCCCCTTGTGTTCATGAACAAACTTTTCTATGGGAAACTCCATTGTCTCAGAAGTTTGGAGGGCTAACAGATTCTGTACATAAGGTGCTGATGAAATAGCAAACATAGTTGAAACAGTTGACTGATTTTGACACACATTTTAAGAACATTGATGGATGTGAAATATCAACAAAAAGAAAAAAAAAGAAAGAACATTGTTGGATGTGAAAAACAAAAAGAGAAAAAGTAGCGTTCTTTCAAGTCAACATACCGACTATGACTCGGTATTGACACTTAGTGGGCGTTTGCACATAAGAATTGTGAAATTTCGGAAAAAAGTGAAAAAAATTCTAAGTGAAAATGGTATTTGAAAATTAGAGTTGTATTTGGACGTGAATACAATTTGAAGTTTTTGAATTTTTGCGAGTTATTTGAAGTGAAAATTTTGAAAAATAGCTTTTTGGAGTTTTTAAATTTTTTTGATAAATTTCGAAATTTAACCTCAAGTTAAATTTGAAATTTTCATGGCCAAACACTCATTCCTAGAAAATGATTTTTTTTATGGGCAAACGGGCCCTAGTAAATTAGTTCAATAAATGGTCGTTTGATATGAGGTATAAGAAGATATATTGCTGGTATAAAAATTTAATACCATCTTAATACTTCGTTTGGTTAGCAAATCAGGTATAAGTTATCCCAGGATTAAAATTAACACCAGAATGGGTAATTAGCACCGGTATAACTTATATATTCTTCTTACAAATTATACAATTGTCATATTTAGTACAGCATACCAAACAATGGATAAAAAACAATCCCAGCATAACTAATCCCATCATAACTTATCCCAACATAACTTATACCAATATAACTTATCCCGACATAAGCCATATTCAAACCAAACGACCCCTAAATGGACTAATTCTCAAGAACAATGTTCCTCAAGTTGAGTTAATAGCAGCAGAAAATGGACCGGGTAGAGAGTACTACTCAGTTATGGTAATATGTACATTACTTTTTAGACATTAGAATACAACAGTAAATTTTGGTTATGTTTTCATGAAGTAAAAAATAGTGGAGTAGTAGGAGTTTAGTGTGCACACGAGATGCTCTTTACAACATAACACTTTAAGGTACTTTCTTATAAACCAAAAAAGGAATAATGGTGCCTAAAATAATATTAAAAGTTGAAGTTGCATTTGCTTTAAGCAACGAGGGTTTGTGCGGTATGAGGTTCCATAAGTTCAAGGCTAACGTAAAAGATTCCAGAGAAATGCAGAGATGGGTTTGTTTTAGTCAATTCTGTTAATTTTGTTCAGTTATATAGACAAATGACAGAAATAGAGTACTTCTAAACTTAAAGGGACTATTTATTTGTTTATTTGCAATTATAAATATATGAATAGCTTTCTATTCCTGGGATCTCCATCAATTTGGTAAAACCTGTGTGCTTTAAGGGTGTGTTTGGTATGACAGAAAACTTTTTCCGAAAAATATTTTTTCATTTTTCACTGTTTGGTTGCACAAAATAATTTGAAAAATACTTTCCTAGATATCACATTTTCCTAAAATTTTTGAAGAAAAATGACTTCTCTAGAAAAAGTTAGAAAAATATTTTCCAAAAACTTCACCTACCTTCACATCTAACCCCAACCCCACCTCTCCCACTCCTTCTCTCCAAAAAGACCTTTTGTCCCATATATTTTCTGTTTTTTGTTTTGTTTTTTTTGCACACCACGCACCCCACCCCAACCCCTCAAATCCCCTCCCCCTATTTTTTTAATTAATATTGTTCTGATTTTTTCATTTCCAAATTTTACGAGTTCCAAAGTTATGAGTTTGGAGGTTTATGTGTTTAGAAGTTTGTGACTTTAGAAATTATAGGGTTTATGAGTTCGAAAGTTTAGTGGCTCGGAAGGTTGTTGGTTCGAAAGTTGATAATTTCATATTTATTGTATCTAAATTATTTATGAATACTTTTGAGAAATTATTTTCTCTAATTTGAGTACCAAAATCAGATTACTATTTGTAATGTTTTCCGTTATACCAATTACCAAACACACCCTAGTGTTGGAAATCCGGTCACTTATTGGTTAAAAGCATGGTGTTGGAAATAGTGGACATATGTGATATAGATGTAGTAGTTTATATGCTCTTCTTTTTTTTCTCTTCTACCTTATTGCTGCGATGTTAAAAACATTAAATAAGTCTTTTTACCGTAAATTTTCTAGTCTCCATTTAGGCGAGGTCAACATTTGGTTTTGGCCTTTTGTTTTCTCATTAATTTTTTGAAAATATGAATGCTCGTACTGGTGCTTTGTTCATATTTTCATTTAGATGTATCGCCTATCATATTTTTAGACTGCTTGCGACAAATTCCAAATTAGGTCCATTTCTGTAATCACAGTTTCCTCAGAAAACAGAATCTGTAGCAACTCTCAAAGAAATCGTTGGTTGGATAAGGCTAATGAAAGATGGGGAAGGAGCCATTATATCAGGTTCCACTACAATTCAACCAGTCTGGCATGTTCTGACTGTAAATAACACACTACTCTTTTTTTTATTCGGATCGGATTTATGTTGGCTTTGTTGGGAGGCTCGCGTAGATCGAATGTACTTATTCGATCTAATAGAATGATTTTGCCGTATCCAGACTAATACCAATCCAAGCCATTTCATGAATAAACTGTGACCAATTAACCAACCAACAAAACCACTTGTAACGAATAAGATCTTGCCGTTGCATCGAAAGAGATAAATGTTGACTAATCTGGCTAGCTGACCCCTGGAATAAAATAAAGATAGAGGCTGCATTTGATATGGATCTTTTGATGGGATTACACTGGGTTTGTTGTTGTTGTATTGTGTTTGTGTTTTGTTGCCCCGGATTGCCTCTGTATAGGAGATTGAAGAACGAATGAATGTACTAAGCATCCATGTTAATTTATTCAGAGTATCTAAAGCACACAGTATCAAACCTGGATACTGACTGAAATTTTGAACGACTGCGCTTTCTTTTCGTTTATCGATTATGTGTACTCAAATCTCTGTGGAGAAGAGATACATATAAACAGGTTTTCATATGTTTTATGCAAATACTAACTAGTGTGATACTTAAGCTATGTTTATCCACTGTATCGAGAAAAAGGCAGACTCATTATGCTTTATGTGTTGTCAGTTTCGTTCAAATTATTCCACACTTTGGAGCCTAACAAGTCTTGAATACACACTGTCAAGCTCAGCCATCAGGGTTGAGTGGCTGCCCTTCTCCACAAGCTTACCTTTGTCCATAACAACTATAGTATCTGAATTTATTACTGTTGAAAGCCTGTGTGCTACTGTTATCTGAGTCATTTTTGTGCCTCCATAGTTGTTCAGCTTCATTGATTCCAATGCATTTACCACTGCTCTCTCGGACTCGGTATCTAATGCACTTGTTGCTTCATCCAACAGCATTATTGCTGGTCTTTTGAGTAACGCCCTTGCTATCGCTATCCGTTGCTTTTGTCCTCCAGAAAGTTGAGAGCCCTTTTCCCCAAGAACAGTATCATATCCATTGGGCAAGTTACTTATAAACTCATGTATGTTTGCTTCTCTTGACACTTCTATTATCTCAGATTCAGATGCTTTTTCACTTCCATAGCGGATATTGTTTCTAATTGAGCAGCTAAACAGGAGTGGCTCCTGTTGCACCAGTCCAATCTGTGCCCTTAACTTCCTAAGATTGTAATCTCTTATATCCTTGCTATCAATCAGAACTTTTCCCTCATTCACATCATAGAATCTAAGTAATAGGGCCAAGATTGAAGATTTTCCTGCTCCACTAGGCCCCACTATAGCCATCTTAACTCCAGCTTCAATTTGCAGACTGAAATTGTTTAGCACCAGTACTTCTGGCCTTGATGGATAACGAAACTGGACATTTTGGAACTCGATTTCCCCTTTGATGCTTTCAGTTGATGCATTGTCTGGCATGTCTGGTACAATTTCTGTGCACCGATCGAGGCTCTGGAACACAGGTTTTAGAATGCCGATGGCTGATAAAACAGTGGGTATCAGTGTCCATAGTTCTGTAATTGAGGGTACTGTTAGGGAAAATATCTGGTATGACCTTATGCCATCTTCAAAGCTGGCTTGGTTCTTGTCGACCAGAACTGTTGTGTACCATAAGGCCACTGCATGTGCAACGTTCCATACGCAAAGAGAGATCCCTTGTATGATTCCGTACTTGATGCTCTCTGCCCTCCCTTTCCTCAATGGTCTCGTTAAATACAATTTGGCCTTCTCAAGTATCTGTGTTTCGTAGCAGAAAGCTGCAACAGTCTTTATATTCATTGTAGATTCAGAGGCTAGGGAAACGAGTTCTGAGTGTGCAACAGCGCTATCACTAGAGAAACCTTTAGCTGACTTTGCTTGAACCAGTCCGCCTATAAAATGGCATGGCATTATAGCCCAAGCCACCAGACCCATTCTCCAGTTAACTTTCATACTAACAGTTGTTGCTATAAGTATGGAGGAGATGCACTGGACAATGACAGACATGCGATCAGCTATTATTGTCTTGACTGTGGATGTTTCATTGACTATCCTGGAGGTAAGTGGTCCAATACTGTTTTCGGGATTTTCAAACCAAGCCAATTCATTACGTAGTGCGGCTGAAAAACAATTTTTGGAATGTCATAAAAAGTTGATGCAGGACGAAGCAATAAGAAGCAGACAGATTGATTGATCTGATACGGAGGAGCACTGTAAGTACCTACCGGTGTACAAAGCTTGCCTGAGGTTTGTCATGGCCTTCTCTCCAGCTACTCCGAATAAGTAATGTTGCAAAGTGTGGGCAAACAGAGAAAGCAGTCCTATTGAGGTAAATATTACTGAATACCGAGCTACTTTCTCCTTTGAATCAGGATTGTAATATGCCACTCCTATTGTAATGACATAGAATCCAAAAACAGGTTTAGAGATTCCTGCAAAAGCTGCTGCAAAAGAGCCAATAGCAGTTTTTATGATCTCTCTCTTATTCAAGCCAAACCAGATTCTGAAGAATATACGTGTTTCTTTTTTTCCTTTCTGCTCCTTCTCACAGCGTTGTTTAAACTCTTTATGGAATTCCCTTGGCTCATCAGGCTGCTGATTGTCCTGAGGCGCATTGTCTTGTTGGATAAATTCAGCTTTCTCATTTGTAGCTTCCATCCTGTCAATTATAATGTATGCCATTTTAAATCCATCAAATACTTATGTTTATCTTTTAATGGAAAATATGTCATTGAGTTGAATGTGACCTGGTCTGACAATCTTGGCCAATGTTCTGCATGCTAAACAAGGCATTGTAGTATTTACTGGTATTTAATAGGTTATGATGGGTTCCTGTCTCTGTCACTTTTCCATTCTGAACAACAGCTATTATATCTGCACTAACGATAGTTGACATTCTGTGTGCAATTAAGATGACCGTTCTTCCTTGCATGGCTGTGTCGAGTGCTTCTTGAACTTGTTTCTCTGAATCTGTATCAAGTGCACTGGTGGCCTCATCAAGCAAAAGAATTGGAGGGTTCTTTAATATTGCTCTTGCTATTGCAATTCTCTGTTTCTGTCCACCTGATAACTGGAGGCCCCTTTGTCCTACCTAGAATGCAAACATATGACATGAAAGCTAATTTATCACTTCGTAGTTTTTTTCAAGAAACTTGTGCTTAAGAAATCAAAACATTGTTAACATGAAAGCTGATTATCCATTTGACTTATGCCAGAGTGAAGGATATCTGTGAGTGGTTTACATGTATTATACGGTGATGTAGCAGCTTTTGCAGCATCTCTGTATTCTTTTTGTGCATATGTGCCATTTTTCTTGCCATACTATTTCCAGCTTGTTTGTATTAGAGATGGTGATTTCTTTTGACATTATTACTGTGCTATTGGAGACTTAGGTTGGCACTTTCTACAGCCATATCCTGTCAATTTGATTTGTATGTGAGGCTGGCGCATGACGGAAAAGGGATAAAGAAGAAGCTTTGCTCATGTACTTCTCACTCAGGATACTGTTCATGCAGTCTCTGCTTGAAGATTGTCTGAGTAATTTTAGATAAAGATTAGTTTTTGAAGCAACTAATTGTTGATATCCTAGTTGTTTTAGTATCTTTAAAATTTTGTTACACTTTAAGTAGCTTCTTTGATGACTAGTATCTGAGTTGTAGGATTATTAGGTCTTCATTTCCTATATTAGTAATTAACAACTCACTGTTGTTGTTTTGTTCGTTGTAGTCGTTATTGTTGTTGTTGTTGTTGTTGTTGTTGTTATTATTCATAATTGACCTCTAACTTAAGGGTTTTGCTTATATAGAAACATTCTATTGATTTTCCTTTACTTTCTGGCTAAAAAGTAAGCGCGAACTTATTTCACAGTTCATTAGTTGTTGGTTATTCCAACTAATGGAACTCTTTTTAATTAGTTATCGGTTGTTCCAACTAACTGAGGATTCTCTCTGGATGTGGCTTTGAGCTATGGCGGTATAAAAATTAATGTAAATATCATTAGCATTGGATAAAAGAGGCTAGGTGCTAGATTTCACTAAGTCTGGTATGAAATTTTGCTATATTAGTTGTGGGAAGTTATAAGTTTTGTTTCAATTGTGCAGGTTTAAGGCCATTCCTAATTGGAAAGTTTTTTTTTGTTCAATTTCATTTTGAATCTTAGATATTCTACAAAAAACAATTGGCCTTTTGGTGTTTCACAGTTTCTTAAATGCCTCAGCTTTAACTCCTTGGAAAATCTACTGGTTATGAACAAGCATGTAAATTTAAGCCAGCCTTCTTCCTTTCTTCAACAATATCTCTTTTCCGGTGACTTTGACCATATTATCTCCATATCTAAAAGAATGGAAATTTAATAATGTGTGTGAGGGGCACTGGTCTGACCTCTGTATGATATTTATGAGGGAGCTGTTGTATAAAAGAATGAGCATTTGCCAAGGATGCTGCTCTTTCAATATCCTCATCATCTGCATCCATTTTTCCTATCTTGATGTTGTCCTTAATGCTGCCAGCAAATAGTGATGGTTCCTGGGAAACTAGTCCGATATTTCTCCTCAGAAACTTTAAATCAAGATCCTTGATGTTATGATTGTCAAGGAGAATATCACCTGAGGGATTTCATACTGAGTTAGTGTTCTAACATTCATATATAAATGAGGCAACTTTATCTGACTATGAAGATTATGTACATTAATAAGCTTCTGCAGGTAAGAGCTGAGATTTCTAATTAATAGTGGAGGGATGACGAACCTTTCTTTGCATCATAAAATCTCATCAATAATGAGATGATGGTGCTTTTACCACAACCACTACTTCCCACAAGTGCCACGACTTTTCCTGCTGGAATGGACAAAGAAAACCCTTGAAGAACCATCTTTTCGGGCCGCAATGGGTAAGAAAAGTGTATATCCTCTATACTGATGTTTCCATTAATCACATCCAGCGTCTTCCCTCTCGAGTCAGCACTGATTGTTGGTTTTCTTTCGATCATCTGAAAAATCTCCTTTCCTGCAGCTTTTGCTTGATTGAATATTTGCATATCTGGTGCAGCATATGTGAGTGCTCTGAAATTAAAAGAAAGATAATAAAACCATCTTTTTTCTGACAGTATTTTGATTTCTTCTTCCTCTTTCTTCATAGCATGGTAGATTCTATTGTAAAATATGATGTTTTGGCTCTTACATTGCACCAAACAGAATGCTCATAACTGTAGCTATGACATCTCCGCCACTTGATCTCCGAGCTGATACAACAACAGCTCCCACCCACACAATAAGAGCCCATGAACTGAAAGTTACAGTCTGGAAAATGCCCGTTCCAACACCCTTTATAAATGCTTCTTTCTTGCTTAGGTTCATCTGTTTTCCGATGCAGTCTAAGAACGACTTGATTGATGAAGTCTCTCCAACAAAAGCAAAAACGGTTTTGATTTGAGAGATTGTCTGTCATGGAGCAGCAGAGGTGCAGTATGAATAATCATTCAGTAATGTAAGTAAGATCTGCCTATACTTTGATAACATGTTGTCACCAAAGAAAATGGATAAGCTTGTTACCTCTTCTACCATTGATGTGGCATGTGACAGGTATGCCATTTTCATGGCTGAAATTGCACTCATTTCTTTTGTATAACTGGCGCCAATTAATAAGATTAGTGGGACAACAAGTAAGGATAGGAGTGACACTTCCCAGCTGGATATGAATGCAATCAGGACTCCGCAAAAGAAAGTTGAAATGCTTGACATAAAATGTCCCAACTGTCAGGAAAGGAAACATGTTTAGGTGTAATTGAATCGTTGCCATTCGAGTGTTAATATTGGATTGTATTCAAGATTTAGGAGATATCAAATGTCTGATTTGGTGATGAGATTTTTGTGACCAGGTCTTTCCAACTGCTTGTAGATTGTTTTAGAACTCAATTAACTTCATACATCTATTTGCATGTTTTAATGTTTTATGCAGAAATTGAGTTGCTAATTGAATCAGCCAACTATTTGCTAGCTAGTTCTCATTCAAGCTTAGCTGTGTCTTTGATACTTATGCTTGCAGAGGTGCAAATATGGGCACCTTAGGAATTAAAAGATGACACTGGACCATAAATAGTTGAGCATGAGCGTTGTACCTTCTCTCCAATTGCATCCTGTATGAGTGACATGTGGCTGCTTATTCCAATGATTATTTTCCCACTATTTAGATCTGTATCAAACGCCCCAATATCCTGTTTGAGAACAGCACTCAGAAATTCCAGTCTTAAACGCGCTACTTGTCTTTGACTAGCGTACATCCAGCATCCTATCTCTGCATCATACATGTGAACTTAGGTTTGTAACTTTAGCATATTTGTTTCTATATTTCAGATGCCGTATAATATACTTTGATCCGTGTGGTTTTAATACGAAACTATTTGTCCTTTCCCTAGCTCTTTTTTGTTTTGTTTGATTAATAACATGCTGTTATCGTATTTGTGTTTGTGCATGTGTGTGTGTGAGTGATCTTGGCGAAGAGCCGCTTTGAGCCTTACTAGTCTGAAATGTTGGTGACTGGCCGACTGTAATGAAATTACCTAGTATTCCAGCAGGGAAGGTGGCAAATGCCATATACCAGACAAATGGAATGACCTGCAATATAGCATACAAAAACAGCTCAAGAACCTTTCTGAAATTGTTGAAAATCCATAACTCAAACAAGGTGATGTGTTTATTGGATCACCAGTTCTTGATCAGTTTGTTTTTAGTAATTATCTCTTTAGATTAGATTGCATTTATCTTCTAGAATAAGATGATATTATAGTTAGGCATTTAGAGTTATCCCTTTGATTTAGATAGGATTCACAGTTATTAGGTTTACATAGAACTCTACAAAGATGGTTGATGTAACTTGTATTTAAACTCATTGAGGTATTCAATAACAGATACAGT
This sequence comes from Nicotiana sylvestris, assembly GCF_000393655.2. Lineage (NCBI taxonomy): Eukaryota > Viridiplantae > Streptophyta > Magnoliopsida > Solanales > Solanaceae > Nicotiana > Nicotiana sylvestris. The sequence continues at coordinate 153,398,410 of NC_091059.1, forward strand.
ATTTTCCATCATCTACTCAAGTTTTTATATGGTATCAGAACCTATACTACTCTAACGAGCTAGATCCTTTTTTTTTTCAAACACCAAATCCTCCAATGACGAAAGATGGAAACACAACCAGAGTTGTCAATGCCGACAACACTGCTGGTACCATCACCATAGTTCAATTCAACCCCGCTTCCCAACTACCTATCAAACTTAGTGGCAGTCACAATTTTGCTAGTTGGAAAGCTCAGTTCTCCATGCTTATGCATGGTCATGACCTCTATGGTCATCTTGATGGATCCACCCCAGCCCCCATTCGGAGCACCACTTTTGGAACCAACACAACCCCTAATCCTGCTTGCACACTTTGGTTCCGTCAGGATCAACTTATTCAAAATGCCCTTATGGCTTCCGTTGACCCTACCATAGCCTCCACAATTGCCGCTGCTAACACATCAAAACAGGCTTGGGACTCTTTGCACACGGCCTACGCAAACAAGTCCCAGACCCGAATCTTCAGTCTTCGTGATCAACTTGGCCGAATCACCAAAGACACCACTCCTATCACCGAGTACCTTCAACGTATTCGGTCCCTTTCAGATGAACTTGCTACTACCGGTGCCCCTGTCATTAATTTCCGAACTCATAGTCAAAATCCTTGGTGGACTTGGCCCTGAGTTTCGTGAGATCTCGGCTGCCATACGGGCACGTGATACTATAGTTACTTATGAAGAACTATATGAAAAGCTGCTTGACCATGAGCTCTTTCTTCGGCATGAGGAAGCTAAGAAAACCCATGGTCCTATCACAGCAGCTGTTGCCACTTACAACAAGTCAAATAACAACTCCAACAATCGCAATAGTCGCCGCCAATACTACAACAACAACACCAATAACTCAACCATGACGCCAGAATGCTCGCCCCAATAATGTCAGCCAATATCATCCCCCAAACAATAACACCACTGTTGTTATTCACTGTCAATTATACAACAAGATTGGCCATGTTGCAAGTGTTTGCCGATCCAAGTCACACAATCACTTTGAGGCTAAAGCCAATTACATCACAGGCTTCAACACTACTGCTAACCCATGGATAGTTGACTCTGGTGCCACACATCACATCACAATGGAGCCGCATAACCTACAACCGTACCACGATAACGAGGATGTCTCCATGGGTGATGGTAACAAAATTCCCATCTCACATACTGGTTCTACACAGTTACAAGCATCAAATAATATTTTTAAGCTAAATCATACTCTATGTGCTCCAGCCATTAAACGCAATCTTATATCTGTATTCAAGCTATGTCATGATAATCTAATATCTGTTGAATTTTTCCCCTTTTCTTTTGTTGTGAAGGATCTGAAAACGCGAACCCCACTGGTGTACGGCCGGAAGAAACATGGACTGTATGAGTGGCCCAATTCACATCCACAAGCTCACATATCTACCACTACAACCCCTCTGACCACTTGGCATCAAAGATTGGGTCATCCGCACTCTAGAGTCCTTAATTACGTCTTGAATAAATTCTCGCTACCATTTGTTGAACGAGATAAGTTTCATTATTGTAATTCCTGTTTGTCTAATAAATCCCATCGGCTTCCGTTCCACACATTAACTTTGGAAAGCTCTAAACCGCTTCAAATTATTTTTAGTGATTTGTGGGGGCCCTCTCCTGTTTTGTCCCTTGATAAAAAATTATATTATTGCATCTTTGTTGACCAGTACACAAGATACATGTGGCTTTATACACTAAAAAATAAAAGGAAGTCAAGGAGTTGATCCAAAAATTCTACCCTTTAACAGAAAAAGTATTTCGATACCAAAATTCAATCGCTTTATACTGATGGTGGAGGAGAGTATAAAAGTCTTGACTCTTATCTCTCCCTTCATGGTATCGAACATCTTTCCACCCCATCCTATACGCCTCAACGAGTTGCTCTTGCTGAGCATAGACATCGTCATATTATTGAAACTGCAAGAACAATTTTACATGAGGCGTCTCTTCCACCGATTTTTTGGTCCTTCGCATGTCACCATGCTGTGTATTTGATTAATCGTCTACCCACGTCACTCTTGAATAACTCTTCCCCGTTTGAAAAATTATTTGGCAAGTCACCTGACTATGCCTCTCTAAGGACTTTTGGATGATTATGTTATCCCTGGCTTAAACCGTACTCTAAAAACAAACTTGAACCTAAGTCTAAACCATGTGTATATCTCGGGTTCTCTTTGTCCCATCATTGTCACCAGTGCTTTGATCCTATTTCTTCTAAAATTTATTTATCAAGAGATGTGCAATTTCTTGAAAATAATTTTCCTTTCAAAAGTGTATTCTCTAATACTACTATTAGACCCACTAAGTTAGATTGGAAAAATACAACTACTGTTGATTTACCCAGATCCACCCCCAACCTTTCCCCTCTTTCTGATTTGCCCCCCCCCCCCAAAACACCCGCCCCCACGTAATCTCTGAGTCCGAGCCCCAAACGATACCTCCTCCCCTCTCTCCACTAAACACGGCTCAGTCCACCATATCCGGCGCAATACCAGCGGAAGATGCGGATTCCCCTCCTTCACAGAGCTCTACTCCAGGTATGTGTACTACTCCTCCTCCAACTCCAATTCCCCAATATCCCTACTGCCTAAACCCATCCCCTAAGCCTTCTATGAGACCCCAAGCCTCCAATCCCCCTATAAAATCACCCACTCCATCTCTGATAGTCTACAATCGTCGTTCCCCATACCCCAAATCCACTACTTCAATGGCACCTCCCCCTGCTCCACCACATGTACCTACCCCTCCAACTCATATAGTCACCCGCTCGCAGAACAACATCCAGAAACCAAAACATATTTTTGATTACCTAGCCTACTCAGAACCATCCCTTGTACCACACACCTTCAAACAAGCCCAAAAGCACCCTGAGTGGAGGAAAGCCATGAATTCAGAATTTGATGCTTTACTGAAAAACAATACTTGGGAACTAGTTCCATATGACCCCTCTAAGAATGTTGTTTCACGTAAGTGGCTTTTCAGGATTAAAAGGAAAGCAGACGGGTCAGTTGATCGTTACAAGGCGAGACTAGTTGCGAAAGGACTCACTTAGAGGTCGGGCATTGACTTTCACTCGACTTTCAGTCCGGTTTTTAAATCCACTATTGTGCGAATCATACTTGTTGTTGCCCTTCGGTTTCACTGGCCCCTTCGTCAACTCGACGTCAATAATGTTTTTCTTCAAGGTGACCTTGAAGAAGAAGTGTACATGACACAACCTCCAGGATTTACTTGTGTTGATAATCCAACTCATATTTGTAAGTTGTGCAAGGCAATCTATGACTTGAAGCAAGCTCCTCGGGCTTGGTATAATGTGCTCAAAGGCCATCTTGCCCACATGGGATTTTCTAAGGCAGAATCTGACAACTCATTATTCATCAGAAATAGTAATGTTGGTTTCATGTTTATTTTGGTATATGTTGACGACATAATAGTAACTGGCAGCAACTCCATCACCGTCAATGAAGTTATAGCCTCTCTTGCCTCTCGCTTCTCCATTAAAGATTTGGGAAATCTCAATTATTTTCTTGGTGTTGAGGTGGTTCGAAACGCTGATGACATTATTCTCTCGCAAGCCACTTATATCAATGAAATTCTGAATGATGAGTTGATGGTTGATTGTAAGAGCGCAAACACACCGATGAGTGCTTCTGAGTTGCTCAAACTCAATGATGGGGCTCCGTTAACTGATGCGACTTGCTATCGTCGAGTCTTGGGCAGACTTCAATATCTTTCGTTTACAAAGCCGGGCATTTCCTATGCAATCAACAAATTATCCCAATTTATGCAATCACCATCTGATCTTCATTGGAAAGTTGTGAAGCGAGCTCTTAGGTACCTTCTTGGTACGATCAAGTTTGGCCTACGTGTATCCCCGAATTTTGATTTCAACTTGCGTATGTACTCTGATGCGGACTGGGCTGGAGATCTCACTGATAGATCCTCCACATCCGGTTATATTTTGTTTCTTAATAGCAATCCTATCAGTTGGTCCTCCAAAAAGCCAAAGACTGTAGCTCGCTCATCAACTGAAGCTGAATATAGAGTCGTTGCCAATGCACTCGCCGAACTACTGTGGGTCAGAAACCTACTACTTGAGATGCGACTCCCTGTTGGAGATACCCCTACTATCTACTGTGACAACATTGGTGTCACTTATCTAAGCGAGAATCCGGGCCTTCATAGTCGCATGAAACATATTGAGGTGGACTTTCATTTTGTACGCAACAATGTTGAACAGAAGGTGGTTCGAGTTGTTCATGTTCATTCTGCTGACCAACTAGCTGATATGCTCACGAAAGCACTGGCCAAACCAGCCTTTGAACGCAATTTGTTCAGGTTAGGCTTAGTGACACATAGCCTAGCTTGAGGGGGGCATATTGGATCACCAGTTCTTGATCAGTTTGTTTTTAGTATTTATCTCTTTAGATTAGATTGCATTTATCTTTTAGAATAAGATGATATTATAGTTAGACATTTAGAGCTATCCCTTTGATTTAGATAGGATTCATCAATTATTAGGTTTACATAGAACTCTACAAAGATGGTTACTATAACTTGTATTTAAACTCATTGAGGTATTCAATAACAGATACAGTATTTTCCATCATCTACTCAAGTCTTTATAGTGTTCAGTGGTTGAAACCCGATTCTTGAACTCATAAAATTAAAATTCTGGATCCGTCTATGATCAGGACATACCTTTTTGAGGGCTTTGACCATGGCGGCAGTGTCATTGATGTTGTTTCCAAATGCGTCAAGGGCATTGCCGAGCAGTTTATAGATGACAGGTTGGGCAAGGCCATGCGCTATGGCTCCCAACGTGCCGAAAGCCATTAGTGTCCAATCCAGTGCATCTGCTCTGCTCAGTAATCTGTGAAATGGCAGAGTATAGTCCTTACTCTTATCTCTCTTCTCATATTCATCCTTCTTTTCTTGTTTAATTTGAGGTGCCATCTTTTCTGCCATTGCCATGCAGACGTATTAACTACTCAATATTTATATGCATTTATTTTTTGTAAGCTGTACAAACATCTCGTTAGTCACGTCCAAAAGGAGTAGTAAGAAATTGACACAAAAAATCAAATGAGAGATTGCTGGAGAACAAGGCAACTGAACTAGTAGTAGTACATAATTGAGAATAAACTTGGATCTGACGTGACCGTCTATAGAGTGCAGGTATCTAATAAGATACAAATGAGAATTATAAAGTTACTGATTGCGTCATTTTCCTTAGTAGATTATGATCATACGCTCTTTTACATAGCAGAGAAATGCCAAGAATCTAGTGGCTACGTCGCAACTTAAGTGTTACATATTCCTCGTGTTCTACGTTAACTTCTAGTATGGACTATTATCAGATCCTTGAAATTAGTTTTATCGCTTTCTGTCGATTAGCAGAATTCTCGGGTTTTCTTGTTTAGGCTGGACTGCGACGTTCTTAATAGCATCAACCGAACACTAGAGTATCTTTGACTCGGTTATGATTATACTTCACTTTGTGTGTTTTCTGTTTCTGGTTTAACTTATTCTGTGTAAAGATCACACCATTAGTATATTTAACGCGCTATATATACCTGGTTATTCATATTACTTGCGGATTTAAGTTATATATATACCGACAATGCAAGTAGGAATGTAGTTTAACTTGGGATAGCAACATAGAGACCAATTTAGGATTTCAAGAAGATGGGTTGCACCACTATGAATAGGTTGAATTTAGGATTTATATTTGACGAGTTCAACCTTTAAGTTCTTACTATGAGCTCATTACTATTTTGAAATTATGAGTTCAAAATTGAATTTTTCCTGTTAAGATTACAATGTGTTAGATTTAGAGATTATAAATGAATAAACCAAATTTAAAAAAGAAAAGAAAAAAAGAATACTTAATTAAAATATAAGAGGGGATACTAGACTTGTCCACAAACGTGAGATTTAAAACTTTGAGCTCAATGCTAGAAAGGGAAAGGAAAAAACAACAAGATAGACTTGAGATTTGAACCCCTAACTTCACTTATAAATATGCATAGCACCATGAAACTCTTTGAACTTGGATGCCCACATCGATATTTAAATAACCTTTGAGAAATATAACATTGTTATATAATAAAAGAAAAAGAGCATGAGTTTATGTGCATCATGCTCCTTCACATACATGTGCCTTTGGATAACAAATTATCATTTTTACTAGGTTATCAAATAAATTCTTTTCTTGGAGGTTACTAATTTCACTTGTTATAAGCTCTTACCTATAAGTAGAAACTCGTTTACATGTCAGTATAAAAGTTAAACTTGTCTGCTTCTACGATCCTTATGTAGCTTCTTAAGTACTACTAATAGTAGTTTTTAAATGTACACCCAAAAAAAAAAAATGAAAATTCAGTACACGATAATTTGACAGATTAGTACGAATAATCTTTAATCCGTTGATAATTGGCATTTGCTTAATGGTAAATGTCGAACGAGTTGGAATTATTTTGAGCGTACAAGAAGCCGGCAAGCAAGAGTTCTTCCCAAGGGTGAGGGATTTGTACCTAGTAAAGGGCAACCCGGTGCACGAAACATCTCACATTCATGCAGGGTTCGGGAAAAGATCGCACCTCAAGAGGTGTGTACGCAACCTACCCTAATGCAAGCATTATTGTTGCTTCAAGGTTCCCTTCGACTTGAACCAAGTGTACTTTTGCTATTCCCTTTGTGTTCTGGATTTTCATTGCTTCATCAATTAAGTTAGTACGTGAACATAGGCTGAAAATGGATAACTTCTTAATTATTAGAGAGCGTTCTACTTTTATTAGTGTATTTACTTGATGTGAATTTGAATTATTAAAATCAGTGAGTGTTCTATACCAAATGTTTAAAGTCAAAAAAGAAAATGAGAACATCTTGTGTACCTAAAAATAAATTTTTTTCTCTAAAGATGAGGACAATCTAATCTCCTTTTTTTCTTCTGGTTCTTCTTCTAATTTGGAGTAGGTAGCTAGACCTTAAATAGCCATAGAGGATAATAACTTATAAGTCAACCTTTAAATAGTATAAGGTAGAATTGCAATATCTAAAACTGCATGCAACTTTAATTTCATGTAGGTACAATTAATTACACAGCCATCAAAATAGAACAAGTGGAAATCTAGCAGTCCTATGCCCCATGTTTAATACGAATGGACAAAGTCTGGGTGCAGCTGGATGGGCTCAGAGGCGGATGCAATCTATCCACATCGGGTTCAACTGAATCCAGTACTTTTGATAAGGAACATAAATTTACCTGTAAAAATTTATTAATATTGTATTACATAAGCAACATGAACTCATGACTTTAAAAATAAAATGGGTTCGATGCAAAAAAACGTTAAAGATTGTAACGACCCGCCTAGTCGTTTTGAGAGTATTAGCCCTGATCCCTTATTTATTGCTCCCTCCGTTTCATTTTGTGGCTACGTAACTTGCCGGGGTTCTTAGTGTCGAGTTCGGGAGAGTTTCAGAGTGGAATGTAACACATAGCCCCTAAATTGGAAGTTTAAGTCGTAGGAGTTGACCGTAGTTTGACTTGTATGAAGATGACTCCGGAATAGAGTTTTGACGGTATTAGTAGATCTGTATGGTAATTTTGGTCTCAGGAGCGTGTCTGGATGTTGATTTGGAGGTCCATAGGTAATTTCGGCGTTAATTGGCGAAAGTTGGAAATTGGTGGAATTTTGAGAGGTTTGACCGGGAGCGAATTTTTTGATATCAGGGTCAGATTTCGATTCCGGAAGTTGAAACAGTAATGTCAATTATTACTTGTGTACAAAATTTTAGGTCAATCGGACTTGATTTGATAGGGTTAGGCATCGAATGTAGAAGTTAGAAGTTCAAAAGTTCATTAGGCTTGACTTGATGCACAATTCGTGGTTTTAGCGCTATTTAATGTAATTTGAGGGCTCGACTAAGTTCGTATGATAATTTAGAACTTTTTGGTATATTTGGTTGAGGTCCCGGGGGCCTCGGGTGCGATTCGGATCGTGATCAGAACATAGTTTGGATTTTTAAGACTGCTGAAGTTGGGCTATTCTGGTGTCATTGCACCTGCGGAAGGGATAGACTGCATATGAGGGCTCACCGAAGTGAGGTGGTGATAGCAGGTGAGAGGATGGCTTAGCCCAGCTGGGATTGCAGGTGCAAGGGGAGGACCACATCTGCGCGCCCGCAGGTGCGGAGAAGTGGTCGCAGATGCGGAGGAGGCTGTTTGGTCGTCCTTTGCAGAAGCGGAGAAGACTCCCGCAGGAGCATATTCGCAGGTGCGAAGATTGTCCGCAGAAGCGGAGCTTGCCTGAGTAAGTGGAATCCGCAACTGCGATGGATTTTCCGCAGGTACGGCAGTAAAGTCGCAGTTGCGACATAACTGGGTAGAAAATAGGATTTTTAGAGGGTTTGTTCCACAATTCATTTAGGGACTTTGAGAGCTCGGATTGAGGCGAGATTTTGAGGGATTTTCAGAGAAAACGTTTAGGTAAGGATTCTTGACTCGTTTTTTTATTTTATTCCACTAATCTATCTTCGATTTCTTCATTTAATTAAGGATTTGAGTTGAAAAATTGGGGGGAAAGGTGTAAAAAATCTTCAAAACCGAATTTTTGAGTTTTGAAAGGCTAAATGGGTTCGACTTTGGATAATTCTTATATGATTGGACTGTCGGGTTCCGAGACGCGAGCCCGGATTGACTTTTTGGGATGATTTTCCAATTATCTGCAACCATAATTTCATTATTTAGATTAGTTTTCTATAGTTTTATTTATAGTATGTAATTAATTTCTGGCTAGATCTGAGCCATTCGGAATCGGAGAATCGAGGGAAATGCCTTCTTATTGATTGACTAAGCTTGGTTTGAGGTAAGTGACTTGTCTAACCTTGTGTGGGGGAAATCCCCCTTAGAATTTGGTACTGTGTGACAATTTGTGATATATGAGGGTCGTGTACGCGAGGTGACAAGTGCGTACACGGGATAAATGTTAAAATTTTGTTTTTTCCCAAGTAGTTTCCTTTCTATGCCTTAACTGAGTTACTTTAGCATGCATAGTCATCATATTTAGCCTAATTTCACATGTCTATTTGTCTTATCTCTTATTTGCAACTTGAACTACATGCTTAGTTGAATTACTTGCTTTTCATGATTCTATATTCATTATTTAGCTGTGGGATTCTTTACTGAAATGCCATTTTGTCAGTTGTTATGTTTTGGTTTCTGTGATCATTGTTGAGGTGATTGTTTGGTTGTTGCACGAGGTTTCTATCGTGCGGTTGTTATTGTTGCCTGAGGTTTCTGCCGTGCTATGTTTTATTGTTTCACGAGGTTTCTGTCGTGCGGTTGTTATTATTTGCACGATATTTTTGCCATGCCGTTGTTGTCACACCTCCTTTTTCGCCCGCGCCGCCCGCAAAGGGTTACAGAAGGGAGTTTTTTCCAATTAAAGGACAATCGAAACGGGATTTGTTTATTTATTTCAGAGTCGCCACTTGGGAGATTTAGGGTGTCCCAAGTCACCAATTTTAATCCCGAATCGAGGAAAAGAATGACTCTGTATTATAGTCCGTGAACCAGAAATCCAGATAAGGAATTCTGTTAACCCGGGAGAAGGTGTTAGGCATTCCCGAGTTCTGTGGTTCTAGCACGGTCGCTCAACTGTTATATTCGGCTTGATTATCTGATATAATACATATTATAATTTATGTGCTTTTATCAACTTTAAACCGCTTTTATTATTATTATTATTTAGAATTGCAACGTCGTGAAAATGCGTTTCGAACCACATCGCAATCAATGCACCCATGGTTGTTGACACGTTTTGACTCTGTTGAGATTTGGATTTGGGTCGCATAAATGCGCACCCGAGTTTAGGGATGTAGTATTATTAAAATCGTGCCTAAAGAATCTAACGCTTTATTACTTTGGAGAAGGCCGTGAAATTTTCTAAACAGCCCATCTCGAAATCTAAGTATTCAATTAAACATTTATTGAGGGCCCCGCAATTGGTGTGTTTTATTGGCGAGGCTCATCTCATTTATTTTAAAAGGACAATCCTAAAATGTCTACATTTTTCTCTATTAAATTTGTCTCTACAAAATGAAAGAGAAAAGATCTTAATTTATTTACATGCTTGAGTTGTTATAGTTGGGTTTCGAATATGATTCATAAAATCTAAAAATGATGCAAGCAGGACAGTCCGTTGCCAATACGGGCCCAGGCCCGACGTGTATGGCACAAAACTGGACATGGGCCATATCATTCACATGTTACTACCTAATTACATTATACTAGGTATGTTCACAGTTTGTCAAATTAAAAAAAACTTGGAAATCTAATTTTAATCCTAGACCATTTACATGCTGAAATTAACCAATATTATTTAGCTAAACAATATTCCTATAAGTTTCGAATTGGTCTATTCGTTTAATGAACTAAGTGTTGGATGTTTAAGAATAGTCTAAACCAGCTAACATACTTTTTGAGACATGATAATCATCCAACAATAACGAATTAATTAGACAGAGTTACTACACCATTTATTTATTTTTTAGGCAATACCTGGATAGTTCGTCCGCTAAGCTATCGTCAGATGTTCCACTATATATATTAAACATCTACATGATTCTGATTAGAGTAAACTAAATAATTTATATATACAAATAAAATTCAGAATATAATTAAGAGAAATTCAGAACTACAACTCTTCATTTCATATTCATGCTTCATGTTTCAGTTTACAGTAACCAGTGTGTCAGTTGTGTACCTGATATTGGAAGCAAAAGAAAAGGGAGATCAGCAGAAATTCAGTAGCATACAACAACAGCAACACCCAGCAACCAGTAACAACCAGCAACGAAAAACCAGTGACAGATTTTAAAATCAAGATAAAAATCCAGAAACACCGACAACAATCAACGGACAGAAGCCAAGGGAATCTTTTCAGATTTGAAAGACTAATTAATGTTCAACCCTTAATTTCTGAATCCGTATATCAGAATATTTAAATTGTATATCAGGTGTATACTACTCTTCTTTTGAATTTCCAGAATATTTTTCTTTGTATTTTTGGAAGTCTTAATATTTTCGAAATTTTTCTCTCTCTTCAATATTCAGCTCTCCTTCTCTTTTTTTTTTTTTCTGTCCAAGTCCCCCCTATTTATTACCATCTTTCAACATTTTTTAAAAATTAAAACCCACTATCTTCCACTCATCCCCCTTTTAATCCCACTACCTAATATTTTTTTCCCCACTACATTAAACAAATATATTATCCCCTCCCCCATTATATCTTGTCCCACATGCCTACATTAAACAATTGTTATTCCCCACTACATTATGTCTTGTCCCCCACCATGTACTATTTTAATATTATTAAAATATTATTGAATCTTAATGGACAGAGCACTCAAAATAAATAATTGTTCAGAATTTTAATTCCAAAAATACCCCTCTGACCTTACTGAAATTACCATTTTAACCCTGAAAATACTGCAATTTACCAATCTACCCCGTCAGCTATAACCAATTCACCTAATCAATTCTAACCAAAATATAGCAGCTATAACCAATTCCTAATCAGATTTTATGAACAAACTCAAACTATATGATGAACAACAAAGAAAACAACTAGAATTATTTTGACTGAACAATATTTTTAAACAACAAACCTATTTTCAGATTCAACAACAATAACAAACAAATATATTCAAAGCATGATCTCAAATTCAAATTAAACTTAAACAAAATAAATAAACAGATTCAAATCACTAAACTCAAATAATCAATTGATCTTCAAATTAAATTCAACAATATTACAACAAAGATGCATGATTCAAACTAAATCAAAAAATTACAAACCAAAACACAAACTCACATTAAATCACTGGATTAAAACGAACTTCAAACAAAAAATGAACACGAATTAAATCTAAATTAAACAACAAAGAACAGATTCAAACGATTAAACTAACACTCTACATTAAAACTAAATCCCTTAAAATTAATAAAAACAAACTGAAAAATAATTAATTGAATCTTCAACTTAAATCTAAACATTATAATTAAACTAATCAATTTCTACCTAAAAATAAACAAGAAAAATGAATGAAACAAACTGAAGAAAGATAAGAAAAGAAAACGATAAACACGAATTGGTTAAACCAACTAACCGGATCGGAACGACGACGAACTCGAACGAAAACAAATCTGCCCGGAAACAATTATCGCACCAAAATAACTTGACGCCGAAGACAAATACGAACGGACCATCGAAGAAGATGGTCGTTTGGTGTCGTTTGAAAAACGAAGCAGAAGGCAGCAGCAACGGTGAAGCAGTAGGAGCTGCTACTGCTGAGCATGCTCGACGGACATGGGAGCTTTGGTGGTCGTCCATGGCTGCTCGGAGATGGAGATGGTGATTGTTTGGACGCGAGGCGTTGGCTGCTGCAGGGTGGTTGTGTTGTGGTCGACGACGATGCGAAGACGAAGTAATGGCAGACATGGCTGCCTGTGTCGATGAAGCAGAAACTTGGGCGAAGCAAGCAAAAGTCGGCCATGGCCGTGTTGTGGACGAAGCAGCAACAGTCAGCAAAGGGGACGTCGTGGGGATGAGGGTGGCTGTGTTTTGTGTGTGTGTGTGTTGACGGAGGATGAAGGGGACGACGGGGAAGATGAAGCGACGGGGCAGCCATGGGAGGTCGTTTGGTGGATCTTAGTTTTGGAGAAGATGGAGAGAGGGGGGCGGGTAGTTTTCTTTTGGTTTAGGGTTTGGTTTTGTGAAAAATGGGAAGATAGAGGTGTTGTGTTTTTTGGGTTATGGACTGGGTCGACCCGGTTTGAAATGGACTGGGTCATAGGTGTTTTGGGCCTAAATTTAGAATTGAAGAGGAGACCCAATTCCGATTTTCTTCTATTTTTTGCTCTCTTTTCTTCTTTTATTTTTCTTAAACTGAAAGTAAATTCTAAAAATCCTTAAATTATCATATAGAACTAAATTATTTTATAAAAGCGTAAATTAACTCCCAATAATAATTAACACACAATTAAATAATAATTACGATAAAATCACACAATTTGGACATTAAATGCTAAAAATGCAACGTACATTATTTTTACGATTTTTTTCTTTCTTGTAAAACAAACTTAATTACTTCTAATTGTGGAATTAAATCCTAAGTGCAAATACGACATATTTTGTATTTTTTATTAATTTAACAAATAAACATGCACAGACAAAAATACAAATATTTATCCAAAAATGTCACGAAAATTCAAAAAGTGCACACAAAGGAAAATTGTTTTATTTTGAATTTTTTGGGAGTAATTCTCATATAGGGCAAAAATCACGTGCTCACAGCTGCCCTCTTTGTCCGAAAACACAAAGAGTTTTCGTGCAAAGATAAAGTGAGCGGATACGAGCGATTTTTGCCCGTTCGAGTACTCCGTGCGAAGCATTTTTTTAAGAGATTTGACCGGACCTTCGCTTCAAAGGTTTCCTACATATCCCTGGCTAAAAGGGAATCAGGTCAATGTAGTTCGGAAAGTTTTTGTAGCTGGGACTACCATGTGACTGCAATTTGCTGTTACTGTTGCTGCATGCTGTTATTACTACTTACTGATCTCCTTATTACACCGTACTTAAAAGAAAAATCAAGAAGCTAGGCTAGACTACGGATTACAAGATCCCATCTATCTTCCATTTGTTCTTGATGCCTTGCTTTCTTGTCGGTTTGCGTCGATTCCGGTGCCTCTTTCTTCCAAGAACTGACGGGGATGACACCGGCCTCTTGCTTTCCTGAACACCAGTTTGCATCATTTTGTTCTGTCCGCTTGAGGATGTGGCTTCCTGCATTATGCTGTGGATCTTTTGTTGTAACCTTCGGCCTTTCTGTAGGTTACGGATTTCCAGACCTGCAATGTAAAGACTGAAAAATATTCCCTCGTTATACAGGTGGGAGCCTAATGCTAAAGACATGAAATGTATTCCCTTGTTATACAGGTGGGCGCCTAATGGTAAAGACATGAAAAGTATTCCCTTGTTATACAGGTGGGCGCCTAATGGTAAAGACATGAAAATATTCCCCTGTTATACAGGTGGGCGCCTAATGGTAAAGACATGAAATGTATTCCCTTGTTATACAGGTGGCCGCCTAATGGTAAAGACATGAAATGTATTCCCTTGTTATACAGGTGGGCGCCTAATGGTAAATAATAACTTTAATTTGTTTCCTCGATTCTCCGAGAAAATTTTCAACTGTGGCAGAAAATTTTCTGCCCCAATTCTGGCAATCTTTCTTATGGCGTGTCTTTCGGCCATCATCAACACTTTATTTTCCTGTTCAAATCAAAGAAAATTTAGTTAGTTTTAAAATATGGCGAGTGGTCATGTCACTCCTGATGGGGATGATTGTTCCCTTCTCCTTATTCCTGTTTGGCGTTCCCAAAACTTGTTGGGGATAATGTTATTTGCTGGGGATAACATTCTACTGGGGATGGTTTTTCCATTTATCCCTTCTCCGTTCTGTGTCTCAAAACTTGCTGGGGGTTATTTTGCTGAAGATGAATTTTCCTTTCCTCCCTTCCCACTCTGTGCTGTCCGACTACCTCGAAACTTTGGTCGATAATCGGTCGGAGTTCCGCTGGGGATTCTCTTGGAACTTGGCCCACAATTTCTTCAACATGTTGTTTTTCCGGTTCTTCACCGTACTTTCCTTGCCCTTTTAGACCAATATTATTCGGCCTTGCAACCAACGTCTTTTGTCTTATTGCCTTGTCTCTGGCCTGTCCTCTTCACATTTTGCATTGTATCATTTTGGCAACTGGTAGTAAGCTTTGAAAAACCTTTCTAAAAATAAATTTCTAGAAAAAGTCTTTTAAACAAAGGAATGAAAAGATAGAAAAAAAGAGAAAATCTTTCTGAACAAATGCTGGGGAAAAGAAAAGAAATGACCTTATCTGGGTGGTATAACTGATTCCAATGATCATGTCGTGCATTCTGGATTAATCAACCCAGTCTATTTGTGTCGATCAATCTTTCTGATGTCTCCACTTGCTGGGGATAAATAGGTGCCCACCTCTTCGCAAATGCAGATCCTTTTTGCCAATCTATCTTGTCGCCTCATAGTGCCCTTCGCGGGATTTTCACTAACAAGACTCTCTCATTTCTCTCAGTTCCCCACGCCTTATGGTGCCTGTGAAGGTTTTCACCGATAAGACTCTCTCATTTTGCTTCTCTCAGCCTACGTCGTCTTATGGCGCCTGTGAAGGTTTTCACCGATAAGACTCTCTCATTTTTGCTTCTCTCAGCTTACGTCGCCTTATGGTGCCTGTGAAGGTTTTCACCGATAAGACTCTCTCATCTTATTTTCTCAACTGGGGATTAGAGTGTTTCCGGTAAGATTCTCTCTGCTGGGAATTCTTATGGCTATCAATTCTTTCAGCTCATGATCCTCATTCAGTCGGGGACCGGCGTGTTATTCTCGTATACATTTGCCTGTCTTGGCACCTCCCGGATACTGATCGGAAGGTCTTTTTCGGACATCAATATGGGTTTTATGTTGGGCTTAGAAGAAAAGGATATAAAATTCAAAATAACTTTGATGGGTAAAACATTACAACTCTTGGAATCAAACTCTTTTTTTTAAATTTAAAAACATAACTTCTGCCCCAGTTTTCTTGCTTGGGAATTTTTGATTTTTGTTACATTATGACCGAGCCGTGAGGCGCCTACGTATCCTCTTTGAGGAATTAGGTCGAACGTAGTTCACTTGATTCCTTTGTTTTTCTTGCGACCCTTTTTTTGTTATTATTCTCCTTCTTTTCTCTTTTTCATTTTTTCTTTTCATTAATGATTCCAAGAGAGGGGTATAAAAGGATAAGTAAGGCTCAAAGGGGTAAAGCAAAGGTTAAAAGTGTTTGGATAGAAGTGAGAATTGCCTCCGTCATTTCATTATCCGATAAGCACCAAGTAGAAACAAACAAATAAACAACAAAAGAAATTACACATAATATCTTTTGACTGCATCAGAATTGATAGCCATGTCGATGCATCTTCATTCGACATCTGTCAAACGTAAAGCGCCGTTGGATAATACTCTTGTCACAATATACGGCCCTTGCCAATTCGGGGCGAACTTCTACCATCTTCCTCAAAATCTTTTTTATGTTCTTGTTGGCTGCCTCAACTGCACCATTCGCCTTGGGACGATACGAGGTGGAGTTACGATGTGTAATCTTGAACTGTTGACATACTTCTTTCATCAAACTGCTGTTAAGATTAGCACCGTTGTCCGTGATGATCACTTTCGGGATCCCAAAGCTACAGATGATATGGGAATGGACAAAATCCACCACCGCCTTTTTGGTCACTGACTTGAAAGTCTTGGCCTCTACCCATTTAGTGAAATAATCGATGGTTACCAGAATGAAACTGTGACCGGTTGAAGCCGCCGGCTCAATGGGTCCAATGACATCCATGCCCCACGCAACAAATGGCCATGGCGCTGACATTGTATGCAATTCTATCGGCGGAGAATGAATCAGATCTCCGTGTATCTGACACTGATGGCATTTTCGCACGAAACTGATACAATCATGCTCCATGGTGAGCCAATAATATCCCGCCCGCAGAATCTTCTTTGCCAATACCCACTCATATAGGGCCCACAGACTCCAGCATGTACCTCTGCCATCACTGTCGTGACTTGACTAGCATCTATACATCTCAGCAATCCCAAATCTGGGGTTCTTTTGTACAGCACTCCTCCACTGAGGAAGAATGCATTTGATAATCGCCGGATGGCTCTTTTTTGATCTCCGGTGTCCTGCTCCGGGTATATTCCCATCCTGAGGTACTCCTTGACGTCATAAAACCATGGCTCTCCATCCAATTCTTCCTCTATCATGTTGCAATAAACATGTTGATCACGAACCTGAATATGCAACGGGTCAACATGGATCTTGTTTGGATGGTGCAATATCGATGCTAAAGTGGCCAAAGCATCAGCAACCTTATTGTGAATTCTCGGGATGTGTCTGAACTCCACTGATCGAAATCACTTGCTCATATCGTGCAAACATTGTCGATATGGTATAAGCTTTAAATCCCGTGTTTCCCATTCACCCTGGATCTGATGTACCAGAAGGTCCGAGTTTCCCAAGACCAAGACGTCCCGGACATCCATGTCTGTAGCTAGTCGCAGACCCAAAATGCATGCCTCATATTCAGCCATGTTGTTGGTACAATAGAAACACAGCTGAGCTGTAACAGGATAGTGATGTCCTGTTTCCGAAATAAGTACCGCTCCTATTCCAACTCCTTTTGCATTCGCAGCCCCATCGAAGAAAAACTTCCACCCTGGTTCCTCAGTCAGTTCTAACTCCTCTATATGCATCACTTCTTCATCTGGAAAATATGTCCTCAAAGGCTCGTATTCTTCATCAATAGGATTCTCAGCCAAGTGATCGGCCAATGCTTGAGATTTCGTGGCCGTCTTTGTCACATAGACAATGTCGAACTCTGTGAGTAATATCTGCCATTTTGCCAATCTTCCTGTGGGCATAGGCTTCTGGAAAATATACTTCAATGGATCCAGGCGTGAAATAAGGTAAGTAGTATGTGACGACAGATAATGCTTAAACTTCTGTGCTACCCAAGTTAGAGCACAACATGTCTTCTCAAGTTGAGTGTACTTATTCTCATAGACTGTAAACTTCTTGCTGAGATAATAGATGGCTTGCTCTTTTCTTCCTGTGATGTCGTGTTGACCCAACACGCAACCAAACGAATGATCCAGGACCGTTAGATAAAGGATTAATGGCCTCCCCGACTCAGGTGGAACCAATACAGGTGGATTGGATAAATAACCTTTGATCTGGTCAAATGCCTCCTGACATTCTGCCGTCCATTCTATCGCGGCATCTTTCCTCAGCAATCGAAAGATGGGTTCACAAGTTGTTGTGAGCTGAGCGATGAATCTGCTGATATAGTTCAACCTTCCCAACAGACTCATTACTTCTGTTTTGTTCCTCGGTGGCGGCAATTCCTGGATGGATTTGATCTTTGACGGATCCAACTCAATGCCTCGCCGACTGACGATAAATCCTAACAGCTTTCCAGATGGAACACCAAATGCACATTTGGCTGGGTTGAGCTTAATGTCGTACCTTCGAAGTCTTTGGAAAAACTTCCTAAGGTCTGCTACGTGGTCTTCCTGATGCTTAGACTTTATGATCACATCGTCCATACACCTCGATTTCTTTATGGATCATGTCATGAAACACAGTAGTTATTGCTCTCATGTACGTTGCCCCAGCATTCTTCAAACCAAATGGCATCACCCGGTAGCAATAAGTTCCTCACGGCGTAATGAATGCCGTCTTTTCCGCATCTTCTTCATCCATCAGAATCTGATGATACCTAGCATAGCAATCTACAAAAGATCCGAGCTTACGTCCGGCGCAATTGTCGGTCAAGATATGGATGTTGGGTAAAGGAAAGTTGTCCTTTGGGCTTGCCCTGTTCATATTGCGGTAATCGACACACACTCTGATCTTCCCATCTTTCTTTGGCACCGACACCACATTAGCCAACCAATCAGGATATCGAGTGACACGAATAACCTTTGCTTGTAGCTGCTTGGTTACTTCTTCTTTAATCTTCACACTCATATCCATTTTGAATTTCCTCAATTTCTGCTTGACGGGAGGGCATGCCGGGTCAGTGGGCAATTTATGAACCACTAAATCTGTGCTTAACCCCGGCATGTCATCATATGACCATGCAAAAACATCTTTGAACTCAATAAGTGTTTTGATCAATTTTTCCCTGATATTTGGTGCAATGTGGATGCTTATTTAGTTTTTCTGATATCGCCGGCATCCCCTAAATTGATGGCTTCTGTGTCATTTAAGTCGGGCTTCGATTTTTCTTCAAACTGGCTTAACTCCCTATTTATCTCCTCGAAGGCTTCATCCTCATCGTATTCCGATTCATTATCATAATCGACCTCTTGTATAGTTATTTCGGAATCAGATTGATCTTTTAGACTAGGTTGAAGATCCGTTATGCATGCCATGTCGTTAGAACCAGTATGAAAAGAACTGTTCAGAAAAAGAAACGAAGGAAACAAAATTAAAAAACAACATATAAAATAAGGCATAAAGAAGAAACTTTTTCGTTTTATTGAATTATGGGATAACAAGGTTTCACACTTTGTTGAGCAGTAATAGAAATAAAAAGGTATCTGGATTACAACCCTGGAATAATCCAGAAAACAAAAAGGAAAATCAAAGCCAACTACCAGGACTCCCTCCGAGTAGGAAGAGGAGTAGCTGTCCAATTGTTGACATTGGCCCTAGGCCCCACAAACTGTATGTCTGCCTTACTGGAACCCTCTCTAGCTTCTATTGTGTTGACATCTGCGAACATTCTTTCTAAGCCCTCATCCAAATCACCATCTGGCCCAATCAACGGTCCACAAATTTTCGGGACTGACAACCTTGTGACACCTGCTCTAACAAAAGATCTAGAGAGACGCGGAACTGTCTTGGGAAGAACCCAAACTTTCTTCTTCATTTTCCGAGCTCGCTTTATATCTGCTGTAGTTGGTTTGAATCCCAATCCGAAACTCTCTAAATTCTTGGGGAAAGAGACAGGTTAAACAATTCCCTAGAGCTCAGCCCCCGGACCTTTTCCTGGCACGAACCCGTTACTTAGCATCTCCGAAACTATCATGACGGTTGCTGAAGCTATCCTAGGGTGTGGAATGCTTTTACCCTCGGGAATCTTGTTTGGCATCAAAAATCTGATAAACCCAGGGACCTTTGTCATCGTTAGTTTCTATGAATGGCACCTCCCATGGTGCACATAGTGTCTTTCCCATGCAGCACGACATCTTGTCTGTCCCATTCAAACTTGACCATTTGATGCAATGTGGATGGCACTACTTTGGCCGCGTGGATCCACGGTCGTCCCAACAAAAGGTTATAAGATACCGCGACATCCAATACCTGGAACTCCATAGTAAACTCGACCGGGCCGATGGTCAACTCGAGTATAATATCCCCCACGGTGTCTGTTCCACTTCCGTCAAACCCTCGGACGCAAATGCTGTTCTTGTGGATTCTATCATGGTCAATCTTCAACTGGTTCAGTGTGGATAATGGACAAATATTGACACTTGAACCGTTATCCACCAACGCCCGAGTAACTGCCGAATCTTCACATTTGACAGTTAAGTAGAGAGCTTTATTATGTTTCGTGCCCTCCACTGGCAAATCGTCATCAGAGAACGTTACCCTATTTACCTCAAAAATTTTGTTGGCAATCGTTTCAAGGTGGTTCACTGAAATTTCATTGGGCACATGAGCTTCATTTAGTGACTTCATCAGGGCCCGGCGATGCTCGTCCAAATGGATCAATAGTGATAACAACGAGATATGGGCCGGTGTTTTCTTCAATTGTTCAACAACGGAGTAATCCTGCACTTTCATATTTTTCAGGATTTCCTCCGCCTCTTCTTCTGACACGGGTTTCTTTGTTACTGCTGGGTTGGTCCTTCTCAACTCCACGGGAGTAAAACACCGTCCCAATCGAGTCAGTCCCTGCGCCTCACAACTATCCTCCTCCACTTGCTTTCCCTTATACATTACCACTGCCTTTTCATACTTCCAAGGCACAGCCTTGCTGTCAATCACTGGCAATTGGACTACCAGCTTTATGATGACCGGTTCCCTGTAGACCCCTTTCACAACAACTACGGGTGCAGATGATGCTCCCGATACTACCAACTTGACTGGCTCTGGTTTCTTTGTAGCGGTGGATGGATTCTTCCCTAATATCACCACTGGCTTGACATCTTCCCCCTTCAACTGTACCCCTACTTCCCCACCGGTCGATTTTTCTTTCGGAGTGGCACGGATCATCATCACTGTCTGTGAGGGTTTCTTTGGCTCCCCTCCTTCATGCACAAGTTCGATCATGTGGGCTTCATGGTGCGTTGGCAATGGGTTTTGGTTAATGTTGGGTGCCTCTGGTGCCTGTACCTCGATCTTGTTGGTATCAATAAGATCTTGTATCGCATGTTTTGGCCTCCAACATTTCTCGGTATCATGTCCGAGAGCTCCCGAACAATATTCACATCTTACCAAGTGATCCATATTTTGAGGTAAGGGATTTGGCAACCTAGTCTCAACAGGATTTAATAAACCCAACTGCCTTAATTTGTGGAACAAGGCAGTATAAGTTTCTCCCAACTCAGTAAAGGTTCTTTGCCTCTGCAGTCTTTCATTTTTGGAAGCCGAATTCCCCCTGAAACTTGTCCCTTGAGGGTTCCTGTAGGCTCTTGGCGGTGGATAGGTGTTTTGTGGTGGTGGGTAGGTATTATGTGGAGGTGGGTATGTATTTTGGGGAGCTGGCGTGCGCCATTGCGGGCGAGCCGGGGGTTGAGTATAAGTCTGGGCTTGATGGATGGAGAAATGTTGTTCTTGTGGTGGGTAGTAGGGTGGTGGAGGGTAACTTGGAATGTGTGGGTAGTTTGGATGATGGGGTCTGGGTTGGTAATGAGGGGAAGGACCTCTAGATCTGGACCAATTGCCTGCCTCTATTGTCGTGACCTCTTCTCTCCTTTTCTTTCCGAGCGCACCTCTCGTGCCACTCTGAATGGCCTGAGTTGTGGCCTTAATTGCCGAGTAACTCAGGATATTATTGTACTTAAGTCCCTCTTCTATCATACCTCCCATTTTCACCACTTCGTTGAAGGATTTTCCAACTGACGTCACCAAGTGACCGAAGTAAGTTGCCTCTAGAGTTTGTAGAAAGTAATCTACCATTTCTCCCTCTCTCATTTGAGGATCAACTCTGGCTGTCTGTTCTCTCCATCGGAACCCAAATTCCCGGAAGCTCTCTCCGGGTTTCTTCTCAAGCTTTAGCAATGTGAGACGGTCTGGGACTATCTCAAGGTTGTATTGGAAGTGTCCTGCGAAAGCCTATACCAGATCATCCCAGGTGTACCACCTGCTCGGATCTTATCTTGTATACCACTCTAGTGCCGACCCGCTCAAACTCTGGCCAAAGCAAGCTATCAGTAGCTCATCTTTGCCCCCGCTCCCCTCATCTTGCTACAAAAGCCCCGCAGATGTGCTATAGGATCTCCATGCCCTTCGTATAAATCGAATTTGGGCATCTTGAACCCTGCGGGTAATTGGACGTCAGGGAAAGGGCATAGATCCTTGTAAGCCACGCTGACCTGGTTACCTAACCCGTGCATGTTGCTGAAGGACTGCTCCAGGCTTTTAAATTTCCGCATCACCTCATCCTACTCTGGGCTCTTAGCCGTCTTTTCAATCTCTGTCGGGACCTCAAAGTGGGGATTATAGGTATGTGGCTCAGGTGCTTTGAATGTGAGTTCAGGGGGGTAATATTATGTATCGTGAGCCTGAAACAATGGCTCACTAGATGATCTGTGCAATGGGGCTGGGGCAGGCGCCACAAAGACGAGAACATTTGGAGGAGGATTCTGATTGGGTGGTGGAGCTTGGGTATCATAGGCCTCTCTTCCCTGATAGTAGTGATGGCTTGGGAAACTCATTGAAGGGCCGGGAGAGGGGTATTCTGGTGTGTGTCCTAGTTGGAGAGTAGGAGTAACAGGTAGTTCATGCCCCTTTTGGTCTCTAGCTAAGGCTATCTGCATTTCATTCATTTCCAGCCTAATCTTTTCCATTTTTTCCATGGCCTCCTTCAGCATCTGATTTGCCGTCTTTTCCGACTCAACACTGTTGTCTGAGCCAGTCATGCTTTCTGGTATGGGCCCTTTTGATCTTGTTTGATAATGGTATGGTGCCAGTACGCTTTAACAAACTAACTGATATAGATTGGAAAAACAACAAACTTGTCAGTGTTAGAGTCTTAACAGATATTGTAATTGCACGTTGGGGGATGCAATGTTCTTAGGCAGTTAACCATTTCTAACATGCTCTTGCTCCGACTACATGCGTCATTCCGACTTAGGTCCTTTATTTAATTACTTTGCCCTTTCTTTTTATCTCTTAGTGATGGTCTAATCTTATGTATATTGCCTACGTATCATGTCCCTGCATGAATCTGTGTAGTTCCGACATAAGTAAAATAAAGACCCAATTTTACATTCTATTACCCAAATAGGCTATTACAAACTGTTATTTGAAAGAAAACAAACGAAATACAGACTCCACACTATTAACAATGTTTGAAGAGAACATAGGGGTAGACAACAGACTCTGAAAAACAAACAAGTGCAGGCTTGAACTAGGGATACATTAAAGCCTTGAATTTTGGTGCCCACGAGGCATCGTTCGGCCTTTCTGCGGGCTTTGGTGCTAGGCCCCTTTGCAAGCTTTTTAATTCCTCCATGATCCGGTGGACATAACCCATGACTGAGGCAAAAAGGATATCACGAGGCATTTCTTCACATGTTAGGAACTTCGTGGTGATGTAGCACCCAATCTCATCAATCCTACCCCCGATTCTGTCCCTTTCCATACACAACTGTTCTATTCGTTGATTCTTTAACCCCAACACTCGAGTGTTGTCAACGAGCTGATCTTGGAACCTCTCCATTTGTTCTTCCAATCGGGCTATTGAATCATAACAGCGTCTTTTGTCTGTCCTGGCATCTCGGGCTTGTTTAAAGACCCGCTCATGGAGAGTGGAATTGGTTTCCCTTAATAGCCCAATGCTTATTTCATAATCCCTTCTCATGTGCCATAGGTGCTTTTTTCGCGCTGCTGCACCTTTTTGCCTATCTGGCCTGCATTCTTGCTATGCTAGCCTCGGATTTATCCAAGTTTTTTCGGCTTTCAATGACCTGACTTCTCAATTCTGCTATCAACCTCTCGTCGGACCAAATTTTCTGTCGGTCACCGGCGTTCCTTCTGTCTTTGTGGATTCGGGCTCTCAAGGCCTTATTTTCTTAAGTCAACTTGTTTTTGTCTCCTGTATCAGCATCAATTTGCAAGCTGCTTTGATATTTCAATCCCTTAATTTGTTGTTTTAGCTTGCCAATCTCAACCCGATATTCTTTCTCTTTCGCTAGCCAACCCCACTGTGCTTGTGATGATTCTGCAAAGTCTCGAACGTGAGCTCTCTTAGTTGGTCTCTGGTGCTCAAGCTCTCTTCTGTACCATGTGAGGTATTTTGGCGACACCTCGCCTTTATCCCGGTCTTGTACACGAGTATCTACTTTCAGGGTTTGAAATTCATTCCAGATTTTCCGAACGACTGCTTCAGGGAACTGCCCACTAGGCCCGATTTCGATCACCTGGTTGCTGAGATCTTCTTCCTTAGGGACTATTTGGCACCGCCCCAATTGTCTCAATACTCTGTATGGTGCATAGGGCTGGATACTTTGGAGACCCATCAATAACAAATGCGATTCGGTGGCTGACATGTGTATGATTCCATCTATGGGCAGCCACTCAAATGCCCATTCTATCTGGTTTGCTGAAACGGAACGCAGCAGAGCTACCCATTCAGTGACCCCCTCTGGCAAGCTGAACCCGTCGACCCTTGTGGAAAACTCCTCTATACAAGTCTCTTGTGATGACCCATATTTCAAAGACTGAGGGTGATAGCATAAGTGTTCTATTATCCACATTTGCAGTAGTACATTGCAACCCTCGAAAAAACCTCATCCGGTTTTGCACACAATAAGAGCACGAAATATGTCTGCTATTATCATTGGTGCCAGAGTGCTGTTGTCTTGCTTGAGCAAAGTGCTGACGACCCCAGCGACTTGTATGTTAATTTTCGCGTCTTTTCTCGGGAATACTAGAAGGCCCAGAAAGGCTACCATGAAAGCAATACACCTATGTCTTTCCCATTTCGGCTGGTTTTCCCCGCTGCAGATCTTTCCCTCGGGATTGTTGAACCCTCCAAAATGACCGCATCTGTCGTACAGGAATGCCAAACTACAAAAACCTTCTGATAACTCTGGGTTGTGTATAACTCTGCGGATCTTCACGGTGTCTAAAAACCTATGTATGGTCACGGTCCTTGGTACAATAAGATATTGCTCTCTCATAGGGACTTTGGGACCCCCGATGTACCCTGCCAGTTCTTCTAGTGGCGGTGTGAGCTCAAAGTCTGAGAAATGAAATACATTGTGTGCTAGGTCCCAGAATGAAATTAACGCCCTTATA
Organism: Nicotiana sylvestris; assembly: GCF_000393655.2. Lineage (NCBI taxonomy): Eukaryota > Viridiplantae > Streptophyta > Magnoliopsida > Solanales > Solanaceae > Nicotiana > Nicotiana sylvestris. The sequence goes on from NC_091059.1 coordinate 153,423,643, forward strand.
ATGTCCCCTCTCGGATCAATGTCCAGTAACCCAACCAAGTTTCGCAAGTATATCTTAACTGTATCTTTCCCTAATTCTTCTAAGTCGTTCCACCACATGCGTAAGCCCAAAGGGACCTTGTTTATAATGGCTCTAGATGAATTCCTAGTCGTGCTCATTTTGCACATTTATTAAGGTGATTTAAATAAAAAGCAAAATCTTTATTTGACTCAAAACTAATTTTTCCATTTTTCCTTAATTTTTGAGAAAAGAAAAGACTGATTTTCCAAACACGGCCTTTCAGCACTTCAGGGATGAAGATTTTAAGGTTGTAACGATTAACCGACCAAAAGTAAAAGGAATGACCAAAGGTGACCATTTATGCAAAGTCAACCTTCCGGCGTCCCTTTCAGGAACATTCGGCTATTTTTTTTTTGACAAATGGGATCGCCTGACTCTTTTATGAAAGTAACAACATTTTTGTCATTTTTTTTGGTTATTTTTGCAAAATGGGAAGTTGGACCCGATAAGGGTTGCCTACGTATCTCACATCCGGTGAGAATCAAACCGACGTAGTTCGGGAGATCATGAATAAACTAACTTTTTTTTATTTTATTTTTTGAAGGAAAGACTTATAAAGAAGAAAAGGAGCATTTTTGCAAAGAAGGATTTCTAAAGAAAAAAGATTTTTACAATTTTTTTTTAAATTTCGAAAGAAAAACTTCTAAAGAAGAAAGAAAATATTTTTGGAATTTTACTTTCAATTTATGAAAGAAATGTTTCTAAATTTTTTTTTTTGAATTTTGAATTTTCTTTTCAATTTTGAAAGAAGAATGAAAATATTTTCGGATTTTTTGGAAGAAATTGAAAGAAAATATTTTTATTTTTATTTTTTTTTTAAAAAACAATTAAAAAGACTTTCTAAAGAAATCAATAGTGGAAAATATTTTTGGATTTTTTTTTTGAAAAATGGGGGTCTAAAAAAAACTTTTCTAGAAAGGAAATAAAGAAAAATACTTTTTGGATTTATATATATATATATATTTGCAACCAATAATAAAACCACGTTCAGCGCACGACTCTTTTTATTTTCATTTTTGGCATTTTCATAAACAAATAAATAAATAAAAAAACCATTTTAAAAACAAGACTCTTTTTCATTTTCATTTTTCATGGCAAGACAAACTATTTTTCTTTTCTTTTTTTTCTTTATTTTGAAAACAAGACAAAGTGAAGATTTTTTTTCTTTTTCGTTTCACCAAAAATGACCAACCTATTCTTCCAATATTCTTGATTTTTCGAAGTCGGTCAGCATGCAAGTATGAAGCAAATAAATGCATAAAGCAAACAAGATGCAGCAGGATGGTCTTTTCATTTCCGGTTGCTAGTCCTAGACGGACCCAACCCCTGTGTTGAGTCCCTTAAGTCAAATGCAACATGATGCAGATAAGCGTTCCTACTAGGGATCCGGCATGAAGCTGAGTTATTCTAGGTTCATAACCTGGGTATTTGTTCTAGACTGTGTACCCGAGTGGACAACTCGACTCGAGGAGGGGGTTACGTACCGGGGACCCGCGAGATCGTCCGGCTTTGTAACTTATCCGGCCTCTTTCTTATTTTAGGGTATGACACTAATAGAATAGAGAGTCTCGGCCAGCGAGCACATCCCCGAAGATGAGAAGAGAAGGGTTTCGGCATAGTTTATATACAGTTCAGATAATATCAAAGCGGTAAAAGCAACATTTTGCACATTTAGGCCAAAACATGTAATAAAATCAAATAATAAATAAAGCCAAATAATAACAATTATACTAAGCTCGAATTCTTGAACCCTGAACCAGAGATTCTGGGTTCGGTCCCCAACGGAGTCGCCAGAGTTATCACACCTCCTTTTTCGCCCACGCCGCCCGCGAAGGGGCACGGAAGGGAGTTTTTTCCAATTAAAGGACAATCGAAACGGGATTTGTTTATTTATTTCAGAGTCGCCACTTGGGAAATTTAGGGTGTCCCAAGTCACCAATTTTAATCCCGAATCGAGGAAAAGAATGACTCTGTATTACAGTCCGTGAACCAGAAATCCGGATAAGGAATTCTGTTAACCCGGGAGAAGGTATTAGGCATTCCCGAGTTCCGTGGTTCTAGCACGGTCGCTCAACTGTTATATTCGTCTTGATTATCTGATATAATACATATTATAATTTATGTGCTTTTATCAACTTTAAACCGCTTTTATTATTATTAATTTTTAAAATTGCAACGTCGTGAAAATGTGTTTCGAACCACATCGCAATCAATGCACCCATGGTTGTTGACACGTTTTGACTCCGTTGAGATTTGGATTTGGGTCGCATAAATGCGCACCCGAGTTTAGGGATGTAGTATTATTAAAATCGTGCCTAAAGAATCTAACGTTTTATTACTTTGGAGAAGGCCGTGAAATTTGCTAAACGGACCATCTCGAAATCTAAGTATTCAATTAAACATTTATTAAGGGCCCCACAATTGGTGCGTTTTATTGGGCGAGGCTAATCTCATTTATTTTAAAAGGACAATCCTAAAATACCTACATTTTTCTCTATTAAATTTGTCTCTACAAAATGAAAGAGAAAAGGTCTTAATTTATTTACATGCTTGAGTTGTTATAGTTGGGTTTCGAATATGATTCATAAAATCTAAAAATGATGCAAGCAGGGCAGTCCATTGCCAATGCGGGCCCAGGCCCGACGTGTATCGCACAAAACTGAACCTGGGCCATATCATTCACATGTTACTACCTAATTACATTATACTAGGTATGTTCACAGTTTGTCAAATTAAAAAAAAACTTGGCAATCTAATTTTAATCCTAGACCATTTACATGCTGAAATTAACCAATATTATTTAGCTAAACAATATTCCTACAAGTTCCGAAACGGACTATTCGTTTAATGAACTAAGTGTTGGATGTTTAAGAATAGTCTAAATCAGCTAACATGCTTTTTGAGACATGATAATCATCCAACAATAACGAATTAATTAGACAGAGTTACTACACCATTTATTTATTTTTTAGGCAATACCTAGATAGTTCGTACGCTAAGCTATCGTCAGATGTTCCACTATATATATTAAACATCTACATGATTCTGATTAGAGTAAACTAAATAATTTATATATACAAATAAAATTCAGAATATAATTAAGAGAAATTCAGAACTTCAACTCTTCATTTCATATTCATGCTTCATGTTTCAGTTTACAGTAATCAACGTGTCAATTGTGTACCTGATATTGGAAGCAAAAGAAAAGGGAGATCAGAAGAAATTCAGTAGAATACAACAACAGCAACACCCAGCAACCAGTAACAACCAGCAATGAGAAACTAGTGACAGATTTTAAAATCAAGATAAAAATCCAGAAACACCGACAACAATCAACGGACAGAAGCCAAGAGAATCTTTTCAGATTTGAAAGATTAATTAATGTTCAACCCTTAATTTCTGAATCCGTATATCAGAATATTTAAATTGTATATCAAGTGTATACTACTCTTCTTTTGAATTTCCAAAATGTTTTTCTTTGTATTTTTGGAAGCTTAATATTTTCGAAATTTTTCTCTCTCTTCAATATTCAGCTCTCCTTCTCTTTTTTTTCCTGTCCAACTCCCCCCTATTTATTACCATCTTTCAGCATTTTTTAAAAATTAAAACTCACTATTTTCCACTCATCCCCCTTTTAATCCCACTACCTAATGTTTTGTCCCCCACTACATTAAACAAATACATTATCTCCCCCATTATATCTTGTCCCACATGCATACACTAAACAATTATTATTCCCCACTACATAATGTCTTGTCCCCCACCATGTACTATTTTAATATTATTAAAATATTATTTATTCTTAATGGACAGAGCACTCAAAATAAATAATTGTTCTGAATTTTAATTCCAAAAATACCCCTCTGACCTTACTGAAATTACCATTTTAACCCTAAAAATACTGCAATTTACCAATCTACCCCGTCAGCTATAACCAATTCACCTAATCAATTCTAACCAAAATATAGCAGCTATAACCAATTCCTAATCAAATTTTATGAACAAATTCAAACTAAATGATGAACAACAAAGAAACAACTGGAATTATTTTGACTGAACAATGTTTTTAAACAACAAACCTATTTTCAGATTCAACAACAATAACAAACAAATATATTCAAAGCATGATCTCAAATTCAAATTAAACTTAAACAAAATAAATAAACAGATTCAAATCACTAAACTCAAATAATCAATTGATCTTCAAATTAAATCCAACAATATTACAACAAAGATGTATGATTCAAACTAAATCAAAAAATAACAAACCAAAACACAAACTCACATTAAATCACTGGATTAAAACGAACTTCAAACAAAAAATGAACACGAATTAAATCTAAATTAAACAGCAAAGAACAGATTCAAGCGATTAAACTAACACTCTATATTAAAACTAAATCCCTTAAAATTAATAAAAACAAACTGAAAAATAATTAATTGAATCTTCAACTTAAATCTAAACATTATAATTAAACTAATCAATTTCTACCTAAAAATAAACAAGAAAAATGAATGAAACAAACTGAAGAAAGATAAGAAAAACAATGATAAACACGAATTGGTTAAACCAACTAACCGGATCGGAACGACGACGAACTCGAACGAAAACAAATCTGCCCGGAAATAATTATCGCACCAAAATAACTCGACGCCGAAGACGAACACGAACGGACCATCGAAGAAGATGGTCGTTTGGTGTCGTTTGAAAAACGAAGCAGAAGGCAGCAACAACAGTGAAGCAGTACCAGCTGCTACTGCTGAGCATGCTCGACGGACATGGGAGCTTTGGTGGTCGTCCATGGCTGCTCGGAGATGGAGATCGTGATCGTTTGGATGTGAGGCGTTGGCTGCTGCAGGGTGGTTGTATTGTGGTCGACGATGATGCGAAGACGAAGTAATGGCAGCCATGGCTGCCTGTGTCGATGAAGCAGAAACTTGGGCGAAGCAAGCAAAAGTCGGCCATGGCCGTGTTGTGGACGAAGCAGCAACAGTCAGCGAAGGGGACGTCGTGGGGATGAGGGTGGCTGTGTTGTGTGTGTGTGTGTGTGTTGACGGAGGATGAAGGGGACGATGGGGAAGATGAAGCGACGGGGCAGCCATGGGAGGTCGTTTGGTGGATCTTAGTTTTGGAGAAGATGGAGAGAGGGGGGCGGGTAGTTTTCTTTAGGTTTAGGGTTTGGTTTTGTGAAAAATGGGAAGATAAGGGTGTTTTGTTTTTGGGGTTATGGACTGGGTCGACCCGGTTTAAAATGGACCGGGTCGTAGGTGTTTTGGGCCTAAATGTAGAATTGAAGAGGAGACCCAATTCCGATTTTCTTCTATTTTTTGCTCTCTTTTCTTCTTTTATTTTTCTTAAACTGAAACTAAATTCTAAAAATCCTTAAATTATCATATAGAACTAAATTAATTTATAAAAGTGCAAATTAACTCCCAATAACAATTAACACACAATTAAATAATAATTACGATAAAATCACACAATTTGGACATTAAATGCTAAAAATGCAACGTACATTATTTTTACGATTTTTTTCTTTCTTGTAAAACAAACTTAATTACTTCTAATTGTGGAATTAAATCCTAAGTGCAAATGCGACATATTTTGTATTTTTTATTAATTTAACAAATAAACATGCACAGACAAAAATACAAATAATTATCCAAAAATGCCACGAAAATTCAAAAAGTGCACACAAAGTAAAATTGTTTTATTTTGAATTTTTGGGAGTAATTCTCATATAGGGCAAAAATCACGTGCTCATAGTTGTGATTATTGATACGCATGCGGTGGTATAAGGTCTGAGTGTTGAAACGCATGCGGTGATATAAGGTGGGCTTGAAACGCATGGCTAGTAGGGGAACTACTAGAAGTCATATTGTATGATAAGGTAGGCTAAAACACGGAATCCTATTTCGGGAAAATAATTTTCAAAACAAATTTTAAAGCCTCCCGCGGTGATATAAGGAAAAATTGTGAGTTATTTTATATTTGGGACTACGAGGCGGTACCTCGGGAGTGCCCTTATTGATTTCTTCTATTTGTTGTATTATTATTGTTGTTTTCCTTAACTTGTAAGATTCTTGCTTTCTTCTGTGATGTATTTGTTTCCTTTGATTCTGTGTTGTTACCTTTCGCAAGTTCTTATCGTTTCACTTTCCTGTCATTTTACTTTATTATTGTATCTTTTGCTTAGTTTCTTATTATTTTCCAGTAGGGCCCTGACATGACCTCGTCACTACTCTACTGAGGTTAGGCTTGACACTTACTAGGTACCGTTATGGTGTACTCATACTATGCTCTGCACATGTTTTGTGTAGATCCATGTGCATTTTATCAGCCTTGATATTAGAGTGTTGTGTTGTTGTCGGTGACATCAAGGTACACCTGCCTGCGGCCGCAGGCCTCGGAGTCCCCTTCTATTATGTTCCTTCCTTATTTCTTTACATTATTAAACAATGATGTATAGGAGCGTCCCGAAATTTATCGAGAGTTTGTGACTTATATTTCACCGGGTTTTGGGATTTGTACATGTGAGCGGCATTTTTCATTTATATAGCTGCTGATGTTTGAGATTTAAGTTATTATTTCAGTTATTCCGCATATTTGTTAGGCTTACCTAGTCTTAGAGACTAAGTGTCGTCACGACATTCTACGGAGGAAAATTTGGGTTGTGACAAGTTGGTATCAGAGCTCTAGGTTCATATGTATTATGAGTCGTAAGCAGGTTTAGTAGAGTCTCGCGGATCGGTACAGAGACGTTTGTACTTATCTTCGGGAGGCTATGGAACTGTTAGGAAAAGTTTCACTTATTTGATTCCTTGTCATGCAAAATTGTTGACTTCAGTATTCTAAACTTCTATCTTTTTATTCTCTCATAGATGGTGAGAACACGTACAATCGGATCAAATGACCAGACACCCGCACCCCCCTACTAGAGCCGTGAGAGGCCAAGGACGTCCACGTGGTGCCGCCAGAGTACCCGCACGAGCTGCTACAGAGGAGCCACCGGTAGCTCCAGTTGGAGCGCAAGCACCTGAGACGCCTATTACTGCACCGGCTCTCTAGGATGTCCTCGCCCAGTTTCTGAGCATGTTCGACACTTTAGCTCAGGCAGTGTTGATCCCACTTACTCCTTCCATATCTCAGGCCGAGGGAGGAGCACAGACTCCCTACGCCCGTACCCCAAAGCAGTGGGTTCAGGTCGACCAGGTTCCATAGGTCATACTAGTACAGCTGGTAGCCCAGGTTAGGGCAGTAGTTTTTTAGGGGGAGCAACTCAGGCTCGAGAGGTACAAGAAGTACCACCCTCCTACTTTCAATGGTTTGGCATCAGAGGATGCCCAAGGTTTTCTTGAGGAGTGCAACCGTATCCTCCATACTATGGGTATTGCGAAGTCTAGTGGGGTTTCTTTCACTACGTTCTAGCTTAAGGGAACGACTTATTAGTAGTGGCGAGCATATGAGTTGGGTAGTTCGGTCGAGGCAACTTTACTCACTTGGACTCAGTTCTCGGATATGTTCTTAAGGGAGTATGTTCCCTCAGAGTCTCAGAGATGCATGGTGCCCAGAGTTTGAGCAGTTGCGCTAAGGTTCTATGACCGTGTCAGAGTATGAGTTCAGTTCAGTAATTTGGCTAGGCATGCACCAGCCTTGGTTGCTATTGTTAGAGAGAGAGAGTCCATTGATTTATCAAGGGGCTCAACTCCAATATCAGATTTAGCATGGTCTGAGAGCTGGAGATGGACATCGCATACCAGCAGGTAGTGGGGATTGCTAGGGGATTGGAGGGTATGCTGACTTGGGAGAGAGAGGATAGAGAGGCCAAGAGGTCTCGAGAGTATGGCACATATAATGCTACTCGTGCCCCATATGCAGCTTGTCATGGTAGGGGATATATGAGTCGCCCCATTTATTCAGCACTTCCAATTGCCAGCTGTGTTCCGGCCACTCCTAAGACTCATGCTCCCTATTATGCACTGCCATTGTCTAATGCACCTCATGTACGAGGTGCTTTCAGCGGTCAGTCCAGCCGATCAGGCTCGAGCCAGCCACATCAACCATGCCCTCCGAGAGCTTGTTTTGAGTGTGGTGACACTCGTCATATGGTAGGGATTGCCCGAGACTTATGAGGGGTGCACCTCCAATAACTACTCAGGCTTCGCATGGTCCACGGGTCCTCAACCTATGGTTACAACATCAGCTACCACTCCATCTGCATAGCCAGCTCGAAGTGGAGGTCAGACAGGTAGAGGTCGCCCTAGAAGGGAAGGCCAAGCCAGATATTATACTCTTCCTACTCGAACGGAGGCAGTTGCATCCAACTCTATCATCACAGATATTGTTCTGATCTATCATAGAGATGCATCAGTCTTATTTGATCCAGGCTCCATTTATTCATATGTGTCATCTTATTTTGCTCCATATTTGGGCATATCCCGTGATTCTTTGAGTTCTCTTGTATATGTGCCTACACATGTGGGAGATTCTATTATTATTGACCATGTGTATCGGCCGTGTTTGGTTGTTCTTAGTGGTTTTGAGACTAGAGCCGATCTATTGTTGCTTAGTATGGTAGAATTTAATATTATTTTGGGCAAAGACTGGTTGTCGCCCTATCATGCTATTCTTGATTGTCACGCCAAGACAGTGATGTTGGATATGCCAGGTCTGTCACGATTAGAGTGGAGAGGTACTTTAGATTATGCTCCTAGCAAGGTTATTTCATTTCTAAAGGCTCAGTGGATAGTTGGGAATGGTGTGATACGTATATAGCATATGTGAGAGATGTCAGTGCTGATACTCCTACCATCGAGTCAGTTACGATAGTGAGGGATTATCCAGATGTATTTTCGACGAATCTACTGGTATGCTACCCGACAGGGATATCGGCTTTGGTATCGATTTGTTACCGAGCACTCAGCCCATCTCTATTCCTCCCGTATAGCTCCACCTGAGTTGACTGAGTTAAAAGAGCAGTTGTAGAAGTTGCTTGATAAGGGCTTCATAAGCTCGATATGTCGCCTTGGGGTGCTCCAGTCTTGTCCGTAAAGAAGAAGGATGGTTCCCTACACATGTGTATTGATTATCGCGAGTTGAACAAGGTTACAATAAAGAACATGCATCCATTGCCACATATTGAGAACCTATTTCACCAGCTATAGGGTTCCAGAGAGTTCTCCAAGATTGATTTGCGTCCAGGATATCATTAGTTGAAGATTCGAAAGCCAGATATCCTGAAGACTGCCTTCAGAACTCGATATGGTCATTACAAGTTCCTAGTGATGTCATTTGGGCTGACCAATGCCCCAGCAACATTCATGCACTTGATGTACAGTGTATTCCGGCTCCATCTTGACTTATTCATCATTATATTTATTGACAACATTCTGGTGTACTCCCGGAATTGGGAGGATCATGAGCAGCCGCTAAGGACTGTGCTTCAGACTTTGAGAGAAAAGAAGTTATATTCAAAATTTTCAAAGTGTGAATTCTGGCTAGATTCAGTGGCATTTTTGGGCCATGTAGTATCAAGTGAGGGGATCAAGGTAAATCTGAAGAAGATTGAAATAATGCAGAGTTGGCCCATACCGTCCTCAGCTACGGAGATTCGGAGTTTTATTTGTTTGGCGGGGTAGTACTGTTGATTTATAGAGGGTTTCTTATCTATTGCAGCACCTATGACCAGGTTGACCAAGAAGGGTGCTTCATTCAGATGGACAAAGGAGTGTGAGGAGATCTTTCAAAAGGTCAAGACTTCTTTGACTACAACCCTAATATTGGTATTGCCTACAGATTCAGGGTCTTATACTATGTATTATGATGCGTCGCATATTGGTCTCGGTGTGGTGTTTATGCATGACGGTAGGGTGATTGCCTACGTGTCCAGACAACTGAAGGTGCATGAGAAGAATTATCCTGTCCACGACCTTGAGTTAGAAGCTATTGTTCATGCATTGAAGATTTGGCGGCACTATTTGTTTGGTGTCCCTTGTGAGATCTGCACCAATCACCGGAGTCTGCAGCATCTGTTCAAACAGAAGGATCTTAACTTGCGTCAGCGGAGGTAGTTAGAGTTGCTTAAGGACTATGATATTATCATTATATATCATCCTTGGAAGGCTAATGTGGTAGCCGAGGCCTTGAATTGTAGGGCGGAGAGTTTAGGCAGTCTAACATATCTACAAGCAGCAGAGAGGCCATTAGCATTGGATGTTCAGACCTCGGCCAACTAGTTTGTTAGATTGGATGTTTTTTAGCCTACCCGAGTTTTGGCTTGTATGGTTTCTCAGTTTTCTCTTCATGATCATATCAGAGAGCGTCAGTATGATGACCCCCATCTACTGGTCCTTAAGGACGCGGTACAGCACGGTGATGCCAAAGAGGTTACTATTGGAGATGACGGTGTATTATGGATGCATGGCAGGCTATGTGTGCCCAATATAGATGGTTTGTGTGAGTTGATTCTTCAGGAGGCTCACAGCTCGCAGTACTCCATTTATTTAGGTGTTGGAAAGATGTATCAGGACTTGAGGCAACATTATTAGTGGATGAGAATGAAGAAGGACATAGTGTAGTATGTAGCTCGGTGCCTAAATTGTCAGCATGTGAAGTATGAGCATTAGCGTCCAAGTGGTTTGCTTCAGAAGCTAGAGATTCTGGAGTGGAAATGAGTGCGGATCACTATGTATTTCGTTGTTGGTCTCCCATGGACTCAGAGGAAGTTCGATGCAGTATAGGTGATTGTGGATAGGTTGACCAAGTTAGCTCACTTCATTCGAGTGGTGACTACTTATTCTTCCGAGCAGCTGGCTCAAGTTTCGCGAGATTGTCAGGTTTAATGGCGTGCAGGTATCCGTCATCTCTGACCGGGGTACGCAGTTTACATCACAGTTCTAGAGAGTCGTAGAACATGAGTTAGGTACTCAGGTTGAGTTAAGCACAATATATCACCCTCGGATGGACAGACAGTCTGAGCGCACCATTCAGATATTTGAAGATATTCTCCATGAATATGTGATGGAGTTTAGGGGTTCTTGGGATCAGTTCTTGCCACTTACGGAGTTTGCCTACCACAACAGCTACAAGTCAAGCATTCAGATGGCCCCGTACGAGGCTTTGTATGGTAGGCGGTGTCGATCTTAGTAGGGTAGTTCGAGCCAAGAGAGGCTAGGTTATTGGGTACAGACTTGGTTCAGGATGCTTTGGAAAAGGTTAAATTGATTCAGGATTGACTTCGTATAGCGCAATCCAGACAGAAGAGTTATGCGGATTGGAAAGTTTGCGATGTTGAATTCATGGTTGGGGAGCGGGTCTTGCTCTGGGTTTCTCCCATGAAGGGTGTTATGAGGTTCGGGAAGAAGGGCAAGTTGAGTCCTAGGTATATCAGGCCTTTTGAGATTCTTGAGAAGGTTGGAGAGGTGGCTTACAGACTTATACTACTACCTAGTCTAGCTGCAATTCATCTAGTATTCCATGTTTCTATGCTCCGGAAGTATCACGATAATCTGTTTCATGTGTTAGACTTCAGCTCAGTCCAGTTGGACAAGGATTTGTCTTATGTTGAGGAGTCGTTGGCCATTTTGGACAAGCGGGTTCAAAAGTTAAGGTCGAAGAGCATTGCTTCAGTGAAGGTTCAGTAGAGGGGTCAGCCAGTTGAGGAGGCAACTTGGGAGACCGAGCACGATGTGCGTGGCCGTTATCCTCATCTTTTCACCACTTTAGGTATGTCTCTATACTCGTTCAAGGACAAAAGTTTATTTTAAGAGGGGGGAGGGATGTAACGACCCAACCGGTTGTTTTGAGAGTATTATCCCTGATCCCCTATTTATGGCTCCCTCTATTTTATTTTGTGTCTACGTGACTTGTCGAGGTTCTTGGTGTCGGGTTCAGGAGATTTTCAAAGTGGAATGGGACATATAGCCCCTAAATTAGAAGTTTAAGTTGTAGGTATTGACCGTTGTTTGACTTGTGTGAAGACGACCCCAGAATGGAGTTTTGATGGTTTCAGTAGCTCCGTATGATGATTTTGGTCTTAAGAGCATGTCCGGATGTTGATTTGGAGGTCCGTAGGTCATTTTGGCATTAATTGGCGAAAGTTGGAAATTGGTGGAATTTTGATAAGTTTGACCAGGAGTGGAATTTTTGATATCGGGGTCAGATTCCGATTCCGGAAGTTGAATAGTTCAGTACTGTTAATTATGATTTGTGTGCAAAATTTGAGGTCAATCGGACTTGATTTGATAGGGTTCAACATCGAATGTAGAAGTTCAAAAGTTCATTAGGCTTGAATGGATGCGCAATTCGTGGTTTTAGCGTTATTTGATGTGATTTGGGGGATTGACTAAGTTCGTATAATGATTTAGTACTTGTTAGTATATTTGGTTGAGGTCCCGGGGGCCTCGGGTGCAATTTAGATCGTGATCAGATCATAGTTTGGATTTTTGAGACTGTTGAAACTGGGTTGTTCTGGTGTCATCGTACCTGCGGAGGGATTGACCATAGGTGTGCGCTCATAGAAATGATCTGGTGATCGCATGTACGAGGATGGCTTAGCTCAGCTGGGATCGCAGGTGCGAAAGGAGGGCCGCATCTGTGCGCCTGCAAGTGCGTAGAAGTGGTCGCAGATGCGGAGGAGGCTGTTTGGTCGTCCTTCGCAGAAGTAGAGAAGACTTTGTAGGAGCGTATCCGAAAGTGTGAAGATTGTCCGCAGAGGAGGAGCTTTCCTGAGTAAGTGGAATCCGCACCTGCGACGGATTTTCCGCAGGTGTGGCAGTAAGGACGCAGGTGCGACATAACTGGGTAGAAAATGGGCTTTTTTTGAGGGTTTGTTCCATAATTCATTTTTGGACTTTGAGAGCTCGGATTGAGGCGATATTTTGAGGGATTTTTAGTGAAAATGTTTGGTTAGGATTCTTGACTCGCTTTTTATTATATTCCATTAATCTATCTTCGATTTCTTCATTTAATTAAGGATTTGGGTTGAAAAATTGGGGGAAAAGGTGTAAAAGTTCTTAGACCGAATTCTTGAGTTTTGAAAGGCTAAATGGGTTCGAATTTGGATAATTCTTATATGGTTGGACTCGATATCGAATGGGTGTTTGGATTTTATAATTTTGCCCGGGTTCCAAGATGCGGTCCCAGGTTGACCTTTTGGGGTTATTTTCCAATTCTTTGCTAAAATCATAATTTAATTATTTAGATTAGTTTCTTATAGTTTTATTTATAGTATGTAACTTTTTTTGGCTAGATTTGAGCCATTCGGAGTCGGAGAATCGAGGGAAAGGCCTTCTTATTAATTTATTGAGCTTGGCTTGAGGTAAGTGACTTGTCTAACCTTGTGTGGGGCAAATCCCTCTTAGGATTTGGTACTGTATGATAATTTGTGATATGTGAGGGCCGTGTACGCGAGGTGATAAGTGCATACACGGGCTAAATATTGAAATTCTGGGTTTTGCCAAGTAGTTTCCTTTATATGCCTTAACCGAGTTACTTTAGCATGTATAGTCATCATGTTTAGCTTAATTTCACATGTCTACTTGTCTTATCTCTCATTTGCAACTTATACTATATGTTTAGTTGAATCAACTGCTTTTCTTGATTCTATATTCATTATTTAACTATGGGATATTTACTTGAAATTTCTATTCTTGGAATGTCACTGTTTAAGTTGTTATGTTTTGGTTTTCGTGATCATTGTTGAGGTGATTGTTTGGTTGTTGCGCGAGGTTTCTACCGTGCGGTTGTTATTGTTGCACGAGGTTTCTGTAGTGAGGCAATTATTGTTGCACGAGGTTTCTGTCGTGCTGAGTTTTATTATTGCACGAGGTTTCTGTCGTACGGTTGTTATTGTTTGCACGAGGTTTCTGCCATGCCGTTATAGATATTGATACGCATGCGGTGATATAAGGTCTGGGTTTTGAAACTCATGCGGTGAGATAAGGTGGTCTTGAAACGCGTGGCTAGTAGGGTAACTACTAGAAGTCATACGGTGTGATATGGTGGGCTAAACACGGGATGCTATTTTGGGAAAATGATTTTCAAAACAAATTTTAAAGGCTCCCGCGGTGATATAAAGAAAGTGAAAGTACAAGGGGAGGGGGGGTGAATTTCATATTTAAAAATTATACTATAAGTAGTTGACTAGTTTACCAATTAGTGGACTGAAAATAAGAATAGAATAATATTAATGCAAAAATAAAATGCAGGAAATAAAGACACCAGAATTTTATATTGGTTGAGATTCAATGTGAATCCTAATCCAGTCCCCTTGGGTTGCAAGGGTGTTCTTTCAGTGATCGAAGTTTCTTGAGTATAGAATGGTTGGTGTAGCTTTACACCAACAGTTTGATCTCTATATCACTTTTTTTTCTTGATACAATGCCGCACCAGTGTTTATCTCTTTTCTTCTCTCACTAATTATACAATAGATCTATAAGAACTACAATGCTTGTTTGGAGTAGAACAAAATGAGTGAAAATAGTTCGTTCAAAGTATATCCTCTTAAAGTCTGGAACATATGTATATATACACTTCATGCGGCTTTCTTGACTCGTAAATCTTGAGAGATTGCAAACCCAAGGAAGTTGATCCTTGAAAGGAATCATAGATTGATTCTTTCAAGGAATAGTGTTTTCGTTGATCTTCCTTGATTTGTGGTCTTGACGAGCTTTTCATCCGCTAGGCATATTTTTTCGTTACTTGAGTGATTTGTGATAGATCTCTTGATTTTTGGCTTCAATGATCATCAAGTGCATCCCTTAGCAATCTCATTTCCCTTTGATTTGGGACCTTCTAGTAATAGTTTCCGTCAATCATTATAGAATCACCGATTGATTCTTCTTCCGGATCTCCGCTGCTTCTTCCTTTTTCAGCGCTAATCATTGACTCTTTTCCTTACATTTCTTTTAGAGCTCCCATTAATAGATTGTTTCCATAATCTATTCTTGACTGGTATTGCTTCTTGATTCCTTTTTTTTATTCCTTGTGATCCTGCACCAAATGTGATATATTATTTTTCATCATTGAAACTTATAATTAACAATCTTCCCCTTTTTTATGATGACAAAAATAATATATATATATATATATATATATATATATATATATATATATATATATATATATATATATATATAAACAACAGTTGACTTCCCTGTAGTCGACTCCCCTTCAATCGTTGCTGCATATACTTTAGTCAACTCTCCTCAACATGTGTTGCATAGTTGGTCGACTCCCCCTCAACAGGTGCTGCATATACTTCAGTTGACTCACTTTCAACAAGAGTTGTCAATAGTCTGTCCTGCAATGTACAACTTCTTACTCCCCCTTTTGACATCAGCAAAGAGGGGATATGCATATATACTAATTATAGGAAAATAAAGTAGAGGCAGACATATCATAGGCAAATATTATAGGCATGCAGAGTTTAGCAAAAATAAAGAAAAATATCCAGTGACTGGTTATCCAGTACAAAATAACAAAACAACAAAAAGAGATTGTTTGAAACTTACACAACTAACGACGCAAGAAATAAGTAAGAGTGTTACAAATCGCCTACTTCAAATGTTCAAAGCTGGCATTGGCTGAAACTGTCACCCCATCAATCCCATCATGTACTTCCTTAAAAGCTTTGACTGCATTCTCCAAGTTTGAGAATTTTAACCCGCATCTTTGAAATGTCGGACTCAGTCTCCTAGGAGATCACATGAATGTCCCGAACAGTAGATTGAGTTGCAGCAAGAAGATCCTTGAAAATGGTCAGCTTGTTGTCAATAGCAGTCAGTTTCTCCATAAGTTCAGGATCACTTACACTATGATGGAAAATATAGGCTTTTATCTTAGAATCAGGCTGAATGTTCTTGACTTCACCTTCCTGTTTTTTCACCCAGGAACCCTTAGCACACACATACCCCATACTGGTGAAAGCTCTAGCGTTATAGGATTTTGAAATAAGGACAAAAGGGTATTTTGAGATAGAGATATTGTGGGCTTCCAAAATATGGGTGATAGCCATACCATAGGGCAAACTTATGGGATCATCAGTGTAGACATGTAGTTTTTGACCCTCCCCAAGATTTTACACATTTTAGTGTAAATATTTAGTTTAGGTTTAGTATCGCTCTCTTTTGCTTTATTTTATCACAAAAATAAAAATTACAAAATAGTTTCTCTTGGTTAGCTAATTAATATTTTTATCTAGTTACTTTTAATTTGACTACCTTACAAAAAATTTAAAAAAAAATAGTTCCAGGAATATTATCTTAATTTTACAATAATTTTTCCATTTTTTATCTTTAGTATGATATTTTTTAAAAAATACCAAAAAATAGGTTTGTTTTAACGGATAGTTTTATTTTAATAGTTATTTTACTTAAGTAGGATTAATTAATAAATGGTGTAGTATTTTTGGTCTTGTTTTAGAAGAAAGAGTATGACATTTGGGGCTAATTTTGTTTGGTCTTAATTGAAAAGGCTCAATTTGGGATAGCCCAAAACATTAAGCTCATACCCATTCCCCATTTGACCTAACCTAATTACTACCCCTATAAAATAACACTTAACACCTACAATCTAGAGGACCCCCCCAGTCGTGACCCATTTTCCCCATCTTCAACATAAAAGACAAACATCAGCATCTAAGAAAAAATGCTACAATCTAATTCCCAAAATCCCAGCACCTGACCTCCCTTCTTCTCAGATAAAAGATGTCAAAAACAGGGGAGGAATAGGGGAGTAGGAATTGGAAAAACCAAAGGAGGCTTTGAGGAAAGAAACTAACGGCACCGAGGAAAAGAAAGAAAGAATTTGAGCTACGTATTAGAATTCTTTCTTTGACAATTATATAAGGATATTCATCTGGAAAAGAAATTAGGTGCTTGCTCTTGTGACCAATGATATATTAAAATAAGGAGACGAGTTCAAATACAGTCTGTTGCTTCATATTTTTCTCAAGAGTGGGATCATTTGGTTGGTTCGTTGGACGTGGGAAGGTCGGACAACTTGGTGTTAACAAGCTTCTTCTTCTGACTTTCAATTTTGAAACCATGGAATACGATGGAGTTTGATTGAGGTCGTGTTGGTTTCGGGCTTTCCGGTGTCGATTCGAGGTTCCAGTTTGTAATTTTGGCGTTTCGGTCCAAGGATTGTTGCTTTGTTTAGCCCAATTGACTTGCAATTTTTAGCTTTGTTCATAAATAAAGGTCCTTTCTCTTGTTCTTTACTTTGTTCAATATTTTCACTCTCCTATTTTAGATTTATAAAAGGCATGTCATATGTTTGCTATTTTCCAGCCCTTCCATATTTCTTTGTAAAATTGATGGACATGTTAAATAGCCTAATAGACACCTCTACTTGTCCCGTTTTGAGATCCTGGTCCCCATACCCTACGAAGTTTCATTCAGGAACCTCAACTCGTTCAAATTAACTTTTTTAAATCCGTCCGACCATTGACCAAGCTTATGTGGTGCTAAGCCGGTAGAGTTGGACGAAATGTGTGAGATGCACACATATAAAGCGAGTGGAAATAATGAATTTAATTTTAAAAAGATTAAAATAAAGATAAAAAGAAAAGAAAGTTAAAAAAATTGCTAAGCAAACTTTCCCATTCCCTTCCCCGTACTCTTTCCCCACCATCACGAATTCTCTTGCTTGTACTCTTCTTTACCCTCATACTCTTCTGCCACACCCTCGCATCTTCCTATACTCTTCAGTCTCAAGATACAGGCAAGAGCAACTGTTAGACGGAACAACAACAAAAAGATTTCCTGCTCTTATTTCAAACTCCTCGCAGATCCATTGCTTCGAAACCGTAGAAGAGTTGTATTCCACCTCGGATTCTTGCTTCTATTTTATTTTTAAAAGAAGAAAACATAATATGAAGGTAAATTAGTAAACAACAGCTCATTGAACAGCGATCTAGGGCAGTTGATGAGATTTAATGGAAATATGAGAAGGTGGAGACGCAAATAAACATGAGTTTTCTCTAGTTTAAATAATTTTTTATCATTAAAATGCTCAAGATCATCTGGGTCTTCTTGTTGAAATAATATCTTGGAATCATCATCAATATTATCAATGTATCCACTGCAGAGTAGGAATTGCATGGTTCCAAGAGTGTTTTTTTTTATGAGTGGGGCGCAATTAGTAAGGATTTTGGAATGGTTTTTATTTATTTGTGAGCTTTTGAAAAATGGTTGTTGGGTGAATTTTGGGAATTGTGAAGGTGGGTTAGTGGAGGAAAACAGTCCATTTGGGGTAGAGAAGGGACGAGTAGATGGCAGGGAAAATATTGAGTGAAATTGGATAGTGAAAATTTTGAAATAAAGTGAAAAATGATGATATGGCATAGAGAATTTGAGTTGGACACTGACGTGTCATCCACATCATGTGTTTGAAGCACGCGAGGTCAAAGGGGTTTAAAAGAGTTGCTTTTAATAACTTGAGGTGCCTGAATGAAACTTCGTATGGTATGGGGGCTGGGATCTCAAAACGGGACAAGTAGAGGTGTCTATTAGGCTATTCTGCTATTTTATTCTTAAGTGGTAAAGTCACGCACGGTTTAGAATTTGGATCTTTAGTTTATTCTCATAATTTGTTAATTTGGTACTTAAGGTTTGAGTGATAGATAATTCAATGAATAGAACTTTTATTCATATGAGTTTGATTTGGAACTGACTAATTAAAGTGTGTATTCTTATTCCTTCCAAAGCTTTAGACTCACCTTTTGCACTAAATATTTATTGATAGTTATCATTATGTGTTTATTTGAGTTGTCTGATTGTTCATCTACACTGTGGTTAGAAAGGAATAAAGAGAAGTTCTTTTCATGGGGTCAATGGCTTTGTTTTATAATTTGGATTTGGTACGTCCCTTTTAAGTGGCAATTGAATCTACAAGTGTAGACGGCTTATGAATAATACTAAATAGCTAAGTTTTACACTTCTTTCACAATTCCATATTCATTTATCAAGGACTTCACAAACAATCTCAAGCCAACCTCGGAAATAATCACTTATAAATACATCGTAGCTTGTTTTAGGTGCGATTAATAAATCATCGTGATTATGGGTACGGTTCTCGTGAAATAGTTATGATACCTAATTCCCAAATTTGGGGGTGCATTCATGTAACCCGATCATAACAACTTCGAATTTTAATAAAATAAATATGTCGCGAATTGCGGGTGCATTTCATGTAGCGTGGTTCACGGCGTGCTCCACAACGGCAAGTATACGACAATCGTAACTTGTTAAAGAAATAATTCCGTAAATCCTAAAAGCGGATTAAAATAATTAAAAGCAGATTAAAATAATTAAAAGTAGTTATAAAGTTAAAAATACACAATAGGTTTAAAACATGTAGTAAATCAAATAATAGGCCAATATTAATAGTTTAAGCGACCGTGATAGAACCACGGAACCCGAGAATACCTAACAACTTCTCCCGGTTTAACAGAAGTCCTTACTTAGAATTTCTGGTTTGCAGGCTTTTAAAATAAAGTCGAAATTTTCTCGATTTGGGATTTTAAAATAAACCGGTGACTTGGGACACCATGAACTATTCCAAGTGGCAACTCTGAAAAATTAAATAAATAATCTCATTTCGATTAATGTCACTTTAATTGGAAAAACTCCCTTATATCCCCCCTCGGGTGGTAAAAAGGAGGTGTGACAGCTCTGACGACTCTGTTGGGGATAAGAACCCAGAATCTTTGGTTCAGGGTTCAAGAATTCATGCTTAGAATAACTGTTATGATTGGCTTTCATGATTGTCTGATTTTTACGTGTTTGAGCCTAATGTGCTAAATGTCGCTTTTTTTGCCGCATTGATATTGTTAGGACTGTATATAAATTGTTACGAAATCCTATTCTCCCTGAGTCTTCTAAATCATCTGGGAAGTGTGCACTTCGTGTGACTTCTTTTATGTAAGAGTCATATCCCAATTTTAGAATGAGGTTCGGATAAGTTGCAAAGCCGGTTAAGCTTCTGTATTCCCGGTACGCTACCCCCATCGGCTTAAGCTGTCCGCTCGAGTAGGCCAGGTCTGGAACAATACACCCAGGTTTTAAACCTAGAATAACATAGCCTCATGTCGGATCCCTAGTAAGAACGTTTGTTTGCATCACGTGCATTTGACTTTGGGGACTCAACATTGGGGTTGGGTCCGCCTAGGATAAGTGTACCCGAATTAAAAGACCATTCTGATGCATCTTACGTGCTACTTGCGTATTTGTTTATTTCGACTTGTATGTTGACCGGTTTCTAGAATAGGGAAAGAAAGAAAAAAGGAAAAAAAAATCAAGAGTGAGAGGTAGGTATTCCAAATTCGAAATTCTGCCGAAATTTTCAAAAAAACAAAGAGAAAGAAAATAAGTGATTTTTTTCAAAAGTCATGTTTTCCCTATTGCGTCAAAACTGGACGAACTACGCGGGTCTAATTCTCACCGGATGTGAGATACGTAGGCAAACCTCATCGGTTCCGGCCCCAGTTTTCAAAAAATCCAAAAATATTTTCCTTTACTTCATTCTTTAGAAAAGTCTTTCTTTAAGATCTCAATTTTAAAAAAAATCCAAAAATAGTTTCTTTTAATTTCTTCTCAAAATCTAAAAATATTTTCATTCTTCTTTCAAAAATTGAAAAAAAAAATTCAAGATTCAAAAATATTTTCTTTAGAAGTCTTTCTTCATAATTTTAACATAAAAGTCCAAAAATCCAAAAATATTTCTTTCTTTTTTTGAAGTTATTCTTTCAAAATTCCCCCCCCCCCCAAAAAAAAATATAACGAAATTAAAAAAAGATGTATATATTTTCTTTCTTCTTTAAAAGTCTTTTTTTAAAAAAATTCTTCGAAAAAAAACTCGAAATCCAAAAATATTTTCTTTCTTCTTTATAAGTCTTTCTTTCGAAAATTTAAAAAAAAATCAAAATTCAAAAAAAAGAGTTAGTTTATTTACTTTATTTCTGATCTTCCCGAACTACGCAAGATCTGATCCATGTTCCCACATGATACGTAGGCAACCCACATCAGGTCCGATCAAATGATTTTGAAAAATAAAATGGAAAAAAAAAGGAAAAGAAAGAAAAAATAGGAAGAATGATAATAATAAGGACTGACTGAGTTCATTCTAACGTGTCTCTTGTTTTGAATTGTGAAGAAAGTTTAAGGTGGTTGGTTTGTGGTAAGATGGCAATACAAGGTCCAAGGAAAAAATGTCAATGACAACTAACATCGAAGCTGTTACAAATGCTCAAGAGACTCAGAGTCAGAGGGTTCAACAAGAGTCTACTGTGGTTGAGGAAAATAGAATATTGAAATAAAAAATGACTGAAATGTGTCAAGCATGGGCCAATGGCCAAGGACCGCCCTTTCCTTCTCATGGTTTTCCAGAGTTCACACCCATCTCGACTACTACCACTCAGGTTTTATTGTCTGATCAATCCTATCCACCTGGTTTTAGTCTTTATCCCAACTATGCGGCTACAATTGGAACTTCTATTGTGCGCTTCCAAAGTGTTCCATTGACAACCAATCAGATAACACTACTACTATGCCTATCTTCACTGTCCCACAGCCTACAATGGTGCAGAGGAAAACCCATGAGTCACAGTTTGCTACCCAGCAAGGACAATCCCACTCTCCTGAGTACCACTCGTACCTATTTGATCTTCCTGCAAAGATTGAGAAGCCTGCCCGAAAGATGGCACAGGAAGAAATGATCCAAAGAGTGAAAAACTTAGAACAACAGTTAAAAAACATGCAAGGTTTGGCAGGTCAGAAGAGTATTGCCTTCAAGGATCTATGTATATTTCTCGATGTCTTCTTGTCACCTGGTTTCAAGACTCCCAAATTTGAAAAGTATGATAGACATGGAGACCCCATAGCCCACCTAAAAAGGTATTGCAATCAGCTAAGAAGTGTAGGAAGAAATGAAAAATTGCTAATAGCTTATTTTGGGGAAAGCCTTATTGGAGTAGCCTCTGAGTGGTTTATGAATCAAGACACATCTCGCTGGTATGTCTGGGATGACATGGCACATGCCTTTGTCAAACAGTTCCAATACAATATTGACATCGCCCCATACCGCATTCCCTTTCAAACCTGAAGAAGAAACCAACTGAGAGTTTCAAGGAATACACTATTAAATAGAGAGAGCAAGCGGCTAGAGTTAAGCCACCCATAGATGACCACGAGCTAATCATTATCTTCCTTTAGGTGCAAGATCAAGATTACTTTCAAAACATGATGTCCGCAGTTGGCAAATCCATCTCGGAAGCAATCAAAATGGGAGAAATGGTAGAGAATGGCCTTAAGGCAGGCAAAATTATAAGTCAAGCAGCTCTCAAAGCTGCAACTCAGGATGTACAAATTGAATTTGGTGACATGAATGAGATAGATGAAGAAATCATGATGACATCAGGGTCAAGAAGAAGTCCTAGGAGAACGTCTCGAAGGTATGACCAGTCTCGTTTGTTTTTCGATAACTCCCTTGAGCATTACTATCCACCTCAGAACCCATAATACTTTGTTGCTCCACCTCAGTATGTTGTCCAGCCACCAAAACACCCTATAAGGCGAGCACGAGCACCGCAAAATCTCCACCAACCTCCACAAAATTTTCAAGTGCCGTATAACCCACATCCAAGCCAAGGGTATAGAAGGGAACAAAGGTTGAAAGATAATTTTACACCAATAGGAGAGTCCTATGCAAGATTATTTGAGAAGCTAAAGCATTATGACATGATTGAATCCATTCCTCCAAATCATGTGGACCCACGTGCAAGAAGCTTTGACCCTTCTAAAAGGTGCGAATACCATTCAAATGCCCAGGGGCACAATGTTGAAAGCTGTCGGGATTTGGAAAGAGAAATAGAAAGGATGATCCAGGAAAAATTGATTGTGATCCAAGATAGTGACACTCAGAATAATGCAGAATCCTTTACTTGCACATGATGATGCACACCTTGTGGGGATGATGCCTGGTGACATGGAGTATGAGAATCCTCTCGGGAACTTGCCGACTGAAATTGGAGAAGTCCGTGGTGATTTTGATGAGCAGAGTTATGGCTAAATGTCAAGCTTAGAAATTGAAAAGTCATCCCCTCCTCACTAGAAAGGATCTTGGTAGCTTGTTTTGATGTTTTTTCTATTATATAGGTTATTTCAAGGTTATCATCCATATTTTATTTATTTTATTGAGTCAAACCCTTTTATCTCTCTATTCTGTTTGTGTGAGTCTCGTCTGTTTGTTTTGTTGCTATTTTCATTTTTCGGGTTATTTTAGGGTTGTAACTCGGATTTTAGGTTGTTGGTCTTGTTACTTACTCAATCAAATAGTATTTTTCCTTTTGTGTCATTGCATGCTCAGTTCTTTTCCCGCTAGTTTTAGTGATATGACATGCACGCGGAATTTTTGCCCAGATCTTAAAAGGTTAATTTAAGCTTAAATTGGACAACTGAAAAAAAGACACTTTTAAGGATGAATAAAGGGTTGAAATATTTCGGAATTAAGGTCGAGTAAAATTCACCTATAAATCATTGTGAAGATCGGGTTTGAGGATATTGAATCAATTGGAGTTTGGTCGAAAGTTTGACATTAATGGATGGAAAGTGACTTTCGACCATGACACATCAAGAAGATAAACATTTTCATCAATGTCGTAATTGCGAAAGGATACTATGTTTGGCGTTCTCGAGGCTGGGAGGCCCTTTTTCCGCTATCCAAACACTTTATATCCTTCGCTACCCCTTTTGAGCCTGTGTTATTTTCTTTGACCACCCTCTTTTGGAATCAAGTTTAGAGTCAAAAGTCCAAAAACAAAAATGAAATAAAATAAAATAATAATAATAACAATAAAGGTCCATGCCCCAAGAGTACAAACTGGGGCAGCTCTTTGAAAGTTCAAGTGAAAAAAAAGAATGAAGAAGAAAAGAACTGTCAAAAGGTCCATACCCCCAGAAAATAGAAGCCAGGGCAACTTGTTTTGAAAAAGAAAGAAAAAAAAGAAAAGAAATAGAAAGAAAGATGAAAAAATAGTTAGGTCAGGTGTTTGATCTACGTTCGACCTGATTCCTTAAAAAAAGGATACGTAGGCAGCCTCACGGTTCGGTCCAACCAAATAAGAATTCCAAAGAAAAAATTTCCAATCGCAGAAACTGAGGCAAAGATTTTATTTCACTTTTGAAAGAGTCGATTCCAAGAGTTGTAAGTCTACAGCCCTTTACTTTGAGTCTATTTTGAACCTTCATGACATCCTTTCTTTCTAACCCTATCCAAAAACCTTCCAAATAAAGACCTCATAATTAGCCTTCAAGAATGACAAGAGACGCATGCAATGAGCAACAGTTGCCACACGACATAGAACACTGTCAAGACACTCGCACAAGAAAGCAAAAGAAAAAGAAAAATAAAGAAGAAAAATAAGAGAGTCTTACTATTGAAAACCCTCATGGGCACTGTAAGGCGACGGTAAATAGAGATGAATAAATGAGAGAGACTGGTTGGTGAAAACTCCTCAGGGCACCACTAGTTGAAAGTGAGTCATGAAGGCGATGCAAAGGATCGGCACGAACAAGCCCGACTTCAAAGGTCATAAGAATGGTAAAAGGAAAGATTTGATCAATTTGATAGATCGGCTGTCAAGTCCAAAATACATGTCATGATCATTAAGGCTAGTTATTGAAAAAAAACTCTTCCTTCTGTCCTTCCGACAGGGGCATTTCTTGTTAATACTTATTTCTTTGCATCATTATATCCTTCACTCTGAGTCAGTCCTGTCGAAACAAGCAAGAAAATATTTCAAAATCTTCTACCAGCTTTTCAGTTGCACAAAGTAAATTTGTCTAGCACACTCAGTTGTTACTTTCAACATGCCTTGAGGATTCATGCAAAAGCTCCCCCAAAAGACTCTTGTCAGCCTACTTGGTGCAAGCAATGATAACTTGTGATTCTCTCTGACAGACAAATTGCTCAAAAGCAGGAAGTCATTCAAAATATTGGAAAAGGTCACATAAGAAAAGATCTCTAGTTGGGATAAGGCTGATTGAGCCAAAAATACAAATGGTACTGGGTGCAAAACAATTAGGGTTGATGCAGAGCAAAAGTTTCTTGAAACCGACTCAAGCTGATTGAGCAGAAGCCAAGTTGCCCAAGACTCAAGGCCACAAACCGACCACCATTTTCAAATCTGACCGTGATGACCCGGCCAGTCGTTTCATGAGTTATTGCTCTATTTTCCCCATTTCTACTTCTTTATTCTTTTTATCCTTGTTTTGTGGTATCTAGTTGGTCGGATCGAGTTCGGAAACGATTTGGCAAGGTTTGAGACACTTAGTCTCTTTAGAGTGAGTTTAAGTTGAAAAAGTCAACCGGATATTGACTTATGTGTTAGAGGGTTAGGATGTGAGTTTCGATGGTTCGGTTAGCTTCGGGAGGTGATTTGTGGCTTAGGAGCATGATCAGAATGAGTTTTGAAGGTTCAGCATAGATTTAGGCTTGAATTGGCGAAGTTGATATTTTGGCGATTTCCGGTTGGTAGGCGAGATTTTGATATAGGGGTTGGAATGGAATTCTGAGAGTTTCAGTAGTTCCATTATGTCATTTGGGATGTGTGTGCAAAATTTCAGGTCATTCGGACGTGGTTTGATTGGGTTTTCGATCAAAAATGAAATTTGGAAGATTGTAGAAAGTTTGGCTTGAATCTGATGTGTTTTGGGTGATTAATGTTGTTTGAGGTGTTTTGGTGATTGGAACAAGTTTGAATAAGATATTGGGATATGTTTGTGCTTTCGGTTGAGGTCTCGGGGGCCTCGGGGTGATTTCGGATGGTTAACGGGAAGTTTGGATTGTTGTTGCAGCTGCTGAATTGCTGCTTATGGTATTTTCGCACATGTGGATTGGGGACCGCAGGTGCGGCGCCGCATATGCGAGAGAGAGGGGCTGCAGAAGCGGATTTTGGAAGAATGTCAGGAACCGCAGAAGCGGTCAGTATGGCGGCATCCGCAGAATTGCAGATGCGGTTTTTGGGCTGGTTAGTGATTCCCACAGAAGCGGAGGATTTAACCGCAAATGCGGTACCGCAGATGTGGAAAGGTCTAGGCAGAACATATAAGTTATTTCATTTCGCAAAATTGAGCTATTTCACCATTTTTGACTTCGGCTTTGGAGCTTTTTGGGCGATTTGAAAGAGGGATTTCAAGGGAACTTCATTGAGGTAAGAGATTTGGATTTACAACTCATTCCTATGCTATTATTCCATGGATTAGAGTTACAAATTAAGGAAATCAAGGGTGAAATTTGGGGAAACTAGGGCTTGGGAACTTAGGCCTTTAATTGAGGATTTGAAGGACCATTTGGGGTCGGATTTGAGAATTTTTGATATGTATGAACTCGTGGGGAGATAAGAAACCTATTAACGTAAAAATTATTGAATTCCGAGACTAGGGCCTAGGGGTCGGGTTTTGGTAATATCGGGATTTGTGCCATTTATTGATTGTTTTTGCTTGGGCTTCGTTCCCTTGGCATATTTTGATGTCCTCATTTTGATTTTGGATAGATTCGACACGTATGGAGGCCGATTCGAGGGGCAAAGGCGTTGAAAGTTAGAGATTTGACCGGTTCGAGGTGAGTAATGATTGTAAATGATGTTATGAGGGTTTGAAACCCCGGATTGCACATCGTAGTGCTATATTGAGGTGAGGTACACGCTTGATGGCGAGCGTGGGGTCGTGCACTATTGGAGATTTGTGACTTGGTCCGTTCCGATTGATGATTTTACCGCGTATTTGGCTGAGATCTAATTGCTATCATCATTATTTGGGCTGAATGTCATATTTGGGCTTTATGCCAACTATTTGAACACTGCGGGGATTTTTATTGGTATTTTTTCACTGTTATGACTTTATACTTGAACTCAGTCATGTTATATTTCACTTTTTTCGTACTCAGCCATGTTTACTCTGTTTTAAACACTTACATGATCTTTTAAATGATATTTTTGGGCTGAGAAACATGTTTTACTACTGCCCGAGTGGCTTGTGTGGATTTTTTGACTGAGTAAGGCCGAGGGCCTATGTTGTGAGGAAATATTTGATATTGATTATGAGGCCGAGGGCTTGAGTTATGTACGCCATGAGGTGGCTTGATTGATATGAGGTCGAGGGCCTAGTGATGATGCCACGAAGTGGCTTGATATTGTGCTTGGGCCATAAAGGGCCCTCTAGGAGTCTGCACACCCCCAGTGAGTGCGCGTACCCATTGTGATGTGAGATTGAGCCCGAGGGGCTTGTATTGTTCTATGTGATTGCCCGACGGGTTGGTACTGTTCTGAGATGTTGCCCGAGGGACAGATTTGTTGATACTGTGCCCGAGGGGCGAGCCTTTATGTGTTTACTTTTCATAATTGACTGTCAATTACCTGCTTAATTATTGAAAAAGGCTTTTCATGAAGTTAAATTTTGACTTAGAGGATTTTACCTATTTTTCACTATTTTACTATTTTGAAATGGTTTTACTGCTTCATTATAGAATGCTTTGTGCCTTGCGTGATTTCTTGCTTTCAGTGTTTATTTACATTTGCTACTCACTAAGTTGGAGTACTCACTTTACTCTCTATACCCTGTGTGTAGATTCAGGCGTAGCTGGTTCTGCTCCCGAGTGCTGATCCCTCCAGCTTTAGGCGGACATTCGGAGTCCATGAGGTAGTTGTTTGCGTCCGCAGCCCCATGTATCTACTCCTTTATCACTTCTACCTCTTTTCAGACAGTTGTACTAGTTTATTGACTTAGCGGATTCGTATTATGACTTATAGATACTCATGACTAGTGACACCCCAGTTAGGGCTGTGTATGGGTGTTCTTCCACGTAAATATGCTATTATCTGTTATTTCGGATTTATTTTATCATGTTTAGACTGTTCTAAATGCTTAACTGTTAAAAATTGAAAAATGGGAAGTGTTGGATGGCCTTGTCTTCACGGGAGGCGCCATCATGGCCGGGTCCAGGATTAGAGTCATGACAAGTTGGTATCAGAGCCTAGGTTACATAGGTCTCACGAGTCATGAGCAGGTTTAGTAGAGTCTCGCGGATCGGTACGGAGACATCTGTATTTATCCTCGAGAGGCTGCAGAACCTTTAGAAAAAATTTCATATTCTTGAATTCTTATCATGCGTTCTTGATTCAGCTTGAAAAGTAACTCGTTGAATTCCTTCCACGCATTCGTATGCATGCATGAGCGCTCAGTATAAGATATGCATCAATGGCTTGTGATTCCCTGATCGAGGGGCGAGATGTGATCTTTGTGCATTGATGTTGGGCCAGTCTGGAGGACTCGAGGCTAGATTTTTGCCTATAGCTTGAGCCTTGAGCTGTAGATTTCGTGAGCGCATATTTCTAGATCCATATGTTATGTTGTGTCCCTATTAAGGGAGGTGATGACTGGATAGTTACGTGAGGAGTGTGATGTGACTACGAGATGTATTCATGTGATTTGGAAGCGACGAGAAGGGGCTGCTGGAGGATAGAAGGACTATTAGGTGCTCGACTTTCATCTTGATTTGAGGTATAGCCCCGAATTAAGGGTGTGTGAAGAATCCTTCTTATGTTTTCTAGTTGGGAGTGAAGTAAATTTCATGTTGCGGTATGAGTTCAGACTCAAGAAGATTAAGTGACTGCGTAATGTTTATGATAGTGGAAGGTATACAAAAATGTTAGTTTGAGGCGAAACAGGTGGGTTATCTCCTGCGAAGTGTTCTGAGGTTGTGTGATCCTTATGTTGTCCGTTAGAAGATCTCATTTACAAGTGAAATATATGTGTTACAATTTAAATTTGGGTCGCTTAAGAGGGTAGGTTTAACTGTTACGAGAGTGAATGCGAGATTTGCACAAGAGTTAAAGTACCAGATGGTCTGTGTTTCACAAGTTTATGAAGGATTGAGTTTAATCTCATTGTGGTATTATGACAGTAATAGAGTATATGCATCATGAGTTATTGTGTGTTTTGATCTATGGATTAGAGCCAAGTGGGGGAGTCTGCTATTGATTAGTTGATTGCACGGTTATGTGCTATATTGGTTCCAAGTTGAGGCATTCGGGAGAATCAGTTATGACTTACAAAGATTTGAGATCGAGGATGGCTCGAGTAAAGGAAAAGGTTATGTTGTGCTTCATAGGTGTAAGAATTACAGAATATCTTGAGTTGTTATGAGCGTGGAGAGATGGGCCATATGTGGAGGCAGTGCCCCCGTCATCTTGCGAGCTCATCTCAGCAGAGGGGTGGAGGTCAGTCAGCTAGGGGTCGCCCCAGAGGGAGAGGTCGATCAGGTGGTGGTCAGGCCCGTTTCTATGCACTTCCAGGCAGACCCGATGCTATTTCTTCAAATGTTATCATTACAGGTATTGTTTAAGTCACCCACAGAGATGCCTCTGTATTATTTGATCCCAGTTCCACCTTTTCTTATGTGTCATCATACCTTGCTCGTTATTTGGGTATGCCCCGTGAGTTTCTTGATGCACCTGTTCATGTATCTACCCTGGTGGGCGATACTGTTGCTGTAGACCGTGTGTACCGGTCGTGTATGGTGACTATTGGGGGTCTGGAGACCCGTGTGGATCATCTATTATTGTGTATGGTAGATTTCGATGTCATTTTGGGCATGCATTGGCTATTTCCGTGTCGTGCTATTCTGGACTGTCATGCTAAGACAGTCACATTGGCTATACCAGGTGTGCCACGGATTGAGTGATGAGGTGTGACTGATTATGTTCCTAGTACAGTGATCTCATTCTTGAAAGTCCGGCGTATGGTTGGGAAGGGTTGTCTTTTATATCTAGCCTTTGTGAGGGATGTCAGTGCTGAGTCTCCCAGTATTGATTCTGTTCCAGTTGTGAGGAATTTTCTCGATGTGTTTCCTGTAGACCTTCCGGGCATGCCACCGGACAGGGATATTAATTTTGGTATTGACCTGGTGCCGGCACTCAGCCCATTTCTATTCTGCCATATCGTATGGCACCAGCAGAGTTGAAAGAGTTAAAGGAGCAGCTTTAGGAACTCCTAGATAAGGGGTTCATTCGGCCTAGTGTGTCACCTTGGGGTGCATCGGTTCTGTTCGTGAAGAAAAAGGATGGCATTATGAGGATGTGCATTGATTATAGGCAATTGAACAAAGTTATAGTTAAGAACAAGTATCCTTTGCCTCGCATTGATGATTTATTCGACCAACTTTAGGGAGCAAGAGTGTTCTCCAAGATTGATCTACGTTCAGGTTATCACCAGTTGAAGATCAGGGACTCGGATATTCTTAAGACGACTTTCAGGACACAATATGGTCATTATGAGTTCTTGGTGATGTCTTTTGGGCTGACCAATGCCCCAGCGGTGTTCATGCATTTGATGAACAGTGTGTTTCGGCCTTATCTTGACTCGTTTGTCATAGTCTTCATTGATGATATTCTGGTGTATTCGCATAGTCAGGAGGAGCACGCGGAGCATTTGAGAGTTGTGTTGCATAGATTGAGAGAGGAGAAGCTTTATGCAAAATTCTCCAAGTGTGAGTTTTGGCTCAGTTCAGTGGCTTTCTTGTGGCACGTGGTGTTCAACGAGGGTATTCAGGTTGATCCGAAGAAGATAGAGGCGGTTTAGAGTTGCCCCAGACCGCCCTTAGCCACAGAGATTCGCAACTTTCTTGGTTTGGCGAGTTATTATTGCCGGTTTGTTTAGGGATTCTCATCTATCGCATCGCCCTTGACCAAGCTGACTCAGAAGGGTGCTTCATTTGTATGGTCGGACGAGTGTGAGGAGAGCTTTCAGAAGCTCAAGACAGCTTTGACCACAGCTCCAGTATTGGTCTTGCCATCAACTTCAGGTTCATATACCGTGTATTGCGATGCTTCGAGAGTTGGGATTGGTTGTGTGTTGATGTAGGAGGGTAGAGTTATTGCTTATGCTTCTTGTCAGTTGAAGTCCTATGAGAAAAACTAACCCGTTCATGATTTGGAGTTGGCTGCCATAGTTCACACGTTGAAGATTTGGAGGCATTACTTGTATGGCGTATCTTGTGAGGTGTTCACTGATCATCGCAGTCTTCAGCATTTATTCAAGCAAAAGGATCTTAATTTGAGGCATCGGAGGTGGTTAGAGTTGCTTAAGGATTATGATATCACTATATTGTATCATCCGAGAAAGGCGCCAATGTGGTGGCTGAAGCTTTGAGCCGAAAGGCAGTGTGTATGGGGAGTTTGGAATATATTCCAGTTGGGCAGAGACCTTTTGTAGTTGATATTCAGGGCTTGGCTAATCAGTTCGTGAGGTTAGATATTTCGGAGCCCAGTCGGGTATTGGCTTGTGTAGTTTCTCGGTCTTCCTTATATGATCACATCAGAGACCGCCAGTATGATGATCCGCATTTGCTTGTCCTTAAGGACAGAGTTCAGCATGATGATGCCAGAGATGTGATCATTGGTGATGATGGGGTGTTGAGGATGCGGGGTCGGATTTGTGTGCCCAATGTGGATGGGCTTCGGGAGTTGATTCTAGAGGAGGCTCATAGCTCGCGGTATTCCATTCATCCGGCTGCCGCGAAGATGTATTAGGATTTGAGGCAGCACTATTGGTGGAGAAGAATGAAGAAAGATATTGTGGGATTTGTGGCTCGGTGTCTCAATTGTCAGCAGGTGAAATATGAGCATCAGGGACCGGGTGGCTTGTTATAGCAGATGGATATTCCCGAGTGGAAGTGGGAGAGGATCACTATGGACTTTGTTGTTGGACTTCCACGGACTTTTAGGAAGTTCGATGCTATTTGGGTGATTTTGGATCAGTTGATCAAGTCCGCGCACTTCATTTCTATGTGTACTACATATTCTTCAGAGCGGTTGACTGAGATCTATACTGGGAGATTGTTCGTTTGCATGGTGTCCCAGTTTCCATCATCTCAGATAGGGGCACTCAGTTTACTTCATAGTTTTGGATGTCTGTACAGCGAGAGTTGGGTACTCAGGTTGAGTTGAGCACAACTTTTCACCCTCAGACAGACGGACAGTCCGAGCGTACTATTCAGATATTGGAGGACGTGTTGCGTGCTTGTGTCATTGATTTCGGAGGGTTATGGGATCAGTTTCTACCGCTTGCAGAGTTTGCTTATAACAACAACTACCAGTCGAGCATTCAGATTGCTCCGTATGAAGCTTTGTATGGGAGGCGGTGTAGATCTTCAGTTGGTTGGTTCGAGCCCGGTGAGGCTAGGCTATTGGGAATAGACTTGGTGTAGGATGCCTTAGAAAAGGTGAAGGTGATTCAGGAGAGGTTTCGTACAGCGCATTTGAGGCAAAAGAGTTATTCTGATAGGAAGGTTCGAGATGTGTCCTACATGGTTGGTGGAAGGTTCTGTTAAAGGTTTTGCCCATGAAGGGTGTTATGAGATTCGGGAAGAAAGGGAAATTGAGTCCGCGATTCATTGGACCTTTTGAGGTGCTTCGGAGGATTGGGGAGGTGGCTTATGAGCTTGCTTTTCCACCCAGCTTGTCAAGTGTGCATACAATATTTCATGTTTTTATGCTCCGAAAGTATATTGGAGATCTGTCTCATGTTTTGGATTTCAGCACGGTTCAGTTGGATGATGATTTGACATATGATGTGGAGCCATTAGCTATTTTGGGTCGTCAGGTTTGAAAGTTGAGGTCAAAAGATATAGCTTCAGTGAAAATGCAGTGGAAAGGTTGACCCATGGAGGAATCTACCTGGGAGACCGAGCGGGAGATGTGGATCAGATATCCTCACCTGTTTGAAGCTTCAGACATGTTTCTTGACTCGTTCGCGGACGAACGTTTATTTAAGTTGGGAAGGATGTGACGACCCGGCCAGTCGTCTCATGAGTTACCACTTTATTTTTCTCATTTCTGCTTCTTTATGCTTTGTTTATCCGTGTTTTGTGGTATCTGGTTGGCCGGATCGAGTTCGAAAAGGATTTGGCAAGGTTTGAGACACTTAGTTTCTTTAGAGTGAGCTTAAGTTGGAAAAGTCAACTGGATGTTGACTTATGTGTTAGAGGGCTCGGATGTGAGTTCCTATGGTTTGGTTAGCTTCGGGAGGTGATTTGTGGCTTAGGAGCGTGATCGGAATGAGTTTTGGAGGTTCAGAGTAGACTTAGGCTTGAATTGGCGAAGTTGATATTTTGACGATTTCCGGTTGGTAGGCGAGATTTTGATATAGGGGTCGGAATGGAATTTCGAGAGTTGCAGTAATTCTGTTGTATCATTTGGGATATGTGTACAAAATTTCTGGTCATTCGGACGTAGTTTGGTTGGGTTTTTGATCAAAAACGAAATTTGGAAGATTTTAGAAAGTTTGGCTTGAATCCGATGTGTTTTGGGTGATTTAATGTTGTTTGAGGTGTTTTGGTGATTGGAACAAGTTTGAATAAGGTATTGGGATATGTTTGTGCTTTTGGTTGAGGTCCCTGGGGCCTCAGGGTGATTTCGGATTAACGGGAAGTTTGGATTATTATTGCAACTATTGAACTGTTGCTTCTGGTATTTTCACACCTGCGGATTGGGGACCGCAGGTGCGGTGCCACATATGCGAGAGAGAGGGGCTGCAGAAGCAGATTTTGGAAGAATGTCAGGAACCGCAGAAGCAGTCAGTATGGTCGTATCTGCGGAGTCGCATATGCGGAAGTCTTATCGCAGCTGCGATTTTTGGGCTGGTTAGTGGTTCCCGCAGAAGCAGAGGATTTAACCGCAAATGTGGTACAGCAGATGAGGTTAAAGTACCGCAGATGCGGAAAGGTCTGGGCAGAACATATAAGTTATTTCATTTTGCGAAATTGAGCTATTTCACCATTTTTGACTTCGGCTTTGGTGCTTTTTGGGCGATTTGAAAGAGGGATTTCAAGGGAACTTCATTGAGGTAAGGGATTTGGACTTAAAACTCATTCCTATGCTATTATTCCATGGATTAGAGCTAGAAATTAAGGAAATCAAGGGTGAAATATGGGGAAACTAGGGCTTGAGAATGTAGGCCTTTAATTGAGGATTTGAAGGACCATTTGGGGTCGGATTTGAGAACTTTTGATATGTATGAACTCGTGGGGAGATAAGGAACCTATTTATGTAAAAATTATTGAATTCCGAGATGTGGGCCCGGGGGTCAGGTTTTGGTAATTTCAGGATTTGTGTCATTTAGTGATTGTTTTCACTTGGGCTTCGTTCCCTTGGCATATTTTGACGTCCTCGTTCTGATTTTGGATAGATTCGACGCGTGTGGAGGCCGATTCAAGGGGCAAAGGCATCGCGAGTTAGAAATTTGACCTGTTCGAGGTGATTAATGATTGTAAATGATGTTCTGAGGGTCTGAAACCCCGGATTGCACATCGTAGTGCTATATTGAGGTGAGGCACATGCTTGATGACGAGCGTGGGGTTGTGCACTATTGGGGATTTGTGACTTCGTCCATCTCGATTGATGATTTTACCACGTATTTGACTGAGATCTAATTACTATCATCATTATTTGGGTTCCATGCCATATTTGGGCTTCATGCCAACTATTTCAACCCTTCGGGGATTTTTGTTGGTATTTCCTCAATTTTATGACTTTATACTTGAACTCAGTAATATTATATTTCACTATTTTCGTACTCAGCCATGTTTACTCTGTTTTAAACACTTACATGATCTTTTAAATTATATTTGTGGGATGAGAAACGTGTTTTACTACTGCCCGAGTGGCTTGTGAGGATTTTTTTTTGACTGAGTAAGGCCGAGGGCCTATGTTGTGAGGAAATATTTGATACTGATTATGAGGCCGATGGCCTGAGTTATGTACGCCACGAGGTGGCTTGATTGATATGAGGCCGAGGGCCTAGTGATGATGCCACGAGGTGGCTTGATATTGCGCCTGGGCCGTAAGGGGCCCCTCCAGGAGTCTGCACATCCCTAGTGAGCGCGGTTACCCATTGTGATATGAGATTGAGCCCGAGGGGCTAGTATTGTTCTATGTGATTTCCCGAGGGGTTGGTACTGTTCTGAGATATTGCCCGAGGGGCGGATTTGTTGATACTGTGCCCGAGGGGCAAGCCTTTATATGTTTACTTTTCATAATTGACTATCAATTACCTGCTTAATCATTGAAAAAGGCTTTTCATGAAGTTAAATTTTGAGTTAGAGGATTTTACCTATCTTTCACTGTTTTACTATTTTGAAATGGTTTTACTGCTTCATTATAGAATGCTTTGTGCCTTACGTGATTTCTTGCTTTCAGTCTTTATTTACATTTGTTACTCACTGAGTTGGAGTACTCACTTTACTCCCTGCACCCTGTGTGCAGATTCAGGCGTAGCTGGTTTCGTTCCCGAGTGTTGATCCCTCCAGCTTCAGGCGGACATTCAGAGTCCACGAGTTAGTTGTTGGCATCCGCAGCCCCGTGTCTCTACTCCTTTATCACTTCTACCTCTTTTCAGATAGTTGTACTAGTTTATTGACTTAGCGGATTCGTATTATGACTTATAGATGCTTATGACTAGTGACGCCCTGGTTAGGGCTGTATATGGGTGTTCTTCCGCGTAATTATGCTATTATCTGTTATTTCATATTTATTTTATCATGTTTAGACTATTTTAAATGCTTAACTGTTAAAAATTGGAAAATGGGAAGATTCGGCTGGCCTTGTCTTCATGAGAGGCGCCATCACGACCGGGTCAGAGATTAGGGTCGTGACACTGGCAAATTTTTGTTTGTGTGAAAAAGGAACAAAGTAGTTCAAGAAAAAAGAGAAAAAAAAGAAGGAAAAAAAACAAAAAGAAAAAAAAAGAGAAAAGAATCGAAGAGAAGAGTCGACAAATGGAAGTTTCTTGAATCTTTGCCTTTATTTGTCTTGCTAGTATGATAAAATTTTACCATTGTTCTTCACATTTTTTCTCTTAGGATAAAAAGTCCTAGTCTGATGGATTTTCTTCGCAATAGAAATCCTAGTCTGATGAATCTTTCTCCTAAGATAGAAAACCTAGTCTGATGAATCTTTTCTCCTAGGATAGAAATCTTAGTCTAATGAATCTTTCTCCTAAGATAACAAAAAAAAGGACCTAGTCTGATGAATTTTCTCCTAGGATCGAAATCTTAGTATGATGAATCTTTATCCTAAGATAGAAGACCTAGTCTGATGAACTTTCTCCTATGATAGAAATCTTAGTCTAATGAATCTTTCTCCTAAGATAGAAGATCTAATCTAATGAACTTTCTCCTAGGATCAAAATATTAGTCTGATGAATCTTTCTCCTAAAATAACAAAAAGGGACCAAGTCTGATGAACTTTCTCCTAGGATCAAAATCTTAGTTTGATAAATTTTTCTCCTAAGATAGAAGACCTAATCTGATGAATTTTCTTCTAGGATAAACATCTTAGTCTGATGAATCTTTCTCCTAAGATAACAAAATAGGACCTAGTCTGATGAACTTTCTCCTAGGATCAAAATCTTAGTCTAATAAATCATTCTCTTAAGATAACAAAAATGGACCTAGTCTGATGAGCTTTCTCCTATGATCAAAATATTAGTCTGATGAATCTTTCTCCTAAGATAGAAGACCTAGTCTGATGAATCTTTCTACTAAGATATCAAAAAAAAAGAAAGAAAAAAAAGACCTAGTCTGATGGATTTTCTCCTAGGATAAACGTCTT
The DNA here is from genome assembly GCF_000393655.2 of Nicotiana sylvestris. Taxonomy (NCBI): domain Eukaryota; kingdom Viridiplantae; phylum Streptophyta; class Magnoliopsida; order Solanales; family Solanaceae; genus Nicotiana; species Nicotiana sylvestris. The sequence continues at coordinate 153,460,371 of NC_091059.1, forward strand.
AGTCTGATAATTTTTCTCCTAAGATAGAAAATCTAGTCTGACGAATTTTCTCCTAGGATAATTTGAAGAAAAAAAAGAAGGAAATCTGGATTTGAAAAAAAAGGTCAATTTTAGTTTTCTTAAGTTATCAATCTTTAGTTGTCTTGAAATCAGGACTCTCCTGGATAATGAGATTTAATTTTAAAGTTTTTCAGGACCCTCCTGGATAATGGGATGTAGTTTTAAGTTTTTAGGACCCTCATAGACAATGAGATTTAGCGTAATTTTTACCTTTAGGAAATAGAATTTAGCTTTTAAATTTTCACTTTTAAGATGAGATTAATTTTAGGTTTCAGGACCCTCCTGAATAATGAGATTTAGCTTTTAAATTCATAGAACTCTTTTGGATAACAGGATTCGATTAACACTCGCAAATGTTCCCTATACCAAACTGGAGCAGAAAAGTTTCTTTTGTTTTGTCTATTTTGTTGTAGTAGCAGGCGCCCACCTGGAGAACAAGGAAATTCGTTTCGGAATTATTTCAAGTTTCAAGTTAGTAGCAGGCGTCCACCTGGAGAATAAGGGAAGTTATTTCAGAATTCAATTCAAGTTAGATGTAGCAGAAACTCGCGTCAAGAATGCGAGTCAACGATCCGAGATGACCAATAAAAGTAGTCTCAATCCAGAAAAAAGAGAAAAAAAAACAAAGAAAAAAAAGAAAAGAAAAAAAGTGAATCCAAAATGCAGAAGCAGAAAAAAGATGTGAACTGTTCAAGACGTAGTTGAGGTCATGAGCGCTACACGTCCGGTCTTGATCCAAAAAGGTGAAGAAGAATGAACTAGAACATGCAACTACCAAACGTCAAGTCTCAAATCTAAAGTCCGCATGAAGAACCATTCAAAACTCAAGATCAAGCTTCAGAAGACTCACAGATAGGAATCTTGTAACTCGTAGCTGATAGGTGTAGTTAGTTTTTTCAATTTTGATTTTTGATATAATAACGGGACCGCGGATCGGAACCTCGACGGCACCTCAATCCGCTCTCCATCTTGGTATACTCCATCACCTCATTCACTTCTGAACTACACGTGGCCTGATTCCTTTATAGCCAATGATTTGTAGGCAGCTCAGATACCAGGGCTCGGTCACATTCTCCTTTTTCTAGTTTTTGGTCTCTCTAAATAAGGGTCGGGTCAAAAAACCTGTCTCGTCATTCTTTGTCTGAAAACTCTTCGTGTTTCCAGTCAAAGAGGGGTAGCTGTAGACATGTAATTGTTGCCCCTCTGCAAGATTTTACACATTTTAGCGTAAATATTTAGTTTAGGTTTAGTATCGCTCTCTTTTACTTTATTTTATCACAAAAATAAAAATTACAAAATATTTTCTCTTATTTAGCTAATTAATATTTTTATCTAGTTACTTTTAATTTGTCTACCTTACATAAAATTCAAAAAAAATAGTTCCAGGAATATTATCTTAATTTTATAATAATTTTTCCATTTTTTATCTTTTAGTATGATATTTTTAAAAAAATACCAAAAAATAGGTTTATTTTAACGGATAGTTTTATTTTAATAGTTATTTAACTTAAGAAGGATTAATTAATAAATGGTGTAGTATTTTTGGTCTTGTTTTGGAAGAAAGAGTATGACATTTGGGGATAATTTTGTTTGGTCTTAATTGAAAAGATCCAATTTGCGATAGCTCAAAACATTAAGCTCATACATATTCCCCATTTGACCTAACCTAATTACTACCCCTGTAAAATAACACTTAACACCTACAATCTAGAGGACCCCCAGCCATGACCCATTTCCCCCATCTTCAACACAAAAGACAAACATTAACATCTAAGAAAAAATGCTAGAACCTAATTCCCAAAATCCCAGCACCTAACCTCCCTTCTAATCAAATAAAAGATGTCAAAAACAGGGGAGGGATAGGGGAGTGGGAATTGGAAAAATCAAAGGAGGCTTTGAGGAAAGAAATTAACGGCACCGAGGAAAAGAAAGAAAGAATTTGAGCTACGTATTAGAACTCTTTCTTTGACAATTATATAAGGATATTCATCTGGAAAAGAAATTAGGTGCTTGCTCTTATGACCAATGATATATTAAAATAAGGAGATGAGTTTAACTACAGTCTGTTGCTTCATATTTTTCTCAAGAGTGGGATCGTTCGGTTGGTTCGTTGGACGTGGGAAGGTCGGACAACTTGGTGTTAACGAGCTTCTTCTTCTAACTTTCAATTTTGAAACCATGGAATCCGATGGAGTTTGATTGAGGCCGTGTTGATTTCGGGCTTTCTGGTGTCGATTCGAGGTCCCGGTTTGTAATTTCGGCATTTTGGTCCAAGGATTGTTGTTTTGTTTAGCCCGATTGACTTGCAATTTTCAGCTTTGTTCATCAATAAAGGTCCTTTCTCTTGTTCTTTACTTTGTTCAATATTTTCACTCTCCTATTTTAGATTTATAAAAGGCATGTGATATGTTTGCTATTTTTCAGCCCTTTCATATTTCTTTGTAAAATTGATGGACATGTTAAATAGCCTAATAGACATCTCTACTTGTCCCGTTTTGAGATCCTGGTCCCCATACCCTACGAAGTTTCATTCAGGAACCTCAACTCGTTCAAATTAACTTTTTTAAATCCGTCCGACCATTGACCAAGCTTATGTGGTGCTAAGCCGTTAGAGTTGGACGAAATATGTGAAATGCTCACATATAAAGCGAGTGGAAATAATGAATTTAATTTTAAAAAGATTAAAATAAAGATAAAAAGAAAAGAAAGTTAAAAAAATTGCTAAGAAAACTTTCCCATTCCCTTCCCCGTACTCTTCCCCCACCATCACGAATTCTCTTGTCTGTACTCTTCTTTACCCTCATACTCTTCTGCCACACCCTCGCATCTTCCTATACTCTTCAGTCTCAAAATACAGGCAAGAACAACTGTTAGACGGAGCAACAACAAAAAGATTTCCTGCTCTTATTTCAAACTCATCGCAGATCCATTGCTTCGATACCGTAGAAGAGTTGTATTCCACCTCGGATTCTTGCTTCTATTTTATTTTTAAAAGAAGAAAACATAATCTGAAGGTAAATTAGTAAACAACAGCTCATTGAACAGCGATCTAGGGCAGTTGATGAGATTTAATGGAAATATGAGAAGGTGGAGACGCAAATAAACATGAGTTTTCTCTAGTTTAAATAATTTTTTATCATTAAAATGCTCAAGAGCATCTGGGTCTTCTTGTTGAAATAATATCTTGGAATCATCATCAATATGATCAATGTATCCACTGCATAGTAGGAATTGCATAGTTCCAAGAGTGTTTTTTTATGAGTGGGGCGCAATTAGTAAGGATTTTGGAATGGTTTTTATTTATTTGTGAGCTTTTGAAAAATGGTTGTTGGTGAATTTTGGGAATTGTGAAGGTGGGTTAGTGGAGGAAAACGGTCCATTTTTGGGTAGAGAAGGGACGAGTAGATGTCAGGGAAAATATTGAGTGAAATTGGATAGTGAAAATTTTGAAATAAAGTGAAAAATGATGATATGGCATAGAGAATTTGAGTTGGACACTGACGTGTCATCCACATCATGTGTTTGAAGCACGCGAGGTCAAAGGGGTTTAAAAGAGTTGCTTTTAATAACTTGAGATGCCTGAATGAAACTTCGTAAGGTATGGGGGCCGGGATCTCAAAACGGGACAAGTAGAGGTGTCTATTAGGCTATTCTGTCATTTTATTCTTAAGTGGTAAAGTCACGCACGGTTTAGAATTTGGATCTTTAGTTTATTCTCATAATTTGTTAATTTGGTACTTAAGGTTTGAGTGATAGATAATTTAATGAATAGAACTTTTATTCATATGAGTTTGATTTGGAACTGACTAATTAAAGTGTGTATTCTTATTCCTTCCAAAGCTTTAGACTCACCTTTTGCACTAAATATTTATTGATAGTTATCATTATGTGTTTATTTGAGTTGTCTGATTGTTCATCTACACTGTGGTTAGAAAGGAATAAAGAGAAGTTCTTTTCATGGGGTCAATGGCTTTGTTATATAATTTGGATTTGGTACGTCTTAAGTGGCAATTGAATCTACAAGTGTAGACGGCTTGTGAATAATACTAAATAGCTAAGTTTTACACTTCTTTCACAAACATATTCATTAATCAAGGACTTCACAAACAATTTCAAACAAGCTTCGGAAATAATCACTTATAAATACATTGTAGCTTGCTTTAGGCGCAATTAATAAATCATCGTGACTATGAGTATGGTTCCTGTGACATAGTTATGATACCTAATTCCCAAATTCGGGGGTGCATTTCATGTAACCCAATCATAACAACTTCGAATTTTAATAAAATAAACATGTCACGAATCGCGGGTGCATTTCATGTAGCGTGGTTCGTGGCGTGTTCCAAAATGGCAAGTGTACGACAATCGTAACTTATTAAAGAAATAATTCCATAAATTCTAAACGTGGGTTAAAATAATTAAAAATGGTTATAAAGTTAAAAAATGCACAATAGGTTTAAAACATATAGTAAATCAAATAATAGGCCAATATTAATAGTTTAAGCGACCGTGCTAGAACCACGGAACTCGAAAATGTCTAACACCTTCTCCCGGGTTAACAGAATTTCTGATTCGCAGGCTTTTAAAATAAAGTAGAAATTTTCTCGATTTGGGATTTTAAAATAAACAGGTGACTTGGGAGACCATGAACTATTCCAAGTGGTAACTCTAAAAAATTAAATAAATAATCTCATTTTGATTAATGTCACTTTAATTGGAAAAACTCTCTTATATCTGCTCTCGGGTGGTAAAAAGGAGGTGTGACAATCAACACTCTCAATCATGACATTTATGACCCATGAGGATAATTTAACCTTGAGTTTGGTCACAAGACAGTAGACAAGAAAGGTATCTCATTGTGAGAAGATGGAGAATGATCCAGTATGAGGAAGAAGAGTAGTTGCAACAATGTGGGTCAGAACTCGGGTTTCAAAACTAACATCACTAGGACCTAACTGGTTAGGAAGGAAATCAGATGGACACTCAGCAATACAACACTTTGCTTGATCAAAAGAAATTTCAAAATCATCAGGCCAAGTATTCTTGAAAAGCATAGAAAAATCGAAGCACTTATACTGAAAAATTGAGTCAAACATGGCACAATCAAGGACAATGCCTTTTCCTAAAACTAAGGATTTTAACTTATCAGGCTTGCTAGAGCTAAGATTTTCATAAAACATTATCACTAAAGGTTCATAGACTTTAGGAGGGGTTATAGAGAGGAATTTAGACCATCCTTTAAAAATAAATAGATCATTTACCTTGCAGTTGAGAGTCGAAATATCGTCAAGGTCGACTACTCTGCCATGAGCAATGGGCTTGTCTTTCAGAGAAATAAAGAAATCCCTATTTAAGGTATCCCAGAGAGGTTGGACTCTAGAGAACTCGAGAGGTCTACTTTAGATTTCTTGGGGGTCTTCCATAAGACTTTTTCCAAGGGCTTTTTCTCCTATTTGGTGAGAGTGGTCTGAAAGTTCTACCTGAGAAGAGGCAAACCCTTCTGAGTAATCAGACCCTATGTCTACCTGTTTTGGGGGCTGAGAAAAGGGTTTTCCCTTGGAACGAGTACTTTTTCTAGTGGAGGCAAACAGATTCTTAAAGTGTTTAGCCATGGAAAAATTTTGAGGAAGAGTTTGAAGGATTTTTTAGGAAGGTATCTGAGCGATAGAAATAATAAAGATAGAGAAGAGTAGTTTAGAGGATTAAGAAGGACGAGATTTTATGGTTGAGTGTAGGAAAGGAAAGGGTGTCCCAGTAAAGGGTTATGATGATTGATTTTCCTTTCTTGAAAGTTACGACTGATGGAAAAAGAGAGGAAAATCGGAGGCACTAAATTAATGCATTCTTACACAAAAAAAAAACAAAATTAAAAATATTAGACACATATGAATTAGAACTAACACATAGGTCCTAATCTTTATGATCAAGAGAAATAATACCAAGTAGTTTTCTTAGGGAGCAAAATCTATCTTCAAGTAAAGGCTTCGTGAAAATGTCTGCTAATTGATCAGTGGTGCCAAACATGATCTCTAATGAAATGATCTTGATGTCCATATGCTTAGCCCTAGAATGATGCACAAGATTCTTTGAGAGACATATAGCACTAGAGTTATCACAAAATATTTGAATAGGTTTAAAAAATAGTTCATAGTCACCCAGTTGATGAGACATCTATAGTAATTGTGCACAACATTGTCCAATGGCAATATATTTTCGTTGTGGATAATGCAGTTGACATGTTCTGCTAGTGCTTTTTCTGTCTTCCTTATCACCTGCAAGATCAGCATCTAAAAAACCTTCCAGCTTAAAATTGTTAGAACATGGATACCATAGTCAATAAGAAATAGTTCCGATGAGATAACGAATTATTCTCTTTACTGAAGTCAGAGGCGACTCCTTAGGAACTGACTGAAACCTGGCACATTTACATACACTAAACATAATATTTGGTCGACTGGTAGTTAAGTAAAGCAAAGAGCCAATCATTCCACGATATTTAGCTTCGTCAATAGTGTTTCCTTTTCGTCCTTGTCAAGATTTGTTGACGGGCTCATTGGCGTACCAATTGCTTTAGCACTGCTCATACTGAACTTCTGAATTAACTGCTCATACCAAACTTTTGAATTAACTACTTTGTATATTTTGTCTGGAACACAAACATTCCTTCTTCAGATTGTTGAATTTGAAGTCCAAGGAAAACGTAAGCTCTCCCATCATGCTCATTTCAAACTCACTTTGCGTAAGACTAGCTAATTCCTTGCACAAAAGAGGGTTAGCACTTCCAAAGATAATATCATCAACATAAACTTGAATAATAAGATTACCTTCTGATGATCTTTTGACAAATAATATAGTATCTACTTTACCTCTTATAAACCCATGATCAAGTAAAAATGAACTGAGCCTTTCGTACTAGGCTCGTGGATCTTGTTTGAGTCCATATAGAGCTTTAGTCAACTTATACACATGGTAAGGGAATTTTGAGTCTTCAAAACTAGGAGGTTGTTTTACATTACCTCCTCATAAATAAAGCCATTTAAAAAGGCACTTTTGACATCCATCTGAAAAAGTCTAAATCGTTTGAAGAATGCGTATGCAAGAAGAATTCGGATAGACTCTAGTCGAGATACTGGTGCAAAGGTTTCATCGTAGTCACTCCTTCCTGTTGTGAGTATCCTTGAGCTACTAATCTGGCTTTGTTTCTCACAACCTTTCCATCTTCATTAAGCTTATTTCTAAAAACTCATTTTGTTTCAATTACAGTAGCATCTGCAGGCTTAGGCAGCAGTTTTCAAACTTGGTTCTTATCAAGTTGATCGAGTTCTTCCTACATTACTTGTACCCAGCTGGAATCTTTTAGGGCTTCCTCAACTTTCTTTGGTTCAATTTGGGAGATGAGTGCTACATTTGCCATTTCTTAAGAGCTCCCCTGGTTTTCATTCCTTCACTTAGATCTCCTATGATAAACTTTTAAGGATATTTCAGTTCATTTCTCTACTCATTTGGACGTGTTGAAATCATATGAGTAGTTGACTCCTTCTATGATTCTGGTTGACTGTTGATAGGCTCATTAGTTGACTCTGTGACACCGTCTAGCCTATCAATCGACTTTTGAAGTTTGCTTGACTGAGGTGCTTCTTAATTGATATCTTCATCACCTACAATAATTCCTTTCTCGGTCGTAGGGTTATTTTCATTGAATATGACATGACTGATTCTTCTACAGATATATTGAACTTGTTATAAACTCTAAAAGATCTAGTGTTAATGGAATAACCCAGAAAAATACCTTCATTACTTCTTTGAGCAAATTTTCCAAGATTGTCTTTACCGTTATTGTGGATAAAATATTTGTTGCCAAAAGGATGGAAACAACCTATGTTGGGCCGTTTACCTTTCCATAGTTCATATAGAGTCTTCTTCAAAAATAGGTCCTATAAGGCATCTGTTGGGAATGTGGCAGGCTGTGCTTACTGCTTCTGCCCAAAAGTGGTTTGGCAAGGAGTATTCTAATATCATTGCTCTGGCCATATCTTGTAGAGTATATCCTTGATTATTGCAGAAATCTTCAAATGCTCTTCTTTCGAATTCTCCTCCATGATCACTTTGAATAGTTGTAATAAGGTACCCATTTTCTCTTTCAACTCTCTTACAGAAAATCTCAAAGTTTTTCAAAGCTTCATCTTCGTGAGATAGAAAAATTACCCATTTAAAACGTTAGTAGTCATCAACAATAACAAAAGCATATCGCTTTCCTCCTATGCTAGCAGTTCTAGTGGGTCCAAACAAATCCATATGGAGCAATTGTAAAGGCTTGGTGGTAGACACAATGTCTTTATTTTTGAAGGAGTTTCTGATTTATTTACTAATTCGACATGCATCACATACATAATTTCTAGAAAAGTTGAGTTTAGGGAGACCAATAACTAAATCATACTTGGAGAGTTTCTCAATAAGATGCATGCTTGCATGACCAAGTTTCTTATGCCATAACCAAGGATCATCAAATATAGATGCTAAACAGATGTGACTATCTAGATTTTCAAAACCATCAAGACTATAAATATTTCCATATCTTTTTCCTAGGAGTATTATTTTACTTGTCTCATCTTCAGTAGCATAGCCTGTTTTCTTGAATTTAACTTCGTACCCTAAATCACATAGATGACTTATACTCAGAAGATTGTAGTTGAGTCCATCTACAAGATACACTTCAGCAATATCACAGTTGTTATTGAATGGAACTGTGCCAGTGCCAATTATCTTTCCTTTTGAGTCATCGCCAAATTTGACACTTCCTTCATTTATCTTTGTAACTTCTTTGGACATGTTTTTATCACCTGTCATGTGACTGGGACAAGCACTGTCTAAGTACCATTTTCCTTTGCGACTCTTATTGTGGTATTCCTGCAAAACAAAATTATCACTTTCTTTTAGGTACCCAAGCTTGCTTGGGTCCTAGTTGGTTAGTTCTACTAAGATCAGGATTGTTTTTTGGTTTCCAAATCCATCCTGAAACATTAGATTTATGAAATCGACAGAAAGAGTATTTATGTCCACTTTTATTATAGTAGTGACACATAGGGGCTGGTTCTTTTTTTGACATTCCACTTGCGTTAGTATTTGTGGACTCAGTTCTAACCAGTCCTTTTTCCAGTTGACTTGTAAGTCGCATGGTTAGACTTGACATAACTGTGACTGGTGAATTTGCGCATGCCATTAAGTTGCATTTGCAATTCCTGAACTTCATCTTGAAGTACCTCTTTTTCAATTTCACATACTTCAAGCTTGAGTTTCCAGTATTTCTTTTCCCTATTGAGTTTCCTTAGTTCATTCATCATTTTTTGAGACTCTTTTAGAGTAAAGTCAAGAATATCATGCAATTCATTATATCTACCACAGTTATAAGATCTTACCTCGCTTGTTTCACCTCGTGCCATGAAACAATTTTCATTATCATCTTCGCATTTGTCGTCAGATGCATCTTTATCAGTCCAGCAGCCCGAGAGTTTGTTCATGTCATTTTTCGGGATTGTCATGAAGCATAGATTTGCTATTTTCTCGTGTTTCGAACTATCTTTACCACTCCAGCTTCCAAAAGATTTGTTTTTATTGAATCCTCTGGAAACTTTTCTTTTAAGATCTGGGCATTCAGCTTGAACATGCCCATATCCTCCATACTTATAATATTTTCCATCATTCTTGTCTTGTTCATTATATTACCTGGTTCTCCTTGGGGGCATCCTAACTCTTCTTGTGTTTCTGTATTTTCTCATTAAACCATCTATGTTCCTTGATACCATGGCAATCGTTTCTTCAAGAGCTTTTGGGTCGTCATCAATATCATTTTCTGGTCTTTCAGTTGTAATTTTGAATGCGACTGTTTTCTTCTTTTCTTCCTGGTTTGTTTTCTTGAGGTGAGTTTTCTCAAATGCTATAAGATCTTCTCGAAGCTCATCATATGAAAGTTTGTTAAGATATTGTGATTCGAGTGCAACTACTTTTATCTGCCAAGTGGTAGGTAGACTCCTTAGAATTTTCCGAACTTGATCACCACTTGAGTATAGTTTACCAAAAGCTTTTAGATCGCTAATTTTGCTGAACCTTGCAAACATTTCCTCAATGGATTATCCTTCTTTCATCTAGAAGAGCTCATAGTCATGAACCAATATGTTAATGTGAGTTTCTTTCACTTTGCATGTTCCTTCATAAGTAACTTTCAGTTTATCCCACATTTCTTTGACTGTATCACAACTTGAGATTTTCTCATATTCCTCTCCACTTATAGCATTATAGAGTAAATTTCGTGCTTTAGCATTGACTTGAACAACTGCCATTTGCTCGTTTGTGTACTCATCTATATCTTCTAGATCAACAGGGGGTTGAGTAGTTACTGGTAGTGGATAGTTCTCCTTTTTGATAACGCGCCATACTTTGACATCATAGGATTTTGCATATATTTCCATACACACTTTCCAGTTAAAAAAGTATTGTTCATTGAAGTATGTTGGGCTAACTTGCAATGTTCCTTCTTTAAAGAGTGCTCCAACAATTACTTGATTTGCCATGATCTTTTCTCACAAGCTGTTAAGCAAAAAGTGTGAGACTCGTTCTGATACTAATTGAAAATACAAGAGGGGGAGGGGGTTGAATTTCCTATTTAAAAATTATATTATAAGTAGATAACTAGTTTACCAATTAGTCGACTAAAAATAAGAACAATATAATAGTAATGCAAAAATAAAATGCAGGAAATAAAGACACCAGAATTTTATACTTGTTCGAATTCAATGTGAATCCTAATCTAGTCCCCTAGGGTTGCAAGGGTGTTCTCTTTCAGTGATCGAAGTTTCTTGAGTACAAAATGGTTGATGTAGCTTTACACTAACAGTTTGATCTCTATGTCACTTCTTTGCTTGATACAATGTATCACCAGTGCTTATCTCTTTTTCTTCTCTCACCAATTATACAATAGATCTACAAGAATTACAATGCTTGTTTGGAGTAGAATAAAAGGAGTGAAAATGGTTCGTTCAAAGTATATCCTCTTCAAGTCTGGAACATATGTATATATACACTTTATGAGGCCTTCTTAACTCGTGAATCCTGAGAGATTGCAAACCCAAGGGAGTTGATCCTTGAAAGAAATCACAGATTGATTCTTTCCAAGAATAAGGTCACGTTTCTGTTGATCTTCCTTGATTTGTGGTCTTGACGAGCTTTTCATCCGCTAGACATATCTTTTCGTTACTTTAGTGGTTTGTGATAGATCCATTGATTTTCAACTTCAGCGATCTTCAGTGCATCCCTTTACGATCTCGTTTTCCTTTGATTTGGGACCTTCCAGTAATAGCTTCCGTCAATCATTTACAGAATCACTAATTGATTCTTTTCCGGATCTCCATTGCTTCTTCCTTTTTTAGCGCTAATCATTGATTCTTTTCCTTATGTTGCTTTTAGAGCTCCTCCCATTAATTGATTGTTTCATTAATCTATTCTTGACTGGTATGTCTTCTTGATTCCTTTGTTTTATTCCTTGTGATCCTGCACCAAATGTGATATATTATTTTTTATCATTCAAACTTATAATTAACAGAAAGATTGTGAGTTATTTTACATTTGGGACTATGATGCGGTACCTCGGGAGTGCCCATGTTGATTTCCTTTATTTGATGTATTGTTGTTGTTATTTTCTTAATTTGTAAGATTCTTGCTTTCTTCCGTGTTGTATTTGTTTCCTTTGATTCCGTGTTATTACCTTCCGCAAGTTCTTATCGTTTCACTTCCCTGTCATTTTACTTTATCATTATATCTTTTGCTTAGTTTCTTATTATTTTCCAGTAGGGCCCTGACCTGACCTCGTCACTACTCTACCAAGGTTAGGCTTGGCACTTACTGGGTACCGTTGTGGTGTACTCATATTATACTCTGCATATGTTTTGTGCAAATCCAGATACATCCTATCAGCCTCGATATTAGAGTATTGCATTGCTGCTCGGAGACTTCAAGGTACACCTGCCCGCGTCCGCAGGCCTCAGAGTCCCCTTCTATCCTGTTCCTTCCTTATTTCTTTACATTATTAGACAGTGATGTATAGGAGCGTCCCGAACTGTATCTAGAGCTTGTGACTTATATTTCACCGGATTTTGGAATTTGTACATGTGAGTAACATTTTTCATTTATATAGCTGTTGATGTTTGAGATTTAAGTTATTATTTCAGTTATTCCGTATATTTGTTAGGCTTACCTAGTCTTAGAGATTAGGTGCCGTCACAATATCCTACGGAGGGAAATTTGGATCGCAATAAAGATTGAACCCATAAAACTTAAATCCTAGATCTAGTCATGAACTAATGTGCATTAAAATCATAGGGTTTGGTTGCTGAGAATTAGCAGCAAGATCTAATTCATTTCTAGTTCAATATCCAACTACTCCTATTAGTTTTCAATATGTTTTTATATTATACTTGATAAATACTACTATGTTATATTTTCTTCTTTTTGGGGGGTGGGGTGGGGATCCAAATATAATTTCCAGTCACATGGGGATGGGATTCTAAGGATGAGACGAGAACAGAACGCTTTCACAGCAAAGAAACAAGCAAGATTACGTCCAGGCAACTATCATTGTGAATAAGATCCATAATTTAGAATATATTCCTCTGACCCACTTTTGTTTGTCTAAGAAAAAAAAAGCTAGTACTAACTTTGAAGGACCACCTGACCAAATTTATTGGATGACATTGTACTAAAATCCGGTACGATTTTTAAAAATAATTTTAGGTGTTTATTATTACAATTTAAAATACTATTTAAAAATTATATTTTGACTGTCTAAAAGCATCATCACAAACCGAATTGACTATAAAAATGACTTATGATAGCTAATTCTAGGGTAAATTAAAGGAGTAAAATATTTTGTACCTAGAAGATAGTAATAAGTTTTTCAACTGTTATGTGAACAATTTTGTTATAAAAAGTACAAAAAAGATGTGGCCCTATTTGGCGCAAAAGAGAGGCCTACTGTTCCTGGGGTATTTTTTTCTTCTTCTATACTTTAGCATAATGTTGTGTTTTTCTTTTCTCGAGCAGTGCATCTAATCTTCTGTAGAATTCAGAAGCAAATCTATGCCGATTTTACAATTAAAGGTTGTAGGACCTTCAAATTTTGTAGTTTTTCTCCAATGTTCACTTAAAAGTAATGATCAATTAAGAAAAGTTGCATTAAAAATCTTCTTCTTCTTCTTCTTCTTCTTCTTCTTCTTCTTCTTCTTCTTCTTCTTCTTCTTCTTCTTCTTCTTCTTCTTCTTCTTCTTCTTCTTCTTCTTCTTCTTCTTCTTCTTCTTCTTCTTCTTCTTCTTCTTCTTCTTCTTCTTCTTCTTCTTCTTCTTCTTCTTCTTCTTCTTCTTCTTCTTCTTCTTCTTCTAATTTGGAGTAGGCAAGACCTTAAATAGCAATGGAGGATTATAAGTCAACACTTAAATAGTGTAAGATAGGATTGCAATATCTGAAACTGAATGCAACTTTAATTTCATGTAGGTACAATTATAATTCCACAGCCATCAAAATAGAACAAGTAGAAACCTATAGCAGTCCTATACCCCATGTTTAATTCGAATGGACAAAGTCTGCGTGCAGCTGGATGTGCTAATGTGCATTAAAATCATAGGGTTTGGTAGCTGAGAATTTGCAAGATCTAATTCATTTCTATTTCAACATCCAACTACTCCTATTAGTTTTCAATATTTTTATAATTTAATACTAATCTCTCTTCTTTTTTTGGGTTAGAGAATTGCATTATCGGGAATGGAAAAAAAATCCAAATTTAATTTCCAGCCACATGGGGATGGGATTATAATAAGGATGAGAAAATAAGAGAACGTTTCACAGCAAGAACACAAACAAGATTATGTCCCGGCAACGATCCATCCTTTAGAAAATATATTCATTTGTCCCACTTTTGTTTGTCTTAGAAAGTTAACTTTGAAGGACCACCTGACCAAATTTATTGGATGATATTCTACTTAAATCCTACGATATTAAAAAATAATTTTACGTGTTTATCTAACAATTTAAAATACTATTGAAAAATTAGCTTAAATTGTTCAATTAATTGATTAATATTGACGGCGAAATGTTGGACGTTGTCAACTAGCCTAACAAAACATAATACGTAGTATTCAAGTGGGCTCGCATTACATATATGTTGACAAACCGCAGTATAGCAACATATTTTCTTTGACCAAAGGAAAATGCCCTAAAAAGGAAAAAAAAAAAAAAAAAGTGAACCATCTTTATCAACTGAAGAGTCACCAGTTATATTGGAGCTTATCCCTCAATGGATCAAATTACGTACTATCGAATCATGTTAATTGGTTATAGTTAAGAGATAATTCGAGGTAACAGTGCAATAATTAACCATAGCTATATTATAAAAAGTTTATGTAATAGCACATGACAGGAATTCGTGATTATGAGCGACCAAATATGGTCATGCCGCGAAGCACATTCAGGATCTGAACTTTATGGTTTCAACCTTTACGTTTTTTTTAGTACTGAACCTAATATATTTTTAAAATTATGAGTTCATATTTCATTTATTGTATTTTTAGTATATTTTTTACATAAATTTATGCTTCCAATAAAAAATACTGAGTTTAGTTGAACCGATAACGGAACTCATCATCCGTCCCTGCATGCAGATCACCTCCACAAGAACAAGTGATTATGCAATGTCTACATGTTGATAACTCACTAAGTTCAATTGCACTAACATCATGGTACCACATCAAATTCCATTAATATGTAACAACCTTTTATATAAAAAATGTAATAACCATTATTTATAAAAGAAAGGACACAAAGTGAGGACCAACGAGCTAGACAACATGCATAGAGATAAAATAGCACGGTCTAGCCAGTTTTCGGACTGATCATTCAAAAATAGCCAGCGTTTTCCAAGTCATTGAATAATAGCCACAATTTTGCTGCAACAGATACCGGTCCAGCATAATATACTGGAGTTCGGTGCACCTATGTATGAACTTCTAGCATATTATGCTGGACCGATATGTTTTGCTGGCTCCAACATAATATACTGGAGACTGGAGCACCGGTGCTCCAAACTCCAGTATATTATGATGGACCGGTATATTATACTGGAACTCCAGTATAAAGACTGGAGTTCCAGTATATTATGCTGGAGTATTTTTAGAGATTTTGAACAGTATTTTCGTTCAGATTTATCTTTACACGAAAAGTGGCTAAATTTTAATTACTTTTGAAACTGTGTCTATTTTTGAATGACCACTTATAAATTTGGCTATTTTTGAATTTCTCTCATGCATAGACGACATCGTTATTACATGAAAATAATGTCGAGATCCATCCCTTATCAAGGCAATCATGCACATTGTATTGTGCTGTTTGTGCAGCAAACTTACAACTTCTAAGATACACAGATAATTTTGAGAAATGTATATTTTAGCCGCTCTCAAAAATAATAAATAGCCGACAAAATATATATTTTGGTATGTATGTATATTATATACATATAATATATATATATATATATTATTCACTTTTTTGCTAGCAAATATAACTAATTTTGGCTAATCGATCAATTTTGTATTTTGCCCGTAATAATTTCACTTCAGCTCAGTTAGAAGGTAGAACGATAACCACCTATAATTGTTATATTATTCTAGTTTTAGTATTTTCTTATTAGAGTTGATATATTGTGGATGCAAAATTGTGCACAGAAAGAAGAAAGAAGTGCAATAATAAACCCACTTGTGAACAAAATGCCAGACAGTTACATCAATTTAAACTACAAGCACGTGAGACATGAGCCGTTAATCCTGATGTTGACAACTGAGATGCACGCGTATAGCCTGTTTGGTCAAGCGGTAAAAATTAATTTATTTTAATTTTTTTTTTAAAAGTACTTTTAGTGAGAATCACTTTGTGTTTGACTAATTAGTTTTTTCTCTTTCAAAAGCTTGGCCAAAAGTGCTTTAGGCAAAAAATAAAGAAGCATTTTTGGCCAAAAAGAAGCTTGACCAAACAGGCTAGTAGCTACCAGTATGATTTTCGGGAACTGCAATTTTAACTTAATGTAGCACTAGTCATTTTTATTTTTACCTTTCACATAATAATTAGCCTCTTCATTTCAATTTATGTTAACCTGTTTGAGTGTGTACGAAATTTAAAAAAAAAATAAGACTTTTGAAATTTGTGATTCTAAATAAGCTTCTAATATATGTGTGATTATAGAAGTTTCTCGTTAAGGATAGAATTGTAAGTTTAAACTAAATTGTTTTCAAATTTAGAGAATTTATTTTTGGGAGGAATCAAAAAGAAAATAGAGCATTACTTGCATCTCTAAAGTTGAGGGTAGGTAAGACTCCATCTTGCAGATAATGAGATAAGTCACTCTCTCTGTGTAAACATCATCTGCCTCAACTTGGCTCAAGAGTCGAGACTTCAAGATAAATAAATAAAAATACTACTATCTTGTGATCTGCTACTTGCATCTAATGCCACATTTATTTCAGTGTTAGTACTTGTATTTCAACATTATCTTCTTCTTTCTATTTATAGTAAGACCATAAATATACCAGCCAGGGGATTGGCTAACGACCAAAGGGAGAAAGTGAAGGCTTAGTGGGGTTGAAGAATGGAGAAAGAAGATTTGAAATGGGAGCTAAATGAGGTGGAACTAGCAGAAGAAGAAGAAGAGTTGGTGGGTCTTCAACTAAGAAGCTCTAAAGCTACTAAAGAATTAACCAATGGGAAAATTCAGACAAATGGGCATTCAAATTCTTCCCCAAAGTTCACTAATGGAACAGAAAAATCTGATCTTGGTGATGTACAAGAAAGTTCAGAGGAGAAACTTTCAGATTCCAATTATGGGGTTGAAGTTGAAGAGGAAACAGAACCAAAAGAAGTGTCAGTTCAGCAAGTTTTAGCTTCAATTAATGGGGTTGAAGAGGGAACTGAAGCTCAAAAAGAGTCAAAACAGCATCTTGTGATATCAAGTAATGGAACAGAAAAATCTGATCTTGGTGAGGAACAAGAAAGGTCAGAGGAGCAGCTTTTAGCTAATAATGGGGTTGAAGTTGAAGAGGGAACTGAACCACAAGAAGTGTCAGTTCAGCAAGTTTTAGCTTCAAATAATGGGGTTGAAGAGGGAACTGAAGCTAAAGAAGAGTCAAAACAGCAGCTTGTTATTTTGACTAATGGGACTGAAATATCTGATCTTGATAATGAACAAGAAAGATCGGAGGAGCAGCTTTCAGATTCCAATAATGGGGTTGAAGTTGAAGAGGGAGCTGAACCAAAAGAAGAGTCTTTACAGCAGCTTGTAGCTTCAAATAATGGGGTTGAAGAGGGAACTGAAGCTAAAGAAGAGACAAAACAACAGTTTATGATATCAACTAATGGGACTGAAAAAATTGATCTTGATTATGAACAAGAAAGGTCAGAGGAGCAGCTTGCAGATTCCAATAATGGGGTTGAATCTGAAGAAGGAAAAGAACAAAAAGAAGTGTCAGTTCAGCAGGTTGTAGCTACAAATAATGGGGTTGAAGAGGAAACTGAAGCTAAAGAAAAGTCAAAACAGCATCTTGTGACATCAACTAATGGGACTGAAGAAGGGCCCTTCAAATCAGGCCATTCAGTTTATTATGACAAAGATGAAGGTATATACTTGTTACACCAACTGTTTGACCTTTTTTTGTCCTTAAATCTTTTATGAAATTCTCTCTTGACTCTGCTATTTTGAGATCTGTGTATGTACATGTCTTCTTCTGATTTTGTAGGGTAAAGTATACAGTGTTTAAGGGAGAGATAAATAAACTCCTTTGAACCCCACTCCTTCTATGTCTTACCCTACCTGTCTCAAACTATTTCTTTCTTTACTGCAAAATGGCCCCCTTTCTCTTGATACAGATGTTTGTTTGTTTATTTATTTGTTTGTGTGTATAAATATACACCATAAAGGTTTCACTCTGCTAAGGTTTATGGTATTGAGGTAAAATTTTCTCAAGGATAAGTCTGCTTTGCAATTTGAGGTTGTGCACATTTCAGTCTCTTGTTCTTCTTGCTTCTTGCTTTTGAGGTGATGGTCTTTGCATTTTCTTTAGACTTATGAAGTTGGAATGATTTTATTGCTTAGCTTTAGGTTTAATTCTAGACACATCTTTTACAGGTTATTTGCTTCTTTTTTCTTATTAATTTTGCCATATACCGTCTAATCTTCAACATCTTTGTTGTGTGGAATCTTTCTGAGATTAACTACCATCTAGATCCCTTAAAAAGGACACATTTTTCTGGGGAAATTTGAAGAATTCAGTATTCTACTATTCTTTTTAATGGTTAGACCTAAAAAGTTAATCCGTTTGTGATCAATGTTTGACTCAACCAATATTTTATATAAAGGAATACTGTAATAGCCCAGACCCCACTTGTGGGATTTATACTGGGTCGTTGTTGTTGTTGTTGTAAAGGAATACTGTAATAGATTAGGTGTGACTGACGAGTAGAATTAGCTAAGGCATGTTTGGAAAAGTTGATAATTTTTCATTTGGGCGAGTTCCATTGAGACCAAAAGAGCATTGTGTTAATGCCTCCAAAGCAGCTAAAAACCATCCAATGTGACAAGGACTCATGTTTGAAGATCCAAATCTGTAATCACTGCAAATGAGATAAGCGTTCTTACATTAAGACTATAGTTGTACAAAGTGTACATTTAACGGCAGCTCTGCAGACTCTTGCAGCTGGGGTGCTTGAGTGAAGTGTGAGTAAGCATTAGACTTTCTTTAACTGCGATACTTCCTTTTGGACATGTGATCAGATGCTGTCTACAGTCAAACATGTTCAACTTTATGGGATCCTTCAGTGACGTAGTATTTATATTCAGTTTTGCCGAATAAGATTTTGACTCAGCATTAGAAGTACTACCACTGCTTTGAACATGGTAGCAGGAACTGGATGTTATTTTCAAGTGACTGATTATTATGTTCTTGTAGGTATAGAAATCCACCAGTAGTCCACTACGAAGTGTTTAAAAATAACATCTACCCATGTTTTTTGAACCACATAAATGAATCATCCTTGTTCTCCTCATGCATTAGGCACAACAATGCAATTTTTGCAATCATATTTTCTGTTTGATTGAAGGAATATGGAAGTGTCGAGTCTGCAGTTGGACTTTTCAAGGCAAAAGCATAAGTATTGATTGGACAAAGATTCCTAGGGGCCACTTGCATAAGCTGATGAATTACCCAATGTTTGATCAGAGGGGACTTTTATTCAGTTTTGGAAGTGAAGGTTAGTTGACCCTTTGATTTTTAGGGAAACAACCATGACTGGTAGAAAAGTGATGTTGTCAATTAAGAGACGGTTTCTCTGGAAATTTGAGGAGTAGAGCAAGATCTCAGAATCTACTTTCAATGTGATGAATGGTCCTAATATCTGTAAATGCTACAAAATAAAGCTGCAAACAAATGTTATAAGTGAGTCCATTTTTCCCTTGCTCCATATGGTTTCAGGCTTACCTATACATTTGCGTCGTGATAGCCATTATTTTAGTAACTTTTGCACTGCAAAGGGTAGAAACATGGAATTGGGGATTAAAAAAAGTGGGTGTCTGGCTTACCGATAATAAAAAAGAAATTGGTGTCTGGCATACTGATAATGTGATATGGATGCCATGTTTCACACAAGAGCATTTAAGTTGCTGCATGGAGTATAAAAGTTTACGCTAGGATGAAGCGTACAAGTTGACATTGACAAAATCAAAAAGGGAAAAGAGAAAGAGCATAAAGAAAGAAATCATTTACCTGACCCCACTACATGGGGCAAGCGGGGTTATGGTTTCAGTTCTAAGGTCGTCGGTCTCCATGTATTCTGTTTCTCCAGTACTATGCTTTATCCTAAATGAATTTAGTTTTTCACTCCCAATTAAGTGATCAATTATGATATTAGTTTTCAGCTTAGGAAATACGATGAACTTCAGTTAAACTTCGGCGTTATAACAAGCTTTCTCTTGTCAATGGCAGAATTCTAAAAGTTTTCTTCCTGATTTATTGCTGAACTTGTTTTTCAAGCTGAGTTTCAGATTCACGTTTGAGCTACTGTCTAGATTTTGAGATTTGGAGAAGTCATTTGAAGTGAAGAGTTGATTTCTCTCATATGAATGCAGATAGTAACTTCACTTCTATACCTTCCATAAAGGAGAAGATCGATAAAAAATCAGGAGATGACGGAGTTCAGGAGAGTGCTGTTCTGGACATTCAACTTAATGGATATTTGAAGAGTGACAACTTATCAAATTCAGGTGCTCAGCCGTCCAAATATCTTTCAGAAGATCACAGTGTAGTTCATAAGTCCACATCCATTGAAGAAATAGAAAGTGCAGACACTGACCTGATAAATGACAGTGACACTGATGTAAAAGATTATGATGTTGAGAATGTACTTCAGAAGCAGAATACACATGATCTTTATTGCCCTAATTGCAAGTCGTGCATTACTAGGAGGGTTATTCTTCGTAAAAGAAAACGAAAGATTCGAATTTCTGGTGATGATGTCAAGCGTAACAAACTCGAAGGTGTAGTTGACTACAAAGTGGATGCTAGTCATGCACAGGCAACTAGTGATCAAGTACGCGATCGAGCCGACACTTCTCTTGATGGTACTCCACAATTGGCAGCGGATGATTACCAGCCTGATAGAGAGCCAGAGATATTCAGATGCCTATCATGCTTCAGCTTTTTTATTCCAACAGGTACGGACCTTTTCATTACCTTGAAAGTCAACATAAAATCTGGTCTTTTTTTTTTTTGCCATCACACTGCAGTTTATGAGAAACTGTTTCATGTGCAGTGACATGAATATACCTTGCTCCTAATTTCTCTATGATCAAATGTCTTTGTATACTGTCATTTCAGAGTTATCCCTTGTTTGGTAGTCTAGCAGGATCACTAGCAGCTAAAATACGTCTGTAGTTTACTACTTTTGTTGGTAGCTATATAATGGAAATGACTTTATCTTCTTTCCTTCAGGACTCATGAAAACCGATTGAAACTTCTTTTTTTGGGGGGAAGGGTTGAGGGGAAGAATGAAGAATGGAGAAAAACTAAAGAAACTTGGGATAAGCTGATATACTGTTAAAATGAATTATACTCTTTTATTACTTGAAGAGTTTCAGAAACTTGTTATCATATCTTGTAATAGCAGATACTATTATATTATTGCAAGATCTTTGAATGACATAGCGAAGTTGGCGTTAGAAATATCTTTAAGTGGAAATTAAGATGTTTTTCTTTTTTGAGATGTCAAAGAAGAAATGATTTTTCTCCTTAACGCATGTGCTTATATATGTAAGACAGACTTCCCAATATTTTATAGTTTGCAAGAATTACCATTAAAAAAAAAGCTGTATTTTAGTCTCAGTTTGTTGTATTCTGTCGGGACAGACTGTGGTTGGTACTCAGCAAATAAGCTCTAACAAGTTCAAGATTGCATGTGACACTTTTGTTATTTGTGACTGAGGTCAAAGAAGAAAATAACCCTGTTTCCAAACTTTCAGGGAATGGATTCAAGCTGTTCCGATTTTTTGGAGAGAAAGGTGATAAACAAAATGTCAAAGGTGAACAGATACCTACGACGAACAAAAATTGGTTCTCCTCTATCTTTGCATCAGATAAGGGAAAAGCATCAGTTGAGAAAGGTACTTAGTTTTCTACTTCTATTTTTCTTTTTCCAGTTTTGTTTACCTAATGAGCATTATAAATCCCAACTCTACAAAGTAGAATCTTCCATTTTATTTTATTTTTGATAAGGATCTATCCACAAAGTTTTTTCAGTCATTCAGAAAAAAGGGGATATTATGTGAACTGCAAAAATGTACTAAGATGAACTTTCGTACAAGTGTGGTAAGTTTTAGAGCTATAGTTGATTGACTGTAAAGCAATACCTTCATATAGGAAACATTTCAATTGTAAAATAGAGATTTTGAAGTATTGGGGGAAAGGGGATGATGTAAATGACAGAGTCAGTGGTTGATTCTTTAGATGCGCTAAAGACATAGAAAAGGAGAATCCAGCTTATTTTTGTTTGCTTTTCTGTAGCTACAGAATAATACAAACCTTATGAAAGAAAAACCTTCTCGCATAAATGGTAATCTTTTTAGAGCTGATAACTCATGACTCTACTTCTGCCATTGTTAAAATAAATATCCAGAGTCGACAATGAAATAGTTATGAGGGTGTATTTTAGTTCCGTGTCACATATTGCATACATCCCATAGAAGCTAAAACTCCTAGCTAGAAAGAGGTTTCCAGGTAACATGCTCAGCGTAATGCAATAGGATGGGCTTGTGGTCAGTTCTGATCATTGCATTGCTTGGAGGGGGAGAATATCAGAAGTACACTTTTATAATGTAAAGAAACAGCTAAAGACTATCTTCATGTTGTTAAACTGATGGAGTTTCTCATGCAGGAAGTGGTATTGGGGCAAATGCAGTGAAAAATGATGCCAGAGTACTTACGCCATCAGATAATTTCAAAGATCAGAGTGCCAAGCCCTTAGTAATTAGGGAATCAGCCCCGCCTGCATATTCCAGCAGTGGAACTCAGGAAGCTGGAGGGAAAATTTTAGGATCAGAGAACCAAGATGCAAAAATGAAGGGGAAAATGGCGATTGATATAGTGGGTAAATCAGAGAATGCAACAAAGACTCAACCAGGTGCAGTAAAGATGTTCACCTTTGTTCTCATTACCATGAAGTAGTGATCTAATTGGAAACATGAAATAGCTGATGTAAAGTAAAATTTTGACTGTGAGTACGTAAAATGGGAAACTTCTGCTTTCCATAGGTAGTCAAAGAAATAGCCTTTGCTAGTGATCAAGTCCAAAAGCATCTTGGTGGTTCATAACTTGGATGAATAGACAAGTTTAGTGATCCAATTTTTCATCATGTCTAATTACTAATTTGCCCTCAGATCTTTCTGCTCCTTGGTGCATGTTCCAGCACCTTCTTCTTTATAACATTGTTTTCTCCTGTGCAGGAGTTTCTGTCTTCGACATCTTTGAAGAAGGGATCCGTAATCTGCCAGATGTTGCAGCCTCTTCTGAGAAAGTTCGAGGAAATGATAGGAATGATGAGCTGTTAAGAACTGCTGGCAGAATTCAAGTTAGTAATGGAAATCTTGCGCAGGAGAGTCTGCCAGCATCTCAACAAACTGGATCAAAGGTTCTGATAACTTCAACAAAGGAGGAGTCTCTAACTATTGAGAAATCAGGGACTGAGTTAAAATCTGATGTGATGATAACTTCAACAAAGGAGGAGTCTCTAACTATTGAGAAATCAGAGACTGAGTTCAAATCTGATATGACGTTACTAAATAAAGGTCCAGGTAGTGTTTCTAGTATGAAATTCTCTCTAGTAAGAAGAGTTAACTGAAAAACAATGTCTGTCTGGTCATGCTAACTTCAATTGAGAACATGTAATGCCTTGTCCTTTTAAAATTTTAAGAATCACCTCAACCTTCCTTATGGAAAAAAGAAAAAAGAAGATGATTTACCTCAACTTCCCTTGACTATTGCAGCGGGCAGTTGATAGTCCTTTAAGATAAATGTTATTTTCACATGCAGCTATTGTACTGAGATGCATATTGCAAATAGTTGTACTACTCATCGTTGCACTCTCTGGGTGCTGTTCTTTAATAATGTTTTCGTTACATTTTAAAAAATAAATTTGCTATCTTCACTCGGGGTGCATTTCCTTTAGGGGCAATGTTCGATTATCACCTGGCCCTACACTCCCGAAGAAAAAATTGGTTTCTCTTTGTTTTATATTTGGAAAACGAAAAAGATCCTCTTTTCTTTGTTGCTCATAAGACAAATTGAGAACAGGGACAGTACAAGAGGTTGATGATGTGTATCATATAACATTGATATAATCATAATGACCTGTTGATTCTAAAAATAATAATCATAACTGGATTCAGCTCAGACATGGCTTCATGTGAATGTGCAGATAATGAGTCCCTTCTGTCTTCGGCAACCACAGCTTTTGCACTCAATGGCTTAGATGGAAATGGGAAACCCAAGTTTTTGACAGAAATCCCTCAAGAACACGAGCAAAATATCAAAGCCATGCTTCCCTCTGAGTCTCCGGTGGAAAACAATGGCAATAATTTTCAACTTAGTAATAAAGGTATGTAGTTAAACCTCCTCCTAGTTCTGGTTAATGCAAGCTTATTTCAAACTGTTATACCTTTTGACTTCTGAAAGTTACTTGCATATTTATCAATACTGAGCTAAAAATTGGAGTAAGATCCGAACCCAGAAAGGAAGTTGTATTTTTTCCATTTATGAACTAAAACCATCTTTATCAAAAGATTTTCCTCAAATGCATATCAAACAAAGAGTTAGGTATAGAAAAATCCTGATTAAAGGGTAGCCGGTGTACAAAGCATCCCGCGTTTGTGTAGGGTCCGGGGAAGGGCCGCACCCCGAGAGGGTATGATGTAGGCAGCCTACCCTGATGCAAGCATCAGTGGGTGATTCCACAACTTGAACCGTGACCTATAGGTCACACGGAGACAATTTCACCATTGCTCCAAAGCTACCCTTCAGCAAAATCCCGATTGTTTACTCTGGAAAAAAGTTCCAGATTGGTTTGGCTGAAATAGGTAATCTCTTGAACAGTGTATAATTGGCACCTGAAGCTTTAATTTCCAATGCGCCTTAGTAGGAGGTTAGGTGTTAACCCGTTGTACTCTTGGAATTTTTTGTACTTAAAGAGCACCCTCATTTATCTGCAAACACTGGTTCTGAATCAAGTTGTCTTCAGCAGTATAGTGGTGTTAGCTCGAGAAATGTTTTTTGCCTTGTGCTGCCTTACTAATGTTTGATTTGATCGCTTTGGCATTTGTCATTACTTTGCTTCCATGTATTATGTCGCCCTTCCGTTGACAGATGGTTCGGATCCTTATGAAATTTCTCAACATACCATCACAAAGACCAAATTTGAGATCCACTCGAAGCAGCCTTTAAAAGTTGATAAGGATGCATTATTTTCATCGGTAAAGGATGCTTTATCAATTCACGATGCACCAGTTAACATCACCAACATTTCTGTGGAAGCAGCTGCAAATGGCATTGCAGGTAAAAACTAGGCTTTTCTTCATTCTAATATTCTACGGTGACTAAATAAATCTGGTTGCAATTAGGGATCAAATACTCTCAGAACACTTTTTTATTACCCTCTCCTGCATTTGTAAGCTTCCTAATAAGCTCTCCCCTAAAGATGTGTTGATGAAACAGTAAATAAAATGGTTGAAGCGCTATTAACCATGGAACCATTACTTTTTGTTTGTAAAATACATTAGGAAAAGTTGATCAATATTAAAAATGGAATGACCTGAGGTATCATTTTCTACCATACACCTGTCAACCAAAATGCTTGGGCTGCCAACCACAGCCTGTATTTAGATGCTGAACCTTCGCTCTCAGTACCTTGCTTAAAGAAGAAACTAGGCTTGTAGAATTATTGTGCTTTGTGTTGAATAATTTATGCTGAAGAGATATTGAATAAAGATGATAGTGTATATTCTCTGCAGTGCTTATTTGTAAAAGGGAGTTTTACGTAGCTTAATTTTCTTGATTCACTTGTGTGACAGGCAAGGATACTGTTATAACTGTGGAAGCAGGGCATGAAACTACAGAAACTTCACC
The DNA here is from genome assembly GCF_000393655.2 of Nicotiana sylvestris. Classification (NCBI taxonomy): domain Eukaryota; kingdom Viridiplantae; phylum Streptophyta; class Magnoliopsida; order Solanales; family Solanaceae; genus Nicotiana; species Nicotiana sylvestris. Next base: position 153,486,179 of record NC_091059.1, read on the forward strand.
AAATCTAGTTACTCAAATCCATTTTGTTGAACAACAAGGAACTGATGCTGCAGAAGGTTACAGAATTGAGATCATTAAAAGCATTATATTTGGGGGTTTAGCTGAGTCAATTACAAGCTTAAGTGTTGTATCATCTGCAGCTGGTGGCGACACAACTACATGTAAGAGTACAGATCTTACTATAATCTTTGGACGAGAGAGAAGAGTTCTTATCTTGTTTCAATCATCCATAACATAGTTAATTACTTAAGCTGATGCTTTATCTGAATTTTTGCAAGTTCTTATTCATTTATCCTCGTCTGGTGTAGCAATAGTCCCTTCAACAAGTTTAGCCAGGAAAATTATCTTTTTTATATGGATTAATAGTACAATTTGATTTTAGGCTAATTCAAAAATTTCTAAGTGACTTATGCAGTCAGTTACAATTTGATTATGCAATGGATGTATTCCATTTTCTTTAATATCTTGAAATTGCTTGAGGAAAAGACCACTTTTATAAAAAGCTCTGGCTCCCTACTTCATCTTTTAAACTTTCTGCTGGTTTTGATGGTATCGTCATGTCTTGCTGCAGTGAACATTTTAGTTCTGGGAATGGCTAATCTGATTGGTGGACTTTTCATCATTTTCCACAATGTAAGTTGGCTTTAGCATTTTGTGATCATAACGAATTATTTACGTAGAGAGACTGCTCTTCTTAAAATAATTAGCCACTAGCTACGGCGCATAAAAACCATGATAACTTGAAGCTATAGATGGCAGATGGGGGAAGCTGTATGTATCCACAGTTAGATGCCATGTTTTCTTGATCTTGTTTCATTAACTCAAATCAGTCAATCTGTTGGGTACTTATTATTCCTCATGCTTTCAGTTCAATTTACTCTATCTCTTGCTGACTTCATAAACTTGCAGATTTGGGAGTTGAAAAGAGATCGTTATGAGCAAGCCAGCAACCAGATAATGGAGAGACATGTAGATAGGTATCGACAACTACTAGGGCGGAGAGAAAACTTCACACTGCATGCCGTAGTTGCTGTACTATCATATATCATATTTGGACTAGTCCCTCCAATAGTCTTCGGCTTCTCATTCCGCAAGAGTGATGACAGGGAATTCAAACTTGTGGCAGTTGCTGCAGCTTCGCTTGCATGCATCTTAATACTGGCAATTGGAAAGGCTTATGTTCAGAGAGCACCCAAACCTTACTTCAAAACTATAGCTACTTACATTATTTTGGGGTTCACTGTTTCGGGTGTGTCTTATGCAGCAGGTATATTATTCAAGAGACTGCTGGAAAAGCTTGGGTTTTTCCAGCCAAGTTCAACAGTAAACCTGCTCCTACCGGAGATACCAGGCTCTGGAGGAGCCTGGGCGTCCTTATGATGAATACCTGTAAGGCTGTAACCTCCCAGAGTATCCTCTAGTTCTTTGTGATTTCCTTTGGCATTTTTGTTTAGCTTTAGCCTGTACACATACTCCTCCACTGTTATTTTGAGTTTAGTTGTCGGCGAATGGAAGAAATAGAAACCCTGATCTGACTGTAAAATGAAAGGGAATCTCAGATTTATAACATTTCTTTGAGTAAATTGAAATAAACTTTTTTACATAGTCAGCTCTTGCTTTATCAAATGATTGATATACAGTAGATTCCGTAATTCTTATGAAATAACCCCAACCAATCAACTAAGACTGCTCATAAGCCCTATCCTTCAAATCCTTTTGGTTTACCCTTGGAATCTTCTCCTTGGGATTATAAGTTTAGTTTTTGCCACTTAAAGACTTCAGAATTCCGGTCATTTCCTAGCGACAACTGCAGTAGCGGACGTTTAGCTTTTAGTTGTCAGATAGATATAGGGAAGACATAGGTGGAGTTAAAGCCTCAAAGTTCTTGTTTTTCCTTTACACTTGTTTTGCTATCGGGAAGACAAGTTATGGTTGAGCGTTATTCTCCTTCATGATCATTTTTCATGGTCTTTCGGAAACGAACCTCTCTACCTTTACAATGTAGGGATAAGGATTGCATACATACCACCCTTCCCAGATCCCACTTGTGAGAATATACTGGCTATGTTGTTCTTTTCATGGTACACAAATGAAGAGAAAATGGATAAGAGGATAATGTGGAAACTCATGCATCAATGTGACATTTATATGGCAGAAAATTTCACAGATAACAAAAAGTTGAGGGGGTTTACATATACTTAATTGGGGACGACGCGAGAACAATCAAAAAGGGAAAAGAAAACTTCCAAGTTAGTTGTCTGATGAATGTTAAGCTCATCGCCTGATTTAAGCACTACTGCTAAAATCTTAATTTGTCATCACGTGTAAAATCATTTTTATAACCAGTTCCTACATATTCTACTTCCTGTAATAAAATTGGTTAATACATATCAATCATTAAACTCATTTCTCTAATCAGATTCAGCTTCATCATCCAAACACAGGTCCATTGATTCCCGTCTATTAATATATTAAAAGACCATTGGAATGAGGAAGAAAATAACAAAAGATTGGACCAAATACATCTCCGAAAAATAATTATATAAAGTCTATGCAGATTCTGCATTATTTACATTTTAAGATTTAGTACCCAGAGAAATCACAGCAGCCAGACCTGATCAGGGTTTTTTTCAAAAGTAACTGTCAATAAATCGTTGGGAACATCCTCGTGAAAAGAGACTCCCTGACATGCATTACTCGTCTGAATATCATTTGATACATACCAAACTACAGAGGCACACGTCAGAGCAAGTCTTCAAGCAAAAATCCCTATGAGGCTTTGCTCATCCGCTGCTTGTAGTTATTGTTAATGCTTACGTACCAAAATTTAGAAACAATGGAAATAACTGACGGTTAAAGTTCTTTAATGCGGACACATCCCTTTCCATCACAACACTTTTTAACAGGAAACAAATAAAAACTTAAAACAAAAGGAACCACATCAAACCAAAATAATTCCTCGAGGAACTGGATGCACGACTATTTCCTGCAACTGTCCTCTGAAATCCAAAGTCAGTGTCAGAGATGCATTATGGGGCCTACTCATATGAAGGCGAAAAACAGTATACGAAGATTAACTTAGCATCTTCATCCATCATAGACAGGACGAAACCGTCCGATCACAAACTCTTGGCGCCTTCAGATTTCAGATCTTGTTTACTTTTACCTCTCTTCATTTTGGCTTTAACCCGAGACTTTGTCACAAGAGTCTGCACCGTGTTGGCAAAATTGCCAACTGCCATAATAATCAAAAGGACCCCACAGGTAACAACCTGCCACAACCGCATCATTTTAGAAACTGATTAGTCATTGATAGGAAGGGGCTGCCAGCACTCATAATAGCAGGATTTCTTTGGCATGGCAGTTTACACAAGATATATACTTGAACATTACAGAAGGGAAGACCTATTTTAGTTACTAATATTGTTGATTTCTGTACTCGAGTGTTCTATTTCCATAGAAGCAAACTAAGATAATTTGTTAAAAAGGTAAGTTAGAACTTCACCTTTCACAGTCTCAAACTATTTTATTAGAGAATCTCCTAACCAACTCGCAATATGTTATACAAACTGTCTTCTCTTTACCTCCGCACCAAGCAAACAATATAACAGATGTTGGAACAGAGGGAGTTTATATTACCTGCCACTCGGAAACAACACCAATGAATGCTGTTTTAAGCAGCAAGACTCCAACATATGCTTCAAATCCCTGACACCAAGAACAAACGGCATACAGTCATTTGGGACCAGCCTCAAAAGATAGAACTACATCGGTAAATTTCATGGAATGCGTCTATGTGCACAGGGATAACCAATTAAACTGACCTTTTCTTCTGATAAGTATACTGAACCATTGTCGAATGTACTCAAGTCTAGAAAAGAAATATCATCCACAAAAGTTGATTTGCTTAAGTCATAAAAGGCACTCAAGTCTATTGTGACCCATCTAATGTTACAAGTTGCTATAGCTCAGATGACATTCTGTTTTTGCTCCAATATTCAGAAACTTTGCCCAAAACACACAGGAACTCACTATGAGTTAAAAAGAGATAAAAGGATCCTTGATAGACATTAGTTACCTTGAACCAGACAGTCACTAAGAGGAGCCATTGACATGCATTTCACTATGTACATCAAAATTATGCAAAATTACAGTAGCATTTTCTGCTCTTGAACAACTTAACATCATTCAACTTGACTTAAATCTAAAGGCCCAGTCTCTTCAACAAGAGCAAAATTTGTAGAGAAAAGTAGTTGCAATTAGTAGAAAGCCAAATTGAACTCAGTATACCTGCAAGATAAATAGTACAGGGAAGAGCAACAATAATTGACCATCTACTCCAGCAGTCTCTCCCCATACAACATCCATTCTCCTGGCCTGAAATCAGAATTCAGTAGAATGTTCCACAATTAGGGTAGCTTATCGGACGATAGGAAGTGAAAATATCGTTTTTCTTTATTCAACCACAAGGCAAAGCTCATTCCCTCAATAGGAGGGAGCGAAAATAGTGACCTTGACGTCAATCCTCAGAGCTTTTGGTCATTAATCCCACCCAAGGGGCAGAGAAATATATAAACCTGTCTGCACTAGATACCCTGGAGTAACCCAAAACCATCTTGGTTTTTATTGTTAAAATTTATTTGACTTATAAAAAGGAATAGTCTATCTGCACAGGATTAGTGAAGCTTCACAAGATAGAAGGGCTTTTCAGTAAAACTAATGATTCTGCTGTTTGTGTACCTTTCCCAATGCAATGCGAGTGTACAGTCTTTGCCTTTGATATCTATTCTGAAGCAGCATAGCAACACCTTGCATGATAGCCCATTTCAGGAACAGTTGCACACCCTTCTGCAAAGGATAGTACAATACATTTAGGAGTATTATAAATCTTAAACGTTACAGAAAAGTGCACTTTTTGTTGATAAGTAGCTAAATAAATATGCATGTAGTATTTAAACGAACAAAGACCTGCTTCTGTGCACAGCTAGGTTCTCTTTCTATTTCCCAGGTAAGACTTATAAGTGCCATAGCCATAGCACAATAGTGATGTTTAATCCACCTGCAACAGCACAACCATAGTTTCTAATTAATCAACTGTTTCTGTGTTCAAAATAGATGACACCAGTTAAAAAAACCTTTAGAATCATTAAAATTGCTCTGCTTCTACAGTTACTTAAACGACAAAGATGAGGGTTTTACTTGACAAACATAAAACAAAGAACATATGTTAAATTTACATAAGGCAATAGGGAATGTGTTCAATTACCATGGACGAATATCACTTCCATTCGCTCTCAAAATGTTCTCTCGCAGAGCCAAACCTGTGTAGAGGTAAAGCAACCACGCCTGAAGACGTGGAGGAGCTCAGCGTACTCGTTTGTCAAATGTAAATTTTTCACCAAAGGAGAACCAAATAAATAGGAAAACAAAACCACAAAGGATATCAGGTTGAGTGAGAAAGGCCTCTTTTTAAACGTATTACCTGGTAAAGTTGGACTGGCAACGCTGGTAAACATCCATCCCAAATATAAGACCTCAAGACTAGTAGCAAAGATGGGAAAAGAAGGAATAGATATGCTGTCCTGTCCTGTCAAGAGAGATCGGATGTAGTAATTACAAGAAAGAGGTTTCCACATAACATATGTTTTTTATGAATCCTAAGTCATTTTTGCATTTTAACTGGTGGGAATGGTGGAACAATTTCAAGTTCACTACTTCTAAGTTCTATCAGAAGCAGCACTATCTTTCTTCCCTTATGACAAAAGTGTCAACCATTGGAAAGAACTTGAACAAATAACTTGAAAAGAGTTCAAATATCATGCAGTAACAAGCACGACACACATGAAAAAGTGACGATACACATGAAAATAAGGTTCTCAAAATTTGGGCTTGCGTCAAAAAATATCAAGTTCTGACAAACATCGTATAGTTCACCATCTTCTCTTTTTTGCTTTTCTTATTTATTCTTGACAAGTAGATAGAGCATGCAAATCATGCTCACTATCCTTCTTTTTCCAACTGACAAGTAGATAGTACATGCAAACCAAAATCATTTAACAGTAATACAGGTTCTCAAAAGAGCATCAATTTGTTAGATTGATTTATCAACTGCTCCTAAGCTGGAGAAACTAATCACCCATGCTAATGCAAAAGCTAAACACAGCTAGACGGTAAAAACTAAAGCTCGGAAAGTACCCTGAAACTATTGTATTCCTCTTTCACTTTCAGTTGCACATCCTTCCTATTAGCACGAACATTGATTGGTCCCAAAAACATCCTCAAGAATCCTCCTGCAATCGACCAGATCAAGACCAAAAACGACCAATACAACCTTAAATTTAGGCCACAAATATCAATACATAAATCAAGCAAATAGAAACAATAACAAGGAAGAAAAAACATAATGCATCAGGTTCAAATCTTAGTAAAGGCAAAGAACACTAGGTGATCTCTTCTTATCTGCCTAAGCCTTGGTGGGCAGAGTTACGATCCGTGTATGCTGGTGGGAGGTAGCGGGTAACGGTGGAATAGTCCGGGTGCGCGCAAGCTGTCCCAGACACCACCATCAGAAAATAATAATAGTAATCATAATAAAAAGGGAAAAAAACACACCATGAGATTTGCTCGGAAGAAAAGCAGCAGCATCTCCCTCACTGAGTACATAACTAGCTTTGAACAACTCGTCTTCCAACTAAATCAATAAGCATGAAAAAAAAGGTTAACATAACAAGTCACATCTCTGCAGTACTGTAACAATAGCAAAATACACGTGGAACGAGCACCAAAGGGCAGTAACGCAACATGCATGTACAAATAAATGCACGAAAAATCAACAAAATAATAATAATAATACTAAAAAAATTCATATTACCTTTTCAGCTTGATTAGAATCCAACTTGCTTTTCCGAACAGATGAACGGAGCTGATGGATGCTCGAATCAAGCGATTTAGCTTTCTGCCGCAACGAATCCTCTTCGCGAGTGGTGCGGGAGATCAAAGAAGAAGCCGCGTCTTGCAATTCCTTCGCTTGTTCCACGATTCCAGAAGCTTCTCCCACAAAATCTCGCTCCCCTGAATTCGTAGAATCGCCCATCTCCTGTAACCAAAATCTCGATCCAACTGTTCAATATTACTACTATTTCACATCCACCGTTAATCCAATGACATACAAATATGTATATATATATATATATATTCAAATTAAATACAAATAGATTTTGGTGACCGTAAAGACGCAGCAATAAAGGAAATCTAGAAGAGGGAAGAAAAAGGGGAAACGAGGGTTATGGGGTGGGGGGTGACACAATTGGAGGGTGTATAGATATATCAGAGATGGGGCCAGCAAGCCAGAGAACCGCTGAGTCTGCTGGCGTTAGCTGAAGAGTCAATTTAATTTTGTTGGTTTGTTTTCCCAAAAAAGAGCATTTAATTCATTTTCAGGGGTAATTTTGTGTAAATAATAGTATCCCAAATGTCCTTTATTAGGTGACATTCTTTTTTTTTTAAATTTATCTGATAAAAACATTTATTAGTCCATTTGTTTCAATTTAAATAATTTAGTTTGACCTGACACAAAATTTTAGGGGAAAAAAAGAAAACTTCTAAAATATATAGTGCTAAAAGTTTAAGGGGTAAAATCTTAGTAAAGCCATAATATTTATTTGGCTATAAATCTTCTTATTAAGGGTAAATTGGGTAGAATAAAAAGTTTAAAGTTAAATTATTTCTAAATATAAAAATATAGTATTATTCTTTTTGGAATAGACTAATAAGGAAAGTGTGTCATCTAAACGAAAATATATTGAGTTGCCTCTTTTAAAATTTAGAACTCATAAATTAAAAATTCTAAATATGGCAACTTCACACAAATTAAGACGAACGAAGTATAGTAATTCTTTTGGGGCCTCCAAATAGTTCCAACAACTTGGAGACTACAATTCACCAATTATAGTATATAGTCCATAGTCACACGTGTATTTTAGGGTTGGCTTGAAATAGGGTGTGCTAGGTATTAATTTTGGTCTAATCTCAAATCTACCTACGTTGAAAAAAAAAAGCATCTTTTAGAATAAAATAATGCGACAACTAGATCAATATGATTTTGACACTTTCAAACTTCAAACACCCTTCATAATGAACAACACTAAAGTGTCAATAATTTTAAATTTGAAGTTCTTATCTCAGCATAGCCCAAATTAGGAGAGTCCTAGAAATCTCTACTCAAGGGACTTCACCTATGATTATTGACTGGATTAGTCGACTCGCCTATGATTATTCACTGCATTTCTAATGGATACTTTAATTGATTTTTTAATTGTTTTCATTCATATTAAGAATATTACTGTTTAATTTATTAATAATGAAATTGACCATATTAATTTTAATTTATTTATTAGAAATACAGTAAACACTCTTAGGTTCTTTACTCTAAGGACAACTTTGAAAAAAAAAAAAGTTAATTCCTTCTTGATATTTAAAAAAATCATATAATTCTACAATTAATTAACAAAAAGCTTAAGTTTTCGTCCACATGAAGAAGGATTAACTTTAATAGCTATCTACCCAACCATTTAAACTATATATATATATATATATATATATATATATATATATATATATATATATATATATATATATATATATGATATCATGAATTTATCAAGACTTAATCTAACTCATGCAAGTTAATTGGGAACTTTTACTTGTTTTTGTGATGGCCAAAACGAAAGAAGATGCTCTTTATCATTTATCAACTTGCTTCTTCGTCCTCTTTTTAAAATCGCTATTGTAATTAATATTTGTTCTTGAGCTACTGAACAATATCTATTGATAATTTCATTCTGCAAAATGTTATAAAAGTCAACGAACATGCTTTCCCTCTGAGTATATCTGCAAAAAGATGACAATATTGAAAAGGCTTTATATAAGCTTCAATAGTGGAATTCCTTTATTGCATATTATATTTTATGAGTATTCTAAATTTTGAAAAGCTAGGTTATTCTGTTTGAATGGAAAAATAAAGTATCCTTTAGTTTGTTTATTTCCTTTAAATTTGCAATTGAATAGTTAGTTATACATTGCATCCTTAAAAAGAAGAGAAAATGAATTACATTAATTCTCGAGTACAACCGCAAAAGGCATGTTAATGAGTTTAACTAATATGCGCTAAATAATTTTTACACTATTAGGTCATTACCTATTGTAGCAGATTATTTATTTTATTTTCAAGATGACAAATTCTACTTGATTTACATAGTCTCACATTTTTTCCTCTTTTAGGGATTTGGAGAGTGCTATTTACGTGAACTATAAAAAAGGCAGTTCAGTGTACTAAGCTCCCGCTATGCGCGGGATCCAGGGAAGGGCCGAACAACAAGGGTCTGTTGTACGCAGTCTTACCGTGCATTAGCTAAATATTGTAATAAAAGATCCATATTTCTACTGCGTTGTTCTTGTTTGGTTCTTGATCAATATTTTGAGTTGACAGCGTGTTGTTATGATACAAGATTTATTCTTCTGAATGGTGGAACAACACTTTTCTCAAGAGGCTTTCTACATTTTTAAGAGACTAGAAATAATGTTAGACATATTGTTGTTGTTTCCTGTATAGTACTTCTTATCTGGTATAAATATGGAATGATGGAAGATCAAGTTTTAACTTTTCCACTCTTAGATATATATTATCCTCTTTATCATCTACCTACAGTAGTAACATACGTACATATAAATGATATAATTGAAACAAAAATTAATTCGAGCCCACTGAATTCACAGTATTTCCTTAAGGAATTTAATCCCCTCCTAGTATCCAAGGTTATGGATTATTTCCTCTCAGGATAGAACGAATTACACACTGGTGCAGCGGTACTTCAAACCCCAATATTTCAGCGAACGCAAAGTTCGGCAGCAAATCACACTTACAGTTGCTTTGCTTGTAGTTTTAAAACAATACAGAACAAGGGAGGAGAACTCGGAAGTCGAATGGAAATTCTAAGAAAAAGGAATGCAATGTATAGCCGATGTTGAATTCTTCCTGAAGAGGATATCAGATTGCAATTCGTTTTTCCAGTGTATACACAGTGTATATAGAGTGTAGTTTGAGTGTATACACAGTGTATATCAATTATATACAAAGTGTATATCAATTATATACAGAGTGTATATCAATTGTATACTGAGTGTTTCGAGTGTTTTTTTACGGTGTGTTCTTCTTTCTCTACAACTTCTGCTCTATTTATAGCAGTCATGTGAGAGAAATCCGCCCCTCCATGGTGGAACAAGCATTAGGATATCATGGAGGAAGCACTTACATGGTAGAATGAACACTTGCTTGGTGGGAGGAGCACTTGGCCATGGCGAGAGGTGCACTAGGCATCTTGTTGCTTTCTTGGTGCAACACAATACACAGATTGGAAAACATCTGTTACAAACACGGATTATATCACGTTAATATTCACTATTAACAAATAAATTTGGTCCAAATAATTAATCAATCGATCGATCATTTGATCAAATCCGAATCCAAATCCAAATCCAAATCTCATTTCTCATTCACTCTCATTTTAAGACTATTTCATCTTAAACAAAAACTCAACAATCCAAAACTCAACAATCCCCCACATGAATGGGGAATGGCTATATCACGGAAGTATGCATGAAAAACTTGTGTGATTTGCAAGCAAGAATTAATTGCATCTGGATAAGTAGGTTTCCCTTTGAACTTTCCGTAGTGAACTTATGTCGGATATACTCGGTCAATCGGTAGATTTGATATCTTTGAACCGTCGAACTTTAGTGTATACCTAGACAACCATAAGTCACACAATCAATCCCTTAACCGTCTTTGGTTCTCATTGTTGTGTTCGTTTCAGCCATGAACACTGCCTGGTTTCATAAGTGCGTAGAGAATTGGCCTTGCAAAATTCTCCTTGAAGCGGCTAACACTTCACACTTACATAGGTGATTCCTAAACGTGTCATCCCGTAGATATACTATTTGATATACCCTGTAGCAAATTTAGAAATCATTAAAAAGCCTTAATGCTTTATCCTTGGTACTGAACATTGTCTCATCACGAGAATGGACTAAATAATTTTGTTGACAATGTTGAACCGTCATTAATGACTTTGTTTGATCTCCTTGAACCTAGATATTGGGATCTCCAATCTTCTAGGTAGAGTTACCGCCACAATGACTTGTTCTCGGCCATAGTCACATTCCCTTCGATGATTTCTCAACTACCTCTCTAGTTAGGCCTTTTGTAAGTGGATCCGACACATTATCACTTGACTTTACATAGTCAATCGTGATAATTCCTCTAGAGAGAAGTTGCCTAACGGTTTTATGTCTTCGTCGTATATGACGAGATTTACCGTTATACATAACGCTCCCAGCCCTTCCAATTGCCGCTTGGCTATCACAGTGTATGCATATTGGTGCCAACGGTTTGGGCCAAAATGGAATATCTTCCAAGAAATTCCGGAGCCATTCAGCTTCTTCACCGGCTTTATCTAAGGCTATGAACTCAGCCTCCATTGTAGAGCGGGCAATACATGTTTGTTTGGACGACTTCCAAGATACCGCTCCTCCACCAATAGTGAATACATATCCACTTGTGGACTTCGAATCAGTTGAACCGGTGATCCAATTTGCATCACAATATCCTTCAATCACCGCAGGATATTTACTGTAGTGCAAATCAAAGTTTTGGGTATGTTCTAAGTATCCCAAAACTCGTTTCATTGCCATCCAATGAGATTGACCTGGATTGCTCGTGTATCGACTTAGTTTACTTATAGCACAAGCTATATCTGGTCGTGTACAATTCATGATGTACATTAAGCATCCCAACACACGAGCATAATCCAATTGTGATATGCTTTGGCCTTTATTCTTTGCTAGTGCAAGATTTACGTCAATTGGAGTCTTTGCAACTTTAAAGCCCAAGTGCTTGAATTTTTCAAGTACTGTCTTAATATAATGAGATTGTGACAATGTCAGACCTTGAGGAGTCTTTTGGATCTTAATCCCCAGAATTAAATCCGTAATTCCCAAGTCCTTCATATCAAACTTGCTAGTTAGCATACGCTTAGTAGCATTTATGTTGGCAATGTTATTACTCATTATCAACATATCATCCACATATAGGCAAACAATGACTATGTGATTTGGAACATTTTTAATGTACACACATTTATCACATTCATTTATCTTAAAACCATTTGACAACATTGTTTGGTCAAATTTCGCATGCCATTGTTTGGGTGCTTGTTTTAGTCCGTAAAGGGACTTAACAAGTCTACATACCTTATTTTCTTTACCTGGAACCACAAACCCTTCAGGTTGTTCCATGTAAATTTCTTCCTCCAACTCTCCATTTAAGAAGGCCGTTTTAACATCCATTTGATGAATTTCAAGACCATACACTGCAGCTAATGCTACTAACATCCGTATGGACGTAATCCTTGTAACTGGGGAGTATGTATCAAAGTAGTCAAGACCTTCTCGTTGTCTATACCCTTTGACAACAAGTCTTGCCTTAAATTTATCAATAGTGCCATCATCTTTCATTTTTCTCTTAAAAATCCATTTAGAACCCAAAGGTTTATTTCCAGGAGGAAGATCAACCAATTCCCATGTATGGTTGTTCAATATGGATTCTATTTCACTATTGACTGCCTCTTTCCAGAACAATGATTCCGAAGAAGACATAGCTTCTTTAAATGTTCGAGGCTCATTTTCCAATAAGAAAGTCACAAAATCTGGTCCAAACGAAGTAGACGTTCTTTGACGTTTACTACGTTTTGGATCTCCCTGATTAAATGTACTTTCTTTTGTTTCTTCCCGAGGTCGTTTAGATCCTTCACCAATCGACTCGCATTCCTTTTTATACGGATATATATTTTCAAAGAACTCAGCATTATCTGATTCTATAGTCGTATTATTATGATGTTGAGATTTTCTAATTTATGAACCAGAAATCGATATGTTTTACTATTAGTCGCATATCCTATGAAAACACAATCAACTATTTTCGGTCCTATTTTTACCTTTTTAGGTTTAGGAATTTGTACTTTTGCCAAACACCCCCACACTTTAAAATAATTCAAGTTGGGCTTCCTTCCTTTCCATTTTTCATATGGAATGGATTGTGTTTTGCTATGGGGTACTCGATTTAGTATTCGGCTGGCCGTAAGAACGGCTTCCCCCACAAGTTTTGTGGCAAACCAGAACTTATCAACAATGCGTTCATCATCTCCTTTAATGAACGATTCTTTCTTTCCGCAATCCCATTGGATTGGGGCGTGTAAGGGGCTGTTGTTTGATGAATAATTCCATATTCTAAACATATTTGTTCAAAAGGAGATTCATATTCACCACCCCTATCACTTCTTATCATTTTGATTTTCTTGTTAAGTTGTGTTTCAACTTCATTTTTGTATTGCTTGAATGCGTCTATTGCTTCATCTTTACTATTAAGTAAGTAAACATAGCAATATCGAGTACTATCGTCAATAAAAGTTATGAAATACTTCTTTCCACCGCGAGATGGTATTGACTTCATGTCACAAATATCTGTGTGAATTAAGTCTAAAGGATTTGAATTCCTTTCAACCGACTTATAAGGATGTTTAACATACTTAGATTCCACACATATTTGACATTTTGATTTTTCGCATTCAAACTTAGGCAATACTTCCAAGTTAATCATTTTTCGCAAGGTTTTATAATTGACATGACCCAAACGTACATGCCATAAATCATTTGACTCAAGTAAGTAAGAAGAAGCTGAAGTTTTATTATTAGTTTCAACAACTATTACATTCAGCTTGAAAAGGCCCTCAGTAAGGTAACCTTTTCCTACAAACATTTCATTCTTACTAATCACTACCTTGTCAGATACAAAAACGCACTTGAAACCGTGCTTTACAAGAAGTCCAGTAGAGACTAAGTTCTTCCTAATCTCGGGAACATGAAGGACGTTGTTCAAAGTCATGACCTTGCCAGAAGTCATCTTGAGAAATATCTTACCGTATCCTTCAATTTTTGCTGTAGCAGCATTTCCCATAGAGAGCGTCTCTTCGGGTCCAGCAGAAGCATATGTAGAAAATGCTTCCCTCACAGCACAAACATGGCGAGTGGCTCCAGAATCAATCCACCACTCCTTTGGGTTTCCTACCAGGTTGCATTCAGAAAGCATGGCGCACAAGTCATCAACATCATCATGCTTTTCTACCATGTTTGCTTGACCCCTTTGCTTGTCTTTCTTCCGAGCACGACACTCCGTAGATTTGTGTCCGGTTTTCCCACAGTTGTAGCAGTTTCCACTGAACCGTTTCTTGCTTGGGTTGTATTTCGGACCAAAAGTCTTCTTTCTCTTTTTGTTATCTTCAACAATATTTGCTCCCATTATTGTTGAATTTCCACGACCTCTCCTTTCAGCAACTTTATTGTCCTCTTCGATTCTCAATCGAACAATGAGATCTTCAAGGGACATCTTCTTTCGTTTGTGTTTCAAATAATTTTTAAAGTCCTTCCACAATGGAGGCAACTTCTCAATTATTGCTGCTACTTGGAATGCCTCATTGATGACAAGACCTTCAATGAAAATTTCGTTAGTAAAATTACTAAAAATTTTACTTTCAACATTAGCATTCATTTGAAATATACCTTCAGCAAGTAGATCATGAATAATCACTTATAACTCCTGGACTTGGGTAATAACAGACTTGCTATCTACCATTTTGTAGTCCAAAAATTTTGCAGCGACGAATTTCTTCATCCCGACATCTTCAGTTTTGTATTTCTTTTCAAGCGCATTCCATAATTCTTTTGACGTCTCCACGCCACTGTATACATTATACAGATTATCCTCCAGTCCGCTAAGAATATAATTCCTGCACAAGAAGTCAGAATGCTTCCACGCCTCAATCACGAGAAAGCTATCATTCTCTGGAGTTTCATCTGGAAGATCAGGAACATCTTCCTTGATGAACTTCTGTAGACATAACGTAGTCAAGTAGAAGAACATCTTTTGCTGCCAGCGCTTGAAATCCATCCCGGAAAATTTTTTGGGTTTCTCTGTCGGTGCCAACGCCGGAGTTCGACTTGTCGATGTGTTGGCAGTCATCATCGGAACAACTTGATTTTCGCCATTCACCATTTTTACTGTAAAAATGACACAAACAAACGTTTAATAAACGTTTAAAACTGGAGTGAAAAATCACGTAGATTTTAATCTCCAACAAAACGCCACGAAGGCTTTACTCTCCAAATGGGAGTACACAAAACCACAAAGGTTTTAAGTTTCCAGAATAATAAAAGTAACACAAATACAGAAATTAAAATTATTAAATTCCTTAAGCTTGTTGTTGTTGTTTCATGTATAGTACTTCTTATCTGGTATAAATATGGAATTATGGAAGATCAAGTTTTAACTTTTCCACTCTTAGATATATATTACCCTCTTTATCATCTACCTATAGCAGTAACATACGTAAATATAAATGATATAACTGAAACAAAAATTAATTCAAGCCCACTGAATTCACAGTGTTTCCTTAAGGAATTTAATCCCCTCCTAGTACCCAAGGTTATGGATTATTTTCTCCCAGGATAGAACGAATTATACACTGGTGTAGCGGTACTTCAAACCCCAGTATTTCAGCGAACGCAAAGTTCGGCAGCAAATCACACTTACAGTTGTTTTGTTTGTAGTTTTAAAACAATGCAGAACAAGGGAGGAGAACTCGGAAGTCGAATGGAAATTATAAGAGGAAGGAATGCAATGTATAGCCGATGTTTAATTCTTACTGAAGAGGATATCAGATTGCAATTCGTTTTTCCAGTGTATACAGAGTGTAGTTTGAGTGTATACAGAGTGTATATCAATTATATACAGAGTGTATATCAATTGTATACTGAGTGTTTTGAGTGTTTTTTTTCCGGTGTGTTCTTCTTTCTCTACAACTTCTGCTCTATTTATATCAGTCATGTGAGAGAATCCGCCCCCTCCATGGTGGAACAAGCATTAGGATATCATGGAGGAAGCACTTACATGGTGGAATGAACACTTGCTTTGTGGGAGGAGCACTTGGCCATGGTGGGAGGAGCACTTGGCCATGATGGGAGGTGCACTAGGCATCTTGTTGCTTTCTTGGTGCAACACAATACACGGATTGGAAAACATTCGTTACAAACACGGATTATATCACGTTAATATTCACTATTAACAAATAAATTTGGTCCAAATAATTAATCAATCGATCGATCATTTGATCAAATCCGAATCCAAATCCAAATCCAAATCTCATTTCTCATTCACTCTCATTTTAAGACTATTTCATCTTAAACAAAAACTCAACAATCCAAAACTCAACAAGACATCCACATGCGTGATTGCTTCTCATCTTCGAAAAGGAGCTTGATAATCCCATTGTTAGTCTTCAAGCTGAGTAAGTAATGATATTGAGCCTCGGGTCTTTCTTTTGTGATGTTAATAAGCTTGTCTGGATTAGGTAATGTTGGTAGTAAGAACTATTTTTTCCTTGAATAAAACAAGAATGCTGTCTAAATAGGAGAAACTCCAAGTTTGAAGCCCCAATGGAGAAATAACAGAAAATATAGATCAGGCATATCTCAAGTTCTAATTGTTGAAATAAAGGGTAAGAAGAATACAGACTTACATTCTTTTGAAGTTCTTAGAGCTCCAAAGTACTACTTTTTCAGGCTCAGCACGAGCTGATTTTGCTTCGAGTGTAGGGTCACCCTTTTATCTTCTTTGCGTTCCTGTGGTTTTATTTCTCAAAATCCCAATACTCGTGTATAGGAAGGCAGGAAGTAGTGCTGGAGGCATTTACTATCTGCATCTCCAGATTCAATATATGTTTTAAAGATTTTAAACATTCTCACTAAATTTAATTACTTTCATACCTGATGGCGTGATTATCCAAATTCGGGTGCCTACTGTAAGAAAATCCGGGATCCTAGGAAAAGGAACAGCCTTTGCTCTTGATTTTAGAATTGCAGCACCTCTTAGACCTAGTAACAGAACATCAAGGTGCGATCAATTAGTTCTTATACAGTTGAGAGAGCTCATGTACCATAAAAAACTGAAGTTTTTTTGTGTTATCAGTTCCAAGCAATAGTATAGAAAGCTTTCCAGGTTGCTGCTGTTGCTGTTACTGCAATCATATCCATTGGTGTTCTGATGGCTAGGCCAGAATTGACTGCAGAACCAACTTTGGCTCGTCGTGCTCCCAGAGATTCTGCTGCCTCTGCACATACTGTAGTCATCAGAGCAGCAGCAGAAGCAACTACACTTCCCGTACTATGGCTCCATTCTCCTGCCGTCTTTGAATTTATGTGGTACCATTCTTGTGCTTCTGAGCTGCTGCTGCTGGCAAAGCCAGCAATCGCGGAAGCAAGCTGTGTGAGAGAAAGCACAGCATGTAGTTGCGCTGTTTGAAGTCGGAGTCTCTCTTTCTTCTCTTGATGTGATCTAAAGAACATGCCTAATGGCTTCCTTTTCAACCATTCCTTCGTGTGATGCAAATCCAGCTAAGCAAGCATTAATAGACAAATGAGAGATGGAGCTGATTTTTCATGACCAAAATAGAGGTGAATTTCAGACTAAAAGTGACATACTTGAACTACAACTATGAGAATAATTATATTCCCTGGTAATTCAGCTTCACGTTTTTGTCCATGAACAAGTTAATCATAAATATTTTCCAACACTTCATTGATATTCTAGAACAGCCAGGAGTGTGAGACCTCCTTAGCGTTATCAATGTCCTTTGTTGTTCTATTTACCTTATCGTTCTCTCTAGCCTTTCTGTCAGGGTGAATGCTTCCTATCCCTCCTCCTGGTTATAGTCCTTTTTTTTCTTTTTCTTCTTTTTTTTTTTTGGGGGGGGGGGGGGAGGTATTGGAAAAAATTGAATTTATATATGTTGGGACACATGAACTGGTCAAATAGTCAAAGAATTGTAATTAGTCAAGAGTTACGGGCAGCAATAGAAACGAGCAAAGGCAAAGGAAGAGGCACGGGAGGACATTTGAAGGATTCAGCGCCCGTACCTATTTAGATCATTTATCAAAAGGAACGGATCTGACCATAATAAAGAGCGCAGATACGGAATTCGATAGGCATTAAATACCGGATATGTTAGAAAATTTGTATTGATTACAATGATTGTGTAATGTAACATTCAATGTCTTTAATTATTCATAATAGCCTCATTATGATTTGAAGGAAACACATATCTTCAAGACACCTATAAAAGGGAGGTATCTAGTCACTTGTAAGGACAAACACAATTGAAATATACTCTGATTCACTTGTTTCTCTCCTGATTACATTTTGGTTCCTCCAAATTATTCTCTTCTACATATTCTTTTAATTATCAGTAACACGCGTTCTTCTAAATTCTAGCTTTGACCGAAATTCTATTTTTTTGGTTAAACAAATTGGTTCCGTTACTGGGAATCTGATAATCTATTTTCTTTTCACTTGACCTTCCTTGTTACATCAATCATGTCGAATAACAATGACAACACCCCAAGAAACCAAGAGAACCAACAAAGTCAGGGAGGCTCACAGAACATTAACATTCAAGTTCCTACTCCGCAGGACTCTTCACGACAATCTCGTGAGGGTACTCCCGATGGATCTCAAATAAACGAGTATGCTCAATTTGAAAATACTGAAGCTGTTGATGAAGCTCTGCAGAAATTAATTACTGCTCAGGTCAACAAAGCTGTTGAAGCGTTTGTTAACCAGTTACTTATTGCAATACCCACACCTTCTCCAAATAATAACACTATAGAAAACCCTCGTTCCGGGCTTGTTAACTCAGGTAGCAGTGGAACCCCCAGTAAATTGCGAGAGAGAGAACCAGGTAATGTAATTAATTCTGATTTACAAAATTTAGTACTAACCTTGCAGAAATAGCTTAAGGAGCAAAGTGAACGCATAGAGCAGATACCCGGGGTGCCGTCCATAATCAAAGGGGTAGACATGGACAGATATTCGCAACAACCCTGGAAGTCGAGTGCTGCCCCACTCCCAATTCCAAAAAGTTCAAAATGCCTGATATTCCAAAGTATGATGGAACAACAGACCCACGGGACCACGTGACTGCATTCACAACGGGCGTAAAAGGCAATGATTTGACTAAGCAGGAGATCGAATCGGTATTAATCAAGAAATTTGGTGAAACACTCACCAAAGGAGCACTAATGTGGTATTCCCTTTTACCTGAAAATTCTATAAATTCTTTTGCTGAGCTTGCAGATTCTTTCATCAAAGCACACTCGGGAGCCCAAAAAGTGGAAAAAAGAATGGAGGATATTTTCAAAATTAAGCAAGGAGATTCAGAATTGCTTAGAGAATTCGTGGACAGAATTCAACGCGAAAGAATGGCATTGCCGCGTGTACCTGATAACTGGGCAGCTATAGCTTTCACAAGCAATTTGAATGAAAAAAGCTCAAAAGTTACGAGGAGACTAAAGGAAAGCCTTCGAGAATTCCCAGTTACAACGTGGAACGATGTTTATAACAGGTATAGCACGAAGTTGAGGAAGACACTGTTCCCTGATCTAAAAAAGAAGAAAGTATACGTTCAAGACGTGTAGAGAACGAAAAAAGATCCGATAAAAACAGGTATGAGCCCTATATGGGACCTGCGGGGAAAGACTCACGGTCAAAACAGGATAATCAAAGGCACGATCACAGATCAAGAAACAGAGAATCAGGTTCTTTATCAAGATTTAAGAACGAGTGAAACAACTATGAGTCAAGGGATGATGATAGAAATTTAAAAGCGAGATTCGGAGGTTACAACTTCAACGTCAGCACCTCCGAGCTCGTAGCTGTTTTGAAAAGCATGGGAGATAAGGTTCGATGGCCAAAGGAAATGAGATCGAATCCAAATAGGCGTAACCCTGACCATTGGTGCGAGTTCCATAATGATCACGGGCATAAAACAATAGATTGCAGATTTTTACAAAGTGAAGTTGATCATTTATTAAAACAAGGATATCTTACAGAGTTGTTCAGCGAGAAAGGCACGCAAGCTTACATGAAGAACATGCAGGAGCCTCCAAAACCACCTTCTCCCAAAAGAACTGCTAACATTATAAGTGGGGGTGAAGACATTAATGGTGTGTCATATACTGCAACTAACAAAACTTCCAAAATAACTATTACCCAAGGGAAATGGGTGCGACATGTTCTAGAAAAAGGCAATATTACATTCAATGATGTGGATACATATGGCGTATTAATCCCTCATAATGATGCACTGGTAATATCTTTAATTGTGCATGATACTAATGTGAAACGAGTTTTGATTGATCCAGGTAGTTTCGTGAACATTATTTTGCTAAGAGTGTTACGTGAGATGCAAGCTGAAGATGGAGTAATACCAAAGGTGCATACTCTATCTGGATTTGATAATTCCAGTGTCATCACAAAAAGAGAAGTAACACTCACCACTTTTGCTGAAGGGGTCGTCAAAGATACAAAGTTCCAGGTAGTAGACATGGAGATGGCTTACAACATGATTATGGGGAGACCATGGATCCATGAAATGGATGTTGTTCCTTCAACCTTGCATCAAGTTATCAAATTCCCATCGCCATGGGGAATTTGTCAAATTCGCGGAGATCAACATACATCTAGGGCTATTAACTCCGTTACAGATACAAGCACGAGAAGTAGAGGCAAATAGCAATCACAGAAGGCAGTTGAGGACACCACAACACAGACCTCAACTGAACAAGCGCAAACAGATGTAGACTCAAGGCCTGATACCATTCAAGAACCAGAAGAGAATGAAGATATCAAAACAACGATAGAGGAATTAGAACCTGTCGTGTTGTTTGCTTAGTGGCCTGATAAAAAAGTCTATGTCGGGGCTAATCTTGACCAAGGAATGAAAGGTAAGTTAATCGAATTTTTGAAACTAACATGGACTGCTTCGCTTGGTCCCACTCCGACATGATAGGAATACCACCGGAGGTGATGACTCATAAACTAAATGAAGATCCGTCATATCCTCCTATGAAGCAAAAGAAAAGAAAGCAGGGAACTTTTAAGAATCAGGTGATTCAAGAAGAAGTCCAAAAATTGGTTCCATTCGAGAGGTAAAGTATCTTAACTGGTTAGCCAATACTGTTGTGGTTCCAAAGAAAAATGGTAAGTGGCGGGTTTGTGTAGACTATACAGATCTTAACAAAGCCTGCCCTAAAGATTCTTTTCCACTACCACACATAGATCAATTGATTGATGCAACTGCATGTCATGAATTGTTAAGTTTTTAGATGCATATTCAAGTTATAATCAGATTAAAATGGATCCGGCAGATGAAGAAAAAACTTCATTCATAACAGACAGGGGGACTTATTGTTATAAAGTAATGCCCTTTGGTCTAAAGAATACAGGTGAAACGTATCAGAGGTTAGTTACCAAAATGTTTCAGGAATATTTAGGAAAGACAATGGAGGTATATATAGATGATATGCTTGTTAAAACTCAGTACTCAAAAAATTACATATCACACTTATCTGACACATTTTCAATTTTGCGTAAATTTAATATGAAGTTAAATCCCAAAAAATGTGCATTTGGCGTTGCATCAGGAAAGTTTTTGGGGTTTCTTGTTTCTAACAGTGGAATTGAAGTAAATCCTGCACATATTAAAGCCATTGAAGAAATCCCTGACATACTTTCAAACAAGAAAGAAGTTCAAAGATTAACAGGGAGAATTGCGGCCTTGGGAAGATTCATCTCTAAATCATCAGAGAAGTGTTTTAAATTCTTCTCAGCTCTTAAAAAGCAGGATCATTTTGAATGGAATGAGGAATGTCAACAAGCACTTAGGAATTTGAAAACGTACTTATCAAATCCGCCTATGTTGGCAAAACCAAAGACTGGGGAAAAGCTACTCCTCTACCTTGTTGTTTCGGAGGTGGCAGTAAGTGCTGTTTTGGTCCGAGAAGAGCAAGGTAAACAATCACCTATCTATTACATAAGTAAATCTTTGTTAGATGCAGAAACGAGGTATCCTCAGTTAGAAAAACTTGCACTTGCGTTAATCATGACATCTAGGAAGTTAAGACCTTACTTTCAATGTCATCCTATCGTTGTGGTAACTACCTACCCTTTACGTAACATACTACATAAGCATGAGTTATCAGGTAGGTTAGCTAAGTGGGCAATAGAGTTAAGTGAGTACGAAATTGCATACCAACCTAGAATTTCTATAAAATCGCAAGTATTAGCTGATTTCGTGGCTGATTTTAGTCAGGGAATACAGTTAGAAGCAGAAAAAGAATTACAGGTGTTCAATGGAGCCAACCCAGGAACTTGGACTTTATTCACTGATGGCTCATATAACGTGAGAGGAGCAGGTTTGGGGATAGTATTGGTACCACCTATGGGTGAAACCATTCGGCAAGCTATTAAATGTCATTCCATAACTAACAGTGAGGTAGAATATGAGGCTATGATTGCAGGTTTAGAACTGGCACGGGAACTTGGCATAAATCAGATTATAATCAAGAGTGATTCACAACTCGTAGTTAATCAAATGCTGGGGACTTATACAGCCAGGGAAGCAAGGATGCAGCAGTATTTAGAAAAGGTACAGGAATTGGTAAAACAATTTCAAGATTGGAAGATTAGACAAATACCCAGGGACAAAAATCTTGAAGCAGATGCCCTAGCTAATCTTGCATTTGTGGCTGACGTGGCAAACGATGCAAATGCCTCAGTGATACATTTGTTTCATTCAGTTCTCGATCTTGATGCGAATGAGGTATGTCACACCTACTTTTCGCCTACACCCCGCAAATGGGCGTAAAAGGTAGTTTTTCCAATTAAAGGACAATCGAAACGAGATTTATTTAATTCAGAGTCACCACTTGGGAGATTTATGGTGCCCCAAGTCACCGTTTGAATCCCGAATCGAGGAAAAAATTGACTATGTATTACAGTCCGCGAACCAGAAATCCGAGTAAGGAATTCTGTTAACCCGGGAGAAGGTGTTAGGCATTCCCGAGTTCCGTGGTTCTAACACGGTCGCTCAACTGTCATATTCGGCTTATTTATCTGGTTTTAATACATGTTGAACATATGCGCAAATTTTAACTGTTTACCGCTTTTATTATTATTATTTTAACGAGAATTGCAACGTTGTGAAAATACACCTCGAACCACGTCACATCAATGCACCCGTGGTTATTGACACATTTCAACTCTGTTGAGATTTGGATTGGGTCACATAAACGCGCACCCGAGTTTAAGAAAGTAAATTATTAAAGGCGTGCCTAAAGCGACTAGCGTATCATTATTTTGGGTAAGGCCGTGAAACTTTGCTAAACGGCCCATCCCAAAGTCTAAGTAATTTTACCAGCATGTATAGAGGGCCCCGTAGCTCGTGTACTTTTGTGTGTCGAGGCTCGTCTCATTCACTATTTTTAAAAGGAATTTGCAATGTCGTGGAAATGCATCTCGAACCACGTCACAATCAATGTACCTGTGATTAGCAACACATTTCGACTCCGTTAAGATTTGGATTTGGGTCACCTAAATGTTCACCCGGGTTTAAGAAGGTACTGTTATTTAAAGTACGCGCCTAAAAAAACTAACGCGGGGTTATTTTGGGAAATGGCCGTGAAACTCGCTTAACGGCCTGTCCCGAAAACTAAGTATTTTAATATATACAATTATCGAGGGCCCCTCAATCTAGGTGATTTATTTGGCGAGGCTCATCTCGTTCATTAATTAAAGGGCAAACCTAAAGTAATCTATAGTGTTCTACTTAGTTCGTTTCTAAAATGAAAGGAGGAGTCTTGGTTAATTATATGGTTTAAGAGCTATTATAATCGGGTCATGAACACCACCCGTTTAAGATCAGAACCTAAGTACGCAAACATGCATGGCTATTCACCAACCTGGGCCCAGGTCCAAACGAATGTAATGTTAAAAACAGGACCTGGGCCATCTTATTCAAGTGCTGAGGCCCAATCCGCCTAAATACGGGCTATCGATCTCTTTTCGACAAAACACATCACTCTTCCGATTTTAAACGAACTAAACACTTAATGAAACTTACTTAAGTTATTCTACACATGTTCAACAACTTGCCACGCAGAAATGTGAAGTGATTATATCTAATTAAGTATATTACTACAGGTTTTGGAAGAGCAACAGTTAGAAAGAGGTAATTTAGATGTCTATTCCTAATCCTAAACTCAAGCCATTGATATTACAATTAGAGTGTTGTATCAATTAAATAATCTATTAGGCCAGATTCTAACGGACATGCATTCGAAATACACTACCTAATAATCAAGCTAAAACAAACCAAATGTTATTAACTACAACACCCCCCCTTTTGACCAAGAGCAGATATAAAGTTCATTCGAAAATTCACAAATTAAATCACTACAAGAACTGTTCAGTTATACATCCTGCAGGCATTTACATGATATTAGTGAGTGAGGTATCCTAATATACAAATCAGTAGAAAAGCTAAATCAAATTTAAAGCTTCAAATCTTCATGTATATTTATGCTTATGTTTTCAGCTTACAAATAACCAGGGTTACAACTGTGTACCTGGAAATGACAATACAATGAGAAGAGAAGGAGGTCAGCAACGGGTAACAATTCCAGCAATTAACAACAACTCAACAGCAACAAGTCAATCCAAGTTCAAAGCCCAGAACAGTATGAAAACCAAACAGAGTTGATAGAACAACCTCAAACAATGCCAAAACCCAAGAATGAATCAGGGACTGAAGTATAAGCAGTCAGCTGATCTATCCACTAACTCGAACCAACAGACTCGAAGCAAATAGATTAAGGGACTGAATTCTAATTCAAAACTGGGATTTACAACAATGAAGAAGGAGCAATCAATAGTAGCAAACAACAGCCATAACAACAGACTTGGAGTTCAAATAGCCACGAACCCAACCAGTTCAGCCCAGAACACACTTGAACACAACAGGAATGAAGTGTGAAACAACAATCACAGTAAACACCCAGACAAACTCAAAACCCCTCTAATCACACAACAGTATCAAGCGTAATCCATTTTCTAGTTTCAACCTACTCGACAAAGTATTTTTAGAATTGAAAAGAAAACTAAAAGTTCACTCAAAATGCCCTGAAATAGTGGCTGTATTTGTATCTTGTTACCCTCTCCCCAGCTCTTAAGCTCTCTCTTTTTTCTTCTAAAGTCTGCTTAAAAGAACAGCCAGACCAGATTCTCCCAAAAATCCCCCTTTTAATCTGTCCAGACCCCTTTTTTTATACCCAAACCTCAGCCCCTTTCCAGCCCTAAGGAGCACTTTAGGCAGAATTTTTAAGCTAATTCTGCCCATCATCTCTTTTTCAATTCCACTAGTATATGTTTTGTTCCCCACTAAACTTCTTTTTATTTATTAATCCCACGTGGGTATGGGCAACCTATTTTCTATTCAAAATCCCTTAAACCTTGTGAAATGGTGCCCATGCTCCCTTACACAGCCTTCAACCCCCACTACCGTTTTAAACTATTTTATTAGTTTAATGGTACTTTAGTACCCTACTGTTAGAATATTCAACTAAGTCATTTGCTACACTGATTCAATTATCTAAATGAACTAAATTTAAACTCTAAACACCTCAGCTATAACCAATCCAGCCTATCAAATTCCAACAGTGATTCAATCAGAATTGAAGCAGCATGAGTTAAATCGGGTTATTCTAACATTCAAGCATGTAAAACTAATCGACGACACTTATCCAATCGACTACACGAATTACAACACATACAATCAATAACAAATAAGAATCGAACAGGCACACAGGTGATTCGAATCGTATTGATAGAAACAGGGATTCATAATAAAACTTAACTAATCGATGACACTCATTCAAATCGATTATATAGTTTTATCATATTCGTTGACCATGACCAGTAAAAGTTCAACCAAATAAAAGGTCATTGAAGAAGGACATAATCAATCGACAAAAAGAATTGAAAAATCAATAAAACTAAACTAAACAAATAAATAGATATAAACACATACAAAATGGAACCAACAGGACAGGAAAAATACCTCAAGAACTCGGACACTAGACGATCCTGACTTGGACTCTGACTCGGACCTTTTTTTTGAGGTCGAACGGACCTTAATCGAGTGTTCTCAGTTGAGAACACTTCGGCTAAGGTCCACTGGACACCCAAATTCCTTTTCTTCGGACAAACTTCAACCTTTGGTTTTCTAGGGTTCTTGGGGGTTCGATTTGGGGTTCGAACAGTTCTGATCTGATTCGAACCAAACCAACGGTGGTTTGGTGACGAGGGAGGTCAGGGAGATATCTGGTATGAGTTTGGGGCCGGTTGGGGTAGGTTTAGGTTTTGCTCGAATCTTCGATTGAAGATTCGAGAAGCTGGAGGTTGATTCGAGGCAAACGGTCAACGGATCCGTAACGAGGGTGGTCAGGGGGTGCCGTGGTGTGAGTTTGGGGCTGGTTGGGGTAGTTTCAACTTTTGCTCGAATCTTCGATTGAAGATTCGAAAAGCTACAGGCTGATTCGAGCAACACGGGTAACAGATTCGTGGAGAGGGTAGTTAGGTGCTCTAGGGGTGTTAGTTTCATGGTCATCGACGTTGTTGCCGCCAGCTTTCAGGTGAAGGGGTTTCAGGGCGGCTAGGGTTTGGGGGGGTCGTCTTTGAGAGAGACAATGAACAAAGGGTATGGCTTAGGGGGGATGTGAGGTGAGAGGCTGGACTTATATACGGAGGGGGTGGTTTAATCTTGGCCGTTGGATCAAGCACGATCAACGGCCTGGATCAATTTACTTAAAGGAAACGGTGACGTTTGGTCATGCCTTGAGACTGGGTCGATTCGGGGTGAAATGGTCCGGGTTATAGGGCAAGCCTGGGACCGTTAGATCAAGTTAATTTCAACGGTCCAGATTAAAATGCCTGAAACGACGTCGTTTTGGCTGAGGCTGGAGACGGACTGGATTGGGGTGGGTATTGGGCTGATTTGGGGTGACATTGGGCCTGAAACTTTCTTTTAAAAACCAGCCCAATCCGATTTTAACTCTTCTTCTCTTGTTCCTTCTTTTTCTTTTATTTTCTTTTTGATTTTTAATTACCAAAACTCAAACTTAACTTTAAAGAATACTAATTAACCTTTGATAATAATTATCACCCAAAATTAAATACAAAGACAATCACACAATTTGGACATTAAATGCTAAAAATGCAAAGTACATATTTTTGTGACTTTTCTGTTTTGTAAAACAAACTTGATTGTTTAATTAAGTCCTAAATTGTAAAATTAAATCCTAAATGCACATGCAACACATATTTTTGTATTTTTCTTAATTAAAGTAGAAATAAACATGCACAGACAAAATACAAATAAATCACAAACAACACAAAACCATTTTATTTTGAATTTTTGGGAGTAGTTCTCATAAGGCAAAAATCACGTGCTCATAGCTGCCCCTCTTTGTCCGAAAACACAAAGAGTTTTCGTGCAAAGATAAAGTGAGCGGATACGAGCGATTTTTGCCCGTTGGAATACTCTGTGTGAAGCACGTTTGAAAAGATTTAACCGAACCTTTGCTTCAAAGGTTTCCTACATATCCCTGGCTAGAAGGGAATCAGGTTAATGTAGTTCGGGAAGTTTTGGTAGCTGGGACTACCATAAGACTGCATTTTTGCTGTTACTGCTGTTGCATGCTGTTACTACTACTTTCCGACCTCCTTATTACACCAGGCCAAAAGAAAACAAGAAGCTAGACTAAACTGGGTATTACAACATCTTATCTATTTTCAACTTGCTCTTGTAGTCTTCCTTCTGATTTCTGCGATAGGATTCATGCTGGGGGTATTTTATTGTAACCCTCTGCATTACTGACCTCTATTTTGATCTTGAAATGTATTCCTCTGTTCTGCAGGCGGGCTCCTGACATTAACAACTTAAAAAGTAACGCCTCCGTTCTACGGGTGGGCTCCCGAATGCAACAACTTTAAAATTTAACAACCTCCGTTCTACAGGCGGGCTCCTGACCTCAATCTTGAAATTTATTCCTCTGTTCTACAGGCGGGCTCCTGACTCCAACTTGACTTTAAAAAAGATAATGCGGCCTCCATTTTCCAGGCGGGTTCCTGACTTTATCAACTTCAAATATAACAACCTCTGTTCTACAGGCGGGCTCCTGACTCCTTTATCTTAAAATATAACAACCTCCGTTCTACAAGCGGGCTCCTGACTTCAGCTACTTCTTAAAATATAATACCTCCATTCTCCAGGCGGGCTCCATATTTCGTCTGCAACTTGCAATGATAACAACCTCCATTTTACAGGCGGGCTCCTGACTTCAACAACTTCTTAAAAAAATATAATACCTCTATTTTTCAGGTGGGCTCCTGACTTCGACAGCTTCTTAAAGATATAACTCCTCTATTTTTCAGCCGGGCTCCTGACTTCGACAGCTTCTTAAAAATATAATACCTCTATTTTTCAGGCGGGCTCCTGACTTCGGCATCTTCTTAAAAATATAACTCCTCTATTTTTCAGGCGGGCTCCTGACTTCAACAACTTCTTAAAAATATAAGTCCTCTATTTTTCAGGCGGACTCCTGACTTCAACAGCTTCTTAAAGACATACCACCTCCATTCTCCAGGCGGGTTCCTGACTTCAACTTCAACTTGGAATGACAACAACCTCCATTCTCCAGGCGGACTCCTGACTTCAACTACAAAAATTCAACAACCTCCATTCTATAGGCGGGCTCCTGACTTCAGCTACTTCTTAAAAATATAATACCTCTATTCTCCAGGCGGGCTCCTGATTTCAATTACTTCTTAAAAATATAATACCTCTATTTTTCAGGCGGGCTCCTGACTTCAACTATTTCTTAACAATATAACACCTCCATTCTCCAGGTGGGCTCCTGACTTCGACAACGACTTAAAACATAATACCTCTATTCTCCAGGAGGGCTCTTGACTTCAACAACAACTTAAAAATATAACACCTCCGTTCTTCAGGCGGGCTCCTGACTCCTTTAACTTAAAATATAACAACCTCTGTTCTACAGGCGGACTCCTAACTTCAACTATAATTTGAGATATAACACCTCCATTCTTCAGGCGGGATCCTAACTTCGACTACAACTTAAAGATATAACACCTCTATTCTCCAAGCGGGCTCCTGACTGCAATAACTTCTTTAAAAAAATGTGTTTTATTGTTGTTTCTCCTTCCTGCCTCCTAGACCATCTTCTTTCAGAACTGCTTCCCTCAATACTGGTGTTTCATTCCTCTGAAAATTGTTGGGGATAACACCAGTGTTTTATTCAAAAATATGTTATTTTCCTTCTTCAAAGACTACTTCCTTTAAAGTTGGTGCTTTCCTTCCACTGGAACTACTTCCCTTAAAACTTGTTTGGCCTTTTTCTGCAAACTGCTGGGATACCATTTTTCCCCAAACTTGTGCTATCTTGCTTCTTCCCCAAGTGGGTACCGGACTTCTAGAAAATTTTTCAAAATGAAAGAAAATTTTCTGCCCCAGTTTGACAATATTTCTTGTATCATGATGTCTTTTCATCATCTATAACATTTCTTGTCCCTGCTTTAAATCAAAGAAAAATTTTGTTAGTTTAAAACGTGGCGAATGGTCGTGCCACTCCTGTTGGGGATGGTTTTTCCCCTTTTCCCTTTCCCTGCTTTGCGTTTTATTACAAAACTTGCTGGGGATGATATTATTTGCTGGGGATGATATTCCTGTTGGGGATGATTTTTCTTTTCTCTTCCTTCCCCGCTTTGTGTTGTCCGACCATCGCGGAACTTGGTCGATAATCTGTCGGAGTTGTTCCTGCATCTCGCAAATCTGCTGGGGATCCTCTTGGAGTTTGATCCATAACTTTTCAACTGTTGTTTTTTTCTATTTTTCTCCAACTTCCCCTGGAAATTCGGTCCTCTTGGAATCTAGACCCATTCATCATTTGGTCTTACGCCAAACTTCTTTTTGCTTTGTCGCCTTATCTTTGGCTCGTCCTATCCACATTGTGTTTTTGCACCATCTTGGCAACTGGTAATAAGCTCTGAAAATCCTTTCCAAAAACAAACTGCTAGGGAGATAAAGTCTTTAGACCAAGAAATGAAAAAGTAATGATTTCAAAAGATAGAAAAAGAAGAAATCTTTCTGAACAAATGCTGGGGAAAAGGAAAGAAAAGAACTTATCTGAATGATATAACCGATCCCAACGATCATGTCGTGCATTCTGGATTAATCAACCCAGTCTATTTGTATCAATCAATCTTTCGGACGACCTCATCTTGCTGGGGATAAACAGGCACCCAATTCTTTGCCAAATGCGGATCCTTTCCGCCAATCTTGTCTTGTCGCCTCACAGCACCCTTCGAGGGGTTTTCACTGATAAGACTCTCTCATTTCTCTCAACTCCCGTCGCCTTATGGTGCCTGTGAAGGTTTTCACTGATAAGACTCTCTCGTTTTATTTCTCTCAACTTACGTCGCCTTATGGTGCCTGTGGAGGTTTTCACCGAAAAGACTCTCTCATTTTATTTTATTTTTTCCAGCTGGGGATCGGAGTGTTACCGATATGACTCTCTCTGCTGGGGATTCTTTTGGCTACTAATTCATTTCCAGCTTATGATCCTCTTCTCTGCTAGGGATCAGAGTGTTATTCTCGACTTCCGTTTGCATGACTTGACACTTCTCGGATACTGATCGGGAGATCTTTTTTGGACATCAATATGGGTTTTTGTGTATGGCTAAAAGAAAAAGGGTAAAAGGTTCAAAATAATTTTGATGGGTAAAACATTACAACTCTTGGATTCAACTTTCTTTCCCAAAATTATAAACAACTTCTGCCCCAGTTTTTCTTGCTTGGGGATTTTTCGTTTTTTTGTTACACTATGACCGAGCCGTGAGGCGCCTACGTATCCTTCTTGAGGAATCAGGCCAAACATAGTTCCCAATTCCTTTGTTTTTCTTGTGACTTTTCTTTTGTCTTTATTATTTTTCTCTTATCTTTTTCTTTCATTTTCATTACTGATTCCAAAGGAGGGGTATGAAAGAATAAATAAGGCTCAAAAGGGGAAGCAAAGGTTGAAGTGTTTGGATGGAAGAACAAATTGCCTCCGTCATTTCATTTTCCGAAACCATGCCAAGTGCAAACAAACAACAATTACAATAACAAGAAATCATATATAATATCTCTTAACTGCGTCAGAATTGATAGCCATGTCGACGCATTTCCCTTCGATATCTATTAAACACAGAGCGCCATTGGACAATACTCTGGTTACAATGAATGACCCTTGCCAATTCGGGGCGAACTTGCCTTTTGTTTCAGCCTGATGTGGCAGGATTCGTTTCAACACCTGCTGCCCCACTTCAGATTTTCTGGGGCGCACC
The DNA here is from genome assembly GCF_000393655.2 of Nicotiana sylvestris. NCBI lineage: Eukaryota > Viridiplantae > Streptophyta > Magnoliopsida > Solanales > Solanaceae > Nicotiana > Nicotiana sylvestris. Next base: position 153,517,644 of record NC_091059.1, read on the forward strand.
TTCTTGTCGTAGGCTCTTGCCATTTTCCTTTGATACAATTGGCCATGGCATACTGCTGCCAATCTCTTTTCATCAATCAAGTTCAACTGCTCCAATCGGGCTTTGACCCATTCATCATCATCAATCCCAGCCTCAGCGATAATCCGAAGGGTTGGAATTTCAACTTCTGCCGGTATTACTTCTTCAGTTCCGTATACCAACAAATAAGGAGTTGCCCCTACTAAAGTACGGACAGTAGTGTGATAACCCAACAATGCAAATGGTAATTTTTCATGCCATTGCCTCGAACCTTCTACCATCTTCCGAAGTATCTTCTTTATGTTTTTGTTGGCTGCCTCAACTGCTCCATTCGTCTTGGGACAATACGGGGTGTGTCACACCTCCTTTTGCGCGCCCGCCCTGAAGGGTTAAATGCGCGGGTGGAGTTTTTCCAATTTAAGTGACAATATTCGAAATGGGATTATTTATTTAATTCAGAGTCGCCACTTGGGAAAGGTTTGGCTTTTGGTGTCCCAAGTCACCGGTTTATCTTGAATCCCAAATCGAGGAAATTTCGACTTTTCCAAATGAAGTCTGCGAACCAGAAATTCTAAGTAAGGAATTCTGTTGACCCGAGGGAAAGGTGTTAGGCACCCTCGAATCCCGTGGTTCTAGCACGGTCGCTTAAATTGTTATAATGGCTAAATATCTGATTTAAATACATGTTATGACTTGCGTGCTTTCATTAAGTTTAAACCGCTTTTATCATTATCATTTATTTTTATAGAATTGCAACGTCGTGAAAATGCATCTCGAACCACGTCACAATCAATGCGCCCGTGATCGTCAACACATTTGACTTCGTTGAGATTTGGATTTGGGTCACAATCAATGTGCACCCGAATTTAAGAATATGATTTAATTAAGTCGCGCCTCAAGAGTCTAACGAGTTATTATTTTTGAGAAGGCCATGAGATTAAACGGCCTAGCCTGAATTCTAAATATTATGATTAGTTGTTGAGGGCCCCGCAATTTGCATTTTTTATTTGGCGAGGCTCGTCTCATTATTTTTTTAGAAAAAAGGGATATCCTAAAGCGACTACATTTCTTTTATATTTGTCTCTAAATAAAAGGGAAAGACCAAACTTACTTGTTGAAACAACTACCTACTAAATATCTACTATGTTTAACGAATCCGAATTTTGTTTGATTACCTAATTGGTTGTTTATGAGATAAGAATTACCTCATGCCTTGTTTTTAAGGAATGAATGAGCTTTGTTAATTTGCTAAGAGGGATTGCAAGCAAACTAATAACACATACTAAATTTACATTAAACAACCCTCGAGTTTGACTTTTAAAATTAACTTATTTAGGCTTGATAAATGAAATCGGCTATTTACTAAGAAAACTACTACTAATTGAATTCAAAAATGCCTATTAGTTTTCCTCAAAAGTCAACGCATTATTTCGAAACAATGAATCTATATTGAAGCCCATATCGAACCTATATAGGAACGAGTAATCTAACAAGAGGATTGGCATGCATCATCACCCTGTTAGCGTAGCGCTGCATGAGAACTAGTTTGGGGTACACTTATCTTGAAATTAAATGGAACCAAATATGACAGATTTAACAGTTTAGAGATCTAGACAAAAATACGTACAGATGCTTGCTACGATTCTATGTTATAATGTTAAAACAAAACCTAATGGTTGTATGCATTAAAACACATCTGATCTAACAAGCAAATACTATCTAATAGTTCATCTCAAATCAGAATGTATGTTATTTCATACAGAGTATTTGCAGTTTGAAGTTAAACAAATACAGGCTAAACTAACTTTCGACCTATTTGAACACAAGTATTATGCAGTAAACAGCCATTTGTTTCTTTATTTCTGCTTCCAACTTCAAACTTTCAACAACATATGGTTTCAGAAGTTGTGTACCTGGAAGTGTTTTACAATTGAAGAAAGAAGAGAAGTCAGTAGAGTAACGATGGCAACAAATGCAGCAGCAGTAACAGCAGGTAACCAATAGAACAAATCCCAGTGCAAGATGCAGTTTAGAGCCAATTGGGAAATGGCAGAATGAAGCAAATTCCCAGTAATATAGAATCAGAATTTAGGCAGAATAGATCCAGAAATGAACCGATGCTACACACAACTGGTAATCTCAAACAGGACTCAGAAGAAATCAATATGGAACAAGCAAATCCAGACCAGTGAGAATCAAGACAAAGATGAAAATGCAGTTCCTCTTTTCTGTGTTATGCCTCTCTCTATCTATTTCTGTTTGTGTGTGTGTATATTATCCAAAATGTCTGTGTATCTATCAATGTCTCTCTGTGTATTATCCCCTTTGTGTTATTATCCAAAAAAATCCTCTCCCAAAACTGATGGAAGTCCTTCCCTTTTATAAGCCTAAAATCAACCCTTTAACAGCCTGTTCGACAATCAGAACACCACTCCCATGTGCTATCCTCTTTTCAGATTCCACTTAGCTATTTAAGTATAAACAAACCCCCCATGATATTCCCTGGCAGTCTTACTCTTTTAAGTGAGGTTTAATACTTCTTAAACTAAAGCAGAGCATGGACAGCAGGGGTGTGTTCTGACAGCACATGCTGTCAAACTATTTTTTAATTCAAAAAGGGCCTTTATGCAGGAACCAGGCTGTGCACAATGCACATGCTGTGCACAAGTGCACATGCCATCAATTCAGATTGCAGCTAACAATCTACCCTTTTATTTTCAGATTCAAATACAACTATAAGTGACCCTACTTGATTCTTACTTTGATTCAAACAAAGTTGCAGCAGGCAACATGTTCAATCGTTAACATTTGAACTACTGAAATTAATTGACGACATTTGTCGACTCGACTATATTAGTTATAACTCATACAGTCGTAACCAAAAATCAGACATTTAACAGTATCGACACATGGTTCTAATTATACTGACTGAGCAAAGTGGTACTCGAGGAACCAATTGCTCAGTCAACATTTGAAGCTCAATTATTGCACAACAAATACATACATACACGCTTATCAGAACAAGTAGAAGAAGATACTTAATCAAAACAACAAAGGTTCAGGAAAAGTGGACAAGGCATAGTTGATAAAATTCGGGGACAACCATTACACAACAACAATAACAAGCCTTTCAAACAAACATGGACTAAAGAAAAAAAGAAAAGAGAACAGAACTCACCTCAAATCCCGAAAAATCAAAACCTTAACTCGGACTCGGTCAGGCCTTTCTTAAGGCTGAACGGACTTTAATCGGAGTGTTTCTCAGATGAGAAACACTTCGATTAAGGTCCATTAGACCTTAATTTCTTTGGCTCGAACGGGTACGGACCAGTGACGAGGAACCTTATGGTTTCAAAAGTCAGATCTGGGATTCATGCTTCCCTGGTCAGATTCGGACCAAACCAAGTATGGTTTGGTCACGAGGGGGGTCTGGGGAGTGTCTGGTGTGAGACTGGGGTCAAACGGTGCAAGTCAGGTTCCAACTCGAATCTTCAAATGAAGATTCGAGAAGGTGGGAAGGGATTCGAGCTAGGCGGTTAATAGATCCAGGTTCAGGATGGCAAGGGGGTCCTATGGTGTTAAGGGGAAGGCCACCGGCGTCCATGCCGCCGGGTTTCTGGCGAAGGGAGATGGGGGCGGCTCTAGGGTTCGGAGGGGAAGGGGATGAGGACGAAGGCGGGGTCTTGGATAGGGGGGCAGGGTATGGTAGGAGGCTTATATATGGAATGGGTGGGTTGATTTCAGCCGTTAGATCACTCGAGATCTACGGTCTGGATCTGAGGGCTTAAGTGGAACGGTGTCGTTTCAGGTGTTGGGGTCAGAGTTGGTTCGGGTAACGGGTCGGGCAAATGGGGTTATGGGTGAGAGATCCGGACCGTTGGATCAGCTTGGTTTGAATGGTTGGGATGGATTGGCACTGAAACGACGTAGTTTTGGTGTTAAACTACGTCGTTTTGCTGCCTGGGGAGTGGGCTGTGCGGACTGGTGGATTGGGCCATTCATTTGGGCTTCAGATTTTAAATGTTTGTAGCCCAATTTTGTTTTTAAAACAAATTTCCCCTTTTTTTTCTAATTTCCTAAATACATAACCCAATTAAATAAAACTAGACACCCTTAATTAAGCACTTCACATATTTATTTCATGCGTATAAAGTGTTAAAAGTAGGTAAAATTAAACAAGGCAACAAATCAGGACAAAAGAAATGCGTATTTTTGTGATTTCCTATTTAACAATCGGATTACGGTTCAAATTACGCACGACGCATACATTTTGTATTTTGTTTTAATGAAAATGGGCAAAAATCATAAATAATTAACAAAGTGCCATATAAAAATCCAAATTGGTACAGCAGGACCTATTTGTTATTATTATTTTTTTTCTTTTGGAGCGATTGTCGCGCAAGACAAAAATCACGTGCTCACAGCTGCCCCTCTTTGTTTGGAAACACGAAGAGTTTTCGTGCAAAGATAAAGTGAGCGTGTATGAGCGATTTTTGCCTATGGACTACTCCGTATGAAGCAATTTTATGAAGCATGTTTTTTTTTTGAAAGATCTGACCGAATCTTGCTTCAAAGATTTCCTACATATCCTGGGCTAAACAGGAATCAGGTCAATGTAGTTCGGGAAGTTTTGGTAGCTGGGACTACCATGGGATTGCAATGCTTGCTGCTACTGCTGCTGCTGTTGTCACTGCTACGTTACTGACCGCCTTATTACAACCAAACGAAAATTAGAAACTGAACTAACTACTTATACGTATGTCAACTGCTAGTTACAAGATTCCTATCTATGATTCTTTCACGACTTGATCTTGGGTCTTAGCTGATTCTGCTTGTAGACTCTGATCTGAATCTTGATGCTTGCGAGTTGCGGCGACTGGTTTAATCTCCGGGATACCGAATAAAATGTGACTGGCAGAGTTCAGGACCTTAGTCAAATGTAGGAGTCGATCTGCTTTTCCTTTACTCTGATATCTCGGGACATCTTCTTTTGTCTTTTTCTTCTTTTGATTCCAAACTGGGATTTATCTCGTGGGTCATTTCGATCCATGTGGCTCGAGGTCAGACCTGCGGGAGAAAACAAACAAACGAACGAAATTTTCTGCCCCAGTTTCACTAGGAAAATTTCGTTAATTATTCACCAGGAAGTTCATAAAATTGATGAAAGAGGATATGCATGCTCAGTTCAGGGTTGGAGTCCTAACACCGGCTAGCTGGGGAGAGGTTCGGTTTGGGGTTTAAAACCCTAATGCCGAACAAAGGAAGAATTCAGTTTAGGGTTCAAAACCCTAATGCTGGCTGGAAGAAAAAGTTCAGCTTAGGGTTTAAAAACCCTAATGCTGACTAAAAAGAAAATTCAGTTTATGGTTTAAAACCCTAATGCTGATTGCATGGAAAAGCTCAGTTTAGAGTTTAAAACTCTAATGCTGGCTGAAAGGAAAATTCAGTTTAGGGTTTAAAACCCTAACGCTGATTAAAAGAAAATTCAGTTTAGGGTTTAAAACCCTAATGCTGATTGCATGGAAAAGCTCAGTTTAGAGTTTAAAACTCTAATGCTGGCTGAAAGGAAAATTCAGTTTAGGGTTTAAAACCCTAACGCTGATTAAAAGAAAATTCAGTTTAGGGTTTAAAACCCTAATGCTGATTGCATGGAAAAGCTCAGTTTAGAGTTTAAAACTCTAATGCTGGCTGAAAGGAAAATTCAGTTTAGGGTTTAAAACCCTAACGCTGATTAAAAGAAAATTCAGTTTAGGGTTTAAAACCCTAATGCTGATTGCATGGAAAAGCTCAGTTTAGAGTTTAAAACTCTAATGCTGGCTGAAAGGAAAAAGTTCAGTTTAGGGTTTAAAACCCTAATGCTGACTAAAAGGAAAATTCAGTTTAGGGTTTAAAACCCTAATGCTGATTGCATGGAAAAGCTCAGTTTAGAGTTTAAAACTCTAATGCTGGCTGAAAGGAAAAAGTTCAGTTTAGGGTTTAAAACCCTAATGCTGACTAAAAGGAAAATTCAGTTTAGGGTTTAAAACCCTAATGCTGATTGCATGGGAAAGCTCAGTTTAGAGTTTAAAACTCTAATGCTGGCTGAAAGGAAAAAGTTCAGTTTAGGGTTTAAAACCCTAATGCTGACTAAAAGAAAATTCAGTTTAGGGTTTAAAACCCTAATGCTGATTGCATGGAAAAGCTCAGTTTAGAGTTTAAAACTCTAATGCTGGCTAAAAGGAAAAGTTCAGTTTAAGGTTTAAAACCCTAATGCTGACTAAAAGAAAATTCAGTTTAGGGTTTAAAACCCTAATGCTGATTGCATGGAAAAGCTCAGTTTAGAGTTTAAAACTCTAATGCTGGCTGAAAGGAAAAAGTTCAGTTTAGGGTTTAAAACCCTAATGCTGACTAAAAGAAAATTCAGTTTAGGGTTTAAAACCCTAATGCTGATTGCATGGAAAAGCTCAGTTTAGAGTTTAAAACTCTAATGCTGGCTGAAAGGAAAAAGTTCAGTTTAGGGTTTAAAACCCTAATGCTGACTAAAAGGAAAATTCAGTTTAGGGTTTAAAACCCTAATGCTGATTGCATGGAAAAGCTCAGTTTAGAGTTTAAAACTCTAATGCTGGCTGAAAGGAAAAAGTTCAGTTTAGGGTTTAAAACCCTAATGCTGACTAAAAGGAAAATTCAGTTTAGGGTTTAAAACCCTAATGCTGATTGCATGGGAAAGCTCAGTTTAGAGTTTAAAACTCTAATGCTGGCTGAAAGGAAAAAGTTCAGTTTAGGGTTTAAAACCCTAATGCTGACTAAAAGGAAAATTTAGTTTAGGGTTTAAAACCCTAATGCTGATTGCATGGAAAAGCTCAGTTTAGAGTTTAAAACTCTAATGCTGGCTAAAAGGAAAAGTTCAGTTTAAGGTTTAAAACCCTAATGCTGACTAAAAGAAAATTCAGTTTAGGGTTTAAAGCCCTAATGCTGATTGAATGGAAAAGCTCAGTTTAGAGTTTAAAACTCTAATGCTGGCTGAAAGGAAAAAGTTCAGTTTAGGGTTTAAAACCCTAATGCTGACTAAAAGAAAATTCAGTTTAGGGTTTAAAACCCTAATGCTGATTGCATGGAAAAGCTCAGTTTAGAGTTTAAAACTCTAATGCTGGCTGAAAGGAAAAAGTTCAGTTTAGGGTTTAAAACCCTAATGCTGACTAAAAGGAAAATTCAGTTTAGGGTTTAAAACCCTAATGCTGATTGCATGGAAAAGCTCAGTTTAGAGTTTAAAACTCTAATGCTGGCTAAAAGGAAAAGTTCAGTTTAAGGTTTAAAACCCTAATGCTGACTAAAAGAAAATTCAGTTTAGGGTTTAAAACCCTAATGCTGATTGCATGGAAAAGCTCAGTTTAGAGTTTAAAACTCTAATGCTGGCTAAAAGGAAAAGTTCAGTTTAAGGTTTAAAACCCTAATGCTGACTAAAAGAAAATTCAGTTTAGGGTTTAAAACCCTAATGCTGATTGCATGGAAAAGCTCAGTTTAGAGTTTAAAACTCTAATGCTGGCTGAAAGGAAAAAGTTCAGTTTAGGGTTTAAAACCCTAATGCTGACTAAAAGGAAAATTCAGTTTAGGGTTTAAAACCCTAATGCTGATTGCATGGAAAAGCTCAGTTTAGAGTTTAAAACTCTAATGCTGGCTGAAAGGAAAAAGTTCAGTTTAGGGTTTAAAACCCTAATGCTGATTGGCTGGGGATAAAGCTCGAGAATACTACCCGATCAATTTTTGAGTTTTCTTGTTTTAATAGAAGATAGAAGGGAGTTTTGCGGGAACTTACCTTTTGAGTAAATTCCTTATTGCCAAAATGTTTCTTGTACCCGTGTACCTTCTTCTTTGGGCAACACCTGCTTCTTGCACGGCTGTCTTCGATTAACACCTGTTTCAACTTCTCAGACAAAAAACAATTGTTAGTTCGAAAATGACGGTCGGTTTGGTGACCTTGATCGTTCCCAATTTCTTCGTTGCGTCTTTACTTCTGTTGCGAAGTCCCGCCATTGATTCGAATTGAATGGCGAAACCTTTAGACTGCTCAGGCTTGTATTTCCGGATTCTGTGATGATTTGCCTCGTAAGGCCTCTTTTTTTTGTCCCGTTTTGATTGAAGGTTCTCAACGGGGATTTTATTGGAGGTGTTCTGTGGGAATTTATACAAGAGGAAGCTATGTGGGGGAAATATTTACAAAGTGGATTCTTTGTGCGGATTTTGTACAATGGGGTATGCTGGGTTTTGGTTTCAAAACGGGTTTCCCAGGGTTTGTTGGGGTAAGCTTGTTGGGGAATATTTACAAAAGGACTCGCTGGGATGTGCTGGGGAGATTCCATTTTTTTTTTTTTTATATATATATTGGGGAGACTCTGTGGGGATTTGTCCGAAGGTGGACTTGCTGGGGAAGATTTCAAGATTTCTCTCTTTTTCCTTTACTCCGGAACACCATCAAACGTCATGATTCATCATGCTTGGGTAATCATATCAACGAGATGAGGTGCTTTCCTTCATGAGACGGGATTCCGCGCAAACAAACCTGCCACCTGTCCTTTCCGGTGTGTCCTGAACTCGGGGTTAAAATGCGAAAGGGATTCGAAAAGAAACAAAGAAAAGAGAAAACAAATCAGAAAAGGAGGAACCTTTTCGGAATGAGAAAGACTTATCTGAGGAAGATAATGCTGGCTTTCAATGACATGACATGCTTTTTGGACTGGACGTCTGACCTTCTAAGAGCTTGCGTTTTCCTGAACCAGAACGGATCTGTGATTCCAAACTGGTGGCACTCTACCGAAACTTTCTTGGGGTGGCGTCATTCTTTTCGGCCAACAGCGCCCTTTGCGGGTTTTCGCTGGCTGACCTCTCTCATTTTTCTTCCTGTCATCGCTTGATAGCACTCTTTGCGAGTTTTTACTAAACAAGCTCTCTCATTTTGGTTTCTCTTCTCCCGTCGCCTCGTGGTGCCCGAAGGTTTTCACCGCCGAGACTCTCTCATTTTATCTCTCTCAATTCAGAGTGTGCTGGTCTCCACTTGTGACGCTTATTGGTTCCCCACCATATTCGGTAATTGATTTGAAGGCTTGAGATGGTAGTGGATATTAAACTTCTAAACTGCTTGACGTGCCCCGGTTTTCAATTTTAGGGTGGATGGGATTTTATTGTTGGTGTGACTAAACCTCAGGGAGAGGCTGCCTACGTATCCTTTCGGAATCAAGTCAAACGTAGTTCAGGCCTCAATCAATTTTTTTTTGATTTTTTTTTTGTTTTGTTTTGTAAGCGGCTCAAAAGTAGGTGGAGAGGATTGGGTAGTGTTTGAGGAGTAGTGGGGAACAAACGCCTTCGCCATTTTCAACGTGTCAGAACCAACTGGAGTATGCTTTAGACGTAATACCTCTTGACTGCATCTGCATTTACTGCTGTGTCGGGGTCATTTCCTTCGATATCACCCAAATACAATGCTCCTCTCGGCAATATCTTCCTTACGATGTATGGGCCTCTCCAATTTGGGGCAAACTTTCCTTTTGCTTCTTCATGATGCGGCAAAATACGCCTTAGTACCAGCTGACCTACTTCGAAATTCCGGGGTCGGACTTTCTTATTGTAAGCACGGGCCATCCTTCGTTGGTATAACTGTCCGTGACACACTGCAGCCATCCGCTTTTCATCAATCAACGTCAATTGTTCCAGTCGAGCCTTGACCCACTCGCTGTCTTCGATTTCTGCTTCGACAATGATTCGAAGCGAAGGAATTTCTACCTCTGCCGGTATTACAGCCTCGGTCCCATAAACCAAAAGATAAGGAGTCGCTCCCACCGATGTGCGTACCGTAGTGCGGTACCCCAATAATGCAAAAGGTAACTGCTCATGCCACTGTCGGGAACTTTGTATTGTCTTCCTCAAAATCTTCTTGATGTTTTTATTTGCAGCTTCCACAGCACCATTGGCTTTTGGCCGATAAGGAGTGGAATTCCTGTGTGTTATCTTGAATTGCTCGCACACATCTCCCATCAAATGACTGTTCAAGTTTGCTGCATTATCCGTAATGATGGTCGCAGGAATACCGAAGCGACAGATAAGATTTGAGTGTACAAAATCTACCACAGCTTTCTTAGTGACCGACTTGAGAGTGACGGCTTCTACCCATTTTGTGAAGTAATCGATGGCAACCAGTATAAACCTGTGTCCATTCGAAGCCTTTGGTTCAATTGGTCCAATGACGTCCATGCCCCAAGCGACAAATGGCCACGGTGCGGACATGGGATGCAGTTCCGTGGGAGGTGCATGAATCAAATCACCGTGCACCTGACACTGATGACACTTCCGAACGAAACTAAAGCAATCCTTTTCCATGGTCATCCAGTAATAACCTGCTCGAAGGATTTTCTTTGCCAAGACATACCCGTTCATGTGAGGTCCACACACACCTGCGTGTACTTCGTGCATGATCTTTCTTGCCTCCTCGATATCGACGCATCGTAAGAGATTGAGGTCCGGGGTCCTCTTATATAACAATTCACCGCTTAGAAAGAAACCACTTGCATGTCGCCTAATGGTCCTTTTCTGGCCTCCAGTAGCATGTTCTGGGTATTTTTGCGTCTTCAGGAACCTCTTGATGTCATGGTACCAAGGCTGCGTATTTGATCCTGCCTCGATTACACTGCAGTAACCGTGTCTTTCCTTGATTTGGATTTCCAAAGGATCGACGTGGGCGTTGCCCGGGTAGGGTAGCATAGAAGCCAGAGTAGCAAGTGCATCTGCCAGTTCATTGTGACACCTTGGAATATACCTAAACTCTATTGAGGTAAAGCGCTTGCTGAGGTCCTCCACATGTTGTCGGTATGGGATAAGTTTGACATCCCGAGTTTCCCATTCACCTTGAACTTGCCGGATGATCAGGTCAGAATCTCCCATGATCAGTAAGTCTTCGACATCCTGATCGATTGCCATATGCATGCCCATAATGCAGGCTTCATATTCAGCTGTATTATTTGTGCAGAAGAAACGAAGTCTAGCTTTGGCGGGATAATGCTGACCAGAAGGCGAGATCAAGATTGCCCCAATCCCTACACCCTTGGCGTTCACGGCTACGTCAAAGAACATCTTCCAAACATGAGCTTCCTCCGAGATCATTTCTACGGTGTTTACTTCTTCATCTGGGAAGTAGGTATCCAATGGCTGGTATTTCTCATCGACCGGATTTTCGGCCAAATGATCTGCTAACGCCTGGGCTTTCATTGCCGTGCGGGTGACATAAACTATGTCGAATTCCGTAAGCAGGATTTGCCATTTAGCCAGTCTCCCAGTAGGCATTGGCTTCTGAAATATATACTTCAAAGGATCCAACCTACTTATGAGGAATGTAGTGTGGGCTTGGAGATAATGTCTCAGCTTTTGTGCAACCCATGTGAGAGCGCAGCATGTCTTTTCCAACAGAGTGTATTTGGCCTCGTAGCTGGTGAATTTCTTGCTCAGGTAGTAGATCGCCTGCTCCCTTTTCCCGGTCACATCGTGTTGCCCGAGGACGCAGCCAAAAGAGTTCTCCAAGACTGTCAGATACAAGAAAAGTGGCCTCCCTGGTTCGGGAGGGACCAAGACTGGGGGATTCGAAAGGTACTCTTTGACTTTATCAAAGGCTTCTTGACACTCCGTTGTCCACTTAATCGCCGCATCTTTTCTTAACAACTTGAATATGGGCTCACACGTGCTTGTCAGCTGGGCAATAAACCGACTGATGTAGTTCAGCCTGCCCAAAAGACTCATCACGTCTTTCTTCGTTCTTGGGGGAGGTAGATCTTTGATAGATTTTATCTTAGTCGGATCTAGCTCGATACCTCTCCTGCTTACGATGAAACCCAAAAGTTTACCTGACGGAACTCCGAAAGCGCATTTGGCTGGATTTAGCTTCAAGTCATACTTCCTTAGCCTCTCGAAGAATTTCCTCAAGTCTTGGATGTGATTATCCTGTGTCCTGGACTTGACTATTACATCGTCCACGTACACCTCTATTTCCTGATGCATCATGTCATGGAAAATGGCGGTCATGGCCCTCATGTAAGTAGCCCCAGCATTCTTTAGACCAAATGGCATGACCCGATAACAGTAGGTGCCCCAAGGCGTGGTGAAAGCGGTTTTCTCGGCGTCCTCTTCATCCATCAGCACCTGATGATATCCAGCGTAACAATCTACGAAGGATTGTATCTCGTGTTTGGCGCAATTATCAACGAGGATGTGGATGTTGGGCAGCGGGAAATTATCTTTGGGACTTGCTCTGTTCAGATCTCGGTAATCTACACATACCCGAGTTTTCCCGTCCTTTTTCGGTACTGGAACCACATTCGCCAACCATGTTGTATATTGGACTACCCGGATCACTCCTGTTTTCAGTTGCTTGGTGATCTCCTCTTTAATTTTGTCACTGACCTCGGTTTTGAACTTTCGTTGCTTTTGTTGAACCGGAGGACAATCAGGATGAATCGGCAATTTGTGAACCACTAGATCGACACCTAGTCCCGGCATGTCATCATATGACCAAGCAAACACGTCTTTAAATTCAAGAAGAAGTTGAATTATCGCCTCTCGCGTTTTCTTGTCCGTGTGAATGCTTATCTTGGTCTCCCGGATTTCTTCCGGGGTTCCTAAATTTACCGGTTCAGTGTCATTCAGATTTGGCTTAGGTTTATTCTCGAAATATTCCAACTCTCGGTTTATCTCCCTAAAAGCCTCTTCCGCATCATATTCTGGTTCTGGGTTCATTAATTCGCAGTTAAATAGCTCATTGTGATCTGGGCGTGAAGTCCGCAAGCATGTCATATTTAAAGCCGCATTATTAGGACTGAAAAGGAAGATGAAAGGAAAACTAATAAAAATCAGAACAAAGAAAGAATAGGAAAGCAAGGATGATTTTTTTTTAATTATTTTTTCCTTGGAAAGTTGAAAGACAACAATGTTTACAACTGGGGATTCAAAACAACAATTGAAAAGAAGAAAACGTTCAAGTTAAGTCCCGGAGATGACTTGTGATACAGGAAAGGTGGCAGGGCAGATCTACCCGGACTTCCGTCTAGTCGGGAATGGCGTGGCCTCCCAGTTTTGAAGTTGGGCGTTCGGTCCCATGTACAACATCTCAGCAGTGCTTGTGCCTTCACCCGGTTGAACCATGTGGACCTCGTAGAGCATTTCTCTCATCGCCTCACATATTTCCTCGATTTCCTCGGCTGTGAAGACCTCATCATCTTCTTCTTCGATGTACCTTGGCCTGACGAAAGTCGCATATAAATCTGGCAGTGGTTGAGGCAACTCCCAGCCCTCATTTCTCCTTTTCTTTGCCCATTTTTCGTCTGTTGGAGTAGGTTTGAAACCTAGTCCAAAAGGTTTCTTGATGACTGGCAAAGTAACGGGTTCTGTTATTCCCTGAAGGATTCGTCCAAGTCCCTTCCCTGGCCTAAATCCGTGCCGGATCATCTCTTTGGCTACCATGACCGAAGCGTTAGACAAGAAAGGCTGGGGGCAAGGTACTCCCTCTTCGTGCTGTTCAGCCAGTACCACCTCGAAAGCTTTATAGACCGTATGCTCACTCCCTTCTCTCGGTTCAAGATACGGAATGGATGGGTCCCGGTAAATGGCATGTTCGTCTTCCCCATGGATCACGATTTCTTGGTCTTCATACTCGAATTTCACCATCTGGTGAAGAGTGGAAGGCACGGCTCCTGCCGCATGGATCCAAGGTCTGCCAAGGAGGAAATTATAGGATGTGTCCATGTCGATCACCTGGAAGGTTACTCGAAATTCGACTGGTCCTATGACCAACAACAGGTCTATTTCTCCCATGGTATCTCTCTTGATGCCATCGAAAGCTCTCACGCAGACGTTATTGGGTCGGATTCTTCTTGCCCCAATTTCCATTCTCTGTAGCGTGGAGAGCGGGCAAATGTCAACGCCTGATCCCCCATCCAGCATTACTCGCTTGACATAGTAGTCCTCGCATTTCACTGTTAAGTGTAAGGCCTTGTTGTGTGCTGCTCCTTCCGGGGGTAAATCGTTTTTGCTGAAAGAGATTTGGTTGACGGCGAAGAATCTTTCTGTCATCCGCTCTAGTTGCTCCACCGAGGTTTCGACCGGTACGTATGCTTCATTCAGGGTTTTCAGCAGGATCTTTTGATGCTCGGTTGACCTCATTAATAGTGACAGCATGGACACTTGCTCAGGGTGCTTGCGCAGCTGGTCTATCACTTCGTAATCCGGCATCTTCATCTGTTTGAAGAACACTTCCGCTTCTTCAACACTCACAGGCTCCTTTGGAGGGAAGCGCCTTTGTGTGGCGTTGTTCAGTTCTTGGGTATTTGAGTACCCTCCAACGAAAGTATTTTCTGGAAGTTCTTCCATGACCTCCTTACCTTTGTACGTTACCAAAGTCTTTTGATAATTCCACGGCACTGTGGACGGGTTGGTCATTGGCTTTTGTGGCACGCGTCCGATAACCACTGGCTCATTCAGCCGAGGTGGTTGAATCGTCCCCCGGACCACATAGGCCCCTTTTGGCACATACATAGGTTTTGTCTTTTTGATCCCGAAGTTCTGCGTCTTCTTGGCTTGACCTCGCGGTATGTAAAGAACTCCACCCTTTGCCGGTACCACTTTCTTCTCCACCTTCTTTTCAGGCTTGCTTTCCGCAGCCTTGACCTCCTCCCCCTTTCTGATTTCTGGTCTATTTCAGGCCTCCTCCCCGTGTCGACAATGGAAATTATGGCTTTCAAGGCAGGGTCGAACTCTTTGTCTTCACAAATCATGCCGATCAGCGGCCCATTATTGTGAGCGGGCAATGAATTGTTAGTCACATTTGGGATCTCTTCGTCCCTTAGCACTATTTTCCCCTGCTCTATCAAATTTTCGACCACTCTTTTCAATGACCAGCAGTCGTTTGTATCATGTCCTTCGGCCCCTGAATGATAGGCGCATCTGACTCCGGCTTTGTAAGAAGGAGATGTCGGGTTTTGCCTCGTTTGGGGAATTGGTTGCAAGAAACCCAACTGGACTAGCTTAGGGAACAATGTAGAGTATTGTTCACCGATGGGCGTGAAAGTCCGCCGTCGAGGTGGCTCCTGGGGGCGGTAGTTATTCTGCGGGGGTTGTGGGTTATAGTGGTTGCGGTAAGGAGGCTGATTTCTGGGAGGTGGAGCTGGGCCTCGGTTGGCTTGTTGTGGTGAATGGTTATAAGGTTGGGCATTCATGACCATATAAGGTTGATGAGCATATGCCACATTTGAGTGGGGGTAGTAGTGTTGTGGGGCCCTTTCCGGAAAATGGGGCCTGGGATGACGATACTCCCTTGCTTCAGAGGCTGCCATAGCCGTTTCTTCCTTCTTCTTCCCCCTTGTCGTCCCTCCAGACCCGCTTTGGACGGCCTGGGAGGTTGCCCTTAGGGCTGCTTGACTCAGAATCCGACCCGTTTTCAGCCCATTCTCTACCATCTCTCCTATCTTGATTGCTTCCGCGAATGGCTTACCCATGGCCGACATCATGTTTTGGAAATAGTCAGACTCTTGAGCCTGGAGAAAGGTAGTGACCATTTCCACTTCATCCATGGGAGGCTTCACTCTCGACGCCTGTTCACGCCACTTAATAGCATACTCTCTAAAGCTTTCCGAAGGCTTCTTCTTCAAATTCGACAGAGAGTTTCGGTCTGGCGCAATGTCGATGTTATACTGGAATTGCTTTACAAAATCTCTGGCGAGATCATCCCATATATGCCATCGGGACATTTCCTGATCCATATACCATTCCGAAGCTATCCCTACTAAGCTTTCCCCAAAATACGCCATTAGCAGTTCTTCTTTTCCGCCGGCTCCCCGCAATTGGTTGCAGTATTTCTTAAGATGTGCAATGGGGTCACCGTGCCCATCGTATTTCTCGAACTTGGGGGTCTTGAAACCCGTCGGCAGGTGCACGTGAGGGAACATGCACAGGTCGGCGTAAGAGACGCTCTTTTGTCCGCTCAAACCTTGCATATTCTTCAAACTTTGTTCAAGGCTTCTCATTCTCTTAGCAATCTCATTTTGTTCTGCAATCCTGGGGTTCTGATCCTGTCCCGGTGCGAGTTCGCACTGAGGCGGTAGAGGATTATTGTTGGTAGCGAACCTGGTTGGTTCCATTGAGAACGATGGTGCTTGGAATGTAAAAGAGGATGAGTCAAAGCTTGGCTTGTATGTGGCAGGCTGTGCCGTAGCTGGGCAAGGCGATGCAGTAAAGATGTTCATGCTTGCATCAGTGGCCGACATTCGGGGATGAGGCTCAGAAGGTGATCCTGCGGAGAAAGCGGAGTTGGCTGGGTACCCGAATGGGGTAGCAGGGTAATTTATGGGGACATTAGAAGTCCCACCTGACCTGGAGAATAATTCAGGGAATCCGGGGACGACACTTGGCGGCTCTTTCCCATTGTTCCAGTCATCCAGCATTTCCAACATGCGGAGCCGTAGGATTCTATTTTCTTCCGCAGTTGCGGATTCAGGCGTGAGGACGGCTGAGATTGAGCTCTCCTCAGAGACGGGGACTGTTTGCAATGGAATTTCCGAAGACATTTCCACACTTCCTTTTGACCTGGTGAAGTAAGTGTGAGTACTGCTTCTGGTCCTAGCAACAGGTAGTTGAACACCTCTCCTTGACCTCGTGAAGTATGAGTGCGAGGCCAGACTTTCACCAAACCAACCGTCTTTCCAAAAACCCTGGAAAAACATGCTCAATGACAAGCGCACGGTTAATTTGCAGCAAATAACAGATAGTTAATCTCACGTTGGGCATGATGCACCTATACAGTTAAGTGGATTACTATATGTCTGCTACGAGAGCATGCGTCATTCCGGTATTTTTTCCTCTTATTTCCCCCTTCCTTTTTTCTTCTCCTTTTTCTCTTTTGTTTTCCTTTTGTTTTATTTACATATATTTTTTCTTATATATATATATATATATATTTTATTTTTTATTTTTAGTAAAAGAAAATATGATCGGATCCGATGAGGATTGCCTACGTATCACGATGCTCACGTGAATCAGATCATTACGTAGTTCGAAAAACACAAATGGACGTAAAAGAAACAACCTCTTCATTGTTGAAATGTTCTATTACAAGCTACATTCTGCAAAAGAAAAAGCAAACTTGGAAAATGAACCTAGACTCAAAATAGACTGAAAATCACCTTGATGAAAAAACAGGCAGAAGATGCTAAAATACAGATTTGACCTATGAATGCATTATGGTTTTAAAAATTGGTTTCCGCGGGGCATCGTTCGGCCTCGCCGCGGTCCTAGGCGTGAGATCCCTCTCAAGTTGCTCCAGCTCGTGCATAGTCTGCTTGACATAACCCATTACTGCCGAGAGGACGGTAGCGCTGGACATGTTCTCACATCGTAGGCATCGTCTGGTGATGGCATGGGCAATGGCCTTGATCCTATCTCTGGTTTGCTTCTTCTCTACGAGCAGGCGTTTTGTCTGATCGCTGCATATCTTGAAAACTTGAGCATCTTGTACATGCTGATGCTTCAGTCGTCGTACTTCCAACTTCATCTGGGCTATTGAGTCATACCAGTATCTGCTCTCAATTTGGAAATCCTTGGCCTGATTAGCTGCTTTGATCTCAAGTGCAGCCATCTCTCTCTTTATCTTAGCAACAGTCTTCTCATGGTCGCTTTCCAATCGATTCAGGTACCTGCGATGCTTATCCGTTCTTGTATCCCACTGTGCTTTGAGCTCTGCTATGATGTTTTCAGATTTCTCCAAACCATCTCGCCATTCCCTGATTTCACCTTTTAGCCCTTTTATCAGCTGCTCGTCCGATCGACGCCTTGGTTGTCTATCTGCATCCAACCTTATCTGTTTGATCTGGGCTCTGAGCATTTCATTTTCTTGAATTAACCTGTTCCGCTCTCCCAGATCGGTAGCAACTTGCACGTTGTGTTCATATTTCAAGTTTTCCACTTGTTGCTTTAACCTGCTGATTTCGGTGCAATAGCCTCTTTCTTTTGCTAACCAATCCCACTGCTTTTGTGATGATTCGGTAAAATTCCGGATGTGGGGTCTCTTAGCTGGCCTTTCATGCTCGAGTTCCCTTCTGTACCATGCAAGGTAACCTGGCGCCGTTTCTCCTTTGGCTTGATCCCGCACGCAAGTATCTGATTTCAAATATTGACCCTCATTCCAGATTTGGCGAATCTTTGCTTCTGGGAACTGTCCGTTAGGACTTATCTCAACTGCTTGAGTGCTTAGATCTTCCTCATGAGGTACTGTCTGGCATCTTCCGAACTGTCTTAAAACTCGGCAGGGTGCGTAAGGTTGAATGCTCTTAAGCCCCATCAGCAAGAAATGAGTTTTAGCCGCTGACATATATAAGACCTCATCAACGGGCAACCATCCCAACTTCCATTGTATTTGGCTGGCAGTAAGAGCTTGAAAGAACGAGGTCCAAGCCAGGACTCCTTCGGGCAAACTGATCTCTTTGGCTCTCGCGTAAGATTCTTCTATGCGGGTCTTTTCCGGGGAACCATGGCTCAAAATCTCGGAATGATGGCAAAGGTGCTCGGTCATCCATATCTGCAGGAGCAAGTTACAACCTTCGAAGAAATTTCCCCCAGCTTTACAAGCTGTGAGAGCTCGAAAGATGTCGGATACCACCATAGGCGCGAGAGTACTGTCACTTTGCGTGAGTAAAGTGCTGACGACCCCAGATATCTTCAAATCAATGTTTCCATCTTTCCTGGGAAATACCAGAAGACCCAGAAACGTTATCATGAACGCCACCCGTCTGTGCTCGTCCCACTTCTGACGAACTCCTTTGCTGCACAGTTTGTTGATTGGATTATTGAATCCCCCCTCGTGACCGTATCTATCATATATGAAGCATGGAGTACAGAATCCGGCTGCTAGATCCGGGTTGTGGACTGTTCTAGGTATTTTCAATGAATCCAGGAACCGATGTACCGTGACGACTCTTGGGGCGACCAAGTATTTTTCCCTCAACGGAAGTTCAGTATTCCCGATGTATCCGGCCATTTCTTCCAAAGTTGGGGTGAGCTCAAAATCAGAGAAATGGAAAACATTGTGCGCCGGGTCCCAATAGGTAACCAAAGCTCTTATGATATCTCCCCGAGGCTGGACTTCCAACAGACCCACAAGACCTTTCAAATATTTCTTAACCTCATTTTGTCCTTCAACACCTAGATCATTCCACCATAGCCGTAACTTGACAGGGATTTTGGTCATTATTGAAAAATGTTCATTTTGCATCGTGCTCATCCTGCACATTTATTAAGGTGATTTTAACAAAATTGACTGACTCAAAAAATATATATTTTTTTAGAGAGAGGATCAAGCTTTGCCCACGGCCTTTAAACACTTCGGAGACAAAGATTTTAAGGCTGTGCGGGTCTAAAAAAACGCTAAACAAGACCCAAAGGTGGCTGTTTATGCAAAGTCAGCCTTCCGGCGTCCCTTTCGGGAACATTTGGCTATTTACGATAAAACAATGTCACCTGACTTATTTACGACTCTATTAAAAATTTGACACATCTTTTATTTATTTATTTACTGATTTTTGGCTATTTAGAAAAAATGGGGTTGAACCCGACGAGGGTTGCCTACGTATCTCACATCCGGTGAGAATCAAACCGGCGTAGTTCGGGATATCGTAAAAATAGAAAAAAAAAATCGAATAAACCTAGAAATCAGGAATGCGTATTTTTTTATACATTTTTTTTGAAAAGAGATAAAGATTAAAAGAAACTATTTTTTTTATATTATATTTTTTTTTAAGAAAAATTTGGACTATTAGTCTGAATTCATAAAAGGGGTACTACGAAAGAAACAACTCATTTTTTTTGAATTATGAATTTTCGATTTTTCGATTTTTAAAAAAATAAATACCTTTTCTTTTTTTTGATTTTTGAAAGTGATAAAAGAAAAATTTTTGTATATATTTTTTTTTAACAACTCTCAATAAACAAAACAGTTTTTTTTTTAGAAAAATTCCGGCGAGGTTTTGACACTACTTGGACATTGGTTTTATTTTCCAAAAATAAGTAATTATCTCCCCTGCGCTGCTATTTTCCCTTCTTTTTTTTAAGAACCGGTCGACATGCGGAACCGAAGCAAATAAATGCATAACACAGATAGGAATGCAGCATGATGGTCTTTCCATTTCAGGTTGCCTGTCCTAGACGGACCCAACCCCTGTGTTGAGTCCCCTAAGTCAAATGCCATATGATGCAAATAAGCGTTCCTACTAGGGATCCGGCATGAAGTTTCGTTATACTAGGTTTAAACCTTGGTATTTGCCCTAGACTGTGTACCCGAGCGGACAACTCGAGTCGAGGAGGGGGCTACGTACCGGGGACCCGCGAGATCGTCCGGCTTTGTAACTTGTCCGACCTCTTTCTTATTTCAAGTATTGACACTAACAGAATAGGGAGTCTCGACCAGCGAGCTTCTCCCCGGAGGTAAGAAAAGAAGGGTTTCGGCACAGTTTATATACAGTTCAGATAATATCAAAAGCGGTAAAAGACAACATTTAGCACTTTTATGCAAAACATGTAATAAAGATCAGATAATAAAGCCAAATATAAATTATTCTAAGCTCGAATTCTTGAACCCTGAACCAGTGGTTCTGGGTTTTGTCCCCAGCAGAGTCGCCAGAGCTGTCACACCTCCTTTTGCGCGCCCGCCCCGAAGGGTTAAATGCGCGGGTGGAGTTTTTCCAATTTAAGTGACAATATTCGAAATGGGATTATTTATTTAATTCAGAGTCGCCACTTGGGAAAGGTTTGGCTTTTGGTGTCCCAAGTCACCGGTTTATCTTGAATCCCAAATCGAGGAAATTTCGACTTTTCCAAATGAAGTCTGCGAACCAGAAATTCTAAGTAAGGAATTCTGTTGACCCGAGGGAAGGTGTTAGGCACCCTCGAATCCCGTGGTTCTAGCACGGTCGCTTAAATTGTTATAATGGCTAAATATCTGATTTAAATACATGTTATGACTTGCGTGCTTTCATTAAGTTTAAACCGCTTTTATCATTATCATTTATTTTTATAGAATTGCAACGTCGTGAAAATGCATCTCGAACCACGTCACAATCAATGCGCCCGTGATCGTCAACACATTTGACTTCGTTGAGATTTGGATTTGGGTCACAATCAATGTGCACCCGAATTTAAGAATATGATTTAATTAAGTCGCGCCTCAAGAGTCTAACGAGTTATTATTTTTGAGAAGGCCATGAGATTAAACGGCCTAGCCTGAATTCTAAATATTATGATTAGTTGTTGAGGGCCCCGCAATTTGCATTTTTTATTTGGCGAGGCTCGTCTCATTATTTTTTTAGAAAAAAGGGATATCCTAAAGCGACTACATTTCTGTTATATTTGTCTCTAAATAAAAGGGAAAGACCAAACTTACTTGTTGAAACAACTACCTACTAAATATCTACTATGTTTAACGAATCCGAATTTTGTTTGATTACCTAATTGGTTGTTTATGAGATAAGAATTACCTCATGCCTTGTTTTTAAGGAATGAATGAGCTTTGTTAATTTGCTAAGAGGGATTGCAAGCAAACTAATAACACATACTAAATTTACATTAAACAACCCTCGAGTTTGACTTTTAAAATTAACTTATTTAGGCTTGATAAATGAAATCGGCTATTTACTAAGAAAACTACTACTAATTGAATTCAAAAATGCCTATTAGTTTTCCTCAAAAGTCAACGCATTATTTCGAAACAATGAATCTATATTGAAGCCCATATCGAACCTATATAGGAACGAGTAATCTAACAAGAGGATTGGCATGCATCATCACCCTGTTAGCGTAGCGCTGCATGAGAACAAGTTTGGGGTACACTTATCTTGAAATTAAATGGAACCAAATATGACAGATTTAACAGTTTAGATATCTAGACAAAAATACGTACAGATGCTTGCTACGATTCTATGTTATAATGTAAAAACAAAACCTAATGGTTGTATGCATTAAAACACATCTGATCTAACAAGCAAATACTATCTAATAGTTCATCTCAAATCAGAATGTATGTTATTTCATACAGAGTATTTGCAGTTTGAAGTTAAACAAATACAGGCTAAACTAACTTTCGACCTATTTGAACACAAGTATTATGCAGTAAACAGCCATTTGTTTCTTTATTTCTGCTTCCAACTTCAAACTTTCAACAACATATGGTTTCAGAAGTTGTGTACCTGGAAGTGTTTTACAATTGAAGAAAGAAGAGAAGTCAGTAGAGTAACGATGGCAACAAATGCAGCAGCAGTAACAGCAGGTAACCAATAGAACAAATCCCAGTGCAAGATGCAGTTTAGAGCCAATTGGGAAATGGCAGAATGAAGCAAATTCCCAGTAATATAGAATCAGAATTTAGGCAGAATAGATCCAGAAATGAACCGATGCTACACACAACTGGTAATCTCAAACAGGACTCAGAAGAAATCAATATGGAACAAGCAAATCCAGACCAGTGAGAATCAAGACAAAGATGAAAATGTAGTTCCTCTTTTCTGTGTTATGCCTCTCTCTATCTATTTCTGTTTGTGTGTGTGTATATTATCCAAAATGTCTGTGTATCTATCAATGTCTCTCTGTGTATTATCCCCTTTGTGTTATTATCCAAAAAAATCCTCTCCCAAAACTGATGGAAGTCCTTCCCTTTTATAAGCCTAAAATCAACCCTTTAACAGCCTGTTCGACAATCAGAACACCCCTCCCATGTGCTATCCTCTTTTCAGATTCCACTTAGCTATTTAAGTATAAACAAACCCCCCATGATATTCCCTGGCAGTCTTACTCTTTTAAGTGAGGTTTAATACTTCTTAAACTAAAGCAGAGCATGGACAACAGGGGTGTGTTCTGACAGCACATGCTGTCAAACTATTTTTTAATTCAAAAAGGGCCTTTATGCAGGAACCAGGCTGTGCACAATGCACATGCTGTGCACAAGTGCACATGCCATCAATTCAGATTGCAGCTAACAATCTACCCTTTTATTTTCAGATTCAAATACAACTATAAGTGACCCTACTTGATTCTTACTTTGATTCAAACAAAGTTGCAGCAGACAACATGTTCAATCGTTAACATTTGAACTACTGAAATTAATTGACGACATTTGTCGACTCGACTATATTAGTTATAACTCATACAGTCGTAACCAAAAATCAGACATTTAACAGTATCGACACATGGTTCTAATTATACTGACTGAGCAAAGTGGTACTCGAGGAACCAATTGCTCAGTCAACATTTGAAGCTCAATTATTGCACAACAAATACATACATACACGCTTATCAGAACAAGTAGAAGAAGATACTTAATCAAAACAACAAAGGTTCAGGAAAAGTGGACAAGGCATAGTTGATAAAATTCGGGGACAACCATTACACAACAACAATAACAAGCCTTTCAAACAAACATGGACTAAAGAAAAAAAGAAAAGAGAACAGAACTCACCTCAAATCCCGAAAAATCAAAACCTTAACTCGGACTCGGTCAGGCCTTTCTTAAGGCTGAACGGACTTTAATCGGAGTGTTTCTCAAATGAGAAACACTTCGATTAAGGTCCATTAGACCTTAATTTCTTTGGCTCGAACGGGTACGGACCAGTGACGAGGAACCTTATGGTTTCAAAAGTCAGATCTGGGATTCATGCTTCCCTGGTCAGATTCGGACCAAACCAAGTATGGTTTGGTCACGAGGGGGTCTGGGGAGTGTCTGGTGTGAGACTGGGGTCAAACGGTGCAAGTCAGGTTCCAACTCGAATCTTCAAATGAAGATTCGAGAAGGTGGTAAGGGATTCGAGCTAGGCGGTTAATAGATCCAGGTTCAGGATGGCAAGGGGGTCCTATGGTGTTAAGGGGAAGGCCACCGGCGTCCATGCCGCCGGGTTTCTGGCGAAGGGAGATGGGGGCGGCTCTAGGGTTCGGAGGGGAAGGGGATGAGGACGAAGGCGGGGTCTTGGATAGGGGGGCAGGGTATGGTAGGAGGCTTATATATGGAATGGGTGGGTTGATTTCAGCCGTTAGATCACTCGAGATCTACGGTCTGGATCTGAGGGCTTAAGTGGAACGGTGTCGTTTCAGGTGTTGGGGTCAGAGTTGGTTTGGGTAACGGGTCGGGCAAATGGGGTTATGGGTGAGAGATCTGGACCGTTGGATCAGCTTGGTTTGAATGGTTGGGATGGATTGGCACTGAAACAACGTAGTTTTGGTGTTAAACTACGTCGTTTTGCTGCCTGGGGAGTGGGCTGTGCGGACTGGTGGATTGGGCCATTCATTTGGGCTTCAGCTTTTAAATGTTTGTAGCCCAATTTTGTTTTTAAAACAAATTTCCCCCTTTTTTTCTTTATTTCTAATTTCCTAAATACATAACCCAATTAAATAAAACTAGACACCCTTAATTAAGCACTTCACATATTTATTTCATGCGTATAAAGTGTTAAAAGTAGGTAAAATTAAACAAGGCAACAAATCAGGACAAAAGAAATGCGTATTTTTGTGATTTCCTATTTAACAATCGGATTACGGTTCAAATTACGCACGACGCATACATTTTGTATTTTGTTTTAATGAAAATGGGCAAAAATCATAAATAATTAACAAAGTGCCATATAAAAATCCAAATTGGTACAGCAGGACCTATTTGTTATTATTATTTTTTTTCTTTTGGAGCGATTGTCGCGCAAGACAAAAATCACGTGCTCACAGGGTGGAATTGCGGCGTGTAATCTTAAACTGTTGACATACCTCTTTCATCAAATTGTTGTTAAGATTAGCACCATTATCTGTGATGATCACCCTTGGGATTCCAAATCTACAGATGATATGGGAGTGAACAAAATCTACCACTGCCTTCTTGGTTACCGACTTGAAAATCTTAGCTTTAACCCACTTAGTGAAATAATCGATGGTGACCAGAATGAACCTATGACCGTTGGAAGCTGTCGGCTTAATCGGTCCAATGACATCCATGCCCCATGCAACAAATGACCATGGTGCTGACATTGTATGCAATTCTGTTGGCGGAGAATGAATCAGATCTCCGTGTATTTGACACTGATGGCATTTCCTCACGAAACTGATACAATCATGCTCCATAGTGAGCCAATAGTACCCTGCTCGAAGAATCTTCTTTGCCAATACATATCCGCTCATATGTGGCCCACAAACTCCAGCATGTACCTCTGTCATAACTGTTGTGGCTTGACTAGCATCTATACATCTCAGTAATCCCAAATCTGGTGTTCTTTTGTACAACACTCCCCTACTGAGGAAAAATCCATTTGCCAATCGCCGAATGGCTCTCTTTTGATCTCCGGTGGCCTGCTCCGGGTATATCCCCATCTTGAGGTATTCCTTGACATAATAGAACCACGGTTCGCCATCCAGTTCTTCCTCTAACATGTTGCAATAAGCATGTTGATCACGAACCTGAATATGCAACGGGTCAACATGAATTTTGTCTAGGTGGTGCAACACCGATGCTAAGGTGGCCAAAGCATTGGCGACCTCATTATGAAATCTTAGGATGTGTCTGAACTCCACTGATTGAAATCGCTTGCTCAAATCGTGCAAACATTGTCGATATGGTATGAGATTCAAATACCTTGTTTCC
Source organism: Nicotiana sylvestris (assembly GCF_000393655.2). NCBI lineage: Eukaryota > Viridiplantae > Streptophyta > Magnoliopsida > Solanales > Solanaceae > Nicotiana > Nicotiana sylvestris. The sequence continues at coordinate 153,543,322 of NC_091059.1, forward strand.
TATTTACCCTGAATCTGATACACCAGGAGGTCCGAGTCTCCCAAGACCAAGACGTCCGAGACATCCATGTATGCAGCTAGCCGTAGACCCAAAATGCATGCCTCATACTCAGCCATGTTGTTGGTACAATAGAAATACAGCTGAGCTATAACATGATAATGATGTCCTGTTTCAGAAATAAGTACCGCTCCTATTCCAATTCCCTTCTTATTTGCAGCTCCATCGAAAAAAAAACTTCTATCCTGGTTCCTTGGTTATTTCCAACTCATCTATATGCATCACTTCTTCATCAGGAAAATACGTCCTCAAGGGCTCGTATTCTTCATCAACAGGATTCTCAGCCAAGTGATCAGCCAATGCTTGGACCTTCATGGCCGTCCTCGTCACATACACGATGTTGAATTCTGTGAGTAATATCTGTCATTTCGCCAATCTCCCTGTGGGCATAGGCTTCTGGAAAATATACTTCAGTGGATCTAAGCATGAAATGAGATAAGTAGTATATGATGACAGATAACGCTTCAATTTCTGGGCCACCCAAGTTAGGGCACAACATGTCTTCTCGAGTTGAGTGTACTTAACCTCATAGCCTATAAACTTCTTGCTGAGATAATAGATGGCTTGCTCCTTCCTTTATGTAATGTCGTGTTGCCCCAGTACGTAGCCAAACGAATTCTCCAGCACCGTTAGATAAAGAATTAACGGTCTTCCCGGCTCAGGTGGAACCAACACAGGTGGAACCAACACAGGTGGATTTGATAAATATCTTTTGATTTGGTCAAATGCTTCCTGATATTCTGCCATCCATTCTACCGCCGCATCTTTCTTCAGTAGCCGAAAAATGGGTTCACAAGTTGTTGTGAGTTGAGCAATAAACCTGCTAATATAATTCAACCTTCCCAACAGACTCATTACTTCTGTCTTGTTCTTCGGCGGTGGCAAATCTTGGATGGATTTGATCTTTGACGGGTCCAACTCAATGCCTCGCCGACTGACGATGAATCCCAACAGCTTTCCAGATGGAACACCAAATGCACATTTGGCCGGGTTGAGCTTAATATCGTACCTTCGAAGTCTTTGGAAAAACTTCCTTAGGTCTGCTACGTGATCCTCCTGATGCTTGGATTTTATGATCACATCGTCCACTTATACCTCAATCTCTTTGTGTATCATGTCATAAAACACAGTAGTCATTGCTTTCATGTACGTTGCCCCAGCATTCTTCAAACCAAATGGCATTACCCGGTAGCAATAAGTCCCCCATGGCGTAATGAAGGCCATCTTTTCCGCATCTTCTTCATCCATCAGAATCTGATGATACCCAGCATAGCAATCCACAAAAGACCCGATCTCACGTCTGGCACAATTATCGATCAAGATATGGATGTTGGGTAATGGAAAGTTATCCTTTGGGCTTGCCCTATTCAGATTGCGGTAATCGACACACACCCTGATCTTCCCATCTTTCTTCGGCACTGGCACCACATTAGCCAACCAATCAAGATATCGAGTGACCCGAATAACCTTTGCTTGTAGCTGCCCAGTTACTTCCTCTTTAATCTTTACACTCATGTCTGTTTTGAACTTCCTCAATTTCTGCTTGATGGGAGGGCATACCGGGTTAATGGGCAATTTGTGAACCACTAAATCCATGCTTAACCTCGGCATGTCGTCATACGACCATGCAAAAACATCTTTGAACTCAATAAGTGCTTTGATTAGTTCTTCCCTGATATTCGGTGCAATGTGGATGCTTATTTTAGTTTCCCTGATATCATCTGCATCCCCTAAATTGATGGCTTCTGTGACATTTAAGTTGGGTTTGGATTTCTCCTCAAACTTGCTTAACTCTCTGTTTATCTCTTTGAAGGCTTTATCCTCATCGTATTCCGATTCATCCTCATAATCGACCTCTTGTACAATTAATCAAACATCAGATTGATTTCTTAGACTGGGTTGAAGATCCATTGTGCATGCCATGTCATTAGAATCAATATAAAGAGAACTGTTCAGAAAGAGAAAAGAAGAAAACAAAGTTAAAACAAAATAAGAAGAACAAAAGCTTTCACTTTATTAAAATACGGGATAACAAAGTTTCACACTTTGACGAATACAAAACAATACTGGATTACAACCCTGGAATAATCCAAAAAGACAAGAAAGAAAAATCAGAGCCCACTACCAAGACTCCCTCCGGGTAGGAAGGGGAGTAGTCATCCAATTGTTGATATTTGCCCTAGGCCCCACAAACTGTACATCTAACCTAATGGACCCTTCTCCAACTTCTATCATGTGGACATCGGCGAATAGCCTTTCAAATCCCTCATTCAAATCTCCATCTGGCCCAATCAGTGGTCCGAGAACTTTCGGGACCGACAACTTTCTGATACCTGCTCTGACAAATGATCTAGATACGCCGCTTGGGAAGGACCCAGACTCTTTTCTTCAACTTGCGGGCCCATCTCACATCCGCCGCTGTAGGCTTGAACCCCAACCCAAAGGTGTCCAGATTTTTGGACAAAGAAACCGGTTGAACAATACCCTGAAGATCGGCCCCTAAACCTTTGCCTAGCACAAACTCGTTCTTCAACATATCCGAGGCTACCATGACAGTTGCAGCTGCGATCTTGGGAAGTGGAAGGTCCTCGCCTTGAGAAATTTTATCCACTGAAACCGTATCGAAAACCTGGTAAACCCACGGTCCCTTATCATCATCAGTCTCTATGAAGGGCACGATGACATCACTTACGGCGCTTGCATTGTCTTCCCCATGTACTATGATCTCTTGCCTATCCCACTCGAATTTGACCATCTGATGTAATGTAGAAGGCACTGCTTTGGCGGCGTGGATCCAGGGTGTCACACCTCCTTTTTCGCCCGTGCCACCGTAAAGGGACGCGGAAGGGAGTTTTTCCAATTAAAGGACAATCGAAACGAGATTTATTTATTTATTTCAGAGTCTCCACTTGAGAGATTTATGGTGTCCCAAGTCACCGGTTGAATCCCGAATCGAGGAAAAGAATGACTCTGTTTAACAGTCTGCGCACCAGAAATCCGGATAAGGAATTCTGTTAACCCGGGAGAAGGTGTTAGGCATTCCCGAGTTCCGTGGTTCTAGCACGGTCGCTCAACTGTCATATTCGGCTTGATTATCTGATTTTATACAATTATGAACCTACGTGCTAATTTTAACTATTTACCGCTTTGTTATTATTTATTCAAAGAATTGCAACGTCGTGAGAATGCATCTCGAATTGCGCCACATAAATGTACCCGCAATTTTTGATACGTTCCAACTTCGTTGAGATTTGGATTTGGGTCACATAAATGTGCACCCGAGTTTAGGAAAATAACATTATTAAATACGTGCCTAAAGACTAACGCGTTGTTATTTTGAGAAAAGCCGTAAAGTTCGCTATGCGGCCTATCTCGAAATCTAAGTATTCGAAATATCTATCCGTTGAAGGCCCCGCAATTTGTGTATTCTTGTTTGTCGAGGCTCGTCTTATTCATTATTTTTTAAAGGAATTTGCAACGTCATGGACATGCATCTCGAACCACGTCACAATCAATGCACCCGGGATTAGCGACACATTTCGACTTCGTTGAGATTTGAATTTGGGTCACATAAATATGCACCCGAGTTTAGGAAAATAACATTATTAAAGTACGCGCCTAAAGAGACTAACGCGTGGTTGTTTTGGGAAAAGGCCGCGAAGTTCGCTAAGCGGCCGATCCCGAGTTCTAAGTAATTAATACGTACATTTGTGAGGGCCCCGCAATTTGTGCGTTTTATTGGGCGAGGCTCATCCATTTTTTTTAAACGGATAATCCTAAAGTGCCTACATTTTTTCTATTATATTTGTCTCTAAAAATGAAAGAGAAAAGGTCCTAATTTATTTACATGCTTACGAGTTGTTATAGTCAGGTTTCGAACGCAATTTGTTAAATCAGAATGTAAACACAATATGGACAGCCCGTTGGCCAACGTGGGCCCAGGTTCACCGCATATAGTATTAAACGTGACTTGGGTCGTCTTATTCCAATATTGGGCCTAGTTAATTATTTCTACACATGTTCACAATTTTTGCACTTATAGAGATATAAGATGATAGTATCTAACTAAGCAAGTTACATGCAAGTTTTAGAAAGAGCAATTAATTGGAATGAAGTAACTTAAGGGTCTAGTTTTAATCCTAAATTCAAACAATTGATTGTTGGAGCTAGATTGCCATGATATTAAAACAGTCTACTGGTCTGGTTTTATTTAACATGCATTTGAGCTTATACTACCTAATAACCAAACTAAAACAACAGGACATAATTGACTACATTACTATAACACTGTCCAGTTATACAGAAATGGCAGAAATGTTTTACGAAACAGTAGTGTATAGAATGTCCTAAGTACAATCAGTAACAAAACAAAATCAAATTAAAACTTTAACTCTTTATTTGTATTCATGCTTCATGTTTCAGTTTACAGTAACTAGCATGTCAGTTGTGTACCTGATATTGGAAGCAAAAGAAAAGGAAGATCAGTAGAAATGCAGTAGCATATAACAACAGCAACACCCAGCAACCAGTAACAACCAGCAACGAGAAACCAGTGACAGATTTTAAAACCAACACGATTCCAGCACACTCAATGAAACAGTATCAATACAAACCAATGCAGACCAGGAATAACAACTCAAGAAACCACTTAAAAAAAACCTCAATTAAACGGAAACAAACTGATTCTGATTTTCAGTAGTAAAGAAGACCTCACTTTTCCGTATTAATCTCTCAACCTATTGAACTCCTTTTTTGTAAAAAAACTCAGCTTGTATTTCACTCTTAAACTCTGAATTTCTGATGTCACAAATCAGCCCCCCCCCCTTTTTAGATTCCTTTTCGATTTTTTTTTTCAAAATGAATTCTCCCTCTATATATCCAGTGTATTCAGAGTGTATATCGGGTGCATACTACTCTCTCTTTAGATTTCCAGAATGTTTTTTCTGTTCCGAAAAAATCCCCAATTCTCTCTTAATATTCAGAAAAATCCCCTAATTCTCTCTTAATGTTCCGAAAATCCTTCTTTGAATCCCTCTTAATATTCAGAAAATTCCCCCCTTAACTTGTGCCCAGCCCCTTCTTTATTTATAGCCAAACTTGAAGCAATTAAATTAAATCCCACCATTTTCTACACATCCCCCTTTTGAATCCCACTACTTAATATTTTGTCCCCCACTATATTAAACAAATATTAATTCCCACTAACACATATCTTTTCTTTATTTAATTCTCTTATTCCCACTACCGCATGCTTTGTCCCCCACTATATTAAATAAATATATTAATTCCCACTACCACTTGTCTTGTCCCCCACCATGTATTAAAAATATATTAATTTAATATTATTAGTACTTAGTGGACAGAACACTCATTAATTATTTTTTAAAACTTAAAATCCCAAAAATGCCCCTAAAACTACTGAAATTACCATTCTACCCCTGAAAAATACTGCAATTTACCATTCTACCCCCATCAGCTATAACCAATTCACCTAATCAATTAACCAAAATACAGCAGCTATAACCAATTCCTAATCAAATTTCATCAACAAATTTAAGCTAGAAACTCAGATTATGTCAAATATCATCAAAACAAAGACTAAGGATTCACGGAACCAAACCATATGATGAACAATAAAGAAACAACTGAAATCATTTTGACTGAACAACATTTTTTAACAACAAACATACTTTCAGATTCAATAACAGTAACAAATTGATCATAACAAACAAGTAGATTCAAATCACTAAACTCAATAATCAATTGAACTTCAAATTAAATCTAACAACATTCCAACCAAGATAAAGGACTCAAGTGATTCAACTAACACACTTCTATATTAAAACTAAACAAGAACAAATGAATAAAAACGAACTGAAGAAATAATCAAGAAATGATAAACAATGAACAAGAAAAGAATCAAACATATACTGATTTCAGATCCGAGAATATCAAACAAAATACGGTCAGAAGTGAAACTTAAACCAACTAACCGGAAATGACCGCAACGGAACAGAACTCGGACAACAACCTCGACGTACTGGATCTCGACTCAACGAAAACCCACCTTCTCTTTTAACCTCGACGAACTCAGAACGACAAACGACAACCTCGACGGATTGAACCTGAAGAACGACGAGACAACAACTGAGTTTCCAGGGGTGGTCATTTGACGATGAAACTGGACGGAAATGGTGTTTACGAGGCTGTGCGATGGGCTGAAGAAGGAAGCAGCTGCGTTTGGTGTTCGATGAATGACGAAGCAGCTATGGTTGTTTGGACGTGAGGGAGGCATCGTACTGGTTTTTCCGGCGACTGGATGGGTCGTTTGGACGTGAGGCTGAAGGCGGTGTGACGACGAACTGGGTGAAGCTGGTGGTTACGGAGGCTGGGTTGTTGGTTCGAAGAAGACGCGGAAGAACAACCATGGACGACGAAGGAGCTAGAGGGGTCGTTTGGAGAAGATGACGACGCAACAGGGGTGGTTGTGAGGACGTGAACTGTGCGTGCGATGAAGAAGATGGTGGCTGTGGGAGCTGGAGCTAGAGCTTGAGGTAAGCCATGGGAGCTGGAGCTTGGGGTCGTTTGGAGAAGATGGAGAGAAGAGGGGGGGATGTTTTTAGGGTTTGGGGAAAATAAAGAATGAAAAATGGGAAGAGGGGGGGGGTAACTCATTTAGGTTATGGGGCGGACCGGGTCGAGTCGACCCGGTGGGATTTTTTGGTTAAGGGGTTATCTGGTTTTGGGCTTGTGGTTTAAAATTGAAGAAAAGGCCCAATCCGGTTTTCTTCTTCTTTTATTGCTTTTTTTTTTCTCTTCTTTTATTTTTTTCTTAAACTAAAACTAAATTCTAAAAATCCTAAATTATCCTATAGAACTAAATTAATTTATAAAAGTGCAAATTAACTCTTAATAATAATTAACACACAATTAAATAGCAATTACGATAAAATCACACAATTTGGACATTAAATGTTAAACATGCAATGTACATTATTTTTTATGATTTTTTTGTTCTTGTAAAACATACTTAATTGCTCCTAATTGTAGAATTAAATCCTAAATGCAAATGCGACATATTTTTGTATTTTTTTTATTAATTTAACAAATAAACATGCACGGACAAATACAAATAATTATAGAAAATGCCACGAAAATTATAAAAATTGCACACAAAGGAAAATTGTTTTATTTTGAATTTTTGGGTGTATTTCTCACATAGGGAAAAAATCACGTGCTTACAGCTGCCCCTCTTTGTCCGAAAACACGAAGAGTTTTCGTGCAAAGATAAAGTGAGCAATTTTTGCCCATTCGAGTACTCCGTGTGAAGCATTTTTTGAAAAATATTTAACCGAACCTTTGCTTCAAAGGTTTCCTACATATCCCTGGCTAGAAGGGAATCAGGTTAATGTAGTTCGGGAAATTTTGGTAGCTGGGACTATCATGGGACTGCAATGTTACTGTTGTTGCATGCTGTTATTACTGTTTGCCGACCACCTTATTACACCATGCTGAAAGAAAACAAGAAGCTAGACTAAACTATACTCTATAAATTACAAAATCTTATTTAGATCTTCAACCATGCTCTTGTGTCTCTTGTTGCTTTGATGTCTTGGTGACTTCTCGGGTATTTCTTTACTTCTGATTTGTCTTGTATTCTCCCTTGACTGTCGATCTCGAACTGCTTATGTCCTTCTTGGGAGCTTCGCATCATTTTTCCCATCGAATCTTGAACTGCCTTCCTCTACTGGGGATTGTTGTTGTTTCCCGCTGGGGATTTCGGTTGTATTCCTCTGCTTTACTGACTTGAAATGTATTCCTCTGTTATATGGGCGGGCTCCCAACTTCCGGACTTGAAATTTAAAGATTGAAATGTATTCCTCTGTTATATGGGCAGGCTCCCAACCTCAACCAACAACTTTGAAAATAAAGCGTCATTCCGTTCTTCAGGGGGGGGGGGCTCCTGACCTCAACAACAACTTTGAAAAATAAATTGTCATTCCGTTCTCAGGCGGGGCTCCTGACCTTAACAACAACTTTGAAAAATAAATCGTCATTCCGTTCTTCAGGGAGGGCTCCTGACCTCAACAACAACTTCGAAAATAAAATCGCCATTCTGTTCTTCAGGGGGGGCTCCTGACCTCAACAACTTCAAAAAATAAATCGTCATTCTGTTCTTCAGGGGGGCTCCTGACCTCAACAACAACTTCGAAAATAAAATCGCCATTCTGTTCTTCAAGGGGGGATCCTGACCTCAACAACTTCAAAAAATAAATCGTCATTCTGTTCTTCAGGGGGGGCTCCTTACCTCAACAACAACTTTAAAAATAAAACGCCATTCTGTTCTTCAGGGGGCTCCTGACCTCAACAACAACTTTGAAAATAAATCGCCATTCTGTTCTTCAGGGGGGGCTCCTGACCTTAACAACAACTCCGAAAAATAAATCGTCATTCCTTTTCTTTAGGCGGGCGAGACTTCAACAACTTCGAAAAATAAATCGACATTCTGTTCTTCAGGGGGGCTCCTGACCTCATCAACAACTTCGAAAAATAAATCGCCATTCTGTTCTTCAGGGGGGCTCCTGACCTCAACAACAACTTCGAAAAATAAATCGTCATTCTGTTTTCAGGGGGGGCTCCTGACCACAACAACAACTTCGAAAATAAATTGCCATCCTTTTCTTCAGGCGGGCGAGATTTCAACAACTTCGAAAAATAAATCGCCATTTCGTTCTTCAGGGGGGCTCCAGACCTCAACAATAGCTTCGAAAAATAAATCGCCATTCCTTTCTTCAGGCGGGCGAGACTTCAACAACAACTTTGAAAAATAAATCGCCATTCCGTTTTTCAGGGAGGGCTATTGACCTCAACAACAACTTTGAAAAATAAATCGCCATTTCGTTCTTCAGGGGGGGCTCCTGACCTCAACAACAACTTCGAAAAATAAATTGTCATTCTGTTCTTCAGGGGGGCTCCTGACCTCAACAACAACTTCGAAAATAAATCGCCATTCCTTTCTTCAGGCGGGCGAGATTTCAACAAATTCAAAAAATAAATCATCATTCTGTTCTTCAGGGGAGGCTCCTGACCTCAACAACAACTTCAAAAAATAAATCGTCATTCCGTTCTTCAGGGGGGCTCCTGACCTCGACAACAACTTTGAAAAATAAATCGCCATTCTGTTCTTCAGGGGGGCTCCTGACCTCAACAACAACTTTGAAAAATAAATCGCCATTCTGTTCTTCAGGGGGGGCTCCTAACCTCAATAACAACTTCGAAAATAAATTGCCATCCTTTTCTTCAGGCGGGCGAGATTTCAACAACTTCGAAAAATAAATCGTCATTCTGTTCTTTAGGGGGGCTCCTGACCTCAACAACAACTTCGAAAAATAAATCGCCATTCCGTTCTTCAGGGGGGCTCCTGACCTCAACAACAACTTCGAAAAATAAATCGTCATTCTGTTCTTCAGTGGGGGCTCCTGACCTTAACAACAACTTCAAAAAAATAAATCGCCATTCCGTTCTTCAGGGGGGGCTCCTGACCTCAACAACAGCTTCGAAAAATAAATCGCCATTCCTTTCTTCAGGCGGGCGAGACTTCAACAACAACTTCAAAAAATAAATCGCCATTCTGTTCTTCAGGGGGGCTCCTGACCTCAACAACAACTTCGAAAATAAATCGCCATTCCTTTCTTCAGGCGGGCGAGATTTCAACAACTTCGAAAAATAAATCGCCATTCCATTCTTCAGGCGGGGCTCCTGACCTCGACATTCAAAAAATAAATCATCATTCCGTTCTTCAGGCGGGGCTCCTGACCTCAACAACCATTTTCCTTCTAACTTGAATTATCTTTCTTCAAAACTACTTCCTTTAAAACTTGTATTGTCTTCTATGCGAACTACCGGGGATAACATTTTTCAAAATATGTTATCTTACTCCTTCAAAGACTACTTCCCTTAAGACTGATGTTTCATTTCTCTGCAAACCGTTTCCTTTTGCAAAACTGGTCTTCCTCTTTTTTCTCTTTTTTTTCCCGAAGACTACCTCCCTTAAAACTCGTGTTATCTTCCTCCTGACATTGCTTTCTTTAAAACTTATTTTGCCTTCTTCCGAAAAACTGCTGGGGATACCGCTTTTCACCAAACTTGTGTTAGACTTCTCGAAAATTTCGAAATGAACGCAAATTTTCTGCCCCAATTTGACAATCTTTCTTGTGGCGCATCTTCCCGTCGTCAGTAACATTCCCTGTCCCTGCTTCAAATCAAAGAAAATTTGGTCAGTTTAAAACGTGGTGGCTGGTTGCGATATTCCTGCTGGGGATGCTATCAACCATTTTCCCATCTATGCGTTGTCTGACCATCTTGAACTGGGCTGATACCTTCCGACCTTCTTTGACGATTCCTTATTCACAAACCTCTTAACCATTTTCCCAGTCTCCTTATCTGACCTCATGTATTTTCATGCCAGCTGATTTCACTTGAAGATCTTGCATGTTTGTTCATTGATTAATCACTCCTTCTATCGTCTGTGTTACCGAAATACCCTTTTCCGGTGCAGACCCAATATCTTCTTTTGCAGTACTGTCTGCACTTGGCATTTCCCCAACCTTTGAGTCTCCTATGAATTTCCCAATTATGTCCATTGCTTTCTGCGTTATTCTTTCTTGATTTTCCGCTGGCCTTGGCCTTATAACCCTCAATTTCTGCTAGGGATATCCTTCTTGACGCTGGTCCATCCTTTTGTCAATCTCATCATCGAATATACCCTCGGTTCAATCCCCCTGGCCCTCTTTTTGTTGCACTATCCCTGAATTGATATGGACCAACCTTGGGTATTTTGCGCGAACCGCAAAGCATGTTGACTATTACCAGCTCATTGTGCTTGTTCTTTCCTGACTTATACCCCTTTGATGTACTAGTCAGATCTCGTCTTGCATAGTTGGAAAGCTGATGGCAAATTTTGAAATCATTTCTCACTTGTTCTGACCAAAGAGATTCAAGACAAAGGTAAAAGGAACCGAGTAAAAGACAAAGGAAAAGATGACTCCTAACGAGAAAAACTACAAAGTAAAACCTATCAGATGTGGATGCCAACTCCATTGGCCATGCCATGCACATGTGGCCTGCCCTTCGTTGTTAATTGCCTTTCACAATCTTCGTCTAGTGCTTTTCCTATTTGTTTCTCAGTCTTTATTCGACTTGTAGTGCCCGAAGGGTTTTCACTATCAAACCTCTCTCATTTTGGTTTTTCTCTCAACTTATAGCCGCCTCAAGGTGCCTGTGAAGGTTTTCACCGATAAGACTCCCTCATTTTATTACTTTTCTGCAGGGGATGAGAGTGTTATTTTTGACTTCCATTTGCATGACTTGGCATCTTTCGAAGACTGGTCAAAAGGTCTTTCTTTGGACCGTAACGTGGGGTTTTGGATAGGGCTAGAAAGAAAGGGTATTAGAGGCTCAAAATGAATCAATTTGGGTTCAAAATTTACAACCTTCGGAACCAGATTTTTTTACATCAAACACAACTTCTGCCCCAGTTTCTTGCCTGGGGATTTTTTATTTTTTATTTTTACACTATGTTACACCCACACTATGCACACTATGCACACTATGACCGAGCCGTGAAGCGCCTACGTATCCTCTTTGAGGAATTAGGTCAAACGTAGTTCCCAATTACTCTTTTTTTTTCTTTCCACTTATTTATTTTTCTTTTCTTTTCTTTCTCTTTTCATTTCTCCTTTCTCCTTTCTCCTTTCTCTTTTGTTGTTTTGTTGTTTCTGCTGTTTTCTTTTCCTTTTTTTTCTTTTTCTTTATCTTTCATGCTTGTGTTTTCTAGTCTTTGCTACTGATTCTGAACGAGGGGTACGAAAAAAAACCAATAAGGCTCAAAAGGGTTAACGAAGGATAAAGTGTTTAGATAGCAGAATAAAATGCCTTCGTCATTCCAATCTTCAAAACATGCGAAGCACAAACAAACCAATTAAACATTCACCACATCTTCTGATTGTGCCGGACTAGATAACCATATCCACACATTCGCCTTTTCATTTGGCATTTTTAAAGCACCGTTGGGCAATACTCTCACTTGCTTTTATGGTTTTTCTTTATGTTTTACTTGCCCCAGTTTCACGTGGCTCGGGCTTCAAAGATCTCAAGATGTTCCTATTTCCCTTAAGTGTCCCGATCATCTCTCAATGGCTTTATAATTAACTCTTAAGATTAGGCCCAAACTGTGAGCGCATGTCATGTCACTAGAATCGGCGTTGAACAAAGACAAAACAAAAGGATAAAAATAACTAAACAAAGAAGATGACTGGAGGTAACAAAAGACCGAAATTTGCATTAGACAAGCGGTGAAACGGTTCGTATAACGAAACAAGCAAAACAACTGGGGTACAACCTTGGAACAAACCTAAAACAATCCTAGACAACCCTAAACAAACCACTATGAAAAAATGGAAGGATAAGAGGGTTTGACACAAAACAATGTCCGGATTACAACCCTGCAAATAACCCGGTCAACAGAAATGATAACAAAATGAACCATCAAAACTCCTACCTGACCAACCAAGAAAGGAGCGTCTTTCCAATTGCCAAGCTTGGCATCTTAGCCACTGAATTCGACATCAACATTACTGGGACCTCCACCAGCTTCCATCTCATTGTTCTTAACAAATTGCTTTTGGGTTCCCTTTGCAGGCTCGTTCTCAAGAGCCACCTTTGATAGCACTGAGAACTCTGCAATGCGCGGACCTCCGAGGATCTCAAAAGACTTCTCATACTCCTTTTCAAAGCAAGTCATAGTCGAACACTGCATCTGGATCGAACAAAGCGAGTCATTACCCATAGGCGACGGACTTTGGCTAGTGTCTGTTGCATCTGGATTTTGCATGACAATGTCACCTGCATCAATAAGCTTCTGAATTGCTTTCTTTAGCTTCCAAGACTTCTCTGTGTCATGCCCCGGGGAATCTGAGCAATATGCGCACCTTCGAGAAAAACCAAGCTTCTTTGACAGAGGGTTTGACATTTTTATCTGAATCGACTTCAACATGTCCAATTGCTTCAACTTTTAGAACAAACTGGCATATGATCCTCCAACAGGGGTGAAAGCCTTTCTTTTTTCAGCAACCTCTCATTCTTAAATGCTTGATTGGGCCGAAAACCTGATCCAGAGGGCTTTCGGTAGGCTTGTGAGGGTGGATAGGCATTTTGCGGAGCTGGGTACTGGGAAAGTGAAGCATATTTTTGGGAGTCCCGAGGAGAGAAGTAGAGTTGGGGAGGGGAGTAGTGTTGGTGAGTGATAGAGCTACTCGGGTGGCTGGGAAAGCTATCATAAGTGGGTTGATATGGAAAGTATGGGGGATCATCCGTTATGGTGTTGGGTGTTTGGGTAAGGACAGAGTTCAAGAAGCTAGGCGGTGGCGGGGGTGGTGCTTTCCCAGTCATCCATGCCTGATACATGTCTGCCACATGTTGTCTCAACATTTTTACCTCTTCTACCAACCCATAGTCCTGTTCAACCAACCGCTTCCGGGCATCGGTACCAACCCACTTAGCTCTATTGTTCTCTGCCATTGTCTTTTGCCTTTGTGTTGCAGGGACACGTTACTTTCAGAACTACAACCAACCACCTTTCTAAAGATTGAAAAGGAACAAAATGGAAGCAACTTGTTAGCGGTAGGGTTTTCAACATATAAGAAAACACACATTTAAGGACGCAATGCAACTAGGCAATTAACCCTTTCTATCATGCATTTGCTTTAGTTATGTGCGTCATTTCGGCTTCTCATAATTGTGTTCCTTTCGAATGCGTTCCCCCTTTTTTTTTTTCAATTTTTCTCTTTTCTATATATTTTTCTTTTTTGATGGTGGTCGAATCTTATGTGGATTGCCTACGTATCATATTCCCGCATGAATCAGACCGGGCGTAGTTCTGCCACATAAACGGTAAACAACAATAAAACATTTTTGGAATCACTTAAAGACGAACAAAAAACTCGAAAGTCAAACGGCCCACATTCTCTAATAAAAAGAAATACAAACTCAAGCAATATAAAGTGACAGATTCCCTCCCCTATATGCCGATTTTGACCAAACAGTTGTTTTTGCAAACGTGGCCCCTTCCCAATTTCACATGAATTTTGAGGCCGGGAAGATTATTTTATGACACTTCACAAACTTGTTCATTCTTTTACGAAAATAGCCTTTTGACAACTGAAAGATACTCTAAGGTTATCTCGGCAAGAACGGTTTAAGACACCGCCGAAGCTGGCTCGGCTTATTTTGACCAAAAATCTAAACGGTATTCTTGACCATTGACTCTTTTTCTTATTATTTTTCAAATTAAAATAAAAGACCAAATTTTGCCAACGCGGCCTTTCAGCACCTCAGGGACGAAGATTTTTAGGCTGCGTTAGCTAACCGACCAAAATCCTAAAAACATGACCAAAGGTGTCCGTTTATGCAAAGTCAGCCTTCCGGCGTCCTTTTTGGGAACATTCGGCTATTTCTGACAAAAACAGCATCACTCAACTCTATGAAAAATTAAAATTTTTGATATTTTTTGGCTATTTTTGCAAAAGGGGAGGTTGGACCCGATGAGGGTTGCCTACGTATCTCACATCCTGTGAGAATCAAACCGGCGTAGTTCGGGCCGATCAGGAATAAAGGAAATAAACTAACTTTTTTTCCCGAATAAAATACTTACAAAGAAGAAAGAAAATATTTTTGGATTTTGATTTGTTTGTTTGTTTTTTTTTTGAAAAGAAAGACGTCTAAAGAAATATTTTTTGAATTTTAACTTCTTTTTCTTTTTCTTTTTTTATTTTTTGGAAATTTCGAAAAAACTTCTAAAGAAGAAAGGAAATATTTTTGGACTATTACTCTGAATTCATGAAAGAAATACTACAAAAGAAAAGAAAAATATTTTTGAATCTTGAATTTTCTTTTGAATTTTTAAACAAATATTTTGGATTTTGAGAGAGATTAAAAGGAAATATTTTTGTATTATTTTTTAAAATTAAGGTCTAAAGAAGCGAGTAATGGAAGATATTTTTTGGATTTTTTGAATATGGTGGGCCGGAACCGAAGAGGTTTGCCTACGTATCTCACATCTGGTGAGAATCAGACCCGCATAGTTCGGGACACGACAATAAACTAATTCTGACAACAAGACTTGTTTAAACAAATTACACTAAAAAAAACATTTTTTTTCACAAAATTTTGGCAGAGTTCGCCGGTAACTCAGAATTATCTTTCTACACTGCTATATTTTTTTCTCTTTTTCACAATTTTTCAAAAATTTTCGATTTCAGAAGCCGGTCAGCATGCAGATCTGAAGCAAATAAATGTGCAAAACAAACAAGATGATCTTTTTTCATTTCAGGTTGCTTGTCCTAGACGGACCCAACCCCTGTGTTGAGTCATCTAAGTCAAATGCAACATGATACAAATAAACGTTCCTACTAGGGATCTGACATGAAGTCAAGTTATTCTAGGTTCACCTGGGTATATGTTCTAGACAGTGTACCAGAGCGGACAACTCGAGTTGAGGAAGGAGCTCCTTTCCGGGAACCAAAAGGCCAGCCGGCTTAGAAACTTTCCGAGCCTCTTTTATTTCAGGGTATGACACTAACAGAATAGGGAGTCTCAACCAGTAAGCACATCCCCGGAGGTGAGAAGAGAAGGTTCCGGCACAGTATATATGTACAGTTCAAATAATATCAAAGCGGTAAAAAGCATCATTTTGCACATTTAAGCTCAATCACATGATAAAGCCAAATACAACAATTATTCTAAGCTCGAATTTCTAACCCTGAACCAGTGGTTCTGGGTTAAGATCCCCAGCAGAGTTGCCAGAGCTGTCACACCTCCTCTTTCGCCCGCGCCGCTGCAAAGGGACGCGGAAGAGAGTTTTTCCAATTAAAGGACAATCGAAACGAGATTTATTTATTTATTTCAGAGTCGCCACTTGGGAGATTTATGGTGTCCCAAGTCACCGGTTGAATCCCGAATCGAGGAAAAGAATGACTCTATTTAACAGTCTGCGCACCAGAAATTCGGATAAGGAATTTTGTTAACCCGGGAGAAGGTGTTAGGCATTCCCGAGTTCCGTGGTTCTAGCACGGTCGCTCAACTGTCATATTCGGCTTGATTATCTGATTTTATACAATTATGAACCTACGTGCTAATTTTAACTGTTTACCACTTTGTTATTATTTATTCAAAGAATTGCAACGTCGTGAGAATTCATCTCGAATTATGCCACATAAATGTACCTGCAATTTTTGATACGTTCCAACTTCGTTGAGATTTGGATTTGGGTCACATAAATGTGCACCGGAGTATAGGAAAATAACATTATTAAATACGCGCCTAAAGACTAACGCGTTGTTATTTTTGAAAAACCCGTAAAGTTCGCTATGCGGCCTATCTCGAAATTTAAGCATTCGAAATAACTATCCGTTGAGGGCCCCGCAATTTGTGTATTCTTGTTTGTCGAGGCTCGTCTAATTCATTATTTTTTAAAGGAATTTGCAACGTCATGGACATGCATCTCGAACCACGTCACAATCAATGCACCCGTGATTAGCGACACATTTCGACTCCGTTGAGATTTGGATTTGGGTCACATAAATGTGCACCCGAGTTTAAGAAAATAACATTATTAAAGTACGCGCCTAAGTGATTGTTTTGGGAAAAGGCCGCGAAGTTCGCTACGGAGTTCTAAGTAATTAATATGTACATTTGTGAGGGCCCCGCAATTTGTGCGTTTTATTGGGCGAGGCTCATCTCGTTTATTTTAAACGGATAATCCTAAAGTGCCTACATTTTTTCTATTAAATTTGTCTCTAAAAATGAAAGAGAAAAGGTCCTAATTTATTTACATGCTTACGAGTTGTTATAGTCGGGTTCCGAACGCAATTTGTTAAATCAGAATGTAAACACAATATGGACAGCCCGTTGGCCAACGTGGGCCCAGGTTCACCGCATGTAGTATTAAACGTGACTTGGGCCGTCTTATTCCAATATTGGGCCTAGTTAATTATTTCTACACATGTTCACAATTTTTGCACTTATAGAGATATAAGATGATAGTATCTAACTAAGCAAGTTACATGCAAGTTTTAGAAAGAGCAATTAATTGGAATGAAGTAACTTAAGGGTCTAGTTTTAATCCTAAATTCAAACAATTGATTGTTGGAGCTAGATTGCCATGATATTAAAACAGTCTACCGACCTGATTTTATTTAACATGCATTTGAGCTTATACTACCTAATAACCAAACTAAAACAACGGGACATTATTGACTACATTACTATAACACTATCCAGTTATACAGAAATGGCAGAATTTTTTTTACGAAACAGTAGTGTATAGAATGTCCTAAGTACAATCAGTAACAAAACTAAATCAAATTAAAATTTCAACTCTTTATTTGTATTCATTCTTCATGTTTCAGCTTACAGTAACCAGCGTGTCAGTTGTGTACCTGATATTGGAAGCAAAAGAAGAGGAAGATCAACAGAAATGCAGTAGCATATAACAACAGCAACACCCAGCAACCAGTAACAACCAGCAACGAGAAACCAGTGACAGATTTTAAAACCAACACGATTCCAGCACACTCAATGAAACAGTATCAATACAAACCAATGCAGACCAGGATTAACAACTCAAGAAACCACTTAAAAAAAACCTCAATTAAACAGGAACAAACTGATTCTGATTTTCAGTAGTAAAGAAAACCTCACTTTTCCGTATTTAACTCTCAACCTATTGAACTCCTTTTTTGTAAAAAAACTCAATTTGTATTTCACTCTTAAACTCTGAATTTCTGATGTCACAAATCAGGCCCCCCCTTTTTTAGATTCCTTTTTGATTTTTTTTTTCAAAATGAATTCTCCCTCTGTATATCCAGTGTATTCAGAGTGTATATCGGGTGTATACTACTCTCTCTTTAGATTTCCAGAATATTTTTTCTGTTCCGAAAAAATCCCCAATTCTCTCTTAATATTCAGAAAAATCCCCTAATTCTCTCTTAATGTTCCGAAAATCCTTCTTCGAATCCCTCTTAATATTCAGAAAATTCCCCCCTTAACTTGTGTCCAGCCCCTTCTTTATTTATAGCCAAACTTGAAGCAATTAAATTAAATCCCACCATTTTCTACCCATCCCCCTTTTGAATCCCACTACTTAATGTTTTGTCCCCCACTATAATAAACAAATATTAATTCCCACTAACACATATCTTTTCTTTATTTAATTCCCTTATTCCCCACTACCGCATGCTTTGTCCCCCACTATATTAAACAAATATATTAATTCCCACTACCACTTGTCTTGTCCCCCACCATGTATTAAAAAATGTATTAATTTAATATTATTAGTACTTAGTGGACAGAACACTCATTAATTATTTTTTAAAACTTAAAATCCCAAAAATGCCCCTAAAACTACTGAAATTACCATTCTACCCCTGAAAAATATTGCAATTTACCATTCTACCCCCATCAGCTATAACTAATTCACCTAATCAATTAACCAAAATACAGCAGCTATAACCAATTCCTAATCAAATTTCATCAACAAATTTAAGCTAGAAACTCAGATTATGTCAAATATCATCAAAACAAAGACTAAGGATTCACGGAACCAAACCATATGATGAACAATAAAGAAACAACTGAAATCATTTTGACTGAACAACATTTTTTAAAAACAAACATACTTTTAGATTCAATAAAATTAACAAATTGATCATAACAAACAAGTATATTCAAATCACTAAACTCAATAATCAATTGAACTTCAAATTAAATCTAACAACATTACAACCAAGATAAAGGATTCAAGTGATTAAACTAACACACTTCTATATTAAAACTAAACAAGAACAAATGAATAAAAACAAACTGAAGAAATAATCAAGAAATGATAAACAACGAACAAGAAAAGAATCAAACATATACTGATTTCAGATCCGAGAATATCAAACAAAATACGGACAGAAATGAAACTTAAACCAACTAACCGGAAATGACCGCAACGGAACAAAAACTCGGACAACAACCTCGACATACCGGATCTCGACTCAACGAAAACCCACCTTCTCTTTTAACCTCGACGAACTCAGAACGACAAACGACAACCTCGACGGATTGAACCTGAAGAATGACGAGACAGCAGCTGAGTTTCCAGGGGTGGTCGTTTGACGATGAAACTGGACGGAAATGGTGTTTGCGAGGCTGTGCGATGGGCTGAAGAAGGAAGCACCTGCGTTTGGTGTTTGATGAATGACGAAGCAGCTATGGTTGTTTGGACGTGAGGGAGGCGTCGTACTGGTTTTTCCGGCGACTGGAGGGGTCGTTTGGACGTGAGGCTGAAGGCGGTGTGACGACGAACTGGGCGAAGCTGGTGGTTATGGAGGCTGGGTTGTTGGTTCGAATAAGACGAGCAAGAACAGCCATGGACGACGAAGGAGCTGGAGGGGTCGTTTGGAGAAGATGACGACGCAGCAGGGGTGGTTGTGAGGACGTGAACTGTGTGCACGATGAAGAAGATGGTGGTTGTGGGAGCTGGAGCTGGAGTTGGAGCTTAGGGTCAGCCATGGGAGGGCAGCCATGGGAGCTGGAGCTTGGGGTCGTTTGGAGAAGATGGAGAGAAGGGGGGGGATGTTTTTAAGGTTTGGGGAAAATAAAGAATGAAAAATGGGAGGGGGGGGGGTAACTCGTTTGGGTTATGGGGCGGACCGGGTCGAGTCGACCCGGTGGGGTTTTTTGGTTAAGGGGTTATCTGGTTTGGGACTTGTGGTTTAAAATTGAAGAAAAGGCCCAATCCGATTTTCTTCTTCTTTTATTGCTTTTTTTTTCTCTTCTTTTATTTTTTTCTTAAACTAAAACTAAATTCTAAAAATCCTAAATTATCCTATAGAACTAAATTAATTTATAAAAGTGCAAATTAACTCTTAATAACAATTAACACATAATTAAATAGCAATTATGATAAAATCACACAATTTGGACATTAAATGCTAAACATGCAACGTACATTATTTTTTATGATTTTTTTGTTCTTGTAAAACATACTTAATTGCTCCTAATTGTAGAATTAAATTCTAAATGCAAATGCGACATATTTTTGTA
Organism: Nicotiana sylvestris; assembly: GCF_000393655.2. NCBI lineage: Eukaryota > Viridiplantae > Streptophyta > Magnoliopsida > Solanales > Solanaceae > Nicotiana > Nicotiana sylvestris. The sequence continues at coordinate 153,563,527 of NC_091059.1, forward strand.
TTTTTTTTATTAATTTAACAAATAAATATGCACGGACAAATACAAATAATTATCGAAAATGCCACGAAAATTATAAAAATTGCACACAAAGGAAAATTGTTTTATTTTGAATTTTTTGGAGTATTTCTCATATAGGAAAAAATCACGTGCTTACACAGGGTCTCCCCAACAGAAGATTATATGACACTGCCACGTCTAACACTTGAAACTCCATGGTGAACTCGACTGGACCAATTGTTAATTCAAGTATGATGTCACCCACTGTGTCTGTACCACCACCATCAAACCCTCGAACATAGATGTTGTTCTTGTGAATCCTGTCACCATCGACCTTCAGTTTGTTCAATGTGGCCAAAGGACAGATATTGGCACTGGACCCATTATCAATCAGTACTCGAGTGACTACCGAGTCTTCGCACTTCACGGTCAAATAAAGGGCTCTATTATGTTCTGTACCCTCCACGGGCAACTCATCATCTTAAAAAGTGACCCTGTTGACCTCAAAAATCTTGTTTGCTATTTTCTCCAGATGATTCACAAAGATCTTATCCGGAACATGGGATTCGTTCAGAATTTTCATCAATACCTGGCGATGCTCATCTGAATGGATCAACAACGATAACAATGAGATCTGCGTCGGGGTCTTCCTCAACTGCTCCACAATGGAGTAATCTTGCGCCTTCATTTTCTTTAAAAATTCTTCCGCCTCTTCCTCGGTAACTGGATTCTTTGTCGCTACTGGATTGGCCCTTCTTAACTCTGCGAGAGCAAAACACCTTCCCGAATGAGTTAACCCCTGTGCCTCACACATTTCCTCCATAACTTCCTTCCCCTTATGCATTACCATTACTTGACTGTAGCTCCATGGCACAGCTTTCTCGCTGATTATCGGCAATTGCATTACTGGCCTAATAACAACCGGTCATGTGCATGCCCCCTTCACGGCTACTGGCTTGCTTGATATCCCTTGCACCGTTACTTTGACGGGCTCTGGATCCTTGGCAACATCAGACGAACTCTTCCCCATCACCATCACTGGCTTTCCTTCTACCCTTTCCGACTGTACTACCGTTTTTCCACTTATCGACCTTTCTTTCGGACTGGCGCTGATTATCATCACCATTTGTGAGGGCTTCTTGAGCTTCCCTCCTTCGTGCACTAGTTCGATCATGTGGGCTTCATGGTGTGCCAGCAACAGGTTCTGATTGATGTTAGGTGTCTCTGGCTCCTGGACCTCGATCCTATTTGTGTCAATAAGATCTTGTACGGTAGTCTTCAACTTCCAACACTTCTCAATATTATGCCCGGGAGCCCCCGAACAATATTCACAGCTTACCAAGTGGTCCATATTTTTGGGAAGGGGATTTGACAATTTGGGCTCCATAGGACTCAATAGGCCTAACTGCCTCAATTTGTGGAACAGAGTAGTATAGGTTTCTCCCAGTGGAGTGAATGTTCTCTGTCTCTGCACCCTTTCATTCCTGAAAGTCTGATTCCCACGGAAGCCTGGTCCCGAAGGATTCCTGTAGGCCCTTGGTGGTGGATATGTGTTTTGTGGAGGTGGGTATGTGTTTTGTGGAGGTGGATATGTGTTTTGTGGAGGTGGATATGTATTTTGAGAAGCCAGCGCACACCATTGAGGGCGAGCCGGGGGCTGGGTGTAAGTTTGGGCGTGATGGACAGAGAAATATGGCTCTTGTGGTGGATAGTAGGGATGTGGAGGGACGTATGGAATGTGCGGCTAATTTGAGTGATGGGGTCTAGGTTGGTATTGAGGGGGGGGGACCTCTGGATCTGGACCAAGTACCTGCCTCGACTGTTGCGACATCTTCCCTTTTTTTCTTTCCGAGCGCACCTCCCGTGCCGCTCTGGATGGCCTGAGTGGTTGCTTTAATCGCCGAATAGCTCAGGATTTTGTTGGACTTAAGTCTCTCTTCTATCATGCCGCCCATTTTTACTACTTCGTTGAAAGATTTTCCAACTGACATCACCAGGTGACCGAAGTAAGTTGGCTCCAGATTTTACAAAAAGTAGTCCACCATTTCCCCCTCTCTCATCGGAGGATCAACTCTTGCCGCCTGCTCTCTCCAGCGGAACCCGAATTCTCTGAAGCTTTCCCCGGGCTTCTTCTCAAGTTTCAGCAATGTGAGATGGTCAGGGACGATCTCAAGATTGTACTGAAAGTGACCTGCAAATACTTGTGCTAGATCGTCCTAGGTATACCACCTGCTAGAATCCTGTCTTCTGTACCATTCTAGTGTAGAACCGCTCAGACTCTGACCAAAGTAAGCTATCAGCAGCTTATCTTTACCACCTTCTCCTCTCATCTTGCTGCAAAAACCTCGCAATTGTTCCATAGGATCACCGTGCCCCTCGTATAGATCAAACTTTGGCATCTTGAACCCTGCCGGCAATTGAATATCGGGGAATGGGCACAGATCTTTGTAGGCCACACTGACTTGGTTGCCTAACCCATGGATATTCCTGAAGGACTACTCCAGGCTTTTAAACTTTCGAAGCACTTCGTCTTGCTCTGGTCTCTTAGCCGGCTTTTCAGTCTCTACCGAGATCTCGAAGTGAGTATTATAAGTATGAGGCTCAGGTGCTTTAAAGGTTAGTTCTGAGGGGTAATATTGGTTATCGTGAGCCTGAAACAACGGCTCGCTGGATGATCTTTGCAGATTGGTATAAGTATGAGGCTCGCTTGGGGATCATAGGCATTTCTTCCCTGATAGTGTTAGTGACTGGGGAAGCTTGTTGAAGGGCCGGAGGGAGGGTATTTCGGTATGTGTCCTGGTGGGAGAGTGGGAATAACGGGAGGGTTAGGCACTTTTTGTACCCTAGCCAAGGCCAGCTGCATTTCATTCATCTCCTGTCTCATCTTATCCATTTCCTCTTTCAGCATTTGATTCTCCGTCCTTTCATCCTCGACACTTTGGTCTGAACTAGTTATGTTTTTTAGTATGGGCCTTTTGGATCTTGTTTGGTAATGGTAATCTGCCAGAACGTTCTAACAAACTAACTGGTTCGAAATCTCTGGAAATCAACAAACTTGTTAGCATTAGAGTTTAACTCATATTGCAATTTCACGTTGGGGGATGCAATGTCCTAGGCAGTTTAACCATTTCTAACATGTCTTTGCTTCAACCGCATGCGTCATTCCGGCTTACTTTGTTTGTACCTCATTCAAGTGTTTCTGAAACTTTCTTTATCTCTCTTTTTATTTCTTTCTTTTCCTTTCTTTTATTCACTTTGCTTTTTTTATTTTCTTTTTAGTGGTGGTCGAATCTTATGTGGATTGCCTACGTATCATGTCCCTGCATGAATCAGACCGGGCGTAGTTCTGCCACAAGTACGGAAAATAAAGACACTATTTTTGGAGTTTTTCAACCTTTACTTAGCAAAACGTTTTATTACAAGGCAAAATAATTTTGAAAGGAAATTGACAGATTTGATACAGACTACAGACTTTATGCCAAAAAGGGAAATAAAAACTCCGACGGACAACAGACTTTGAAGACAAGGAAAATACAGACTCAAACTATGAATATTTCAGAGTTTTGAATTTTGGCGCCCGCGGGGCGTCGTTCGGCCTCGCCGCGGGTTTTGGTGCAAGGCCCCTTTGTAGATCTTTCAAATCTTCCATGATCTGGTGGACATAAATCATTATTGAAGCAAAGAAGGTGGTACAGGACATATCCTCACAAGCTAGGCACTTTATGGTGATGTAGTGCCCGATATCGTCGATTTTTCCCTTGAAGAGTCCATTTCCATAAGCAATCGCTCTATTTGTTGATTCCGTGTCCCCAGTATTTGAGCGTTGTAAAGGAGTTGATCCTGAAACTCATTCATCTGTTTCTCCATTCGGGCCATTAGATCATAGTAGCGCTTCCTATCTGCTCTGACATCTCGGGCTTGTCTGAAGATCCGCTCTTTGAGAGTGAATATTATTTCTCTCAATGTAGCGATGTTCCTTTCGTAGTCCCCCTTCATTTGTTGCATAGACCGTGCTCGCTCTTCTGCCTTCTTTATCTATTTTACCTGGATTCTCGCCAGACCAGCTTTAGATTTTTCTAGGTTTTCTTGATATTCGAGGACTTTCTTCTTTAGACCGTTTATGAGCCTTTCATCAGCCCGGCTTCTCTTCGGGTTTCTGATAGCTATTTTCATTTCCTAGATTTGAGCTTTGAGGACCTCGTTTTCCTGAGCTAGTTTTCTCTTGTCTCCCTCATCTGCAGCGATATGCAAATCTTTCTCAAATTTCAAATCTATAACTTGCTTCTCCAACTTGCCTATTGCAACCCTGTACTCGTGCTCTTTAGCTAACCAATCCCACTGTTCTTGTAATGCCTTGACGAATTCCTGGAGATGGGGTCTTTTAGCCGGCCTTTCGTGCTCAAGTTCTCTCTTGTACCAAGCAAGGTATCCTGGCACCACTTTGCCTTTGGCCCAATCCTACACGCATGTATTTGCTTTTAAATATTGGCATTCACTCCAGATCTGACGGACTCTTGCTTCAGGGAACTATCCGTCAGGGCTAATCTCAATTACTTGAGCACTAAGATCTTCCTCCTGTGGAACTGTTTGGCATCTCCCGAGTTGTCTCAAAACTCGATACGGCGCGTAAGGCTGAATGCTCTTGAGCCCCATCAATAGGAAGTGGGTCTTAGCTGCCGACATATGGATGACCTCGTCAATGAGCAACCATCCTAGTGTCCACTATATTTGGCTGGCTGTGAGGGTCCGAAAGAATGATGTCCACGCCGTAATTCCCTCGGGTAGACTGACCCCCTTGATTCTTGTGTAGAACTCTTCTATGCAAGTTTTCTTCGAGGAGCCATAACTCAAGAGCTGGGAACGGTGGCAGAGATGCTCGGTCATCCATATTTGTAGCAACAAGTTACACCTCTCGAAAAAGTTCCCTCTGGATTTGCAGGCTGTGAGAGCTCGGAAGATATCAGATACTATCATAGGCGCAAAAGTGCTTTTGTCTTGAGTGAGCTAGGTACTAACGACCCCGGCTATTTTCAAATCAATGTTTCCGTCTTTCCTTGGAAATACCAAAAGGCCCAAAACGGTTATTATAAAAGCCACTCGTCTATGCTCGTCCCATTTCTGACGGTTACTTTTGATGCATAACTTGTTACCCGGGTTGTTGAATCCTCCGACATGACCGTATCTGTCGTATATGAAGCGCGAATTACAAAAACCTACGGCCAAATCTGGGTTATGGACCGTCCTGGGTATCTTTAACGAATCTAAAAACCGATGCACAGTGACAGCTCTTGGAGCAACCAGGTATTTTTGACTCAACGGAACTTCAGTATTTCCGATGCACCCAGCTATTTCCTCCAAAGTCGGGGTGAGTTCAAAATCGGAGAAGTGGAAGACATGGTGTGCCGGGTCCCAGTAGGTGACCAAAGCTCTTATGATATCCCCCCGAGGCTGGATTTCCAATAAACCCGTAAGACCTTTTAGATATTTCTTAACCTCATCTTGCCCTTCACCACCTAAATCATCCCACCATAACCGCAACTTGAAAGGGATTTTAGTCATTATTGAAAAAGGTTCATTTTGCATCGTGCTCATCCTGCAGATTTATTAAGGTGATTAAGAAATAAAATTTATTTGACTCAGCAAATTGACTATTTTTATTTTTTCACAGATTAAAAGGAAGATCTGGTTCCGCACACGGCTTTTCAGCACTTCGGGAACGAAGATTTTAAAGCTGGCTGAGTTAATCGGTCAAAAATCCAAAAAACGACTATGAGTGGCCGTTTATGCAAAGTCAGCCTTCTGACGTCCCTTTTGGGAACATTCGGCTATTTTGACAAAAACGGCGTCACCCGACTTATTTATGACGAAAATTAAAATTTTGACATTTTTGTAAAGGGGAGGTTGGACCCGATGAGGGTTGCCTACGTATCCCGCACCCTGTGAGAATCAAACCGGCATAGTTCGAGTAGATAAAACAAACTTCTTTTGAAAACAGGACCCTTTTCAATGGCAAATAAAACCATTTTTCATAAACAAAACCCTTTTTTTTTTTCATTTTCTCAAAAATTCGACAGAGTTTCGACGCTATTGATTTTTTCAAAACAGGCGATTAACCATCTCTATCTCTCATTCCTCAAAGTATTCAAAAGCCGGTCGACATGCAAGTCCGAAGCAAACAAATGCACAAGTAGCAAGTTGGATGCATCAGGATGGTCTTTTGTCGTTTTGGTACACCTGTCCTAGACAGACCCAACCCCTGTGTTGAGCCTTCAAAGTCAAATGTACATGATGCAAACAAACATTCCTACTAGGGATCTGGCATGAAGCTGAATTATTCTAGGTTTGCAACCTGGGTATTTGTTCTAGACTGTGTACCCGAGCGGACAACTCGAGTTGAAGAGGGGGCTACGTACCAAGGACCCGCGAGATCGTCCGGCTTTGTAACTTGTCCGGTCTCTTTCTTATTTCAAGGTATGACACTAACAGAATAGGGAGTCTCAACCAGCAAACACATCCCCGGAGGTAAGAAGAGAAGGGTTTTGGCACAGTCTATATACAGTTCAGATAATATCAAAGCGGTAAAAGCAGCATTTAGCACATTAGGCCCAAACATGAAAAAATCAGATAACAAACAAAGCCAAATATAATAATTTATCTAAGCTCGAATTCTGAACCCTGAACTAGAAATTCTGGGTTCCTCCCCAGCAGAGTCGCCAGAGCTGTCACACCTACTTTTCGCCTACACCCCGCAAAAAGGCGTAAAAGGTAGTTTTTCCAATTAAAGGACAATCGAAACGGGATTTATTTAATTCAGAGTCGCCACTTGGGAGATTTATGGTGCCTCAAGTCACCGGTTGAATCCCGAATCGAGGAAAAGATTGACTATGTATTACAGTCCGCGAACCAGAAATCCGAGTAAGGAATTTTGTTAACCCGGGAGAAGGTGTTAGGCATTCCTGAGTTCCGTGGTTCTAACACGGTCGCTCAACTGTCATATTCGGCTTATTTATCTGGTTTTAATACATGTTGAACCTATGTGCAAATTTTAACTGTTTACCGCTTTAATTATTATTATTTTAACGAGAATTGCAACGTCGTGAAAATACACCTCGAACCACGTCACATCAATGCACCCGTGGTTATTGACACATTTCAACTCTGTTGAGATTTGGATTGGGTCACATAAACGTGCACCCGAGTTTAAAAAAGTAAATTATTAAAGGCGCGCCTAAAGCGACTAGCGTATCATTATTTTGGGTAAGGCCGTGAAACTTTGCTAAACGGTCCATCCCGAAGTCTAAGTAATTTTACCAGCACGTATAGAGGGCCCCGCAGCTCGTGTACTTTTTTGTGTCGAGGATCGTCTCATTCACTATTTTTAAAAGGAATTTGCAACGTCGTGGAAATGCATCTCGAACCACGTCACAATCAATGTACCCGTGATTAGCGACACATTTCGACTCCGTTGGGATTTGGATTTGGGTCACCTAAATGTTTACCCGGGTTTAAGAAGGTAATGTTATTTAAAGTACGCGCCTAAAAAGACTAACGCAGGGTTATTTTGGGAAATGGCCGTGAAACTCGCTAAACGGCCTGTCCCGAAATCTAAGTATTTTAATATATACAATTATCGAGGGCCCCACAATCTAGGTGCTTTATTTGGCGAGGCTCATCTCGTTCATTAATTAAAGGGAAAACCTAAAGTAATCTATAGTGTTCTACTTAGTTCGTTTCTAAAATGAAAGGAGGAGTCTTGGTTAATTATATGGTTTAAGAGCTATTATAATCGGGTCATGAACACCACCCGTTTAAGATCAGAACCTAAGTACGCAGACGAGCATGACTATTCACCAACCTCGGCCCAGGTCCAAACGAATGTAATGTTAAAAACAGGACCTAGGCCATCTTATTCAAGTGCTGAGGCCCAATCCGCCTAAATACGGGCTATCGATCTCTTTTCGACAAAACACATCACTCTTCCGATTTTAAACGAACTAAACACTTAATGAAACTTATTTAAGTTATTCTACACATGTTCAACAACTTGCCATGCAGAAATGTGAAGTGATTATATCTAATTAAGTATATTACTACAGGTTTTGGAAGAGCAACAGTTAGAAAGAGGTAATTTAGATGTCTATTCCTAATCCTAAACTCAAGCCATTGATATTACAATTAGAGTGCTGTAACAATTAAATAGTCTATTAGGCTGGATTCTAACGAATATACATTCGAAATACACTACCTAATAATCAAGCTAAAACAAACCAAATGTTATTGACTACAGCACCCCCCTTTTTGACCAAGAGCAGATATAAAGTTCATTCGAAAATTCACAAATTAAATCACTACAAGAACTGTCCAGTTATACATCCCGCATGCATTTACATGATATTAGTGAGTGAGGTATCCTAATATACAAATCAGTAGAAAAGCAAAATCAAATTTAAAGCTTCAAATCTTCATGTATATTCATGCTTATGTTTTCAGCTTACAAATAACCAGGGTTACAACTGTGTACCTGGAAATGGAAATACAATGAGAAGAGAAGGAGGTCAGCAATGGGTAACAATTCCAGCAATTAACAACAACTCAACAACAACAAGTCAAAGCAAGTTCGAAGCCCAGAACAGTATGAAATCCAAACAGAGTTGATAGAACAACCTCAAACAATGCCAAAACCCAAGAATGAATCAGGGACTGAAGTATAAGCAGTCAACTGATCTATCCACTAACTCGAACCAACAGACTCGAAGCAAATAGATTAAGGGACTGAATTCTAATTCAAAACTGGGATTTACAACAATGAAGAAGGAGCAGTCAATAGTAGCAAACAACATGCATAACAACAGACTTGGAGTTTAAATAGCCACGAACCCAACCAGTTCAGCCCAGAACACACTTGAACACAACAGGAATGAAGTGTGAAACAACAATCACAGTAAACACCCAGACAAACTCAAAACCCTTTAATCACATAACAGCATCAAGCGTAATCCATTTTCTAGTCTCAACCTACTCGACAAAGTATTTCAAGAATTGAAAAGAAAACTAAAAGTTCACTCAAAATGCCCTGAAACAGCGGTTGTATTTGTATCTTGTTACCCTCTCCCCAGCTCTTAAGCTCTCTCCTTTTTCTTCTAAAGTCTGCCTAAAAGAACAGCCAGACCAGATTCTCCCAAAAAATCCCCCTTTTAATTCTGTCCAGACCCACTTTTTTATACCCAAACCTCAGCCCCTTTCTAGCCCTAAGGAGTACTTTAGGCAGAATTTTTAAACTAATTCTGCCCATCATCTCTTTTTCAATTCTACTAGTATATGTTTTGTTGCCCACTAAACTTCTTTTTATTTATTAATCCCACGCGGGTATTGGCAGCCTATTTTCTATTCAAAATCCCTTAAACCTTGTGAAATGGTGCCCATGCTCCCTTACACAACCTTCAACCCCCCCACTACTGTTTTAAATTATTTCATTAGTTTAATGGTACTTTAGTACCCTACTGTCAGAATATTCAACTAAGCCATTTGCTACACTAATTCAATTATCTAAATGAATTTAATTTAAACTCTAAACACCTTAGCTATAACCAATCTAGCCTATCAAATTCCAACAGTGATTCAATCAGAATTGAAGCAGCATGAGTTAAATCAGGTTATTCTAACATTCAAGCATGTAAAACTAATCGGCGACACTTATCCAATCGACTACACGAATTACAACACATAAAATCAATAGCAAATAAGAATCGAACAGGCACACAGGTGATTTGAATCGTATTGATAGAAACTGGGATTCATAATAAAACTTAACTAATCGACGACACTCATTCAAATCGATTATATAGTTTTATCATATTCGTTGACCATGACCAGAAAAAGTTCGACCAAATAAAAGGTCATTGAAGAAGGACAGAATCAATCGACAAAAAGAATTGAAAAATCAATAAAACTAAACTAAACAAATAAACAGATATAAACACATACAAAATGGAACCAACAGGACAGGAAAAATACCTCAAGAACCCGGACACTAGACGATCCTGACTTGGACTCTGACTCAGACCTTTTTTTTAGGTCGAACAGACCTTAATCGAGTGTTCTCAACTGAGAACACTTCGACTAAGGTCCACTGGACACCCAAATTCCTTTTCTTCGGACAAACTTCAACCTTTGGTTTTCTAGGGTTCTTGGGGATTCGATTTGGGGTTAGAACGGTTCTGATATGATTCGAACCAAACCAACAGTGGTTTGGTGACGAGGGAGGTCAGGGAGATGTCTGGTATGAGTTTGGGGCCGGTTGGGGTAGGTTTAGGTTTTGCTCGAATCTTCGATTGAAGATTCGAGAAGCTGGAGGTTGATTCGAGGCAAACGGTCAACGGATCCGTAACGAGGGTGGTCAGGGGGTGCCGTGGTGTGAGTTTGGGGCTGGTTGGGGTAGTTTCAACTTTTGCTCGAATATTCGATTGAAGATTCGAGAAGTTACAGGCTGATTCGAGCAACACGGGTAACGAATTCGTGGAGAGGGTGGTTAGGTGCTCTAGGGGTGTTAGTTTCATGGTCATCGGCGTTGTTGCCGCCGGCTTTCAGGCGAAGGGGTTTCAGGGCGGCTAGGCTTTGGGGGGGGTCGTCTCTGAAAGAGACGATGAACAGGGGGTATGGCTTAGGGGGGTGAGAGGTGAGAGGCTGGACTTATATACGGAGGGAGTGGTTTAATCCTGGCTGTTGGATCAAGCACGATCAACGCCCTGGATCAATTTACTTAAAGGAAACGGCGATGTTTGGTCATGCCTCGAGACTGGGTCAATCCGAGGTGAAATGGTCCGGGTTATGGGGGAAGCCTGGGACTGTTAGATCAAGTTAATTTCAACGGTCCAGATTGAAACACCTGAAACGACGTCGTTTTGGCTGAGGCTGGAGACAGACTGGATTGGGCGGGTATTGGGCTGATTTGGGGTGACATTGGGCCTGAAACTTTCTTTTAAAAACCATCCCAATCCGATTTTAACTCTTCTTCTCTTGTTCCTTCTTTTTCTTTTTTTTTTCTTTTTGATTTTTAATTACCAAAACTCAAAATTAACTTTAAAGAATACTAATTAACCCTTGATGATAATTATCACCCAAAATTAAATACAAAGACAATCACACAATTTGGACATTAAATGCTAAAAATGCAAAGTACATATTTTTGTGACTTTTCCGTTTTGTAAAACAAACTTGATTGTTTAATTAAGTCCTAAATTGTAAAATTAAATCCTAAATGCACATGCAACACATATTTTTGTATTTTTTTTAATTAAAGTAGAAATAAACATGCACATACAAAATACAAATAAATCACAAACAACACAAAACCATTTTATTTTATATTTTTGGGAGTAGTTCTCATAGGGCAAAAATCACGTGCTCACAAGGTAAATTTTAATAACTTAACCTGGGATTTGAGGAACGAAATTGTTGCTTTTTTGCAGTGTGGAACCGTCCCTGATGATAAGAAAAAGGCCTATGCGCTTCGAAGGCAGGCCGCTCGGTACTGCTTAAAGCAAGGCAATCTATATCGTAAAATGTTTGGTGGACCCTTAGCAAGATGCCTTGAACCTTCGCAAACAGAGTATGTAATGAGAGAAATACACGAGGGTCATTGCGGGAATCACGCAGGTGGAAGATCACTAGTAAGAACCTTAATTAGGGCAGGTTATTACTTGCCTAAAATGGAAGAGGAGGCAGAAAGTTTCGTAGCCAAATGTGATAAATGCCAGAGGTACAGTAACAATATGCATAGACCTGCAGAATTATTACATCCAGTCATTTCACCGTGGCCATTTATGAAATGGGGAATGGATATCGTAGGACCATTACCGCAAGCAAAAGGACAGGTAAATTTTTTGCTTGTTCTCACTGATTATTTTACTAAATGGGTAGAGGTAGGTGCATTCAAACAGGTGCGAGAAAATGAAGTCAGAGACTTTATTTGGCGGAATATCATATGTCGATTCGGCGTACCAAAGGAGATCGTATGTGATAATGGTCCTCAGTTTATTGGAGCTCAGATCACGGAATTTTTTCAAAGCTGGAAAATTAAAAGGATTACGTCAACACCCTATCATCCGGTGGGTAATGGACAGGCAGAATCAACGAACAAAGCTATTATCAACAACTTAAAGAAACGACTAGAGGAATCAAAAGGAAACTGGCCTGAAGTGTTACCTGGAGTTTTATAGGCTTATCGCACAACTGCAAAAACAAGTACAGGTGAAACACCGTTCTCATTAGTTTATGGATCTGAGGCTTTAATTCCAGTTGAGATAGGGGAACCAAGTACACGGTTCACACAGGCGACACAAGAGTCTAATGACGAGGAGATGCGGGTCAACCTAGATTTACTCGAGGGGCGGAGAGAAGCTACTTTAATAAGAATGACAGCACAAAAGGAAGTCATAGAACGATACTACAATAGGAAAGTACGCCTCAGGTTCTTCAAAATTGGGGACTTCGTGCTTAAAAAGGTTTTTCAGTCTACAAAGGTAGCTAACACAGGGAAATTAAGTCCAACATGGGAAGGACCCTACAGAGTGCGTGATGTTGCAGGAAAAGGAGCATATGAACTGGAGACAATGGATGGCAAGATACTGCCTTCGCATTGGAATGCTGTTCATTTAAAGAGATACTATTTCTAAAGAAAATCCACGGTCAGGTATAACCATTTTAAATCTCATTTTTGAATTGTTAAGATTTCATTAACGATTTTAGATGATAGGCAAAACGTTAACCCGTACTAAATGATGAGTCACGACCTGCAAGGCACATGGAGTAACCTAAAATTCCTGGCCTAAGGTTACAATTATTCTGATAGAAATGCAAACGGGTTATGCAGTCTTCATCTATAATCGTCCCTCCGAGTCTCGCATGTTTTTCCTTTTCAGGGAAAGGACTAAATGAGATAAACTATCAAGTGCTCGAGGCTTCATACTTCAACACTCAAACACTTGGGGACTACATAATATACACGGACATGTGTATAAAGAAGGCAAAGAAGATTAAGGAAAAATCAAGCCTGAAAGAGTCAAGTGCAGAGTGAAAGTCATAAAGCCACGAGCTAAAACCAGTCAAGTGTAGAGTAAAAGTCATAAAGCCACGAGCTAAGGCCAAAGAAAAACCTCACTAAGGATAAAGGCTATGTACTAAAAGGGGTTATAAGGAAAAACCCCGTGTCTATTATTTTTTTTTTAAAATCTGTTACAAGAAAAACAGTTACGAGAAAGTTATGGATGTAATTCAAATACATGTAAAGTTTTATTCGAAACTAGACAAGGTTCGAAAATAAAAACTTGTCCAAGTTATTTCAGAAAAACATGTGTATTCCTATTTATTTTGTCGTATGATAATATAATTATGAAATTGAGACGTCTTCTTCATTAAGTATTGGAATATAAAAGGGCTCTCTTTCATAAAACTCATGTTTAAATTGATCATGAGCCCTTTTATAAAACTCATGTTTAAATTGATCATGAGGTTAACAGAAGCATTTTTCGGAAAACAAAAATGCAAATTATTTTGTAAGTCCTTAAAAATAAAGGCGAGAATAAAACAAGTAGAAGTTTAAGATAAAAAACTTCTTAATATGTAAAAAAAACTAAGACTAAGTTCGAACTTAGTTATCGAACTACGAAATTGTTTAGATTACCCCATTAAAAGACTTGGGGACTGACGTTCCTTAAATCAACCCTCAAATGAAGTTAAGGGTTTGATTACTATCTTCCAAAATCAAAACAAAAATAAAATTATTTGAATGACTAAAATTGGTCACTGAGAAGTTTGTGGTATTGAGGCAGGAACGTCTATAGAAGCAGGCTCAATTTGGGCAGGTGCATCAGCAGGCGCGACTTCAACTTGACTTGCAGCAACGGGCTCGATCGGGTTTGAAATAGTCATGACACCCATATCAGCTTCAACATTCATAAGAGCTTCATCCACGGGAACTTCATCCACAGGAGAAGGGAAGTCCTGAGTCTGTTGAGCCTTTTCAATAGTTTCGTTGATTTTAGCTAACTCTAACTCCAGGTTGAAGTTTCTTGGCTAGCTTCAAGTAGGGTATCACGACGGGAATTCAAAAAAGCCCAACTTGCCTCAACAGCAGATTTTTCTTCAAGGATCTCATAATCCTTTTCCCAAGCAGTGATCTCATTTTTTAGCTCTTCATTTTCAGCCAAGGCAGAACTGTGGGAATCTTGAAGAGAGGCGTGGGAGCATTCTAAAGCACGCACCTTATCAGCAGATATTCTGAGGTCTTCTTGTGCTTGAGTCAAATTTTGCACAAGCTCCCCAGAGTAAACTTCCTTTTGATTTAAAAGAGCCTTTAATTCTCTGATCTCTTCACTAGCTTTAGATAGCTGCTCTGAGAAGGAGGACTCAAGACACTCTTTGTCTTTCTTTGCTTGGTATGAAGAAGCTTTTGTAACCACCAATTCTGAGGTTAAGGCCCGTACTCACTGCTCTAAGGTATTCTTATTCTCTTGCAAGCTCTCTATGTCAACCTGAGCACTCTCAAATTGCCCCTTCCAATTGGTTGCTTCCAATTGAGAGTCACGTGCTGTCTTCTCCAAATGAGCAATTCTTTTCATCAACTCTGTGCCGATGAGATTAGCCTAAAAAAGAAAAGAAAAGAAATAAGAATCTTAAAGATGAAAAATTTTGCAAAGAGAGAGAGAAGGAAAATACCTTCAGAGTGGCATGCACGATATCATTCATTAAAGTTAGGGAACTATGGCTTTCCAGCTTTGCTTTATCAATTGGGCCAATAAGAGGCTCCAGCCATATATCCGCCTGACCTGATTTTCTCAAAAGGCTATTCTCAGCAGGAATTTCAATAGTTACCCACCTCATAGCAGCACTCTTACTTGAAGAGCCCGCTTTAGTATGATGAATTATAGGGGGGAATAGCCAAAGGAAGAGCTGGAGAAGAGGTAAGAGCAGTAGAAGAATGAGCGGAAATAGCTAGGGTCGGTAAAGAAGGAATCACAGGCACGGGTAATGAAAAAGATGATAAAGTTACTTCGTCTAAAATAGGCCCAACATCTTCACGACCAAATCCACTAACAAAAAGTTGGTCGATAGACTCATGGATATCGTAGGGAGTGACGTCATCATTGGGAATTATTATTGGGGTTTCAACAGGTTCGGTAAAAGAAACCGAGACTTTAGCTTCGTCATCAGAAACAATGCGTCTCCTAACTCATGGCCTCGTTACCAACGGACTCTCATTTTCCTCTTCTTCAGAATTTTCCTCTTCAGCAGCCTTTCTTTTCGAAGAAGAGGAACCCAAGACTATTTCTCGGGCTCTCTCTAGAGAGATACGGGTTCCCGAAGGAGTACGGGTCCTCGAAGAGACACGAGAGGCTGCAACTGCTTCCGCAGTAACCCATCGAATAGCAAATCCTGACAAAAAGAAGGAAAAAAATTAAAACAATAAAGGAGAATAAAAGCACGAAAAGAACAAAATGTGAACTCTTACCATGAGTCTTTACCTTCCAACCAAAGCGGTTAGAAAGCGTTTTCCAAGATCTACCATCCATTGGCGCGATCTTCAATAATTTATCTACCCAACCACGGAAATTGGGAACATCCCCCACAACTCCCATGGTTGCTAAAAAGAAAAACAAGGGGGGTGGGGGGTAAAATTAGTAAAACTGATAAATTTGAAATAAGAAGGTGCGAGAGGGATAAAAGTCTTACATGCAAAATTCCACTTCTCAGGGAAGGGAACATTATCTTCACCCATTAAACCAACAGTGGGGGCAACAACAAATCGGGCATACCAGCCACGGTCCTTGTCATCTTTAAGGCTCACCAAAACCCTCTTACTCCTGGCCACTAGTGTAAAAACACCATTACGAAAAATCCTAGGTAAGTAAAGATGAATCAAGTGAGGGAAAGTAAAAAGAGCTTCAGCTCTAGTAGCTAAATGCCTTAAACAGGCAACTGCCCTCCATATGATTGGGCCAATTTGACCCAAGCAGACATTGAAGAAATGGCAAAATTTAAGAATGACTGGGTTAATTGTTGGTCTAAACCCTAAAATAAAAGGGTAAGTGTAAACAAAAGAGAACCCCGTTAAAGAGGAAGTAATTCTCTGATTCGGATTAGGGATAATAATGGGAAAATCATTACTCCAATGACATTCCTTACGAACCACAGGAGTCAAAACCTCTGTAATTTGAGTAGGGTAAGTATCGACACGATCTAATGCGGAAACTTGGTTTCTAAGAGATTCCCTGTCATGGTAAAAAGACAATTCTGAAGGGACTATCTCATCTACTAAAGGTTCGCGTAAAGGTTCAGAATGGTCTTTACCCCTAGAAGAAGATTTTTGAGAAAGGGAACCTCTGGTTCTAGAGGAAGGACCAGAACCAGAAGAAGGCATAGACGAACTACCTCCTCGAGTAGATCCTAAACTACGAAGTCTACCTCCCCTTTTGTGCCTAACAGGGGCATTAGGGAAGGAGTCAGTAATGGAAACTCTCTCAGGGTTAGGGCTTGGTGAAGACATATCGAAGAATAATGGTCTAAGGAAGAAGTCATCAAAGATTTGGAGAAATAAGTGTTTAATAAGCTTTATGTGATTAAAGACAAAGGAAAAAAATTATATTTATACCGATAAGCAACCGCCAAAGGTAAAAACGCAGAGGTGGAAGGACCATAATTATGATAACTGGCACTTCGTTAATAGTGGCACTACAAAAACCTTGAAAAAAGGCTGCAAAAACTGCAGAGCCAATGGAAAATCGACACGTGCATGAAGTATTAAATGGAAGTAACAATTGAAGCGTCAATATTGTCATAGCATTAGTGATGACAAAAATTCTCGTTTTAATGAAATCCACTTCCCAAATATTCAATTGATGAATAAATGGAAAGTGGGGGGACTATCTATATTGGAAAAAATTGAATTTATATATGTTGGGACACGTGGACTCGTCAAATAGTCAAAGAATTGTAATTAGTCAAGAGTCACGGGCAGCATATAGAAACGAGCAAAGGCAAAGGAAGAGGCATGGGAGGACATTTGAATGATTCAGCACCCATACTTATTTAGATCATTTATCAAAAGGAACGGATATGACCATAATAAAGAGCGCAGATACGGAATTCGATAGTCATTGAATACCGGATACGTTAGAAAATTTGTATTGACTACAATGATTGTGTAACGTAGCATTCAATGTCTTTAATTATTCATAATAACCTCATTATGATCTGAAGGAAACGCATATCTTCAAGATACCTATAAAAGGGAGGTATCTAGTCACTTGTAAGGACATACACAATTGAAATATACTCTGATTCACTTGTTTCTCTCCTGATTACATTCTGGTTACTCCAAATTATTCTCTTCTACATATTCTTTTGATTATCAGTAACTCGCGTTCTTCTAAATTCTAGCTTTGACCGAAATTCTATTTTTTTGGTTAAACAGGGGGTTGGGAGTGGTTAGTGGGAGGTCGTGGAAGATTGAAATACCTTGATATCCTCTTTGTTGGTTATAGCTCGACTGGGTACATCCTCCTGTGTTTCCTCCTCTTTTCCTTCAGGATCCTCTTTGCTTCCTGTGTCTCTCAAAAGGAAATTCTGTAGAAGTCAAGACATGTAGTGTTAAGCAGCTGTCTTTGTTATCGTAATCGATTTCTTTGCTAATTTTTCAACGAAGTGTAGTTTTGTATGTATGCTTAACAATGGCCAATTAATAGATAAAAGGGGTGGTCATGCTTATTGTGTCGAATCATATTAGTTTCGTTAATGCTGCTATTCACTTTGCACATTATAAATGAACTTGACCTATGATTAGCAATCTGATCTCGTTCTATTCATGTGTGAATGCATAGTGGTCGTTTCTTACACTTGATGAAAACATTTGGAGGAGATTAGTAGAAGATGGGCTCCACGTTCGACACAAGAACTCCATTGCAATATTAGGGCTCCCAGGTATCTCTGGTGATTGGCTGTAAGAGCTGAAAGGGCTTCTGCTCGGCACCAAACAGCTTCTAGCGCTTGTCCAAAGTGTGTTCTTCGACTTCTCATTCTTAAAAGCAAGGAAGAGAATTTCAGTAGGCTGTCAACGTTTCTGCATGTACCCAATTTCAAGTGCATAGGGACAACTTACTTTGTAGTACAGTGAATTATGCTGTGCCATGAATTGAATCTCCTTTTTACTTGCAGTTGCTCAGGTAAGAAGTTTTCAGCAGTTATTAACAATGTGACCTGTAGATATAAAGCAGAAGCAAATGGTGAGCAATCCCTGCAATCACAATTGAAGCTCCAGGTTTCTCTCTACTGTTCCTTGGAACTCAGGATTTACTGTATGTAAGACACCAGCACGATGTTTGTCCGGTGGTGAATTTTAACAAGATTACCTAATATCTACCTAGAGTCAGTGTTCGCAGGTCCCTGAGCATGAAAAACATTTCATCATAATGGAAAAGGCTAAGTCAGAATGAGAGCTTATACTCGTCTGCAGAAAGGATTTGAACTGTTAAAAGAGACCACATCTTACTAAATGAAAGTGGATTAAGCTTACCTTAAGTAGAAGGTCCTTGGGATTCCTTGTCAGGATCAGATATTGCTAACGAAAGTGGATGAGATTATTTCATATAGAAGGTCATTATACAGGTTGCTAGTGGCACTTTGCCTAATAAATAGAACCAGCAAACATTCTATTAGAGGAAGGCATGTGGGCAGAGACGGATCCGGGATTTAAACTTTATGGATTCAGCTTTTAAGATTTTTAGTATTGAACCCGTTATATTTTTTAAGTTATGGGTTCATATCTACTATTTATTACAATTTCAGTGAAGTTTTACACATAAGTTTATAATCCGCGCCAAAAATTATGGGTTCAGTTAAACTCGTACCTACTATGGTACATCCGTCTCTACATGTGGGATGGAATAGAAGAAAAAAAAATGTTCTTAGATAAATTCTGGTGTTAGATGGCCAGATGGGATACTAAGTGGTAGAATGTTGTCAAACTTGGAGGCAAGAAACACTTGGGAATGCTAAACAAAAATGGCATTTAGGACCACAATGTGACTTTGCATTATCAGTTTTAGTTGATGATTAATCACAAGATCTCCCTGTATTTGCCTAAGACTAATATCTATATCTTGTATCTATGTACCCACTTGAAGTTGTACAGTAGGTTATTGGAGTTTGTAGACAACTACTACTTTTCATTCTTGGAATGCTGGTATCACTCAGCTACAGGTTTTCAAATTTATAGATGTACACTGAACCAGTTGCTACTAACCAGCAAATGACAGTGATCTCTGTTTTCTTTATGGTAGAAAAGAAAGAAGTTTTCACCACATGAGCCTTGCCAAAATAGTAAGACTGAGCTCCTCCAAAAGATGCCTTGTCACCAGTGATAGCATTGTGTAAAATGATTTGTGTAAACTTGCAAATTACTTAATATTTCATGCAAGTCATTCTCAAAGAATTTTCTAGGGATGCACTCTGCATATTATGACAAGGCCATATTATCCAGCTAATGATCTTTAAAAATCTTCAATGCTTTACAGCTTCATCGGAAACAAGTAAAAAAATTAATGTACAGAAAGATACATAATCTTTTGGGTAAGGAAATCTTTTTCTCTTGGATTCACAGCTCCTACAGGCTCTGAAAACATGCTGCAGAACAGAAACCAATTCCTTGACAACTACAAAAAACTTAATCATATCATATCATATCATATTATTTTATTATATCTATACTATATTAAAAGCACGAAGGCCCTTAGCGAAATGTCGTTCGCCTTTTTTACCCTTTAAAATTAGAGTTCACACTAGACAAAATAGTCATTTAATTATTCTCCTAATATTTAGTTCTTTGAAATTGACTAAAATTTTTGTTATTAAATTATTTTCCATTGAACTAGGTAGGAAACCCTAAAATTTAGGACTTTAAAGTCAATTAAAACTTTACCTAACTTAAATATTTTCCTTATTTGAATTATATATGTCACATAATTATAATTCTTACATGTTGCTTTCATGGATATATATTCTGTGAAAAAAAGTAAATAACGTGTGGTTTAAATAAAATTAAAGTAAATAACTGATCCATCAATTTTATGCCTAATGTTTAAAAAGGCACGTAAGAAATAGTGCATTTAAGTCATAGTTTTGATTTAAAAAAAATGAAAACATTAATGATAATTCATATTAAGGTGGCATGAATTTAGACTTTAAAAAGCAATTGTGACATTCTATTTTCTTTTAACAATAAGGACGTAGAATTTGAAATATACTTACAAGTTTTGTCCATTTTTATTGTCTAAATATTAAGAAATAATCAAATGATAATCGTTTTTAAATGTGACATTATTTTAAATAGGAATAGAAAAAGAACATATATATGTAATTGGTCGCGAGTAAAAGTACTTTAGAAAGAAATTATAGGTAAAATAAGATAATGATTGAGCAAAAAAAATAATATAAAAATTGTTAATAATAATCGAGTTCGGATGCCTATATGATTATTAAGTTATCAATAGAATAAGGTTACAGCTTTAGCAGTACCGTAAAATGAGTAAAGATAAAAAAAAATAATTGTTGGTAAACTATCTTACATAAAAATTTTAATAAGTAACATGAAATATACATGCAATGTACGTACCCAAGTCCTCAAGTAAAACTGAATGATATTTTTACCCTTCAATCAAACGCTACTCCTATAACTTTTTTTGTACAATAAAGCAAGCAAGAGAAACAACTGAAGGAAGAACTATTAGACTAGATCAAACTCCTAAGGAAGAACTACTCTTAATTTTATATAATAACATAAACATATTTTTGAATATTATTTATTTTATATATAAAATTTTATTTTTCATTAACACGAGGGACACGCGCAACACGCGTATGCTAAAACTAGTTATACTAAAAGTGGGAAGCTCCTTCCTGCAAAATTGAATTACTATTTTGCCCCAATTGTAAATTATTTTTAAATAAAATGTAATAAAATATTAAACATTTAATATAATAAATATGAAATAGTAATATTATAAGTACATGACCATTAAATTACATGACCTAATTAAAAAGGATGAATCCGTAGAAAAGAGTTTGGGTAACGTATAAACAATAAAGTGACTGAAATCATATGCACATTGATGGCTGCTTCTTTCAGTTTCAATTCTTAATAAAGTTACCGAAATCATTAATTTGGTTTTTAAACCCCACGTTCTTTTTGAAGAACACCCTAAAATTGGTGCTCTAATTTTTTTCCAAGACATTGATGGCTGATTTCTTCCGTTTCTTTTCCCTAATAGAAATTATTCCTTTACTTATTATTTGCAGTAATTTCACTCTTTATATTTTATTCTTTCATCTTCCATGATAACTCCTTCTACATGCTTTTTCAGATTCTTCCCAGCATTCTATATAAATGCACAATAATGTGTCTTTGTCCCATCATCCTTGTATTCTTTCTGGTACAGTTTTCTTTACGGGCTTTTTGGTTGCCGCATCACAAAATTGGTAATAATTCTACACTCTTGTCATTACCTTTAAACTTTATTAAGATATTCATATATTTTACCAGCTGACGTTGCTTGATTTTTCAATTAAACCTCAAGAATCAGTAGCTTCTTTGAGCATTACTCTTGTCTTGCAACTATATATTGCATTTGGTGCTTCATCTTCTAAAGGATATATATTCGCAACTATATATTGCATTTGGTGCTTCATCTTCTAAAGGACATATATTCGATAGGTAAAAAATTCTACATTACAACAATATATTGTGTTTGCCTCTATTCTCCTAGCTACTACGGGATAACTTATAATGGCAAACGGAGAAGAGCTAGGAAAGTTGTGCATACCTATTAGCAAGTTGAAGAAATATGCTACAGAATAGGTAATTAAAGTTTTAGTCGTTCCACGAGGCTTAATAAAGGAATACAAAAATGAGAATGGTGAAGGTGTACGTTGGCAGCTAATATTCGTTGATGAAGAGGTAATTTTATTTTAATAGTTTCTTTTGTTCAATTCTCAATGCATTGCCTCCTTTGGTGATTTTATTGCTTGTCCGCATTGACACAGGGAACAAAAATATAAACTACTCTTTTCAACAACGATGTTCAAGTATGGAAGAATTTTTTCGACCAAAATAAAAAGCTACTACATTATAAATGGAAAGATAAGCGGCACAAAACCAAACTTCTTATCTGTGCACAAGGACCTCGAAGTAGCATTTAATAGCAATACAGAAGTAATACAATGCAACACTGAATTTATGTATCAACAATTCTCCAATGGTTTTATTTCTTTGGACGAGTCAGAATAATTCACTAATGAGATTTTATTTGGTAAATACCTACATATATTTATTGAGTATTTTGCAGCTGCAATTATTCAATATTTAATAATTCATTTTTTTAGATGTGGTTTGCATTGTAATAAAAGTGAAAGCACTAAATGGAGAAGGACGAAGCAAAAGGCGAGAAGTAATAGTTACGAACGAGAGGTAAGTTACCACCAGTTATTCGCCACTCATGTTTTAAACTTTAGTACCTGCAAAAGCAGAATGTAATTTTTAAGACACTCAATTTTAAATATGTAGGTATGATAGGAAAACTTTGACTTTGTGGGGAGACTTAGCTGAAATTGAGGCGGAATTGTTAGAGAACATTGAAAATTCCAAGTCAGTAGTAGCCTTCTGTGATGTTAAAAGCTCTACTTTCCAAGGTATAACACCTCATACCTTATGTATTTTCATAATTTTTTAGACAGCCTTAATATAACACTAAATTCGCTGATCCTTTTTAAATAGGAGATTTTGTCCTTTCGACGACACCTGTTAGTAGCTGCTAATCTACCCAACATTTGAGAAGGCGAAAGATCTCAACAAATGGTAAATTGTCAATTTCTCTTTTAACTTATTTACTCTACATATGTTAGGTATATGGAACATTCTAAAGGAAGTTTTACAATACAAGAATGACAATATGAAGGCAAGCAAGATAGGCATAAGTTTAATGCCAAGTAGACTAATGCAAATAGCTAGAGAAGTCAAAATCACTGATATTATAGACGGCTCAGTTGTCAACTTGAAGTATATTTTGAAAGCAAAACATTTATTAGTTTTGACTCTGCAGAAGATGACACCAATAATTATTACCGGGAAGAATATCTAAACACTTTAACACCCAATGATCTCCCCCTGTATAGGTATTTTACCATATATATCATGATTTATAAATATATTTTGTTCCTCCACTATTTCTCTTTCTTTTACCTCAAGCATACACACCTGGAACATGCAATAAAAAATGATTTTCATTTTAACTTTTAGTTTCTTATGCAGGAAAGTATTGAAGGAGAACGCACCCATAATGCTACTCAGGAATCTAGACACTTCAAATGGCTTACGTAACGGAACAAGAATGATATGTAAAGGCTTTCACAACAACGTTTTACATGCAGAAATTATGATCGGTCATTGTGTAAACAAAGCATGTGTTTATGCTACACATTCAGCTTTCACCCCTGAAAATGAAGGATATCCTTTCAAGTTCATTCGAAAGCAATTTCTAGTACGTCTTTGCTTTGCCATGGCAATAAATAAAGCACGAGGCCAAACCATTCCCAATGTTGGCTTGTATTTGCCACAACATGTTTTTTCGCATGGACAACTGTATGCTGCACTTTCAAGAGGGATATCAATTTCCACAGCAAAAGTTCTTGTCATGACAGAGCAATCGACACGTAAAAATAGAACATATACCAAAAACATCGTCTACAAGGAAGTGTTACCTACAATACAAGCATATAACATATTTGCAAAAAATAACATAAGTAATTAGATTATTATCTATACTGCATAACTAACTAAATTAACTGCTTTACTTTTCAAGTTCAGACGACATATAAACATTGAAGTCCAATAATCAACTCATAAAATAGAAAAATCATTCTTCAGTTGAGCTTGTAATTTTACTCTTACACTTTATACTCATTACATACACATTTTAATATTATCACTATCCTTATAAAAGATTTGTACTTGCACACGTGGGACACACGTGCCAAATAAAATGTCGTGTTTTCCATTTGCTAGGCAATAATTTGGTTGAAAGAAGAGCATAACCTTGTACTCATGTACAAACACAGCTGACGATTGGATCTTAGTGGTACTTCAACTTAGATATTTTTGGCCCATGTACTTCAACAATGGTGCATCTGCAACAAAATTCCGCTCAGGAAAGTAAATTGTAGTTGTTTCTATGGGAGTGAAGCGCAATAGTAGCATACTAACATGAAATAGAGCAAAGCTATAGTTACAACTTTAGATAAATCGTCTAATGTAATAAGCTTAATTGCCATTAAAGATTATATTTAAACTAATATGCACTTTCGCAGTACCAATAATACACAAAATGAAGTTGATGTTCCATTCTACTTTATATATGTAATGCCTGAGATACTATTGTCAACAATGTAGTCAGCACAATAAGCTACTCTACCTTAACTTCTAAAGAAAATATTATTCACGTGATTTTATAATTTTTGTACTCATTGACATTGGGTGCGTTGCGCGTGGACCAGAAACTAGTATATTATATATAATTGTCTCAAAACATCTTCAACTTCATAAGAAAAGTTTTCATTCCAAGCCTGAACCTAGTTTCTGGTTGATAACATCTTCTTTACTGGCAGTAGAGCAATAAAGCACTGTGACACTGGACAGCAGAAAGAAGATCCCCTCAACCAAAAAGCAGGAACAGTTACACAACCTGCCTCAAAGAGTAGCTGCCTCTTTTCTATCAGTTGCATTCCTTAAATTTTGCCTTCTCACTGAGCTCTTGAAATGCATCTACTAGATTCTGAAGCCTTGCAACAAACTCGATCAGCAAGGAAGTAAATGTTGCCAGTGACAATGTACTAGCACTTTCAAATGTCCGTACTTCACGTTCATTCAAAATTACATCTCCAAGAACTGAAAGCCGTGAAGGCCACATCGTCTGCTGCTTGAACACATCTTCTGAGGAACCCCATTGTGAAGTAGAAAAGTTGACGCTTACATTTGGATTAAGAGTATCCATGTGCTTCAATGTGTGAGCAGACCTTAGATGAAGAGTTGCTTCACTAAGAGAGTTTATTAGCATGGGTTTAGGTTCATTGTCCTTCAGTTCTTGAATGCGTTCAGGATCTTCAAACTTCTTAGGTCTTTTTGAACTTTCCCAATTCTCTGCATTAACCAAAAGATAAGATTTCTGGTCAATCAACAGTTGAAGATTCTCCGCAGCCTCATGAACTTCTTCGAGAGGATCTCCAGGGAATAGTTTCTCCATCTTTTCTACTTTCTCTCCAAGCTGCCGTATCACTTTAGCTCCTTCAGTCCCAACTCTCTGAATCTGCTTCCTAAAAACCTGCCTCAACTCAGATGCTGCCTACAAGAAGAAAAATTGCATGAAGCAGTGACCACTCAACCCCTAAAGCATAAATTCTTAATCTTTTTGATTTAGTAATCAAGGACAGTATCATAACAAGTGCAAACAGGCAATAATAGCTCCAAGATCAGTTTCCTGTCGTACATTTTATGCAGCTATCTGTCACCGATTAGCAGGCAAGGATTCTTGTATTTTTAGTTCATTAAGAGGAAAAGATATCTCAATGGATATAAACATATATGGTATGTCTATTAAGTAGATAACCAAGAAATTGTTTACAAGATAACTTCAGTTTGATATCTTTGAAGAGAACATTTTATTTGTCTGAAGTAACATTAAATAATGCAAAACTCCTTCAAGACTAGAGCACTAGGTGAACTGCCACCATGTGCTAGAAGAATTTTTTGTGTCAAGCTACCTACGTTAAAAGCTGACATTAATATATTTTGTGTATAAATGCTTCTTTAGAAGCTGCCTTCAAACTGTTTCGCTAGCAAAAAGGATGACACTAGTGGACAAAAATCATCTCAACATTTTTAGGATAGGTTATTTGCAAAAAAGAAAAATTGCATAAGTAATAAAAGAAGGGAAAGTTACAGCCAAAATGCAAGGGTACTCAGTTAAGCTGGCATTTAGAAATGATAACCGAATTGAAAACCAAAGTTATCAAAGGCGAAAAGCTCCAATGACCATGGGGCATTAAGTACAAAGTGCAAATTCAGCATTGGCTTTAGTGAAGAAAGGCGCTAATGAAGAAAAAAGAAAAATTATATATGTAATGTAAAAAAAAGTTCAACCATTTCAAATTTCTAGTTTGGATGTCAAGATGTAGTTCTCAGTTTTGAGTGACTGGTATTCTTATGCAAAATTTCTAATTTATTATTCCCCGTCATTAAAACATTCATTCATATCTTCTTCTTCTTTTTTTAATGTTTACGTATCACGTTGCTTTGCGGGTTCGATTCCCTCTATTCGCCCAAGATTCAAATAAAGTAACTTATTTATTACCATTTGTGTAATTCCATAAATAGCATTACACATATCCTTAAATTAAGGATTTGGTATAGTTGGCCGTGATAGTGTAGTGATTCTATCCCTCCTCTACATTTTCTTTTTTTCTTCCACCTTAAGAGGAAAAAGATTCTATTTATATTCCAGCTAGTGCTCCCTCTTAAAGAGGTCCAACTTAAGCGTTGACTAACTTCAAGTTTTATGTGCACCTCGAGTGATATATGTATCTGAGATGGGCTTCTAAAGTAGCAAGTAAATTTTTAACTTATTTATTGAACAATCCAGTGGCATGGCATTAACCATTATGAATGGCACGAAAAAACTTATGGTCAATATTTGACTACTCTGTAAAATTATAAAAACTGGAGTAAACTCTGAATAATTTACGAAATAGCTGGCTGGAACTGCAGTTCCATGGTTGAGTTCTTAGCCCCAAATAGGTTAGTTAACAAATGAGACATGCCAACAATGTGAATATTTGGTACTGACAAATCAGTTTGATTTTCGTCTGGTAAAAAATTACAATAAATACTTATGCGCGCCTCTTTCATGTTTGACCAAGAGAAAGAGTTAAAAACCCCTTGACAGATACTAACTTAAGCATAGTTCCTATGTATTTACTATTCCCTAATCATGGTTACATGGAACTTTATAGGTCTAGAATGCTGATTACTTTAAGTACTTCTCTCCTATGCATCTAAAATACTTCTATTCATTATTCATAAGCTGCCTAGTTCCATATCAAAGTAAAAACGAAGAAAGAAAAAGTGGCAGATGTGAGATAGGCTTCAAATTTATGGAATAAAAAAAATTCTGTGCTGCACATTGCTTTAGGCCAAGTCAGGAAGAAAAATTAGAAAAAGTTATACCTGTATTTCTGAAAGAATACAGCCATGCATAGCCATGACTGTGAAAGCACAATGCCTCAGTGCACCGCTGACTTTAACGTATTCACCCCAAGGATAATTGAGCATTCTGTAACGGCCATGAGGGGGTTCCCACACAGCAAAACCTAACTGAACCAGGATTACCAAAATTAGCAACCCAAGAAAATAGGTGATGTTCCACCAAACCCACATGAATGTCCACATACAATTTTTTTTTCTCTTTCCATCCAAAATAAGGTAAAGCTCCACTATAAGTCACATGTGTGCTACCTTATTTTTCAATTTCTTTAATACACAAAAGTTACCAGCCTCCACACCATTTAATGTTGAACATACACTTTCAGACTTTAATATAATATAGTGCAGAATAGGCCATTCAATTTGGAATGGAGGAAATACCACATATTTATGTTATTATAAGCATCAATAGCAACATGGGTTTACCAGAGAATCTTCTTGGTTGGTGGACTCTACAGCAGTCCTATAACCATTGTAGACAGGATCATCGGATGCCTGGTAAAGAAGAATTTTTGATGGTATCCTTTCGTATTCAAGACATTGCAAATAGTCATTGACACAACCTGAAAAAGAAGCATTGCAGATATCAGCCGAGCATAGCATGTCTAGGACATGTCCGACGACAATCTGAAGAAATGAGATTAAAGAATCTCCACCTTCCAAAGAAGTAGCGACACCCTTAAAATTTTTCGCCACCAATTTGTGCAAATCTTCACCAGCCCAAATGGGATAGATGCAGACATTTATAAGCAAACAGACAGTAGCTCCAACCCCAATTAGCAACAATCGAGAAACAGCGGTCTGAACAAAATCTGAAGTCCCCGATACTAGCACTATACAATATGTCAATAAGAAGACTCGGAATCCATATTCATATTGCTTCATTGCTGGATACAGTTTCAAATAAGTCGCACAAAATCCTGAATGAAAGAGGAAAATGTAATGATTAGAGTAGTACAAAAGTGAATTTCCCCGGAAATATATATACACACATATTTCCACCCCAGAAAAGGATAAAGGAGAGAGAGAGCTGTCATGGTAACGAGCGGGAGATATCGAAGATCAGGATATCATATATGTATGAGCCTTGGAACATATTTAGTAAATGGCTTTACTAGCTTTTGTCTCGTGTAGTAGCCAAGCAAACTCTTCCCGTCAATGGCCCACTTAACCCTTATACAAGGTAAAAAAGAAAGATGGTGATTGTTGCTGTGATGTTGATGCACAAGGTACGTGGAGGTGAAGAAAATCTATGTTGCTCGGACTCTCCGAAAATATCGATGGGTGCGTATCGGATCCTCCAAAACGAGTATATTTTTGGAGGATCCGACACGGGTGCGACAGCTGTTTTGGAGAGTCCGCGCAACACAGAAGAAAACTGAAAAACCTTTCCTTTACTTGAACCATTGTCCCACGGTGTAGGATAATATTGGGTATGTTGTTATTGTTGTTGTTGTTACTTGAACCGTTGTATATGTGTGATTGTCTATTTGTCTTCAAATCTAATATGCAATGTTCTTCAGTAAGATATTGAACCTAAGCATTCTGTCAAGGGTACTGAAATGATTGATTTTTCTTTTACTAAGTTGGAAGTCGAGGGGCATATATATATATCAATAGGTTCACTCAATTCAAGAGTGGAGAATTATGCTTTGGTCTACAGAGTGAAAGTTGAAGCTGTAGTTGCTTCTTTGGTGTTTTAGGTGCTCATGTCACCCAGTTACCAGTTTGCAAGGCTCTCTCTATATCTTTCCTTGCTCTATTTTTCTCCTAATCACCTATATTTCGAAATTCTTCTAATTGGGGTTGTTCATTGGTCGGTTTGGTACGGTTTTGAAATATTTCGGTTCGATATTTCCAGTATTCGATTCCTTAAAATGCTATTCAGCATTCGGTTCGGTATGATCCAATTTTTGTCTTTTCGGTTTCAGTTTATTCAGTTCAGTAACTGTGGTTTGTATTCGGCTTGAATAAAGAATTATAACTTTTTTGTTTTTAAGGGGCGGGTCAATGGCAAAACCGAAAGAAACCATAAGAAATCTTCACCAAATATGTATCAGGGAAATGTTTGTCCATAAAGTTCGTTTCAGTGTATACTTTGAACTATGAAGGTCACTTCAAAGCACACAGATCACCACAATCCTCCATTTCTCAAATTTGATGCGGGGTAGACTCTAGTAATATCAAACAAGCAATACTAATATGTCCTGTAACTTATGACCTCTCCGCTATTTTCCTTTCAGCCAAAGGGAAACAAATGCACTGCTGCACTCAGTACAACCTACTGAAAATGTTAACTTGATTGATTAAAAACACACACACAAAAAAAAAGAAATTATGGCAACATTTATACAGTTACTTCACACTAGCAAGCTTCTCAAATTGTGCCTTTTATACTTATGTTATAATCCAATACCATATGTGGAGAGGCGAATCCAGGATTTAAATTTTATGGGTTCAATTTTTAAGATTTTTAATATTGAACCCATTATATATTTAAAGTTATGGGTTCAAATCTATTATTTTTACAACTTTAATGAATTTTTACAGATAAATTTCTACTCCACGTTGAAAGTTATGGGTTCAATTGAACCCGTAACTCTCACACTGCATCCGCCTCTGCATATGTGTACTGCATATGTAAGTATGTATTTCCGTATAGTGTATTTTATTTTTTTATTTTTTTTAAATAACGACTACGAAAATTCTACAACCTTAAACCAAATACTGTACCGAATACGGAAATAGAAACTAAACCTGCAATAAATACGCTGATGACAATCACAACCTCTTGGCATTTTCCAGCCATAAGAGACAATTCAGCAATGCCCAGAGCTAACCCTCCAGCAGAAAACGTTCCCAATGCCCTGTTAAATCCTTTACTGAGCGTCGCACCTTTACATTAACAAATTCTAAAATTAGCAATAAAAACATAACAAAGCTACAAACTTGAGGCATAAAAAACGAAAATTTTACATACCTATACTGAATTCAAAAACGACGACAACAGTGAGAATTGCCCAAATGGAGTGTTTACCAATATAAGGCAAGGGTTCTTTGAAGAAAATAAGGATCGAAACAAGAGCAAGAGCAAAACCCACTTTAGCAGAAAATATAATTTTCCTAGGATCACTTCTACCCATTTTAACTGCTTTTGCTGCAGCTTTTTTGACATCGTTACAAAACTCAGTAAGCCGATAGCGTAAACGTTCCAGAAAGTTCTCATTTCCTGTGAAAGATGCACCACCACCTACTCCCAATTCTGAATACCCTTTTCTGGGTAGTAATATTCTTTCTTTGTTTGTTTCAACAAAGCTTTGCTTCAACGAGCCAAGATATGCCATTTTCTGGTCTTGTTTTGGATCAATTGTTACAAAATTTGAGGAGAGATTTCCATGATTTTTATATTGGATGCTTTATAAGTATTGATTCTTTTTGGGGGAAAAAATTATTGGTGTGTGAGTTGTGACTTTTGATCTGAATTCAACTAAATTATTGAGATTCCAACTTCCAAGTGTGTGTGCAGACGTGTACTTGTCGTCAACTGGATCTCAAGATTGCAAGCTTTTGGTCTCTGATTTTTTACTTTTTTTGGAAAAAGAGTAGTATTTGTTTTTTTTCTCCTTTCTTATTTTAGACTTTTCTGTTTTCCTTTTTCACGGGAGATTTTCTATTGGGTTTTCACAAGAATGGTCCCTTATGGTTGGCGTAGGTTTAAGCCAAACTTTTAAAATTAACGTAAGGCGAAATGACCTCCTCATCAATTAAATTTATACCGAATTTTAAAGTTGTTATATAAATTTTTAACTTTTTCATTTTAGCATCTCAACTCAATCAGTTGATTATAAATAAACTCCTTCGTCAGAGTGTATAGCTCAATTGCCTGACAAAAAAAACACACATAAAGTACTAAGATCATTTATTATTTTACACGTGTCATCAGTGGATCCCATTTTTTTATAATTAATTTATTAAAATTTATTTCTTATTTTATTTCTTTCATTATTCCTTCGGCACCTTTTATCGCCACCATTGTGAGAAAGATCTCAGCCATCACTTGACAATATGCTCAATCAACAAACTTTCATAAAATTCATTCCATTTTCACTTCTAATCAAGCTTCAAATATGGGACACGGCGGGACAGGAGAAATTCCGATCAATTACGAGGGCATATTATAGAGACGCCGCAGGAGCTTTGCTTGTTTACGATGTGACTAAAAGGCACACTTTCGAGCGGCTGTCGAGTTGGCTTGAAGATATACAACAACAAGACAACACAACAGTAATAGTGATGGGGAACAAGTGTGACACCTGAGAAAATATTAGGGCTATTAGTGCAGAGGAAGGCGAGGAATTCGCGAAGAGTAATGGATGTTTGTTTATTGAAGCTTTTGCTAAAACGGTGGTGAATGTGGTGGCGGTGTTTGATAAGACGGTGGAGAGAATATGTGAGAAGATAGGATACGGGGATGTTGAGGTGGTGGATGAAGCTCTGGGAATTAATATTTAGAATTGGAAAGAACACAGGGGGTGAAGAGAATTTTGCGGGGATGAGGAAGTGAGTCTGATTTATTTTCTTTCTTTTTAATTTGTATTTTTTTCTGGTTTTAGATTTTTTAAATCAAAACTATTGTAGTCACGCACGTAATTTTTGTGACTTGCACACACCTTGTCCACACCATCTTTGTCGCTGCTACATGTGCATGGTCGACGGTCAAATAACTTTATTAGTTATCGGATACGTGAGTTTGAATGTTCAAATGAGAACAATGTAAGTTCGTGTATCGGTTTTAAAATCCGGTACAAGTTTAAGTGGCCACGAGACCATTTCGTCTTAACATAATTTAAAAGTAATTTTAAAAAAATTATTTTTGATAAGAAGTAATTTTATTTGGCACTTTTGAAAAATATTTTTGATCAATAATTACTGTTTGATCAAGCTTTTAAAAAATATTTCTAAATGTATTTTTTTAAAAGTGCCTTCGGAAAGAAGGTACTTTTTTCTGCTTCTCAAAAATTGTTTCTACTTCTATTCAAAAATTCTTTTTTTCTTCCGAAAGCTTGACCAAATACCTTAATTTTGAAAAGAAAAGAAAAAAGTCATTCGAAGCTCCTCTCCTTAGAGTCAAATGGCTTTCAGTTCCTCTGGCGCGCCCTAGCCAAGCGATCCTCGCCTACACAAGCAAGCACATTAGCTCCCTCATTTTCTCTCTTCTCCAGATATGCCTTTAATAAGTCCTCCACCTATTCTCGTGTGACGACATTTATGATTTGTGAAATTCAGGAATGAACAGTTGCAACAATTATGTTCAATTTCTTTTGACAGTCTTAGATAGTGGTGAAAATTTTTGGCCCAAAAATAAACTTTGGCGAAGTCAAAAATTTCGCGAAAAATGTTCAAAATTTAATATACACCTATAAAAAATAATTTTTGACTTATGTACACAATATAAGTTTCTATATACAAAGTATAATTTTTCGATGAAGGGTGTTCGGTTGACCACCCTTTAATGTATGTGGCTACGATACTGTTTTTTTTTTTTAATAATTAAAAGGTCAGAAATATTGTAATTCTGCGAAGATTTTCTACTACTCCCTCCGATCCACAATAAGTGCCCAATTTGCTTTTGGCACACCCATTAAGAAAATGCTAAATTCTAGACAAAAATAGTTAGTATTACTAAACTACTCTTCATTAAGCTAGCATTTGGCCATAGATTCCAAATTTGTTTTGAAAAATCTGATTTGGGTGAAGTTTGGTTTGGACATATTTTTTCAAAACATATTTCCCAAATTTATTTTGAAAAAATATGTATATTCTTAGTGTTTGTAAAGATTTTGGCCCAAAACTAGCTATTGAGCTGGTTTTGGGATTTGGAATTTTGCCAAAATATAGGCAAAATCTATGGCAAACATGAGTTTGAAAAATAAAATCCAAGTTTATTTTGGTAAAATCTATGGCCAAAAGGGTCCAAAATGTTGCACCATAATTATAGTAGTACTTACTTCTCTTCTCAAATGTGAGGAGAAAATCACTTATACGTACATAAGGGTAATTTTGAATAATAAATTGAATTTTTTCTTGATTATATAAATGGATACTTATTTTGGATCAAAATAAAAAAGCAAATTAATCACTTATTGTGGACCGAAGAGAGTAATATTTATCCATTTAACTTTTTATAATCTTCTCTTAATTATGTCACAATAAGTGTAGTTCCACGACTGAAATGTTAATGGCAATATTTGTCCCGTTGAGTTTAGACATTCTGTTGTCTCCTATTAATTATGTCAAAAAAGTTAGCGCCATAGAAGATTATACTTGAAAAGTAATACTCCCTACTGTTCACAATAAGTGGCCAATTTGCTTTTTCATTTTGGTTCAAAATAAGTGTTCAGTTATGTAATCAAGAAAGAATTCAATTTGTTTTTACAAAATAACCCCTATGTATATATCCCTAAAAAGTTTTCTTACTCCATACGTTAAATGTTTAATTAGGGGTAGTTTAGTCATAATAACTATTTTTGTATAGAATTTAGTATTTTCTTAATGGGTGTGCTAAAAGCAAACTGAACACTTATTGTGAACCGGAGGGAATATAAATCAGAAGTAAACGGATTTGAAATAACTTTTAATTAAACTAAACGAATAATAGTAAGCTTTTGTGAGTCAATAAGCAACCATCAGTAGGGATAAGTAATTAAGTATGGATTAATTATTAATTGAGTGATAATGAAGTTATTTATTTGAGAATAATATCTAAGTAAGTATCATATAATTGGTCAACTCTTCTAATTCCAATTCAAACCGACAGTTAGGGCGGTTGCTCTTACAAAGTTGCACGTCTTTTTCGGTTTCTCTATTTATCAATAACTTGAGGATATTCTTTAACCAAAGAAATACTATATGTAATTTTAATCGGAAAATATATTTGAACAAATCAAGAATGGCCCAAATGTCCAGAATAGGGGTATAATGGTAACTTCGCACGGCTTTTGAGGGCATAATGGATATTTGTGCATTTTTGTTTTCCATATATACCCTTTAGCAGATTTTTCGTTTTAACTTAAATTTTTCAACAATTCTCTCTCTCACTAATTTAATTGTCTTACCTTTCAGATGCATGCTTCATCATTTTTAATAAAGCACATATACACATACTATACTAATTAAACGAAATACACTAAAATATACATATACTATACCAATTAATCGAAATACACTAAAATATATAGATAATATATTAGAGGAAATACGTATAAAAATTAGAGGGAATACGTATAAAAATTAAACTACTGATATTTATGATTAAAGTGGTCACTTTCTAACCCTAAACACTTAATATATTTGGTCAAACCTAAAAAGCTTTTTCAGCCCCCATTTTTCTATATTTGTTTTCTCCTTCTTCATCTCTTATACTTCTTAGGGTTAGATTAAGGAATGGACCACGGGAAGAGGAATAATGCTTCGAAAGTTTATGTAGTGTTTCGTGGTAAGAGGCATGGATTGTACAACTCTTGGCATCAGTGTGCTCCTATGGTTATTGGTGTCAAGGACAGCATCTTCAAGGCCTTCAAAACTTATGATGAAGCTATAACAACTTTTATTGAGTTTAGAAATGGATCTCAAGCTGATAATATATCGGCATCGAAGGTATATATGGTATTTCGTGGTAAAAAGCCAGGATTATACAACTCTTGGTGTGAGTGTGTTCCTATGGTTATAGGTTTCAAAGGAAGCATCTTCAAGTCTTACAAATCTTATGATGAAGTAGTAGCAATATTTAATGAATTCCAAAAAGAAAACGTTTACAGTGAAGAACAATCTTCAAGTTCGTGTGTTGATGAAAGTGATGTTGGAGCAAGTGCTATGCCATCTGTGTTGTTAGCTGGAATGTTTGTAGGGATGAAGATTCAAAAAATGTTCAGTTTGATTGTTGATAAGAGTATTTTGTTCAACTTTTGATTATTGTTTAGTTTGGTTATTATCAGTTTGATTGTTTAGTTTGATGTGTTACTGGTTGCCGCATTCAATCTTTGTAGAATAGAATATTTAGGATGCCAAAGCCTTTGTCTTTTGTACTCCATGTTGGAATGAAATAAAATATGTCTCTTGAATTTAACAAAAAATAATATTTTGAACTGAACTGAATGTTTTAATTTGTCTATTTTGTTGGAACCTTGTAAGTGCCAAAGTATTATCATTTTGAACTTGTTTTAATCCGTACTACATTGATTCATAAGCACTCAACTATCTTCATAAGTTCAGTATGTGCTAAATTTTGCATTTTGAAGTACTAAACTATCTTCATATTTATTGACAATACATTTTCCTATTGTCCAATGTTGGTGTCATAATTTGAATGTGCTAATATTAATTTGAAGACAGTAGGACTGTTTTGTTAACTTGAATCAAACGATCATTATGCCTCACAGTTTTTTGAAGGGCTTTTTATACCTTGTGTTGTATCATCAAACTCTATTTTTGCTAATACAAGACCCCAGGTAATCTGGAAAAAGTTCATTAAAAAATATTAAAATAAAAAAAATTCAAAACATAATAATAATTTCATTCATTAATATTAGATTGCATGATAACATCACCAATACATAACGAGCAAAATAAAACATCACCATAGGGGTATACAACTTCATAGACTATTAGAAAAACAATACCATGATCAAAAAGACAACATGAGATAAAACTTCATAATCCATGGACTACTCAATATTCTGGTTCACGGAAAGAGACTTTGAGGTCTTGGAGGCGGATTCGGTATCACTAGTGATAACAATGATAGAATTGCTCTTAGCTCCATTCTGGACGGATGGTGTGGGCATATCGTCAAGCATAGTATAGAGTGAAGTTAGGGGATGCTCCTCCAACATCACACTTTTTAGGTAATCAATGCTTGAATCACGAACCACCCTCTCAATCATTTCATTAATCTCACGCTTCAGCTTGCTATAGTCACGCTTAAGATCTTGGTACAAAATGTAAGCACGTGATTTTTGCTTTACGGACAATCGCTCCAAAAGAAAATAAAAATAGTGACAAATGGTTTCGCTGTACAATTTTTCGATCTGTCCGTGACATGTGTTTGTGGGTCTGTCCATTTTGCATCTAGTCATTATCAAATAAAATAAAATAATATATATATATATATATATATATATATATATATATATATATATATATATATATATATATATATATATAAAGTATATGTGTCGTTAAAAGGAAATTCAAAAATATGAATATATGTGCGTCGTTCGTTCTAGGTTGTGATTTAACTTACTTAACTATTTTGTGATAATTATGTGGAAATGTCACAGTGTTGTTGATTTTAATTTCACTATTTTTATTATTATTAAAAGAAAAAAAAAAGAAAAAAAAGAAAAAAAAAGTAAAAGAGTGAGGGAAAACCGGTTTGGGCCCAAAAGAAATGAAATAAAACAGGCCCAAACCAGCACTCTGATCCAGTCCAAAACAGGCCTGCCCAAACACGGACTCAAACGACGCCGTATCGGCATCCCTACCAAAGCCGTTGATCTGATTCAAACGAACGGTCCAGATCAGGCTGTTCAACTCGCCTCAACGACGTCGTTTCAGGCAAGATGATCTAAGCCGTCCGTCCCAGCCGATCCAACGGTTCAGGACCTCTTTCAGCGACCCATGTTCAAACCCGACCCAAATAACCAGCCTGACCCAACCCCTCACTTAAACCAAACGACCCCGTTTAACTGCCAAACGACCCCGTCTCATTTCTCAGCATCAGATCCAAGCCGTTGAGATCATCTGATCTAACGGCTCAGATCCAATCCCATAGACCATATATAAACCTTCCCTTATACCCACGCCCCTATACCAACACCCCACCCCTTCGTCCCCAAGTCGAACCCGGACCTCCCATTAGAAACCCTAGCCGCCCTCATCTCCCTCGCCATTAAAGCCGGCGGCACGAACGCCGGTGACCACCTCCTGAACACCCTAAGACCCCCTCACTCTCCTGAACATGGATCTGTTACCCTCTTGCCTCGAATCACCTTCCCTCGTCTCGAATCTTCGTTTGAAGATTTGAGTCGAACCCGGACCTATGCCAAACCACCCCATCTTCATACCAGACATTCCCCTGACCTTCCTCGTGACCAAACCAAGCTTGGTTTGGTCCGAATCTACCCACAACTCCTAAAAATCCAGATCTGGAAATCCAGAACTTGAAACACATGCACCTGGGGAACCCGGCCAGTTTTGACATGGGTTTGAGGTCTAATAGACCTTAATCAAGGTGTTCTCATGTGAGAACACCCTGATTAAAGTTTGTTCGGCCTCAGAAGGTCGAAGTTGAATCAGATTTGGGTCTGTTTGATTTAAACATTTTGGTAAGTTTTCCTTTCTTTTGTTTTATTTCTAAATAAGTTGTCAGCATATCTCTTTGTGTTTGGTTGTTATTTTGTTATTTTTTTGGATTTCTTTCATCTCTGTAAAGACCTTTTATTTGGTCAATTGTTTTCTGTGTATGATTTGAATGTATTCTGTGATGAACATGTTCGATTAGATTAGTCGTCAAATGAATAAACTTATATAGGTTCCCAGTAATTGAACACAAAATTGTCTGATGCCCTTTAGGTCCCTGAACATATTGTTTATGTGAGCGACTGATTATTACCTGCTATAATTAGTATAGTCGACTCGATAAATGTCGTTGATTAGTTTCTATAACTAATGAATCAAACGAGCTAATAATGTCGCATGACTAATTGATACTTTGCCACTGATTGAAGGCCCCAGCATTGTTTGAAATAGTTTGTTTGCATTGAAAAATGACTGAAAGGTTCAGTCTAGGCAGTCCTGAATTTGAACTTTCATCAGTTCAAAAATGCCCTGATGCTGCAAAGGGTCAAGACAGTGATAACCAGGGTTTAACAGGGGTAGTCTGGGGTTTGAAAAGGACAAAAATGATTAGTTTAAATGAGCTGACAAGTAGGGTACTAATTTAGGATTAAACTAATACCCATGGGGAGCAAGACATAAGAGTATGGGGCTTAAAATGAATAAATAAAACGAGCCCATAACCCTTGATTAAACAAAGACCAGGCGTGGGGAACAAAGGGGCTGGTACCAAAGATGCTTAGAGATGGGCTTATAGGGTATGGGCATTCTGCCAATTGGCAGGGCAGGCAGCTCAGCTGTACTGGTTCATTTGGCCTATAAATAGGCCATTTGATAACTTAAACAGGGGTAGAGATTTTAGTCTGGAGAAAAGAGAAAAACAAAGTGAAAATTTTCAGAATACTTTGACTAAAACATTGCCCAAAACTGCACAAGGAACTAAGTTGGTTGAGCTGTTCTGGCCAAGTCAGTTATTCTAACTAGGGTCATCACTGTTCCGTTAAGAGAAGGCTGTGTGTTTTCTGCTGTGATTGTTACTATACTGAGTTTTCTGTGAGCTGTGGATTGAGTTTTAGCCTTCTTGATTGTTGGAACTGTACTGAGTACTTGCTGAGTTTTGTGATTATTGGATCTTCTGTTGCTGTTACATTTGGTATCTTGGGTTTTCGGTTGGTTCATTGTTCTTTTTCTGGGATTTGTCTGTCTGATGCTCAAGCACCTGTGGGCTACATAGTTGCTGTTGGTTGTGTTGCTGCGTTGTTGCTATCTGTTGTTGCTGTTGATTACTTGCTGCTGATACTCTCTCTCTTCCTCTTCTTATTGTGCAAATATCCAGGTACACGACTAATACTGTCAATGTAACTTGAAGTTGAGTATGAATGCAAAAGAGAAGAATTGAAGATTGTTTACTTTAAGCATAGGCTGTTGTATTGAATATCATGTAATGCATGATAGTTTACATTTGTTTGGATACTGAAGGCAACTTGCACGCATAGTAAATATCAATGTATGGGGATTGAATGTTAGTTGTATATGTAGGCTGAATATTCCTAATGCAGTAGGTTGTATCCCAGACTTAGGTTTAAATTGTGTAACATACTCTTTAATGTAGGCCAGGCATGTAAACTATCCACTGCTAGTATAGTTCTTTCCCCTTTTGCTAGTTTGTCACATATAAATTGATAAAGAACAAAGAATCGGTTCTAGGCCTCCACCCCAGGAAGGCCGAGCCCAGATCGAAAGTCAGCTAGGCCTGTATCGGAAAAACAGGGCCCAAGTCGGGCCATCTCGCATGAGCTGGATTTGGGCCCATAATTTGCGACTAGTTGGCCATAAATGCAGTCACATTTTATTATTCTGTAGTAGCACTTTAAATACGGTTTTATAATCAACTAAGGCTATTTACTGCTTTCAATTGATAGAGACAAACACGACGAGAAACATAGTTGCTATAGGATATCCCTTAAAAATAACAACGAGATGAGCCTCGATAAAAATAAACAAAACGCAGATACGGGGCCCTTGTTAAATGCATATTAGTGAAGCATTTAGTTTCCAGGACGGGTTGTTTAGCCAATCTCACAACCTCCCTAAAAATAACAATACGTTAGACTCTTAGGACGCGCCTTAATAAATCTTACCTTCCTAAACTCGGGTGCACATTTATGTGACCCAAATCCAAATCTCGACGGATTCGAAATGTGTTTCTAATCACGGGTACATTGATTGTGACGTGGTTCGAGATGCGTGTCCATGACGTTGCAAATTCATTTTTTGAAAAAAAATAATAAGAATGAGATGAGCCTCGCCAAATAAAATACAATTGCGGGGCCCTCAGTAAATATTTGCTTTAAAAATTATTTAGACTTCGGGATGGACCATTTAGTAAAATTCCACGGTCTTACCCAAAATAAATACGCTAGTCGCTTTAGGCGCGCCTTTAACAATTTAATTTCCTTAAACTCGGGTGCACATTGATGTGACCCAAATCCAAATCTCAACGGAGTCAAAGTGTGTCGACGACCGCGGGTACATTGATTGTAACGCGGTTCGAGATACATTTTCACAACGTTGCAATTCTTGATAAAAACAGTAAATGATAAAAGCGGTTAAAAGTTAAATTTTGCACATAAGTTCAGACTTGTATAAAATCAGATAATCAAGCCGAATATAACAGTTGAGCGACCGTGCTAGAACCACGGAACTCGGGAATGCCTAACACCTTCTCCCGGGTTAACAGAATTCCTTATCCGGATTTCTGGTACGCAGACTGTAATATGGAGTCATCATTTTCCTCGCTTCGGGATTAAAATTGGTGACTTGGGACACCCTAAATCTCCCAAGTGGCGACTCTGAAATAAATAAACAAATCCCGTTTCGATTGTCCTTTAATTGAAAAAACTCCCCTGTGCCCCCGCGGGCGCGGCAAAAGGAGGTGTGACAGCTCTGGCGACTCCGCTGGGGATTAGTGACCCAGAACCACTGGTTCAGGGTTAAGAATTCGAGCTTGAAATAATTGTTATTATTTGGCTTTATTTATTATCTGGTTTTTTACGTGTTTGAGCCTAATGTGCTAAATGCTGCTTTTACTGCTTTGATATTATTTGGACTGTATATATAAACTGTGCCGAAACCCCTCTCTTCTCTCTCTTGAGGAGTGCACGCTGGTCGTGGCTTCTTTCTGTTAGTGTCATATACCAAAATAGAACGAGGATTCGGAGGAGTTGCAAAACCGGATGGCCCTTTGGTTACCGGTACACAGCTCCCATCCTTGGCTCGAGTTGTCCGCTCGGGTAAGCCAGGTCTAGAACAAACACCTAGGTTTTACAGCTTAGCATAACATAACTTCATGCCGGATCCCTAGTAGGAACGCTTATTTGCATCATGTGCATTTGACTTAGGGGACTCAGCACAGGGGCTGGGTCCGTCTAGGACAGGCAACCTGAGAATAAAGACCATCCTGCTACATCCTGTTTGCTTTATGCATTTACTTGTTTCAAGGCTTGCATGCTGACCGGTTTCTGAATATCGGGAATGTTTGGAAAAGGAAGAGGAATAACGGTTAAGGGGTTACTTATTTCTTCTTGAAAAGTCACAAAAATGGTCAAAGCTCTGCCAGAATTTTGAAAAAAAATGTGTGTCTTATTAATTTGTTTTAAAAAGAAAAAAAGGAGTCTTTGATTCATTTTTAAGAGAAAAATAGGGTGTCCCCAAAATTCAAATTATGCCCGAACTACGTCAGTTTGATTCTCGCATGGTGCGGGATACGTAGGCACCCCCCATCGGGCTCAACTTGTTTTTCAAAATATAGGTACAATCCAACGAACGAAAGTTCTTAAGGTAACATCATGTGCTTTTTTGAAAAACAACCAAATTTCATTTTTTCTTTTAGAAGTGTGTCAATTTGGTATTTGAGTCTAATGAGTCTGGATCTTTGCTTAATCACCCCAATGCTCATGCAGAATGAGTATGAGTCCAAGTTTGCCGGTAACAGTTAGAAGCAAAATCCCCCTGGAAGTGCGATTATGGTGGGAGGATCTGGAAAGGTCAGAGCAAGACAAGGTCAAACTGCACCTGGGGGGTTTGGTTGATTTGTTGAAAGTCAGGCCTCGGTGCGACATCATAAAGGCTTTGGTTACATTCTGGGATCCGGCCCACAACGTGTTCCGTTTCTCAGATTTTGAACTCACCCCAACCTTAGAGGAAATGGCGGGTTACATGGACGTCACTGAAGGTTTGAGACACAAATACCTGATCGCTCCAAGGGCTGTGAATTCACACAAATTCATGGATCTGTTGAAGATAAGCAAAGGAGTCCCATACGCTGAACTGGATAAAGGTTTTTCTACCCTACAATTCATATACCAGAGGTACGGGAGCATAGGAGGATTCAATGAGCCAGAAAGTGGTGTTTGCAGCAGGGGAAATCTGGTAAAATGGAATGAGCATAGGCGGTTCGCTTTTATGGTGGCATTTTTGGGCCTTGTGGTGTTTCCCCGAAAAGATAGAAATATCGACCTAAAGGTGGCTGGAATCGTCAGAATCCTGATTACCAACGATAAAAGCATCCTTGCTCCCATGATAATGTCAGAAATATACCGAGCCCTCACGGCTTGTAAGGCTGGAGCAGACTTCTTCGAAGGGTGCAATTTGTTGTTACAGATGTGGATGATCGAACACTTGTGTCACCACCCTCAGTATATGCGCTACATGTCTACAAATGGGGGCTGCATCGAGGGTTATAGCCTAAGGGTTTCAGGTTTCCAATCACCGGGAGGGTTTGAAGAATGGATATCCTATCTCCGGATCATCACCGCAGACCAAGTAAACTGGACTTTGGGTTGGCTTTCTGTGGAAGAAATCATATACATGCCCGCCACTGGTCCTCACTTCCTCTTGATGGGACTCAGGGGTATTCAACCTTATGCCCCTTACAGGGTAATGAGACAGTTGGGAAGATGTCAAGTACTACACCCGGACGAAGATCTCAGCACTTATGCAGTCGAGGTCAGCAGTGACGGCCAATTTCCTGAAAAGACAGTTCGTTGCATATGGAGTGAATGCCAGTACTTAACGGCAAATACCCGGGTAAATGATGTGTCTAGAGGTGAAGTCTCGCCGACCTATCTCGCTTGGCAGAACAAGAAGAGCATCGTGAAACGACCAACCAAACGGCCTCACCTCCGAAGTTTTGTTGAGTCATCGCAAGAACAATGGGATTGGCTCGCAAAAGAGGAAGGTTACCTGGTTGAAATTAGGAAGTTGAAGCGACAAATTGAAAGGATGGTATTCGAAAACAACGTACAAGTCGCCCAAGAGCAGGCTGAAAAAGACAAGTTAGCCCAAGAAAACCAAACCCTGAGGGCCCGGCTTCGCCAAGCCAATAAGAATAACATCGACCGACAAAGGCGTTGCTCCGACGAAAGATTGATAGCCAGTTTGAGAAATCAGGTCATCCAGAGCCAGGTAAAATTAGACCTATCAGAGGCTTGCATAGCAAGGATGAAGGCCAAATGGGCAGAAGGTACAATGGCCCGGAGAAAGCGCCTACAGCAAGTCATGAG
Source organism: Nicotiana sylvestris (assembly GCF_000393655.2). Taxonomy (NCBI): domain Eukaryota; kingdom Viridiplantae; phylum Streptophyta; class Magnoliopsida; order Solanales; family Solanaceae; genus Nicotiana; species Nicotiana sylvestris. The sequence continues at coordinate 153,606,841 of NC_091059.1, forward strand.
GAATTATGAACTGAGCGTCAAAGCAGCAAAGGAAACAAATTCCGCTTTGCGAGAGCGGATCTTCAAGCAAACACAAGATGCCCAGGCCGACCGGAGACGCTATTACAATGCAATGACAAGGATGGAAAGGCAAATGGATATATTCCAGGATCAGCTCGCCGCCAATGCACAAACGCTAGGGTTAAAAAGCCGACAGATCAGGCAATTGTTCGCAGAAAGGGACAACATTCGGGCAAGAATTGACGAAGTCGGGCATTACATCTACCTAAAATGTTTGGCATGCGAGCAGACACCTCGGGAAAACCTCATTGCTTCCATCATGGGCTGCGTCCATCGGATTATGAACGAGTTGAAGGGCTTGCAAAGAGACCTTACACCTAGGGCCGCGAAAGGGCCGAAAGATGCCTCGTGGGTCCCTAAGTTGGAAAATTAGTTGTTGATCGAGTCCTGGTTGTTTTGTTTGTTGTTTCCCCAATGTTGTTTTCTTTTCCTCAAACCAAGTTTAAAACCCTGGAGTCTGTACTGTTGCTATTTTGTTTGAAGTAATGTGTAATAGCAAATTTTGATAATGAAATTAAGTGACTCCGGAAGAATTTCTATGTGTCTTTACTTTAAGGCAGAACTACGCCTGGTCTGATTCACGCGGGGACGTGATACGTAGGCAATCCCCATAAGATTCGACCGCTTTTAATAAATAAAGAAAAGAAAATGTAAATAAAATAAAACGCGGGGTTTCGCAGAATACTCTAAAAAGAGACGAATGAACAAACCGGGATGACGCATGTGGTTTGAAGCAAAGCATGTAGAAACGGTTAACTGCCTAGGTGCATTGCATCCTCTATGTGTTATGATCAAATCTGTTAAGCTCTAACACTAACAAAGTTTGTTGTTGTCTGATATCAGACAGTTAGTTGTTAAAGAATTCTGGCAACACATTCATACCAAACCAGATCCAAAGGACCGGTAGCAACAAGCATGACTACTTCAGAGAATAGTAATGAGGAAGAAAGGCCGATGAGCCAGTTGCTAAAAGAGGCAATGGAAAAGATTGAAAGGATGGGACTAGAGATGCATGCAATGCAGCTAGCCCTGGCCAAAACGCAAAAGAGCCCTGAGACACTGGGACACGTGCCGGAGTACCCTCACTCTGGCCCTTCCACAAGCCGCCCAAATCCCCTCTATCATCAAGAAAGAAGCCCTCATGATTCCCAAGCTCCACCACCCCATCAACCTCTCCCAACACCCAATATTCCCATTTTTGTGGGACCTGCATCAGCCCCTTTGCAGCGAACGACCAGTGAGCCATTGTTTCAGGCTCATGATACACAATACTATCCCCCTGAGCCTACATTCCATGCACCCGAACCACAGGCTTACAATCCCCATTTGGAAGTACCGGCAGAGGTTGAGAAGCCGGTTAAGGCCCCTGAACAGGATGAAGTGTTAAGAAAGTTCAAAAGCCTGGAGCAGTCCTTCAGGAACTTGCACGGGTTGGGCAATCAAGTCAGCGTGGCATACAAAGATCTGTGCCCTTTCCCAGATGTCCAACTCCCGGCTGGGTTCAAGATGCCCAAGTTTGATTTATATGAAGGGCACGGTGATCCCATGGCACATTTGCGGGGATTCTGTAGCAAAATGAGAGGGGCAGGAGGCAAGGATGAGCTGTTGATAGCTTATTTCGGCCAAAGTCTGAGCGGATCTGCACTGGAATGGTATACCAGGCAGGATTTCAGCAGGTGGTACACGTGGGATGACCTGGCGCAGGCTTTTGCAGGTCATTTCCAATACAATCTGGAGATAGTCCCTGACCGTCTCACGTTATTGAGAACTGGGAAGAAACCCGGGGAAAGTTTTCGCGAGTTCGGGTTCCGCTGGAGAGAACAAGCAGCTAGGGTCGATCCTCCCATGAGAGAGGGAGAGATGGTAGACTACTTTTTGCAGACATTGGATCCAACCTACTTTGGTCACTTGGTGACAACGGTTGGAAAATCTTTCAACGAGGTGGTCAAAATAGGGGTCATGATAGAAGAAGGTTTGAGGTCGGACAAGATCTTAAACTATTCGGCACTTAAGGCCACAACCCAGGCTATTCAAAGCGGCACGGGAGGTGCGCTAAGAAGAAAGAAAGAAGAGGTTGCCACGATCGAGGCAGGCAGTTGGCCCAGGGCTGGCAGGCCACACTACAACCAACCCAGGCCTCACAGGTCAAACTATCCATACAACCCACCACAAAATTTCTATCCACCTCGAGAACCACATTGTTCCGTACACCAAGCCCAGGTATACACTCAGCCTCCGGTTCGCCCACAATGGCGCGCACCGGCTCCCCAGAACATATATGCACCACCACAAAACACTTACCCTCCACCAAGGGCATATAGAAATCCTTCAGGGGCAGGTTTCCGGGGAAATCCAGATGCCAGAAATGACAGGTTGCGGAAGCAAAGAACCTTCACCGAACTGGGAGAAACCTACACCGCTGTGTTCCACAAGCTGCGGCAATTGGGTTTGGTTAGTCCCGTCCATACTCGGGAACCAAATCCCCCGCCGCAGAATTTGGATCGTTCAATCAGTTGTGAATACTGTTCAGGGATGCTCGGGCACGATACCGAGAAGTGTTGGAAGTTAAGGCATGCCATACAGGATCTTATTGACACCAATAAGATCGAGGTCCAGACACCGGAGGCTCCTAACATCAACCAAAACCCACTGCCAACGCACCACGAAACTCACATGATTGAGTTGGTGTGTGAGGGAGGAGAATTAAGAAAACCCTCACAAACAGTGATGATGATCCAAGCTGCCCCAAAAGAAGTCTTAACCGGTGGAGGAACAAAGGTACAGTCGCAGGGAGAAGGCGTCAAGCCGGTAGTAATATGGGGGAAGAACCCGTCCGTCATAACAAGCAAACCCGAGCCAAGCAAATTGGTAATACCAGGGATCCTGCCCACACCGGCAGTCATGTTGAAAGGGGTATGTAGAGAACGGGTGACCATAAAGCCGGTGGTCCAACTGCCTATGCTTGACAGCAGGGCTGTGCCCTGGAAATATGAAAAAGCAGTGGTGACGTACCAAGGAAAACAGGTGGAAGAAGTCAGTTGTGAAGCGCAAGGGCTGACTCGATCAGGTCGATGTTTTGCTCCGGCGGAGTTAAGAAAAACCAACCCAGTGGCAACCAAGAAGCCAGTGTCAGAAGAAGAGGCTGAAGACTTCCTGAGGAAGATGAAAGTACAAGACTATTCTGTGGTTGAGCAGCTGAGAAAAACACCTGCCCAGATCTCACTATTGTCATTACTCCTCCATTCCGAGGAACATCGTCGGGCCCTGTTAAAGATATTGAACGAGGCCCATGTACCCAGTGAGATTTCTGTAAACCACCTGGAAACCATTGCTAGCAAGATTTTCGAGGTGAACAGAGTGACATTCTCAGATGATGACCTGCCGGTGGAAGGTACGGAGCATAACAAAGCTCTATACCTAGCTGTCAAATGTGAAGACTCGGTGGTAACCCGAGTATTGGTGGATAACGGCTCAAGCGCCAATATTTGTCCATTATCCACCCTGGACCAGTTAAAGATTGACCGTGGAAGAATCCGGGAGAATAGCATCTGTGTCCGAGGGTTTGACGGAAACGGAACAGCCACTGTGGGGGATGTTGTACTTGAACTAACCATTGGCCCGGTCCTGTTTACCATGGAATTCCAGGTATTGGACGCCACGGTATCTTACAACTTGCTGTTAGGACGACCCTGGATTCACGCAGCTAAAGCGGTGCCTTCCACCCTACATCAGACAGTGAAGTTCGAGTGGGAAAGACAAGAGGTCGTGTTGCACGGCGAGGATACAACATGCACCATGGGCGGAACCATTGTGCCTTTCATAGAGACCACTGATGACAAGGGTCCTTGGGTCTACCAGATTCTCGATACAGGGTCGGCCAACAAAATCTCTGAAGGAGAAATCATCCCGCACCCTAGGGTAGCTGCCGCAACAGTCATGATGGTATCGGAGATGCTGGGTAACGGATTTGTGCCGGGAAAAGGCCTGGGAGTTGAACTTCAAGGGATAGTCCAACCTGTTTCCCTTCCTAAGAATCTGGAAACCTTCGGGTTGGGGTTCAAACCAACCGCAGCAGACAGGAAGGAGGCGCGAAGAATGAAGAAGAGGGTCTGGTTTCTGCCTAAACCAGTGCCACGCCTCTCAAGGTCTTTTGTTAAAGCAAGTGCCAAGGGGTCAGCGATCCCAAAGGTTCGAGGACCTTTGATCGGTATAAATGAAGACCTCAATCAGAGTTTTGAGAGGCTATTTGCGGATGTCAGTATGGTGGAAGCTGGAGAAGGTTCCAGCAGAGCAGAGATACAATTTGTGGGGCCTGAGGCCAAGACCAACAATTGGACGGTTACTCCTCTTCCTGTCCGAGGGGAGTCTTGGTAGTAGGCTTTGATTAATGTTTTGTTTGTTTGTTTGTTTGATCGGATTATTCAAGGGTGTAATCCCAATTTTACTTTCGTTTTGTAAAAGTGTGAACCCTTTTTATCCTGCAAATTTAATAAAGTTCTTTTCTTTTGTCCCATTTTAATTTCTTGTTTTGTTCTTTTTCTTTCTGAACAGTTCTCTTTTTACTGGTCCTAATGACATGGCATGCACAGCGGATCTTCGACCTAGTCTAATAAATCAATCTGAATCTGACTCAATGATGCAAGAGGTCGTTTGTGATAATGAATCCGAATGTGATGAAGGGGAAGCCTTCGAAAGAAATAAACCGAGAACTGTGTCAATTTGAAGAGAAACCCAAGCCTAACCTAAATGACACTGAGGCTGTGAACCTAGGAGACGCTGATAACATCCAAGAGACCAAAATTAGCATCCACATTGAGCCGAATGTCAAAGCAGAATTGATCGAAACTCTCAGGGAATTCAAAGATGTTTTTGCATGGTCATATGATGATATGCCTGGATTGAGCACCGATTTAGTGGTTCACAAATTGCCCACTGACCCGGCATACCCTCCGGTCAAGCAAAAACTAAGGAAATTTAAAACAGAAATGAGTGTAAAGATCAAAGAAGAAGTGATTAAGCAGTTGCAATCGAAGGTCATTCGGGTCACTCGGTATCCCGAGTGGCTGGCCAATGTGGTACCAGTCCCAAAGAAGGATGGAAAAATCAGGGTGTGCGTCGACTACCGCAACCTCAACAAAGCAAGTCCCAAGGACAATTTCCCGTTACCCAACATTCATATCCTGATCGATAATTGCGCTGGGCGCGAGATCGGATCCTTTGTGGATTGCTATGCGGGTTATCATCAGATCCTAATGGACGAAGAGGATGCTGAGAAGACAGCGTTTATTACGCCATGGGGAACCTACTGCTATCGGGTAATGCCGTTCGGGTTAAAGAACGCCGGGGCAACGTACATGCGAGCAATGACTGCTGTGTTTCATGACATGATACACAAAGAAATAGAGGTGTACGTCGATGATGTGATCATCAAATCTTGGCGTCAGGAGGACCATGTGGCAGACCTAAGGAGATTTTTCCAAAGACTCCGGAGGTATGATATCAAGCTTAACCCGGCCAAATGCGCATTCGGGGTTCCATCAGGAAAGTTGCTAGGATTCATCGTCAGTCGACGGGGGATTGAGTTAGACCCATCCAAAATTGAATCCATCCGAGACTTGCCACCGCCAAGGAACAAAACAGAGGTAATGAGTTTGCTGGGTAGACTCAATTACATCAGCAGGTTCATCGCTCAGCTCACAGCAACTTGTGAGCCCATATTTCGGCTGCTGAGAAAGGATGCTGCAGTAGGTTGGACGGCAGAGTGTCAGGAGGCTTTCGACCAAATCAAAGGGTATCTGTCTAATCCACCCGTATTGGTCCCGCCTAAGCCCGGGAAACCCCTAATCCTTTACCTGACGGTCTTGGAAAATTCATTTGGTTGTGTACTGGGGCAACATGATGACACAGGGAGGAAGGAGCAGGCCATCTACTATCTTAGCAAGAAATTCACAGTGCATGAGGTCAAGTACACTCAACTCGAGAAAACATGCTGCGCCCTAACTTGGGTAGCTCAGAAGTTGAAACACACTACCTGTCTTCATATACTACTTATCTCATATCCCGCTTGGACCCATTGAAGTATATCTTTCAGAAACCTATGCCCACGGGAAGGTTGGCAAAATGGCAAATTCTGCTCACCGAGTTTGATATCGTCTATGTGACGAGGACAGCCATGAAAGCCCAGGCACTGGCAGACCATTTGGCCGAGAATCCCGTTGATGAAAAATACGAGCCCTTAAGAACGTATTTTCCTGACGAAGAGGTGATGCATACAAATGAGTTGGAATTACCCGAGGAACCGGGTTGGAAGCTTTTCTTTGATGGAGCGGCAAATGCAAAAGGGGTGGGAATAGGGGCAGTACTCATCTCTGAAACAGGACGGCATTATCCTGTTACGGCCCAACTGCGCTTCTATTGCACTAACAATATGGCCGAATATGAGGCTTGCATTCTGGGTCTGCGCTTGGCTGCTGACATGGATGTCCAAGACGTCTTGGTCTTGGGAGACTCGGACCTCTTGGTACATCAAATTCAGGGTGAATGGGAAACACGAGATCTAAAGCTCATACCATACCGACAATGCTTGCATGATCTGAGCAAGCAATTTCGATCGGTAAAGTTCAAACACATCCCGAGAGTTCACAATGAGGTTGCGGATGCCTTAGCCACCTTAGCATCAATGCTGCACCACCCTGACAAAATGTATGTTGATCCTCTACACATCCAGGTCCGTGATCAGCACGCCTACTGCAATGCCATAGAAGAAGAAGCAGATGGCGAACCCTGGTTTCATGATATCAAGGAATACCTCAGGATGGGGATATATCCAGAACATGCCTCTGGAGACCAAAAAAGAGCCCTCCGGCGGTTGTCGAATGGTTTCTTCCTCAGTGGGGGAATATTGTACAAAAGAACCCCGGATCTGGGATTGTTGAGATGCATAGATGCCAGGCAGGCAACAACGGTTATGGCAGAAGTACATGCTGGAGTTTGCGGACCGCACATGAGCGGATATGTATTGGCAAGAAAGATCCTTCGAACAGGTTGTTATTGGCTCACCATGGAACACGACTGTATCACTTTTGTGAGGAAATGCCATCAGTGCCAGATACATGGAGATTTGATTCATTCTCCACCAACAGAGTTACATACGATGTCAGCACCCTGGCCGTTTGTGGCATGGGGCATGGATGTCATTGGGCCCATCGAGCCAGCAGCGTCCAACGGTCATAGGTTCATCCTAGTGACCATTGATTACTTCACCAAATGGGTTGAGGCTAAAACCTTCAAGTCGGTAACCAAGAAGGCAGTGGTGGACTTTGTTCACTCCCATATCATCTGCAGATTTGGGATCCCAAAAGTGATCATCACGGATAACGGTGCGAATCTCAATAGCAGCCTGATGAAAGAGGTATGCCAACAATTCAAGATTACACACCGCAATTCCACCCCATATCGTCCTAAGGCAAATGGAGCAGTCGAAGCAGCCAATAAGAATATCAAGAAGATACTGCGAAAAATGGTGGAAGGGTCCAGACAGTGGCACGAGAAATTGCCCTTTGCTTTGTTGGGTTACCGCACTACCGTCCGGACTTCCATAGGCACAACTCCTTATTTGTTGGTGTATGGAACTGAGGCCGTGATACCAGCGGAGGTCGAAATTCCGTCCCTCCGAATTGTCGCTGAAGCCGGGATTGATGATGATGAATGGGTAAAAGCTCGATTGGAACAGTTGAGCCTGATAGATGAGAAAAGATTGGCAGCAGTGTGCCATGGTCAACTGTATCAGAAGAGAATGGCAAGAGCATATAACAAGAAGGTGCGCCCCAGGAAGTTTGAGGTAGGGCAGCAGGTGTTAAAGAAGATCCTCCCACATCAGGTCGAGGCAAAAGGCAAATTCGCCCCAAATTGGCAAGGGCCTTATATCGTGACCAGAATATTGTCCAACGGTGCTTTGTGTTTGACAGATGTCGAAGGTAGATGTGTCGACATGGCTATCAATTCAGATGCAGTCAAGAGATATTATGCGTAATTTCTTTAAATTATGGCAATTTTGGTTTATTTGTTTGTATTTGGCATTTATTGGATAATGAGATGACGGAGGCAATTCTTTCTTCTATCCAAACACTATTAACCTTCGCTTCCCCCTTTGAGCCTTGAGCAAATTCTTTCAACACCCCTCTTTTGGAATCACTAATTGGAAAGATACGAAAAAAGGGAAAAGAAACGAAAGGAAAAGAAAAGAAAGAGAAAAAGAAAAGGAAAAGAAAATGAAAAGAAAAATCAAGGAATATAAAACTGTGGGAACTACGTTTGACCTGATTCCTCAAAGAGGATACATAGGCGCCTCACGGCTCGGTCATAGTATGCATCATAATAAATATAGGATGCATAATGTACATAGTGTGCATAATAGACACATCGTGCGTAACGCACGTAGCACAACATAAGAGTAAAAAATAAATAAATTCCCCAAGCAAGAAAACTGGGGCAGAAGTTATGTTTTAAAAAATTCCAACAAAGGTTTGATTCCAAAAGTTGTAGCACATCACCCATCAAATTATTTTCATTTTTTCATAGCCTTTCTTTAACTCCACGCCAAGAACCAACATCAACATCCAAAAGACCTCCCGATCAATGTTCGAGAGATGCCAAATCCGGCAAATAAGGCCAAGAGTAATACACTGATCCCCAGCAAAGAAGAGGATCGTAAGACTGGGGATGAACTGATAGCCAAAGGAGTCTCCAGAAGAGAGGGTCGTATCTACAACGCCCCGATTCCTCGAAAGAAATAAAATGAGAGAGTCTCATCGGTGAAAACCTTCGCAGGCACCGAGAGGCGATGTAAGATGAGGGATATGAAATGAGAGAGTCTTATTGGTGAAAACCTTCACAGGCACCATAAGGCGCCGGGAGATGAGAGAAAAGAGAGAGTCTCATTAGTGAAAACCCCTCGAAGGGCACTATGAGGCGACAAGACGAATCAACAAAGCTACCACATTCGAAACGAAGTGAACACTCCTTTATCATCCCCAGCAAGTCAAACCATCGAGCAAATCAATCGATACAAATAGACTGGGTCGGAATCTATGGTGCACGCCATGATCACGGGGACCAGTTTTGTCCTCCAGATAAGTTCTGTGGATTGTCTCCTCCCACAAAATATTGGTTCAGAAAGTTTTTCTCTTTTCCATATCTTTATTTCTTTTCCTAAAAAAGTGTCTTTAAAGGATTTTTCAAAGCTTACTACCAGGAACCAAAGGGTAATTCATCCAGTGCAGGATAATACAAACAGTCTTAAAGGCCGGTCCCGGGCAATGCAGTGATTGTGCCCGGAAATTTTGGAAGAAGTAAGCTCCAAAAGGGAGTGGTTTCAGGAGTTAGAAGCAGACTCCCACATCATGTGTTTAAAGAGAAAGAAGAAAAGGGGATAAATTGAAAACCAATCCCCAGCCGGCTAGAGACCCCCAACAGGCAACTTTGCCCGCCAACCAATTATGGGGACAAAGAGCAAGAAAAGAGGAAGAGAGAAAATTGCTCGCCAGAAAGGCACCCTCTACCACCACGATTAAAACTGACTAAATCCTTTTGTCTGTTGCAGGAGATCAAAGAATTGATGACGGCAGCAAGATGCAACGCCATGGAAGTCACCAAAAACCGGGGCAGAAAATTTTCTGCCGATTGTCGAAAATTTTCTGGAAGAATGGGAAAGCAATTTCAATACTTTTAAGTTCTAGGTCGCCCACCAGTATAATGCGGGAATACTTTTAAGTTCTAGGTCGCCCACCAGTATAATGCGGGAATACTTTTAAGTTCTAGGTCGCCCACCAGTATAATGCGGGAATACTTTTAAGTTCTAGGTCGCCCACCAGTATAATGCGGGAATACTTTTAAGTTCTAGGTCGCCCACCAGTATAATGCGGGAATACTTTTAAGTTCTAGGTCGCCCACCAGTATAATGCGGGAATACTTTTAAGTTCTAGGTCGCCCACCAGTATAATGCGGGAATACTTTTAAGTTCTAGGTCGCCCACCAGTATAATGCGGGAATACTTTTAAGTTCTAGGTCGCCCACCAGTATAATGCGGGAATACTTTTAAGTTCTAGGTCGCCCACCAGTATAATGCGGGAATACTTTTAAGTTCTAGGTCGCCCACCAGGTATAATGCGGGAATACTTTTAAGTTCTAGGTCGCCCACCAGTATAATGCGGGAATACTTTTAAGTTCTAGGTCGCCCACCAGTATAATGCGGGAATACTTTTAAGTTCTAGGTCGCCCACCAGTATAATGCGGGAATACTTTTAAGTTCTAGGTCGCCCACCAGTATAATGCGGGAATACTTTTAAGTTCTAGGTCGCCCACCAGTATAATGCGGGAATACTTTTAAGTTCTAGGTCGCCCACCAGTATAATGCGGGAATACTTTTAAGTTCTAGGTCGCCCACCAGTATAATGCGGGAATACTTTTAAGTTCTAGGTCGCCCACCAGTATAATGCGGGAATACTTTTAAGTTCTAGGTCGCCCACCAGTATAATGCGGGAATACTTTTAAGTTCTAGGTCGCCCACCAGTATAATGCGGGAATACTTTTAAGTTCTAGGTCGCCCACCAGTATAATGCGGGAATACTTTTAAGTTCTAGGTCGCCCACCAGTATAATGCGGGAATACTTTTAAGTTCTAGGTCGCCCACCAGTATAATGCGGGAATACTTTTAAGTTCTAGGTCGCCCACCAGTATAATGCGGGAATACTTTTAAGTTCTAGGTCGCCCACCAGTATAATGCGGGAATACTTTTAAGTTCTAGGTCGCCCACCAGTATAATGCGGGAATACATTTAAGTTCTAGGTCGCCCACCAGTATAATGCGGGAATACTTTTAAGTTCTAGGTCGCCCACCAGTATAATGCGGGAATACATTTTTAAGTTCTAGGTCGCCCACCAGTATAATGCGGGAATACTTTTCAGCTCTAGATTTTGGAATCAGTCACCCCACCTGAAGACGGAAGGGTACAACAGAGATCCCCAAACGGGAAACAATGAAATCCCCAGCACCAAGAAGCAGACAACTGCAGAGGCAAGCGCGCAATTCAAAAGGAAAAAGGAACGCATCTCAAAAGAAGCAGTTTGGGAGCGTTGTGGCATGCCCAGTATGACGGTTGATGAAGAAACATACCACTGAAGAAACCATTGGAAAATTTAAAGAAGAAAGTCGTGTCCCCAGCGGATCAAGCAAAGTGATGAAACTGGCATTCAAACGTCAGCAAAGGACCAGCATCATCTCCCAAAGTCACAAGATAAAGGCATCGGAGGAAAGTGGTAGCCGACAAGAAAGCAAGGCAACAAGAACAAGTTGAAGATGGATGAGATTTCAGGATCCTCAGTTTAGCTTAGCTTCTTGTTTTCCTTTGAGCAATGTAATAGGGAGATCGGTTGAGCAGTAGCATCCTACATCAGCATACAACAGCGCACAACAACAACAACAAGCACTACAGTCACACGGTAGTCCCAGCTACCAAATTTCCCGAACTACATTGACCTGATTCCTGTTCAGCCCAGGATATGTAGGAAACCTCTGAAGCAAAGGTTCGGTCAAATCTTTTTCAAAAAATGCTTCACACGGAGTATTCGGACGGGCAAAAATCGCTCGCTTTATCTTTGCGCGAAAACCCTTCGTGTCTTCGGGCAAAGAGGGGCAGCTGTAAGCACGTGATTTTTGCTTTACGGACAATCGCTCCAAAAGAAAATAAAAATAGTGACAAATGGTTTCGCTGTACAATTTTTCGATCTGTCCGTGACATGTGTTTGTGGGTCTGTCCATTTTGCATCTAGTCATTATCAAATAAAATATATATATATATATATATATATATATATATATATATATATATATAAAGTATATGTGTCGTTAAAAGAAAATTCAAAAATATGAATATATGTGCGTCGTTCGTTCTAGGTTGTGATTTAACTTACTTAACTATTTTGTGATAATTATGTGGAAATGTCACAGTGTTGTTGATTTTAATTTCACTATTTTTATTATTATTAAAAGAAAAAAAAGAGAAAAAAAAAAGAAAAGTAAAAGAGTGAGGGAAAACCGGTTTGGGCCCAAAAGAAATGAAATAAAACAGGCCCAAACCAGCACTCTGATCCAGTCCAAAACAGGCCTGCCCAAACACGGACTCAAACGACGCCGTATCGGCATCCCTACCAAAGCCGTTGATCTGATTCAAACGAACGGTCCAGATCAGGCTGTTCAACTCGCCTCAACGACGTCGTTTCAGGCAAGATGATCTAAGCCGTCCGTCCCAGCCGATCCAACGGTTCAGGACCTCTTTCAGCGACCCATGTTCAAACCCGACCCAAATAACCAGCCTGACCCAACCCCTCACTTAAACCAAACGACCCCGTTTAACTGCCAAACGACCCCGTCTCATTTCTCAGCATCAGATCCAAGCCGTTGAGATCATCTGATCTAACGGCTCAGATCCAATCCCATAGACCATATATAAACCTTCCCTTATACCCACGCCCCCTATACCAACACCCCACCCCTTCGTCCCCAAGTCGAACCCGGACCTCCCATTAGAAACCCTAGCCGCCCTCATCTCCCTCGCCATTAAAGCCGGCGGCACGAACGCCGGTGACCACCTCCTGAACACCCTAAGACCCCCTCACTCTCCTGAACATGGATCTGTTACCCTCTTGCCTCGAATCACCTTCCCTCGTCTCGAATCTTCGTTTGAAGATTTGAGTCGAACCCGGACCTATGCCAAACCACCCCATCTTCATACCAGACATTCCCCTGACCTTCCTCGTGACCAAACCAAGCTTGGTTTGGTCCGAATCTACCCACAACTCCTAAAAATCCAGATCTGGAAATCCAGAACTTGAAACACATGCACCTGGGGAACCCGGCCAGTTTTGACATGGGTTTGAGGTCTAATAGACCTTAATCAAGGTGTTCTCATGTGAGAACACCCTGATTAAAGTTTGTTCGGCCTCAGAAGGTCGAAGTTGAATCAGATTTGGGTCTGTTTGATTTAAACATTTTGGTAAGTTTTCCTTTCTTTTGTTTTATTTCTAAATAAGTTGTCAGCATATCTCTTTGTGTTTGGTTGTTATTTTGTTATTTTTTTGGATTTCTTTCATCTCTGTAAAGACCTTTTATTTGGTCAATTGTTTTCTGTGTATGATTTGAATGTATTCTGTGATGAACATGTTCGATTAGATTAGTCGTCAAATGAATAAACTTATATAGGTTCCCAGTAATTGAACACAAAATTGTCTGATGCCCTTTAGGTCCCTGAACATATTGTTTATGTGAGCGACTGATTATTACCTGCTATAATTAGTATAGTCGACTCGATAAATGTCGTTGATTAGTTTCTATAACTAATGAATCAAACGAGCTAATAATGTCGCATGACTAATTGATACTTTGCCACTGATTGAAGGCCCCAGCATTGTTTGAAATAGTTTGTTTGCATTGAAAAATGACTGAAAGGTTCAGTCTAGGCAGTCCTGAATTTGAACTTTCATCAGTTCAAAAATGCCCTGATGCTGCAAAGGGTCAAGACAGTGATAACCAGGGTTTAACAGGGGTAGTCTGGGGTTTGAAAAGGACAAAAATGATTAGTTTAAATGAGCTGACAAGTAGGGTACTAATTTAGGATTAAACTAATACCCATGGGGAGCAAGACATAAGAGTATGGGGCTTAAAATGAATAAATAAAACGAGCCCATAACCCTTGATTAAACAAAGACCAGGCGTGGGGAACAAAGGGGCTGGTACCAAAGATGCTTAGAGATGGGCTTATAGGGTATGGGCATTCTGCCAATTGGCAGGGCAGGCAGCTCAGCTGTACTGGTTCATTTGGCCTATAAATAGGCCATTTGATAACTTAAACAGGGGTAGAGATTTTAGTCTGGAGAAAAGAGAAAAACAAAGTGAAAATTTTCAGAATACTTTGACTAAAACATTGCCCAAAACTGCACAAGGAACTAAGTTGGTTGAGCTGTTCTGGCCAAGTCAGTTATTCTAACTAGGGTCATCACTGTTCCGTTAAGAGAAGGCTGTGTGTTTTCTGCTGTGATTGTTACTATACTGAGTTTTCTGTGAGCTGTGGATTGAGTTTTAGCCTTCTTGATTGTTGGAACTGTACTGAGTACTTGCTGAGTTTTGTGATTATTGGATCTTCTGTTGCTGTTACATTTGGTATCTTGGGTTTTCGGTTGGTTCATTGTTCTTTTTCTGGGATTTGTCTGTCTGATGCTCAAGCACCTGTGGGCTACATAGTTGCTGTTGGTTGTGTTGCTGCGTTGTTGCTATCTGTTGTTGCTGTTGATTACTTGCTGCTGATACTCTCTCTCTTCCTCTTCTTATTGTGCAAATATCCAGGTACACGACTAATACTGTCAATGTAACTTGAAGTTGAGTATGAATGCAAAAGAGAAGAATTGAAGATTGTTTACTTTAAGCATAGGCTGTTGTATTGAATATCATGTAATGCATGATAGTTTACATTTGTTTGGATACTGAAGGCAACTTGCACGCATAGTAAATATCAATGTATGGGGATTGAATGTTAGTTGTATATGTAGGCTGAATATTCCTAATGCAGTAGGTTGTATCCCAGAACTTAGGTTTAAATTGTGTAACATACTCTTTAATGTAGGCCAGGCATGTAAACTATCCACTGCTAGTATAGTTCTTTCCCCTTTTGCTAGTTTGTCACATATAAATTGATAAAGAACAAAGAATCGGTTCTAGGCCTCCACCCCAGGAAGGCCGAGCCCAGATCGAAAGTCAGCTAGGCCTGTATCGGAAAAACAGGGCCCAAGTCGGGCCATCTCGCATGAGCTGGATTTGGGCCCATAATTTGCGACTAGTTGGCCATAAATGCAGTCACATTTTATTATTCTGTAGTAGCACTTTAAATACGGTTTTATAATCAACTAAGGCTATTTACTGCTTTCAATTGATAGAGACAAACACGACGAGAAACATAGTTGCTATAGGATATCCCTTAAAAATAACAACGAGATGAGCCTCGATAAAAATAAACAAAACGCAGATACGGGGCCCTTGTTAAATGCATATTAGTGAAGCATTTAGTTTCCAGGACGGGTTGTTTAGCCAATCTCACAACCTCCCTAAAAATAACAATACGTTAGACTCTTAGGACGCGCCTTAATAAATCTTACCTTCCTAAACTCGGGTGCACATTTATGTGACCCAAATCCAAATCTCGACGAATCCGAAATGTGTTTCTAATCACGGGTACATTGATTGTAACGTGGTTCGAGATGCGTGTCCATGACGTTGCAAATTCATTTTTTGAAAAAAATAATAAGAATGAGATGAGCCTCGCCAAATAAAATACAATTGCGGGGCCCTCAGTAAATATTTGCTTTAAAAATTATTTAGACTTCGGGATGGACCATTTAGTAAAATTCCACGGTCTTACCCAAAATAAATACGCTAGTCGCTTTAGGCGCGCCTTTAACAATTTAATTTCCTTAAACTCGGGTGCACATTGATGTGACCCAAATCCAAATCTCAACGGAGTCAAAGTGTGTCGACGACCGCGGGTACATTGATTGTAACGCGGTTCGAGATACATTTTCACAACGTTGCAATTCTTGATAAAAACAGTAAATGATAAAAGCGGTTAAAAGTTAAATTTTGCACATAAGTTCAGACTTGTATAAAATCAGATAATCAAGCCGAATATAACAGTTGAGCGACCGTGCTAGAACCACGGAACTCGGGAATGCCTAACACCTTCTCCCGGGTTAACAGAATTCCTTATCCGGATTTCTGGTACGCAGACTGTAATATGGAGTCATCATTTTCCTCGCTTCGGGATTAAAATTGGTGACTTGGGACACCCTAAATCTCCCAAGTGGCGACTCTGAAATAAATAAACAAATCCCATTTCGATTGTCCTTTAATTGGAAAAAACTCCCCTGTGCCCCCGCGGGCGCGGCAAAAGGAGGTGTGACACAAAATATTATGACTAACCGGTGAGCCATGGAGCGGTTGTTCAATAACTTTCTTGGTCGGAGTCCTATCCATCGTTATGCTTAGATGTAGTAGTATTTTCAGTTTGATTGTTTTATGCAGATCTAGCATAATTCACTCAAAATATATAGGGAGGATTATAATCTCACAATTATAATAGCTATTCCACTTCCCAATAGGAATTAAAGTCTCTTTGTAGAGACCCTATGCAACCATTATACTTCCTAATAGCCATATCCGCCCCTCCATGCGGATATTACATATCCTAGCAACCCATTCCACTCCTCCATGCATCCATTGCACTTCCTAGTAGCCCCTTCCACTCCTTCACGCAACCATTACACCTTCCAGTAGTCTATTTCTCTCCTCTATGCACCATTACATTCCTCCATGACTACAAATTAATTGTAGAAGCTTGTCTTTAATTTATCCATCCGCCCATACAGATTGTGGAATTTTTTAAACCTCTGCCATATAGTGGCAGTGCACTTCATAGGTCTTATCTCATAGTCTTACCTTAGAAGACTTGATTAATCAATGTAATCCTTGTTTAGGTTTAGGTTCTCTTTTGATTTAGGTTCGTTTAGGTTTAGGTTTGATTTTCCGTGTTAATTTTTCCACTTCTCTATGAGCAAATTAATGACGATTTTTAAACTTTTTTGGAAAAAAGAAAATAATCTTCCTAGTCTCGTTCTTGGTTGTAAAATGATAGAAAAAAATTGGTGGACTTCTGCACTAAATATATTGTTTAATGACTTCCTAATTTTAATTAGCTATTTATAAACCAGTAATCTTCTTAAAATAAATAAATATAACAATAATAAATCCAAAAAATACAAACAATATTATAAAGAACAATCATATTAATCCATTACTATGATCCATTTGAAGTCACTACATATAACTAAAGAGAAGAAATTATCAAGCTAAGCATTAGTTAATCCTAGCTCTTCAACAGAGAAGATCACAGCCCTTGATGTAGCCTCAACTAGTTCAAAGAGAAGGACATTCCCTTTCTTCAGATTATTGTCGACAACAAATTATTTTCACCCATTGATTAGTCTTCTCCGAACACCACTTGTGAGAGTCACAACCCACTCTTTCCCATTACATCGAAGCATTGTTTTAACCGAAATAGGAGGAAGATAGCCATAGTTACTCTTTGGAATAAACTGCAAGAACATAATGTATAGATAGGGTTCAGGGTTCATGGCTAGTTGGGATAATCAACAGTTATCAAATCATGAAAATTAAGAAAAATAAAATTACTAGAAAATCACGCTTAATGTACGATTTGGGCACCTTCATCCGAAATCATGGATAGAATTCTTCTTCAATCCATACGTTAGCATTCATGTTTAGAGTATCTATTTTGTTTAGAGAGTTGGAGATGTTGTTCTTGTGTTTAAGAGATATATAAAGAGTAAAAACTTTCAATTTCCCTCCAATTATATTTTTACTTTTCCCTTTGTTTCCCTCCGAAAATTGTATTTAATATTTTAGACCAAAAATATCTTCTTGTTTTCCCTCATAAAAAAGAAGCTAGAATACATTAGTCCTAAAATTTAATCATGATTTCTCTTTTATTATAATTAAGATTAACCAATAAAAATATATATATATATATATAATTATATATTTACTATTATATAAATAAGGAAATACGTATGACCTTAATTAATGAAATTATATAGACGCCTATTATACAAGCGGTCGGCATTACTATGAATCACAACGATATAATTAGCTTAGGTTATATGACTGGAACCATATTAGTGAATGGACTTATATGGTTGATATAGGCTGATACGTATGACCTTAATATAAACGACTATTATATAAGCGGTCAATATTACTATGAGTCAGAACGATATAATTATCATAGGTTATATGACTAAAACCATATTAGTAATATCGACCGCTTATATAATAGTCGTTTATATTAAGGTCATATAATAGCCGATACATATGACCTTAATGAATTAAATTATATAAACGGCTATTATACAAGCGGTCGATATTACTATGAATCACAACGATATAATTAGCTTAGATTATATGACTATAATAATATTAGTGAATGGACTTATATGGTTGCTATGGGCCGATACGAATGACCTTAATGAATGAAATTACATAGAAGGTTAATTATTGTGAATCGCAACGATGTAATTATCATGGGTCATATGACTACAACCATATTAGTGAATGGACTTATATGGTTGCTATAGGCCGATACGTATGACCTTAATATACACGGCTATTATATAAACAATCGAGTTTACTATGAATCACAACGATATAATTAGCTTAGGTTATATGACTACAATCATATTAGTGAATGGACTTATATGTTGCTATATGCCAATACGTATGACCTTAATATAAACGACTATTATACAGGTGGTTGATATTACTATGAATCACAATGATATAATTAGCTTAGGTTATATAACTACAATCATATTAGTGAATAGACTTATATGGTTGCTATAGGCCGATACGTATGACATTAATGAATGAAATTATATAGACGGTCAATTATGTGAATCGCAACGATGTAATTATCATAGGTTCATAGGACTACAACCATAGTGAATGGACTTATATGGTTGCTATTACGTATGACCTTAATATAAACGGCTGTTATATAAACGGTCGAGTTTACTATGAATCACAACGATATAATTAGCTTAGGTTATATGACTACAATCATATTAGTGAATGGACTTATATGGTTGCTATGGGCCGATACGTACGACCTTAATGAATGAAATTATATAAACAATCGATATTACTATGAATCACAATGATATAATTAGCATAAACTATATGAATACAACCATATTAGTGAATAGACTTATATGGTTGCTATAGGTCGATACGTATGGCCTTATTATAAACGGCTATTATATAAACGGTCGAGTTTACTATGAATCACAATGATATAATTAGCTTAGGTTATATGACTACAATCATATTAGTGAATGGACTTATA
Source organism: Nicotiana sylvestris (assembly GCF_000393655.2). NCBI lineage: Eukaryota > Viridiplantae > Streptophyta > Magnoliopsida > Solanales > Solanaceae > Nicotiana > Nicotiana sylvestris. The sequence goes on from NC_091059.1 coordinate 153,625,922, forward strand.
TGGTTGCTATAGCCGATACGTATGACCTTAATGAATGAAATTATATAGAAGGTCAATTATTATGAATCGCAACGATGTAATTATCATAGGTCATATGACTACAACCATATTAGTGAATGGACTTATATGGTTGCTATAGGCCAATATGTATGACCTTAATATAAGCGGCTATTATATAAACGATTGATATTACTATGAAACACAACGATATAATTATCTTAGGTTATATGACTACAACCATATTAGTGAATGGACTTATATGGTTGCTATAGCCCAATACGTATGACCTTAATATAAAAGTCTATTATACAAGCGGTCGATATTACTATGAATCACAACGATATAATTAGCTTAGGTTATATGACTGCAATCATATTAGTGAATGGACTTATATGGTTGCTATAGGCCGATACGTATGACCTTAATGAATGAAATTATATAGACGGTCAATTATTGTGAATCGCAACGATGTAATTATCATAGGTCATATGACTACAACGATATTAGTGAATGGACTTATATGGTTACTATAGGCCGATACGTATGACCTTAATATAAACGGCTATTATATAAACAGTCGAGTTTACTATGAATCACAACGATATAATTAGCTTAGGTTATAAACGGCTATTGTTATAGGGAATTATTAGGTAAAAAAGAAAAGGAAAAATAAAACAAAGGCGGAAGGTAAAATTAAATTAAGGTAAAAATTAGTTTGAAGAAGGAGATAAATAAAGTAGATAAAAAATGTAACTACTGGTTTAACTTTTTTTTAAGAAAAAACTATTTGGGTTGAAAGGAAAAAATAAAAATTCACCCTGTTAAAGGTGAGATTCGATCTCCAGACGCCTCACTCAATAAACGCAACAACTACCCTTACTTAAACAACGCACCGATTAGAACTTTTGTGTTTTTTGTACTTTTATTTATATATATTGGAATCCTAAATTAGGGCTGTATAACTATACATATCTTCCTTAGGTAGTTAACGATACGCCCAAATTTCAGTTTTGCAGTTGATCCGCCCATGGTCCCTTGACTCTCCATCTTCAAAATTTCAACAGGTTTCTTGCTTCTTCCTCTTCTTCTTTTTCAATAATCTTAATATTAACTTTCGTTTATCCTAGTCTTCATCATTTTTCCTATAATCCTAAGCCTAATATGATGCCTCCAGTCGAAAAAAAATATTGCATTGGAACTTTACCTTTCGATATACTAAACAACCTTCCTGATGATGTTCTTGGTGATATTCTTATACGTATGCCTTTACTAGATGTTGTTTGAACATGCATCTTATCAAGTAAATGGAGATATAAATGGTGTAGAATTTCACAACATACTCTTGATAGAACCCTTTGGAAAATACACCAAACTTCTTACTTTGAAAATATTATCCGCCATATTTTGACCCATCATGGAGGATCAGTTAAACAGTTTACCCTCTCAATTCCATATTTGGAAGACTTTACTTATATTAGACAGTTGATAGGGTGTCACGACCCTAACCCCGAACCCGGTCGTGATGGTGCCTCTCGTGAAGACAAGGCCAGCCAATTAAACCCAATTCACTTTTTAAAATAGTTAAACAATATAAAAGCAGTCTACACATGATTTAATGATAATAAGTAGCGGAAATACAACCCGACACAGCCCTAACCAGGGTGTCACAAGTCACGAGCATTTACTAGGGTATAAATAATCTATTAGGGTATAAATACAACTGAAATTCTGAAGTGTATGAATACAGACTAATGAAAAGAAGAGAGAGAAAAGTAGTGTTGTGAACGCCGACAGCTACCTTGCTAAACTCCGATGACTCTGCCTCCGATCAACTAAAACGCGCTAACAGGTGTATAAATACCTGAATCTGCACACAAGGTGTAGGGAGTAAAGTGAGTACTCCAACTCAGTGAGTAATAATCATAACTAAAGCCTGAATGGTAAGAAATCACGTAAAGCATATCAAGATGCTGTATAGAAGCAGTTCAAAAACTAGTAAGAAAACAGTGAAGCTGTAAAAATCTCTTAAAACATCTTAGTTCAGTTTAAACTTCTTTGAAAATGACTTTTTCAATAGTTACACAAATGAATACAAAATAGTTAGTGCAGATAAGCATAGAAATCCGCCCCTCGGGCACAAATACCATAGTTTAACAGGTAAATGACAGGTAAATATGAAAGATAAATACATAAAGGTTCGCCCCTCGGGCACAATGTCAACAACTCTCCTCTCGGGCCATACCTTAGAACAATACCAGCCCCTTGGGCAATCACACAGAACGGTACTAGCCCCTTGGGCAATCACATAGAACAATACAAGCCCTTCGAGCTATCACATAGAACAATATCAGCCCCTTGGGTTATATCTCACATTACAATGGGTACCCGCGCTCACTGGGGGTGTACAGACTCTGGGAGGGGCCTCTTACGGCCCAAGTGCAATATCAAGCCACCTCGTGGCATCATAAACAGGCTCTTGGCCTCATATCAATATCAAGTCACCTCGTGGCGCACAATCTCAGGCCCTCGGCCTCATTATCATAATCAGTATCTCACTGTTGCGGCGTGCAGCCCGACCCAAAAGTATTCTCACAATACATGCCATCAGCCTTACTCAGTCAAAAATCACATAAGCCACTCGAGCAACAGTAAAACATAATGCTCATCCCAAAATATTATTTAAAATATCATTTCAAGTGTTAAAGCAGAGTAAACAGGACTGAGTTTTGAAAACAGTGGAAAATAACATGACTGAGTTCAAGTATAAAGTCAAAACAGTGAGGAAATATCAACAAAAATCTCCGAAGGGTTCAAATAGCTGGCACTAGGCCCAAATATGGCTTTCAGCCCAAATAATGATGATATAAAATAGTTTTCAATCAAATATGTGGTATAATCATCAATCGGGATAGACCAAGTCACAATACCCAATAGTGAACGACCCCACGCTCGTCATCAAGCGTGTGTGTGACGACCCGGCCAGTTGTCTCATGAGTTACTGCTCCGTTTTCCCCATTTCAGCTTCTTTATACTTCGTTATCCGTGTTTTATGTGATCGGGTTGATTAGTTTGAGTTCGGAGAGGATTTTGGTAAGAAATGAAACACTTAGTCTCTTTTAAGAAGGCTTAAGTTGGAAAAGTCAATCGGATGTTGACTTATGTGTTAGAGGGCTTAGATATGAGTTACAAATTCGGTTAGCTTCGAGAGGTGATTTATGACTTAAGAGCACGATCGGAATGAGTTTTGGAGTTGTAGAGAAGATTTAGGCTTGAATTGGCGAAATTGATATTTTGGCAAATTCCGGTTGATAGGCGAGATTTTGATATAGGGGTCGGAATGGAATTCCGAGAGTTGCAGTAGCTTCGTTATGTTATTTGGGATGTGTGTGCAAAATTTCAGGTCATTCGGACAAGATTTGATAGACCTTTTGATCGAAAGCATAATTTAAGAGTTCTTGAAGTTCTTAGGCTTGAATCCTATGTTAAATTGGTGATTTGAGGTTGTTGGAAGCGTTCCAAAATGTTGAACAAGTTTGAACGATGTCATGCGATATGTTGGTACAATTAGTTTGAAGTTTCGGGGGTCCCGGGTAGATTCCGGGATGTTTTTGGCCGAAAATCATAGTTGCAGCAGGTCCAGGAGGGTTGCAGGCCCTAGAACTCACCCACGCGGTCCGCACAAAAATAAGTGCGCCCGCGGTGAGTGCAGTGCGGACCGCACAAAAGTGGGTGCGGCCGCAGTAGGCGTCGCGCGGACCGCACAAAAGTGGGCGCGGCCGCGGTGAAGAAACGTTCCGCTGGTCCTACTTCGAAAGCTCATATATTTTGATCTACAACGAATTTTGAGGTGATTCAAAAACAAATGTTGTAGCCCTTCGTGTCTAGTTTCCAGAAAGGGAAAGATATTGCAATTTGGACATCTGTAGAAAAGGTTATGTCCAAAATACTAAAGCCTATCACTGTAAAGGAAGGCCTGTACGGCCACAGTTGTTTTTGCGCGGACCGCACTGGCTAGCGCGGACCGCGGTCGATTTGATGTGACCCGTGGTGGATGAAATCTGAGGGGGTACCTATAAATATGAGGTTTTGGGTTTTATTTAATATTTTGACCTAAAGAGCTCAGATTTTGGCTATTTTTCGAAGGTTTTTCAAGAAATTCATCGAGGTAAGTGATTTTAACTCAGATTTGGCTAGAGTACATGAATCTATCACTGAATTCATCATTTAATTCGTGCTTTGGGATGGAATTTGGGAGGAAAATTGTGAAACCTTTCAAAAATGTAAAATGATGATTTGAGGGACCAAATGGTATCAGAATTGGATAATTTTGGTATGGTTAGACTCGTGAGAGTATAAGGATTCTAGTTTTGTGAATTTGGTCAAATTTCGAGACGTGGGTTCGGGCTCGGATTTTGGTAATTTCGGGAATAGTGACCTTTGTTGATTGTTTTTGCTTGGGCTTTGTTCCCTTAGCATATTATGACGTATTCGTTCTGATTTTGGATAGATTCGATGCACGTGGAGGCCGATTTGAGGGGCAAAGGCTTCGCGAGCTAGAGATTTCGCCGGTTCAAGGTGAGTAATGAATGTAAATGATGTCCTGAGGGTTTGAAACCCCGGATTTGCATATCGTAGTGCTATATTGAGGTGAGACATACGCTTGATGATGAGCGCGGGCCGTTTACTATTGGGGATTGTGACTTGGTCCATCCCGAGTGATGCTTATACTGCGTATTTGATTAAAGCTTATTTGTTATCATCATTATTTGGACTGATTGTCATATTTGGGCTTCTTGCCAATTCTTTGAACCCTCCGGGGAGTTTATTTACTATTTCCTCACTGTTTGACTTACTACTTGAACTCAGTCGTACCGTTTTCTACTGTCTTACAACTCAACCACTTTTACTCGATTTTTGAAACTAAAAGATATATTAAATGATGTTTTGGGCTGAGAACTACTATTTTACTATTGCCCGAGGGGCTTATATGATTTCTGGACTGAGTACGGAGGATACTATGGGATCGGGCTGGGCGCCGTAGCAGTGTTATACTGATATTGACATAAGGCCGAGGGCCTAGATTTGATGCCACGAGATGGCTTGATATTGCGCTTGGGCCGCAAGGGGCCCCTGCCGGAGTCTGCACACCCCCAGTGAGCGCCATCGACAATAAATAAATGGAGCGGGCTGCATGCCGCAGCGGGTACTATAGGGTACCGTTCTATGTGTTGATTTCTCTTTATATGTCTATCACTTAACTGCTTATTTGTCCTAGTATTTCTACATTTCGCTTCCATTGGTTTATTACTCTCATATTACTTGTTTTAAACTGCCGCAGTATAGATTACTCTGTGTTTTCCGTGATTTCTTATTCTTAGTCATTATTTATGCTTATTACTCACTGGGTCGGAGTACTCACATTACTCCCTACACCTTGCGTGCAGATCCAGGTGCATCTGAGGCTGAGTGAGGATTATTTCAGTTGAGTAGCGCATATCTAGGAGCATCGAGGTAGCTGCATGCCATCCGCAACCCTGATCTCTCCCTTCTATCCTTGTTATTAATTAGCATTCCCTAGATGGACATGTATTAGGTTGTTAAACTTGTACTAGAGGCTCGAGACTTGTGACACCAGATATGTATGGGCTATGTAGTGGTGTTATCATCTGAATTTCCATATATTTAACTCGTTGTTATAAACTCTTATTGGAGTAATTTAGCAATTTAACTGTGTTAGCTGATAATGATTTGTATAAGAAAACAGAAAGGGTTGTTAGTTGGTCAGGCTTGCCTAGCAGTGTATTCGGCGCCATCACGACCGGGGTTGGGGTCATGACAAGTTGGTATTAGAGCCTAGGTTACATAGGTCTCGCAAGTCATGAGCCAGTTTAGTAGAGTCTCGCGGATCGGTATGGAGACGTCTGTGTTTATCCTCGAGAGGCTGCAGAACCTTTAGGAAAAACTTCACATTCTTGAAATTCTTGTCGTACAAGTTTGTTTATCAGAGAACTAAACTTCTATATTCCATTCTCTCACAGATGTGAGGACGCGAGCTATCACACGAGGTGGACGACCACCAGTGCCACCAACTAAGACCACCAGAGGCCGTGGGCGTGGTCGTGGCAGGGGCAGAGCAGTGAGGGCAACACCTGCAGATCCACCAGCTGCCTTAGCTCTGGATCAGGGTCCAGTTACGGATGCTCCAGCAGCACCAGTTCAGGCACCAGCTATTGTGAGCACGTGATTTTTGCCCTATATATGAATTATTCCCAAAATTCCAAAAAAATGATTTCTTTATTATTTCACAACTTTTGTGAATTTTGGTGTTATTTTTTGGTAATTGTTGCATTTTATCTGTGCATTTTTATTCATATGAATAATACAAAAAATATACATCTGCATTTAGGATCTAATTTAATATTTTAGAATTAATTAGGGGTTAATCTATTTTAGAACAAAACGTGAAGAAAATAACAAAAATAGTTCACTTTTGCATTTTAAATTCGTCATGGAATAGTTTTTAAACAATTTTAGGAGTTAACTAGTTCAACTTTGAATTATATTAGGTCTTTGTTTTAATTTTTGCATCTTTATAAAATCAAAAAAAATAATACAAAATGCAAAAACAAAGGAAAAGAAATAAAAACAATTGAAAAAGAAAATAAATAGAAGAGGGTTGGTTTTAAGAGACCTGTATTTGGGCCAAATGGGTAAGCCCAAACAAAATAACCTTTAAAATCCATACCCAAACCGACCCAGCCCAGTGCCCTAAACCCGGCCTGCCTTTTTAAATGACCAAACGACACCGTTTCGGTGTCAATCAATCCCGACCCTTCATCCTGCTTAATCCAACGGACCGTGTTCACTCTTGACAAATTAATAAAACTGTCCGAATCTAATTCTAACCCTAGAGACATCTGCTTCTTCCTCGTACTCATCCTTGTAACGCCACCAATACCGCCGCCGGAGAAAACATCACTGTCTCCGGTGACTCTCAAATTCACACCCCTAAACCGCCTCAATGTCCCCGTCATGAATCTGCCATTATCTCATCTTGAATCCTATTGGAACCTCTCGAATAATCAAAAATGTTTGGTCATCTCCGTCGCGCACGGCGGCACCGCTACCCAATTGCTTCCAAAATTACACCCTTGCATCGCCTCAGTCTCCTCGTCACCAATATGTAAATAGTCTGCATCAAATCATGACCGAATCCTTCGATTTCGAATCCAAACTCAAAAAAACTCCAATTCGTTCCATCGGCTTCAAATTAACACACCCGAGTCTCCGTGCTTCTTGCATGGTGAATTCAATGACATTGGCCTTCGAACTTTACTGAAGTTAGTCGAATATTGATTCCAAATTGGCCAGTGAGTCTTTTCTTCTTCATCCTTATTGTCACACCTCCTTTTTCCGCCCCCGCGAGGGGTGAGGAAGTTTTTCCAATTAAAGGACAATTGAAACGGGATTTGTTTGTTTATTTCAGAGTCGCCACTTGGGAGATTTAAGGTGTCCCAAGTCACCAGTTTAAACCCGAATCGAGGAAAAGAATGACTCTGTATTACAGTCCGCGAACCAGAAATCCGGATAAGGAATTTTGTTAACCCGGGAGAAGGTGTTAGGCATTCCCGAGTTCCGTGGTTCTAGCACGGTCGCTCAACTGTCATATTCGGCTTGGTTATCTGATTTATACAAATATGAACTTATGTGCAGATTTTAACTCTTTACCGCTTTTATTATTATTATTATTATTATTATTATTATTATTATTATTATTATTATTATTATTATTATTATTATTATTATTATTATTATCTTACAGGGGATTGCAATGTTGTGAAAATGTGTCTCGAACCGCATCACAATCAATGTACCCGTGGTCGTCGACACACTTTGACTCCGTTGAGATTTGGATTTGGGTCACATAAATGTGCACCCGAGTTTAGGAAGATAACATTATTAAATACGTGCCTAAGGATACTAACACGTTTCTATTTTGAGAAAAAGCCGTAAAGTTCGCTATGCGGCCTGTCTCGAAATCTAAGCATTTGAGATAACTGTCCGTTGAGGGCCCCACAATTTGTGTATTCTTGTTTGTCGAAGCTCTTCTCATTCCTTATTTTTAAAAGGAATTTGCAACGTCATTGAAATGCATCTCAAACCACGGCACAATCAATGTACCCGTGATTAACGACACATCTCGACTTCGTTGAGATATGGATTTGGGTCACATAAATGTGCACCCGATTTTAAGAAAGTAAATTATTAAAAGTACGTGCCTAACAGTGACTAACGTGTTATTACCTTGGGGAAAAGCTGTGATATTTGCTAAATGGCCCGTCCCAGAATCTATATATTTTTAATATATACATTTAACGAGGGCCCCACAATTTATGCATTTTATTTAGGCGAGGCTCATCTCATTTTTATTTAAAGGAAAACCTAAAAGCAACTATGATTTCCTATCATTGTTTGTCTCTAAAAAATGGAACAAAGGTCCTAATTAACTTGCATGGATCAGCATTGAACGTATTGCATCATGATATGAAATCAAGCAAACTCTAATATGCCTCACATGACCTTCAACAAATTGGTCTTAATAACAGCCCAAAAGAAAGAAAGATTTATTCAACTGTACAGGGGAAAAAAGGTGCTCGAGGTCGGGCCTTAAACAAGTTCAGGCCCAAGTCTTATCCGAAAAAAACTATCTCGTTGGGACTCCTAAGCATCCAAATTCCTTTCGAATTTTTTTCTTGTGGTTTTGATTATCAGCCGGTCTGATTATTGGGGAACACATGAGATGTCATAGGCTTGGACAAGAATCATTTGGGCCGTAGGAATTACAGCACCCCAGTTTAATCAACTATTGTATGAATGTAACTAATCGGCAAATTTAATCTTTATACTTGTGCCAATTCAGAAATCTTGATTTTTTTGCATTTGACCTTGACATCATTTAAACCGTAGACTTTAACACAAGTTCAATTGTCATTTCCAGCACATAACTCTTCACCGTTTGCTTGTTCCTATCAGATATGAAGCTACACATTTACCCTTAGCTTTTGATTTCACATTCTCATGTAGCAATTAGAACTTAGGATCTTAAACCCCCTCACATTACCACTATTAGATATGAAACCCATACAATCATAATAAATAATTACACTACTTCATCATTCCACAGTCCACTTGATTACAATTTGCAATGTTTTTAGGCTGATTTATGACACACAGAAATCTGCTAAAAAACCAACAAGCACTATTAATTCAATAAGGAGTCAATTAATACTAGTACCCCACTAAAACACATAAGTATCTCTAAATACACAAACACAACAATTAATAGTTCGAACGAGCAAACTCATGTTCAACAATCCATCAGTCAATACAGTCCAGAGTTTACACAAATTATAAATGTTCAAATCGTCTAAGTCCCTGTCACTACCACTGTGCATTTAATTGACTACTAAACGAGCTGAAATTAGATTAACAGAAGCTTTATGCCATTTCTTCAAATATCAACTATACATTGGCCTGATTCAGTCTTTCATACATCAATGGAAGCTGTAGAAAAAAAATACCTGGTAGAGGAACAGAAACAGAGTAGAAAAGAAGTCAGCAGCAGTTGCAATAACACAACATCAGATTCAGCAACACAGCAGTAGCCAAAATAACCCAGCAATAGATTAAGACCCAACAGTAGCTTCAGAAAATTCCATGCAGCAACCCCAAATGCACAAGAAAATCCCAGAATGCAACCCAAATACCCAACAACAATATAAACCACCACAATATGACCAAACCTTGAGTTTGCAACAAGAGATGGACCAGCAGACTTTCAGAAAATTCCCACAACTCTCAATGCAACAGTAACATGGGTAAATACTGATTTCAACAGTAAAAGTGAAGCAATTTTTTCTTCTTTAAATCTCAAACCCACAAAACTTTAGTGTAGAAACTTCTAGCCTACTCTCTCTATTCCTCTAGAGTTTTAAAGTTAAATTTCCAATTTTAATCCTCTTTTTTTTTTCTCTGATCTCTTAGGATCAGAAAAACCAGCAGTGTACCCAACAAAAACAGGCCAAACAGAGAAGGAAAATAGGTGCAGAAACACAGTGACTTCTGCTTGTTATGTTCAGAAATCCAGCACTCTTTTAACTCTCAACACTTAAAAATTGTCCAGTCTCTGATTTCTGATTTTTCTCCCCTCTTAAACTCTGATTTCTAACCTTAATTTCTGATTTTTCTAACCTCTTAAACTCTGATGTCTAACCTTAATTTCTGATTTTTCTAACCTCTTAAACTCTGATGTCTAACCCCTTTCTTAGCCAACAATAACTCTATTTATAACCTAAAAAAACCCCCTAAGGTCTGCCTAGAACTTCACAGCCTCTAGGTCTACCCATACCCTTTAATCCCATGCCTAAGTGTCTTTTATTGATCTCCACTATATTGTTCCCCATGCTTGTCCTATTTGTTTTAACCAAGAGTTATGGGTGTATTATAATATTTACTTAATTCCCATGCTTGTTGTTTTGTTCCCCAATGTCATTAGGTTAATAGTATTTTGATTACCACTTGACATGCTTTTAACTTAACCCCTGATTAGACTCTGTCAAATGCCAAAATTACCCTTAACAATTGCATATTACTGTATTACCCTAACTTTAATAGTCAGTATATAAGCTCCTTTGGATTTAGCTAATCACTGACTACTAACTAATCAATCTTAAACTCAATACTGATTTTAGGTTGGTCTGTCAGATTTCTACAGCTATATTCAGTTCCTAAACTAAGTTCAACTCAAAATCATATCACAAACAGGGGTGCTAATCAAATGGCAGGAGTTGGTCATATTGGGAGCCAATCCTGACCAACTCAGAGCCAAACAATACCAAAAACAACAACCCACAGGCTAAGCTCGAAGCAGTGATGAATAATGAATAGACCTCTATGGAAATCATGAGGTTACTGCCTGGATGAGTAGTCTAATTCATAGACAACGCAGAACATATTCCAAAGGTTCATTATGTGCTAGCATACAGATTTAGATGAGCTATTGTCCTGGCAAACATACATGGAGGGTATTAATGAGCTACTGTCATGTTTTCTTCTAGTTTCCAACAGATTAATTGATGACACTTATTTAAATGACTATGCAAACTATAATATACAGCAGGCAATCAAGTAAAACACCAAAACAAACTAAACACTATCTCAGGGTTTACAAAATTGACAGAAAAATCAGAAACAAACCAAACCAAACATGAAAGACAGATAGAATCTATAGGAGAACAAAAGAAAAGGGAAAATTACCTCAGGGATTTGAAATTAAAACTGACTCAAGCTCGAACTCGGACTCGACCATTTTTGGGGTCGAATGGACCTTAATCGGGTGTTCTCAACTGAGAACACTTCGACTAAGGTCGATTAGACCCCATATCGTCTTTCAATTAGGACAGACCTCCACTTTTGGTCCCTTTTAAGGTTCTTGGGGCTCGAATTAGGGCTCGAGCCTTTCTGGTTAGATTCGAACGGAACCAAGGTCATTCAAGGGGTGAGGAAGGTCAGTAGGTGTTGTGGTATGAGTTTGGGGTCGGTGGGTGTAGATCCGGTTTTTGCTCGAATCTTCGATTGAAGATTCGAGAAGCTGCAGGGTGATTCAAGGTAAACGGTTAGTGGATTCGTGTTCAGTGTGGTTGGGTGCATTAGGGGTGTTTTTTTGGTAGCCATCGGAGTCCGGGTGGCCGGGGTTATGGTGGGGAATCCTAAGGCGGCTAGGGTTTGAGGGGGGGGGGGGGGTTCTGGGGACGAAGGTGAATAGTGTGTGAGGGGGGGGGTTTGGTTTGGGGCGTGGGGTGGTGGATTGGCCTTTTATATGGGGTAGGTGGTTTAATCCTGGCCGCTGGATCAATCAAGATCGATGGCCAGGATTAGGGGAGCTTATCAATAAGGTGTCGTTTGGTTAAGTGGGGGGGGGGGTCGGTTCGAATCCAGAAAACAGGTCGGGTTCAGGGAATGGGTAAGGGAGATGAGATCCTGGCCGTTGGATTGATTTAATCCAATGGCTCCGATTAAAAGGAGCAAAACGACGCCGTTTGAGGCGTCAGGAAGCTTAACCAAATTGGACCGGGTATGGGGTTGCTTTGGGCCTGGATTTGGGTCCACCTAGGGTGGCCCAATCCCGATTTCCTTCATTTTTTCACCCATTTTCCTTCTTTTCTTATAATTATCAAAATTAAACAAAAATCCTAAATAATTTATACAATCAAAAATTACACATATATTGTTTAACACCTATAATTAAAACTAAAATCACACAATGACAAGAAATACGCGTGCATATTTTTTGTGACTTTCTTTTAACCAAATTTATGGTTAATTAATTCGTAAATGCACCACTAATTCCTAAATACATGCAACATGTATTTTTGTATTTTTTAATTATAGCAAGGCGAGCATTTACAGATAAAATAATTATTAAAATGTCACACAAATCCTCAAAATTGTACCCGAAGGTAACTTGTTTTATTTCTTTTCTGATTTCTTTTGGAGTAGTTTCCGTGAAGCAAAAATCACGTGCTCATAGCTGCCCCTCTTTGTCGTGCAAAGATAAAGTGAGCGGATACGAGCGATTTTTGCCTGTTGGAATACTCCGTGTGAAGCATTTTTTGAAAAAGATTTAACCGATCCTTTGCTTCAAAGGTTTCCTACATATCCCTGGCTAGAAGGGAATCAGGTTAATGTAGTTTAGGAAGTTTTAGTAGCTGGGACTACCATGGGACTGCGATTTGGCTGTTACTGCTGCTGTGTGTTGTTACCATTGCTTTACCGATCTCCTTGTTACACCGTGCTTTAAAAGAAAAATCAATAATCTAGGCTAGACTACGGATCATGAGATCTCATCTATCTTCAACTTGTTCTTGTTGCCTTGCTTTCTTGTCGGCTTGTGTTTCTTCCGGTGCTTTTCTTCCGAGAAATTGGGGATGACATTGGCCTTTTGCTTTTCTGAATGCCAGTTTTCATCATTTTGCTCGGTCTACTGGGGATATGGCTTCCTTCATTAAACTCTTCCTTTTGACTCATGCGCTTGAATTTGTGCTGGGACCTCTTGTTGCAACATTCTGCTTTCTGGTGCTGGGGATTTTTATTGTTTTCTGCTGGGGATTCCTGTGGTAACCCTCTGCCTTCCGGTGGGTTACTGATTTCAAGATCTGCAGTATAAGACTGAAAAGTATTCCTCTCGTTATACAGGTGGGCGCCTGAGGCATGAAATGTAAAGACTGAAAAGTATTCCTCTCGTTATACAGGTGGACGACCTAGCTAACTAAAGCATAAAAATATTCCTCTCATTATACAGGTGGGCGCCTATTTATCTAAGACATAAAAATATTCCTCTCATTATACAGGTGAGCGCCTATTTAACTAAGATATAAAAATATTCCTCTCATTATACAGGTGGGCGCCTATTTAACTAAGATATAAAAGTATTCCTCTCATTATACATGTGGGCGCCTATTTAACTAAGACATAAAAGTATTCCTCTCATTATACAGGTGGACGCCTATTTAACTAAGACATAAAAGTATTCCTCTCATTATACAGGTGGACGCCTATTTAACTAAGACATAAAAGTATTCCTCTCATTATATAGGTGGTCGCCTATTTAACTAAGACATAAAAATATTCCTCTAATTATACAGGTAGGTGCCTATTTAACTAAGACATAAAAGTATTCCTCTTATTATACAGGTGGGCGCCTATTTAACTAAGATATAAAAGTATTCCTCTCATTATACAGGTGGGCGCCTATTTAACTAAGATATAAAAATATTCCTCTCATTATACAGGTGGGCGCCTATTTAACTAAGACATAAAAGTATTCCTCTCATTATACAGGTGGACACCTATTTAACTAAGACATAAAAGCATTCCTCTCATTATACAGGTGGGCGCCTATTTAACTAAGATATAAAAGTATTCCTCTCATTATACAGGTGGGCGCCTATTTAACTAATACATAAAAGTATTCCTCTCATTATACAGGTGGGCGCCTATTTAACTAAGACATAAAAGTATTCTTCTCATTATACAGGTGGACGCCTATTTAACTAAGACATAAAAGTATTTCTCTCATTATACAGGTGAGCGCCTATTTAACTAAGACATAAAAATATTTGAATTTGTTTCCTCGTTCCTCCGAGAAATTTTTTGACAACGGCAAAAAATATTCTGCCCCGGTTTTGGTGACCTTCCTTGTGGCGTGTCTTTTTGTCACCATCGACCTTCATTTTCCTGTCTTGCTCTGCGCTCCCAAAACTGGTTGGGGATAAAGTTGCTTGCTGGGGATGATATGTCTGCTGAGGATGGTATTTCTGCTGGGGATGGCTTTCCATTTATCCCCTCTCCGCTCTTTTGTTTCAAAACATGCTGTAGGAGTTCTCTTCGCCTCCAAAACTACTCCCTTAAAAGTTTATTTTCTCCCAGCACTGGCATAAAATGTTATCACCTGGGGATAACGTTATTGAGGATAGGACTGTTGGGGTTATCTTGCGGCGGATTAATTCTCTCTTCCTCCTTCCCCCTTTTTGTGGCGTATGACCACCTCGGACCTTGGTTCGTGATCTATCGAAGCTCTGCTAGAGATCTTCTTGGAACTTGGTCCATAAGTCCCTCAACCATCGTTTTCCGCTTTTCTTCATGTTCCCCTTAATTTTCTAGGCCAGTTTGTCATTTGGTTTTGCAACAAACACCTTTTGTCTTATTGCCCTGGCTTTGGCCTGTCCCCTTCGCATTTTGCTTTGTCCCATTTTGGCCCCCGGTAGTAAACTCTGAAAAATCCCTTTCAAGACAAATTTCTGGAAAAAGTCTTTTTAGACAAATAAATGAAAAAGAGAGAAAAGAGAAAAAATCTTTCTGAACAAATGCTGGGGGAGAAGAAAAAGAAAGAACTTATTCAGACGGTAGGACTGGTCCCAACGATCATGTCGTGCATTACGGATTAATCGACCCAGTCTATTTGTATTAATCAATCTTCTTGCTGGCCTCACTCGCTGGGGATAAGCAGGTGCCCACCTCTTCGCAAATGCGGAGCCTTTTTGCCAATCTATCTTGTCGCCTTATAGTGACCTTCGAGGGGTTTTCACTAATAAGACTCTCTCCTTTCTCTCAGCTTTCGTCGCCTTATGGTTCCTGTGAAGGTTTTCACCGATAAGACTCCCTCATTCTATTTCTCTCATCTTTCGTCACCTTATGGTGCCTGTGAAGGTTTTCACCGATAAGGCTCTCTCATTTTATTTTTCAGTGGGGGATTAGAGTGCTGCCGATATGACTCTCTCTTCCGGAGATTCTTTTCGGCTATCAATTCATTTCCAGTTTAAGATCCTCTTCTTCGCTGGGGATCAACGTATTATTCTTGGCTTTCATTTTGCCTGACTTGGCACCCCTCAGATATTGATCGGGAGGTCTTTTGGACATCGATGTTGGTTTTGTGTGGGTTTTAAATAAAGGCTAGCAAAATTCAAAAATAGCTTCGACGGGTGAAACGCTACAACTCTTGGAATCAATCCTTTTCGAAACTTCAAAAACATAACTCCTGCCCCAGTTTTCTTGCTTGGGGATTTTTATATTTACACTATGTGGAGTTATGCACACTATGGTACACTACGGTACACTATGCCCGAGCCGTGAGGCACCTACGTATCCTCTTTGAGGAATCAGGTCAAACGTAGTTCCTACGGTTCTTTTGTTTTTCTTATGACCTTTATCTTGTTTTTATTTTCTTTTCTTTTCTTTTCTTTTTTTTTTCATATATTTTTCCCATTAGTGATTCCAAAAGAGGGGTATGTAGGAATAAATAAGTCTCAAAGGGGCAGCGAATGGTAAAAGTGTTTGGATAGAAGAAAGAATTGCCTCCGTCATTTCATTATCCAATAAGTACCAAGTACAAACAAACGAACCAATAACTATTCTAATCAAAGAAATTACGCATAATATCTTTTGACTACATCAGAATTGATAGCCATGTCGACGCATCTTCCTTCGATATCTTTTAGACATAAATCGCCGTTGGACAACACTCTGGTCACGACATAAGGCCCTTGCCAATTTGGGGCAAACTTGCCTTTTGCTTCGATCTGATGTGGGAGGATCCGTTTCAATACCTGTTGCCCTACTTCGAATTTTCTGAGGCGCACCTTCTTATTGTATGCCCTCGCCATTCTTTTCTGATACAACTGGCCATGACACACTGCTGCCAATCTTTTTTCATCTATTAAGTTCAGCTGCTCCAGTCGAGCTTTGACCCATTCATCGTCGTCAATCCCGGCTTCAGCGACAATTCAGAGGGATGGAATTTTGACCTCTGCTGGTATTACTGCTTCAGTTCCGTATACCAACAAATAAGGAGTTGCACCTATGGAAGTCCGGACTGTAGTGCGATAACCCAACAAGGCAAAGGGTAATTTCTCATGCCATTGTCTAGATCCTTCTACCATCTTCCTCAGTATCTTCTTGATATTCTTATTGGCTACTTCAACTGCTCCATTCACCTTGGGACGATATGGAGTGGAATTGCGGTGTGTAATCTTAAACTGTTGGCATACCTCTCTCATCAAATTGCTGTTAAGATTGGCACCATTATCCGTGATGATCACTTTTGGGACCCCAAATCTGCAGATGATATGGGAGTGAACAAAATCCACCACTACCTTCTTGGTTACCGACTTGAAAGTTTTAGCTTCAACCCACTTGGTGAAGTAGTCGATGGTCACCAGAATGAACCTATGGCCGTTGGTCGCCGCCGACTCAATATGCCCAATGACATCCATGCCCCATGCAACAAATGGCCATGGCGCTGACATTGTATGCAATTCTGTCAGCGGAGAATGAATCAGATCTCCGTGTATCTGACATTAATGGAATTTCCTCACGAAATTGATGCAATCATGCTCCATAGTGAGCCAATAGTACCCTGCTAGAAGAATCTTCTTTTCTAATACATATCCTCTCATATGTGGCCCACAAACTCCAGCATGCACCTCCGCCATAACCGTCGTGTCTTGACTGGCGTCTATACATCTTAGCAATCCCAAGTCAGGGGTTCTTCTGTACAACACTCCTCCACTGAGGAAGAAACCATTTGCCAAACACCGAATGGCTCTTTTTTGGTCTCCGGTGGCCTGCTCCGGATATATCCCCATCTTGAGGTACTCCTTTATGTCATAAAACCATGGCTCGCCATCTACTTCCTCCTCTACCACGTTGCAATAAGCATGCTGATCACGAACCTGAATGTGCAACGGGTCAACATACATTTTGTCGGGGTGGTGTAACATTGATGCTAAGGTGGCCAATACATCGACAACCTCATTATGAACTCTCGAGATATGTCTGAATTCCACTGATCGAAATTGCTTGCTCAGATCGTGAAAACATTGTCGATATGGTATGAGTTTCAAATCCCGTGTTTCCCACTCACCCTGAATTTGATGCACCAGGAAGTCCGAGTCTCCCAAGACCAAAACGTCCTGGACATCCATGTCTGCAGCTAGTCACAAGCCCAAAATGCATGCTTCATACTCGGCCATATTGTTGGTACAATAGAAACGTAGCTGAGCTGTAACAGGATAGTGATGTCCTGTTTCCGAAATGAGTATCGCTCCTATTCCAACCCCCTTCGCGTTTGCGGCTCCATCAAAGAAAAGCTTCCAGCTTGGTTCTTCGGGTAATTCCAGCTCGCCTATATGTATTACTTCCTCGTCCGGAAAATACGTCCTCAAAGGCTCATATTCTTCATCAATGAGATTCTCAGCCAAGTGGTCAGCCAGCGCTTGGGCTTTCATGGCCGTCCTCATCACATAGACAATATCAAACTTTGTGAGCAAAATCTGCCATTTTGCCAACCTCCCTGTAGGCATAGGTTTCTGGAAAATGTACTTTAATGGATCCAGACGTGAAATGAGATAAGTAGTATACGAGGACATGTAGTGTTTCAACTTCTGAGCTACCCAAGTTAAGGCGCAACATGTCCTCTCGAGTTGAGTGTACTTGAACTCATATACGGTAAACTTCTTGCTAAGATAATAAATGGCCTGCTCCTTCCTTCAGGTGATATCGTGTTGCCCCAACACGCAGCCAAAAGAATTCTCCAGGACCGTCAGATAAAGAATTAATGGTCTCCCCGGCTCAGGTGGAACCAACACAGGTGGATTGGACAGATACCCTTTGATCTGGTCGAAAGCCTCTTGACACTCCGCCGTCTAGTCTACCGCAACATCTTTCTTCAGCAGCCGAAATATGGGTTCACAAGTCACCGTGAGTTGAGCGATGAACTTGCTGATATAATTTAGTCTTCCAAATAGACTCATTACCTCCGTTTTGTTCTTTGGCGGTGGCAAATCTTGGATGGATTTGATCTTGGATGGGTCCAACTCAATACCCCGTCGACTGACGATGAATCCTAACAGCTTTCCTGATGGAACCCCGAAGGCGCATTTGGCCGGGTTGAGCTTAATATCATACCTTCGAAGTCTTTGAAAGAACCTCCTTAGGTCTGCTACATGGTCTTCCTGACGCCAAGACTTTATGATCACATCATCTACGTACACTTCGATTTCTTTGTGTATCATGTCGTGAAACACAGTAGTCATTGCTCGCATGTACGTTGCCCCAACATTCTTCAATCCGAATGGCATTACCCTGTAGCAGTAAGTTCCCCATGGTGTAATGAAAGTCGTCTTTTCCGCATCTTCTTCGTCCATTAAGATCTGATGATATCCTGCATAGCAATCCACAAAGGATCCGATCTCGTGCCCAGCGCAATTATCGATCAGGATATGGATGTTGGGCAATGGAAAATTATCCTTAGGACTTGCTTTGTTGAGATTGAGGTAGTCGACACATACCCTGATTTTTCCATCCTTCTTCGGCACTGGTACCATATTGGCCAACCAATCGGGATATCGAGTGACCCAAATAACTTTTGCTTGCAACTGCTTGGTCACTTCTTCTTTGATCTTCACACTCATATTCGTCTTAAACTTCCTCAGTTTTTTCTTGACCGGAGGGTATGCCGGGTCAGTGGGCAACTTGTGAACCACTAGATCGGTGCTTAATCCCGGCATATCATCATACGACCTTGCAAAAATGTCTTTGAACTCGATGAGGGCTTTGATCAATTCCTCCCTGATGTTTGGCTCAATATGGATGCTGATTTTGGTTTCTCTGACATTATCTGCATCCCCTAGATTTACAGCCTCGGTGTCATTCAGATTAGGCTTGGGTTTCTCCTCAAATTGGCACAATTCTCGGTTTATTTCTTCGAAGGCTTCATCCTCGTCAAATTCGGACTCATTATCATAACCGATCTCTTGTGTGATTAAGTCGGAGTCATATTGATTTATTAGACTAGGTCGAAGATCCGTTGTGCATACCATGTCATTAGAACCAGTAAAAAGAGAATTGTTCAGAAAGAGAAAAGAACAAAACAAAATTAAAATGAGACAAGAAAAGAGAATTTTATTAAAAATGCGGGATAACAGGGTTCACACTTTACAAAATAAAATGGGATTTGGATTACACCCTGGAATAATCCGAAAAACAATAAAGAAAAATCAAAGCCCACTACCAGGACTCCCCCGGGTAGGAAGATGAGTAACCGTCCAATTGTTGGTTTTGGCCTCAGGCCCCACAAACTCTATGTCTGCTCCGCTGGAACCCTCTCCAACTTCTACCATATTGACATCAGTGAACAGCCTTTTGAAGCTCTGATTCAAATCCCCGTCCATCCCAATCAATGGTCCGAGAATTTTCGGGACCGGTGACCCCTTAGCACTTGCTCTAATAAAGGATCTGGAGAGACGCAGAACTAGTTTTGGAAGAAACCAAACTCTCTTCTTCATTTTCCGCGCTTGCTTTACATCTGCCGCAGTAGGTTTGAACCCCAATCCAAAGGTTTCTAAATTCTTGGGCAAGGAGACAGGTTGAACAATTCCCTGAAGCTCCGCCCCCAGGCCTTTTCCTGGCACAAACCCATTACCCAACATCTCTGAAACCATCATGACAGTTGCGGAAGCTACCCTGGGGTGTGGAATGCTTTCACCCTCGGGAATCTTGTCTGCTGACACTGCATCGAAAATCTGATAAACCCAGGGACCTTTGTCACCGTTGGTTTCTATGAAGGGAACAATGGCGCCTCCCATGGTGCATGCCGTGTCTTCCCCGTGCAGCACAACATCTTGTCTATCCCATTTGAACTTGACCATTTGATGCAAGGTGGACGACACCGGTTTAGCCGCATGGATCCACAGTCGTCCCAACAGAAGGTTATAAGATACCGTGACATCCAATACCTGGAACTCCATGGTAAACTGGACCGGACCGATGGTCAACTCAAGTATAATATCCCCCACAGTGGCCGTTCCTCTTCCGTCAAATCCTCGGACGCAAATGCTGTTCTTGCGGATTATACCATGGTCAATCTTCAACTGGTTCAGGGTGGATAATGGACAAATATGAGCACTTGAGTCGTTATCCATCAACGCCCGAGTAACTGTCGAATCTTCACATTTGACAGTCAAGTAGAGAGCTTTATTATGTTCCGTGCCTTCCACTGGCAGATCATCATCAGAGAATGTTACCCTGTTTACCTCAAAATTTTTGTTGGCAATCGTTTTAAGGTGATTTACTGAAATTTCATTGGGCACATGAGCTTCATTCAGTATCTTCATCAGGGCCCGACGATGTTCATCCGAATGGATCAGTAATGATAACAACAAAATCTGGGCCGGTGTTTTCTTCAACTGTTCGACCATGGAGTAATCCTGCACTTTCATCTTTTTCAATAATTCCTCAGCTTCTTTTTCTGACACGAGTTTCTTTGTTACGGCCGGGTTGGATCTTCTCAACTCCACTGGAGCAAAACACCGTCCCGATCGAGTCAGTCCCTACGCCTCACAACTATCCTCCTCCACTTGCTTTCCCTTGTATATTACCACTGCCTTTTCATACTTCCAAGGCACGACCTTACTATCAATCACTGGTAATTGGACTACCGGCTTTATGGTGACCAGTTCCCTGCAGACCCCTTTCAACACAACTAGGGGTGTGGATGATGTCCCTGATACTACCGATTTGGTTGTCTCTAGTTTCTTTGTTGCGGTGGACGGATTCTTCCCTAATATTACCACTGGCTTGACATCTTCCCCCTTCAACTATTCCCCTGGTTTCTCACCGGTCAATTCTTCTTTCGGAGCGGCCTGGATCATCATCACCGTCTGTGAGGGCATCCTCGGTTCTCCTCCCCTATACACCAACTCGATCATGTGAGCTTTGTGGTGTACTGGCAATGGGTTCTGGTTGATGTTGGGTGCCTTCGGCGCCTGGACCTCAATCTTGTTGGTATCAATAAGATCTTGTATTGCCTGCCTCAACCTCTAACATTTTTCGGTATCATGCCCTAGCATTCCTGAGTAGTACTCGCAGCTTATCGATCGGTCCAAATTTTGGGGTGGGGGGTTTGGCTCTCTAGGCTAGATAGGACTCACCAAACCTATCCGCCTCAATTTGTGGAACACGGCGGTATAGGTCTCACCCAACTCGGTAAAAGCTCTATGTCTCTGTAGCCTGTCATTTCTAGCAGCTTGACTTCCTCGAAAGCCCGCCCCTGGAGGGTTCCTGTATGCCCTTGGTGGAGGATAGGCATTTTGTGGTGGAGAGTATGTGTTCTATGGAGGTGCATATGTGTTTTGGGGAGCCGGTGCGCGCCATTGCGGGCGAACCGGAGGCTGAGTGTATGTTTAGGCTTGGTGCACGGAGAAGTGTGGTTCTTGAGGTGGATAGTAGTGTTTTGGCGGGCTGTATGGATAATTTGGCCTGTGGGGTCTGGGTTGGTTGTAGTATGGTTTGCCGGACCTGGACCAACTGCCTGCCTCAACCGTGGCGACTTCTTCTTTCTTCTTCCTTCCCAGCGCACCTCCTGTGCCGCTCTGAATAGCCTGAGTCATTGCCTTGAGCGCTGAGTAATTTAGGATTTTATCAGACCTCAGCCCCTCCTCTATCATGACCCCATATCTTTACTACTTCATTAAAGGATTTTCCAACCGTCGTCACCAAGTGACCAAAGTAAGTTGGATCCAGCGTTTGCAGGAAGTAGTCCACCATTTCTCTCTCTCATGGGAGGATCCACCCTGGCTGCCTGTTCTCTCCAACGGAAACCAAACTCACGAAAGCTTTCCCCCGGCTTCTTTCCGGTCCTCAGCAATGTGAGACGGTCAGGGACTATCTCGAGATTGTATTGAAAGTGACCCGCGAAAGCCTGCGCTAGATCATCCCAAGTGTACCATCTGCTGGGATATTGCCTAGTATACCATTCCAATGCTGATCCACTCAAGCTTTAACCAAAATAAGCTATCAGTAGCTCATCTTTGCTGCCTGCTCCTCTCATTTTTCTACAAAAGCCCCGCAAATGTGCCATAGGATCACCGTGCCCTTCATATAAGTCAAACTTAGGCATCTTGAATCCTGCCGGGAGTTGGACGTCCGGAAAAGGGCATCGATCCTTGTAGGCCACGCTGACCTGGTTGCCCAATCCATGCATGCTCCTGAAGGATTTCTCCAGGCTTTTGAACTTCCTCATTACCTCATCTTGCTCTGGGACCTTAACCGGCTTTTCAATCTCCGCCGGTACCTCCAAGTGTGGATTATATGTATGGGGTTCTGGTGCATTGAATGTGGGTTCAGGGGGATAGTATTGCGCATCGTGAGCCTGAAGCAACAGCTCACTAGTTGATCTTTGCAGTGTGGCTGGTGTGGGTCCCATAAAGGTGGGAACATTTGGTGATGGGAAAGGTTGATGGGGTGGTGGAGCTTGGGAATCATAGGGGCTTCTCTCCTGATAATAACGGTGATTCGGGAGGCTTGTTGAAGGGCCAGAGTGAGGGTATTCCGGCATATGCCCTGGTGTAAGAGCAGCGGGTGGTTCAGGTCTCTTTTGTACTTTAGCCAAGGCTAACTGCATCGCATTCATCTCCAATCCCATCCTTTCTATCTTCTCCATCGCTTCTTTCAACAACTGGCTTACTGGCCTTTCTTCCTCGGTACTGTTTTCTGAAGTAGTCATGATTATTGGTACAGGTCCCTTGGATCTGGTCTGATAAGGGTGTGTTGCCAGAATGCTTTAACGACTAAATGTCTGGTATTTGGGAAAATAACAAACTTGTTAGCGTTAGAGTTTAACAAATTTGATAATAGTACATTGGGGATGAAATGCTCCTAAGCAGTTAACCATTTCTAACATGTTTTGCTTCAAACGCATGCGTCATCCCGGCTTGCTTTGTTTGTGCCTTTAGAGTGTTTTGGGAAACCCCCGTTTTTCTCTCCATTATTCCTTTATTTTCTTCTTCTTTTTTTTTCTTTTTTTTTCTTTCTTTCATTTTAATGGCGGTCGAATCTTACGTGGATTGCCTACGTATCACGTCCCCGCGTGAATCAGACCGGGCGTAGTTCTGCCACAAAGTAAAGACGCAAAATTCTTTTTGGAATCATTCAATTCATCACCAAAATTTGCTATTACAAACTACTTATTTTAAACAAAGAATAGCAATAGTGCAGATTCCAAAATTCTTAACCTGACTCGATAAAAGAAACAAAAACAACATATGGGA
This sequence comes from Nicotiana sylvestris, assembly GCF_000393655.2. Classification (NCBI taxonomy): domain Eukaryota; kingdom Viridiplantae; phylum Streptophyta; class Magnoliopsida; order Solanales; family Solanaceae; genus Nicotiana; species Nicotiana sylvestris. The sequence continues at coordinate 153,649,585 of NC_091059.1, forward strand.
GGATAACGGACCCATAAAGTCCAACAAACAAGACTCGAACTAGGGATACAATAGGGATTTCAACTTAGGTGCTCGCGAGGCATCGTTCGGCCTTTCCGCAGGCTTTGGTGTGAGACCTCTTTGTAAGCTTTTCAACTTATTCATGATCTGGTGAACATAGCCCATGACGGAGGCGAGTAGGGTATCATGAGGCATCTGCTCACATGCCAAGCATCTCCTGTAAATGTAGTGCCCAATCTCGTCAATCCTATCTTGGATGTTGTCCCTTTCCCTGAATAATTGCTCTATTTACCGGTTCTTCAGTCCCATTGCTTGAGCATTGTTGGCGAGTCGATCCTGGAACCTTTCCATTTGTTTTTCCATTCTGGTCATCATATCATAACAATGCCTTCTGTCAGCTTGGGCATTTCGGGCTTGTTTGAAGATCTGCTCCTGAAGAGTGGAGTTCGTTTTCCTTAATAGCCCGATGCTCATTTCAGAATCCCATATGACTTGTTGCAGATGCTTCCTTCGGGCCATTGTACCTTTTGCCCATCTGACCCTCATTCTTGCTATGCAAGCTTCAGATCTCTCCAAGTCCTCTCGGCTTTTGCTGACCTGACTCCTTAGCTCTGCTATCAACCTCTCATTGGATCGAATTTTTTGTTGGTCACCGACATTCTTTCTGTCTTGGCGGATTCGGGCTCTCAGGGCCTTGTTTTCTTGAGTCAACTTGCTTTTCTCCCCTGTATCAGCATAAATTTGCAAGCTGTTTTGATATTTAAGCCCCTCAATTTGCTGTTTTAGTTTGCCAATCTTGATCCGATATTCTTTCTCTTTGGCTAACCAACCCCATTGTGCTTGCGATGATTCTACAAAGTCTTGGACGTGAGCTCCCTTAGTTGGTCTCTGGTGCTCAAGATCTCTTCTGTACCATGTGAGGTATTTTGGCAATACTTCGCCCTTGGCCCGATCTTGTACACAAGTATCTATTTTCAGGGTTTGACATTCATTCCAGATTCTCCGAACGACTACTTCAGGGAACTGCCCACCAGGCCCGATTTCGACCACCTGGCTACTGAGATCCTCTTCCTTCGGGACTATTTCACATCTCCCTAACTGCCTCAATACTCTGTATGGCGCATAAGGCTGGATACTTTGGAGACCCATCAACAACAAATAAGATTCGACGGCTGACATGTGTATGATCTCATCTATGGGTAGCTACCCAAATGCCCATTCTATCTGGTTTGCTGAGACGGAACGCAGAAGAGTGACCCATTCGGCGACCCCTTCTGGCAGGTGTCACACCTCCTTTTTGCGCGCCCGCCCCGAAGGGTTAAATGCGCGAGGGAATTTTTCCAATTTAAGTGACAATATTCGAAATGTGATTATTTATTTAATTCAGAGTCGCCACTTGGGAAAGGTTTGGCTTTTGGTGTTCCAAGTCACCGGTTTATCTTGAATCCCAAATCGAGGAAATTTTCGACTTTTCCAAATGAAGTCTGCGAACCAGAAATTCTAAGTAAGGAATTCTGTTGACCCGAGGGAAGGTGTTAGGCACCCTCGAATCCCGTGGTTCTAGCACGGTCGCTTAAATTGTTATAATGGCTAAATATCTGATTTAAATACATGTTGTGACTTATGTGCTTTTATTAAGTTTAAACCGCTTTTATTATTATCATTTATTTTTATAGAATTGCAACGTCGTGAAAATGCATCTCGAACCACGTCACAATCAATGCACCCGTGGTCGTCGACACATTTTGACTCCGTTGAGATTTGGATTTGGGTCACATCAATGTGCACCCGTGTTTAAGAAGGTCAAATTATTAAGCCGCGCCTAAAGAGTCTAACGCGTTATTATTTTCGGAGAAGGCCATGAAATTCACTAAACGGCCTATCCTGAATTCTAAAATATTTATTATGGTTAGTTATTGAGGGCCCCGCAATGTTACATTTTTTATTTGGCGAGGCTCGTCTCTATTTTAAAAAGGATACCATAAAGGGACTACATTTCTATTATGTTCAGTCTAAATAGAAGAAGAAAGATACATGTTAATTCAAGTATATGCTTTGGCCTAAACCGGATCCTTATCAATTTCTGATTAATTATTTATAAAATGGAGAGACGTCATACCTTGTGGAACATGCTTTAATTAGACGAAGAAGTTACATGCGAGATTGACGAAATACAACACTTAATCCGAACAACATCTTTAAGTCGGATTTGAATTAACTTGCTTAAGCAGGATTAATTGAATTCCTTATTAGAGGATGTTACCGATGATGTTCAAAACTAGTCCTACAAACTGCCTAAAGAAATCGAAACTGGGTGACTCAAAACTGTATAATGTTTGGCTAGATTTAAAAGCTATTTGCCCCTACCTATTCAAAGCATGCTTGAAAGAGTGAGTTCAATTTTAACAATCATATTAAATAGTTTCACATTCATGAACTGTATTTACATCCCGTATGCTTCTAAACGAATCAAGTACCACAGTTTCAGATCAACATAAACATTAATTAAGTACAAACTTACTAATGTATTCTCTATTAGGCTATAAATTAAAGGATTTATACAACTTTAACAACATTCGCAAAGCTGTAAGTAAGGCAACAAATAAAAAAAATCTTCAGATCTTTCGATTCAACTTTCATTGCGACATCAGTTACATCAGACAAATTCGAAGTGTGTACCTGAGGAGATGCTTACAATGAAGAAAGCAAGAGAGTCAGTTGAGCAACAGTGCAAGCGAAACAGCAGCAGTAACAGATGAACAACAACAGGACAAATTCCAATGCAAGATGCAATTATAGACGAGGGAAAGAGGCAGCAAAATGACAGCAACCAGCAGGGGAGTAGGGTCAGGATTCAGACAAACCAACTCCAAGAGAATCAAACAATGCCAAACAACTAATAAACTCAGCTGACACTTAAAAGAAAACAGAACTGACTGAACAGGTTGAACAAACTGGGAATCGAACAAAACAGCAAGAAGAAGATAGCAGTTTCTGCTTTCTGTATATCCCTCTCCCTATCTCCTTTCTTTTCAAAATCCAATATCAGTCTTCAGTTCTGAGATTATACTTGAGTTATCAGAAAGAAACCTTTTCCAATTTTGGTGTTTTTTCCAGAACTTCCAGTTCTCAAAATTCAGTCTGAGTTCTCCCTCTCTAATCTCAGATCTCTTCCCGTGTCTCTCTATTATCCAATCTCCTCCTCCAGTTTTATGTGTGTCCCCCTCTTTTATAGCCTAAAATCAACCCTTTAACAGCCTGTTAGACAATCAACACACCCCTCCCATGTGCTCTCCTATTTTCAGATTCCACTTAGCTAATTAAGTATAAACAAACCCCATGATATTCCCTGGTAGACTTACTTTTGAGTAATGTTTATTATTTCTGAAACTAAAGTAGAGTATGGGCAGCAGAATGTAGTCTGACAGCATATGTTGTCAAACTATTTTAATCAAAAAGGGGCCTTTGTGCACATGTTGTGCCCCAATGCCCATGCCCTCCAATTCAGACTGTAACTAACAATCTGACCCTTTTATTTCTGATCCAAATTGACAATTATAAGCAGCTACACTCAGTTTCTAATAGATTCAGGCAATGCTTAACAGAAGCAGGTCAATTTGTTATTGATCAGACAGCTGAAACTAATTGACGACACATGTCGACTCGACTATATTAATCATAACATGTACAATCGTAGCCAAAATCAGATGTCTAATAGTATCGAACACATGACTTGAGTCATACTGACCCAGCAGAATTGTACTCGAGGAATCAATTAATCAGTCAAATTTGAAATTCAGCTAATTGCACAGCACATACATACATACATATTATCAGTGAATAGAAGAAGGGCTTTAATCAAACACATAGGTTCAGGAAAGGTGGACAGGATACATTTGGTAAAATTCAAAACACAAATTACACAAAACATGAACAGCCCTTTAAACAACACATGGACTAAAAATAAAGAAAAAGGGAAACAAAAACTCACCTTAAATCCCGAAAAATCAAAAGTCTTAGCTTGGATTCGAACAGACCCTTCTCAGGGTTGAACGGACTTTAATCGAAGTGTTTCTCAAATGAGAAACACTTCGATTAAGGTCCATTAGACCCTAATCTCTTGGTTTGAACAGGCACGGAACAAACACGAGGAAACCTAGGGTTCTAGAGTGCAGACTTGGGTTTTGGGCTTTCTTGGTTAGATTCGGACCAAACCAAGCATGGTTTGGTCACGAGGGGGTCCGGGGACTATCTGGTATGAAACTGGGGTGCATCGGTATAGATTGAGTTTTGCTCGAATCTTTAAATGAAGATTCGAGAACCTAGGGGATAATTCGAACTAAACGGCCAACAGATCAATGTTCAGGGTGGTGAGGGGGTTCTATGGTGTTCAGGTGGAGGTCACCGGCGTTCATGCTGCTGGGTTTCTGGTGAAGGGAGATGGGGGCGGCTCTAGGGTTCCGGGATTCTTGTGAAGATGATGACAGCTGGGGTATTGGATAGGGGGGAAGGGTACGAGTGGGAGCTTATATATGGAGTGGATGAACGGATCCTGGCCGTCGGATGAGACACGATGAAGGGCCAGGATCCTTCAACTAATAGGAAACGGTGTCGTTTCAAAACTAGAGGGGGTTGGGTCGGTCCGGGTGGAATGGGTCGGGTTCATCAGTGGGTTATGGGGAAGTGATCTTGGCCGTTGATCAATCTGAGATCAACGGCCCAGATCAGACTGGATTAAAACGGCGTCGTTTGGACGTTCTTGAAGTAGGCTGGTCTGGACCGGGGCAAGCACGGGTTTTGGGCTGAGTTGTTTGGGCCAATTTGTTTAAAATTGGACTGGCCCAAGTCCGAGAATTCTTTCTTCTCTTTTATTATTATTATTTTTTCTTTTGAATTAATTTACCAAATAATACCATATAAAACCTTAAACAACATTTTACATACAATTGACATTAATTATACTAACATCACTTAATGACAGAAATAAAAATGAAAAATGCACATTTTTTATTTATTTATTTATTGAATAAAATAAACACTAACGGGATTATAGATAACTAACGAATATGCCACACAAAATCCAAACCCTGTACAGCAGGACCATTTGTCACATTTTTTTATTTCTTTTGGAGCGATTGTCGTGCGAAACAAAAATCACGTGCTCACAGCTGCCCCTCTTTGTTCGGAAACACGAAGAGTTTTCGTGGAAAGATAAAGTGAGCAGGTATGAGCGATTTTTGCCTATGGACTACTCCGTGTGAAGCATGTTTTGAAAGTTTTGACCGAATCTTGCTTCAAAGATTTCCTACATATCCTGGGCTAAACAGGAATCAGGTCAATGTAGTTCGGGAAATTTTGGCAGCTGGGACTACCATGGGATTGCAATGCTTGCCGTTACTGCTGTTGCTGTTATCACCGTTGCTTTACTGACCGCCTTATTACAACCAAAGAAAAATTGGAACTGAACTAAATACTTATATGCATGTCAACTGCTAGTTACAAGATTCCTATCTATGATTCTTTTGCGATTTGATCTTGGGTCTTAGCTGATTGTGCTTGGAGACTTCGATCCGAATCTTGATGCTTGCGAGTTGCGGCGACTTGTTTAATCTCTGGGAGACTGAGTGAAACGCGACTGGCAGAGTTCAGGACCTTAATCAAATGTTGGAGTCGATCCACCTTCCATTTATTCCGATAACTCGGGACATCTTCTTTTTGTCTTTTTCTTCTTTGATTCTGAGTTGAGACTCAGCTCGTGGGTCGTTTCGATCCGTGTGGCTCGAGGTTAGACCTGCGGGAAAAAACAAACGAACGAAATTTTTTGCCCCAGTTTCACTAGGAAATTTCGTGAATTATTCGCTAGGAAGTTCATAAAATTGATGAAAGAGGATATGCACGCTTAGTTCAGGGTTGGAGCCCTAATACCGACTAGTTGGGAGAAGTTCAGTTTAGAGTTAAAATTTTAATACCGACCAACTGGGGAAAAGTTCAGTTTAGGGTTTTAAAACTCTAATGCTGACTAAATGGAAAAATTCAGTTTAGGGTTTAAAACCCTAATGCTGACTGAAAGGAAAGAGTTCAGTTTAATGTTTAAAACCCTAATGCTGATTAAAGAAAAAATTCAGTTTAGGGTTTAAAACCCTAAGGCTGACTAAAGGAAAAGTTCAGTTTAGGGTTTAAAACCCTAATGCTGACTAAAGGAAAAAGTTTAGTTTAGGGTTTAAAACCCTAATGCTGACTAAAGGAAAAGTTCAGTTTAGGGTTTAAAACCCTAATGCTGACTGAAAGGAAAGAGTTCAGTTTAGGGTTTAAAACCCTAATGCTGATTGCATGGAAAAGCTCAGTTTAGGGTTTAAAACCCTAATGCTGGCTGAATGGAAAAAGTTCTGTTAGGGTTTAAAACCCTAATGCTGACTGAAAGGAAAGAGTTCAGTTTAGGGTTTAAAACCCTAATGCTGATTGCATGGAAAAGCTCAGTTTAGGGTTTAAAACCCTAATGCTGGCTGAATGGAAAAAAGTTCAGTTAGGGTTTAAAACCCTAATGCTAACTGAAAGGAAAGAGTTCAGTTTAGGGTTTAAAACCCTAACGCTAATTGCATGGAAAAGCTCAGTTTAGGGTTTAAAACCCTAATGCTGGCTGAATGGAAAAAAGTTCAGTTAGGGTTTATAACCCTAATGCTGATTAAAGGAAAAAGTTCAGTTTAGGGTTTAAAACCCTAATGTTGACTAAAGGAAAAGTTCAGCTTAGGGTTTAAAACCCTAATGCTGACTGAAAGGAAAGAGTTCAGTTTAGGGTTTAAAACCCTAATACTGATTGCATGGAAAAGCTCAGTTTAGGGTTTAAAACCCTAATGCTGGATGAATGGAAAAAGTTCAGTTTAGGGTTTAAAACCCTAATGTTGATTGCAGGAAAAAGTTCAGTTTAGGGTTTAAAACCCTAATGCTGACTAAAGGAAAAGTTCAGTTTAGGGTTTAAAACCCTAATGCTAACTGAAAGGAAAGAGTTCAGTTTAGGGTTTAAAACCCTAATGCTGATTGCATGGAAAAGCTCATATTAGGGTTTAAAACCCTAATGCTGGCTGAATGGAAAAAAGTTCAGTTTAGGGTTTAAAACCCTAATGCTGATTGCATGGAAAAGCTCTGTTTAGGGTTTAAAACCCTAATGCTGGCTGAATGGAAAATGTTCAGTTTAGGGTTTAAAACCCTAATGCTGATTGAATGGAAAAGCTTAGTTTAGGGTTTAAAACCGTAATGCTGGCTGAATGAAAAAAGTTCTGTTAGGGTTTAAAACCCTAATGCTGACTGAAAGGAAAGAGTTCAGTTTAGGGTTTAAAACCCTAATGCTGATTGCATGGAAAAGTTCAGTTTAGGGTTTAAAACCCTAATGCTGGCTGAATGGAAAAAAGTTCAGTTTAGGGTTTAAAACCCTAATGCTGACTAAAGGAAAAATTCAGTTTAGGGTTTAAAACCCTAATGCTGATTGCATGGAAAAGCTCAGTTTAGGGTTTAAAACCCTAATGCTGGCTGAATGGAAAAAAGTTCAGTTAGGGTTTAAAACCCTAATGCTGACTAAAGGAAAAATTCAGTTTAAGGTTTAAAACCCTAATGATGATTGCATGGAAAAGCTCAGTTTAGGGTTTAAAACCCTAATGCTGGCTGAATGGAAAAAAGTTCAGTTTAGGGTTTAAAACCCTAATGCTGAATGCATGGAAAAGCTCAGTTTAGGGTTTAAAACCCTAATGCTAGCTGAATGGAAAAAAGTTCAGTTTAGGGTTTAAAACCCTAACGCTGATTGCATGAAAAAGCTCAGTTTAGGGTTTAAAACCCTAATGATGGCTAAATAGAAAAAAGTTCAGTTTAGGGTTTAAAACCCTAACGCTGATTGCATGAAAAAGCTCAGTTTAGGGTTTAAAACCCTAATGATGGCTAAATAGAAAAAAGTTCAGTTTAGGGTTTAAAACCCTAATGCTGACTAAAGGAAGAAGTTCAGTTTAGGGTTTAAAACCCTAATGCTGATTGCATGGAAAAGCTCAGTTTAGGGTTTAAAACCCTAATGCTGGCTAAATGGAAAAAAGTTCAGTTTAGGGTTTAAAACCCTAATGCTGATTGCATGGAAAATCTCAGTTTAGGGTTTAAAACCCTAATGCTGGCTAAAGGAAAAGTTCAGTTTAGGGTTTAAAACCCTAATGCTGACTGAATGGAAAAAAGTTCAGTTTAGGGTTTTAAAACCCTAATGCTGACTAAAGGAAAAGTTCAGTTTAGGGTTTAAAACCCTAATGCTGACTGAATGGAAAAAAGTTCAGTTTAGGGTTTAAAACCCTAATGCTGACTAAAGGAAAAATTCAGTTTAGGGTTTAAAACCCTAATGATGATTGCATGGAAAAACTCAGTTTAGGGTTTAAAACCATAATGTTGGCTGAATGGAAAAAAGTTCAGTTTAGGGTTTAAAACCCTAATGCTAATTGCATGGAAAAGCTCAGTTTAGGGTTTAAAACCCTAATGCTGGCTGAATGGAAAAAAGTTCAGTTCAGGGTTTAAAACCCTAATGCTGATTGCATGGAAAAGCTCAGTTTAGGGTTTAAAACCCTAATGCTGGCTGAATGGAAAAAAGTTTAGTTTAGGGTTTAAAACCCTAATGCTGACTAAAGGAAGAAGTTCAGTTTAGGGTTTAAAACCCTAATGCTGATTGCATGAAAAAGCTCAGTTTAGGGTTTAAAACCCTAATGATGGCTAAATGGAAAAAAGTTCATTTTTAGCGTTTAAAACCCTAATGCTGACTAAAGGAAGAAGTTCAGTTTAGGGTTTAAAACCCTAACGCTGATTGCATGGAAGAGCTCAGTTTAGGGTTTAAAACCCTAATGCTGGCTAAATGGAAAAAAGTTCAGTTTAGGGTTTAAACCCTAATGCTGATTAAAGGAAAAAGTTCAGTTTAGGTTTTAAAACCCTAATGCTGACTGAATGGAAAAAAGTTCAGTTTAGGGTTTAAAACCCTAATGCTGACTAAAGGAAAAATTCAGTTTAGGGTTTAAAACCCTAATGATGATTGCATGGAAAAGCTCAGTTTAGGGTTTAAAACCCTAATGCTGGCTGAATGGAAAAAAGTTCAGTTTAGGGTTTAAAACCCTAATGCTGATTGCAGGAAAAAATTCAGTTTAGGGTTTAAAACCCTAATGCTGACTAAAGGAAAAGTTCAGTTTAGGGTTTAAAACCCTAATGCTAACTGAAAGGAAAGAATTCAGTTTAGGGTTTAAAACCCTAATGCTGATTGCATGGAAAAGCTCAGATTAGGATTTAAAACCCTAATGCTGGCTGAATGGAAAAAAGTTCAGTTTAGGGTTTAAAACCCTAATGCTGATTGCATGGAAAAGCAAAGTTTAGGGTTTAAAACCCAAATGCTGGCTGAATGGAAAAAGTTCAGTTTAGGGTTTAAAACCCTAATGCTGATTGCATGGAAAAGCTCAGTTTAGGGTTTAAAACCATAATGCTGGCTGAATGGAAAAAAGTTTAGTTTAGGGTTTAAAACCCTAATGCTGACTAAAGGAAGAAGTTCAGTTTAGGGTTTAAAACCCTAACGCTGATTGCATGAAAAAGCTCAGTTTAGGGTTTAAAACCCTAATGATGGCTAAATAGAAAAAAGTTCAGTTTAGGGTTTAAAACCCTAATGCTGACTAAAGGAAGAAGTTCAGTTTAGGGTTTAAAACCCTAATGCTGATTGCATGGAAAAGTTCAGTTTAGGGTTTAAAACCCTAATGCTGGCTAAATGGAAAAAAGTTCAGTTTAGGGTTTAAAACCCTAATGCTGATTGCATGGAAAATCTCAGTTTAGGGTTTAAAACCCTAATGCTGGCTAAAGGAAAAGTTCAGTTTAGGGTTTAAAACCCTAATGCTGACTGAATGGAAAAAAGTTCAGTTTAGGGTTTTAAAACCCTAATGCTGACTAAAGGAAAAGTTCAGTTTAGGGTTTAAAACCCTAATGCTGACTGAATGGAAAAAAGTTCAGTTTAGGGTTTAAAACCCTAATGCTGACTAAAGGAAAAATTCAGTTTAGGGTTTAAAACCCTAATGATGATTGCATGGAAAAACTCAGTTTAGGGTTTAAAACCATAATGTTGGCTGAATGGAAAAAAGTTCAGTTTAGGGTTTAAAACCCTAATGCTAATTGCATGGAAAAGCTCAGTTTAGGGTTTAAAACCATAATGCTGGCTGAATGGAAAAAAGTTTAGTTTAGGGTTTAAAACCCTAATGCTGACTAAAGGAAGAAGTTCAGTTTAGGGTTTAAAACCCTAACGCTGATTGCATGAAAAAGCTCAGTTTAGGGTTTAAAACCCTAATGATGGCTAAATAGAAAAAAGTTCAGTTTAGGGTTTAAAACCCTAATGCTGACTAAAGGAAGAAGTTCAGTTTAGGGTTTAAAACCCTAATGCTGATTGCATGGAAAATCTCAGTTTAGGGATTAAAACCCTAATGCTGGCTAAAGGAAAAGTTCAGTTTAGGGTTTAAAACCCTAATGCTGACTGAATGGAAAAAAGTTCAGTTTAGGGTTTTAAAACCCTAATGCTGACTAAAGGAAAAGTTCAGTTTAGGGTTTAAAACCCTAATGCTGACTGAATGGAAAAAAGTTCAGTTTAGGGTTTAAAACCCTAATGCTGACTAAAGGAAAAATTCAGTTTAGGGTTTAAAACCCTAATGATGATTGCATGGAAAAACTCAGTTTAGGGTTTAAAACCATAATGTTGGCTGAATGGAAAAAAGTTTAGTTTAGGGTTTAAAACCCTAATGCTGATTGCATGGAAAAGCTCAGTTTAGGGTTTAAAACCCTAATGCTGGCTGAATGGAAAAAAGTTCAGTTCAGGGTTTAAAACCCTAATGCTGACTAAAGGAAGAAGTTCAGTTTAGGGTTTAAAACCCTAATGCTGGCTGAATGGAAAAAAGTTTAGTTTAGGGTTTAAAACCCTAATGCTGACTAAAGGAAGAAGTTCAGTTTAGGGTTTAAAACCCTAATGCTGATTGCATGAAAAAGCTCAGTTTAGGGTTTAAAACCCTAATGATGGCTAAATGGAAAAAAGTTCATTTTTAGCGTTTAAAACCCTAATGCTGACTAAAGGAAGAAGTTCAGTTTAGGGTTTAAAACCCTAACGCTGATTGCATGGAAAAGCTCAGTTTAGGGTTTAAAACCCTAATGCTGGCTAAATGGAAAAAAGTTCAGTTTAGGGTTTAAAACCCTAATGCTGATTAAAGGAAAAAGTTCAGTTTAGGTTTTAAAACCCTAATGCTGACTGAATGGAAAAAAGTTCAGTTTAGGGTTTAAAACCCTAATGCTGACTAAAGGAAAAATTCAGTTTAGGGTTTAAAACCCTAATGATGATTGCATGGAAAAGCTTAGTTTAGGGTTTAAAACCCTAATGCTGGCTGAATGGAAAAAAGTTCAGTTTAGGGTTTAAAACCCTAATGCTGATTGCAGGAAAAAATTCAGTTTAGGGTTTAAAACCCTAATGCTGACTAAAGGAAAAGTTCAGTTTAGGGTTTAAAACCCTAATGCTAACTGAAAGGAAAGAATTCAGTTTAGGGTTTAAAACCCTAATGCTGATTGCATGGAAAAGCTCAGATTAGGATTTAAAACCCTAATGCTGGCTGAATGGAAAAAAGTTCAGTTTAGGGTTTAAAACCCTAATGCTGATTGCATGGAAAAGCAAAGTTTAGGGTTTAAAACCCAAATGCTGGCTGAATGGAAAAAGTTCAGTTTAGGGTTTAAAACCCTAATGCTGATTGCATGGAAAAGCTCAGTTTAGGGTTTAAAACCATAATGCTGGCTGAATGGAAAAAAGTTTAGTTTAGGGTTTAAAACCCTAATGCTGACTAAAGGAAGAAGTTCAGTTTAGGGTTTAAAACCCTAACGCTGATTGCATGAAAAAGCTCAGTTTAGGGTTTAAAACCCTAATGATGGCTAAATAGAAAAAAGTTCAGTTTAGGGTTTAAAACCCTAATGCTGACTAAAGGAAGAAGTTCAATTTAGGGTTTAAAACCCTAATGCTGATTGCATGGAAAAGTTCAGTTTAGGGTTTAAAACCCTAATGCTGGCTAAATGGAAAAAAGTTCAGTTTAGGGTTTAAAACCCTAATGCTGATTGCATGGAAAATCTCAGTTTAGGGTTTAAAACCCTAATGCTGGCTAAAGGAAAAGTTCAGTTTAGGGTTTAAAACCCTAATGCTGACTGAATGGAAAAAAGTTCAGTTTAGGGTTTTAAAACCCTAATGCTGACTAAAGGAAAAGTTCAGTTTAGGGTTTAAAACCCTAATGCTGACTGAATGGAAAAAAGTTCAGTTTAGGGTTTAAAACCCTAATGCTGACTAAAGGAAAAATTCAGTTTAGGGTTTAAAACCCTAATGATGATTGCATGGAAAAACTCAGTTTAGGGTTTAAAACCATAATGTTGGCTGAATGGAAAAAAGTTCAGTTTAGGGTTTAAAACCCTAATGCTAATTGCATGGAAAAGCTCAGTTTAGGGTTTAAAACCCTAATGCTGGCTGAATGGAAAAAAGTTCAGTTCAGGGTATAAAACCCTAATGCTGATTGCATGGAAAAGCTCAGTTTAGGGTTTAAAACCCTAATGCTGGCTGAATGGAAAAAAGTTTAGTTTAGGGTTTAAAACCCTAATGCTGACTAAAGGAAGAAGTTCAGTTTAGGGTTTAAAACCCTAACGCTGATTGCATGAAAAAGCTCAGTTTAGGGTTTAAAACCCTAATGATGGCTAAATGGAAAAAAGTTCAGTTTAGCGTTTAAAACCCTAATGCTGACTAAAGGAAGAAGTTCAGTTTAGGGTTTAAAACCCTAACGCTGATTGCATGGAAAAGCTCAGTTTAGGGTTTAAAACCCTAATGCTGGCTAAATGGAAAAAAGTTCAGTTTAGGGTTTAAAACCCTAATGCTGATTGCATGGAAAAGCTTAGTTTAGGGTTTAAAACCCTAATACTGGCTAAAGGAAAAGTTCAGTTTAGGGTTTAAAACCCTAATGCTGACTGAATGGAAAAAAGTTCAGTTTAGGGTTTTAAAACCTTAATGCTGACTAAAGGAAAAGTTCAGTTTAGGGTTTAAAACCCTAATGCTGGCTGAATGGAAAAAAGTTCAGTTTAGGGTTTAAAACCCTAATGCTGGCTGAATGGAAAAAAGTTCAGTTTAGGGTTTAAAACCCTAATGCTGACTAAAGGAAAAATTCAGTTTAGGGTTTAAAACCCTAATGCTGATTGCATGGAAAAGCTCAGTTTAGGGTTTAAAACCCTAATGCTGATTGCATGGAAAAGCTCAGTTTAGGGTTTAAAACCCTAATGCTGGCTGAATGGAAAAAAGTTCAGTTTAGGGTTTAAAACCCTAATGCTGATTAAAGGAAAAAGTTCAGTTTAGGTTTTAAAACCCTAATGCTGACTGAATGGAAAAAAATTCAGTTTAGGGTTTAAAACCCTAATGCTGACTAAAGGAAAAATTCAGTTTAGGGTTTAAAACCCTAATGATGATTGCATGGAAAAGCTTAGTTTAGGGTTTAAAACCCTAATGCTGGCTGAATGGAAAAAAGTTTAGTTTAGGGTTTAAAACCCTAATGCTGATTGTAGGAAAAAGTTCAGTTTAGGGTTTAAAACCCTAATGCTGACTAAAGGAAAAGTTCAGTTTAGGGTTTAAAACCCTAATGCTAACTGAAAGGAAAGAGTTCAGTTTAGGGTTTAAAACCCTAATGTTGATTGCATGGAAAAGCTCAAATTAGGGTTTAAAACCCTAATGCTGGCTGAATGGAAAAAAGTTCAGTTTAGGGTTTAAAACCCTAATGCTGATTGCATGGAAAAGCAAAGTTTAGGGTTTAAAACCCTAATGCTGGCTGAATGGAGAAAGTTCAGTTTAGGGTTTAAAACCCTAATGCTGATTGCATGGAAAAGCAAAGTTTAGGGTTTAAAACCCTAATGCTGGCTGAATGGAAAAAGTTCAGTTTAGGGTTTAAAACCCTAATCTGATTGCATGGAAAAGCTCAGTTTAGGGTTTAAAACACTAATGCTGGCTGAATGGAAAAAAGTTGAGTTTCGGGTTTAAAACCCTAATGCTGACTAAAGGAAAAATTCAGTTTAGGGTTAAAACCCTAATGATGATTGCATGGAAAAGCTCAGTTTAGGGTTTAAAACTCTAATGCTGGCTGAATGGAAAAAAGTTCAGTTTAGGGTTTAAAACCCTAATGCTGATTGCATGGAAAAGCTCAGTTTAGGGTTTAAAACCCTAATGCTGGCTAAAGGAAAAGTTCAGTTTAGGGTTTAAAACCCTAATGCTAACTGTAAGGAAAGAGTTCAGTTTAGGGTTTAAAACCCTAATGCTGATTGCATGGAAAAGCTCAGATTAGGGTTTAAAACCCTAATGCTGGCTGAATGGAAAAAAGTTCAGTTTAGGGTTTAAAACCCTAATGCTGACTGAATGGAAAAAAATTCAGTTTAGGGTTTAAAACCCTAATGCTGACTAAAGGAAAAATTCAGTTTAGGGTTTAAAACCCTAATGCTGATTGCATGGAAAAGCTCAGTTTAGGGTTTAAAACCCTAATGCTGGCTGAATGGAAAAAAGTTTAGTTTAGGGTTTAAAACCCTAATGCTGACTAAAGGAAGAAGTTCAGTTTAGGGTTTAAAACCCTAACGCTGATTGCATGAAAAAGCTCAGTTTAGGGTTTAAAACCCTAATGATGGCTAAATAGAAAAACGTTCAGTTTAGGGTTTAAAACCCTAATGCTGACTAAAGGAAGAAGTTCAGTTTAGGGTTTAAAACCCTAATGCTGATTGCGTGGAAAAGCTCAGTTTAGGGTTTAAAACCCTAATGCTGGCTAAATGAAAAAAGTTCAGTTTAGGGTTTAAAACCCTAATGCTGATTGCATGGAAAATCTCAGTTTAGGGTTTAAAACCCTAATGCTGGCTAAAGGAAAAGTTCAGTTTAGGATTTAAAACCCTAATGCTGACTGAATGGAAAAAAGTTCAGTTTAGGGTTTTAAAACCCTAATGCTGACTAAAGGAAAAGTTCAGTTTAGGGTTTAAAACCCTAATGCTGACTGAATGGAAAAAAGTTCAGTTTAGGGTTTAAAACCCTAATGCTGACTAAAGGAAAAATTCAGTTTAGGGTTTAAAACCCTAATGATGATTGCATGGAAAAGCTCAGTTTAGGGTTTAAAACCATAATGTTGGCTGAATGGAAAAAAGTTCAGATTAGGTTTTAAAACCCTAATGCTAATTGCATGGAAAAGCTCAGTTGACGGGTTTAAAACCCTAATGCTGGCTGAATGGAAAAAAGTTCAGTTCAGGGTATAAAACCCTAATGCTGATTGCATGGAAAAGCTCAGTTTAGGGTTTAAAACCCTAATGCTGGCTGAATGGAAAAAAGTTTAGTTTAGGGTTTAAAACCCTAATGCTGACTAAAGGAAGAAGTTCAGTTTAGGGTTTAAAACCCTAACGCTGATTGCATGAAAAAGCTCAGTTTAGGGTTTAAAACGCTAATGATGGCTAAATGGAAAAAAGTTCAGTTTAGCGTTTAAAACCCTAATGCTGACTAAAGGAAGAAGTTCAGTTTAGGGTTTAAAACCCTAACGCTGATTGCATGGAAAAGCTCAGTTTAGGGTTTAAAACCCTAATGCTGGCTGAATGGAAAAAAGTTCAGTTTAGGGTTTAAAACCCTAATGCTGATTGAATGGAAAAGCTTAGTTTAGGGTTTAAAACCGTAATGCTGGCTGAATGAAAAAAGTTCTGTTAGGGTTTAAAACCCTAATGCTGACTAAAGGAAAAATTCAGTTTAGGGTTTAAAACCCTAATGCTGATTGCATGGAAAAGCTCAGTTTAGGGTTTAAAACCCTAATGCTGGCTGAATGGAAAAAAGTTCAGTTTAGGGTTTAAAACCCTAATGCTGACTAAAGGAAAAATTTAGTTTAGGGTTTAAAACCCTAATGCTGATTGCATGGAAAAGCTCAGTTTAGGGTTTAAAACCCTAATGCTGGCTGAATGGAAAAAAGTTCAGTTAGGGTTTAAAACCCTAATGCTGACTAAAGGAAAAATTCAGTTTAAGGTTTAAAACCCTAATGATGATTGCATGGAAAAGCTCAGTTTAGGGTTTAAAACCCTAATGCTGGCTGAATGGAAAAAAGTTCAGTTTAGGGTTTAAAACCCTAATGCTGAATGCATGGAAAAGCTCAGTTTAGGGTTTAAAACCCTAATGATGGCTAAATAGAAAAAAGTTCAGTTTAGGGTTTAAAACCCTAATGCTGACTAAAGGAAGAAGTTCAGTTTAGGGTTTAAAACCCTAATGCTGATTGCATGGAAAAGCTCAGTTTAGGGTTTAAAACCCTAATGCTGGCTAAATGGAAAAAAGTTCAGTTTAGGGTTTAAAACCCTAATGCTGATTGCATGGAAAATCTCAGTTTAGGGTTTAAAACCCTAATGCTGGCTAAAGGAAAAGTTCAGTTTAGGGTTTAAAACCCTAATGCTGACTGAATGGAAAAAAGTTCAGTTTAGGGTTTTAAAACCCTAATGCTGACTAAAGGAAAAGTTCAGTTTAGGGTTTAAAACCCTAATGCTGACTGAATGGAAAAAAGTTCAGTTTAGGGTTTAAAACCCTAATGCTGACTAAAGGAAAAATTCAGTTTAGGGTTTAAAACCCTAATGCTGATTGCATGGAAAATCAAAGTTTAGGGTTTAAAACCCAAATGCTGGCTGAATGGAAAAAGTTCAGTTTAGGGTTTAAAACCCTAATGCTAATTGCATGGAAAAGCTCAGTTTAGGGTTTAAAACCCTAATGCTGGCTGAATGAAAAAAAGTTCTGTTAGGGTTTAAAACCATAATGCTGACTAAAGGAAAAATTCAGTTTAGGGTTAAAACCCTAATGATGATTGCATGGAAAAGCTCAGTTTAGGGTTTAAAACTCTAATGCTGACTAAAGGAAAAGTTCAGTTTAGGGTTTAAAACCCTAATGCTAACTGAAAGGAAAGAGTTCAGTTTAGGGTTTAAAACCCTAATGCTGATTGCATGGAAAAGCTCAGATTAGGGTTTAAAACCCTAATGCTGGATGAATGGAAAAAAGTTCAGTTTAGGGTTTAAAACCCTAATGCTAATTGCATGGAAAAGCTCAGTTTAGGGTTTAAAACCCTAATGCTGGCTGAATGGAAAATGTTCAGTTTAGGGTTTAAAACCCTAATGCTGATTGAATGGAAAAGCTCAGTTTAGGGTTTAAAACCGTAATGCTGGCTGAATGAAAAAAAGTTCTGTTAGGGTTTAAAACCCTAATGCTGACTGAAAGGAAAGAGTTCAGTTTAGGGTTTAAAACCCTAATGCTGATTGCATGGAAAAGTTCAGTTTAGGGTTTAAAACCCTAATGCTGGCTGAATGGAAAAAAGTTCAGTTTAGGGTTTAAAACCCTAATGCTGACTAAAGGAAAAATTCAGTTTAGAGTTTAAAACCCTAATGCTGATTGCATGGAAAAGCTCAGTTTAGGGTTTAAAACCCTAATGCTGGCTGAATGGAAAAAAGTTCAGTTAGGGTTTAAAACCCTAATGCTGACTAAAGGAAAAATTCAGTTTAGGGTTTAAAACCCTAATGATGATTGCATGGAAAAGCTCAGTTTAGGGTTTAAAACTCTAATGGTGGCTGAATGGAAAAAAGTTCAGTTTAGGGTTTAAAACCCTACTGCTGATTGCATGAAAAAGTTCAGTTTAGGGTTTAAAACCCTAATGCTGACTAAAGGAAAAGTTCAGTTTAGGGTTTAAAACCCTAATGCTAACTGAAAGGAAAGAGTTCAGTTTATGGTTTAAAACCCTAATGCTGATTGCATGAAAAAGCTCAGATTAGGGTTTAAAACCCTAATGCTGGCTGAATGGAAAAAAGTTTAGTTTAGGGTTTAAAACCCTAATGCTGATTGCATGGAAAAGAAAAGTTTAGGGTTTAAAACCCTAATGCTGGCTGAATGAAAAAAAGTTCTGTTAGGGTTTAAAACCCTAATCCTGACTGAAAGGAAAGAGTTCAGTTTAGGGTTTAAAACCCTAATGCTAATTGCATGGAAAAGCTCAGTTTAGGGTTTAAAACCCTAATGCTGGCTGAATGGAAAAAAGTTCAGTTTCGGGTTTAAAACCCTAATGCTGACTAAAGGAAAAATTCAGTTTAGGGTTAAAACCCTAATGATGATTGTATGGAAAAGCTCAGTTAAGGGTTTAAAACTCTAATGCTGACTAAAGGAAAAGTTCAGTTTAGGGTTTAAAACCCTAATGCTAACTGAAAGGAAAGAGTTCAGTTTAGGGTTTAAAACCCTAATGCTGATTGCATGGAAAAGCTCAGTTTAGGGTTTAAAACCCTAATGCTGGCTGAATGGAAAAAAGTTCAGTTAGGGTTTAAAACCCTAATGCTGACTAAAGGAAAAATTCAGTTTAGGGTTAAAACCCTAATGATGATTGCATGGAAAAGCTCAGTTTAGGGTTTAAAACTCTAATGCTGGCTGAATGGAAAAAAGTTCAGTTTAGGGTTTAAAACCCTAATGCTGATTGCATGGAAAAGCTCAGTTTAGGGTTTAAAACCCTAATGCTAGCTGAATGGAAAAAAGTTCAGTTTAGGGTTTAAAACCCTAATGCTGATTGCATGGAAAAGCTCAGTTTAGGGTTTAAAACCCTAATGCTGGCTGAATGGAAAAAAGTTCAGTTTAGGGTTTAAAACCCTAATGCTGACTAAAGGAAAAATTCAGTTTAGGGTTTAAAACCCTAATGCTGATTGCATGAAAAAGCTCAGTTTAGGGTTTAAAACCCTAATGATGGCTAAATGGAAAAAAGTTCAGTTTAGGGTTTAAAACCCTAATGCTGACTAAAGGAAGAAGTTCAGTTTAGGGTTTAAAACCCTAACGCTGATTGCATGGAAAAGCTCAGTTTAGGGTTTAAAACCCTAATGCTGGCTAAATGGAAAAAAGTTCAGTTTAGGGTTTAAAACCCTAATGCTGATTGCATGGAAAAGCTCAGTTTAGGAATTAAAACCCTAATGCTAGCTAAAGGAAAAGTTCAGTTTAGGGTTTAAAACCCTAATGCTGACTGAATGGAAAAAAGTTCAGTTTAGGGTTTTAAAACCCTAATGCTGACTAAAGGAAAAGTTCAGTTTAGGGTTTAAAACCCTAATGCTGACTGAATGGAAAAAAGTTCAGTTTAGGGTTTAAAACCCTAATGCTGACTAAAGGAAAAATTCAGTTTAGGGTTTAAAACCCTAATGATGATTGCATGGAAAAGCTCAGTTTAGGGTTTAAAACCCTAATGCTAACTGAAAGGAAAGAGTTCAGTTTAGGGTTTAAAACCCTAATGTTGATTGTATGGAAAAGCTCAGATTAGGGTTTAAAACCCTAATGCTGGCTGAATGGAAAAAGGTTCAGTTTAGGGTTTAAAACCCTAATGCTGATTGCATGGAAAAGCAAAGTTTAGGGTTTAAAACCCTAATGCTGGCTGAATGGAAAAAGTTCAGTTTAGGGTTTAAAACCCTAATGCTGATTGCATGGAAAAGCTCAGTTTAGGGTTTAAAACCCTAATGCTGGCTGAATGAAAAAAAGTTCTGTTAGGGTTTAAAACCCTAATGCTGACTAAAGGAAAAATTCAGTTTAGTGTTAAAACCCTAATGATGATTACATGGAAAAGCTCAGTTTAGGGTTTAAAACTCTAATGCTGACTAGAGGAAAAGTTCAGTTTAGGGTTTAAAACCCTAATGCTAACTGAAAGGAAAGAGTTCAGTTTAGGGTTTAAAACCCTAATGCTGATTGCATGGAAAAGCTCAGATTAGGGTTTAAAACCCTAATGCTGGATGAATGGAAAAAAGTTCAGTTTAGGGTTTAAAACCCTAATGCTAATTGCATGGAAAAGCAAAGTTTAGGGTTTAAAACCCTAATGCTGGCTGAATGGAAAAAGTTCAGTTTAGGGTTTAAAACCCTAATGCTGATTGCATGGAAAAGCTCAGTTTAGGGTTTAAAACCCTAATGCTGGCTGAATGGAAAAAAGTTTAGTTTAGGGTTTAAAACCCTAATGCTGACTAAAGGAAGAAGTTCAGTTTAGGGTTTAAAACCCTAACGCTGATTGCATGAAAAAGCTCAGTTTAGGGTTTAAAACCCTAATGATGGCTAAATAGAAAAACGTTCAGTTTAGGGTTTAAAACCCTAATGCTGACTAAAGGAAGAAGTTCAGTTTAGGGTTTAAAACCCTAATGCTGATTGCGTGGAAAAGCTCAGTTTAGGGTTTAAAACCCTAATGCTGGCTAAATGAAAAAAAGTTCAGTTTAGGGTTTAAAACCCTAATGCTGATTGCATGGAAAATCTCAGTTTAGGGTTTAAAACCCTAATGCTGGCTAAAGGAAAAGTTCAGTTTAGGATTTAAAACCCTAATGCTGACTGAATGGAAAAAAGTTCAGTTTAGGGTTTTAAAACCCTAATGCTGACTAAAGGAAAAGTTCAGTTTAGGGTTTAAAACCCTAATGCTGATTGAATGGAAAAAAGTTCAGTTTAGGGTTTAAAACCCTAATGCTGACTAAAGGAAAAATTCAGTTTAGGGTTTAAAACCCTAATGATGATTGCATGGAAAAGCTCAGTTTAGGGTTTAAAACCATAATGTTGGCTGAATGGAAAAAAGTTCAGATTAGGTTTTAAAACCCTAATGCTAATTGCATGGAAAAGCTCAGTTGACGGGTTTAAAACCCTAATGCTGGCTGAATGGAAAAAAGTTCAGTTCAGGGTATAAAACCCTAATGCTGATTGCATGGAAAAGCTCAGTTTAGGGTTTAAAACCCTAATGCTGGCTGAATGGAAAAAAGTTTAGTTTAGGGTTTAAAACCCTAATGCTGACTAAAGGAAGAAGTTCAGTTTAGGGTTTAAAACCCTAACGCTGATTGCATGAAAAAGCTCAGTTTAGGGTTTAAAACGCTAATGATGGCTAAATGGAAAAAAGTTCAGTTTAGCGTTTAAAACCCTAATGCTGACTAAAGGAAGAAGTTCAGTTTAGGGTTTAAAACCCTAACGCTGATTGCATGGAAAAGCTCAGTTTAGGGTTTAAAACCCTAATGCTGGCTAAATGGAAAAAAGTTCAGTTTAGGGTTTAAAACCCTAATGCTGATTAAAGGAAAAAGTTCAGTTTAGGTTTTAAAACCCTAATGCTGACTGAATGGAAAAAAGTTCAGTTTAGGGTTTAAAACCCTAATGCTGATTGAATGGAAAAGCTTAGTTTAGGGTTTAAAACCGTAATGCTGGCTGAATGAAAAAAGTTCTGTTAGGGTTTAAATCCCTAATGCTGACTGAAAGGAAAGAGTTCAGTTTAGGGTTTAAAACCCTAATGCTGATTGCATGGAAAAGTTCAGTTTAGGGTTTAAAAACCTAATGCTGGCTGAATGGAAAAAAGTTCAGTTTAGGGTTTAAAACTCTAATGCTGACTAAAGGAAAAATTTAGTTTAGGGTTTAAAACCCTAATGCTGATTGCATGGAAAAGCTCAGTTTAGGGTTTAAAACCCTAATGCTGGCTGAATGGAAAAAAGTTCAGTTAGGGTTTAAAACCCTAATGCTGACTAAAGGAAAAATTCAGTTTAGGGTTTAAAACCCTAATGATGATTGCATGGAAAAGCTCAGTTTAGGGTTTAAAACTCTAATGGTGGCTGAATGGAAAAAAGTTCAGTTTAGGGTTTAAAACCCTAATGCTGAATGCATGGAAAAGCTCAGTTTAGGGTTTAAAACCCTAATGCTAGCTGAATGGAAAAAAGTTCAGTTTAGGGTTTAAAACCCTAACGCTGATTGCATGAAAAAGCTCAGTTTAGGGTTTAAAACCCTAATGATGGCTAAATAGAAAAAAGTTCAGTTTAGGGTTTAAAACCCTAACGCTGATTGCATGAAAAAGCTCAGTTTAGGGTTTAAAACCCTAATGATGGCTAAATAGAAAAAAGTTCAGTTTAGGGTTTAAAACCCTAATGCTGACTAAAGGAAGAAGTTCAGTTTAGGGTTTAAAACCCTAATGCTGATTGCATGGAAAAGCTCAGTTTAGGGTTTAAAACCCTAATGCTGGCTAAATGGAAAAAAGTTCAGTTTAGGGTTTAAAACCCTAATGCTGATTGCATGGAAAATCTCAGTTTAGGGTTTAAAACCCTAATGCTGGCTAAAGGAAAAGTTCAGTTTAGGGTTTAAAACCCTAATGCTGACTGAATGGAAAAAAGTTCAGTTTAGGGTTTTAAAACCCTAATGCTGACTAAAGGAAAAGTTCAGTTTAGGGTTTAAAACCCTAATGCTGACTGAATGGAAAAAAGTTTAGTTTAGGGTTTAAAACCCTAATGCTGACTAAAGGAAAAATTCAGTTTAGGGTTTAAAACCCTAATGCTGATTGCATGGAAAATCAAAGTTTAGGGTTTAAAACCCAAATGCTGGCTGAATGGAAAAAGTTCAGTTTAGGGTTTAAAACCCTAATGCTAATTGCATGGAAAAGCTCAGTTTAGGGTTTAAAACCCTAATGCTGGCTGAATGAAAAAAAGTTCTGTTAGGGTTTAAAACCATAATGCTGACTAAAGGAAAAATTCAGTTTAGGGTTAAAACCCTAATGATGATTGCATGGAAAAGCTCAGTTTAGGGTTTAAAACTCTAATGCTGACTAAAGGAAAAGTTCAGTTTAGGGTTTAAAACCCTAATGCTAACTGAAAGGAAAGAGTTCAGTTTAGGGTTTAAAACCCTAATGCTGATTGCATGGAAAAGCTCAGATTAGGGTTTAAAACCCTAATGCTGGATGAATGGAAAAAAGTTCAGTTTAGGGTTTAAAACCCTAATGCTAATTGCATGGAAAAGCTCAGTTTAGGGTTTAAAACCCTAATGCTGGCTGAATGGAAAATGTTCAGTTTAGGGTTTAAAACCCTAATGCTGATTGAATGGAAAAGCTCAGTTTAGGGTTTAAAACCGTAATGCTGGCTGAATGAAAAAAAGTTCTGTTAGGGTTTAAAACCCTAATGCTGACTGAAAGGAAAGAGTTCAGTTTAGGGTTTAAAACCCTAATGCTGATTGCATGGAAAAGTTCAGTTTAGGGTTTAAAACCCTAATGCTGGCTGAATGGAAAAAAGTTCAGTTTAGGGTTTAAAACCCTAATGCTGACTAAAGGAAAAATTCAGTTTAGAGTTTAAAACCCTAATGCTGATTGCATGGAAAAGCTCAGTTTAGGGTTTAAAACCCTAATGCTGGCTGAATGGAAAAAAGTTCAGTTAGGGTTTAAAACCCTAATGCTGACTAAAGGAAAAATTCAGTTTAGGGTTTAAAACCCTAATGATGATTGCATGGAAAAGCTCAGTTTAGGGTTTAAAACTCTAATGGTGGCTGAATGGAAAAAAGTTCAGTTTAGGGTTTAAAACCCTACTGCTGATTGCAGGAAAAAGTTCAGTTTAGGGTTTAAAACCCTAATGCTGACTAAAGGAAAAGTTCAGTTTAGGGTTTAAAACCCTAATGCTAACTGAAAGGAAAGAGTTCAGTTTATGGTTTAAAACCCTAATGCTGATTGCATGAAAAAGCTCAGATTAGGGTTTAAAACCCTAATGCTGGCTGAATGGAAAAACGTTTAGTTTAGGGTTTAAAACCCTAATGCTGATTGCATGAAAAAGCTCAGATTAGGGTTTAAAACCCTAATGCTGGCTGAATGGAAAAAAGTTTAGTTTAGGGTTTAAAACCCTAATGCTGATTGCATGGAAAAGAAAAGTTTAGGGTTTAAAACCCTAATGCTGGCTGAATGAAAAAAAGTTCTGTTAGGGTTTAAAACCCTAATCCTGACTGAAAGGAAAGAGTTCAGTTTAGGGTTTAAAACCCTAATGCTAATTGCATGGAAAAGCTCAGTTTAGGGTTTAAAACCCTAATGCTGGCTGAATGGAAAAAAGTTCAGTTTCGGGTTTAAAACCCTAATGCTGACTAAAGGAAAAATTCAGTTTAGGGTTAAAACCCTAATGATGATTGCATGGAAAAGCTCAGTTTAGGGTTTAAAACTCTAATGCTGACTAAAGGAAAAGTTCAGTTTAGGGTTTAAAACCCTAATGCTGACTGAAAGGAAAGAGTTCAGTTTAGGGTTTAAAACCCTAATGCTGATTGCATGGAAAAGCTCAGTTTAGGGTTTAAAACCCTAATGCTGGCTGAATGGAAAAAAGTTCAGTTAGGGTTTAAAACCCTAATGCTGACTAAAGGAAAAATTCAGTTTAGGGTTAAAACCCTAATGATGATTGCATGGAAAAGCTCAGTTTAGGGTTTAAAACTCTAATGCTGGCTGAATGGAAAAAAGTTCAGTTTAGGGTTTAAAACCCTAATGCTGATTGCATGGAAAAGCTCAGTTTAGGGTTTAAAACCCTAATGCTAGCTGAATGGAAAAAAGTTCAGTTTAGGGTTTAAAACCCTAATGCTGATTGCATGGAAAAGCTCAGTTTAGGGTTTAAAACCCTAATGCTGGCTGAATGGAAAAAAGTTCAGTTTAGGGTTTAAAACCCTAATGCTGACTAAATGAAGAAGTTCAGTTTAGGGTTTAAAACCCTAAACGCTGATTGCATGAAAAAGCTCAGTTTAGGGTTTAAAACCCTAATGATGGCTAAATGGAAAAAAGTTCAGTTTAGGGTTTAAAACCCTAATGCTGACTAAGGGAAGAAGTTTAGTTTAGGGTTTAAAACCCTAACGCTGATTGCATGGAAAAGCTCAGTTTAGGGTTTAAAACCCTAATGCTGGCTGAATGAAAAAAGTTCTGTTAGGGTTTAAAACCCTAATGCTGACTAAAGGAAAAATTCAGTTTAGGGTTAAAACCCTAATGATGATTACATGGAAAAGCTCAGTTTAGGGTTTAAAACTCTAATGCTGACTAAAGGAAAAGTTCAGTTTAGGGTTTAAAACCCTAATGCTAACTGAAAGGAAAGAGTTCAGTTTAGGGTTTAAAACCCTAATGCTGATTGCATGGAAAAGCTCAGATTAGGGTTTAAAACCCTAATGCTGGATGAATGGAAAAAAGTTCAGTTTAGGGTTTAAAACCCTAATGCTAATTGCATGGAAAAGCTCAGTTTAGGGTTTAAAACCCTAATGCTAGCTGAATGGAAAATGTTCAGTTTAGGGTTTAAAACCCTAATGCTGATTGAATGGAAAAGCTCAGTTTAGGGTTTAAAACCGTAATGCTGGCTGAATGAAAAAAAGTTCTGTTAGGGTTTAAAACCCTAATGCTGACTGAAAGGAAAGAGTTCAGTTTAGGGTTTAAAACCCTAATGCTGATTGCATGGAAAAGTTCAGTTTAGGGTTTAAAACCCTAATGCTGGCTGAATGGAAAAAAGTTCAGTTTAGGGTTTAAAACCCTAATGCTGACTAAAGGAAAAATTCAGTTTAGAGTTTAAAACCCTAATGCTGATTGCATGGAAAAGCTCAGTTTAGGGTTTAAAACCCTAATGCTGGCTGAATGGAAAAAAGTTCAGTTAGGGTTTAAAACCCTAATGCTGACTAAAGGAAAAATTCAGTTTAGGGTTTAAAACCCTAATGATGATTGCATGGAAAAGCTCAGTTTAGGGTTTAAAACCCTAATGCTGGCTGAATGGAAAAAAGTTCAGTTTAGGGTTTAAAACCCTAATGCTGATTGCATGGAAAAGCTCAGTTTAGGGTTTAAACCTTAATGCTGACTGAATGGAAAAAAGTTCAGTTTAGGGTTTAAAACCCTAATGCTGACTAAAGGAAGAAGTTCAGTTTAGGGTTTAAAACCCTAATGCTGATTGCATGGAAAAGCTCAGTTTAGGGTTTAAAACCCTAATGCTGGCTAAATGGAAAAAAGTTCAGTTTAGGGTTTAAAACCCTAATGCTGATTGCATGGAAAATCTAAGTTTAGGGTTTAAAACCCTAATGCTGGCTAAAGGAAAAGTTCAGTTTAGGGTTTAAAACCCTAATGCTGACTAAAGGAAGAAGTTCAGTTTAGGGTTTAAAACCCTAACGCTGATTGCATGAAAAAGCTCAGTTTAGGGTTTAAAACCCTAATGATGGCTAAATAGAAAAAAGTTCAGTTTAGGGTTTAAAACCCTAATGCTGACTAAAGGAAGAAGTTCAGTTTAGGGTTTAAAACCCTAATGCTGATTGCATGGAAAAGCTCAGTTTAGGGTTTAAAACCCTAATGCTGGCTAAATGGAAAAAAGTTCAGTTTAGGGTTTAAAACCCTAATGCTGATTGCATGGAAAATCTCAGTTTAGGGTTTAAAACCCTAATGCTGGCTAAAGGAAAAGTTCAGTTTAGGGTTTAAAACCCTAATGCTGACTGAATGGAAAAAAGTTCAGTTTAGGGTTTTAAAACCCTAATGCTGACTAAAGGAAAAGTTCAGTTTAGGGTTTAAAACCCTAATGCTGACTGAATGGAAAAAAGTTCAGTTTAGGGTTTAAAACCCTAATGCTGACTAAAGGAAAAATTCAGTTTAGGGTTTAAAACCCTAATGATGATTGCATGGAAAAACTCAGTTTAGGGTTTAAAACCATAATGTTGGCTGAATGGAAAAAAGTTCAGTTTAGGGTTTAAAACCCTAATGCTAATTGCATGGAAAAGCTCAGTTTAGGGTTTAAAACCCTAATGCTGGCTGAATGGAAAAAAGTTCAGTTCAGGGTTTAAAACCCTAATGCTGATTGCATGGAAAAGCTCAGTTTAGGGTTTAAAACCCTAATGCTGGCTGAATGGAAAAAAGTTTAGTTTAGGGTTTAAAACCCTAATGCTGACTAAAGGAAGAAGTTCAGTTTAGGGTTTAAAACCCTAATGCTGATTGCATGAAAAAGCTCAGTTTAGGGTTTAAAACCCTAATGATGGCTAAATGGAAAAAAGTTCAGTTTAGGGTTTAAAACCCTAATGCTGACTAAAGGAAGAAGTTCAGTTTAGGGTTTAAAACCCTAACGCTGATTGCATGGAAAAGCTCAGTTTAGGGTTTAAAACCCTAATGCTGGCTAAATGGAAAAAAGTTCAGTTTAGGGTTTAAAACCCTAATGCTGATTGCATGGAAAAAGTTCAGTTTAGGTTTTAAAACCCTAATGCTGACTGAATGGAAAAAAGTTCAGTTTAGGGTTTAAAACCCTAATGCTGACTAAAGGAAAAATTCAGTTTAGGGTTTAAAACCCTAATGATGATTGCATGGAAAAGCTTAGTTTAGGGTTTAAAACCCTAATGCTGGCTGAATGGAAAAAAGTTCAGTTTAGGGTTTAAAACCCTAATGCTGACTAAAGGAAAAAGTTCAGTTTAGGGTTTAAAACCCTAATGCTGACTAAAGGAAAAGTTCAGTTTAGGGTTTAAAACCCTAATGCTAACTGAAAGGAAAGAATTCAGTTTAGGGTTTAAAACCCTAATGCTGATTGCATGGAAAAGCTCAGATTAGGATTTAAAACCCTAATGCTGGCTGAATGGAAAAAAGTTCAGTTTAGGGTTTAAAACCCTAATGCTGATTGCATGGAAAAGCAAAGTTTAGGGTTTAAAACCCTAATGCTGGCTGAATGGAAAAAGTTCAGTTTAGGGTTTAAAACCCTAATGCTGATTGCATGGAAAAGCTCAGTTTAGGGTTTAAAACCCTAATGCTGGCTGAATGGAAAAAAGTTTAGTTTAGGGTTTAAAACCCTAATGCTGACTAAAGGAAGAAGTTCAGTTTAGGGTTTAAAACCCTAACGTTGATTGCATGAAAAAGCTCAGTTTAGGGTTTAAAACCCTA
Source organism: Nicotiana sylvestris (assembly GCF_000393655.2). NCBI lineage: Eukaryota > Viridiplantae > Streptophyta > Magnoliopsida > Solanales > Solanaceae > Nicotiana > Nicotiana sylvestris. The sequence continues at coordinate 153,677,274 of NC_091059.1, forward strand.
ATGATGGCTAAATAGAAAAAAGTTCAGTTTAGGGTTTAAAACCCTAATGCTGACTAAAGGAAGAAGTTCAGTTTAGGGTTTAAAACCCTAATGCTGATTGCATGGAAAAGCTCAGTTTAGGGTTTAAAACCCTAATGCTGGCTAAATGGAAAAAAGTTCAGTTTAGGGTTTAAAACCCTAATGCTGATTGCATGGAAAATCTCAGTTTAGGGTTTAAAACCCTAATGCTGGCTAAAGGAAAAGTTCAGTTTAGGGTTTAAAACCCTAATGCTGACTGAATGGAAAAAAGTTCAGTTTAGGGTTTTAAAACCCTAATGCTGACTAAAGGAAAAGTTCAGTTTAGGGTTTAAAACCCTAATGCTGACTGAATGGAAAAAAGTTCAGTTTAGGGTTTAAAACCCTAATGCTGACTAAAGGAAAAATTCAGTTTAGGGTTTAAAACCCTAATGATGATTGCATGGAAAAGCTCAGTTTAGGGTTTAAAACCATAATGTTGGCTGAATGGAAAAAAGTTCAGTTTAGGGTTTTAAACCCTAATGCTAATTGCATGGAAAAGCTCAGTTTAGGGTTTAAAACCCTAATGCTGGCTGAATGGAAAAAAGTTCAGTTCAGGGTATAAAACCCTAATGCTGATTGCATGGAAAAGCTCAGTTTAGGGTTTAAAACCCTAATGCTGGTTGAATGGAAAAAAGTTTAGTTTAGGGTTTAAAACCCTAATGCTGACTAAAGGAAGAAGTTCAGTTTAGGGTTTAAAACCCTAACGCTGATTGCATGAAAAAGCTCAGTTTAGGGTTTAAAACCCTAATGATGGCTAAATGGAAAAAAGTTCAGTTTAGCGTTTAAAACCCTAATGCTGACTAAAGGAAGAAGTTCAGTTTAGGGTTTAAAACCCTAACGCTGATTGCATGGAAAAGCTCAGTTTAGGGTTTAAAACCCTAATGCTGGCTAAATGGAAAAAAGTTCAGTTTAGGGTTTAAAACCCTAATGCTGATTGCATGGAAAAGCTCAGTTTGGGGTTTAAAACCCTAATGCTGGCTAAAGGAAAAGTTCAGTTTAGGGTTTAAAACCCTAATGCTGACTGAATGGAAAAAAGTTCAGTTTAGGGTTTTAAAACCCTAATGCTGACTAAAGGAAAAGTTCAGTTTAGGGTTTAAAACCCTAATGCTGACTGAATGGAAAAAAGTTCAGTTTAGGGTTTAAAACCCTAATGTTGACTGAAAGGAAAGAGTTTAGTTTAGGATTTAAAACCCTAATGCTGATTGCATGGAAAAGCTCAGTTTAGGGTTTAAAACCCTAATGCTGATTGCATGGAAAAGCTCAGTTTAGGGTTTAAAACCCTAATGCTGGCTGAATGGAAAAAAGTTCAGTTAGGGTTTAAAACCCTAATGCTGATTAAAGGAAAAAGTTCAGTTTAGGTTTTAAAACCCTAATGCTGACTGAATGGAAAAAAGTTCAGTTTAGGGTTTAAAACCCTAATGCTGACTAAAGGAAAAATTCAGTTTAGGGTTTAAAACCCTAATGATGATTGCATGGAAAAGCTCAGTTTAGGGTTTAAAACCATAATGTTGGCTGAATGGAAAAAAGTTCAGATTAGGTTTTAAAACCCTAATGCTAATTGCATGGAAAAGCTCAGTTGACGGGTTTAAAACCCTAATGCTGGCTGAATGGAAAAAAGTTCAGTTCAGGGTATAAAACCCTAATGCTGATTGCATGGAAAAGCTCAGTTTAGGGTTTAAAACCCTAATGCTGGCTGAATGGAAAAAAGTTTAGTTTAGGGTTTAAAACCCTAATGCTGACTAAAGGAAGAAGTTCAGTTTAGGGTTTAAAACCCTAACGCTGATTGCATGAAAAAGCTCAGTTTAGGGTTTAAAACGCTAATGATGGCTAAATGGAAAAAAGTTCAGTTTAGCGTTTAAAACCCTAATGCTGACTAAAGGAAGAAGTTCAGTTTAGGGTTTAAAACCCTAACGCTGATTGCATGGAAAAGCTCAGTTTAGGGTTTAAAACCCTAATGCTGGCTAAATGGAAAAAAGTTCAGTTTAGGGTTTAAAACCCTAATGCTGATTAAAGGAAAAAGTTCAGTTTAGGTTTTAAAACCCTAATGCTGACTGAATGGAAAAAAGTTCAGTTTAGGGTTTAAAACCCTAATGCTGATTGAATGGAAAAGCTTAGTTTAGGGTTTAAAACCGTAATGCTGGTTGAATGAAAAAAGTTCTGTTAGGGTTTAAATCCCTAATGCTGACTGAAAGGAAAGAGTTCAGTTTAGGGTTTAAAACCCTAATGCTGATTGCATGGAAAAGTTCAGTTTAGGGTTTAAAAACCTAATGCTGGCTGAATGGAAAAAAGTTCAGTTTAGGGTTTAAAACTCTAATGCTGACTAAAGGAAAAATTTAGTTTAGGGTTTAAAACCCTAATGCTGATTGCATGGAAAAGCTCAGTTTAGGGTTTAAAACCCTAATGCTGGCTGAATGGAAAAAAGTTCAGTTAGGGTTTAAAACCCTAATGCTGACTAAAGGAAAAATTCAGTTTAGGGTTTAAAACCCTAATGATGATTGCATGGAAAAGCTCAGTTTAGGGTTTAAAACTCTAATGGTGGCTGAATGGAAAAAAGTTCAGTTTAGGGTTTAAAACCCTAATGCTGAATGCATGGAAAAGCTCAGTTTAGGGTTTAAAACCCTAATGCTAGCTGAATGGAAAAAAGTTCAGTTTAGGGTTTAAAACCCTAACGCTGATTGCATGAAAAAGCTCAGTTTAGGGTTTAAAACCCTAATGATGGCTAAATAGAAAAAAGTTCAGTTTAGGGTTTAAAACCCTAACGCTGATTGCATGAAAAAGCTTCAGTTTAGGGTTTAAAACCCTAATGATGGCTAAATAGAAAAAAGTTCAGTTTAGGGTTTAAAACCCTAATGCTGACTAAAGGAAGAAGTTCAGTTTAGGGTTTAAAACCCTAATGCTGATTGCATGGAAAAGCTCAGTTTAGGGTTTAAAACCCTAATGCTGGCTAAATGGAAAAAAGTTCAGTTTAGGGTTTAAAACCCTAATGCTGATTGCATGGAAAATCTCAGTTTAGGGTTTAAAACCCTAATGCTGGCTAAAGGAAAAGTTCAGTTTAGGGTTTAAAACCCTAATGCTGACTGAATGGAAAAAAGTTCAGTTTAGGGTTTTAAAACCCTAATGCTGACTAAAGGAAAAGTTCAGTTTAGGGTTTAAAACCCTAATGCTGACTGAATGGAAAAAAGTTTAGTTTAGGGTTTAAAACCCTAATGCTGACTAAAGGAAAAATTCAGTTTAGGGTTTAAAACCCTAATGCTGATTGCATGGAAAATCAAAGTTTAGGGTTTAAAACCCAAATGCTGGCTGAATGGAAAAAGTTCAGTTTAGGGTTTAAAACCCTAATGCTAATTGCATGGAAAAGCTCAGTTTAGGGTTTAAAACCCTAATGCTGGCTGAATGAAAAAAAGTTCTGTTAGGGTTTAAAACCATAATGCTGACTAAAGGAAAAATTCAGTTTAGGGTTAAAACCCTAATGATGATTGCATGGAAAAGCTCAGTTTAGGGTTTAAAACTCTAATGCTGACTAAAGGAAAAGTTCAGTTTAGGGTTTAAAACCCTAATGCTAACTGAAAGGAAAGAGTTCAGTTTAGGGTTTAAAACCCTAATGCTGATTGCATGGAAAAGCTCAGATTAGGGTTTAAAACCCTAATGCTGGATGAATGGAAAAAAGTTCAGTTTAGGGTTTAAAACCCTAATGCTAATTGCATGGAAAAGCTCAGTTTAGGGTTTAAAACCCTAATGCTGGCTGAATGGAAAATGTTCAGTTTAGGGTTTAAAACCCTAATGCTGATTGAATGGAAAAGCTCAGTTTAGGGTTTAAAACCGTAATGCTGGCTGAATGAAAAAAAGTTCTGTTAGGGTTTAAAACCCTAATGCTGACTGAAAGGAAAGAGTTCAGTTTAGGGTTTAAAACCCTAATGCTGATTGCATGGAAAAGTTCAGTTTAGGGTTTAAAACCCTAATGCTGGCTGAATGGAAAAAAGTTCAGTTTAGGGTTTAAAACCCTAATGCTGACTAAAGGAAAAATTCAGTTTAGAGTTTAAAACCCTAATGCTGATTGCATGGAAAAGCTCAGTTTAGGGTTTAAAACCCTAATGCTGGCTGAATGGAAAAAAGTTCAGTTAGGGTTTAAAACCCTAATGCTGACTAAAGGAAAAATTCAGTTTAGGGTTTAAAACCCTAATGATGATTGCATGGAAAAGCTCAGTTTAGGGTTTAAAACTCTAATGGTGGCTGAATGGAAAAAAGTTCAGTTTAGGGTTTAAAACCCTACTGCTGATTGCAGGAAAAAGTTCAGTTTAGGGTTTAAAACCCTAATGCTGACTAAAGGAAAAGTTCAGTTTAGGGTTTAAAACCCTAATGCTAACTGAAAGGAAAGAGTTCAGTTTATGGTTTAAAACCCTAATGCTGATTGCATGAAAAAGCTCAGATTAGGGTTTAAAACCCTAATGCTGGCTGAATGGAAAAAAGTTTAGTTTAGGGTTTAAAACCCTAATGCTGATTGCATGAAAAAGCTCAGATTAGGGTTTAAAACCCTAATGCTGGCTGAATGGAAAAAGTTTAGTTTAGGGTTTAAAACCCTAATGCTGATTGCATGGAAAAGAAAAGTTTAGGGTTTAAAACCCTAATGCTGGCTGAATGAAAAAAAGTTCTGTTAGGGTTTAAAACCCTTATTCTTTCATGAAAGGAAAGAGTTCAGTTTAGGGTTTAAAACCCTAATGCTAATTGCATGGAAAAGCTCAGTTTAGGGTTTAAAACCCTAATGCTGGCTGAATGGAAAAAAGTTCAGTTTCGGGTTTAAAACCCTAATGCTGACTAAAGGAAAAATTCAGTTTAGGGTTAAAACCCTAATGATGATTGCATGGAAAAGCTCAGTTTAGGGTTTAAAACTCTAATGCTGACTAAAGGAAAAGTTCAGTTTAGGGTTTAAAACCCTAATGCTGACTGAAAGGAAAGAGTTCAGTTTAGGGTTTAAAACCCTAATGCTGATTGCATGGAAAAGCTCAGTTTAGGGTTTAAAACCCTAATGCTGGCTGAATGGAAAAAAGTTCAGTTAGGGTTTAAAACCCTAATGCTGACTAAAGGAAAAATTCAGTTTAGGGTTAAAACCCTAATGATGATTGCATGGAAAAGCTCAGTTTAGGGTTTAAAACTCTAATGCTGGCTGAATGGAAAAAAGTTCAGTTTAGGGTTTAAAACCCTAATGCTGATTGCATGGAAAAGCTCAGTTTAGGGTTTAAAACCCTAATGCTAGCTGAATGGAAAAAAGTTCAGTTTAGGGTTTAAAACCCTAATGCTGATTGCATGGAAAAGCTCAGTTTAGGGTTTAAAACCCTAATGCTGGCTGAATGGAAAAAAGTTCAGTTTAGGGTTTAAAACCCTAATGCTGACTAAATGAAGAAGTTCAGTTTAGGGTTTAAAACCCTAAACGCTGATTGCATGAAAAAGCTCAGTTTAGGGTTTAAAACCCTAATGATGGCTAAATGGAAAAAAGTTCAGTTTAGGGTTTAAAACCCTAATGCTGACTAAGGGAAGAAGTTTAGTTTAGGGTTTAAAACCCTAACGCTGATTGCATGGAAAAGCTCAGTTTAGGGTTTAAAACCCTAATGCTGGCTGAATGAAAAAAAGTTCTGTTAGGGTTTAAAACCCTAATGCTGACTAAAGGAAAAATTCAGTTTAGGGTTAAAACCCTAATGATGATTACATGGAAAAGCTCAGTTTAGGGTTTAAAACTCTAATGCTGACTAAAGGAAAAGTTCAGTTTAGGGTTTAAAACCCTAATGCTAACTGAAAGGAAAGAGTTCAGTTTAGGGTTTAAAACCCTAATGCTGATTGCATGGAAAAGCTCAGATTAGGGTTTAAAACCCTAATGCTGGATGAATGGAAAAAAGTTCAGTTTAGGGTTTAAAACCCTAATGCTAATTGCATGGAAAAGCTCAGTTTAGGGTTTAAAACCCTAATGCTAGCTGAATGGAAAATGTTCAGTTTAGGGTTTAAAACCCTAATGCTGATTGAATGGAAAAGCTCAGTTTAGGGTTTAAAACCGTAATGCTGGCTGAATGAAAAAAAGTTCTGTTAGGGTTTAAAACCCTAATGCTGACTGAAAGGAAAGAGTTCAGTTTAGGGTTTAAAACCCTAATGCTGATTGCATGGAAAAGTTCAGTTTAGGGTTTAAAACCCTAATGCTGGCTGAATGGAAAAAAGTTCAGTTTAGGGTTTAAAACCCTAATGCTGACTAAAGGAAAAATTCAGTTTAGAGTTTAAAACCCTAATGCTGATTGCATGGAAAAGCTCAGTTTAGGGTTTAAAACCCTAATGCTGGCTGAATGGAAAAAAGTTCAGTTAGGGTTTAAAACCCTAATGCTGACTAAAGGAAAAATTCAGTTTAGGGTTTAAAACCCTAATGATGATTGCATGGAAAAGCTCAGTTTAGGGTTTAAAACCCTAATGCTGGCTGAATGGAAAAAAGTTCAGTTTAGGGTTTAAAACCCTAATGCTGATTGCATGGAAAAGCTCAGTTTAGGGTTTAAACCTTAATGCTGACTGAATGGAAAAAAGTTCAGTTTAGGGTTTAAAACCCTAATGCTGACTAAAGGAAGAAGTTCAGTTTAGGGTTTAAAACCCTAATGCTGATTGCATGGAAAAGCTCAGTTTAGGGTTTAAAACCCTAATGCTGGCTAAATGGAAAAAAGTTCAGTTTAGGGTTTAAAACCCTAATGCTGATTGCATGGAAAATCTAAGTTTAGGGTTTAAAACCCTAATGCTGGCTAAAGGAAAAGTTCAGTTTAGGGTTTAAAACCCTAATGCTGACTAAAGGAAGAAGTTCAGTTTAGGGTTTAAAACCCTAACGCTGATTGCATGAAAAAGCTCAGTTTAGGGTTTAAAACCCTAATGATGGCTAAATAGAAAAAAGTTCAGTTTAGGGTTTAAAACCCTAATGCTGACTAAAGGAAGAAGTTCAGTTTAGGGTTTAAAACCCTAATGCTGATTGCATGGAAAAGCTCAGTTTAGGGTTTAAAACCCTAATGCTGGCTAAATGGAAAAAAGTTCAGTTTAGGGTTTAAAACCCTAATGCTGATTGCATGGAAAATCTCAGTTTAGGGTTTAAAACCCTAATGCTGGCTAAAGGAAAAGTTCAGTTTAGGGTTTAAAACCCTAATGCTGACTGAATGGAAAAAAGTTCAGTTTAGGGTTTTAAAACCCTAATGCTGACTAAAGGAAAAGTTCAGTTTAGGGTTTAAAACCCTAATGCTGACTGAATGGAAAAAAGTTCAGTTTAGGGTTTAAAACCCTAATGCTGACTAAAGGAAAAATTCAGTTTAGGGTTTAAAACCCTAATGATGATTGCATGGAAAAACTCAGTTTAGGGTTTAAAACCATAATGTTGGCTGAATGGAAAAAAGTTCAGTTTAGGGTTTAAAACCCTAATGCTAATTGCATGGAAAAGCTCAGTTTAGGGTTTAAAACCCTAATGCTGGCTGAATGGAAAAAAGTTCAGTTCAGGGTTTAAAACCCTAATGCTGATTGCATGGAAAAGCTCAGTTTAGGGTTTAAAACCCTAATGCTGGCTGAATGGAAAAAAGTTTAGTTTAGGGTTTAAAACCCTAATGCTGACTAAAGGAAGAAGTTCAGTTTAGGGTTTAAAACCCTAATGCTGATTGCATGAAAAAGCTCAGTTTAGGGTTTAAAACCCTAATGATGGCTAAATGGAAAAAAGTTCAGTTTAGGGTTTAAAACCCTAATGCTGACTAAAGGAAGAAGTTCAGTTTAGGGTTTAAAACCCTAACGCTGATTGCATGGAAAAGCTCAGTTTAGGGTTTAAAACCCTAATGCTGGCTAAATGGAAAAAAGTTCAGTTTAGGGTTTAAAACCCTAATGCTGATTGCATGGAAAAAGTTCAGTTTAGGTTTTAAAACCCTAATGCTGACTGAATGGAAAAAAGTTCAGTTTAGGGTTTAAAACCCTAATGCTGACTAAAGGAAAAATTCAGTTTAGGGTTTAAAACCCTAATGATGATTGCATGGAAAAGCTTAGTTTAGGGTTTAAAACCCTAATGCTGGCTGAATGGAAAAAAGTTCAGTTTAGGGTTTAAAACCCTAATGCTGACTAAAGGAAAAAGTTCAGTTTAGGGTTTAAAACCCTAATGCTGACTAAAGGAAAAGTTCAGTTTAGGGTTTAAAACCCTAATGCTAACTGAAAGGAAAGAATTCAGTTTAGGGTTTAAAACCCTAATGCTGATTGCATGGAAAAGCTCAGATTAGGATTTAAAACCCTAATGCTGGCTGAATGGAAAAAAGTTCAGTTTAGGGTTTAAAACCCTAATGCTGATTGCATGGAAAAGCAAAGTTTAGGGTTTAAAACCCTAATGCTGGCTGAATGGAAAAAGTTCAGTTTAGGGTTTAAAACCCTAATGCTGATTGCATGGAAAAGCTCAGTTTAGGGTTTAAAACCCTAATGCTGGCTGAATGGAAAAAAGTTTAGTTTAGGGTTTAAAACCCTAATGCTGACTAAAGGAAGAAGTTCAGTTTAGGGTTTAAAACCCTAACGTTGATTGCATGAAAAAGCTCAGTTTAGGGTTTAAAACCCTAATGATGGCTAAATAGAAAAAAGTTCAGTTTAGGGTTTAAAACCCTAATGCTGACTAAAGGAAGAAGTTCAGTTTAGGGTTTAAAACCCTAATGCTGATTGCATGGAAAAGCTCAGTTTAGGGTTTAAAACCCTAATGCTGGCTAAATGGAAAAAAGTTCAGTTTAGGGTTTAAAACCCTAATGCTGATTGCATGGAAAATCTCAGTTTAGGGTTTAAAACCCTAATGCTGGCTAAAGGAAAAGTTCAGTTTAGGGTTTAAAACCCTAATGCTGACTGAATGGAAAAAAGTTCAGTTTAGGGTTTTAAAACCCTAATGCTGACTAAAGGAAAAGTTCAGTTTAGGGTTTAAAACCCTAATGCTGACTGAATGGAAAAAAGTTCAGTTTAGGGTTTAAAACCCTAATGCTGACTAAAGGAAAAATTCAGTTTAGGGTTTAAAACCCTAATGATGATTGCATGGAAAAGCTCAGTTTAGGGTTTAAAACCATAATGTTGGCTGAATGGAAAAAAGTTCAGTTTAGGGTTTTAAACCCTAATGCTAATTGCATGGAAAAGCTCAGTTTAGGGTTTAAAACCCTAATGCTGGCTGAATGGAAAAAAGTTCAGTTCAGGGTATAAAACCCTAATGCTGATTGCATGGAAAAGCTCAGTTTAGGGTTTAAAACCCTAATGCTGGTTGAATGGAAAAAAGTTTAGTTTAGGGTTTAAAACCCTAATGCTGACTAAAGGAAGAAGTTCAGTTTAGGGTTTAAAACCCTAACGCTGATTGCATGAAAAAGCTCAGTTTAGGGTTTAAAACCCTAATGATGGCTAAATGGAAAAAAGTTCAGTTTAGCGTTTAAAACCCTAATGCTGACTAAAGGAAGAAGTTCAGTTTAGGGTTTAAAACCCTAACGCTGATTGCATGGAAAAGCTCAGTTTAGGGTTTAAAACCCTAATGCTGGCTAAATGGAAAAAAGTTCAGTTTAGGGTTTAAAACCCTAATGCTGATTGCATGGAAAAGCTCAGTTTGGGGTTTAAAACCCTAATGCTGGCTAAAGGAAAAGTTCAGTTTAGGGTTTAAAACCCTAATGCTGACTGAATGGAAAAAAGTTCAGTTTAGGGTTTTAAAACCCTAATGCTGACTAAAGGAAAAGTTCAGTTTAGGGTTTAAAACCCTAATGCTGACTGAATGGAAAAAAGTTCAGTTTAGGGTTTAAAACCCTAATGTTGACTGAAAGGAAAGAGTTTAGTTTAGGATTTAAAACCCTAATGCTGATTGCATGGAAAAGCTCAGTTTAGGGTTTAAAACCCTAATGCTGATTGCATGGAAAAGCTCAGTTTAGGGTTTAAAACCCTAATGCTGGCTGAATGGAAAAAAGTTCAGTTAGGGTTTAAAACCCTAATGCTGATTAAAGGAAAAAGTTCAGTTTAGGTTTTAAAACCCTAATGCTGACTGAATGGAAAAAAGTTCAGTTTAGGGTTTAAAACCCTAATGCTTACTAAAGGAAAAATTCAGTTTAGGGTTTAAAACCCTAATGATGATTGCATGGAAAAGCTTAGTTTAGGGTTTAAAACCCTAATGCTGGCTGAATGGAAAAAAGTTCAGTTTAGGGTTTAAAACCCTAATGCTGACTAAAGGAAAAAAGTTCTATTAGGGTTTAAAACCCTAATGCTGACTGAAAGGAAAGAGTTCAGTTTAGGGTTTAAAACCCTAATGCTAATTGCATGGAAAAGCTCAGTTTAGGGTTTAAAACCCTAATGCTGGCTGAATGGAAAAAAGTTCAGTTTCGGGTTTAAAACCCTAATGCTGACTAAAGGAAAAATTCAGTTTAGGGTTAAAACCCTAATGATGATTGCATGGAAAAGCTCAGTTTAGGGTTTAAAACTCTAATGCTGGCTGAATGGAAAAAAGTTCAGTTTAGGGTTTAAAACCCTAATGCTGATTGCATGGAAAAGCTCAGTTTAGGGTTTAAAACCCTAATGCTGGCTAAAGGAAAAGCTCAGTTTAGGGTTTAAAACCCTAATGCTGACTGAATGGAAAAAAGTTCAGTTTAGGGTTTAAAACCCTAATGCTGATTGCATGGAAAAGCTCAGTTTAGGGTTTAAAACCCTAATGATGATTGAATGGAAAAAAGTTCAGTTTAGGGTTTAAAACCATAATGCTGACTAAAGGAAGAAGCTCAGTTTAGGGTTTAAAACCCTAATGCTGATTGCATGAAAAAGCTCAGTTTAGGGTTTAAAACCCTAATGCTGGCTGAATGGAAAAAAGTTCAGTTTAGGGTATAAAACCCTAATGCTGATTGCATGGAAAAGCTCAATTTAGGGTTTAAAACCCTAATGCTGGCTAAAGGAAAAGTTCAGTTTAGGGTTTAAAACCCTAATGCTGACTAAAGGAAGAAGTTCAGTTTAGGGTTTAAAACCCTAACGCTGATTGCATGAAAAAGCTCAGTTTAGGGTTTAAAACCCTAATGATGGCTAAATGGAAAAAAGTTCAGTTTAGCGTTTAAAACCCTAATGCTGACTAAAGGAAGAAGTTCAGTTTAGGGTTTAAAACCCTAACACTGATTGCATGGAAAAGCTCAGTTTAGGGTTTAAAACCCTAATGCTGGCTAAATGGAAAAAAGTTCAGTTTAGGGTTTAAAACCCTAATGCTGATTGCATGGAAAATCTCAGTTTAGGGTTTAAAACCCTAATGCTGGCTAAAGGAAAAGTTCAGTTTAGGGTTTAAAACCCTAATGCTGACTGAATGGAAAAAAGTTCAGTTTAGGGTTTTAAAACCCTAATGCTGACTAAAGGAAAAGTTCAGTTTAGGGTTTAAAACCCTAATGCTGACTGAATGGAAAAAAGTTCAGTTTAGGGTTTAAAACCCTAATGCTGACTAAAGGAAAAATTCAGTTTAGGGTTTAAAACCCTAATGATGATTGCATGGAAAAGCTCAGTTTAGGGTTTAAAACCATAATGTTGGCTGAATGGAAAAAAGTTCAGTTTAGGGTATAAAACCCTAATGCTAATTGCATGGAAAAGCTCAGTTTAGGGTTTAAAACCCTAATGCTGGCTGAATGGAAAAAAGTTCAGTTCAGGGTATAAAACCCTAATGCTGATTGCATGGAAAAGCTCAATTTAGGGTTTAAAACCCTAATGCTGGCTGAATGGAAAAAAGTTTAGTTTAGGGTTTAAAACCCTAATGCTGACTAAAGGAAGAAGTTCAGTTTAGGGTTTAAAACCCTAACACTGATTGCATGGAAAAGCTCAGTTTAGGGTTTAAAACCCTAATGCTGGCTAAATGGAAAAAGTTCAGTTTAGCGTTTAAAACCCTAATGCTGACTAAAGGAAGAAGTTCAGTTTAGGGTTTAAAACCCTAACGCTGATTGCATGGAAAAGCTCAGTTTAGGGTTTAAAACCCTAATGCTGGCTAAATGGAAAAAAGTTCAGTTTAGGGTTTAAAACCCTAATGCTGATTGCATGGAAAAAGTTCAGTTTAGGTTTTAAAACCCTAATGCTGACTGAATGGAAAAAAGTTCAGTTTAGGGTTTAAAACCCTAATGCTGACTAAAGGAAAAATTCAGTTTAGGGTTTAAAACCCTAATGATGATTGCATGGAAAAGCTTAGTTTAGGGTTTAAAACCCTAATGCTGGCTGAATGGAAAAAAGTTCAGTTTAGGGTTTAAAACCCTAATGCTGACTAAAGGAAAAAGTTCAGTTTAGGGTTTAAAACCCTAATGCTGACTAAAGGAAAAGTTCAGTTTAGGGTTTAAAACCCTAATGCTAACTGAAAGGAAAGAATTCAGTTTAGGGTTTAAAACCCTAATGCTGATTGCATGGAAAAGCTCAGATTAGGATTTAAAACCCTAATGTTGGCTGAATGGAAAAAAGTTCAGTTTAGGGTTTAAAACCCTAATGCTGATTGCATGGAAAAGCAAAGTTTAGGGTTTAAAACCCTAATGCTGGCTGAATGGAAAAAGTTCAGTTTAGGGTTTAAAACCCTAATGCTGATTGCATGGAAAAGCTCAGTTTAGGGTTTAAAACCCTAATGCTGGCTGAATGGAAAAAAGTTTAGTTTAGGGTTTAAAACCCTAATGCTGACTAAAGGAAGAAGTTCAGTTTAGGGTTTAAAACCCTAACGTTGATTGCATGAAAAAGCTCAGTTTAGGGTTTAAAACCCTAATGATGGCTAAATAGAAAAAAGTTCAGTTTAGGGTTTAAAACCCTAATGCTGACTAAAGGAAGAAGTTCAGTTTAGGGTTTAAAACCCTAATGCTGATTGCATGGAAAAGCTCAGTTTAGGGTTTAAAACCCTAATGCTGGCTAAATGGAAAAAAGTTCAGTTTAGGGTTTAAAACCCTAATGCTGATTGCATGGAAAATCTCAGTTTAGGGTTTAAAACCCTAATGCTGGCTGAATGGAAAAAAGTTCAGTTTAGGGTTTTAAAACCCTAATGCTGACTAAAGGAAAAGTTCAGTTTAGGGTTTAAAACCCTAATGCTGACTGAATGGAAAAAAGTTCAGTTTAGGGTTTAAAACCCTAATGCTGACTAAAGGAAAAATTCAGTTTAGGGTTTAAAACCCTAATGATGATTGCATGGAAAAGCTCAGTTTAGGGTTTAAAACCATAATGTTGGCTGAATGGAAAAAAGTTCAGTTTAGGGTTTTAAACCCTAATGCTAATTGCATGGAAAAGCTCAGTTTAGGGTTTAAAACCCTAATGCTGGCTGAATGGAAAAAAGTTCAGTTCAGGGTATAAAACCCTAATGCTGATTGCATAGAAAAGCTCAGTTTAGGGTTTAAAACCCTAATGCTGGTTGAATGGAAAAAAGTTTAGTTTAGGGTTTAAAACCCTAATGCTGACTAAAGGAAGAAGTTCAGTTTAGGGTTTAAAACCCTAACGCTGATTGCATGAAAAAGCTCAGTTTAGGGTTTAAAACCCTAATGATGGCTAAATGGAAAAAAGTTCAGTTTAGCGTTTAAAACCCTAATGCTGACTAAAGGAAGAAGTTCAGTTTAGGGTTTAAAACCCTAACGCTGATTGCATGGAAAAGCTCAGTTTAGGGTTTAAAACCCTAATGCTGGCTAAATGGAAAAAAGTTCAGTTTAGGGTTTAAAACCCTAATGCTGATTGCATGGAAAAGCTCAGTTTGGGGTTTAAAACCCTAATGCTGGCTAAAGGAAAAGTTCAGTTTAGGGTTTAAAACCCTAATGCTGACTGAATGGAAAAAAGTTCAGTTTAGGGTTTTAAAACCCTAATGCTGACTAAAGGAAAAGTTCAGTTTAGGGTTTAAAACCCTAATGCTGACTGAATGGAAAAAAGTTCAGTTTAGGGTTTAAAACCCTAATGTTGACTGAAAGGAAAGAGTTTAGTTTAGGATTTAAAACCCTAATGCTGATTGCATGGAAAAGCTCAGTTTAGGGTTTAAAACCCTAATGCTGATTGCATGGAAAAGCTCAGTTTAGGGTTTAAAACCCTAATGCTGGCTGAATGGAAAAAAGTTCAGTTAGGGTTTAAAACCCTAATGCTGATTAAAGGAAAAAGTTCAGTTTAGGTTTTAAAACCCTAATGCTGACTGAATGGAAAAAGTTCAGTTTAGGGTTTAAAACCCTAATGCTTACTAAAGGAAAAATTCAGTTTAGGGTTTAAAACCCTAATGATGATTGCATGGAAAAGCTTAGTTTAGGGTTTAAAACCCTAATGCTGGCTGAATGGAAAAAAGTTCAGTTTAGGGTTTAAAACCCTAATGCTGACTAAAGGAAAAAAGTTCTGTTAGGGTTTAAAACCCTAATGCTGACTGAAAGGAAAGAGTTCAGTTTAGGGTTTAAAACCCTAATGCTAATTGCATGGAAAAGCTCAGTTTAGGGTTTAAAACCCTAATGCTGGCTGAATGGAAAAAAGTTCAGTTTCGGGTTTAAAACCCTAATGCTGACTAAAGGAAAAATTCAGTTTAGGGTTAAAACCCTAATGATGATTGCATGGAAAAGCTCAGTTTAGGGTTTAAAACTCTAATGCTGGCTGAATGGAAAAAAGTTCAGTTTAGGGTTTAAAACCCTAATGCTGATTGCATGGAAAAGCTCAGTTTAGGGTTTAAAACCCTAATGCTGGCTAAAGGAAAAGTTCAGTTTAGGGTTTAAAACCCTAATGCTGACTGAATGGAAAAAAGTTCAGTTTAGGGTTTAAAACCCTAATGCTGACTAAAGGAAAAATTCAGTTTAGGGTTTAAAACCCTAATGATGATTGCATGGAAAAGCTCAGTTTAGGGTTTAAAACCATAATGTTGGCTGAATGGAAAAAAGTTCAGTTTAGGGTATAAAACCCTAATGCTAATTGCATGGAAAAGCTCAGTTTAGGGTTTAAAACCCTAATGCTGGCTGAATGGAAAAAAGTTCAGTTCAGGGTATAAAACCCTAATGCTGATTGCATGGAAAAGCTCAATTTAGGGTTTAAAACCCTAATGCTGGCTGAATGGAAAAAAGTTTAGTTTAGGGTTTAAAACCCTAATGCTGACTAAAGGAAGAAGTTCAGTTTAGGGTTTAAAACCCTAACGCTGATTGCATGAAAAAGCTCAGTTTAGGGTTTAAAACCCTAATGATGGCTAAATGGAAAAAAGTTCAGTTTAGCGTTTAAAACCCTAATGCTGACTAAAGGAAGAAGTTCAGTTTAGGGTTTAAAACCCTAACACTGATTGCATGGAAAAGCTCAGTTTAGGGTTTAAAACCCTAATGCTGGCTAAATGGAAAAAAGTTCAGTTTAGGGTTTAAAACCCTAATGCTGATTGCATGGAAAAGCTCAGTTTAGGGTTTAAAACCCTAATGCTGGCTAAAGGAAAAGTTCAGTTTAGGGTTTAAAACCCTAATGCTGACTGAATGGAAAAAAGTTCAGTTTAGGGTTTTAAAACCCTAATGCTGACTAAAGGAAAAGTTCAGGTTTAGGGTTTAAAACCCTAATGCTGACTGAATGGAAAAAAGTTCAGTTTAGGGTTTAAAACCCTAATGCTGACTGAAAGGAAAGAGTTCAGTTTAGGGTTTAAAACCCTAATGCTGATTGCATGGAAAAGCTCAGTTTAGGGTTTAAAACCCTAATGCTGATTGCATGGAAAAGCTCAGTTTAGGGTTTAAAACCCTAATGCTGACTGCACGGAAAAGCTCAGTTTAGGGTTTAAAACCCTAATGCTGGCTGAATGGAAAAAAGTTCAGTTAGGGTTTAAAACCCTAATGCTGATTAAAGGAAAAAGTTCAGTTTAGGTTTTAAAACCCTAATGCTGACTGAATGGAAAAAAGTTCAGTTTAGGGTTTAAAACCCTAATGCTGACTAAAGGAAAAATTCAGTTTAGGGTTTAAAACCCTAATGATGATTGCATGGAAAAGCTTAGTTTAGGGTTTAAAACCCTAATGCTGGCTGAATGGAAAAAAGTTCAGTTTAGGGTTTAAAACCCTAATGCTGACTACAGGAAAAAGTTCAGTTTAGGGTTTAAAACCCTAATGCTGACTAAAGGAAAAGTTCAGTTTAGGGTTTAAAACCCTAATGCTAACTGAAAGGAAAGAGTTCAGTTTAGGGTTTAAAACCCTAATGCTGATTGCATGGAAAAGCTCATATTAGGGTTTAAAACCCTAATGCTGGCTGAATGGAAAAAAGTTCAGTTTAAGGTTTAAAACCCTAATGCTGATTGCATGGAAAAGCAAAGTTTAGGGTTTAAAACCCTAATGCTGGCTGAATGGAGAAAGTTCAGTTTAGGGTTTAGAACCCTAATGCTGATTGCATGGAAAAGCTCAGTTTAGGGTTTAAAACCCTAATGCTGGCTGAATGAAAAAAAGTTCTGTTATGGTTTAAAACCCTAATGCTGACTGAAAGGAAAGAGTTCAGTTTAGGGTTTAAAACTCTAATGCTAATTGCATGGAAAAGCTCAGTTTAGGGTTTAAAACCCTAATGCTGGCTGAATGGAAAAAAGTTCAATTTCGGGTTTAAAACCCTAATGCTGATTGCATGGAAAAGCTCAGTTTAGGGTTAAAACCCTAATGATGATTGCATGGAAAAGCTCAGTTTAGGGTTTAAAACTCTAATGCTGACTAAAGGAAAAGTTCAGTTTAGGGTTTAAAACCCTAATGCTAACTGAAAGGAAAGAGTTCAGTTTAGGGTTTAAAACCCTAATGCTGATTGCATGGAAAAGCTCAGTTTAGGGTTTAAAACCCTAATGCTGGCTGAATGGAAAAAAGTTCAGTTAGGGTTTAAAACCCTAATGCTGACTAAAGGAAAAATTCAGTTTAGGGTTAAAACCCTAATGATGATTGCATGGAAAAGCTCAGTTTAGGGTTTAAAACTCTAATGCTGGCTGAATGGAAAAAAGTTCAGTTTAGGGTTTAAAACCCTAATGCTGATTGCCATGGAAAAGCTCAGTTTAGGGTTTAAAACCCTAATGCTAGCTGAATGGAAAAAAGTTCAGTTTAGGGTTTAAAACCCTAATGCTGATTGCATGGAAAAGCTCAGTTTAGGGTTTAAAACCCTAATGCTGGCTGAATGGAAAAAAGTTCAGTTTAGGGTTTAAAACCCTAATGCTGACTAAAGGAAGAAGTTCAGTTTAGGGTTTAAAACCCTAACGCTGATTGCATGAAAAAGCTCAGTTTAGGGTTTAAAACCCTAATGATGGCTAAATGGAAAAAAGTTCAGTTTAGGGTTTAAAACCCTAATGCTGACTAAAGGAAGAAGTTTAGATTAGGGTTTAAAACCCTAACGCTGATTGCATGGAAAAGCTCAGTTTAGGGTTTAAAACCCTAATGCTGGCTAAATGGAAAAAAGTTCAGTTTAGGGTTTAAAACCCTAATGCTGATTGCATGGAAAAGCTCAGTTTAGGGATTAAAACCCTAATGCTGGCTAAAGGAAAAGTTCAGTTTAGGGTTTAAAACCCTAATGCTGACTGAATGGAAAAAAGTTCAGTTTAGGGTTTTAAAACCCTAATGCTGACTAAAGGAAAAGTTCAGTTTAGGGTTTAAAACCCTAATGCTGACTGAATGGAAAAAAGTTCAGTTTAGGGTTTAAAACCCTAATGCTGACTAAAGGAAAAATTCAGTTTAGGGTTTAAAACCCTAATGATGATTGCATGGAAAAGCTCAGTTTAGGGTTTAAAACCCTAATGCTAACTGAAAGGAAAGAGTTTAGTTTAGGGTTTAAAACCCTAATGTTGATTGCATAGAAAAGCTCAGATTAGGGTTTAAAACCCTAATGCTGGCTGAATGGAAAAAAGTTCAGTTTAGGGTTTAAAACTCTAATGCTGATTGCATCGAAAAGCAAAGTTTAGGGTTTAAAACCCTAATGCTGGCTGAATGGAAAAAGTTCAGTTTAGGGTTTAAAACCCTAATGCTGATTGCATGGAAAAGCTCAGTTTAGGGTTTAAAACCCTAATGCTGGCTGAATGAAAAAAAGTTCTGTTAGGGTTTAAAACCCTAATGTTGACTGAAAGGAAAGAGTTCAGTTTAGGGTTTAAAACCCTAATGCTGATTGCATGGAAAAGCTCAGTTTAGGGTTTAAAACCCTAATGCTGGCTGAATGGAAAAAAGTTCAGTTTCGGGTTTAAAACCCTAATGCTGACTAAAAGAAAAATTCAGTTTAGGGTTTAAAACCCTAATGCTGATTGCATGGAAAAGCTCAGTTTAGGGTTTAAAACCCTAATGCTGGCTGAATGGAAAAAAGTTCAGTTAGGGTTTAAAACCCTAATGCTGACTAAAGGAAAAATTCAGTTTAGGGTTTAAAACCCTAATGATGATTGCATGGAAAAGCTCAGTTTAGGGTTTAAAACTCTAATGGTGGCTGAATGGAAAAAAGTTCAGTTTAGGGTTTAAAACCCTAATGCTGATTGCATGGAAAAGCTCAGTTTAGGGTTTAAAACCCTAATGCTAGCTGAATGGAAAAAAGTTCAGTTTAGGGTTTAAAATCCTAATGCTGATTGCATGGAAAAGCTCAGTTTAGGGTTTAAAACCCTAATGCTGGCTGAATGGAAAAAAGTTCAGTTCAGGGTTTAAAACCCTAATGCTGACTAAAGGAAGAAGTTCAGTTTAGGGTTTAAAACCCTAACACTGATTGCATGAAAAAGCTCAGTTTAGGGTTTAAAACCCTAATGATGGCTAAATGGAAAAAAGTTCAGTTTAGGGTTTAAAACCCTAATGCTGACTAAAGGAAGAAGTTCAGTTTAGGGTTTAAAACCCTAACGCTGATTGCATGGAAAAGCTCAGTTTAGGGTTTAAAACCCTAATGCTGGCTAAATGGAAAAAAGTTCAGTTTAGGGTTTAAAACCCTAATGCTGACTAAAGGAAGAAGTTCAGTTTAGGGTTTAATACCCTAACGCTGATTGCATGGAAAAGCTCAGTTTAGGGTTTAAAACCCTAATGCTGGCTAAATGGAAAAAAGTTCAGTTTAGGATTTAAAACCCTAATGCTGATTGCATGGAAAAGCTCAGTTTAGGGATTAAAACCCTAATGCTGGCTAAAGGAAAAGTTCAGTTTAGGGTTTAAAACCCTAATGCTGACTGAATGGAAAAAAGTTCAGTTTAGGGTTTTAAAACCCTAATGCTGACTAAAGGAAAAGTTCAGTTTAGGGTTTAAAACCCTAATGCTGACTGAATGGAAAAAAGTTCAGTTTAGGGTTTAAAACCCTAATGCTGACTAAAGGAAAAATTCAGTTTAGGGTTTAAAACCCTAATGATGATTGCATGGAAAAGCTCAGTTTAGGGTTTAAAACCCTAATGCTAACTGAAAGGAAAGAGTTCAGTTTAGGGTTTAAAACCCTAATGCTGATTGCATGGAAAAGCTCAGATTAGGGTTTAAAACCCTAATGCTGGCTGAATGGAAAAAGGTTCAGTTTAGGGTTTAAAACCCTAATGCTGATTGCATGGAAAAGCAAAGTTTAGGGTTTAAAACCCTAATGCTGGCTGAATGGAAAAAGTTCAGTTTAGGGTTTAAAACCCTAATGCTGATTGCATGGAAAAGCTCAGTTTAGGGTTTAAAACCCTAATGCTGGCTGAATGAAAAAAAGTTCTGTTAGGGTTTAAAACCCTAATGCTGACTGAAAGGAAAGAGTTCAGTTTAGGGTTTAAAACCCTAATGCTGATTGCATGGAAAAGCTCAGTTTAGGGTTTAAAACCCTAATGCTGGCTGAATGAAAAAAAGTTCAGTTTAGGGTTTAAAACCCTAATGCTGATTGCATGGAAAAGCTCAATTTAGGGTTTAAAACCCTAATGCTGGCTGAATGGAAAAAAGTTCAGTTAGGGTTTAAAACCCTAATGCTGACTAAAGGAAAAATTCAGTTTAGGGTTTAAAACCCTAATGATGATTGCATGGAAAAGCTCAGTTTAGGGTTTAAAACTCTAATGGTGGCTGAATGGAAAAAAGTTCAGTTTAGGGTTTAAAACCCTAATGCTGATTGCATGGAAAAGCTCAGTTTAGGGTTTAAAACCCTAATGCTAGCTGAATGGAAAAAAGTTCAGTTTAGGGTTTAAAATCCTAATGCTGATTGCATGGAAAAGCTCAGTTTAGGGTTTAAAACCCTAATGCTGGCTGAATGGAAAAAAGTTCAGTTCAGGGTTTAAAACCCTAATGCTGACTAAAGGAAGAAGTTCAGTTTAGGGTTTAAAACCCTAACACTGATTGCATGAAAAAGCTCAGTTTAGGGTTTAAAACCCTAATGATGGCTAAATGGAAAAAAGTTCAGTTTAGGGTTTAAAACCCTAATGCTGACTAAAGGAAGAAGTTCAGTTTAGGGTTTAAAACCCTAACGCTGATTGCATGGAAAAGCTCAGTTTAGGGTTTAAAACCCTAATGCTGGCTAAATGGAAAAAAGTTCAGTTTAGGGTTTAAAACCCTAATGCTGACTAAAGGAAGAAGTTCAGTTTAGGGTTTAATACCCTAACGCTGATTGCATGGAAAAGCTCAGTTTAGGGTTTAAAACCCTAATGCTGGCTAAATGGAAAAAAGTTCAGTTTAGGATTTAAAACCCTAATGCTGATTGCATGGAAAAGCTCAGTTTAGGGATTAAAACCCTAATGCTGGCTAAAGGAAAAGTTCAGTTTAGGGTTTAAAACCCTAATGCTGACTGAATGGAAAAAAGTTCAGTTTAGGGTTTTAAAACCCTAATGCTGACTAAAGGAAAAGTTCAGTTTAGGGTTTAAAACCCTAATGCTGACTGAATGGAAAAAAGTTCAGTTTAGGGTTTAAAACCCTAATGCTGACTAAAGGAAAAATTCAGTTTAGGGTTTAAAACCCTAATGATGATTGCATGGAAAAGCTCAGTTTAGGGTTTAAAACCCTAATGCTAACTGAAAGGAAAGAGTTCAGTTTAGGGTTTAAAACCCTAATGCTGATTGCATGGAAAAGCTCAGATTAGGGTTTAAAACCCTAATGCTGGCTGAATGGAAAAAGGTTCAGTTTAGGGTTTAAAACCCTAATGCTGATTGCATGGAAAAGCAAAGTTTAGGGTTTAAAACCCTAATGCTGGCTGAATGGAAAAAGTTCAGTTTAGGGTTTAAAACCCTAATGCTGATTGCATGGAAAAGCTCAGTTTAGGGTTTAAAACCCTAATGCTGGCTGAATGAAAAAAAGTTCTGTTAGGGTTTAAAACCCTAATGCTGACTGAAAGGAAAGAGTTCAGTTTAGGGTTTAAAACCCTAATGCTGATTGCATGGAAAAGCTCAGTTTAGGGTTTAAAACCCTAATGCTGGCTGAATGAAAAAAGTTCAGTTTAGGGTTTAAAACCCTAATGCTGACTAAAGGAAAAATTCAGTTTAGGGTTTAAAATCCTAATGCTGATTGCATGGAAAAGCTCAGTTTAGGGTTTAAAACCCTAATGCTGGCTGAATGGAAAAAAGTTCAGTTCAGGGTTTAAAACCCTAATGCTGACTAAAGGAAGAAGTTCAGTTTAGGGTTTAAAACCCTAACGCTGATTGCATGAAAAAGCTCAGTTTAGGGTTTAAAACCCTAATGATGGCTAAATGGAAAAAAGTTCAGTTTAGGGTTTAAAACCCTAATGCTGACTAAAGGAAGAAGTTCAGTTTAGGGTTTAAAACCCTAACGCTGATTGCATGGAAAAGCTCAGTTTAGGGTTTAAAACCCTAATGCTGGCTAAATGGAAAAAAGTTCAGTTTAGGGTTTAAAACCCTAATGCTGACTAAAGGAAGAAGTTCAGTTTAGGGTTTAATACCCTAACGCTGATTGCATGGAAAAGCTCAGTTTAGGGTTTAAAACCCTAATGCTGGCTAAATGGAAAAAAGTTCAGTTTAGGGTTTAAAACCCTAATGCTGATTGCATGGAAAAGCTCAGTTTAGGGATTAAAACCCTAATGCTGGCTAAAGGAAAAGTTCAGTTTAGGGTTTAAAACCCTAATGCTGACTGAATGGAAAAAAGTTCAGTTTAGGGTTTTAAAACCCTAATGCTGACTAAAGGAAAAGTTCAGTTTAGGGTTTAAAACCCTAATGCTGACTGAATGGAAAAAAGTTCAGTTTAGGGTTTAAAACCCTAATGCTGACTAAAGGAAAAATTCAGTTTAGGGTTTAAAACCCTAATGATGATTGCATGGAAAAGCTCAGTTTAGGGTTTAAAACCCTAATGCTAACTGAAAGGAAAGAGTTCAGTTTAGGGTTTAAAACCCTAATGCTGATTGCATGGAAAAGCCTCAGATTAGGGTTTAAAACCCTAATGCTGGCTGAATGGAAAAAGGTTCAGTTTAGGGTTTAAAACCCTAATGCTGATTGCATGGAAAAGCAAAGTTTAGGGTTTAAAACCCTAATGCTGGCTGAATGGAAAAAGTTCAGTTTAGGGTTTAAAACCCTAATGCTGATTGCATGGAAAAGCTCAGTTTAGGGTTTAAAACCCTAATGCTGGCTGAATGAAAAAAGTTCTGTTAGGGTTTAAAACCCTAATGCTGACTGAAAGGAAAGAGTTCAGTTTAGGGTTTAAAACCCTAATGCTGATTGCATGGAAAAGCTCAGTTTAGGGTTTAAAACCCTAATGCTGGCTGAATGAAAAAAAGTTCAGTTTAGGGTTTAAAACCCTAATGCTGACTAAAGGAAAAATTCAGTTTAGGGTTTAAAATACTAATGCTGATTGCATGGAAAAACTCAGTTTAGGGTTTAAAACCCTAATGCTGGCTGAATGGAAAAAAGTTCAGTTCAGGGTTTAAAACCCTAATGCTGACTAAAGGAAGAAGTTCAGTTTAGGGTTTAAAACCCTAACGCTGATTGCATGAAAAAGCTCAGTTTAGGGTTTAAAACCCTAATGATGGCTAAATGGAAAAAAGTTCAGTTTAGGGTTTAAAACCCTAATGCTGACTAAAGGAAGAAGTTCAGTTTAGGGTTTAAAACCCTAACGCTGATTGCATGGAAAAGCTCAGTTTAGGGTTTAAAACCCTAATGCTGGCTAAATGGAAAAAAGTTCAGTTTAGGGTTTAAAACCCTAATGCTGACTAAAGGAAGAAGTTCAGTTTAGGGTTTAATACCCTAACGCTGATTGCATGGAAAAGCTCAGTTTAGGGTTTAAAACCCTAATGCTGGCTAAATGGAAAAAAGTTCAATTTAGGGTTTAAAACCCTAATGCTGATTGCATGGAAAAGCTCAGTTTAGGGATTAAAACCCTAATGCTGGCTAAAGGAAAAGTTCAGTTTAGGGTTTAAAACCCTAATGCTGACTGAATGGAAAAAAGTTCAATTTAGGGTTTTAAAACCCTAATGCTGACTAAAGGAAAAGTTCAGTTTAGGTTTTAAAACCCTAATGCTGACTGAATGGAAAAAGTTCAGTTTAGGGTTTAAAACCCTAATGCTGACTAAAGGAAAAATTCAGTTTAGGGTTTAAAACCCTAATGATGATTGCATGGAAAAGCTCAGTTTAGGGTTTGAAACCCTAATGCTAACTGAAAGGAAAGAGTTCAGTTTAGGGTTTAAAACCTTAATGCTGATTGCATGGAAAAGCTCAGATTAGGGTTTAAAACCCTAATGATGGCTGAATGGAAAAAGGTTCAGTTTAGGGTTTAAAACCCTAATGCTGATTGCATGGAAAAGCAAAGTTTAGGGTTTAAAACCCTAATGCTGGCTGAATGGAAAAAGTTCAGTTTAGGGTTTAAAACCCTAATGCTGATTGCATGGAAAAGCTCAGTTTAGGGTTTAAAACCCTAATGCTGGCTGAATGAAAAAAAGTTCAGTTTAGGGTTTAAAACCCTAATGCTGACTAAAGGAAAAATTCAGTTTAGGGTTTAAAACCCTAATGCTGATTGCATGAAAAAGCTCAGTTTAGGGTTTAAAACCCTAATGCTGGCTGAATGAAAAAAGTTCAGTTTAGGGTTTAAAACCCTAATGCTGACTAAAGGAAAAATTCAGTTTAGGGTTTAAAATACTAATGCTGATTGCATGGAAAAGCTCAGTTTAGGGTTTAAAACCCTAATGCTGGCTGAATGGAAAAAAGTTCAGTTAGGGTTTAAAACCCTAATGCTGACTAAAGGAAAAATTCAGTTTAGGGTTTAAAACCCTAATGCTGATTGCATGGAAAAGCTCAGTTTAGGGTTTAAAACCCTAATGCTGATTGCATGGAAAAGCTCAGTTTAGGGTTTAAAACCCTAATGCTGGCTGAATGGAAAAAAGTTCAGTTTCGGGTTTAAAACCCTAATGCTGACTAAAGGAAAAATTCAGTTTAGGGTTAAAACCCTAATGATGATTGCATGGAAAAGCTCAGTTTAGGGTTTAAAACTCTAATGCTGGCTGAATGGAAAAAAGTTCAGTTTAGGGTTTAAAACCCTAATGCTGATTGCATGGAAAAGCTCAGTTTAGGGTTTAAAACCCTAATGCTGGCTAAAGGAAAAGTTCAGTTTAGGGTTTAAAACCCTAATGCTGACTGAATGGAAAAAGTTCAGTTTAGGGTTTAAAACCCTAATGCTGACTAAAGGAAAAATTCAGTTTAGGGTTTAAAACCCTAATGATGATTGCATGGAAAAGCTCAGTTTAGGGTTTAAAACCATAATGTTGGCTGAATGGAAAAAAGTTCAGTTTAGGGTATAAAACCCTAATGCTAATTGCATGGAAAAGCTCAGTTTAGGGTTTAAAACCCTAATGCTGGCTGAATGGAAAAAAGTTCAGTTCAGGGTATAAAACCCTAATGCTGATTGCATGGAAAAGCTCAATTTAGGGTTTAAAACCCTAATGCTGGCTGAATGGAAAAAAGTTTAGTTTAGGGTTTAAAACCCTAATGCTGACTAAAGGAAGAAGTTCAGTTTAGGGTTTAAAACCCTAACGCTGATTGCATGAAAAAGCTCAGTTTAGGGTTTAAAACCCTAATGATGGCTAAATGGAAAAAAGTTCAGTTTAGCGTTTAAAACCCTAATGCTGACTAAAGGAAGAAGTTCAGTTTAGGGTTTAAAACCCTAACACTGATTGCATGGAAAAGCTCAGTTTAGGGTTTAAAACCCTAATGCTGGCTAAATGGAAAAAGTTCAGTTTAGGGTTTAAAACCCTAATGCTGATTGCATGGAAAAGCTCAGTTTAGGGTTTAAAACCCTAATGCTGGCTAAAGGAAAAGTTCAGTTTAGGGTTTAAAACCCTAATGCTGACTGAATGGAAAAAAGTTCAGTTTAGGGTTTTAAAACCCTAATGCTGACTAAAGGAAAAGTTCAGGTTTAGGGTTTAAAACCCTAATGCTGACTGAATGGAAAAAAGTTCAGTTTAGGGTTTAAAACCCTAATGCTGACTGAAAGGAAAGAGTTCAGTTTAGGGTTTAAAACCCTAATGCTGATTGCATGGAAAAGCTCAGTTTAGGGTTTAAAACCCTAATGCTGATTGCATGGAAAAGCTCAGTTTAGGGTTTAAAACCCTAATGCTGACTGCACGGAAAAGCTCAGTTTAGGGTTTAAAACCCTAATGCTGGCTGAATGGAAAAAAGTTCAGTTAGGGTTTAAAACCCTAATGCTGATTAAAGGAAAAAGTTCAGTTTAGGTTTTAAAACCCTAATGCTGACTGAATGGAAAAAAGTTCAGTTTAGGGTTTAAAACCCTAATGCTGACTAAAGGAAAAATTCAGTTTAGGGTTTAAAACCCTAATGATGATTGCATGGAAAAGCTTAGTTTAGGGTTTAAAACCCTAATGCTGGCTGAATGGAAAAAAGTTCAGTTTAGGGTTTAAAACCCTAATGCTGACTACAGGAAAAAGTTCAGTTTAGGGTTTAAAACCCTAATGCTGACTAAAGGAAAAGTTCAGTTTAGGGTTTAAAACCCTAATGCTAACTGAAAGGAAAGAGTTCAGTTTAGGGTTTAAAACCCTAATGCTGATTGCATGGAAAAGCTCATATTAGGGTTTAAAACCCTAATGCTGGCTGAATGGAAAAAAGTTCAGTTTAAGGTTTAAAACCCTAATGCTGATTGCATGGAAAAGCAAAGTTTAGGGTTTAAAACCCTAATGCTGGCTGAATGGAGAAAGTTCAGTTTAGGGTTTAGAACCCTAATGCTGATTGCATGGAAAAGCTCAGTTTAGGGTTTAAAACCCTAATGCTGGCTGAATGAAAAAAAGTTCTGTTATGGTTTAAAACCCTAATGCTGACTGAAAGGAAAGAGTTCAGTTTAGGGTTTAAAACTCTAATGCTAATTGCATGGAAAAGCTCAGTTTAGGGTTTAAAACCCTAATGCTGGCTGAATGGAAAAAAGTTCAATTTCGGGTTTAAAACCCTAATGCTGATTGCATGGAAAAGCTCAGTTTAGGGTTAAAACCCTAATGATGATTGCATGGAAAAGCTCAGTTTAGGGTTTAAAACTCTAATGCTGACTAAAGGAAAAGTTCAGTTTAGGGTTTAAAACCCTAATGCTAACTGAAAGGAAAGAGTTCAGTTTAGGGTTTAAAACCCTAATGCTGATTGCATGGAAAAGCTCAGTTTAGGGTTTAAAACCCTAATGCTGGCTGAATGGAAAAAAGTTCAGTTAGGGTTTAAAACCCTAATGCTGACTAAAGGAAAAATTCAGTTTAGGGTTAAAACCCTAATGATGATTGCATGGAAAAGCTCAGTTTAGGGTTTAAAACTCTAATGCTGGCTGAATGGAAAAAAGTTCAGTTTAGGGTTTAAAACCCTAATGCTGATTGCCATGGAAAAGCTCAGTTTAGGGTTTAAAACCCTAATGCTAGCTGAATGGAAAAAAGTTCAGTTTAGGGTTTAAAACCCTAATGCTGATTGCATGGAAAAGCTCAGTTTAGGGTTTAAAACCCTAATGCTGGCTGAATGGAAAAAAGTTCAGTTTAGGGTTTAAAACCCTAATGCTGACTAAAGGAAGAAGTTCAGTTTAGGGTTTAAAACCCTAACGCTGATTGCATGAAAAAGCTCAGTTTAGGGTTTAAAACCCTAATGATGGCTAAATGGAAAAAAGTTCAGTTTAGGGTTTAAAACCCTAATGCTGACTAAAGGAAGAAGTTTAGATTAGGGTTTAAAACCCTAACGCTGATTGCATGGAAAAGCTCAGTTTAGGGTTTAAAACCCTAATGCTGGCTAAATGGAAAAAAGTTCAGTTTAGGGTTTAAAACCCTAATGCTGATTGCATGGAAAAGCTCAGTTTAGGGATTAAAACCCTAATGCTGGCTAAAGGAAAAGTTCAGTTTAGGGTTTAAAACCCTAATGCTGACTGAATGGAAAAAAGTTCAGTTTAGGGTTTTAAAACCCTAATGCTGACTAAAGGAAAAGTTCAGTTTAGGGTTTAAAACCCTAATGCTGACTGAATGGAAAAAAGTTCAGTTTAGGGTTTAAAACCCTAATGCTGACTAAAGGAAAAATTCAGTTTAGGGTTTAAAACCCTAATGATGATTGCATGGAAAAGCTCAGTTTAGGGTTTAAAACCCTAATGCTAACTGAAAGGAAAGAGTTTAGTTTAGGGTTTAAAACCCTAATGTTGATTGCATAGAAAAGCTCAGATTAGGGTTTAAAACCCTAATGCTGGCTGAATGGAAAAAAGTTCAGTTTAGGGTTTAAAACTCTAATGCTGATTGCATCGAAAAGCAAAGTTTAGGGTTTAAAACCCTAATGCTGGCTGAATGGAAAAAGTTCAGTTTAGGGTTTAAAACCCTAATGCTGATTGCATGGAAAAGCTCAGTTTAGGGTTTAAAACCCTAATGCTGGCTGAATGAAAAAAAGTTCTGTTAGGGTTTAAAACCCTAATGCTGACTGAAAGGAAAGAGTTCAGTTTAGGGTTTAAAACCCTAATGCTGATTGCATGGAAAAGCTCAGTTTAGGGTTTAAAACCCTAATGCTGGCTGAATGGAAAAAAGTTCAGTTAGGGTTTAAAACCCTAATGCTGACTAAAAGAAAAATTCAGTTTAGGGTTTAAAACCCTAATGCTGATTGCATGGAAAAGCTCAGTTTAGGGTTTAAAACCCTAATGCTGGCTGAATGGAAAAAAGTTCAGTTAGGGTTTAAAACCCTAATGCTGACTAAAGGAAAAATTCAGTTTAGGGTTTAAAACCCTAATGATGATTGCATGGAAAAGCTCAGTTTAGGGTTTAAAACTCTAATGGTGGCTGAATGGAAAAAAGTTCAGTTTAGGGTTTAAAACCCTAATGCTGATTGCATGGAAAAGCTCAGTTTAGGGTTTAAAACCCTAATGCTAGCTGAATGGAAAAAAGTTCAGTTTAGGGTTTAAAATCCTAATGCTGATTGCATGGAAAAGCTCAGTTTAGGGTTTAAAACCCTAATGCTGGCTGAATGGAAAAAAGTTCAGTTCAGGGTTTAAAACCCTAATGCTGACTAAAGGAAGAAGTTCAGTTTAGGGTTTAAAACCCTAACACTGATTGCATGAAAAAGCTCAGTTTAGGGTTTAAAACCCTAATGATGGCTAAATGGAAAAAAGTTCAGTTTAGGGTTTAAAACCCTAATGCTGACTAAAGGAAGAAGTTCAGTTTAGGGTTTAAAACCCTAACGCTGATTGCATGGAAAAGCTCAGTTTAGGGTTTAAAACCCTAATGCTGGCTAAATGGAAAAAAGTTCAGTTTAGGGTTTAAAACCCTAATGCTGACTAAAGGAAGAAGTTCAGTTTAGGGTTTAATACCCTAACGCTGATTGCATGGAAAAGCTCAGTTTAGGGTTTAAAACCCTAATGCTGGCTAAATGGAAAAAAGTTCAGTTTAGGATTTAAAACCCTAATGCTGATTGCATGGAAAAGCTCAGTTTAGGGATTAAAACCCTAATGCTGGCTAAAGGAAAAGTTCAGTTTAGGGTTTAAAACCCTAATGCTGACTGAATGGAAAAAAGTTCAGTTTAGGGTTTTAAAACCCTAATGCTGACTAAAGGAAAAGTTCAGTTTAGGGTTTAAAACCCTAATGCTGACTGAATGGAAAAAAGTTCAGTTTAGGGTTTAAAACCCTAATGCTGACTAAAGGAAAAATTCAGTTTAGGGTTTAAAACCCTAATGATGATTGCATGGAAAAGCTCAGTTTAGGGTTTAAAACCCTAATGCTAACTGAAAGGAAAGAGTTCAGTTTAGGGTTTAAAACCCTAATGCTGATTGCATGGAAAAGCTCAGATTAGGGTTTAAAACCCTAATGCTGGCTGAATGGAAAAAGGTTCAGTTTAGGGTTTAAAACCCTAATGCTGATTGCATGGAAAAGCAAAGTTTAGGGTTTAAAACCCTAATGCTGGCTGAATGGAAAAAGTTCAGTTTAGGGTTTAAAACCCTAATGCTGATTGCATGGAAAAGCTCAGTTTAGGGTTTAAAACCCTAATGCTGGCTGAATGAAAAAAAGTTCTGTTAGGGTTTAAAACCCTAATGCTGACTGAAAGGAAAGAGTTCAGTTTAGGGTTTAAAACCCTAATGCTGATTGCATGGAAAAGCTCAGTTTAGGGTTTAAAACCCTAATGCTGGCTGAATGAAAAAAAGTTCAGTTTAGGGTTTAAAACCCTAATGCTGATTGCATGGAAAAGCTCAATTTAGGGTTTAAAACCCTAATGCTGGCTGAATGGAAAAAAGTTCAGTTAGGGTTTAAAACCCTAATGCTGACTAAAGGAAAAATTCAGTTTAGGGTTTAAAACCCTAATGATGATTGCATGGAAAAGCTCAGTTTAGGGTTTAAAACTCTAATGGTGGCTGAATGGAAAAAAGTTCAGTTTAGGGTTTAAAACCCTAATGCTGATTGCATGGAAAAGCTCAGTTTAGGGTTTAAAACCCTAATGCTAGCTGAATGGAAAAAAGTTCAGTTTAGGGTTTAAAATCCTAATGCTGATTGCATGGAAAAGCTCAGTTTAGGGTTTAAAACCCTAATGCTGGCTGAATGGAAAAAAGTTCAGTTCAGGGTTTAAAACCCTAATGCTGACTAAAGGAAGAAGTTCAGTTTAGGGTTTAAAACCCTAACACTGATTGCATGAAAAAGCTCAGTTTAGGGTTTAAAACCCTAATGATGGCTAAATGGAAAAAAGTTCAGTTTAGGGTTTAAAACCCTAATGCTGACTAAAGGAAGAAGTTCAGTTTAGGGTTTAAAACCCTAACGCTGATTGCATGGAAAAGCTCAGTTTAGGGTTTAAAACCCTAATGCTGGCTAAATGGAAAAAAGTTCAGTTTAGGGTTTAAAACCCTAATGCTGACTAAAGGAAGAAGTTCAGTTTAGGGTTTAATACCCTAACGCTGATTGCATGGAAAAGCTCAGTTTAGGGTTTAAAACCCTAATGCTGGCTAAATGGAAAAAAGTTCAGTTTAGGATTTAAAACCCTAATGCTGATTGCATGGAAAAGCTCAGTTTAGGGATTAAAACCCTAATGCTGGCTAAAGGAAAAGTTCAGTTTAGGGTTTAAAACCCTAATGCTGACTGAATGGAAAAAAGTTCAGTTTAGGGTTTTAAAACCCTAATGCTGACTAAAGGAAAAGTTCAGTTTAGGGTTTAAAACCCTAATGCTGACTGAATGGAAAAAAGTTCAGTTTAGGGTTTAAAACCCTAATGCTGACTAAAGGAAAAATTCAGTTTAGGGTTTAAAACCCTAATGATGATTGCATGGAAAAGCTCAGTTTAGGGTTTAAAACCCTAATGCTAACTGAAAGGAAAGAGTTCAGTTTAGGGTTTAAAACCCTAATGCTGATTGCATGGAAAAGCTCAGATTAGGGTTTAAAACCCTAATGCTGGCTGAATGGAAAAAGGTTCAGTTTAGGGTTTAAAACCCTAATGCTGATTGCATGGAAAAGCAAAGTTTAGGGTTTAAAACCCTAATGCTGGCTGAATGGAAAAAGTTCAGTTTAGGGTTTAAAACCCTAATGCTGATTGCATGGAAAAGCTCAGTTTAGGGTTTAAAACCCTAATGCTGGCTGAATGAAAAAAAGTTCTGTTAGGGTTTAAAACCCTAATGCTGACTGAAAGGAAAGAGTTCAGTTTAGGGTTTAAAACCCTAATGCTGATTGCATGGAAAAGCTCAGTTTAGGGTTTAAAACCCTAATGCTGGCTGAATGAAAAAAAGTTCAGTTTAGGGTTTAAAACCCTAATGCTGACTAAAGGAAAAATTCAGTTTAGGGTTTAAAACCCTAATGCTGATTGCATGGAAAAGCTCAGTTTAGGGTTTAAAACCCTAATGCTGGCTGAATGGAAAAAAGTTCAGTTCAGGGTTTAAAACCCTAATGCTGACTAAAGGAAGAAGTTCAGTTTAGGGTTTAAAACCCTAACGCTGATTGCATGAAAAAGCTCAGTTTAGGGTTTAAAACCCTAATGATGGCTAAATGGAAAAAAGTTCAGTTTAGGGTTTAAAACCCTAATGCTGACTAAAGGAAGAAGTTCAGTTTAGGGTTTAAAACCCTAACGCTGATTGCATGGAAAAGCTCAGTTTAGGGTTTAAAACCCTAATGCTGGCTAAATGGAAAAAAGTTCAGTTTAGGGTTTAAAACCCTAATGCTGACTAAAGGAAGAAGTTCAGTTTAGGGTTTAATACCCTAACGCTGATTGCATGGAAAAGCTCAGTTTAGGGTTTAAAACCCTAATGCTGGCTAAATGGAAAAAAGTTCAGTTTAGGGTTTAAAACCCTAATGCTGATTGCATGGAAAAGCTCAGTTTAGGGATTAAAACCCTAATGCTGGCTAAAGGAAAAGTTCAGTTTAGGGTTTAAAACCCTAATGCTGACTGAATGGAAAAAAGTTCAGTTTAGGGTTTTAAAACCCTAATGCTGACTAAAGGAAAAGTTCAGTTTAGGGTTTAAAACCCTAATGCTGACTGAATGGAAAAAAGTTCAGTTTAGGGTTTAAAACCCTAATGCTGACTAAAGGAAAAATTCAGTTTAGGGTTTAAAACCCTAATGATGATTGCATGGAAAAGCTCAGTTTAGGGTTTAAAACCCTAATGCTAACTGAAAGGAAAGAGTTCAGTTTAGGGTTTAAAACCCTAATGCTGATTGCATGGAAAACCTCAGATTAGGGTTTAAAACCCTAATGCTGGCTGAATGGAAAAAGGTTCAGTTTAGGGTTTAAAACCCTAATGCTGATTGCATGGAAAAGCAAAGTTTAGGGTTTAAAACCCTAATGCTGGCTGAATGGAAAAAGTTCAGTTTAGGGTTTAAAACCCTAATGCTGATTGCATGGAAAAGCTCAGTTTAGGGTTTAAAACCCTAATGCTGGCTGAATGAAAAAAAGTTCTGTTAGGGTTTAAAACCCTAATGCTGACTGAAAGGAAAGAGTTCAGTTTAGGGTTTAAAACCCTAATGCTGATTGCATGGAAAAGCTCAGTTTAGGGTTTAAAACCCTAATGCTGGCTGAATGAAAAAAAGTTCAGTTTAGGGTTTAAAACCCTAATGCTGACTAAAGGAAAAATTCAGTTTAGGGTTTAAAATACTAATGCTGATTGCATGGAAAAACTCAGTTTAGGGTTTAAAACCCTAATGCTGGCTGAATGGAAAAAAGTTCAGTTCAGGGTTTAAAACCCTAATGCTGACTAAAGGAAGAAGTTCAGTTTAGGGTTTAAAACCCTAACGCTGATTGCATGAAAAAGCTCAGTTTAGGGTTTAAAACCCTAATGATGGCTAAATGGAAAAAAGTTCAGTTTAGGGTTTAAAACCCTAATGCTGACTAAAGGAAGAAGTTCAGTTTAGGGTTTAAAACCCTAACGCTGATTGCATGGAAAAGCTCAGTTTAGGGTTTAAAACCCTAATGCTGGCTAAATGGAAAAAAGTTCAGTTTAGGGTTTAAAACCCTAATGCTGACTAAAGGAAGAAGTTCAGTTTAGGGTTTAATACCCTAACGCTGATTGCATGGAAAAGCTCAGTTTAGGGTTTAAAACCCTAATGCTGGCTAAATGGAAAAAAGTTCAATTTAGGGTTTAAAACCCTAATGCTGATTGCATGGAAAAGCTCAGTTTAGGGATTAAAACCCTAATGCTGGCTAAAGGAAAAGTTCAGTTTAGGGTTTAAAACCCTAATGCTGACTGAATGGAAAAAAGTTCAATTTAGGGTTTTAAAACCCTAATGCTGACTAAAGGAAAAGTTCAGTTTAGGTTTTAAAACCCTAATGCTGACTGAATGGAAAAAAGTTCAGTTTAGGGTTTAAAACCCTAATGCTGACTAAAGGAAAAATTCAGTTTAGGGTTTAAAACCCTAATGATGATTGCATGGAAAAGCTCAGTTTAGGGTTTGAAACCCTAATGCTAACTGAAAGGAAAGAGTTCAGTTTAGGGTTTAAAACCTTAATGCTGATTGCATGGAAAAGCTCAGATTAGGGTTTAAAACCCTAATGATGGCTGAATGGAAAAAGGTTCAGTTTAGGGTTTAAAACCCTAATGCTGATTGCATGGAAAAGCAAAGTTTAGGGTTTAAAACCCTAATGCTGGCTGAATGGAAAAAGTTCAGTTTAGGGTTTAAAACCCTAATGCTGATTGCATGGAAAAGCTCAGTTTAGGGTTTAAAACCCTAATGCTGGCTGAATGAAAAAAAGTTCAGTTTAGGGTTTAAAACCCTAATGCTGACTAAAGGAAAAATTCAGTTTAGGGTTTAAAACCCTAATGCTGATTGCATGAAAAAGCTCAGTTTAGGGTTTAAAACCCTAATGCTGGCTGAATGAAAAAAGTTCAGTTTAGGGTTTAAAACCCTAATGCTGACTAAAGGAAAAATTCAGTTTAGGGTTTAAAATACTAATGCTGATTGCATGGAAAAGCTCAGTTTAGGGTTTAAAACCCTAATGCTGGCTGAATGGAAAAAAGTTCAGTTAAGGGTTTAAAACCCTAATGCTGACTAAAAGAAAAATTCAGTTTAGGGTTTAAAACCCTAATGCTGATTGCATGGAAAAGCTCAGTTTAGGGTTTAAAACCCTAATGCTGGCTGAATGGAAAAAAGTTCAGTTAGGGTTTAAAACCCTAATGATGACTAAAGGAAAAATTCAGTTTAGGGTTTAAAACCCTAATGATGATTGCATGGAAAAGCTCAGTTTAGGGTTTAAAACTCTAATGGTGGCTGAATGGAAAAAAGTTCAGTTTAGGGTTTAAAACCCTAATGCTGATTGCATGGAAAAGCTCAGTTTAGGGTTTAAAACCCTAATGCTAGCTGAATGGAAAAAAGTTCAGTTTAGGGTTTAAAATCCTAATGCTGATTGCATGGAAAAGCTCAGTTTAGGGTTTAAAACCCTAATGCTGGCTGAATGGAAAAAAGTTCAGTTCAGGGTTTAAAACCCTAATGCTGACTAAAGGAAGAAGTTCAGTTTAGGGTTTAAAACCCTAACGCTGATTGCATGAAAAAGCTCAGTTTAGGGTTTAAAACCCTAATGATGGCTAAATGGAAAAAAGTTCAGTTTAGGGTTTAAAACCCTAATGCTGACTAAAGGAAGAAGTTCAGTTTAGGGTTTAAAACCCTAACGCTGATTGCATGGAAAAGCTCAGTTTAGGGTTTAAAACCCTAATGCTGGCTAAATGGAAAAAAGTTCAGTTTAGGGTTTAAAACCCTAATGCTGACTAAAGGAAGAAGTTCAGTTTAGGGTTTAATACCCTAACGCTGATTGCATGGAAAAGCTCAGTTTAGGGTTTAAAACCCTAATGCTGGCTAAATGGAAAAAAGTTCAGTTTAGGATTTAAAACCCTAATGCTGATTGCATGGAAAAGCTCAGTTTAGGGATTAAAACCCTAATGCTGGCTAAAGGAAAAGTTCAGTTTAGGGTTTAAAACCCTAATGCTGACTGAATGGAAAAAAGTTCAGTTTAGGGTTTTAAAACCCTAATGCTGACTAAAGGAAAAGTTCAGTTTAGGGTTTAAAACCCTAATGCTGACTGAATGGAAAAAAGTTCAGTTTAGGGTTTAAAACCCTAATGCTGACTAAAGGAAAAATTCAGTTTAGGGTTTAAAACCCTAATGATGATTGCATGGAAAAGCTCAGTTTAGGGTTTAAAACCCTAATGCTAACTGAAAGGAAAGAGTTCAG
This sequence comes from Nicotiana sylvestris, assembly GCF_000393655.2. Taxonomy (NCBI): domain Eukaryota; kingdom Viridiplantae; phylum Streptophyta; class Magnoliopsida; order Solanales; family Solanaceae; genus Nicotiana; species Nicotiana sylvestris. The sequence goes on from NC_091059.1 coordinate 153,712,234, forward strand.
TTTAGGGTTTAAAACCCTAATGCTGATTGCATGGAAAAGCTCAGATTAGGGTTTAAAACCCTAATGCTGGCTGAATGGAAAAAGGTTCAGTTTAGGGTTTAAAACCCTAATGCTGATTGCATGGAAAAGCAAAGTTTAGGGTTTAAAACCCTAATGCTGGCTGAATGGAAAAAGTTCAGTTTAGGGTTTAAAACCCTAATGCTGATTGCATGGAAAAGCTCAGTTTAGGGTTTAAAACCCTAATGCTGGCTGAATGAAAAAAAGTTCAGTTTAGGGTTTAAAACCCTAATGCTGACTAAAGGAAAAATTCAGTTTAGGGTTTAAAACCCTAATGCTGATTGCATGGAAAAGCTCAGTTTAGGGTTTAAAACCCTAATGCTGGCTGAATGGAAAAAAGTTCAGTTCAGGGTTTAAAACCCTAATGCTGACTAAAGGAAGAAGTTCAGTTTAGGGTTTAAAACCCTAACGCTGATTGCATGAAAAAGCTCAGTTTAGGGTTTAAAACCCTAATGATGGCTAAATGGAAAAAAGTTCAGTTTAGGGTTTAAAACCCTAATGCTGACTAAAGGAAGAAGTTCAGTTTAGGGTTTAAAACCCTAACGCTGATTGTATGGAAAAGCTCAGTTTAGGGTTTAAAACCCTAATGCTGGCTAAATGGAAAAAAGTTCAGTTTAGGGTTTAAAACCCTAATGCTGACTAAAGGAAGAAGTTCAGTTTAGGGTTTAATACCCTAACGCTGATTGCATGGAAAAGCTCAGTTTAGGGTTTAAAACCCTAATGCTGGCTAAATGGAAAAAAGTTCAGTTTAGGGTTTAAAACCCTAATGCTGATTGCATGGAAAAGCTCAGTTTAGGGATTAAAACCCTAATGCTGGCTAAAGGAAAAGTTCAGTTTAGGGTTTAAAACCCTAATGCTGACTGAATGGAAAAAAGTTCAGTTTAGGGTTTTAAAACCCTAATGCTGACTAAAGGAAAAGTTCAGTTTAGGGTTTAAAACCCTAATGCTGACTGAATGGAAAAAAGTTCAGTTTAGGGTTTAAAACCCTAATGCTGACTAAAGGAAAAATTCAGTTTAGGGTTTAAAACCCTAATGATGATTGCATGGAAAAGCTCAGTTTAGGGTTTAAAACCCTAATGCTAACTGAAAGGAAAGAGTTCAGTTTAGGGTTTAAAACCCTAATGCTAATTGCATGGAAAACCTCAGATTAGGGTTTAAAACCCTAATGCTGGCTGAATGGAAAAAGGTTCAGTTTAGGGTTTAAAACCCTAATGCTGATTGCATGGAAAAGCAAAGTTTAGGGTTTAAAACCCTAATGCTGGCTGAATGGAAAAAGTTCAGTTTAGGGTTTAAAACCCTAATGCTGATTGCATGGAAAAGCTCAGTTTAGGGTTTAAAACCCTAATGCTGGCTGAATGAAAAAAGTTCTGTTAGGGTTTAAAACCCTAATGCTGACTGAAAGGAAAGAGTTCAGTTTAGGGTTTAAAACCCTAATGCTGATTGCATGGAAAAGCTCAGTTTAGGGTTTAAAACCCTAATGCTGGCTGAATGAAAAAAAGTTCAGTTTAGGGTTTAAAACCCTAATGCTGACTAAAGGAAAAATTCAGTTTAGGGTTTAAAACACTAATGCTGATTGCATGGAAAAGCTCAGTTTAGGGTTTAAAACCCTAATGCTGGCTGAATGGAAAAAAGTTCAGTTCAGGGTTTAAAACCCTAATGCTGACTAAAGGAAGAAGTTCAGTTTAGGGTTTAAAACCCTAACGCTGATTGCATGAAAAAGCTCAGTTTAGGGTTTAAAACCCTAATGATGGCTAAATGGAAAAAAGTTCAGTTTAGGGTTTAAAACCCTAATGCTGACTAAAGGAAGAAGTTCAGTTTAGGGTTTAAAACCCTAACGCTGATTGCATGGAAAAGCTCAGTTTAGGGTTTAAAACCCTAATGCTGGCTAATTGGAAAAAAGTTCAGTTTAGGGTTTAAAACCCTAATGCTGACTAAAGGAAGAAGTTCAGTTTAGGGTTTAATACCCTAACGCTGATTGCATGGAAAAGCTCAGTTTAGGGTTTAAAACCCTAATGCTGGCTAAATGGAAAAAAGTTCAATTTAGGGTTTAAAACCCTAATGCTGATTGCATGGAAAAGCTCAGTTTAGGGATTAAAACCCTAATGCTGGCTATAGGAAAAGTTCAGTTTAGGGTTTAAAACCCTAATGCTGACTGAATGGAAAAAAGTTCAATTTAGGGTTTTAAAACCCTAATGCTGACTAAAGGAAAAGTTCAGTTTAGGTTTTAAAACCCTAATGCTGACTGAATGGAAAAAAGTTCAGTTTAGGGTTTAAAACCCTAATGCTGACTAAAGGAAAAATTCAGTTTAGGGTTTAAAACCCTAATGATGATTGCATGGAAAAGCTCAGTTTAGGGTTTGAAACCCTAATGCTAACTGAAAGGAAAGAGTTCAGTTTAGGGTTTAAAACCTTAATGCTGATTGCATGGAAAAGCTCAGATTAGGGTTTAAAACCCTAATGCTGGCTGAATGGAAAAAGGTTCAGTTTAGGGTTTAAAACCCTAATGCTGATTGCATGGAAAAGCAAAGTTTAGGGTTTAAAACCCTAATGCTGGCTGAATGGAAAAAGTTCAGTTTAGGGTTTAAAACCCTAATGCTGATTGCATGGAAAAGCTCAGTTTAGGGTTTAAAACCCTAATGCTGGCTGAATGAAAAAAAGTTCTGTTAGGGTTTAAAACCCTAATGCTGACTGAAAGGAAAGAGTTCAGTTTAGGGTTTAAAACCCTAATGCTGATTGCATGAAAAAGCTCAGTTTAGGGTTTAAAACCCTAATGCTGGCTGAATGAAAAAAGTTCAGTTTAGGGTTTAAAACCCTAATGCTGACTAAAGGAAAAATTCAGTTTAGGGTTTAAAATACTAATGCTGATTGCATGGAAAAGCTCAGTTTAGGGTTTAAAACCCTAATGCTGGCTGAATGGAAAAAAGTTCAGTTAGGGTTTAAAACCCTAATGCTGACTAAAGGAAAAATTCAGTTTAGGGTTTAAAACCCTAATAATGATTGCATGGAAAAGCTCAGTTTAGTGTTTAAAACTCTAATGCTGGCTGAATGGAAAAAAGTTCAGTTTAGGGTTTAAAACCCTAATACTGATTGCATGGAAAAGCTCAGTTTAGGGTTTAAAACCCTAATGCTAGCTGAATGGAAAAAAGATCAGTTTAGGGTTTAAAACCCTAATGCTGATTGCATGGAAAAGCTCAGTTTAGGGTTTAAAACCCTAATGCTGGCTGAATGGAAAAAAGTTGAGTTTAGGGTTTAAAACCCTAATGCTGACTAAAGGAAGAAGTTCAGTTTAGGGTTTAAAACCCTAACGCTGATTGCATGAAAAAGCTCAGTTTAGGGTTTAAAACCCTAATGATGGCTAAATGGAAAAAAGTTCAGTTTAGGGTTTAAAACCCTAATGCTGACTAAAGGAAGAAGTTCAGTTTAGGGTTTAAAACCCTAACGCTGATTGCATGGAAAAGCTCAGTTTAGGGTTTAAAACCCTAATGCTGGCTAAATGGAAAAAAGTTCAGTTTAGGGTTTAAAACCCTAATGCTGACTGAATGGAAAAAAGTTCAGTTTAGGGTTTTAAAACCCTAATGCTGACTAAAGGAAAAGTTCAGTTTAGGGTTTAAAACCCTAATGCTGACTGAATGGAAAAAAGTTCAGTTTAGGGTTTAAAACCCTAATGCTGACTAAAGGAAAAATTCAGTTTAGGGTTTAAAACCCTAATGATGATTGCATGGAAAAGCTCAGTTTAGGGTTTAAAACCATAATGCAGGTTGAATGGAAAAAAGTTCAGTTTAGGTTTTAAAACCCTAATGCTGATTGCATGGAAAAGCTTAGTTTAGGGTTTAAAACCCTAATGCTGGCTGAATGGAAAAAAGTTCAGTTTAGGGTTTAAAACCCTAATGCTGATTGCATGGAAAAGCTCAGTTTAGGGTTTAAAACCCTAATGCTGGCTGAATGGAAAAAAGTTTAGTTTAGGGTTTAAAACCCTAATGCTGACTAAAGGAAGAAGTTCAGTTTAGGGTTTAAAACCCTAACGCTGATTGCATGAAAAAGCTCAGTTTAGGGTTTAAAACCCTAATGCTGGCTAAATGGAAAAAAGTTTAGTTTAGGGTTTAAAACCCTAATGCTGACTAAAGGAAGAAGTTCAGTTTAGGGTTTAAAACCCTAACGCTGATTGCATGGAAAAGCTCAGTTTAGGAATTAAAACCCTAATGCTGGCTAAATGGAAAAAAGTTCAGTTAGGGTTTAAAACCCTAATGCTGATTGCATGGAAAATCTCAGTTTAGGGTTTAAAACCCTAATGCTGGCTAAAGGAAAAGTTCAGTTTAGGGTTTAAAACCCTAATGCTGACTGAATGGAAAAAAGTTCAGTTTAGGGTTTTAAAACCCTAATGCTGACTAAAGGAAAAGTTCAGTTTAGGGTTTAAAACCCTAATGCTGATTGCATGGAAAAGCTCAGTTTAGGGTTTAAAACCCTAATGCTGGATGAATGGAAAAAAGTTCAGTTTAGGGTTTAAAACCCTAATGCTGACTAAAGGAAAAATTCAGTTTAGGGTTTAAAACCCTAATGCTGATTGCATGGAAAAGCTCAGTTTAGGGTTTAAAACCCTAATGCTGGCTGAATGGAAAAAAGTTCAGTTAGGGTTTAAAACCCTAATGCTGACTAAAGGAAAAATTCAGTTTAGGGTTTAAAACCCTAATGATGATTGCATGGAAAAGCTCAGTTTAGGGTTTAAAACTCTAATGCTGGCTGAATGGAAAAAAGTTCAGTTTAGGGTTTAAAACCCTAATGCTGATTGCATGGAAAAGCTCAGTTTAGGGTTTAAAACCCTAATACTAGCTGAATGGAAAAAAGTTCAGTTTAGGGTTTAAATCCCTAATGCTGATTGCATGGAAAAGCTCAGTTTAGGGTTTAAAACCCTAATGCTGGCTGAATGGAAAAAAGTTGAGTTTAGGGTTTAAAACCCTAATGCTGACTAAAGGAAGAAGTTCAGTTTAGGGTTTAAAACCCTAACGCTGATTGCATGAAAAAGCTCAGTTTAGGGTTTAAAACCCTAATGATGGCTAAATGGAAAAAAGTTCAGTTTAGGGTTTAAAACCCTAATGCTGACTAAAGGAAGAAGTTCAGTTTAGGGTTTAAAACCCTAACGCTGATTGCATGGAAAAGCTCAGTTTAGGGTTTAAAACCCTAATGCTGGCTAAATGGAAAAACGTTCAGTTTAGGGTTTAAAACCCTAATGCTGATTGCATGGAAAAACTCAGTTTAGGGATTAAAACCCTAATGCTGGCTAAAGGAAAAGTTCAGTTTAGGGTTTAAAACCCTAATGCTGACTGAATGGAAAAAAGTTCAGTTTAGGGTTTTAATACCCTAATGCTGACTAAAGGAAAAGTTCAGTTTAGGGTTTAAAACCCTAATGCTGACTGAATGGAAAAAAGTTCAGTTCAGGGTATAAAACCCTAATGCTGATTGCATGGAAAAGCTCAGTTTAGGGTTTAAAACCCTAATGCTGGCTGAATGAAAAAAAGTTTTGTTAGGGTTTAAAACCATAATGCTGGCTGAATGGAAAAAAGTTCAGTTTAGGTTTTAAAACCCTAATGCTGATTGCATGGAAAAGCTTAGTTTAGGGTTTAAAACCCTAATGCTGGCTGAATGGAAAAAAGTTCAGTTTAGGGTTTAAAACCCTAATGCTGATTGCATGGAAAAGCTCAGTTTAGGGTTTTAAACCCTAATGCTAGCTGAATGGAAAAAAGTTTAGTTTAGGGTTTAAAACCCTAATGCTAACTAAAGGAAGAAGTTCAGTTTAGGGTTTAAAACCCTAACGCTGATTGCATGAAAAAGCTCAGTTTAGGGTTTAAAACCCTAATGATGTCTAAATGGAAAAAAGTTTAGTTTAGGGTTTAAAACCCTAATGCTGACTAAAGGAAGAAGTTTAGTTTAGGGATTAAAACCCTAACGCTGATTGCATGGAAAAACTCAGTTTAGGGTTTAAAACCCTAATGCTGGCTAAATGGAAAAAAGTTCAGTTAGGGTTTAAAACTCTAATGCTGATTGCATGAAAAATCTTAGTTTAGGGTTTAAAACCCTAATACTGGCTAAAGGAAAAGTTCAGTTTAGGGTTTAAAACCCTAATGCTGACTGAATGGAAAAAAGTTCAGTTTAGGGTTTTAAAACCCTAATGCTGACTAAAGGAAAAGTTCAGTTTAGGGTTTAAAACCCTAATGCTGACTGAATGGAAAAAAGTTCAGTTTAGGGTTTAAAACCCTAATGCTGACTAAAGGAAAAATTCAGTTTAGGGTTTAAAACCCTAATGCTGATTGCATGGAAAAGCTCAGTTTAGGGTTTAAAACCCTAATGCTGGCTGAATGGAAAAAAGTTCAGTTAGGGTTTAAAACCCTAATGCTGACTAAAGGAAAAATTCAGTTTAGGGTTTAAAACCCTAATGATGATTGCATGGAAAAGCTCAGTTTAGGGTTTAAAACCCTAATGCTGGCTGAATGGAAAAAAGTTCAGTTTAGGGTTTAAAACCCTAATGCTGATTGCATGGAAAAGCTCAGTTTAGGGTTTAAAACCCTAATGCTGGCTGAATGGAAAAAAGTTCAGTTTAGGGTTTAAAACCCTAATGCTGATTGCATGGAAAAGCTCAGTTTAGGGTTTAAAACCCTTATGCTGGCTGAATGGAAAAAAGTTCAGTTTAGGGTTTAAAACCCTAACGCTGATTGCATGAAAAAGCTCAGTTTAGGGTTTAAAAACCTAATGATGTCTAAATGGAAAAAAGTTCAGTTTATGGTTTAAAACCCTAATGCTGACTAAAGGAAGAAGTTCAGTTTAGGGTTTAAAACCCTAACGCTGATTGCATGGAAAAGCTCAGTTTAGGGTTTAAAACCCTAATGCTAGCTGAATGGAAAAAAGTTCAGTTTAGGGTTTAAAACCCTAATGCTGGCTGAATGGAAAAAAGTTCAGTTTAGGGTTTAAAACCCTAATGCTGACTAAAGGAAAAAGTTCAGCTTAGGGTTTATAACCCTAACGCTGATTGTATGAAAAAGCTCAGTTTAGGGTTTCAAACCCTAATGATGGCTAAATGGAAAAAAGTTCAGTTTAGGGTTTAAAACCCTAATGCTGACTAAAGGAAGAAGTTTAGTTTAGGGTTTAAAATCCTAACGCTGATTTCATGGAAAAGCTCAGTTTAGGGTTTTAAACCCTAATGCTGGCTAAATGGAAAAAAGTTTAGTTTAGGGTTTAAAACCCTAATGCTGATTGCATGGAAAAGCTCAGTTTAGGGATTAAAACCCTAATGCTGGCTAAAGGAAAAGTTCAGTTTAGGGTTTAAAACCCTAATGCTAACTGAATGGAAAAAAGTTCAGTTTAGGGTTTTAAAACCCTAATGCTGACTAAAGGAAAAGTTCAGTTTAGGGTTTAAAACCCTAATGCTGACTGAATGGAAAAAAGTTCAGTTTAGGGTTTAAAACCCTAATGCTGACTAAAGGAAAAATTCAGTTTAGGGTTTAAAACCCTAATGATGATTGCATGGAAAAGCTCAGTTTAGGGTTTAAAACCATAATGCTGGCTGAATGGAAAAAAGTTCAGTTTAGGTTTTAAAACCCTAATGCTGATTGCATGGAAAAGCTCAGTTTAGGGTTTAAAACCCTAATGCTGGCTGAATGGAAAAAAGTTCAGTTTAGGGTTTAAAACCCTAATGCTGATTGCATGGAAAGGCTCAGTTTAGGGTTTAAAACCCTAATGCTGGCTGAATGGAAAAAAGTTTAGTTTAGGGTTTAAAACCCTAATGCTGACTAAAGGAAGAAGTTCAGTTTAGGGTTTAAAACCCTAACGCTGATTGCATGAAAAAGCTCAGTTTAGGGTTTAAAACCCTAATGATGGCTAAATGGAAAAAAGTTCAGTTTAGGGTTTAAAACCCTAATGCTGACTAAAGGAAGAAGTTCAGTTTAGGGTTTAAAACCCTAACGCTGATTGCATGGAAAAACTCAGTTTAGGGTTTAAAACCCTAATGCTGGCTAAATGGAAAAAAGTTCAGTTAGGGTTTAAAACCCTAATTCTGATTGCATGGAAAAGCTCAGTTTAGGGATTAAAACCCTAATGCTGGCTAAAGGAAAAGTTCAGTTTAGGGTTTAAAACCCTAATGCTGACTGAATGGAAAAAAGTTCAGTTTAGGGTTTTAAAACCCTAATGCTGACTAAAGGAAAAGTTCAGTTTAGGGTTTAAAACCCTAATGCTGACTGAATGGAAAAAAGTTCAGTTTAGGGTTTAAAACCCTAATGCTGACTAAAGGAAAAATTCAGTTTAGGGTTTAAAACCCTAATGCTGATTGCATGGAAAAGCTCAGTTTAGGGTTTAAAACCCTAATGCTGGCTGAATGGAAAAAAGTTCAGTTAGGGTTTAAAACACTAATGCTGACTAAAGGAAAAATTCAGTTTAGGGTTTAAAACCCTAATGATGACTAAAGGAAAAATTCAGTTTAGGGTTTAAAACCCTAATGCTGATTGCATGGAAAAGCTCAGTTTAGGGTTTAAAACCCTAATGCTGGCTAAATGGAAAAAAGTTCAGTTTAGGGTTTAAAACCCTAATGCTGATTGCATGGAAAAGCTCAGTTTAGGGTTTAAAACCCTAATGCTGGCTGAATGGAAAAATGTTCAGTTTAGGGTTTAAAACCCTAATGCTGACTAAAGGAAAAATTCAGTTTAGGGTTTAAAACCCTAACGCTGATTGCATGAAAAAGATCAGTTTAGGGTTTAAAACCCTAATGATGGCTCAATGGAAAAAAGTTCAGTTTATGGTTTAAAACCCTAATGCTGACTAAAGGAAGAAGTTCAGTTTAGGGTTTAAATCCCTAACGCTAATTGCATGGAAAAGCTCAGTTTAGGGATTAAAACCCTAATGCTGGCTAAATGGAAAAAAGTTTAGTTTAGGGTTTAAAACCCTAATGCTGATTGCATGGAAAAGCTCAGTTTAGGGATTAAAACCCTAATGCTGGCTAAAGGAAAAGTTCAGTTTAGGGTTTAAAACCCTAATGCTGACTTAATGGAAAAAAGTTCAGTTTAGGGTTTAAAACCCTAATGCTGACTAAAGGAAAAGTTCAGTTTAGGGTTTAAAACCCTAATGCTGACTGAATGGAAAAAAGTTCAGTTTAGGGTTTAAAACCCTAATGCTGACTAAAGGAAAAATTCAGTTTAGGGTTTAAAACCCTAATGATGATTGCATGGAAAAGCTCAGTTTAGGGTTTAAAACCATAATGCTGGCTGAATGGAAAAAAAGTTCAGTTTAGGTTTTAAAACCCTAATGCTGATTGCATGGAAAAGCTCAGTTTAGGGTTTAAAACCCTAATGCTGGCTGAATGGAAAAAAGTTCAGTTTAGGGTTTAAAACCCTAATGCTGATTGCATGGAAAGGCTCAGTTTAGGGTTTAAAACCCTAATGCTGGCTGAATGGAAAAAAGTTTAGTTTAGGGTTTAAAACCCTAATGCTGACTAAAGGAAGAAGTTCAGTTTAGGGTTTAAAACCCTAACGCTGATTGCATGAAAAAGCTCAGTTTAGGGTTTAAAACCCTAATGATGGCTAAATGGAAAAAAGTTCAGTTTAGGGTTTAAAACCCTAATGCTGATTGCATGGAAAAGCTCAGTTTAGGGATTAAAACCCTAATGCTGGCTAAAGGAAAAGTTCAGTTTAGGGTTTAAAACCCTAATGCTGACTGAATGGAAAAAAGTTCAGTTTAGGGTTTTAAAACCCTAATGCTGACTAAAGGAAAAGTTCAGTTTAGGGTTTAAAACCCTAATGCTGACTGAATGGAAAAAAGTTCAGTTTAGGGTTTAAAACCCTAATGCTGACTAAAGGAAAAATTCAGTTTAGGGTTTAAAACCCTAATGCTGATTGCATGGAAAAGCTCAGTTTAGGGTTTAAAACCCTAATGCTGGCTGAATGGAAATAAGTTCAGTTAGGGTTTAAAACCCTAATGCTGACTAAAGGAAAAATTCAGTTTAGGGTTTAAAACCCTAATGATGATTGCATGGAAAAGCTCAGTTTAGGGTTTAAAACCATAATGCTGGCTGAATGGAAAAAAGTTCAGTTTAGGTTTTAAAACCCTAATGCTGATTGCATGGAAAAGCTCAGTTTAGGGTTTAAAACCCTAACGCTGATTGCATGGAAAAGCTCAGTTTAGGGTTTAAAACCCTAATGCTGGCTAAATGGAAAAAAGTTCAGTTTAGGGTTTAAAACCCTAATGCTGACTAAAGGAAGAAGTTTAGTTTAGGGTTTAAAACCCTAACGCTGATTTCATGGAAAAGCTCAGTTTAGGGTTTTAAACCCTAATGCTGGCTAAATGGAAAAAAGTTTAGTTTAGGGTTTAAAACCCTAATGCTGATTGCATGGAAAAGCTCAGTTTAGGGATTAAAACCCTAATGCTGGCTAAAGGAAAAGTTCAGTTTAGGGTTTAAAACCCTAATGCTGACTTAATGGAAAAAAGTTCAGTTTAGGGTTTTAAAACCCTAATGCTGACTAAAGGAAAAGTTCAGTTTAGGGTTTAAAACCCTAATGCTGACTGAATGGAAAAAAGTTCAGTTTAGGGTTTAAAACCCTAATGCTGACTAAAGGAAAAATTCAGTTTAGGGTTTAAAACCCTAATGATGATTGCATGGAAAAGCTCAGTTTAGGGTTTAAAACCATAATGCTGGCTGAATGGAAAAAAGTTCAGTTTAGGTTTTAAAACCCTAATGCTGATTGCATGGAAAAGCTCAGTTTAGGGTTTAAAACCCTAATGCTGGCTGAATGGAAAAAAGTTCAGTTTACGGTTTAAAACCCTAACGCTGATTGCATGAAAAAGCTCAGTTTAGGGTTTAAAACCCTAATGATGGCTAAATGGAAAAAAGTTTAGTTTAGGGTTTCAAACCCTAATGCTGACTAAAGGAAGAAGTTCAGTTTAGGGTTTAAAACCCTAACGCTGATTGCATGGAAAAACTCAGTTTAGGGTTTAAAACCCTAATGCTGGCTAAATGGAAAAAAGTTCAGTTAGGGTTTAAAACCCTAATGCTGATTGCATGGAAAAGCTCAGTTTAGGGATTAAAACCCTAATGCTGGCTAAAGGAAAAGTTCAGTTTAGGGTTTAAAACCCTAATGCTGACTGAATGGAAAAAAGTTCAGTTTAGGGTTTTAAAACCCTAATGCTGACTAAAGGAAAAGTTCAGTTTAGGGTTTAAAACCCTAATGCTGACTGAATGGAAAAAAGTTCAGTTTAGGGTTTAAAACCCTAATGCTGACTAAAGGAAAAATTCAGTTTAGGGTTTAAAACCCTAATGCTGATTGCATGGAAAAGCTCAGTTTAGGGTTTAAAACCCTAATGCTGGCTGAATGGAAAAAAGTTCAGTTAGGGTTTAAAACCCTAATGCTGACTAAAGGAAAAATTCAGTTTAGGGTTTAAAACCCTAATGATGATTGCATGAAAAGCCCAGTTTAGGGTTTAAAACCCTAATGCTGATTGCATGGAAAAGCTCAGTTTAGGGTTTAAAACCCTAATGCTGGCTAAATGGAAAAAAGTTCAGTTTAGGGTTTAAAACCCTAATGCTGATTGCATGGAAAAGCTCAGTTTAGGGTTTAAAACCCTAATGCTGACTGAATGGAAAAATGTTCAGTTTAGGGTTTAAAACCCTATTGCTGACTAAAGGAAGAAGTTTAGTTTAGGGTTTAAAACCCTAACGCTGATTGCATGAAAAAGCTCAGTTTAGGGTTTAAAACCCTAATGATGGCTCAATGGAAAAAAGTTCAGTTTATGGTTTAAAACCCTAATGCTGACTAAAGGAAGAAGTTCAGTTTAGGGTTTAAATCCCTAACGCTAATTGCATGGAAAAGCTCAGTTTAGGGATTAAAACCCTAATGCTGGCTAAATGGAAAAAAGTTTAGTTTAGGGTTTAAAACCCTAATGCTGATTGCATGGAAAAGCTCAGTTTAGGGATTAAAACCCTAATGCTGGCTAAAGGAAAAGTTCAGTTTAGGGTTTAAAACCCTAATGCTGACTTAATGGAAAAAGTTCAGTTTAGGGTTTAAAACCCTAATGCTGACTAAAGGAAAAGTTCAGTTTAGGGTTTAAAACCCTAATGCTGACTGAATGGAAAAAAGTTCAGTTTAGGGTTTAAAACCCTAATGCTGACTAAAGGAAAAATTCAGTTTAGGGTTTAAAACCCTAATGATGATTGCATGGAAAAGCTCAGTTTAGGGTTTAAAACCATAATGCTGGCTGAATGGAAAAAAAGTTCAGTTTAGGGTTTAAAACCCTAATGCTGATTGCATGGAAAAGCTCAGTTTAGGGTTTAAAACCCTAATGCTGGCTGAATGGAAAAAAGTTCAGTTTAGGGTTTAAAACCCTAATGCTGATTGCATGGAAAAGCTCAGTTTAGGGTTTAAAACCCTAATGCTGGCTGAATGGAAAAAAGTTTAGTTTAGGGTTTAAAACCCTAATGCTGACTAAAGGAAGAAGTTCAGTTTAGGGTTTAAAACCCTAACGCTGATTGCATGAAAAAGCTCAGTTTAGGGTTTAAAACCCTAATGATGGCTAAATGGAAAAAAGTTTAGTTTAGGCTTTAAAACCCTAATGCTGACTAAAGGAAGAAGTTCAGTTTAGGGTTTAAAAGCCTAACGCTGATTGCATGGAAAAACTCAGTTTAGGGTTTAAAACCCTAATGCTGGCTAAATGGAAAAAAGTTCAGTTAGGGTTTAAAACCCTAATGCTGATTGCATGGAAAAGTTCAGTTTAGGGTTTAAAACCCTAATGCTGGCTAAAGGAAAAGTTCAGTTTAGGGTTTAAAACCCTAATGCTGACTGAATGGAAAAAAGTTCAGTTTAGGGTTTTAAAACCCTAATGCTGACTAAAGGAAAAGTTCAGTTTAGGGTTTAAAACCCTAATGCTGACTGAATGGAAAAAAGTTCAGTTTAGGGTTTAAAACCCTAATGCTGACTAAAGGAAAAATTCAGTTTAGGGTTTAAAACCCTAATGCTGATTGCATGGAAAAGCTCAGTTTAGGGTTTAAAACCCTAATGCTGGCTGAATGGAAATAAGTTCAGTTAGGGTTTAAAACCCTAATGCTGACTAAAGGAAAAATTCAGTTTAGGGTTTAAAACCCTAATGATGATTGCATGGAAAAGCTCAGTTTAGGGTTTAAAACCATAATGCTGGCTGAATGGAAAAAAGTTCAGTTTAGGTTTTAAAACCCTAATGCTGATTGCATGGAAAAGCTCAGTTTAGGGTTTAAAACCCTAATGCTGGCTGAATGGAAAAAAGTTCAGTTTAGGGTTTAAAACCCTAATGCTGATTGCATGGAAAAGCTCACCCTAATGCTGGCTGAATGGAAAAAAGTTTAGTTTAGGGTTTAAAACCCTAATGCTGACTAAAGGAAGAAGTTCAGTTTAGGGTTTAAAACCCTAACGCTGATTGCATGAAAAAGCTCAGTTTAGGGTTTAAAACCCTAATGATGGCTAAATGGAAAAAAGTTCAGTTTAGGGTTTAAAACCCTAATGCTGACTAAAGGAAGAAGTTCAGTTTAGGGTTTAAAACCCTAACGCTGATTGCATGGAAAAACTCAGTTTAGGGTTTAAAACCCTAATGCTGGCTAAATGGAAAAAAGTTCAGTTAGGGTTTAAAACCCTAATGCTGATTTTATGGAAAAGCTCAGTTTAGGGTTTCAAACCCTAATGCTGGCTAAAGGAAAAGTTCAGTTTAGGGTTTAAAACCCTAATGCTGACTAAAGGAAAAATTCAGTTTAGGGTTTAAAACCCTAATGCTGATTGCATGGAAAAGCTCAGTTTAGGGTTTAAAACCCTAATGCTGGCTGAATGGAAAAAAGTTCAGTTTAGGGTTTAAAACCCTAATGTTGACTAAAGGAAAAATTCAGTTTAGGGTTTAAAACCCTAATGCTGATTGCATGGAAAAGCTCAGTTTAGGGTTTAAAACCCTAATGCTGGCTGAATGGAAAAAAGTTCAGTTAGGGTTTAAAACCCTAATGCTGACTAAAGGAAAAATTCAGTTTAGGGTTTAAAACCCTAATGATGATTGCATGAAAAGCCCAGTTTAGGGTTTAAAACCCTAATGTTGATTGCATGGAAAAGCTCAGTTTAGGGTTTAAAACCCTAATGCTGGCTAAATGGAAAAAAAGTTCAGTTTAGGGTTTAAAACCCTAATGCTGATTGCATGGAAAAGCTCAGTTTAGGGCTTAAAACCCTAATGCTGGCTGAATGGAAAAATGTTCAGTTTAGGGTTTAAAACCCTATTGCTGACTAAAGGAAGAAGTTTAGTTTAGGGTTTAAAACCCTAACGCTGATTGCATGAAAAAGCTCAGTTTAGGGTTTAAAACCCTAATGATGGCTCAATGGAAAAAAGTTCAGTTTATGGTTTAAAACCCTAATGCTGACTAAAGGAAGAAGTTCAGTTTAGGGTTTAAATCCCTAACGCTAATTGCATGGAAAAGCTCAGTTTAGGGATTAAAACCCTAATGCTGGCTAAATGGAAAAAAGTTTAGTTTAGGGTTTAAAACCCTAATGCTGATTGCATGGAAAAGCTCAGTTTAGGGATTAAAACCCTAATGCTGGCTAAAGGAAAAGTTCAGTTTAGGGTTTAAAACCCTAATGCTGACTTAATGGAAAAAAGTTCAGTTTAGGGTTTAAAACCCTAATGCTGACTAAAGGAAAAGTTCAGTTTAGGGTTTAAAACCCTAATGCTGACTGAATGGAAAAAAGTTCAGTTTAGGGTTTAAAACCCTAATGCTGACTAAAGGAAAAATTCAGTTTAGGGTTTAAAACCCTAATGATGATTGCATGGAAAAGCTCAGTTTAGGGTTTAAAACCATAATGCTGGCTGAATGGAAAAAAGTTCAGTTTAGGTTTTAAAACCCTAATGCTGATTGCATGGAAAAGCTCAGTTTAGGGTTTAAAACCCTAATGCTGGCTGAATGGAAAAAAGTTCAGTTTAGGGTTTAAAACCCTAATGCTGATTGCATGGAAAGGCTCAGTTTAGGGTTTAAAACCCTAATGCTGGCTGAATGGAAAAAAGTTTAGTTTAGGGTTTAAAACCCTAATGCTGACTAAAGGAAGAAGTTCAGTTTAGGGTTTAAAACCCTAACGCTGATTGCATGAAAAAGCTCAGTTTAGGGTTTAAAACCCTAATGATGGCTAAATGGAAAAAAGTTTAGTTTAGGCTTTAAAACCCTAATGCTGACTAAAGGAAGAAGTTCAGTTTAGGGTTTAAAAGCCTAACGCTGATTGCATGGAAAAACTCAGTTTAGGGTTTAAAACCCTAATGCTGGCTAAATGGAAAAAAGTTCAGTTAGGGTTTAAAACCCTAATGCTGATTGCATGGAAAAGCTCAGTTTAGGGTTTAAAACCCTAATGCTGGCTAAAGGAAAAGTTCAGTTTAGGGTTTAAAACCCTAATGCTGACTGAATGGAAAAAAGTTCAGTTTAGGGTTTTAAAACCCTAATGCTGACTAAAGGAAAAGTTCAGTTTAGGGTTTAAAACCCTAATGCTGACTGAATGGAAAAAAGTTCAGTTTAGGGTTTAAAACCCTAATGCTGACTAAAGGAAAAATTCAGTTTAGGGTTTAAAACCCTAATGCTGATTGCATGGAAAAGCTCAGTTTAGGGTTTAAAACCCTAATGCTGGCTGAATGGAAATAAGTTCAGTTAGGGTTTAAAACCCTAATGCTGACTAAAGGAAAAATTCAGTTTAGGGTTTAAAACCCTAATGATGATTAAAAGGAAAATTTAGTTTAGGGTTTAAAACCCTAATGCTGATTGCATGGAAAAGCTCAGTTTAGGGTTTAAAACCCTAATGCTGGCTGAATGGAAAAAGTTCAGTTTAGGGTTTAAAACCCTAATGCTGATTGCATGGAAAAGCTCTGTTTAGGGTTTAAAACCCTAATGCTGGCTGAAAGGAAAAAGTTCAGTTTAGGGTTTAAAATCCCTATTGCTGACTAAAGGAAGAAGTTCAGTTTAGGGTATAAAACCCTAACGCTGATTGCATGAAAAAGCTCAGTTTAGGGTTTAAAACCCTAATGATGGCTCAATGGAAAAAAGTTCAGTTTATGGTTTAAAACCCTAATGCTGACTAAAGGAAGAAGTTCAGTTTAGGGTTTAAATCCCTAACGCTGATTGCATGGAAAAGCTCAGTTTAGGGTTTAAAACCCTAATGCTGGCTAAATGGAAAAAAGTTCAGTTTACGGTTTAAAACCCTAATGCTGATTGCATGGAAAAGCTCAGTTTAGGGTTTAAAACCCTAATGCTGACTAAAGGAAAAGTTCAGTTTAGGGTTTAAAACCCTAATGCTGACTGAATGTAAAAAAGTTCAGTTTAGGGTTTAAAACCCTAATGCTGACTAAAGGAAAAGTTCAGTTTAGGGTTTAAAACCCTAATGCCGACTGGCTGGTGACAAAATTCGAGAACACTAACTGACCTCTTTTTTTTTTTGAATTTTCTTGTGTTAGTAGAAGATAAAAGGGAGTCTCGTGGAAACTTACCTTTCGAGTGAATTCCTTATTGCCAAAATATTTCTTGTTCCCACGTACCTTTTTCTTCGGGCGACACCTGCTTCTTGCACGATTGTCTTGGATTATACCTGTTTCAACTTTTCAGACAAAGAACAATTGTTAGTTCGGAAATGACGGTCGGTTCGGTGACCTTGATCATTCCCAGTTGCTTTGTTGCGTCTTTATTTCTGTTGCGAAGTCCCGCCGTTTATTTGATTCAAATGGCGAAACCCTTTAGACTGCTCAGGCTTGTATTTCCAGAAGCTGTGATGACTTGCCTCGTAAGGCTCTTTTTTTTTCTTTTCTCTTTTTTTTTTCTTTTTTTTTGTCCCGTTTTGTTTGGAGACTCTCAACGGGGATTTTATTGGAGGTATTCTGTGGGGATTTGTTCCAAAGGAAGCTCTGTGGGGGAATATTTACAAAGTGGATTCTTTGTGTGGATTTTTGTACAATGGGACATGCTGGGGATTTGTTTCAAAACGGGCTCTCTAGGATTTGTTGGGGTAAGCTTGTTGGGGAATTTTTTACAAAGGGACTTGCTGGGGATGTGATGGGGATTTGTGTCCCCATTTTTATTAACAAAGGGAAATCCTGTGGGGATTTGTGCGAGGCGGACTTGCTGGGGAAAATTCTCTCTTTCCTCTTTACTTCGAAAGCCATCAGACATCATGATTCATCAGGTTTGGACAGACGTACCAAAGAAACGGGGGGTTTTCCTTCATGAAACGGAATTTCGTGAAACCAAACCTGCCACCTGCCCTTTCCGGTGTATCTGGAACTTGGGGTTAAACATAAAAAGGGATTTGAAGAAAAACAAAGAAAGGGGAAAACGAATTTCAAGAAAGGAGTGTCCCTCTCGGGACGAGAAAGACTTATCTGAGGAAGATAATGCTGGCTTTAAATGACATGACATGCTCTTTGGACTGGACGCCTGACCTTCAATGAACTTGCGTTTCCCCGAACCAAAATGGATCTGTGATCCCAAACCGGTGGAACTTTGCCGAGACCACCTTGGGTGGAGTCATTCTTTCGGCCAACAGCGCCCTTTGTGGGGTTCGCTGGCTGACCTCTCTCATTTCTCTTCCTGTCATCGCTTGATAGCACTCTTTGCGAGTTTTTACTAAACAAGCTCTCTCATTTTGGTTTCTCTACTCCCGTCGCCTCGTGGTGCCCGAAGGTTTTCACCGACGAGACTCTCTCATTTTATCTCTCTCAATTCAGAGTGTGCCGGTCTCCATTTGTGACGCTTATTGGTTTCCCACTATCTTTGGTAATTGATCTGAAGGCTTGTGCTTGGTAAAGAGAGGTAGATGATACTAACTTCTAAACTGCTCGACGTGCCCCGGTTTCAATTTCAGGGTGAATGGGATTTTATTGTTGGTGTGACTGAACCTCAGGGAGAGGCTGCCTACGTATCCTTTCGGAATCAAGTCAAACGTAGTTCAGGCCTCAATTTTTTTTTTGTTTTTTTTTTTTTTTTGTATTTTGGTAGGTCGCCGAAGGGATGTGACCGGCTCAAAGGGCTTGTAGAGAGAGTTGGTAGTGTTTGGGGATAGTGGAAATAAAACCTTCATCATTTCAAATGCGTCAGGACCGCTGGAGTATAAATCAGACGTAGTATCTCTTGACTGCATCTGCATTTACTGCTGTTTCGGGGTCATTTCCTTCGATATCACCTAGATACAATGCTCCTCTTGGCAGTATTTTCCTGATGATGTATGGGCCTTTCCAATTTGGAGCAAATTTCCCTTTTGCTTCCTGGTGATGTGGCAGAATACGCCTCAATACCAGCTGACCTACTTCGAAATTCCTGGGTCGGACTTTGTTGTTGTAAGCACGGGCCATCCTTCGTTGGTACAACTGCCCGTGACAAACCGCGGCCATTCGCTTTTCATCGATCAAAGTCAACTGCTCTAACCGAGTCTTGACCCATTCGCTGTCTTCGATTTCTGCTTCAACAATGGTTCGAAGAGAAGGGATCTCTACCTCTGCCGGTATTACAGCCTCGGTCCCATAAACCAAAAGATAAGGAGTTGCTCCTACTGACGTGCGTACCGTAGTGCAATACCCCTGTAAGCACGTGATTTTTGCTTCACGAACAATCGCTCCAAAAGAAAATAAAAATAGGGACAAATGACTTCGCTGTACAATTTTTCGATTTTTCCGTGACAGGTGTTGTTAGTCATTTGTGGGGCTGTCCATTTTGCATTTAATCATTATCAAAAAAAATACAAAAAAAAATATGTGTCATTAAAAGAAAATTCAAATATATATATATATATATATATAAAAATTCAAATATATATATATATATGTGCATCGTTCGTTCTAGGTTGTGATTTAACTTACTTAAATATTTTTGTGATAATTGTGTTAAAATGCTACATTGTTGTTTGTTTTAATTTCACTGTTTTATTATTATTATTTCATTTTTGTTTAAAAGAAAAAAAAATAGAAAAACAAAAGAAAAGAGTGAATGAAAATCGAGTTGGGCCCAGGAAATAAAACAAAAAATAGGCCCAAAACCACGTCCAAGACCCGGTCCAAACCATGCCTGCCCAGGCACATCCCAAAACGGCGCCGTATAAGGCATTTGATCTGAGCCGTCCATCCAGGCCAATCCAATGGCCCAGGACCCCCATTCAGCAACCCGTTTCCAAACCCGACCCAGCTACCGGTTCAGCCCAACCCCTCACTTAAACCAAATGACCCCGTTTTAATATCAAACGACCTCTTCTCACCCCTCACCATCAGATCCAAGCCGTTGAGATCATCTGATCTAACGGCTCAGATCTAATCCCCTACTTCGTATATAAGCTTTCCCTCACACCCCACGCCCCCTATCCGAACCCAACCCTTCACTCATCTCCTTCCCCAAGCCCTGAAACCCCCAAACCCTAGCAGCCGCCCTAGTTTCCCTTTCACCAGAACTCGGCGGCATGAACGCCG
Organism: Nicotiana sylvestris; assembly: GCF_000393655.2. NCBI lineage: Eukaryota > Viridiplantae > Streptophyta > Magnoliopsida > Solanales > Solanaceae > Nicotiana > Nicotiana sylvestris. The sequence continues at coordinate 153,731,740 of NC_091059.1, forward strand.
GTGACCACCCCCTTCACACCCCTGAAACATCCAACCACCCTGAACACGAATCCACTAACCATGTACCTCGAATCACCCCCCATCGTCTCGAATCTGGATTTGAAGATTCGAGACAAAACTCGATCTATACCAAACCTCACCATCTTCGTACCAGACACTCCCATGACTTCCCTCGTGACCAAACCAAGCTTGGTTTGGTCCGAATCTACCCACAACTTCTAAAAAACCAGATCTGAAAATCCAGACCCTAGAACACATGAACCTGTGGAATCCGGCCAGTCTTGACAGGGGTCTGAGGTCTAATAGACCTTAACCAAGGTGTTCTCATGTGAGAACACCCTGGTTAAAGTTTGTTCGGCCTCAAATGGTCAAAGTTGAGTCAGATTTGGGTCAGTTTGGTTTAAACATTTTTCGGTAAGTTTTTCTTTTCCTTTTTGTTTTATTCAACTGCTAATTAAGTCGTTAGCATGCTTTGTTGTGATTGTTTGTTATTTTCTGATAGTTTTCTTAATTTCTTCCATCTCTGTCAAAGACCTTTTTATTTGGTCGATTGTTTTTCGTGTATGATTTGAATGTATCCTGTGATAAGCATGTCCGATTAGGATAGTCGTCGCATAAATAGCTTATATAGGTTCCCAGTGATTGACCAAAGTTGTCCGAAGCCCTTTAGGTCCCTGTATGTGTTTGTTTATATGAACGACCGATTGTTACCTGTTATAATTAGTATAGTCGACTTGATAAATGTCATCGATTAACTTCCTACGACTGAATGTTCAGATATGCTAATGCGTACAACCTCACTTGACTGAACAGACCTGTATTGTGATTTGAATGTTGGACATTATCTATGAATGCTAGTTTGTAACTGCATTGTAAACAATTAAAAGAACCAGGCTAGGGCAGTTCTGAAATTGAACTTTCAGAAGTTCAAAATGCCCTGAGGCTGCAGTGATGCAGGACAGTAATAATCAAGGGCTAACAGGGGTAGTCTGGGGTTTGAAAAGAACAGAAAAACTTAGTTTAAATGAGCTGACAAGTAGGGTACTAATTTGGGATTAAACTAATACCAATGGGGAACAAGAAACAAGAGTATGGGGTTTAAAATGAATACTAAAATGAGCCCATAACTCTTGATTAAAGAATAAGCCAGGCGTGGGGAACAAATGGTTGGCATCAAAAGATGCTTAGGCATGGGTTTAAAGGGTATGGGTAGTTTGTAAAATTGGCAGAATCCAGGCAGCTTGACTGCACTGGTTGTTTGGCTTATAAATAGGCCATTTCAGAACTTAAAAGGGGCTGGAAATTTTAGTCTTGAGAGAGGTCTTGTGAGTTTAAATAAAAATGAAAACATAAGGAAATTTCCAGTAAACACTGTAACCAAACACTGTCTGAAAGCTACATAAGAGTTCATATTGGTCAAACTGTCTTGGCCAAGTTCTGTTGTTTGCACTGATTGAGCTGCTTGTGATTGTTGAACTGCTGGTGTTTCTGCATTGAACACTCTGTTACTTCTGTTGTTTCATTACTCTTTTCTGGGATTACTTGTTTGGTGCTCAACCATCTGCTGGTTTTCTTTGTTCTGGAAACTGTCGCTGGTTGTCTGTGGACTGTGGAAAACACTTGTGGTTATTGGTTTGTTGCTGTGTTGTTGCTGTGTATATGCTGTTGCTGTGTTTATTGCATACTGCCCAGCTGATCATTCCTTTCTTCTTTGTCCTCTATACCAGGTACACAACCAATGCACTATCAAATGTAATTGGAACATTGAGCATGAATACAAAAAGAAAAGACCTGAAGTTGACTTTCATACATAGATTGTTACATTAGATATCATGTACTGTATAATAGTTTTCATTCCTGTGTTGACAATAGAAGTAGCCTGTATGCCCAGTGTATATCAATATAGATTAGCTGAATGATAGTTTACATATGTATGCTGATAGGTGAAAAATATTCCCAATGAAATAGGTTGTATCTCAGACTTAGTTTTACTTTGTAATATGTCCTTTAATGTAGGCCAAGCATGAAAATCGTACTCTATTAATTAAGTTCTTTCCTTTCTGATAAACTGCTTCATATAACTGGTAAATCATGTTTTAAGACAAAGAACACGGAGACTGCAATCTCAACCTCACGAAGGTCGAGCCCGGGTCGAAACAGACCAAGCAGGCCTGCATCGAACGAACAATGGCCCAGGTCTGGTCCATCACGCATGGGCTGGATTTGGGCCCTTAATTTTTGCTCAGCCGACTGTGTACGTGGCCGTGCTTCTGATTTTGTGCAAGCACTCGGAACTCTGTATAGATAACTTGCAAGCATGTAATTAATTAGGGCTATCTACTGTTTTCAATTAGTAGAGACCAACGCAACAAGAAACGTAGTTGCTATAGGATATCCTTTTAAAATAAGGACGAGATGAGCCTCGACAAAAAATAAAGAAAAGCGCACAAATTACGGGGCCCTTGTTAAATATATATATGTTGAAGCATTCAGTCCCTAAGGTGGGTCGTTTAGCAAATCTCACGACCTTCCCGGAATAATAACACGATAGCCTCTTTAAGCGCGTACTTAATAATTTTACCTTCTTAAATTCGGGTGTGCATTTATGTGACCCAAATCCAAATCTCGACGGATCCGAAATGTGTTTCTAATCACGGGTACATTGATTGTGACGTGGTTCGAGATGCATGTCCATGACGTCGTAAATTCCTTTTAAAATAGAATGAGATGAGCCTCGCCAAATAAAAATACAAAATTGCAGGGCCCTCAATAAATATTTGCCTTAAAAATTGCTTAGATTTTGGGATGGACCATTTAGTAAAATTCCACGGTCTTACCCAAAATAAATACGCTAGTCGCTTTAGGCGCGCCTTTAATAATTTAATTTCCTTAAACTCGGGTGCACATTGATGTGACCCAAATCCAAATCTCAACGGAGTCAAAGTGTGTCGACGACCACGGGTACATTGATTGTAACGCGGTTCGAGATACATTTTCACAACGTTGCAATTCTTGATAAAAACAGTAAATGATAAAAGCGGTTAAAAGTTAAATTTTGCACATAAGTTCACACTTGTATAAAATCAGATAATCAAGCCGAATATAACAGTTGAGCGACCGTGCTAGAACCACGGAACTCGGGAATGCCTAACACCTTCTCCCGGGTTAACAGAATTCCTTATCCGGATTTCTGGTACGCAGACTGTAATATGGAGTCATTCTTTTCCTCGATTCGGGATTAAAATTGGTGACTTGGGACACCCTAAATCTCCCAAGTGGCGACTCTGAAATAATTAAACCAATCCCGTTTCGATTGTCCTTTAATTGGAAAAAACTCCCTTGCACCCTCGCGGGTGCGGAAAAAGGAGGTGTGACAGCTCTGGCGACTCTGCTGGGGAATCTTTGTCCCAGAACCACTGGTTCAGGGTTAAGAATTCGAGATTAGAATAATTGTTATTATTGGGCTTTATTTACTATCTGATTATTACATGTTTTGAGCCTAATGTGCTAAATGCTGCTTTTACCGCTTTGATATTATTTGAACTGTAAATATAAAACCGTGCCGAAACCCCTCTCGTCTCTCTCTTGAGGAGTGCACGCTGGTCGTGGCTTCTTTCTGTTAGTGTCATATACCAAAATAGAATGAGGATTCGGTGGAGTTGCAAAATCGGATGGCCTTTTGGTTACCGGTACACAGCTCCCATCCTTGGTTCGAGTTGTCCGCTCGGGTAAGCCAGGTCTAGAACAAACACCTAATGTTTTACAGCTTAGTATAACATGACTTCATGCCGGATCCCTAGTAGGAACGCTTATTTGCATCATGCGCATTTGATTTAGGGGACTCAACACAGGGGTTGGGTCCGTCTAGGACAAGCAACCTGAGAATAAAGACCATCCTGCTACATCTTGTTTGCTTTATGCATTTACTTGTTTCAAGGCTTGCATGCTGACCGGCTTCTGAATATTGGGAATGTTGTGAAAAAAAGAGAATAATGGTTAGGGAGTTAATTATTTATTTTTTGAAGAATAAAAAACTAATACCCAGAAAATAGTTAAAACTCGGCCAGAATTTTGAAAAAAAAAAGAAGAGAAAATGTGTGTCTTATTAATTTGTTTTTTTAAAAAAATAAATAAAATAAGAGTCTTTGACTTATTTTTAAGAGAAAATAGCGTGTCTCCAAAATTTAGCTTATGCCCGAACTACGTCAGTTTGATTCTCGCGGGGTGCGAGATACGTATGCAACCCTCATCGGGCTCAACTTATTTTTCAAAATATGGGTACAATCCAAAAGAACAAAAGTTTTAAATAGTCAAGGTGACATCATGCTTTTCAGAGACAACCAAATTTCGTTTTTTTTTAGAAAAGCAAAGGTGTGTCAATTTGGTATTTGAGTCCAATGAGTCTGGATCCTTGCTTAATCACCCCAATAAATATGCAGAATGTGCATAAGTCCAAGTTTGCCAGTAACGGTTAGGAGCAAGATCCCTATGGAGGTGCGATTATGGTGGGAGGATCTGGAAAAGTCAGAGCAAGACAAGATCAAGCTACACCTGGGAGGTCTGGTTAATTTATTGAATGTCCGGCCCCGATGCGACATCATCAAAGCTTTGGTTACATTTTGGGACCCGGCCCACAACGTATTCCGTTTCTCGGATTTTGAACTCACCCCAACCTTAGAAGAAATGGAGGGTTACATGGACGTCACCGAAGGTTTGAGACTCAAATACCTGATCGCTCCAAGAGCTGTGAATTCACACAAATTCATGGATCTGTTGAAGATAAGCAAGGGAGTCCCATACGCTGAACTGGATAGAGGTTTTTCTACCCTACAATTCATATACCAGAGGTACGGGAGCATAGGAGGATTTAATGATCCAGAAAGTGGTGTTTGCAGTAGGGGAAATCTGGTAAAGTGGAATGAGCATAGGCGGTTCGCTTTTATGGTGGCATTTTTGGGCCTTGTGGTGTTTCCCCGAAAAGATAGAAATATCGATCTGAAAGTGGCTGGAGTCGTTAAGGTCCTGATTACCAACGATAAAAGCATCCTTGCTCCTATGGTAGTGTCAGAAATGTACCGAGCCCTCACGGCTTGTAAGGCCGGGACAGACTTCTTCGAGGGATGCAACTTGTTATTACAGATGTGGATGATCGAACACTTGTGTCACCATCCTCAGTATATGCGCTACATGTCTACAAATGGGGGCTGCATCGAGGGTTATAACCTAAGGGTTTCAGGCTTCCGATCACCGGGAGGGTTTGAAGAATGGATATCCTATCTCCGGGTCATCACCGCAGATCAAATAAACTGGACTTTGGGTTGGCTTTCTGTGGAAGAAATCATATACATGCCCGCCACTGGTCCTCACTTCCTCTTGATGGGACTCAGAGGTATTCAACCTTATGCCCCTTACAGGGTGATGAGGCAGTTAGGAAGATGTCAAGTAGTACACCCGGACGAAGATCTCAGCACTTATGCAGTCGAGGTCAGCAGTGATGGCCAATTTCCTGAAAAGATAGTTCGTTGCATATGGAGTGAATGCCAGTACCTGACAGCAAATACTCGGGTAGGTGATGTGTCTAGGGGTGAAGTCTCGCCGGCTTATCTCGCTTGGCATAACAAGAAGAACATTGTGGAACGGCCAACCAAACGGCCTCACCTCCAAGATTTTGTTGAGTCATCACAAGAACAATGGGACTGGCTCGCAAAAGAGGAAGGTTACCTGGTTGAAATCAGGAAGCTAAAGCGACAAGTTGAAAGGATTGTATTCGAAAACAACGTGCAAGTCGCCCAGGAGCAGGCTGAAAAAGACAAGCTAGCCCAAGAGAACCAAACCCTGAAGGCCCGCCTTCGCCAAGCCAGTAAGAATAACATCGACCGACAGAAGCGTTGCTCCGACGAAAGATTGATAGCCAGTTTGAGAAATCAGGTCATCCAGAGCCAAGAAGAATTAGACCAATCAGAGGCTTGCATAGAAAGGATGAAGGTCAAATGGGCAAAAGGTACAACTGCCAGAAGGCAGCGTCTGCAGCAGGTCATCAGGGACTATGAAATGAGCATCAAGATATTAAGAGAGACGAACTCCACTCTACATGATCGGATCATCAAACAAGCACGAGATGCCCAGGCCGACAAAAGGCATTGTTACGATGCAATGGCCTGCATGGAAAGACAAATGGAGTTGTTCCAGGATAGACTTGCCGACAATGCCCAAGCACTGGGATTGAAGAACCAACAAATCAGGCAGTTGTTCATTGAAAGGGATAACATTCGAGCAAGGATTGACGAAATCGGGCATTACATCTACCTGAAATGCCTGGCATGCGAGCAAACACCTCGGAAAACCCTCATTGTCTCCATCATGGGCTGCGTCCACCGGATTATGAACGAGTTGAAGAGCTTGCAAAGAGACCTTACACCTAGGTCCGCGAAAGGGCCGAAAGATGCCTCGTGGGTCCCTAAGTTGGAAAATTAGTCTTTGGTCGAGTCCTGTTCGTTTGGTTTTGTTGTTTTCCCATATGTTGTTTTCTTTTCTTCAAACCAAGTTTAAAACCGTGGAGTCTGTACTGTTGCTATTTTTGTTTGAAGCAATGTGTAATAGCAAATTTTGATAATGAAATTAAGTGACTCTGGAAGAATTTCTATGTGTCTTTACTTTGAGGCAGAACTACGCCTGGTCTGATTCACGCGGGGACGTGATACGTAGGCAATCCCCATAAGATTCGACCACTTTTAATAAAGAAAGAAAAGAAAATACAAAATAAAATAAAACACAGGGTTTCCCAAAGTACTTTAAAAAGGGACGAATGAGAAAACCGGGATGACGCATGTTGTTTGAAGCAAAGCATGTAGAAACGGTTAACTGCCTAGGTGCATTGCATCCTCTATGTGTTATGATCAAATCTGTTAAACTCTAACGCTAACAAAGTTTGTTGTTGTCTGATCCAGACAAGTTAGTTGTTAAAGAACTCTGGCAACACACTCATACCAAACCAGATCCAAAGGACCGGTAGCAACAAGCATGACTACTTCAGAGAATAGTAATGAGGAAGAAAGGCCAATGAGCCAGTTGTTAAAAGAAGCGATGGAAAAGATTGAAAGGATGGGACTAGAGATGAATGCAATGCAGCTAGCCATAGCCAAAACACAAAAGAGCCCTGAAACACTGGGACACATGCCAGAATACCCTCACTCCGGCCCTTCCACAAGCCGCCCAAATCCCCTTTATCATCAAGAAAGAAGCCCTCATGATTCCCAAGCTCCACCACCCCATCAACCTCTCCCAACACCCAATATTCCCATTTTTGTGGGACCAACATCAGCCCCTTTGCAAAGAACGACCAGTGAGCCATTGTTTCAGGCTCACGATACACAATACTACCCCCCCGAGCCTACGTTTCATGCCCCCGAACCACAGGCTTACAATCCACATTTGGAAGTGCCGGCAGAGATTGAGAAGCCGGCTAAGGCCCCTGAACAGGATGAAGTATTGAGAAAGTTCAAAAGCCTGGAGCAGTCCTTCAGGAACTTGCACGGGCTGGGCAATCAAGTCAGCGTAGCATACAAAGATCTGTGCCCTTTCCCAGACGTCCAACTCCCGGCTGGGTTCAAGATGCCTAAGTTTGATTTATATGAAGGGCACGGTGATCCCATGGCACATTTGCGGGGATTCTGTAGCAAAATGAGAGGGGCAGGCGGCAAGGATGAGCTGCTGATAGCTTATTTCGGCCAAAGTCTGAGCGGATCTGCACTAGAATGGTATACCAGGCAGGATTCCAGTAGGTGGTATACTTCGGATGATCTGGCGCAGGCTTTCGCAGGTCATTTCCAGTACAATCTCGAGATAGTCCCTGACTGTCTCACATTATTAAGAACTGGGAAGAAACCCGGGGAAAGTTTCTGCGAGTTCGGGTTCCGCTGGAGAGAACAAGCAGCTAGAGTCGATCCTCCCATGAGAGAGGGAGAGATGGTGGATTATTTCTTGCAAACATTGGATCCAACCTACTTTGGTCACTTGGTGACAACGGTTGGAAAATCTTTCAACGAGGTGGTCAAGATAGGGGTCATGATAGAAGAAGGTCTGAGGTCTGACAAAATCTTAAACTATTCAGCACTCAAGGCCACAACCCAGGCTATTCAAAGCGGCACGGGAGGTGCGCTGAGAAGAAAGAAAGAAGAGGTTGCCACGATCGAGGCAGGCAGTTGGTCCAGGGCTATCAGGCCGCACTACAACCAACCCAGACCTCACAGGTCAAACTACCCATACAACCCACCGCAAAATTTCTATCCACTTCAGGAACTACATTGTTCTGTACACCAGGCCCAAACATACACTCAACCTCCGGTTCGCCCGCAATGGCGCACGCCGGTTCCCCAGAACATATATACGCCACCACAAAACACCTACCCTCCACCAAGGGCGTATAGAAACCCTCCAGGGGCAGGCTTTCGGGGAAATCCAGATGCTAGGAATGACAGGTTGCGAAAACAGAGAACTTTCACAGAGTTGGGGGAAACCTACACCGTTTTGTTCCACAAGCTGAGGCAATTGGGTTTGGTTAGCCCTGTCCAGACTCGAGAACCGAATCCCCCACCTCAGAATTTGGATCGATCAATAAGTTGCGAATACTGCTCAGGGATGCTTGGGCATGACACCGAGAAGTGTTGGAAGTTAAGGTATGCCATACAGGATCTTATCGACACCAATAAGATCGAGGTCCAGACACCAGAAGCTCCTAACATCAACCAAAACCCACTACCAGCGCACCACGAGACTCACATGATTGAGTTGGTGTATGAGGGAGGAGAGTTGAAAAACCCCTCACAAACAGTGATGATGATCCAGGCCGCCCCGAAAGAAGTCTCAACCAGTGGAGGAACGAGTGTACAGTCGCAGGGAGAAGGCGTCAAGCCGGTAGTGATATTGGGAAAGAGCCCGTCCGCCATAACAAGCAAACCCGAGCCAAGCAAGTTGGTAATACCAGGGATCCCGCCCACACCGGCGGTCGTGTTGAAAGGGGTATGTAGAGAACGGGTGACCATAAAGCCTGTGGTCCAGCTGCCGATGATTGACAGCAGGGCTGTGCCTTGGAAATATGAAAAGGCGGTGGTGATGTACAAAGGAAAACAGGTGGAAGAAGTCAGTTGTGAAGCGCAAGGGCTGACTCGATCAGGTCGATGTTTTGCTCCGGTGGAGCTAAGAAGAACCAACCCAGTTGCAACCAAGAAACCTGTGTCCGAAGAAGAGGCTGAAGAGTTCCTGAGGAAGATGAAAGTACAAGACTATTCTGTGGTCGAACAGCTGAGAAAAACACCGGCCCAGATCTCACTGTTGTCATTACTGATCCATTCTGAGGAGCATCGTCGGGCCCTGTTGAAGATATTGAACGAAGCTCATGTACCCAGTGAGATTTCTGTAAACCACCTGGAAACCATTGCCAGCAAGATTTTCGAGGTGAACAGGGTAACATTCTCAGATGATGACCTGCCGGTGGAAGGTACGGAGCATAACAAAGCTCTATACCTAGCTGTCAAATGTGAAGACTCGGTGGTAACTCGAGTATTGGTGGATAACGGCTCAAGCGCCAATATTTGTCCATTATCCACTCTGGACCAGTTAAAGATCGACCGCGGAAGAATCCGCAAGAATAGCATCTATGTCCGAGGGTTCGACGGAAACGGAACAACTACTGTGGGGGATGTTGTACTTGAACTGACCATTGGTCCAGTCTTGTTCACCATGGAATTCCAGGTGTTAGATGCCACAGTATCTTATAACCTGCTGTTAGGACGACCATGGATTCATGCAGCCAAAGCGGTGCCCTCCACCCTACATCAGATGGTGAAGTTTGAGTGGGAAAGACAAGAGGTCGTGTTACACGGCGAGGATACAACGTGCACCATGGGCGGAGCCATTGTACCTTTCATAGAGACCGCTGATGACAAAGGTCCTTGGGTCTACCAGATTTTCGATACAGGGTCGGCCAACAAAATTTCTGAAGGAGAAATCATCCCGCACCCTAGGGTAGCTGCCGCAACAGTCATGATGGTCTCAGAAATGCTGGGTAATGGATTTGTGCCAGGAAAAGGCCTGGGAGTCGAGCTTCAAGGGATTGTCCAACCTGTCTCCCTTCCTAAAAATCTGGAAACTTTCGGATTGGGGTTCAAACCAACCGCAGCAGATAGGAAGCAAGCGCGAAAAATGAAGAAGAGGGTCTGGTTTCTGCCTAAACCAGTGCCACGCCTCTCAAGGTCTTTTGTCAAAGCAAGTGCCAGGGGGTCACCGGTACCGAAGATTCTAGGACCATTTATCGGTATAAATGAGGACCTGAATCAGAGTTTTGAGAGGCTATTCGCTGATGTCAGTATGGTGGAAGCTGGAGAAGGTTCCAGCGGAACAGAGATACAGTTTGTGGGGCCTGAGGCCAAGACCAACAATTGGACAGTTACTCCTCTTCCTGTCCGAGGGGAGTCTTGGTAGTAGGCTTTGATTTATGTTTTGTTTGTTTGTTTGTTCGGATTATTCAAGGGTGTAATCCAAATTTTACTTTCGTTTTTGTAAAAGTGTGAACCCTTTTATCCCGCAAGTTTAATAAAGTTCTTTTCTTTTGTCCCATTTTAATTTTGTTTTGTTCTTTTTCTTTCTGAACAGTTCTCTTTTTACTGGTTCTAATGACATGGCATGCACAGCGGATCTTCGACCTAGTCTAATAAATCAATCTGAATCCGACTCAATGATGCAAGAGGTCGTTTGTGATGATGAATCTGAATGTGACGAAGGTGAAGCCTTCGAAGAGATAAACCGAGAACTGTGCCAATTTGAAGAGAAACCCAAGCCTAACCTAAATGACACTGAGGCTGTGAATCTAGGAGACGCTGATAACGTCCAAGAGACCAAAATTAGCATCCACATTGAGCCGAATGTCAGGGAAGAATTGATCAAAACCCTCATGGAATTCAAAGATGTTTTTGCATGGTCATATGACGATATGCCTGGATTAAGCACCAATTTAGTGGTTCACAAATTGCCCACTGACCCGGCATACCCTCCGGTCAAGCAAAAACTAAGGAAATTTAAAACAGAAATGAGTGTAAAGATCAAAGAAGAAGTGATTAAGCAGTTGCAAGCGAAGGTCATTCGGGTCACTCGATATCCCGAGTGGTTGGCCAATGTGGTACCAGTCCCAAAGAAGGATGGAAAAATCAGGGTGTGCGTCGACTACCGCAACCTCAACAAAGCAAGTCCCAAGGACAATTTTCCATTGCCCAACATCCATATCTTGATCGATAATTGCGCTGGGCGCGAGTACGGGTCCTTTGTAGATTGCTATGAGGGTTATCATCAGGTCCTAATGGATGAGGAGGATGCAGAAAAGACAGCGTTTATTACGCTATGGGGAACCTACTGCTATCGGGTAATGCCATTCTTTAACTGACGGTCTTGGAAAATTCATTTGGTTGTGTACTGGGGCAACATGATGACACAGGAAGGAAGGAGCAGGCTATCTACTATCTTAGCAAGAAATTCACAGTGCATGAGGTCAAGTACACTCAACTCGAGAAAACATGTTGCGCCCTAACTTGGGTAGCTCAGAAGTTGAAACACTACCTGTCTTCGTATACTACTTATCTCATATCCCGTTTGGACCCATTGAAGTATATCTTTCAGAAACCTATGCCCACGGGAAGGTTGGCAAAATGGCAAATTCTGCTCACAGAGTTTGATATCGTCTATGTAACGAGGACGGCCATGAAAGCCCAGGCGCTGGCAGACCATTTGGCAGAGAATCCCGTTGATGAAAAATACGAGCCCTTAAGAACGTATTTTCCTGACGAAGAGGTAATGCATACAAATGAGTTGGAATTGCCTGAGGAACCGGGTTGGAAGCTTTTCTTCGATGGAGCTGCAAACGCGAAAGGGGTTGGAATAGGAGCAGTACTCATTTCTGAAACAGGACGGCATTATCCTGTTACGGCTCAACTACGCTTCTATTGCACCAACAATATGGCCGAATATGAGGCTTGCATTCTGGGTCTGCGCTTGGCTGCTGACATGGATGTCCAAGACGTCTTGGTCTTGGGAGACTCGGACCTCTTGGTACATCAAATTCAGGGTGAATGGGAAACACGAGATCTAAAACTCATACCATACCGACAATGCTTGCATGATCTGAGCAAGCAATTTCGATCGGTGAAGTTCAAACACATCCCGAGAGTTCACAATGAGGTTGCGGATGCCTTGGCCACCTTAGCATCAATGCTGCACCACCCTGACAAAATGTATGTTGATCCTCTACACATCCAGGTCCGTGATCAGCACGCCTACTGCAATGCCATAGAAGAAGAAGCAGATGGCGAACCCTGGTTTCATGATATCAAGGAATACCTCAGAATGGGGATATATCCAGAACATGCCACTGGAGACCAAAAAAGAGCCCTTCGGCGTTTGTCGAATGGTTTCTTCCTCAGCGGAGGAGTATTGTACAAAAGAACCCCGGATTTGGGATTGTTGAGATGCATAGATGCCAGTCAAGCAACGACGGTTATGGCAGAGGTACATGCTGGAGTTTGTGGGCCACACATGAGCGGATATGTATTGGCAAGAAAGATCCTTCGAACAGGGTGTTATTGGCTCACCATGGAACACGACTGTATCACTTTCGTGAGGAAATGCCATCAGTGCCAGATACATGGAGATCTGATTCATTCTCCGCCAACAGAGTTACATACGATGTCAGCACCCTGGCCGTTTGTAGCATGGGGCATGGATGTCATTGGACCTATCGAACCAGCAGCATCCAACGGCCATAGATTCATTCTAGTGACCATTGATTACTTCACCAAATGGGTTGAGGCTAAAACCTTCAAGTCAGTAACTAAAAAGGCAGTGGTGGATTTTGTGCATTCCCATATCATCTGCAGATTTGGGATCCCAAAAGTGATCATCACGGATAATGGTGCGAATCTTAATAGCAGCCTGATGAGAGAGGTATGCCAACAATTCAAGATTACACACCGCAATTCCACCCCATATCGTCCCAAGGCGAATGGAGCGGTCGAAGCAGCCAATAAGAATATCAAGAAGATACTGTGAAAGATGGTGGAAGGGTCCAGACAATGTCACGAGAGATTACCCTTTGCTTTGTTGGGTTACCGCACTAACGTCCGAACTTCCATAGGCACAACTCCTTATTTGTTGGTTTACGGAACCGAGGCCGTAATACCAGCAGATGTCGAAATTCCGTCCCTCCGAATTGTCGCTGAAGCCGGGATTAATGATGATGAATGGGTCAAAGCTCGATTGGAACAGTTGAGCTTGATAGATGAGAAAAGATTGGCAGCAGTGTGCCATGGTCAGCTATACCAAAAGAGAATGGCGAGAACATATAATAAGAAGGTGCGCCCCAGGAAGTTTGAAGTAGGGCAGCAGGTATTGAAGAAGATCCTCCCACATCAGGTCGAGGCAAAAGGCAAATTCGCCCCAAATTGGCAAGGGCCTTATATCGTGACCAGAGTATTGTCCAACGGTGCTTTGTGTTTGACAGATGTCGAAGGTAGATGTGTCGACATGGCTATCAATTCAGATGCAGTCAAGAGATATTATGCGTAATTTCTTTAATTATGGCAATTTTTGGTTTATTTGTTTGTATTTGGCATTTATTGGATAATGAGATGACGGAGGCAATTCTTTCTTCTATCCAAACACTTTTTAACCCTTGCTTCCCCCTTTGAGCCTTAAGTTATTCTTTCATACCCCTCTTTTGGAATCACTAATGGAAAAGACATGAAAAAAAAGAGAAAAGAAAAGAAAAAGAAAAATGAAAAGAAGGAAAAAGAAAAAAGGAAGATAAAATCATAAGAAATACAAAACCGTGGGAACTACGTTTGACCTGATTCCTCGAAGAGGATACGTAGGCGCCTCACGGCTCGGTCATAGTGTGCATCATAGTGAATATAGGATGCATAATGTACATAGTGTGCATAATAGGCACAATGTGCGTAACGCACATAGCGCAACATAAGTGTAAAAAAATAAATTCCCCAAGCAAGAAAACTGGGGCAGAGGTTATGTTTTAAGTTCCAACAAAGGTTTGATTCCAAAAGTTGTAGCACATCACCCATCAAATTATTTTCATTTTTATAGCCTTTCTTTAACCCCACACCAAAACCAACATCAACGTCCAAAAGACCTCCCGATCAATGTCCAAGAGATGCCAAGTCAGGCAAATAAGACCGAGAATAATACACCGATCCCCAGCAAAGAAGAGGATCATAAGACTGGGAATGAATTGATGGTCAAAGGAATCTCCAGAAGAGAGGGTCGTATCTACAACACCCCGATTCCTCGAAAGAAATAAAATGAGAGAGTCTTATCGGTGAAAACCTTCACAGGCACCGAGAGGCGATGTAAGATGAGGGATATGAAATGAGAGAGTCTTATTGGTGAAAACCTTCACAGGCACCATAAGGCGCCGGGAGATGAGAGAAAAGAGAGAGTCTCATTAGTGAAAACCCCTCGAAGGGCACTATGAGGCGACAAGACAGATCAACAAAAGCTACCACATTCGCAACGAAATGGACACTCATTTATCATCCCCAGCAAGTCAGACCATCGGGCAAATCGATTGATACAAATAGACTGGGTCGGGAATCTATGGTGCACGTCATGATCACGGGAACAAGTCATGTCCTCCAGATAAGTTCTTCTGAGTTTCTTCTCCAACCAAATATTGGTTCAGAAAGATTTTCTCCTTTTCTATCTTTTATTTCTTTTCCTAAAATTTGTCTTGAAAGGATTTTTCAAAGCTTACTACCAGAAACCGGAGGGGAATTCATCCAATGCAGGATAATACAAACAGTCTTAAAGGCCGGTCCCATGCAATGCAGTGATCATGCCCGGCAGTTTTGAAGGAAGTAAGATCCTAAAGGGAGTGGTTTCGGGCGTTAAAAGAAGACTCCCACAGCATGTGCTTAAAGAGAAAGCAGAAAAGGGGATAAATTGAAAACCAATCCCCAGCAGGCTAGAGACCCCCAGCAGGCAATTTTGCCCACCAACCAATTATGGGGACATAGAGCAAGAAAAGGGGAGGAGAGGAAAAATCATCCGCCGGAAAGGCATCCTCTACCACCACGATTAAAACTAACTAAATCTTTTTGTCCGCTGCAGGAAAACAAAGGATTGATAAGGGCAGCAAAACGCAACGCTAGGGAAATCACCAAAAACCGGGGCAGAAAATTTTCTGCCAATTCTCGAAATTTTTCTCGGAAGAACGGGGAAACAATTTCAATACTTTAAGTTCTAGGTCGCCCACCACTATAATGCGGGAATACATTTAAGTTCTAGGTCGCCCACCAGTATAATGCGGGAATACATTTAAGTTCTAGGTCGCCCACCAGTATAATGCGGGAATACATTTAAGTTCTAAGTCGCCCACCAGTATAATGCGGGAATACATTTAAGTTCTAGGTCGCCCACCAGTATAATGCGAGAATACTTTTAAGTTCTAGGTCGCCCACCAGTATAATGCGGGAATACTTTTAAGTTCTAGGTCGCCCACCAGTATAATGCGGGAATACATTTTAAGTTCTAGGTCGCCCACCAGTATAATGCGGGAATACATTTAAGTTCTAGGTCGCCCACCAGTATAATGCGGGAATACATTTAAGTTCTAGGTCGCCCACCAGTATAATGCAGAAATACATTTAAGTTCTAGGTCGCCCACCAGTATAATGCGGGAATACATTTAAGTTCTAGGTCGCCCACCAGTATAATGCGGGAATCCATTTAAGTTCTAGGTCGCCCACCAGTATAATGCGGGAATACATTTAAGTTCTAGGTCGCCCACCAGTATAATGCGGGAATACATTTAAGTTCTAGGTCACCCACCAGTATAATGCGGGAATACATTTAAGTTCTAGGTCGCCCACCAGTATAATGCGGGAATACATTTAAGTTCTAGGTCGCCCACCAGTATAATGCGGGAATACATTTAAGTTCTAGGTCGCCCACCAGTATAATGCGGGAATACATTTAAGTTCTAGGTCGCCCACCAGTATAATGCGGGAATACATTTAAGTTCTAGGTCACCCACCAGTATAATGCGGGAATACTTTTAAGTTCTAGGTCGCCCACCAGTATAATGCGGGAATACATTTAAGTTCTAGGTCGCCCACCAGTATAATGCGGGAATACATTTAAGTTATAGGTCGCCCACCAGTATAATGCGGGAATACATTTAAGTTCTAGGTCGCCCACCAGTATAATGCGGGAATACATTTAAGTTCTAGGTCGCCCACCAGTATAATGCGGGAATACATTTTAGTTCTAGGTCGCCCACCAGTATAATGCGGGAATACATTTAAGTTCTAGGTCGCCCACCAGTATAATGCGGGAATACATTTAAGTTCTAGGTCGCCCACCAGTATAATGCGGGAATACATTTAAGTTCAAGGTCGCCCACCAGTATAATGCGGGAATACATTTAAGTTCTAGGTCGCCCACCAGTATAATGCGGGAATACATTTAAGTTCTAGGTCGCCCACCAGTATAATGCGGGAATACATTTAAGTTCTAGGTCGCCCACCAGTATAATGCGGGAATACATTTAAGTTCTAGGTCGCCCGCCAGTATAATGCGGGAATACATTTAAGTTCTAGGTCGCCCACCAGTATAATGCGGGAATACATTTAAGTTCTAGGTCGCCCACCAGTATAATGCGGGAATACATTTAAGTTCTAGGTCGCCCGCCAGTATAATGCGGGAATACATTTAAGTTCTAGGTCGCCCACCAGTATAATGCGGGAATACATTTAAGTTCTAGGTCGCCCACCAGTATAATGCGGGAATACATTTAAGTTCTAGGTCGCCCACTAGTATAATGTGGGAATACATTTAAGTTCTAGGTCGCCCACCAGTATAATGCGCGAATACATTTAAGTTCTAGGTCGCCCACCAGTATAATGCGGGAATACATTTAAGTTCTAGGTCGCCCACCAGTATAATGCGGGAATACCTTTTAGCTCTAGATTTTGGAATCAGTAACCCTACCTGAAGAAGGAAGGTTACAACAGAGATCCCCAAGAAGGAAACAATAAAATCCCCAGCGCCAAGAAGCAGAAGGCTGCAAAAGCAAGCGCGCGATTCAAAAGGAAGAAGGAACGTGTCTCAGAAGAAGCAGTTTGGGAACGTTGTAGCATGCCCAATATAACAATTTTGATGAAGAAAGCCATACCACTGAAGAAACCATTGAAAGGTTTAAAGAAGAAAGCCATGTTCCCAGCAAATCAAGCAAAGTGATGAAAACTGGCATTCAGAAAAGGCGAAGGACCAGCATCATCTCCCAAGTTCACAAAATAAGGGCATCAGAGGAAAGCGTTAGCCGACAAGAAAGCAAGGCAACAAGAACAAGTTGAAGATAGATGAGATCTCATACTCTAGCTTAGCTTCTTGTTTTTCCTTTCTAGAACAATGTAACAAGGAGATCAGTGAGTAGTAGCATCCTACAGCAGCAGGCAACAGCGCACAACAACAGCAAGCACTATAGTCACACGGTAGTCCCAGCTACCAAAGTTTCCCAAACTACATTGACCTGATTCCTGTTCAGCCCAGGATATGTAGAAAACCTTTGAAGCAAAGATTCGGTCAAATCTTTTTCAAAAAAAAAAAAATGCTTCACACGGAGTATTCGGACGGGCAGAAATCGCTCGCTTTATCTTTGCGCGAAAACCCTTCGTGTCCTCGTGCAAAGAGGGGTAGCTGTAAGCACGTGATTTTTGCTTCACGAACAATCGCTCCAAAAGAAAATAAAAATAGGGACAAATGAATTCGTTGTACAATTTTTCGATTTTTTCGTGACAGGTGTTGTTAGTCATTTGTGGGGCTGTCCATTTTGCATTTAATCATTATCAAACAAAATACAAAAAAATATGTGTCATTAAAAGAAAATTCAAATATATATATATATGTGCATCGTTCGTTCTAGGTTGTGATTTAACTTACTTAAATATTTTTGTGATAATTGTGTTAAAATGCTACATTGTTGTTTGTTTTAATTTCATTGTTTTATTATTATTATTTCATTTTGTTTAAAAGAAAAAAAAATAGAAAAACAAAAGAAAAGTTTGAATGAAAATCGGGTTGGGCCCAGGAAATAAAACAAAAAATAGGCCCAAAACCACGTCCAAGACCCGGTCCAAACCATGCCTGCCCAGGCACATCCCAAAACGGCGCCGTATAAGGCATTTGATCTGAGCCGTCCATCCAGGCCAATCCAACGGCCCAGGACCCCCCTTCAGCAACCCGTTTCCAAACCCGACCCAACTACCGGTTCAGCCCAACCCCTCACTTAAACCAAACGACCCCGTTTTAATATCAAACGACCTCGTCTCACCCCTCACCATCAGATCCAAGCCGTTAAGATCATCTGATCTAACGGCTCAGATCTAATCCCCTACTCCGTATATAAGCTTTCCCTCACACCCCACGCCCCCTATCCGAACCCAACCCTTCACTCATCTCCTTCCCCAAGCCCTGAAACCCCCAAACCCTAGCAGCCGCCCTAGTTTCCCTTTCACCAGAACCCGGCGGCATGAACGCCGGTGACCACCCCCTTCACACCCCTGAAACATCCAACCACCCTGAACACGAATCCACTAACCATGTACCTCGAATCACCCCCCATCGTCTCGAATCTGGATTTGAAGATTCGAGACAAAACTCGATCTATACCAAACCTCACCATCTTCGTACCAGACACTCCCATGACTTCCCTCGTGACCAAACCAAGCTTGGTTTGGTCCGAATCTACCCACAACTTCTAAAAAACCAGATCTGAAAATCCAGACCCTAGAACACATGAACCTGTGGAATCCGGCCAGTCTTGACAGGGGTCTGAGGTCTAATAGACCTTAACCAAGGTGTTCTCATGTGAGAACACCCTGGTTAAAGTTTGTTCGACCTCAAATGGTCAAAGTTGAGTCAGATTTGGGTCAGTTTGGTTTAAACATTTTTCGGTAAGTTTTTCTTTTCCTTTTTGTTTTATTCAACTGCTAATTAAGTCATTAGCATGCTTTGTTGTGATTGTTTGTTATTTTCTGATAGTTTTCTTAATTTCTTCCATCTCTGTCAAAGACATTTTTATTTGGTCGATTGTTTTCCGTGTATGATTTGAATGTATCCTGTGATAAGCATGTCCGATTAGGATAGTCGTCGCATAAATAGCTTATATAGGTTCCCAGTGATTGACCAAAGTTGTCCGAAGCCCTTTAGGTCCCTGTATGTGTTTGTTTATATGAACGACCGATTGTTACCTGTTATAATTAGTATAGTCGACTTGATAAATGTCATCGATTAACTTCCTACGACTGAATGTTCAGATATGCTAATGCGTACAACCTCACTTGACTGAACGGACCTGTATTGTGATTTGAATGTTGGACATTATCTATGAATGCTAGTTTGTAACTGCATTGTAAACAATTAAAAGAACCAGGCTAGGGCAGTTCTGAAATTGAACTTTCAGAAGTTCAAAATGCCCTGAGGCTGCAGTGATGCAGGACAGTAATAATCAAGGGCTAACAGGGGTAGTCTGGGGTTTGAAAAGAACAGAAAAACTTAGTTTAAATGAGCTGACAAGTAGGGTACTAATTTGGGATTAAACTAATACCAATGGGGAACAAGAAACAAGAGTATGGGGTTTAAAATGAATACTAAAATGAGCCCATAACTCTTGATTAAAGAATAAGCCAGGCGTGGGGAACAAATGGTTGGCATCAAAAGATGCTTAGGCATGGGTTTAAAGGGTATGGGCAGTCTGCAAAATTGGCAGAATCCAGGCAGCTTGACTGCACTGGTTGTTTGGCTTATAAATAGGCCATTTCAGAACTTAAAAGGGGCTGGAAATTTTAGTCTTGAGAGAGGTCTTGTGAGTTTAAATAAAAATGAAAACATAAGGAAATTTCCAGTAAACACTGTAACCAAACACTGTCTGAAAGCTACATAAGAGTTCATATTGGTCAAGCTGTCTTGGCCAAGTTCTGTTGTTTGCACTGATTGAGCTGCTTGTGATTGTTGAACTGCTGGTGTTGCTGCATTGAACACTCTGTTACTTCTGTTGTTTCATTACTCTTTTCTGGGATTACTTGTTTGGTGCTCGACCATCTGCTGGTTTTCTTTGTTCTGGGAATTGTCGCTGGTTGTCTGTGGACTGTGGAAAACACTTGTGGTTGTTGGTTTGTTGCTGTGTTGTTGCTGTGTATATGCTGTTGCTGTGTTTATTGCATACTGCCCAGCTGATCATTCCTTTCTTCTTTGTCCTCTATACCAGGTACACAACCAATGCACTGTCAAATGTAATTGGAACATTGAGCATGAATACAAAAAGAAAAGACCTGAAGTTGACTTTCATACATAGATTGTTACATTAGATATCATGTACTGTATAATAATTTTCATTCCTGTGTTGACAATAGAAGTAGCCTGTATGCCCAGTGTATATCAATATAGATTAGCTGAATGATAGTTTATATATGTATGCTGATAGGTGAAAATATTCCCAATGAAATAGGTTGTATCTCAGACTTAGTTTTACTTTGTAATATGTCCTTTAATGTAGGCCAAGCATGAAAATCGTACTCTATTAATTAAGTTCTTTCCTTTCTGATAAACTGCTTCATATAACTGGTAAATCATGTTTTAAGACAAAGAACACGGAGACTGCAATCTCAACCTCACGAAGGTCGAGCCCGGGTCGAAACAGACCAAGCAGGCCTGTATCGAATGAACAATGGCCCAGGTCTGGTCCATCACGCATGGGCTGGATTTGGGAACTTAATTTTTGCTCGGCCGACTGTGTACGTGGCCGTGCTTCTAATTTTGTGCAAGCACTCGGAACTCTGTATAGATAACTTGCAAGTATGTAATTAATTAGGGCTATCTACTGTTTTCAATTAGTAGAGACAAACGCAACAAGAAACGTAGTTGCTATAGGATATCCTTTTAAAATAAGGACGAGATGAGCCTCAACAAAAAATAAAGAAAAACGCACAAATTGCGGGGCCCTTGTTAAATATATATATGTTGAAGCATTCAGTCCCTAAGGTGGGTCGTTTAGCAAATCTCACGACCTTCCCGGAATAATAACGTGATAGCCTCTTTAAGCGCGTACTTAATAATTTTACCTTCTTAAATTCGGGTGTGCATTTATGTGACCCAAATCCAAATCTCGACGGATCCGAAATGTCTTTCTAATCACGGGTACATTGATTGTGACGTGGTTCGAGATGCATGTCCATGACGTCGCAAATTCCTTTTAAAATAGAATGAGATGAGCCTCGCCAAATAA
This sequence comes from Nicotiana sylvestris, assembly GCF_000393655.2. Classification (NCBI taxonomy): domain Eukaryota; kingdom Viridiplantae; phylum Streptophyta; class Magnoliopsida; order Solanales; family Solanaceae; genus Nicotiana; species Nicotiana sylvestris. The sequence goes on from NC_091059.1 coordinate 153,753,080, forward strand.
AAATACAAAATTGCGGGGCCCTCAATAAATATTTGCCTTAAAAATTGCTTAGATTTCGGGATGGACCGTTTAGTAAAATTCCACGGCCTTACCCAAAGTAAATGATACGCTAGTCGCTTTAGGCGCGCCTTTAATAATTTAATTTCCTTAAACTCGGGTGCACATTGATGTGACCCAAATCCAAATCTCAACGGAGTCAAAGTGTGTCGACGACCACGGGTACATTGATTGTAACGCGGTTCGAGATACATTTTCACAACGTTGCAATTCCTTGTAAAAAATAATAATAATAATTATGAAAAGCGGTTAAAAGTTAAATTTTGCACATAAGTTTACACTTGTATAAAATCAGATAATCAAGCCGAATATAACAGTTGAGCGACCGTGCTAGAACCACGGAACTCGGGAATGCCTAACACCTTCTCCCGGGTTAACAGAATTCCTTATCCGGATTTCTGGTGCGCAGACTGTAATATGGAGTCATTATTTTCCTCGATTCGGGATTAAAATTGGTGACTTGGGACACCCTAAATCTCCCAAGTGGCGACTCTGAAATAATTAAACCAATCCCGTTTCGATTGTCCTTTAATTGGAAAAAACTCCCTTGCGCCCTCTCGGGTGCGGAAAAAGGAGGTGTGACAACCCCAACAATGCAAAGGGTAACTGCTCATGCCACTGTCGGGAACTTTGGATCGTTTTCCTCAAAATCTTCTTGATGTTTTTGTTCGCCGCTTCCACAGCACCATTGGCCTTCGGCCGATAAGGAGTAGAATTCCTATGCGTTATCTTGAATTGCTCGCATACATCTCCCATCAAGTGACTGTTCAAATTTTCTGCGTTATCTGTAATGATAGCCGCAGGAATACCGAAACGACAGATAAGATTTGAGTGTACAAAATCCACTACAGCTTTTTTAGTGACCGACTTGAGAGTGACAGCCTCTACCCATTTTGTGAAGTAATCGATGGCAACCAGTATAAACCTGTGTCCATTCGAAGCCTTTGGTTCGATTGGTCCAATGACGTCCATGCCCCAGGCGACAAATGGCCAAGGTGCAGACATGGGATGCAGCTCCGTGGGAGGTGCATGAATCAAATCACCGTGCACCTGACACTGATGACACTTCCGAACGAAGCTAAAGCAATCCTTTTCCATGGTCATCCAGTAATAACCTGCTCGAAGGATTTTCTTCGCTAAGACATACCCGTTCATGTGAGGTCCGCACACACCTGCGTGTACTTCGTGCATGATCTTTCTCGCTTCCTCGATATCGACACATCTTAGGAGATTGAGGTCCGGGGTCCTCTTATACAACAATTCACCGCTCAGAAAGAAACCACTTGCATGCCGCCTAATGGTTCTCTTTTGGACTCCAATAGCATGCTCGGGGTATTCTTGCGTCTTCAAGAACCACTTGCTGTCATGGTACCAAGGCTGTGTATTTGATCCCGCCTCGATTATGTTGCAGTAACCGTGTCTTTCCTTGATTTGGATTTCCAAAGGATCGACGTGGGCGTTGCCCGGGTAGGGTAGCATTGAAGCCAGAGTAGCAAGTGCATCTGCCAGTTCATTGTGACACCTCGGGATATACCTGAACTCTATTGATGTAAAGCGCTTGCCGAGGTCCTCCACATGCTGTCGGTAAGGGATAAGTTTGACATCCCGAGTTTCCCATTCGCCTTAGACTTGCCGGATAATCAGGTCAGAACTCCCATAATCAGTAAGTCTTCGACATCCTGATCGATCGCCATATGCATGCCCATGATACAGGCTTCATACTCAGCTGTATTGTTTGTGTAAAAGAAATGCAGTCTAGCTGTGGCGGGATAATGTTGACTGGAAGGCGAGATCAAAATTGCCCCGATCCCCACACCTTTGGCATTTACGGCTCCATCAAAGAACATCTTCCAAACATGAGCGTCCTCCGAGACCACTTCTACGGGGTTTACTTCTTCGTCTGGAAAGTAGGTACTCAATGGATGGTATTCCTCATCGACCGGATTTTCGGCCAAATGATCTGCTAGCGCCTGGGCTTTCATTGCCGTGCGAGTGACATAGACTATGTCGAATTCAGTAAGCAAGATTTGCCACTTGGCTAGTCTCCCAGTAGGCATCGGTTTCTGAAATATATACTTCAAAGGATTCAGCCTGCTTATGAGGAAAGTAGTGTGGGCTTGGAGATAATGTCTTAGCTTTTGAGCAACCCACGTTAGAGCGCAACATGTCCTTTCTAGCAGAGTGTATTTGGCCTCGTAGCCGGTGAGTTTCTTGCTCAAGTAGTAGATGGCTTGCTCCTTCTTTCCGGTTATGTCGTGTTGCTCGAGGACGCAACCGAAAGAGTTCTCCAAGACTGTCAGATACAAGAAAAGGGGTCTCCCTAGCTCTGGAGGGACCAAAACTGGGGGATTCGAAAGGTATTCTTTGACTTTATCAAAGGCTTCTTGAGATAACGCTCAAGTTATGTCCTGGAGATAACTTGTGACACAGGAAAGGTGGCAGGACAGGTCTACCCGGACTTCCGTCTAGTCGGGAATGGCGTGGCCTCCCAGTTTCGAAGTTTGGCGTTCGGCCCCACGTATAACATCTCAGCAATGCTTGTGCCTTCACCTGGTTGAACCATGTGGACCTCGTAGATCATCTCTCTCATTGCCCCGTATATCTCATCGATTTCCTCAGCCGTGAAAACCTCATCGTCTTCTTCTTCGAAGTACCTTGGCCTGATGAAAGTTTCATATAAATCCGGCAATGGTTGACGTAACTTCCAACCCTCATTTCTCCTTTTCTTTGCCCATTCTTCGTCTGCTGGAGTAGGTTTGAAACCTATTCCAAAAGGTTTCTTGGTGACTGGCAAGGTGATGGGTTCTGTTATTCCCTGAAGGGTTCGTCCAAGCCCTTTCCCTGGCCTAAATCCGTGCCGGATCATCTCTTTGGACACCATAACCGAGGCATTAGACAAGAAAGGCTGGGGGCAGGGTATTCCCTCTTCGTGCTGCTCTGCCAGTATAATCTCGAAAGCTTGATAGACCGTATGTTCGCTCCCTTCTCTCGATTCAAGATATGGGGTGGATGGGTCCCGATAGATAGCATGCTCATCTTCTTCATGGACCACGATCTCTCGGTCTTCATACTCAAACTTCACCATCTGGTGAAGAGTGGAAGGCACAGCTCCTGCCGCATGGATCCAAGGTCTGCCGAGGAGGAAATTGTAGGATGTATCCATGTCGAGCACCTGGAAGGTTACTTCGAACTCGACTGGTCCTATGACCAATAACAGATCTATTTCCCCCATGGTATCTCTCTTGATGCCGTCGAAAGCCCTTACACAGACATTGTTGGGTCGGATTCTTCCGGTCCCAATTTCCATTCTTTGTAGCGTGGAGAGCGGGCAAATGTCAACACCTGATCCCCCATCCAACATTACCCGCTTGACATAGTAGTCCTCGCATTTAACTGTTAGATGCAAGGCCTTGTTGTGTGCCGCTCCTTCCGGGGGTAAATCGTTCTTGCTGAAAGAGATTTGGTTGACGGCGAAGAATCTTTCTGTCATCCGCTCTAGTTGTTCAACCGAGGTTTCAACTGGCACATATGCTTCATTCAGGGTCTTCAGTAAGATCTTTTGATGCTCGGCCAACCTCATCAACAACGATAGCATGGACACTTGCTCGGGGTACTTGCGCAGTTGATCTATCACTTCGTAATCCGGCATTTTCATTTGTTGGAAGAACACTTCCGCTTCTTCAACGCTTACAGGCTTCTTTGGTGGGAAGCGCCATTGTGTGGCATTGTTCAACTCTTGGGTATTTGAATACCTTCCAATGAAAGTATTTTCTGGAAGTTCTCCCATGACCTCTTTACCTTTGTACATTACCAAAGTCTTCTGATAATTCCACGGTACTGTGGACGAGTTGGTTATCGGCTTTTGTGGCACGCGTCCGATAACCACTGGCTCATCCAGCCGAGGTGGTTGAATCATCCCCCAGACCACATAGGCCCCTTTTGGCACGTACATAGGTTTTGTCTTTTTGATCCCGAAGTTCTGCGTCTTCTCAGCTCGACCTCGTGGTATGTAAAGAACTCCATCCTTTACCGGTACCACTTTCTTCTCCACCTTCTTTTCAGGCTCGCTCTTTATAGCCTTGGCCTCCTCCCCCTTTTCTGGTTTCTGGTCTGTCTCAGGCCTTTTCCCCGTGTCGACAATGGCGATTATAGCTTTCAGAGCAGGGTCGAATTCTTTTTCTTCGCAAATCATTCCGATCAGCGGCCCATTATTGTGAGCAGGTAATGGATTGTTAGTTACATTCGGGATCTCCTCGTCCCTTAGCACTATTTTCCCTTGCTCTATCAAATTCTCGACCACTCTTTTCAACGACCAGCAGTCATTTGTATCATGTCCCTCGGCCCCTGAATGATAGGCGCATCTGACTCCAGCTTTGTAAGAAGGTGACGTCGGGTTTTGCCTTGTTTGAGGGATTGGTTGCAAGAAACCCAACTGGACTAGCATTGGGAACAAAGTAGAGTATGGTTCACCGATGGGCGTGAAAGTCCGCCTTCGAGGTGGCTCCTAAGGGCGGAAGTTATTCTGCGGGGGTTGTGGGTTATAGTGGTTGCGGTAAGGAGGCTGATTTCTGGGAGGTGGAGCTGGGCCTCGGTTGGCTTGTTGCGGCAGATGGGTATAAGGTTGGGCATTCATGACCATATAGGGTTGATGAGCATATGCCAGATTTGAGTGGGGGTAGTAGTGTTGTGGGGTTCTTTCCGGGAAACGAGGTCTGGGATGACGATATTCCCTTGCTTCCGAAGCTGCCATGGTCGTTTCTTCATTTTTCTTCCCTCTTGCTATTCCTCCGGACCCGCTTTGGACGGCTTGGGAGGTCGCCCTTATGGCTGCTTGACTCAGAATCCTACCTGTTTTCAGACCATTTTCCACCATCTCTCCAATCTTGATCGCTTCCGCGAATGGCTTACCCATGGCTGACATCATGTTTTGGAAATAGTCAGACTCTTGAGCCTGGAGAAAGGTAGTGACCATTTCCACTTCATCCATGGGAGGCTTCACTCTCGACGCCTGTTCACGCCACTTAATAGCATATTCTCTGAAGCTTTCCGAAGGTTTCTTCTTCAAATTCGACAGAGAGTTTCGGTCTGGCGCAATGTCGATGTTATACTGGAATTGTTTTACAAAATCTCTGGCGAGATCATCCCATATATGCCATCGGGACATTTCCTGATCCATATACCATTCCGAAGCTATCCCTACTAGACTTTCCCCAAAATATGCCATTAGCAGTTCTTCTTTTCCACCGGCTCCCCGCAATTGGTTGCAGTATTTCTTAAGATGTGCAATGGGGTCACCGTGCCCATCGTATTTCTCAAACATTGGGGTCTTGAAACCTACTGGAAGGTGCACGTGAGGGAACATGCATAGGTCGGCATAAGAGACGCTCTTCTGTCCGCTCAACCCTTGCATATTTTTCAAACTTTGTTCAAGGCTTCTCATTCTTTTGGCCATCTCATTTTGTTCTGCAATTCTGGGGTTCTGATCCTGCCCGGGTGCAAGCTCGCACTGAGGTGGTGGAGGATTAGTGTTGGTAGGGAACCTAGTTGGTTCCATTGAGAATGAGGGTGCTTGGAATGTAAAAGAGGACGAGTCAAAGCTTGGTTTGTACGTAGCAGGCTGTGCCGTAATCGGGCAGGGCGGTGCAGTAAAGATGTTCATGCTTGCATCGGTGGCTGACATTCGGGGATGAGGCTCAGAAGGCGATCCAGCAGAGAAGGCTGAAGTGGCTGGGTACCCGAATGGAGTAGCAAGATAATTTATGGGGACATTAGAAGTCCCACTTGACCTGGAGAATAACTCAGGGAATCCGGGGACGACACTTGGTGGCTCTTTCCCATTATTCCAGTCGTCCAGCATTTCCAACATGCGGAGCCGTAGGATTCTATTTTCCTCCGCAGTTGCGGATTCAGGTGTGAGAACGGCTGAGATCGAGCTCTCCTCGGAAACAGGGATTGTTTGCAACGGAATCTCGGAAGACATTTCCACACTTCCTTTTGACCTGGTGAAGTAAGTGTGAGTACTGCTTCTGGTCTTAACAGCAGGTAGTTGAACACTTCTCTTTGACCTCGTGAAGTATGAGTGCGAGGCCAGACTTTCACTAAACCAACCGTCTTTTCCAAAAAAAAAACCTGGAAGTAATCAAAGATAAACGCACGGTTAATTTGCAGCAAATAACATGTAGGTAATCTCACGTTGGGCATGATGCACCTATGCAGTTAAGTGGATTCCTACATATTTGCGACGAGAGCATGCGTAGTTCCGACATTTTTCCTCTTTTTTTTTTCTCTTCTTCTTTTTTTTGTTTTTCTTTTATGTTTTTATTTTGCAGTAAAAGAAATGTGACCGGATCCGATGAGGATTGCCTACATATCACGATGCCTACGTGAATCAGATCATTACGTAGTTCAAAACACAAATGAAAGAAACACACCTTTTATTGTTGAAACGGTCTATTACAAACTACATTTGCAAAAGAAAAAGCAAACTTTGAAAATAAACCCAGACTAAAAATCACCCTGATGGGAAAAACAGGCAGAAGATACTAAGATACAGACTTGACTTATGAGTGCATTATGGTTTTGAAAATTGATGTCCGCGGGGCATCGTTCGGCCTCGCCGCGGTCCTAGGTGTGAGATCCCTCTCAAGTTGCTCCAGCTCATGCATAGTCTGCTTGACATAACCCATCACTGCCGAGAGGACGGTAACGATGGTCATGTTCTCACATCGTAGACATCGTCTGGTGATGGCATGGGCAATGGCCTTGATCCTATCTCTGGTTTGCTTCTTCTCTACGAGTAGGCGTTTTATCTGATCGCTACATATCTTGAATACTTGAGCATCCTGCATATGCTGATTCTTCAGTCGCCGTACTTCTAACTTCATATGGGCTAATGTGTCATACCAGTATCTGCTCTCAATTTGGAAATTTTTGGCCTGATCAACTGCTTTGATCTCAAGTATAGCCATCTCTTTCTTCATTTTGGCAACAGTTTTCTCGTGGTCGCGTTTCGATTGGTTCAAGTGTCGGCGATGCTTCTCTACTCTTATTCTCCACTGTGCCTTGAGCTTTGCCATAATCTTTCCCGATTCTTCTAAACCATCTCGCCACTCCGCGACTTCTCTTTTTAAACCCTTAATCAACTGCTGGTCTGATCGACTTCTGGGCTGTTCATCAAGAGACAATCTCAATTTTTGGATTTGGGCCTTAAGTTCTTCATTCTCTTGGACCAATTTATTCTTTTCGCTTCGATCCGCCGCGATTTGTATGCTGTTATTGAACTTCAGACTGTCAATTTGTAGCTTCAAATCACCGATCTCTGCCCGATACCCCTTTTCTTTCGCTAACCAATTCCATTGCCCTTGGGATGATTCTACAAAGTCTTTGAGATGCGGTCTCTTAGCTGGTCTTTCGCAAGACAGGTCGCCTCTGAACCAAGCGTGATACCCCGGGGCAACCTCCCCTTTTGCTATATCCATCACACAAGTGCTTGCCGTCAGATGTTGGCACTCACTCCAGATTTGGCGAACTTCTTCTTCGGGGAAACGACCGTCTGGACTGATCTCAATCACTTGGGTACTCAGATCTTCATCTTTCGGCACCACTTGATACCTCCCAAGTTGCCTCAAAACCCGATATGGTGCGTAAGGTTGGATGCTTTTAAGTCCCATCAACAGAAAGTGGGGCCTGGTTGCTGGCATGTATATGATTTCCTCAATAGGCAACCATCCGAGCGTCCACTGGATTTGGCTAGCAGTGAGAGTTCGGAAAAATGAGGTCCATGATGTGACGCCTTCAGGTAGATTGAAACCTTTGACTCTAGTGTAGAATTCTCCAATACAAGTCTTCTCGAGCGAACCGTAACCCAAGAGCGGAGAGCAGTGGCATAAGTGATCGGTCATCCATATTTGCAACAGTAGGTTACATCCTTCGAAAAAGTCGCCCCTGGCTCGACAAGCAGTGAGAGCCCAGAAAATGTCAGCCATAATCATAGGTTCTAGAGTACTCTTATCTTGGGCGAGCAAAGTACTGACAACCCCAGTTATTTTTAGATCGATGTTGTCGTCCTTCCTCGGGAACACTATAAGACCTAAGAAGGCCGTCATGAAAGCTAACTGCCTGTGTTCGTCCCACTTTTTTCGGTTGCCTTTACTACACAGTTTGAAATCCGGCTTATTGAACCCGCCCTCATGACCGTATCTAGCATACATGAGATGGAGACTGCAGAAACCTTTGGCAAGATCTGGATGGTGAAATGTTCGGGGTATTTTCAGAAAATCCAAAAATCGGTGTACCGTGACGGCCCTAGGTGCAATCAAGTACTTGAACCTTAACGGAGCTTCATCACCCCCAATGTATCCCGCTATTTCCTCCAACGTCGGGGTGAGCTCGAAGTCTGAGAAATGAAATACATTGTGCGCCGAATCCCAGTAAGTGACCAATGATCTGATAATATCGCCCCGAGGCTGAATGTCTAGTAAATCCGGGAGATTTTTCAGATATTTCCTCACTTTGCCTTGCCCCTCCTTGCCTAAGTCGTTCCACCATAATCGCAACTCAAAAGGGATCTTGGTCATTATTGAAAATGGTTCGTTTTGTATCGTGCTCATCCTGCACATTTATTTAGGGCGATAAACTTTTATTAGACTCAAAGTTAAAATTATCTAGATATTTTTAGAGACTTTTTTTTTGCAAAAACGGGAGGTTGGACCCGACGAGGGTTGCCTACGTATCTCAACCCGTGCGAGAATCAAACCGGCGTAGTTCGGTCGGATCAAAATAGGGAAAACAAAAAATAAAATCCTTTAAAGAAAAGAAGAATAACCCTTTTTTTGAAATTTTGTTATATGTTTTGTTTTTCATTTTATTATTTATTTTTGAAAAGAGACCAAGGAAATATTTACACATTTTAAACTTCCTCTTTTTTTGAAATTTTGAAAATCTTTTAAACAGGTGCTACAAATGAAACAAATAATTTTTTTTTTTTATTTTTATTTTTTTTTGGATTTTGAAAGTGATTAAAAGGAATAGTCGAACTGAAAGGCAAGCTCCTTTTTTTATCAGTTTTGTTTTTTATATTTTTAGAAAATTCCGGTTAGGTTTGATATTACTCGGACATGGTTTTTTTTCAAAAGAAAAAGTAATTATCTCCCTACTCTGCTATTTTTTTTTTTGGAAATTTTCGGAAACCGGTCAACATGCAGATCCGAAGCAAATAGATGCGCACAACAAATGGGATACATCAGGATGGTCTTTTCATTCCAGGTTGCCTGTCCTAGACGGACCCAACCCCTGTGTTGAGTCCCTTATGTCAAATGCAACATGATGCAGATAAGCGTTCCTACTAGGGATCCGGCAAAAGGTTTCGTTATACTAAGTTTATAACCTGGGTAGATGTTCTAGACTGTGTACCCGAGCGGACAACTCGGGTCGAGGAGGGGCAACTTATCGGGAATCAAAAGGCCGTCCGGCTTCGTAACTTATCCGTCCTCTTTCTTATTTCAGGTATCGACACTAACAGAATAAGGAGCCTCGACCAACGAGCTTCTACTCGGAGGTGAAGAGAGAAGGGTTCGGCATAGTTTATATACAATTCAGATAATATCAAAGCGGTAAAAGACAACATTTAGCACGTTATGCAAAAACATGTAATAACGATCAGATAATAAAGCCAAATATAACAATTATTCTAAGCTCGAATTTTGAACCCTGAACTAACGTTCTGGGTCACTTCCCCAGCAGAGCCGCCAGAGCTATCACACCTCCTTTTTGCGCGCCCGCCCCGAAGGGTTAAATGCGCGAGGGAGTTTTTCCAATTTAAGTGACAATATTCGAAATGGGATTATTTATTTAATTCAGAGTCGCCACTTGGGAAAGGTTTGGCTTTTGGTGTCCCAAGTCACCGGTTTATCTTGAATCCCAAATCGAGGAAATTTTCGACTTTTCCAAATGAAGTCTGCGAACCAGAAATTCTAAGTAAGGAATTCTGTTGACCCGAGGGAAGGTGTTAGGCACCCTCGAATCCCGTGGTTCTAGCACGGTCGCTTAAATTGTTATAATGGCTAAATATCTGATTTAAATACATGTTGTGACTTATGTGCTTTTATTAAGTTTAAACCGCTTTTATTATTATCATTTATTTTTATAGAATTGCAACGTCGTGAAAATGCATCTCGAACCACGTCACAATCAATGCACCCGTGGTCGTCGACACATTTTGACTCCGTTGAGATTTGGATTTGGGTCACATCAATGTGCACCCGTGTTTAAGAAGGTTAAATTAAGCCGCGCCTAAAGAGTCTAACGCGTTATTATTTTCGGAGAAGGCCATGAAATTCACTAAACGACCTATCCTGAATTCTAAAATATTTATTATGGTTAGTTATTGAGGGCCCCACAATGTTGCATTTTTTATTTGGCGAGGCTCGTCTCTATTTTAGAAAGGATACCCTAAAGGGACTACATTTCTATTATGTTCAGTCTAAATAGAAGAAGAAAGATACATGTTAATTCAAGTATATGCTTTGGCCTAAACCGGATCCTTATCAATTTCTGATTAATTATTTATAAAATGGAGAGACGTCATACCTTGTGGAACATGCTTTAATTAGACGAAGAAGTTACATGCGAGATTGACGAAATACAACACTTAATCCGAACAACATCTTTAAGTCGGATTTGAATTAACTTGCTTAAGCAGGATTAATTGAATTCCTTATTAGAGGATGTTACCGATGATGTTCAAAACTAGTCCTACAAACTGCCTAAAGAAATCGAAACTAGGTGACTCAAAACTGTATCATGTTTGGCTAGATTTAAAAGCTATTTGCCCCCTACCTATTCAAAGCATGCTTGAAAGAGTGAGTTCAATTTTAACAATCATATTAAATATTTTCACATTCATGAACTGTATTTACATCCCGTATGCTTCTAAACGAATCAAGTACCACAGTTTCAGATCAACATAAACATTAATTAAGTACAAACTTACTAATGCATTCTCTATTAGTCTATAAATTAAAGGATTTATACAACTTTAACAACATTCGCAAAGTTGTAAGTAAGGCAACAGATAAAAAAAATCTTCAGATATTTCGATTCAACTTTCATTGCGACATCAGTTACATCAGACAGATTCGAAGTGTGTACTTGAGGAGATGCTTACAATGAAGAAAGCAAGAGAGTCAGTTGAGCAACAGTGCAAGCGAAACAGCAGCAGTAACAGATGAACAACAGCAGGACAAATTCCAATGCAAGATGCAATTATAGACGAGGGAAAGAGGCAGCAAAATGACAGCAACCAGCAGGGGAGTAGGGTCAGGATTCAGACAAACCAACTCCAAGAGAATCAAACAATGCCAAACAACCAATAAACTCAGCTGACACTTAAAAGAAAACAGAACTGACTGAACAGGTTGAACAAACTGGGAATCGAACAAAACAGCAAGAAGAAGATAGCAGTTTCTGCTTTCTGTATATCCCTCTCCCTATCTCCTTTCTTTTCAAAATCCAATATCAGTCTTTAGTTCTGAGATTATACTTGAGTTATCAGAAAGAAACCTTTTCCAATTTTTGGTGTTTTTTCCAGAACTTCCAGTTCTCAAAATTCAGTCTGAGTTCTCCCTCTCTAATCTCAGATCTCTTCCTGTGTCTCTCTATTATCCAATCTCCTCCTCCAGTTTTATGTGTGTCCCCCTCTTTTATAGCCTAAAATCAACCCTTTAACAACCTGTTAGACAATCAACACACCCCTCCTATATGCTCTCCTATTTTCAGATTCCACTTAGCTAATTAAGTATAAACAAACCCCATGATATTCCCTGACAGACTTACTTTTGAGTAATGTTTATTATTTCTGAAACTAAAGTAGAGTATGGGCAGCAGAATGTAGTCTGATAGCATATGCTGTCAAACTATTTTAATCAAAAAGGGGCCTTTGTGCACATGTTGTGCCCCAATGCCCATGCCCTCCAATTCAGATTGTAACTAACAATCTGACCCTTTTATTTCTGATCCAAATTGACAATTATAAGCAGCTACACTCAGTTTCTAATAGATTCAGGCAATGCTTAACAGAAGCAGGTCAATTTGTTATTGATCAGACAGCTGAAACTAATTGACGACACATGTCGACTCGACTATATTAATCATAACATGTACAATCGTAGCCAAAATCAGATGTCTAATAGTATCGAACACATGACTCGAGTCATACTGACCCAGCAGAATTGTACTCGAGGAATCAATTAATTAGTCAAATTTGAAATTCAGCTAATTGCACAGCACATACATACATACATATTATCAGTGAATAGAAGAAGGGATTTAATCAAACACATAGGTTCAGGAAAGGTGGACAGGATACATTTGGTAAAATTCAAAACACAAATTACACAAAACATGAATAGCCCTTTAAACAACACATGGACTAAAAATAAAGAAAAAGGGAAACAAAAACTCACCTTAAATCCCGAAAAATCAAAAGTCTTAGCTTGGATTCGAACAGACCCTTCTCAGGGTTGAACGGATTTGAGAAACACTTCGATTAAGGTCCATTAGACCCTAATCTCTTGGTTTGAACAGGCACGGAACATGTACGAGGAAACCTAGGGTTCTAGAGGGCAGACTTGGGTTTTGGGCTTTCTTGATTAGATTCGGACCAAACCAAGCATGGTTTGGTCACGAGGGGGGTCCGGGGACTATCTGGTATGAAACTGGGGTGCATCGGTGTAGATCAGGTTTTGCTCGAATCTTCAAATGAAGATTCGAGAACCTAGGGGATGATTCAAACTAAATGGCCAACAGATCAATGTTCAGGGTGGTGAGGGGGTTCTATGGTGTTCAGGTGGAGGTCACCGGCGTTCATGCCGCCGGGTTTCTGGTGAAGGGAGATGGGGGCGGCTCTAGGGTTCCGGGGTTCTTGTGAAGATGATGAAAGCTGGGATATTAGATAGGGGGTAGGGTACGAGTGAGAGCTTATATATGGAGTGGATGAACGGATCCTGGCCGTCGGATGAGACACGATGAAGGGCTAGGATCCTTCAACTAATAGAAAACGATGTCGTTTCAAAACTAGAGGGGGTTGGGTCGGTCCGGGTGGAATGGGTCGGGTTCATCAGTGGGTTATGGGGAAGTGATCTTGGCCGTTGATCAAGCTGAGATCAACGGCCCAGATCAGACTGGATTAAAACGGCGTCGTTTGGACGTTCTTGAAGTAGGCTGGTCTGGACCGGGGCAAGCACGGGTTTTGGGCTGAGTTGTTTGGGCCAATTTGTTTAAAATTGGACTGGCCCAAGTCCGAGAATTCTTTCTTCTCTTTTATTATTATTTTTTTCTTTTGAATTAATTTACCAAATAATACCATATAAAACCATAAACAACATTTTACATATGATTGACATTAATTATACTAACATCACTTAATGACAGAAATAAAAATGAAAGATGCACATTTTTTATTTATTTATTTATTGAATAAAATAAACACTGACGGGATTACAGATAACTAACGAATATGCCACACAAAATCCAAAACCTGTACAGCAGGACCATTTGTCACATTTATTTATTTCTTTTGGAGCGATTGTCGCGCGAAACAAAAATCACGTGCTCACAGCAGGTTGAACCCGTCGACCCTGGTGGAAAACTCTTCTATACAAGTCTTTTGTGATGACCCATATTTCAGAAACTGAGGGCAATGATACAGGTGCTCTATCATCCACATTTGCAGTAGTATATTGCATCCCTCAAAGAAACCTCCTACGGTTTTGCAAACAGTGAGAGCGCGGAAGATGTCTGCTATTATCATCGGTGCCAGAGTGTTGTTGTCTTGTTTGAGCAAAGTGCTGACGATCCCAGTGATTTGTATGTTAATTTTCCCATCCTTTCTAGGGAATACCAGAGAACCCAGAAAGGCTACCATAAAAGCAATACACCTATGTCTTTCCCATTTCAGCCGGTTTTCCCCGCTGTAGATCTTACTCTCGGGATTGTTGAACCCTCCAAGATGACCGTACCTGTCGTACAGGAATGCAAAACTACAAAACCCCTCTGATAACTCTGGGTTGTGTACAGTTCTGCGGATCTTCACGGTGTCTAGGAATTTGTGTACGGTCACGGTCTTTGGCGCAATAATATACTGTCCTCTCATAGGGATTTTAGGACGTCCGATGTACCCTGCCAGTTCCTCTAGCGTTGGTGTGAGCTCAAAGTCTGAGAAATGAAATACATTGTGTGCTGGGTCCCAAAATGGAATTAAAGCCCTTATAATGTCCCCTCGCGGATCAATGTCCAGTAATCCAACCAAGTTTCCTAAGCATGTCTTGACTATATCCCGCCCTGATTCTTCCAAGTCATTCTACCACATGTGTAAGCCCAAAGGGACTCTGTTTATAATGGCCTTAGATGAACTCTTACTCGTGCTCATTCTGCACATTTATTAAGGTGATTTAGACAAAAGCAAAAAATCTTTATTTTGACTCCAAAACTATTTTTCCCGTTTTCCTTAATTTTGAGAAAAGAAAGACTGATCTTCCCAATACGGCCTCTCAGCTCTTCAGGGATGAAGATTTTAAGGCTGTGGGGTTTTAACCGACCAACAAGTAAAAAATGGCCAAAGGCAGCTGTTTGTGCAAAGACAGCCTTCCGGCGTCCCCTTATGGAACATTCGGCTATTTTCGCAAAAATGGCATCACCTGACTTTTTCATGAAAGCAGCAATGTTTTGTCATTTGTTTTTTTTTTAATTTGTTTCTTGAAAAAATAGGAAGTTGGACCCGATAAGGGTTGCCTACGTATCTCACATCCGGTGAGAATCAAACCGACGTAGTTCAGGTAAGAAAAATTAATTAAAATCACGAATCCAGTTTTCTTTCTTCAAAAATCAAAATTCTGGCAGAGTTAGCACATTATTTGGACATGTTTTTTTTTTAAAAAACTAGCAGCTCTTAATATTTTTTCAAAATTCCCGTTTTCCCCCACCGGTCAACATGCAAATTCGAAGCAAATTAAATGTGCCAACAAACAAGATGCAGCAGGATGATCTTTTTTGTTCCAGGTTGCTTTTCCTAGATGGGCCCAACCCCTGTGTTGAACCCCCTAAGTCAAATGCAACGTGATGCAAATAAACGTTTCCAACTAGGGATCCGGCATGAAGTCATGTTTTATTAAGTTTCAAACTGGGTTTTGTTCTAGACCTGGCTTACCCGAGCGGACAACTCGAGTCGAGGAGGGGGCTACGTACCAGGGACCCGCGGGATCGTCCGGCTTTTTAACTTATCCGAGCCTCTTTCTACTTGGGCATGACACTAACAGAATAGGGAGTCTCAAACCAGTGAGCAGCATCCCCGAAGGTAAGAAGAAAAGGGTTCGGCACAGTTTATATATACAGTCAAATAATATCAAAGCGGTAACACATATCATCGGCATATGAAGCATATATCTCATGATAATATCAGATAATAAACAAAGCCAAAATAACAATTATTCCAAGCTCGAATTTCTACCCTGAACCAGTGGTTCTGGGTTAGATTCCCCAGCAGAGTCGCCAGAGCTGTCACACCTCCTTTTTCCGCCCCCGCGAGGGGTGAGGGAGTTTTTCCAATTAAAGGACAATCGAAACGGGATTTGTTTGTTTATTTCAGAGTCGCCACTTGGGAGATTTAGGGTGTCCCAAGTCACCAGTTTAAACTCGAATCGAGGAAAAGAATGACTCTATATTACAGTCCGCAAACCAGAAATTTGGATAAGGAATTCTGTTAACCCGGGAGAAGGTGTTAGGCATTCCCGAGTTCCGTGGTTCTAGCACGGTCGCTCAACTGTCATATTTGGCTTAGTTATCGGATTTATACAAATATGAACTTATGTGTAGATTTTAACTCTTTACCGCTTTTATTATTATTATTATTATTATTATCTTACTGGGGATTGCAACGTTGTGAAAATGTGTCTCGAACCGCGTCACAATCAATGTACCCGTGGTCGTCGACACACTTTGACTCCATTGAGATTTGGATTTGGGTCACATAAATGTGCACCCGAGTTTAGGAAGATAACATTATTAAATACGCGCCTAAGGATACTAACGCGTTGCTATTTTGAGAAAAAACCGTAAAGTTCGCTATGCGGCCTGTCTCGAAATCTAAGCATGTGAGATAACTGTCCGTTGAGGGCCCCGCAATTTGTGTATTCTTGTTTGTCGAGGCTCTTCTCATTCCTTATTTTTAAAAGGAATTTGCAACGTCATGAAAATGCATCTCAAACCACGTCACAATCAATGTACCCGTGATTAACGACACATCTCGACTTCGTTGAGATATGGATTTGGGTCACATAAATGTGCACCCGATTTAAGAAAGTAAATTATTAAAAGTACGTGCCTAACAGTGACTAACGTGTTATTACCTTGGGAAAAAGCCGTGATATTTGCTAAACGGCCCATCCCAGAATCTATATATTTTTAATATATACATTTAACGAGGGCCCCGCAATTTATGCATTTTATTTGGGCTCATCTCATCTCATTTTTATTTAAAGGAAAACCTAAAAGCAACTATGATTTCCTATCTTTGTTTGTCTCTAAAAAATAGAACAAAGGTCCTAATTAACTTGCATGGATCGGCATTGAACGTATTGCATCATGATATGAAATCAAGCAAACTCTAATATGCCTCACATGACCTTCAACAAATTGGTCTTAATAACAGCCCAAAAGAAAGAAAGATTTATTCAACTGTACAGGGGAAAAAAGGTGCCCGAGGTCGGGCCTTAAACAAGTTCAGGCCCAAGTCTTATCCGAAAAAAACTATCTCGTTGGGACTCTTAAGCGTCCAAATTCCTTACGGATTTTTTTCTTGTGGTTTTGATTATCAGACGGTCTGATTATTGGGGAACACATGAGATGTCATAAGCTTGGACAAGAATCATTTGGTCCGTAGGAATTATAGCAACCCAGTTTAATCAACTATTGTATGAAACCCCCTCACATTACCACTACTAGATATGAAATCCCTACAATCATAAGAAATAATTACACTACTTCATCATTCCACAGTCCACTTGATTACGATTTGCAATGTTTTTAGGCTGATTTATGACACACAGAAATCTGCTAAAAAACCAACAGGCACTATTAATCCAATAAGGAGTCAATTAATACTAGTACCCCACTAAAACACGTAAGTATCTCTAAATACACAAATACAACAATTAATAGTTCGAACGAGCAAACTCATGTTCAACAATCCATCAGTCAATACAGTCCAGAGTTTACACAAATTATAAATGTTCAAATCGTCTAAGTCCCTGTCACTACCACTGTGCATTTAATTGACTACTAAACGAGCTGAAATTAGATTAACAGAAGCTTTATGCCATTTCTTCAAATATCAACTATACATTGCCCTGATTCAGTCTTTCATACATCAATGGAAGCTGTAGAAAAAAATACCTGGTAGAGGAACAGAAACATAGTAGAAAAGAAGTCAGCAGCAGTTGCAATAGCACAACAGCAGATTCAGCAACACAACAGTAGCCAAAATAACCCAGCAATAGATTAAGACCCAACAGTAGCTTCAGAAAATGCCATACAGCAACCCCAAATGCACCAGAAAATCCCAGAATGCAACCCAAATACCCAACAGCAATATAAACCACCACAATATGACCAAAACTTGAGTTTGCAACAAGAGATGGACCAACAGACTTTCAGAAAATTCCCACAGCTCTCAATGCAACAGTAATAGGGGTAAATACTGATTTCAACAGTAAAAGTGAAGTAGATTTTTCTTCTTTAAATCTCAAACCCACTGAACTTTAGTGTAGAAACTTCTAGCCTACTCTCTCTATTCCTCTAGAGTTTTAAAGTTAAATTTCCAGTTTTAATCCTCTTTTTTTTTTCTCTGGTCTCTTAGGATCAGAAAAACCAGCAGTGTACCCAACAAAAACAGGCCAAACAGAGAAGGAAAATAGGTGCAGAAACACAATGACTTCTGCTTGTTATGTTCAGAAATCCAGCACTCTTTTAACTCTCAACACTTAAAAATTGTTCAGCCTTTGATTTCTGATTTTTCTCCCCTCTTAAACTCTGATTTCTAACCTTAATTTCTGATTTTTCTAACCTCTTAAACTCTGATGTCTAACCTTAATTTCTGATTTTTCTAACCTCTTAAACTCTGATGTCTAACCCCTTTCTTAGCCAACAATAACTCTTGTTATAACCTGAAAAAGACCCCCTAAGGTCTGCCTAGAACTTCACAGCCTCTAGGTCTGCCCATACCCTTTAATCCCATGCCTAAGTGTCTTTTATTGATCCCCACTATATTGTTCCCAATGCTTGTCCTATTTGTTTTAACCAAGAGTTATGTGTGTATTATAACATTTACTTAATTCCCATGCTTGTTGTTTTGTTCCCTATTGTGATTAGGTTAATAGTATTTTGATTACCACTTGACATACTTTTAACTTAACCCTTGATTAGACTCTGTCAAATGCCAAAATTACCCTTAACAATTGCATATTACTGTATTACCCTAACTTTAATAGTCAGTATATAAGCCCATTTGGATTTAGCTAATCACTAACTACTAACTAATCAATCTTAAACTCAATACTGATTTTAAGTTGGTCTATCAGATTTCTACAACTATATTTAGTTCCTAAACTAAGTTCAACTCAAAATCAGATCACAAACATGGGTGCTAATCAAATGGAAAGAGTTGGTCATACTGGGAGCCAATCCTGTCCAACTCAGAGCCAAACAATACCAAAAACAACAGCCCACAGGCTAAGCTCGAAGCAGTGATGAATAATGAACAGACCTCTATGAAAATCATGAGGTTACTGCCTGAATGAGTAGTCTAATTCATAGACAACACTGAACATATTCCAAAGGTTCATTATGTGCTAGCATACAGATTTAGATGAGTTATTGTCCTGGCAAACATACATGGAGGGTATTAATGAGCTACTGTCATGTTTTCTTCTAGTTTCTAACAGATTAATTGACGACACTTATTTAAACGACTATACAAACTATAATATACAGCAGACAATCAAATAAAACAACAAAACAAACTAAACACTATCTCAGGGTTTACAAAATTGACAAAAAAATCATAAACAAACCAAACCAAACATGAAAGACAGATAGAATCTATAGGAGAACAAAAGAAAAGGGAAAATTACCTCAGCGATTTGAAATTAAAACTGACTCAAGCTCGAACTCGAACTCAACCATTTTTGGGGTCGAATGGACCTTAATCGGGTGTTCTCAACTGAGAACACTTCGACTAAGGTTGATTAGACCCCATATCGTCTTTCAATTCGGACAGACCTCCATTTTTGGTTTTTTTAGGGTTCTTAGGGCTCGAATTAGGGCTCGAGCCTTTCTGGTTAGATTCGAACGGAACCAAGGTCATTCAGGGGGTGAGGAAGGTCAGGAGGTGATGTGGTATGAGTTTGGGGTCGGTGGGTGTAGATCCGGTTTTCACTCGAATCTTCGATTGAAGATTCGAGAAGCTGCAGGGTGATTCGAGGTAAACGGTCAGTGGATTCGTGTTCAGGGTGGTTGGGTGCATCAGGGGTGTTGTTTTAGTAGCCATCGGAGTCCGGGTGGTCGGGTTTATGGTTGGGGAATCCTAAGGCGGCTAGGGTTTGAGAGGGGGGTTCTAGGGACGAAGGGTGAACAGTGCGTGAAGGGGGGTCTGGTTTGGGGCGTGGGGTGGGGTGACGGATTGGCCTTTTATATGGGGTGGGTGGTTTAATCCTGGCCACTGGATCAATCAAGATCGATGGTCAGGATTAGGGGAGCTTATAAATACGGTGTCGTTTGGTTAAGTGGGGGGGGGGTCAGTTTGAATCTAGGCAACGGGTCGGGTTCAGGGAATGGGTAAGGGAGATGAGATCCTGGCCGTTGGATTGATTTAATCCAACGGCTCCGATTAAAAGGAGCAAAACGACGTCGTTTGAGGCGTCAGGAAGCTTGACCAAATTGGACCGGGTATGGGGTTGCTTTGGGCCTGGATTTGGGTCCACCTAGGGTGGCCCAATCCCGATTTCCTTCATTTTTTCACCTATTTTCCTTCTTTTCTTATAATTATCAAAATTAAACAAAAATCCTAAATAATTTATACAATCAAAAATTACACATATATTGTTTAACACCTATAATTAAAACTAAAATCACACAATGACAAGAAATACGCGTGCATATTTTTTGTGACTTTCTTTTAACCAAATTTATGGTTAATTAATTCGTAAATGCACCACTAATTCCTAAATACATGCAACATGTATTTTTGTATTTTTTAATCATAGTAAGGCGAGCATTTACGGATAAAATAATTATCAAAATGTCACACAAATCCTCAAAATTGTACCCGAAGGTAACTTGTTTTATTTCTTTTCCGATTTTTTTTGGAGTAGTTTCCGTGAAGCAAAAATCACGTGCTCACACTTATTTTTATTTATTTTTTGTTTGTTCTTGTTTCAATACTTGATTTTAAGTTTTTAAGCTTAGTCGTTCATCTTAATTCAATAGATTTTTTTCCTTCTTTTGATTAATACGTTTGTCCTGATTAATTGATGCCTTTGTAGGTTAGCTTTTTATTTCAGTTTAATTTTTGTTATTTTGTGGTTTTGTTAGTGATCGTATTGTTGTAGTTAGAAGGCTTATTTTGTTAATCGTTCTACGTGCATTAGATTTTCTGTCTGCTTATTAGTTAGATTGGTATAAGTTTAATGGTGTTTACTTAGTTATGATTGTTAATCCTGTTTCATCGATAATTAGACAGTGGTAAAATAGGATTTCATTTGTCAGTTGTAGCTCAATTCATAGTTTAGAAAGTAGTTCGGTTATGACTATAATTTTGAGTTGAAACTAAGGGCAATTGGGGTAATTCAGGGGTGTGGAATTTAGCTAAAATTTCCTAGAAGCTTCTAGATGTGGGTATGCAGGTACTTTTCAGTAAAACAAGGGTATAACTTGGGTAACAAGTCAAGGATTAAAAGACCAAAGTTGAAATAAAAGTGGGAATGAATGGTAAACTGAAATGGGGAGGCTGCTCTCTGCTAGGCCTATAAAAGGCATCACAAATACCCTTCATTGGGGAGTTTTTTTTGGGAGTCCCAAAATTCCCCCCAAAAATCATTATGCAGATCTGAGCTTCAGAATTTGAATTTAAAAAAAAAAGGTTCAAACTCTGAACTCTAATAGCTCAAATCCCCTTTTAGATTTTAGATTCTGCCAAAAGTCCAAAAACAAACACAAAAGCAGTAGAAAAGTCCAAAAAAAACTACTGTTACATTAGTTTCCTTAAGTCATTTTCAGAGTTCAGCACTTAATTCAAGTTTCTAGCTCAATTAGGATCCAAAACTGTTTGAATTCCTTTGTTTCTATTTGGTATTTGAGGTCTGAAGGTAATTTGGGTCAGCTGGGCATTGAATCTGATTAAATCGAGTTGACTATGGTGATCTGTTAAGTGTGCGGATATGCTGGGTTCATTTTCTAGTTGTTTGATATAGTTCTGGGTTAATTTGTTGATTCTGCTTGGTCTTCAATTCATTTTTGAACTGCTGAATCCTTTCTGGGCTGTTGCACTCATTCGTTGACTACTGCTGGGTTATAACTGGTTCCCTAAAACTGTTACAGCTGCTGACTTCTCCTTTTCTACTTGATTCGCACTTCAGGTACACACAGCTTCGAACTCACGTCAGTGTAACCTTGAACTGGAGTTGAAATAAAATGTTCATCAGATTTACGTGCGTGGATTACTTTCTGTTGTTCGTAGTTAGATAGATTGTTGTACTTATTTGGTTAGTTGTAGTTTTGTGTTACATGAACAATGGATGTTGGGCCTTTATAATTAGGACTGCTTTAGTTTGGTTTGGACTGTTCGGACTATTAATGTGTATTAGCTTAGTATGACTTTGTTTGGTGGTTAGTTAATGATCGATATTAGTAATAATATAATTATGAAAGTTTGATTTAGATCTTAATTTGTAGTTAGTAACTCAATACTTGAACAACTGCAAGTGATAAAAAAAATGCCAACATTAGCGTGAATCAATTTAGATTTGTTAGATTACTAGTGGAAAATTACAATTAACTCAGATTGTTGGACACATTTCTGTTTTTATGTTAGTGCAGTCTTATTAAGGGTATTAAAATACTTGGTGTTGTTTTGGATTCAAAAGCAATAAATATATCCCATTTTGGAAATAATACACGACATATTAGTATGATGAAAGGCCATTTCATCTCCAGCCCTTATAAATGAAATTAATGCTCATGTTTGCAATATGTACACTGTTAAGTAAATGGAATGGTCTGGGTGGTCCACTGATTGTTAAATAATATGCAATTCGTTTATGGTCTCGTCATGGGCTCAAATTGTTCAGCCCTCTCTAGATGAAGCTTGGTTTGTTTTGAACCACTTGTGGAAAGTGTCCTGCTTTACTCATTCAGTTACTGGGCCTGATTGGTTGATATTGAATTATAAGAACTTGGTCCTTTCAATATGGTAATTAATTAGGATTTTTTTCTTTTTTTTATTTAAAGACAAATAAAATAGAAAATCGTAGTCGCTTTAGGTTTGCCTTTTTAAAAAAAATAAAATGAGATGAGCCTCGCCCAAACAAAAATACATAAATTGCGGGGCCCTCTGTAAATGGTTGTATTAAAATACTTAGATTTCGGGACGGGCCGTTTAGCGAATTTCACGGCATTTCCCAGAAATAATAACGCGCTAGTCTCTTTAGGCACGTATATTAATTAACATTACCTTCCTAAATTCGGGTATGCATTTCATGTGACCCAAATTAAATCCCAAAATGTTGAATAAAATGTGTTCAGGATTGCGGGTGCATTTCATGTGACGCGATCCAAAGACACGTTTTAAACGACGTTCAACTTTCTTTAAATATTAAATAAAAGCGGTTAAAACTTACAATCGGAACATAGGTCTATCATGTATTAAAATTAATTAGATAAAGAAGCTAAATACGATAGTTAAGCGACCGTTCTAAAACCACGGAACCCAGGAATGCCTAACACCTTCTCCCGGGTTAACAAAATTTCTTACTCGGATTTTTGGTTCGCGGACTGTAATACAGAGTCAATCTCTTCCTCGATTCGGGATTTGAACCGGTGACTTGGGATACCATAAATTATCCCAAGTGGCGACTCTGAACTTTAATAAAAATAATCCCATTTCGATTGTCACTTTAAGTTGGAAAAAAAAACTCCACCTATATACACCCTTTCGGGGGTGTACGTAAGAGGAGGTGTGACAGCTCTGGCGACTCTGCTGGGGATCGAACCCAGAATCTCTGGTTCAGGGTTCAAGAATTCGAGCTTAGAATAATTGTTATAGTTGGCTTTATCCATTATCTGATTTTGTTACATGATTTGGGCCTAATGTGCTAATTGATTGCTTTTACCGCTTTGATATTCCGTGAACTGTATATAAACTATTGCGAAATCCCTCTTCTCTCTGAGTCTTCTAAATCATGAAGAAGTGTGCACTTCGTGTGACTTCTTTTCTGTTAGAGTCATATCCCAAATTTAGAACGAGGTTCGAACAAGTTGCAAAGCCGTCGAAGTTTCTGTATTCCCGGTATGCTGCCCCCCTAGAGCAAACACCCAGGTTCTGAACCTAGTATAACTCAACTTCATGCCGGATCCCTAGTAGGAACACTTATTTGCATCATGTACATTTGACTTAGGGGACTCAACACAGGGGTTGGGTCCGTCTAGGACAAGCAACCTGAAATGAAAAAGACCATCCTGATGCATCCTACTTGTTTTTTGTGCATTTATTTGTTCGGGCTTGCATGCTGACCGACTTCTGAATCTCGGGAATATCAGAAATTCGAGAAAAGAAAAGAGAGAGAGGAAATAGTGGTGTAGAGAGTTAATTACCTATTTTTAGAATAAAACCAATGCCAAGTACTGTCGAAACTCTGCCGAAATTTTGAGAAAAAAATAAAAAGAAAATATTTTATGTTTTTAATTGTTTGTTTTACTCAAAAAAACAAATATGTGTGGAAAAAAATATTTTATTTTAGTTTGTCTTGTTTTAAAAAACGGAGGAGAAAAATAGTTTGTTTGTTTGTTATGAAAGGGAAAAAAAGGGAAAAAGAATCTTGTTTTCAAAAATAGCTAGTTTCTCCGCCCGAACTACGCAGGTTTGATTCTCACCGGATTTGAGATACGTAGGCAACCCTCATCGGGTCCAACCTCCTTTTGCAAAAATAGCCAAAAATGTCAAATTTTAATTGTCATCATAAATAAGTCGGGTGATGCCATTTTTGTCAAAAATAGCCGAATGTCCCCAAAAGGGACGCCGGAAGGTCGATTTTGCATAACTAGCCACCTTTGGTCATTTTTAAGATTTTGATCGGTTAATCCACACAGCCTTAAAATCCTCATCTCCAAAGTGCTGAAAGGCCGTGTTTGAAAAACCGGGTCCTTCATTTTAGTTTGAAAAAAACAAAAATAGTAGTTTTGTTTTGAATCAAATAAATTTACCTTTTTCTTAATCACCTTAATAAATGTGTAGGATGAGCACAAAGGCAAACGAATTTTTCACCATACTTAATGAGGTCTCCTCCAGCTCCACATGTGGTGGAATGATCTGGGAGAAGGCAACAAAGAAATAGTGGCTAGAATCCTGGGAGGTCTTGTCGGTCTACTAAATGTCAAGACAAAGTCGGATGTCATCGAGGCCTTAATACCATTTTGGGACCCGACCCGCAATGTGTTTCGCTTTGGGGGTTTTGAGCTTACACCCACGCTGGAGGAAGTCGTGGGTTATGCGGGTTTGAATGGAAATCTGAGGGTCAATATTTGTTGTCACCAAGACCAGTATCTCCGCACAAATTTTTGGATTTGCTAAACATCAGCCGGAGTGTTCAGAATGATGATTTGTCGGGAGGATGTTGCACTCTTCAGTTCCTGTATCAACGTTATGGTAATCCTCGGGGTTTCGAAGTACAAAATCTAGGACTGACCCATGCTGGAAACAGAAGTAAGTGGGAAGCTAGACGAACCTTGGCATTCATAACGGCATTCTTGGGAATGGTGATTTGCCCACGAGAAGATAAGAAAATAGAGGCAGGTCTTGTGAGGATGGTTGATGTTGCGATTAAAAGGGCAGATAACACTATAGTACCCCTAATTTTGTCAGAAATTTACCGAGCATTGACTGTGTGCAGGGAGGGAGGAAATTTTTTCCAAGGTTGCAATTTATTACTTCAGTTGTGGATGCAAGAACATCTGTGCCACCGGGCGGGGTACATGAACTATGGGCTGACTGGGTTAAGCTGTATCGAAGAATTTGAAAAGCGGGTAAGGGGTATTGCATTTCCTGAAGGTACTGAAGTTTGGCTCATACGACTGGGGTCATTGACTGATGATCAAATTGAATGGGCATTTGGGTGGTTTCCCGTTACCGAGGTGCTATATATGTCAGCGGGAGAGTGTCATATTCTTTTAATGGGTGTTCGGAGTATCCAACTGTATGCTCCCCATCGGGTACTATGCCAACTGGGAAGGTTTCAAGTCGTCCCCAAAGATGAAGACTTGAGCAAGCATGTCATTGAGTTGAGTTCGAGAACCACATTCCTAGAAGATAAAATTCGCAAATTATGGAACGAATGCCGGTTCCTCGAGCCTAAGACTATGGTCCAAGATCTGGCTAAAGGTGAGGTGGACCCGAAGTATAATGCGTGGTTTGGGAAAAGGTTCCAGATTCTCCAAAGGCTCGCCAAAAGAGCCCACGTCCAACAGTTTACTAATGATTCACAAGAGCAATGGGGTTGGTTAGCAAAAGAAGAGGGTTATAGGGCAGAAATAGGCAATCTGAAGCGACAGATTAGAGACCTAGAATTTGAAAATAGTTTGCAAGTTGATGCCGAGCAGGGAGAAAAGAACAAATTGGCCCAAGAAAATGAGGCACTAAAAGCCCAAATCCGACAAATGAGGATATATGCTGACAACCAACAAAGGAGTCAGTCGGATGAGCGGTTAATAAAAGGTTTGAAAAGGGAAATCAGTGAGTGCCGGGATGATTTGAAGAAATCTGAGGATACCATAGCACAACTCCAGGCACAATGGGAAAAAAGAACAAAAGAGCTCACACAGTACTTATAGCAAGCGAGGAAAGATTATGAAAAGACCATTGCCAGTGTAAAAAGGAAGGTGACCACCCTAGAAAGTGAGGCGGCTAAACAAGCCAAGGCTTTTGAAACCGAAAGTGAACACTGCTGTGATCTAATGGCCTTGATGGAAGATTAAATACAGCAGTTATAGAAACAACATCTGCATGATTCTCGGGTTTTGAAGGCTAGAGGGGATCAGATAGAACGCCTACTCCTAGAGAAAGACCGAATCAGGGACAAGATTTTGACTATTGCTCATGCTATTACCAGGAAATGTCGGGTCTGTGAAAACATGACCCGCACTACTTTCTTCTCGACAGTGATGATATTTGTGAAGAAAATCATGTATGAATTAGAACAGCTGGAAAGGGGCCTTACACCTAAACCCGCGGCAAGGCCGGATGATGCCCCGTGGGCACCCAAATTTAAAGCTTTAATGTATTCATAGGTCGAGTCTGCATTTTCTTTCTCCTTAGAGTCTGTTTTCTGTTAGAGTCTGTTTTTTCTTTCGCGTCAAAGTCTATCAGAAGTCCTTGAGTTTGTATTTGGTTTGGTTTCGAGTCTGTTATGTTCCTTTCTGAAAGCGTCTAGTTTGTAATAGAATGTTTATTAATGAAAATTGAAAATTCCCAAAATTGTCTCTTTACTTTTCGCACTTATCTTCACGAACTACGCTCGGTATGATTCGTGCGGGGTCACGATATATAGGAAATCCTCATCGTATTCGGCCATAACCTTAAGAGAAAAGCAAAAGAGAGGGAAGAAAATGAAAGAAAAACAGAAAAAGGTAAAAGAGCGGGAAAACAAGAAAGAGTGAAAATAAGAAGTCGAGGGAGTGAGAGAACCAAAATAAGCAGAAAATAAAGGCAAGAATTGAAAAGGAAACAGAGAAAAGAAAGAAAAGCAGGGGAAAAAAAGAAAGAAAGATGGGAAAAGGAAGCAAAAAGAGAAAGAAAGTTGCCGTTGGAAATAAAAGCCGGGATGAAGCAAGCAGCCGAGCAAATGCATAATAGAATCCGTTAAACTGCTTAGGTGCATTCATTCCCCAACGTTCGGTTATCAAATCTTCTCATGCCCTAACCATTGACCAAGCTGTTGTTGATTTTGAGTTCAGGTAGGTGGTTAGTTGTTTGGCATTCTGGCAACCCATCCATACAACACGTCTAAAGATAAAGTGAACATGACTGGCCCGGAATCTGATACGAGTATTGTTGACCCATCAAAAGAAGTAGAAGAAATGGACGTTCATGCAATGAGGGAGGAAATGTATAAGCTGAAGCAACAAATGGCTGAAATGTACCAAGCCTGGGCGAAGGGGTATCCACCGCCAGTTTATCCCGCTAACCCCGCTTATATCCCACCATTGGCTCAGCCTCAGGAGCCACCCACTGTGAATTCATCTCCTGCATTTACCCTCTACCAACAATGCCAAGGCACCACTTCTCATACATCACAGGCTCCTCCATCCAAACAAGTTTCATACCCTCCTCCACCAATCACTCCCATTTTTGTGGCACCTCCGCCTGCTACCCTACACCGATCCCCCAGTGAACCTCTGTTCCATATGCATGACAACCAGTATTATCCCACTGAGCCTACCTTCAAAGTACCAGAACCATACTCTTATACCCCTCATCTTGATCTCACAGCAGGCACCAAGAAGCCGCCCAAAAATCCTGAGTAGGAGGAGATGATCAGAAAGGTCAAAATCCTGGAGCAATCATTTCGAGACATGAAGGGGGTTAGGGGGCCAAG
Source organism: Nicotiana sylvestris (assembly GCF_000393655.2). NCBI lineage: Eukaryota > Viridiplantae > Streptophyta > Magnoliopsida > Solanales > Solanaceae > Nicotiana > Nicotiana sylvestris. Next base: position 153,781,048 of record NC_091059.1, read on the forward strand.
TAAGTGTGGCCTATAAAGATTTATGTCTGTTCCCAGATGTTCAGTTACCGGCCGGGTTCAAGATTCCTAAGTTTGATTTGTACGACGGGGATGGCGACCTAGTAGCACATTTAAGGGGATTCTGTAGTAAGATGAGAGAAGCATGAGGGAGAGATGAATTGTTGTTGGCATATTTCAGCCAAAGTTTGAGCGGATCAGCATTGGAATAGTATACTAAACAAGACCATAGCAGGTGGTACACCTGGGATGACTTGGCCCAAGCCTTTGCCTGTCATTTTCAATATAATCTTGAAATCATCCCAGATCGACTGTCATTGACAAAGATCAAGAAGAAGCCCAGTGAGAGCTTTCGAGAATATGGGTTCTGTTAGAGAGATCAAGCAGCGAGGGTTGACCCCCCGATGAAAGAGAGTGAAATGGTTGATTATTTCTTGTAGGCGTTGGAGCCCACCTATTTTGGTCATTTGGTGTCAGCAGTGGGCAAGTCCTTTAATGAAGTCGTGAAAATGGGAGGCATGGTTGAGGAGGGACTCAAATCCAATAAGATCATGAGTTATTCAGTAATCAAAGCAACCACCCAAGCCATTCAAAACGGCACAGGGGGTGTGATTGGGAAGAAGAAGAAAGAAGAGGTTGCAACTGTCGAATCCGAAGCATGGTCCAGGTCTAGAAACCCTTTACCCTATTATAACCAACCCAGACCCCACCACCCAAATTATCCGTATACCCCATATGGCCTTCCTTAACACTATTATCCACCACCAGAGCCACACTTTTCCGTCAACCATGCCCAAACTTATACCCAGCCTCCGGCTCACGCGCAATGGCGTGCACTGGCTCCCCAAAATACATACTCAGCTCTGCAAAACATATATCCACCCTCGAGGTCTCACAGGCCAGGATCCGGCTTCCGTCCAAACAAAGCTTTTAGAAGAGAGAATACAAAAATAGAAAACATTCACTCCACTGGGAGAATCCTATACCACTCTTTTCCACAAACTAAGGCAGTTAGGCCTGTTGAACCCGGTTGACCCCAAAATGCCAAATCCACTTCCTAGGAATATGGACCATTCAGTGAGCTGTGAATATTGTTCAGGGGCTCCCGAATATGATACTGAGAAATGTTAGAGACTGAAAACTGTTGTGCAAGAGCTTATTGACACAAACAGGATCGAGGTTCAGGCCCCGGAGGCACCAAATATCAACCAAAATCCATTGCCAATGCATCATAAGGCCAACATGATTGAACTGATACATAAGGGAGTAGAGCTTAAGAAGCCCTCACAGACGGTCATGATGATCCGTTCTAGTGAAGCAAAGTGAATGAAAAGTCAGCTAGTGTGAAACCAGCGGTTCAGTTGAAAAGTATAGACAACAAGCCAGTTGTGGTGATGGGGAAAAGATCGTCCATTGTTGCGAAGAAACCAGAGCCGATCAAGGTAGTGGTGCGGGGAGTATCAAGCACACCTGTGGTAGTTGTGAAGGGGGCTCACATAGAACCATTTGTCATAAATCCAGTAACCCAATTACCAGTAATTGACAGTAAAGCCGTTCCGTGGAAGTATGATCACGTAGTTGTGACCTACAAGGGGAAGGAAATCAAAGAGGAAGTCTGTGAAACACAAGGTTTAACTCTCTCGGGACGTTGTTTTGCCCCCGAAGAGTTGATAAAGGCCAGGTCTCCCAAGGAAAATCCGGTGCCAGTTAAGAAAGCTATTACGGAGGAAGAGGCAGAAGAGTTTTTGAAAAAGATGAAAATGCAAGATTATTCAATTGTTGAGCAGCTAAGGAAAACACCAGCCCAAATCTCGTTGCTTTCATTGCTTATTCACTCAGATGAACATCGCCGTGCTATGATGAAGATATTGAACGAAGCTCATGTATCCGATAAAATTTCAATGAATCATTTGGAGAAAATCGCGAACAAAATCTTTGAGGTAAACAGAGTGACATTTTCTGATGATGAATTGCCCGTGAAGGGTACAGAACATAATAAAGCTCTTTATTTGACCGTGAAATGTGAAGATTCGGTAGTCACTCGAGTACTGATTGATAATGGGTATAGTGCCAATATTTGTCCTTTGTCTACATTGAACAAGTTGAAGGTTGATGATAACAGAATTCATAAGAATAGCATCTACGTTCGGGGGTTTGATGGTGGTGGTACAGACACAGTTGGTGACATCATACTTAAATTGACAATTGGTCCGGTCGAGTTCACCATGGAGTTTCAGGTGTTAGATGTGGCAGTGTCTTATAATATTCTGTTGGGGTGACCATGGATCCACGCTGCCAAAGCGGTGCCTTCTACACTACATCAGCTGGTCAAATTCGAGTGGGATAGAAAAGAGATCATAGTACATGGGGAAGACAACATGAGCACTATAAGTGATGCCATCGTACCCTTCATATAGACTGATGATGATAAGGGGCCGTGTGTTTACCAGGTTTTCGACACAGTCTTGGTAGAAAAGGTTCCTGAAGGGAAAAGCATCCCGGTTCCAAGAATAACAGCTGCAACTATCATGGTAGCCTCTGAAATGTTGAAAAACGGGTTTGTACCAGGAAAGGGTTGGGTGCTGATTTGCAAGGTATTGTTCAGCCAGTTTATTTGCCCAAGAATCTGGATACCTTTGGGCTGGGGTTCAAGCCTACGGAGGTGGTTGTGAGACGAGCCCGCAAGATGAAGAAAAGTGTCTGGGTTCTTCCCAAACCAATTCCACGTCTGTCCAGGTCCTTCGTCAGGCCAAGTATCGGGAAGCAATTATCGGAAAAGGTGTCTGGTCCACTGATTGGTGCGGATGAGAACTTGGAGAAAAGGCTTGAGAGGGTATTTGCTGAGGTGAACATGGTTGAGGCTGGGGAAAGGTCGAGCAAAGTAGATATACAGTACATCGGGCCACGTGCTAATATCAACAACTGGGAAGCCACTCCTCTTCCATCTCGGAGGGAGTCATGGTAGTGGGTTTTGTTTTCCTTTTGTTCACCTGGATTATTCTAGGGTTTGTAATTCAGTTAATATGTTTCGTCCGTTTGGATGAGTTAAAACCCTGTTATCTGTACATTCAATGAAATGCAATTCTTTTTCTTTCTTAATTCCTAATTTTGTTTCCATTTTTTTTTCTTTTCTTTTCTGTACAGTTCTTTTTATACTGATATCAATGACATGACATGCATGAGGAATCTTCGACCCAGTTTTAAAAGCCAATCTAACTCAGAAATAATAGTACAAGAAATCGAGTGTGATGATGAGGTGGAATATGATGATGACGAGGCCTATGAGGAAGTTAGTAAAGAATTAAGTCACTTTGAAGAAAAACCCAAACCTAACCTAATGACACAGAAGCAGTTAATCTAGGGGACCAAGACAATGTCTGTGAAACTAAAATAAGTGTTCATCTGGAGCCACAGCTCAAATAGGAGATAATCAAAGCATTGTTTGAGTACAAGGATATTTTTTCATGGTCGTATGATGATATGCTGGGGTTAAGTACTAATTTAGTGGTTCACAAATTACCCACTGACCCGACATTCCCTCATGTCAAGCAAAAGCTGAGAAAGTTCAAAATGGACATAAGTGTAAAGATCAAAGAAGAGATTACCAAGCAGTTCGATGCTAAGGTCATTCGGGTTATATGGTATCCCACCTGGTTAGCTAATGTTGTGTCTGTGCCGAAGAAAGATGGCAAGACCAGGGTGTGTGTTGATTATCGGGATCTTAACAAGGCAAGTCTAAAAGACAATTTTCCGCAGCCGAACATCCACATATTGATTGATAATTATGCCAAACATGAGATTGGTTCTTTTGTGGATTGTTACGTGGGTTATCATAAGATTTTAATGGACGAGGAAGATGCAGAAAAGACGACATTCATCACACCATGGGGAACATATTATTATCGGGTCATGCCGTTTGGTTTGAAAAATGCTGGGGCAACTTATATGAGGGCAATGACAACGATATTCCATGATATAATACACAAGTAAATCGAGGTGTATGTGGACGATGTGATTGTAAAGTCTAGACAGCAATCTGACCATGTCAGGGATCTGAGAAAGTTCTTCCAAAGGCTTCGCAGGTACAATCTCAAGCTTAATCCTGCAAAATACGCATTCGGGGTGCCGTCTGGAAAGTTGTTGGGGTTTGTAGTCAGCCGCTGGGGTATTGAACTGGATCCATCAAAAGTCAAGGCCATCCATGAATTGCCACCTCCTAGGAACAAGACCGAGGTGATGAGTTTGCTAGAGAGATTGAATTATATCAGCAGGTTCATCGCCCAGCTCACGATAACTTGTGAGCCTATCTTTAAGCTATTAAATAAAGACGCTGCGGTCAAGTGGACAAATGAATGTCAGGAGGCATTTGATAAGATAAAGGGGTATTTGTCAAATTCACTCGTGTTGGTTCCGCCAGAACCAGGGCGACCTTTGATTCTATATTTAACGGTATTGGACAATTCGTTCGACTGTGTATTGGGTCAACATGATATCGCTGGAAGGAAGGAGCAGGCCATTTATTACCTCATCAAGAAGTTCACACCCTACGAGGTTAAGTGTACTCATCTTGGAAGGACATGTTGCGCCCTAACTTGGGTGGCACAGAAGCTGAAACACTATTTGTCATCTTATACTACTTACCTCATATCTCGTTTGGATCCGTTAAAGTATATCTTTCAGAAGCCTATGCCCATATGGAGGCTTGCAAAGTGGCAGATCCTGCTCACAGAGTTTGACATTGACTACGGTTCGGACTACAATGAAAGCACAGGCCTTGGCGGACCATCTGGCCGAGAATCCGGTTGATGAAGATTATGAACCTTTGAAGACTTATTTCCCTGATGAAGAGGTGATGCATGTTGAAGAGTTGGAACAAGTTAAGAAGCCAGGATGGTAACTTTTCTTTGATGGGGCTGCAAACATGAAAGGCATGGGAATATAAGCGGTACTTATTTCTGAAACAGGGCAACATTACCCTGTTACAGCTCAGCTTCATTTCTATTGTACGAACAATATGGCAGAATATGAGGCATGTATCTTGGGGTTGAGATTAGCTGTAGATATGGGTGTCAAGGAAGTCTTGGTCATGGTGACTTGGACCTACTGGTACACCAAATTCAAGGAAAATGGGAAACACGGGACTTAAAGCTTATACTGTACCGACAATGTTTGCATGAGCTTTGTTAGAGGTTTCAGTCACTAGAGTTCAAGAAAATTCCAAGGATTCATAATGAAGTGGCCGATGCATTGGCTACTCTGGCGTCGATGTTACACCATCCGGATAAGGCTTACGTGGACCCTTTGCAGATTCAGGTCCGTGATCAGCACGCTTATTGTAATGTGGTGGAAGAGGAACTTGATGGTGAGCCGTGGTTTCATGACATCAAGTAATATATCAGGATGGGTGTGTATCCGATACAGGCCACAGGTGATCAGAAACGAACAATTCGATGGTTGGCAAGCGGGTTTTTCCTTAGTGGAAGAGTGTTGTACAAAAGAACTCCAGGCCTCGGTTTGTTGAGATGCACTGATGCGAGACATGCCACATCTATCATGACTGAGGTACATGCCGGAGTTTGTGGACCTCATATGAGCGGGTATGTTTTAGCAAAGAAGATTCTCCGAGCAGGTTATTATTGGCTCACGATGGAGCGGGATTGCATCAGCTATGTACGCAAATGTCATCAGTGTCAGGTGCATGGAGATTTGATTCATTCTCCACCCTCGGAGTTACACACGATGTCCGCACCATGGCCTTTTATTGCATGGGGCATGGATGTTATTGGGCCAATTGAGCCAGCAGCATCAAATGCGCACAGGTTCATTTTGGTGGCTATAGATTATTTTACCAAGTGGGTAGAGGCTAAAACATTCAAGTCCGTGACCAAGAAAGCTGTAGTGGACTTTGTGCATTCGAACATTATCTGTCGGTTTGGGATACCCAAAGTGATCATTACAAATAATGGAGCTAATCTCAACAGTTATATGATGAAGGAGACATGTGAGCAGTTCAAGATTACTCATCGTCATTCTACTCCATACCGCCCTAAGGCAAATGGTGCGGTTTAGGCGGCCAATAAGAATATAAAGAAAATACTCCGAAAAATGGTGGAAGGATCTAGACAGTGGCATGAAAAGCTGCCTTTTGCATTGTTGGGATACCGCATCACTGTTCGTACTTCGGTGGGGGCGACTCCTTACTCTTTGGTGTATGGCACGGAAGCAGTGATATCCGCAGAAGTGGAAATCCCGTCTCTTCGAATCATTGCAGAGGCTGAGATCGATGATGATGAATGGGTGAAAAGACGCCTTGAGCATTGAGTTTGATTGACGAGAAGAGATTGGTATCAGTGTGTCATGGTCAGTTGTACCAGTAAAGAATGGCAAGAGTGTACAACAAGAAAGTGTGTCCGAGGAAGTTTGAAGTGGTACAGTTAGTGTTGAGACGTATTTTGCCTCATTGGGCCGAAGCAAAAGGAAAGTTTGCTCCAAATTGGCAGGGACCATTTGTCGTATCCAGAGTGTTGTCTAATGGTGCATTATATCTGACAGTTATGGAAGGAAAATGTGTAGAAATGGCCATCAATTTCGATGCGGTCAAGAGATACTATGTATAATTTCTTTATTTTGATTGTACTTGTTTGTATTTGGCATATTTTAAAGATTGAAATAACGAAGGCGTTTTGTTCTGCTATCTAAACACTTTTACCCCTTGTCATACCCTTTGAGCCTTACTTATTCTCTTTCATATCCCTCTTTTGGAATCAATGGCACCATTAAGAAATGCGAGTGCGGAAGAAAAGAAAATAAAAAGAAAGAAAAGTGAAAAGAAACGAGGAAAAGAAGGAAAAGAAGAAGAAAATTGAAAGTGAAAAGAAGAAAGAAAAGAAAGGGAAAAGAAAAGAAAATGAAGAAAAGAAAGGAAAAGAAGAACAGAAAAGAAAAAAAACACAACAACGTAGTCTCTATGATGTGAGCTACATTTGACTTGATCCCAAAAGGGTATGTAGGTAGCCTCTCTCTGGGGTTCAGTCTCATCAAAATAAAAATCCAAAAGCCCCCAAGCAAGAAACTGGGGCAGAAGTTGTGATTGTTGTGAGAAATTGGATTCCGAAAGTTGTAGTTTGTAACCCATGTTGAATTGTTTTGAGCCTTTTATACCCTTATTTCTAACCCATCCAAAAGCTTATATTACGGTCCAAATAAAGACTTTCTGATCAGTATTTGAGAAATGACAAGTCGAGCAGGTAGAGGTAATTCATGACTGGGGCAACACTCTGGTTCAAGCAAAAAAAAATATATAAAAAAAATGAGAGAGTCTTATTGGTGAAAACCGTCACAGGCACCATAAGGCGACGGGAGTTGAGAGAAAAATAAAATGAGGGAGTCTTATGGGTAAAAACCCTCCCTGGCACCTTGAGGCAAAAGTGAGTTGAGAAATGGCTAATCGAGAATGGTCTGTTGGTGGAAAACTATTTCGAGGCACCGCAGGATGAACAAGGTTAAGGTTTGGGTAATGTAATCAAGTGATGGAAATTCTGGGACAACAAAGTATGGCAAATGAAAGTTGGTTAGTTGGACAAATTGGGCCGAAAGGCATGTCATGACCATTGGTGCCAACTGGTCCGGTCAGATAAGTTTCTGTTCTTTTTTCTTTTTTAGCAGTCATCCGGTTTTGGATTCTTCTTATCCTTAACTCGTAAAATCATTGCATTTCATTTCTTTTGAGGGTTTTATCTGTCTAAAATGTTCAATGTTAGTTTTGTTCAAATAAAATGGGGAGGAATTTCAAAGCTCACTACCAGCTTCTAAAAGTTATAAAGCACAGTGTGGTGGGGCTATGTCAAGGATAACATGATGTAAGGTGGAATACAGGGAATCACCGAAAGTTTCATCGGTGGAATGATTTGGAAATGACGTGGGAAATGTAAAGGTTCAGACGAAGGGGTCAGAGGTAGGAAACAACAGCATGGGTACAGAACACTCGGGTTGTCAGATGTTAAAATGTTTGAAAGTTAGTCAGAATGTCAAGCGGTTCAGGGCCAGTTCAGGGAAATCGGAAGAAACAAAGCAATGCGGTGGAAGGAATTTTCCGCAAAATGCCATCAACTAACCACCATTTTTAAAACTGACGAAATTTTCTTTGATTAAAACAGGGGCAGGAAAAGTCATTTCGGGGAATCCTCCATGAAGGAAAAACAAGCAGTAATTAGGTTTGACCGCAAAGTGTGGTATGATTAAAATACGAGATAGTCAGGAATAACATAGGGGAATGTAAGTTGGTCTCAAAGTTTGCATGTTTAGGATAAAATTCAAAGTAGGAGTTGTTAGGACCTTTCTGGATAATAGGATGTAGTCTTAGAATCCTTGTAGATAACATGATGTAGAGAAAGTAATACCTGTAGAAGATATAACTTGGGATTGTAATTGTTACGAATTGTCAGGACCTCCCTGGATAATAGGACTTAGCTTTCAATTTGTTTTAGTAATAGTTGGTTTATGATTTAGTAACACTCACCCATATGCCTAGATACCAAACTGGGGCAGCAAATTTTCCTTGTTTTCGTATGTTTTGTTGAAGTCAGGAGCTCGCCTAGAGAGCACGGGAATACATTTCAAATCAGCAGTCAGGAGCCCGCCTGGAGAGCATGGGAATACATTCAAGTTCAGAAGTCAGGAGCCCGCCTGGAGAGCATGGGATACATTCAAGTTCAGAAGTCAGGAGCCCGCCTGGAGAACAAGGGAGTACAATTTAAGTTTTAGCTTTCGAATTCTTTGTTTTGTCCGCCTGGAGAACAAAGGAATACAGTTCAAGTTTTGAAGCCAGGAGCCCGCCTGTATAACAGAGGTATTACAAGTCAAGTTTTAGTTTTCAATTCTTATTAATATCCAGTAACATGTACCCAGTTTCCAAACTGGGGAAGAAAGTTTTCTTTGTTGTGTCTATTTTGTGAAGTCGGGAGCCCACCCGCATAGCAGAGGAATACATTCAAGTTCAAGTTCAGAAGTCGGGAGCCCACCCGTACAACAAGGGAATGCATTCGAGTTCAGCAATTTGAAGAGAAGGAACAACATCTCAGTTTGCAATTTGAAGTGTCAACGATGGATTTCACCATGAGAATACAAGACAACAAGACAATGAGGAAGTACAAGAGTAAGTTTGAAGACTTTAGATAGGACTTTTGTAATTCGTAGTTCATAGCTTAGTCTAACTTCTTTTATTGTTGACATGGTGTAATAAGGGAGGTCAACAAGTAGTAGCAGCAGTAATCGCAGTGAAATCACAGCTCCTGGTAGTCTCAGCTACCAGACACTCCTGAACTACACTAACCTGATTCCTGTTTAGCCTAGGATATGTAGGCAACCTCCGAAGCAGGGTGCGGTCAATGCTTCACACTGAATATTCAAACGGGCAAAAATCGCTCATATTTGCTCACTTATCTTTGCCCGAAAACTTTTCATGTTTCCGAGCAAAGAGGGGCAGCTGTGAGCACGTGATTTTTATCCTATATATGAATTATTCCCAAAATTCCAAACAAAATGATTTCTTTATTATTTCACAACTTTTGTGAATTTTGGTGTTATTTTTTGGTAATTGTTGAATTTTATCTGTGTATTTTTATTCATATGAATAATACAAAAAATATACATCTACATTTAGGATCTAATTTCATATTTTAGAATTAATTAGGCGTTAATTTGTTTTAGAACAAAACGTCAAGAAAATAACAAAAATAGTTCACTTTTGCATTTTAAATTCGTCATGGAATAGTTTTAAACAATTTTAGGAGTTAATTAGTTCAACTTTGAATTATATTAGGTCTTTGTTTTAATTTTTGCATCTTTATAAAATCAAAAAAAATAATACAAAAATACAAAATGCAAAAATAAAGGAAAAGAAATAAAAACAATTGAAAAAGAAAATAAATAGAAGAGGGTTGGTTTTAAGAGACCTGTATTTGGGCCAAATGGGTAAGACCAAACAAAATAACCTTTAAAATCCATACCTAAACCGACCCAGCCCAGTGCCCTAAACCCGACCTGCCTTTTTAAATGACCAAACGACGCCGTTTCGGCGTCATTCAATCCTGGCCCTTCATCCTGCTTAATCCAATGGACCGTGTTCACTCTTGACAAATTAATAAAACTGTCTGAATCTAATTCTAACCCTAGAGACATCTGCTTCTTCCTCGTACTCATCTTTGTAACGCCACCAACGCCACCGCCGGAGAAAACGTCACTGTCTCCGGTGACTCTCAAATTCACACCCCTAAACGGGCTCAATGTCCCCGTCACGAATCTGCCATTATCTCATCTCGAATCCTATTGGAACCTCTCGAATAATCAAAAAGGTTTGGTCATCTCCGTCACCCACGGCGGCGCCGCTACCCAATGGCTTCCAAAATTACACCCTTGCATCGCCTCAGTCTCCTCGTCACCAATATGTAAATAGTCTGCATCAAATCATGACCGAATCCTTCGAATTTCGAATCCAAACTCAAAAAAATCTCCAATTCGTTCCATCGGCTTCAAATTAACACATCCGAGTCTCCGTGCTTCATGCATGGTGAATTCAATGATATTGGCCCTCGAACTTTACTGAAGTTAGTCGAATATTGATTCCAAATTGGCCAGTGAGTCTTTTCTTCTTCATCCTTATTTTTTATTTTTTTGTTTGTTCTTGTTTCAATACTTGATTTTAAGTTTTTAAGCTTAGTCGTTCATCTTAATTCAATAGATTTTTTTCCTTCTTTTTATTAATACGTTTGTCCTGATTAATTGATGCCTTTGTAGGTTAGCTTTTTATTTCAGTTTATTTTTTGTTGTTTTGTGGTTTTGTTAGTGATCCTATTGTTGTAGTTAGAAGGCTTATTTTTATAATCGTTCTATGTGCATTAGATTTTCTGTCTGCTTATTAGTTAGATTGGTATAAGTTTAATGGTGTTTACTTAGTTCTGATTGTTAATCCTGTTTCATCGACAATTAGACAGTGGTAAAATAGGATTTCATTTGTCAGCTGTAGCTCAATTCATAGTTTAGAAAGTAGTTTGGTTATGACTATAATTTTCAGTTGAAACTAAGGGCAATTGGGGTAATCCAGGGGTGTGGAATTTAGCTAAAATTTCCTAGAAGCTTCTAGATGTGGGTATGCAGGTACTTTTCAGTAAAACAAGGGTATAACTTGGGTAACAAGACAATGATTAAAGGACCAAAGTTGAAATAAAAGAGGGAATGAATGGTAAACTGAAATGGGGAGGCTGCTCTCTGCTAGACCTATAAAAGGCATCACAAATACCTTCATTGGAGAGTTTTTTTTGGGAGCCCCAAAATTCCCCCCAAAAATCATTCTGCAGATCTGAGCTTCAGAATTTGAATTTCAAAAAAAAAAATTCAAACTCTGAACTCTTATAGCTCAAATCCCCTTTTAGATTTTAGATTCTGCCAAAAATCCAAAAACAAACACAAAAGTAGTAGAAAAGTCCAAAAAGAAAACTACTGTTACATTAGTTTCCTTAAGTCATTTTCAGAGTTCAGCACTTAATTCAAGTTTCTAGCTCAATTAGGATCCAAAACTGTTTGAATTCCTTTGTTTCTATTTGGTATTTGAGGTCTGAAGGTAATTTGGGTCAGGCATTGAATCTGATTAAATCGAGTTGACTATGGTGATCTGTTAAGTGTGTGGATATGCTGGGTTCATTTTCTGGTTGTTTGATATAGTTTTGGGTTAATTTGTTGATTCTGCTTGGTCTTCAATTCATTTTTGAACTGCTGAATCCTTTCTGGGCTGTTGTACTCGTTCGTTGACTGCTGCTGGGTTATAACTAGTTCCCTGGAACTATTACAACTGTTGACTTCTCCTTTTTCTACTTGATTCGTACTTCAGGTACACACAGCTTCGAACTCACGTCAGTGTAACCTTGAACTGGAGTTGAAATAAAATGTTTATCAGATTTACGTGCGTGGATTACTTTCTGTTGTTCGTAGTTAGATAGATTGTTGCACTTATTTGGTTAGTTGTAGTTTTGTGTTACATGAACAATGGATGTAGGGCCTTTATAATTAGGACTGCTTTAGTTTGGTTTGGACTGTTCGGACTATTAATGTGTATTAAATTGTTAATGTATTAGCTTAGTATGACTTTGTTTGGTGGTTAGTTAATGGTCGATATTAGTAATAACATAATTATGAAAGTTGGATTTAGATCTTAATTTGTAGTTAGTAACTCAATACTTGAACAACTACAAGTGATAAAAAACGCCAGCATTAGCGTGAATCAATTTAGATTTGTTAGATTACTAGTGGGAAATTACAATTAACTCAGATTGCTGGACACGTTTCTATTATTACGTTAGTAATTTATAAGGGTATTAAAATAATTGGTGTTGTTTTGGATTCAAAAGCAATAAATATATCCCATTTTGGAAATAATACACGACATATTAGTATGATGAAAGGCCATTTCATCTCCAGCCCTTATAAATGAAATTAATACTCATGTTTGCCAATATGTACGCTGTTAAGTAAATGGAATGGTCTGGGTGGTCCATTGATTGTGAAATAATGTGCAATTTGTTTATGGGCTCGTCATGGGCTCAAATTGTTCAGCCCTCTAGATGAAGCCTGGTTTGTTTTGAACCACTTGTGGAAAGTGTCCTGCTTTACCCATTCAGTTACTGGGCCTGATTGGTTGATATTGAATTATAAGAACTTGGTCCTTTCAATATGGTAATTAATTAGGATTTTTTTCTTTTTTTTATTTAAAGACAAATAAAATACAAAATTGTAGTCGTTTTAGGTTTGCTTTTTAAAATAAAATAAAATGAGATGAGTCTCACCCAAACAAAAATACATAAATTGCGGGGCCCTCGGTAAATGGTTGTATTAAAATACTTAGATTTCGGGACGAGCCGTTTAGCGAATTTTACGGCATTTCCCTGAAATAATAACGCGTTAGTCTCTTTAGGCACGTATATTAATTAACATTACCTTACTAAACTTGGGTGTGCATTTCATGTGACCCAAATCAAATCCCAAAATGTTGAATTAAATATGTTCAGGATTGCGGGTGCATTTCATGTGACGCGATCCAAAGACACGTTTTAAACGACGTTCAACTTTCTTTAAATATTAAATAAAAGCGGTTAAAAGTTAAAATCGGCACATAGGTCTATCATGTATTAAAATTAATCAGATAAGGAAGCTAAATACGACAGTTAAGCGACCATTCTAAAACCATGGAACCTGGGAATGCCTAACACTTTCTCCCGGGTTAATAGAATTCCTTACTCAGATTTCTGGTTCGCGGACTGTAATATAGAGTCAATCTCTTCCTCGATTCGGGATTTGAACCGGTGACTTGGGACACCATAAATTATCCCAAGTGGCGACTCTGAACTTTAATAAAAATAATCCCGTTTAGATTGTCACTTTAAGTTGAAAAAAAAAACTCCACCTATATACACCTTTCCGGGGGTGTACGTAAGAGGAGGTATGATAGCTGTGCCTATCGTGGTTCCAGGTCCTCAGGAGGCCTTGGCACATATCTTATCAGTTTGCACTGGCCTGGCTCAGGTAGTTTCAGCCACTACAGTAGAAGCTACTTCACAGGCCGGGGGAGGCAATCAGACCCCCGCTGCTCGCACACCTGAGCAGGTAGTGCAGGGACTACAGACGTCGGGGGTACCTCAAGCTTAACCGGTTGTTCCAGTTCAGGAGTTCGTAGTACCAGCTATGCCGGACGATGAGCAACGTCGTCTTGAGAGGTTTGGTAGGCTTCAGCCTCCGTCATTTAGTGGTGCTGAGGGCGAGGATGCCCAGGGTTTTCTTGACAAGTGCCAGCAGATGCTCCGTACGGCATGGATTCTTGAGTCTAGTGGTGTGGCATTTACCACCTTTCAGTTCTCGGGGCCTTCCTTTACTTGGTGGAAAAATTTGTGAGGCGTAGGCCGGTTGGTGCAGCACCCCTTTCTTGGCAGCAGTTATCCGCTCTCTTCTTAGAGAAGTATGTATCGTAGTCCCGCAGAGAGGAGCTGCGTAGGCAGTTTGAGTGGTTGACGCAGGAGGGTATGACCGTGAACCAGTATGAGATGAGGTTTCCTAAGTTGGCTCGTCATGCCATTTGGATGATTCCGAACGATCGTGAGAGGATCAGGAGATTTGTAGATGACCTTAACTACCATCTCTGTATTCTGATGACTAGAGAGAGAGTATTAGGTGCTATGTTCGAGGAGGTGGTTGATATCGCTCTTGAGATTGAGACTGTTCGTCGTCGGGAGCGAGAGGAGAGGGAGGCCAAGAGGCCTCCAGGATCGGGTAGTTACAGTGGTGCTCCTTCGAGAGGCCAGTTCCAGCATGGTAGAGGTCATTCTTTCAGGCCTACTCATTCGACCCGTCCAGAATATCATGGGGCATATTCCGGTCGTGGTCATCATGGGTCTTAGCAGGGCCAGCCTACACTCAGTGCCCTTCCAGCTCAGAGCTCGTCTCATGCCCTATCAGCTCAGGGTTCTTCTATACCGAGTGCATCAGCTAGTCACTCTGGTGCTAGGGGTTCCCTTCAGTCCCCATCTCCAACACCGGGTAGTTGTTATGAGTGCGGAGAGTTTGGACATATGAGGAGGCAGTGCCCTTGACTTCGTGATGGTCAGCCTCAACAAAAAGGCCAGCCCTTGACTTCTGCTCCAGTCACTTCACCACCCACCCACCCAGCTAGGGGTGAAGGTCAGGCAGCCAGGGGTCGCCTCAGAGGGGGAGGTCGATCCGGTGGTGGCCAGGCTCGTTTCTATGCTATTCCAGGTAGGACAGATGCTATTGCTTCAGACGCTGTCATTACAGGTATTGTTTCAGTCTACCACAGAGATGCCTCTGTATTATTTGATCCCAGTTCCACCTTTTCTTATGTGTCATCATACTGTGCTCATTATTTGGGTACACCCTATGAGTTTCTTGCTTTACCTGTTCATGTAGCTACCCCGGTAGGCGATACTGTTATTGTAGATCGTGTGTACCGGTCATGTGTGGTGACTATTGGGCGTCTGGAGACCCGAGTAGATCTATTGTTATTGAGCATGGTGGATTTTGATGTCATTTTGGGCATGGATTGGCTATCCCCGTGTTGTGCTATTCTAGACTGTCATGCTAAGACAGTCACTTTGACTATGGTGGGTGTACTGCGGATCGAGTGGTGTGGCGTGACTGATTATGTTCCTAGTAGAGTGATCTATTTCTTGAAGGCCCAGCGTATGGTTGGAAAGGGTTGTTTGTCATATCTAGCGTTCGTGAGAGATGTTGGAGCTGAAACTCTTAGCATTGATTCTGTTCCAGTTGTAAGGGATTTTCCCGATATTTTTCCTTCAGACCTTCCGGGCATGCCACCGGACATGGATATTGATTTTGTTATTGACCTGGTGTCGGGCACTCAGCCCATTTTTATTCTGTTGTATCGGATGGCACCAGCAGAATTGAAAGAATTGATGGAGCAGCTTCAGGAACTCCTAGATAAGGGGTTTATTCAGCCTAGTGTGTCACCGTGGGGTGCACTAGTTCTGTTTTTGAAGAAGAAGGATGGCACAATGAGAATGTGCATTGATTACAAGCAATTGAACAAGGTAACAATTAAGAACAAGTATCCTTTGCCTTGTATTGATGATTTATTTGACCAGCTTCAGGGAGTGAGGGTGTTCTCTAAGATTGATCTCCGTTCGGGCTATTATCAGTTGAAGATCAGGGATTCAGATATTCTTAAGACTGCTTTCAGGACCAGATATGGTCATTATGAGTTCCTTGTGATGTCTTTTGGGCTAACCAATCCCCCAACAACGTTCATGCATTTGATGAACAGCGTGTTCCGGCCTTATCTCGATTCGTTCGTCAAAGTCTTCATTGATGATATTCTGGTGTATTCGCATAGTTAGGAGGAGCAGGCGGAGCATTAGAGAGTTGTGTTGCAGAGATTGAGAGAGGAGAAGCTTTATGCAAAATTCTCCAAGTGTGAGTTTTGGCTCAATTCAGTGGTTTTCTTAGGGCACGTGGTGTCTAGCAAGGGTATTCAGGTTGATCCAAAGAAGATAAAGGCGGTTCATTGTTGGCCTAGACTGTCCTCAGCCACAGAGATTCATAGCTTTCTCGGTTTGGTAGGCTATTATCGCCGGTTTGTTCAGGGATTTTCATCTATTACAGCGCCCTTGACCAAGTTGACTCAGAAGGGTATTCCATTTGTATGGTCAGACGAGTGTGAGGAGAGCTTTCAGAAGCTCAAGACAGCCTTGACCACAGCTCCAGTGTTGGTTTTGCCATCAGCTTCAGGTTAATATACTATGTATTGTGATGCTTCGAGAGTTGGGATTGGTTGTGTGTTGATGCAGGAGGGTAGAGTTATTGCTTATGTTTCTCGTCAGTTGAAGCCCCATGAGAAGAACTACCCCGTTCATGATTTGGAGTTGGCTGTCATAGTTCATGCATTGAAGATTTGGATGCATTACTTGTATGGTGTATCTTATGAGGTGTTCACTGATCATGCATTCTTCAGCATTTGTTCAAGCAAAAAGATCTTAATTTGAGGCAGTGGAGATGGTTAGAGTTGCTTAAGGATTATGATATCACTATTCTGTACCATCCGGGAAAGGACAATGTGGTGGCCGATGCATTGAGCCGAAAGGCAGTGAGTATGGAGAGTTTGGCATATATTCCAGTTGGGGAGAGACCCCTTGCAGTTGATGTTCAAACCTTGGCCAATCGGTTTGTGAGACTAGATATTTCGGAGCCTAGTCGGGTGTTGGCTTGTGTGGTTTCTCGGTCTTCCTTATATGATCGCATCAGAGAGCGCCAATATGATGATCCACATTTGCTTGTACTTAAGGACAGAGTTCAGCATGATGATGCCAGATATGTGACCATCGGTGATGATGGTGTGTTGAGGATGCAGAGCCGGATTTGTGTGCCCAATGTGGATGGGCTTAGAGAGTTGATTTTTTAGGAGGCCCATAGCTCGCGGTATTCCATGCATCTGGGTGCCGCGAAGATGTATCAGGATTTGAGGCAGCACTATTGGTGGAGAAGAATGAAGAAAGATGTTGTGGGATTTGTAGCTCGGTGTCTCAATTGTTAGCAGTGAAATATGAGCATCAGAGACCGTGTGGCTTGCTTCAGCAGATGGTTGTTCCCAAGTGGAAGTGGGAGAAGATTACTATGGACTTTGTTGTTGGACTTCCACAGACTTTGAAGAGGTTTGATGCTATTTGGGTGATTGTGGATCGGCTGACCAAGTCTGCGCACTTCATTCCTGTGTGTACTACCTATTATTCAGAGCCGTTGGCACGGATTTATATCCAGGAAATTGTTCGGCTGCATGGTATTCCGGTTTCCATCATCTCATATAGAGGTACACAGTTTACTTCACAGTTTTGGAGAGCCGTGTAGAGGGAGTTGGGTACTCAGGTGGAGTTGAGCACAACATTTCATCCTCAGACGGACGGACAGTCCGAGCGTACTATTCAGATATTGGAGGACATGTTGCACGCTTATGTTATTGATTTTGGAGGTCCATGGGATGAGTTTTTGCCACTTGCAGAGTTTGCTTACAACAACAGCTACCAGTCGAGTATCCAGATGGCTCCGTATGAGGCTTTGTATGGGAGGCGGTGTAGATCTCCCATTGGTTGGTTCGAGCCCGGCGAGGCTAGCTATTGGGGACAGATTTGGTTCAGGACACCTTAGAGAAGGTGAAGGTGATTCAGGAGAGGCTTCGTACAGCACAGTCGCGTCGGAAGAGCTATGCAGACCGGAAGGTTCGAGATGTATCCTACATGATTGGTGAGAAGGTCTTGCTGAAGGTTTCGCCCATGAAGGGTGTTATGAGATTTGGGAAGAAAGGAAAGTTGAGTCCACGATTTATTGGGCCGTTCTAGGTGCTTCGGAGGATTGGGGTGGTGGCTTATGAGCTTTATTTGAGACCTAGCTTGTCTAGCGTGCATCTGGTATTTTATGTTTCTATGCTCCGGAAGTATATTAGGGATCCATGTCATGTTTTGGACTTCAGCACAGTTCAGTTGGATGATAATTTGACCTATGATATGGAGCCAGTGGCTATTTTGGGTCGTCAGGTTTGGAAGTTGAGGTCAAAGGATGTAGCTTCAGTGAAAGTTCAGTGGAGATATCGGCCCGTGGAGGAGGCTACTTGGGAAACTGAGCGGGATATGCGGAGCAGATATCCTCACCTATTCGAGGCTTCAGGTATGTTTCTTGACTAGTTCAAGGACGAACGTTTGTTTAAGTTGGGGAGGATGTGACGACCCGGCCAGTCGTCTCATGAGTTACCGCTCCATTTTCCCCCATTTCAGCTTCTTTATGCTTCGTTATCCGTGTTTTATGTGATCGGGTTGATTAGTTTGAGTTCGGAGAGGATTTTGGTAAGAAATGAGACACTTAGTCTCTTTTAAGAAGGCTTAAGTTGGAAAGGTCAACCGGATGTTGACTTATGTATTAGAGGGCTCAGATGTGAGTTTCGATGGTTCGGTTAGCTTCGGGAGGTGATTTGTGACTTAAGAGCGCGATCAAAATGGGTTTTGGAGTTGTAGAGAAGATTTAGGCTTGAATTGGTGAAATTGATATTTTGGCAAATTTCGGTTGATAGGCGAGATTTTGATATAGGGACCGGAATGGAATTTCGAGAGTTGTAGTAGCTTCGTTGTGTCATTTGGGATGTGTGTGCAAAATTTTAGGTCATTCGGACAAGATTTGATAGACCTTTTGATCGAAAGCATAATTTAAGAGTTCTTGGAGTTCTTAGGCTTGAATCCTATGTTAAATTGGTGATTTGATGTTGTTGGAAGCGTTCCGAAATGTTGAACAAGTTTGAACGATGTCATGGGATGTGTTGATATAATTAGTTTGATGTTTCGGGGGTCCCGGATAGGTTCCGGGATGTTTTAGGCCGAAAATCATAGTTGCACCAGGTCCACGAGGGTTGTAGGCCCCAGAACTCACCCACGCGGTCCGCACAAAAATAAGTGCGCCCGCGGTGAGTGCAATGTGGACCGCACAAAAGCGAGCGCGGCCGCGGTAGGCGTCGTGTGGACCGCACAAAAGTGGGCGCGGCCGCGGTGAAGAAACGTTCCGCTGGTCCTACTTCGGAAGCTCATATCTTTTGATCTACAAGGAACTTTGAGGTGATTTTAAAACGAAAGTTGTAGCCCTTCGTGTCTAGTTTCAAGAAAGGTAAAGATATCACAATTTGGACATCTGTATAAATGTTATGGCCAAAATACTAAAGCCTCTCATTGTAGAGGAAGGCCTGTGCGGCCGCAGTTGTTTTTGCGCGGACCGCACTGGCTAGCGCGGACTGCGGTCGATTTGATGCGGCCCGCGGTGGCTGAAATCTGAGGGGGTACCTACAAATATGAGGTTTTGGGTTTTATTTAATATTTTGACCCAGAGAGCTCGGATTTTGGCGATTTTTCGAAGGTTTTTCAAAAACTTCATCGGGGTAAGTGATTTTAACTCAGATTAGGCTAGAGTACATGAATCTATCACTGAATACATCATTTAATTCGTGATTTGGGATAGAATTTGGGAGGAAAATTGTGAAATCTTTCAAAAATGTAAAATGATGATTTGAGGGATCAAATGGTATCGGAATTGGATAATTTTGGTATGGTTAGACTCATGAGAGTATAAGGATTCTAGTTTTGTGAATTTGGTCAAATTTCGAGACGTGGGACCGGGGCTCAGGTTTTGGTAATTTCGGAAATAGTGCCCTTTGTTGATTGTTTTTGCTTGGACTTTGTTCCCTTAGCATATTGTGACGTATTCGTTCTGATTTGGATAGATTCAATGCACGTGGAGGCCGATTTGAGGGGTAAATGCATCGCGAGCTAGAGATTTTGCCTGTTCGAGGTAAGTAATGAATGTAAATGATGTCTTGAGGGTTTGAAACCCCGGATTTGCACATCGTAGTGCTATATTGAGGTAAGACATGCGCTTGATGATGAGAGCGGGTCGTTTACTATTGGGGATTGTGACTTGGTCCATCCCGAGTGATGCTTCTATTGCGTATTTGATTAAAGCTTATTTGTTATCATCATTATTTGGACTGATTGTCATATTTGGGCTTCTTGCTGATTCTTTGAACCCTCCGGGGAGTTTATTTACTATTTCCTCATTATTTGACTTACTACTTGAACTCAGTCGTACCGTTTTCTACTATCTTACAACTCAGCCACTTTTACTCGATTTTTGAAACTAAAAGATATATTAAATGATGTTTTGGGATGAGAACTACTATTTTACTATTTCCCGAGGGGCTTATATGATTTCTGGACTGAGTACGGCCAAGGGCCAGATGTGAGGATACTATGGGATTGGGCTGCGCACCGCAACAGTGTTATACTGATATTGACATGAGACCGAGGGCCTAGATTTGATGCCACGAGATGGCTTGATATTGCGCTTGGGCCGCAAGGGGCCCCTCCCGAGTCTGCACACCCTCAGTGAGCGTCGTCGATAATAAATAAATGGAGCGGGCTGCACGCTGCAGCGGGTACTATAAGGTACCATTCTATGTGTTTATTTCTCTTTATATGTCTGTTACTTAACTGCTTATTTGTTCTAGTATTTCTACATTTCGCTTCCATTGGTTTATTACTCTCATATTACTTGTTTTTAAACTTCCGCAGTATATATTACTCTGTGTTTTTCGTGATTTCTTATTCTCAGTCATTATTTATGCTTATTACTCACTGGGACGGAGTACTCACATTACTCCCTGCACCTTGCATGCAGATCCAGGTGCATCTGAGGCTGAGTGAGGATTATTTCAGTTGAGCAGCGCATATCCAGGAGCATCGAGGTAGCTGCATGGCATCCGCAGCCCTGATCTCTCCCTTCTATCCTTGTTATTAATTAGCATTCCCTAGATGGACATGTATTAGGTTGTTAAACTTGTACTAGAGGCTCGAGACTTGTGACACCAGATCTGTATGGGCTATGTAGTGGTATTATCATCTGAATTTCTGTATATTTAACTCGTTGTCATAAACTCTTATTGGAGTAATTTAGCAATTTAACTGTGTTAGCTGATAATGATTTGTATAAGAAAACAGAAAGGGTTGTTAGTTGGTCAGGCTTGCCTAGTAGTGTGTTGGGCGCCATCATGACCGGGGTTGGGGTCGTGACAGTGTGCCTTACCTCAATATAGCACAACAATGTACAATCCGGGGTTTCAAACCCTCAGAACATCATTTACAATCATTACTCACTTTGATCCGGTCCGAACTCTAGCCCGCAATGCCTCGCCCGCGCAAATCGACCTCCGGATGCTCCAAATCTAGCCACAATCAGTACATAATTATTAAAATATGCTAAGGGAGCAAAGCCTACTCGAAAATATCCAATTTAAGATCAAAATCTCGAAATTGCTCAAACCCGACCCCTGGGCCCACGCTTCGGAATCCGACGAAACTCACAAAATCCGACAACCCATTCAACCACGAGTCCAACCATACTAAAATTACTAAATTCCAATAACAATTCGGCCTCTGAATCTTCAAATCTTATTTTCAAATCCCTATGTCCAAATCCCCAATTTACACCTCAAAAACGTGTAATCTAGTTGGATTATTCGATGATAATTCAATATTATGGAGTAGAAATGATTACAAGTGACTTACCTCAATATTTCTTGCTCAAAAATCGCCCCAAGCCATGTTCTTTCACGAAAAAAACGTTAAAATGAGCTAAAAAACGTAACAACTTTAATCAATCCGATTCTGGTCGCTAAAGGCTTAATTCTCGTCGCTAAAAGGTCCAAATCTGGTCGCTAAATGGTGCACACCAGATCTGATGCACCAACAGTCTTTAATTTCACTAAAAAGGCTCTAACTCCATCATACGAACTTGGAATTCAATGATTCTTGTTCCTATGAGTCACAAATAATGATACGAACATAGTCCTTCAATCGAAACTCAATTCAAAGCTCATTTTCTCAGTGCGATATCCATTTCGCTCGTTAAACAATTAACTCATGATTCACATCAAAAACCCAATCGCGACTTGATGAAATTAGACCAAACTTTCCAGATCACTCCTATAATTTATTATCAAAATTCCGGAAGTCTCAAATTCGATCTCTAGAACCAAAAATGGACCTTTGGATCATTACATGCTTATGCTCAAAACGTCAAAATCTTCCAAAAACTCTTCCAAAACATATCCGAGCCTCATGAGACCCCGACCAAACATGCCAACACACCCAATAACATAATTCAAACTTGTTCCAATCTTCAGAACACTCAAAACAACATCAAATCACCCTCGGATTCAAGCCTAAGAATTTCAAAACTTCCGAATTCCGAATTCGATCAAAAAGTCTATCAAACCTCGTCCGAATGACCTAAAATTTTGCGCACACATCACAAATGACAGAACGGACCTACTCCCATTTCTGGAATTCCATTCCGACCCCTATATCAAAATCTCACCTATCAACCGGAAAATGCCAAAATCTTAATTTCGCCAATTCAAGCCTAAACCTTTCACGGACTTCCAAAATGCATTACGATCACGCTCCTAAGTCCCAAATCACCTAACAGAGCTAACCAAACCATAAAAATTCCAAACCGAGATCAAATACAAACAAGTCAAATCTTGGTCAAACCTTTCAAATTTTAAGCTTTCAACTGAGATTGTTCTTCTAAATTCATTCTGATGAACCTGAAACCCAATACCAACGATTTACATAAGTCATAATACACCACATGGGGCAAGTCATGCCCGAGAAATGGAGAGCGAAGTGCAAAAGCTCAAAACGACAGGTCAAGTCATTACATCCTCCCCCATTTAAACACACGTTCATCCTCGAACGTGCCTAGAGTTGTTCCAGAAACCAACCAATTGCTGAATAACTTTACCATGCATATACTCGGGAGTGATCCCACGTCACCCTATCTCAAATAGGTCCGATAACACAATGCAACTAAAATTTCACAATCCAACCTAGACCATAAACCTTAGAACCCCATTTCCACTTCTGAAATCATCCACAAGATTAGAATCTCACATCTATATTCAGAATAAGCCTGAACCAGCTGTAATAACCCATACTTGCAACCTCAAGTGCAATTACATGATAAACCACGTAACTCAAACGCTCGTAGCGATAACTTTTATTCACAACAACTGCCCACAACAATCGAATACCGGTAGAAAACCTATTATCAACTGAAGTCTCATTCCAACACTTTCATATACTTCCAACGATAAATGAAACACGCAATAAACCATAACCATTTCTTAGATCAACCATTCATGAAGCCACTTCTCCTTTCGCAAATACCATAGCAAATTTCCGAGCCGAACCTCGATATTATCCTTCCAACATGCTGAAATCGAATCCGTTCGTATTCATTAA
Organism: Nicotiana sylvestris; assembly: GCF_000393655.2. Lineage (NCBI taxonomy): Eukaryota > Viridiplantae > Streptophyta > Magnoliopsida > Solanales > Solanaceae > Nicotiana > Nicotiana sylvestris. The sequence continues at coordinate 153,804,450 of NC_091059.1, forward strand.
TGATCCTAATGATCTCCTCTAATCCAAAACACCACTCTGGTGACATGACACATCAATATATGCCTTACCCATAAGTTGCATAATACACGCACCAATAAGCAACGGTCCGAACATACTTAAATCATAAAAATGACTCAGATGAAAGAGTTGTACCTCAAGCTCACCAGTACCACCACAACACAAGGCTGAGAACCTGTCTCACATCATAGGAACAGAACACACGAATCTAACCTGCAAGGTCATACCACCAAATAAATTCGCTGCAATGCGCGACCTTATCCAAACACTGCTCCACATGGAACACCTCAAGTCACTCTGCTCGAATTCTGCTGACAGACCCCAATAACACCGCATCACATGTGTCGATTGTCACACCTCTTTTTTAACACCCGGGGGCAGGTATAAAGGAGTTTTTCCAATTTAAGTGACAATCAAAACAGGATTATTTATTTAAGACTCAGAGTCACCACTTGAGATAATTATGGTGTCCGAAATCACCGGTTTAAAATCTCGAATCGAGGAAGTTAACTCTTATTTATGGTCTGCGAACACAAAAATCAAGGGTAAGGAATTCTATTAACCCGGTAAAAGGTGTTAGGCATTCCCGAGTTCCGTAGTTTTAGCACGGCCGCTTTGATCATACTTGTCTTATTAAAATTATTTAATTATTGATTTGAGAACCTATGTGCATTTACCTTTTATCGCTTTTAATTAAGAAAGTTATCTTGAAACGGGTCACGCGTACGTGTACATGTTTGTTTGGCGCGTAAAAAATCATGTCACGCTAATATGTCCACAATTAATAACACTTTATTGAGAAAAGTTTGGCCAAAGTTGCGCGAATGCATACTCTGGTTTTGTTTTTAAGATCATAATCATGTCATGCGAACGTGTCCATGACCACAATAATATATTAGACGTGCTTAAAGCAAACTACGATCATTGGTTATTTGTTATATCTAAATCATGAAATTAATACGAGGGCCATGCAATTGTCATTTTTGTTCGGCGCGGCACACTTCGAATTATTCTAGCTAAATGGTTTAAACTAACCCATGAGGGCCATATATTACTTGTGTTATAATATATGGCTCGCTCCAATTTTTATCGATAAGTGCCTAACTAATTAAAATGCCAAGTGTAATCAAAGGTTTCTCTAAAAGGCTTACAAGATAGGGTCGGTTACTTAAACAAAATGGCTTAATCCAACTCCACGTGAGCTGAAGGCTTGATAAACAAAGGGCCACACAATTGGGCCCAAGCGTGAGCTCACGTATTTGGGGAAGCTAGGCATCAGTGGAAAGAGGGGGAGGGCCAAATCGAGTCCCTGAGCTTGCAACAATCAGATTATTTAGAACAAACAGAATGGGTCCAATTCCTAAGCTTTATGAGCCAATTCGAAGCCCGCTGCCTTTTCTCAACCAACGATCCATTTGGTTCAAACGATGTTTGACTATATGACTTAATTTTCAATTACCCCAAAAGAAACAACGGTGAATCCAACCAAAAATAACCTCAAGTTAATCTAAAACAAATGATGGGTTCTGCCTGACACGAAACCAAACTGATAATGTAAACATGAATTGACAAACTAAGCAAGCAAGAAAGCAAACTTGATTTAATCTATGACTTCTATCACAAGGATCTCTATACTTTTGATTCGCGCTTATAATTAGACCTTGGCATGTTTAACCAAGACAAACTTCATTTTAAGCAAATGCACATGCTCAGTTATACTAAGTACCCGCATGTTTGCACCAATTCAAGTTCAGAATCAAAATGATAAGCTGAGAGTAAAAAAAACAACAAATGCCGTTAGCCCTAACAGTCTTCTAGTCTAATAAAAACTTGCATTAAACCAGCAAATTCAACCACTAGTTGAACGCACCAACACTAAAACTTAAGAAGCAAAAATAGAAAAAAAAACCCAGAGGAAGATCACTACTAGTTGAACGCACAATCAATCTGAAGTTAAGAGATGTTATTTCAGGCATATTGTTCATTGACAACTTCAACACACATGAGTCCATTTCAAGATCCACAATACAGTAGGATTGACAGCCTTACACAATATCATTTAAATGTTTAAAACAGTCCCTAAAGCAATTATTCTCAAACAAACTAAAATCTGATACTTAAAACAAAACAGGTGACACGAATGACTACCCTTAAGAAAGCTAAAATAAAAGGGACATTAAACCAAAACAAGATAAGGTCACATAGCCGATAGGTAACAGAGTGTTAGCATTGATCAACTTCCCCAAATTGAATTCGTAAACAACATCACAGTTTAGCCAAAACTTCATTTCTCATTCATGGTGTGAATGGAATACCTGGATACAACAGTCAAAACAAAAGGAAGAGAGATGATTAAGGGTCAGAACTTCATCTCACTACAGCAGTGTAACAAGGTAAACCAATTTTAAATCGAAATGATGCACAACAAACCAAAACTAGTTTCAATCAAGTTGTAATCCAGCAAACTTCAAACCAAACTTTCACAACCCAGATTCAACCCATTTCAAACCCAAAAGAATCAGGAAATTTCTTTAGAAATTGAAAAACCTCAACATTCAAAGCAGAAATTCAATGGAACAACATTTTCATCCAAATTTCTAGTCATTTATGATTTTTCTCATTTTTTGTGTTTCTCCCCCCTTTTGAAAGGCAAGAATGTGTGCCTTTATAGGCAAGGGAAGTAGGGAAGCCTAGGAAGGTTTAGTTTTACAATTAGACCCTTTTCCAATTTTTGTTTTTGCCTAGATAGCCTCAGGTAATTAACAGATTTTCACAAACAGTCCAAAAACCAGCTTCTCAGAAGCTTCTTAGGCAGTTACCAACAGATTCCCTACCCCTATTTCCTCAAATTACCCTCAAATTCCCTTCTTTTTACTTTAGTCTCAACTATCTAACCTTCAACTCATGGGTCCATTTAAATAGAGCCCCATCCAGACTATGGGCCTGAATACTATAGCCCAGTTCCATCAGCTTCAGGCTATTAACCATCGAGCATTGAGGCAAGATGACCAAGGCTGTATGGGCCAAAAAAAGAAAAGAAAAAGAAACAAGGGAGGCCGAGAACTGAGTCCAAATAACTTAAACAATTTCAACAAAACAAAAACAAACTCAATTAACCTATCAACAATTATGAACCAAGCAAATGAGCTAAACAAAACAAACAAACAAACGACTTAACAGTATCGGCCCCAATTATTCCTAATGACCTACTCCAAACGAGTTCTGGAAAGAAAGAAAAACGAAACAGAAGAAAAATACATACTGAATAATCGGAGGCAGGCATCTTTCGAACAGACTTGCTGGTTTTGGGTTTTGCATGAGGCTGATGAAATTCAAAATAAATCAAAATCCATGCTAATCACTCATACTCTCAGAGAATAATTGATTAGCATAGGTCTTGACCTATTAACAGTCCAGGATGTGACTCTCCGGCACCAGACTTGGTTTTGGGCTGCAAAAACTTGGATTCAGATTCAAGATTCGAACGAACTTAGATTGGTTCAGAGGGAAATAATTAGAGATTTGGGGAAGATGAGAGTGTGAGGCTTTTGGAGTGTTGATTTGGGGCCGGTTAGAGATAACGCCGCCGGCAAAAATGGCGTTATTTGAAGAGCGAGGTTAGGGTTCATCGGGAGAAAGATGAGGGAGATGAACAAAGGGGGGCTGTTTGGATTGAACTTGTCTCTGAGGATGCCTGGACAGTCTTAAATGAAGATGGAGAAGTGCTCTGGGCCGTTGGATGAAACGAGATGAACGGCCATGATTTGTTGAAGCTTATTAAACTCAAAACGACGCAGTTTCACTTATGTACTACGTCGTTTCCCTGGTCTTGGGGAATGGAGGCTTTGGATCGGGTATGGGCATGGTCTGGACGGGTTTTAATGGGATTGTATGGGCTTATGACAATGATTTTGGCCCAATTTCACAAGACAAGTCAATTTTCCAACTCCTTCTTCTATTCTTTTTTTTTTTCTATTTCAAATTAACTCTTTTAATTTCTTTTAAATTAAAACTAAGAATAAACCTAAATTAATTCCTACTCAAATATCTTAGCAAATTAATTATCACAATTAGTAAATTAAAGAAAAACTACTTAAGATCCAAATTAGAATTAAAACATGAAAAATGACTATTTTTGTAATTTTTCTTTTTATAAAATTACTAATTTACTACTTAATTAAAAAGTGCAAAGTTAAATCCTAAATGAAAATGCAACATATTTTTATATTTTCATTAATTAAATAGAATAAACATGCACAGATAAATGCAAACAATTGACAGAAAATGCCACAAAATTCACAAAATTGCAAACAATGGAAAAAAATATTATTATGTTTTGAATTTGTAGGAGTAATTCATATAGGGGAAAAATCACGTACTCACAGCTGCCCTTCTTTGCTCGAAAACACGCAGAGTTTTTCGGGCAAAGCTAAAGTGAGCGTATACGAACGATTTTTGCCTGCTCGAATACTCCGTGGGAAGCATTTTTGAAAGATTTGACCGCACTCTGCTTTCGAGGTTGCCTACATATCCTTAACTATAAAGGAATCAGGTTAGTGTAGTTCGGAAATGCTTGGTAACTGGGACTACCATGCAGCTGTGATTTTGCTGTTGTTGTTGCTGCTGCTACTGCTGACTGAACCCCTTATTACATCATGATAAAACAAAAGAAGCTAGACTAGACTATGATCTATGCGTTACAAAATCCTATCTATATCTTCAAATTTGCTCTTGTGGTTTTTGTTGCCTTGTTAACTTGTATTCTCCTGGTGGAATCCCCTTGTTGCCGCCTTGAATTGTAATCTGAGATGTTTTCCCTTTCTCCAAGTGGACGTCTGCTTGCTGAAACTTGAATGTATTCCCTTGTTCTCCAGGTGGGCTCCTGATTGATGAAGCTTGAATGTATTCCCTGGTTCTTCAGGTGGGCTCCTGATTGCTGAACTTGAAATGTATTCCCTTATTCTCTAGGTGGGCGCCTGATTGCTGAAACTTGAATGTATTCCCTTGTTCTCCAGGTGGGCTCATGATTGCTAAGGCTTGAATGTATTCTCTTGTTCTCTAGGTGGGCTCCTGATTGCTGAACTTACATTCCCTTGTTCTCCAGGTGGGCTCCTGATTGTTGAACTTGAAATGTATTCCCTTGTTCTCCAGGTGGGCGCCTGATTGCTGAAACTTGAAATGTATTCCCTTGTTCTCTAGGTGGGCGCCTGATTTTAACAAAATAGACAAAAACAAAGAAAACTCCTGCCCCAGTTTGGCAGCTGGGCACATATGTGAGTGTTAAACTGAATCATATTACCAAATATTACTAAGAATTTGAAAGCTAGGTCCCGTTATCCAGGAGGGTCCCGACAGCTCCTAGTTAAACGACAGTTTTAAATCTAAATTATATCTTCTAAAGGTATTACTTCCGCTACATCTTGTTTATCTAAGAAAGTATTAAAGCTACATCCCATTATCTAGGAGGGTCCTGGGTATCAAAAATTAAGTTTTATCTTAAGAGTGACTGTTTTACGGCTAAATTATATTACCATACAACAGAACTTACTCTACATCTTGTTATCTGATGGAAATCCTAAAGCTAGGTCCCATTATTCATGAGGGACCTGAAAACTCCTAATTGAATCCTATTTTAAACATGCAAACTTTGAAACCATCTTATATTCCTTGGGGTACATTTATGCTAGATTTTACTACTCATGATTGTTTTGAACTTTAAACTAGGTCCCATTTTTCAGGAGGGTCCTGAGAACTTCGAATTAAATCCCATTATTCAGGCGGGACCTGAGAGTTTACAGTCAAACCTGTTTGGTGCTCGCCTTTCTTTACGTAGGGTTTCCTCGAAACAAACGAAACTTTCTGCCCTTGTTTCAATCAAAGAAAAATCATGTCAGTTTAAAATGTGGTGGTTAGCTGATGGCATTCTTGCTGAAAGTGGCCTCCCTGTTGTCGTGCTTCGTTTTGACTGACTTCCCCTGGACTGGCCAAGAACCGCTTGGCTTTATGACTGATTTTCAACCCACGTGACCTCGGATGACCTGAGTGTTCTATACCCGAACCGTTGTTTCACCTCTGACCCCTTTTACTGAACTTCTGCATATCCCATGAAATTACTGAATCATTTCGCCGATGGAACTTTCACTGGCACTTTATATCCCATTTCATATCATACTACCTCTAACAATGCCTTGGCTGCCTTGCGCCTTGTGCAACTTTGGAAGTTGGTAGTAGGCTTTGAAATTCCTTCTTATTTGCTTAAATAAAACTGACATTGGGAACGTCTTAGAGAAATAAACCCAAAATAATGAAATACAATGACTTTCAGAGTTAAGGATAAGCAAAATCCAAAATAGGAAGACTGTTTGAAGGGAAAAAAGAAAAGAGACTTATTTGAGTTTAAAATCTGGCACCAATGATCATGACATGCATTTCGGATTAATCGACCCAATCTGTCCAACCAATCAACTTTCAATTGCCATATTTTGTTGCCCCGGAATTTCCATAACCTGACTTCTTCACCAAAACCTTGACCTTGTTCGGCCTGCGGTGCCCTGAAGGGTTTTCACCAACAAGCCTCTCTCATTTGTTCATCTCTCAACTCACTTTCGCCTCAAGGTGCCCGTGAGGGTTTTCACCAATACGACTCTCTCATTTTATTATTTCTCTCAGCTCCCATCTCCTTACGGTGCCCGTGAGGGTTTTCACCAATAAGACTCTCTAATTTTTATTATTTTTTCCTGCCTGGACCAGAGTGCTGCCCCTGATACGAATCACCTCTACTTGCTCGACTTGGCCTCTCTCAAAGACTGATCGGAAGGTCTTTCTTTAGACCGTAATGTTGGTTTTTGGATAGGGTTAGAAAGAAAAGGTATCAAAGGCTCAAAATAATTCAAGTGGGTTCAAAATTACAACTTTTGGAATCAGATTTTTTGCAACAACCACAACTTTTGCCCCAGTTTCTTTGCTTGGGGACTTTTGAGATTTTTATTTTGATGGGACCGAACCGTGAGGCTGCCTACGTATCCTTAAAAGGAATCAGGTCGAACATAGTTCATGTCATAGAAATTGCTTCATTGTTGCGATTTTTCTTTTCTTTTCTTTTCTCTTCCTTTTTTTCTTTTTGTAGTTTTATTTTCTTTTTCTTTTTTCCTTTTTCTTTTTCATTCTTCTCCTTCTCTTTTCATTTCTTTCTTTTACTTATCGTTTGTTCTCGCGTTTCTGAATTTTGCCACTGATTCCAAAAGAGGGGTATGAAAGGAAATAAACAAGGCTCAAAAGGGGTAACAAAGGATAAAGTGTTTAGATAGCAGAACAAAATGCCTTCGTCATTCCAATCTCCAAAATATGCCAAGTACAAATAAACCCAATTTAACCAAAGAAATCATACATAGTATCTTTTGACTGCATCAGAATTGATGGCCATTTCTACACATTTGTCTTCTATATCTGTTAAATACAAAGCACCATTGGACAACACCGTTGTCAGATGAACGGCCCCTGCCAATTTGGGGCGAACTTGCCTTTCGCTTCTGCCTGATGTGGAAGGATACGTCTCAATACTAGCTGACCCACTTCAAACTTCCGTGGATGCACTTTCTTATTATGAGCTCTTGTCATTCTCTGTTGATACAACTGGCCATGACACACTGCTGCTAACCTTTTCTCATCGATCAAACTCAATTGCTCCAGGCGGGTTTTGACCCACTTGTCATCATCAATTTCGGCCTCAGTGACAATCCGAAGGGATAGGATTTCAACTTCCGCGGGTATCACTGCTTCAATGCCATATACCAACACATAAGGAGTTGCCCCTACTGAAGTACGTACAGTAGTGTAATAACCCAACAATGCAAAAGGCAGCTTCTCATGCCACTGTCTGGAACCCTCCACCATTTTCCGAAGCATTTTCTTTATGTTATTGTTGGCCGCCTCGGCTGATCCATTCGCCTTGGGGTAGTAAGGGGTGGAATTGCGATGCATAATCTTGAACTGCTGACATACCTCTTTCATCAGATGACTATTGATATTAGCACCATTATCTGTAATGATCACCTTTGGGATCCCGAACCGACAAATGATGTTTGAGTGCACAAAATCAAACACTGCTTTCTTGGCACAGACTTGAAAGTTTTAGCTTCAACTCACTTGGTGAAATAATCAATGGCCACTAGAATAAACCTGTTCCCATTGGACACTACTGGATCGATTGGCCCAATGACATCCATGCCCCAAGCAACGAAGGTCCATGGTGCGGACATTGCAAGCAATTCAGATGGCGGAGAATGAATCAAATCTCCATGCACCTGACATTGGTGACACTTGCGCACAAAACTGATACAATCTCGCTCCATAGTGAGCCAATAATAACCTGCTCGGAGAATATTCTTTGCCAGCACATACCCACTCATATGCGGTCCACAGATTCCAGAATGTACCTCGGTCATAATAGTTGTGACCTGTCTAGCATCTATGCATCACAACAATCCAAGATCTGGAGTCTTTTTGTACAAAACCCCTCCGCTGAAGAAAAATCCGCTTGCCAACCACCGAATTGTTCTCTTTTGATCACCTATGGCTTGTACCGAATACACCCCCATCCTGATATATTCCTTGATATCGTGAAACCAAGGCTCACCATCAAGTTCTTCCTCTACCATATTACAGTAAGCATGCTGATCGTGGACTTGAATCTGCAAAGGGTCTACGTAAGCCTTATCTGGATGATGTAACATTGATGCCAGAGTAGCCAAAGCATCAGCAACCTCATTATGAATCCTTGGGATATGCCTGAACTCTATTGATTGAAACCATTGACAAAGATCATGCAAACATTGTCGGTACGGTATGGGCTTTAAATCCCGAGTTTCCCATTCTCCTTGAATCTGGTGCACCAGAATGTCCGAGTCACCCAAGACCAAGACTTCCTGGACACCCATATCTATAGCTAACCTCAAACCCAGAATGCATGCCTTATATTTAGCCATGTTGTTAGTACAGTAGAAACGAAGCTGAGCCGTAACAGGGTAGTGATGCCCTATTTCAGAAATAAGTACTGCTCCTATCCCAACACCTTTCATGTTAGCACCTATCAAAGAAAAGTTTCCATCCTGGCTTTTCAACTGGCTCCAACTCATCAATATGCATTACCTCTTCATCAGGGAAGTAAGTCTTCAAAGGCTCATATTCTTCGTCTATTGGGTTCTCAGCCAGGTGATCGGCCAATGCCTGGGCTTTCATTGCAGTCCTAGTCACATAGACGATGTCAAATTCTGTGAGCAAGATCTGCCACTTTGCGAGCCTCCCTGTAGGTATAGGTTTCTGAAAGATGTACTTTAACAGATCCAAACGATAGATAAGGTACGTAGTGTAGGATGACAAATAGTGCTTCAACTTCTATGCTACCCATGTTAGGGCGCAACATGTCCTCTCAAGGTGGGTGTACTTAATCTCGTAAGATGTGAACTTCTTGCTGAGATAATAGATGTCCTGTTCCTTCCTGCCGGTGATGTCATGCTGACCCAACACACAACCAAATGAATTGTCCATGACCGTCAAATACAGAATCAAAGGTCTCCCCGGTTCTAGTGGCACCAACACAGGTGGGTTTGACAAGTACCCCCTTTATCTTATCGAATGCTTCTTGATACTCATCTGTCCATTTGACCGTAGCATCCTTCTTTAATAGTTTGAAGATAGGCTCACAAGTTGTCGTAAGTTGAGCAATAAGCCTGCTGATGTAATTCAACCTCCCTAATAAACTTATCACCTCAGTTTTGTTCCTTGAGGGTGGCAATTCTTGGATAGCTTTGATCTTTGACGGGTCCAATTCAATACCTCGACGGCTGACTATGAACCCCAACAATTTTCCAGATGTTACACCAAATGCGCATTTTGCAGGATTGAGCTTAAAATTGTACCTGCGAAGCCTTTGGAAGAATTTTCTCAAATCTATGACATGATCAGACTGCTTTCTGGACTTTATGATTACATCATCCACATAGACCTCGATCTCTCTGTGTATCATGTCGTGGAATATGGTTGTCATTTCCCTTATGTAAATTGCCCCAGCATTTTTCAAACCAAATGGCATGACCCTATAGCAGTATGTTCCCCATGGCGTGATGAATGTCGTCTTCTCTGCATCTTCCTCATCCATTAAGATTTGATGATAGCCCGCATAGCAGTCCACGAAAGACCCAATCTTGTGTTTGGCACAATTATCAATCAGAATTTGGATATTTGGCAGTGGAAAGTTATCCTTGGGACTCTCCTTATTAAGATTACGGTAATCAACACATACCCTGGTCTTGCCATCCTTCTTTGGCACAGGTACTACATTGGCTAACCAAGTGGGATACCGAGTGACCCGAATAACTTTTGCATCGAACTGCTTGGTAACCTCTTCTTTGATCTTCACACTCATATCAATTTTAAATTTCCTCAGCTTCTGCTTGACAGGAAGGAATGTCGGGTCAGTGGGCAATTTGTAAACCACCAAATCAGTGCTTAAACCTGACATGTCATCATATGACCATGCAAAAATATCTTTGTATTCAACCAATGCTTTAATTATCTCCTCCCTAAGTTGAGGTTCAAGATGGACACTTATCTTAGTTTCTCTGATATTGTCTGGGTCCCTTAAATTGATTGCTTTTGTATCACTCAGGTTAGGCTTGGGTTTTTCTTCAAAATGGCTTAGTTCTTTACTAATCTCTTCAAAGGCCTCATCCTCGTCGCATTCTGATTCATTATCACACTCTATTTCTTGAATTACTATTTCCAAATTAGATTGGCTTTTAAGACTGGGCCGAAGATTCCTCATGCATGTCATGATATTGAAACCAGCATAAAAAGAGTTGTACACGGAAGAAAATAAAATAAAATTATCAGGAATGAGGAAAAGGGAAATTGCATTTCATTGAAATTAAAAGATAACAAGGTTTATACATCCAAACGGATGGAACATAGAATCTAAATTACAAACCTGGAATAATCTAGATAAACTGAAAGAAAATCAAAGCAAACTACCAAAACTCCTTCCTGGTGGGGAGAGTAGTAGCTTCGCAATTGTTAATATTTGCACCGGGCCCAACAAATTGCACATCTACCTTGCTAGAACCCTCTCCAGCTGCCACAATGTTCACCTCGTCGAATAATTTCTCAAACCTTTCAAGCAACTCCTTATTAGGACCAACCACAGGACTGGGAACTGTTGTTGCTGGGCGTTTCTTGGCACCGGGCCCGACAAATGATTTGGAGAGACGTGGAATGGGCTTTGGGAGGACCTATGCCCTCTGTTTCAGCTTTCTGGCTCTTTTTATGTCCGCAATTGTGGGCTTAAACCCCAAACCAAATGTATCCAAGTTTTTGGAGAGACACCGGATGTACGATACCTTGCAGAAATGCACCCAAACCCTTGCCTGGTACAAAACCATTTTTTAACATTTCAACGGCTACCATGACTGCTGCAGCGGCTACCTTCGGTGCTGGAACGCACTTCCCTTCTGGAATTTTCTCTACTGATATCGTGTCAAAAAACTGATAAACCCATGGCCCCTTGTCGTCTTCAAACTCTATTAACGGAACAATGGCATCACTGTGGGCACACAAATTATCCTAACCATGCACAACAATTTCCTGTCTATCTCATTCAAACTTGACCATTTGATGCAGAATAGACGGTACCACTTTTGCAGCATGAATCCAGGGCCGACCCAACAGCAAATTGTAAGAAACAGCAACATCGAGCACCTGGAACTCAATGGTAAATTCAACAGGCCCTTTTGTAAGCTCAAGCACTATGTCCCAAACTGAATCTTTCCCTCCACCGTTGAATCCCCGAATGCAGATACTATTCTTGTAAATTCTTTCATCATCCACCTTCAATTTGTTCAAAGTGGAGAGAGGGCAAATGTTCGCACTGGAACCATTGTTGACCAGTACTCGGGTAACCATGGAATCTTCGCATTCACCGTGAGATAGAGGGCTCTATTGTGCTCAGTACCCTCCATGGGAAACTCATCATCAGAAAAAGTTACTCTATTTACCTCAAATATCTTGTTAGATATCTTTTCCAGATGGTTTACTGAGATTTTGTCAGGAACGGGGGCCTCATTCAGGATCTTCATCAAAGCCAGACGATGCTCGTCTAAATGGATTAATAATGACAATAGTGAAATCTGAGTTGGTGTCTTCCTCAACTGCTCCATAATGGAGTAGTCCCACACTTTCATCTTTCTTAAGAATTCCTTTGCTTCTTCCTCGGTCACAGCTTTCTTCGCCAATACTGGGTTATCTTTGGAGATCTTAGCTTTTCTCAACTCTTCGGGGGGAAGGCATCTCCCCGAGCAAGTCAAACCGTGGGTCTCACAAACTTCTTCTTTAACCTCTTTCCCCTTGTAAGTCACTGTTACTCGTTCATAATTCCACGGGACCGCCTTGTTGTTGACTATCGGTAATTGAGTTACCGGCTTGATAATGACAGGATCTGTGCGGGCACCCTCCATAGTTACCACAGGCTTGTTCGCCACTCCTGGCACAACCGCTTTCACTCTTTCCTGTTTCCTGAAATGTCACTTGAAGACCCTTTCTTGACCACTACAGATGGTTCGCTATTTGTCCCGCTCAACTTGATCACAGACTTCTCACTTGTTGACTTTTTAAATGGCCTGGCTTCACTGGACCGAATCATCATGACAGTTTGCGAAGGATTCTTAGGCTCCCCTCGCTTATACACTATCTCAATCATATTTGTCTCATGATGGGCTGGCAATGGGTTCTGGTTGATATTAGGTGCCTCCGGAGCTTGGACCTCAATCCGATTACTATCAATGAGCTCTTGAATAGCTATTTTCAGTTTCCAGTACTTCTCTATGTCATGCCCCGGAGCACCAGAACAATATTCGCAACTCACAGAGTGATCAAGATTCCTCGGGAAGGATTTGGAAATTTTGGCTCAATCGAACTCAGTATACCCAATTGTCTCAACCTGTGGAACAAACTGGTATAGGATTCTCCTAATGGAGTGGAAGTCTTTTCTTATGAAACCTCTCATTCATGGTGGCCTGATTGGGCCTGAAACTTGTTCTAAGGGGATTTCGGTAGGCTCTTGGGGGTGGATAGACATTTTGTGGAGCTGGGTAGGAATTAGGTGGAGTTGGCGCATGCCATTGCACGTGTGCAGGATGTTGAGGGTATGTTTGTGCGTGATGGATGGAAAAGTGGGGATCTGGTGGTGGGTAATAGTGTTGTGGTGGGCTATATGGAGTGTGGGGGTAGATTTGGTGATAGGGTCGAGGCTGGTTATAGTAACATGAAGGTCCTTGGATCCGACCCAAGCTTCTGACATGACTGTCGCAACATCCTCTTTCTTCTTTTTCCCAAGTACACCTCCAATACCGTTTTGAATGGCCTGGGTGATCGCTTTGATTGCTGAATAACTCATGATTTTATTGGACTTGAGTCTCTCCTCAACCATGCCTGCCATTTTTACAACCTCCTTAAAGGACTTGGCCACTGCTGACACCAAATGACCAAAATAAGTGGGCTCCAAGGCCTACAAGAAATAATCAACCATCTCACTTTCTTTCATCAGAGGGTCAACCCTCGCTGCTTGCTCCCTCCAACGGAATCCATATTCCCTGAAACTCTCACCGGGCTTTTTCTCAATCTTCGTCAATGACAGACGGTCTGAGATAATTTCAAGTTTGTACTGAAAATGTCAAGCGAAGGCTTGGGCCAAATCGTCCCATGTGTACCACCTGTTGTGATCTTGTCTGGTATACCATTCCAATGTTGATCCACTCAGACTTTGGCTGAAATATGCCATCAGTAACTCATCTTTTCCGCCTGCTCCTCTCATCTTGCTACAAAACCCTCTCAAGTGTGCTACTGGATCACCATGCCCGTTGTATAGATCAAACTTGGGCATCTTAAACCCTGTTGGTAACTAACATCTGGGAACAAATATAAGTCCTTGTAAGACACGCTTACTTGACCTCTCAATCCCCTCATATCTCTGAATGATTGTTCTAAGCTTTTGACCTTTCTGATCATCTCCTCATATTCGAGATTTTTGGGCGGCTTCTTGGTCTCTGCCGGGAGATCAAGATGAGGGGTGTAAGAATATGGTTCTGGAACTTTGAAGGTGGGATCGGGGGGGTAGTACTGGTTGTCATGAGTCTGGAATAGAGGCTTACTGGAAGATCGTTGTAATGCAGTAGGTGGAGGTGCCACAAAGACGGGAGTGATTGGTGGAGGAGGGTATGGGACTTGTTTGGGTGGTAGAGCTTGGGAAGTATGGGAAGTGGTGCCGTAGCATTGTTGGTAGAGGGGAAAGGCTGGAGATGAGTTCATAGTGGGAGGTTCCTGAGGTTGAGCCAATGGTGGGATATAAGTAGGGTTGGCGGGATAAACCGGTGGTGGATGCCCTTTTGCCCAAGCTTGGTACATTTCAGTCATTTGCTGCTTCAGCTTATATAACTCATCTTTCAAATTAACCTCCGATTCATCCACCTTTTTTGACGGATCGACAATGCTTGCCTCTAGTTCTTGGTTGGCCATGTTCAGTTTGCCTTTTATCCCGGTGTTGTAGGAGTGAGTTGCCAGAATGTCAATCAACTAACCACCTGCCTGGACTCAGTATATCAACAACAACCTTGTTAATGATTAGGGCTTTAACAAATTGGTAACCGCACATTTTGGGGAATTAATGCACCTAAGCGGTTAACCGTTTCTATTATGCATTTGATCAGCTGTTTGCATCATCTCGATTTTTCTTTTCCCTTTTTCTTATTTTTCTTTTCGTCCTTTCACTCTTGCCCTTGCTTTCTCTTTGTTTTTATCCTCTCATTTCCCTCTTGTTTTGCCATTGTTTCATTCTCTTGGTTTTCTTATTTTTCTCTCTTTTTCTTTTTTTTTTCTCTTGTTTTTCCTTTCCTTTCTTTCTCTTAGGGTTACGGTCGAATCCTATGGAGATTGCCTATGTATCATGACCCCGCATGAATCAGACCAAGCGTATTTCTGGGATAGATAAAAATAAATAACAAAATATTTTGGGATTTTCAATTTTCATAAAAAGCAAACGCTTTGATTACAAAGACTCAAAACTAACAGACTCAAAAGAAACTAACAGAATCTGATAAAGAACGAGATACAGACTCCAAAATAAGCTATCATATTCCAACAAAAAGAAAATACAGACTCGAAAACAAATGACAGACTCTAGAAGAAAGAAAATATAGACTCAAGTGAAAATCACGAATACATCAGTGCCTCCAACCCTGCCCTAGGAACACCAACCAGACTTGCAGCGGGCCTACTTACCATGTCATCTTAGAGCCGATAGAGTTCCTCCATTATCTGACGGACGAAGATCATTACAGTGGTGAAAAACATGGACCTCGTCGTGTCCTCACACGCACTGCACTTCATGGTACTGTAGTCAGCAATCCTTCGAACTCTCTCTCTCATAATACCCTTATCTTGCAACAGACGGCCAATCTGATGGGATCTAGCCTCTAAGACCTGAGTGGTAGCGTGGTTTTGTTCCTGCAAGTGCCGTAAGTCCTCTTCCAACCGTGCCATTAAGGTGTAACAATGTTCTCTTTCAACCTTAAAATTTTTGACTTGTTTAGCCATTTCACCCTCGAGATTGCCAATTGCCTTTTCCCAACCTGTGACCCCTCTTTCATATCTTTCTTTCATCTGTTGAACGAAAGTTGCATGCCTTTCGGCACTTTTATTCAACCTTGCTTGTGTTTTTGCTAGTTCAGACTCAACTTTCTGCAGGTCATCTTCATAGTCACGTACCTTTTGAGTAAGGTTATAAATGAGCCTTTCATATTTCCTGCTTCGTCCTGGGTTCTCGGCTTCAATTTTCAACTGTCAAACCTGGGCTCTGAGAGCTTCATTTTCTCGCACCAATATTCTCCTCTCACCCTCGGCCTCTTGTTCCCGTAAATCATTGTTGAAGGTGACTTTTCTCAACTCTTCTCGTAGGTCATGGATGGTGGCCTTATATTCCTTTTCCTTCTCTTCAGGCTAACCTCTCCTGAATTTTATCATTAAAGTCTTGAACATGAGGCCTTTTGGCGGGCCTCTCGGGCTCTGGCTCATTATTTACATAAGACATTTTCTCAAACCAAGCAGCATAGTTTGGATCTACTTCCTCCTTGGCGATGTCTGGTACCTGAGTGCTATTTTTTTTAGATACCGACAACTATTCCAATCCTGCTGAACTACAGCCTCGGGCAATGTAGCTTCTGGATGTAACTCTATGGCTTGGGTGCTTAGATCTTCATCTTCAGGCACAATCTGATACCTTCCCAATTGCCTCAAAACCCTTTGCGGTGTATATGATTGAATACTCCTTACACCTATTAACCTCAAGTAGCCCTTGGTAGCAGTCATATATATGGATTCTATCCTCGGGAGCCATCCTATAGTCCACTCGACCTGACATGCGTTGAGAACTTTCAAGTGGGAGACCCATGCTTCAAACCCTTATGCTGCGTTGTAATCCTTTACCCTCTCCTCGTAGCTGGTGATGAAGTTACCCGGGATCGAACCATAACTCATGAATCTGGGATGATGGCGAAGGTGCTCGATCAACCACATTTGTAGAAGGATGTTGCAACCTTCAAAAAATTGAGCTCCTGTTTTGCATAAAGTCAGTGCTCGATAAATATCCGCCAGCACCAGTAGGGTAAGTGTATGATCTTCCTTGGTAGTGAGGATTTGTGCAATTCTAGCCATACGAATATCCACTGTCCCTTTCTCATTTGTAAAAACCATGATCCCCAAGAATGCCACAATAAATGCAAACCGGCGATGAATTTTCCAACAACCCTTATCTTGTTTGTTGCTTAAACCCTTTTCATGCGTTTCGAAACCAGCAGAGTGCCCGAACCTGAAGTATAAGAAATGGAAAGCATAACACCCGTTGCTTACACGGTCTTTATTCGTCTATTTACTAATATTCAGGAGGTCAAAGAACTTGTGCACCGACGGAGCCCTTGGAAATATAAGTTGTTGCTTCCTCAAATCCCTTCCAAACTCAATGTACCCAGCCATTTCCTCCAAAGTAGGGGTGATCTCAAAGTCGGAGAAACGAAAGACATTGTGGACAGGATCCCAGAAAGTTACCAGACCCTTGATCAGATCTTCCCGTGGTTTAATCTCAAAAATGTTTATAAGGGCACCCAATTGCTTTTTCACCCATTTATGACCATCTTCATCTAGATCATTCCACCACATACGCAAGTGCAACTGAGCATGTTCCCTGACCACTTCCGGCGGATCCTAGATGGTATTCATTTGTTCCTGTGGAAGGTTAAGGTTAGGGTTGACTCTAGTGGACCTTTTTTGTAAACAGGTTTCCGAAGAAAAAAAACAAATCAAAGGACCATGATTTCTTCCCCTATATGCCAATTTTAGCCAAATGACTGTTTTTGCAAATATGGCCCCTTCCCAATTTCACATGAATTTTGAGGCCGGGGAGGGTTACTTTATGACACTTCACAAACTTGTTCGTTCTTTTACGAAACTAGCTTTCTACAACTGAAAAATACTCTAAGGCTATCTCAGCAAGAACGGTTTAAGATATTGCCGAAGCTGGATCGACTTATTTTGACCAAAAATCCAGACTGTATTCAGTTGACCACTGAATCTCTTTTTCCTTTCTTTTTTCAAAAATAAGGCCGAACCTTATGTAGGTTGCCTATGTATCCCACATCCGGTGAGAATCAGACCTACGTAGTTTGGTCAGTTTTGACACATTTGGAAGAACACAGTGTTTGACTCTTTTGGATTAACTCTTTTTGAAAATTTTGGCAAAGTTTTGGGACGTTTCAAATACCGGGGTTTTGTTTAGAACTGGGATTTATTTCTTCCCAATATCACTCTTGGTTTTTCTCTTTGCTTTATTTTCCCTAGCCGGCCAGCGTGCAAGCCAAAACAAATAAATGTTCACATAGCACATAGAATGCATCAGGATGGTCTATTATTTCGGGTACACCTGTCTTAGAAGGACCCAACCCCTGTGTTGAGTCCCCTAAGTCAAATGCATATGATGCAAACAAACGTTCCTACTAGTGATATGGCATGAAGCTATGTTTTTTTAGGTTTAAATCCTGGGGTTATGGTCTAGACTTGGGGTACCCGAGCGGACAACTGGGGCCGAGGAGGGGGCGACGTACCGGGAGCACTGAAGTCTACCCGGCCTTGTCACTGGCCCAACCTCGTTCTATTTGGTATAATTTCTACAGAAGAAGGGGGCCACGCGAACGTGTATACCATTTTTAGAAGACTCAGAAGGGTTGCGTAGGAAGACAATTATATACAATTCAAACAATATTAAAGCGGTAAACAGATAACATTTAGCACAAAAGGTTCACAGAATACAGTAATATCAACAATAGATAAAGCCAAGTAAAAAACTCATTTAACAAGCTCGAATTCTTGAACCCTGAACCAGAGATTCTAGGTTCGATCCCCAGCAGAGTTGCCGAAGCTGTCACACCTCCTTTTTAACACCCGGGGCCGGGTATAAGGGAGTTTTTCCAATTTAAGTGATAATCGAAACGGGATTATTTATTTAAGATTCAGAGTCGCCACTTGAGATAATTATAGTGTCCCAAGTCACCGATTTAAAATCCCGAATCGAGGAAGTTGACTCGTATTTACGGTCTGCGAACACAGAAATTCGGGTAAGGAATTTTGTTAACCCGAGAGAAGGTGTTAGGCATTCTCGAGTTCCGTAGTTTTAGCATGGTCGCTTTGATCATACTTGGCTTATTAAAATTATTTAATTACTGATTTTAGAACCTATGTGAATTTACCTTTTACCGCTTTTAATTAAGAAAGTTATCTTGAAACGGGTCACGCGTATGTGTACCTGTTTGTTTGGCGCGTCAAAAATCATGTCACGTGAACGTGTCCACAATTAATAATACTTTATTGAGAAAATTTTGGCCAAAGTTGCACAAACGTATACTCTGGTTTTGTTTTTAAGATCATAATCATGTCACGCGAACGTGTCTATGACAACGATAATATATTAGACGTGCTTAAAGCAAACTACGATCATTGGTTATTTGTTATATCTAAATCATGAAATTAATACGAGGGCCATGCAATTGTCATTTTTGTTCGGCGCGGCACACTCCGAATTATTCTAGCTAAATGGTTTAAACAAACCCATGAGGGCCATATATTACTTGTGTTATAATATAAGGCTCGCTCCAGTTATTATTGATAAGAGCCTAACTAATTAAAATGCCAAGTGTAATCAAAGGTTTCTCTAAAACGCTTACAAGATAGGGTCGATTATTTAAATAAAAGGGCTTAATCCAACTCCACGTGAGCTGAAGGCTTGATAAACAAAGGGCCGCACAATTAGGCCCAAGCGTTAGCCCAAGTCTTTGGGGAAGCTGGGCATCAGCGGAAAGAGGGGGAGGGTCAAATCGAGTCCCTGAGCTTGCAACAGTCAGATTATTCAGAACAAATAGAACGGGTCCAATTCCTAAGCTTTATGAGCCAATTCGAATTCCACTACCTTTTCTCAACCAACGATCCGTTTGGTTCAAATGATGTTTGACTATATGACTTAATTTTCAATTACCCCAAAAGAAACAACGCTGAATCCAACCAAAAATAACCTCAAGTTAATCTAAAACAAATGATGGGTTCTGCCTGACACGAAACCAAGTTGATAATGTAAACATGAATTGACAAACTAAGAAAGCAAGAAAGCAAACTTGATTTAATCTATGACTTCTATCACAAGGATCCCTATACTTTTGATTCGCGCTTATAATTAGACCTTGACATGTTTAACCAAGCCAAACTTCATTTTTAAACAAATGCACATGCTCAGTTATACTAAGTACACACATGTTTGCACCAATTCAAGTTCAGAATCAAAATGATAAGGTGAGAGTAAAAAAACAACGGATGCCATTAGCCCTAACAGTCTTCTAGTCTAAAAAAACTTGCATTAAACCAGCAAATTCAACCACTAGTTAAACGCACCAACACTAAAGCTTAAGATGCAAAAATAGAAAAAAAAAACAGAGGAAGATCACTATTAGTTGAACGCACAATCAATCTGAAGTTAAGAGATGCTATTTCAGGCATATTGTTCATTGACAACTTCAACACACATGAGTCCATTTCAAGATCCACAATACAGTAGGCTTGATAGCCTTACACAATATTATTTAAAGGTTTAAAACAGTCCCTGAAGCAATTATGCTCAAACAAACTCAAATCTGATACTTAAAACAAAACAGGTGACATGAATGACTACCCTTAAGAAAGCTAAAATAAAAGGGGACATCAAACCAAAATAAGATAAGGTCATATAGCCGATAGTTAACAGAGTGTTAGCATTGATCAACTTCCCCGACTTGAATTCGTAAACAACATCACAGTTTAGCCAAAACTTCATTTCTCATTCATGGTGTGAAGGGAATACCTAGATACAGCAGTCAAAACAAAAGGAAAAGAGATGATTAAAGGTCAGAACTTCATCTGACAACAGCAGTGTAAAAAGGTAAACCAATTTTAAATCGAAATGAGGCACAACAAACCAAAACTGGTTTCAATCAAGCTGTAATCCAGCAAACTTCAAACCAAACTTTCACAACCCAGATACAACCCATTTCAAACCTAGACGAATCAGGAAATTGCTTCATAAATTGAAAAACCTCAGCATTCAAAGCAGAAATTCAATGGAATAGTGTTTTCATCCTAATTTCCAACCGTTTGTGATTTTTCTCAATTTTTGTGTTTCTCCCCCCTTTTGAAAGGAAAGAAAGTGTGCCTTTATAGGCAAGGGAAGTAGGGCAGCCTAGGAAGATTCAGTTTTGCAATTAGGCCCTTTTTCAATTTTTGTTTTTGCCTAGATAGCCTCACGTAATTAACAGATTTTCACAAACAATCCAAAAACCAGCTTCTCAGAAGCTTCTTAGGCAATTACCAACAGATTCCCTACCCCTATTTCCCCAAATTACCCTCCAATTCCCTTGTTTTTACTTTAGTCTCAAATATCTAACCTTCAGCTCATGGGTCCATTTAAATAGGGTCTCATCCAGACTATGGACCTGAATACTATAGCCCAGTTCCATCAGCTTCAGGCCATTAACCATCGAGCATTGAGGCTAGATGACCAAGGCTGTCTGGGCCAAAGAAAGAAAAGAAAAAGAAACAAGGGAGGCCGAGAACTGAGTCCAAATAACTTAAACGATTTCAACGAAACAAAAACAAACTCAATTAACCTATCATCAATTATGAACCAAGCAAATGAGCTAAACAAAACAAACAAACAAACAACTTAACAGTATCAGCCCCAATTATTCCTAATGACCTACTCCAAATGAGTTCTGGAAAGAAAGAAAAATGACACAGAAGAAAAATACATACTGACTAATCGGAGGCAGACATCTTTCGAATAGACTTGCTGTTTTGGGTTTTGCATGAGGCTGATGAACTTCAAAATAAGTCGAAATCCATGCTAATCACTCATCCTCTCAGAGAATAGTTGATTAGCATAGGTCTTGACCCATTAACAGTCCAGGAAGTGACTCTCCGGCACCAGACTTGGTTTTGGGCTGCGAAAGCTTGGATTCAGATTCAAGATTCGAACGAACCTAGGGTGGTTCGGAGGGAAATAATTAGAGATTTGGGGAAGATGAGAGGGTGAGGCTTTTGGAGTGTTGATTTGGGGCCGGTCAGAGATAACGCCGCCGGTAAAAATGGCTGTATTTGAAGGGCGGCATTAGGGTTCATCCGGAGAGAGATGAGGGAGATGAACAAAGGGGGACTGTTTGGATTGAACTGGTCTCTGAGGATGCCTAGACAGTCTTAAACAAAGATGGAGAAGTGTTCTGGGCCGTTGGATGAAACGAGATGAATTACCATGATTTGTTGAAGCTTATTGAACTCAAAACGACGCAGTTTCACTCCTGTACTACGTCGTTTCTCTGGTCTTAGGGAATGAAGGCTTTGGGCCGAGTATGGGCATGGTCTGGACGGGTTTTAATGGGATTGTATGGGCTTATGACAATGATTTTGGCCCAATTTCACAAGACAAGTCAATTTTCCAACTCCTTCTTCTATTCTTTCTTTTTTCCTATTTCAAATTAACTCTTTTAATTTCTTTTAAATTAAAACTAAGAATAAACCAAAATTAATTCCTACTCAAATATCTTAGAAAATTAATTACCACAATTAGTAAATTAAAGAAAAACTACTTAAGATCCAAATTAGAATTAAAAGATGCAAAATGACCATTTTTGTGATTTTTCTTTTTATAAAATAACTAATTTACTACTTAATTCAAAAGTGCAAAGTTAAATCCTAAATGCAAATACAACATATTTTTATATTTTCATTAATTAAATAGAATAAACATGCACAGATAAATGCAAACAATTGACAGAAAATGCCACAAAAATTCACAAAATTGCAATCAATGGAAAAAAATTATTTTGTTTTGAATTTGTAGGAGTAATTCATATAAGGTAAAAATCATGTGCTCACACCGATTAATCAACAAATCCTAACGCCTCGCAACATGAAAAGGTGACTCATAGGTCTCCCCGGATTACTAATAAGCTCAATAACCGATGAATCAACATCTCTCTCAACAATACAATTCAGAGCCAACCAAGCAGACTCAAGTTAGAACACGCATCCATATTGGCCTGCCAACGAACTCCTTATCAAGGAAATCTTGAAGCTGCTCCTTCCACCCCTTTAACTCTGCTGGTGCCATACGATACAGTGCCTGACATCAAATCAATACTGAAATCAACAACCCTACCTGGATACATGCCCGACCACACGAAACACATCCGAAAAGTCCCTCACCACCGGAACTGAATTAATAGTAAAAGCCTCTACACTGACATCCATCACGAAAGCCCAAATAAGAAAGTCAATCATTCCCAACCGTCCACTGGGTCTTCGAAATATAAAACCACTCCACTAGGGTATAATCCTACGGACCTCGCCACTCAGTCCGTGGCTTTCTGACATAGACAACAGTGTCGGCTTAGCGTAATATTCCAGAATGACACAACATGGAGACAACCAGTTTGAACCCAATATTCCATTGAAAATCTAACATGCCAAGCACAAAATATCCGCTCGGGTCTCCAAACCCCGATAGTCACTAAACAATGCCGATACACACGACTCACAACCACAACATAGCCTGAATGTGAGAGCTTCCCTGTCTCCAAATCCATATGGCACATGAATCAACATACCTGAACCCAATTCCGCCGTCCGACTACATACCGCACCTCAAATACCCAATCATTCCATGAAAGATACTCTAAAATTCCCCTGTGTCACCAAGCAAACTCGAATATCAGCAGTCGATCTAACAAGAAAGCGCCGCAATTCTACCGAAGTACCATCAACTTAATCACATTGCCTTTTATGAAACATATACCCTCGTCAAATCACCCCCGTTTAGCAATACCATTTCCTTAATCATCTGGAGATCATCCCCTTAATCATCTGAAGCTCATTTCTCTAATCATCTGAAACTGCTCGTGCTGCCTAAGAATTTTATGACTTTCCGTTCAAATTTAAACCATAACCTTACACGCGCAAATCTCTATCCTCCACAACGTACCACATATACCATACCATCCTAGGATAACATGAGAACTTTATCTCCCTTCTGAGACACAAACATCTACGTACTCAACTAATCAAAAACTTTCCATTGATCCCATCTAGAAGAAAATCACTATGCATCCCGTAACCTGTCAGTACTAAATCCTTCTAACCTGACCAAGCTACGCAAGCCATCAAAACCTAAGAGCATTGTTGCGAAATACCTGTAGGAACTTATTACCCCGTACAGACCCAAGAAACTAATCATATCCTTACCATACTGATCTGTCCTACTACCCAACAATCCCATCTATCTGAGTTTCCTTCTAATTTACCTTCAACTTGATATCCTCTCTTGTTGTAGCACCACAATTCCTCAACCCAGACTTACCAAATGAGACTCAAGAATAAAACCACACTGTCTAAGGCTCATAAGTCGTGGAGTACTCTCTTAAATGTTTCCAAAAGCACCATATTCAATATACCTACCCCGAAGGGACTTCCTGCGAATCTGGAACCATTACCTTCCTAATACTGATATATAGAATCCCATAGTTAATGTAGAAAGTACTGTCGCACCTCCTTTTCACCGCGCCCGCGGGGCGCGTGGGGGAGTTTTCTCCAATTGAAGGACAGTCGAAACGAGATTTATTTAATTATTTCAGAGTCGCCACCTGGGAATTTTAAGGCGTCCCAAGTCACCAATTTTAATCCCTGAATCGAGGAGAATATGACTCTGTTTATTATTCTGCGAACCAGAAATCCTGAGTAAGGAATTCTGTTAATCCGGAAGAAGGTGTTAGGCATTTCCGAATTCCGTGGTTCTAGCACGGTCGCTTAACTGTTTTTATTATTGGCTTAATTATCTTGATTTTACTAAATACGTTTTTATTGCATGATTTTACTACCGCTTTTTACTTATTGTTTACAATTATATGGACGAATTACGCGTACGTATATTCGTATTATATATTTTTTATAAGTACCAGGGATTGTGCCACGCGTACGTGTACACAATAAAATTGTCCATGTTATAGTTTATATATATATATATATATATATATTAAAAATAAAGTCAGGAACACCATCACCCTTTTTATTTAGAATGAACTGCACACCTCGAGTTATATGAAATTATTTTAACGTCCTCGAAGAAATCCCTTATTTTAAATATTTGCTCGAAATTGCGCATACGCATAATTCGAATTATTTTTATCGGTATAATCAGGTTACGCGAACGTATCCCTAATTACACCAAATATTCTTAATGGTATTATGAATTTTCACAAATTGTTTGTTATATCTACACATTTTATATGAGAATACTGAGAAATTCATATTTAAGGGATGTCTTTGAATTCTTTTAAAAGAATTTCACAATTTATTAAGTATTGCCCGTTGACTATAATTTCCGAGTATTAATTATGTTCATCCCAAGACTATTCAAATTCAAAGTAAAATAAGAACATGATTAATACTATTCTTCACAAATACAACATATACATATACCAAAGGATGAATGCCATATGAAACTCACAAAAATAATTTATGAAGGGAAGAAGTATTTTTTAATAATTTTTTATTTATTTTAATTAATGCAAATTCTACTTTTATTTACCATTGATATAAAGTGTTGCGATTTGTTCTTATACATATCACCTCATTCTCACATGCTTGTTTTGATCCAGAATAATAATTGCTCAGTTTATTTATAACGATAAATAATCAAATTGATGAGAAAAGAGTTATTATGCAAATTGATTCAATTCGAATTGTATTACATACAACATAGATGTACGCCTAAACATTCATAATATTCTTAACATCATGACGAGCTATACCAACTCACTTTACTCCTATGATTATACCTGTCATCACACCATATAATAACTTATACCAATCTAAACAAAATCATATTTGTTACAAGATATACTACTAATGTAACTTCTTAATATTTCCATTCTAATTTACATTTAGCTAATGGTATTATGGGATGTAATCAATGGCCCATTTTTATGCCTTACTCCCTATTTTGACAATTCACATATACCTATACCCATGAGATTTCGGAATGGCTAACATTATTACAAAGCTTTATATGAATTTCAAAATAAGACAATTAACTCATAGCTATCAAATTGAAATCACTACTAGTTAACTAACATGAAACAAAAAAAATGAAATTTAAACTAATGAACTTGGACTATTGGAAACAGTATTGCAATTCAGGCTTCATGGATTTGTCATGTTGAATCTCTTTTCAACATAAAATTCAAAAGATAAGTACCTGAAAATGAAGGTAGAAGAAGTAAATTTCAGCAGTAGCAGCAGTAACAAAATACTGGCAGAATATCAGTATTTCCACAGATTTGAGCAATAACAAGACCCGAGAAACCCAGATTCACAAGAGTAAAGCTTCTTAAAGAACTTCAGATTTTAAAACCAAATAGTATCAGTACACAGACCCGGACAGATTCCAACAGAACAACAAGGTTTCGGATTTTTTCTTTTCTTTTCTATTTTTTATTCAGCTTCACTGTGTGTGTGTGTGTGCTAATACTTTCTTTTCTATTTCTTTTTCTAAAAGAGCTCCTAAATCAGATTTTCTTCTCCTCTCAAAATCAGATTTTTCTTCTTAAAATCTTTCTATTTTAAAATCTGCCTCTATCAGATTTTTTCTCTTTCAAAAAAATGTCTTCCCAAGCTCTCCTAAGCTCTCTCTCTCTCAGTCTGAAAACTGATCTCCAAATCAATCCCAATCCC
This sequence comes from Nicotiana sylvestris, assembly GCF_000393655.2. Classification (NCBI taxonomy): domain Eukaryota; kingdom Viridiplantae; phylum Streptophyta; class Magnoliopsida; order Solanales; family Solanaceae; genus Nicotiana; species Nicotiana sylvestris. The sequence continues at coordinate 153,830,862 of NC_091059.1, forward strand.
CTCTATCTTATACAGGTCTGTTCCCCCCCCTCTTTTTAAGTGCTGCCCGGACCCCCTTCTTCTTTTAAAATCAGAAAATCCCATTAAAAATCTGCTTTTACTACTTTAAGTCCCATTAAGTGATCTTTTTCCTGATTTTCAACAGCCCATTACCCTTTGTTTCCAATTATCACACTAAATAATAGCCATTAACTTTCCACTTTTAGCCCACTACTATTATCACATTACCCTACTGTTTCTATCCCAGAAATACCCTTGAAAATCCTACTGTAATTACAGTTTTTACTGCCCCAGACCAAAGACTGCCTAAATCTTAACAGACTTATCTGAATTAAACTGTTTAGCAGCTAAGAACCAATTCCTAAATCAAAACAAACATTTTGTCTTTTCAATGATAGCTTATTGATCCAACACCCAATGTCTAATAGCTAATGGACAAAACTAAATTCAGATTGAACACTGAACTTGTATACAAACGTATTAACAATACGTAGAACTTAACAGAACAAAAATCTGAATTGAAATTTAATTTAGCATAAGTGCAGGGGCATGGTCAGTATATTGACACTGCCTGAAACTTAATGCTAAGAAATCAACAGCATCTATTGAATTTCAAACAAAGCTGATTTAAATAACGAGTATTAGTCAAACTGATTATTTACAACAATTTTCAACAAACAACTGATATATAGATTATTTCAAACAGCATTTTCAGAAACAGAATTCTATAATATAACTAATCGACGAACTTAATCGAGTCGATTACACACATTGTAATTAATCACAACCAACAGAAACAATTCACATTCGGATCAAGTAGATAGGTAGGAGGCAGAATCACGGAATTAAATAAAAATATGCAACATTACACAGGTTACTAAAACAAACATATAGAATACAAAAAGGAAATAGAAAAAACATACCTCTGAATCTTTAAATTTAACCGGACTCAAACTCAACTTGGATTTGGACTTTTTGAAATCAAACAGACCTTAGTCGAAGTATTTTCAACTGAAAATACTTCGACTAAGGTCGATTAAACCTCAATCCTTCGTTTGAATTGAAAAAATTCCAAGATTGGAAAATTTTTAGGGTTTCAGAATTTGGATCTTAAATCCGAACATTTCCGGGCTGATTCGAAAGGAACCAAAGATGACACAAGGGTGAGGGGAGCCTAGGGGTCATTTGGTGTCATTTTAGAACAAGTTTGAGTTTGTTCTTGTTTGGTCCGAATCTTCAAAAGAAGATTCGAGAAGCTCGGAAGTGATTCGAGCCAAACAAGCAACAGATCCATACCTAGGGTGGTTAGGGGAAGTTATGGTGTCGATTTGGGGCTGTTAGGTTTAGATCTGAGTTTGGCTCGAATCTTCAAATGAAGATTCGAGAACCTTCAGGAAGATTCGAGCCAAGAGGCTAACATATTCGGATAGAGGGTGTTCAGGGGGTTCTGGGGTGTTAAGATGGTGACCGGCGGCGTTGATGCCGCCGGGTTTCAGGCAGAGGGGAATAGGGGCGGGTAGGGTTAGGAGTGGGGTTTGGGGACGATGATGAACAGTGAGAGGAGGGGGGTGTTCAGTTCGGGGCCGGGGTAGGGGCTTGGGACTTATATAGGGGTGGGGTGGATTGATCTCATCCGTTGGATCAATTAAGATGCATGGTTAAGATCAATCCACTTATCAAAACGACTTCGTTTGATTTAAGTTGGGGAAAGGGTCAACCCGGGGTTGAAATGGATCGGGTTTTGGGTGAGTTTTTAAGACCGTGGGATCAAGATGGATGAATGGTTCAGATCTAGTTGCCCTAAACGTCGTCGTTTTATTTATGCAGGGGCTGAACTGGACCGTTTGATTGCAATGAATCGACGGCCCAGATTAAAAATCCAGAAACGATGTCATTTGAGTCCAGTATGGGACTGGTTGACATGGACCGGGTCCTTTGAGTATTTGGGCCTGATTTTTGTTTAAAAATTCTTGGCCCAGGTCTGTTTCTATCATTTCCCATTCTTTCATTTTCTAATTAAATTCCTAATTATTAAATTCCTAATTAAAATTATAAAAAATAAAATTACCCTTACAAAGATAAATTACCTATTAATACATAGACAACACATTAATCACACATTGAAATATTAAAACTAGAACAGACACATAATTTTGTGATTTTATTTTTTTATCTTTCAAATATATAATTAAATCCTATATGCATGCGACATGTATTTTATTTTAATTTTCATTTTATTATGACAAAGTAAACATTTACGGACATAAAACAAATATTTAAAACCATGCAAATTCAAAAATTATACAGTAAAAGAAATTTATTTTATTTTTTTGATTTATTTTGGAGTAGTTTTCGTAAGACAAAAATCACGTGCTCACAGCTGCCCCTCTTTGCGCGGAAACTCGAAGAGTTTTCGTGCAAAGATAAAGTGAGCGGATACGAGCGATTTTTGCCCGTTCAAATACTCCGTGGGAAGCATTTTTTGAAAGATTTGACCGAACCTCTGCTTCAAAGGTTTCCTACATATCCTTGGCTATAAAGGAATCAGGTCAATGTAGTTCGAGAAGTTTTGGGTAGCTGGGACTATTGTGGGACTGTGATGTTACTGCTGCTTCGTGCTGTTTTTACTGCTTGCTGACCTCCTTATTACACCTTACTTCAAAGGTAATACAAAAAAGCTAAACTAGACTATGGTACATGAATTATAAAAAATCTTATCTAGATCATGCCCTTGCATTTCTTGTTGTCTTGATATCTTGGTGACTCTTGGGCATTTGGCTTATTCCGTAATCCTTTTCATTGTGTCCCGTATTTTCTTTTGGGACTCTCGTTGTTTCTTGCTGGGGATTTTGTTGGACTCCTCTGCTTTATTGATTCTAAATGTGCTCCTTTATCATATGAGCCGGCTTTTGATTTCAACACTTCAATTGTATTCCCTCGTTCTCCAGGTGGGTGTCTGACTGCTTCTTTTCTTTCTTCATCCTCATTCTCCAGGTGGACGCCTGACTTATTTTTAACTTCTTCATCCTCATTCTCCAGGTGGACGCCTGAAATTCTTCTATTCTTTGTCCTCATTCTCCAGGTGGACGCCAGACTTCTTCTATTCTTATCCTCATTCTCCAGGTGGACGCCTGACTTCTTCTTTTTCTCATCCTCATTCTTCAGGTGGACGCCTGACTTCTTTAATTTTTCATCCTCATTCTCCAGGTGGAAGCCTGACTTCTTCTTTTCTCATCCTCATTCTCCAGGTGGACGCCTGACTTCTTCTTTTCTCATCCTCATTCTCCAGGTGGACGCCTGACTTCTTTAATTCTTCATCCTCATTCTTCAGGTGGACGCCTGACTTCTTTAATTCTTCATCCTCATTCTCCAGGTGGACGCCTGACTTCTTCTTTTTTTCATCCTCATTCTCCAGGTGGACGTCTGACTTCTTCTTTTTCTCATCCTCATTCTCCAGGTGGACGCCTGACTTTTTTAATTCTCATCCTCATTCTCCAGGTGGACGCCTGACTTCTTTAATTCTCATCCTCATTCTCCAGGTGGACGCCTGACTTCTTCTTTATCTCATCCTCATTCTCCAGGTGGACGCCTGACTTTTTTAATTCTCATCCTCATTCTCCAGGTGGACGCCTGACTTCTTTAATTCTCATCCTCATTCTCCAGGTGGACGCCTGACTTCTTTAATTCTCATCCTCATTCTCCAGGTGGACGCCTGACTTCTTTAATTCTTCATCCTCATTCTCCAGGTGGACGCCTGACTTCTTCTTTTTCTTCATCCTCATTCTCCAGGTGGACGCCTGACTTCTTCTTTTTCTCATCCTCATTCTCCAGGTGGACGCCTCACTTTTTTAATTCTCATCCTCATTATCCAGGTGGACGCCTGACTTCTTTAATTCTCATCCTCATTCTCCAGGTGGACGCCTGACTTCTTTAATTCTCATCCTCATTCTCTAGGTGGACGCCTGACTTTTTTAATTCTTATCCTCATTCTCCAGGTGGACGCCTGACTTCTTTAATTCTCATCCTCATTCTCCAGGTGGACGCCTGACTTCTTTAATTCTCATCCTCATTCTCCAGGTGGACGCCTGACTTCTTTAATTCTCATCCTCATTCTCCAGGTGGATGCCTGACTTCTTTAATTCTCATCCTCATTCTCCAGGTGGACGCCTGACTTCTTTAATTCTCATCCTCATTCTCCAGGTGGACGCCTGACTTTTTTAATTCTCATCCTCATTCTCCAGGTGGACGCCTGACTTCTTCTTTTTCTCATCCTCATTCTCCAGGTGGACGCCTGACTTCTTTAATTCTTTACCAGGTATTTCCTGACACAAATATTGTATTTGCCCCTGTTTTAAATCAAAGAAAACTTCGTTAGTTTAAAGTAGGGTGGTTAACTGGGGTATTCTTGCCGATGGTGAGGCTTCTCTTCGTCTCTCTTTATTGCCTTGGAATGGTTGAAAAGATTGTTTTGTCCTTGTAATTGATCCTTGACTATAGGATTCCCCTCTGTACGTTTTCCTTCAAACCCTTTTAACTGTAATCATATGTCCCTTCTGACTTTGCTGATCCACTTTTGATTTCACCTTTCTTACACCCATATCTTTTATCTCCCACCTTTTGTGGCCGTATTTTGTATCATGTAACCTTGAATCTTGGTATTATACCTTGACATTCCTTCTTATTTGTTTGGAATAAAACTTATCTCAAAGATTTTAGAAAAGTAAGATTATTAGTGACGAAACATGCTGATTTCGACAATTATAGAATGAAAAGAAAAATCCAAGTTTGGATGACTGGTGGAGAAAGAATAAAAACTTATCTGATTGGAGGTACTGGCACCAATGATCAGGGTATTCATTTTGGATTAATCAACCCAGTCTTTTAATCAATTTCCTTTCAATTGTCTCATTTTTGTTTTCGCCAAAATTTCCATAATCCAACCTCATTTTTCATTTCACAGACCTGTTGGACTTGTAATGTCTTAAAGAGTTTTCACCGATAAACTTTCCTCATTTGTTCATTTTTTCACTTCCTTTTCGCCTTATGGTGCCTACGAAGGTTTTCACCAATAAGACTCTCTCATTTTACTTTTCTCTCAACTTTCATCGCCTTATGGTGCCCGTGTGGGTTTTCACCTATAAGACTCTCTCATTTTTACTTTCTTTTCTTGTTTGTACCAGAGTGTTATGAACCATCTTCTTGACTCAGCATTTTTCTAAGATTGGTCGAAAGGTCTTTCTGGTATGGGGTTAGAAATGGAAAAGGTATTAAAAGCTAAACAGTTCTGGTATGGGTTTAAAATTACAACTCTTGGAATCTTTTTCTTATTTCCAATACAATTCTTGCCCCAGTTTCTTGATTGGGGTCGCTTGATGTTTCTTTTTGTGCGCATTATGTATATTGTGCACCCTATGACCGAGCCGCGAAGCGCCTACGTATCCTCTTTGAGGAATCAGGTCAAACGTAGTTCCCAAAATGATAGTGATTTTTTTTTACATATTTGACTTTCATTGATTCCAAGAGAGGGTAGGAAAGAAACAAGTATGGCTCAAAAGGGAAACAAATGGTATAGTGTTTGGATAGCAGAATAAATTACCTTTGTCATTCCAATCTTCGAAATAATGCTAAATACAAACATTCAAAAAGTTATGCATAATATCTTTTTACCGCGTCAGAATTGATCGCCATATCTATGCATTTGCCTTCAATATCTTTTAAGCATAGTGCACCATTCGATAATACTCTGGTCACAATGAATGGTCCTTGCCAATTCGGGGCAAATTTGCCTTTTGCTTCAACCTGATGTGGAAGAATACGTTTCAGCACATGCTGACCTACTTCAAACTTCCGGGGACGCACCTTTTTGTTGTATGCTCTTTCTATTCTTCTTTGATATAATTGACCATGGCATACTGCGGTCAATCATTTTTCATCAATCAAGTTTAACTGTTCTAGACGGGTTTTGACCCATTCATCATCATCAATCTTTGCTTCGGCGATGATCCGAAGGGAAGGAATCTCAACTTCTGCAGGAATTACTGCTTCAGTGCCGTATACCAACAAATAAGGAGTTGCTCCTACTGAAGTGCGAACAGTAGTGCGGTATCCCAATAATGCAAATGGTAATTTTTCATGCCATTGTTTTGAACCTTCTACCATTTTCCGAAGTATCTTCTTTATGTTTTTGTTGGCTGCTTCTACTGCTCCATTCGCCTTGGGCCGATATGGGGTAGAGTTGCGATGTGTAATCTTAAACTGTTGACATACTTCCTTCATTAAGTTGCTGTTAAGATTAGCACCGTTATCTGTGATGATCACCTTCGGGATTCCGAATCGACATATGATATTTGAGTGGACAAAATCGACCACAGCTTTCTTGGTTACTGATTTGAATGTCTTGGCCTCAACCCATTTGGTAAAATAATCAATAGCTACCAGAATGAATCTGTGTCCATTGGATGCTGCCGGCTCAATTGGTCCAATCACATCCATGCCCCAGGCAACGAAGGGCCATGGTGCCGACATTGTGTGCAACTCGGATGGTGGAGAATGAATCAAATCTCCGTGTATTTGGCATTGATGACACTTGCGCACAAAACTGATACAATCTCGCTCCATGGTAAGCCAATAGTAACCAGCTCGGAGGATTTTCTTTGCCAACACATATCCACTCATGTGGGGTCCGCAAACTCCTGAATGTACTTCAGACATGACAGCTGTAGCTTGTCTGGCATCTATGCATCTTAATAATCCAAGATCTGGTGTTCTTTTATACAAAACTCCTCCGCTTAAGAAGAATCCATTTGCTAATCGCCTAATGGTCCTCTTTTGATCTCCTGTGGCTTGTGCGGGATATATCCCCATCCTGATATACTCCTTGATGTCGTGGAACCATGGTTCACCATCAAATTCTTCTTCAACCATATTGCAATAAGCGTGCTGATCGTGGACTTGAATATGTATCGGATCTACATAAGCTTTGTCCGGATGGTGCAACATTGATGCCAGGGTAGCCAATGCATCGGCAACCTCATTATGGATTCTTGGAATATGTTGGAATTCCACTGATTGAAACCGCTGACAAAGATCATGTAGACATTGTCGGTATGGTATGAGCTTCAAGTCTCGGGTTTCCCATTCTCCTTGAATTTGATGTACCAAAAGATCTGAATCTCCCATGACTAAGATTTCTCGGATACCCATGTCGGCGGCTAGCCTTAACCCCAAAATGCAAGCTTCATATTCAGCCATATTATTGGTGCAATAAAATCGTAATTGAGCCGTAACAGGATAGTGATGCCCTGTTTCAGAAATGATTACAGCTCCTATCCCGACTCCTTTCATATTAGCGGCTCCATCAAAGAAAAGTTTCCAGCCAAGTTTTTCAATTCGCTCCACCTCGTCGATGTGCATTGTTTCTTCATCAGGAAAATAAGTTTTCAATGGCTCATATTCCTCATCGACCGGGTTTTCGGCCAAATGATCGGCCAGTGCTTGGGCTTTCATCGCAGTCCGAGTTACATAGATGATGTCAAACTCTGTGAGCAATATCTGCCACTTTGCAAGTCTTCCTGTTGGCATAGGCTTTTGAAAAATGTATTTCAATGGATCCAACCGAGAAATGAGGTATGTAGTGTAGGATGACAAATAGTGTTTCAATTTTTGAGCTACCCATGTTAGGGCGCAACATGTCCTTTCCAGATGAGTGTACTTAGCCTCATAAGCTGTGAACTTCTTGCTAAGGTAGTAGATGGCCTGCTCTTTTCTGCCAGTGAGGTCATGTTGCCCCAATATGCAACCAAATGAATTTTCCAAAACCGTCAAGTAAAGAATCAAAGGTCTTCCTGGCTCTGGCGGGACCAACACGGGTGGGTTCGACAAGTACCCTTTTATTTTATCGAATGCTTCTTGACACTCATCGGTCCATTTGACCGCAGCATCCTTTTTTAACAATTTGAAAATTGGTTCACAGGATGTTGTGAGCTGAGCAATAAACCTGTTGATGTAATTTAACCTCCCCAACAAACTCATTACTTCAGTTTTGTTTCTTGGAGGTGGCAGTTCTTGGATGGCTTTGATCTTTGAGGGGTCTAGCTCGATGCCTCGTCGACTGACTATGAATCCCAGCAACTTTCCAGATGGAACTCCAAATGCGCACTTGGCAGGGTTAAGCTTGAGGTTGTACCTGCGAAGTCTTAAGAAGAACTTCCTCAAATCCCCAACGTGGTCGGCCTGATGCTTTGATTTTATGATCACATCGTCCACGTATACCTCAATCTCCTTGTGTATCATATCATGAAACACTGTGGTCATTGCTCTCATATAGGTTGCTCCGGCGTTCTTTAAACCGAATGGCATTACCCGGTAGCAATAAGTTCCCCATGGTGTGATGAATGCCGTCTTTTCTGCATCTTCTTCATCCATTAGAATTTGATGATACCCGGCATAACAATCCACGAAAGACCCTATATCATGCTTGGCACAATTGTCGATCAAAATATGGATATTGGGTAATGGGAAATTATCCTTTGGACTTGCTTTGTTGAGATTGCGATAGTCGACGCATACTCTAATTTTGCCGTCTTTCTTTGGCACAGGAACGACATTAGCTAACCAAACAGGATATCGAGTGACTCGAATGACCTTTGCTTCCAATTGTTTGGTGATTTCTTCCTTAATTCTCACACTCATATCAGGCTTGAATTTTCTTAGCCTTTACTTGACAGGAGGCACCGTTGGATCGGTGGGCAATTTGTGAACCACTAAATCAGTGCTCAGGCCCGGCATGTCGTCATACGACCATGCAAAAACATCTTTGAATTCTATGAGTGCTTTAATTAACTCTTCTCGGATCTTTGGTTCGAGATGGACACTTATTTTAGTTTCCCGGACATTACTCGTGTCCCCTATATTGATGTCCTCGGTATCACTCAAGTTAGGTTTGATTTTTTCCTCAAAGTGAATTAACTCTTTACTAATCTCTTCAAAAACCTCATCTTCATCATATTCTGATTCATAATCACAATATATTTCTTGAATTAATATTTCGGAACCAGATTGATTTTTAAGACTGGGCTGAGGATTCCTCATGCATGCCATATCACTAGAGCCAGCGTAAAAGGAACTGTACAGGAAAGAAGAAAAAGAAAAGAAAACTATCAGGAATGATAAAAAAGGAAACTGCTTTTTATTGGATGATGAAAGATAACAAGGTTTTGCACACTTCAAACAAACTGTAAGATAAGCTTTGGGATTACAACCCTGAAGTAACCCAAACAAACTGAAAGAAAATCAAAATAAACTACCAAGACTCCTTTCGAATTGGGAGAGGAGTGGCTTTCCAATTATTGAGCTTTGTTTCTGGCCCAACGAATTGAACTTCTGCGTTGCTACACCCTTCTCCGCTTTCCAACATATTCACATCACTAAACAATTTCTCGAACCTTTCAATTAATTCCTCCTCAGGATTGACCCGGGATTTAGGAATTGTTGTTATCGGGCGATTTTTAGCACCGGTCTTGACAAAAGACTTTGACAGATGTGGGACTGGTTTTGGAAGAACCCATGCTTGGTGTTTCAGCTTCCTAGCCCTTATCACGTCATTGGCAGTGGGTATGAACCCCAAACCGAATGTTCCCCAGTTCTCGGGGAGAGATACTGGTTGTATAATTCCTTGCAAAGATAAACCCAGACCTTTGCCGGGTATAAAGCCATTCTTTAACATTTCATAAGCTACCATGACTGATGCAGAGGATATCTTTGGATTTGGAAGGTATTTCCCCTCTGGAATTTTCTCTATCGACACTGTGTCGGACACTTGGTATACCCATGGTCCCTGGTCAATTTCTGTTCCCTTGACCAGTACAATGGTACTACTGTGAGCATTTAAACTTTCTTCTCCATGCACAACTATTTCTTGATGATCCCATTCAAACTTGACAGCCTGATGTAGTGTTGACGGGACTGCTTTAGCAGCATGGATCCATGGTCGACCCAACAACAAGTTGTAAGAAACAGTTATGTCCAACACTTGGAATTCCATTGTGAATTCAACTGGCCCTATAGTTAGTTCCAACACTATGTCGCCAAATGAATCTCTGCTTCCACCGTCAAACCCTCGTACGCAGATACTATTCTTCTGGATCCTCTCCTCTTTAATTTTTAATTTGCTTAAAGTGGAGAGAGGGCATATGTTTGCACTTGACCCATTGTCAACCAATACCCGGGCTACTACGGAGTTTTCACATTTCACGGTGAGGTAAAGAGCTCTGTTGTGCTCAGTACCTTCCACAGGTAATTCATCATCAACAAATGTAATTCTGTTTGTCTCAAAGATTCTGTTGGCTATTTTTTCCAAATGATTTACAGAGATCTTTTCAGGAACATGAGCCTCATTCAGGATTTTCATCAAAGCCAGACGGTGCTCCTCTGAATGGATCAGTAATGACAATAATGAAATTTGAGCGGGGGTCTTCTTTAATTGATCCACAACAGAATAATCATGGAGTTTCATTTTTCTTAAAAACTCCTCCGCCTCTTCTTCCGTCACAGCTCTCTTTGTTGGCGTTGGATTGTTTTTAGTTTTTCTCAACTCTTCGGGAGTAAAACATCTTCCCGAACGTGTCAAGCCTTGCACCTCACACACTTCTTCCTTGATTTCTTTGCCCTTGTACATTACAGTCACCCGTTCATAGTTCCATGGGATGGCTTTGTTGTTGATGACCGGCAGCTGGATTACAGGTGCAATAATAACCCGATCTGTACGGGCTCCTTCCACGAATACAATGGGTTTGTTAGCAACCCCTGGTACTATCACTTTCGGCCTTTCTTGTTTTGCGGCAACTTTGCTCGATGATCCCTCATCGACTATCATAGACGGTTCATCACCATTTTTGTTCTGCTTAGACACCGGCTTCTCCTCCATTAACTGCTTATCTGGCTTGGTTTCATGAGACTTGATCATCATGACAGTTTGTGACGGCTTCTTTGTCTCCCCATCAGCTTGTATGATTTCTATCATATTAGCCTCTTGATGGGCTGGCATTGGATTTCTATTGATATTTGGGGCTTCGGGGGTTTGAACCTCGATTTTATTAGTATCAATCAGCTCTTGTATTGCATTTTTCAAATGCCAGCATTTCTCCGTATCATGGCCTGGTGCACCGGAGCAATATTCACAGCTAATGGTGTAATCCAGATTCTTTGGAGGAGGATTGGGTAGCTTGGATTGTATTGGTCTCAGCATGTCTAGCTGTCTCAGCCTGTGGAACAGACTAGTGTAAGACTTCTCCCAATGGAGTGTAAGTTTTCTTTTTCTGTTCCCTTTCTCCCCTGAATGCTGGCCTAGGCCTGAAACCTGGTCCGGGATAGGCTCGTGGGTAAGTATTTGGTGTGACAGGAGCACGCCAATTGGTGTGAACAGGTGGCTGATTGTATGCTTGAGCATGGTTAATGGAAAAATGAGGCTCTGAAGGGTGATAGTAGTGTTGGGATGAATCATGGTGGTAAGCTGATTGGCGAGGTCGTTGTTGATTATAGTAAAGCGGTGAACCTCTGGGTCCCGACCAAATTCCTGAATCAACTACTGCTGCTTCCTCCCTCTTCTTTCTTCCGATTCCTCCTACCCCGCCTTGAATAGCTTGAGTAGTTGCCTTAATTGCTGAATAGCTCATGATTTTATTTGTCTTGAGGCCTTCTTCCACCATACCTCCCATCTTCACTACTTCGTTGAATGATTTCCCAACCGCTGAAACCAAGTGGGCATAGTAAGTCGGTTCCAAGGCTTGGAGGAAGTAGTCTACCATTTCGCTCTCCTTCATAGGAGGATCCACTCTTGCTGCCTGTTCTCTCCACCGAAAACCATACTCTCTGAAACTTTCATTGTGTTTCTTCTCAAATTTTGTCAAAGATAATCGATCTGGGATGATTTCCAGATTGTATTGGAAATGGTATGCGAATGCCTGTGCCAGGTCATCCCAGGTGTACCATCTCCCATGGTCCTGGCGTGTATACCACTCCAAAGCTGATCCGCTTAAACTTTGACTGAAGTAAGCCATCAATAATTCGTCCTTTCCCCCAGCTCCTCGCATCTTGCTACAGAAACCCCTTAAGTGGGCTACTGGGTCGTCGTGCCCATTGTATAGGTCAAATTTGGGCATCGTGAAGCCAACTGGTAATTGTACGTTTGGGAACAAGCACAAATCCTTGTAGGCTACACTGACTTGCCCACCTAATCCCCGCATGTCTCGGAACGATTGTTCTAGACTTTTGACCTTCCTGAACATCTCTTCTTGTTCAGCATTTTTGGCTGGCTTGTCAATTTCGGTTGGGAGATCAAAACGAGGAGCAGTTGAATTAATTTCGGAGGCCTTGAGGGTGGGCTCCGGGGGTAATATTGGTTGTCCTGGGCCTGGAATGTAGGCTCACTAGGAGATTTGTGGAATGTAGCAGGGGGAGGTGCTACGAAAACAGGAGTCATAGGTGGAGGAAAATATGGAACGGGTTTCGGAGGTGGAGACTGTGGTGTCTGAGAGGTGGTGCCTCGGTAGTGCTGGTAAATGGGGAAGTTTGGGGATAATTCAGTGGTGATATTATCCTGAGTTTGGGTCATTGATGGAGCAGGGTTATTTGGTTGAGATGGGGGTAACTGTCCTGTAGACCAGGCTTGGTACATCTCAGCCATTTGCTGCTTGAGTTTAAACATCTCTTCTTTCATTTTCCCGACATCCATCTCCTCTAGCTCCATACCTGTGTCAACATCTGGGATAGACATACTTTCGGGTATTGGTCCTTTTGATCTTGTGTGATAGTGATAATATGCCAGTATACTCTTTAGAGAAACTAACTGCTTGAATTCTGAAAATGAACAAACTTGTTAGTTTTGATAGTTTAACACATATATAATCGCACGTTGAGATGCAATGCTCCTAGACAAATAATCCCTTTCTATTATGCATTTGCTCGGCTGCTTCTGTCGTCCCAGTTTTCTTGAAATTTTTATTGTTATTCACTTTTATTTATTATATATATCTTTTATCGTGGTGGTCAAATCTTAGAGATTGCCTACGTATCATGCCCCCACATGAATCAGACCTTGCGTAGTTTGGACTAAAGGCAATCACTTTTATTCATTACACAAAGATGGAATTACATTTGAAAATTTTAAGAAAATGGCTTGAAACACACACACTTATAAAAATAAAAGATACAATTCTTAACATTTCACAACGTGCCCCACTTTCCACTTGTGTTGTCTATTATTAGACTATTCGTTCAATGTGGAGCTTGACCTGGATGACCTCCCAGCGTACGATACATCCTTTCCCATTCCAATGCTAGATGACGGGCAAAAGTGGGTGCATGTTCTGTAAACCTTTCATAATCCATTCCCTGACAGTTTACGTAACTCTGAGAAGTGTAGACCGCCAGGTCGTGGATTTGTGCCCTGAAATCTTGGAGACGTTGGTCTTGGTTCTGCAATTGCTGCTGACGAGTGGTGGATACATCTCTGACATGATTTTCCCGATCTAGAGCTGATTCTAATAGAGCTCGGAGTCTGGCCTGCTCTAATCTTGCTTGCGCTCTTTTCCTGGCGAGGTCTGCTTGTTGATGTTCTCTGTTGCATCTTCTCGCCTCTTCTAGTTGTGCACGAAGTTGGTCTTCTGATTGCATCCAATAGTCTTTTTCCTTCTTGAATTGTGCCTTGTCTTTTTCGGATTGCCTATCTTGGCGTTCTTTGTTAGATCTGGCTTCCTCGTTTAATTGTTGGATCCTTTCTTTTGCTTTGCTCAATGCCCTTTCGTTTTCCGCAAGAATGGAATCATAATCTTGCATTTTTTCAAAGAGATTGGCGATGGTTTTTTGATCCTTCCAGCTCCTCTTTGGCGTTTCAGAAACTCTTTTCATTTTTTGGAATCGAGCATGAAGATTTTCATTCTCACAAGCTAGACTCTTCTTCTCGCCTTCGGCTTCTTGTGCTTGCAAATCTTTCTCCAAACTGAGGCTTCTCAGATTTTCTTTTAGGGCATGGATAGTTGCTTTGTACCCTTTTTCCTTTTCTCCCCAGATCAACCGCTCTTGGATTTTATCATTGAAGTTTTGAACATGGGGTCTTTTTGTTGGCCTTCTTAGCTCAGGCTCTGGTACATCATCTACGCGAGACCGTTTTTCAAACCACCTTGCATATCCAGGATTTATCTCACCCTTTGTAGCGTCTGGGACTTGAGTATCACTTTTCAAGTATCGGCACCCATTCCACATCTGCTGAAGTAGAGCCTCGGGAATAGTGGCTTCTGGGTGTAATTCGATTACTTGCACACTCAAATCTTCATCATCAGGAACTATTTGATATCTCCCTAGTTGCCTTAGGACTCTTAGTGGCGCATATGGCCGAATGCTTCTCAATCCTAATAGTAGTAGATAACTATTTGAGGTTGACATGTGTATTACTTCCCTCATCGGGAGCCATCCCAGAGTCCTGTCAATTTGATTTGCCGTTAAAGCCTTTAGATGAGATACCCATGCTTCTATTCCTTCTGGAGCCTGATAATTTTTTGTTCTTTCCTCATAGCTCTCGATGCAATTATCATTGTTTGACCCATACTGTATGATCTTGGGCTGTTGTTGGAGATGTTCCATCACCCACATTTGCAACAAAATTTTGCATCCTTCGAAGACCTTTGCTCCTGATTTACATAAAGTCAAAGCCCGATAAATGTCTGATAGAATGATGGGGACAAGGGTGTGATTTTCTTTGGTGGTGAGGATTTGCACAATTTTTGCGGTGCGAATATCAATTGTTCGCTCTTTGTTTGGAAAGACCATGACTCCTAGAAAAGCCACCATGAAAGCAAAGCGACGGTGAATCTGCCAAGTGTCTTTGTTTTGCTTATTGGTAAGGCCTTTCTCATGAATTTCGAACCCATCTGACTTTCCGAACCTTGAATACAAAAAGTTGAAGGAACAACATCCATTGATGACATTGCTTTTCCTGATTTGACTGCCTGATGTTCAGAAGACCGAAGAATCGATGTACCGAAGGAGCCTTTGTGAATATCAAGCTTTGATTTCTTAGACTTCCGTCAAAACCAGCATATCCAGCTATCTCCTCTAATGTAGGAGTAAGCTCGAAGTCAGAGAAACGAAAGACATTGTGAACAGGGTCCCAAAAAGTTACTAACGCCGCAATCAGATCATCACGGGGTTTAACTTTCATAATGTCCGTGAGATTTCCCAAATGCTTGACGACCCATTTTTGACCATCTTCGCCTAAATCATACCACCACATTTGAAGCTGAAATAGAAATTCTTCTGTACTCGTGGATGAGGGACTTTGTGTGGTGCTCATTTTGTATCTGAAATTTAATTTTAATAAAGTCAAACTTCATTTTGAAAATTTATACTAAAAAAAAATCATTTTCAAATTTTTTATTTATTTATTAAATACCTTTATTTCAAGATTTAAAGCTATTTTTCTTTTTTCGAAATTTTTAAAACAACCCATTTTATTCCTTTCTTCTCACCATGATTTCATTTAAGCTGGTCAACAAGCATGTTCGAGGCAAATGAATGCACAAGTAGCAAGTAGGATGCATCATGATGGTCTTTTTATTTCGGGTTCACCTGTCCTAGACAGACCCAACCCCTGTGTTGAGTCTCCAAGGCCAAATGTACATGATGCAAATATACGTTCCTACTAGGGATCCGGTACATGGCTGAGTTATTCTAAGTGAAAAACCTGAGGTTGATTGTTCTAAACCTGGCTTACCCAAACGGACAGTTTGAGCCGAAGCGGGGGCAACGTACCGGGAGCACGAAAGTCTGCCCGGCCTAGTTACTTGTCCCAACTCCGTCTTATTTGGTATGACTTTAACAGAAAGGTGGGTCACGCGCACGTGTACACCATAAATTCAGAAGACTCAGAAAGAAGGGGGTTTCGTAGCAGTTGTATATATTCATAATTCAAATAATATTAAAGCGGTAAAAAAAACATTTAGCATGTTAAGCATATAAACAGTTGAAAATAATATAGTAAATAAAGCCAATTATTGCAGTTATTTTAAGCTCGAATTCTTTAAACCCTGAACCAGAGATTCTGGGTTCGTTCCCCAGCAGAGTCGCCAGAGCTGTCGCACCTCCTTTTCACCGCGCCCGCGGGGCGCGTGGGGGAGTTTTCTCCAATTGAAGGACAGTCGAAACGGGATTTGTTTAATTATTTCAGAGTCGCCACCTGGGAATTTTAAGGCGTCCCAAGTCACCAATTTTAATCCCTGAATCGAGGAGAATATGACTTTGTTTATTATTCTGCGAACCAGAAATCCTGAGTAAGGAATTCTGTTAATCCGGAAGAAGGTGTTAGGCATTTCCGAATTCCGTGGTTCTAGCACGGTCGCTTAACTGTTTTTATTATTGGCTTAATTATCTTGATTTTACTAAATACGTTTTTATTGCATGATTTTACTACCGCTTTTTACTTATTGTTTACAATTATATGGACGAATTACGCGTACGTATATTCGTATTATATACTTTTTATAATTACCGGGGATCGTGCCACGCGTACGTGTACACAATAAAATTGTCCATGTTATAGTTTTTATAAAAGAAATATATATATTAAAAATAAAGTCAGGAACACCATCACCCTTTTTATTTAGAATGAACTGCACACCTCGAGTTATATGAAATTATTTTAACGTCCTCGAAGAAATCCCTTATTTTAAATATTCGCTCGAAATTGCGCGTACGCATAATTCGAATTGCTTTTATCGGTATAATCAGGTTACGCGAACGTATCCCTAATTACACCAAATATTCTTAATGGTATTATGAATTTTCACAAATTGTTTGTTATATCTACACATTTTATATGAGAATACTGAGAAATTCATATTTAAGGGATGTCTTTGAATTCTTTTAAAAGAATTTCACAATTTATTAAGTATTGCCCATTGACTATAATTTCCGAGTATTAATTATGTTCATCCCAAGACTATTCAAATTCAAAGTAAAATAAGAACATGATTAATACTATTCTTCACAAATACAACATATACATATACCAAAGGATGAATGCCATATGAAACTCACAAAAATAATTTATGAAGGGAAGAAGTATTTTTGAACAATTTTTATTTATTTTAATTAGTGCAAATTCTACTTTTATTTACCATTGATATAAAGTGTTGCGATTTGTTCTTATACATATCACCTCATTCTCACATGCTTGTTTTGATCCAGAATTATAATTGCTCAGTTTATTTATAACGATAAATAATCAAATTGATGAGAAAAGAGTTATTATGCAAATTGATTCAATTCGAATTGTATTACATACAACATAGATGTACGCCTAAACATTCATAATATTCTTAACATCATGACTAGCTATACCAACTCACTTTACTCCTATGATTATACCTGTCATCACACCATATAATAACTTATACCAATCTAAACAAAATCATATTTGTTACAAGATATACTACTAATGTAACTTCTTAATATTTCCATTCTACTTTACATTTAGCTAATGGTATTATGGGATGTAATCAATGGCCCATTTTTATGCCTTACTCCCTGTTTTGACAATTCACATATACCTATACCAATGAGATTTCGGAATGGCTAACATTATTACAAAGCTTTATATGAATTTCAAAATAAGACAATTAACTCATAGCTATCAAATTGAATTCACTACTAGTTAACTAACATGAAACAAAAAAAATGAAATTTAAACTAATGAACTTGGACTATTGGAAACAGAATTGCAATTCAGGCTTCATGAATTTGTCATGTTGAATCTCTTTTCAACATAAAATTCAAAAGATAAGTACCTGAAAATGAAGGTAGAAGAAGTAAATTTCAGCAGTAGCAGCAGTAACAAAATACTGGCAGAATATCAGTATTTCCACAGATTTGAGCAATAACAAGACCCGAGAAACCCAGATTCACAAGAGTAAAGCTTCCTAAAGAACTTCAGATTTTAAAACCAAATAGTATCAGTACACAGACCCGGACAGATTCCAACAGAACAACAAGGTTTCGGATTTTTTCTTTTCTTTTCTATTTTTTTTTCAGCTTCACTGTGTGTGTGTGTGTTCGAATACTTTCTTTTCTATTTCTTTTTCTAAAAGAGCTCCTAAATCAGATTTTCTTCTCCTCTCAAAATCAGATTTTTCTTCTTAAAATCTTTCTGTTTTAAAATATGCCTCTATCAGATTTTTTCTCTTTCAAAAAAATGTCTTCCCAAGCTCTCCTAAGCTCTCTCTCTCTGTCTGAAAACTGATCTCCAAATCAATCCCAATCCCCTCTATCTTATACAGGTCTGTCCCCCCCCCCCCTTTTAAGTGCTGCCCAGACCCCCTTCTTCTTTTAAAATCAGAAAATCTCATTAAAATCTGCTTTTACTACTTTAAGTCCCATTAAGTGATCTTTTTCCTGATTTTCAACAGCCCATTACCCTTTGTTTCCCATTATCACACTAAATAATAGCCATTAACTTTCCACTTTCAGCCCACTACTATTATCACATTACCATACTGTTTCTATCCCAGAAATACCCTTGAAAATCCTACTGTAATTACAGTTTTTACTGCCCCAGACCAAAGACTGCCTAAATCTTAACAGACTTATCTGAATTAAACTGTTTAGCAGCTAAGAACCAATTCCTAAATCAAAACAAACATTTTGTCTTTTCAATGATAGCTTATTGATCCAACACCCAATGTCTAATTGCTAATGGACAAAACTAAATTCAGATTGAACACTGAACTTGTATACAAACGTATTAACAATACGTAGAACTTAACAGAACAAAAATCTGAATTGAAATTGAATTTAGCATAAGTGCAGGGGCATGGTCAGTATATTGACACTGCCTGAAACTTAATGCTAAGAAATCAACAGCATCTATTGAATTTCAAACAAAGCTGATTTAATTAACGAGTATTAGTCAAACTGATTATTTACAACAATTGTCAACAAACAACTGATAAACAGATTATTTCAAACAGCATTTTCAGAAACAGAATTCTATAATATAACTAATCGACGAACTTAATCGAGTCGATTACACACATTGTAATTAATCACAACCAACAGAAACAATTCACATTCGGATCAAGTAGATAGGTAGGAGGAAGAATCACGGAATTAAACAAAAATATGCAACATTACACAGGTTACTAAAACAAACATATAGAATACAAAAAGGAAATAGAAAAAACATACCTCTGAATCTTTAAATTTAACCGGACTCAAACTCAACTTGGATTTGGACTTTTTGAAATCAAACAGACCTTAGTCGAAGTATTTTCAACTGAAAATACTTCGACTAAGGTCGATTAAACCTCAATCCTTCGTTTGAATTGAAAAAATTCCAAGATTGGAAAATTTTTAGGGTTTCAGAATTTGGATCTTAAATCCAAACATTTCCGGGCTGATTCGAAGGGAACCAAATATGACACAAGGGTGAGGGGAGCCTAGGGGTCATTTGGTGTCATTTTAGAACAAGTCTGAGTTTGTTCTTGTTTGGTCCGAATCTTCAAAAGAAGATTCGAGAAGCTCGGAAGTGATTCGAGCCAAACAAGCAACAGATCCATACCTAGGGTGGTTAGGGGAAGTTATGGTGTCGATTTGGGGCTGTTAGGTTTAGATCTGAGTTTGGCTCGAATCTTCAAATGAAGATTCGAGAACCTTCAAGAAGATTCGAGCCAAGAGGCTAACATATTCGGATAGAGGGTGTTCAGGGGGTTCTGGGGTGTTAAGATGGTGACCGGCGGCGTTGATGCCGCCGGGTTTCAGGCGGAGGGGAATAGGGGCGGCTAGGGTTAGGAGTGGGGTTTGGGGACGATGATGAACAGTGAGAGGAGGGGGGTGTTCAGTTCGGGGCCGGGGTAGGGGCTTGGGACTTATATAGGGGTGGGGTGGATTGATCTCATCAGTTGGATCAATTAAGATGCATGGTTAAGATCAATCCACTTATCAAAACGACATCGTTTGATTTAAGTTGGGGAAAGGGTCAACCCGGGGTTGAAATGGATCGGGTTTTGGGTGAGTTTTTAAGACCGTGGGATCAAGATGGATGAACGGTTCAGATCTAGTTGCCCTAAACGTCGTCGTTTTATTTATGCAGGGGCTGAACTGGACCGTTTGATTGCAATGAATCATCGGCCCAGATTAAAAATCCAGAAACAACGTCGTTTGAGTCCAGTATGGGACTGGTTGACATGGACCGGGTCCTTTGAGTATTTGGGCCTGATTTTTGTTTAAAAATTCTTGGCCCAGGTCCGTTTCTATCATTTCCCATTCTTTCATTTTCTAATTAAATTCCTAATTATTAAATTCCTAATTAAAATTATAAAAAATAAAATTACCCTTACAAAGATAAATTACCTATTAATACATAGACAACACATTAATCACACATTGAAATATTAAAACTAGAACAGACACATAATTTTGTGATTTTATTTTTTTATCTTTCAAATATATAATTAAATCCTATATGCATGCGACATGTATTTTATTTTAATTTTCATTTTATTATGACAAAGTAAATATTTACGGACATAAAACAAATATTTAACACCATGCAAATTCAAAAATTATACAGTAAAAGAAATTTATTTTATTTTTTTGATTTATTTTGGAGTAGTTTTCGTAAGGCAAAAATCACGTGCTCACAAGTACCACAAGTCTTGACATCTTCCAAATGAAAACTAAGTTCGTAACCATATATACAACTTTAAAATACCCAATTGTTACATGTAGAATCTTGAACACATTAGAACTATTCTCGAGAGTCATTCACTCTATTCAAACTGCAATTAGTTTGATCAAATGAACCGAACAACCCGTTCCTCATTGGCACTCCGACACCGTATAATGTAACCTCATCCCAATACAACCAAGAAACTTCATGCTTTATGCACCGAGCATTCTTGCCAACAACAACTCAAGACATCCCGTGATTCTCACACACCTATGAAGCATAATATAACCTTCGTCAAAATTTTCCTTTACCCGAGCCATCCTCGGTCTCAACCTCCGAAGGCCATAATTGATTCACCCGAACGTCTCAAACCGGAACTAACATAGCACATAACCGTGCAATCGCTTAATCAATAGCAGACTCCCCCACTTGCCTTGGAACCGTAGACCAAAACACACACAATAACTCATAATGCATATACTCTATTGCTGCCACAATACCATAGTGAGATTAAACTCAAACCTTCATAAGCTCATGAAACACAGACCATATGGTACCTTGAATCTTCTGCAAATCTTGCATTCATCATTGCAACAGTCAAGCCCACTCTCTTAAGCGACTCAAAATTCAAATTTCAACAATTATATTTTACTTGTAAATGAGACCTTCTAAAAGACACATAAGGATCACACAACCTCGGAACACTTCGTAGGAGATAACCCATCTGTCTTGTCGTCAACTAACATTTCTATATACCTTCCACCGCCACAATCATTACGCAGTCACTTAGCCTTCCTGAGTCTGAACTCATACTACAACATGAAATTCACTTCATTCCCAACTATGACACATGAAAAGACTCTTCGCACACCTAAAACTCGGGGCTATACCTCAAATCAAGATGCAAATCAAGCACCTAATAGTTCTTCTATCCTCCAGCAGACCCTCCTCGCCGCTTCAAATTCATAAGAATACATCTCGCAGTCACAACATACTCATCATATAGCCATGCAACCGTCACTTCCACTAATAGGGGCACTACCGAACATATCAAATCGAAGACACTTGCTCACACAATCAACACCTCAGTGCTAAAGCTATAGGAAAAGATCCGGCCTCAAGTCCTCCATACTGGCCCAACATCAACTCACAGAGATCACGTCTCGCTCCTCGATTGGGGAATCACAAGCTATCGATGCACATTTGATACTGAGCGTTCATGCACGCACACGAACGCGTGGAAGGAATTCAAAGAGTTATATTTCAAGCTGATCAAAGGACGCACGATAAGAATTCAAAAATATGAAGTTTTCCTAAAGGTTCTGCAGCCTCTAGAGGATAAATACAGACGTCTCTGTACCGATCTGCGAGACTCTACTAAACCTGCTCATGACTCGTGAGACCTATGTAACCTAGGCTCTGATACCAACTATCACGACCCTAACCCTGAACCTGGTCGTGATGGCGCCTCTCGTGAAGACAAGGCCAGCCAATTAAATCCAATTCATTTTTTAAAACAGTTAAAAAATATAAAGCAGTCTAAACATGATTTAATAATAATAAGTAGCAGAAATACAACCCGACTCAGCCCTAACCGGGGTGTCACAAGTCACGAGCATCTACTAGGGTATAAATAATCTACTAGAGTATAAATACAACTGAAAGTCTGAAGTGTACGAATATAGACTAATGAAATGAAGAGAGAGAAAAGCAGTGCTGCGAACGCCGGCAGCTACCTTGCTAAACTCCGATGACTTTGCCTCCGATCAACCAAAACCTGCTACCGGGTGTATAAATACCTGAATCTGCACACAATGTGCAGGTAGTAAAGTGAGAACTCCAACTCAATGAATAATAATCATAACTAAAGCCTGAATGGTAAGAAATCACGTAAAGCATATCAAGATGTTGTGTAGAAGCAGTTCAAAAACCAGTAAGAAAGCAGTGAAGCTGTAAAAATCTCTTAAAACTTCTTAGTTCAATTTAAACTTCTTTGAAAATGAATTTTTCAATAGTTACACAAATGAATGCAAAACAGTTAGTGCAAATAAACATAGAAATCGGGCCCTCGGGCACAAATACCATAGTTTAACAGGTAAATATGAAAGATAAACACATAAAGGTTTGCCCCTCGGGCACAATGTCAACAACTCCGCCTCTCGGTCCATATCTCAAAACAATACCAGCCCCTCGAGCAATCACATAGAACAATACTAGCGCCTCGGGCTATCATATAGAACAATATCAGCCCCTAGGGCTACATCTCACATCATAATGGGTACTCGCGCTCACTGGGGATATACAGACTCCGGGAGGGGCCCCTTACGGCCCAAGCGCAATATCAAGCCACCTCGTGGCATCATAAACAGGCTCTCGGCCTCATATCAATATCAAGCCACCTCGTGGCGCACAATCTCAAGCCCTCGGCCTCATTATCATAATCAGTATCTCATTGTTGCATCGTGCAGCCCGACCCAAAAGTATCCTCACAATACAGACCCTCGGCCTTACTCAGTCAACAATCACATAAGCCACTCGGGCAATAGTAAAACATAACGCTCATCCCAAAATATTATTTAAAATATCATTTCAAGTATTAAAGTAGAGTAAACATGGCTGAGTTTTGAAAATAGTGGAAAATAACATGACTGAGTTCAAGTATAAAGTCAAAACAGTGAGGAAATATCAATAAAAATCCCTGAAGGGTTCAAATAGTTGGCACTAGGCCCAAATATGGCTTTCAGCCCAAATAATGATGATAGCAAATAGTTTTCAATCAAATATGCAGTAAAATCATCAATTGGGACGGACCAAGTCACAATACCCAATAGTACACGACCCCACGCTCGTCATCAAGCGTGTACCTCACCTCAATATAGCACAACAATGTATAATCCGGGGTTACAAACCCTCAGAAAATCATTTACAATCATTATTCACCTCGATCCGGTTCGAACTCTAGCCCGCGATGCCTTGCCCGCGCAAATCGACCTCCGGATGCTCCAAATCTAGCCACAATCTGTACATAATCATTAAAATATGCTAAGGGAGCAAAATCCTACTCGAAAATATCCAATTTAAAGTTAAAATCCTGAAATTTCTCAAACCCGACCCCCGAGCCCACACTTCGGAATCCGACGAAACTCACAAAATTCGACAACCCATTCAACCACGAGTCCAACCATACCAAAAATACTAAATTCCGATAACAATTCGGCCTCTAAATCTTCAAATATTAACAGCCGTGTTCTTTCACCAAAAAAAACGTCAAAATGATCTAAAAAACGTAACAACTTTAATCAATCCGATTCTGGTCACTAAAGGCTTAATTCCCGTCGCTAAAAGGTCCAAATCTGGTCGCTAAAAGGTGCACACCAGATCTGATGGACCAACAGTCTTTAATTTCACTAAAAAGGCTCTAACTCCATCATACGAACTCGGAATTCGATGACTCTTGTTCCTATGAGTCACAAATAATGATACGAACAAATTCCTTCAATCAAAACTCAATTCAAAGCTCGTTTGCTCAGTGCAATATCCATTTTACTCGTTAAACAATTAACTCATGATTCGCGTCAAACCCCAATCGCGACTTGATGAAATTAGACCAAACTTTCCAGATCACTCCTATAATTTATTATCAAAATTCCGGAAGTCTCAAAATCAAATTTCGATCTCTAGAACTAAAAATGGACCTTTGGATCATTACATGCTTATGCTCAAAACGCCAAAATCTTTCAAAACTCTTCCAAAACATATCCGAGCCTCATGGGACCCCGACCAAACATGCCAACACACCCAATAACATAATTCAAACTTGTTCCAACTTTGGAATGCTCAAAACAATATCAAAACATCAAATCACCCTCGGATTCAAGCCTAAGAATTCCAAAACTTCCGAATTCCGAATTCGATCAAAAGTCTATCAAACCTCGTCTGAATGACCTGAAATTTTGCACACACATCAAAAATGACATAAAGGACCTACTCCCATTTCCGGAATTCCATTACTACCTCGATATCAAAATCTCACCTATCAACCGGAAAATGCCAAAATCTCAATTTCGCCAATTCAAGCCTAAACATTCCACAGACTTCCAAAATGCATTCTGATCACACTCCTAAGTCCCAAATCACCTAACAGAGCTAACCAAACCATAAAAATTCTAATCCGAGATCAAATACAAATAAGTCAAATCTTGGTCAAACCTTTCAAATTTTAAGCTTTCAACTGAGACTGTTCTTCCAAATTCATTCTAATTAACCTGAAACCCAACACCAATGATTTATATAAGTCATAATACACCACACTGGGCAAGTCATGCCCGAGAACTGGTGAGCAAAGTGCAAAAGCTCAAAACGATCGGTTGGGTCGTTACGTAGGGTTCCTTTCTGAAAATGGTATTGAACATCTTATTCTTAAATTTCCGATCAGGGGGAAACCATACATATTACCTGCTTTATTTTTCAAATGTGTGCATTTAAGGCATCTATCTTGTGAAGACTATTTAATATCTCATCCACCATCATTCAGAGGTTTTGAAAGGTTAATTAGCCTAAGCTATACAATGTTACAATCTTGTATACATTGCTTGGAAGATTAATCTCTTATTGCTCGTTGCTAGAGCAATTGGTGCTTCATCTCCCAAATAATTACCACGGTGTCATTGAAATTAATACCCCCAGATTGAAGTCCCTTGACTTCACAGGTAGAGTATGGTCTATTAGTTTAAAAATTGTTCCTCTTCTGGCACAATTATCACTTGCTCTTAGGGGAGGCTATATCCTGGAAGCAAAACCTCACTATACTAGGTTTTTGAGTCTTTTTGTGCGCTGGAATATCTTCATTTGGATAACCATAGTGTCAAGGTAAATGTGCTTCATAACATCACTGTAGTGCATTTTCATAGATGAAATATATTGTGGGCTATGAGCCATCCTTTTAATTTGGGATATTCTTTCTAGTTATTGGCTGCAGGTGCAGGAGAAGTACCAACTAGTCTTCTCTTTCGTGTCGACTGTGTGAAAAATCTTACCTCTTTGATCTTTATTTGAGTGCATTGTATTCTGTCACCTGTGCTTTGTATTTGATGAGAAGCTTCCCATATTTACAATATATGGAAATCAAGGTTCTTACTTAATCATTTGGTTATCTTCTTAAGTTCTCATTACGTAGTGGCTTTTTTATACCTCCGATCGTCATTTAAATTTGGTGTTTTTTTTAATTATTTCTTAGGTGGATAATAGTGGTGTACCTATAGCACTGGATAATATTGATTTGGAAGGAAGTTTTGGAGAAACAGCATTCAACAACCTCAGTATAATTGTTATTAGGAGCATTCGAGGGACAAATCCTCACATGCAACTGTTGAAGCTTCTTTTGGCAAAGTCTCCGGCTCTTACGAGAATTATAATCGAGGCATTGATGTATGAAGATTATCAAATTCAAATCAGTAATTAGCATTCAGAATTTAGGTGTGCTTCACCTGACGCAGAAGTTGTATTAAACTACTAGTACATTTATGTTTTTTTGACAATTCTGGTACATTGCATGTTTTGGACAATTCTGGTACATGGCATGTTTTGACAATTCTGTAACATGTCGTGTTTTGACAATCCTGTTATGCCGTGTTTTGACAATTCTGTTACATATCGTATTTTAATTTTCTTATGTTTCGTGCTGTGAATTATTCATCATTTGCTGTGTGTTTGTTACTAGACTGCTAAATGCATTCGATAAAATTAGCTTAATACTAGACATTGGACGTTTATGGTTGCCATTAGCCGATACGTATGAACTTAATGAATGAAATTAATATAAACGGCTATTATATAACTATGAATTGCAACGATGTAATTACCATAGGTTATATGACTACAAACTTAGTCGGTGGACGTTTATGGTTGCCATTGGCCGATACGTATGAACTAAATGAATGAAATTAATATAAACGACTATTATATAACTGTGAATTGCAACGATGTAATTATCGTAGGTCATATGACTACTAGTCGGTGGACTTATATGGTTGTCATTGGCCGATACGTATGAACTTAATGAATGAAATTAACATAAACGGCTATTATATAACTATGAATCGCAACGATGTAATTATCGTAGGTCATATGACTACAACCTTAGTTGGTAGACTTATATAGTTGCCATTGTCCGATACGTATGAACTTAATGAATGAAATTAACATAAACGGCTATTATATAACTGTGAATTGCAATGATATAATTATCGTAGGTCATATGACTACAACCTTAGTCGGTGGACTTATATGGTTGCCATTGGCCGATACGTAAGAACTTAATGAATGAAATTAACATAAATGGCTATTATATAACTGTGAATTGCAATGATATAATTATCGTAGGTCATATGACTACAAACTATTCGTAAAAATATTTTCCAAGTATTCTTCAATGTATTTTTGTATATCATAAAAATATTGATAAAATATTTCTGTATCTTTTTTTAGCTTTCTGTTCAAAGAATATGCATTATTCTTTGAATATTCATAAAAATATTTTACAAACATTATTCTTCAATATGTTTTATTTTCCCT
This sequence comes from Nicotiana sylvestris, assembly GCF_000393655.2. Lineage (NCBI taxonomy): Eukaryota > Viridiplantae > Streptophyta > Magnoliopsida > Solanales > Solanaceae > Nicotiana > Nicotiana sylvestris. Next base: position 153,858,151 of record NC_091059.1, read on the forward strand.
TTTCTTGATTTTTTTCTACGGAAATGTAACGATCCAACTGGTCGATTTGAGCTCTAGCGTGTTGTTCAACAGTTTGGAGCCATGAGCAGCTTCACTTCAGGCATTATGACTTGTATACATGGTCGGAATTGAATTCCGGGGAATTCGGAGTTGATTTGGAAAAGGAATTCTCATTTCGGAAGCTTTAAGTTGAAAGAATTAACTAAGATCGAATTTCAGAGTAAACGAACTCGGAATCCGGATCTGAAGGTTCTAGTAGGTTCGTATGATAATTTTGGACTTGGGCGTATGCCCGGATCAGGTTTTGGATAACCCGGGGGCGTTTTGGCACATATTGTGGAAGTTAACATTTTGGAAGAAATTTCATAAGTTTGGATTGAAGTGCATTTTAGTGTTATTGATGTCCGTTTAGGATTTCCAGTCTTGGAGTATCTTCGTATGGTGATTTTGGAGATGGGAGCGCGATCGGAAGTGAATTCGGAGGTCCATAGGTCATTTGAAGTCATCTGGCTAAAGATAGAAATTTGAAGGTTTTTGAGAAGTTTGACCGAGAGTTTGACTTTTTGATATTGGGGTCAGATTCCAATTTCAAAAGTTGGAGCAGGTCTACAATGTCGAATATGACTTGTGTGCAAAATTTGAGGCCAATCGGACGTGATTTGATGGGTTTCGGCATCGAATGTAGAAGTTTGAAATTTCAAAGTTCATAAAGTTTGGATTGGAGTATGATTCATGATTTCGACGCTGTTTGATATGATTTGATGCCTCGAGAGAGTTAGTATCATGTTTTGGAATATGTTGGTATAATTGGTTAAGGTCCCGAGGGCCTCGAGGTGGATTTCGGAAGGTTAACGGAATGAATTTCGGACCAAAGAGTTGAAGAAATTTTCTGCAGAAAGCTGTTTTGACAGCAACTAGTGCAATCGCAGCGCTGGATTTGGAAGCTTATATCTCGAAATCTATAAGAAATCTAAAAATTTGCAAAACATAAATATTGTTGCCCTTGAAATTTAGTTTCCATAAAGATAAACCATTCATGATTTGGATATTTTATCAGAAAGTTATGATTGATTGAAGATGGCTGGTGGAGCAGTTTCGACAAACTTTTCTGATGCATGGAGCCGACTTTAGAAGCTCATATCTCGTAATATATAAAGAGTCATATGGTTTGCAACCTATCAAATGAAAGATCTTCAAGTCTAGTTTCTAAATCTTTAAACCGTTTTTCATTTGGATATTTCCAAAAGGAGTTATGAGCGTTTTAACATAAGGTGTACAACAGGGGAAAATTGTAATAGGATGTACAACCTGTACAACGCAAGGGTACAACTCGATGAAGCCTGGGCAGATTGTTTTAAACACAAGTTTTGGCCCATTTCTTTCACTTTGTTCATTTGGCTTGGGCGATTTTGGAGCTTTTTGAGAGGATTGAAGAGGGATTCAAGAGATAACACCAGGAGGTAAGATTTTTGAACTCAATACTCGATTCTTGTATAAATTCTACCTAATTAATCATAGAAATTAAGCCTAAAATTAAGGAATTAGGGCTTGAATTTGGAGAGTGTAAATTAGGGATTTGAGGGGTCATTTGAGGTCCGATTTTGATGTTCTTGATATGTATAGACTCGTGGGAAGATGAGGATTCTATTGATGTCAATTTTGTCGGATTCTGAGATGTGGGCCCGGGGGGTTGGGTTTGGACAATTTTGGGATTGTTGATGTAAATTGGATATTTTCGAGTGGGCTTTGTCCCCTTAGCATATTTTAATGGTTATGTACTGATTGTGGCTAGATTTTGAGCATCTTGAGGTCGGTTCATGAGGGTAAAGGCATTACGGGCTAGAGTTTGGACCGGATCGAGGTGAATAATGATTGTAAATGATGTTCTGAGGGTATGAAACCCCGGATTGCACATCGTTGTGCTATATTAAGAAGGCACACATGCTAGATGACGAGCCTAGGATTGTGACTTAGTCCGTCCCGAATGACTATTTTACCGTGTATTTGACTAAATATCTATTTGCTATCATCATGTTTTGGGCTGAATGTCATATTTGGGCTTCCTGCCAACTATTCGAACCCTTAGGGGATTTCATTGATATTTCCTCACTGTCTTGACTTTATACTTGAACTCAGTCATGCTATATTTCACTGTTTTCATAACTCAGCCATGTTTACTCTGTTTTAATATATCAAATGATATTTCAAATAATATTTTGGGCTGAGCATGCCACGAGATGGCTTGATATTGCGCTTGGGCTGTAAGGGGCCCCTCCAGGAGTCTGCACACCCCTAGTGAGTGCGGGTACCCATTGTGATGTGTGATTGAGCCCCAGGGATTGGTATTGTTTTGAGATGTTGCTCGAGGGGCGGATTTATTGATACTGTGCCCGAGGGGCGAACCTTTATGTGTTTATCTTTTCTTAATTGCCTGTCATTTACCTGCTTAATTGTTGAAAAAGTCTTTTCATAAAGTTAAATTTGAGTTAAAGGATTTTTACCCATCTTTCACTAGTTTACTGTTTTAATGGTTTTACTACTTCATTATAGCATACTTTGTGCCTTACGTGATTTCCTGCTTTCAGTATCTATTTATGATTATTACGCATTGAGTTGGAGTACTCACTTTACTCCCTGCACCCTGTGTGTAGATTCAGGCGTATCTGGTCCCGCTCCCGAGTATTGATCATTTCCAGCTCCGACGGATCCGAGGAGTCACTAGGTAGTTGTTGGCGTTCATAGCCCGGAGCTCTTCCCTATCTTATTTCTTCATTTTCTTAGTTTCTGTATTAAACTCTGTAGTTTTATTTGGAGTATTCCAGATTGTTTAGATGCTCATGACTAGTGACACCTCAGTTTCGGGTCGTGTTGGGTTAATTTTCGCAAATTATGTTATTAACTACTTAAACCTTGGATCATTTTATCATGCTTTAGACTTAAATCTTGTTGTTTAATTGTTTAAAAATGAAATGGGAAGTATCGGCTGGCCTTGTCTTCACGAGAGGCGCCATCACGACCGGGTCCGGGTTTAGGATCGTGACAAGAAAATATTTGGCCGTGTATATCTATATACATAAATTCACACACACAACTCTCAATACAAAAAACTAAACGACCCTCTCTCTTACCAAAACCCTAGAAACCAACCATGAACCCCTCCCCCAACGCTCCCAAACGTTCCCTATCCGCCTCATATTCTAATGATAACGATGGAGAGCAAAATCCAACATTTGAAGTGCTTCTGAAAGATTCATACACAAACAAGACTATCTGGTAAATGATATTTTATTTTTTGAAAAAATCGGCTAATCAACAATCTGCCTTTTTTTATATGGCTAAGTTTACTTTTCATTCAGTTAGTATTGTAAATATTGTTATAAAATGAAGTTATTTTTTTGTCCTTGTGTTATTTTGCCAGCATATTCCAAAATGCTTCTACGAGCACATTCCTGAAGCACATACCACCACAGTTCTTCAATATGGTGGCAAAGGGTTGTTTATGGGATTACAAGTTGGTGAGCGTAGATGGCTCAAAAATGGCTGGAAAAGTTAAGTGATGCATAATGATATCTAGCGGGGTTGTTTGGTTAAATTTGAGTTAGTTGAAATTGCACAAATTCTTGTTGTCTTCAAAGTCGAAGTGAAAGGACAAGGAACTCACGAAGATCCTGTCGAGATTAATTAGTTTTTTTTAATAACTCGTGAAGTGTTTGAATTGTTTCCCTATTGTGGCACTTTGTTTTTTTCCCTTTGTTAGCTGCATGTTTTAATTTAATCCAGTTATGCAATATGTATTTTTATTTTCCGGTTGTTGTATTAATGTTATGAAATTCAATCTTCATATTGGTCTGATTTACTATAAAAAAAAATTCATTATCATTCAAAAAAACTGAAATGGAAGAGATGGGTTGGTATGTTAAGAGGAACGATTTTGAACTCTTGGGAAGTTAATGTAGTGTAAGAGTAAATGCTACATAGAAAAGTAATAACATTTATTAGCACTATTTAATACACCCTTTTTGATGAGGAAGGTGTTTGAATATTTTTTTGGACTTGGTTGGCCCCATATATATGGTCTCATACTCTAACTTAAAGACCTAAAATACACTCACATACTCAAACCCTAAACTATGGATGTCTCTCCTACCAAACAAACCTTATCTTGCTCTTCTACTAGCACTGATGTCCTATCTTACTCTTCTACTAGCAGTGATAATGAAGAAGAGAATCTTCCGTCATTTAAAGTGGTTTTGACTGAATCAGACATCGACTACAATGATCTGGTAAATTATTATGTATTTTTTTAAACTTTATTTCTTTGATTCAGTTTCATATTTTCTATGATGAAGGGAGAAGGAACTTCATACTGTTGAGATTGAATAGTTTCTAGGATGTATTTGTGTTGATTTATCCTCTTCTTTACTCTTTTAATTATCAATAAAAAAAACGGAATTGAATTATATTGTTCTTCTTTGTTTTTTTCATTTCTTCCGGATGAAATCAATTTCAAAGACTATTTTTTTTAAATCAATTCTTCTCTCGGATTCTTTTGGAATGGAGAATACAAAATAACATATTTATTTCATCTAACATAATTTATTTCAACTAACACCATTTATGTCAACTAACACCATTTATTTCTACCAATACAATTAATTTGCAAATTTACCAAAAGTGAACCAAAAAAAGCCGCTCAAATTTGAAATATTTTTTGGACTGGGTTGGCACCCCATATATAGTCGCATACTCAAACCCTAAACTATGAAAAACACACTCACCTACAAACCCTAAATTATGGATGTCTCTCCCTCTATCAAACAGTCTTATCTTACTCTTCTACTAGCAGTGATAATGAAGAAGAGAGTCCTCCAACATTTGAAGTGGTTATGACTGATTCATATATCAACTACGACGATCTGGTAAATTATTATGTCTTTTAAACTTTATTTCTTTGAATATTACAATAACTACTTGAGTTAATCCTAACTGATTTTCTTTTTTACATAAAATTCTTTTGTTTCTTATACATTAACTCCAGAATATATATATGTGTCAGTATTGTATATGTTGATTTAGTTTCATATTTTTTTGAAACTTAATAGTAATATTTTTTTAAAGTATATTCCAAGAAAAATCTACAAGCATCTCCTCCCAACAGTAGACACTGCGCTTCTTCTCTATCGTGGCAAAGAGTGGTATTTAGATATGAGCGTTGATGATAGAAGAATATTCAAGGCAGGCTGGAAACTTTTTATTTTGGACAATTATGTCAAGCGAGGTTTCACCGTCAAATTTATGTTGCTTGATGTTGCACCACTATATGTTAACTTCAATGTTGAATTGAAAGGAGAAGTTCTGATAATAATCTGGTTGAAATTTATTAGGATTTGTATTGTATTTTTCTATCCCTTTACTATATTTTAATTTCATGTATGTTGATGTGCTAATGTTATGAAATTACAATCGTCATATTGGTCTTCTTTACCATAATATTTTTTTTAACGGAATGTTTAGTAAATGTTTTTTTTTGTTAATTCTTCCTTATGGTGGCGATGTTCTTTATATCCACCCTTTCAATATACAAAAATATTGAAAGGGGAATAAAGAGCAAAAATACAGAAGAAAATAATAATAATAATAATAATAATAATAATAATAATAATAATAATAATAATAATATAAAATAATAGTAAATGCTTCATAGGGAAGTTAAATAGGTTAATGTATTGTAAGATCTAGTAAATGCTACATAGGGAAGTTAAATTGGTAGATGGAATGGTTACACTGATTTTACAATGAACTCTTGGAGTATTTGGTTGAAGTTAATGTTAGAAATTGGTTGCAGTTGAATGTTGAATTTTTTTGGGAAAAAGATCGTGCAATGTAAGGGTTGAAGGTAGGATACCAAGATAGGTGTTGAAGGTAGGACTTTAAGTTTAATGTTGAAAGTAAGGTTGAAGGTTAGGGTTTTAGTAACTAAATGTGAGTATTTTAGTTCTTAATTTGAACTGATTATAATGTTCTGAAGTCTTTCACTTCTGTACTAGTTGCAACTAATCACATTTTATTAGTCTAGTTCTCTAAACTAAAATGAAGTAACAATAAAATGAAGAAATATTTAACAATGACAATTATAATATCACACGTTTAAATTATTACAAAACAAAGTCAAAAAATTTAAAAAATGCCATCTCAAATCAAATTAAATAAGATTCAAACTTAAATCATCTCAAACTAAACGGTCAAGTCTTCTATCTCCCAGTTTGCTTCGTCGTTTAGATCAGGCAACCTACTCTGTGGTGGTACTATTGCATTATCTTACTGTATAGAGTAAATAACACTAATAAGCAATGTATTTTTCGAAAAAAATATAATAATAATTTGTTATACTTTACCTCAATTCCTTCTGCTAGCCCAGTATTTCCACCACCTCTGCCACCACCTCTACCACGGCCTCTACCACCATCTCTACCACCACTTCTACCACCACCTCTGCCAACACCTCTACCACCACCTCTACCAACACCTCTACCCCTCCTATTACCTCTAACTCCACTTCCACCAGCCATTTGTGAACTTCTAAAGTATGAATCAATTCGCCCTCTATATCTATTCAACCTTGGACGTCCACGAGAAGCTACGTATCTAGGATCTCTTATATTTCTTCCTTCACCCTCACTCTCACCCTCATCTTCACTCTCACCCTCACCCTCACCCACACCATCATGTGTATCTTTCAATTCCCAATTTGGAACTATCATTTGATCATTATACCAATTCAAAAGGTCATGCTCCAATATGTTCAAATGATACTTAATATATCGCCTCATTACTTCAGTGTCCAATGCAATATCACAAACCCGTTCAAAATGCTTTAATAGTTCCCTATACATCATCTATTCAGAAGTCATACGTGGGTAACCTCCAAGAAAGAATCGTTTCAAGTGTGAACGAACAACATCTTTTCTCCACTTTCTCTATATATACCTCTCATTAACGTTTTTAATCCTCTTATGAGACAAGACCTTAAGTATATGGCAGCATAGAATACCTCTTGTTTCAAACCACTTGCAGCTGCAACTTAGATATTCGCCAATAGGTGTATATTCAACCGTGAATACAAATGGATCTCTAGGGTTAAAACTCCTGAACGAATAATCTGCGATAATGTAATTCTCCACTCCAGCTATTGTTTGATGGTCTTCAGGGGTGCTGATTTCACAATGGTACAGTTTCCTTAATTGTACTTGAAAAAATTCAAACACTTCACGAGTATAACATATTTGAAATTTTTCCTCCCATGCAAATTCAGATAAACATTTTGGTTCAAAGAACCTTGACCTATATTCATCTTCCAATTATTTCTTGAACTTAGCTCTTATGGCTAACTCATATTGCTGAACAAATAGCTTCAAAGTGCTTTGGCGGGTGATGAATTCGTCAAAGAAAGCCTGCATTCCTTCACTTCTTTATGTGGACAACATCCCAGCCCAAAAAGTGGCCATTTAGGTATACAGGAACCCATTTCTCCTTCTCCAAATCAAGCTTATAAAACCAATCCCTTCCATATAAGTTATATTTTTCAATATAATCAGTCGATCGTCTCTCAAACTCAGCAACGATAAAGCTATCAAGGACTAAAGCCTTAAATTTTGCCTTTGCAATCTTACCATCAAGAACTCCGCTTAACTTCATAGGCAACTTTGCGAATATGTGCCATATAAAATATCTATGTACCGTATTTGGCATCATAGCATTGATGGCAGCCTTAATACTATCACATTGGTCAATCATGATAGTGTGACGACCCGGCCGGTCGTCTTAAGAATTTATGTTCCGATCCCCCATTAACTGATTTCCTCAAATTTATTTCTACTATTTTGATTTGTCGGGATGTTCAGTTTTGAGTTTCGGAGGTTTTGGGACACTTAGTCTAAATGAGAGCTTAAGTGTTGGAAAGTTGGCCGTAGTCGGAATAGTATGAAGACGGCCTTGGAATGGAAATTTGATGGTTCTATTAGCTCCGTTGGGTGATTTTGGACTTAGGGGCATGTTCGGATTGTGTTTTGGAGGTCCGTAGCTAATTTAGGCTTGAAATGCCGAAAGTTGAATTTTTGAAGTTTCCGTTTCGATAGTGAAATTTTGATCCGAGGGTCAGAATGGAATTTAGGAAGTTGGAGTAGCTCCGTAATGTTTAACGTGATGGGTGTGCAAAATTTCAGGTCATTCAGACGAGGTTTGATAGACTTTTTGATCGAAAGTATATTTTTAGAGTTTTTGGAATTCTTAGGCTTGAATCCGATGAAAAATAGGTGTTTTGATATTGTTTTGAGCGTTCTGAAGGTTGGAATAAGTTTGAATGATGTTTTAGGGGTGGTTGGCAGGTTTGGTTAAGATCCCGGGGGCCTCGGGAATGTTTCGTATGCTCAACGGACCATTTTTGGACTTGGAAAAGCATCAGACTTTTTTTGGTATGTGTTGCAGACTTTTCTTCATCGCGATCGCGTGGGGAGGATCGTGATCGCGAAGGCTTAGATGATGCAGAGGGAATTTTGCCTTTGCATTCGCGTGAAGATGAATGTGAACGCGTAGCTATGAGAAATGTTGAATCGCGAACTCGTGGGCTAGGCCGCGTTCGCGTAGAAGGAATAAGGCGGTAGTGGTTTTTTAAGTGTTTCTCTACGAGGTTGCGTGGAGTCAACCACGATTGCATAGGTTGAGGGAGCTAAAGCATCGCGTTTGCGGACGTGGTTTCGCGTTCCCGTAGAGTAAATCTGAGGCGCGTGCTTTTTGTTCTTCGCGATCTCGTCTGGTCTTCCGCGATCGCGATTAAGGAATTAGCTGGGCAGAACATAAAGTTCAAAATCGAGGGTTTTTAGTTCATATCACAAAATTGAATTGGGAGCTCAGTAGGAGACGAATTTTCAAGAGATTTTCGGAGGAATTTGGCTGGTAATGATTCTTAACTCCTTTTTGTTTGTAACCTATTAATCTAAACATGAATTCTTCATTAAATTTTGGAATTTGTATGAAAATATTGGAAAAGTTATTAGAACAAAAAAATTGAGTTTTTATTGGGGATTTGACATCGGATTTGGATAATTTTGGTATGGTTAGACTCGTGAGAGTATGAGAATTCTGAAAATGTAAATTTTACCCGATTCCAAGACGTGGGCCTGAGGGGCGTTTTGGTTGATTTACCTAATTTTGCGTATTAGCTTAGAATTTCTTTGTATAATTAGTTACTTGAAGTGTTATTTACATTATGCAATTGAATTGAATAGATTTGGGCAATTTGGAGTCGAGTACTCGTGGCAAGAGCGTGGTTTCAGGTTGATTTTGAGCCGGTTCGAGGTAAGTGGCTTGTCTAACCTTGTGTGGGGGACCTTCCCCTTAGGACTGGTATATTTGGTAATTGAAATGCCTTTTACATGAGGTGACGAGTGCGTACTTGTGCTAATTGTTGGAAATTCGGTTTTCCTTAAGGCAATCACTAGTATGTTTCCTTTCCTGTTTTTATTATTTGCACTATTAAGCCTGTTGTTAGCTTAGGAAAGCATGCCTAAGTGACTTAATTGCTCTATTTGCTCAACCTGCTTTACTTAAATTCTGTGCAGCATGCTAGGCTAGAATCACTTATTGCCTTAATAGGAAATTTTGCTATTTCTGCATATTTTCCTGTTGTTGCTGTGTATTTATTTTGGGACTACGGATGTGGGATTCCGGTAGCTCCCCCTTGCCTGTTTATTTTGGGACTACGAATGTGGGATTCCGGTAGATCCCCCTGCATAGTTTATGGAACTACGGGAATGCACCCGGTAGATTCCCCCCAGTACTAGGTATTTATATTTGGGACTACGGAACGAGATTTTGATAGATCTCCACGCACTATGAGTTGGACTATGGGACGGGATCCCAGGAGATCCATTAGATATGTACATATGGGACTACAGGACGATATCCTGGGAGATCCCCAGTTGTTATTTTGGTGCTAAGTCGCATTTCTTTCCGTGCTTTGCCTTGTCTCTGTAATAGTTGTTGTTTCCCTTTTTATATCTTGTGTTACTTTTACCACTGTATTTATTTATATTGTTCTGTTCTACACTGTCAAACTTTATATTTTATTTAACCTCAGTAGGTCCCTGACCTTCTTCGTCACTACCCGATCGAGGTTAGGCTTGGCACTTACTGAGTACCGTTGTGGTGTACTCATGCCCCTTCTGCGCATATTTTTCATGTGCATATCCAGGTACTGCGACTCAGTCCTATCATCCTTGAGGCGAAGCGACTGCTCCAGCGACTTCGAGGTATATTTGTCGCGTCTGCAGATCGAGGAGTCCCTTTCTGTTCTCGATTTTAATTATTAGCCCTTTTGTATTTCTTTTCTTGTTAGACATTCTGGAGTTAAGAGTACTGTGTAGTGATCCTTAGCTTGTGATTCATGATTTTTCGGGTCTTGGAAATATGTATTGGTTTGAGAGTAAATATTGTGTATGTCGAGCGACACTTTTAAACACTGTTTTATCACTCTTTATTCTGTTTTAGTTTATTTTCTATTCCGCACTTTGGTTTATCTTCCGGCAATTTAGGCTTACCTAGTCGTAGAGGACTAGGTGTCATCACGATGGTGCATGGAGGGTGAACTGGGGTCGTGACAAATTGGTATCAGAGCTCTAGGTTCATAGGAGTCATGGATCACAAGCCAGTTTATTAGAGTCTCGCTGACCGGTACAAAGACGTCTGTACTTATCTACGAGAGGCTATGTAACTGTTAGGAAAATTCTATTACATTTGATTTTCTTATCGTGCGATATTTTGACATCACAATTCTAAACTTCTGTCTTCTATTCTCTCATAGATGGTGAGGACACGTGCTACCCAAGATAATCAGGCACTCGCGCCCCCTACTGCATCCGTCAGAGGTTGGGGCTGGGGTAGAGTCCGAGGACGCGCACGTGGTGTAGCCAGAGCACCTGCGCGAGCTACTGCGGATGTACCACCAGCAATTCCATCCGGAGTCCAGGCACCTGACATGCCTACTGCTACTACTACTCCAACTCTTCAGGAGACTCTGGCACAGTTCATGAGCATGTACACCACTCTGGCTCAGGCAAGGTTGCTTCCCCTTACTGCAGCTACATATCAGGCCGGGGGAGGAGCATAGACTCCCGCTGCCCGCACTCCTGAGTAGCGATTGCATGTTGAGCAGGTCGCTAAGATTATTCATGTACCGCCTGCAGTGCCAGTTCAGCCCAAGGGAAGCACAACGACTTATGAGGAGGAGGAGTTGAGGCTTGAGAGGTTCAAGAGGTACAAGCCTCCTGTATTCAGCGGTCTAGCATCGGAGGATGCTTTGGGATTTCTAGATGAGAGTTATCGCATTCTCCGTACCATGGGTATATTAGGATCGAGCGGGGTTTCCTTCACTACCTTCCAGCTTCGAGGAGCCGCCTATGAGTGGTGGCACACCTATGAGTTAGACAGTCCAGATGAGGCTGCTTCACTAACTTGGACTCAGTTTTTAGATCTATTCCTGAGAGAGTATGTTCCTCAGAGCCTTAGGGATGCATGGCGCGCAGAGTTTGAGCATTTGCGCCAGGGTACTATGACTGTCTCTGAGTATGCTGTCTGTTACACCAGTTTGGCTAGGCATGCACCAGCCTTTTTTTCTACTATTCGTGAGAGGGTTCGCCGGTTTATTAAGGGCTTTATTCCCAGCATCAGGTCTAGCATGTCTCGCGAGTTGGAGATGGATATTTCTTATCAGCAGGTGGTGAGCATTGCTAGGAGGATTGAGGGTATACATGCTAGGGAGAGAGAGGAGATGGAGGCCAAGAGTTCTCAAGAGTCGGGGTATTTCTCTGGTGATCGTGCCCCAGCAACAGGTCGTCATGTTAGGGGTTATATGAATCGACCTGTTCATTTAGCTCTTCCAGCATCTAGTGGTATTCCAGCTCATCCTAGACCTTAGGAGCCTTATTATGCACCTCCGGTATCTAGCGCGCCTCCCGCGTGGGATGCTTTCAAAGGTCAGTCCAGCAGACATGGCCCGAGCCAGTCACAGCCACCGCGTCCTCCTAGAGCTTGTTTTGAGTGTAGACACACGTCATATGGTGAGGAATTGCCCTAGACTTGGGAGGGTGCACCTCCATAGACTTCTCATCCACCGCGTGCCCCGCAGAGTTCTCAGGCTATGGTTACAGCTCTAGTTGCTACCCCAGCTGCTCAGCCAGCCAGAGGTGGAGGTCGGGGAGGTAGAGATCGCCCTAGAAGGGGAGGTCAGGCCAGATATTATGCCCTTCCTCATGTACCAAGGTTGTTTCCTCTGATTCTGTCATCACAGGTATTATACTAGTTTGTCATAGAGATGCATCGGTTCTATTCGATCTAGGCTCCACTTATTCTTATGGGTTTCTTATTTTGCTTCGCATTTGGGTGTATCTCATGATTCTTTGAGTTCCCCTATTTATGTTTCTACTCCTGTGGGAGATTCTCTTATTGTGGACCGCGTTTATTGATCGTGTTTGGTTGCTCTTAGTAGTTTTGAGACTAGAGCTGATTTATTATTGCTCAGCATGGACTGGTTGTCGCCCCATTATGCTATTCTTGATTGTCATGCCAAAACAGTAACGTTGGATATGCCAGGTGTATCGCGTGTTGAGTGGAGGGGTACTTTAGATCACACTCCCAGTAGAGTTATTTCTCTTCTTAAGGCTCAGTGTACGGTTGAGAAAGGGTGTGACGCGTATTTAGCTTATGTGAGAGATGTCAGTATTGATACCCCTTCAGTTGATTTGGTTCCAATAGTACGAGATTTTCCCGATGTATTTCCAGCTGATCTTCTAGGCATGCTGCCTGATAGAGATATTGATTTTGGCATTTATCTGTTGCCGAGCACTCAGCCAATTTCTATTCCTCCATATCGTATGGCTCCTCCTGAGTTGAAGGATCAGTTACAGAAATTGCTTGATAAGGGTTTTATTCGGCCCAATGTATCACATTGGGGTGCTCCGATCTTGTTTATGAAGAAAAATGATGGTTCTATGCGTATGTGTATTGATAATCGCCAGTTGAACAAGGTTATAGTGAAGAACCATTATCATTTGCCTCATATTGATGATATGTTTGACCAGCTTCAGGGTGCACGGGTTTTTTCTAAGATTGATTTGCGCTCATGTTACCATCAATTGAAGATTCGGGAGCCAGATATCCCGAAGACTGCTTTTAGGACTCGGTATGGTCATTATGAGTTCCTTGTTATGTCATTTGGGCTGACCAATGCCCCATCAGCCTTTATGCAATTGATGCACAGTGTGTTCCGACCATATCTTGACTTGTTTGTCATTGTCTTTATTGATGATATTCTGGTGTATTCCCGGAGTCGGTAAGATCATGAGCAGCACCTAAGGATTGTGCTTCAGACTCTGAGAAATAAGAGGTTATATGCTAAGTTCTCGAAATGTGAGTTTTGGTTGGATTCAGTGGCATTCTTAGGCCACGTGATATCGAGTGAGGGTATTCAGGTTGATTCGAAGAAGATAGAGGTCGTGCAGGGTTGGTCCAGACCATTCTCAACTACCGAGATCTGTAGTTTCCTTGGCCTAGCGGGTTACTACCTTTATTTTGTGGAGGGATTTTCATCGATTGTATCCCCTATGACTAGGTTGACCCAGAAGGTTGCTCCATTTCAGTGGACGGAGGAGTGTAAGACGAGCTTTTAGAAGCTCAAGACAGCTTTGACTATAGCCCCAGTTTTGATATTGCCTACAGGTTCGGGTTCTTATACAGTCTATTGTGATGCCTCGAGGATTGGCCTTATAGCGGTGTTGATGCAGGATGGTAGGGTGATTTCCAACGCGTCCAAATAGTTGAAGAGACATGAGAAGAATTACCTTGTTCACGACCTTGAGTTAGCTGCCATTGTTCACGCCCTGAAGATTTGGCGTCATTATTTATACGGGGTTCCCTGTGAGATTTATACTGACCATCGGAGCTTACAGTACCTGTTCAAGCAAAAGGATCTAAAATAGGAGGTGGTTAGAGTTGCTAAAGGACTATGACATCACTATTTTGTATGACCCGGGCAAGGCCAATGTGGTGGCTGATGCTTTGAGTCTCACGACAGAGAGTTTGGGGAGTTTGACTTATTTACCAGCATCGGAGAGGCCTATGGCAATAGATGTTCAGGCCTTAGACAGCCAATTTGTGAGATTGGAACTTTCGGAGCCCAGTTGGGTTCTAGCTTGCGTGGTTTCTCGGTCTTCCTTATTTGATCGTATCAGGAAGTGTCAGTATGATGACCTTTATTTGCTTGTCCTCAAGGACAAGGTTTAGCACGGTGATGCCATAGATGTGACTATTGGTGATGACGGGGTATTGAGGATGCAGGGTCGAATTTGTGTACCTAGTGTCGATGGGCTTCGAGAGTTGATTCTAGAGGAGGCCCATAGTTTGGGGTATTCCATCCATCCGGGTGCTGCGAAGATGTATCAGGATTTGAGGCAGCACTACTGGTGGAGGCAGATGAAGAAAGATATAGTTGAATTTGTAGCTCGGTGCCTCAACTGTCAGCAGGTGAAGTATAAACACTAGAGACCGGGTGGGTTGCTTAAACAGATAGAGATTCCAGAGTGGAAGTGGGAGCGGATCACCATGGACTTTGTAGTTGGGCTCCCACGGACTTTGAGAAAGTTCGATGCTATTTGGGTGATTGTGGATCGGCTGACCAAGTCCGCTCATTTCATTCATGTGTGTACTATTTATTCTTCGGAGCGATTGGCGGAGATTTATATCCTGGAGATTGTTTGTCTGCATGGTATTCGAGTGTCCATCATTTCAGATAGAGGTACACAGTTCATATCACGATTTTGGAGTGTCGTTCAGCATTAGTTGGGTAATCGGGTGGAGTTAAGTACAACATTTCACCCTTAGACGGACAGACAGTCCGAGCGCACTATTCAGATTCTTGAGGATATACTTTGTACGTGTGTGATGAGTTTGGAGGGTCTTGGGATCAGTTCTTGCCATTGACAGAGTTTTCTTACAACAACAGCTATCAGTCCAGCATTCAAATGGCACCGTATGAGGCTTTATATGGTAGACGGTGTAGATCCACTATGGGTTGATTTGAGCCGGGTGAGGCCAGATTATTTGGCACAGACTTGGTTCAGGATGCTTTGGAGAAGGTCAAGGTGATTCAGGATAGACTCCGTACAGCCCAGTCCATACAGAAGAGTTATGCGGACCAGAATGTTCGTGACGTTTACTATATGGTTGGAGAGCGGGTTCTGCTTCAGGTTTCGCCTATAAAGGGCGTTATGAGATTTGGGAAGAAAGGAAAGTTGAGTCCGAGGTTTATTAGCCCTTTTGAGATATTGAGGCATGTTTGGGAGGTTGCTTATGAGCTTGCCTAACCTCCCAGCTTGGCAGGAGTTCATCCGGTATTTCATGTTTTGATGCTCCAGAGGTATCACTGCGACCCCTCACACGTATTGGATTTCAGTTCAGTCCAGTTGGACAAGGATCTATCTTATGTTGAGGAGCCAGTGGCAATATTGGATAGGCAGGTTAGAAAGCTGAGGTCAAAGAACATTGCATCAGTAAAGGTTCAGTTGCGGGGTCAGCCAGTCGAGGAGGCGACCTGGGAGACCGATCAGGATATGCGCAACCGTTACCCTAATCTTTTTACTACTTCAGGTATGTCTTTATGCTCGTTCGAGGATGAACGAATGTTTAAGTTCAGGAGGATGTGACGACCCGGCCGGTCGTCTTAAGAATTTACACCCCTATCCCCCATTAACTACTTTCCCCAAGTTTATTTCTGCTATTTTAATTTGCCGAGATGTTCGGTTTTGAGTTTCTGAGAGTTTTGGGACACTTAATCCCTAAATGAGAGCTTACGTGTTGGAAAGTTAGCCTTAGCCAGAACAGTGTGAAGATGGCCTCAGAATGGAAATCCAATGGTTCTGTTAGCTCCGTTGGGTGATTTCGGGCTTAGAGGCGTGTTCGGATTGTGTTTTGGAGATCTGTAGCTAATTTAGGCTTGAAATGCCGAAAGTTGAATTTTTGAAGTTTCCGGTTCGATAGTGAGATTTTGCTCCTAGAGTCAGAATGGAATTACGGAAGTTGGAGTAGCTCCGTATTGTTTAATGTGATGGATGTGCAAAATTTCAGGTCATTCGGACGAGGTTTGATAGACGTTTTGATCGAAAGCATATTTTTAAAGTTTTTGGAATTCTTAGGCTTTAGTCCGATGAAACATAGGTGTTTTGATGTTGTTTTGAGCGTTCCAAAGGTTGGAACAAGTTTGAATGAGGTTTTAGGGTTGGTTGGAAGGTTTGGTTGATGTCCCGGGGGCCTCGGGTATGTTTCGAATGCTCAACGGACCATTTTTGGACTTGGAAAAGCATCAGATATTTACTGGTATGTGTTGCAGACTTTTCTTCATCACGATCACGTGGGGAGGATCGTGATCGCGAAGGCTTAGATGAGGCAGAGGGAATTTTGCCCTTCGCATTCGCGTGAAGAGGAATGCGAACGCGTAGCTATGGGAAATGCTGAATCGCGGATGCTTGGGCTAGGCCGCGTTCGCGTAGAAGGAATAAGGCGACAGTGGTTTGTTAAGTGTTTCTCTACGCAGTCGCATGGATTCAACCGCGATCGCATAGGTTGAGGGAGATAAAGCATCGCATTCGCGGACATGGTTCTGTGTTCACGTAGAGTAAATCTGAGGCGCGTGATTTTTGTTCTTCGCGATCGCGTCTAGTCTTCCACGATCGCGATTAATGAATTAGTTGGGCAGAACATATAGTTCAAAATCGAGGGTTTTGAGTTTATATCACAAAATTGAATTGGGAGCTCGGTAGGAGACGAATTTTGGAGGGAGTTTGCTGGTAATGATTCTTAACTCCTTTTTGCTTGTAACCCATTATTCGACACATGATTTCTTCATTAAATTTTGGAATTTGTATAAAAATTTGGGGAAAGTTCTTAGACCAAAAATTTGAGTTTTTATTGGGGATTTGACATCGAATTTGGATAATTTTGGTATGGTTAGACCCATGAGAGTTTGAGGATTCTGAAAATATAAATTTTACCCGATTTCGAGATGTGGGCCCGAGGGGCATTTTGGTCATTTTACCTAATTTTGAGTATTAGCTTTGAATTGCTTTGTAGAATTAGTTACTTGAAGTGTTATTTACATTATGCGATTGAATTGAATAGATTTGGTCCATTTGGAGTCGAGTACTCGTGGCAAAAGCATGGTTTCGGGTTGATTTTGAGCCGGCTCGAGGTAAGTGGCTTGTCTAACCTTGTGTGGGGGACCTTCCCCTTAGGATTGGTATATTTGGTAATTAAAATGCCTTGTACGTGAGGTGACAAGTGCATACTTGTTCTAATTGTTGGAAATCCGATTTTCCTTAAGTAATCACTAGTATGTTTCCTAACCTGTTTTTATTACTTCCACTATTAAGCCTGTTGTTAGCTTAGGAAAGTATGTCTAAGTGACTTAATTGCTCTATTTGCTCAACTTGCTTTACCTGAATTCTATGCAGCATGCTAGGCTAGAATCATTTGTTGCCTTAATATGAAATTTTGCCATTTCTGTATATTTTCCTGTTGCTGTTGTGTATTTACTTTAGGAATACGGATGTGGGATTCTGGTAGCTCCCCCTAGTCTATTTATTTTGGGACTACAAATATGGGATTCCAGTAGATTCCCCTGCACAGTTTATGGAACTACGGGAATGCACCCGGTAGATTCTCCCAGTACTGGGTATTTACATTTGGGACTACGGAACGGGATTCTGGTAGATCCCCGCGCACTATGAGTTGGACTACAAGATGGAATCCCGAGAGATCCATTGGATATGTACATATGGGACTACAGGACGGTATCCTAGGAGATTCCTGGTTGTTATTTTGGTGCTAAGTCGCATTTCTTGATGTGTTTTGCCTTGTCTCTGTAATAGTTGTTGTTGCCCTTTTTATATCATGTGTTACTTTTACCGCTGTATTTATTTATACTATTTTATCTATACTGTTAAAGTTTATATTTTATTTAACCTCAGTAGGGACCTGACCTTCCTCGTCACTACCCGACCGAGGTTTGGCTTGGCACTTACTGAGTACCACTGTGGTGTACTCATGCCACTTCTGCGCATGTTTTTCATGTGCAGATCCAGGTACTGCGGCTCAGTCATATCACCCTTGAGGCGAGGCGAATGCTCCAGCGACTTCGAGGTATATCTACCGCGTCCATAGACCGAGGAGTCCCTTTCTATTCTCGCTTTTAAGTATTAGCCCTTTTTTATTTCTTTTCTTGTTAGACATTCTGGAGTTGGAGTACTGTGTAGTGATACTTAGCTTGTGATTCATGGGTTTTCGGGTCTTGGAAGTATGTATTGGTTTGAGAGTAAATATTGTGTATGCCAAGTGGCACTTTTAAACACTGTTTTATCACTTTTCATTCTGTTTTAATTTGTTTTTATTCCGCACTTTGGTTTATCTTCCGTAAATTTAGGCTTACCTAGTCGTAGAGGACTAGGTGTCGTCATGATGGTTCACGGAGGGCGAACTGGGGTCGTGATAGATAGCTAATGGATGAATATTGTTTAGAGTCCCAATCCATGTAGATAGCACCATTTTGTAACTTGTTATATCCTCGCTAGACATAAGAGCACATCCCAAAAGTATGGACTGCATATGCTGATTGACACCAACAAATGAAGCAAATGGCATATTATATCAATTCACAAGGTATGTGGTATCAAGGCATAGAACTCCTCATATGCAACCTTAGAGTGTGAATGAACCCATATGACATTTCAAAGTCGACCAAAGCTATCCACATCTACGGAGTAGTAAAATTTCCTATCTTTTTGCTGCATGTCACTGAAGAACTTGAGTAATGATTGTGCATCCCCTTCTTTCCACTGAAGCTTTCTACTCTTCAAAATATAATTTCTACAGTCCTTTGGTGTATAACCCAGATTTTCGGGGCCACCAGCAAGTATTTCAGCGACTTATATTTTTTGAGGGTCTTAAGCCAGCACTATCATTGGCTACAAGAGTTCTCTTAAGAGACTTACTAAGCGATCTGTGTCCAGCCATCAATCGCGATAGTGCTAGTTCCAATTGATGATTATGTTTTTTAACCACCTTTGAAACACACCATGAACCATTCTCCTCCAAAATTCCATTTATTCTAGCATGACAGTTCCTCCTCTTGGTAACATGCTTATTCTTTGGTTTCCTAGACCTATCACAACCATATTGCACATACCTAACAATATCACCACCTTTTTTGTTTGATGCTCTTTTGACAGTGCAAAACCCCGATAACATCCTTACTACTGAACCGCATCCCAATAATTGGACCAATTATGAGATCTTCTTCATTGAATTCATTAGGCATTTCCCTATCCTCTACAACTTCTCCCTTTTCCTTTAAATAATGGTGTGACGATCCGCCCAGTCGTCTCATGAGTTACCGCTCCGTTTTTCCCCATTTTTGCTTATTTATACTCCGTTATCCGTGTTTTGTGTTATCAAGTTGATTAGTTGGTGTTCGGGGTGGATTTGGTGAGAAATGAGATACTTAGTCTCTTTTAAGAAGGTTTAAGTTGGAAAAGTCAACCGGATGTTGACTTATGTGTTAGAGGGATCAGATGTGAGTTCTGATGGTTCCTTAGCTTCGGAAGGCAATTTATGGCTTAGGAGCATGATCGGAATTGGTTTTGGAGGTACAGAGTAGAATTAGGCTTGAATTGGCGAAACTGATATTTTGGCGATTTCCGGTTGATAGGTGAGATTTTGATATAAGTGTCGGAATCGAATTCCGAGAGTTGCAGTAGCTTCGTTATGTCATTTGGGATGTGTGTGCAAAATTTCAGGTCATTCGGACTTGTTTTGGTTGGGGTTTTGATCAAAAATGTATTTCGGAAGATTTCTCAAACATTAGGCTTGAATCCGATGTGTTTCAGGTAAATTGATGTTGTTTGAGGTGCTTTGATGATTGGAACAAGTTTGAACAAGGTATTGGGTTATGTTTGTGCTTTTGGTTGAGGTCCCAGGGGCCTCGGACTGATTTCGGATGGTTAACGGGAAGATTTTAAACTTGAGTGATTGCAGAATTTCTACTGCTTCTGGTGTTTTCGCACCTGCGGTTTGGGGATCGTAGGTGCGGCATCACATGTGCAAAGGATTTTCTGCAGATGCGGATTTGAGGAGAGAGGTCAGGAACCGCAGATGCGGAATAGGGACCGCACCTGCGGAGTCGCAGATGCGGCAGTTTACCGCAGATGCGGGTTTGGTTCGTTAAGTGAATTTCCGCAGATGCAGAGAAATGACCGCAGAAGCGGGTTTTGGTGCGCAGATGCGAAAACCCCTAGGCAGAATGTTTTAATTTATTTCATCCGCGATTTTGAAGCTCATTTACTCCATAGTTGGTCCTTTTGAGAGCTTTTTGAAAGAAATCGAAGAGGGATTCAAGAAGAAATATTTAGAGGTAAGAATCTCTGACCTAAAACTCGAATCTATTGTGAAATCCACCTAGAAAATCATGGAAACTTAAGCTAAAATGGAAGAACTAGAGCTTGAGATTTTGAATCTTTGATTGGGGATTTGGAGGACCGTTTGGGGTCGAATTTGAGAACTTTTGATGTGTATGAACTCGTGGGGTGATAAGGAATATAATGATGTAAAAATTTTTGAGTTTCGATAAGTGGGCTCAGGGCTCGGGTTCTGCTAATTTTGGGATTTTTGATATTTTCGATTATTTTCGCTTGGGCTTTGTTCCCTTAGCATATTGTGACGTATTCGTTCTGCTTTTGGTTAGATTCGACGCACGTGGAGGTCAATTCAAGGGGCAAAGGCTTCGCGAGCTAGAGGTTTAGCCGGTTCGAGGTGAGTACTGATTGTAAATGATGTCCTGAGGGTTTGAAACCCCAGATTGCACATCGTAGTGCTATATTGAGGTAAGACACTCGCCCGATGATAAGCGTGGAATTGTTTACTATTGGGGATTGTGACTTGGTTCGTCCCGATTGATGATTTTACCGCGTATTTGACTGAAACTTGCTTGCTATCATCATGATTTGGGCCGATTGCCATATTTGGGCTTCGTGACAATTATTTGAAACCCTTCGGGGATTTCTATCACTAATTCCTCACTGTTTTGACTTATTACTTGAGCTCAGTCCTGTTGATATTTACTGTTCTACAAACTCAGCCATTTTTATTCATATTTGAAACTTAAATGATATTTCTAAATGATGTTTTGGGCTGAGAACTACTGTTTTACTAATGCCCGAGGGGCTTATGATGATTTTTGGACTGAGTGAGGCCGAGGGCCATATGTGAGGATATGTTGAGTGATATGAGGCCAAGGGCCTGAGATACTTTTATACGCCACGAGGTAGCTTGAGTGATGTGAGGTCGAGTGCCGAGTGATGTAAGGCCGAGTGCCGAGAGATGATGCCACGAGATGGCTTGATATAGTGCTTGGGCCGTAAGGGGCCCCTCCAGAGTCTGCACACCCACAGTGAGCGCGGGTACCTATTGTGATTTGAGAGTGAGCCCGAGGGGCTGATACTGTTCTGAGAGTGAACCCAAAGGGCTGATATTGTTCTGAGAGTGAGCCCGGGGGCTGGTACTGTTCTGAGTTGTTGCCCGAGGGGCGAATTTCTATTTGTTAACTATCTGCCAAATTACTTGTTTTACTGGTTGAAAAAGGAAGTTTACCTGATATTTCACTGATTTACTATTTTAAGTGATTTTACTGCTTCGGTATAGATTGCCTTGTGTTTTCACGTGTTTTCTTGCTTTCAGCCATTATTTATATTTATTACTCACTGAGTTGGAGTACTCACTTTACTCCTTGCACCCCTGTGTGCAGATTCAGGCGTAGCAAGTCCCGCTCCTGAGTGTTGATCCCTCCAATCCAGGCGGTGTTTCGGAGACTACGAGGTAGCTGTTGGCATCCGCAGCCCCTCGTGTCTCCCTTATCTTATTACTTTTATGTTCTTCAAATAGTTGTACCAGATATCGTATTTAGTAGACTCGTATCAGGATCCTTAGATGCTCATGACTTGTGACACCCCGGTTTGGGCTGTGTCGGGATGGTTCTTCGATTGTTATCTATATTTTCGCAAATTATTGCTATTAAATCATGTTTTAAACTGTTTTATGTTAATTAACTGCTTAAAGAATTATATTGTGCCGGACTGGATGGCCTTGTCTTCACGAGAGGCGCCATCACGACCGAGTTCGGGGTTAGGGTCGTGACAAATGGTCGTCGTCATCAGCAGCAGCAGCAGCATCAGCATCGTCAATATGATTTTCTCCATCATTGAAGTTGTCGTCTGAATCAATGTCGATCGATTCATCTTCATTCATCAAACTGTCGTCCGAATTCAACCCCAATGATATGTGTAATGCATTTCTTAGTTGATCCGACCTAGTTTCTAGGTTGTTATTTGGGTTTAATGGCTCCAAACTAGTTTCTAGGTTAGCATTCATGTTTAGGCTAAGGGAAGGATGGTGAATTATGTGTTTAATGAAAGCTCTCTTAACATAAGTATATGGTATGACAAGGAATAACGTATAAATGAAAGAAAAAACAATATTATGTATATATAATAGACTTTGATCTTCCCATCCGTATAAATTGCATTTAAAAAAAATACGTAATTGTATTTAAAAAACGTAATGAGCGTATATACGAAGGCTGTCATCCGTATATACGAAGGCTTTTTATCTTCCCATGCATGAGAGAATAATGATTTATGGGATCAATGTTTTGGGATAATCAAAATTTATTAAATAATTTTGAAGGAAAAAATGGTCATTAAGCCAAATGTAAAAATAAGGGCTTTACTGGTATTTCATGGGTGTGGTCATTGTTGGACCACGCTGAGTTGGCCGAATAGCAGCACCCCAAAGTAAACTTTTGACAATTTAGGTAGGTGATACAGTATGTCCAGAAAGAGGAACCGGACCATTTGCTTCTACAAGTGCAATACCCCCATATAGGCACATTTTTTCCCTTCACTATTACTTAGGCCCTACGTTGAAAGTTACTTCAAAGAGGCACATTAAATCCCTCCACAGTCCATACCCATCCCCACATAAAAGAAAAATAAAGGAACTATTTCTTTTTCCGGACTCCGCGCATAGCAGGAGCTTAATGCAGCGAATTACTTTTTATTAAGAGCGATAAAACATAGACTTAGAGATATTACAAGAGTCACACAAAATTAATTTGAATTTATACCTGGTAAATCTACCACCGAAACATATTCTTGCTAGTGGGCGCAAGGGAGTTCGAATCTCGTTCTCCGGAAAGTTACATTATGTATATAAAGTCAAAATTATTATTTATATAGTAAATGCTAAATTAATTTTTTGTATACTTATTTCTATATATTTTGATTCTTCTAAAAATACTGGCTCGCTTAACGGAGGTATCAATTGGGAGGAAAGGAGAGTTGGAATAACTTTGAATTGAATATAAAAATAATCATGAAAAGAAAGTTTATCAATTATGTTAATTGTCTGAGAAAATAATCTTATCGTGTTTTGATGCCATTGGAGTTTCATTTAACTTTCTAGGATAAAGTTCTCTCTTTTATTTTTCAGGAGCGATTGAGGGTGGTAAGAAAATTTGAATTTCGGCAGTCAAAGTGATAGTATAATGGTATACTTTCTTCTGTCTTAGTTTATGTGATACAAATTATGTGAACTTTAAATAATATTTTAAAAAATATTTTTTTATCATATTAACATGAGAAGAACTACAACTTATAATACCTTTCGTATAGTATATATTTTTAAATATCTAAATTTATATTTTAAAATATTGTGTTATTTAATCTAATATAACTTCGACGATTAGTTAAATTGACATTTGAGAGTATCTAATTTTCTTACGTTTTGGGTTGAATATCTTCGTAGTTAAAGGCTTAATTTGAAGACAACCAATTTAAAAGTGATGCATTTAAAATTTAATATTATTGAAATATTATATATATATATATATATATATATTATTTTTTCAGGCAGGTCGCTGGTTTATAGGCGACTTAAAGTTAAAAAAATCTGCAATTTTTTAAAAAACAGGTCATATTACACAGACGACTACAGTCGGAAAATTCTGCAATTCAATGAACAAAAGAAAGAAGGAAATTAGGTAGCTGATTAGGCTTACAGTTTAAAATTTCTGCAATTTAAATGAAAAATCGTTGGACATAGGCGAATCTGTCTAAAGGTATCATTAGATGTATACATTGTAAATAATCTTTTGCATCGAGAGAAATCATAGGATAGCGTGCCAAGAAAAATTCTTTAGTTGGTGTTGAAAAAGAAGGAATTTGTTATAAATATATTATATTATGGATGTTCATTTAGTACTCCGTTGTAAATAAGCTTCTTGAAGAAGCTTATCCATATGGGACTCCACCGTAAATATGTTTATCTATTTAGTACTATATTGGAAATAAGCTTCCTGAAGAAGCTTATCACTTCGGTACCCGGTTATGGATAAACATTACCCCCAGTAGAAGTTTATCCATATCGGGTATAATGAGCTTATCTTTTCAGTACCCAGTTATGGATAAACATTACCTCCCGTAGAAGATTATCCATACCGGGTATAATAAGCTTATCCATTCAGTACTCCGTTATGGATAAATATTGCTCTCAGTAGAAGATTATCCATATCTGGTACAACAGCAGCTTACACAGCAGCTTGTAGCAGCTTACACAGCAGCTTGTAGTAGCAGCTTACACAACAACTTATAGTAGCTTACACTGCAGCTTGTAGTAGCAGCTTACACAGCAGCTTGTAGTAGCAGCTTACAGAGCAACTTTCTTTCTTCCATAAATAGAAGAGATTTCAGTTCATTATGTACATCAGTTTGAATTCGAATAATATATCAGTTTCTCTCTATACTTGTCTTTACTTTATAGTCTTTATTTCATAACACGTTATCAGCACGAAGCTCTACCATCTCGAGCAAATATTTTGAAAGTATCTGAGGTAAGAACTTTCTTTTCCTAAATAATGTCAAATCTTTCTAAACTTGAATTTGTAGCCCTGGATATATCGGGCAAAAGCTACATGTCTTGGGTGCTTGATGCTGAAATTCATCTTGATGCGATGGGTCTGGAAGACACCATCAAGGATAAAAATCAGGCATCAAACCAAGACCGTGCCAAAGCAATGATATTCCTACGCCATCACCTTGATGAGGGCCTGAAAATGGAATATCTCACTATTAAAGATCCAGTCATACTGTGGAATAATTTGAAAGATAGATATGACCACCTGAAGATGGTCGTTCTTCCACAGGCACGTTATGATTGGACTCATCTAAGGCTACAAGATTTTAAATCTATCAGTGAGTATAATTCTGCTATGTTCAGAATTATTTCCCAATTAAAATTATGTGGTGATAATATTACTGATCATGATATGTTGGAGAAAACTTTCACCACTTTTCATGCCTCGAATATGCTCCTGCAGCAGCAATATCGAGAGATGAGATTTAAAAAGTATTCTGAACTTATCTCACATCTTCTTATAGCAGAGCAACATAATGGGCTATTAATGAAAAATCATGAAAGCCGACCTATTGGTTCTTGTCCATTCCCTGAAGTGAATGAGACGAACTTCCACCAAGCTAAACGTGGAAGAGGTCGTGGCCCCAGTCGTGGTCATGACCGTGGTCGGGGAAGAAACCCCAATCATGGTAATAATAATGCACCAAAGAAGCCTTCTCACCACCAGCAGTGGAAAAGGAAGGAACAAAAGCATGAAGCGGTGCAAGCGCCAAATGTAAAAAAAATGCATGTTATAGATGTGGAGGAAAAGGGCACTGGCACGTACTTGTCGTACGCCAAAGCACCTGGTTGAGCTTTATCAAGCCTCCCTGAAGAAGACAGAGAAAAATGTTGAAGCAAATTTTATTTCTGAAGATAATTTAGACTTCATGCATTTGGATGTAGCTGATTACTTTGCACTCCCAGAAGGAGAAACAAGTCATGTAATCGGTGGTGAATCTGTAGAAATGTAAATATTTTAATTTTTGTTATTTGTAATAGATAGTATGGTTATGTAATTGTTGTACATAAAGAAAAATTATGATTTGATGTTTACTATAATATATCTTATTTATGTCATTTTAAAGAATATGGATAATATTATTAGATCAACTTAAACTCTAGCAGAGTTTGCAAGAAATATACAACCACCAGAAGTAGTTATATTTCATACATCTCATTGTAATTATATTTTGTTAACCACCAGAAGTGGTATATGTCTATGATCACCAGAAGTGATAATTTAGGCTTTCTATAGTTACAATTGAAGATAAGCTACATAAATATTCTCTATATTAAATGCACGCCTCGATTTGCTCCTGAAGTAGTAAATATTTTAAAAGAGGTTGAGGCATCACAATTTGATGTGATTAATGCGCATTCAGATAATTATGTTCGATTTCCTGAAGGATGAGAACTTTTGATAATATTAATCCATTCCCTGAAGTGAATGTGACAATACTAATAAGTCGGGTAAATATGAACGCGCTCTTGATGTGAATACATTACAATTCACCTCCAGAAGAGTTAATATAATTGAGAGAATATATACTCAATATTTCGTATTTTAAATTTGCTCCTGAAGAAGTAACACAGTTGAAATTGCCTCCTGAAGTGGAAAAATATTATGAAGAAGAGTTTTCGTGTGCTTAAACAATTGTTTTACATTGTTTATTTGATTGTGATTTTCTCTCATGACACCAGCAGTGTCTGAGCAATATTTGATAGTACAAAATGTATCAATAACTCCTGAAGAGCTAAATGTTTGCCTAAAGAATACATGACACCAGTAGTGCCAGATAAATATTAGATTGTGGATAATAAATTAAGGCTCTCGAAGAGCTTATATACAAATATGTCATTCATATTATATGATTATGGTCAAAACATATGTTGTAGTAAACCTGAAGTTTACTAATACAAATGGCTATCATAGTGAGACTACAAATGATTGGAAGATTGATAATCTTCATGTTTCCACAATCATAGGGGGTAAAATAATATGTATGTGAGAAGTTACCCGCCTTATTCTTTAATTTGTACCATATCATGTATCACAGTAAACTAGAAGTTTACTAAAGCAAAAGTTTATGCCATAGTAAACCAGAAGTTTACTAAGAGATAGCACATGACATGATAAACTTGAAGTTTTCATTTGCCATTTTTAAATGAGCTATTTGAAAATTCAGATAAGCATATACTAAAGAACTAGAAGATTCTTCAGGAATTCTTATGTGTTGTTTGTTCTCATAATGAATGATTATACCAGCTAAAGTTGGGACTAAGACCCATGATTCTGAAATATATAAAAGGTGAATATGGGCCAGTTCACCTATCATGTGAACCACTTATAGGTGCATATTTGAGATGGTTACATGTGTAATTATTGTCAACCTGCTGTTTGGCATTTGGAATTGCTTTTCTCGATTAAAAGCATAATTTTCAGATTATGAAATCAAGAAAGTTCATCTTGATAATGCTGGTTTATATCCAAGCTGGTTTAGCATTGAATACCTTCTATTAATGTCTAAACCATTGCTTATGAGAACAAAGCTTCATGTATTGGTCTAAGATTTTCTAAATTGCATATAGCAGCACTTGTATGCATCAGATCAACAATATATGATAAGTCCTCCCTTCACAATTGGTTTAGGATCAGAAATCAAATATTTTTACTATCTTTTATTGTGTGGTATGTGATTAGTTTCTCTACCATAATACACAAAGATATGTTTCCCAAAGATGATTGAGGATATATGTTAGTTTTTCTAACATTTGAAGGATGGAATAAACAGTTGAAAAATATGTTATATGAATCGAATTATCATGATCCTCACTTAGAAGATAATTCAAGTCGAATGCCAGAAGCATTTGTTGATCCAAAATTAAATATCATATTTCAGCTGCAAATGCTCCTATTAAAATTAAAGTCCCTGAAGGATAGAGTTTACTGTACGCATGAAGCGTGGTAGACCAATCGGTTCCAAAGGTAACAATCCTTGAAAAATAGTAGGAGCTAATGATCGAAATGATCATAATGAGGAGGAAATAAGCTCTAGAAGAGCCCACAACATAACATTTCATGAAACTCCCGAAAAAGTTCAGGTACCTGAAAATAAAGAAAGTGATGAGATCTCCACAAGTTATGTCGCTTCGGAACTGACACAAAATGATCGTCGACGATATATTTAATACAATATAGTGCACAATATTGTAAACGATTGTGAGGATCGGACTAGCAGTCCAGACACTTGAAGATGTCGTACCATTTAGATACAAGTCTTAACCTATATGACTTATTTGGCTAAATCTATATGAAGATCCTTGAAGGATTGAAAATGCCCGAAGCATATAATTCAAAGTCTTGAGAAATGTACTCGATCAAATTATAAAGATCTTTGTACGGTTTAAAGCAATCTGGGCGCATGTGGTATAATCGCCTTAGTGAATATTTGCTGAAAGAAGGTTACATAAATGATGTTATTTGTCCATGTATTTTTATAAAGAAAATGGCATCAGAATTTGTTATACTTGCTGTTTATGTTGATGACATAAATCTTGTTGGAACTCCAGAAGAGCTTCAAAAGGCAATTGAATATCTTAAGAAAGAATTTGAGATGAAAGATCTTGGAAAGACAAAACTTTGTCTTGGTCTGCAAATTGAATATTTAGCAGATGGGATCTTTATCCATCAATCTGCCTATACAGAAAGGGTCTTAAAACGCTTTTACATGGACAAAGCGCACCCATTGAGTACACCAATGGTTGTTCGATCACTTGAAGTAAATAAGGATTTGTTCCGACCTCCAGAAGAGGACGAGGAACTCCTTGGTCCTGAAATACTCTATCTCGGTGTAGATGGTGCACTTATTTATCTTGCTAATGCTAACAAAAGTGGTGCAGATCATATTGGTAATGCAGGTTATTTATCCGATACCCATAAAGTTCGATTTCAAACCGGCAAGCAGGGAATGCATATGATTGAGATCAGTGATTCATTCGAGAAACATGTGGGTTGGAATGTGATAAAAGACCCACAATATTATACGGAGACAATTGTCACACCTCCTTTTTCCGCACCCGCGAGGGTGCGTGGGAGTTTTTCCAATTAAAGGACAATCGAGACGGGATTGGTTTATTTATTTCAGAGTCGCCACTTGGGAGATTTAGGGTGTCCCAAGTCACCAATTTTAATCCCGAATCGAGGAAAAGAATGACTCCATATTACAGTCTGCGTACCAGAAATCCGGATAAGGAATTCTGTTAACCCGGGAGAAGGTGTTAGGCATTCCCGAGTTCCGTGGTTCTAGCACGGTCGCTCAACTATTATATTCGGCTTGATTATCTGATTTTATACAAATATGAACTTATGTGCAAATTTTATATTTTAACCGCTTTATTATTATTGTTTTTAAAAGAAATATGAACATCGCTTAAAACACGTCTTTGGACTGCGTTACATGAAATGCACCCACAATCCGGAACACGTTTTATTTGATGTTTTGGGATTTGGATTCGGGTCGCATGAAATGCACACCCAGGCTTAAGAAAGTAAAATATTAAACACGCGCCTAAAGAGACTATCGCGTTATTATTTTGGGGAAGACCGTGAAATTCGCTAAACGGTCCTTCCGAATTCTAATTAAACCATACATTTTGTGAGGGCCCCGCAATCTATACGTTTTATTTGGCGAGGCTCGTCTCATTTTTATTTTTAAAGGATAAACCTACAATGACTATATTTTCTATTAAGTTCGTCTCTAAAATAAAAGAAAATCTCTTAATTATTTACATGCTGAAAAACGTAACTTATTAGTTATTAGTTTACGGCTAATGCGAATGGAAAATTGCGATCGAGTTTGTACAAAGAAAAACTGCTTTCATTTTATATTCTGTTATTCAATAATACTAGAACATGAGATTGACCATAATATCAAAACAGATTAATTATTCTCCGTAATTTAAACTAACATTATTAGATGAAGAAAGTATACATATGCAACCTCATTATTCATTAATCATTCAACTACATCTTTATACGAAGAAAGAAAAATTATATTCAACCACAAATCTAAACAGGAGGAATTCAACAGGAACAAAGCCTGATTAATATTTCATTTTTTGCTTCAAGCCGAGATTGTACAAATGTGTACCTGGAAACAGCAGTACAAGAACAAAAGAAGGAGAAGTCAGCAGCAGTAATAACACAGCAACAGCAGATTCAGCAACATCGCAAACCAGTACAGTAGGAATAGCAGAAAACCCAGGAGACTATAAACGACTCCAAGTATAGTGAAGAAGTAAAAGGTAGGAAGGTTCTGACTATTTCAGATCTTAAGCGAGGCAATGAAGCAGTAACTATTCTTTTTCAACTTCAAAACTCTCCAAAATGAATTCTGCCCCTGTATATTCAGTGTATCCAGAATGTATATCGGGTGTATACTTCTCACTCCGCCCCCTCTTTTTTTCTTCTCTCTATCTAGTTTTTCCTCTCTTTTTTTCCACCCTTCTTCCTAAATTTTCTCTTCTATTTATAGCAAAATTTTCGAAATTTTCAGATTTGTTTTTTATTATTTTATTATTTTTTAATTAAAAGAAATCCCACTTACAAATTGCTTTTATTTTTTTAGAAAAAGAAATCCCACCTTTATTTACTTTTATTTTTAAAATTCCAACTTTAATTACTTTATCTTATTTAAAATCCCACTTTTTATTTTTTTTTAAAAGAGAATCTATTTTTTTTAAAAGAGAATCTCACTTTATTTAACTTTTCTTTAAAAAATAAACCACTATCTTTTCTTTTTCTTTTAAAAATGCTACTTTCAATTACTTTAAATTTTTTAAATTTTCAGATATCTTTATATTTATTTTTTAATTCCAACCTTCTTTTACTTTTAAATTTTTTAAAACTTTTTACTTTTTTTTTTTAAATTTTCTACATTCTTTTACTTTTTTTTATTTTTTTATTTTTTATTTTTTTAAAATCATTTCCGAAATTACTATATATATATATATATATATATATATATATATATTTTAAAATAAAAATAATAAATAAAATAAAATATTTTCGGATTTTTTTTATATATATAAAAAAAACAAAAAATAAAACTATTAATAGTGATAATTCACTTTTTATTTTTATTTTTTTATTTTTTTGGTTTTGTTTTGTGTTGGACAAAAATGAAGAAGGGGTGTTGGGTTAATGGACTGGGTCGACCCAGTTCGAAATGGACTGGGTCGTAGGGAAGATTGGGCCATTTTTTGGGCCTATAGCTTGAAATTGAAGAAGAGGCCCAATTCCGACTTTCTTTATATTTTCGCTCTCTTTTCTTCTTTTATTTTTCTAAAACTAAATTATAAAAATACTTAAACTATTATTAAGAACTAAATTAAGTTATAAAGGCGCAAATTAACTCCCAATAACAATTAACGCACAATTAAGTATTAATTAAGCATAAAATTGTATATTTGGACATTAAATGCTAAAAATGCAAACGATGCCTATTTTTGTAATTTTTAATTTTTGTAAAACAATTTTAATTACTAACAATTGTAGAATTAAATCATACATGCAAAATGCGACTTATTTTTGTATTTATTATTAATTTAGTGAATAAACACGCACAGACAAATACAAATAATTCTTCCAAATATCACAAAATATCACAAAATTGCACACCAAAGAAAAATCATTTTATTTTTGAATTTTTTGGGAGTAATTCTCATATAGGGAAAAAATCACGTGCTTACAACAATGCTTTATGCATAGCGCTATTAAAGGAGGATTTATAAAAGGAGATAGAACGAAGCACATTTCATCAAAATTGTTCTACACACACGATCTTCAGAAAAGTGGTGACATTGATGTGCAACAAATCCGTTCAAGTAATAATCCAGCAGATTTATTCACTAAATCTTTGCCAACTTCAACTTTTGAGAAGATGGTATACAAGATTGGAATGCGGAGACTCAAATATTTGAAACAAGGTTTTCATCAGGGGGAGTAAAATACGCGATGCACTCTTTTTCCCTTACTAAGGTTTTTTCCCATGGGGTTTTCCTTATAAGGTTTTTAATGAGGCACCTAACAATGCGTATTACTAAATATGTGTACTCTTTTTCCTTCGCTGGGATTTTTTTTCCCACGTGGTTTTTCCTAGTAAGGTTTTAATGAGGCACATTATCTTTTAATGAACATCCAAGGGGGAGTGTTATAAATATATTATATTATGGATGTTCATTTAGTACTCCGTTGTAAATAAGCTTCTTGAAGAAGCTTATCCATATGGGACTCCACCGTAAATATGTTTATCTATTTAGTACTATATTGGAAATAAGCTTCCTGAAGAAGCTTATCACTTCGGTACCCGGTTATGGATAAACATTACCCCCAGTAGAAGTTTATCCATATCGGGTATAATGAGCTTATCTTTTCAGTACCCAGTTATGGATAAACATTACCCCCTGTAGAAGATTATCCATACCGGGTATAATAAGCTTATCCATTCAGTACTCCGTTATGGATAAATATTGCTCTCAGTAGAAGATTATCAATATCTGGTACAACAGCAGCTTACACAGCAGCTTACACAGCAGCTTGTAGTAGCAGCTTACACAACAACTTATAGTAGCTTACACTGCAGCTTGTAGTAGCAGCTTACACAGCAGCTTGTAGTAGCAGCTTACAGAGCAACTTTCTTTCTTCTATAAATAGAAGAGATTTCAGTTTATTATGTACATCAATTTGAATTCGAATAATATATCAGTTTCTCTCTATACTTGTCTTTGTTTTATAACAGAATTCATATTATTTAATAGGAAATTTTACATCATATAGCAAAAGTATGCATCCTATTTATTATAAACCAAAATTATTTTAAGGGCTGGATGCATCCGAGTAGAGTATGGGTTCTGTAACATGAACGACAGATACTGCAACATTTTCTACGTCGGAGAAGATTTGAGGGCTGGATTTTTATTCGTCTCCACTTTTAGTTTTAATACAGTGTATACAGTATTTTGCTTGGCCGAAAAACGCCATCTCTGGCGAACTTTCTTCTCTTCTTTGCTATTTAGTCACATACAATGATACAAATACATTGTATTTTGTGTAAATTCACTCAAATATATTGTATTTTTGTATAAATACATTATTTTTCGCCTATATTTATGTATTCCGAAGGTTTGTATTTTTTAATACAATCGAATATCACTGTGTTTTTGTGATTTTTGTTGTTTGAATACAGTCGAATTGAATACGGTGAATTGAATACAATGTATAATAGTGAATATATGTGAATTGAATACAATGTATATAGTCGAATTGAATAGAACAGTATACAGCCTATTTTCTTGATTTTGTTGTTGTTTGAATACAACTGAATTCAATATAGTAAAATTGATTACAATTCAATATTGTGCTTTCTGCTATAAAACACCCATAATCATTATTTTTTAGGCGGATTACCTCACTATATTTATAAATACATTCGCGCGAATACATGAAATACATAATTAAACATCTGTAATCCCTATTTTTTTTACCTCAATATATTTATAAATACAGTCGCGCGAATACATGGAATACAACACAGAATTAAACATCTGCAACCCCTGTTTTTTACCTCAATGTATTTATAAATACAGTCGCGCGAATACATGGAATACAACACAGTAGCAACGAAATATTTTTAGAATTGATTTTTGTTGAGTCAAATTAGGAGTGATACACGCTAATTGATCCTCTTTCCGTTATTAAACAGTTGAATTCCCCTATTTCTTATACGATTTCCGCTACTGTATTCATGAATACAGTAGCGCGAATACAACGAATACAGTCGCGCACAACTGGACTCCTCTGTTTTTAGGCGATTTCTGATACAACCGCGTAACAACTGAATAATAGCTATAGAAAGTTAATAGCCACCAAACAATAATAGTTTTTGAAAATTCCTCTATTTAATATATAGATATCATAGAAAGGTAAATGAGCCATTATTTTTCTGAGAACAACTAATTAGGAGTTTCTCAGTGTGGGTTTACACCAGAATCGATATCAATCCCGTACTTATTTACTCTAGTTATTGATGTAGTAATTTATAAGATCCCATGCTATATACTATTTGTTGGCTATTTGATTAAACCAACGAGGGAGGTAACTAAAAGATTGAAGTGGAGAGCACTTTAGATCTTAATAGTTTTTGTATGGGTCAAAATGAGATCAGAAAAATTCCACATGCGGAGATAATTGACTGAGGTCAGACAGTGATCAATAAGGCCGAGGTCGAGCAGTGATCTGTAAGGCCGAGGTCGGGCAGTGATCAATAAGGCCGAGGTCGGGCAGTGATCAATAAGGTCGAGGTCGAGCAGTGATGTATAAGGTCGAGGTTGAGTAGTGCAGATAGATGGAACAATTAGTTTGCTTTGGAATCCTCAGAGGGAATATTCTACTGGATATCCCCTCTAATTGTACTTCTTTAGGATTTTCTAAGGATATCCCTTATAAATAGAAATGGCGGACTTCTCAAGGGTGGAGGGGAGGGGGGGACTCTCTCTCTAGAAAATAGATAAACACATCTCTCTACAGAGACTAGAGGATTTGTGATCTCATACCTTCCATCAGATCCAAAAAGGGTCCTAAGGTTCTTGTATTTGTCTATCATTCATCGTTATCAAATGAAAGAGGATCCGCCTCACTCAAGATTGGGCGAATCTTTCCCTTTATTTGCATTTTATTGCCATTTAATGTTACTTAATGCACCTTTTTATGATATTAAATATGGTCAATGTAACTTAATGCATCTTTTTTATGCTATTAAATCTGGCCATACTCATTGCCAGCATTTATACTCAACTATGTTTTTCTATTTATATTATTCATCTCGGATCTAGAATTAATTATCCTTAACTAGGATTCACCCTCTATCTTCTTATTTAATTAGTTTAACAAAAAAGGTCCCATACATTTTTAGTCAAACAATTTGGCACTGTCTGTGGGAATTTTCTAGTTAAAATTTTAGTTTCTTCTAGATCTAAAATTCGATTCTAGCAAGTTCATAGAGTAGCGTCGTTGTTTGGGATTGCTGCATAAAAAGAGGATCAAAATCTATCCGGATCTAGATCTAGCCGAAAAGGAAAAAATTCTAGCGATTACAGTGATCTCATTCTTATTTAACTGTGTACAGATTTATCATTATTACAGTGATCTCTCCCACTTATAGACTAAACAAATCTCTCACAATTATCTAAAATTCCCTAAAACAAACATGACTAGTAATTGATTTTGCTACGAAAGGGAAATTTCTTCAACCCCATTTGCTCCGATTGGTTGAAGGATATCCTTTTTCTCTTTCGCTTTCATTATGCAAGAATTGTATCTGGTTGCAAAAGATTCAGTATATAAGCTATAATTCTTGAAGTTAATATACCTTCACCTCATAGGAGGTTACAGACGCAGACATCATTTTCAACTTCATCATCATTAAAAAGACTACATTCACGAGGTGATGAATTTGGGAGTTGTTCGACTTTATTTCAGCGTCACCGCTTCTTGCTAATTGCACTTGCCCTCCTAGCTCTTCTTTGCACCATCTATCTCTACTTTGCAGTCACTTTAGGTGCCAGTGACTCATATTTGGTTTAAAAGGGACTCAAAAAGCAGCATGCTATGTGAAGAATGGAAAAGCATCAATGGCCAAGGGGAAACTCAAGTTCTTCTAGCACATTGATGGTTTTCTAGCTGAAATAGCAGTTAGCTGAATGATTGCTCCTTTCTTTCCTTGTGAGGGGCATACTTGTATAGCTCAATGTAAAATTCCTCCCCACTCGCCGATCGACCAAATCGAGGTAACGAATGATTTTATTTGGTTTAACTGACTATTTTTCTAAGTGGGATAGAAGTAGGGGCATTCTCCCAGATGCGCGAACAGGGAACGATCCCCATCATATGAAAAACATCCCAAGACGCCAAGAGACCATATAGACTGGGACTGGATTGCCAGCCCGGAAAACATGTAAATCCCTTCGATATGCGTAAGCAAAGCATAAGTGCATGAAGCTCACCCGCATTTTCCTCAAAGCAACGCTGCATCAATTACACAAGTTACATTCGGCCTCCTCGCCCCAATCACCATTCAGCCTCCTCACCCGAATCAACATTCGGCCACCTCGCTCGAATTCACATTTAGTCTCCACGCTCGAATTCACATTCGATCTCTACGCTAGAATCAACTTTCGGCCTCCTCGCCCGAATTCACATTCTGCCTCCACGCCCGAATTCACATTCGGCCTCCACGCCCGAATCAACACTCAGCCTCCTCGCCCGAATTAACATTCGGCCCCTTCGCTCGGGTTGACATTCGGCCTCGCCCGAATTAACATTCGGCCTCTTCGCCTGAATTGACATCGGCCTCCTTGCCCGATTTGACATTCGGCCTCTTAGCCTGAATGTTAATCCAGGCCTCCTCGCCCAAATTATTATTCGGCCTTCTCGCCCGAATTAACATTCGGCCTCTTCGCCTGAATTAACATTCGGCCCCTTTGCCCGGATTGACATTCAGCCTCCTCGCCCGACTCGACATCCGGCCTCGTCGCACGAATCGACATTTGGCCTCCTCGCCCAAATTATTATTCGGCCTCCTCACCCGAATTAACATTCAGCCTCTTCGCCCGAATTAACAGTCAGCCCCTTAGCCCGAATTGACATTCGACCTCCTCGCTCGAATCAATATTCGGCCTCTTTGCCCGAATTGACATTCGACCTCGCTCGAATTACCATAGGCCTCCTCGCTCGAAGTAACATTAGGCTTCGTCGCCCGAATTAACATTCGGCCTCCTCTCCCGAATTAGCATTTGGTCTCCTCGCCCGAATTAGCGTTCGGCCTCCTCGCCCGAATTTGATTAGTCCTCCTCTCCCAAATTGACATTCGGCCTCCTCGCCCGAATCAACATTCGGCCACCTCGCCCGAATCAGCATTCGACCTTCTCGACCGAATTGACATTTGGCCTCCTCGCCCGAATTATGTTCGGCTTCCTCGCCCGAATTACGTTCGGCCTCCTCGCTCGAACTGACATTTGGCCTCTTCACTCGAATCACATTCAATTCGCTCGAATTAACATTCGACCTCCCCATCCGAATTTCTCGAACTACAGTTGATGAAGTCCGCTCACCGAGCTCGACCAAAAGACGACCTCGATAAGCGAAGGAACTAACTATATGGGTCAAAATCATATCAGAGAAATTCGAGATGCGGAGACAATTGGCCGAGGTCGAGTACTGATCAATAAGGCCAAGGTCGAGTAGTGATCTATAAGGCCGAGGTTAAGCAGTGATCCGTAAGGCCGAGGTCGAGAAGTGACCAATAAGGTCGAGGCCGAGCAGTGATCTATATGGCCGAGGTCGAGAAGTAATCTATAAGGCCGAGGTCGAGTAGTGATCAATAAGGTCGAGGTCGAGCAGTGATCTATAAGGCCGAAGTCGAGCAGTGCGGATAGATGTAACAGCTAGTTTGCTTTGGAATCTTCAAAGGGAATATTCTACTGGATATTCCCTCTAATTGTACTTCTTTAGGATTTTCTAAGGATATCCCTTATAAATAGGAATGGAGGACTTCTCAAGAGGGGGCAGACTCTCTCACTAGAAAATAGATAAACACATCTCTTTAAAGAGATTAGAGGATCTGTGATCCCATACCTTCCATCAGATCCAAAAAGGATCCTAAGGTTCTTGTAATGTCTATCATTCATCTTTATCAAATGAAAGAGGATCCGCCTCACTCAAGATTGGGTGAATCTTTTCTTTTATTTGCACTTTATTGCCATTTAATGTTACTTAATGCACCTTTTTTATGCTATTAAATCTGGTCATACTCACTACCAGCATTTATACTCAGCTATGTTTTTTTTATTTATATTATTCATCTCAAATCTAGAATTAATTATCCTTAACTAGGATTTACCCTCTATCTTCTTATTTAATTAGTTTAACAAAAAATGTCCCACACTTTTTTGGTCAAACAGTTTTATGATAGCCAGAATAAAGATTGGACATATATTACAAGTTTAGCCAGAAGAGCGATACTAAAGTGAGATTAGATAGGATTGGGATGCCTAAAAGCAAACAATTTAAATATTTAGGATATGATGCTTGAAATGGAGGAGTGCTGGTGAGTGTTATATGATAGAAAGGATGCATATCAAAGTGAAAATTAAATTCTGCAGAGTAGTTATAAGATAACTAATGTCAAATGAAGTGATTTTAGGTTGATAAGGTCTAACACATTCACAAAATGAATGTTGCAGAATTGGGATGCTAAGATGGATGCTTCCACCAAGATTAAAAATGATCGCACTTGACTGAAAGTGCAAGAAGCATACATCTAAAATTAAATGAGAAGTCGTTTGAGATGGTTCTGTCATACGTTGTATCAATCTCCAAATGCACCGGTTTATAGATGTAAAATCATGATAAGTGAAGGTGTTAATAAGAGATAAGATAAACCTAAAATCACGATGAAAAAATTGCATCAAAAGACTTACAATCTCTTTAAATCTATGCAGACTCGTAAAATAGGGTACAATGGAAGAACAGATGTATATAGGCAATATCAATTATTGAGAATATGTTTTAGCAATGCTACTAGGTGTGCTTTAACTCTTATACTTTCTAAGAGTTCTTTTTTTGCCCGAAGGACGTATGTAGGCAATATCAATTATCGAGAATATGTTTTAGCAATGTTAATAAGTGTGCTCTAACTCTTATACTTTCTAAGAGTTCTATTTTTGTCCGAATTTTATATGCCAGTAAAAATTATAGTTAACTCCTTGTACTATAATTTTTATTTTTCGTTTTGTGTAATATTGATCTAAAATAAGCTTAAATGGAGTGACATAGGCAGTAAGGATTCATATAGGCAACCCAACTTGGTCGGGATTTAGGCGTAAGTAGTTGTTTTCCGAATTTACACAAAATGGGGAGATATTCTATTATTCACACCATTGCATTACGAATCCAGTTTTCTTCTTGTTACATAAGCTGATGCAAATGGAGAGGGAAAAAGAAAATGGAATTTGTCCTTAAGATGAATGCAATAAGATGAGGACATCTCCTTGAAACGAAATAGCAAACAGAATAAAATAAAGTAAGAATTTAGAAAGATCAATAAACATTTCCCTTCAAGTTTTGATTTTATCTTTTAGCACATAAAAGGGGACTGTTTTCCGAACGAGCAATATATAAAACTTGGCTCAAAACTAGTTAAAACTCTCGAAAGACAGAAGGCTACCGATTCATAAACTGTGGTTTCGAAGGCACATATAGCGCTTTTTTCCCTGTGCCTAGCATTTACTTATACTTTCTATCTCCAGGCTAACCTGCAGTAAGATAACACGAAGATTTCACATTTCCACTATTGCGTGTAGAGCATGATCAGGTTGCTGCACGGACAACACCAGCGCTGCAGACAGGTAGTAACTTACAAGTTACAAGCAAACACAGATTCAAGCTCATGCACTCGGCTTTCTTTAGTTCCTCCCATTTGAGCTTAACACAGAGAAGAATCACATGACCATGATAAATCAGGTTGTCAACCAGTGCTAGGGGCCAAAACGCGTCTTGAACCTCATAATGAAAATAACTGCACAGATAACTAGGTATAAGTTGTGTGAATCACAATTTTGCAAAAGACATTGGGAAGCAAAGTTAGAGTGCATGCACAGGCAGAGCTAGAGCATTAGCTACGAGTTCGGAAAAACCCAGTAGCTTTTGCTTAGACCCTGTATTTGAATTAGGAAATTCATTTAATTGCGAGCCCAGTAATTAAGACGAGCTATGAGTTTAATGGCAAGTTTAGAATCCATAACCTTCAAATTCTAGGAGCCACTGGAGTGCATGCAATATACAATTATGAAACAAAAGTCTATGCTGAAGAGGATTACTGCGATTATATTTGGAGGGTTGGGGGTTGGAGGAGGAGAGAGAGTTGAGCAGGAACTTACTGGAGTAGTTCCAGGCATTGTTTAATCAAAACAGCAACTGGAAATGTCTGAAATGGAAAACTGCTAGTATATGATTTCTGTTAGATTTGATAATTGAGTTTTCCTTGCAGCTCTAGAATTGTTTGAAATTCTGTTATCTCCGCTTGATTAAACTTGGATATGCCATGACGCTGACACCTCCCACGCTCCTTCCTCAGTCAGCTCTTTATATCGTTCATCCTAAGAAAAGAATGCATCTCAGACCATATTCCGGAACTTATCATGCAATATTTATGGAACTTCTGATCACCCCACAAGACAAGAGCACCAACATCTCAGGCAAAACCATTGGATTTTGCAGGACCGGGCACCCTGACAAACTTTTTCATCCTAAAGCTTTTAGTATTTTTCCTCATTGTGACTGCCGTGTTCTTCAACTTGGCTAACTTCTCCCTTCTTCCCTCAATGTCAGCCTGAATCACTTTCTCCCTCTTCTCATCTGACAGCAAAGCAAGCCTCGCAAACTTCCTAGGGCTTACTGACCCAAGCCTTTCATTTATGTCCTCGAAAGCAGGAACAAGACCACGTCTAATAAAACATCCTTCAATAAGCTGCATAGAGTTCATCTCTGGAAGGCTAGGTCTATCTTTCAACTCAAGATCTAAACAAAATGGGGAATCCTTCAACCACATTCTTAAGGAATGAGCTTTTGCAACAAGTATTCCAGTCCGAGTTTTACAAGGTAGAAATGGAGAACCCATCTCCCAAAGGTATGCCTTCACTGTACTATTTAAAGAGACTTTGTTGTATTCAGATTTACCGGTAATCAGTATGACAGATTTTGGAGATTCAGGAAAGCCCTCCAAGGATGCATCCTGCAGTAACAGTAGGATTATGTCAAGCAGCTCTGTTCACATTGGGCTACCTTTAGGAAACTTTGACAACAACGGCAAAGTCGTCAAAAGGATATCAAGAAGCAAAACCCAAGTTTTATGAATGCTGCAACAAAACAATTTGCTTTGGAACTCGTCAACAAAAATCAGTAGAGAGGAGCTAGTTCACAAATCTCCTAACTGAAACAGAATCGTTATATAAAAAGTACGAAGATTTAAAGAGCTTAAAAATTGGTTTCTTCCTTTGGGATATTGTTATGGAACATAAGTTTTTAAAGAAAAAACATGCCTGCATATGGTCAAGCCATAATGTCAGACCAACAAGAGCAGCACCCGCAGACAGCTTCCTGAAGTCGGCCCCCCAATCCTTGTCAGCCACCCTGCAGAATAAGATGATCATCAAAACTCAATAGACAATTAGATAAAAATGCAAAATTAAGAAAACTCAACTAAAAGATTGACATGAAATGCATGTTTCAATCTTGACTCCAAAGAGAGATAATACAAAAACTATTTTCTCTCCAAGGCCTTCCATAAGAGAATTCTAAGGAAACTACCATTTAAAGACAATCTGCACACTCACCCAAACACTTTGGGTGAAAGAAGGATTTGCTAAGCTATACTTCCCCTATCAAGCAAATCAGACTGTATAGTTGGAGCTAGCAACAGATAATGCAATTTACAAGAGTAAGGCTGAACCTGCTTTATGAATTATGACCTAAAATTATGAGTACGTCCAAAAATGTTTTCATTTTAGAGAAGATCTTTTTTTTTGTTGAGAAAACCAAAAATGTTTTCATGTAAGCTGAAGAAGACATCTTTGGTCCTACTGTTGTTGAATTATGATATACTCATAGTCTGACATATAACCCCAGCCATGCTTTAACCAGCTGCATCACTATTATCTGAAACAGTGAACTCCTAAATGATTTCAGAAAAAGGGCAGAAACTAGCATTTAATCTTTCAAAGAAACAATCATGAATTAAATAATCAACAAACAATATCAGATGCTTTGAGTAAAAGCTGCAAATTTCATCTGGAAGATCTCTTTATTCCAATAAAAAATATTAAAAAAATAAAAATAAAAAAAGTTAAGAGGTTTCAGATACCAAGTAAGTTTTAAAAAGTGGAACAGTTAAGCTAACATCAAATACACCATGATTACAAGTACATGTTTCCCTATTATTTCGCAAGCAAAGTGAATGTACCTGAAAACATCAGTATGGTAAATGTTCCTTTTAATAGCCAGCTGAAAAATCCATGAGGCTGTGGCCCGGAGTTCAAAAGCCCATAACAGGTCTTCCAAAGCATTTACAAAATTTAATGCCGCTTTATCTTCTACCGCTTCAATTTTCTCAAGGTAGAGGTCTACATCCAACACCAGAGACTCTGACTTCTCTGTTAGAAGCCTGCACATATGAGACATGCAGTTAGTTGAAGTGAGAAAATGGAATAATGTAGCAACGCCATCCCTGAAAAGACACCCACAAAATAGAAATTTCCTGAAAAGGGAAAAGAAAATTAAAGTTCAAATAGTGCCTGATAGGAAGACTAAAACCAGCATCGGCGACAGCAGTTAAAAGAGTTTTGGCTTCAGTCACATATTCGCATAAACTAGCAGCCCGGATAAAACAAGTCCATATCCTGTGATCTGGTTCGAGACCTTCCCCAATCATCTCCTTAAGCTTCAAAAGCCCAGTATTGTAATCTCTGCTCTTGAGATAAGCATCAATAACAGAACCATATTGCAGAGTACTGAGATTTACACCATTTGACTTTAGACTATTCAGCACTTTCTCAGCTTCAATTGGATGGCCTGAAGTACCATAAGAAGTCATCAGCAAATGCATCGTAGCATCAGATGGTTCCACCCCTGATTCTTTCATCTTGTCTATTAGCTTTTCAGCCTGTGAGTGATTCCCAGAGCTTCTGTACATTTTCATCATTAAGTGATAAAAAGAACGATCAAGGTTATGTCCTTCTGACCTCAGGCTTTCGAAGAGTTCCTCAGCTTGTTCCAGCATCAGCTCCTTGCAAAATGCAGCAATCAGGCTTTTATAAGTGTCTCTCTCAGGAGACAGACCCAGCCTTTTCATCTCATGAAATAACACAAGAGCTTCATTTGGCCTACGATCTCGACAGTACATTATTATCAAAGTATTGTAAGTATCCACATCTGGTTTGAGTCCAGCTTCTTGAAT
This sequence comes from Nicotiana sylvestris, assembly GCF_000393655.2. Lineage (NCBI taxonomy): Eukaryota > Viridiplantae > Streptophyta > Magnoliopsida > Solanales > Solanaceae > Nicotiana > Nicotiana sylvestris. The sequence continues at coordinate 153,901,323 of NC_091059.1, forward strand.
TCTCTGGTATACGTGCACTGTCTTCTTGAAATCTTCAATTCTAGTATATAACTTGAGCATTGAATTCCATATTGAAAGATCTGGCTTGAATCCAGCTACCTCCATCTCAGAAAGCATCGCTTCAGCATCTCTCACTTGTTTAGTCCTGCATAGTAACCCGATTATAAGTCTATAAAGATGCATGGTAGGTAAATATCCAGCTTCTTTCATTCCGTTGTAAATTTTCTTCACTTCAAATATGTCACCAGCTTGTGCAAATGCCTCAAGCATCAAAAGAATGGAACTCTTACTAATCTTGAAACCCATATCTTGTAGTTCCTGAATCAGAACATACAGCTCGTTTAATCTACCATCAACAATTAACGCTTGTATGAGATTGTTGATGGTATCCACTGTAGGAGATGGACCATTTCTCATCATGGTATTGAAAACAGCTCTAGCTTTCTCATAAAACCCACTTAAAGCATAAGCTTGTATTAATGCATTCCAAGCCGTCCTCTCCACAACACCATACCGTTCTTCTAAAGTTGCGACAACACTCTCTGCCTTTTGAACTACTTTCAGCTTACCATACGCCTCAATAAGACTTACATGAATTGAGTTGTCCCCAGGGGGCATTCCATTTCCTTCCAACTGGTCAATCAAATAATGAGCTGTTTCTGGAAAACCCATCTTGCAATAAATGACAGCCATTATTCTGCAAATATCCCGAGAAGGTTCCACACCCCCGGCCCTCATATCAGAAAATATTTGAGAAGCTTCAGCAAACTGTTCAGCCTCCTCACAACACCTGATGAGGGACTCATAGACGGCAAAACTGAAATTATATGAATCACTTTTACTTGTTTCGTGGTACTCATTCAAAGCAGCATCCAAATTTTGAGCTTTGCAGTTAATAATAATCGAGGCATCAGTTATAAGCTTCTTGGACCTGGAATCATGCTCCTTCACAAAATTTAGCAACTCAATAGCTTCTAAGATCTTCCCCGATGAACTGTAGGAACCCAAAATAGCCAGCAGGTCATCATAATTAAAGTTAGAACCCTCTTCAACAGCTAATCTCAACATTTTGGCTGCAAAATCATAGCATTCACCCTTAATAAGTAGAGATGAAATGGATTCTGGACTCAAGTTACCCAATTCTTTCAAGTCCTTAATCACAATCTGGATATTTTCTTCTTCATTTCCTCTTCCAAGAGCTCGGAGCATAAATTCATATAGATCAAGATCAGGAGCAAATCCATTGCGCACCATTTCATGATACAACAGCATTGCTTTCTTGGTCACACCAGACCTCAGATTCATGTCCAACACCACTGTGTATGCCAAGTGATCTGGCCTAATTCCAGAACGTACCATGCAGTCGAACACCTCTTCTGCTTCAACCCGCTTCCCTACTTTTGCATAACCACAAATCAAGGCACTGTAAGTTCTCACCGTCGGCTTTACCCCTGCATTTAGCATCTCAGACATCACTTTTGAAGCCTCTGCCATTTTACTGGCTTTCCCTAGTGAGTCAATAAGAATAGTATATGTAACTACATCGGGACTTCGACCAGAAGATATCATGTCCCTATAGACTTGCAATGCAAGGTCATGCCGACCATGTTTCCCGTGCATGTCAATGATAGTATTATACGTCATTTCATCCTCTCCAAATCCCATGTTCACCATCTCTTCACATATTTCTTTAACCTTCTCGATATTCCCTTGCTTTGCAAATGCATGGAGCAGTGAATTATATGTCACTGCATCGGGATAAAAGCCATTCGCCTCCAGTTCATTGAACAGCTTTGCAGCCTCACCATCCATTCCACATCTCCCAAAAACTGAAATCATAGCATTATACGTCCACAAATCAGGTTGGCATCTATGACGTTCCATATCATTAAAAACTTTTACAGCTTCCTCAACATTTAATTCGCGCGAGCAAGCACTAATCAGAGTGTTATAAGTTATTATGTCAGGTTGAATCCCCGAACTCCTTACTTCATTAAGAAGTTCAATTGCCAAGTTTGGTGTCATAGGACCTGATTTCAGACGTGCATTAATCAAAGTATTAAAACTCACAAGATCAGGCTCAAATCCCCGCTCATGCATTAAATCAAGTAACTCCTGAACCCGGGAAAACCGCCCATTTCGCGCATAAACACCCATCATTGCATTATACACTTGAACTGTGTTCCCAACATTTTGTTCTGCCCTCATAAATATCTCCACGGCCAACGCTTCCTGGTTGGCCTTGCCCAACACAGCAAGTATAGTTGCAAGCATTCGAGCATTCGGAGAATACCAATGTCGAAGATTAAGCCATTCGTAAACCTCTAATGCCCTTTGCCAACTAGATTGACCAACCCATTTGACCACAAAGCAAAAATCAGTAGGGGTCATTTGCACCATCTTTTCATCAAGCACATCAGCTACAAACTCCTCAGATTTTAGCTCCAATATCTTATCAGTTAAAAATTGCACCCTTTTACGCCAATCTTTAGCCCTTTTAAGTGCAACTTTAGTCATTTTCTTAGCCTTAGTCCTACTGGGCCTACCCAATACCTCTTGGTTTTCATCATTTGAGTTCAAAGACTCCTCTTTTACATCACTTTCAGTATCAAATTCAACATCTTTAATGGAGGTAACGGGTACAGATAACTGGGGGGGCTGTGAATTTTGATGGGTGTCAGTGAATTTAAGGTGGGGCCATCTAGCAGATGGAGAAGCTCTACTATAGGTGAATTTCTTGGGGGTATCTTGGTCATTAACAGTAGAAGTAGTAGTAGCAGAAGTTGAGCAATCTAGAGAGCAATAAACAGAGGTTTTTCGTTGTACCTTTGATTTTGTTGCGGATTTTAATTGTGGCGGAGGAATACTCAGCAGTGCCGTTGATGTCATTCCCTTAAGATTTTCTTGGGTTCAAAGAGAGTTCACGACATGGTAGGGATTTGATTGAATACAGAATCAAAGCTAGATGAGAGCTTCTATCTACTATTAAGTGTTTGTTGTTATGAATTGAGAAGATATTTGTTGTTTTTGGCGGGTTGTTTCCAATATATATATATATATCACCTGATACGGATAGGTTTATGATTTTCTGGAAAAGGGCCAAAAATGTCTAGTGCAATAGACAGGCCTGTAGTCTTAACCGTGCCAAGTGATAAACTGCCCTTGTGCTTATGTTGACCCATCGATAACCCACGTCCAAGAGCAGGCAAGGCTGCTGGTAACTTCGAAAAAATTATATGTTTCGAAAAAATTATATAGGAGTATGTGTTTATGTCTTAATAATAAATATATATTTTGATTGACACCCTATGACTCAAGTTTAGACAATTGCATTAGTCAAAGAGGACACATGACTTTTAGTTCAATTTTTGTTCTAGCATTTTTTCAATTTTTTATCCGAAAGTGGTGTTCTGCCATTTTCAAATCTTAGGTCTGCTTTTGCACAACACCAGCATGCAACTAGAGCCAACGAGTACTTGCCCCGTAACGCGCCCCCTGGCGCCCCCTGGCCCATGCCCTGCACTTAGCGCGCGCTCAATGAAGCTAAAGACAAGACGTGGCCCCTCCAAGTATTGCACATCGAACCAGCTAGCCTTCACAACTCCGCCTTGAGGTGAAGCAGAACAAGTTGCTTGGAGTCCTTTATACAATAAGTTTAGGTCCATTTCGATGCAGATTATATCTTTCCTAACTCATTTATGTTACCATTCGCTAAGGTTTATTTTTTCTTTTAAAGCATATATTAGGGAGTATAGTAGTTGAAGTTTCAGTAAATATTCAAATCTATGTACTAGTGTTTCATTCCCTTAGCACCACGTTGACTTTATTGTAATCGTTGCTATCCATACAAACGAACTTGCATTCAGTTTAATTCTCTTTTGTATAGTATGTGTTTGACCGAAAAGATATTAGAACCTTTTTTAACAAATCAATTTAAAAAAGATAAAGGGGTAAATCTTAGTTAAACATAATAAATTCCAGATCAATGAGCTAATTGAGAAAATAGTACATGAGATGAAATAGAGGTAATTGATCTTACTGAAACTTTTTATTGTGACTCCCATTAATCAAGGGAGGAGATTGTTTTACATATTTTTCCGGAGATTGCTTCGTTTTTCTTTTCATTATGAAGGTTACAGAAGAGAGAACTAAGGAGAGAGGAAGGAGTCCGGAACCCCCTAACCGAAGGTTTTCCCCTACTATATATAGTCATGGGACCTTTGCTATTTACTTGGTCTGACGCTCTCTCACACTATGTCTGTCTTGGTTGTCCTCTAAATGTTGTTTCTTCTGACTCGACGGGTATCGAGAGTGCTGGATGTGGAATAGACCATGTCGTATTTCGTTGCCTTGTCGCCTGGACGGGATGTTGGTTAGCTTTACCGCAGCGGTCAGATTTTGACCAATACAGTTAGTCCCTCCGTCTGTCGGGGTTGTCCCCTGTCGGGCCAGACAGACGGATCATGATTGTTACGAATTCGAGAAAAATCTGACTGTTTGTCCCTTGGTTGTGTTTCTTAGGTTCCAAGTGAGATGACGTCGCTCTTTCGATATCCTTCGACCGTTGCGACTGTTTCGAAACCGAAACGTCGTTTAGTATTGAAGCGTTGTTTCGTGGTTGCTGCCATTATGACACACATTCCTGGGGAACTGAAACTTTTCGTGCCCTATCAGATTCGATTAGCGACTCTTAGGTTTCGTGCTTGGGGGATTTATGTCTCTTATAAATAGAAGGAGCACATCATTCGATTGACACACTTTTTTGCCCTTTGCTTGAAATTTTTTTGCAAATATACTTTCTTCCTGATACTCCGAATTTTCATTCGCCCTCAGTTGACTCAAAACTTTCGTCCTTCCTTTCCATTATCTTTTTGCCACACCATCTTGACAAAATGGCTGGTGATTCTTCTCGCACTGATCTCCCTGTCACAATTCCGGCGCCGGAGAATGTTGCTCTGGCCACCGGAGGAGTAGAAGTGGTGGAAGATGAGGAGGTCTCGTCGGTAGCCGAGATCTTATCTCGTCTTGGGAGAGAATGGACTGACTTCTGAAGTCGTGCCGGGGTGGAGCCAGAACCTATCCCCTCTGTTATAAAAGAAGAAGACATTGCAAAGTTAAAAGCTAGGTGGGGAATCCCCAGTTACGTTGACATGCGGCCGGCGGTAGGGAACGACATAGTTCATTTTGACCGTCCCGGGTACTGCGTATTCTATGCTTACCCCTTTCTTATTGGATACATAGTTCATTTTGACCGTCCCAACTTTCGTCGTACCTGTACAAGCTGTTCATTATGTTGCTCAAGTTTGCGGAACTCGCCGGTCGTGAGATCACTTTTGATTACATGCTCAATATCTTTGCCCCTCAACTCATTCGCAGCACGATGATTCACATGCGTCCTCGGGGGTCGAAGAGTCTGGTGGTGAAAATGGACGACATGGCTAATCATCGTTTCTACGAGAATTATTTCTTTGTGCGGACCGATCACTTTGTGGCAGATCCAACGGGGTTCCCTGAGAAGTGTAACTTTGCATGTAAGTTTCTTATGTTTTTAGTTGGTGAGATATCCGACCGATTTCTGTTACAGTACTAAACTCTGTTATGTCTCTACATCTGAGAAATTGCCCCCTCTATTTGTCGAAGGTATCCATGAGTGGGTGAGTGCCATCCTTCCCCATACGGTAGGGGTTCGCACTTGGTCGGCCTTTTATGACAAATTTGGACGCAGGCCCCTTACAGGTGAGATGTCATTTTCTGTGTGCTATTTTTCTTCGCTTTTTACTTAATTTCTTATGTGTTGTTTGTCGATGTCAGGGAGAGTGCGGAGAGCGAGGGTGTCACACCTCCTTTTTCCGCCCCTGCGAGGGGTGAAGGAGTTTTTCCAATTAAAGGACAATCGAAACGGGATTTGTTTATTTATTTCAGAGTCGCCACTTGGGAGATTTAGGGTGTCCCAAGTCACCAATTTTAATCCCAAATCGAGGAAAAGAATGACTTTGTATTACAGTCCGCGAACCAGAAATCCGGATAAGGAATTCTGTTAACCCGGGAGAAGGTGTTAGGCATTCCCGAGTTCCGTGGTTCTAGCACGGTCGTTCAACTGTTATATTCGGCTTGATTATCTGATATAATACATATTATAAACTTATGTGTAAATTTTATCCTTTAGCCGCTTTTATTATTTTTATTTATTGTTATTATTTTACGGAGAATTGCAACATTGTGAAAACGTATTTCAAACCACGTCACAATCAATGCACACGTGGTTATCGACACCTTTTGACTCCATTGAGATTTGGATTTGGGTTACATAAATGCGCACCCATATTTAAGAAAATAATTTGTTAAAGACGTGCCTAGAGCGACTAGCGTATTGTTGTTTTGGGAAAGGCCGTAAAATTTCACTAGACGGCCAACTCCGATGTTCTAAATAATTAATACATACATTTTGTGAGGGCTCCGCAATCTATACATTTTACTAGGTGAGGCTCATCTCATTTATTTTTAATGGACAAATCTTAAAGCGACTACATTTTTCTATTAAAATTAGTCTCTAGAATAAAGAAAGAAAATCCTAATTAATTACGAGTTTTTTTTTATTTTTTATTTTAAGAAAGCATGGCATACTAATTGCTAGATTAATACAAATATTGATGAAAAGGAATTTCACTTAAAAATTTCGAAATTATAAATAAAAGAAAAATTCGACAACTAATATTCAAAAGAATCAAATATAGCTAAATTAAAACTCGCATTGTTATAAAAAAACTATTGAGATTAATTATTCACAATTATTTGAAACTAGATTTAACCATAATTACTAAAGCTTATTAGAAAGTTTATTAAACTTAAATGTTCTTCTAATCTTGTTCGAACTTATATCATGCCTTAGCTAAATTTAGCTACTTGTTCACAATTAACCTACTGTTGATAATCTTAAAACCTTCATAACTGGTGAATTAACCCATTTTGCCAAACCTATTCATTAAAGACTAACTTATGTTATTTTCTCTTATTCCAATTATTATTCAGTAATACATGAAATAGCCTAAATATAATCAATAAAAGGAACAAAGAAAAAGCGAAATTAACACTTCAAAATTCCATTCGTCATATGTATTCATGCTTCCACATTATTAGCTTGCAATAGCTAGTATTACAGTAGTGTACCTGATATTGGAAGCAAAAGAAAAGGGAGATCAGCAGAAATTCAGTAGCATACAACAACAGCGACACCCAATAACCAGCAACAACCAGCAATGAGAAACCAGTGACGGATTTTAAAACCAAGGTAAAAATCCAGAAACACCAACAACAATCAACGGACAGAAGCAAAGGGAATCTTTTCAGATTTGAAAGACTAGTTAATGTTTAACCCTTAATTTCTGAATCCGTATATCAGAATATTTAGATTGTATATCAGGGGTATACTATTCTTCTTTTGAATTTCCAGAATGTTTTTATTTTTATTTTTGGAGTCTTAGTATTTTCGGAATTTTTCTCTCTATCTTTTTTCTTCTTTCTGTCCTTTTTTCTCTGTCCTCCCTTTTCCTTCTAAAATCTGATCAAGTCTCTCTTATCTATCTTCCATCCCAAACCCTTTAATCCATTAATAAAACAACCACTTTCTCCTACCAAACCCACTACTACATAAAAAATACAATTATTACTTATTTAAACAACTTTTCTTGAGCCCCGCAATTCCACTATGTCTTGTTCCCCACTTTTGATTAAACAAGTACATTATCATCCCCCCATTATATCTTGTTCCCCATGCTTATATTAAACAATTGCATTATTCCCCACCATTATATCTTGTCCTCCCATTATTGATTATTTTAATATTATTTTAATCTTAATGTACAGAGCACTCAAAATAAATAATTGTTCAGAATTTTAATTCCAAAAATACCCCTCTGACCTTACTGAAATTACCATTTTGACCCTGAAAACACTGTAATTTACCAATCTACCCCGTCAGCTATAACAAGTTCAACTAATCAATTCTAACCAAAATATAGCAACTATAACCAATTCCTAATCAAATTTTATGAACAAACTCAAACTATATGATGAACAACAAAGAAACAACTTGAATTATTTTGACTGAACAATGTTTTTACACAACAAACTTATTTTCAGATTCACCAATAATAATAAACAAATATATTCAAAGCATGAGCTCAAATTCAAATTAAACTTTAAACAAAAATAAATAAACAGATTCAAATCACTAAACTCAAATAATCAATTGATCTTCAAATTAAATCCAACAAAATTACAACAAAGATACATGATTCAAACTAAAAAAAAAATTAAAAACCAAAACATAACTTCACATTAAATCACTGAATTAAAAACGAACTTCAAACAAAATGAACACGAATTAAATCTATATTAAACAACAAACATGACGGATTCAAATGATTTAAACTAACACTTTTCTATATTAAAACTAAATCCTTTTAAATTAATAAAACAAACTGAAGAAGTAATTAATTGAACTCAACTTAAATCTAACAATATTATAACTAAACTAACAATTTCTACCTAAAAATAAACAAGAAAAAAAATGAAACAAACTGAAGAAAATAACAAAACGATAAACATGAACTTAATATCGAACATATCTAATTTTAGATCCGAAAATATCAAACAAATTACGAACAAAAAATGAAACTCAAACCCACTAACCGGATCGAAATGACGAAGAACTTGGATGAAAGCAAATCTGTCCGGAGATAATTATTGCACCAAAATCACTCGAATCTGCCCGGAAACTTAAACAATAGACAAAGCTCGATGGAGGGGTGTTTGGCAACGACGAGAACTGAAGCAGAAGCAACAAAGCTGCCATGGCCGCGCGAAGCTGGAGAAGAAGAAACATCGAGCAGCAGCAACGAAGCTGCCATGGAGAAGAAGCAGCCAGCAGCAGCAACAAAGCTGCCATGGTCGCTGGCACGCAGCGACGTGAAGCGGGAGGAGAAGAAGCAGCCAGCCAGCAGTAACAAAGATGCCATGGCCGCTGGCACGCAGCGACGTGAAGTTGGAGGAGAAGAAGCAACCAGCAGCGACGGGCAGCGGCAACTCGACGATGACGAAGCTGGAAGAAGCTGAAGCATTGAACAGTTGCAAGTGACGAGGAAGAAGAAGCAGCGAGGGGGCAGCCATGGCTGCTTGAGCTCAAGCTTGACGCAGCTGAAATGAGGAAGAAGACGCAGCAACGAGAGGGGAAGCCATGGCTGCTTGAGCTCAAGCTTGACGCAGCTGAAACGAGGAAGAAGACGCAGTAGTCAAGGTCATTTGGGATGAAGGCGAAGAAGAAGCAGCAGCCATAAACGGCTGCTGCGTGCACTGTGTGTGTGAGTGTTTTGTTGTGTGTGTGTGAGTCTATGTGTTGATGTGTGTGTGTGTGTGAGGGGGGTGGTCATGGGGATGAGGGGGTAGGGCAGCAGCCATGGGAAGCCATGGGAGGGGAGCTTGGGGTGTTTTTGGAGAAGAAGAAGATAAGGAAGGGGGGGATGGTTAGTGTTAGGGTTTTTTGGGTTTGGTTATTTGGATGCAGGGTAACTGAAAAGGGGAGGGTCCTTTTGGTTTAGTGTTGGACCGGGTCGGGGCGTTTTGGGCTGGGTAAGGGGTAATTTGGTTTGGGCTTGGGGGTTTAAAATTGGAGGAAGGGCCCAATCTGATTTTTTTCTTCTTGTTTGTTCTCTTTTCTTTTACTTATTAATAAAACTAGAAATGCTAAAATTATAAAAACAAAAATTATCTTAAAATACTAATTAACCCCCTAATAATAATTATCACCCAAAATTAAACATTAATACAAATAAAAATCACACAATTTGGACATTAAAATGCTAGAAATGCAAAAGATTATTTTTTATGATTTTCTCATTTTTGTAAAACAACTTAAATAAATACTAAATGAAAAATGCGACATATTTTATATTTTTATTAATTTAAACAAATAAACATGCACAGACAAAAATACAAATAATTATACAAAAATACCAAAAAAATACAAAAATTGCACACAAAGGAAAATTGTTTTATTTTGAATTTTTTGGGAGTAATTCTTTCATAGGGCAAAAATCACGTGCTTACAGAGGGCTCCTCCATTATCTTTTCGTCAGTCGACATCGTCTGCTCGCCCTGTTGCAGCACCTACCGCTCGGTCTTTATCGAGGGCTGCTTCAGTTGAATCTGCGACTGTGGTTATTCCTGCGGAGGCCACTTCTCAAACTGAGGTTCTGACTCATGTCGCTCGTCTGACGGGTGAATCTCCCCGTGTTGAGAAAGAAGAGCGGTCATCCAAGAGGCGTCGAGTGGAATTCGAGACAACCCCTCCAACTGTAATACACCTGGATGACTCTCCCTTGACAGGATCTGGGGCGGGGATTAATACCACTCTGCCCGTAGAGATGGAGCCAACCATCGTATCTGCCCCGTCCATGGAGATTCCTGCCACTGTCGTTAATCAGCAACCTTTTGTGACGGGGGGCCAGATTTCTAAGGCCGTAGTTGTGGTTTCGGACGTACCTTCATCCTCCGTATCTGGCCGTGCTTCCTCCTCAGCTGCTGAAAGAGGATAGAGCATTATGGTCGACAGCTATAAATCTGAGTCGGACCTCGATCTTAATGATATTAGGATGTTTGAGGAGGGTATTACCCATTCGGTAGTTCGTGCGGGAGGACCGGCCCGTATTCTTGAGATCTCTTTGGATGTTAATCTCCTGGGCGACACGGAGGATTTGGTGCCACAGTTCTACATTTTGTGCTCCATTGCCGAGAACGAGGCTCTCTGGAGAGTTCCTGATATCGATTTGATGAATGAGGTGGCCGCTATGGGCTTGAGAGTACGTTACTCTTTTCTTTTATACTTCTCTCATTTTTCTTATTGATATGGCTTTAACCCATCTTCTCATTTTTCAGACGTACATGGTGGAAGTGGAGAGTATGCGTAGGGCCGACATTCGGGCCAAGATTTTCTTGAAGATGTTGGAGAAGTATCGACACTATCGCAATAAGTGCCATGAGATGCACGAGCAACTGAGGGAGAATCCCGGAGCTCAATATCTCGGTGAGGAATTGGAGAAGAGAGACCAGCAGTTGATGGAGGCCATTCGCAGAAATAGTGTGCTCGAGGAGGAACTTCGCGCGAAGGACAAAGAGCTTGAGTTGGGCAAGGGGGTAGCTGTAGAGTGTGACTATCTGTAGGGGAGACTAAGGTCAATGCAGGCCGAAATGGATCAGATTCTTATCAAGGTCGAGGCGATAAGTGCGGAGTGAGATGGGAAAGTTAGCTGAGTTGGAGAGAAAGGTTACCGGGTTGGAGAGCATCGAGAGTACCTGGCCCTCGGCTACGGCAAGGGCGGCGGCCTGGGAGAATACTATCCTCATCCTCCAATCCGAGCAGGAATTGGAAAGGGCGACATCCACACTAAGGGAGGCGAGACTTGGTGAACGCATTGGTGAGATCTATCGAGAAGCGTCGGTCTTGGGGGATTGAGTCGCCGCTCTGGAGGTTGAAAAAGAGCAACTGCTGGCTCAAATTGAGTCTTCCTCCGCTGTCGTCCCCCACCACTTGCATGATCTTGCTTCATGTTGAAGCCCAGCGGGATATATATATAAGAGTTTGTGGGAGGTGGGCAATGTTACTGGGGCCGCATATGAAGGAGCATGGGCAAAGGCGCGAGAGGCTCGTGTCAACTATGGTTATGACTCTATGACTCCGGAGGCCAATGAGGGCCGGATGATGAGGGAGGACTTCCTGGAGATGGTGACGATGATAACGTCGAGTGAAAGAATCCTATCTTTGTCTGTTTTCTATTTTTTTATTTGTTGTCGGTTGTGGTTGTTTCTTTATCCTTTCCTCTTCTTTTCCTTTTTTTTATCGTTGGCCTGGGCCGTATGTAATATACAACTGTTTGCGCAGTGACTTTGTATAAAGAAGAATTTTTTTGTTGTTATTTGCTTTACACTTTATCTTTGCTCTTGCTTTTCGTGACTTTGGTGCGAGGTAGATTCCCGTATGGCAAGTCCCTGTCTTTCTTGCCCTTTATATTTTCTGACAGTTCTTGGCCTTAGGAATATTTCGAATTTTCTCTTCGGTGATGGCTCGTGGACTTGAGGGTGTGATTTCAAACTTTTGTCGAAATATCAACCCGTCATTGTTTGATCAAGATTGAACTCTTCTTTTTGGCGAAGGCTCTTCGCCTTAAAGGGTGTTGTTTGGAAATTGTCGAAATGTTAACCCGTCGTTGTTCGATCGAGGTCGAATTCTTCTCTTTGGCGAAGGCCCTTGGCCTTAAAGGGTGTTATTTTGAACTTTAGAAATGTTAACCCGTCGTCGTTTGATCGAAGTCAAACTCTTCTTTTTGGCGAAGGCCCTTGGCCTTAAAGGGTGTTATTTCGAACTTGTCAAAATGTTAACCCGTCGTCGTTCGATCAAGGTCGAATTCTTCTCTTTTGCGAAGGCCCTTGGCCTTAAAGGGTGTTATTTCAAACCTGTCGAAATGTTAACCCGTCATTGTTCGATCGAGGTCGAATTTTTCTCTTTGGCAAAGGACCTTGGCCTTAAAAGGCATTATTTCAAACCTGTCGAAATGTTAACCTGTCGGTATTCGATCAAGGTGGAATTCTTCTCTTTGGAGAAGGCCCTTAGCCTTAAAGGATGTTATTTTGAACTTGTCGAAATATTAACCCGTCGTCGTTCGATCGAGGTCGAATTCTTCTCTTTGGCGAAGGCCCTTGACCTTAAAGGGTGTTATTTCGAACTTATCGAAATGTTAACCCGTCGTCGTTCGATCGAGGTCGAACTCTTGTTTTTCGTGAAGGCCCTTGTCCTAAAGTGTGTTATTTTGAACATGTCGAAATGTTAACCCGTCGTCGTTCGATCGAGGTCGAATCCTTCTCTTTGGCGAAGGCCCTTGGCCTTAATGGGTGTTATTTCGAACTTGTCGAAATGTTAATCGTTGTTGTTCCATTGACCTCAAATTCTTCTCTTTGGCGAAGGCACTTGGCCTTAAAGGGTGTTATTTCGAATTTGTCGAAATGTTAATCCGCCGCCGCTCGATCGAGGTCGAATTCTTCTCTTTAGTGAAGGCCCTTGGCCTTAAAGGGTGTTATTTCGAACTTGTCGAAGTGTTAACCCGTCGTCGTTCAATCGAGGTTGAATTCTTCTCTTTGGCGAAGGCCTTTTTCCTTAAAGGGTGTTATTTCGAACTTGTCGAAATATTAACCTGTCGTCGTTCGATCGAGATCGAACTCTTCTTTTTGACGAAGGCCCTTGGCCTTAAAGGGTGTTATTTCGTACTTGTCAAAATTTTGACTCGTCGTCGTTCAATCGAGGTCGAATTCTTCTCTTTGGTGAAGGCCCTTGTCCTTAAAGGGTGTTATTTCGAACTTGTCGAAATGTTAACCCGTCGTCGTTCGATCGAGGTCGAATTCTTCTCTTTGGTGAAGGCCCTTGGCCTTAAAGGGTGTTATTTCGAACTTGTCGAAATGTTAACCCGTCGTCGTTCGATCGAGGTCGAATTCTTCTCTTTGGCGAAGACCCTTGGCCTTAAAGGGTATTATTTCGAACTTGTCGAAAGGTTAACCCGTCGTCGTTCGATGGAGGTCAAACTCTTCTTTTTGGCAAAGGCCCTTGGTCTTAAAGGGTGTTATTTCGAACTTATCGACATAATAACCCGTCGTCAGTCCCAGTTTTTGGAGAATCAGGCATCTTCTAGGGGAGTCCTAGTTCACTTGATATTGTTCGCATCGGAGAGGGTAATGTCGGAGAGTACAAAACATTGTTGTTTCGCTCATGTTCGTTTTGCACACACATTGGAGTTTCCTTGTCTAATTCCTGCCTTCCGGCCTGGAGGTGTCATCGGCGGGCTATGTTTCGGTTGTCTTGCAGTAGTTTCCCATTTTATGATTGAGATGTTTCTTTGCTCGCTCACCCGCGCGACACTTATGTTCCTGCTTGAGCAAAGAGCAGAAGGTGAGTTAAAATGATACTTTCCTTACCCCTATCCGATGGATCAGTGAATGAGAGTAGGTTTGTAACATTGCTCGTTTTGTCTGGCATTTCGACGGTTGATGGGGCGATGATTCCGAAATTCGGTGACTATATTCAGCTCTCTTTCCCCTCATATGCTACGCCTTTGCCCTACGTGGGTTGGGCTTTGCCTTAGCTCTCTTTTCGGTGGGTAATCGTGTTTCTTATCTTTGATCTAGAAAAGACTAGGAAATTTCACTAAGAAATCCCCACAGACGGCACCAAATTGTTTGACTCAAAAGATATTAGAACTTTTTTGAACAAATCAAATTAAAAAAGATGAAGGGGTAAATCTTAGTTAAATATAATAAATTCCAGATCAATGAGCTAATTGAAGAAATAGTACATGGGATGAAATAGAGGTAATCAATCTTATTAAAACTCTTTATTGTGACTCCCATTAATCAATGGAGGAGATTATTTTACATGTTTTTCTGGAGATTGCTTCGTTCTTCTTTTCATTATGAAAGTTACAGAAGAGAGAACTAAGGAGAGAGGAAGGAGTCGGGAACCCCATAACCGAAGGTTTCCCCTATTATATATAGTCATGAGACCTTTGCTATTTACTTGGTCCGATGCTCTCTTACACTATATCTGCCTTGGTTGTTCTCTAAACGTTGTTTCTTCTGACTCGACGGGTATCGAGAGTGCTGGATATGGAATAGACCATGTCATCTTTCGTTGCCTTGCCGCCTGGACAGGATGTTGGTCAGCTTGACCGCAACGGTCAGAATTTGACCAATACACTGTGATCTTAAAACCGCCTCGTAACAGCTTCAATAAGTATAATTATGTACGAATCTGTTGGTTGATAGCAAGTTTTTATACTTGTGTCCTTCCCCACATATCAAAACCATTTCGCCGCCCTTATAACGCAAATCCTGGATTAGCCCATGCGGAATGCCACCCCCTACGGTGATGGCTGATTATAATACGTCCTTTGGTTATGCAGTTTCTTCTTCCGCATTGATCATAAGGTGTACTTTTAAAGGTGCAATTAAGATGTCAATTGTCATGTTTCAGTTACATGTATCCAAACTGATCTTCCCTTATTTCCTTTTTCAATTTTACCCTTTTTCTCCTAATATGCTTATCACTTGTCTGCTCGATTGCTTTTATATGCAGGGCAAGAAAATGGTACTAATGTGGAAATTTTGGTCACGAACTTACAAATTGTTGGTATTACTGTGTTTAAAAGCAAACAAACGTTAGTTCAATAAACAAATCGTAAAATAATTTCGAAACCATTGAATTCTACAATGTGTCCTTAAAAAATTTAATCCCCTCACTGTTGCCTAAGGTTATGGATTAATTCCTCCCATCATAGAACGGAATAACTATTTTGTGATAGCGGCACTACAAATCACAGAACTTCAGCGAACTTATCAAATCGAGCAAATCACACTTGACACTTATATTTATTTGGAAAATAATGCAACATTGTAGAAATGAGGGGAGAAATTTTTAGATTTTTTCATCTCTGAAAAAGGAGGCCAAGCCTTTAATTTTATAGACAAAGGAAGGGTGAGATGGAGAGGTGCAATTTAAAAGGTGCCTCCTTCATTTCCCATTCACACCCTTTAAAGAAAAAACGCAACAATCCCCCCACACGAATGGGGAATGGACACATGCATGAAAATACTGTGTGATTCGCAAGTAAGGATTAATCGCATCTGGATAAGTAGGTTTCCCTTTGAACTTTCCGTAGTAAACTTATGTCAGATATACTCGATCAATCGGTAGATTTGATATCTTTGAACTGGCGAGCTTTGGTGTATACCTATACAACTATAAGTCACACAATCAATCCTTAACCATCTTTGGTTCTCACGGTTGTGTTTGTTTCAGCCATGAACACCGCTTGGTTTCATGAGTGCTTATAGAATGGGCCTTTACCTTTATTCCCCTTAAAGCAACTTACACTTCACACTCATATAGGTGATTTCTAAACATGTAATCCTATAGACACACTATCTGGTCATATCCTGCCAGACTTAGCAAATCATTAAAAAACTTTAAGCTTTAATGACTCATCATAAAGCCTTAATGTTTTACCTTGATTTCTGAACATTGTCTTCATCACGAGAATGTGTTGAGTTATTTGACAATGTTGAACCGTCATTCATAACTTTGTTTGATCTCTTTGAACCTAGCTCTTGGGATCTCCAGTTTGCTAGGTAGAGTTACCGCCATGATAACTTGTCCTAGGCCTAGCCCCATTCCCTTCGATGATCTTTCAACTGCGTTCGATGATCTTTCAACTACCCCTCTAGATAGGCCTTTTGTAAGTGGACCCGACACATTATCTCTTGACTTTACGTAGTCAATCGTGATAAAACCACTAGAGAGTAGTTGTCTAACAGTATTATGTCTCTGTCGAATGTGACGAGATTTTTCGTTATATATAACGCTCCCTACCATGCCTATTGCCGCTTGACTATCACAATGTATACATATAGGTGCCAAAGGTTTGGGCCAATGGAATATCTTCCCAGAAATTCCGGAGCCATTCAGCTTCTTCACCGGCCTTGTCTAAGGCTATAAACTCAGTATCCACTATAGAGTGGTCAATGTACATTTGTTTGGACGATTTTCAAGACATCGCTCCTCCACCGACTTGTTTAGAATCGGTTGAACCGGTAATCTAATTTGCATCACTATACCCCACTATTGTCACAGGATACTTATTTTAGTGCAAAGCATAATTTGGAGTATATTTCAAATACTTCAAAACTCGTTTCATTGTCATGAAAGTTCAATGCAAAATTTCTCATGTTGTAGACTAATACGTCTCGACGTTTGATTACATATCAGATTATTGACTACACTTAATGTAGTAATAGTATATTATAACAACAACCTGAATGATTGGCATCGGTTGTGGCCACAACCTTTTAATATATAACACATTTCGCAATCATTCCGCCATTTTCAAGCATTTGTTTGCCATTTATTCATAAATCTATACGATATGCAAATTATAGCACCTTCATTCATGAAATGAATCCAACTTGGAATGGATTTTGGTCATATTCATCGGTTGGTTCACCTCATTATAGACTAACATATTAATACATTTGTTCATGAACAGTCATGTTTATACAAAACATGTAAATGCACTTTTCATGAAAAGTCACAACCTTCCAGGCGACACCCTTTCATAAAAGAGCTAAACATTATAAATGTTCAAGAAAGAATAAATCATTTCTGAAAAAGTACGTAAACAACTTTTGAATTTGTAGTTTGATAATTAATCATCATTAAGACTAAACAAGTAATGAATTCACCGATTATCATATCAATATCCACTAAGGATTGGTGGGGTTCAAAAATTATATCATTTAGACATTACATCTAACATTCGCTTGTGCCACGCATAAGTTAAACGCCCCCACATTTTAAATATTTCATTAACATATAATCAAATAATGACTATATGATTTGAAGTAGTCTTAATGCAAACACATTTGTTTACACTCACTAATTTCGAAGCCATTTGACAATAATATTTCGTCAAATCTGTCATGTCATTGTTTGGTTGCTTGCTTTAGTCCGTAAAGTGACTTAACAAGTCGACACACCTTCTTTTCTTTTTCAGGAACCACGAATCCTTCAGGTTGTTCCATATAAATTTCTTCCTTCAAATCTCCATTTAAGAAGGTTGTCTTTAAGTCCATCTGATGGATTTCAAGGCCATACACGACGGCTAACGCTATTAACACTCAAGTAGATGTAATCCTTGTTACCGGTGAGTATGTATCAAAATAATCAAGGCGTTCTCGTTGTCTAAATCATTTGACAACTAATCTTACCTTATATTTGTCAATAGTTATCAACTTTTATTTCCTTTATGAAAATCCACTTAGAACGCAAAGATTTATTTCATGAAGGAAGATCAACCAATTCCCAAGTATGATTACTTAATATGGATTCTATCTCACTATTGACTGCCTCTTTCCAATATTGTGCTTCCGAGGAAGACAATGTTTCTTTAAACATTTGAGGCTCATTTTCCAACAAGAATGTCAGAAAATCCGGTCTAAAGGAAGTAGTTATCCTTTGACGTTTACTACGTCTTGGATGTTCCTAATTCAACGTACTTTCCTTTGCTTCTCCCCGAGTTTGTTTAGATATTTCACTAGACGACTCACATTTCTTTTTATACGGATAGATATTCTCAAAGAATTCAGCATTATCTTATTTAATTACTGTATTAATATGAATGTCGGGATTTTCTGATTTATGAATCAGAAAACGATATGCCTTACTATTTGTTGCATATCTTATGAAAACGGAATCAACGATTTTCGTTCCGATTTTTATCCTTTTGGGTTTAAAAACTTGCACGTTACCCAAATACCCCTCATACTTGAAAATATTTCAAGTTGGGGTTTCTTCCTTTCCATTTTTTCATATGGAATGGATTGAGTCTTGTTATTGGGAACGCGAATGAGTATTCGATTAGCTGTAACCATAACTTCCTCCCCCCCCACAAGTTTTGGGTAAATCATAACTTATCAACTAGGCATTCATCGTCTCCTTTGACGTTTTATTCTTTCTTTCCACAATTCCATTAGATTGCGGTGACTAAGGGGCGATCGTAACATATTCTTCAAAAAGAGATTTATATTCAACACCCCTATTACATTGTTGAGCCAACCATATGAACTCTTGTTTATGTCACGACAGAGCCAGAATTAATAACTGGTGAAGTTTTTAATCTTCAAACAAATCTGACACATTCAAAATTAATAAACGGTGAAGTTTTTAATCTTCAAACCAAATAACATCTGATACAACTAGATATAATAAACGGTGAAGTTTTTAATCTTCAACCCGAATAATTTGTGACACAATCAAATGTAATAAATGGTGAAGTTTTTAATCTTCAATCCGAATAATAAATTGTAGTAAAAAATTACTAAAATTTTAATCTCCAAAACGAGTATAAAGTCACTTAGATTTTAATTTCCGATAAATGAGTAGAAAGTCAAGAAGACTTTAATCTCAATGAACGAGTAAAAAATCACGCAGGTTTTAATCTCGAAGCAGGAGTAGAAAATCACGAAGATTTTATTTTCCATAACGGGTGTAGAAAATCACAAGAATTTTAATTCCCTTTCCAAATGGTTTTTCAACTAAACCATTATAACACTTTAGACAGTTTGATCTCTTTCTCTAACCAAACACATATATGTTCATCTTTACATATATTATATTCATGATCTCAAGAATACTTTCAAGTATCAATGTAAGCCTAATTCATATCTTACAACATTGAAAATAATCTTCCACATAATTTATGCATGCTAACCAACTATATAGTATATACATAAAATCGATTTTATTTGAAAAATGGAATAACAATTTTCTTTCAATAATATGTTATTCCGAATCCTAACATGCAAACCGGATATTCTTTGAGATCACACATAAGCACATCTATCCAATATTTATAGAAAATTAATTTCATAAATCATAATGGATAGTAAATTAAAGAATGAATACGGTAAAGAATATATAACCCGATATTGATGCCACCGCTCATATTAATTCATCGCTGAAGCGAACACATTGAAACATCGTGACAACAGTGAACGATGCAAATGCACCCTTTTATTTATACTTCTGGAACAGCATACTCTTTCACCATATCATCGGGCAATTGCTTTTGTAAACACGCAGATTCTTGTATTTGCTTCGACCGTACCATAAGAGTTAAGACTATCTATTTCCAGTAAATAACAGTCAGTCTTACTGGGAAGTTAACCAACTCATACCTCTTTGTAGAACATTTCTCTTTGGCTTCATGCCAGTTGCCACTCTCTGTTGTAGATTCCTTCATATTAATTTTCATAATAGTCAAAAGACCAAAGTGAAGAATAGAAGAAATTTCTTTTGTCAAATTAACTAGTATTGTTGGTAGTGTTTGACCAAAATATATTGAAACCTTTTTTATTAAATTAATTAATAAAGATGAAGAGGTAAATCTTAGTCAAACATAGTAAACCCCAGATCTATAATCAAATCAGAAAATAATACGTAAGATGAAATAGAAGCGATAAATTGTTGAAGTTCTTCTTTTCTTTTTTCACCAATCGGGGAAATGACTGTTGTACATAATCAATGGAAGATTGTTTTGTTTTCTTTTCACTAGGAGATTACGGAGGAGAGGGAAGAGAGAGAAGTCCCCCTTTTTCTAGAAAGATCACCTCCCTATATATAGTCACGGAGTTTTCGCTATGTTTTTGGGCCATAGCCCCTTCATACCGCGTCCGTTTTCGTCGTTCTGTGAATGCGTGGTTTGGAGTGAGTCATAGCGTCTTTTCTTATCCTACCGTTTGGACGTGGTCCCGGTTACGTCGACCACAACTGTTAGATTTTGACCAATACAGTTAGTCCCTCCGTCTGTTGGGTTCGTCTCCCGTCGGGCCCAGTAGACGGATTATGATTTTCGCTTATCTAAGAGAAATCTAACTATCCACCCCTTGGGTATGATTTTTAGATTCAAGTAGCATAACGATATCTCTGAACCGTTGCGGTCGTTTCAGAACCGAAATATCGTTTATCTTGAAACGTTGTTCGTGGTTGCCGCCATTATGACACACGTTCCCAAGGTATTGAACCGTTTTATGCCCCATCAACTTCAATTGGCGACTCTTGAGTTTCGTGCTTGGGGAATATATGTCTCTTATAAATAGAAGGAATGCATCATTCGAGCGACACACTTCCTTACCTTTGCTTGAAAGAACTTTGCGAATCTTCTTTTCTCTTGATACTTCGGATTTTTTATTTTCTCCGGTTAGCCAGGAAGGTGAACAAGATAAACTAAACATGAATTAGGAACTGAGTAATTTGATAATAGTCAGCATCTTGAGAATTTCAGACTGCATTCCGGCAATAATAGAATGGACAATAGACGAAGATCCATGATGAATTCAGAGAATGGTCATTCAGGGAAATGTTTCCCTAAAGCAAGCAATATGAGCAATGTTAAGCTTAAGAGACTGTATGTGCTAGT
Source organism: Nicotiana sylvestris (assembly GCF_000393655.2). Taxonomy (NCBI): domain Eukaryota; kingdom Viridiplantae; phylum Streptophyta; class Magnoliopsida; order Solanales; family Solanaceae; genus Nicotiana; species Nicotiana sylvestris. The sequence continues at coordinate 153,922,391 of NC_091059.1, forward strand.
TATACTAAGTTTCACCATCGCGAGGGAGGAATTTAGTTATCCTTGTTACAGAAGAATTACCGCAAGGCGAGTAAGGGTCATGGATAATGTGAAAGGACGCCAAAGATGAAGAAGAAAAATATTTATGGGCAGGTCGTCATAGCTCCAAGTCTTAGTACTCCCCAAAAGGGGAAATATGGAATAATAAAGGAAGAATGCGATACAAAAATGAGAAAGGGATGAGATTGCACTTATCCAAATGTTACAAATATGCTATAATTCCAAAACATTATGTAAGCATGACGTCAAAAAAAAGGAAGTAAGGGTTCCTGCACAGGATATTATTGATAGGGAAGGAGCCAGTACATAAGGTAAGTTAAGACAAGGAAATAACCCAAGAAAGATACGCAGAATATAGATAAGAGAATGGGATGACGAGTAATTAGTAGTTGATTCAGGAAGAGCCTAGTCATGACTAGACAAGAAGCTACGGACAAATCAATAGATCATGCAAGATGAATGTAGTAAAACCCAACATGGAGAATTTAGCCTCACATTATAATACTTGAATTATATTCAAATAGGAGTTGGGGTAGTTAAAGGTACCGTATGAATGTTACGGGGAAAAAAGAAAGTGCCACTAGGAAGGCAATTGAAATATCAGTTTAGAAGCAATCCTACAAGCACAAGGGAACGGAGGTAAGCAACTACGGATAATTATAGGCAATGAAGGACAACAAATGGTCCTTAATAAGCTCATAACTTTACGAGGGTCAAAGGTTCTCCCTAAGTACTACAACGAAAGACTAACTGAGGAAATAAGGAAGAAGGCTTCAACTTAAGCACTCCAAAGAAAAGTGGCACCTACCATGACTAATGAACAGGAAGTAAGATTAAAAGTAATATTCGAGATCATATGAGTTGCACGAATTCTCTGGCATGTGTGAGCACTAAAATAAGCTAAATGTGGATGCTACAAAGGGGCAGAAAGACTAGGAAAAGTAATAGCTTACGTTGAAAGAAAGCTAAAATGGAATGAAAGAAATTATTCGATCAATGATCCAGAGTTGGTTACGTTATGACCTCACTTAAGGGTTCGGAGTTTTATACATGCAGCATATACAACCGTAGAAGATTCTGGTATACGTTAAAAGAAAGAATTGAGCCCATGTCATAAACAAAGGATTAAATTATTAAAAGGGTTGTATCATGCATATTTCTCAAGCCCATGAAAGGCTAAACAGGATAACTAATACCATGAACCATAGATCGGAAGATAGATTATGCCTACATAAATGTTGATCAGAGGGAAGAGGAAACTAAAGAGTGACATCAACTAAGTAATCATGAATCTGATTATTGCACCCAAAAAATTAGAAACATCGTGATCGAGAACATTGTAGGATCTCTCTTAAAAATCAGAGGTATGAGAGAGATAGTAAAATAACCATAGTCTATAACGGCTCTACGATAAACCCAATAATAAAAAGGCAGTATGAAGCTCCCACCGGATTGTAGTATTATAGTAGAACTTCAAGTTATGGTGTGAATCATACTTATATGGAAGGGAGGTTATGAAAGAGATAGAAGATATGATATGAGATTTTAAGTAAGTAAGGTAAAGGCGAACAACGTACGAGATACTCAAATGTAGAAAGTTGTGAATAGTCCATACTTCGGATAGAAGGCTATAAGCACGGGGATCCAATAACCGGGAATGATAGCGACATCGTCAGTGGCATGTCTTCCAGCTTATGGTTTCTAAGTACTGAGAAATCTAGTTAAGAGAATAGAGAAGGTTTAGAGACGATGTAATGTCCCGCTTGACATTCCAGAATACCATAAGGAAATGTATGGGTCAGGCAAGTTGAAAGAAAGTTGCGAGTAGTATAAATGGATATGTATAGGTCGCAAGCTAAAGTATGGTAGGGCGACAAAGTTTTAAGAAAACATGAGTAAGGATAAGGAAAGACAAGTGAAAAGGTGACGAAAATAGTTAATTCCTCGGGATTAATTCCATGAAAACAAGAGAGATAATGGTTTCTCTAAGTTATTGAAAGTTCAATATAGCCTGAATGAACTCAAAGGAGTCTATGATTAATATCATTTAGAAAGAATGAAATGCTGACTTGGTAATAAAATGAGGGTATAATTGTGACAGATAAAGGATGACATTTGGGCCTTCATTTGAATAATGATTTGAAAAAAAAGAATAGAAGGAGAAAAGTTTTCACAGGCGGCAAGAAATTAGGATACCCCCATAAGGTGAATCACATTGAGACACTATGAAATACGATTATGGAAATCACTTCAAATATTCCTCAATGCAATGTAAGCCCTAGCGGCCATGTATTACGTAAGAAGTTTCAAGTCTTCAAGTAGAGGATTGTAGATCAACATTGAGGTGATTCAGTAATGGACAGATACAAGTTACAAAGTATGACATGAGATTAGGCCATGATTCTTAAGACGAACTGTAATGAGGGAGCATTAAAGGACTAAGATTTATACCTAAAGGATAGGCAACAAAAGTAACTGGGAGCTTGGTAAGCATACCTCAGTAACGATAAATTGAAGTAAATTTTATGGTATAGTATAACCCATGTAGATGCAGTAAAGTCATATGAATGGATAACCAAATCTATGAAATAAGATATGGCCGTACTCGCAAGTTCTACAAAGTATCAAGCAAAGAACTTCAGTACACCTAGAGATGCCCAGAGAGGCATCCTATTAAGCCTTGTATATGTTTACAAAGTAAGGCCTAGAGATTAACTAAAAGCTAAAAGGAAAAATGGAAAGATGAATTGCATAAGCACACTTACAAAGCTAGGGTAATAGATGTTGCATGATAGGAGGTAGCAGCAGTTGCGAGATTAGAAAGATTTCGACCACAAGTCATGATATGAGCAAACAGACTAAAAGGGGGAATACCCTAGACTTTGGATTTATTCACAGAGTAACTACTTAAATGGCAAGGAGAGTATTAAGGTATTCACAAGAGCTATAAGTTATGAAAATGATAAGAGCATCAGTCAACATTCGAGGACAAATGTTCCAAAGGTGGGGAATGATGTTACACTCTGCAATATTACGATGATGTTACGTCCTGCAGTATTATACTACGATGATGCTACGCCTTGCAGCATTACATTACGATGATGTTACGCTTCGCAGTATTAAGTTACGACAATTACACCTTGCAGTATTACATTACAGTGATGTTACGCTTCGCAGTATTAAGTTACGACGATGTTGACCCTGTAGTATTGTACGTTAAATTTGTCGTAAGGTAATTGGCATCAGTCCAAGTAAAAGATTATTTGGAGATTATAAGAATTATGCTATTTTACAAGTGATGAGTAAATTCGTGAAGGTGAAAGGAGAAACAAGTCAAAGAAAATAAAATTTTGTCAAAGTTTGGTATATTGGAGTAAAATACGGTCCGAGCTAAAATACCCGATATTTATGGACTAGTATCAGACAAGGTACTACATGACGATGCTAGTAAGGTATACAAGGTATGTTAAAAGCAAATAGTATTTTAAGTAAGTGGAGATAATTCTTAATTATGCGGGTAATTGGTTAATTACCGGATAACGAAATATTACCTAAATAAATTAATGAAAAACTTTGGATAAGTGTCAAGGCAATAAAGTGGAAGCAAGTCCCCTTATTAATAATATGACTCTTAGTCAATTATTAGTAGGTGGCATCCTAGTTCTTTAAACAAAAGACACCTCCACTTTAAACTTTCAAGAACAACATTCAAAATGTTACTATTCTGAGAACTCATTCACAAAAGACATTTTCAATCAAAAATGCAAACTCTTCCCTACCATTTTCAATACCAAGGCTTTGTAATAAGCAGAGAAGAAATGTTAGCAATCCTCTTTGTAAAAAAACAATTCCACCAGATTTAGCAACATAAAATTTTGCAATTCTAACGGAGTACAGTGCAACATTTCCGAAGAATATCATATGGTATTTTTCCCTACTTCAGGTATGTTAAGGCTATCCCTTCTTTCTTTTGGCATGACCCATACGACACAAAAGAAATGTGCAAATGCACAATTTCCATACATGACTCTATTCATAGAAATATTAGAGATGTATATGTTCTTGATTCCCCATGTGTCATATTATTCTATCATCTATTCATGGGTCTAAAAAATATGTAAGTTGGTAAAGTTTATTTCATGATATTAATCAGAGGCATAATGGTCTTATGACGTACCGAGAGATTTTATTAACGTATTTCATATGCATTTCATGCATTTGTACATGCACATTGACCCATGACCAGATAGCATTATATATACGTATATATGTATGTATATATATATGTATATGGGATATGGGAAAGATTATAGCGTTATATACGCACCACCACTTGATCAGCTGGTATACGTTGATGATTTTTGCCCACAGTGGACAAGATGATATGATGGGATGCCCTTAGAGGCTGATGATGTTATGAAATATGTACCTATGCAGGACATGACATTCATACGCATATGCATGATACTATAATTATTTCATGATTTTTAAAGTTATTCAGACTTACAGGTGGAGTCATTTACTCTATATTTCCTCCATGTCTGTTATGTACTTATTTATGTGCCTTACATACTCAGTACATTATTCGTACTGACGTCCCTTTTTGTCTAGGGACACTACGTTTCATGCCCGCAGGTCCCAATAGATAGGTCGAGAGCCCTCCAAGTAGGCTATCAACTCACCGGAAGATGTTGGTGCGCTCCATTTAATTCGGAGTTGCTTGTTTGGTTAGTATAAGTTAGATGTAATTGTTTGGTATGGCGGGATTCTATCCCGACCTTTATGAAAATTATGTATTCTTAGAGGCTTGTAGACAGATGTCATGTACGTAAAAGATTGTATGGCCTTGTGTGCCTATATTTAGTGTTCAAGTGGTTATCTTTATCTTAGAGGCCCATATGTCTTATGTATAAGTTGGCATTACCTGTTGTATTCTACCTATTTCACAGTCGCATCTCCGGCTCAGTTATTTTTGATAGTATGATATGAAAAGATACATTATGTTGGTACTTGGTTTTGTGAGGTATTGGGTGCCCGTCGTGGCCTATCGATTTGAGTCGTGACAGGGGGAGTAGAAGTGGTAGAAGAAGAGGAGGTCTCATTGGTGGTTAAGATCTTGGCTCGCCCTGGGAAAGTATGGGATGATTTCCACAATACCTTTGGGGAGGAACCGGAACCTATTTTCTCTGTCATAAATGAGGAAGGTATTGCAAACTTGAAGGCTAGGTGGGGAATTCCTCACTATGTCAAAATACTACCGGCGGTGGGGAATAAAATAGTCCATTTTGACCGTCTAGGGTATTGCACATTCTACGCCTACCATTTTATTGTTGGGTACACAGTTCATCTCCCTCTCTTGGTGGTAGATTTTTGCCGCTTTTACGAGGTATGCCTGACTCAACTTACGTTGTATCTGTACAAATTGTTCCTTATGCTGCTCAAGTTTGCAAAGCTTGCCGGTCGTGAGATCACTTTGGGGCACATGCTCAATATCTTCTCCCCTCAACTCATTCATGGCACGATAATTCACATGCGCCACCGAGGGTCGAAGAGCTTGGTGGTGAAGATGGAAGACAGAGCCAACCGCCGGTTTCTACGAGAATTACTTTTGTGTGTGGACCGGGCATCTTATGGCGGATCCTACGGGGTTCTTTAAGAAATGAAACTTCGCACGTAAGTTCCTATACTTTTGGTCGAAATGATACCTGACTGCTTTCCTTTGGGTAGTACTAAACTGTTTATGTTTTTACAGCTGCGAAACTGCCTCCTATACCCGTTGATGGTATCCGCGAGTGGGTGAACGCCATCCTTCCTCATACGGCGGGGGTCCGTGCATGGTCGTCCTTCTATAAGAAATATGGACACAAGCCCTTTACTGGTGAGTAATATCATTTGTTCGCTGTTCTTCCCCCTTCCTTTTTTGCTTTATTTCTTATGCAATGTTCGTCGATGTCAGGGAGAGTGCAGAGAAAGAGGGCTCCTTCTCTAGCTTTTCATCAGCCTACATTGTCTGCTCGCCCTGCCCTAGTGTTTACTGCCCGACCTTTGTCGAGGGCCGCCTCAGGTTAATCTACGGTTGTAGCTGTACCCTCGGAGGCTACCCTTCAAACTAGGGTTGCGACCCCTATTTCTTACTCAGCGGAGGAATCTACCTGCACCGCAGAAGGGGAGGGTTCATCAAAGAGGCGGCGAGTGGAGTTTGAAGCGGCTCATGCGGCTATGATACATCTAGAGAAAGACCTTCCTTTGACGGGGCCTGTGGAGGGAGTCGATGTTATTCCACCTGTAGAGATAGAGCCAGCCGGTGTGTCTGCCTCATCGACTAGAGTCCCGACTGCTATAATTTACCGGTAGCCTGCCACGATGGGGGGTCAGACTCCTGAGACCGTTGTTGCTGCTGTGGACGGGCCTTCATCTATAGTGCTGGGTTGTTCTTCCTCATCGGCCGTAGAAAGGGGAAAGGGTTTTGTGGTCGAAGACTACAAATTTGAGTCTGACCTCGACCTTGATGATGTTAGTATGTTTGAAGAGGGTCTTACCTATTCGGTGGTTCATGTAGGAGGACCGTCTCGTATTCTTAAGATTTTATTGGATATCTATCTCCTGGGGACACGAAGGACCTGGTGCCGCAGTTCGACATCTTATGTTTTGTCGCCGAGAATGCGGGTCTTCGGGACATTCCCGATATTGACTTGATGCATGAAGTGGATGTTATGGGCTTTAAAGTATATTGCACTTTCTTTTCATGTTCTTTTCGTTTTTCTTGGTGATATGGTCTTAACCCATCTTTTCGTTTTTCAAACGTACATAGTGGAAATTGTGAGTGCTCATAGGGCTGACATTCGGGCCAAGATTTTCTTAAAGATGTTGGAGAAGTATCGGTGCCATCACAACAAGTGCCGTGAGATGCACGAACGGCTGAAGGCTAACCCTAGTGATCAATATCTCGACGAGGAATTGGAGAAGAAGGATCAGGAATTGATGCAATCTATTCACAGTAAGATTGTACTCGAAGAGCAACTTCGTGAAAATGATGGAGAGCTTGAGTTGGGCAAAGGGGTTGCTACAGAGTGTGAATATCTTCAGGGGAAGCTGAGGTCGATGTAGTCTGAGATGGATCAGAGTCTTATCAAGGTCGAGGCGATGAGTGCGGAGTGGATGGTAAAATTGACCAAGTTGGAGAGAAAGGTTGCTGGGTTGGAGAACATCGAGAGCACCTGGTTGTCGGCGTTGGCGAGGCCGGCAACTCTAGAGAACACTATCCATGTCCTCCGCTATGAGCAGGAGACAGAGAGGGCGACGACCACGCTAAAAGAAGCAAGGCTCGAGGAGCGTATTGGTGAGATCGACCGGGATGCGTCGTCCTTAGGAGACCGGGTCGCTACCCTTGAGGCCAAAAAGGAGAAACTATTGGCTCAAGTCGAATCTTCCTCCACCGCTGTTCCCCATCATTTGCATGAACTTTGGGTTCATGCTGAAGCCCAACGGGACATATATAAGAGTTTGTGGGAGTCAGGAAATGTTACTAAGTCCGTATATGAAGGAGCACGGGCGAAGGCACGAGAGGCTCATGTTTACTGTGGATATGGCTCTGTGACGTCGAAAGCTGATGAGGGCGCAGATGACGAGGGAGTACTTCCTAGAGATATTGGTAAAGAGGGTGGCGATGATGACGCTAAGTGAAAGAATTGTTGTCTTTGTGTGTTTTTTGTCTCTTTTTTTTATTCATTGTTTGTTGTTTTTTAGACTTTGTTAGTTCTATCCGTATGTAATCTGCGGCTGTTTGCGTAGTAACTTTGTATAAAGAGGAATTTTCCATTGTTATATGCCTTATGTACTTCTTCCCTACTTTGCTTTTTATAACTTTGGTGCGAAGAAGTACATTTCTGCATGACGAGTTCCCTACTCTTTGGGAATTTAACGTCACACGAGTTGAATGGGACCTTGATGATGGCTTTATCTGGCGGGACGGTGTTTTCAAACTTGTGTTGAGATGTTGTCCATTCATAGTCCGAATGGTATCGAACTCTTTTTGTAATAGCGACCTTAGCCGTAGGGATGTTACTTTCTGGCTTATATCGAAGTATTATCCCGTCATGAGCCCCGATATTTCTTTCCCTTTCTTTTATCTGATGGCCTTTGGCCTTAGGGATATTTAGAACTCTCTCTTCAGCGATGGATCTTGGCCTCAAGGTTGCATTTTTGAAATTTCATCAAGATATTACCCTGTCATCGTTCGATCGAGATCGAACTCTTCCTTTCGGCGAAGGCCTTTGGCCTTAAGGGTGTTGTTTCGAACTTTGGTAAAAATATTAACCCATCATCGTTCAATTGAGGTCGAACTCTTTCCTTTTTGGCAAAGGCCCTTGGCCTTAAGGGTGTTATTTCGAACTTTCGTCGAAATATTAACTCGTCATTGTTCGATTGAAGTCGAACTTATCTCTTTGGCGAAGGCCCTTGGCCTTAAGGGTGTTATTTCAAACTTTCGTCGAAATATTAACCCGTCGTTGTTCGATCGAGGTCGAACTCTTTCCTTTTTGGCAAAGACCCTTGGCCTTAAGGGTGTTATTTAAAACTTTCATCAAAATATTAACTCGTCGTTACTCTTCTTTTTGGCAAAGGCCCTTGGCCTTAAGAGTGTTATTTCAAACTTTCGTCGAAATGTTAACTCGTCGTTGTTCGATAGAGGTTGAACTCTTCTTTTTGGTTCGTTGTTCGATGGAGTGGCAAGAGCGGTCGATGCAGCTTATACCCAAGAAGGTCGGGATCGAATCCACAGGGAGCTAGAATGATTGGGAATTTGATTCCTATCTAAGCTAGTAGTGTGTAGTGCTTTTAATTACACTTCCAATCATATTTGTTTGTTTGTTACTTCTAATTTTGTGCTAATGATATGCCAAATTAAACTAAGTATGAATGCTTGTAAGGTTTTCTAAATAGTTAAAGAGGCACTAGGGGAGTGGCTTTCTCCTAGGTGAATACTTAACGAGTTCTAAAGCCCAAGGCAAAGTATTTATGTTGGGGATTGCGATATAGCCAATGCACGAAACTACTCACTCTATACCTCTCGGTAGCTTGAGTGACCTTGCCCTAATTGACTTTCTCAAGACCAATTGGGTGTCAAAATTGTGCAAGCAATATAGGCTCAAGTTGGGTATTACTATCTCTAGGTTTAACCCTTTAATTGGGGCTATCATTCTCTTGAATACACCCCAATTCCTTGTTGGACTGATTTTCCTAGATTCAAGCTCTCTTTCTCAAGAAGAGACCAAGTCCAAAAAGGCACAAATTAGTGTTTGCAACCACTAATTCAACTTGAAAAACACAAATCAGTCCAAATAGCAATCACCCATAAACATCTAAGCCTTGAAATAAAAGACCCAACAAATACCCACACTAGGATTGAGCCACAACCCTAGCTAATGAGTTTAGCTACTCATAATAATGGAATAAATCAGATATTTAGATGAAGAATAACCCATAAAATATGATTACAAGCTAAGATTAGAAGATTCAATGTTAAACTAGCAACAAATTACTCAAAATAGCTTAAAACCGCCGTTCACGTGCTCTACTAAGATAAAGATACCCTAAAAATGTGAAAAAGAAGTATTTATATAAGGCCAAATTTTCTGGACAAAAATATCAGTGACGGAGGTACCGCGGCCCGCAAGAAATTGAGTGTGGCTGCGGTGGAGCTTTAAGCTTCAATTCTATGTTCTTTGAATCTGTCCACCGCGGTCCTCATAAAATGGACCGCGGCCACGGTGGCTTCACTGCGGACCGCATAAAGTGGATCGTGGACTGCGGTGTCTTCAAACTTCCAAAATCCCAGATCTCTGAATCCCCTCTCCGCAGACCGCATAAAATGGACTACGGTCGCGATGAGGTTACTGCGGCCGCGAAGAATCTACCGCGGACCACAATGCTTAGAACCCCAGAATTGGATCTCTCTTAACTTATCCACCGAGGACCGCACTAAATGGACCGCGGTCGCGGTGGGTCTTTTGCAGCTGTAGTGGATTTTATGCTATAGCGATGCTTTGACTTGTTCTTGGCACTTGTGCAGGATTCACTCCTTTTTGAGCTGGTTTTGACTTCTTGTCACTTTTTTGACCAAACACTACAAACAAGCACAATATGTAATCTTTCGGGACTACTTGTATGCATTTTTAATCCAAAACTCAAGCAAAAAAGAGTATAAAATAGACTAGAATCTCAAGTTATCAACTCCCCCAAACTTAAGCCTTTGCTTGTTCTCAAGCAAATAAAATAAGTCCCACCTCCTTAAGAATAAAACCAAGAAAATTCAGCTGACCTAAAGTGACCTCATCTAGTATCAATTGGGACTAACAATTGTCTTCAATTCAAATGAATCATTAACAACATTCAACCTTTTAAGCACCATGGTTTTAGTGCGACACAAAAGCATTAAGAATTGACTCAACTCATCAAGGAAACTCTTTCTACTACTATGGTCATTGTGAAACCCAAACTCATACTCCTCACTCTTCCTTAAAGAAGACCTCACTTTTATATTGTAGCACTCAGAACGATGATTGTGGAAAACACACTCGTCTCTCTCCAAGAAATGTAACAAGTCCGGCTCTAAGTACCATAAGTTTGCCCCTAATGTGAGTCCCCACTAATGTAAGCTTCATTCAACTCAAGATCATATAGGGCTTTTGTGGGGATACAATGAAGGCTTTTGGTTCAAGATAGGAAATATTTGGTCTAAGTAGGTTTCATCTTCCCTTAAGCACTTCATTTGCTTCATTTTGACACACATTCTCTTGACTTTTTGAGTAATTCACTTTTTTCTTAGGGGTTAGAGAGACACACTGTTACCCTTTCTTGTTCATTTCAAACCTTTTTCTCCTTTCTAAACTTTCCACACCTTTCATCTTTTTACTTTTATTGAATCCCTTCATTTCTTCTATATTGCTCATTCTTTTTGACTTTTTGATTTTTCTTTCTTTTTCTTTTCTGCCTTTCCTTTTCTTCATTTTTGTACATTTTACCACTTTGTTGCATTCCTTATATCTCCCCCAAACTTATATTTTCTCCTTGTGCTTAGAAAGATCGGGTTCCAAGAGAGGGTCTTTTTAGAATGGGTAAAGGCTTATATCATGGTCTTTGAAGGAAAAAGGGCTATGGCTCAAAATGGGTTGACTAGGGATATTATCATTGGTAGGCTATGGATATTTTCAAGATATCATTCAGATCAAGGAGAGCCTATAATCACTTCTCAAGTCAAACTACACTTAGGATTTCGCCTAGACAAACATTCAGGGTAAGTTCTAGACTAATGGCATGCGACTTGGACTTGCAATTCAAATTCTCACCACACAAGCTATAGGATTATTAAAGAGACATAGTCGGGGCCCCACAACAACCTTAACTAAGATTTGAGCAATATAAATGGTTTCGGAAAATCACTTGATGATTATTGGCCAACACAAGAGTCTCAAGGTCACAACTGTCACCATCCTATACATACCAATTTGTTTTTGACCATAAGATCAAAGACAAATGTGTTAGGCCTAAGTGAAGCTTTGCTTGAGGCACTATTACTCATTAGCTACTATTTACACAAAACAAAAAGAAAACAGACTCAAACCCTAAAGAAGGTTGTCATGTCATCCATCATCAAGAAGAGCCACCCGGTTCACACAAATTCCACCTTTAAAAAGAACTGTGACATTAAGAAAACCAAAGGCTTATTGAACGCAAAACTCAAAATAAGAAGCTACGAAAATGAAGTAGGAAGCTATAAAAGAAAATGCGAAAAGTAAACTGAATATGTACAATAAGGGATTTAAACGAATATACATAAGAGGGAATGAATATATACATCAGAAAGTAACTTTATATACAGATCAAGGTTGCAAAGTACGAAAAGTGAAATAAACTGGTAAAATTATATACATACCAAAAGTGAAAAAGCATAATAAAAATGAAAATAGTATCATATTTACAATCCAACATCATCAAAATAGGGTTACCCCCTCAAATGAAAGCTAGCATTGTCCTCAATTCTAACTAGACAAAAATAACTCAAGAAAAAGATAGAGAGTAAAGATAAACTCCCTATTGGTCCTTCGTCTGCATGAGATCATGAGCCTGGGTCCCTGGGTCCTGTCACTGCTCGGGAACCTATGAATGGATCCCGGTATCCTGTGCCTGCACTGTGTCACGACCCAAATCCCAAACCCGATCGTGATGGCGCCTCTCAGACTGGCCCAACATCAAGTCCTCCAGACTGGCCCAACATCAAACTCAAAGCGATCATGTCTCGCACCTCAATCAAGGAATCACAAGCCATCAAGGCTCATCTGATACTGAGCGCTCGTTTGCGCATGCAAACGCGTGGAAGGAATTTCAAGAATTACTTTTCAAGCTGAATCAAGAATGCACGATAAAAATTCAAGAATGTGAAGTTTTCCTAAAGGTTCTGCAGCCTCTCGAGGATAAATACAAATGTCTCCGTACCGATCCGCAAGACTCTACTAAACCTGCTCATGACTCATGAGACCTAGTAACCTAGGCTCTGATACCAACTTGTCACGACCCAAATCCCAAACCCGATCGTGATGGCGCCTCTCGTGAAGACAAGGCCAGCCAACAAAACAAGCGCTTCTTTTTAACAATTATTTAACATTTATAAAGCTAAAACATGATTAGCATAATCAAAAGCACGAAAAACAACGATAACAACTGGGAACCATCCCGTCACAGCCCGACATCGGGGTGTCACTAGTCGTGAGCTACTACAGAATTCACTAAAGAACTACAAGTCCGGAAATGGGAAACAAAGTCTGAAATTAATATGAACAACATAAAATAAGGGAGAAGATCTGGTGCCGTGGATGCTAGCAGTCACCTGGCTCAGCTACGATAACAAATCTTCAATCCGCTAATAAGCCGCTACCGGGCAAACAATACCTGCAACTGCACGCAAGATGCAGGGAGTAAAGTGAGTACTTCCAACTCAGTGGTAATAAGAGTAAATAATAATTGAAGGCAAGAAATCACGTAAGAGCACTCCACCATGCAATACGGGGCAACACAACCATTTGAGAAAACAGTAAGTCCGGGAAAATTCCTTAGAAAATATCTACCTCAGTTTAAAATCACATTCGAAAATATCATTTTTCCAACAATTTAAGCTAGTAAATGCAGGACAGGTAGTGCAAGTTAGCACAAAAGTCAGCCTCTCGGGCACAAGCAAGTTTGTCTAATTTAACTCATAACTCGCCCTTCAGGCAATATTCTTACCGCTGGTCAACCACTGTTACCTGACCCATATACATTATACAGTGTCACTGTTACCACTGTCTCAAATTTATCCACTTTGAAAGTGATCAGACAATCTCATAACAACAATTAAATATCTCAAGAAATGACATAAACAACAAATAGTGCACAAATGTATGAATGCAATGCAATACATATGACGGTACACTCCGGTACCCACTGCGGCATGCAGTCCGATCCATTTAACGTTGACGGCGCTCACTGGGGGTGTGTACAGACTCCGGAGGGGCTCCTACAGCCCAAGCGCAATGCTACTACGACATGCAGTCCGATCCAATATATATACACTGGTGCGGCGCGCAGCCCGATCCAATATATATACACAGCTGCGGCGCGCAGCCCGATCCATGCTCATCTTAGTATAAATACTGCTGCGGCGCGCAGCCCAATCCATGCACAGTTCAAAAATCATTATGAGCCTCAAAGCTTAGAAATATGCCTGAGTTTGCAAAACAATATTCAAAACCTTGGTCTGAGACCGTATGATAGGCAAATTATGCTAAAACAGTAATATCAATCCCCGAAGGATTCTACAAGTTGGCACAAGGCCACAAACATGGCAATCGGCCCAAATTATGATGATAACAAGTAATTTCAGTCAAATACGCAGTAAAATCAACAACCGGGACGGACCAAATCACAATCCCCAACAGTGCTCTACCCCACGCTCATATCCGGCGTGCAAGTCACCTCAATACAACACTATGATATGCAAATCCGGGGTTTCAAACCCTCAGGATATCATTTACAAGTATTACTCACCTCGAACCGGTGAGATCTCTAGCCCGCGACGCCTTTGCCCCTCAACCCGGCCTCCACGAGCATCGTATCTAACCAAAAATAGAGCGAATATATCACAATATGCTAAGGGAACAAAGCCTAAGCAAAAACAATCAAATTCGGGCACAAATTCCGAAATTACCAAAACCCGAGTCCTGGGCCCACTTCTCGAAATTCAGAAACTTTTACATATTTTGATTCCTCATTTTTCCACGAGTTCATACATACCAAGAATGTAAAAATCGGAGTTCAAATGACCCCTCAAATCCTCAACTTAGAATCTCAAAACTCAAGCCCTAGTTCTTCCCAAATTCCATCTCAAATCACTTATTAAATGATGAATTCAATGGTATATTCATGTACTCTAACCAAATCTGAGTTATAATCACTTACCCCGATGAATTTCTTGAAAAACCTTCGAAAAATCGCCAAAATCCAAGCTCTATAGGTCAAAATATCAAATAAAACCCAAAATCTCGTATTTATAGAGTACCCCTCGAATTCCGATAGTGCTGACCGCATAAAAATTACCGGGGTCCGCGCAAAATCAGCGGGGTCCGCGCAGAAACGTCCGCGATCGCGCAGGCCTTGCTCTGCAGGGACAGGCTTTAGTATTTTAGCCATAACTTTCGCTACAGATATCCAAATTGCAATATCTTTACCTTTATGGAAACTAGACACGAATAGATACAACTTTTGTTTTTGAATCACCTCAAAATTCCTTGTGGATCAAAAGATATGAGCTTCCGAAGTAGGAACAGTGACCTGCAGATTCTTCCCCTGCGCGGCCGCGCGCCCAGCGCGAGAAGGAGCGCGGTCCGCGCCGCCACTGCTGCCTTCTCCATTTTTCTAAGTTCCGGGGTGTCCGTACTCGCTCAAAACTCACCCGAAATACATCCGAGGCCCCCGGGACCTCAACCAAAAGCACCAACAAGTCTGAAAACATATCACGGACTTAGTCGAGGCCTCAAATCACATCACATATCATCAAAATCACCAATTATGCATGGATTCAAGCCTAAGAACTTATTTAATTTCAAATTTCACAACCGATGCTGAAACACATGAAAACTAGTCCGAATGACCTCAAATTTTGCAGACAAGTCCAAAATCACATAATGAAGCTACAGAAACTCTCGTAATTCCATTCCGACCCTCGGATCAAAATCTCGCATACCAACTGGATTTCGCTAAAATCCTAACTTCGCCAAAATAGGCTAACTTCTACACCGAACCTCCAAAATCACTTCCGATCACGCTCCTAAATCACAAATCATCTCCCAGAGCTAACCGAACCATCAGAATTCACATCCGAGCACTCTAACTCATAAGTCAACGTCCAGTTGACTTTTCCAACTTAAGGCTTCTTAAAAGAGACTAAGTGTCTCATTTCTTATTAAAACCACTTCAAATCAACATGATTACACAAGATATGGATAATGAAGCATAAGGAAGCTGAAAATGGGGAAAACAGAGTAGTAATTCATGAGACGACGGGTCGGGTCGTCACATTCTCCCCAACTTAAACAAACGCTCGTCCTCGAGCGTACCCATAGTTGCCCTAGAAGCCAACCAAAAGCTGAGTAACCTTACTAAGCATATACCCGGGGGTGATCCCACGTCACTATATCTCATATAGTTCCGATAACACATTTCAATCGAAATTACACAATCCAGTCTAGCCCATAAATCATAGAACTACCTTTTTACTTCTGAAACCATCGATATGATCAAAACATCACACATATACCTTGAATAGTCTCGAACCAACTGTGATAAACCATACCTGCATCCTCGGGTGAAATCATATGTTCTACCAAGCACTCGAAACGATGACTTCAATTCACAGCAGTTGCCCACGACAACCAAATACCGATAGAAAATCCCTTATTAGTTGAAGTCTTATTCCAACACTTTCATATACTGCCAACGATAAATGAGACACGCATCAAATCATAACCATCTCTCAGATCAACCACTTATGAAACCACTTCCCTTTTGACTAATACCACAACATATTTTCGAGTCGAACCTCAATATTATCCTTCTAACAAGCCGAAATCAAATCTGTTCGTGTTCATCAATGACCCCAACGATCACCTTGAATCCAACGCACCTCTCTGGTGATATGACACCTCAATACAGGCCTAAGCCTCAACTTGTGTAATACGCGCACCCATAAGAAACGGTCTGAACATACTCAAAGCATGAAAATGACTCAACTGAGAGAGTTGTACCTCAAACTCACTAGTACTGCCATAAGACAAGGCTGAGACCCTGTCTCACATTATAGAAATAGGACACACAGATTTGACCAGCAAGGTCATGTTTTTTTTCACAAAGCTTTACTGCAACGCGCAATCCTATCTATGTACTACTCCACATGAAACGCCTCAAGTGACTATGCTTGAAATCGACAATCACGATCAATTGATGTCCGGAGCCAGAGCAAATCATTACACCCACGGTGAATCAAATAACACATACCACGCAAACCTGATAGAACATAATCCAACTCACCTCACCACTCAACCCATGGCATTTCTAGCATAGCCCATGGCACAATAGTTCACAAATTTCCCGATGCTAAGACAACCAGTCTAAATTCTGACATCGCATACAAAATCTAACATACCAACAAGTAAAGATCCAGCCTTAAAAGTGCCGCAATACTATTGAATTACCATCAACTTAATCACATTGCTATTTTTCTGAAACATGTACCCTCTACAAATCACTATGATTAGAAATACAATTTCCTCAATCATCTGAAGATCATTCACCCCAAAGTTGCCCGTACCACCTAAGAATATTATTAATTTCCATTTACAACTGAACCATAACCTTACACATGCAATTCTCAATCCTTCACCACATATCACATATACCATATCATCCTAAGGTAACATGAGGACTTCACCTCCCTTCCGAACCAGGAACGTTTATGCACTCAACTAGTCAAGAACTTCCATTGATCCCATCTAGAAGAAAAATCACTACACATCCCATGTCTCTCATATCCATAGAAAATGCACCTCTTCAACTACGGTAGAAACCATCAAGAACTCTCCGATTTTCCTTTTGCACAAATCAGACCTGCCAGGACTGAATCCTTCTAACTCGACCAAGCTAAGCAAACCATCAAAACCCAAGAGCATCGCTGCAAAAATACTTGTAAGGGCTCATTACCTCGAACACATACAAAGAATTAATCATATCCTTACCATACTGATTCGGTCTACTATCAAGCTATTTCATCTATCTAATTTCCCTTCTAATCCATCATTGACTTGATATTCCCTCTTGTTATAGAACCTCAGTTCCTCAACCCAAGCTCACTACACGAGACCCGAGAACATGACCACACTGTCTAAGACCCATAAGCCACTAAATCTTCTATCAATTATTCCTAGAAACACCACATTCCAAAATACTCTACTATGAAGAACTTCCTGCGAATCTAAGTGTGTTACCTTTACTTTCCAGATACTAATACATAGGATCCCATAATTAACATAAAAATACCACAAGTCTTGACCTTTTCTAGTGAAAACACAGTCTCTGACCACATACACAACCTTAAGACACCTTATTGTTACATGTAGAATCTTGAACATAATAAAACCATTCTCGAGAGTTATTTACTTCTTATTCAAACTGCACTTTACCTGATCCAACGAACAAAACCATCTGTGCCTCATTAGCACTCTAACACCGCAGGGTATGACCTCATTCCAATACAACCAAACATCTTCTTGCTCCATACACAGAGCATTCTCTACCAACCGCAACTCTAAACATTCCGTGATTCTCATACCCCATGAAACATAATATAACCTTTGTCAAAATTTTCTTTTATTCTAGCCATTCTCGGCCCAATTTCCACAACCAGAACTGATTCACCAGCATGCATCAAATCGGAACTAACATAGTACATAACCGTACAATCCCCTAACCAATAGCAAGCTCCCCAACTTGGCTCGAAGCCATATATCACAACACACTATACTCATAACGCATATACTCCATTGTTGTCATAATACCATAGTGAGATTAAACTCACTCTTTCATAAGCTTGTGGAAACACAAATCATCTGGAATTTTAACTCTTCTGCATTTTCTTGCATTCACTCACATAACAGTCAAGCCTACTCTCTAGGCGACCAAAATTTTACTAAGTCCCAAATATTTCAAAATTTTTGGCAGAGTTTCCTTAGTAATTGGGCCTATCCACCTGCTAGAGAATCACCAAAACCATCCTAACAACACGTCCACAACTTCACAAAGCATCACAATGTATATTAGCAACACTAATCCCAATATTACATGTATTATATCATCAAAATTGATACATGGACATGCGTTGCACCTATTTGAATCATAACACATAGAAATACCTTTCAATCCTCCATTATTGGGCTATTCAACCGAGTAAGAACATATTCTTTCTTTAATGTTTTCGACTTTCAAGGTGGTCTCCTCGACTCATAGATTTCATCATAATACATTTACAGAAGCGATCTCAACTCCCAGACTTATCTAACTAGTATGACAAATAGATTCCCCTCATAAGCCAATTACCCACTAGCTTTACCTTTAGTTAATATTTTTGTATACCTTCCACTGCCATACACATTACACAATCACTTAATATTCTTGAGTCTAAACTCATACCGTAACATGAAATTTTTACTCCACTACAACCAGGAGACATGGAAAGATCTTCACACGCCCATAACTTGGGACTACACATCCGATCACAATGGAAATCATACACTCCACAGTTCATCAATCATCTAGTAGACCTTCCTCGTCACTTCCAAGCCATATAGATAGATCTCGCAGTACTATCATACTCCTCAGGTAACTATCCAGCCATCATTCCCATTAATATGGACAATACTGAACATATAAGTTCATAACACTAGCTCGCACAATCAGCACCTTGGTGCTCAAGCCATAAGCAAAGATCGGGCCTCAAGTCCTCTAGACTGGCCCAACATCAAACTCAAAGCGACCACGTCTCGCCCCTCAATCAGGGAATCACAAGCCATCAAGGCTCATCTGATACAGAGCGCTCGTTTGCGCATGAAAACGCGTGGAAGGAATTTCAAGAATTACTTTTCAAGCTGAATCAAGAACGCACGATAAAAATTCAAGAATGTGAAGTTTTCCTAAAGGTTCTGCAGCCTCTCAAGGATAAATACAAACGTCTCCATACCGATCCGCGAGACTCTACTAAACCTGCTCATGACTCGTGAGACCTAGTAACCTAGGCTCTGATACCAACTTGTCACGACCCAAATCCCAAACCCGATCGTGATGATGCCTCTCGTGAAGACAAGGCCAACCAACAAAACAAGCGCTTCATTTTAACAGTTATTAACATTTATAAAGCTAAAACATGATTAGCATAATCAAAAGCGCGGAAAACAACGATAACAACTGGGAACCATCCCGTCACAGCCCGACATCGGGGTGTCACTAGTCATGAGCTACTACAGAAATTCACTAAAGAACTACAAGTCCGGAAATGGGAAACAAAGTCTGAAATTAATATGAACAACATAAAATAAGGGAGAAGATTCGGTGTTGCGGACGCTAGCGGTCACTGAGCTCAGCTACGATAACAAATCTTCAATCCGCTAATAAGCCGCTACCGGGCAAACAATACCTGCAACTGCACGCGAGGTAAAGGGAGTAAAGTGAGTATTTCCAACTCAGTGGTAATAAGAGTAAATAATAACTGAAGGCAAGAAATCACGTAAGAGCACTCCACCATGTAATATGGGGCAACACAACCATTTGAGAAAACAGTAAGTCCGGGAAAATTCCTTAGAAAATATCTGCCTCAGTTTAAAATCACATTCGAAAATATCATTTTTCCAACAATTTAAGCTAGTAAATGCAGGACAGGTAGTGCAAGTTAGCACAAAAGTCAGCCTCTCGGGCACAATCAAGTTTGTCTAATTTAACTCATAACTCGCCCTTCAGGCAATATTCTTACCACTGGTCAGCCACTGTTACCTGACCCATATTTATTATACAGTGTCACTGTTACCACTGTCTCAAATTTATCCACTTTGAAAGTGATCAGACAATCTTAGAACAACAATTAAATATCTCAAGAAATGACATAAACAACAATTAGTGCACAAATGTATGAATGCAATGCAATGCATATGATGGTACACTCCGGTACCCACTGCGGCATGCAGTCCGATCCATTTAACATCGACGGTGCTCAATCGGGGTGTGTACAGACTCCGGAGGGGCTCCTACAGCCCAAGCGCAATGTTACTGTGGCGTGCAGTCCGATCCAATATATATACACTGCTGCGATGCGCAGCCCGATCCATACTCATCTCAGTATACATACTGCTGTGGCGCGCAGCCCGATCCATGCACAGTTCAAAAATTATTATGAGCCCCATGGGCATTTATAAAATAGTAGTCCTCAGCCCAAAATAACACTTAAAATATCATTTGAGTTTTTAAAGCTTAGAAATATGGCTGAGTTTGCAAAACAGTATTCAAAACCTTGGTCTGAGACCGTATGATATGCAAATTATGCTAAAATAGTAATATCAATCCCCGAAGGATTCTACAAGTTGGCACAAGGCCCCAAACATGGCAATCAGCCCAAATTATGATGATAACAAGTAATTTCAGTCAAATACGCAGTAAAATCAACAACCGGGATGGACTAAGTCACAATCCCCAACGGTGCTCTACCCCACGCTCATATCCGGCGTGCAAGTCACCTCAATACAACACTATGATGTGCACATTCGGGGTTTCAAACCCTCAGGATATCATTTACAAGTATTACTCACCTCGAACCGGTGAGATCTCTTGCCCGCGACGCCTTTGCCCCTCAACCCGGCCTCCACACGCGTCGTATCTAACCAAAAACAGAGCGAATATATCACAATATGCTAAGGGAACAAAGCCCAAGCGAAAACAATCAAATTCGAGCACAAATTCCGAAATTACCAAAACCCGAGCCCCGGGTCCACTTCTCGAAATTCAGAAATTTTTACATATTTAGATTCCTCATCTTTCCACGAGTTCATACATTCCAAGAATGTAAAAATCGGAGTTCAAATGACCCCTCAAATCCTCAATTTAGAATCTCAAAACTCAAGCCCTAGTTCCCAAATTCCATCTCAAATCACTTATTAAATGATGAATTCAATGGTATATTAATGTTCTCTAACCAAATCTGAGTTAGAATCACTTACCCTAATGAATTTCTTGAAAAACCTTCGAAAAATCGCCAAAATCGGAGCTCTATAGGTCAAAATATCAAATAAAACCCAAAATCTCGTATTTATAGAGTACCCCTCGGATTCCGACAGTGCTGACCGCACAAAAATGATCGCGGTCCGCACAAAATCAGCAGGGTCCACGTAGAAATGTCCGCGGTCGCGCAGGCCTTGCTCTGCAGGGACAAGCTTTAGTATTTTGGCCATAACTTTCGCTACAGATATCCAAAATGCGATATCTTTACCTTTCTGGAAACTAGACACGAAGGGCTACAACTTTCGTTTTTGAATCAACCTCAAAATTCCTTGTGGATCAAAATATATGAGCTTCTGAAGTAGGACCAGTGACCTACAAATTCTTCCCCTGCGCGGCCGCGCTCCCAGCGCGAGAAGGAGCGCGGCCCGCGCTGCCACTGCTGCCCTCTCTATTTTTCTAAGTTCCGGGGGGTCCGTACTCGCTCAAAACTCACCCGAAAATCACCTGAGGCCCCCGGGACCTCAACCAAAAGCACCAACAAGTCTGAAAACACATCACGGACTTAGTCGAGGCCTCAAATCACATCACATATCAACAAAATCACCAATTATGCATGGATTCAAGCCTATGAACTTATTTAATTTTCAAATTTCACAACCGATGCCGAAACACATGAAAACTAGTCCAAATGACCTCAAATTTTGCAGACAAGTCCAAAATCACATAACGAAGCTACAGAAACTCTCGGAATTCCATTCCGAACCTCGGATCAAAATCGCGCATACCAACTGGATTTCGCTAAAATCCTAACTTCGCCAAAATAGGCTAACTTCTACACCGAACCTCCAAAATCACTTCCGATCACGCTCCTAAATCACAAATCATCTCCCGGAGCTAACCGAACCATCATAATTCACATCCGAGAACTCTAACTCATAAGGCAACATCCGGTTGACTTTTCCAACTTAAGGCTTCTTAAAAGAGACTAAGTGTCTCATTTCTTATTAAAACCACTTCAAATCAACTCGATTACACAAGATATGGATAATGAAGCATAAGGAAGCTGAAAATGGGGAAAACGGAGTAGAAATTCATGAGATGATGGGTCGGGTCGTCACACACTGGGACCTGAGGCTACTCTAGGGCCTAAGGCTGGCTAGAGGAACCTCCCTCGGGTCCTCCAACTCTATCACTGCATCATCCGTCTGTGGGATCACTCTCCTCCTTTTTGGTGCCTTCTCAATATCCTGCTCCTACTCCGGCTCAGTCTGAGCTACTGGAGGATGCTCATGCAACAGTAGGTCCAATGGTATATGGTCAATGATATTAATCTTCTCCACTTCTACCCTCAACTCCTTCACAGGCTCCTTTGAAGCTCGAGTCTTTCTCAGCTTCTTTGTCTCCTTTGTCAGCTCCTTCAATGCCTTCCCATGAGTACCTACAACTTCCAATATCAACTACTGGTTCTCCAGGAGCTTCTTCTGGTTGTCCAGAAGCTCCTTGAGAGTCTCTTCCACTAAAGCTGGAACCTGTGGCTGTGGGGGTACGGACTGGGCTGCCACCGAGCTAGAAATCACAGACAACTTAGAAGTAGCTGTCTGCATCCAGTTGTTGATACTAGCAAGAGTTTGGCTCAAACGGTGGGCAGTTAATGGGTAAGCTGAGGATGAGGGGATATCTGGAGCAGTGACAGTAGATGGTCCTGGGGCAATATCTGGTGTGGCTGAGGGAGGCTGAAAAGAAGTGACTACTACTACTGGCTCTTCAGACTAGCTAGTAGAAGTAGTGGCTTTACCTTTAGGATCTTTGGCGTTGTCATCACCCTTGAGGCTGTACTAGGAAAAGGGAATCTTTGGTTTCACCTTACATCAAACTTCCTTTTCTCCACATCCTGCTCCTCAAAGTACATTGTCAGGAAATTTGGGAAGGGGTAGGATCTATCACCTTCATTTACCTCCCTTGTGATCACCCTAGACATAACATTCCCGATGTTGATCGGGTACCCTCCATGATAGAAGCCACTAATATTGTCCGGGAGATAGGCAAAGAGTTCTCATGAGTAGTGGGGTCCAGTCTGCTACATACAAAAGTCTCCCACACCTTTGCCTCGAAGTTTAAAGTTCTCCTCAAAATTAGGACTCCTGATGTTAACCATGCTGGGGTGGTACCCGGGAGTGCCAGGTATTCTGCTAACCACGGATGGGTTGCCTCATCCAATGCTACATTTTCCAAGTATAATGATTCATCTTCCTCCGAAAATCCCGGGTAGTCATTAATTGTCTTCCCATCAAACTTCACTGTCAAATTCTGCAACTTAGTCACTTTAGTGCCCTTTTGTATGTGGGCGACATTAGCGTAGAACTCTTTGACTAAGTGCTTATATGCATCCCAAACTTTGCTTGTAAAATATTCCCAACACAGTCTCTCTCTGAATTGTCTCTTCACATTAGGGTTGTGAGGCGGAAGGTCCCTCTCAATGAATTTTCACTCAAGAATCAATTTCCTCTCGGGCCACCACTCTCGGAACTTGTGGTAAGCAATCTCACTAACAAATCTTCTTTTCCACACCTCGGGGTTTCTAGTTCTCTCCACACCCCCAGGTTGGGGCACACCCCCTCCCTCTTCATCCAGTACCTCATCATCTACGGGATCCTCTCCAGGTGACGAAGCTGTAGGGGAAGTAGAGGCTGCACTATCACTACTCTCAGCTGAGCCCTCAAACGACTCAGAAGAAATTTGAACTAAAGCTTGCGCAGTAGGAGAGCCCGTAGGTATGGGCACGTCTCTTAATCTAAACCTCCCCGGGAAGTGAGGCACATATTCCGGCACTGAATTAGACTCAGATGCCTCCTGGGAGGGCACATACTCACTTCCCTCTAAATGGGAAGCAACTCTATCTACAATCTTTATTTGTTTCCTGGTTTCCCCAATTGCTTTCCGGACTTGGGGGGTCAATTTGATCATTCCTCATCCCCTACCCCGGGAGGACTCTCCTTTTCCTTTCTGTTTTTCATCACCTCCTCTTGATTTAACCATTGTCTGCAAGTGGAATTCAGTTACAGCTTGTTAGTATCACAGTACCAGAAGAAACAGTGAAGAATATGCATGAAAATAGCTGACTACGAACTGCATAAAAAGCATTGCAGCCGCAAAGACACCACCGCGAACCGCATAAAAGAGCATTGCGGACCACAGTGGAGTGGGGTTCAGACTACCCACTCTCTAATTCAGGTCACCACGAACCACAAAAATGATGTGCGGCCGCAATAAGGCACCGCGGGCCGCGGTAAGGCACTGCGGGCCGCAAAATATCATCCGCGGACCGTAGTCCTTAAAGTTCACCTCTATGAATGTTTACCACCACGGACCATGGAAAAATACATCGAGGCCGCGGACAGGCATCGCAGACCGCGAAAAATCCACCGTAGTCGCGATAAGCCATACTCAGTAACACCAATCTAGGGTTTCAATATTTTTCTCATTTTTAGCCTTAATCCACATATTGTCAGCCCACTAGGTAGCCAATCATTATATTTAACTAATTAATCATAATCTAAATAACATTATGCAACCCTAAGCTAAAAATTGAAAGAAAAGGGAAGAAAAAAGAAGTACGAACTACGAATTAAAAGAGAATAAAACAAAATTAAAGACTAGGGAAAGATTTGAAGTACCAGAGATGAGATGCAATATAGATGATTGATAATCGGTGCTTGAATTTGTGCACTTAGGGCGTGATGAACAGTACTTTATCGTTTTACAGAGCAAATGAGCGAAAAGTGTAAAAAAAGGACATGAGGTCCTATTTATAGAAAAAGGACCTGGGACCCACGCTACTTACCCACCGTAGTCCGCATAAAATGCACTGTGGACCGCGGTACTTAACCACAAGAAGCACTGGTAAGGAGTTCACCCCGGACCGCATAAAATGCATCGCGGCCGCGGTGACAACTTCAGAGAACCTCCATTTTTGACCATTCAACACTGCGGACCACAATGAAATTTTACCCCCCCCCCCCAATAAGGCTATTGCGGCCGCGAAAAATGTAATGCGGCAGCGGTCCAAACTTCAGAGAGTGCAACATTTTTCCAATTTGGTCCTGCATTGTATCAAAACAACCCTACACATAACTCACAACCAGTTAGTCGAAAAGCAAATCCTACACTGAAAAGAAAATCAAAGAAAAACAAAAAGAAAGACACATGGGTTGCCTCCCAAGAAGTGCCTGATTTAACGTCGCGACACGACGCAGGTTACCATCAAATCACTTTAGATGGATCAGTGCCACCAAGTGGTTGTCATCAATTTTGCCAAGATAGTGCTTGAATCTGTGCCCATTAACTCTGAAGACCTCTCTATTTGTGTTTTGAAAATCAAGTGCACCAAAG
This sequence comes from Nicotiana sylvestris, assembly GCF_000393655.2. Taxonomy (NCBI): domain Eukaryota; kingdom Viridiplantae; phylum Streptophyta; class Magnoliopsida; order Solanales; family Solanaceae; genus Nicotiana; species Nicotiana sylvestris. The sequence continues at coordinate 153,948,161 of NC_091059.1, forward strand.
GAGTCAAAAACACCACTTCAAAAGGTCCACTCCATTATGACTTAAGTTTTCCCAAAAACAGACGTAACCAAGAATTGAACAAGAGAATCAAATCACCCACTTTGAACTCCTTGCCACGAGTATACTTGTCATGAAGGTACTTCATCTTGTCCTTATACAAGGACAAACTGGAGTAGGCATAAAATCAGAATTCATCAAGTTCATTAAGTTGCTCCACACGAAGATTTGCTGTCACATCCCATTCAAGATTCAGCTTCCTCAAAGCCCACATGGCCTTGTGCTCTAACTCAACCGGTAGATGGCAAGCTTTTCCAAACACCAACCGGTACAGATACATACCAATCGGAGTCTTGTAAGCAATCCTATAAACCCATAGAGCATTATCCAATTTCTTTGACCAATCGGTCCTATTTGCATTGACCGTCTTTAATAATATACTATTGATTTCACTGTTTGAGACTTCAACTTGGCCACTCGCCTGAGGATGATAAGGGGTAGAAACTTTGTGATTGACACCATACTTTGCAAGCAAAGTGGCAAAAGCTCTATTGCAAAAATAAGACCCCCCCCATCATTTATGATTGCTCGAGGAGTGCCAAACCTAGTAAAAATACTCTTCTTGAGTAACGAAACAACACTTCAGGCCTCATTATTGGGTAAAGCCACAGCCTCAACCCACTTTGAAACATAGTCAACTTCTACTAGAATGTATGTATTTCCAAATTAACTAACAAACGGGCCCATGAAATCAATGCCCCATACATCAAAAATATCAACTTCGAGAATAGTATTGAGAGGCATCTCATCCTTCTTCGAAATTCCACCCGCTCTTTGACATTTGTCGCATCTCTTTACAAGATCACCCGCATCCTTGTACAATGTTGGCCAGTAAAACCCACAACTAAGAACCTTCAAAGCGGTCCTCGCCCCACCATGATGACCACCATAGGGGGAGGAATGACGAGCCTTTAAGATACTCAATTGCTCCTCCTCCGGGACACACCTCCGAATCACACCATTAGTGCAGATCTTGAACAAGTATGGCTCATCCCAATAGAAGTCCAAACTATCCCATTTAATCTTCTTTCTTTGGTTACAAGAGAGCTCACATGGGACAATACCTGTCACAAAAAAATTAGCAACGTCCGTAAACCATGACATACCATTCACCGACACATAAAGGAGTTGCTCAACGGGAAATGAATCATTGATCTCTAGGCCATCACGAGGCCTCCCCTCCTCCTCTAAGCGGGACAAGTGGTCCACTACTTGGTTTTCACACCCTTTCCGGTCCATAATCTCCAAATAAAACTCTTGAAGTAACAAGACCCATCGCATCAGCCTAGCTTTGGAATCCTTCTTCGTCATCAAGTATCGGAGTGCGGCATGATCAGTATGAACTATGACCTTGGTACCCATGAGATACATCCGAAATTTCTCCATTGCAAAGCCAACAACTCTTTTTCAGTCACCATGTAATTCACTTGAGTATCATTCATTGTCTTGCTCGCATAATACACCAGATGAAACATTGTATTCACTCTTTGACCCAAGACTGCCCCAACTGCAACATCACTCGCATCACACATAAGCTCAAAACGCAAGCTCCAATTGAGTACGGTAATAATAGGAGGGGTGGTCAACTTGTACTTGAGGATTTCAAAAGCTATCATGCATTCCTCATTGAACACGAACTTGGCATCTTTTTCCAATAACTTGCACAAGGAATTCACTACCTTAGACAAGTCTTTAATGAATCTTCGGTAGAACCCCGCATGCCCAAGAAAACTTCTAACCCCCTTGACTGAAGCAGGAGGAGGAAGCTTTGAGATTACTTCAATTTTAGCCTTGTCTACCTCTATACCATGCTTTAAATCCTATGCCTGAGGACAATGTGCTCCTCGACCATAAAGTGGCATTTCTGCCAATTAAGCACAAGATTTGTTTCTTCACAATGGGCGAACACCCTATCAAGATTTTTCAAACATTCATCAAACGAATCACCCACAATACTGAAGTCGTCCATGAACACCTCCAAAATGTCCTCCACCATGTCAATAAATATGGCCATCATACACTGCTGAAATGTATCTGGTGCATTACAAAAACCAAATGGCATCCTAGAAAAGGCAAAGGTGCCATAGGGACAAGTGAAGGTTATTTTCTCTTGATATTCCGGAGCAATCAAAATTTAGTTGTACCCAGAATACCCATCCAAGAAATAGTAGAAGGAACGCCCAGCAAGTCTATCTAGCATCTGATCAAGAAAAGGCAATGGAAAGTGATCCTTGCGGGTCACTTTATTCAACTTACGGTAATCCATGCACACCCTTCATCCGGTGACAGTCCTGGTAGGAATCAACTCATTTTGTGCATTAGTAACCACGGTCATACCACCCTTCTTCATCATACGTTGCATCGGCAAAGTCCAAGAGCTATCAGAGATGGGGTACACAACCCCGATATCCAACCACTTTCACCTCCTTTTTCACAATTTCTTGCATTGCCACGTTCAACCTCCTTTGATGTTCCACAGAGGGCTTTGTATCATCTTCAAGAATAATCTTGTGCATACAAAAGGTGGGGCTTATCCCCCGAATATCAGCTAAAGTCCATCCAGTTGCCTTCTTTCATTTTTAGAGCACCGCCAAAGTGGTATCTACCTACATGTTAGTAAGACAAGAGGAAAGAATAACTGGAAAAGTTGAACAAGGGCCTAAGAATTCATACCTGAGGTGTGGAGGCAACTGCTTCAACTCCAACATGGGAGGTTTCTTGATTGAGGGCTTTGCTGGTGGAGTCTTCCTATTCTTAAGATCCAAAGAGAGTTTCTGAGGCTCATAAGAGTAAGAGCCCATTCCATGTAAAGCATTGCCACACTCCACCTAGCCTTCATCCTCATTTACATCAAGATTTAACAATACCGCCTATAGAGGGTCCTCCACATTGATCATTGCACTAGTACCATCAACTATCACTGCCGTGATAAGATCCACAAAAGAGCACACTTCAGAACTCTTGGGCTGCTTCATTGACTTGCACACATGAAAGACCACTTTCTTATTACCCACCCGGAAGGTGAGTTCCCTTGCTTCCACATAAATTAAGGTCTTCCCAATTGCAAGGAAAGGTCTTCCCAATATGATAGGAACCTCATAATCAACCTCACAATCCAAGATTACAAAGTCAGCAGGCAAAATGAACTTGTCCATCCGAACAAGAATATCATCAATAATACCAAGTGGCCTCTTCATTGTTCTATCTGCCATTTGCAATCTCATGGAAGTCAACCTCGGTTTCCCAATACCCAAAGTCTTGAAAATGGAGTAAATTGTTCTAGACCCTCCACCAAAGGCACATTAATTGATAAGCTCTTCATCATGTCAATAAATTTCTTGAACTGGTTTTCATTTTTTTGTTTCACGAGCCTTTGAGGATAAGGTGGAGGTGGACTTGGAAAATGGGCCTTGGATGTCACGACCCAAATCGATGGGCCGCGACGGGCACCCGGTACCTTACTCAACCGAGTACCAAAGTAACGTATCATTCTTATTACATCATCATATACACATGACATACGGTCCTAATAGGCCAACATGATCCTTTATAAACTCCAAACATAGACCAACAAGACCGTACAATCTTTTATATACACAATATATGTCTACAAGCCTCTATGAATACATAAATATCATAAAGGTCGGGACAGAGTTCTGTCATACCAAACGATACACGTCTAAATCATACTAACCAAACGAGCAACTCCGAAGCAAATGGAGCGCACAAATATCTTCCTCTGAGCTGATAGCCTACTTGGAGGGCTCTCGACCTGTCTATCGGGACCTGGAGTAGGGAAAAATTCGTGTAATGTCCTTGGAAAAGATTGCAAAGAATTCTCGCTGTAATGAAGTATTAAGAATCAGAACTTTGCTTGAATTTGATAATAGCAACGTTCTGTTCTCTTTTGTTTGAATTTGAGAATGGCAAAAATTTGTTCTGTTAAAGAAACTTTGTTTGAAAATCACTTCCTAAATTCTCATTGTAGTAAGATGACTACTATTATGATGATATATGAATATAAGTATGAAGTGTCCTCTTACTTTGCTTACTTGGTTGCCATCTATTAAATGACTAAGGAGTCATTTGTTTTAAATTGTGGCCAACTGCCACGTTTTCTTGAGGGTGGAATTTATAAATTTTTATCCACTTATTAGTTAACTGGGTAATGTCCTGTTACCCGGTAATTAATTAATTACCCACAAAATTGAGAATTATTCGCACTTACTTGAAATATTACTCACTTTTCATATACCTTATACGCCTTACATTATGGTCATGTGGTATCTTATATGGTACTAGTCCATAAATTCCGAGTATTTTAGCTTGAGGCGTATTTTATCCCAAAATACCAAATTTCAACGAAATTCAGTTCTTAGACTTGCTCCCCCTTTCATCTTCATGAATTTACTAATCACTTGTAAAATAGGATAATCCTTATAATCCCCAAATAATCTTTTCCTTGGACTAATATCAATTACCTTACGACAAATTCAACGTAAAATACTGCAGGGTGCTACACTGTCGTAACTTATTACTGTAAAGCGTAACATTACCGTAATGTAATACTTTTGGGTAGAACAATGTCGTAACTTAATACTGCATGACGTAATATTGACGTAATATTGCGGGGCGTAACATCATTCCCCCATTTGGAACATTCATCCTCGAATGTTGACTGATGCTCTTATCATTTTCGTAACTTATAGCTCTTGTGAATATCTTAATACTCTTCTTGCCATTTAAGCAGTTGCTCCGTGAATAAATCCAATGTCTAGGGTATTTCCCCCTTTAGTATTTTTGCTCATATCATGACATGTGGTCGAAATCTTTCTAATCTTGCAACTTCTATTACCTCCTGTCATGCAGCCTGTATGACCCTGTCTTTGTAGGCGCACTTATGTGATTCATCTTTCTTTTTTTGCTTTTATCTTTTAGTCAATATCTAGTCCTTACTTTGTATATACAAGGCTTAATAGGATGCCTCTTTGGTCCTCTATAGGTATACTGAAGTTCTTTGCGCGACACTTTGTAGAACTTGTGAATATGGCCATATCTTATTTCATAGATCTGGTTACCCATTCACATGACTTTACTGCATTTACATAGGTTGTACTATACCATAATTTTTGCTTCAATCTACCTTTACCGAGGTATGCGTACCAAGTTCCCAGTTACTTTTGTTGCCTACCCTTTAGGTATAAATCTCAGTCCTTCAATGCCCCTTCATTACCGTTTGTCTTAAGAATCGTGGCTTAATCTCACGTCATACTTTGTAACTTATATCTGACCATTGTTGATTCGCCTCAATGTTGATCTATAATCCTTTACTTGAAGACTTGAAACTTCTTACATAATACATCACCGCTAGGGTTTATGTTGCATTGAGGAATATTTGAAGTGATCTCCATAATCATATTTCATAGTGTCTCAATGTGATTCACCTTATGGGGTATCCTAATTTCGTGCCGCCAGTGAAAACTTTTCTCCTTCTATTCTTTTTTTTCTCAAATCATTATTCAAACGAAGGCCCAAACGTCATCCTTTATCTGTCATAATTATACCATTATTGTATTATCAGGGTAGCATTCCATCTTTTCTAAATGCTACTAGTCTTAGACTCCTTTGAGTTCATTCAGGCTATACTGATCTTTCTATAACTTTAGAGAAACCATCATCTCTTCTTGTTTTCATGGGCTTAATCCCGAAGACTTATCCATTCTTGTCACCTTATCACTCGCCCTCTTCTTATCCTTACTTCTCTCTTTCTAAAACCTTGTCATTCTATCATACTTTAGCCTGCGACCGACTTCCCTATACTTTTCTAGAACATCAAGACATCACATCATCTCTACTCTTGTTATACTCTTTAATTAGACCTTTCGGTACTTAGAAACCATAGGTTGGAAGGTATGCCACTGACGATGTTGCTATCATTCCTGAATACTAAATCTCAGCGCTTATAGTCTTTTACCTGAAGTATGAATCATTCTCACCCTTCTATACTTGAGTATTTCGTATGGTGTTCACCTTTACCTTACTTACCTTAAAATCTCGCATAGTATCTTCTATCTCTCTCATGACCTCCCTTCCTCCTAGGTGTAATTTACGTCCATAACTTGAAGCTCTATTATAATACTTGCACTTCTGGTACATACACAATCCCGTGGGAGCTTCGTACTGATTTCTTACGAGGCTAGTACTTCTTCTAACTGGCTTCCTTGTAGAGCCACTATAGATTATGGTTGTTGTGTTATTTCTCTTGAACATCTGATATTAAGAGTGATTCTGTCATGTTCTCCAACACAACTTCTATAATTTTTCTAGGTCCAATAATCAGACTCCTGATTTACTTAGGTGATGTAATTCTTTAGTTTCCTCTTCCTTCTGATCAGCCTTTATGCTGGCTTAAGTTATCTTCCAATCTGCGGCTCATGGTATTAGTTATTACTTTAGCCCTCCATGGACGCTATGGAATATTCATGACATAATCTTCTAACAATTCATTCCTTTGTCTATGCCCTGGGCTTAATTCTTTCTTTTAACTTATACCGGAGTTTTCTATGGCCATATGATTGTCAACAAATATGTTGCCTGGATAATGCTCTAAAATCTTGAGTGTATCCATAACGTACTAACTCTGGATCATTGATCAAATAATTCTTTTGTTCCATCTTAGCTTTCTTTCAACGTAAGCTATTACTTTTCCTGGTCTTTCTGCCCCTTGTTGCGTCCATACTTAGCTTATCTTAGTGACCACACTTGTCAGAGTTTTTATACAACTCATATGATCTCGAATATTACCTTTAACTCTTACTTCTCATTCATTATCCACGGTAGGTGCCTCTTTCCTTTGGAATGCTTACAATGTTGTTGCGAGATTGTTGTTATACGACCATTTCCTCTTTAAATCATTGTGCTTAGGTTGAAGCCTTTTTTCTTATCTCCTCAGCTAGTTTTCCATTTTATTACTTAGGGAGAACTCTTGACTCTCATAATGCTGTGAGCTTATTACGGGCCTTTTTTTGATGTCCTTACTTGCCTATAATCATCTGTAGTAGCTTACTTCCATGCCCTTGTGCTAGTATGGTTGCTTCTGAACTATTATTTTGACTGCCTTCCTAGTGGCACTTTCGTTTATCCCCGTAACACTCATACGGTACCTTTAACTACCCTGACTCTTGTTTGAATATATCTCAAGTATTATAATAATATTCTCCAAGGCTGAATTCTCCATGTTGGGTCCTACTATACTTATCTTACACGATCTGATGACTCGTCTATAACCTCCTGTTTAGCCATAACTGAGATCTTCCTGACCAATTACTAATTACTCGTTGGCCCATTCTCGTATCAATATTCCTCGTAATCTTTCTTGGGTTATTTACTTTATTTTAACTTACGTCTTGCACTGGCTCTTTATTTATTAATAACAGCTCGGGCATGAACCTTTACTTCCTTTCTTTAACGTTGTGATTGCACAATATTCTTGAATCGTAATGTATTTGTAAGATTTGGATAAGTGCCATCTCATTCCTCTTTCATTTATCGCATTCTTCCTTTAGCATTCCATAGTCACCAGAACCACTTAATTCTGACTTAATGCCACATTACTCCATATTCCCCCCTTTAGGGGTGTACTAAAAGTTGAAACCACGAGGATCTACCTATACATGTTTTACCTCTTCATCTTTGGCATCGTTTCTCAATATCAATGATCCTTACTCGCCTTGCGGCAATTCTTCTGTACCAAGGATGACAAATTCCCTTACTCGCGAGGGTGACACTTAGCGTAACTGGCACATACAGTCTCTTAAGCTTAACATTGCTCATATTGCTTGTGCTAGGGAAGCGTCTCCCCGAATGACTATTCTCTGAATTCATCGTGAATCTTCTTCTGTGGTCCTTCTATTAGCACTGGAACGAAATCTAAAATTCCCATGATGCTGAGTACTTCCCAATCATTCAGTCCCTAATTCATATTTAGTTTATCTTCTTTACCAGTCCATATTGATTTCTGTTACTCTAGGGTTAACTCTCCCCTCTGGTAGTCATGTTGGAGTCACGAACTTATTTCTCGAAATGAGGATATAGCCTTATGGCCTATACTCTTTCGTTGTCTTAAAGCCCCTCACCGTTCATCTCTTCCTTCATTTGACTATAGGTTCTATAACACTCTACCGTTTTCAGCCATGTATTACACCTTATTCATAATGCTTCCTTATCTCTCTTCTCATTACTCTGCTAATATTTATGCATATCTCTTTTCTTGTGAAAACTTCAATACGACATTCTTTCTCTTTTAGCTTCCCTTTGCTCCATCCTATGGTTCTTTGGGTTGCTCAACCTCCTCGCTCTACTAGGGATGAGAGCCACACTTAAGGTAATATTTATCCCATCCAGGCTTTTAGTGCCTATCTTCTGAATACTAGTATTCACATCTAATCGTAATATTCTAGGGTGCACCATTTGGGTGTCTCACAAGAAGATCTATTGGCACATTTGTAATACCCTTCAGAAATGCCAACAAATGAAAGTAATCCATTTACCAATTTGGGTTACTCTAACCCCAACCGAATCTTGATATCACATCCTTCTCTAAACTATGCATGTTAGCCCCTACAAAGCATGACTGAAATGGGTGTGACCAATTGTACATACCTCTGTTACTATTGAATATAACTTAAAAAGCTTATGTTTCTCTGTCTCAATTATAAACGTTGTTAACCTTCATTAACTGGGCGCCTCGTACCCTTCTTCATCTTGCTTCTCTTGCTAGTTGAAACTTGTACTTATCTTTTTAATCTCTCATTGTCTTTCACCATAAAAGTGGATAGACATTCTTGCCTTAAGGCTTCTTATCAGGAAGCTTACACCTTCCAGTACACCCATAATCTGCTAAAAACCTCATATTTACTTATCGTAGGCATCACACAAAAATCCGATTCCTCTGACTCAGCTCTTCCACAAGTATCTCTCTTTCCAATCCTTCTTTCCAAATGTAGGCATTGTCTTATAACGAATAAAATAGAATTTTGGAACTTGAATTCTTATAAGTGAGCTTTATCACACGATCTACAGTAAGAAGAAAGAGTGACAATCCTAAATGTCATGTAGCCTCCTACTTATAAGTGTGGTGCATGACACACCCATAAACAAGACTCTACTAGACACGGCTTGTAGACTCCCTAGGACAGAACTGCTCTGATACCACTTTTGTCTTGGCCCAAATTGATGGGCCGCGACGGGCACTCGGTACCTTACTCAACCGAGTACCAACGTAACATATCTTTCTTATTACATCATCATATACACATAACATACGGGCCTAATAGGCCAACATGATCCTTTATAAACTCAAAACATAGACCGACAAGGCCGTACAATCTTTTATATAAACGATATATGTCTACAAGCCTCTAAGAATACATAAATATCATAAAGGTCGGGGCAGAGTCCTGCCATACCAAACGATACACGTCTAAATCATACTAACCAAACGAGCAACTCCGAAGCAAATGGAACGCACCAACATCTTCCTCTGAGCTGAATGTAAAAAAGCAATAATTTCGTTTCTCCAATCCCATGTTAGATGATTAAAATTTACCTCATTCTTATCAGGATCAAGAACGGAATGAAATAAATGTATGACTGAAGCATTTGCGTCGTTTGCTACGTCAGCTGCAGATGCGAGATTAGCTAAAGCATCTGCCTCCACATTCTCATCTCTTGGGATCTGCATTACCTTCCAAGTTTAGCCTACTTGGAGGGCTCTCGACCTGTCTATCGGGACCTGGAGTAGGGAAAGATCCGTGTAATGTCCTTGGAAAATATTGCAAAGAATTCTCGTTGTAATTAAGTATTAAGAATCAGAACTTTGCTTGAATTTGATAATAGCAACGTTCTGTTCTCTTTTGTTTGAAATTGAGAATGGCAAAAGTTCGTTCTGTTAAAGAAACTTTGTTTGAAAATCACTTCCTAAATTCTCATTGTAGTAAGATGACTACTATTATGATGATATATGAATATAAGTATGAAGTGTCCTTTTACTTTGCTTACTTGGTTGGCACCTATTAAATGACTAAGGAGTCATTTGTTTTAAATTGTGGCCAACTGCCATGTTTTCTTGAGGGTGGAATTTATAAATTTTTATCCACTTATTAGTTAACTGGGTAATGTCCTGTTACCCGGTAATTAATTAATTACCCGCAAAATTGAGAATTATTCCCACTTACTTGAAATATTACTCACTTTTCACATACCTTATACGCCTTACTATTATGGTCATGTGGTATCTTGTATGGTACTAGTCTATAAATTCTGAGTATTTTAGCTTGAGGCGTATTTTATCCCAAAATACCAAATTTCAACGAAATTCATTTCTTAGACTTGCTCCCCCTTTCATCTTCATGAATTTACTAATCACTTGTGAAATAGGATAATCCTTATAATCCCCAAATAATCTTTTCCTTGGACTAATGTCAATTACCTTACAACAAATTCAACATAAAATACCGCAGGGTGCTACACTATCGTAACTTATTACTGCGAAACATAACATTACCGTAATGTAATATTGTTGGGTAGAACACTGTTGTAACTTAATACTGCAGGACGTAATATTGACGTAATATTGCGGGTTGTAACATCAGCTTTCTGCACAACTGTTTTCAGCATGCCTATTACATGTTCCCTAGATGGGTTCACGTCATTCTAAGTTTCTACCTCAGTATATTGGATATCAATCCTCACTTCCTCATTCACGTTCTCATCAATAACATTCTCAACCACCAAAGGGATCTCATCCTCTTGCAACTCAACTTCATCACTCAAAATTTCTTTTTGTTTGGAGGCATGCACATCACCGCCTCGTCCACTTCTTGTAGTTACCAACATTACATGCCCGAAATTGTTCCCACCCTTTGGGTTGACTACCGTATCACTAGGTAGAGCCTCCTTAGGGTGAGTATTCAAGGATTGTGAGATTCAGCCTAATTGAACCTCCAAGTTTTATGATTGAAGTATTGTGGGATGCCAATTGGGCATCAGAGTCAACATTCTTTTTCATCATCTGTTCAAATATTATTTTGATTCTCCCCATTTCATTGTTGTAAGAACTAGGACCTTAGGATGGAAATGGGGTGGATTGTTCGGTTGTTGATACATCGAGAACCTTTGAAAGCCTTGCCCCCGATTTCCTTGATTGCTATTGTTCTAATCACCCTGATTGTTGTTTCCACCCCAGTTGTTATTGTTGCTACTCCAATTACCTCGATTGTTCTGATTATGGTTCTGGTTGCCCCAATTTGCATTTTGGTTGTTGTTCCCCCAATTGTTATTCCTTTGTTGTTGTTGATTTCCCCAATTGTCTTGGGGTCTCCATTGTTGTTGGTTAGAAGAATTGCCCCTTTTGCCTTGATAGTTGGTCACGTATTGCACTTTTTCATTCTGCTCATCATACCCATCATCTTAGAACCCACCACTATCTTGGTCATATTGATCCGAACTCCCTTAGTTTTGTTGACCTCTTTGTCTTCTTTTGTTTACTAACATGTTGACACCCTCCATAGAATTTACTTGTCGTGGAGATTGAACCTATTGTAATTGTGCCTTTGCTAGCTAGTTCATTATTGTTGTCAGTTCTGCTATTGCCTGCCCATGATCATGGAGCCCTTTGTGCAAATAAATGACCGTGGGGTCACCCTGTGGCACGTTGGATCTACTTTGCCAAGTGGAGGACGTGTCATCCATCTCATCCAATATTACATTAGCCTCATCATACGGTGTGTTCATAAAATTACCCCCGACAAGTTGGTTCACTATACACTATTTTGTTGTGTTAATGTCTTAGTAGAATGTCTGTTGTATCATTGCCTCAGTCATATCATTATTTGGACATTCCTTTACCATGGTCCGGTATCTCTCCCATATCTCATGCAGTGGTTCGTTGGGCTCCTGTTTGAAAGCTAAAATTTCATCCCTCAAGGTCACCATGTGGCCTGGCGAGAAGAACTTTGCAATGAATTTATCCGCCAACTTATCCCAAGTAGTGATGAAATGGTTGGGAAGCCCTTCAAGCCAGTCCAAAGCCTTCCCTCTAATTGAAAAAGGGAATGTGCATCCTCTGACACATTTGTTTTCTTGCTCCTCCAACAGGTATCCACGAAACCCTTAAGATGTTTATAAGCATTTTGATGGGGAGCACCTATGAAATACTCTCGTTGCTCCAACAAATTCAGCATCACATTTGTAATTTGGAAATTGCCCGCCTGGATTTGGGGTGGGACAATTGCACTAGCATATCCTTGGTTTTGAAGCACCAGAGAAGCCACTCTTGGAGGTGGCGGGGGAGGGTCTGGATCATTATCATTGGCTTGGCGGCCTCTCCTTTGAGATTGAGGCACTATAGGTACCTCATCATCAATATTGTCATCTACCTCCTTCCTCGGTGGAAGATCTCCAAGAGGTGTGTTGTTGTTGTTTACCGCCATTTTGTACCTGAGTTGGTGACACACACAAATTAGTAACATAGAAGGAAAGAAAAACAATACACAAAACTATTTAGATAGATAGCCAAAACCGTTAGCTCCCCGGCAACGGCGCCAAAAAATGATCGGATCCAACCCTACACCACTATCGAGTGGCAAGAGCGGTTGTTGATACCCAATTTCTCCCTATATATTTGCAATATGCAAAATACTTTAACAATAGCAAATAAATGCATACATAAGCATGTCCAAATGTTTTATTATTTTTTCATAATTTATTTAAAAGGTTTTAAATCAATTTATTTCCCCTTTTCATCCATAAAATCACAATAATTATGTCCAAAATTATTATTTTTGATGATTCATCTATTGATCTTTATATTTAGTCCAAAATATGGCTAATATAATTTGTACATAATTTTACAATTTTATATATTATTTTTAAAGCTAATTGCATATAATTGCAATACTAGCCACTTTAAGGTTTAATGGTGTCTTATATTCATAAAATCGAGTCTGGCATTTTTAAGCTATTAATTATGTGTTGTAAATTATTTTTTTATTTTTAATTTATTTTCAAAAGCTATTTACTATTTTTTATAAATTAGAAAGGGAAAAGTGGCTATTTAAATTTTAGCCCAAATTGGCTTTCAATTTAACCCCAAATCAAACTCAATTTCCCCGACCCAATTTCAATTAAACCTGACCCAAACCCGAATCCCTACCTACCCTATTTAATCTGGACCGTTGATCATTCATATCAACGGCCCTTATTCACCCTTCCATAATTAAACCCAAACGACCCTTTACCCTAACTTATTTCTCACCACCCACCACCCTTGAATCCCTTTCCTCTCAATTATCTATGCATCCTCACATAAACCCTAGCCGCCACCACCCAATTCCACCTCAATCCCCACTTAATCCATGGTCTCCTATGGCCGTTTGAAATGTATACCGGCCTCCTACATCTTTTGGTTGCCCGTTTGTGTGATTTCATGGATAGAGCTCGAAGAGATTTGGTCCAGTCCTTGCTCAACCTCTATCTCTGGTCTTTCTCCGGCCATCCATGGCCGTTCAAGACAGATCCTTGACCTTTCCGGCTAGATCGGTAACTTTTCAAGGTCTTTCTCACTATTTCTGGGTTCTCTGAAACCCTAACCTTTAAGATCTTTTGATTCTCTTTCAGATCTATCTTAGATCTGTGCTTATTATGAACTTCTTAAGTGTTTTCTCGAAAGTTCTCCGATTTTCTTTCAAAATGACTCTTCATTTTTCAACGATTAGGGTTTTCTCTTAAATCTTATAAAAGATCTCTTCTCCAACTTTAATGTTGTTTATGATTTTACTATGTTCAAACGACTTGGTTATGCTTTCCTTCTACTTGATTCAGCGTGTTGAAAACCCTAGGTCTTTTTTTTGGTCCTATCCAATCTCTGAAACTGTCCTTGTTTGTTTGAGTGTGTACTTGTTTGATTAAGTTCTTTGTCCTTGTTTGGCTTATCTGATTCTGAGTTCTTACCATCTTTGAAACTCGACTATTGTTGAAACCCTAATTTCTTAAAAGGTTTTCCTCACTTGTTACTGTGAGACCTTTACATGTTTCTGACTCTCCTTACCTGTTGGACTGGTTTCTTCATTTTGGCTCTATGTGTGAGCCCTGACTATTTGACTTTGTTGACTACAAAGCCTTAGCTTACTCTTATTATTGCTGCATGTTTGTAAGTATCCAGTTATTTCTTTTGCTAATGTGTTTGGCCTTGCATATCTCATATTTCTGTGCTCTATTTATATGGTAGAGTGCAGAATCATGTTTCTTTCTTGATTGATCTTGATTTCCTCAATATTACGATTGATTGCAAAGGGTTCCCTTATAAACCCTAATTTTTACTCATTTGTTTAAAATTAATTGATTCCCCTCCTTTAATTACTGTGATATTTTACCTCGCTGAACCCTTTTCCCAAATACTAATCATATTTTATATTTAGACTCAGTTATTTACTTCATACTTTTACTACCCCTCATATGGCAATAATCAATCTGTCTCAAACTGATTTCTTTCTTTAATTAACCCTGTTAGTATCCGTTTGAGCAGTAATCCCTTGATTAAAGGGGAGTACTTGTGTTAATTGATTCTGGTTGTAGTTATTTCCATGTTTGAGTGAAAACTTTACTGGTTACCTTATTCTTCACTCGTTTTTAGAACTATAAATATCCTACCCTCTCTTCTTTCAAACACGAACACTTTGAGTTCAGAACACACACTTACACTCAAAACTCTCTCTTTCTCTGTTACTATTTGTGCTATTGCTTTGTCTAGTCGGTTGAAAGCCAAGGCTAGACTGTGGAATCTTGCTTACTTTTCATTGTTGCACTTTACTTCTCCACTGGTATGTCCTAGTTAATTTTTAAGCCCCAACAATAACATGTTTCTTTAGTTGTTTCAGTTTCTTTTACTCTTGCCTACTTCTGTTTATATTTCTACAGTCAAGTTACTTTACCAGCATGCTATAATGTCTCCCCTTCCCCTTTAATGCATTCCCTCATATGTGTTTTAAAGTATGTTATGTCAGTCACTTATTGTGTACTTACTGTCCTATGAATCCCAAACCCACATATCCCTTCTATATGTTTGTGTTCTTTTGGCTGGTTTGTGGCCATGGCAGCATCAACTATGGTTGTGCATGTCCAAACTAGACCTTTGCTGGGGTCATGTGCTTATAGACAAGTGTATTCCCAAAATCCCTTGCCACTTTGAATGACTATTGATTCTGTGTAGTTTTGAGTTTTACTACTACAAACTGATTTTAGTCACCTCTGTCACTAATTGTTTTCAAAAATGGACTATTAGTCTAGCTTTTTTAAATAAATCTTTTTCAACATGTGTTCTGCACTCCCACCACATTCTTAGAATCTAGGTTCTGCCCCTCTTGTGTGAGCCTTGCCTTGAGACCCTTGAGCTCCCTCTGAACTTGGACACATAAGGGTCGCCCCTTCTACACTGCACTCATTCTATCTGGTTATGCAAATCTGGGTGTGAGCACTACCCGGGATCCCTTGAGGTCCTTAGGGAACTTTGACACACCCATGTATGAGAAAGGCTTAGAAATATTGGCATTGAAGTGGTTCATTACATAACTCAAAGAGGAAGTCAAGATCAGACTTCCTTTGGTTGTAATTTCTTTATTTTGCACTTCTTTTGTAATTCAATCATTTGGGCTGTAATAAGTTTTAAATAGTTATAGGGTGATTAGTGAAAAAGGGTGAGTAGTTGCATGTTGTGGGTAAATTGGGTAGATAACATGCCTATAAGGTCTATTTTGATTCCAAACATGGCATGTTAGATATCATGCATATAGGATCTGCTCTGGTTTTAAAGTAAATTATGCATGCTTTATTTTCACACAATTAGAAATCATGCCTATAGGATTAAAATCAGCTTTATAATTTGATATCATACCTATAGGGTGTAACATAATTAAAGTTCAATTTTCATTACAGCATGCATCCAGATTCGTTTCCCTTAGAAATCATGCCTATAAGTCCAAAGTCCGCTTTTAATACTTAGATACCATGCCTATAGGATGTAAATAGCTCTAAAAGAAATCATGCTTTTAGAACTTAAAACCGGTTTAGTTGGAGAAGCCATTTAGTTCATGTGGTCATTCTGAATTGGATTAGTTAATTAATCTGCCGCTTCTTTAATAAGTTTTCTAACACTGTCTTAAATTAATACCCTTAGAAAGCATGCCTATAGGATCTCAAGTTGTCCGTTTAAAATTAATCACTGCTCTACTGCATTCCCAATCAACATAGATATCATGCTCATAGGACATCACTATTATGTCTAGGCAAGCCTTAGGTAATTATTCGAATAAAACTGGAACTGTCTTGTTAATTATCAAATGCTACAACCACCAAGTAGGCCTGATTCGGACTTCTTTTTTGAGTTATATAATGAATCTGGTTTTGACTCAAACACCCTGCTTTAGGATCTTTTAAAATTTCAGAACGTAACTGTGTTTAAGTCTTGTTATTTATATGCATTGTTTGCGGAGGTATACATAAGCCTTCAAATTGTTTATATGTTTCCCCTCTAAATGTAGTCCTATGTGTTTTGTATGTTGCCTTAGCCTTTTACCTTTAAACCTAAGTTTCAGCCTACAACCTCCCTCTTATAGGAATAGTAGTCCTAAATTCCTATGGGACTGATAGTAATGGGACAGGTAACAACATGCAATAGAGGTCGAGACCAATCCGTGCTTTAATACCTTCACGGGGCGGGAAATGGTAGATATGGCTATGATGACCGGTGCACTAATACCACGTGTATCCCCTCTTCTGAGGAGTGTCATATCAGGTATTGCATTGACTAGCTTATAACTCTTTTCCAAAACCTTGCCCTTTCAATAATTGTTTGCATTGTGTGTTTAACTTAAATCCCCTCTTAATTGAGCCATATTTGATTACTTGCTAATTTCACAAATTCACAAAAAAATTATCTGGCCGGAAACCACACTAGTGGATCCTGAGGGGTTCCTAACACCTTCCCCTTGGAATAATTTCAAGCCCTTACCCTGTCTCTGGTTATCAAACATTGTTGTAGTTGAACTCTATAGGTGTCCTAATGCACCTTAAATCATTAGGTGGCGACTCTTCAAAATACCCAATTCCCAAAGAGGAAGTGAGTCATTACACCCCATGAATGTCGAAACCCGAAAACTCTTCTCTTCGACGGAAGGAGGGAAAAAATGGGGCGCGACAGCATGTCGACTCTGCTGGGGATATTTAGGCTTTTATCATTTCAGATTGTTCTTGTAAATTTATACCTCTCTATGTGCAATTACTTGTTTAAATTCCTTTAGGCATTTAATTTCCCTTTTCAAGAATAAAACTGACATGTCTTCTTTGTTTCCTTCCTTTAGTGCTGCTTTAAATTATTAAACTACTGTATTTATCGCTTTCCTAACGTGCAAATACCTGAAAACATGCTTTTAGTTATTGCATCATCATTCTCAACATCATACTCCACTCGTGCCAAACAAATACTATAGCAACACTTTTAATGAGTGGTTGCACTCTTCCTATATCATTACCCCCTAAATTTGGAAAGGCATGTTTGCGGTAAAACTAGTCGATCAGCGGTGCAGTCAACAGTTTCGTGCCTTCCCCCTTGGGTTTTCCGCTCAAAGGTACTAGTATAAAATCCCATAGAAATCTTACTCTGTTCAAATTGTGCATGCATCATGGTCAAACTTAGCCGGGTCAGTTATGTTGTCCGCATAATGATCCCTTAAGATAGCCTTGTCCAAAGTCCACTGGGTTTCCCTGAACCCAAACGGACATCATCACGTTCTGTGCATTTATATGGAGAACTAAATGCTTCATGCTAATTGTTGGTATTAAATAGTCGAGTCTGGTGGGGGTAAGGGCCTAACCTTATCTGTCTTGCAGAAATATGAGGTACGAAGTCCCCAGATTCTCCATGGTCACCAATGTCCACCCAAGATTGCTAAGTTGGTGGAGAGATTTGCCCTCCACAAACTCTCGTCCGCAAATATCTGGGAAATCTACCATCCCTCCTAGAGATCCAACCTAACAACATGATCACAGAAGCTACCACACTATTTTGGGATTATGAAAGGGTCGTGTTTCGCTTTGGGGACATTGAAATGACGCCCTTGCTAGAGGAGATAGGAGGACTGGCTAGTCTAGTATGGGAAACTCTGGGTTTTCTAATGCCCGAGAATCGCAAAGGCAGGGGTTTCCTCAAAATGATGGGTTTGAAGAAGAATACAGAATTGACAGGCCTTAAGGAGTCATACATCCCTTTTGACTACTTGTATGAAAGGTACGGTCACAACAAATCCTACCGTACCTGCCCTGACGAGTTTGCTATCACATCCTTGGGTCACATCCATCAAAGGGTTTTCGTCTTCATATTTTGTTTCCTGGGGCTGATCGTGTATCCGATGAATAAAGGGAGAATCCATACCGAGCTAGCTATGGTAACTAAGACCCTAATGGAGGGGATTGGTGGGCATCCATTCAACATCGTGCCCATTATCATTGCAGACATATATAGAGCCTTAGAGAAGTGTCAACGAGGAGCAAAATACTTCGAAGGCTGCAATTTATTACTTCAACTCTGGCTCATGGAACATCTCCAGAAGGGCGAATACCGACAAGAGATTCAATGAAGATACTGGGATGATCACATCGCTTTCCATCATCCAAAGCGAATGAATTACATCCCCGATATGTTCGCTCAGCCTGACAATGCCAAAGGGTGAGTTGAACTATTTGACAATTTGACCGAAGAACTGGTCTAGTGGATGTTCGAATGGTTTCCGACCAAGGAGTTCATTGCCCGATCCAGAGACGCACCTTTCCTAATACTACTTGGTCTAAGAGGAACCTACCCTTATGTCCCTCTCCGAGTTATAAGGCAAGCTGGTGGGAAGCAAGTTATACCCAGGGTTGACAAGATGAGTCATTTCCGAGCTGACTTTCAAAATGATGATAGCCTCTACAAGTGCCAAGATCAGCATATGTGGCACTACAAGATCATAATGGGGAGAGATGCCATCGATCCAGACAGGTATCATGTTGGTTGTGCTCCTTGTCTACTCAGGTTGGTTAGAAGATAATCATAATGGTCTGGGCCAGCCAGGGTTTGCTCGAGGTCACAGGATTATAGATGAAAAGGCCTAGGTGCAGGTCAAGTACAACCAGTTGCGCAAAAGGATCCGTGAGTACGAAAGAGAACACCGCGAGATACAAGAGTCCAACCAGAAGTTGATTAAGGAATGGAAGGACATGGCTGTCAGTGCCAATAAGCGGCTAGGATACTTGGAGCGAGGCATAGTAGAACTAGAGAGAAAATTTCTCAAGAGGGTCGAAGATTGTCAAAATGCTGAAGGGACCGAAGGCGGACATTTAGCCAGAGCATACCTATTGCTGGGACTTCGCGAGTTGAGGAAGCTATTCGACAGAGCCAAGGATGCCGAATCTGGGGAAGGTCCTTCTGGGACCAAGTAGATATGAGTTTATCTTTTCTCTTTATAAATGTAATAAGGCCATTGGCCATTAGTGACTTTTATTTCCTATTTTTAGTGTCAATTTTGGGATTCGTCTTATTTTTTATCAATAAAATAAGGCATTTAACATTCTAAGTTCTCCAAACTAATTTGTCGCTAGGCCTATCTCGGGCACAAAGAGGTCCACAAATTAGGACACGATTTGCATTCCCGCACTATGTGTTTAAATATTGCAATACTTTTTATGATCCTCACTAACTTGGTTTCCTTTTTTTGTTTTTATTCTTTGTTTTTGTTTTTATTATTCCCCTCCCCAAAGGTTAGTTCATGCACTCTGGCTTTATCATCTTATTCTACGAGATCCAGGGTCCCTCCACCCACTCTTCCTCTTAGTCCCGTCAAAAACAAGAACAAACATGGGAGATTTGAACAACGTCAGGAAGGAGAATCCAACTGAATGGGTAGAGGCCACTAATGGCCATGGTACCCAGGTTCCTAATGAGAATGTGTCACAACTCGAATAGAAGTTACTGAAATTTTAAGAAGAGATTGATCAGGTTCGGAATCTGGCAAGCCTGTCATTTTCCCTCAGCACCCCAGATATCAATTTCCCCAACACTCAAAACCCTACACCTCCTCAAAATGTCCCAAAGCAACAGAATCATTCTGCTCCTCACCATCACACTGGTCCACCAAAGACCCAATGCAACACCTGCCATATCCCAAACAATACTCCATTACTCATCTCAGAACCTCAAAACTCCACAAATGACCATTTTCACACCCACACACCAAGCCACCATAACACTCCTATCTACGTGGAGACCATGTCACACTCCATCCAACCTATCTCCAGCACACCTAAGTCTGATGAAAATGATCTGCTTATCAGGAACCTGGCTGAGGATCTTAAGAAATTGACTAGCCAGATTCAGGGCGTTGAGGGAAGTAAAGGAATCGAGGGGCTGAACTATGAGGATCTTTGCATACAGCCCGATGTTGAACTACCCGAGGGATACAAACCTCCTAAGTGTGAAATGTTTGATGGTACGGGTGATCCAAGGGTTCATCTGAGGACATACTGCGACAAGTTGATTGGAGTAGGGAAAGACAAAAGAATTTGCATGAAGCTATTCATGAGGAGTTTGAAAGGAGATGCGTTGTCTTGGTACATCAACCAAGATCCAAAGAAGTGGTCAAACTGGGTGGGCATGGCATCCGACTTTATGGACAGGTTTAGGTTTAATACAGAGAATGCGCCAGACATGTTCTATATTCAAAATCTAAAGAAGAAGCCCACCGAGACGTTTCGCGAGTATGCTACTTGTTGGAGGTATAAAGCTGCTAAGGTCAGACCTGCCTTAAAAGAGGAACAGATGAACATATTCTTTGTCTGGGCTCAGGACCTGCAGTATTATGAACGGCTGATAATGATTAAGAACCACAAATTCTCCGACATTATCAAACTGGGTGAGAGAATTGAAGAAGGTATCAAGAGCATTATGGTTACAAACTTCGAGGCCTTGCAAGCTACAAATAAGGCCTTACAATCTGGTGGTGTGTCCAAGAAAAAGGACGTAGCAGCCGTGATGGGTGCACAAAGGACCAAATCTCCCCTCAAATACCAAACTTATCCAACACCTCCACTCACATACCAGCCAACTCCAAATTACCAAGCACCATCACCCTCATACCAAGCTCCACCACAAACTTATCAATGACCTCCACCTCCTACATATCAACCTACCTCACCCAGATACTACCAACCCGCACATGTCTACCAAACCTCTAATGCTCAACTATCCCACTATCAATCACCTTCTGCACGCCAAAACATCCCTAGACCTCGACCCAATTTTGATCGCAGACCTCCAAAATAATATACAGCCATCGCTGAACCCATTTACCAATTGTATGAGAGACTTAAATTTGCTAGTTATGTCACCCCCATCCCTGCTGTAACCCTTGAAAATCCTTCCCAGTGGGTTAACCCAAACAAATCCTGTGCATACCACTCCGGCATGAAAGGGTACACCATTGATGAATGTCGTTCCTTGAAAGACAAGATCCAATCTTTAATTGATAACAAGATTACCATGGCAAAGGAACCCACTCCAAATGTTCGCAACAACCCTCTATCAAACCATAAGGGTAGAGGTATCCACATGATTGAAATAGCAGATGACTGGGATCCCGAGGGATCAATCGGGTTGATCACAGAAGGTGATGACCCAAAGAAGCCAAAAATTACTCTCAACCCAATCATAGTCTAGATTCAACCGTCTGAGGACGATGAGGTGAATATGTCTATACCACTTGAGTTTGAAGCAACGTCATCCGCAAAGGCACCAGAACCAATTGAGGTTGAATTCATGTCTCTAGCAAATGTACAAGCACTATTTGAGGTTGCAGTTCTGCCACCCAAGGCACATGCTCCGTTCGGAGTGAGGATAACCAAGCCAATCCCAGTGGCAATGTCGACCATGACACCATTCCATACAAAGGCTGTACCTTGGGACTGTACAGCCGAGGCGAGAAGGAAAGGCAAGGTCAGGTTCGAAGAGACTATTGCAGCACAGGGTATGACAAGAACTGGTAGAGTCTATACCCCCAAACATCTAGCTGAGTCTAGCAAGCAGGCCTCCAATCGTCCACCCATCATTGAGATAGGACCAGAAGACCTCTGGAGGAAAATATAGGCGTATTCGGTCATCGACAATTAAACAAGATGTCAGCAAGAATATACATTCTCTCTTTGCTGCAGAATTCTGAGGCACACAAGAATGCTCTGTTAAAGGTGCTGAGTGAAACATATGTACCAAGCAACATCACGGGCAGGGAAATGGCTAACATGGAAGGACAAGTGTTGGAGAGCCATAAGATCACCTTTCATGAGGATGAGCTGCCACCTGAAGGGTTGGAGCACAATAAAGCACTACACATCACCGTACAATGCAAAGACTATTTCATCACGAGAATCCTCATTGATGGAGGTTCCAGTCTCAACATTTGTCTATTGGTAACGCTCAAGAAACTGGGTAAAGGACTGCACGAGATAAAAGATGGAGCAATCAGTGTGAAAGCCTTTGATGGTTCTCAGAGGTCCACCATCGGTGAGATTGTTTTATGCTTACAAATGGGACCAACATGGTTCGATGTCAATTTCCAGGTGATAGACGTGCCGACATCTTACAACTTACTGCTAGGACGACCATGGATTCATGTCATTAGGGTCGTAGCATCAACACTGCATCAGGCAGTAAAATTCAAATGGAATCACCAGGAAGTGATCAATCAGGGCAATAGTAGAAACCCTATATACAGTCATCAAACCATTACTGCGATCGAGGGAAGAAGGAAGCTGGGTGGAGAGACTTACCACCACATAGAACGGGTCAATGCTATTAACAAAGACAAATGGTGGGATAACAAAATCGAGAATATACTGAATTGGAGTGGGTATAAACCTGGCAAGGGCTCGGCAAGAACCTCCAAGGAATTGCTAAGCCCATAAAACTCAAGAAATATGGCACTACTTTCGGTCTGGGATATGAATATACCTGGGAAGAATTCAACAATTGGTCGCCGCCATGGCGCGGTCCTTACTAGCTACTGGAGAAGCCAATACTGCATCTGGAGCAAACTTTCCAACAGACCGACATTGTTTATGGGTCAGATGAAGAAGAAGCACTAGCAGTGGTGAAGAACTTATTCCTAGAGGATAACGACATGGACTGTTGTATTGTTCTCGAGGAGGGGGGAAGGCCCTTCCATCCATGTTGTAAGCAGAGGTGTACATCTCAATAACTGGACCATCAAGACAACCAGATCCCGACGAGCCTTGGTGTAGCAAGGCTAAAACAAGCATTATCCATTGTTTTTACTAAATAATTTTCTTTTTGCATTTTCAATACCCGCAATAAGATCTTCAATGTTCGAAACAGTTATGCAATTTATCAAAGCATTTTGACTTTTCTTATAAATTAACACTCATTATCGTTTTCTCTCATTACTTTACTTATACGACATTACTATTACTTATCTTGATGAACCAATGACTGTGACATGCAATGAGACAATATAACAAACGGACATTGATTCAGAGGAGGATGAAATACCTAATGAGATTGTTAGAGAAGTTGAGAACTTTGAGAACATACCTAAGTTCAACCTGGATGAGACCGAAATTATTAACCTGGGAGACGAAGAAAACGTCAAGGAAACACGAATCAGCCTTCACCTATCACCATCAGAAGAAAAAGAATACACAGAATTTCTAAAGGAATATAAGGACATATTCGCCTGGTCGTATGATGACATGATTGGACTGAGTACGTCTACCATGGCTCACAAACTGCCGACCGATCCAACATGTCCATCGATAAAGCAAAAGCTCAGAAAGTTCAAGCCTGATATGAGTCTGAAAATAAAGGAAAATGTCACCAAGCAGGTCAAAGCTAAGGTTCTCAGGGTAGTAGAATACCCGACATGGTTAGCCAACATCGTACCAGTGCCAAAGAAGGACGGGAAGGTCAGGGTCTCTGTCGACTACCGGGATCTTAACAAGGCCAATCCAAAAGATGAATTCCCTTTGCCAAATATACACATCCTGATTGACAATTATACTAAGCATAAGCTGCAGTCATTTGTAAATTTCTTTGTTGGTTATCATCAAATCTGGATGGATGAAGAAGATGGTGATAAAATGGCTTTCATTATGCCGTGAGGAATGTACTGTTACAAGATGATGTCGTTCGGCCTGAAGAATGTAGGGGCCACCTACATGAGGGCCATGACTATCCTTTTTCATGATATGATACACAAGGAGATAGAAGTATATGTAGATGATGTTATCATCAAATCCAAGAAAGCCACTGATCACATGGAAGTCCTTCAATAGATTGTGAAGGTACAACCTGAAACTGAATCCTGCCAAGTGCGCACTTGGGGTTCCTACTGGGAAATTGCTTGGGTTTATTGTGAGTCATCGAGGAATAGAACTAGATCCATCAAAAGTCAAAGTCATTCAAGAATTACCACCGCCAAAGAACAAGAAGGATGTGATGAGTTTCTTGGGAAGGCTCAAGTACATCAGCCGATTCATAGCACAGTCTACAGTTATTTGTGATCCAATCTTTAAGATGTTGAAGAATGACGCCGCTACCAAATGGACTGATGACGGCCAAATGGCCTTCGACAGAATCAAGGAATACCTATCAACACCACCAGTCTTAGTACTGCCCGAGCTAGGTAAACCCTTACTACTCTACCTTGCAATGTTGGATGGAGCTTTTGGCTGCGTTCTGGGGCAGCATGATGAAACGGGGAGGAAGGAACAAGCCATCTATTATCTTAGTAGGAAGTTCACCCCGTACGAGGCCTGGTATTCTCTATTGGAGCGCACTTGTTGTGTTTTGACTTGGGTAGCTCAGAAGCTGAGGCATTACTTTTGTGCCTATACTATATATCTCATATCAAGGATGGATCCTTTGAAGTACATCTTTCAGAAGCCCATGCCTACTGGCAAGCTAGACAAGTGGAAAATCCTGTTGAGTGAGTTTGACATTGTCTACATAACTCAAAAAGCGGTCAAGGGACAAGCACTGGCAGACCACCTCGCTGAGAATTCCGTGGATGGAGAATACAAACCCCTGAAAACGTACTTTCCTGATGAGGAGGTACCATTCATAGGAGAAGACATTGCAGAATCCTATGACGGTTGGAGAATGTTTTTCAATGGAGCAGCAAATTTCAAAGGAGTCAGCATAGGAGCAATCCTAGTATCAGAAATCGGTCAGCATTATCCGGTGTGCGCCAAACTCAGATTCTCATGCACTAACAATATGGTTGAGTATGAATCCTGCATCTTAGGACTCAAAATGGCCATTGACAAGAACGTTCAAGAGCTGCTAGTAATTGGAGATTCATACTTACGTATACATCAGGTACGAGAAGAATGGGCAACCAAGAACTCCAAGATACTCCTGTATCTGCATCATGTACAGGAATTGAGAAAGAGGTTAACGAAGACGGAGTTCCAACATGTTCCTAGAGTCCAGAATGAGTTTGTTGATACATTGGCTACCCTGTCATCTATGATACAACATCTAGACAAGAATTTCATTGATCCCATTCCAGTAAAGATCCATGATCTGCCAACTTATTGTGCCCATGTTGTAGAAGAAGCAGACGGAAAGCCTTGGTTTCATGATATCAATGAATATTTGGCAAAAGGAGAGTACCTAGAGCTTGCAAATCCTAATCAGAAACGCACACTTCGGAGATTATCCAACAACTTCTTTCACAGAGGAGGAATCCTATATAGGAGGACTCCCGATTTGGGACTATTAAGATGTGTTGACATGAAGGAAGCATCTAGGATACTACAGGAAATTCATGCTGGGACCTGCGGTCCACATATGAACGGTTTTGTCCTAGCAAAAAAGATACTTCGGGCTGGTTACTTTTGGATGACCATGTAAACACACTACATCCAGTATGTCCGAAAATCCCACCGCTGTCAGATATATGCAGACATGATAAAGGTACCTCCAAATAAGCTTAATGCAATAAGCTCACCATGGTCGTTCGCCATTTAGGGGATAGACGTTATTGGACCAATCGAGCATGCCACTTCCAATGGACACAGGTTTATCCTGGTAGCCATAGACTATTTCACCAAGTGGGTAGAAGCAGCATCTTACAGAGCAGTGACTAAGAAAGTCGTGGCAGACTTTGTCCGCGACCGCATTATTTGTCGATTCGGGATTCCAGAGTCAATCATTACTGATAATGGCTCCAACCTCAACAACGACTTGATGAAAGCTATGTGCGAAACTTTCAAGATCAGACACAAGAATTCCACAGCCTACATACCTTAAATGAATGGAGCTGTAGAAGCTGCCAACAAGAATATCAAGAAGATATTGAGGAAAATGATAGAAAATCATAAACTATGGCACGAGAAGTTGTCATTTGCTCTATTGGGGTATCGCACCACAGTCCGCACATCAATCGAGACAACCCCCTATATGCTAGTTTATGGTACAGAGGCTGTCATTCCTATTGAGGTAGAAATTCCTTCCCTAAAGATCATACAAGAAGCTGAACTCGACGATGCGGAGTGGGTAAAAAGTAGTTATGAAACTAGATCTTATAGACAGAAAGAGAATGAATGCAATTTGCCATGGTCAACTCTATTAGAACAGAATGTCCAGAGCCTTCAACAAAAGAGTCAAGCTAAGACAGTTTACACCGGGGCAGTTGGTATTAAAGAAATTTTTTTCGCATAAAGACAAAGCCAAAGGGAAGTTCTCTCCCAACTGGCAGGATCCATACATGGTTCACCGGGTTCTGACAGGAGGAGCCCTCATACTTGCAGAAATGGATGGAGAAGTCTGGTCAAAGCCGAATAATTCGGATGCAGTCAAGAATTATTATGTATAATTTTTATGCTTCCCTTAATTACGCCTGACCTGATTCCTGTTTAAGAGGGGATGCGTAGGCAGCCCTATGGGTTCAGTCACAATTCAACAAAAAATTCATTTTCCACCGCAATTGGAAACTGTGGCAGAATTTTGAGGAGGATCGTCAAAATTCCGAAGTAATTTTAGCCGATCGTCGTGCAAGCAATAGTCAGAAGCATCAACCTATTAAACTGGGGTAGAATTTTATAGAGGACCCTCAAAATTCCGTAGCAAGAGAGGTTGCAATGTCCCAAACCACGTCACAGTCGTTGGTTCATCTAAAAACTATTTTTAATTATACACTTATGTCATACTTTTACAAAATCATGCATGTTTATTATCGAAACTGCTTTGTTTAGCAATTTTACCCCAATGATACAGACAGTATCACCAGATCAAAGTTGAGCAAGTCAAGAAAATCCAGGGGGGATACGAACTGACCTTCCCCCTTACAAAACTCACAATTTTTCTTTGGATGCAGGCACTAGGATTGAGAAAATCATCAAACATACTATACACCCATGGGACAAACATTATATAGGAATACAACTCTCAGAACCGTTTCACTTACCAACATTTGATATCCGTACACACCAGTGATGTTCCGTCTGTCATAATGCTCTCAATAATCACAATATTGCAATATGCTATCAGCTAAGAAAACTATACTATCATTCGTTATTTTGTTTTGCATAAGGCTACCATTATGCCTTTCGAGACTAAACGATGTCTCCATACGCATTCTTGCTTAAGGCTACTATTCTACCTTCTGATCTGCATAAGGCTAACTTTCTGCCTTCTGATATTAAACACTGTCTCCATCTGCATTCTTGCATAAGGCTACCTTTCTGCCTTCCAAGACTAAACGATGTCTCCATCTGCATTCTTGCATAAGGCTACTGTTCTACATTCTGATCTGCATAAGGCTAACTTTATGCCTTCTGAGACTAAACGCTGTCTCCATCTGCATTCTTGCATAAGGCTAACTTTCTGCCTTCCGAGACTAAACGATGTCTCCATCTGCATTCTTTCATATGGCTACTATTCTACCTTCTGATCTGCATAAGGCTAACTTTTTACCTTCCGAGACTAAACGTTGTCTCCATCTGCATTCTTACATAAGGCTACGATTCTGCCTTCCGAGACTATACGTTGTCTCTATCTGCATTTGCATTGCATAAGGCTACTACTCTGCCTTCCAAGACTAAACAATGTCTCCTTCTGTATCTTGCATAAGGCTACCATTCTGCCTTCCGAGGTTAATCTCTACCTCCATCTGTATTCGCATCTTTGCATAAGGATATCATTTTGCCTTTCGAGGCTAAGCTCTGCCTCCAATTTTCTTTGACACTAAGCACTATCTCAAGCATCATTTATTTCGTTTCTCTTATGGGCGAAGCTCTGCCCTTCAATTCGCAAGACTAAGTTCTGTCTTGTCCGCATCATACTACTGCATCTTTCATAGGCTGAAATATCGCCAAATCATCCGAAGGCGTCATCGTTCATAGGCACATCTTTATAGCCCGAGAACACCATGTCATGGCTTGAGGATCTCTTTCGATCTTTTGCATATCATTATTCGAAGGCATCATGGTTCGAAGGCATCATACTCATAGCCCGAGAGAATCATTTCATGGCCTGCAAATCCTTCATCATACGCTTCATGGCCCAGGACGTCATGGTCTAAAGACATTATCCTAACCGTCCAAAGACAACACTCATAGTCTAACGGGAATTTACATCATGTTTAAATTTATGCACAGAATACGCTTGTATTGTTTTATTGCAGGTAAACCAGTGAGAAATGGCCATCTCGGTAGGAGCGATCCACTCTAGTCCCCACATCCATATCAAGCCTTAATCATCCCCCGTAAACTTGTCACTCACCCTACCCTGGATATTGCGTCCGTTCTCGAAAAGTCTCCATCGGCATACTCTGCCGACGGATCCTGAACTACATACGGCATAATTCCTATAAAATCAGGGATAGGTAGGCAGCTCAAAAGCTAGGGTGCGGCCTAAATCTTCTTCAAACCATTTCGTTCGATCAAAATTGGCCATCATGTCTTTACCCGACAACTCTTTCATCCTTCCTGGGTAAAGAGGAACACCTGTGTATACCCAATTTTCCATATATATTTGCAATATGTAAAATACTTTCAAAATAGCATATAAATGCATACATAAGCATGTCCAAATGTTTTATTATTTTTCCATAATTTTTTTTAAAAGGTCTTAAATCGATTTATTTCCCTTTTTCATCCATAAAATCCCAATAGTTATGTCCAAAATTATTATTTTTGATGATTCATCTATTGGATCTTTATATTTATGCCAAAATATGGCTAAGGTAATTTTTACAATTTTATTTAGTATTTTTTAAAGCTAATTGCATATAATTGCAATACTAGTCATTTTAAGGTTTAATGGTGTCTTATATTCATAAAATTGAGTCTGGTATTTTTAAATTGTTAATTATGTATTATAAATCATTTTAGTATTTTTAATATATTTTCAGAAGCTATTTACTATTTTTTATAAATTAAAAAGGAAAAAGTGGCTATTTAAATTTTAGCCCAAATTGGCTTTCAATTTAACCCCAAATCAAACCCAATTTCCCCGACCCAATTTCAATTAAACCCAACCCAAGCCCGGATCCCTACCTACCCCGTTTAATTTGGACTGTTGATCATTTAGATCAACGGTCCCCATTCACCCTTCCATAATTAAACCCAAACAACCCCTTACCCTAACTCATTTCTCACCACCCGCTGCCTTTGAATCCCTCTCCTCTCAATTCTCTCTGCAAACTCACATAAACCCTAGATGCCGCCACCCAATTCCAACCTAATTCACCTCAATCCCCACCTAATCCATGGTCTCCCATGGCCGTTTGAGATGTATACAGGCCCCCTACATCTTCTGGTGGCCCGTTCGTGTGAATTCATGGACAAAGCTTGAAGAGATCTGGTCCAGTCCTTGCTCAACCTCTATCTCTGGTCTTTCTCCGGCCATCCATGGCCGTTCAAGACAGTTCCTTGATCTTTCCGGCTAGATCGGTAACTTTTCAAGGTCTTTCTCACCTTTTCTGGGTTCTCTGAAACCCTAACCTTTAATATATTTTGATTCTATTTTAGATCTATCTTAGATCTGTGCTTATTATAAACTTCTTAAGTGTTTTCTCGAAGGTTCTCCGATTTTCTTTCAAAATTACTCTTTATTTTCAACGATTAGGGTTTTCTCTTAAATATTTTAAAAGATCTCTTCTCCAATTTTAATGTTGTTTATGATTTTACTATGTTCAAATGACTTGGTGATTCTTTCCTTCTACTTGATTCAGCGTGTTAAAAATCCTAGGTCTTTATTTCTGGTCTTATCCGATCTCTGAAACTGTCATTATTTGTTTGAGTGTATACTTGCTCAATTAAGTTCTTTGCCCTTGTTTGGCTTATTTGATTCTGAGTTCTTACCATCTTTTAAACTCGACTATTGTTGAAGCCCTAATTTCTTAAAGGGTTTTCCTCACTTATTACTGTGAGACCTTTACTTGTTTCTGACTCTTCTTACCTGTTGGGTTGGTTTCTTCATTTAGGCTCTACGTGCGAGCCCTGACTATTTGACTTTGTTGACTACTGAGCCTTAGCTTACTCTTGTTATTGTTGCATAATTGTATGTATCTAGTTATTTCTTTTGCCAATGTGTTTGGACTTGCATGTCTGATATTTTTGTTCTCTATTTATATGGCAAAGTGCAGAATCATGTTTCTTTCTTGATCGATCTTGATTTCCTCAATATTACAATTGATTGCAAAGGGTTCCCTTATAAACCCTAATTTTTAATCATTTGTTCAAAATTAATTGATTCCCCTCCTTTAATTACTGTGATATTTTACCTCGTTGAACCCTTTTCCCAAAAACTAAGCCTATTTTGTACTTAGACTCAATTATTTACTTCATACTTTTACTGCCCCCTCATATGGCAATAATCAATCTGTCTCATACTGATTTCTTTCCTTAATTAACCATGTTAGTATCCGTTTGAGCAGTAATCCCTTGATTAAAGGGGAGTACTTATGTTAATTGATTCTGATTGTGGTTATTTCCACGTTTGAGTGGAAACTTTACTGATTACCTTATTCTTCACTCGTTTTTAAAACTATAAATACCCTACCATCTCTTCTTTCAAACAAGAACAATTTGAGTTCAGAACACACACTTACACTCAAAACTTGCTCTTTCTCTATTACTATTTGTGCTATTGCTTTGTCTAGTCGGCTGAAAGCCAAGGCTAGACTGTGGAATCTTGGTTACTTTTCCTTGCTGCACGTTGCTTCTCTACTGGTATGTCCTAGTTAATTTTTAAGCCCCAACAACAACATGCTTCTTTAGTTGTTTCAGTTTCTTTTACTCTTGCCTACTTTTGCTTATATTTCTGCAGTCAAGTTACTTTACTGGCATGCTATAATGTCTCCCCTTCCCCTTTAATGCATTCCCCCATGTGTGTTTTAAAGTATGCTCTGTCAGCCACTTGTTGTGTACTTACTGTCCTATGAATCCCAAACCCCCATATCCCCTTTATGTGTTTGTGTTCTTTTGGCAGGTTTGTGGCCATGCCAGTATCAGCTATTGCCGTGCATGTCCAAACCAGACCTCTGCTGGGGTCATGTGCTTCCAGACAAGTGTATTCCCAAAATCCCTTACCCCTTTGAATGACTACTGATTCTGTGTAGTTTTGAGTTTCTCTACTACAAACTAATTTCAGTCACCTCTGTCACTAATTGCTTTCAAAAATGGACTATCAATCCAGCTTTTTCAACATGTGTTCTGCACTCCCACCACATTCTTAGAATCTAGGTTCTGCCTCTCTTGTGTGAGCCTTGCCTTGGGACCCTTGAGCTCCCTCTGAACTTGGACACATAAGAGTTGGCCTTTCCATACTGCACTCATTTTGTCTGCTTATGCAAATCTGGGTGTGAGCACTGCCTACGATCCCTTGAGGTCCTTAGGGAACTTTTACATACCCATGTATGAGAAAGGCTTAGAAATATTTTCATTGAAGTGGTTCATTACATAACTCAGAGAGGAAGCCAAGATCAGGCTTCCTTTGGTTGTAATTTCTTTATTCTACACTTCATTTGTAATTCAATCATTTGGGCTGTAATAATTTGTAAACATTTATGGGGTGATTAGTGAAAAAGGGTGGGTAGTTGCATGTTGTGGGTAAATTGGGTAGATAACATGCCTATAGGGTCTATTTTGATTCCAAACATGGCCTGTTAGATATC
Organism: Nicotiana sylvestris; assembly: GCF_000393655.2. Classification (NCBI taxonomy): domain Eukaryota; kingdom Viridiplantae; phylum Streptophyta; class Magnoliopsida; order Solanales; family Solanaceae; genus Nicotiana; species Nicotiana sylvestris. The sequence continues at coordinate 153,980,497 of NC_091059.1, forward strand.
ATGCCTATAGGATCTACTTTGGTTATATGTAAATTTTGCATGCTTTATTTTCACACAATTAGAAATCATGATAAGATTAAAATCAACTTTATAATTAGATATCATGCCTATAGGGTGTAAAATAATTAAAGTTCAAATTTCATTACAGCATGCATCCAGATTCGTTTCCCTTAGAAATCATGCTTATAAGTCCAAAGTCCGCTTTTAATACTTAGACACCATGGCTATATTATCTAAATAGCTCTAATAGAAATCATGATTTTAGAACTTAAAACTAGTTTAGTTGGAGAAGCCGTTTAGTTCACGTGGTTATTCTGAATTGGATTAGTTAATTAATCTGCCACTTCTTTAATAAGTTTTCTAACACTATCTTAAATTAATACCATTAGAAAGCATGTCTATAGGATCTCAAGTTGTCCATTTAAAATTAATCACTGCTCTACTGCATTCCCAATCAACATAGATATCATGCTCATAGGACATCACTATTACGCCTAGGCAAGCCTTAGGTAATTACTTGAATAAAACTGGAACTGCCTTATTAATTACCAAATGCTACAACCAACAGGCAGGCCTGATTCAGACTTCTTTTCTGAGTTATATAATGAATCTGGTTCTAACTCAAACACACCTGCTTTAGGATCTTTTAAAATTTCAGACCTTAACTGTGTTTATGTCATGTTATTTATATGCATTGTTTGCGGAGGTACACATGAGCCTTCTAATTGTTTACATGTTTCCCCTCTATATGCAGCCCTATGTGTTTTGTATGTCACCTTAGACTTTTACCTTTAAACCTAAGTGTCACCCTACAACCTCCCTCTTATAGGAATAGTAGTCCTAAATTCCTCCGGGACTGATAGGAATGGGATGGGTAACAACATGCAATAGAGGTCGAGACAAATTCGTGCTTTAATACCTTCACGGGGTGGGAAAGGGTAGATATGGATATGATGACCGGTGCGCTAATACCGTGTGTATCCCCTCTTCTAAGAAGTGTCTTACCTTGTATTGCATTTAAGTGATTCATATTATAAATAACCCTAGGACCCCTTTACTTTTACAAGCATGACTAGCTTATAACTCTTATCCAAAACCTTGCCCTTTCAATAATTGTTTGCATTTGTGTGTTTAACTAAAATCCCCTCTTAATTGAGCCTTATTTGATTACTTGCTAATTGCACAAATTCACAAAAAACTCTCTGGTCGGAAACCACACTAGTGGATCCTGAGGGGTTCCTAACACATTCCCCTTGGGATAATTTCAAGCCCTTACCCTGTCTCTAGTAATCAAACATAGTTGCAGTTGAACTCTATAGGTGTCCTAATGCACTTAAAATCATCAGGTGACGACTCTTCAAAATACCCATTTCCCAAAGAGGAAATGAGTCATTACACCCCATGAATGTCGAAACCTGAAAACTCTTCTCTCCGACGGAAGGAGGAAAAAAATGAGGCGCGACAGCATGTCGACTCTGCTGGGGATATTTAGGCTTTTATCATTTCAGATTGTTCTTGTGAATTTGTACCTCTCTATGTGCAATTACTTGTTTAAATTCCTTTTGGCATTTAATTTCCCTTTTCAAGAACAAAACTGACATGTCTTCTTTGTTTCCTTCCTTTATTGCTACTTTAAATTATAAAACTGATGTATTTATCACTTTAATGAGCGGTTGCACTCTTCCTATATCATTACCCCTTAAATTTGGAAAGACATATTTGCAGTAAAACTAGTCGATCAGCGGTGCAGTCAACAGTTCCGTGTCTTCCCCCTTGAGTTGTCCGCTCAAAGGTACCAGTCTAAAACCCCATAGAAACCTTACTCTGTTCAAATTGTGCATGTATCATGGTCAAACCTAGCCGGGTCAGTTATGTTGTCCACATAATGATCCTTTAAGATAGCCTTGTCCAAAGTCCACTAGGTTTCCCTGAACCCAAACGGACATCATCACGTTCTGTGCATTTATTTGGAGAACTAAATACTTCATACTAATTGTTGGTATTACATAGTCGAGTCTGGTGGGGGTAAGGGCATAACCTTATCTGTCTTGCAGAAATATGAGGCACGAAGTGCCCAGATTCGGCATGGTCACCAATGTCCACCCAAGATTGCTAAGCTGGTGGAGAGATTTACCCTCTAGTGACCAAACTCTCGTCCGCAAATATCTGGGAAATCTACTATCTCTCCTAGAGATCCAACCTAACAACATGATCATAGAAGCTGCCACACTAGAGGAGATATGAGGATTGGCCGTTCTTGTATGGGAAACTCCGAGTTTGTTAATGCTCGAGAATCGCAAAGGTAGGGGTTTCCTCAAAATGATGGGTTTGAAGAAGAATACAGAATTGAAAGGATTGAAGGAGTCATACATCCCTTTTGACTACTTGTATGAAAGGTAAGGTCACAGCAAATCCTACCGTACCTACCCTAACGAGTTTGCCATCACATCCTTGGGGCACATCCATCAAAGGGTTTTCGTCTTCAAGTTTTATTTCCTGGGGCTGATCGTGTTTCCGATGAATAAAGGGAGAATCCATACCAAGCTATGGTAACTAAGACCCTAATGGAGGGGATTGGTGGGCAGCCATTCAGCATCGTTCCCATGATCATTGTAGACATATACTGAGCCTTATATAAGTGTCAACGAGGAGCAAAACACTTTGAAAGCTACAATTTATTACTTCAACTCTGCCTCATGGAACATCTCCAGAAGGGCGAATACTGCCAAGAGATTCAGCGAAGAGATTGGGATGATCACATCGCTTTCCATCCTCCAAAGTGAATGAATTACATCCCCAATATGTTTGCTCAGCCTGAGAATGCCAAAGGGTGAGTTGAGCTATTTGACAAGCTGACCGAAGAACAAGTCCAGTGGATGTTCGAACGGTTTCCGACCAAGGAGTTCATCGCCCGAACTAGAGACGCACCTTTCCTAATTTTAATTGGTCTAAGAGGAACCTACCCTTACGTCCCTCTCCGAGTTATAAGGCAAGCTGGTAGGAAGCAAGTTATACCCAGGGTCGACAAGATGAGCCATTTTTTAGCTAACTTCCAAAATGATGATAGTCCCTACAAGTGCCAAGCTTAGCATATGTGGCACTGCAAGATCATAATGGGGAGAGATACCATCGAGCCAGACAGGTATCATGTTGGTTGTGCTCCTTTCTACTCAGGTTGGTTGGAAGACAATCATGATGGTCTGGGCCATCCAGGGTTTGCTCGAGGTCACCGAATTATAGATGAAAAGGCCAAGGTGCAGGTCAAGTACAACCAGCTACGCAAAAGGATCCGTGAGTACGAAAGGGAACACCGCAAGATACAAGAGTCTAACTAGAAGTTGATTGAGTAATGGAAGGATATGGCTGTCAGTCCCAACAAGTGGCTAGGATACTTGGGGCGAGGCATAGTAGAACTAGAGAGAAAATTTCTTAAGAGGGTCGAAGGTTGAAAAAATGCTGAAGGGACTGAAGGCGTACATTTTGCCAGAGCATACCTATTGTTGGGACTTCGCGAGTTGGGGAAGCTGTTTGACGGAGCCAAGGATGCCGAATCTGGGGAAGGTCCTTTTGGGACCAAGTAGATAGGAGTTTATCTTTTCGCTTTATAAATGTAATAAGGTCAATGGCCATTAGTGACTTTTATTTCTTGTTTATTTAGTGTCGATTTTGGATTCGTCTTATTTTTTATCAATAAAATAAGGCATTTAGCTACCTAAGTTCTCCGAACCAATTTGTCGTTAGGCTTACCTCGGGCACAAAGAGGTCCCTAAATTAGGACACGATTTACATTCCCGCACTATGTGTGTTAAATATTGCAATACTTTTTATGATCCTCACGAACTTGGTTACCTTTTTTTATTTTATTCTTTGTTTTGTTTTAATTATTCCCATACCCAAAGGTTAGTTCATGCACTCTGGCATCATCATCTTGTTCCACGAGATCTAGGGGCCCTCCACCCACTCTTCCTCTTAGTCCCGTAAAACAAGAACAAAAGCAACATGGAAGATTTTAACAACGTCAGGAAAGAGAATCCAACTGAACGAGTAGAGGCCACTAATGGCCATGGTACCTAGGTTCCTAATGAGAATGTGTCACAACTCGAACAGAAGCTACTGAAATTTCAAGAAGATCTTGATCAGGTTCGGAATCTGGCAAGCCTGTCATTTTCCCTCAGCACCCAAGATATCAATTTCTCCAACACTCAAAACCTTATACCTCCTCAAAATGTCCCAAAGCAACAGAATCATCTCGCTCCTCACCATCACAATGCTCTACCAAAGACCCAATGCAACACCTGCCATATCCCAAACAATACTCCACTACTCATCCCAGAACCTCAAAACTCCACAAATGACCATTTTCACACCCACACACAGGCCACCATAACAATACTATCTACGTGGAGACCATGCTACACTCCACCCAACCTATCTCCAGCACACCTGAGTCTGATGAAAAGGATCTCCTTATCAGGAACCTGGCCGAGGAGCTTAAGAAATTGACTAGCCGGATTTAAGGCATTGAGGGAAGTAAAGGAATCGAGGGGCTGAACTATGAGGATCTTTGCATACATCTCGATGTCGAACTGACCGAGGGGTACAAACCTCCTAAGTGCGAAATCTTTGATGGTACGGGTGATCCAAGGGTCCATCTGAGTACATACTACGACAAGCTAGTTGGAATAGGGAAAGATGAAAGAATCCGCATGAAGCTATTCATGAGGAGTTTGAAAGGATATGCGTTGTCTTGGTACATCAGCCAAGATCCGAAGAAGTGGTCAAACTGGGTGGGCATGGCATCTGACTTTATGGACAAGTTCAGGTTTAATACAGAGAATGCACCAGACGTGTTCTATATTAAGAATCGAAAGAAGAAGCCCACACAGACGTTTCGTGAGTATGCTACTCGCTGGAGGTATGAAGCTGCTAAGGTCAGACCTGCCTTAGAAGAGGAACAAATGAACAAGTTCTTTGTCCGATCTTAGGACCCGCAGTATTATGGACGGCTGATGATGATTAAGAACCACAAATTCTCCAACATTATCAAACTGGGTGAGAAAATTGAAGAAGGTATCAAGAGCAGTATGGTTACAAACTTCGAGGCCTTGCAAGGTACAAATAGGGCCTTACAATCTGGTGGTGTGTCCAAGAAAAAGGATGTAGGGGCCGTGATGGTTGCACAAAGGACCAAATCTCCCCTCAAATACCAAACTTATCCATCACCTCCACTCACATACCAGCCAACTCCAAATTACCAAGCACCATCACCCTCATACCAAGATTCACCACCAACTTATCAATGACCTCCACCTCCTATACATCAACCTACCTCACCCAGATACTCCCAACCCACGCATATCTACCAAACCTATAATGCTCAACCATCCCACTATCAATCACCTCTTACACGCCAAAACTTCCCTAGACCTCGACCCAATTTTGATCACAGACCTCCAAAACAAAAAATAGCCATTGCTGAACCCATTGGCCAACTATATGAGAGACTCAAAGCTGCTAGTTATGTCACCCCCATCCCTGCTGCAACCCCTGAAAATCCTTCCCAGTGGGTTAACCCAAACAAATCCTGTGCAAACCACTCTGGCATGAAAGAGCACATCATTGATAAATGTCGTTCCTTGAAAGACAAGATCCAGTCTTTAATTGATAACAAGATTATTGTGGCAAAGGAACCCGCTCCAAATGTTCGCAACAACCCTCTGCCAGACCATAAGGGTGGAGGTATCCACATGATTGAAATAGCAGATGACTGGGATCCCGAGGGATCAATCGGGTTGATCACAGAAGGTGATGACCCAAAGAAGCCAATAATTACTCTCCACCCAATCATAGTCTAGATTCAACCGTCTGAGGATGCAGAGGTAAATATGTCTATACCACTTGAGTTTGAAACAACGTCATCCGCAAAGGCACCAACACCAATTGAGATTAAATTCGTGTCTCCGGCAAATGCACCCGTACCATTTGAGGTTGCAGTTCTACCACCCAAGGCATATGCTCCGTTCGGAGTGAGGATATCCACACCAATCCCAGTGGCAATGTCGACCATGACACCATTCCATACAAAGGATGTACCCTAGGACTATACAGCCGAGGCGAGAAGAAAAGGAAAGGTCAGGTTCGAAGAGACTGTTACAGCATAGGGTATGACAAGAACTGGTATAGTCTATACCCCCGAACATCTAGCTAAGTCTAGAAAGCAGGCCTCCAATCGGCCACCCATCATTGAGATAGGACCAGACGACCTCTGGAGGAAAATACAGGTGTATTCGGTCATCGACCAATTAAACAAGATGCCAGCAAGAATATCCATTCTCTTTTTGCTGCAGAATTCTGAGGCACACAAGAATGATCTGTTAAAGGTGCTGAATGAAGCATATGTACCAAGCAACATCACGGGCGGGGGAAATGGCTAACATGGTAGGACAAGTGTTGGAGAGCCATAAGATTACCTTTCATGAGGACGAGCTTCCACTTGAAGGGTTGGGGCACAACAAAGCACTGCACATCACCGTACAATGCAAAGACTATTTCATCACCACAATCCTGATTGATGGAGGTTCCAGTCTCAACATTTGTCCGTTGGTAATGCTCAAGAAACTGGGTAAAGGACTGCACGAGATAAAAGATGGAACAATCAGTATGAAAGCCTTCGATGGTTCTTAGAGGTCCACCATCGATGGTATTGTTCTATGCTTACAAATGGGACCAACATGGTTCGATGTCGATTTCCAGGTGATAGACATGCCAGCATCTTACAACTTACTGCTGGGATGGCCATAGATTCATGTCGTTGAGGCCGTAGCATCAACATTGCATCAGGCAGTAAAATTCGAATGGAATCACCAGGAAATGATCATTCATGGCGACGGTAGCAACCGTATATACAGTCGTCAAACCATTCCTGTGATCGAGGGAAGAAGGAAGCTGGGTGGAGAGACTTACCCCCACATCAAACAGGTCAATGCTATTAACAAAGACAAATGGTGGAATAACAAAATCGAGAATATACTGAATTGAAGTGGGTACGAACCTATCAAGGGGCTCGGCAAGAACCTCCAAGGAATTACTAAGCCCATAAAACTCAAGAAACATAGCACTACTTTCGGTCTGGGATATGAATATACCTGGGAAGAATTAAACAATTGGTCGCTGCCATGGCACGGTCCTTACTATCCACTGGAGAAGCCAATACCACATCTGGAGCAAACTTTCCAATAGGCCGACATTGTTTATGGGTCAGATGAAGAAGAAGCACTAGCAGCAGTGAATAACTTATTCTTAGAGAACAACGACATGGACTGTTGTGTTGTTCTCGAGGAGGAGGGGGAAGGCCCTTCCATACAGGCTGTAAGCAGAGGTGTACATCTCAATAACTGGACTATCAGGACAACCAGAGCCCGACGAGCCTTGGGGTAGCAATGCTAAAACAAGCATTATCCATTGTTTTTACTAAATGATTTTCTTTTCGCATTTTCAATACCCGCAATAAGATCTTCAATGTTTGAAACAGTTATGCAATTTATCAAAGCATTTTGACTTTTCTTATAAATCAACACTCATTATCGTTTTCTCTCATTACTTTACTTATACAACATTACTATTACTTATCTTGATGAACTAATGACTGTGACATGCAATGAGACAATGCAACAAATGGACATTGATTTAGAGGAGGATGACATACCTGATGATATTGTTAGAAAAGTTGAGAACTTTGAGAACAAACCTAAGTCCAACCTAGATGAGACCAAAATTGTTAACCTGGGAGACGAAGAAAACGTCAAGGAAACACGAATCAGCATTCACCTATCACCATCAGAAAAGAAAGAATGCACAGAATTTCTAATGGAATATAAGGACATATCCGCCTGGTCGTATGATGACATGATTGGACTGAGTACGTCTACCATGGCTCACAAACTGTCGACCGATACAACATGTCCGTCAATAAAGAAAAATCTCAAAAAGTTCAAGCCTGATATGAGTCTGAAAATCAAGGAAGAGTTCACCAAACAGGTCAAAGCTAAGGTTCTCATGGTAGTAGAATACCCAACATAGTTAGCCAACATTGTGCCAGTGCCAAAGAAGGACGGGAAGGTTAGGGTCTGTGTTGACTATCGGGATCTCAATTGGGTCAGTCCAAAAGACGAATTCCCTGTGCCAAATATACACATCCTGATTGACAATTGCGCTAAGCATGAGCTGCAGTCATTTGTAGATTGCTTTGCCGGTTATCATCAAATCTAGATGGATGAAGAAGATGCTGAGAAAACGGCTTTCATTACGCTGTGGGGAATGTACTATTACAAGATGATGTCGTTCGGCCTGAAGAATACAGGGGCCACCTACATGAGGGCCATGACTACCATTTTCCATGATATGATACACAAGAAGATAGAAGTATATGTAGATGATGTTATCATCAAATCCAAGAAAACCACTGATCACATGGAAGATCTAAGGAAGTTCTTCAATAGATTGCGAAGGTACAACCTGAAACTGAATCCTGCCAAGTGCGCATTCGGGTTTAGAAATTACTTGGGTTTATTGTGAGTCACCGAGGAATAGAACTAGATCCATCAAAAGTCAAAGTCATTCAAAAATTGCCACCGCCAAAGAACAAGAAGGATGTGATGAGTTTCTTGGGAAGGATCAATTACATCAGCTGATTCATAGCACAGTCTACAGTTATTTATGAGCCAATCTTTACGATGTTGAACAAGGATGCCGCTACCAAATGGACTGATGACTGCCAAAAGGCCTTCGATAGAATAGAGGAATACCTATCAACACCACCAGTCTTAGTCCCGCCCGAGCCAGGTAGACCCTTACTACTCTACCTTGCAGTATTAGATGGAGCTTTTGGCTGCATTTTGGGGCAGCATGATGAAACGGGAAGGAAGGAACAAGCCATCTATTATCTCAGCAAGAAGTTCACCCCGTACGAGGCCCGGTATTCTCTATTGGAGCGCACTTGTTGTGCTTTGACTTGGGTAGCTCAGAAGCTGAGGCATTACTTTTGTACTTATACTACATATCTCATATCAAGGATGGATCCTTTGAAGTACATCTTTCAGAAGCCCATGCACACTGGCAAGCTAGACAAGTGGAAAATCTTGTTAAGTGAGTTTGACATTGTCTACGTAACTCAGAAAGCGATCAAGGGACAAGCACTGGCAGACCTCCTCGCTTAGAATCCCGTGGATGGAGAATACAAACCCCTAAAAACGTACTTTCCTGATGAGGAGGTATCATTCATAGGAGAAGACATTGCAGAATCCTATGACGGTTGGAGAATGTTTTTCAATGGAGCAACAAATTTCAAAGGAGTCAGCATAGGAGCAGTCCTAGTATCAGAAATCGGTCAGCATTATCCGGTGTATGCCAAATTCAGGTTCTCATGCACCAACAATATTGTCGAGTATGAAGCCTGCATCTTAGGACTCAAAATGGTCATTGACATGAACGTTCAAGATCTGCTAGTAATCAGAGATTCATACTTACATATACATCAGGTACGAGAAGAATGGGCAACCAAGATACTCCCGTATCTGCATCATGTACAGGAATTGAGAAAGAGGTTCACAAAGACGGAGTTCTAACATGTTCCCAAAGTCCAGAATGAGTTTGCCGATACATTATCTACCATGTTGTCTATGATACAACATCCAGACAAGAATTTCATTGATCCCATTCCAGTAAAGATCCATGATCAGCCGACTTATTGTGTCCATGTTGAAGAAGAAGCAGACGGAAAGCCTTGGTTTCATGATATCAAGGAATATTTGGCAAAAGGAGAGTAACCAAATGACCCCTTACCCTAACTCATTTCTCACCACACGCCGCCCTTGAATCCCTATCCTCTCAATTCTCTCTGCATCTCACATAAATCCTAGCTACTGCCACCCAATTCCACCCTAATCCACCTCAATCCCCACCTAATCCATGGTCTCCCATGGCCGTTTGAGATGTATACCGGCATCTACATCTTCTGGTGGCCCGTTCGTGTGATTTTATGGACAGATCTCGAAGATATCTGGTCCAGTCCTTACTCAACCTCTATCTCTGGTGTTTCTCCGGTCATCCATGGCCGTTCAAGACAAATCCTTGACCTTTCCGGCTAGATCGGTAACTTTTCAAGGTCTTTCTCACCTTTTCTTGGTTATCTGAAACCCTAACCTTTAAGATCTTTTGATTCTCTTTCAGATATATCTTAGATCTCTGCTTATTATGAACTTCTTAAGTGTTTTCTCGAAGGTTCTCTGATTTTCTTTCAAAATGACTCTTCATTTTTAAACGATTAGGGTTTTCTCTTAAATCTTTTAAAAGATATCTTCTCCAACTTTAATGTTGTTTATGATTTACTATGTTCAAACAACTTGGTTATGCTTTCCTTCTACTTGATTCAGCGTGTTGAAAGCCCTAGGTCTTTTTTTTGGTCTTATCTGATCTTTGAAACTGTCCTTGTTTGTTTGAGTGTATACTTGTTCGATTAAGTTCTTTGTCCTTATTTGGATTATCTGATTCTGAGTTCTTACCTTATTTTAAACTCGATTATTGTTGAAGCCCTAATTTCTTAAAAGGTTTTCCTCACTTGTTACTGTGAGACCTTTACTTGTTTCTGACTCTCCTTACCTGTTGGGCAGGTTTCTTTATTTTGGCTCTACGTGTGAGCCCTGACTATTTAACTTTGTTGACTACTAAGCCTTAGCTTACTCTTGTTGTTGCTGCATGTTTGTATGTATCCAGTTATTTCTTTTGCCAATGCGTTTGGCCTTGCATGTTTGATATTTTTGTTCTCTATTTATATGGTAAAGTGCAGAATCATGTTTCTTTCTTGATTGATCTTGATTTCCTCAATATTACGATTGATTGCAAAGGGTACCTTATAAACCCTAATTTTTACTCATCTGTTTAAAATTAATTGATTCCCCTCCTTTAATTACTGTGATATTTTACCTCGCTGAACCCTTTTCCCAAAAACTAAGCATATTTTGTACTTAGACTCAATTATTTACTTCATACTTTTACTGCCCCCTCATATGGCAATAAGCAATCTGTCTCAAACTGATTTCTTTCCTTAATTAACCATGTTAGTATCCGTTTGAGCAGTAATCCCTTGATTAAAGGGGAGTACTTGTGTTAATTGATTCTGATTGTGGTTATTTCCATGTTTGAGTGGAAACTTTACTGGTTACCCTATTCTTCACTCGTTTTCAAAACTATAAATACCCTACCCTCTCTTTTTTCAAACACGAACAATTTGAGTTCAGAACACACACTTACACTCAAAACTCGCTCTTTCTCTATTACTACTTGTGCTACTGCTTTGTCTAGTCGGCTGAAAGCCAAGGATAGACTGTGGAATTTTTCTTACTTTTCCTTGCTGCACTTTGCTTCTCCACTAGTATGTCCTAGATACGTTTTAATCCCCAACAACAACATGCTTCTTTAGTTGTTTCAATTTCTTTTATTCTTGCCTACTTCTACTTATATTTTTGCATTCAAGTTACTTTACCAGCATGCTATAATGTCTCCCCTTCCCCTTTAATGCATCCCCTATGTGTGTTTTAAAGCATGCTCTGTCAGTCCCTTGTTGTGTACTTACTGTCCTATGAATCTCAAACCCCCATATTATCTCTATGTGTTTGTGTTCTTTTGGTTGGTTTTTGGCCATGCCAGCATCAACTATTGTTGTGCATGTCCAAACCAGACCCCTGCTGGAGTCATGTGTTTACAGACAAGTGTATTCCCAAAATCTCTTGCCCCTTTGAATGACTACTGATTCTGTGTAGTTTTGAGTTTTACTACTACAAACTGATTTCAGTCACCTCTGTCACTAATTGCTTTCAAAAATGGACTATCAGTCCAGCTTTTTTAAATAAATCTTTTTCAACATGTGTTCTGCACTCCCACCACACTCTTAGAATCCAGGTTCTGCCCCTCTTGTGTGAGCCTTGCCTTGGGAACCTTGATCTCCCTCTGAACTTGGACACATAAGGGTTGGCCCTTCTATACTGCACTCATTCTATCTGGTTATGCAAATCTGGGTGTGAGCACTGCCCGGGATCCCTTGAGGTCCTTAGGGAACTTTAACACACCCAGGTATGAGAAAGGCTTAGAAATATTGGCATTGAAGTGGTTCATTATATAACTTAGAGAGGAAGTCAAGATCAGGCTTCCTTTTGTTGTAATTTCTTTATTCTACACTTATTTTGTAATTCAATCATTTGCGTTGTAATAATTTGTAAACAGTTATGGGGTGATTAGTGAAAAAGGGTGGTTATTTACATGTTGTGGGTAAATTGGGTAGATAACATGCCTATAGGGTCTATTTTGATTCCAAACATGGCCTGTTAGATATCATGCCTATAAGATCTGCTCTGGTTTTAAGTAACTTCTGCATGCTTTATTTTTACACAATTAGAAATCATGATAGGATTAAAATCAGCTTTATAATTAGATATCATGCCTATAGGGTGTAAAATAATTAAAGTTCAATTTTCATTACAGCATGCATCCAGATTCGTTTCCCTTAGAAATCATGCCTATAAGTCCAAAGTCCGCTTTTAATACTTAGACACCATACATATAGGATCTAAATAGATCTAATAGAAATCATGCTTTTAGAACTTAAAACCAGATTAGTTGGAGAAGTCGTTTAGTTCACGTGGTCATTCTGAATTGGATTAGTTAATTAATCTGCCGCTTCTTTAATAAGTTTTCTAACATTGTCTTAAATTAATACCATTAGAAAGCATTCCTATTGGATCTCAAGTTGTCCGTTTAAAATTAATCACTGCTCTACTGCATTCCCAATCAACATAGATATCATGTTCATATGACATCACTATTACGCCTAGGCAAGCCTTAGGTAATTACTCGAATAAAACAGGAACTGCCTTGTTAATTACCAAATGCTACAACCAGCAGGCAGGCCTGATTCGGACTTCTTTTCTGAGTTATATAATGAATCTAGTTCTAACTCAAACACCCTGCTTTAAGATCTTTTAAAATTTCAGACCTTAACTGTGTTTAAGTCATGCTATTTATATGCATTGTTTGCGGAGGTATACATGAGCCTTCTAATTGTTTATATGCTTCCCCTCTAAATGCAGTCCTATGTGTTTTGTATGTCGCCTTAGACTTTTACCTTTAAACCTAAGTGTCAGCCTACAACCTCCCTCTTATAGGAATAGTAGTCCTAAATTCCTCCGGGACTGATAGGAATGGGACGGGTGCATGCAATAGAGGTCGAGACCAATCCGCGCTTTAATACCTTCACAGGGAGGGAAAGGGTAGATATGGATATGACGACCGGTGCACTAATACCATGGGTATCCCCTCTTCTGAGGAGTGTCATACCGGGTATTGCATTGAAGTGATCCATATTATAAATAAACCTAGGACCCCTTTACTTTTACAAGCATGACTAGCTTATAACTCTTTTCCAAAACCTTGGCCTTTCAATAATTGTTTGCATTTGTGTGTTTAACTTAAATCCCTTCTTAATTGAGCCTTATTTGATTACTTGCTAATTGCATAAATTTACAAAAAATATCTGGCCGGGAACCACACTAGTGGATCCTGAGGGGTGCCTAACACCTTCCCCTTGGGATAATTTCAAGCCCTTACCCTGTCTCTGGTTATCAAACATAGGTGTAGTTGAACCCTATAGGTGTCCGAATGCACCTTAAATCATTAGGTGGCGACTCTTCAAAATACCCAATTTCCAAAGAGGAAATGAATCATTACACCCCATGAATGTCGAAACCCGAAAACTCCTCTCTCCGATGGAAGGAGGAAAAAAATAGGGCACGACAACGGTCGATGTAGCTTTTACCCGAGAAGGTCGGGATCGAATCCACAGGGAGCTAGAATGATTGGGAATTGGATTCCTATCTAAGCTAGCAATGTGTAGTGCTTTTAATTACACTTTTAATCATATTTGTTTGTTTGTTACTTCTAATTTTATGCTAATGATATGTGAAATTAAACTAAGTATGAATGTTTGTAAGGTAATAGTTAAAGAGGCACTAGGGGAGTGGCTTTCTCCTAGGTGAATACTTGACGGGTTCTAAAGCCTAAGGCAAAGTTGTTATGTTGGAGATTACGATATAGCCAATGCACGAAACTACTCACTTTATACCTCTTAGTAGCTTGAGTGTCCTTTCCCTAATTGACTTTCTCAAGACCAATTGGGTGTCAAAATTGTGCAAGCAATATAGGCTCAAGTCGGGTATTACTATCTCTAGGTTTAACCCTTTAATTGGGGCTATCAATCTCTTGAATACACATTCTTTGTTGGACTGATTTTCCTAGAATCAATCTCTCTTTCTCAAGAAGAGCCTAAGTCCAAAAGGCACAAAATAGTGATTGCAACTACTAATTCAACATGAAAAACACAAATCAGACCAAATATCAACCACACATAAAGTCTAAGCCTTAAAACAAAAGATCCATCAAATACCCACACTAGGGTTGAGCCACAACCCTAGCTAATGTTCTAGCTACTCATAATAATGAAAGAAATCAGATATTTAGATGAAGAATAACCCATAAAATATGATTACAAGCTAAGATTGGAAGATTCAATGTTAAACAAGCTACAAAATTACTCAAAATAGCTTAAAACTGTCGTTCACGTGCTCTATTAAGATAAAGATACCCTAAAAATTTGAAAAAGAAGTATTTATACAAGGCCAAATTTTCTGGACAAAAATACTCCCGACGGAGGTACCGCGGCAAGAAATGGACTGCGACCGCGGTGGAGCTTTTAGTTTCAATTCTCTATTCTCTGAATCTGGCCACCGCGGTCCGCATAAAATGAACCGCGGTCGCGGTGGCTTCACCACGGACCGCATAAAGTGGATCGCGGACTGCGGTGTCTTGAAACTTCCAAAATCCCAGATCTCTGAATCCCCTCTTCGCGGACCGCATAAAATGGACTGCGGCCGCAATGAGGTTACCGCGGCTGCAAAGAATCTACCACGGACAGCAGTGCTTAGAACCCCAGAATTGCATCTCTCTGAACTTATCCACTGCGGACCACACTAAATGGACCACGGCCGTGGTGGGTCTTTTGAAGTTGCAGTAGATTTTATGTTACAGCGGTGCTTTGACTTATTCTTGGCACTTGTGCAGGCTTCACTATATTTTGAGCTGGTTTTGACTTCTTGTCACTTTTTTTACCAAACACTACAAACAAGCACAACATGTAAGCTTTCGGAACTACTTGTATACATTTTTAATCCAAAACTCAAGCAAAAAGAAGTATAAAATAGACTAGAATCCCTAGTTATCAAAGGCCCTTGGCCTTAAGGGTGTTATTTCAAACTTTCATTGAAATATTGACCTGTCGTTGTTCGATTGAAGTCAAATTCATCTCTTTGGTGAAGGCCCTTAGCCTTAAAGGTGTTATTTCGAACTTTTGTCGAAATATTAACCCGTCGTTATTCGATCGAGGTCGAACTCTTTCCTTTTTGGCGAAGGCCCTTGGCTTGAAGGGTGTTATTTTGAACTTTCGTCGAAATATTAACCCGTCGTTGTTCGATTAAAGTCGAACTCATTTCTTTGGCGAAGGCCCTTGGCCTTAAGGGTGTTATTTCAAACTTTCGTCGAAATATTAACCCGTCGTTACTCTTCTTTTTGGCGAAGGTCCTTGGCCTTAAGGGTGTTATTTCGAACTTCGTCAAAATATTAACCCGTTGTTAATATTCTTTTTGGCGAAGGCCCTAGGCCTTAAGGATGTTATCTCGAACTTTCATCGAAATATTAACTCGCCGTTGTTCGATTGAATTCGAACTCATCTCTTTGGCGAAGGCCATTGGCATTAAGGGTGTTATTTCGAACTTTCGTCGAAATATTAACACGTCGTTATTTGATTGAGGTCGAACTCTTTCCTTTTTGGCGAAAGCCCTTGGCCTTAAGGGTGTTATTTCGAACTTTCGTCGAAATATTAACCAGTCGTTATTCGATCGAGGTCGAACTCTGTCCTTTTTGGCGAAAGCCCTTGAACTCTGGTGAATGAAGGTGGATTTGTGGCGTTGCTTGCTTTGCTTGGCGTTTTAATGGTTGATGGGGGTGATGTTTTTTGAATTTGGTAACCGTATTTAGCTCTCTTTTCTCTCTTCTCTCTCCTTTTTTGCGCCTTTATTCTGTGCGGGTTAGCCTCGTTTTGGCTGGTTCATAGGCTGCCCGGCGTGCGGGGGAGGATGTTGGTTGTAATTTCTGCTTGTATATGACATCATGATCTAGGTTGGCGTGTGAGGTTTACTTACCGTTCTTTTTGGTGGGCGATCATATTTCCGGTTTTTGAGCTGGAGGAGACTAGGAAGCTTTCACTATGAAATCCCCACAGACGGCACCAAATTGTTTGACCAAAAGATATTGAAACTTTTTTTATTAAATCAATTAATAAAGATGAAGAGGTAAATCTTAGTCAAACATAGTAAATCCCAAATCTATAATCAAATCATATAATGATACGCAAGATGAAATAGAATCGATAAATTGTTGAAGTTCTTCATTTCTTTTTTCACCAATCGGGTGGAGATGACTGTTGTACATAATCAATGGAAGATTGTTTTGCTTTCTTTTCACTAGGAAGATTACAGGGGAGAGGGAAGAGAGAAGCCCCCCTTGTTCTAAGAAGATCACCTCCATATGTATAGTCACAAAGTCCTCATTATGTTTTTGGGTCATAGAGCCTTCATACCGCGTCTGTTTTCATAGTTCTGTGAATACGTAGTTTGGAGTGAGTTATGGCATCTTTCCTTATCCCTCCGTTGGACGTGGTCCCGATTGGGTCGACTATAGCAGTCAGATTTTGACCAATACAGGTAGAAGTATACCAACTTCAAAATTACCAAACCAAAGTAATAAAGTCGGCATGTCGTTTGGAACAATTTACTACAAGATACTATTTTCTAGTCCGTTCCTTCGAGACTAGGCCATATAAGAACCAGAAACAAAATTCTTTCTCTGCCACTCTTTGTAAGATGAAGCGACAGAGATTACAAATAAATTTTCGGATCAAATTTACTTTAGTCTCCCGAAACAAAATATAAAATGAACACAGAAATATAAATAAATTCCTTAAGATTGTTGGTAGGGGTGTACAAATTAAACCGACAAACCGCACCAATCTGATAATCCGAGTCAAACCGAGAAAAAAATCCGACTATGGTTCGGTGTTGGAAAAAAAACCCAACCATATTTGGTTTGTTTTGATTTTAACTAAAAAAAGTCAAATCGAAACCAAACCAACCCGACATTATATGTATAGATGTTTTAAATATATTTAATAAATAAAAATATTTATTGTAGTGTAGTTTATAAATATTTCTTAAGCTTTTTCATAATTTTATCTTTTTACGTATTATTTCAATCTTGGACTTATAATTTTTGATGATCTAATAAGTTTTATAGTTCATAAATGTTAGTAACTCAAATGCATACCTGCTATAAGGGGGTGCCCCACTGAATTTGTCTCCAACTAATTTCATTTTAGTTTCGTTGCGGGCCAGATAACACCCTCTTGATAGAACAAGAAAATGATTATTGCTCCTTTCTTTTCAAAACCTCCTATAGACTAGGCCAAGATCTTATCCATTTGTAGATGGAGCTTCGATAGCAGCTAGGTCTAGAGGGAAGTTGTGAGCATTACGTTCATGCATAACTTCCATACCAAGGTTAGCACGGTTAATGATATCAGCCTAAGTATTAAATACACGGCCTTGATTGTCAACTTAGTGAGTCTGATGAATTGTTGGCACCAGTCCTACATTTTGTCTCTGTGGACCGAGGAGAAAAGGGGCTCGGCGGGAAGAGGAGTGTACCATGAAAATCCCGATTTCGATCATCTTTGACGCCTCCTCCGTGCCGAGATTCAGTCGCACCATATCTGGTTCTTGGATTGGCATTGACATAATAGGAATATTTCGTCTATTAAGGAGGATTCCCCGAATACCTGAAATAGAGATAATCATAAAATCCTAAATCAATATCGAATTGATACTAATGCTACTAAAAAACATTCAATTCAATAGTACTATGAATGAAAATTGTTTTGGATATTTATCTTTTAGTTTTTCTGTAATTTAGATAAAATGCATAACTTATTTTTCTTTTAGGTTTAGTCATGTAAATAATAGTACTTATCAGTCGTACTTATTTTAGCAACTTATTAGTAATTTTAAATTATGTTTTTTTTCATTATGACTTATTAATAATACTTATTTTATGTGATTTTATTATCTTTATTGTTGAATATTTTAGTACAATGCCATGATTCATCTCATATTTATGTTGTTTTATTGAAAAACACCTAATATAGTTCTATCTTACTAGGATTACAAAAATATTTGGAGCACAAATTCTATATTTTGTGCTAAGAAAACTTTATGAAAAAAAAAACCGAAAAAAATCCGAAAACCCGAGAAAAAACGAGATTGAAATATCTGACTTTTATTGGTTTGCTTTAGATTTAATAACCCGATACAGTTGGTTTGGTTTGGCAATTGAAAAATCCGAACCAACCTGACCTATGTACACCCCTAATTGTTGGTATTACTATGTTCAAAATCAGAAAATCGGAGAAGCAAACAAACGTTAGTTCAATAAATAAATCGTAAAATAATTTCGAGCCCACTGAAGTCACAATGTGTCCTTAGGAAATTTAATCCCCTCACTGTTACCCAAGGTTATGGATTAATACCTCCCAGGATAGAACGGAATAACTATTCTGTGATAGCGGCACTACAAATCACAGAACTTCAGCGAACTCAACAAACGGAGCAAATCACACTTGACACTTATATTTATTTGGAAAATAATGTTACACTGTAGAAAAGAGGGGAGAAATTTTCAGATTTTTTCATCTCTAAAAAATGAGGCCAAGCCTCTAATTTTATAGACAAGGAAAGGGTGAGATGAAGAGGTGCAATCTAAAAAGTGTCTCTTCCATTTCCCATGCAATACAAATGACATAATATTATAAAATCAGTTGACTGGATCTGTTTCTTGGATAACTTCTTGAAGAGGTGTTCATAGCTTATATTATAGCGCGAGAATCCTTTTTGTAGCCTGTATAGCTATAATGCTTACATTATAGCATATAGCTCAGGAGATGAGATTGAATTCACATCAACTGGAACTAAAAAAGATTTGGAGTCTTGATTTCCATATTATTTCTGCATATGGAATTACAACCGTATAATCTATGATCGTGATTTGATCATCATTAGCCGATGAAAAGCACACCTTTTGACGAAGGAGGGCCATTATGCCCGAATCCCGATCAAAACAGCAGCTTGCTTTTCTAGTAGAGGGTGCTATGGAGAGATGCTATGGAAGTATTGCACACACGGGCGGATGTAGTATGGTAATGATGGGTTCGATCGAACTCATAACTTTCGAGGCGGAGTAAAATTTATATATAAAATTTTGTTAAAATTGCAAAAATAGTAGATATCAATTCATAATTTTAAAAATATAATGGGTTTAATGGTAAAATCTTAAAAGTGGAATCCATAAAGTTTAAATCTTGGATCTGCCTCGATTGCACATGTTGTTTCTATTTTCGAGGTGCTATATTGCGCATTTGTGCTCTTGCTTGATACTCATGAATGTGCAAATAATGTAATTCAATTGAGCAATA
The DNA here is from genome assembly GCF_000393655.2 of Nicotiana sylvestris. Classification (NCBI taxonomy): domain Eukaryota; kingdom Viridiplantae; phylum Streptophyta; class Magnoliopsida; order Solanales; family Solanaceae; genus Nicotiana; species Nicotiana sylvestris. The sequence goes on from NC_091059.1 coordinate 154,000,178, forward strand.
CTTCTCGAGCATGTGTTGCTAACTTCTAGTCGTTCAAACTTTAAAGTTAGCAAATAAAAAGAAAATCTGACGGATCCTTTTGAATTGAAAGATCTAAATTGCTTTTAAAGAGAAAAGAAAAGGCGTGGCGTTTGTGCGGCACATTTCACATCAGATGAAACATTTGAAAAATATAATGGACCCCTGTGTACGTGAAGTGCTTGATATTACGCCAGAAAGGGTTGTGATGAGATAAATAATATCTATCTACCTTAATAAGAAGTCTTAGATTCAAGTTTTGGAAATGAAAAAGATCCTAATAAGGAGCGTTTCCTCGTTTAGTAGGTCTTACGTGGCGTGAATTCAGAATAATCGGGACTCCAAAAGCGAATATCAAACCTTGAATGTGTATCTAAAAAATCTTAGATATTATTAGCATTTTGAAAATTCGATCTGTTGAGATAATAATGCCAATGGCTTAGCTACATGGTCTATGACAGGCCCCTGCCCAGGCGGGGGCTGCTATTCTACTTGGACGGCTCAAAGCTTGCCTTTGTCAAAAAGATATTTAATACTACTAGTACTAATTTTGTTTAGTTATATGGTTGCGCTTTAGACACGTTTCTTGCGTCCAAAATGTAAAATCGGCCGGAAGGACCATTTAACGTGACAATTAGATCAATGTAACATCTCTCTTTATTGTGTATGCGACTTATCTTATACGAGTATCTGACAAGTACTATCTTAGTATACATACTTTTTGTTATTTGAAGATTAAAAAGCCTAGCTAGTAATAACCGTTATCAGATGCCATATGATTTTCTTTTTTCAATTTAATATCCCTGTGCCCATATGACATCCTTTTTTGGGATTATCTTAAAAAGATTTGACACCATATCTCAATAATAAATTTACTTTATAAAAGAGCTTTCATGGATTAAGAAATAAAATAAAATTTTAAGTTCTCTCCGTCCAATTTTATTTGGCACTATTTCTGTATAACTCCGCTAAGAAAACGAATGACACTTTTTTTTATTGAAGAACTTCAACACAAATTGTTCTGAGATGCTTGAGGCCGCAGATTTTAATGTTTTCTTTTTCCTTTTTTTCTTTTTAAACTTGTGCCTAGTCAGAATTGTGCCAAATAAAGTGGAATGGAAGAGTAATTATTTGTTATTAATCAATGACGACTATTGACGAGTCATTGCAATATTTTAAATTCTATACCAAGTCAACTCTTGAGCGTTCATTTGCGTTTCCGATCCCAGATTCATTGTCTTCTTTTTGTGTGGAAGACTCCATTATCTTAGTTTTATTTACTTATTTAGTCTTATTTACTTATTTATTTTTTTATTCATCAAACTAATTACATTTTCTACCCATAATAGTTTTTGTGGGGAATTTTCTCTTTTTTCTCCAATTTTTTTTATGTCTATGCTTCTTTTCTTTTTTTCCTTTTTTCTTTCTTTTCTCCTTTTCTTTTTTCTCGTTTTCTTCTTATTTTTTTCTTTTTTCCTTCTCTAATTTCATTTAACTTCTTTTTTTATATTCTTTTTCTCTTCATAATCTAATTTCATTTAATGTTTTCACTATTTTTTATTATTCTTTTTGTAAAATAAGAAAAAATAACTAATATAGTAAATATTTGTTCACTTTTTTTTAAAATATAACTAGTATAATATACCTTTTGTCTTTTTTTTCTTTTTTAAATATTCAATTATTAAACTGAAATAATATGAGTTGTCACTTGATCTAATTCACTGAATATTAGTAGAAATGATAATAAAATATTAAAAAATGCAATAAAAGTATAAGTAGCAAAAAAGACTTTTAGTATCATATGATACCAATTGGTATACATATATACCAACAGAGTATATGATTGCTCTAGAATATTGTTACAACTATCTGCGACTATACTACTGTACCAAAACATTAAAGGATGCAATAAAAGTATGAGAAATTACATGATGGCATTGCAACCTAAATATTCACAAAGCAACTTGCTCATTTTGTATACTAACAGGGTATATAGTTGTATGGGGTCGTTCCAACAATTGCCTATAATTATAAAAACTATTACATAATACACGTAATCTATATCCATCGGCACAAAAAATTCCAGCACTACAAATCATGTTCATATAAATAATTTCAGAATAGTAATCACTTAAAAATGTAGCTAAAGCAACCAAAAAAATGTTCAAACTACCATGTGATACCAATATGGCATATAACTATACCAACATGGTATACAGCTTTACTGGTTAATTTTCGGCAACTATATGACTATACTACTATTACATAACACACATGCATAAAGAGAAAAAAAAGTGTAGCACATATTAATATAATAAAGGTTTCAAGATATTGTATTATATTACTATTATTAAAAGAAAATCAAATAGTGTACCAATTAAATGCAACTAATATAACCAAAAAATGATTCAACTAGCATATGATACTAATATAGTATATAACTATACTAATTGAGTATATAGTTATACAGGTTCGTTCTAACAACTGCATATAACTATAAAAACTATTACATAATATACAAAATCTATATACATAGGTACAAAAAAAACCAACACAACAAAACATAATAATATAACTCATTTTATAATAGAATTCACTTAAAAATGCAGCTAAAATAACCAAAAAAAAAATATTTTATCTACCATATGATACCAATATGACATATAATTATACCAATAAGGTATAGAGTTCTACTAAATAATTCCAGGCAACTATATATGACTATACTACTATTACATAATACACATGCATAAAGAGAAAAATCAAAAAATAGTGTACCACATATTAATATAAGAAAGTATTTCAAGATATTGTTGTAATGAGCATATTTTACTTCAAAAACTATGTAACTTTCCGCAATTCACATAAAAAATAATATGCAAACATACTCAAAAATATACCTTTTCATCATTTATCACCGATATAACAATTAGTCTTTGGTATATCAAACGTGAAAAGAGCAAGGCTAGTGACATCAAGGACCTCCAAAGAAAGAATTCATATAAGTAGGGTTGTACAAACCGAACTGAAAAACCGCACCAAACCGAAAAGTCAAACCAAATCGATTAAAAAACTCGACTAGGTTTGGTTTGATTTGGTTTGGTATTGAGTAAAAAAATCTGAACCAAACCGACATATAAATATATAATTTTTATATATACTTTTAAGATTTTATATAGAATTTTCTTTAAAAATATATCTAGAAATATTTGGGATTATCTTGCGGGATATAATATTTAATATTATATGAAGTGCTCCATATTTATTAACCTTAAATAATGGGTTGTATGATCACTTTCTCATCAAGTGTTACTGAAATGAGTCAATCTCTTTGATCTTCCATATTCATATCATATGTTAATATCCACTAAACTGTTATATCTTTTTCAAATGTGAAGTGGTTATTATTATTTAGATATATTGATTTTTATATTTAATTACTAAATTCGGTTAACCTTGAAAGTGTACATCAACGAAACATTATTGTCAAACGATTAAAAAAATAACTATTACAGTATGTGTTACTAAGAGAATTCTCTCGTAAGAATATTTTAATAGATAATTTGTTTGTCAATTTTTTATATTTTTACTAGACATATATTTACTTAAAAAAATTTAACAAAGTAAGATTGAAATAATATTTAAGTAATAAAAAACCTGAAACCCGAAAAATCCGACAAAACCAAACCAATCCAATCCGATATAGTTGATTTGGTTTAGTTTTGATAAAAATCGAACCAACTCGGTCAATGTACACCCCTACATATAAGTATGGATGTCGAAAAATGTGTGCATCTGATTACTAGGTGGGAGTCCAAAAATCAGCACATTAGGTTTGGGGTGTTTAAAATTAAAAATCAGGATGGAAAAGTCATTCGAATTGATGAAAAAATGTCTATAGCTATCGTTTATAGCGACTTAGCGAGTGTAGGCCGGATAATTATTTTGAACAAAATGGGTAGAAATTGAAATAATTTTCAAATGGGTACAGTACGGGTAATTAGTTTGATTCTCATAGGTATATCGCATAAATTTCCCTAGATAAAAAGCTGAATAAGGCCAAGGAATTTGAGGGACAGGTGGGGTTACGTTGGAGTAACTCTCCATCCCTAAACAGGTAATAGGCGGTACGGTATTGTAGAGGATAGGCCATGATATGGACATAGTTATATATTTTGTTTATTTACTATTGGAGAAATTGTGATAGGATGAGTTAGATATTTTTGAGGCTCAATATGGGCAATCTTCTTGTCCTATTACTACTTTCGTGTCCACATTCTTTGGAGTTATCGTCTCTCTCGCTATCTTATCTCTTTTTCCTAACTTCGCCTGCATCTTTATGATTGCATAATGCGCACCCATCACCTTCTGTTCGTTGCCCACAGCTACCAATCTCATCCCCAGTTCTTACTTTCGACAACAACTAAAGATAAGATTTTGAAAGTGACGCACGCAATAATATGAAAGCAAAAGTTCATAAGGATATTATAGCATAGTTCAGCAGTTACGTAACTGTAACAAAAGACACCCATATTGCAGTACCATATGAACGGAACCTTCAAAAGCGGTGCAGCTTTACCCTAATAGTCTATACTGCACTTTAAACTTGATATAATACAGACTCGCATAAACACAAGCAAAACAGAAACTTATTAAAAGCCACCACTACACACTATATATAGACTTAAGTTTGCCAGTGAGGATAGACGCACTGGAGCTATTAAGGGAATGTGAAACTTAGGCGTGCTGGGGTTTGTCCAAGTCCTCTAGAGGGCGGAAGAAGGCCTTCTGCTCCAAAATGGATTCAGCAGCAGCAGCAGTGGCAGGTGAGGAGTGGAAACCACGTTCCCCACCAGCACTATCAGTGGCTGCAGGCCCAAACACCCCAGTTTGTGGGTGAGGACCCCAGTATTTTTCTGATTGTGGCTCTATCACTTCATCCGGCACCACTGAATCCCGCACATGATCCTCCGGGTTCTTGTCGTACACCGATGTCTGCACTCCCCTCCTGCACAATAATACAATTAACTACTTAATTAATCCACTTAATCCATGAACGAAGAGTACAAATATGTTACCCCTTGTCATTATATCCACATATATAACTCCTTGAGATTTACATCTACAGTGACTCGAGTGAGTATAGGTACATGCAGTAACTGTTGCCACACATGCCCAACATATTTCGTGCCCAAATATCGGGATACTCGCGTGATTATGACACCTTCCAAACCGACCAAACTTTAATTAAACGGCAAAGTTAACATCAAATATAGGCATCTAATAATAACTAATCCAACTTGATTTGCAAATATAGGGAAGTGAAAAAATCAGGGTTAACCTAACAAAGAAGTAAAAAACTAATGTAGACTACACTGTTGGCAAAAGCGCTAGTGTAGTTACAAGAAGCTAAAGGATGCCCTAAAGAATTTGTACACAAATGCTGTGTCTTTTTCTTTATTTTTTTTTCTCTTCCCTTTTGATCCCCTTTATTAGAGTTATTACTCCTTTGGGACTTAGAACTCACGACCGTGACGTTGTAGGTATTGGTGGCAAAATGAATAAAAGAAAATAATTATCCACCCATATAATCCATCTAAAATATGGGTTGGATAATGAACTATTTAAAAACAGGTCAAATATGGATAAGAATCATATTATCCACTTAAAAAATAGATAACTAATAGGTTTAACTTTTACATTTGTAAAGCCTCAAATTGGAGGTTCTTCGAGTTTGAAAGACTAGGAATTCTCCCAAAAGTGATATGGATAATATGGTTATATATTGTCTGCCAGTCATCCCGTCTCATATCCCGACCCGCCCGTTTGCCGCCCCTATTGTAGGTGAGGTGCTGACCAACCCCTCTTGTCACAATGCTGTGTGTTGGAAGTAACCGCAACAACAGGTATATATCATCATCAACAACAACAACAACCCAGTGTAATCCCACAAGTGGGGTCTGGGAAGGGTAATATGTACGCAGACCTTACCTCTACCCCGAGGGGCAGAGAGGCTGTTTCCAGGAGACCCTCGGCTCAAGAAGGCAACAAAAGACACTATATTAGTACTATCAATAGACTCATAATAAAATAATATACAATACCATAAAATCCATAAAACAGGTATATATCATCATTAACTTTAATCAAGCATACATTTGGATTGTTGGTCCTTAAATTTTTTAAAACAGCAAACAAGAAAAATGATTGAAAATTTCACTAGACTGGAGTTAAACCGTATCACTAACTCCTGTTTCTGGGCCACAGTAAAATTGTTATAACGTTGACATATCACGTGATCCAGGTCCCATTTCCTAATACCTACCAAGAACAAATAGTTCAACCCAATCATCAGCAACATTGCTGCTTCAAAAAGGTAAAATAACATCAACCCCACATGTCGTGTCAAGTTCTTCTATCTCATCTTTTTTATCTCAAGCCTTTATTTTGATGCGGGCCCCTATAGTTTCACCTACAGACCTACTCACCTACTCCTTTCCTAACTTTCTTCTTTTTCCTTCCAAGTTTCGGTAAGGTTCCGGTTAGACGGTTACATCTTACATCTAACTCTCTCTATTTGTTGTAGTAAAAAATAATAGCACTATCTTAATTTATGTGATACTATTTGCCTATTAAGATTCAAATTTTTTATTTGACTGTAAATTTGAACATAATTTTAAATTTTTAAAAATAAAATTTACATACTTAGAAATTATATAAAAAATATTATAAGTCACAATAATTAATATTTAAAAGATATATTTTAAAAAATCACGATAAAAAAAATTCATTTAATTCTCGAACATTTCACATGGGACGAGGGAGTATAAATATAGATCGTCATCTTACCGTCAATTACATTGGGAAAGTTCAATGGTTCAGATATTGTTACATATGTGTGCAAGGCTCAGGGAATAATATTTAATATATTTTGTGAGCGGAAATTCCTATGATGCACCGTTAAGAGACAATTAGGGATATTAGTGGGTGAGACGTCCTTATCCGATAAGCCTTCCACTTCAGCACGCAGCATTTTAAGAGTTATTATTTGTACTATTAAGCAACAAGGAAAGGAAAACGTGAGTTATCAAAGAATAAGATTTTATTGGGTATGTTGTTGGGTAAATGTTTATCACGTCAGGTGTTTATACTAAACTATATTAACTCACTATGATTAATTAATTTAATTAATTAAGAATTCATATAATTTACCATGGCTAAATGATTGAAGATACATGTCATGTATCTATTGGTTTAGGGTAAAGACCCGGGGTAGGTAAGTTTTTACCGTTGTTGTCGTATCAAAGAGGAAAGAAATGAATAGAAAATGGCAAGATAGATTAGTGAATTTCCGAGAAAATATATCCCATGAAAAATCGGACAAAAAAATATCAGCTAGCTAGAAGACGACATAATGCGCTACCAGAATCCATGGTTTATTGGTTGCTAGATCTAATAAACAAACTAAAACTGGTAAACGCAAATTTATCTCCCACAAGTTGTAAATCTAATTGAACTGATCTCGTATTCTGGAAATTAAACCATTAACCTGATATCCTTCAGAACTTAGCAGATAGCTAGCATGATTTTCACAGAAATTAAACCATAAATTTTCGTCTAAACCAACAACAAACATGCTCTAGAAAGCAAACACTGATCAATAGGTAAATAAGCAGCCGTAAAAGGACAAAACAACATACAGATAGAAATTTAGAAGTAATACCTGCCAGAGAGTGAAGGTGAGTTAGCAGAAGTTCGACCACTAGCGTAGCTGATCTGGTTCACAACTCGTTTCCCTAAGCTCACGAGTCCACGGCTCTGCAAATTGGCGGCCATACAATACACACTAAAGAAGAAGAAGAAATGGAGTTTCGTAAATAGTTTCTCTGATTTCACTCAGTAATCTGAATCACAAAGATAAAGAGCAAAGCCCCTATGTTTGATGATCACACCCTTTGCCTATTTCCCCTTTTTATAGTGAAAAAATGAGCTTAGTTTCTCTCTGTATTCTCAGTTCGCACCTACCCAGTAAAACGGACCACCACTTCCGTCAAATGTTGGACCGTCACTTAACGGCAACCGTTACGTTAACAGAATATCCATTTCTTAATCCTTTTTTATTTCTGTAGCCTAATGGGATTATGGATCTAAAACAGCGATTCCAGATATCATTTATTATAAATAATCAGGTTTTGTTAGGGGAAAGTCGCTCGTGATCTAGATGTACGACAAGGACACCGTTTCTCCCGTTTTGACGTTATTTTATCATCTGTCACATAAAGGAGATGATATTTCGTGAAATGACCGTCTTGTCCTTGATTCCTTCCTATCTTCTTGTGCCACGTATCAATATTATCCTAATAACGTAACACACGCGTTCCGTTTTTCTGCGTGGGCAGAAGATAAAAATGTCCACAACCTTTGGTCTTCCTTCCAATATAATTTCTTCCATATTAATATATCTGCTTCCTTAAACAGTCCAACCGAATTGCTGACTGGCTATGGAGTCACCACTACTTTAAGGATAATATCAATTCTATTCATGATATTTAAGAAATTAAAATAATATCTTAGATTGAACAGAAAAATGGCACCCCGGTGAAACTGAGGTTGAGAGAGTAGATAAAGTGGGCGTTTGGACATAAGAATTGTAAAATTTCAAAATAGGGTAAAAAAAAAAATTCAAGTGAAAATGGTATTTGTTTTTGAAGTTTTGTGAGTGATTTGAATGAAAATTTTGAAAAGTAATTTTTTGGAGTTTTTAAAATTTTCGAAAATTTCCAACATGCATCTTCAAATGAAAATTGAAAATTTTATGAACAAACGCTAACTTCGAAAAAAAGTAAAAAAAAAAAGAAAAAAAGAAAAAATTTCTTACGTCCAAACGAGCTCTAAAAGGTTTCGAATTCTAAGTTATTTTCAAAATAAGTAACACGAGAGTAGATCGGAGATATCACTTTGATTTGCTTGTGATATTATGATTTGAATTATAATGTCTCGGTTGTTAGAATTTGGCTTGAGACTCATATTTTGTTTTATCAAAACATGAATCTATGGCTAACATATATGCGGAGGCAAACCTGGAATTTTAATTTATTGGTATTAATCTTTAAAGTTTTAGTATTAAAATCATTGTACATTTGAAATTTTGGGTTCAAAATCTAGTTTTCCTTGTAATCTATGTTCGGGTCAAAAGCACTAACTCAAGCCTTCTACCAGCGACAACATATATTTCTCTAGTTTTTAATACTTCGAAAGTGTAGGTGTATTAATATATTGCTTAACATTAATTTTAAAGACAAATGCTTTTCTGGTTTTTAGATTTAAGATAAACAAAAGAAGCCATAACTTACTTCATAATTAAATTATGTTGAAAATTAAGAAAAATCTTTGAATTATCAAATATGTTAATCAAATTTGGAACAAGAAAATTAAGAATGAGAGTTAGACGTGGTTGCATTAGGACTTTTTAAGTTGGGAATCCAGCGTTGAACATGCGTTAAGGATCTTTGCATAGTTCTTTTGGTTGTTCTTTTGGTTTCGATTAAAGGGTAAACTTGGTCGGAATTATTCTTGCGCAATAATTTCTCCATATTTTACCCTTTTAATTTATTAATTACTCATTGATTTCGCAATTCTCCCCCTTTTTAACTCGAAGTTAGCTCTTGAAAACAAATGCTTGTAAAGTTATCTGATGGGCTACTTGACCGCATATCTGGAGGCAAAACGTCTGAAAATAGGGGTAAAATTGAATGGTATAATTAGAATCCTTCATATTTTTGGTTCCGAATATTGGTCACTTATAATTTCAGTTCTAGAGCGGCGAGAATTTCTGATTTCTTGTATTGGTTGAGGCCTGAGGGAGTGAGTTGTTATTTCTTTATATATATAGTCTTGACAATCTCTGTTAGAAAATAGAAGATAAATAATAAAGAAATTAAAGTTTTGAGACGTGAGAGATCACTATCTTTCAAGAGTTATTGCATGTATATTCTTTAGAAATTACAAGCAATTCTCTATCATGATACAGCAATGTCTGAAAATATACGTGCAAATTGAATACGCTACTTTTAGGATGTCTTTATATTTCTAGAGAAGAAAAGGAAATTTTTCTTGAAAAGTTGTCCCGTTTACGAATTGTCACAACTTTTTTTTTTAATTCAAAATTTAAATATTAAATTCAAATTTTAAATAAGCAAAACGATGTTCAAAATTTAAAATACAAAATAAGATTTTTATTTAGATATATGATTAATTGTTATTATTAAATATATTATCACGACCCAATTTAGGATCATGACCGGCACTTAGGAGCAAGTGCCCCCAAGTAAGCCTCATCGGTATTTTACAAAAACTCGGACAGAGTTTTCCCTATTTTTGGACTATCCCAAAAAATTTCATGTCTCAAATCAGCAACCAAACATCCTAATAACAATTCAAATGACAATGACTCTATCAATTAACCAAAATAAATATCTACCTTTAATAGTTCATCCACTAACAACTAGAAATACTACTTTATCTCCAAATTTGATAAGAATGAGTGATACTCAACATAAGTCTATAATAACGAAGAATACTCAAGACATTAAAAGAATGACCATGGAGAGACTCTAAGAATTCAAAGAAAAGAACATAACAATTGATAAAAATCTCCGTCCACGCGAACAAGTGCGAGGCTCACCAAGAACTATCAACCTTTGCGCTCTAATTAACGAAATCCTCGCCCGCGTCAATTGTTGTCTCTGTAAAAAAAAATTAGCGGGGAATGAGTCGCTAGCTCAGTGAGTAATAACACTTAACCATAACCATTTTTATTGGGGACAAGTCAGAAAACATGCTAGTAAATCAAATAGAAAATAACATCAAAATGCCCTTTCAGAAACAATAAATAATTTTCAGTCTCATCATGTTTTTTTTGTAGTATAATACAATTAACAGTTCAGTAATAAGCTCGGTAACTATTGTATAATATCAATATTCACATTTGGGAGGTTTCAATAAACGGATCATGTAATCGGTATAACTGTGGACTTCTTCGCAAGAAGTCAAATATAACGGTAGTCCCTACTCGAGGAAAATCGGTAACAGTATGCTAGTTCTACATTCCCACTAGCGAGGGCTATAACGGTAATCTGTAATTACAAGGTGCACCAGGTCTAACGAACCCACCGTTAGCTACGGAATCCTTCAATGTCTACTCCCATTTATACTTGTCTCTGTAATCTGTATATATTCGTAGAAAATATTTTAAATCAATATAGGTCATTTCGGTTCTTATCAAATCATATAATTTCATTTCGATAACAGTAAATTCAAGTAACGGTAAAACAGATCTAATGACAACAAAAATATTTAAAACAACGGTAATCTTCTCAAATAACTATTTCGATATCATATTGAATAAAAGACTTGTCTCACATGGAACTCAAAATAATCGGTAACATATTCATATTAAAATCCATATGTAAATCATGCAAGTTATAAAAACACAAATTGCGGTAAGATTACTACTCATAGTACTCGTGCCGAAATACCAAATGCTTCACCTCGAGCAATTCGTACAAATTCCTCCGGTCAATCTATAATTACATAATATCGATCTCATGTTAATTGCTTCATTTAGGCTAAATCCATCACCAATTTAGAATACCCAATCATCGGGGTTCATGTTTGAGTCTTAGTTTGTGGATTTATATTTAATCATAAAACTAGTCCATAATTCTATCAATTTCAAACTATTTAGTATAATTTATTCCTCTAAAATTGGACCTATCTGTGCTTAAACCAAACCTTTACAGCCTTGTTATCTCCATAGTAATTGTATATTTCTTTTTATATAAGAGAAAGTTGATATTGAATTCTTTTGTACTACATGAAATTACATAGATGCAGTGAAATAATTCAACAGATGAGGAGAAAAAGGTTAACCTCTTAAGTCGAATGAGAGCTTTAATACTTTCAATTTTAACTCCTAGTTTTTCTTAAGGCCTTTGCCCCAAGCTTTCTTCTTCTTCTCTTTTTCTTTTTTTTTTCTCTGCTGGTTTGTAATTTGCCGTTTCTGAAGCTTATGTTGTGGTTTTAAAGCAGCAACCATTTTTTTCTCTTTTTCCCTTTTCCCCTTTTCCTTTTTGTCTTTTATTTTGTGATTTTGTCACAGAATGGGGATCAACCCTTTTTATTCAATCCTTATCCTTTTATTTTGTTTTATTGGTTAGTTTCTTATTATTATTTTACTAATAAATAATACACCCTTATATAAAAAAAATATAGGGTATTATATATATATACACATATCCTTCTAAATATGTCAATTATTCATTTTATTGTACTTAATAAGCTTAGCTTTATAAAGTCAACAAAGTGGCTTGTGGACATCGATGTGGGACTCCCACATGTAAAAACTATTCTAACAATCTTCACTACATGAGCTAGTTTTTGAGTTGAACTTGGCATAATAATTTATTTTTTCTGAATATGGTATCAGAGCAAATATATATTCTAAATTTAAGTCACCATCACCCATGAAAAAAATCATGCTATATAAATTAAACTTTTAGATGAAATGATAATAGATTTTTACAAGAGATAGTTACCTACTTTTAACAAACAATAGCAAAATTCTTGACATTTGCAAAGCAATTCCAGTACTTAAGGACTATATGGAATTACTGGTATGTATTCCTTAGTGGCTTCCTTCTTTTATATATACTAGTGTGATGACCCGCCACATCATCACGCCACATAGGAGCCATTTGGCATATATTAATATCATGTGAAAGCTTACATAAGAGGAAGACTAGCATTTGTGAGAAGATTCTAGAGAAGTATGGACATTTCCTTAGGAAGACCCTAGATCCTTATAGATTTGCTAGGAAAGTCCTTGGAATCTTCTAGGCTTGTAGAGAATTCTAGAGAAAACCTTTATCTTGTAAATATTAAGGACTTGTGTAACAATTAATATTTACACACTGGCCCCTAGGAGACTAGTATATAAAGGGGACATTAATTTGTAATTCACCAAGCAAACAATCCAAGTTTTCTCTAATATAAAGCTTCCCTTAACAACTCTCTTGTGCTCTTTCTACCATTCTGTTTGCGATCTTGAGTGTAGTAAAGCTGACTTGGCATAGAAAAAACGTGAGCAATTTGTACAAGATCGTGAACGAGTTGTCAAGTGCCACACGTGTACTTTATTAACGACTAAAGACGTGACACTAGTTTTAGAGTACGCGCGATGTTCGTGAACCTCGTTTAAAAAACAAAAGTTATAAAATTTTAATATTACAATTATTCTACTTTTTAAATTAATCATCGAGTGAATTCGTGAGAATCATTAGAACATTAAAAGTGGATTTAAACAGAATTAATCTCGAATAACTATCTAGCCCTTATCTTGCCATGACCCTTATTTCTCATATTTCTTGCAATCCATTTTAGTTCAACTCTCACTCTCTGTGTTCAATTTCAATTAGTCATAATTTTAATTTAGTAGTTAATTATAGTAAGTAATTACCTCAAATCAAGTATTGATCATCTTGAATAATGTTTAAGCCAGAAATTATTTGAATATTATTTAAATCCAATTCACGTGGAGACGATAATTAAACTGTACTATCTTTGGCTAGCGAGCATTAATTTCGTATTGTGTTTTGCACTCATCAAATTTTGGCACCATTGCCGGGAATTGGCAATCAGTAGTGTTCAAAATAGTTATTGGTACTAATTCGAGATTTTTTTCTTTTTCCTTTTTTTTTAAAAATTAGTTAACTTGTTTTCAAGTTTTTTTTTGTAGCACCTAGCAAGTGATAGGGAGAAGCTTGAAGAAATAGTTCTGATGTTGAAATCAAGTGTTGTGAAGATGGAGCACAACCAACCTAAGCAAACGTTTGCAGGGTTAGCAGCTGAAAATTATCACAAGTCTACTATTTATTTTAAATGTAGAGGAAATTACCTATGGGTTGACTATCAAGCAGGTAGATATTCTTCATATGGTTCATCTTTTGAAAAGTCTCACTCTGTTTCTAGCCCTTACAAGTGTGAGGTTTCATATGACCACAATCTTAACTCTGAATGGAACAAATACTCTGATTATGACTGGAACAAAAGCTAAGTGAGACAACCACCTCAGGAGGAGAATGGTAGTTTAGAAAAGCTTATGTATAAGTTCATGAATAGAGTTGAAGAGAGATTTATACAAAATGATGAATTCATTAAGAACCTAACAACTCAAGTTAGTCAAATAATAAGTATACTTTCAGAAAGCTCGTTGCGTTGCGATGGTGAATATATGGAGGAGATATCCTGTGAGAATAAGCCTACCCAAGAGGATGAGCATCCACAAAGAGAACTTGCTACTCTGCAAGAACATGATAATATAATTGAGATGATTGAAGATGAGACTTTGGTTGATTGTGAAGCAATAAAAGAAGAGTTCAGAACCTCGTCCACCTTTTCACATTTACGACCTTTAGTAGAAGCGAATGGGAAACAAATGGTCTTGGACATATCACAGGAATATTCACATGACATTCTTTCTTTGTGTTTCTTATTCTAACCTTGATCATGTGGATTTTATTTTTGGGTATTTATAGAAAGATACATGGATTGGTCATGTGAAAGAATGCAGGACCGACCCAGACCGGTTAAAATCGAAATCGGCCCGGACCGGTACAAGGGGTCGGGTGGGGCTGGGTTAAAGAGGTAGGGGTTTGGTCCGTTCACCTATTTTCAATCGGTTACCCGGACCGATCAAACTCGATCAACAGAAACATTGTAGAACCGATTAAACCGGCCTGGACCGGACCAGCCCAGACTGATTAACGGCTAGTTTCTTTGTTTTTTAATTGTTGATTGGCTTATATGGTTACCGTTGGCAACGGTCACCTGCCAAGGAGCCATTGCCCAACGGCTAATTTGCATAATTAGCCCTTTTTGGGCCTTTTTTTAAAAAAAAAAATTAACATTTTTGTAATTACAAATTTAACCCTTTGTAAAACTATAAATACACCCCCCTCTTCTTCATTTCTTCACCCATCTCTCATTTCTCAATCTCAATTTCTCAATTCAAGTAAATCATGCCCCGTACTTCTAGAGTGCGCTCATATGTTTGGGAACACTATGAGGTGGTAGAAGAAAATGAAGAAGTTCACAAAATAAAATGCAAGAACTGTGGTCGAGTCTTAAATCTTCGTCCAAAGTGTGGCACAAGCTGTTTAAGGAGGCATATGAAGAATTGTCTTGAGCGTCCTCCAGAAATTCGTATTTAAGTTGATTTGAGACAATTTGTGTTATTTTAAAATTATTAGACGTATTTATGCTTAATGTTTTAGTTTGTTAGATTAATTTGAAGTATTTTTATGCATGAAAATTTAGTTTTACTCTTTTTTTTGTTAATTTACTTGTTAAATACAAACTTCAATTTGTAATTTTGAAATAAATGTAGCACTTGCAATTTATAAGTGCAATTTTTTTCCATCTTCATTTTATTCTTCATATTTTTACTTTATATTAATATAACTTACAATAGTTATACAAAATACAAAAAAAAATTACACTAACCCGGTCCGGCCGGCCCCTTGTACCCGTAACCCTTACGGTTTATTTTTTACCCGGATGAACCCGAACACGTTAAACCTGGTAATCCCCAACCCGTAACCAACCCAGACCCCAACCCGTGCGGTGACTAATTTTTCCTACCTAGCCCGGCCCGACCCACCTGTTAGACACCCTTAACTTGAATCAACAATCACCGTACCTAGAAGAACCTGGATCTGCACACAAAGTGCAGGGTGTGGCATGAGTACGACCAACTCAATAAGTAACAAGTCTAACCTTTGGACTGAAAGCAATGACGAGCTTCACAAGTACAGTCCAATTACAGAAATACAGTACCAAAATGTAGACATGCTTTCAAGTTCGATATTTAAAATTCAAACATGTAAGATATGCCAAGTGTAACTAAAACGAGGAATGATACATCTCGATATTTACATGTCAATTACGTATGCCAACTATAATGCAAAGCAGTGATGGAATCATATGCATACTCTTAGAGTATCAAATCACTCAGTCCTCTCATCCACTCAATCCTCACAGCCACTCATTCCTCACAGTCACTCAGTCCTCACAGTCACTCAATCTTCCCAATTGCTCGGCACTCGCATTTGGCACTCACACTCAGTAGGTACATGCTCTCACGGCTGATAAGTCAGACTCTGTAGGGGTGGATCCGGCCCAAGCGCTATAACAAGCCAATCATGGCATGAATAAAGAAAGCCTGTTGTGGCGTGCAATCTGATCCCATAAATATCCTCACAACCAAGCCCTCGACCTCACTCAGTCACCAATCTCTCTAGTCTCTCGGGCTCACAATGTCATGAAAATTAGCCCAAACAATGATGATATAAAGTATCAATAAATGGCAACAGAGATTGAGATATGATATGCGAATAATAGATGTGACTGAGTACATAATTGTAAATTAAGCAAGGAATTTAACAATAATACGACCTCTGTGGGTCCCAGTAGTACCAACATATAGCTTAAGCATGGTTTCTAACCTGAATCGAAGCTCAATTTCTCCAACACATGGAGAATATACGGATAACAACAAGATTATTCAACTATACAGTTCCACAGAATCGACCGAGTCAGAATTTCTACGGTGCACGACCACACGCCCGTCACCTAGCATGTGCGCCACCTCAATACCAACCACATAACACGTAATTCAGGGATTTAAACCCTTACAACTAAGTTTGGAAGTGTTACTCGCCTCAAACCGTGCAAATCTCCACTTCAACAAGCCCTTGCCTCATGAATCGGCATCCGAATGCCTCGAATCTAGCCACAACAATTTGATATAATCAATACGAGCGTTAGAAATCAATTTTATATGAAAATGTTAAGTTCTTAGTCAAAGGTCAAAAAGTCAACTCAAAAGTTAACCTCTGGGCCCAAATTTTGGAATCCAATAAAAGTTACAAAATCCGAACACCCATTCAACCACGAGTCCAACCATACCAAAATTACTCAAATCCGACACCAAAATCCAGCTCAAATTTCTAAAATTTGGCCTAAGAAGTTTTCTCCATTTTTCCCAAAATTTTCACCCCAAATCACTAATTAAATAATAAAAGCAATGATATATTCATGTAATTTAGCCAAAACCAAGTTTTCACTTACCCCAATCACTCCCTTGAGAATCTCTCCAAGAATCGCCTCAACCCTAGCTCCCCAAAATCAAATTGTGAATTAAACTGAAACCCTCATTTTTGAGACTTTAAATTCTGCCCAGAAATTCCTTATTCGCGATCGCGAAGCACAACTCAGCTACCCAAAACTTTACGCGAACACATAAACACCTACATGAACACGATACACTGCATCCTCATACCTACGCAATCGCGAACGACTTCACGCATTCGCGATCAACAATACGCGTGAACCCCAGCCTTCCCTTTTCCTCTACGTGAACGCAACCCCACCCACGCGTTCGCGATTCACTACCTCACTAACCTACGAGATCAGAAACCTTAACTCGTGAACGCGTAGAACGAAAATCCCAGCTGCCCAATTAAGCCTACGCAATCGCGGACCTTCCCACGCAATCGTGTACAAGAAAAACCAGACCTGAACACCAGAAAAGTTCAGCAGACTTCAGCAAATTTCTAAGTCAAATTCCACTCCGATAACCATACGAAATCCACCCGAGGCCCCCGGGACCTCAACCGAACATACCAATAAGTCCTAAAACATCATACAAACTTAGTCGAGCTCTCAAATCATATCAAACAACATCAAAAATACGAATTGTACCCCAATTCAAGCCTAATGAACGTATGGACTTCTAACTTTTACATTCGATGCCAAAACTTATCAAACCAACCACGATTGACCTCAAATTTTGCACACAAGTTATAAATGACACAACAGACCTATTCCAACTTCCACGGACCAAAATCCGAGCCCGGTAACCACAAAGTTAACTCTCGATTAACCTTCTCAATTTTCAAAACTTCTAATTTCAACTTTCACCATTTCAAGCCAAAATCAACTATGGACCTCCAAACTACTATCCAGACGCACTCCAAAGTCCAAAATCACTCTACGGAGCTATCAGAACTATCAAAACTCCATTCGGAGTCGTTTACACATAAGTCAACATCCGATAAACCTTTTCAACTTAAGCTTCCAACCTTGAGACTAAGTGCCTCAACTCATTCTAAAATATCCTCAGAACCAAACCAACTACCCC
Organism: Nicotiana sylvestris; assembly: GCF_000393655.2. NCBI lineage: Eukaryota > Viridiplantae > Streptophyta > Magnoliopsida > Solanales > Solanaceae > Nicotiana > Nicotiana sylvestris. The sequence goes on from NC_091059.1 coordinate 154,018,455, forward strand.
GACAAGTCACATAACAATAATTGAACATGCTTAATAAATGGGGAAACAGGGCTATAACTCTCAAAACGACCGGCCAGGTCATTATAATTCCTTGATTGCTGACTATATCTATATATATTTATTTATTTATTTAACGGAAAATAAGAAAAGAAAACGTCTCCTAGCTACCATCCTTCCAATTTAAAGATGCTTTGTCAATTTTAGCATCCATAACAGAATATGCTATATCCAACATAGAGCAGAATAAAATTGGGTAAAATAAAAAAGAGATGTACAATTTTTTTTTGTTGAGGCTTTTGAGAAATGCACCCAAAAAAGAGTCAAACGCCATTATTTTTAATCGACTTTTAGTCACTTAATGCGACTTGATGAAACTCCGACGACTGTTGAATATGTGTACCCAATCACCACTACATCTGGACACTTTCAATATAATAAAAATGACATTTCACAAGTCTTTTATTTATGATTATTTTTTTATGACCGAAAAATATTACTTCTTCAATTTTCTCGTATACTGTTTCCTGGTGAAGGGAAAAAAAGACTAATAAATTAATTGAAATTTCAAGGTATTCTTAACGCTTCGGTGTACAATCCTAGCTTACCAATCAATCTAATTTTGGATTTTAATCTTTTTTTAAAGTAATTATTGTATGGGTCCAAATTTGACGACCAACGACGAGTATGACGAATGGCGAGGTCTCCTTGAATCGATGTCCTAAGGGAGACAACCTTAAGACAAACAAGAGACTATACGACCCTTGTAACAGTGTAGGCCCATTAGGGGACATTAGGAATATTCCTTCGAATATTCCTTGTAATTTGCCTTTTACAGCTTAGAAGAGTTTCGCTCTTTGTATATATAGAGGACATTAACCTTATAAAAGGGGGGATTGGCCGAAGATTGGCTGCATTATTATTTACGAATGAGAAGTTTCCTAAAATTTTTTTTATAAAAGTAGACCGTTAAAGAAATCTTGTGACCCGTCTTCTCTTTATCTATCATTCTTTCTAGAGATTACTATACTCAACTAAGATTTACCCCTTCATCTTTGATTGATTTTTTCAAAAAGATTTCAATATCTTTTGAGTCAAACAATTTGGCGCCATATGTGGGGATTTTTATAGCTGAAATCGTAGTTTCCATCTAGATTCTTGAAAGAAATAATCACTTTTCTTCAGCTTCATAAAAGCCAACAATGGCGTAAAAGGGAGAAGCGAGGCTAAAGGCAGTAGTGGGTGTCACAAACAACCTCCTGAATTTCCTCAACGAAGCCAGTGGAGAAGACAATGAAAATGCAACACCAAGTGTTACACCTGAGGGAGAGATCTCACACTCCCCGCACGGGGATCTAACGATCTTGAGCGAGAGGGAAACCTTAACATCCGCAGCAGGAGAAGCACCACCAGCTGTCAAGAGGCTACTAGAAGAATGGTTGACGAGTACCTTGAGCAACATACTCGAGAAACCCGTTCAGAGAGGTACCGAAGACACTTTACCCGTAGATACCGCAGCTGCTACCAATGAACCAAACGCTACACGAACAAGCAACACCCGTACTGTTACTGATGCAGGCGACGATGCACTTACGACCATCTTAAAGAAAATGGAAGAGATGGAAAATGAGAATAAAACACTCCACGTCCAGATAAAGGAACATCAGAAAAGGGTCGATAAAATACCAGGCGCTCCAAAGTTATTAACAAAATGCGATGTGGGCCGATTCATCGAACAACCATATAGCGAAGGGGAAGCCCCCCATTCTATTCCAAAGACCTTCAAAATGCCGCCATATTTGAAAATATATGATGGTACCACGGAACCGGAAGATCACTTAATCCATTACATTATTGCAGTAAAAGGTAACAGTTTATCAAAGGAACATGTGTTGTCTGTACTGATGAAAAAGTTCGGCGAAACTCTGACAGGGGGAGAGCTGACATGGGATTCCCAACTACCATCGCAGTTGATATCAACGTTCAAAGAGATGGCAGATAAGTTCGTCATCGCTCACTGATAACTAGGGATTTTAACGTGTTTCATGCTCTTTCTTGCTTATGCTTTGATTATAAATTATTACAAAATAGTCCCAAAGTGCTTGATTACAGGTTTGATCGACAAAGTGACAAGATGTCAAAGATCGGCTCAAAAGGAGTGAAACCTGTACAAGTACCAAAGACAAGGCAAACTCAGGACAAACAGGCCTAGTGCGGCCGCACCACACTTTGTGCGGTCCGCACTAGGGAGATTCAGAGAACCTGCAAATCAAGTGTTAAAACAGTGCGTCCGCAATAGAAATTGTGTGGTCCGCACTAAAGGCTCCGCGGCCGCACTACCATTATATGCGGTCCGTAGAGGCGAAGATCAGAGAGATGAAAATTGCCAAGGCTCAAGCTGCGCGGTCCGCGGTCATGTCTGTGCGGACCGCATTAGAAGACTCCGCGGCCGCGGTCCATTTTGCGCGGTTCGCGGAGCCTGAGTTCAGGGAGATGAAATTGAAGAGTCAAGATCCTAGTGCGGCCGCAGTCCATTTTGTGCGGTTCGCACTGACCCTGCAGGGGAATTTTTGTCCAATTTTTCCAGCTTAGGATAAATAGAATCTTTGTCCATTTTTAGGTTATCAGTTATATTTCTGAACTGAGTTACGCTCGTGAGAAGACCATCTGTAGCCATTTTAGGCATTTTTACTTAGTTTTTATCATTGAATCTTTGTATTTACTTTAGCAATTAATTAATATGTCTTTATCTTCATCTATTTCTCTGTTTTTCTCTTCAACCATGAGTAGCTAAACCCATTAGCTAGGGTTGTGGTTCAACCCTAGTGTGGGTAATTGATGGGTGTTGTGATTTAAGGTTAGATTGACTATGGGTGTTTGTTATTTGGGTCAATTTTATGGTTTAATCTATGAATTGGTGGTTGCAAACACTGCTTTGTGCTAATTTGACTTGACACTTCTTGAGAAAGAGAGTCTAAGTCTCCAAAATTGACCCAACAGGGAATTGGGATGGACTCAAGAGAGTTGATAGTCCCAATTAAAGGGTTAAACCTCGTGAGAGTAATTACCTGACTTGAACCCTAGTTGCTTGAGCAAAATTGCCTACCCATTTGGTCTTGAGAAAGTCAATTGGGCAAAATCACTCTCTCTACCGAGAGGTGTGAGAGTGGGTAAAATCGTGCAGGAGTTATAGCATATTTTTCCAATCATGTCAATCATGCCTTAGAAGCAATTACCCGTCAATTGGCCACCTAGGAGGATGCCACTACCCTAGTGCCTTTTTTATCCATTAGATACAACTTTTAGCAATTCTCGTTTAGCATAATCTAGTTGCATTTGTAATTAGTAGTTGATAATAGTAGTTTGTTAAAGAAAAACCAAAAATGATTGGAAGTGATAGTTGGAACAATTACACAATCCCAATCTAAATAGATACTCGACTCTATTCCTATCTCCCTGTGGAAATCGATCCCGACCCACAAATCGGGTAAAAGCTATTGCGACCCTCTCTTCCTACTTTTTAGTAGTGTGGAGTAGGTAGCGATCACTTTTTGGCGCCGTTGCCGGGGAGCTAACGGTTTTGGCTATCTATTTAGTTAGTTTTGTATATTGTTCTTCTTTCCTTCTTTGTTACTTACTTGTTTGTGTCATTACTCAGGTACCAACATGGCTTTAAACAATGCTAATGAACCTCTTGGAAACGTGATAGCAGGGGAGGAGGTAGATGATCTTGAGCAAGATGAGGTGCCTCTTGCACTTCAAGGTCAACAGAGAGGCTGGAATGCCAATGCTAATCCAAATGACAATATTCCAGACCCTCCCTCGGTTCCTCCAAGAGTGGCTCCCAGAGTATTACCGAACCAGGGCTACGCAAGTGCTATTGTCCCACCCCAAATTCGGGTGGGCAACTTTCAGATAACCAATATGATGTTGACCTTACTTGAGTAGCGTGGGTACTTCATGGGCGCTGCAAATCAAAATGCCTACAAACACTCAAGGAGTTCGTAGATACATGCTGGGGGACCAAGCAGACGAATGTGTCCGATGATGCGTTGAGATTGAGACTTTTCCCGTTCTCACATTGGGGGAAGGCATTAGATTGGCTCGATAGACTCCCCAACCATTCCATCACAACTTGGGATGAGTTGGCGGATAAGTTTATTGCCAAATTCTTATCACCGAGTCATATAGAGGCACTTCGGGATGAAATATTGGCCTTCAAGCAAGAGCCAACGGAACCTTTGCATGAGATTTGGGAGCGGTATAGAACGATGGTGAAGGAGTGCCCAAATAATGATATGACCAAGGCCATGATCCAACAAACCTTCTACCGAGGCATAAATACTACAAATCAATGTATTTTGAACCAACTGGGCGGGGGCAATTTTATGAAGCTTTCTTATGATGAGGCATGTGAAGTACTTGATGAAATGGCGGACACTTCTTCAGCATGGCAGAGTAGAGCAAATGTGCCTCAAGGTGACCCTACGGTTATCCATTTGCACAAAGAATTACATGATCACAGGCAAGCGATAGCTGAGCTTACTATTGCTATGAACCAATTGGCTAAGGCATAGTTGCAACAAGTTCAAAATCCTCGTCAAGTGAATGCCATGGAGGGTGTTAGTATGCTTGTCAACAAGAGAAGGCAAAGGAGGCAACAAAATCAAGGAAATTCTGAGCAATTTGTTGATGAATATGATGGGTGTCAAAATGATGGTTACGATGACCAAAGTGAAGAGGTACAATATGTCAACAACTATCAAGGCAATAGAGGAAACTCTTCAAACCAACAATGGCAACCCCAAGGAAATTGGGGCAATCAACAACAAAGTGGTGGCAATTGGAACAACAACAACCAAAATAACAATTGGGGTAATCAAAACAACAACCAAGGCAATTGGAATGGAAATAACAACAATTAGGGCAACAACAACAATCAAGGCGGGTGGAACAACAATAGAAACCAAGGCAACCAGGGGCAAGGCTTTCAAAGGCCCCCAATGTACCAACAACCGAACAATCCACCCCTTTCCCTTCTCAAGGCCCTAGTTCTTCTGGTAATGATATGAGCAGAATTGAAATGATGTTTGAGCATATGATGAAGAAGAATGCGGATTCGGATGAACAGTTAGCTTCTCACAACACCTCTATCCGAAACTTAGAGGTGCAATTAGGCCAAATCTCTCGTAATTGAATACTTGCCCTAAGGGTGCTCTACCAAGTGATACGGTAGTAAACCCAAAGGGCGGGAACAATAATGTTATGGCGGTCACAACAAGAAGTGAGAGAGGCGGTGATGTGAATGCCTCTAAGCAAAAGCAAGTTGTGGATGATGATGTTGAGTTGCAGGATGGCGAAGCCCCTTTAATAGTTGAAGATGTGGTTGATGAAAATGTGAACAATAAAGTGAGGATTGATATTCAAGAAGTCGAGGTGGAAACCCAAAATGATGTGAACCCGTTTAGGGAACACATAATTGACATGCCGGAGCCGGTTGTGCCAGCCAAGACTTTTTTGCCAAGACCACCTCCACCTTATCCTCAAAGGCTAGCAAAACAGAAGAATGATAATCAGTTTACAAAGTTCATTGACATTATGAAGAGCTTATCTATTAATGTGCCTTTGGTGGAGGCACTTGAACAAATGCTGGGTTATGCAAAATTCATGAAAGACTTGGTTACAAAGAAGCGTTCTATGGATTGTGAAACTATAAAGATGACTCACCATGTTAGTGCTATAGTGCATTCAATGGCCCGAAGCTTGAAGATCCCGGTGCTTTCACAATTCCTTGCACCATTGGGAGTGCGGATTTTGCCAAGGCTCTATGTGACTTGGGAGCTCGTATCAATTTAATGCTTTACTCGGTTTTCAAAACTTTGGGTATCGGGAAACCTAGGCCAACCTCAATGAGACTTCAAATGGCGGATCGATCGATGAAGCGACCTTTGGGCATTATTGATGATGTGCTTGTCCGGGTGGACAAATTCATTTTGCCAGCCGACTTTGTCATTTTGGATTGTGAAGTGGACTATGAGGTCCCTATTATCTTGGGCAGACCTTTCCTTGCAACGGGGAAGGCATTGGTTGATGTTGAAGCGGGCGAGCTCACTTTTCGAGTGGGAGACGAAAAGGTCGTTTTCCATGTTTGTAAATCTATGAAGCAACCCAATAGCACCGAGGTGTGCTCATTTGTAGACCTTGTCACATCTGTGATTGTGGATGATACAAGTGCTATGATCAATATGAAGGATCCTCTTGAGGCCGTGCTATTAAATCTTGATGTCAATAAGGATGCAAGTAGAGTGGAGTGTGTGAATGCCATACATGGGATGGGCTCTTATTCCTATGAGCCTAGAAAATTGGCTCTGGATCTTGAAAATCGGAAAACTCCACCAACAAAACTATCAATTGAGGAGCCACCGGTGTTAGAGTTGAAACCACTTCCTCCACACTTCAGGTATGAATTCTTGGGCTCAAAATCTACTTTACCAGTTATCTTTCCTCTTGCCTTACTAACATGCAGGTTGAGGCCACTTTGGCGGTGCTTCAAAAGTGGAAAAGGCCAATTGGATGGACTCTAGCTGACATTCGAGGAATAAGCCCCGCATTCTGTATGCATAAAATTATCTTGGAGAATGATGCAAAGCCTTCCTTGGAGCATCAGAGAATTGAACGAGGCTATGCAAGAAGTGGTGAAGAAAGAGGAGATCAAATGATTGGATGTCGGGGTTGTGTACCCCATTTCTGATAGCTCATGGACTTCTCCGATGCAATGTGTACCAAAGAAGGGTGGTATGACTGTGGTGACCAATGAAAACAATGAACTTATTCCTACTCGAACAGTCACAGGTTAGAGGGTTTACATGGGCTACCGGAAGCTAAACAAGGTGACCCGAAAGGACCATTTCCCATTGCCATTCCTTGACCAAATGCTTGATCGTCTCGTGGGGCATGCTTTTTTATTGCTTTTTGGATGGGTACTCGGGGTATAATCAAATCTTAATTGCCCTGAAGGACCAAGAGAAGACCACTTTTTCTTATCCGTATGGAACTTTCGCTTTCTCTCGGATGCCGTTCGGATTGTGCAATGCTCCGGCGACATTCCAAAGATGCATGATGGCTATTTTCACCGACATGGTGGAAGATATATTGGAGGTCTTCATGAATGATTTTAGTGTGGTTGGTGATTCCTTTGAAGAATGTTTGAGAAATTTGGATAGAGTATTGGCCCGATGTGAAGACACAAACCTCGTACTCAATTGGGAAAAATATCATTTCATGGTTGAAGAGGGTATAGTGTTGGGTCACAAAATTTCAAAGCATGGAATTGAAGTTGACAAAGCCAAGATAGAGGTGATTTCAAGGTTTCCTCCCCCCATTTCTGTCAAAGAGGTGAGGAGTTTTCTTGGGCACGCGGGTTTTTACCGGAGGTTTATAAAAGATTTTTCAAAAGTGGTACACCCCTTGTGCAAGTTGCTAGAAAAGGATGCAAAGTTTGTGTTCGATGAGGGATGTATGCAAGCATTCGAGCTTCTCAAGCTTAAGTTGACCACTACCCCTATCATTACCGCACCAAATTGGAGCTTGCCTTTCGAGCTCATGTATGACGCAAGTGACGTTGCGGTTGGGGCTGTTTTGGGTCAAAGGGTTAACAAGATGTTTCATCCGGTGTACTACACAAGTAAGACCATGAATGAGGCTCAAAGGAACTATACAATCACCGAGAAAGAGTTGTTGGCTATAGTGTTTGTAATGGAAAATTTTCGACCATATCTTATGGGGGCCAAAGTTATAGTGCACACCGATCATGCCGCCCTTAGGTACTTGATGACAAAGAAAGACTCCAAGGCAAGATTGATGAGGTGGGTGTTACTACTTCAAGAGTTTGATCTAGAAATTGTAGACCGGAAAGGTAGTGAGAATCAAGTGGCAGACCACTTGTCCCATTTGAAGGAGGAGGAGAGGCCTTGTGATGGCCTTGAGATCAATGATTCATTTCCCGACGAACAACTCCTTGCGGTGTCAATGAATGATATGTCATGGTTTGTTGATGTTGCCAATTACCTTGTGACTGGAGTAATCCCGTGTGAGCTCTCTTCTAACCAAAGGAAGAAGCACAAGAGGGATAGTTTGGATTTCAATTGGGATGAGCCATACTTGTTCAAGATTTACACGGATGGTGTGATTCGTAGATGTGTCCTGGAGGAAGAACAATTGAGTATCTTAGAGGCTTGCCATTCTTCACCCTATGGTGGAGACCGCCTCAAAAGTCCTTAGTTGTGGATTCTATTGGCCCACCTTGTTCAAAGATGCGGGTGATTTTGTGAAGAGGTGTGACGATTTCCAAAAAGCGGGCGGAATTTCAAAAAGGGATGAGATGCCTCTCAATACCATTTTTAAAGTGGATATCTTTGATGTTTGAGGCATCGATTTCATGTGTCCATTTGTTAGCTCTTGTGGTAATACTTACATTCTCGTGGCAGTTGACTATGTCTCAAAATGGGTTGAAGCCGTGTCTTTGCCTAACAATGAAGCCCAGAGTGTTATTGCATTTCTTAAAAAGAGCATCTTCACAAGGTTTGGCACTCCTCGTGCGATTATTAGTGATGCGGGGTATCACTTTTGCAATAAAGCTTTCGACACATTGCTTTCCAAGTACAGTGTCAATCATAAGGTTTCGACCCCTTATCATCCTCAAGCTAGTGGTCAAGTGGAAGTCTCCAACAGAGAAATCAAAAGTATCTTGTCAAAGATGGTCAATGCAAATAAGACTGATTGGTCGAAGAAGTTGGATGACGCTCTATGGGCTTATCGGACGGCTTACAAAACTCCGATTGGGATGTCTTCATATCGGTTGGTGTTTGTGAAAGCATGCCATATTCCGATTGAGTTAGAGCACAAGTCCATGTGGGCTTTGAGGAAGTTGAACCATGAATGGGATGTTGCAGCTAATCTTCGTGTTGAACAACTCAATGAACTCGATGAATTTAGATTCCATGCCTACTCTAGTTCGTCCTTGTATAAGGACAAAATGAAGTACCTTCATGACAAATATGCTCATGGAAAGGAGTTCAACGTAGGTGATTTGGTTCTCTTGTTCAACTCCTGGTTACGTCTGTTTCCGGGAAAGCTCAAATGGAAATGGAGTGGGCCGTTTGAAGTTGTGTTTGTGACCCCTTTTGGTGCTCTTGATTTTAAAAACAAAAATGGTGAAGTCTTTAGTGTTAATGGGCACTGGGTGGAGTATTATCTTGGAAAGTTTGATGACAGCCACGTGGTGGCGCTCCTTCATCTCAAGTGATGTGGTGGTAACATGCGTCGTGCCGCGACGTTAAATCAGGCGCTTCTTGGGAGACAACCCATGTCTTTTTCTTCTTGTTTTCTTTGATTTTCTTTGTCGTATATGATTGATTTTTGGGCTCACTGGTTGTGAGATATTACAGGGTTGTGTTGATGCAGTACAAGGCATGATGGAAAAATTGAACAAGTCTCTGAAGTTGCCAGTGCGGCCGCACTATATTTTGTGTGGTCCGCACTGGTGTAACCAATGTGAGGACTCTATGAAGTTTGCCACCGCGGCCGCATGGCATTTTGTGCGGTCCGCGGTGGAGCTCTGCGGCCACGGTTCACTTTCTGTAGACCGCAGAGGCCTGCCTTATCAGGTTTGATTTAAACAGCCCAGTGCGGACCACGGTCCATTTTGTGCGGCCGCACTGGTAGGTGAGAATGGGCCCCAGGGGGTTTTCTATAAATAGATCCCAGGGACCCCCTTTTACACTTTTCGCAAAATCGAACCCCAGAGCTCATATTCACTGTTCATAATTCTCCTTTGAACGTAGTAGCTTGTTTGCATTGTGTTGATTCATTCCATCTCTATATCTGGTAATATTGCACTCAACTTTTCTTAGTTTAATTTTGTGACTTTGTTTAATTTTCATTTTGTCTTAATTTCTGTTCCTCTTCTTTCTATAATTAGTTCAATTTTTAGGTTAGTTTAGTTTAAATGATGATTCTTTTGGACTTAGTGAGTAAAATATGCTGGGTAATTGAGTAGGGACCCTAATTAGGTAAAAGGTTGAACTAAAAAGAAAAAATTAGGAACCCTAACTCAGTGCCATATCTGGGCACCCTTCACGGACCGCGGTCGTGTTTGTGCGGACCACGTTGCCCTAGTGCGGTCCATAGTATCACTTTGTGCGGACCGCGATGATAAACTTCTGCAAAATGACTTTTGCCCAATGCGGCCGTACTGCATTTTGTGCAGTCTGCATTGGTCAGATTCAGAGGGTGGGTATTCTGAGCCCCACCCCTGTGCGGACCGTGATTGTTTTTGTGCGGTCCGCGGTGGTCCTAGTGCGCCCGCACTGGACAGTTTCTGCAACTATTTCTGCAACTGTCATCTTATGTTCTGCAATTCATTATGCACATATGTTTCACTGCTTCTATTGATACTAACAAGTTAGATGCTTGTGTTTGCAGACAATGGTTAAACAACGAGGGAAAGGCTCAAAACAACCCGGCCGAGGTGATTCCTCCCGGGGAGGGAAGCAGAGATTGGTTAAACTCACTCCCTAGGCTCGTCAAAACATAAAGAAGATGAGAAAGGCAATTAAGGTAGCTGATAGAGCCTGTGATCTATCGGGGAGTGAGTATCTGCCCTCCCAAGATATCTCGTCAGACTTAGCACCAACACATTTCTACTCAAGATTGACAGATGACACTCCTCCACCATCACCCACTGCCCAAGCATCAGGGCATGTTTCTACTAAGTCGTCTGAGGGCTCAGCAGTCGGCAGTGGTGAATACTCCACCTCCCCCACAGCTTCATTATCCGGGGAGAGTGCAGACGGAGGTGAGGAGGAGGTGCATGGGGATGAGGAGGTAGCTGAGGGTGGAGAGCCTCAGGTTGGGGGTATTGTCCGAACTAGAAATCCCGAAGTTTGGGAGGATAGGTTCGTGAGCCAGGTGGCGTACCACAAATTTCGGGAGTGGTGGCCGGTGAGAAAATTGATACCGGAGCAGAGTTTCATTGACAGAGATCTTTTACCCCACAACCCTGACGTGCATAGACAGTTCAGAACGAGAGTGGGTTGGGAGCACTTTTTAGATGACTGCGTGGATGCTAATGAACACTTAGTCAAAGAGTTCTACTGTAATGTAGCCCACATCGTAAAGGGTTCCAATGTGACTAAGGTTCGGAAACTCAAGGTGTTGTTTGACGGGAAGTCGCTCAATGAATACCTGGATTTCAATGAGGAAGATGAGTCTCTTTATATGGCAAAGCTGGAGATGGGCGAGGAGGTCCGTCCATGGTTAGCTCAGTACTTGTCAATCCCTGGTACCGTTCCGAAGTGGTTGACTGTTGGGGTCAAAATATTACGGAGGACCCTAAACTTTGAGGCGAGAGGCTGGGAGACATTTGTGTGCAACTGGTTATACCCTACTACCCATGACTAGACACTTCCTCTCTACCGAGCTGTTTTGGTTGCTTCTATTATGGCAGGGTACTCCATCAACATGGGGAATGTGATGTCCCGGATCATTTCTATAGTGGGTGCCGAGAGTGACCGGAACTATCCCTTCCCCAACACCCTTACTATGTACTTCTGGGACTTGTAGGTGGTCAAGAGGCCATATGACATCAAGGTCAAAGCGACAACCCCGTTCTCCTGGTATAGCTTGAAAGGGAATTACAACCCCAAGGACAAGTACAAAGCCCCTACTTCTGCCCCAACTAGCCAGTCTGAAGAGCTAGTTGGTAGAAACCCCAACTAAGCCTACCTCCACTCATACTGAAATGCCTCTCGGACCTTCCACATCAGCAGGCCCGGAGATCCCATCTACCCGGGCCCATCCCATCACTGCCCATCGGCTGAGCCAGAACCTTCTGAGTATAAACAACTGGATGCAGACTGCCTCATCCAAGTTGTCCACATTGACTACCACAGTAGAGGCTCAGTAGGCTCCTCTAGCCCCATAGGTGCCCCAGTCGATAGAGGATTCTTTGAAAGAGATACTTGAGAACCAGAAGAAAATCCTCACTACTCAAGAGACATTGACCAAGGCAGTCGATTCACACAGCAAGGCTCTCAAGGAGCTTGCTTGGGAGCATAAGAAGCTTAGGAAGACACGGGACTCCAAAGAGTTCGTGAAGGAGCTGCGGGCAGATGTAGATAGACTGAAGGCAGACCAGCTGCCTTTGGACCTGTTGCTCGATGACCCAGTCTCAGCAGCTCATCCACAGCCGGAGTAGACCCAGAGGCCTCCGAAGAGGAGGAAGATCCCTAGAGCAGATGATGCCATCATCCAGTTGGCGAACCCAACGGAGGCTTCCTCCAGTCAGCCACAGGATGTACCAGTTCCACAGCCTGCCGAGGTCCAAGCCCAGGTCCCAGTAGCAGCAGAGAAGACCACTAGGAACCAGTCTGAGGTTCCCGAGTATACAGAGGACCCAGGGACCGCCCATGATCCGATGCAGACAGACATGGCTTAGGGAGTCTTCATATCCTTTCTCTATTTTATTTTTGGTGCTTATTTGATTTAATTGGCATTGGGGACAATGCCAACTTTTATTTGAGGGGGTGCGCCCTATATCCTTGGATGACTGTATATATACTGATTCAGTTTATGCTTTCTTGATTTTCATTTGGTATGTATATAATTTTACATTTAGTTACTTTTATCGCACTTTTTATCTTTCATTTGGTATGTATATAAAGTTACATAATTCTATATACTCATTCCCCGTTGTATATTCAAATCCCCTATTGTATATATTTATTTTATTTTCGCAAAAATTTTCTCGTATTTAGCTTCTTATTCATGTTAGTAGCTTTTTGTTTCGTTTTAACGCTTTCAATAAGCCTTTGATTTTCTTAATGGCACGGTTCTTTCCAAAGGTGGAGTATTGTGTGAACCGGGTGGTTTTTCCCGATGATGGATAGCATGACAACCTTCTTAAGGGTTTGAGTCCGTTTATGTTTTTGTTTTTGGTAGTTGTAGTTAAGGGTACCTCAAGCAAAGCTTCACTTGGGCCTAGCACATTTGCCTTAATCCTATGGTCAAAGACATAATGTTGTGTTTAGGATGGTGAAAGTCGTGACCTTGAGACTCTTGTGTTGACCGATAATCATCAAGTGGTTTTTCGGGACCATTGTGTGCTCAAATCGTATCTAAGTTCGTTGTGGGCACCCGACTCTATGTCTTTAGCAATCTTTTAGCTTGTGTGGTGAGAAATCGAATTGCGACTCCAAGTCCCGAGACATTGGTCTAGAACTTGCCCTGAATGTTTGTTGAGGCGAAATTTAAGTAAAATTTGACTTGAGAAGTGATTATAGGCTCTCCTTGATCCAAATGATAGTTGAACAATTCCATAGCCTATCAATGATATGATCCCTAGTTAACCCTTTTGAGCCTTAGACCTTTTTCTTTCAAGAACCATGATACAAGCCTATACCCGTTCTAAAAGATACCCTCTATTGCACCCGATCTTTTCTTGAGCACATGGCAAAAGTATAAGTTTGGGGGGGGGGGAGAGACAAGGATGACAACAAAGTGGTAAAAGGCACAAAAATGAAGATAAGGAAAGGCAATGAAAAAGAAAGAAAAGCAAAAGACAAAAAGAATGCTCAATGTGAAAAAGAATAAAAAAGGATTCAAGAAAAGCAAAATAATGAATGGTGTGGAAAGTTGAAAAAGGAGAAACGGTTTGAATTGCATAAGAAAGAGTGACAACGTGTCCCTCTAACCCCTTAGAAAGAAGTGAGATGACTCAAAGAGTCAAGAGAATGTGTGCCAAATGAATCAAAAGAAGTGCTTAAGGGAAGATGGAATCCACTTAGATCAAAACATTTCCTATCCTGAACCAAAAGCCCTCACAATGACTCCACAAAAGTCCTATAAGATCTTGAGTTGAATGAAGCTTACATTAGTGGATACTTACATAAGGGGCAAGTATATGGTACTTAGAGCCGAACTTGTGACCTTTTCTTGAGAGATATGAGTGAATTCCCATTAACCTCGGTTTGTGTGCCAATATTCTAAAAGGTGAGGTTTGCTTAGAGAGAGTTGTAGATGTGTGAGTTTGGGTTCCACAATGACCAAAGTAGTTGATAGAGTTCTTTGATGTAATGAGTCAACTCTTGATGCTCTCGTGTCACACTTGATCCATTGTTTTTCAAAGGTTAAATGATGTTAATGATTTATTTGTATTGAGGGCAATTGTTAGTGCCAATTGATGCTTGTTGAGGTTAATTTAGGATAGCTGAAAATTCTTGGATTTTACCTTTAGGGGTGGGTCTATTTTGTTTGCTTGAGGACAAGCAAAAGCTTAAGTTTGGGGGAGTTGATAACTAGGGATTTTAACGTGTTTCATGCTCTTTCTTGCTTACGCTTTGATTATAAATTGTTACAAAATAGTCCCAAAAGGCTCATAAGTTGTGCTTGATTGCAGGTTTGATCGACAAAGTGATAAGATGTCAAAGATCGGCTTAAAATGAGTGAAACCTGCACAAGTATCAAAGACAAGGCAAACTCAGGACAAACAGGCCTAGTGCGGTCTCACTACACTTTGTGCGGTCCGCACTAGGGAGATTAATATGTCTTTATCTTTATCTATTTCTCTGTTTTTTTTTCTTCAACCATGAGTAGCTAAACCCATTAGCTAGGGTTGTGGCTCAACCCTAGTGTGGGTAATTGATGGGTTTTGTGATTTAAGGTTAGATTGACTATGGGTATTTGTTATTTGGGTCAATTTTATGGTTTAATCTATGAATTGGTGGTTGCAAACACTAGTTTGTGCTAAGTTGACTTGACTCTTATTGAGAAAGAGAGCCTAAGTCTCTAAAATTGACCCAACAAGGAATTGAGATGGGCTCAAGAGAATTGATAGTCCTAATTAAAAGGTTAAACCTCGAGAGAGTAATTACCCGACTTGAACCCTTGTTGCTTGAGCAAAATTGCCTACCCATTTGGTCTTGAGAGAGTCAATTGGGCAAAATCACTCTCTCTACCGAGAGGTGTGAGAGTGGGTAAAATCGTGCAGGGGTTATAGCATATTTCCCCAATCATGTCAATCATGCCTTTGCATTTACCCGTCAATTGGCCACCTAGGAGGATGCCACTACCCTAGTGCCATTTTAACCATTAGATACAACTTTTAGCAATTCTCGTTTAACATAATCTAGTTGCATTTGTAATTAGTAGTTGATAATAGTAGTTTGCTAAAGAAAAACCAAAAATGATTGGAAGTGATATTTGGAACAATTACACAATCCCAATCTAAATAGATACTCGACTCCATTCCTAGCTCCCTGTGGAAATCGATCCCGACCCACAAATCGGGTAAAAGCTATTGCGATCCTCTCTTCCTACTTTTTAGTAGTGCGGAGTAGGTATGTCTCCAACGATGGGCGAAGGGATCAACTACCACATTCAATCGAGAAAGGCACCAGCCTTATATCCGAACATCCAATCTTCCTCCTCCACGACATGCAGATGCCGCGCCTCGACATACCACACCCCCCCCCCGAAACGAAAGAGGTATGCCTCCATTGCTATTTACTCATAATTTTGTGTTTCCCCTTCAAAAATAGTGTACGCACCGGAAAAGCTCGGCACGAAGGTGCAGTGGCCACAAAAGATGAAGTTGGATCCGAGCACAAGGAGGTCGAACATCCTGTGTGAATTCCACCAGGAAAGAGGATACAAGACCGAAGACCGCATAGGTCTGCGATAAGAAGTAGTAAGAATGTTAAACCAGGGATACCTGAAAGAACTGATGAGCAACAGAGGACGGGCCAACTTCGCTCGTGGGCGCGATCAACCCTCCAAAACCACCATCACCAGCTCGTACCATACAAATGATCATTGATGCTGGCGACGACATGGTAATCAACCATGTGAAATTCACCACCACACATAAACTCAAACGGACAGTCGCCCACGAACGGTATAATGACCTCGAAAACAGTATCATCTTCGATAAGTCAGATACCGACGATTTGTCTTTCCCTCACTATGATGCCTTGGTTATAACTTTACTCATAGCGGATACCGATGTAAAAAGAATAATGGTGGATGACGGAAGCGGCACGTGTATTGTTCACCCACGAGTCCTCATGCAGATGAGGATCGAGGATAAAATAATACCGCATTGCATAACACTAACGAGTTTTAATAATGTAGTGGAGCGAACATCTGGAGAAATAGTGCTACCCATCCTGGCAGGAGGGGTCACCCTGGAAACGACATTCCACGTCATGAATCAGGAAATACCCTACAACGTCATCATAGAACGCCCATGGATACACGCCATGCAAGCCATCCCGTCAAGTTTCTACTAAGTAATCAAATTTCCAACCATGCAGGATATTCAGCATCTGAGGCGAGCCACGCACCGCCCAAGAATGCTACCGGATTGCCCAAGATTGCACACACACAAAACAACTAAAAGGGGTAAGTGCGGAGGCATGTCAATCAGCCATGTCGGGAACCAAACCTGACGTACAAGTAGAGGCCATCAAAGACCCGGACATCGTAGAAACTTGCAAGGCAACCGTAGAAAATCTCAATCCCATCCAACTGGACAACACCGATAGCACAAAAAAGGTTTATGTTGGACACAACCTCTCGGAACCAGGTAAATATCGTGAGTTTTTAACTAACAACGCCGATTTGTTTTCCTTTTCCCCCTCAGATATGCCAGGAATCCCAAAGGGATATCGCCACACACAGTCTGAATGTCGATCCACTTTACCCGCTAGTACGGAAAATGAGGAGAAAGTTCAATGCCGCCATCAATGAGGCGGTTAGCGAGGAGGTTGATAAATTACTCGCTAACGGTTCCATCAGAGAGTCGAAAATACCCCCAATGGGTCGCCAATATGGTCATGGTCAAAAAGAATAATGGGAAATGGCGGATGTGCATCGACTTCACCGATCTAAACAAAGCATGCCCGAAGGACTCCTTTATGTTACCCCACATCGACCAGCTCATCGAGGCAACAACGGGGCACGAACTGCTGAGCTTTTTGGATGCCTACTCTAGTTATAACCAAATTCTAATGGCTGAAGAAGATCAAGAAAAGACAACTTTCATTACTCACCGAGGAACGTACTGCTATAAGGTAATGTCGTTCGGATTGAAGAATGCAGGGTCCACGTATCAAAGATTAGTCACCAAGATGTTCAAAGAACAGCTTGGTAAGACCATGGAGGTTTATATCGATGATATGCTAGTAAAGTCGACAAAGAAAGAGGATCACATTGGCCATCTGAAGGAAGCCTTCGAGATATTAAGGCAATACGGGATGAAACTGAATCCCGAAAAATGTGCCTTCGGCATAACTTCAGGAAAGTTCCTTGGTTTCCTAGTATCACAAAGGGGTATCGAGGTCAAACCGGATTAGATCAGGGCTATCAATGCAATCCCGGAGATACTGACCAGCAAAAAGTAGGTGCAGAAATTAACAGGACGAATAACCGCCCTATCGAGGTTCATTTCACGATCCTCGAATAGATGTCACAAATTTTTTAATGTGCTAAGGAAAGTCCACGGACTGTAATGGAATGAAGAATGCGCTGACGCCCTGAGAAAACTGAAAGCGTATCTATCTTCGCCACTACTACTCGTCAAAGCTGACCAGGGTGAATGTCTACTGGTGTATCTAGCAATTTCCGAAGTTGTAGTAAGAGCAGTCTTGGTCCGTGAAAACAAAGGTACGCAATCTCCGATTTACTATATCAGCAAAACCTTAATCGATGCCAAAACGAGGTACACTCACCTTGAAAAACTAGCTTTGGCATTATTCGCAGCTTTATGAAAGCTTAGACTGTATTTTCAATATCACCCCATAAAGGTAGTGACAACCTTCCCCCTAAGGGGTATCCTACACAAACCCGAACTATCGGGTAGACTGGCCAAGTGGGCCATAGAACTAAGTGAGCATGACATAACATACCAACCGTGAACTTCCATTAAGTCGCAGGTGCTCGCCTATTTTGTCGCTGATTACAACGCGGAAATATTGCCTGAAGTAGAATAGAAAGTGCTTCGCGCTTCCGCACATACCGACCTTTAGGTCCTCTACACTGACGGCACCTCTGATGCCTCAGGATCGGGACTGGGACTCGTCCTCGAAGTCCCTACAGGAAAAGGAATTCGCCAGTCCATACGATGCCCCGAGATGACTAACAACGAGGCCGAGTATGAAGTTGTGATTGCAGGTTTGAAGTTAGCCCTCAAATATGGCGCCCGACGACTCGTCCTCCATTGCGACTCTCAACTTGTGGTGAACCAAGTCACCAGAACTTTCCAAATCAAAAAATAGAGACTACAAAAGTACCACTCGAAAATTCACAAACTACTTCCAGAATTCGATGAAGGTCGCCTCGACCAAACACCCAAGGCACAGAATATCAAAGTAGACAGCCTCGCCAAACTAGCGGCGGCCACCAAAAATATCAACAAGGAAAACGTGGTCACCCTTCTCCATTCCGCAATAGACCACGTCGAGGTACACTCTGTAAACCTAACTTGGGACCGGCGCAACCGCCTCGTAGCATATTTAAAGGATGGAATGCTCCCGCAAGATAAGAAAGAAGCCAAAAAACTCCGGGTACAGGCAGCCAGTTACAACCTCGTAAACAGTGATCTATACAAAAGAACATTCGACGGTCCCCTAGCCAAATGTCTTGGGCCAAATCAAACAAGGCGAGTACTGGAAGAAGTACACGAAGGGCACTGCGATGCCCACACAGGAAATCGTGCCCTCGTCCGATGCCTCATCCGCATCGAATACTACTGGCCCACCATGAAAAAAGAAGTCGTGGACTATGTCAAGAGATGTGAACACTGTCAGAAATACGCCTCTATGATACATCAAGCAGGGAAACTCCTTCATTCCATCACTTCACCATGGTCATTCATAAAGTGGGGGATGCACATAGTCGGCCCCTCCCATCAAGACGAGGTAATGTACGTTTCCTTTTGGTTTTAACTGATTACTTTTCTAAGTGGGTGGAAGCAGGTGCATACACTCAGATACGTGAGCTAGAGGTCATCGCGTTCATATGGAAAAACATAATATGTCGTTTTGGCATCCCCAAATAAATAAGCTGCGACAACGGACCTCAGTTCGTCGGAAAGAAAACGATCGAGTTTTTCGAAAAATGGCACATCAAGCGAATACTCTCCACGCCATATCACCCCGCCGACAAAGGTCAAGCCGATGTCACACCTCCTTTTTCTACCCCGAAAGGGTATATAAGGGAGTTTTTCCAATTAAAGTGATAATAATCGAAACGAGATTATTTTATATTTATTCAGAGTCACCGCTTGTGATAATTTATGGTGTCCCAAGTCATCGGTTTAACATCTCGGATCGAGGAAAATTGACTCTTTTTATGGTCTGCGAACACAGAAATTCGGGTAAGGAATTCTGTTAACCCGGGAGAAGGTGTTAGGCATTTTGGGTTCTGTAATTTTAGCACGGTCGCTCAACTATTATTAATTGGCCTAATTATCTGATTAATTACATGCTTTAAGACTATTGTGCATTTTTAATCTTTTAAAACCGCTTTTAATTATTTAAGAAATTTATTTGAACAAGTCGCGATGTCGAGTAACTCGTTTGTTTTTTACACATTGCGAATCGCGTCACGGGAACCATATCCAGGATATACAACATGTTTAATTTAATATTATTATTCAAAGTTGTTATGATTGGGTCACGTAAAATGCACACCCGAATTTGGAATTATATATCGTGACCATGTCACGGGAACCATACCCACAATCACAATGATTTATTATTAATTGGACCTAAAGCAAGATACAATGTTCAAAGTCATTTCCTAAGTTCGAGATTGTGTGTGAAAAGGCTTGTGATTATCAACATAGAAGGGAAAGCCGATTTGGATATATGAGAATTGAACATGGAGATGGAGCTACACAATTTTTAAGAGAGAGTCAAGTGCTCCACTCCTAACGCATGGTTATCAGGGCTTACACACCCAACTAACAGAAGTAGAATGAACCAAACATCGATTACATGGTTTCTGCCTAAATTTAGTTCAACATAATAGGAACATATACTTAAGCTGATAATAATCACAATATATTGAATCAATGACCAGAAAATGTTGTTCCATAAGTCTCAGACAAGAACAAACACAATTAAGCCAAAGGCTAATATCATTCTAGTCACTATCATTAACACAATAAAATAAAGAGAAAGATAAGGGATGGAACCTCAATTTCTTCCGATTAGATTTTGCCACTAAATGTACAGAGGAGGTCAGCGAGCTAAACTCAACCAGTAAATTCAAAGCAACAGCAAAAACGAAACAGTGAACCACAAATCCCAACAGGAACCTCGAACTTAAACCTCACGAGCAATACCCGCGTAACCCGAACTCAAGAAAACTCCCAAACTCAAATGACCTCCATAGTTTAGAAAATCAAAATCCAAAAATTGAAGGTGAAGAGATCAGAATACTTTTGTGTATTTTTTTTTTGAAAGTCAAATCTTAACTTATTCGAAACAGAAACATTATCTCCTTTGTATTTTTCTTTTTCGAAATCTAAAGAGAAAACAGAAAATGGAATTATTTTTTTTAGAAACAAAATTGAAAAGAAAATTAAATAGATATATCCCTAAATTCGTAAGCTTAACAGTATAGGCTCCTTCTAAGTGCTACTTCCCACGAATTTTGCCACTAGGACTTGTGCGAATTTGCACTGTTCACTTCTTCTTAGAATTGGAAAACAAGAAAAAACAAAGACATTATTTGATGTATTCAAGAGAGAGATGCTCCTTGTTCCACTTCTTTTTCCTTCTAATTTCTATGGGAAACCAACGATCCCTCCTCTTAATTTTGCTATTTTGAGCTGCTAGGTTTTTTTTGGATAGAAAGAGATAGTTCCCCCTTTTTTGAGGGATTCTGCCATTTTTTCCTTAGAGTTAGAGTCTAGGAATTGAAAACTTAGGGTAGAGTTTCTATAATTGGGTATTTTATATGGAGGTGAGAAGGGATGATAGCCATTGGATTAGAAGGAAATAGATGGTTAGGATTAAATCTTGCACTTAAATGGGCTAATTGGTTGGAAAGAATGGGATAAGGGTAATTAGGTTGGACCATGTCTTTTGGATTTGAACTTAGGCTAAAAAGACCAAATAATACAATGTATCTATAAAAATGTAAAAATTACTCTAAATTAAAATAAACAAATATAAAACTAAATACTACGAGTGAAACTAATTTTTTTGTATTTCCAAGTGTTATAATACTATAAATATAAATATACTAATTGACTTTAACCTAAAGATAAAAATATTTATTTTATTTTTTTGTAATTTTTATTTTTTGTGATAACATAAAGTAAAAGAGTCAAAACTATTTAAAATAACGATATTAAACCTAAACTAAATATTTTACCCAAAAATATGTAAAATCTTGGGGAGGGTCAAAAATTACATGTCTATAGCTGCCCCTCTTTGACTGAAAACGCGAAGAGTTTTCAGACAAAGAACGACGAGACAGGTTTTTTGACCCGACCTTTATTTAAAAAATAGACCAAAAACTAAGAGAATGTGACCGAGCCCTAGTATCTGAGCTGCTTACATATCCTTCGCTATAAAGGAATCAGGCCACGTGTAATTCAGAAGTAGGAACAGTGATGGAGTATATCGAGGTGGAGAGCTGATTGAGGTGCCGTAGAGGTTCCGGTCCGCGGTCCTGTTATTACATCAGAATCAAAATCTAAAAGAACTAAACAAACCTATCAACTATGAATTACAAGATTCCTATCTATGAGTCTTCTGAAGCTTGATCTTGAGTCTTGGTTGGTTCTTCATGCGGACTCTGATCTGAATCTTGATGCTCGTTAGCTGCAGGTGCTGGTTCTTTCCTTCTTCAACTTCTCGAATCGAGGCGGGACATGCAAAGCCTGTGACTTCAATCGCGTCTTGAGCAGTCCACATCTTTTCTCCGCTTCTGCACTTTGAGTTCACTTCTTTTTCTTTTTCTTCTTTTGTCTTTTTTCTGGATGGAGACTCATTCTTTTGGTCGTCTCGAACCCTGTGCCTCGAGGTCAAACCTGCTCAGACACCAAAACAAACAAATGAACAAAATTTTTCTGCCCCAGTTTTCACTAGAAAAATTTTGTGACTTATTGTAATAAAATTCTAAACTACTTCTTCATTAAAAGCAATAAAAGTCAGGATTGTGTATCCTTGGGAAAAAGAGATTAGGGAGTGGAGACCCTATATCTAAAATGAAATCAACTAGGGATTGGAGGCCCTAAGTTGGAAAGATTACCAGGTTATGTTGGCATCAACTAAGGAATGGGACCCATTGGAAAAGATTACCAGGTTATGCTGGCATCAGCTAGGTAGTGGGACCCTATGATGGAAAAGATTACCAGGTTATGTTGGCATCAACTAGGGAGTGAGACCCTATGTTGGACCAGATAACTAGGTTATGCTGGCATCAGCTAGGGAGTAGAGACCCTACAAACCAAGAATGAATTTGTTTTGGGAAGAAAATTCAATTTAATTTTTTTTCTTTTGAGAAGATCATTCTTTTAAACAAATTGCTCCAACGCTTTTTTTTTTCAAATGACTTTTTTTTAATCGAGACATCCTCTTTTTTTTTTAAATTCCTAGGAGAAAATTCATCAGACTAAGTTTTTATATCTTAGGAGAAAAATTCATCAGACTAAGACATCTATCCTAGGAGAAAGTTCATCACACGAGGTTTTCTAATTTATTATCTTAGGAGAAAGATTCATCATACTAAGATTTTGATCCTAGGAGAAAGTTCATCAGACTAGGTCTTCTATCTTAGGAGAAAAATTCATCAGACTAAGATTTTGATCCTAGGAGAAAGTTCATCAGACTAGGTCTCTTTAATTTATTATCTTAGGAGAAAGATTCATCAGACTAAGATTTCGATCCTAGGAGAAAGTTCATCAGACTAGGTCCCTTCTTTTTTGTTATCTTAGGAGAAAGATTCATCAGACTAAGATTTCTATCCTAGGAGAAAGTTCATCAGACTAGGTTTCCTATCTTAGGTGGAAAATTCATCAGACTAAGATTTTGATCCTAGGAGAAAATTCATCAGACTAGGTCTTTTTTTTTGGTATCTTAGGAGAAAGATTCATCAAACTAAGATTTTTATCCTAAGAGAAAGTTCATCAGACTAGGTCTTCTATCTTAGGAGAAAGATTCATCAGACTAAGATTTCGATCCTAGGAGAAAGTTCATCTGACTAGGTCATTTTTTTTGTTATCTTAGGAGAAAGGTTCATCAGACTAAGATTTTGATTGGGAGAAAAATCCATCAGACTAGGACTTTTATCCTAAGAGGAAAAAATGTGAAGATCAATGACAAGATTTTATGCACAATAGCAAGACAAATATAGGCAAAGATATGAAATACTTCCCTTTGTCGGCTCTTCTCTTCTTTTCTTTGTCTTCTCTTTTTTTCTTTGAACCAATTTCCTTGCACTGCCAACAAAGAAAATTTTGTCAGTTTTGAAAGTGGTGGTCGGTTTGTGGCCTTGAGTCTGGAGTAGTTTGGCTTCTGCTCAATCAGCTTGAGTCGGTTTAAAGAGACTTTTGCTCTGCATCAATCCTAATTATTTCACACCCAGTACCATTTGTATTTGTGGCTCAATCAGCCTTATCCCGACTGGAGATCTTTTGTCAGGTAACCTTTTCTGATATCTTGAATGACTTCCTGCTTTTTAAGCAGTTTATCTGTCAGAGAGAATCATCAGTTATCTTTGCTTGCGCCAAGTAGGCTGACAAGAGTCTTTTGGGGGAGCCTTTGCATGAATCCTCAAGGCATGTTGACAGTAACAACCGAGTGTGCTGGCCAAATTTACTTTGTGCAATTGAAAAGCTGGTAGCAAATTTTGAAATCTTTTCTTGCTTGTTTTGACAAGGACTGACTCAGAGTGAAGGACACAATGATGCAAAGAAAAAAGTATTAACAAGAAATGCTCATGTCGGAAGGACAGAAGGAAGAGTTTTTTTCCTTTTCTTCTTTTTTCTTTTTTTGTTTTCTTTTTTCCCAATAACTAGCCTTAATGGTCATGACATACATTTTGGACTCAACGGCCCGATCTATCAAACTAATCCAATTTTCCTTTTTGCCATTCTTATGACCTTTGAAGTCGGGCTTATTTGTGTCGATCATTTGCATCTGCTTCATGACTCACTTTCGACTAGTGGTGCCCCGGGGGATTTTCACCAACAAGTCTCTCTCATTTATTCATCTCTGCTTACAGTCGTCTTACAGTGCCCGTAAAGGTTTTCACTAGTAAGACTCTCTCATTTTCTTTTATTTTTCTTTCTTTTTTTTCTTCCTTATGCGAGCATCTTGACAGTGTTCTATGTCGCGTGACAACCGTTACTCATTGCATGCTTCTCTTGGCACTCTTGAAGGCATATCAGGAGGTTTTTATATGGAAGGATTTTGGATAGGGTTGGAAAGAAAGGACATCATGAAGGTTCAAAATAGACTCAAAGTAAAGGGGGTTTAGACTTACAACTCTTGGAATCGACTCTTCTAAAAGTAAAATAAAATCTTTGCCCCGGTTTCAGCTATTGGGGATTTGTTTGGAATTTTTTTTTGAATTCTTATTTGGTTGGACCGAACCGTGAGGCTGCCTACGTATCCTTTTTAAGGAATCAGGTCGAACGTAGTTCAAACATCTGACCTAACTATAATTTTTCTTTCTTTTCTCTTTTTTTTCTTTTTTTTTTCTTTTCTTTTTTTTTGTTTGCCCCAGCTTCTATCTTTTGAGGGAATGGACCTTCAACAGTTCTTTTCTTCTTCTTTTTTTTTTCACTTGAACTTTCAAAGAGCTGCCCCAGTTTGTACTCTTGGGGCGTGGACCTTTATTGTTATTATTATTTTTGGACTTTTGACTCTAAACCTGATTCCAAAAGAGGGTGGTCAAAGAAAATAACACAGGCTCAAAAGGGGTAACAAAGGATATAAAGAATTTGGATAACAGAAAAATGGCCTCCCAGCCTTGAGAATGCCAAACATAGTATCTTTTCGTGATTATAACATTGACGAAGAGATAATTAATTGATTCCATCCCCTAATGTCAAACTTTCCAACAGACATTAATTGATTCTTCCTCGGCCCGATCTTCACAATGATTTTGAAGGTAAAGACTCTTAACCTCCACGGGTCTGATTATTCTACTTCCACTTGAATTGTACTTGGGCTTAATTCCAAGGTATTTCAACTCTTTTTCATACTCAAAAGTGCATTTTCCTCAGCTGTCCAATTCAAGCTTAAATCAATTTTTTAAGATCTGGCCAAAAATTCCGCATGCATGTCATATCAGTAAAACTAGCGGGAAAAGAACTAAACATAGAATGACACAAGAGGACAAACTGTATTTCATTGAGTAAACAACAAGATAAGAAACCTAAAATCCGAGTTACAACCCTAAAATAACCCGGCTAATAAAAATAGCAACAAAACCAAACAGATAAGACTCACACAAAAAGAATATAGGGATAAAAGGGTTTGACTCAATAAAACAAATAAAATCTGGATCACAACCCTGAAATAACCCAGATAATAGAAAAAATATCAGAACAAGCTACAAAGATTCCTTCCTAGTGAGGAGAGAATGACTTTTCAATTGCTAAGCTTGACATTTAACCACAACTTTGCTCATCAAAATCATCATGGCCTTCTCCAATTTCAGTTGGCAAGTTCCCGAGAGGATTCTTATTTTTCATGTCACCACGTACCATCCCCGCAAAATGTGCATCATCATGTGCGGGTAAAGAATTCTGCGTGATATTATGGGTGTCACTATCTTGGATCACAGTCAATTTTTCCTGGATTATCTTTTCTATTTCTCTCTTCAAATCCTGACAGCTTTCAACAGTGTGCCCCTGGGCATTGGAATGATATTCACACCTTTTAGAAGGGCCAAAGCTTCTTGCACGTGGGTCCATATGATTTGGAGAAATAGGTGTAATCATGTCATAATGCTTTAATTTCTCAAACAAGCTTTCACAAGACTCTCCTATTGGTGTAAAATTATCTTTCAATCTTTGCTGCCTTCTATACACCTGGCTTAGATGTGGGTTATAGGACACTTGAAAATTTTGTAGAGGCTGTTGTTCGCTTTCTGGGGTGTTTTGGGGGCTGGACAACATACTGAGGTGAAGATTGTGAGTTTTGAGGTGAATAGTAGTGCTCAGGAGCATCATCGGAAAACAGACGAGGCTGGTTATACCATCGAGATGCTCTCCTAGGATCTCTTCTCGACCTTGATGTCATCATAATTTCTTCGTCCTTCTCATTCGTGTCACTAAAATTATCAGATTCAAACTGGACAGCCTGAGTTGCGGCTTTGAGAACTGCTTGACTTATAATTCTGTCGGTCTTAAGACCATTCTCTACCATTTCTCCTATTTTAATTGCTTCCGAGAAGGATTTTTCAACTACGGACATCATGTTTTGAATGTAATCTTGCTCTTAATCCTAAAGAAAGACAATGATTAGCTTGTGGTCATCCATGGGTGGCTTAACTCTAGCTGCTTGCTCTCTCCATTTAATGGCATATTCCCTGAAACTTTCAGTTGGTTTCTTTTTTAGGTTTGAAAGAGAATTGTGGTCTGGGGCGATGTCGATGTTGTATTGGAACTATTTGAAAAAGGCATGTGTCATGTCATCCCAGACATACCAGCGAGATGTGTCTTGATCCAAAAATCATTCGGATGCTACTCTCGTAAGGCTTTCCCCAAAACAAGCTATTAGCAATTCTTCATTTCTTCCCGCAACTCTTAGTTGATTGCAATACCTTTTCAGGTGGGCTATGGGGTCTCCATGTCCATCATACTTTTCAAATTTAGGAGTCTTGAAACCAAATGGCAAGTGGACATCGGGGAACATACATAGATCCTTGAAGGCAATACTCTTCTGACCTGCCAACCCTTACATGTTTTTCAATCGTCGTTCTAAGCTTTTCACTCTTTGGGTCATTTCTTCCTGTGCCATCTTTCGGGCAGGCTTCTCAATCTTTGCAGGAAAATCAAATAGGTACGAGTGGTACTCAGGAGAGTGGTACTGCTCTTGCCGGGTAGCAAATTATGACTCATGACAAGGCTATCCTTGGCTATTGGCCCATGCTTGGCACATTTTGGTCATTTGCTGTTTCAGTATTCTATTTTCCTCAAACACAGTAGACTCTTGTCGAACCCTCTGACCCTGAGTCTCTTGAGAACTTGTAACAGCTTCGATATCAGTTATCATTTTTTCTTGGATCTTGTGTTGTCTACTTACGACAAACTGACCACCTCAAACTTTCTTCACAATTCAAAACAAAAGACACGTTAGAATGGACTCAGTCAGTCCTTATTATTATCAACATTTTTTCACTTTTGTTTTTCATTTTTTTCTTTTTTTTTCCTCATTTTTCTTTTCAATGGTTGATCGAACCTGATGTGGGTTGACTACGTATCATGTGGGAACATGAATCAGATCTTGCATAGTTCCGGAAGATCAGGAATAAAGTAAATAAACTAACCTTTTTTTATTTTTCATTTTTTATTTTATTTTTTCGAAAGAAAGACTTATAAAGAAGTTGATTTTTCTTCACAATTTTTGCAAAAAAAGACTTCTAAAGAAAAGAGATATTATTTTTTTTGAATATCGGCCTTTTTTTTCTTTTTCTTTTTTTGGAATTTCGAAGAAAAACTTCTAAAGAAGAAAGAAAATATTTTTGGATTTTTGGAATTTTATTTTGAATTTATGAAAGAAATGCTTCAAAAGAAAAAGAAAATATTTTTGAACCTTGAATTTTCTTTTCAATTTTTGAAAGAAGAATGAAAAATATTTTTGGATTTTGAGAAGAAACTAAAAGAACATATTTTTGTATATTGTTTTATAAAAATTGGGGTCTAAAAGAAAGACTTTCTAAAGAAGAAAGTAATGAAAAATATTTTTGGATTTTTTTAAAAAATTGTGGACCGGGACCGATGAGGTTTGCCTACGTATCTCACATCCGGTGAGAATTAGACCCGCGTAGTTCACCAAGTTTTGACGATACAGAAATTGACTTATTTTGAAATGATTTTTCTTTTCTTTTTTTCAAAATTTCGGTAGAGTTTCAGTATATTTCAAATACCTACCTCTCACTCTCTTTTCTTTTTTCTTCTTTATCTTTTTTTTTTATTTTCTCTTTTCCCTTTTTTTCATTTTCTTTCCCTATTCTAGAAGCCAGGCAACATGCAAGACGAAATAGACAGATACGCAAGTAGCACGTAAGATGCATCAGGATGGTCTTTTAATTTGGGTACACCTGTCCTAGACGGACCCAACCCCTGTGTTGAGTCCCCAAAGTCAAATGCACGTGATGCAAAAAAGTGTTCCTACTAGGGATCCGGCATGAGGCTATGTTATTCTAGGTTTAAAATCTGGGTGTATTGTTCTAGAACTGGCTTACCCGAGCGGACAACTCGAGCCGAGTGGGGGCAACGTACCAATAACCAAAAGGACATACGGCTTTGTAACTGATCCGATCCTCGTTCTAAATTAGGGTATGACACTAACAGAAAAGAAGTCACGCCAGCGTACACTTCCCAGGAGATTAGAAGAGAGGGGTTTCGCAGCAGTTTATATATAGTTCAAATAATATCAAAGCGGTAAAAAATGGCATCTAGAACATTAGGCCCAAACACATAGCAGATCAGATAATAAAGCCAACTATAACAGTTATTCTAAGCTCAAACTTTGAACCCTGAACAAAACGTTTTGGGTTCTTATCCCCAACAGAGTCGCCAGAGCTGTCACACCTCCTTTTTCTATCCCGAAAGGGTATATAAGGGAGTTTTTCCAATTAAAGTGACAATAATCGAAACGAGATTATTTTATATTTATTCAGAGTTGCCACTTGGGATAATTTATGGTGTCCCAAGTCACCTGTTTAAAATCCCGAATCGAGGAAAATTGACTCTTTTTATGGTTTGCGAACATAAAAATTCGGGTAAGGAATTCTGTTAACCCGGGAGAAGGTGTTAGGTATTCCCGGGTTACGTGATACTCAACTATTATTAATTGGCCTAATTATCTGATTAACTACATGCTTTAAACCTATTGTGCATTTTTAACCTTTTAAAACCGCTTTTAATTATTTAAGGAATTTATTTGAACAAGTCGCGATGTCGAGCAACTCATTTGTTTTGTACACATTGCGAATCACGTCACGGGAACCGTACCCACGATATATAACATGTTTAATTTATTATTATTATTCAAAGTTGTTATGATCGGGTCACATGAAATGCACACCCGAATTTGGGAATTATATATCGTGACTATGCCACGGGAACCATACCCACGATCACGATGATTTATTATTAATTGCACCTAAAGCAAGCTATGATATTCAAAAGTCATTTCCTAAGTTCGAGATTGTGTGTGAAAAGGCCCGTGATTATCAACATAGAAGGTAAAGCCGATTTGGATATATGAGAATTGAACATGGAGATGGAGCTACACAATTTTTATGAGAGAGTCAAGTGCTCCACTCCTAACGCATGGTTATCGGGGCTTACATACCCAACTAACAGAAGTAGAGTGAACCAACCATCGATTACATGGTTTCTGCCTAAATTTAGTTCAACATAATAGGAACATATACTTAAGCTAATAATAATCACAAATATATTGAATCAATGACCAGAAAATGTTGTTCCATAAGTCTCAGACAAGAACAAACACAATTAAGCCAAAGGCTAATATCATTCTAGTCACTATCATTAACACAATAAAATAAAGAGAAAGACAAGGGATGGAACCTCAATTTCTTCCGATTAGATTTTGTGACTAAATGTACAGAGGAGGCCAGCGAGCTAAACTCAACCAGTAAATTCAAAGCAGCAGCAAAAACAAAATAGCGAACCGCAAATCCCAACGGGAACCTCGAACTTAAACCTCACAAGCAATACCCGCACAACCCGAACTCAAGAAAACTCCCAAACTCAAATGACTTCCATAGTTTAGAAAATCAAAATCCAAAAATTGAAGGTGAATAGATCAGAATACTTTTGTATATTTTTTTTAAAGTCAAATCTTAACTCATTCGAAACAGAAACATTATCTCCTTTGTATTTTTTTTTTTGAAATCTGAAAAGAAAACGGAAAATGGAATTATTTTTAAAAAAAAACAAAATTGAAAAGCAAATATATATCTTCCCAAATTCGTAAGTTTAACAGTATAGACTCCTTCTAAGTACTATTTCCCACGACTTTTGTCACTAGGACTTGTGTGAATTTGCATTGTTCACTTCTTCTTGGAATTGGAAAACAAGAAAAAACAAAGAAATTATTTGATATTTTCAAGAGAGATGCTCCTTGTTCCACTTCTTTTTCCGTCTAATTTCTATGGGAAACCAATGATCCCCCCTCTTAATTTTGCTATTTTGAGCTGCTAGGTTTTTTTTTGGATAGAAAGAGATAGTTCCCCTTTTATTTGAGGGATAATGCCGTTTTTTCCTTAGAGTTAGAGTCTAGGAATTGAAAACTTATGGTAGAGTTTTTATAATTGGGTATTTTATATGGAGGTGAGAAGGAATGATGGCCTTTAGATTAGAAGGAAATAGATGGCTAGGATTAAATCTGCACTTAAGTGGGCTAATGGGTTGGGAAGAATGGACTAAGGATAATTTGGTTGGACCATGTCTTTTGGGTTTGAACTTGGGCTAAAAAGACCAAATAATACAATGTATCTATAAATATAAAAATCACTCTAAATTAAAATAAACTAATATAAAACTAAATACTACGAGTGAAACTATTTTTTTTTGTATTTCCAAGTGTTATAATACTATAAATATAAATATACTAATTGACTTTAACCTAAAGATGAAAATATTTATTTTATTTTTTTTGTAATTTTTATTTTTTGCGATAAAATAAAGTAAAAGAGTCAAAACTATTTAAAATAACGATATTAAACCTAAACTAAATATTTTACGCAAAAATGTGTAAAATCTTGGGGAGAGTCAAAAATTACATGTCTACAGCCGAATCCTCCAATAAAGTAATACTGAATATATTGAAAAAGAAACTTGAGGATGCTAAAGGGCTATGACCTGAACTACTACCAGAAGTATTATGGGCATACCACACTACGCCAAAAACTAGCATAAGTGAGACGCCATATTCACTGATCTATGGGACTGACGCAGTTATACCCGTCGAGGTTGGAGAGCCTAGTTTGAGATACTCCAACGAAAGCAGACCGAGCAACGACGAAAGTAGACTACAAGATCTGGATGAAGTTGAAGAATAGAGAGACATGGTCCACGTAAGAATGGTGGCCCAGAAGCAACAAGTAGAAAGGTACTACAACAAGAAAGCCAAAGTGCGACCACTCAAAGTCGAAGATTACGTCCTCAAGGCTAAAACACAAGCCGCAAAAGACCCAAATGAGGGAAAACTAGGAACAAACTGGGACGGACCATACAAAATCATGGCCGCAGCAAACAAAGGAGCATTCCAGTTAGAGACAATGGAGGGAAAACTACTCCAAAACAACTGGAATGTCACCCACCTCAAATACTTCAACTTCTAAGAGGAGAAGTCGTAATCTTTTTCCCTCACCCGGGTTTTGTCCCAACCGGGTTTTCCCGGTGAGGTTTTTAATGAGGCGACAAGGGGGACGTCTCGAGGTTCGAGGTATTGTTCATTACCCCGTCCATCGACATGATCTCCATTGCGGAGTAATAAAGGGACTGGATATAGATAACCAAATCTCCATTGTATGTACAGAGTCGACATGTGATTCTTACAAGAATGTAATCAAATCTCCATTGTATGCACAGAGTCGACATGAAATTCTTACAAGAATATAATCAAATCTCCATTGCATAATTAAAATCGACATGTGTCTCCCTGCGAGCATATAATCAAATCTCCATTGCATGGATAAAGTTGACATATGCCTTCCTACGGGAATACGACTATACCTCCAACATGGAATGGCCAAGGCCATCGACTAAAACATGAGATCGACCTCATTCGAACTACGATGGGATACTACTTCGATGACAGTTTGAAGCACCATCCCAATGGCCAAGGCCATTGACAAAACATGAGTTAGACGTCGATCGAACTATGATGGGATGCTACTTCGATGACAGTTCGAAGCAACATCCCAATGTCCTTGGCCATCGACCAAATATGAGATCGACCTCGATCGAACTACGATGTGATACTACTTCGACGACAGTTCGAAGCACCATTCCAATGGCCAAGGCCATCGACAAAACATGAGTTCGACCTCGATCGAACTACAACAGGATACTACTTCAACGACAGTTCAAAGCAACATCCCAATGGCCGAGGCCATCGACAAAACATGAGTTCAACCTCGATCGAACTACAACGGGATACTACTTCGACGACAGTTCGAAGCAACATCCCAATGGTCAAGGCCATTGACGAAACATGAGTTCGACCTCGTTCGAACTACGACGGGATACTACTTCGATGATAGTTCAAAGCACCATCCCAATGGCCAAGGCCATCGACGAAACATGAGTTCGACCTCGTTCGAACTACGACGGGATACTACTTCGATGACAGTTCGAAGCACCATCCCAATGGCCAAGGACATCGACAAAATATGAGTTCGACCTCGATAGAACTACGACGGGATACTACTTCGACGACAGTTCGAAGCAACAACACAATTTCCAAGGCCATCGACGAAACATGAGTTCAACCTCGTTCGAACTACGACGGGATACTACTTCGACGACAGTTCGAAGCAACATCCCAATGGCCAAGGCCATCGACAAAACGTGAGTTCGACCTCGTTCGAACTACGATGGGATACTACTTCGATGACAGTTCAAAGCACCATCCCAATGGCCAAGGCCATCGACGAAACATGAGTTTGACCTCGTTCTAACTACGATGAGATACTACTACAATGATAGTTCGAAGCAACATCCCAATGGCCAAGGCCATCCATGAAACATGAGTACGACCTCGTTCGAACTATGATGGGATACTACTTTGACGACAATTCGAAGTACCATCCCAATGGCCAAGGCCATTGACAAAATGTGGGCTCGACCTTGTTCGAACCATGCTGGGATCCTTCTCCGACGAAAGTATGAAGCAACATACCAATGGTCAAGTCCATCAAAAAAAAGAGGAATCAACCATACCCAAAAGATAAATCGACTCAATAGCTCGATAGATATCCCGGATACCATAGAAATTACAAAGAGCACCAACCTATCAACAAAATAAAATCTACATTGCTTCAAAATAATTTACATAGATCCTTATAAAATGGGCTCAAGCATGCCCCCTCCCACAAAAGCCCCAAAGCAAAAGGAATACACAAACAAAAGATTATCCATCATCCCCAGTAGAGTAAGCTTCTTCGTACCAAGAGTACGAAGCAAGACGGTTCACCTCATCCGAGTTGATATCATCTCCATATGGAGTATGAGGGTCGTACCCATATGCCTCATGAGCTACACGAGCTCCGTTATGCACGGTTTGAAGCTCTGCCTCAATTGCCCTCCCCTCGGCGTGGAAAGCCTTGTACACGTCAAGTCGAGCCTTAGCAAGAACCCATGATAGATCTTAAATACTTTTGCCTTGTGTTTTAATGATCTAACAAACTTACTGATAAGAACCAGATAGGGAACCTGACCTACTTGGATTGTAGCAAACTTAAACTAATTCCAGCTAAGGATGAACTGCTACAGATTCAGGAGCTAGGAACCAATCAAGGACCTGGTGCTCCTGTGGAACCTATGTAGCAATACAAAGTCATGTGGAAACAGCTGGAACTGAAGTGACTGACGGCACTGTTTCTGCCGCACTGCAATACACTGTCAGCCCACTCACTCTCTAACCAAACAAAGCACTCACATCACCTCAAGTGATATGATCAAGATGTACCCGATGAAGCTTCATACAAAGACATCACTAGAAGGTTTATGTTTATCATTCAAGCTTTTGCAAAAACAGAAAACTCATCATCCTCTCAAGCTTGAAGAACAAGGTTGAATGTCACTGCGGACCAGTTCCAAAAAGATTGATTATTGTTGTCCTAGTTGTGTTGTAACCTTTTTATTGTACTTACTATATCTCCTAAATCGCTTACATAGAAGCATACTGATTAGGAGTCCTCTTGTAAATCCTCAAACTCGCTGAGTTTAGGTTGTGACTAGATTTAGTCATAAAGAAAAGTCTTTGTAATTGTAGAATTGCAAAGTGGCTTGGGGTGATAGCACCACAAGTTAGAAAAAGCCTTTGTAACTAGGATAGTCACAAAATGGCTTGTGGTAAAGGTACCACAAGTTAGTTGAGTAAATCTTTTGCAATCGGAAGTATTGTAAAGTGGCTTGTAATAGGTAAGATTACAAGTTAGTAAAGTTAAAAGCCTACAGGTGTAGGTCATGGTTTTTTGATCCCCTTGTGCGGGATGTTTCCACGTAAAAATCCTCTGCCTCATTTACTTACTGCTGTACTAAGTGCTCTCAGCAAAATCTTGTAGAGGACCAGGCACTCTAAGACTTGGTGGACCCATACAAACTATCAATTGGTATCAGAGTAGGCTCCTCCTATCAGGTTAACACCTAGGAAGGATCCTCATGACGGCTCCACTAAATCTTGAAGAAGGTCAATCCATATACCACCCACCCAAGTTTGATGGAAAATGCTATTGGTGGTGGAAAGCTAGAATGTATGATTTCATCATGGCTGAGGATTGCGAGCTTTGGGATATTATCTGCGATGGTCCGTTTGTTCCAATCAAGACCAGCGGAGAATACACTGAAGCAGACAAGAAAGCATTGAAGAAGAATGCTCGTGCCAAGAAAATTCTGGTATATGGTTTGGAACCTAATGAGTACGACAGAATCTCTAAATGCAATACTGCCAAGGAAATATGGGAGGCTTTACAAATAGCTTATGATGGAACTACACAAGTAAAACAAGATAAATCTAATACTGATGATAGTTTTACGATGGCAGTTGAAGGCGAAGAGGCTGGATATGATTCAACATTTGCTTTGATGGGGCAATCAGACAATGATGAAGACAATGCCAACGAAGAGGTGAACTTCAGGGATGTTCAGAAAAATCTAAAATCCTACTCTCCAAAAAAACTCACGTGTTTAGCTGATGCTTTAATTACTGCATTTTGTAGTCTTGCGGAGGATAAGGATTCCTTATTCTTAGAACTAGAAGAATCTGAACATACTAGGAAATACTTAGTGGCTATAATTACTGATCAAAAGAATGCCATTGAAACTCCTAGAAAAGAAAAGAGTGATCTCTTGGTAGAAGCTGTTGACCAAAGGGAACAAATAGTAGAGCCCTTGGATAAGTCAAAACATGAAAACCCTGAAAGAGGAAAGGAGATAGTTAGTGAGGAATATGTTAGGCTTAAAGATGAGGTGAAGGCCTTGAGATGTAGGATGAGTGCTTAAATTGAGAAAAACGAGCTCCTCCAAGCCAATCTAGAAAAAGTAATGAATGACCTTGAAAAGTCTCTAAACTGGACCTGGTCCGTAGAGGCTACCACTGCCTTGTTCACTAATGATAGTGAAAAAGGGCGGGGAACAGGGTTTTCAAGGAAAAAAAGTCCTTACAACCCTCACAGTAAGAGCGTCACTGCATCCGATAACTGGCCTCGGACCCAATGTGGGAACACTGGGCACTCCAAGGAAGGAATCCAGGCCCAAAATCAATCAGTACCAAAAGATAAAGTGGTTGCTGAAACTGTGATCACAAAAGAGGGAATAGGTTCCACTCATAGAAAACGCACATTACCTGCATGGACTAAAAGATCTCTTATTCATCCTCTTGGTTACTATAAGGGACCCAAACTTGTTTGGGTTCCTAAAAATAACTCCTAAAATTCTTGTGCAGGGGATAGTGAAGGGAAGTGGTCAACAATGGTTTATGGATAGTGGATGCTCGAAACATATGACTGGGAACACCACAAACTTTCTTTCACTAAAAGCCCTGCACGGAGGGAGTGTATCCTTTGGCAATGGCAAAAAGGGGTACATTCTTGGAGTTGGAAAAGTTGGGAAGTCACTCACTCACTCTATGAAAATGTGTACTATATCAATGGACTTAAGTATAGTCTCCTAAGTGTCTCTCAAATTTGCGATAAGGGAAACAAGGTGGAGTTTTTGTCCAAAATATGTACAATCACTAACCTTGTGACTGGTGAAATAGTCCCGGTGGCCAAAAGATACAAGAACATCTATGTTGCTGATTTCGAATCTTTACAGAGTGGTGATCTGAGTTGTCTGAAGGCGGTTGACGATGATGCTGAACTATGGCACAGAAGACTGGGCCATGCAAGCTTCTCTCTTTTGAACAAACTAATTCAGAAGGCCTGGTCATTGGTTTGCCTATCTCACAATTCAAAACTTAAAAAGTCTGCGATGTCTAGGCTAGAGGAAAACATGTAAAGTCCTCTTTTAAGTCAAAAAGAGATGTGAGCACCTCAAAACCACTTGAGCTATTGCATATGGATCTGTGTGGACCTATGAGGGTGCAAAGAGAGGAGGAAAGAGATACATTTTCGTGATCATGGATGACTATTCCAGATTCATATGGACTCTGTTTCTTAGAACAAAAGATGAAACGGCTAAAGTATTTGTGGCCTTTGTGAAGAAAATTCAGGTGAAGATGGAGTCTAGAGTTGTATGCATTAGATCAGATCATGGGACATAATTTGACAATGTCAAATTTGTTGATTTCTGCAATGAAAATAGTATCTCTCACAACTTCTCAGCTCCTAAAACTCCTCATCAAAATGGTGTAGTAGAAAGAAATAATAAAACTCTGGAAGAAATGGCAAGAACAATGCTGATTGACAGTGGACTTGCAAAGAACTTTTGGGCTGAAGCTGTCAACACTGCCTGCTACTTAGTGAACAGGTGCATGATCAGATCAATTCTGAACAAGACACCATATGAACTGCTAAATGGAAGAAAACACAAGCTGAGTTACCTAAGAACGTTTGGATGCAAATGATATGTTCTCAACAATGGAAAAGATCAGCTTGGTAAGTTCGATGCCAAAAGTGACGAAGGGATATTTCTTGGCTACTCCTCTTAAAGCAAGGCTTACAAGATGTATAACAAGCGGACTCAATGTGTTGAAGAAAGCATTCATGTTATCTTTGATGAATCTCACCCATCATTTGAGAAGAACACTGAGGAAGATCAAGATGGAGAACCCTTACTTGTTCCTGGCGAAGTCAT
Source organism: Nicotiana sylvestris (assembly GCF_000393655.2). NCBI lineage: Eukaryota > Viridiplantae > Streptophyta > Magnoliopsida > Solanales > Solanaceae > Nicotiana > Nicotiana sylvestris. Next base: position 154,055,755 of record NC_091059.1, read on the forward strand.
TAACATAACAAATAGAAAGGCAGATATGATGAGTCAAATGAAGGAGGCAAATAAAGACAACGCTGCCTCATCATCTACAAAACCAAACACTTCAATTACAACCACTGAAGCTGAAGAAAGAGTGGTTGATGCAGTTTAGGGAACTCCATTTGCATATGAGAGAAGGATAGAGGAATAATGAACCTCAATCATCTAACTGGAGACATCAAAGTTCTCACCCCATAGACAACATAATCACTCCTTTAGATTTTGGAGTCCAAATCAGGTCAAGAGCTCGAAATTCACTTGTCTTCTCAACTTTTCTCTCCCAGATAGAACCCAAAAACATCAAGGAAGCCCTAAAAAATGCAAATTGGATTATAGCCATGCACGACGAGCTGCATCAGTTAGAGAGAAACAGTATATGGCTCCTGGTACCCAAACCCCCAGATAGAACCATTATAGGAACAAGGTGGGAATTCAGAAACAAGCTCGATGAGCATGGAATTACCACAAAGAATAAGGCCAGGATAGTTGTTCAAGGTTACAATCAGGAGGAAGGGATTGACTATGATGAAACTTTTGCTCCAGTAGCTCGCATGGAAGCCATCAGAATTCTAATCGCCTTTGCTTCTCATATGGAATTCACTCTGTTCCAAATGGATGTTAAAAGTGCATTCTTAAATGGACTACTTAAGGAAGAAGTCTATGTGAAGCAACCACCTGGGTTTGAAAGTCATGAGCACCATGAGTATGTGTTCAAATTGGACAAAGCCCTGTATGGGCTAAAGCAGGCTCCTCGAGCATGGTATGAAAGATTGTCAAAATTTCTCTTAGAAAATGGCTTTAAGAGAGGGAAGATTGACAACACTCTTTTCTTAAAGAAACGAGGAAGGAACCTGCTCATTGTTCATGTCTATGTTGATGATATCATCTTTGGAGCAACAACTGACTCTCTATGTGAAGAATTTGCAAAACTTATGGGGAGTGAATTTGAAATGAGCTTGATGGGGGAATTAAATTTCTTCTTGGGTCTTCAAGTAAAACAGTCCCCAAAAGGTACTTCCATCTGTCAGCAAAAATCCATCAGGGAACTCTTGAAGAGGTTTTACATGGAAGCATCAAAGGTGATAGACACTCACATTGCAACTGCCACTCGACTGGACATTGATGAAACATGATCTCCTGTGAATCAAACAATGTATAGAGACATCATTGGGTCTATTCTCTATCTCACTGACAGTCGACCTGATATTGTTTTCAGTGTGGGGTTGTGTGCGAGGTTTCAATCAAACCCCAAGGAATCTCACTTGAAGGCTGCCAAAAGAATACTAAGATATCTCAAAGGCACGCAGGACCTGGTGCTATATTATCCATCAGGTGACAATTTTAATCTAATTGGGTATGCTGATGCAGACTATGCAGGTTATCTTGTGGACAGAAAAAAACATTGCAGGTAAACACGCATGATGAGCATAGAAGCAGTAGATGCAGTACATGACTAATAAAAAAGGATTAATTCTTTTCAAAAAGAGGGGGAAGAAGGGCTTGAAGAAAATGTTTCGCAAGAACCAGGTTCTTGTACTAAAGGTTAGTAGTTCTGTACATCCTTTAATACATGTCTTAAAAGGCACAAAATACAACTGCCATGTCATCAACTTTTCAGATCCGGCTGTCATGTCTCTTCAATTCAAAACATTCAATCTCCCTCTGAAACGTCACGATTCTCCACGCCCAACCGCCTTTTCAGAACCGATACATATTCTTCTCACTTTATAATTGTCCTCTCCGTTTAAAAACCCCCTCTCGTCTGCTCTTCCTAACCATAAGCCCTATTCTAGATTCACCACAAAGGAAGGATCGTCACACCTCCTCTTCCAATGGCTGAGAAAACCTCTGACCCATCCATAGAACCTCTCCCCTTCACTAAGTCTGTGTCACCCTCTATCACCTCCATTGCTACAATCACACCTTCCGTAGTTTCCCAACCTCTTCCCTACTCTGAAACTCCTGAAACCACTGTTCCGTCCTCAACTTCATCTGATGCCCACACCAGTAAAACCCTAATTGGAAAACAAGGTGAAAATACTGACTTCACAAAAGGCTCCGCCATCGTTACCGTCGACTCCATGGTTATGGAAGCACCTGTTGAGGAATAAAAGACTGTGTTTGTCGTATCCGCAGATGGGATACTGCATGAAGTTATTTCTCAGAGACAAGAGTCACAAAACATGTGGGTAGAAGGGACCATTCTGGCTATTGAAGGGGATGCAGTAGTATGCACTACTGGTGTATCTCATGAGGAACATGATCCCTCTCCGGAGGACCTAGGTCAGGACTCTCATCCCTAGGATAGTGTTGTACCTGCTGTCAATATTGTGCCCCTAAAAATTCAAGCACCAAAAATGAGGTCTAATGATGAAGTAAACCTGGACAATGTTGCCCTAGATGCATTCTTGAGTCAGCACAGGGTTGTCACCACTCCTGAGTTTGAAAGTAAGCGGCCTACTACCAGGCTTAAGCAGCCTACGATTCTGCACTTCAAAAGAGCAAGAAAAGTAGTAAAAAGAAAAGGAGAAAGTTGGTAAAGAATGGTGTACCTGTAAGTGATGAAGCTATCCCTGTCGTTGTGGTGGAAGAAGGAACCCCTGAGGAACCTGGTTCCCTTGTTAGGAGGTCCTCAAAAAAGGTTGAGTCTGTCTCCATAGAAAAAGAATCTACTTCCAAGTCCAAGACAAAGGAGGCAGTGAGTGATGAAGATAGTCTTGTCAAGTCCAACTGGAAAGGTAAAGTTAGAGTAGAAAAGCATAGGAAACGCAGATAGGAAAAAGTTGAAGAACCCAGTTCTGGGAAGAAATCCAGAAGTGACGTCTGCCTTGGATCTGAGCGACTAAGGCATCAAAAGGTTTTGCTGGGTCGCATGTTTGACCCAACAATTTTTTGAGATGGCAGGAATGCGTCAGCTTCTAGAAATGGTGGAGTTTTAGCAATGGACGTATCTGTTCAACATTGACGCTCCTAAAGTGTATGAGGAGGAGGTCAAGAGCTTCTTCGCCAGTCTCTTTCCAGTGGATACTAACCATGCGTGTGCTTTAGTAAATGGGGTGGATATTGTCTTTGACGTGAAATTACTTTGGGAAATTCTATAGGTTACTACTGTTGGGGTGTCTAGTGTGAGAAATGTTTGTCAATACAACTTCCGAAATGCAGTTGTGAAAGATAACTCTAATCAGAAGAGGGACCAGGTTCATAAGAAAGCGTTGTTTCTCGTCTACCACTTGTTGTTTGAACTGGTGAACAAAGTCTTGTTGCCTCGAGCAGAAAGGAGATCTATCACTTCCAAATCTGATTTATTCTTAATGGAGCAATTGGACGGTTTCAACCCTGTGAGTCTGCCTTCCATAATGATTGAGCACATGCAGAAAGTGGCTGATTTCAAGGATGGCAATCACGGGCTTCCCTATGGATTCTTGCTCACGCAAGTGTTCAAATACTTTGAGGCTCCGCTGGGAACATGTAAAGTAGGGACCCGTAAGCAGACATTCTCACAGACAACCTTGGAAGAGTGCGAGTGTATTGAGAACTATGGGTGTGTAGGAAGCACTTCAACTGTGTCTCAGCTCATCAATGCCCAAAACAGCATAGCTGAAGAGATACGTCGACAGAAGGTCAGGAATGCCATCCTGGAAGGCCAGCAAGCTCAAGTGGTTCCCATGTCGAATGATGGGGTGATCCGTTTGACTCAAGAAACTGTTGACCTCAGGGTGCAAGTTGAGAACCTGAAAGCCAAACTGCTCAACGAGCAAAAGTCGGGAAACGCCCGAATAGACCTTGTTCTCCAAACACTTGCCACTACTTCCAAGCCTTTTCCTCCTAGTGCCCCCCTAAGTTTCCCCTCAGTGACCAGTCATCTGGATGTGTTCTTTTTTTTTCTGTTGATGATTGGTGGATATTTTTTTGTTGTTTTTTTTTGTTGTGGTTGGGACGTACTACTACTACTGCTCCCGTGATCAAGTCCAAATGTTGCCTCTGCATATGAAACTATTTTTAATCTAAATCCTCTTTTATTTTGTCTATTACTTTATCTTTGCGTTATGTTCTTTCTTATGCTAGTGTGCACATATGTGGCATGAGTTAGCTTGGCTGGACTTCTTTGTGCTTTTATTCTTTATAATGATGCCAAAAGGGGGAAAAAGATTAATATGGACTCAGGGGGAATCACATTGGGGAACTGGTTCTTTATATATAAATTGAAAAAGATAGATTAAGGCATCGTCTCAGGGGGAACTCTTTGACACTGCTCTCTGCTACCTTAATTCTGAACTTATAACTGTTTAAGTTTGTCATTATCAAAAAGGGGGAAATTGATAGATCTTAAATACTCTTGCCTTGTATTTTGATGATGTAACAAACTTACTGATAAGAACCAGATAGGGAACCTGACCTACTGGGATTGTTGCAAACTTAAACAGATTCCAGCTAAGGATGAACTGCTACAGATTCAGGAGCTAGGAACCAATCAAGGACTTGGTGCTCCTGTGGTTCCTATGTATCAATACAAAGTCATGTGGACACAACTGGAACTGAAGTGACTGACGGCATTGTTTCTGCCACACTGCAATACACTGTCAGCCCACTCACTCTCTAACCAAACAAAGCACTCACATCACCTCAAGTGATGTGATCAAGATGTACCCAATGAAGCTTCATACAAAGACATCACTGGAAGGTTTCTATTTCTCATTCAAGCTTTTGCAAAAACAGAAAACTCATCATCCTCTCAAGCTTGAAGAACAAGGTTGAACGCCACTACGGACCAGTTCCTAAAAGCTTGATTGTTGTTGTCCTTGTTGAGTTGTAACCTTGTTATTGTACTTACTATATCTCCTAAATCGCTTACTTAGAAGCATACTGATTAGGAGTCCTCTTGTAAATCCTCAAACTCACTGAGTTTAGGTTGTGACTAGATTTAGTCATAAAGAAAAGTCTTTGTAATTGTAGAATTACAAAGTGGATTGGGATGATAGCACCACAAGTTAGAAAAAGCTTTTGTAACTAGGATAGTCACAAAGTGGCTTGTGGTAAAGGTACCACAAGTTAGTTGAGTAAATCCTTTGCAATCTGAAGTATTGTAAAGTGGCTTTTAATAGGTAAGATTACAAGTTAGTAAAGTTAAAGGCCTACAGGTGTAGGTCGTGGTTTTTTGATCCCCTTGTGCGGGATTTTTCCACGTAAAATTCCGCTGCCTCATTTACTTACTACTTTACTAAGTGCTCTCAGCAGAAACTTGTAGAGGACCAGGTACTCTAAGACTTGGTGGACCCATACAAACTATCAACCCACAATCATATAAGCGACGAGGCATGACCGGATCGGCTGAAGCATGAGACGTAGAGGGTTGAGAACATCGAGTTGCATCCTCCGCTCTTAGCGAGGCCACTTGCCCATTCAATACAGATAATTCCGCCTCCAACTCTTTAAACGCCCTTCAAGCCCTGTGACCTTAAGATTAGAGGCCTCCCTCTCTCCAGTCAGCTCTGACCTACAAATACAGAGGGCATGCTCCAACGACACCGTCTCAAAAATAGTTGTTGCCAGCTTATCAGCACCAACGTCCAGCTCGCCCTTAAGCCCCTCAATCTCCACCGCCTTCGCACTCAATTCAGCGCCCAAACCGGCCACTCATGCCTGCAAATCGGCATTCTCGGCAATCACCCCCTGCTCAACTCAAACTCATCCTTCTTCACCCTAAGGGAGGCCTCAAGTTTACTATTGCGGGCGACAACCTTCATGAGCTCCTCATCCCGCTCCTTCAACTCTTCGACCTTGCGCTCCAGTTGGTCTTCCCTCTGTTTGAGCCCTTCGCGAAATAACTGAAATTCAGGGTCTTGAGTATAAATATCGGCCATCGCGCGATGCTTAGCACGATACCATTGATACTTGGTCGGCATCTTCCCATATACGGCCGCCCTCCTCCTCTACCGACGCTCGCATTCGGTTTCTATGATGAGGGTCTAGCACAAGAGAAAAAGAGAAGTTAAAAACGAAATACAGGTCAAAAATTGCCGCACAAGCTCAACATCGAAAAGAAAAAGAAAGGAACCTACCCCCAAAGCCATACTGGCGACGTTCTGAGACAATTCCACATCACTCATTGCCCTGAGCACCTCGTTTTTAGGGGCAGAACATAGAGGAGCAAAAACAGACACCACTTGCTCACAGTTCGACAATAAGTTATAGTCCCCGGGGATGACTATGTGACGATCAGACCCCTCCACTCTGACCTCCACGTGAGTATGGCGACCTACGAACTCGTTGACTTCCTCCGGGTCGACATCTGAGCCTGAGCCTTCACCCTCGACGCAACAGCCTCCAACGTTGGACGATGCACCGCCCTCGGCAGAGCGTACGGAGCCGGGTCCTAGACAAACCCCCTCTGTGTGAGGAGATCTCCCCGATAATATGGCATCGGCCATGAATGTGGGCATAGGTGCCATCTACGATGCCCTACTTCTATCAGCATCGACAACCACACCCTTTCCAAGCTCCATTCTCCTTTTTTCTCGATAACGGTTCGTCCCCATTGGAGGATTCCTCCAAAAGGTAGGGGCCGATATTGAAGAAGCCTCCTCCCCCGCGACCATGATCCGAGAGGGGCCTTCTAATTGAACTGGTTAAGAACGACCCTTTTGAACAAATTCACTTAAAATAAATTGTGTGTCCGCTGCGGTAACGGCCTGTCGAAATCGGGAACTAGCGCCCTCTGCCTGGAAGCTCCTCGACCTACCATCACGAAGTAGTCGAATTAATGGACGACAATAAATAACCAATGAAGGGGTAAAAGGAAAACACTCACAAATTGGAACTTTAGGGCCGTAATGCTTTACGAAGGAAGGCCAATCACGGGTTTCCGCTGCGTTGGATAACAAACGAGCTACCCAATCCCTTATGTCCGCAATGGGGCAGGGCGGATGTCCCATAGCTGCAAAAAGGAAGCAAACAAACTTTATAATGAATACAGACGAAGGAAGAATAAAATGAGTGGCGACACTTATGAGTCTCGTTCCATCGCTCCAGGAACCTGGCAGAGTCGGAAACAATATGTTCGGTTTTGACAAAGAAGTACTTGTGCCAAAACTTGTGACTTGCTCAGTCGTCTGTCCCGACCACTAACCCTTTCGTGCCACGGTACCTCAAATGCACCATTGTACCTTTGTGGAAGCTAGGTGAGAACATGTACAAAAGGTGGTGGATAGAAACATTATATTCCGCCAACTCCGCATACTTGGTCAATAGTAGGAGCACCTTAAGGGTATACGGCAAAAGTTGTGCCAAGCAAACTTGGTAGAACCTACAGAACTCTTCCGCTAAGGGGAAGAGAGGAAAAGTGTAGCCAATCACGAAAGGGTACTCATAGAAAGCGCAGTACTCAGGCCTGTAGACATCTACAAAATCTCTCCCCGCCGGAATCATGTCAACGTGAGTAGGGATGCTATATTTTATACGAAGAGTCAAGGTGAACCTGCTCCGTCTCAGAAAGTACGGGGCAGGTGTAGGAGGGGGGTCTTTGAGGAAGTCACTTCGATACATGGGGTGTCTCGATAATAAGTCCTCCACCATAGGGGGACTATCACCCTCTTCTACCACCGTATCTTCACCGCCTGAAGGGGGTGCCGTGGACAATAGGGTGGCCTTAGGAAACCCTTCACGAGAATGATGAGACTTGGCATGATGTCGTTCAAAGGAGTATCAATGCAAAAAGAAGGAGGAAGAAGATGCGAACGAAGCACGTAAGAAGAAGAAACAGAAGGGTATCAGGGCAAGCTCGGAGGAATAAGGGAGGTTATCAGGAGTGAAATGGCCAAGAACTTTCGAAAAAACAAACCCATCACCTATTTATAGGGTTGGGTGGCGCCAGAATCGAAGCGGAGGGTCATAGAGTAACACTAGAATCGAAGCATCAAGCCATCAAACCCTGCCTTGAAAACATGCGCAATAATGACGCACGTGAAGATGACAACATTTTCCGATAAAGTGTACTAACCGGTGTCTTGCTAAGCACGCTGACCGTCCCCTATTGGCCATGTCGTAACGTCTCAACGGATCAAATTTCTCCATAGGAACGCATGATGTCCGCTCATCGAGGACGCACCAAGTTGCGACCCCGACAAGCGAATGGACTAACTGTATGGGTCCAAATTTTACCAATCACGACCCACGACGAGTACGACGAATGACAGGTCTCCTTGAATCGATGTCTTGAGGGAGACGACCTTAAGGCAAACAAGAGACTGTACGACCCTTGTAACAGTGTAGGCCCATTAGGGGACATTAGGAATATTCCTTGTAATTTGACTTTTACAACTTAGAAGAGTTTCGATCTTTGTATATATGGAGGACAATAACCTTGTAAAAGGGGGGATTGGCCGAAGATTCGCTGCATTATTATTTACGAATGAGAAGTTTCCTAAAAGATTTTTATAAAAGTAGACCGTTAAAGAAATCTTGTGACCTGTATTCTCTTTATCTATCATTCTTTCTAGAGATTATTATACTCAGCTAAGATTTACCCCTTCATCTTTGATTGATTTGTTCAAAAAGATTTTAATATCTTTTGAGTCAAACAATTATTATTATATCGACTTCAACTTTATATGGACAACATGCATGTAACTACCATAGAGTTGTATAAAATTTGAAATACTTCATTGTCTTGCCATTTCTTCGATTGGTGGATTACTTATAGGAATGCACCTCTCTCTTAGAAAAAAAAGGTAAATATTCAAAGCTACTTGCATTACGGTCTAATTCGTAAGCCAATGAATTAAGAAAGTCGGCAAATTTGGACCAAAATGGCAAAATATTTAAGCTACTTGCATTACAGTCTAATTTGTAAGTTAAAAATTATTATTATTATTATTATTATTATTATTATTATTATTATTATTATTATTATTATTATTATTATTATTATTATTATTATTATTATGAGCAAACTTTATTTATAGCCCATCGGCCCAAACATATTTCACCCGGTAGCCCAAAAACTACAACATATATTTTATAGCCCAAAATTAATTCTAGTGGCTAGCTCAAAAGTACTGAGGCTCAGATCTGTAAAGACAGGTCGTCCGGTTACAAAATCACCAATTTTATAGCGGAAAATAGAGGCAACCACGCTATGGCTACAAAATCACCGATTGCATCGAAAGAAAAAACCTTTGAATCGCTGGTCGTCCGGTGATTTGCCAGGCCAAGATACGAGTTGGATAGTCTATATGCCCGATCCAGTTAGCCCAGAATTCAGATAAAATATCATCACTGCCTCAATTGTTATGTACCAAAAAAAGGAACTAAAACCACAGAAACAGAGACAGAAAGAAAGATATCGTTGTTATTGATTGATGCTGAAGAAATGACTGTATAGTAGTACGTATTTCCAGGAATTCAAGGGCTGTTGATTTTGTTTTAAAAGTGGAAAAGAAAAATCATTGGCTAAAGAGAGAGGGGCAACCACTCTTTGAATAAAAATCCCAAGCTCTCTGTTATTGCCTCATTTTTTTCTCGGCTAACTTTCTTTGCTAGGGAAATCCTTTAGGTTTCAGCAAATAAATTTTCATTTCCACATGTATGTCGTTAGTTGATTTGATGGGAATTATAATTTCAGGCCCACCATTAGTATATATTTACATGGATATTTATGTATTTCTTTCGAAAATAGATTTGAATATTGGTATATTACAAAATATATACAACATCGACTGTTACTATACAAAAATTATACAAAATAAACTGTCACTATACAAAATAGACTGCCAATATATAAAAAATATACAAAACAGACTGTCACTATACAATTTATATACAAATAGAGTGTCACTATACAAAATATATACAAAAATAGAATGTCATTATACAAAAAATATACTAAATAGACTATCATTATACAAAGTATGTACAAAATAGATGATCACTATATAAAAATATACTAAATAGACTGCCACTATACAATTTATATATAATTAGCTCTCACTATACAAAATATATATAAAATAGACTGTCACTATACAAAATAGATTGTTACTATACAAAAAATATACAAAATAGTCTGTCACTATACAAATAGACTGTTACTATACAAAAAATATACAAAATAGACTGTCACTATGCAAAAAATATATGATACACTCTAAATACACAGTTTGCACACATTACACATACAAAATGTGTATATAATTTATATACACTATGTTTACATATTAGAAAATACACATGTATATACAATTTTGATACATTGTTCAGACATATTATACATTCACGATACAAAATACATTTGGGGTACACAAATATATACACTTTAGATACACAAGCACACTCGAGATAGGCTCAATATACACTAAGGATACACTGTCGAACTTAGGATATAATATTTATACATTGCATATATATATATATATATAACTATAATTTATTAAAATTATCCTGTATATACATACATATATATATATATATGCACACACACACTTTATACATGTATATATGATTGAACTTTTCTCAACTATTGTTTTTCCACTTATATGATTGAAAAAGACTAAGTCGAACTTGAAAATTAACTAAAGAAAGGAGATGAAAATCACCACTAATTATGTGTGAGAACTCCTAAGAAAGAAAACCTTTTGGAGGGAAGGGAAAAAAGGATTGATGTGTGGTTTATTGTAAAAAGAAGTTTCACTCCTTTGTTTGGTTATGGAGCAACACTTGATATTTTTTAAAGCTGGTGTAAGAAGTCTTGATTTTTATTATTTTTCATTGAATCAAAGACTTAATTGTAATGTAATACGGTATTACTGTTGGGAAAATAGTAAAATAATTGTTAGCTGATGAAAAAATTTTGATTTTTTTTAATAACGTTTTATGTTCAATCAAAAATTTTTAGTAGTACTGTTAACAGGAATAAAGTGGGGGAAAAGGTGTTAAGAATTAAAAGAATTGAAGAAAATAAGTAAAAAAATATAGAAAAAGTAAAAAGCCAAGTGTGATTCTTAAGAAAGAGAAAACAATTTGGTATTCGGAAGGAAAAATATCTAGGGAAGATAAAAAAGTAAGAAAGAGAAAACAATTTGGTATTGAGAAGGAAAAATATCTAGGGAAGATAATTGTCTTTTGTCTGTTGGTTTTATCCGATGGGCTACAGTTTGATATTAGTTTTATCCGATTGGACATTTCGGGTTACGTGCAAAACTTTGGGCTAATACTTTTTTTCAATGGCCATACATGGTAGTTTTCTCTATTATTATTATTATTATTATTATTATTATTATTATTTTAACTTGTGTTATTGTAATAACATTATACTAGCTAGTGATCAGTTGGAATGGCGCCAGTTTAGCAACCCACAATTTATTTATCTTTTGGGATGGAAAAGGGAGATCAAAACTAAAAAGTATTTAATAGTGCCAAATGTATGGTGTATCGATTGCCAAACCGCTCGTTTTGAACTTTAATTTCTTGTTGCAGTATTTAGTCTGAAACCTTTAAATGCATTTTAAAGGATAGAGCATAGATATTTAGGACATGTTGAAATAAGAACCTTGTTAGCACAATGCCACGACTAGCGAGGTAGAGAGCGAAATCTTTACACTTTATTCTTGTCACGTATTTCAAACCTCAAGTTGCCTGAGGAGAAGAGATGCAGTCAATGCTAGGCCAAACTAAAAGAAATACAAAAACCATAGAAAAATCTGAATTATATACACGTTAATTATTATTATAAAGAGAATAGTATTATTTGTCATTATTATTATTTGAAGGTTGACTAATGGTTGTAGCGGGCATGAATCAGGTTGCTGATAAGAATATTTTGTAAGTTGACATATCAAACAAAAGGACATCAACATAACTGAGTAAATTGTAGATCAAAATTGCAGTTTCCCAGAAGCTTCGTAGCGATAGGTGTTGAATTGATGGCTTATTTGGCATTTCTAGAAAGACCCATTGGGTCATTTTCATATGTAACTAAACCATTGCTCGACGAGCAATCAAATTATATTTTTTTTTATAAGCACGATCTTTTTAAACAATTCTCCTAACTCATCACACCAAGAGTATTTAAAATAGACTAAGCACGTAAGCGTAACATCTTCACCTCAAGATTTGACTCACAAGTATCATGCATTATTCACAACTCACCCACTGACTCTAACATAAAGGTCACTGACATTACCTTTCCTTGATGAATCAAGTACTCTCACACAACAAAAGAGAGCAGTTCCACACAATAAAATTTAAGAACACTTAGGAACTCAAGATAGAAAGAATTCACTAACTCTCAAAAATAACATTCATATGCCACAAAAGATGCACCATAAGCTTACAGTAGTGTACTACTCTACTAATCGAGCCCATTCAATCTAGGATCAATTAGGACTTTATTTGGTTGTAATGTACGCTACGGGATGTGTATGATACATTTAGATATAAGAGTGACTACACCTCCCTAAGCACTTTAATACATATACTTTAACATTCAAACCCCATACTTATGTCAAACCAAACTCCACCTTCACATCAATGTATATTACCCCATACTTCTTTAAGCACAATTACATCAAGAGTCACCACTTATTAAGGAATACTTTTTTTTATAGCAATACAACTATTATTTTTTTTCAATTCAAGTGGCTCTTACTTGTTCAAAATAGTACACCTTTCTCCTGATTTCATTAGTTCCACTCAAAAGCCAAACCAACCACCCCGCACTTTAACTTTTACACAGTTCATAATAATTCAAGTGCTCATGAGAGGTCAAAAGATTCAAATAGATGATTAATTCAAACAAATGGGTAAGACTTGTAATGTGGTTGCCAAAGAAACAAGATTACAGGCTCAAATGGGTTAACTACGATACATAACAATTAGGTGGGCAAAAATATACATATCTGGCTCAACAAAAAAATGCCTATATCACTTTCAAGACTTAACAAAACTACTATTTCGCTTTGCAAACACACATGACAAGTTCTAGGCATCAAATGCAATGCACAGAATATAACAAATCCTTATACACACATGGTACATAACTCACTCAGGATTGGTTTTATCAAGACACACTAGCCAAAGCAGTTAAGCAAAGTTAAGATCACAAAATTTAAGGTACTTATACAAGAGTAAAAAACTGAGCCTACGCGTCATAACCAAAGTACTCACTATTCTCAAGGCATAACAAAGTCAAGAGATATTGTTTCAATTCAAAACACAACACAATGGCTCCTACTCCAAAAAAAAAACTAACTACACCCGGTTCAAACAAAACCCTTGAAAAAGAACCGTAGTTTAAAGAAAAACCAAGGGGTAATTGTTACACTACCTAACAAAAGAAAATCTTTTTTTTTTCTTTAGACTTAAATCCCTCAAGGAAATTGTTTAATAGACTCATCGTCGGGAAAAGTCCAATCTTTTAAAAAATATTATTTAATTAAACTAACTCAGCTAAAGTAGCATGAAAAGTCACCCAGACAATCTCATCATCCCACACTTAAAATTGTGCATTGTCCCCAATGCACAACATGACCATAAGAGGGTAAAAGAAACTCCCTGGTAGGCCAAAGGCCGAAGCACTAGTGCGATTGATTGTTGGTGTTCTACTTTGGCCTTCTCCTCTAGCTCATCCTCGTATTTTTTAAATCCTCAGTATAATGGCAATTTCTGCAGCCAATGCATGCTCATATTGGCTACTATCCACAATATCAACTTGTTGCGCTTTACAAGGTTCAATTAATTTATTCGCTCGAGTCTCCAAATTGTGAATAGTTGCCTCTTGCCTTTGTATCTGCCATGTTCTTTTATCATATAGTTCCATGCAACACTTTAACATATCTTTGATCTCTTTCTGGTCATCATCCTTGGGTTCTTTGTTCCTATTAACTTCACAAGAAAAAGAAGAACCATCAAAGTAAGGGGTTGAGGGAAGATAAGAACTATAAGCACAAGCATGAAAGTGACCATCTTGATCACCACACATATCACACACATTCCACATATAAGATTGAGTTGGTGCACAAAACTCGCTCTCGGGAATATTTTGATAATTTTACCCTGGGTGGTTTCCTTCACAATATGCATAAGGAGGATTAAAAGCAGAATTAGTAACATCAAAATTCTCATAATTCCATGATGTCATGTCTCTCAGATAAAAAAACAAAAAAAAAAGAAATTAAAAATAAATAAATAATCAAATACACGAAAACAAAAATAACAGTTCTGTCACACCTCTTTTTTACACCACCACCCGTAAGGGCATAAAGGAGTTTTTCCATTTAAAGGACAATCGGAACGAAATTTAATTATTAATTATTCAGAGTCGCCACTTGAGAGATTAATGGTGTCCCAAGTCACCGGTTGAATCCCGAACCGAGGAAATTGATGACTCTGTTAACAGTCCGCATACCAGAAATCCGAGTAAGGAATTCTGTTAACCCGGGAGAAGGTGTTAGGCATTCCCGGGTTCCGTGGTTCTAGCACGGTCGCTTAACTGTTGTATTTGATTTTATCTGATTTGAATACATGCTAGCTTATGTGCCTTCTATTCGTAAACCGCTTTTATCATTATTTATTTTATAAGAATTACGATGTCGTGAAAACGCGTTTTGAACCCCGTCGCCATCAATGCGCCCGTGGTTGTTGACACATTTCGACTTCATCGAGATTTGGATTTGGGTCGCATCAATGCGCACCCGAATTTAAGAAAATAATTTAATTAAATCGTGCCTAAAGAAGCTAACGTAGTATTATTTTGGGGAAAAACCATGATGTTTTGCTAAGTGGCCATTCCAAATTCTAATCATTTCGGTAATTATTTATTGAGGGCCCCACATTTATTTATTTGTGCGGTGAGGCTCGTCTCAATTTGTGAACCTTTTTTCTATCATTATTTATTTTTAGGAATTACGACGTCATGAAAACACGTTTCAAACCACGTCGCAATCAATGCACCCATGATTGTCAACACATTTTGACTTTGTCGAGATTTGGATTTGGGTCGCATCAATGCGCACCCGAGTTTAAGAAGGTACTTTAAGTAAGTCGCGCTTAAAGATTCTAACGTATTGTTATTTTGGGGAAGGTGGTGAAATTCACTAAACAACCTTTCCAAATCTAAATGGTGAGATAATTATGCTATTAATCACTTAAGGGTCCTAATTGGTTAAGCCTAAAATTTGTTGAATTTGGATTTGAACATCCGGGAAGGAATGCTGAGAAAATTGGGCTCCAAGCCCATGAAGTCCAAATCACGCCATTGCCATGCTGCAGGCACAGGCCTTTAGAGTGCTAGGCGTCGGGTATAAGGCATGTCCAAAATTTTAACTTGCACGTACAGCCCAGGGATCGAATCCTTGGGCACCTTTTGATTTAACTAACTTCTCAAGCCTTAATGCACCTAGGCCCTAATTCGATTTATCACCTAACCAGAAATCTAGGCTGCCTGCTAGTACGCCAGGCCCAAAACTGGCCCAGTATGAAGCCGTTGATTGTACAATTCATGTTAGCCCAAAATTAAAAGCAGTCATGCGTATTGAACTCCAAATCAATTACAACTTTGCAGCTTAACTTCAGCAGACTGTGGAACTTAAACAAACTAAAAAATACAATTGCATAAACATGACCAAACAGTCCACAACCCTGATTACATACACGAATCTAAATACCAAAGTTCCCACTTACTAATTAAAATGATCAAACTCATGCTTGACAGTTCATCAATCCCAATTATACAAACCAGACCAGGATTAGTCTATTACCTAAAGGACATGCGTGAGCTAACTGTTTTATGTATTAAGTTAAACAAAAAAAAAACATGAAAAATTCAGAGATCAACTTCAGACAACATGTTTACTTCAATTCCATAAACTTGAGAGCTACAGAATGAATACCTGGAAATTGAAATGTAAGTAGAAAGAGAAGAGAGGAGTGAGCTACTTGCAACAACAACAGCAGTAAACTCAGCAATATATACCCCAAGACAGGCCAGAAAACACTTTTGAAAATCAGAAATACATGCAGCCCCCACAGATCAATTAAACCCATACTCCAAATATACTCCTGACCCTCACAGCTGAAACCAAACAAACCTGCTATACTGCTAAACCCCAAAACCCAGATGAAGTCCAAAAAACTAGTAATGAAACTGTGAAGTTGTTTCGGATTTCTCCATTCTTTTTGATGTTTTTGTTTTCTGAATAGTTTTGGAATTAAAATGCTAACTGAAATCAAAAGCAATAATAAAAACTCAAATTGAAACTCAGGGCTCCAGGCAGAAGAAAAAGAGAACCCCTTTTCCAAGGCATTTCATGCCTTTTTATAGGCAACCCCAAGGAGAATAGATCAGATTCTGATTTTCAAATCAGTCCCTCCCTATTTTCAGTTTGGTCCCTCTATTCTTAACTTGCTAAACAAGTAAATGCCTTACAATTATTAAAATCTACACTTGTACCCCATTCTAGAAGGCCCTAGGGTATTCCTCTACCCATACAATACCTATACTGCCCTTCCATATACCTTGATATTACTATTCCTACCAGAACTACCCTTTTCCATACCCAGATTACCCCTGAAAGCCTCTTAAAATTACTGAAACTACCCTCATCCTTAACAACTATACCCAATACCCTAACCCAGTCTAAAACTAACTGAAGTTAATTAATTAGCATTCAGAAACTAACTAATCATACTGACCAAAACCAAATTTGTTCAATTATACCAGCTCAATCAAGTTAAACGAAATTAACTGAGATTAGGCTAACATGATCAATATTAAGTGAACTTAAACTAATTCTTAAACCATGAACTTACAATCATTCAACCAAATATCAAACTCAGAATCAACAGTAATTAACAGAACTTAAACTAATACAATTAAATCATAAAATTAACAGAACAATTAACGAAACAACAACTGCAAATAACACTTCAAACGTGCGAGCAAAAAGAAGCAGTAAAAACTCACAAAGGCATGAGGGACTCCGGCCAGTCAGAAACATCTGAATCCTTTCAGATTTTTGATGCGTAACATCCCTAACCATGTGTTCTTACAAGAGAACACATGGTTAAGGATACTACGGTTCGAAATCAAAAGGATTTGGTTTTAGGGTTTGGCCCAAAATTCTTAGATCTAAGATTTGGGCCGTTTCACGGTGATTTGAAAGAAAATAGCCATGGATTAGTGTTGAGGAAGGGCCGGGGTTTGTGGGGTGTGATTTTGGACTGATTTGGACGAACTTGTCACTTGGCCGGAAAACTTCAAACCAAGATTCGACGAGTTCCAGCCTTGTTTGAGGTACACCAATGGGTGCAACGGAAAGAGGAGAGTGAGGGGGATCTGTGGTGTTAACCTCGGAGTGAACGACGTAGTTTGTGTTCACTGCCGGCGAGGGGTTTGATGGCGGCGCGAGCTAAGGTTTGTTGAGGGGAAGGGTGGGGTAAGGAAGACTAGGCAAATGGGGGTAGGGGGGAAGTTCGGACACTTAAATACAGCTAACCTAGTTAGATCAGGACCGTTGGATTGATGAGATCCAACGGTCCTGATTCAGAGGCCCCGAAACGACACTGTTTCGTTTAGAAGGGGGGCAGACCGGGTAGGGACTTGGGCTGGACTGAATTTGCAATGATTTTGAGGCGTTTGGGCCTGAGAAATCCCCTTAATTTGGCCCAAATTTGGGTCTTTTATTAAGACCCTAATTTCTAATCTTATTTTCTTTTCTTGCTTTTACAATTTTTATAATAATTTTTTTATAATTTTTATAAAGATGTAAAACTAACATGAAATCATGATTGTTTTAAAGCAAAGACTAATTAATTCCTAAAATTGTTCAAAAACTATTTCGTGACAAATTCACAATAAAAATCATTAAAAATGCAAAAGTGAACTATTTTTGTGATTTTCATGCTTTGTTCTAAACAAATTATCCCTTAATTGGTACTAAATATAAAAATTAAAACCTAAATGCAAATGCATACTCTTTGTGTTTTATATGAATTAACATGCACAAATAAGATGCCAATAATTAACACAAAATGCCACCAAAATTCACAAGAATTGTAAAAATAAAGAAAAAATTATTTTGTTGGAATTTCGGGAATTATTCATATATAGGGCAAAAATCACGTGCTCACAAGTTCAAACTTGCAACCTAAAAATATGTACACCTACAACTACACCGTTAGTTCCCCAGCAATAACGCCAAAATTTGATCACACCTAACTATGCCTTATAAAAAGGACTAAACGGTCGTTGCAAATATAATCCGGTTCACAAGTCCGGAGTCGAATCCTACAGAGAACTAAAGCCTGCTACAACTGTTCACTATCACCAAGAAGACAAGCTTAAACAGTTCCTAACTTATAGATATTAAGATTCTTGTGTTTAACTAATTAACTAACAAATTAAAATAGTAAATTAATCCTAAAGATACTACAGGTTGGGGAAAAGATTAAGGAGGTCTAGAGTTATGATTTCTTCAATTGTCAGAATCATTCCCGCTATGTCTTCTATAATTTCGCCTAAGTATTCTCTACCTATCATAAACGCTTTGCGTGTTGTAATTCTATCCCGAGTAATTACGAAAATTTACTAGACATACTCTCCCGAGTTACGCTAGCTGGCTTTAATTACAGCTCACTTAGATCGCACCCAAGGTTTCGTTATCCCTAATCCCACCTTTAAACCCTTGGTTATTGATTCCTCACATACGTCGGGAGTGATGTTGTTCAACAACTACCTAAACATGCACTCTCTCCCGAGTAATACACACTAAATAGGCATAGCTAAGTGAGGGCCCTTCAATCAACCACAAGAATAATATAGTTGAACAAATAGAGAAAATACTACGACTCAATTATAAAAAAAACATAACAAGAATTTATCCTACAAAAGGTTCAATCAAAACCCTAATTAACAAATTAGCTATTCATAATAGTAGGTAAAACTATAATACTAAAAGTCATAATAAACAATGAAAAAATAGGAAGAGGAAGGAAAAATTCGTAGAAGAATTCCCCGTCTTGCTCCTATTGTGTCTCTGCCTCCTTAGGTCGAATCTGTGTAAAAAATTGGTCTCCTCCCTTCAAAATACTATTTTTCCATGTATATATACCAAGTAAGGTCGGGCCCAAATAATTATACCTTCTCCTACGCGAAAAAGGACAAGTTTCCAGGCCTGGACGTCCGCGGTTCGGGCGCGGTACTTTCCCGGTGTACTGCCTCAGTCCGCGTTAGGTTCGCAGTCGCGGTTTCGACCGCGTATTTCACCCTGTTCTGTTTGGAAGTTGGAAAAACGTAAAACATGAAAGTTGTAGCTATTTGAGTTAGCTTTCCAACCATATATTGTGGAGCCCAAATAGAGTTCTGCGCGAAAAGTTATGTGTATTTTACTAGACAATGCACAATATGCCTACTCGATTCTTCGTTTTGTTGCTCTATCGTTCGTTGATCCCTGATCCCGGCTTAATTCCTTGGGCTTTTACTCATACTTCAAAGTCCAAATCACTTGAATTCATTTCATAACATCTACATAGCTCGGAATCACTACTTCAAGGCATAAAACACACAATTAGTTCAAGACACTAGCTATTAAAGCTCAAACTCAATTAAAGTGCAGTAAATTTGAGTGTAATAAGCGACTAAAATATGTAATTATAGCCTATCATCCGTTACAAACATATACAGACCCAATTCTCTCTCAATGTAAGCATGAAACCCTAATGGAGTTTTTCTCTTCTCCTACTCAATTCATAATGTTTTCAATAGGGAGTACAAGTTGGTGGACAATCTTTTCTTTGTTTTGGATAAGGAAGTTGACGGACAAGTTAGATTCTGAACTTAAAATTTAATTTAGTACAGTTCTTTTAAGAATCTGAATTTTAGTTTTAGATTTTTCTGTTTCTCCGACTTTACTAAATTCGTCTGATACGGAGGAAAATGTTTGTCGTGAGAATTATTTTGTGGGGAAATTGCAGACCTTGAATTTGTACATTTTCGGTGTTGGGTGCAAAATTCATATAACATGTAGTAATTATGCTAGGGCTGGCATAAGGTAGAAAAAATAAAATTTGATTGCATCCCCCAATGTACAAGTGTTATAACAATGATAGATAAGTAGTGATTGCCAAATAATATGGTGGGATGAATGAGATTTTCTTTTTTAAATTTTTTAGTTGGGTTAGTGAATTTTAGATAACTAAAAAACATAAGTGACATTGTAGAAAGCTTTGGATATTTGTTGAGAAAAATAAATTGATTACACATAGGAGATAAGTCATTTTTAACTTTTGCTAAAAAAAAAATATTTTTGGTGGAAAAACATTTTTCCCAACATAAGTCAAACATTTCTCAAGTACCAAACACAGAAACACGAATTTCCCGGGCGAACTTGCAGCGTCAAGTCTTCTCTCTTCTCCGGCGAACTATACGAACTCGCCGTAAAATCTAAGAAGTAAGTCCACTTGTTTCTCACCAGATTTCCTCCTCTCTTGTTCAGATGATACCAAAAAGTCCTAAACCCTTTCCCAATTGCTTTTAATTAGTAGAATATGAGAGATGTTTGAATGTCTGACATCGCTACATTGTTTTAATAGCTAGCTAAGTTAAAGTAATATAGCAGGTACTATTATTATGGTGAATTGCGTTCTTAATTCATCTCTATTACGAAAATGTTGCTTAAGATCACTAAATCACAGCTGATTTTTTAATGATAAAGTCAGAGCAACAGAAGATTAATTAGCTATTCGGATAATTTTTCTGTTTTCTCACAACAAAGGGCGACAAGCTTTTGTTGATGAGTGATGAGTGGGTGTGGGTTCAGCTCATACTCGAGCTGGTGAACACGAATTTGGTCTAGATTTATCAGATTTCACCCCCTCAGTGGATATGTCGCTTTCCCGTTGTTCTCAGCATGAACTTGATGATGAATACAAGAAAGCTGATAAAAATGACAGTGATATGCTCACAACCCTTAACAAAGAAAAAGGTTGGATCACTGAACATCTTTACCAATACCAATCCTTTTGGTTTACTCCAGCAGCTATTAGAGGAGTTAAGAGGGCGCAACAATGCTTTAAAGCTCAACCCACAGATGCTATTCTAGTTACTTTCCCAAAATCAGGAACAACCTGGTTTAAAGCCCTTATCTTTTCCCTCATGAATCGTGACCGGTTTAATTTTTCCTCCCACCCTTTGCTGACCAAAGGCCCCCATGATTGCATCCCCTTCTTGGAAGCCATCATACAAGATGAAACTTCCTACCAAGATTATCGAATTTCGTGTTCGCCATGTTGCCTTTTGGCTACCCACATTCCTTACTCTTTGTTACCGGCATCTGTGATGTCTTCTGGTTGCAAAATTGTGTATGTTTTTCGCGAGCCTAAAGATGTTCTTGTTTCAAATTGGCTTTTTATGACAAAATTAAGATTCAAAGAACTACCATCTTTTCCAATCAAAGATGCTTTTGATCTGTTTTGCAAAGGCGTGTCGCATTATGGACCCTTTTGGGATCAGGTCTTGGGTTATTGGAAGGCAAGCATGGAAAATCCGGACAAGGTACTTTTCTTGACGTACGAGGACATGAAGAAAGATCCCATTATCTGTCTTACCAAATTGGCTAAGTTCTTGGACAAGCCTTTTTCCTTAGAAGAAGAAAGAGAAGGGGTTGTGCAGGAGATTGTAAGGCTTTGTAGCTTCGAGAATTTGAGCAGTTTGGAAGTGAATCAGACCGGAGTTCAACATTTCAGTCCACAATTTGCTGTTGCGAACCGGCATTTCTTGAGGAAAGGTCAAGTTGGAGATTGGAAAAGCCACCTGACACCACCAGAGATGGCTGAACAGTTGGATGAAATCACTAGGCAGAAACTTGCTAGGACAAGCTTGATAGAAACTTTGTTTGGTGATAGAATACCCTATACTGCAAAGGCATAAGTTAGTGCTCTATGCTACAGTAGCAAGGCATTAATCGCTAGTCAAACAGTATCAAAATGACATTATAGTTTGCTCCAGGTTATAATAAATATACGTGTTTCACTACTGTTCTTTAAATTCATAGCTTTTTTATATGCAAATGTAATTGTTCTGCAGTTGCTGCAGCTGTGAAGTGATTTTATTAAATTAATTAATATTTGTTCTGAATGACTTCATTGATAGCAGGAGAAACAATGAATGACTTGACACTCTAGTTTGTTTTCCTAATTTTAGAAGTTGTCGTGCATTGATAAATTTTGATGCATGAACCTTAGTTATTTGGCTATTTTGCTGCTGTTGTGGTTCATTTCATTTGCTAACAAACTAGTTATCTATGCATGTCTATGTATTGGTCTACAAATTATGAGGGAACTTGAACCAGAAACGTTTCTGTGATATTTCAACAGCAAGTTGGTCTGGTCAGTAACATGCTCACCTTGTGTAAATCTCAGTCTAAAATATTTTAAGTGCTATTATGGTAAAGTGCATCTGGCTCACATTTTCATCTCTATTACAAAAATGTTGCTTAAGATCACAAATCACAGCTGAGTTTTGATTGATAAAGTCAGAGCAACAGAAGATTAATTAGCCATTCTGATCATTTTTCAGTTTTCTCACAACAAAGGGGGACAAGCCTTTGTTGATGAGTGGGTGTGGGTTCAGCTCCACTTCGAGCTGGTGAACACGAATTTAGTCTAGATTTTATCAGATTTCACCTCCTCAGTGGATATGTCGCTTTCCGGTTGTTCTCAGCATGAACTTGATGATGAATACAAGAAAGCTGATAAAAATGACAGTGATATGCTCACAACCCTTCCCAAAGAAAAAGGTTGGATCACTGAACATCTTTACCAATACCAATCCTTTTGGTTTACTCCAGAAGCTATTAAAGGAATTAAGCGGGTGCAAGAATGCTTCAAAGCTCAACCTACAGATGCTATTCTAGTTACTTTCCCAAAATCAGGAACAACCTGGTTCAAGGCCCTTATCTTTTCCCTCATGAATCGTGACCGATTTGATTTTTCCTCCCACCCTTTACTTACTAAGGGCCCCCATGATTGCATTCCCTTCTTGGAAGCCATCATACGAAATGAAACTTCCTACCAAGATTATCGAATTTCGTGTTCGCCATGTTGCCTTTTTGCTACCCACATTCCTTACTCTTTGTTACCAGCATCTGTGATGTCTTCTGGTTGCAAAATTGTGTATGTTTTTCGCGAGCCCAAAGATGTTCTTGTTTCAAATTGGCTTTTTATGACAAAAGTAAGACTCAAAGAACTACCATCTTTTTCAATCAAAGATGCATTTGATCTGTTTTGCAAAGGCATGTCACATTATGGACCGTATTGGGATCAAGTGTTGGGTTATTGGAAGGCAAGCATGGAAAATCCGGACAAGGTACTTCTCTTGACGTACGAGGACATGAAGAAAGATCCCATTCTCTGTCTTTCCAAATTGGCTAAGTTCTTGGATAAGCCTTTTTGCTTGGAAGAAGAGAGAGAAGGAGTTGTACAGGAGATTGTAAGGCTTTGTAGCTTTGAGAATTTGAGCAGTTTGGCAGTGAAACAGAACGGAGTGCAACATTTGAGTCCACAATTTACTGTTGCGAACCGGGATTTCTTGAGGAAAGGTCAAGTTGGAGACTGGAAAAACCACCTGACACCAGAGATGGCCGAACAGTTGGATGAAATCACTAGGCAGAAACTTGGTGGGACAAGCTTGATAGGAACTTTGTTTGGTGATACAATACCCTATAGTGCCAAGGCATAAGTTAGTGCTCTATTGTACAGTAGCGAGGCCTTAATCGTTAGTCAAACAGTATCAACAATGCCATTATGAATTTGCTCCAGGTTGTAATAAATAGATAAATACTTGTTTCAGTGTGGTTCTCTAAATTCTTAGCCTTTTTATATGCTAATGTAACTGTGAAGTGATTTTATTCCATTAAATTTTCATTTTTGAAAAGAATGACTTCAAACCTATTAATAGCATGTCTATGTATTAATCTACAAATTGAGAGGCAAAACTGAAAACTTCATTCCTTCTAGGGAAATGATTCTGGGGATCGATATTGTAATAGTTATACTGATTTTCTGTTTTAATTCTGTCATTGTAATAGCTATACTGATTCAAATTCCTCCAAGCTTGAATATCATTCCAGTTGCTGATGTTTTCAGTTGCATTTCTGTTGCCATTTGCTGCAACTATTTGTTGGAGCTGGATTTACTGGTGCGAGAGAGTTGCTAGAGGACCATTCAGTTTCTAAGTTCCCGGTTTCCTTCTTCCACTACATCTTTTACTTAGAATTGTTTTTTAGAAGCCGCTTTTGGTTTGAAATCTCCGGGTATTGAAACAAATTAAGGTTCTTTTGAATTTGTTTCTAGAGGAACACGATGAAACATTCCTCTAATATTCATAAATAAATTAATTTCAAAAGTTTATAATAGAAAATTGCTAAAATAGTGGACGAAGTGCAACAGTAAAAATTACACGGGACACCCTATTTGGTCGCCCCCATTTAACCTATACCCACATTTTAGAAACGTTTTAATTTGTACCCACTTTTTAAACAACTTCAGGCCTCTTTCTCCTTCTCCTCCTTCTTCTTCTCCCTTTTCTTCTTTTTCTTCTTCTTCATTCTTCTTCTTCTTCGGGTGACAATGATTTTATATGGTAGTTGTGAATATATTTTAATGTTGTTTATGATGTTTTACAATAGTGAGCTGTTATGACGCTTTATTTTTTACTATTGCTTAGGGTTTCTTCTTCTTATTTTTCTTAATTGCAAAATGGGTTCATTACATTTATTGTTGTTTTGACAAATTGATGATTGGGGTTTGTTCCTGATGATATTTGGAGGTTATGTTTCAAATTTGAGCTCATTTGGAGTACATTTAGGTATTAAATTGTATATTGAATTGTTATAATTCGAAAAGCAAATTTCTGTTTCTAGACAATTTTCACTTCAGACTTGTTGGCCTTAAGTGAATGAAAACGTTTGTTGCACTTCAGACTTTTTGGCCTTAAGTGCATCTGAAGTGCAATTTTTTCACTTTAGACTTATTGGCCTTAAGTGTAGCAAAACGTTGGTGACACTTCAGACCTTTTGACCTTAAGTGCATCTGAAATGCAATTTTTCACTTCAAGACTTATTAGCCTTAAGTGCATGAAACAATTGGTTACACTTCAGACATATGTGACCTTAAGTGCACCTGAAGTGCAAATTTTCACTTCAGATTTATTGGCCTTAAGTGAATAAAAATGTTTGTTGCACTTCAGACTTTTTGGCCAAGTGCATCTGAAGTGCAACTTTTCACTTCAGACTTATTAGCCTTAAGTGCATCTGAAGTGCAGACTTATTAGCCTTAAGTGCATGAAATCATTGGTTGCACTTCAGATCTATTTGGCCTTAAGTGCATTTGAAGTGCAATTTTTTCACTTCAGGCCTTTTTTTAACTTCAGACCCGATAAATCTGAAGTTGATCACGCTTGCAAACTTTTTTGCAAAGTGGGTATAGGTTCAATTGTGACCCCAAAATCGGGTATAGATGCAAAAGACCCTGTGCAACAATCGCCACTTTTAAGCCCGCTATTTAAAATATATTTATAATTTACAATGTATTTACCAATTCACCCAAACTTCAGGACTTAGTGTCCTGAATTTTTGAGCTGCTAATTTAAAATTCAAGACAAAGTGTCCTGAATTTCTGAACGACTAATTTAAAATTTAGGATATAAGATTCGAATTTTTTGGACACAATTTTCGAACTTAAGGATACGATGTCCTGAAGCGCATGTTTTTAAGCCCAACTGACGTGGAAAGCTAACTAATTAAAAGATGCCAGCTGTTTTAATACGCCACATCAGATTTCTAAATAGTCATCCCATTTAAAACTAAAAGACCCGTTCATTGCTCTCTCTCCCCGTTAACCCCAATTGAAGAATGGCGATTAGAGGTCCGAAAAGTCCCTAGAAAAATTTCATCAATTACCTTCGATTCTCGCTGTATTTCCAGTTTATTCTTTTCGATTTATCATTGTGAATTAAGCTTGCCTTTCCAATTTTGCAACTGTAAAATCTTCGACCTGGGTTACGATCAGTTAATGATATCTTGAGGTTTGCTAATTGACCGCAGTTACAGTATACAACATCAGTGGGAGGTGCCTTCGACGAACTCGACGAGTTCGACATTAAAACTGCTTTGACGAAGGAAATAGGCAAGAATTAGAAAGAAATTCAGAAGAATTACAAAGAAACGAAGAAGAATTGGAAAGAAACGACGAAGAATTAGAAACAAGAAAATGTCTTTTGACCTAATTTGGAAGCAATTGGGGCAGAACTAAAAGAAAGGGAATGAAAGTAGGATTTATATAAAATCGGGTGGGTCTAAATAGGTATATATTTATTTTGTTTTTTAAAATATTACCATTAAAGTCTACGTGTAATAACATTCACTCGTTCAAATGATATGCGACCCACGTTGTGAACAAAGTCAGCTAGTTGTGCCTAATTATAGGTATGGATATGAACATAGTATTGTTTTTAATTGGAACAAAGTTAAGTTGAAATGTCTAAATGGGATTTTCGGGCAAATATGTATTTGGCCAAACAAGAAAGATAGGCTTAATATCTAACCACAAGGGAAGCCAGATGAAACCTAAAGGCAGTCGCTTTGAATTTATCCCTCTTTCAAAGTAGGAACTTTAGTTTTATATTTTTCTATTTCGAGAACTTATTAAATTCGTTTGACATGGGCAAAATGTTTTTAAATGAAGTTATTTTCTATGTAAAGTGTTATACCTTGAAAAACTACTTTATGTACATTTTTCAGTGACGCACAATCATTTAGATAATGTATGAGATAAAATTTTGATAATGTTGACAAGAGGGGTTGCTCTGATGGTAAGCAACCTCCACTTCCAACTAAGAGGTCGTGAGTTCGAGTCTCCCCAAGAGCAAGGTGGGATGCCGGGGGTCTATTTGGAAACAGTCTCTCTACCCAGGGGTAAGGTCTGCATACACACTACTAGCTACAGGCACAGTATATCTGTTCTTCCCGATCTCTCTCCGGGCGAATTCTCTATTTCTCCGGCGAACTTCACGATCTCCCTGCAAAAAAATATTTAAGAAGTAAGTTCCCTTTGTTTCTCTCCAGATTTCCTCTCTTGTTCTGATATAAGACATAAGCCCTAAACCCTTTTCCCAACGGTTTTTAGTTAGAAGAATAGGAGTGATGTTTGAATGTCTGTCAATTACTAATACTGCACGGAAATTGGATAATAATACAGATAACAGAACTACTTTAATTAATTTGATAGCTAGCTAAGTCAAAGCATTGCAAGTGTTGGTACTTATTATGGTAAAATGCTTTTTTAAATCGTCTAAATTAGGAAGTGTTTCTACTTCAGATCACAAATCACAACTGAGTTTTTTTATTGCTATACTCTGAATAATAGAAGAGTTATTAGCCATTCTGATCATCCTTTCAGTCTTCTCACAACAAAGAGGGACAAGATTTTAGATCAGTGGGTTCAGTTCTGACTCGATCAGGTGAACACGAGTTAATTTGGTCTAGACTTTATCAAATTTCGACCTCCTCCATGGACATGTCGCGTTCCCATTGTTCTCGGCATGAACATAGTGATGAAAATGAATACAAGAAAGATGATCAAAATGACAGTGATATGCTCACAAGCTTTCCCAAAGAAAATGGTTGGATGGTTAAACATCTTTACCAATACGAGTCCTTTTGGTCCAGCAGCTATTAAAGGTATTAAGAGGGTGCAAGAATGCTTCAATGCTCAACCCACAGATATTTTTCTAGCTACTTTCCCAAAAGCAGGAACAACATGGTTCAAGGCCCTCATTTTCTCCGGCATGAATCTATTCAATTTCTCCTCTCACCCTTTGCTTGCCAAGGGTCCCCATGATTGCATTCCCTTCGTGGAATCTATCATACAAGATGAAACTTCCTACCGAGATTATCGAATTTCGTGTTTGCCATGTTGCCTTTTCGCAACCCACATCCCTTACTCCTTGTTACCAGCATCTGTGATGTCTTCTGGTTGCAAAATTGTGTATATTTTTCGTGAGACTAAAGATGTTTTTGTTTCAACTTGGCATTATATGATAAAAGTAAAACCCAATGAAATGCCATCTTTTCCAATCGAAGATGCATTTGATCTGTTTTGCAAAGGGGTATCACATTACGGACCTTTTTGGGATCATGTCTTGGGCTATTGGAAGGCAAGCATGGAAATTCTGGACAAAGTACTTTTCTTAATGTACGAGGACATGAAGAAATATCCCATTGTTTGTCTTACCAAATTGGCTAAGTTCCTGGATAAGCCTTTTACCTCGGAAGAAGAGAGAGAAGGGGTTGTGCAGGAGATTGCAAGGCTTTGTGGCTTTGAGAGTTTGAGTAGTTTAAAAG
Source organism: Nicotiana sylvestris (assembly GCF_000393655.2). Taxonomy (NCBI): domain Eukaryota; kingdom Viridiplantae; phylum Streptophyta; class Magnoliopsida; order Solanales; family Solanaceae; genus Nicotiana; species Nicotiana sylvestris. The sequence goes on from NC_091059.1 coordinate 154,084,170, forward strand.
TAAATCAGACCGGAGTGATGCACCATTTCAATTCAATTGTAGTTGAAAACCGGCATTTCTTGAGGAAAGGTCAAGTTGGAGATTGGAAAAATAATCTGACGCTAGAGATGGCCCAACAGTGGGATGAAATCACTAGGCAGAAATTTGCTGGGACTAGCTTGATAGAAACTTTGTTTGTCGATACAATACCCTCTACTGCCAAGGCATAAGTTAGTGCTCTAAGCTAAGTACTACCAAGGGATAAATCGCTAGTCAAACTGTATAAACAGCAATCAAATGACATTATGATTTGCTCCAGGGTTGTAAGAAATAAATACTCGCTTCACTGCCATTCTTTAAATTCTTAGCTATTTTTTATATGCAAATGTAATAGTTCTGCTGTTGGTGCAATTGTCAAGTGAATTTATTCCATTAAACTTTCATTCCGTAAAGAATGACTTTGTACATATTAATAGCAGTGAAAACAATGAGTGACTTGACACCATAATTAGTGTTTGCAAATTGTAGAAGTTATGCATTGATGTAATTTTGATGCATGAACCTTAGTTATTTGGCTATTGTGCTGCTGTTGTGGTTCATTTTATTTGCAAAATAAAGTGGTTATTTATGCATGTCTATGTATTAATCTACAAATTGTGAGGCAAAACTAAAACTTCATTCCTTCTAGGAAAAATGAACCAGATACGATTCTGGTATATTTCAACAGCAAGTTTGGCCCGATCAATAAATGCTTGCTTTGAAGGATGGATAAGAATCCCATCCAAAAAAGGGATACTTCTAACAAATTAGGGGAGCAGGTCACTTAAAAAATAAATGTCTGCAATCTTTGGTAAATCAAACTCAAATATTTTAAGTGCTATTATTGTAAAGTACATCTGGCTCACATGCTCAGATCATCTTGAATTAAGGAAAGTTCCCTCAGATCACAAGTAACAACTAAATTTGCTTGCTAAACTCGGCAAGAAAAGTTATTTATAGCCCGTTTGGCCAAACTTTTAAAATCAGCTTATTTTGAGGAGTGCTTTTCTCAAAAGTACTTTTGGTGAGAAGTAGTTTGTGTTTGGCTAATTAATTTGAAAAGCACTTTTGAGCAGTAATTACTATTTGGCCAAGTTTTTGAAAACTGCTTTTAAGTGTATTTTTCTCAAAAGTGCTTCTCAGAAAAGTGCTTTTGGAGAGAAGCTACTTTTTTCTATTTCTCCAAAGCTGCTTCTGCTTCTCCTCAAAAACACTTTTTTTCCTTCCAAAAGCTTGGCCAAACACCTCAATACTTTTGGCCCAACAAAAAGCTTGGCCAAACAGACTATTAATCTTCCTAAGAAGTTTGCTTTGCCATTCCCATCCTTGTGGTCATTCTAGCTATTAGACTTCTCTCATATTGTAAGATTGGGGTCCACAAATTTTTCGAAGCATTTCTTCTCTCCTGCTTTCTCTGTTTTTGACATGGTATTAGAGCCTTCTTTTCATAATTTTGATTCTTATTGTCTTTCATCTGTGGTCCTTTCATTTTTTTTTGAAAGTTTAGTTCTCTTGATTTTTCGTCAACAAGCAGTCCTAAGCATCTAGGGCTTTTGGTCTTGGTTATTCTAGCTATTTTTTTTCCGTATCATTGTGTTTTTGATTTTCTCTATTCAAAAACATGACTTCACATCAATTTGAGTCCTTCAGTATTCGTTTTACTGGAAAATTATTCTGCTTGGGAATTTCAGTTTCAATTATTTGTCATGGGAAAAAGAATTATGGGGCCATATAGATGGAAGTGATCCTGCTCCTACTGATCTTACAAAGTTAGGTCAGTGGAAGGTCAAAGATGCTCGGGTGATGACATGGATTTTAGGGTCAATTGACCCTCTTATTGTTCTTAATCTCAGGCCGTACAAGACTGCAAAGACCATGTGGGATTATTTACAAAAGGTTTACAACCAAGACAATAGCGCAAGACGATTTCAGCTAGAGCACGAAATTGCTAATTACTCTCAAAGAGGTCTCTCTGTTCAGGATTATTTTTCTGGATTTCAGAACTTATGGGATGAATTTACTGATATTGTTTATGCTAAAATATTTGCTGAATCTCTATTTATAATTCAAGCAGTTCACGAGCAAAGCAAGTGAGACCATTTTTGATAAAATTGCGATCTGATATTGAGAGTGTTCGCTCTAACTTAATGAATCATGACCCGCCTCCCTCCTTGGATGTTTGTTTTAGGGAATTACTCCGTGAAGAGCAACGTCTTTTCACACAAAATGCTTTCAAGCAAGAAAGTGTTCATACTGTTGCATTTGCTGCTCAAGGAAAAAAGAAAGGCCAGGTATATGTGCACCTTGCAAAGAATATGGTCATATTGCTAGCAATTGTAATAAGAATTTCTGCAATTATTGTAAGCAGCTGTTGATACCCAATTTTTTTCTGTATATTTTTATATGCAAAATACTTTCAATATAGCATATGTATGCATATATAAGTATTTACAAATATTTTTATTATTTTTCCTTAATTTTAAAGGCTTTTAAAATCTATTTTATTACCTTATTTCATCAAGGAAAATCCAATAAGTGTCAAAAATTATCATTCTTGGTGATTCACTTGTTGAATTCTCATATTTATGCTAAACTATAGCCCAGATAATTTTTGCATGTTTTTACAAATTTATTTAGTATTTTTAAAGCTCAACTGCATGTAATTGCAATATTAGTCTCATTTATGATTTGATTGCATTTATATTTATAAAAATTAAGTCCAGTATTTTTAAATTGATAATTATATGTTATAAATTATTTTAGTACTTTCAATTTATTTTCAGATTTTAATTTGCTATTTTTTATAAAATAAATGGGAAAAAGTGGCTATTTAAAATCTAGCCAGATTTCATTTCAATTTCAGCCTGCACCCCTAATCCAACCCAATTTCAATTTCAAATCACCCAACCCAATTCCTAAAACTACCCGGCCCAACTCGGATCAAATCTTGTCCGTTGATCAATTTTGATCAACGGTCTAGATCTACCCTTACCTTTTTTAATCAAACGACCCCCCAATACCCCTCATTTCCCCTCGCTCGTCTCTATCTTTCTAACCTCTGGTTCTCTCTAGAACCTTCCCCTATCCCCTCCTCTCCGATGAATCCTTTTCACCTTCTCCGGCCACCCTCTAACCTAGATCCATGGTGGTTTCACCACCCACCAAGCCACCTTTGGCTCCTTACGTCTGGTTAACTGAAGTTCTATGACTCGACCATAAAGGGTTGTGTCGAGACCTCTGTCGATTCGAGTTCCACGACCATCTCCAGCCCCGTTCCGGCGAGCTATGTCTATTTTGAAGTCTGGTCTCGACTCTACTTGCTTAGATCTAAGCCTTTCTCATCGCTTGGGTTCCTCTAAAAACCCTAGTTGTGAGCTTTTTCTGATCTCTCTAGATCTGTTCCAGATCCATGCTTTCCTTAAGATTTTAAACGATTTTTCTGGCTTTTCTTTCAAAAAACTACTTTCAAAACCATTTCTTTTCCGATCTAGGGTTTTCTGAAAAGTATTTAAATGTTTCTTTGACTTTCTTTTCCTTTTGTGTGTGTATTTTTCTCTACTGTGTCCTTGTATTTTCTTCTACTGTGTTCTTGTATTCTTCTTCTACTGTATTTTCCTATACTGTGTTCTTGTATGCTTCTTCTACGGTGTTTTCCTACACTGTGTCCTTGTGTGTTTCTCCTACCGTATCTTCCTTTACTATGTTCTTAAGTGTTTCTTATTAAGTTCCGTCTACTGAGCTCTGTTTAAATCTCTTCTAAAACTTCTTAGCATGCTTTTTCTACTGTTCTTATCAATTTTTCCAATTATGTTTTGTATCAGCTTCTCCTACTCTGTTTTCTTTGAGCTCTTCTGCTGTGTTCTGCATGTTACTTTTCTATCATGTTTCTCATGAGTTTCTGTTGCTGAAAAGAAACCTGTTAGAAGTTTCAGTTCTTTTTTTTGAGACCTCTGAACCTGTTTCGATTTAGCTACTTGCCCTTTCATCTTGGCACTCGATTAATGGTGGAAACCCTAGAATTTGGGGGTTCCTCCAAGTCTGGCTATGTGACTTGCTTGAACTAGGGTTTTATTTCAAAAACCCTCAACTCTTTCAGACCAATTTTGAGTCTCTGAACTGAGTTTGGACATCCTTGTTTTCATATGATTCTGACCTTTTTGCTAAACTCTTCTAAGATCGTTTGCATTGGATCTTTTGTATGCTATTAAATGCCATCTCTCTTCTACATTACTGACTTATGTGAGAACCATTACCTACTGATTTTGCAATGGCACAACATCTTCTTTCAACTCAACATGTTTGTATGCTCTTTATATGTGATGAACCTCCCTCTAAAGGGGTTTTCAAATTTATGATTGGTTCAGACTTCCTTTTGAATAGGACTAATTGATTTCTTTCCATTGTTTGCTGATTTCCTTGTAATTCGACTTAAGTTAAAAAACCTTTTCTCATATTTTCTGACTCGGTTCATTCATGGATCAGTAATTACAAGATCCCTGACCATTGATTTACTGGCTACTAACTGATTTTCTAACCTTATTTGTACAACCGTATATTTCAAATTCTGTCCTTAAATGACTCTCTTATGTATTTACCCCTAATTGCCTACTTTGCACAAAGTGCTTAGCTAATTTCTTTCCTTAAATAGTTCTTACCCGTTTGAATCTGAATTCCTTGATTAAAGAAAGTCTTGTGTGATTGATTCTTAATTGATATTTAGTTCCTTAACTGTTTTCTTACCTTATTTCCATTTGATTTTCACACTATAAATGTACAACTATTTCACAAACTCATCAATACACAATCCTTCTGAACTCATACTCACACACAATAATATTCTCTCTTCTTGTCTGCACTGTGGCCTGTTTACAAGACCTACTATTTTTCTTTACTTGTTTCTTTGAAACTGGTATGTCTTGATTTAAGCTTCAGCATCATGACAATGTGTTTATTTATAGTTTGTGTATATATATCTACTTATTGTTTCTATAGAGATCAATATTTCAATTAGCATGCTGATTTCTTTCTGTTTGTTTCTGCTATGAATCCCTATTCCCTACCCCCTTATGTGTTTGAGCATATGGTTTAAGATATGGCAATATGTAAGTTATTGTCCATGAATTAAACTTGATCCTTTGGGATCCTAATCTCTAAATAGTGTGTTCTTTCAGGCTTATGGGTGTGCCAGCATTTCCCATTGCTGGATATGCCCACCAGCCTGTCTTTGCCTCTTTACCACCTCCCCTATACCCCTATGTGTATTTATTTGTAACTGTTTCCCTTTCCCTTTCCCCCTTTCAGCATTCTATTTCTGCACTTGCACTCTCTCTTAGTCTCTAAGTTCTGCCCCCTCTTGTGAGCCTTGCCTTGGGACCTTGAGTTCCATCTGAACTTGGACACTTGAAGGCTAGCCCTTCCACACTGCACTATGTCTTAATCTGGTGATACATTTGGGTATAAAAACTGCCCGAAGTTCATATGAGACTCTTAGGGAACTTTGATACATCCAAATGGGAGAAAAGCTTTGGATCATGATCTCTTGGAGTTGGTTTACTTCATATTTCACACAGGAAGTCTGAATCAGGCTCTCCTTGGTTGTACCTTTTAATTTCTGATGTATTTTCTTTTTCTGGGCTGTAATAATTTTGTAATAAACTCTTGAGGATGACTAGTGAAAAGGGAGGGGTAACTATGTATGCAAAAGGGGTAGATAACCTGCCTATAGGAGTTTCTGAGTTTCTACAGTCTCATATGGATACCATGTCTATAGGAATCTTGCATTCCCATATAGATACCATGCCTATAGGTTATTTCTAAATTTCTGCATACCATATAGGTACCATGCCTATAGTTTATTTCTGAATTTCTGCATATCATATAGATATCCTGCCTATAGGAATTTCTGAATTTCTGCATATCATATAGATATCCTGCCTATAGGAATTTCTGAATCTTGCATATGCATTCCTCATTAGGCAAACATGTTTTTAGGTCTTAATAATCAACCACAATTAGATATCATGTTCATAGGTCTTAAATGAAATTCAGCACCTAGATATCATGTTTATAGGGTTTCAGCATTTTACCATGTTTGTTAAAAGGGGTTTAAAATCAACAACACATAGAAAGCATGCCTATAGGAGCTTTAATCGAATCTGAACCGCTTCATTCGTTTATAAGTCTAAAATCAGTAACAATGATATATGATCTCTTCCTACAACCTGTTTTTCTTTAATAACTGACGACTTTTCTTAAATCAGTATGTATTCAGTTTATTTCATTATTTCTGAAATTAGTAGATATCATGCCTATAGGATCCTCGTCCAACACTTAGGCAAGCCATAGGGTGAAAGCTTATAAGCTGAATCAGATTTTATTAGCTACAACCAGCAGGCAAACCTGATTCGGGCTTCTTATCTGAACTATGTAATAAATCAGTTTGCCTCAGTCCTTTAAGTTTAGTCAGACCCTAAACAGTATGTGTAAGTCATGCTAACTACTTGCTTTTCTCTGCTTAAAGGAGGTCTGTTTGAGCCTTTTCATTTGTTTATATGCTTCCTCATACTTGCCATATATGTGTTTGTTTGACGCCTTAGTGTTTACCTTTTGAAATCACAAATAAGCCCAATACCTCCCCTCTTTAGGATTAGTAGTCCCAGGTGCCTCCGGGGCTGATAGGATTGGAGCGGGTAATAGCATGCAATAAGTAAACGAGATCATTCTACGCTTTAATACCTTAACGGGGTGGGAAAGGGTAGATATGGATATGATGACCACGCGATAACATCACGTGTAGCCCCTCATTGAGGAGTGATTACCGGATGTTTTGTGGGGTGATCCATATTATTAATAAACCTAGGACCCCCCTTCCCTTTGTTTTCTTTTAAATCTTTTTAAACCATTTCTTTTAAGAAAATCAACTCTCTTTTTAGTTCCTTTTTCTTACTTCTGTTTATTTGTAACCATTACGTGAAAATCCCCTCTTATTTGAAGCCTTTATTTGCCTATGTGTTATTTGCACTAAAGTCACAACAATATTTTGGTTGGGAACCACGTTAGTGGATCCTGAGGGGTGCCTAACACCTTCCCTTTGGGATAATTTCAGGCCTTTACCCAATCTCTGGTTGTTCAAATCAAACCTTTCTTAGTGTCCAAATGCACTTAAATCATTAGGTGGCGACTCTTCTATTCAAACCCAATTCCCAAATGGGAACGAGTTGCCCTCCCAAATGTCATAAACCCTATTTCGCGAGAAAAAAGGGGGCGCGACAGCGTGACGACTCTGCTGGGGATTTTCTTTAGGCTTTTACCATTTCAAGCTATTCCTGTGACTTTATATTTCTTATGTGCCTTTATTTGTTTAATACCTTTAAGCATTTAATTCTCTCTCCTACTGCAAAAACTGACTTGTCTCTTGTTTCTTTCCCTTATTTCTTTACTGCTTTCCTTTACTGCACTCCTTTATTACTGTTTTAAATTATTGTAATTATTACTTTATGAACGTGCAAATACGTGACAACTTATTTTAATTATTGCATAAGCATGTTTTCAACATCATATTCCACTCATGCCAAACAAAGTGCCATAGCAACGCTTATAATGAGTGGTTGCGCTCTTCCGATATTATCACCCCCTAAATTCGGAAAAAGCGTATTTGCGGTAAAACCAGTCGATCAACGGTGTAGTCGACGGTTCCGTGCCTTTCCCCCTTGAGTTGTCCGCTCAAGGGTACCATTCTAAAACCCCATAGAAATCTTACTCTGTTTAAACTGTGCATGCATCATGGTCAAACCTAGCCGAGTCAGTTATGTTGTCCGCATAATGACTCTTTAAGATAGTCTTGTCCAAAGTCCATAGGGCTTCCCTAAACCCAAATGGACATCCTCACGTTCTGCGCATTTATTTGGAGAACTAAATGCTTCATGCTAATTGTTGATGTTAAATAGTCGAGCTTGGTGGGGGTAGGATCTTAACCGTTTTGTTTTGCAAAAAATGAAGAACGAGGTCCCCAACTTTGGTATGGTTAGCATACCCTCACTCTTGCTAGACTGGTGGAGGAGTCTTCCATCAAATGACCAAATTAATGAGTGGAAAGAGAGGGACGCCAACGTTAGCGAGAAGTTGGAATATCTGGAATACAGTCTGCTGGAATTGGAAGGAAAAGCGAGGAAAAGAGTCACCGACTGCCAGAACGCTGAGGGAAACGAAGGAGAACACCTGGTAAAGGCATGTTTACTGGTGAACCTACGCGAACTAGAGGATCTGATCAACGAGAGCATTCTATTTGAGGAAGGTCCTTCTGGGACCAAGTAGATATGAGTTCATCCTTTTCACTTTATAAATGTAATAAGGCTAATGACCATTAGTGACTTTTATTTCTTGCTTATTTAGTGTCGATTTCGGATTCGTCCATTTTTATCAAAAAAATGAGGCATTTAGGATTATAAGTTCTCCAAGTCAATTTGTCTCTAGGCCTACCTCGGGCACAATGAGGCTCCCAAATTAGGACACGATTTATATTCTTGCACTATGTGTTTAAATACCGCAACATTTTTTTCTTATAATTCGCACTGACTTGTTACCTTTTTTGTTTTTACTTTTGTTTTATTCCCCTCCCCAAAGGTTAGTTCGTGCACTCTGGCAACATCATCTTATTCAACGAGATCCAGGGGCACTCCACCCACTCCTCCTCTTAGTCCTATCAGAAACAAGAACAAAGGAAAGATGGAAGATTTGAACAATACCAGAAAGGAAAACTCAACTGAACGGGTAGAGGTCACTCATGGTGCTCAGGTCTCCAAAGAAAGTGCGTCCCATCTCGAGCAGAAACTATTGAAATTTCAGGAGGAACTTGATCAGGTTCAGAATTGGCAAACTTGTCATTTTCCCTCACCACTCCGGATATCAATTTTCCAAATGCTCAGAACCCCACACCTCCACAAAACATCCCAAAACCACAAAACCACCCCGCTCCTCACCACCACTGCAATACTTGCCACACATCCAACAATACTCCACTGCTCATCCCTGAACCTTTGAATTCCATAAATGACCATTTTCACGCCCACCATAACACCCCCATCTATATGGAGACCATGCCACACTCCACCCAACCTATCTCAAGCACACCCGAGTCTGATGATAAAAACTCACTCATCAGGAACTTGGCTGCGGAACTCAAGAAATTGACCAGTCAAATTCAAGGTGTCGAAGGAAGTAAGGGGATTGAAGGGTTGAACTACGAAGATCTTTGCACACAATCGGATGTCGAACTGGCCGAGGGGTACAAACCTCCAAAGTTCGAAATGTTTGATGGTACAGGAGATCCAAGGGTCCATCTGAGAACGTACTGTGGCAAACTGGTTGGAGTAGAGAAAGATGAGATAATCTGCATGAAGCTTTTCATGAGAAGCTTGAAAGGAGATGCTTTTTCTTGGTACATCGGCCAAGATCCAAAGGAATGGTCAAACTGGGTAAGCATGACGTTTGACTTTATGGACAGGTTCAGGTCCAACACAGAAAATGCGCCAGATGTGTTCTACATCCAGAATTTAAAAAAGAAGCCCACAGAAACATTCCGCGAGTACGCTACTCATTGGAGATCAGAAGCCGCTAAGGTCAGACTGGCTTTAGAAGAAGAACAAATGATCAAGTTTTTCGTCCGGGCTCAAGACCCACAGTACTATGAAAGGCTGATGTTGATTGAGAGCCAGAAATTTTCCAACATCATCAAGTCAGGGGAAAGGATCGAAGAAGGCATCAAAAGTGGTATGGTTACAAACTTTGAAGCCTTACAAGCCACCAATAAGGCTTTACAGTCTGGTGATACGTCCAAAAAAGGGACGTAGGTGCCATAATGGTGGCACAGAGAACCAAATCCCCTATCAAATACCAAACCTATCCAATGCCTCCACTCACATATCAGCCTACTCCGAACTACCAGGAATCCTCACCCTCTTACCAAACTCCACCACCCACTTATCAATCACCTCTACCTCCCACATATCAACCTACCTCACCAAGATATTCCCAACCTGCACATGTCTACCAAGCCTATAATGCTCAACAATCCCACTATCAATCGCCTCCCACATGTCAAAACTTTCCTAGACTTTGACCAAATTTTGACCGAAGACCTCCCAAATAGTATATTACCATTGCTGAGCCAATTGACCAGCTGTATGAAAGGCTCAAAGCTACTAGTTATGTCACCCCTATCCCCATAACCCCTGAAAACCCTTCTCAATGGGTCAATCCAAATAAATACTGTGCATACCATTTCAGCATGAAATGGCGTACCATTGATGAATGCCGCTCTCTGAAAGACAAGATCCAGACTTTGATTGATAACAAGATCATTATGGCAAAGGAGCCTACTCTGAATGTCCGCAACAACCCTCTACCGGACCATAAGGGTGGAGGTGTTCACATGATTGAAATAGAGGATGATTGGGATCTCAAAAGATCGATCGGTTTAATCACAGAAGGTGACGAACCAACAAGGCCAATAGTCACCCTTAATCCGATTGTAATCCAGACTCAGCCTTCTGGGGACACTAAGGCAAACATGTCTGTGCCACTTGAGTTCGAAGCAACTACAGAGACACCGACACCAATCGAGGTCGAATTCGTGACTCCAGCAAATGCACCTCCACCATTTTAAGTTGCAGTTTTACCTCCCAAAGCGCATGCTCCGTTCGGAGTGGAGATGTCCACGCCGATCCTAGTGGCGATGTCGGCCATAACACCATTCCATACCAAGGCTATACCATGGGACTATACAGCTGAGGCAAGGAGGAAAGGTAAGGTTAGGTTCGAGAAAAGTGTTGCCGCACATGGTATGACGAGGACCGGCAGGGTCTATACCCCAGAACACCTAGCTGAGTCAAGCAAGCAGTCCTCCAATCGGTCGCCCATCACTGAAACCATGCCTGATGATTTCTAGAGAAAGATACAAGCCAAGGAATACTCAGTCATTGATCAGCTGAACAAAACACCGGCGCAAATCTCCATACTTGCTTTGCTACAAAATTCTGAGGCACACAAGAACGCCTTGCTAAAGGTGCTGAGTGAGGCATATGTACCAGGCAACATCACCAGAGGAGAAATGGAAAACATGGTAGGGCAGGTATTGGAAAGTCACAAGATCACATTTCATGAAGATGAGCTACCACCAGAAGGGTTGAGTCACAACAAGGCGTTACACATCACCGTACAATGCGAAGATTATTTTATCTCCAGAATTCTGATTGATGGAGGGTCCAGCCTCAACATTTGTCTGTTGGTAACACTCAGGACATTGGGAAAGGGGCTGCACAAGATAAAGGATGAAGCCATCAACGTGAAAGCTTTCGACGGTTCCCAAAGGTCCACCATCTAGGAGATTAGTCTGTGTTTGCGAATAGGGCCAACTTGGTTTGATATTGATTTTCAAGTGATAGACGTGCTGGCATCTTACAATTTGTTGTTGGGATGACCGTGGATTCATACTGTTGGGGCCGTAACATCAACACTACATCAGGCGGTGAAATTTAAGTGGAACCACCAAGAGGTGATCATTCATGGCGACGGTAGCAATCCCATATACAGTTGCCAGACCATCCCAACAATCAGAGGCAGAAGAAAGATAGGCGGGGAGACCTATCACCATATCGAGCGAGTCAATGCTGTCGACAAGGACAAATGGTGGGGCAACAAAATTGAAAGCATATTGAACTGGACCGGATACGAACCCGGTAAGGGGCTTGGCAAGAACCTCCAAGGAATCGCTAAGCCTATCACACTAAAGAAACATGGCACCACCTTTGGTCTGGGATATGAGTACACTTGGGAAGAATTCAACAATTGGTCACCACCATGGCGCGGTCCTTACTATCCGGTGGAGCAGCCAATACCACATTTGGAGAAGACTTTCCAGCCGGCCGATGTTATCTATGGGTCAGAAGAAGAGGAAGCACTGGTAGCAGTGAGGAATTTGTTCATAGAAGACGATGATATGGACTGTTGTGTTATTCTCGAGGAGGAGGGGGAGGAAGGACCTTCCATACAGGCCCTAAGCCGAGGAGCATGCCTCAACAATTGGACCATCATAACCACTAGAGCCCGAAAAGCCTCGGGGTAGCAAGGCTGAACAAAATATCATGCACTATCTTTTATTTTTACTAGTTGATTTTCCTTTCGCATTTTGAATTTTTGCAATAAGATCTTCCAATGTTCAAGACGGTTATGAAATTTATCAAAGCATTTCGGTTCCTTACAAATATTACTCTTATTATTTTCTCTCATTACTTATTTATACAGCATTACTATTACCTATCTTGATGAACCAATTGCTGTGACATGCAACGAGACAACGCAACAAATGGACATAGATTCAGAGGAAGACGATATACCGGAAGAGATTGTTAAAGAGGTTGAGAATTTTGAGAACAGTCCTAAGTCCAACCTGGACGAGACTGAGATTGTTAACCTGGGAGATGCAAAAAATGTCAAAGAAACACGAATCAACGTTCACTTATCACCGTTAGAAAAGGAAGAGTACACAGAATTTCTAAGAGAATACGAGGACATATTCGCCTAGTCATATGATGACATGACTGGTCTGAGCACATATATTGTGGCCCACAAACTTCCAACTGATCCGACATGTTCACCGGTAAAGCAGAAGCTCAGAAAGTTCAAGCCTGATATGAGTCTGAAAATCGAGGAAGAAGTCACTAAGTAGGTCAAAACTAAGGTTCTCAGGGTAGTAGAATATCCTAGATGGTTAGCCAATATTGTGCCGGTGCCGAATAAGGATGGGAAGGTTAGAGTTTGTGTCGACTACCGGGATCTCAATTAGGCCAGTCCAAAGGACGACTTCCCCTTGCCGAACATACACATCCTGATCGACAATTGCGCCAAGCATGAGTTGCAATCATTTGTAGATTGTTTTGCTGGATATCATTAGATCTGGATGGACGAAGAAGATGCTGAGAAAACGGCTTTCATTACGCCGTGGGGGATGTACTGCTACAAGATGATGCCATTCGAGTTGAAGAATGCAGGGGCCACCTACATGAGGGCCATGACTACTATTTTATTTGATATGATACACAAGGAGATTGAGATGTATGTAGATGATGTCATCATAAAGTCCAAGAAAGCCACTAATCATATGGAAGATTTGAGGAAGTTCTTAAACAGACTGAGAAGGTACAACCTGAAACTGAATCCCGCGAAATGTGCATTTGGGGTTCCTGCCGAAAAACTACTTGGGTTTATTGTAAGTCACCAAGGAATAGAACTGGATCCATCAAAGGTCAAAGATATTCAAGAACTGCCACCGCCAAAGAACAAGAAGGGCGTAATGAGTTTCTTGGGGAGACTTAACTATATCAGCCAGTTCATAGCACAATCTACAGTATTCTGTGAGCCAATCTTTAAGATGTTGAAGAAGGACGCCGCTACCAGATGGACTGATGACTGCCAAAAGGCCTTCGACAGAATCAAGAAGTACCTGTCAACACCACCGATTTTGATCCTGCCCGAGCAAGGTAGACCTCTATTGCTCTACCTCGCAGTACTGGATGGAGCGTTCGATTGTGTTCTGGGGCAGCATGATAAAATGGGGAGGAAGGAGCAGGTCATCTATTACCTCAATAAGAAGTTCACCCCATACGAGGCTCTATATTCTCTGTTAGAGCGCACCTATTGTGCTTTGACTTGGGTAGCTCAGAAGTTGAGGCACTAATTCTATGCCTATACTACATATCTCATATCAAGGATGGATCCCTTGAAGTACATCTTTCAGAAGCCCATGCCCACTGGCAAGCTGGCCAAGTGGCAAATCCTGTTGAGTAAATTTGACATTGTCTACGTGACTCAGAAAGCGATCAAAGGACAGGCACTAGCAGATCACCTTGCTGAAAATCCCGTGGACAGAGAATACGAACCCCTGAAAACATATTTTCCTGATAAAGAGGTATCGTTCATAGGAAAAGATATTGCAGAATGCTAAGATAGTTGGAGAATGTTTTTCGATGGAGCAACAAATTTCAAAGGAGTTGGCATAGGAGCTGTCCTAGTATCAGAAACCGGTCAGCATTATCCAGTGTCTGCCAAACTCAGGTTCCCCTGCACTAACAATATGGCCGAGTATGAAGCCTGCATCTTAGGGCTCAAGATGGCCACTGACATGAACATTCAAGAGTTGCTAGTAATTGGAGATTCAGACTTGGTTATAAATCAGGTCTGAGAAGAATGGGCGACCAAGAACTCCAAGATACTCCCTTATCTGCATCATGTATAGGAGTAGAGAAAGAGGTTCACAAAGACAGAATTCCAGCATGTTCCCAGGGCCCAGAATGAATTCGCCGATGCACTGGCTGCCCTATCATCCATGGTACAACATCTAGACAAGAATTTCATTGATCCCATTTCGGTAAAGATCCATGATCAGCCAGCTTACTGTGCTTATGTCGAAGAAGAAGCAGACGGAAAGCCTTGGTTTCATGATATCAAGGAATACTTGGCAAAAGGAGAATACCCAGAACTCGCAAACGCTACTCATAAGCGCATGATTCAGAGGTTATCCAACAATTTCTTTCATAGCGGAGGAATCTTGTACAAGAGGACTCCTGATTTGGGATTACTAAGGTGTGTCGACGCAAAGGAAGCATCCAGGATATTAGAAGAAATCATGCAGGGACCTGCGGTCCACATATGAATGGTTTTGTCTTAGCAAAGAAAATACTCCGAGTTGGTTACTTTTGGATGAATATGGAAACAAACTGCATCCAGTATGTCTAAAAATGCCACCGCTACCAAATACACGCAGACATGATAAAGGTGCCTCCAAATGAGCTTAATGCAACAAGATCGTCGTAGTCGTTCTCCACCTGGGGAATGGATGTTATCAGACCAATCGAACCTACTGCATCAAACGGGCACAGGTTTATCCTAGTAGCAATTGATTATTTCACCAAATGGGTTGAAGCAGCATCTTATAGAGCAGTAACTAAGAAAGTCATGGCAGATTTCATCCGCGACTGTATCGTTTGCCGGTTCGGGATCCCGGAGTCAATTGTCACTGATAATGGTTCCAATATCAACAATGACCTGATGAAAGCCATGTGTGAAACCTTCAAGATCAAACACAAGAATTCTACAGCCTACAGACCTCAAATGAACGGAGCCGTAGAAGCCGCCAACAAGAATATCAAGAAGATATTGAGGAAAATGATAGAGAAGCATAAACAATGGCACGAGAAGTTGTCATTTGCTTTATTGGGGTACCGCACCATAGCCCGCACATCAACTGGGGAAAACCCCTATATGCTGGTTTACGGTACAGAGGTAGTCATTCCCACCGAGGTGGAAATTCCTTCCTTAAAGATCATACAAGAAGCAGAGCTCGACGACGCAAAATGGGTGAAAAGTCGTTACGAACAGCTAGATCTTATAGACGGAAAGAGAATGAATGAAGTTTGCCACGGTCAGCTCTATCAGAACAGAATGTCCAGAGCCTTCAACAAAAGAGTCAAGCGAAGATAATTCACACCAGGGCAGCTTGTGTTAAAGAAAATTTTTCCGCATCAAGATGAAGCCAAAGGGATATTCTCTCCCAACTGGCAGGGTCCATACATGGTCCACCAGGTTCTAACAGGAGGAGCCCTCATACTTGCAGCAATGGACGGAGAAGTTTGGCCAAAGCCAATCAATTCAGACGCAGTCAACCGATACTATATGTAATCTTTATGCTTTCCTTCATGATGTAATTTGAACTATGCCTGACCTGATTCCCGTTTAAGAGGGGATACGTAGGCAGCCCTATGGATTCGGTCACAAGTTAATAAAATTTTCATTTCCCCCGCAATTGGAAATTGGGGCAGAATTTTGAGGAGGACACTCAAAATCCCGAAGTGATTTCAGCCATTCGCCGCAAGCAGCCGTCAGAAGCAGCAGCCCAGTAAATTGGGGCAGAATTTTGAGGAGGACCCTCAAAATTCCGAAGTGATTTCAGCCATTCACCGCAAGCAGCCGTCAGAAGCAGCAACCCAGTAAATTGGGGCAGAATTTTGAGGAGGACCCTCAAAATTCCGGAGCAAGAGAAGTTGCAATGTCTTGAACCACATCGCAGTCGTTGGTTCATCTAAAGAAAACTATTCTCGATTATGTATTTATGTTATATTTTTACTAAATCATGCATGTCTATTACAGAAATTGCTTTGTTTAGCAACGCTACCCCAGTGATATATACAGTATCGCCGGATCAAAGCCGAGCAGGTCAAGCAAAGCCAGCGGGGATACGAACTAACCTTCCCCCCTTTACAAAATGCAGGCACTTGAGTTGCAAAATCATCAAATATACTATACGCTCACTCACAAAGTTCAGGAATACAACTCTCCGAACCGTTGCACTTACTAGCAACTGTTATCCACACACAACAGTGTCCCCAGCAGGCACAATATCCCCAGCAATCACGATACCGCAATCCGCTATCAGCTAAGAAAGCTCTATTGCCGTTTGCTCTTTTTACTTCCTGCATAAGGCTACCATTATGCCTTCCGAGGTTAAGCTCTACCTCCATCTGCATTCTCTGCATTGCATAAGGCTACCATTCTACCTTCCGAGGTTAAGCTCTACCTCCATCTGCATTCTCTGCTTTGCATAAGGCTACCATTATGCCTTTCGAGGTTAAGCTCTACCTCCATCTGCATTCTCTGCATTGCATAAGGCTACCATTCTGCCTTCCGAGACTAAGCTCTATCTCTATCTGCATTTGCATTGCATAAGGCTACCATTCTGCCTTCCGAGGTTAAGCTCTACCTCCATCTGCATGGCTGAAAGGTCGCCACTTTATTTACATTCTGCACGGCTGATATATCACCACTTAATTTACATCTTGCATCGGCTGAAAGATTGCCACTTCAGTTATATTTTGCATTAGCTGAAAGATCACCACCTTCTCATGGGCTGAAATATCGTCACTTTATTTACATCTTGCATCGGCTGAAAGATCGCCACTTCATTTACATCTTGCATCGGCTGAAAGATCGCCACCCTCTACATCTCATGGGCTGAAAGATCGCCAATCTATCCAAAGGCGTCATTGTTCGGAGGCACCATTTTCATAGCCCGAGAACGCCATGCCATTGCCTGAGGACCCCTTTTATCTTTTGCATATCATTATTCAAAGGAGTCATAGTTTGGAGGCATAATTCTCATAGCCCGAGAGCATCTTTTCATGGCCTGCGAATCCCTTATCATACGCTTCATGGCCCAGAACGTCATGGTCTGAGGACGTCATCCTAACCATCCAAAGACAACATTCATGGTCCGACGGGAACTTGCATCACGTTTAAATTTTCGCACAATATACACTTTTATTGCTTATTTGCAGGTAAACTGGAAAGCAACGACCGTCTTAGCAGGAGCATTCCCGCTCCAGTTCCCGTAGCCCTGTTAGACTTTAACCATCCATCACAACCCGAATATCGCGTCCGTCTTAAAAAATCTCCATCGGCATATTCCGCCGACGGATCCTGAACTACATATGGCCTGATTCCTGTAAGACCAGGGATATGTAAGAAACTTAGGAACTAGAGCACGGTCAACCTCTTCAAACCATTTTGTGCGGTCAAAATTGGCCATCATATCTTTATCCGACAACTCTTTCATCCTTCCCGGGTAAAGAGGGGCAGCTGTTGATACCCAATTTTTTATGTATATTTTTATATGGAAAATACTTTCAAAATAGTATATGTATGCATATATAAGTATTTACAAATATTTTTATTATTTTTTGCTTAATTTTAAAGGCTTTTAAAATCTATTTTTATTGCATTATTTCATCAAGGAAAATCCATTAAGTGTCAAAAATTATCATTCTTGGTGATTCACTTGTTGAATTCTCATATATATGCTAAACTACAACCCAAATAATTTTTTGCATATTTTTACAAATTTATTTAGTATTTTTAAAGCTCAACTGCATGTAATTGCAATATTAGCATCATTTATGATTTGATTGCATTTATATTTATAAAAATTAAGTCTAGTAATTTTAAATTGATAATTATATGTTATAAATCATTTTAGTACTTTCAATGTATTTCCAAATTTTAATTTGCTATTTTTTATAAAACAAATGGGGAAAAGTGGCTATTTAAACTCTAACCAGATTTCATTTCAACTTCAGCCTAATTTGCACCCCTAATCCAATCCAATTTCAATTTCAAATAACCCAACCCAATTCCTTAAACTACCCGGCCCAACCCGGATTAAATCTTGATCGTTGATCAATTTTGATCAACGGTTAGATCCGCCCTTACCTTTTTAATCAAACGACCCCCCAATACCCCTCATTTCCCCTCACTCGTCTCTATCTCTCTAACCTCTGGTTCTCTCTAGAACCTTCCCCTATCCCCTCCTCTCCGATGAATCCTTTTCACCTTCTCCGGCCACCCTCTAACCTAGATCCATGGTGGTTTCACCATCCACCAGGCCACCTATGACTCCTTACGTATGGTTAACTGAAGCTCCATGACTCGACCATGAAGGGTTGTGTCCAGACCTCTGTCGATTCGAGTTCCACGGCCATCTCCAGCCCCGTTCCGGCGAGCTATGTCTGTTTTGAAGCCTGGTCTTGACTCCTCTTGCTTAGATCCAAGCCTTTCTTATTGCTTGGGTTCCTCTGAAAACCCTAGTTGTGAGGTTTTTCTGATCTCTCTAGATCTGTTCCAGATCCATGCTTTCCTTAAGATTTTAAATGATTTTTCTGGCTTTTCTTTCAAAAACTACTTTCAAAACCATTTCTTTTCCGATCTAGGGTTTTCTGAAAAGTATTTAAATGTTTCTTTGACTTTCTTTTCCTTTTTTTGTGTGTATTTGCCTCTACTGTGTCCTTGTATTTTCTTCTACTATGTCTTGTATGCTTCTTCTACTGTATTTTCCTATACTGTGTTCTTGTAAGATTCTTCTACGGTGTTTTCCTATACTGTGTCCTTGTGTGTTTCTCCTGCCGTATCTTCCTTTACTATGTTCTTAAGTGTTTCTTATTAAGTTCCGTCTACTGAGCTCTGTTTAAGTCTCTTCTAAAACTTCTTAGCATGCTTTTTCTACTGTTCTTATCAATTTTCCCAATTATGTTTTGTATCAGCTTCTCCTACTCTGTTTTCTTTGAGCTCTTCTGCTGTGTTCTGCATGTTACTTTTCTATCATGTTTCTCATGAGTTTCTGTTGCTGAAAAGAAACCTGTTAGAAGTTTCAGTTCTTTTTTTTGAGACCTCTGAACCTGTTTCGATTTAGCTACTTGCCCTTTCATCTTGGCACTCGATTAATGGTGGAAACCCTAGAATTTGGGGGTTCCTCCAAGTCTGGCTATGTGACTTGCTTGAACTAGGGTTTTATTTCAAAGCCCTCAACTCTTTCAGACCAATTTCGAGTCTCGGAATTGAGTTTGGACATCCTTGTTTTCATATGATTCTGACCTTTTTGCTAAGCTCTTCTAAGATCTTTTGCATTGGATCTTTTGTATGCTATCTCTCTTCTACATTACTGACTTATGTGACAACCATTACTTACTGATTTTGCAATGGCACAACATCTTCTTTCAACTCAACATGTTTGTATGCTCTTTATATGTGATGAACCTCCCTCTAAAGGGGTTTTTAAATTTATGATTGGTTCAGACTTCCTTTTGAATAAGACTAATTGATTTCTTTCCATTGTTTGCTGATTTCCTTGTGATTTGACTTAAGTTAAAAAAAACCTTTTCTCTTCTTTTCTGACTCGGTTCATTCATGGATCATTAATTACAAGATCCCTGACCATTGATTTACTGGCTACTAACTAATTTTCTAACCTTATTTGTACAACCGTGTATTTTAAATTCTGTCCTTAAATGACTCTCTTATGTATTTACCCCTAATTGCCTACTTTGCACAAAGTGCTTAGCTAATTTCTTTCCTTAAATAGTTCTTACCCGTTTGAATCTGAATTCCTTGATTAAAGGAAGTCTTGTGTGATTGATTCTAAATTGATATTCAGTTTCTTAACTGTTTCTTACCTTATTTCCGTCTGATTTTCACACTATAAATGTACAACTCTTTCACAAACTCATCAATACACAATCCTTCTGAACTCATACTCACACACAATAATATTCTCTCTTGTTGTCTGCACTATGGCCTGTTTACAAGACCTACTGTTTTTCTTTACTTGTTTCTTTGAAACTCGTATGTCCTAATTTAAGCTTCAGCAACACAACAATGTGTTTATTTATAGTTTGTGTATATATATCTACTTATTGTTTCTATAGAGATCAATATTTCAATTAGCATGCTGATTTCTTTCTGTTTGTTTCTGCTATGAATCCCTATTCCCTACCCCCTTATATGTTTGAGCATATGGTTTAAGACATAGCAATATGTAAGTTATTGTCCATGAATTACACTTGATCCTTTGGGATCCTAATCTCTAAATTGTGTGTTCTTATAGGCTTAAGGGTGTGCCAGCATTTTCCATTGCTGGATATGCCCACCAGCATGTCTTTGCCTCTTACCACCTCCCGTATACCTCTATGTGTATTTATTTGTAACTGTTTCCCTTTCCTTTTCCCCCTTTTAGCATTCTATTTCTGCTCTTGCACTCTCTCTTAGTCTCTAAGTTCTGCCCCCCTCTTGTGAGCCTTGCCTTGGGACCTTGAGTTCCCTCTGAACTTGGACACTTGAGGGCTGACCTTTCCACACTGCACTATGTCTTAATCTGGTGATACATTTGGGTGTAAGCACTACCCGAAGTTCATATGAGACTCTTAGGGAACTTTGACATATCCAAATGGGATAAAGTCTTTGGATCATGATCTCTTGGAGTTGGTTTACTTCATATTTCACACAGGAAGTCTGAATCAGGCTCTCCTTGGTTGTACCTTTTAATTTCTGATGTATTTTCTTTTTCTGGGATGTAATAATTTTGTAATAAACTCTTGGGCATGACTAGTGAAAAGGGAGGGGTAACTATGTATGCAAAAGGGGTAGATAACCTGTCTATTGGAGTTTCTGAGTTTCTGCACTCTCATGTGGATACCATGTCTATAGGAATCTTGCATTCCCATATAGATACCATGCCTATAGGTTATTTCTGAATTTCTGCATACTATATAGGTACCATGCCTATAGTTTATTTCTAAATTTCTGCATATCATATAGATATCCTACCTATAGGAATTTCTGAATTTCTGCATATTATATAGATATCCTGCATAGGAATTTCTAAATTTCTGCATATCATATAGATATCCTGCCTATAGTTTCTTTCTGAATCTTGCATATGCATTCCTCATTAGGCAAACATGTTTTTAGGTCTTAATAATCAACCACAATTAGATATCATGTTCATAGGGCTTAAATGAAATTCAGCACCTAGATATCATGTTTATAGGGTTTCCGCATTTTACCATGTCTGCTAAAAGGGGTTTAAAATCAACAACGCATAGAAAGCATGCCTATAGGAGCTTTAATCGAATCTGAACCGCTTCACTCGTTTATAAGTCTAAAATCAGTAACAATAATTTATGATCTCTTGCTACAACCTGTTTTTCTTTAATAACGGACGACTTTTCTTTAATCAGTATGTATTCAGTTTATTTCATTATTTCTAAAATCAGTAGATATCATGCCTATACGATCCTCGTCCAACACTTAGGCAAGTCATAGGGTGAAAGCTTATAAGCTGAATCAGATTTTATTAGCTACAACCAGCAGGCAGACCTGATTCGGGCTTCTTATCTGAACTATGTGATAAATCAGTCTGCCTCGGTCCTTTAAGTTTAATTAGACCCTAAATAGTATGTGTAAGTCATGCTAACTACTTGCTTTTTTTTTTTTTGCTTAAAGAAGGTCTGTTTGAGCCTTTTCATTTGTTTATATGCTTCCCCATACTTGCCATATATGTGTTTGGTTTGTCGCCTTAGTATTTTACCTTTTGATACCACAAATAAGCCCAATACCTCCTCTCTTTAGGATTAGTAGTCCCAGGTGCCTCCAGGGCTGATAGGATTGGGGTAGGTAATAACATGTAATAAGTAAACGAGACCATTCCGCGCTTTAATACCTTAACGTGGTGGAAAAGGGTAGATATGGATATGATGACCATGCGATAACATCACGTGTAGCCCCTCACTGAGGAGTGATTACCGGATGTTGTGTGGGGTGATCCATATTATTAATAAACGTAGGACCTCCCTTCCCTTTGTTTTCTTTGTTTCTTTTAAATCTTTTTAAACCATTTCTTTTAAGAAAATCAACTCTCTTTTTAGTTCCTTTTTCTTACTTCTATTTATTTGTAACCATTACGTGAAAATACCCTCTTATTTGAAGCCTTTATTTGCCTATGTGTTATTTGCACTAAAGTCACAACAATAGTTTGGCCGAGAACCACATTAGTGGATCCTGAGGGGTGCCTAACACCTTCCCATTGGGATAATTTCAAGCTCTTACCCAATCCTGGTTGTTCAAATCAAAACTTTCTTAGTGCCTTAATGCACTTAAATCATTAGATGACGACTCTTCTATTCAAACCCAATTCCCAAAAGGGAACGAGTTGTCCTCCCAAATGTCATAAACCCGATTTCGCGAGAAAAAGGGGGCGCGCTAACAACACGGTCATATTATCAAAGAGTGTCCCACACGTCCTCAAAACCGTAAGACCAATGCTTGTTAAACTGGGAAAAATGGTTCGACTGATAATCACTCATCTTCACCTGGAACTAGCAGTCAGTTTGCTACTCCAACAGTTGGACAAGTTCTTACTCCCGAAATGGTACAACAAATGATTGTGTCGACCTTTTAAGCTTTAGGGCTACAAGGTAACAAAATTACATCTAATTTTTGGCTTGTTGATTCTGGCGCTTCCAATCATATGACAAACTCAACTAGCATGCTAAAAAATGTGCGTGACTATCATGGTCCATCACAAATTCAGATTGCGAGTGGTAGTAATTTACCTATTACCAAGGTTGGGGATATTACTCAAACTTTCAAGAATGTTTTTGTATCACCAAATCTCTCAACTAGTCTTATTTCAGTTGGCCAATTGGTAGATAATAATTATGATGTGAATTTTTCTCGTAATGGTTGCATTGTGCAGGATCAGGTGTCAGGGACGATAATCGCGAAGGGGCCTAAAGTTGGAAGATTGTTTCCTACACGTTTTTCCATTCCTCGTGTTCTGTCTTTTGCTTGTACTTCTACAGCTAGTAAAATGGAGGTTTGGCATAAGCGTCCAGGACATCCAAATTCTATAGTGTTGTC
This sequence comes from Nicotiana sylvestris, assembly GCF_000393655.2. Lineage (NCBI taxonomy): Eukaryota > Viridiplantae > Streptophyta > Magnoliopsida > Solanales > Solanaceae > Nicotiana > Nicotiana sylvestris. The sequence goes on from NC_091059.1 coordinate 154,107,483, forward strand.
TCACTTATCAAATTTTGGTTTATTGGGAAATAAAAATTAGTTTTTAGCTGCTTCATTTGATTATTCTACTTGTAAATTAGGCAAAAGTAAAACTCTTCCTTTTCCTAATTTTGGTAGTCGTGCTAAAAAGTGTTTTGATGTCATTCACAGTGATGTTTGGGGCATTTCACCAATTATTTCTCATACTCATTTCGAGTACTTTGTGACATTCATAGATGATTATAGTCGGTTTACATGGGTGTATTTTCCATATTCAAGACATTTTTGGCTTACATTGAGACTCAATTTTCTACATGTATCAAAATACTAAGATCTGATTCTGGTGGAGAATATATGTCTCATGAATTCAATAATTTCTTGCTTGAGAAAGGAATTGTCTTACAACGCTCTTGCCCATATACACCACAACAAAATGGGGTTGCTGAGCGTAAAAATCGTCATCTTTTAGATGTAACTCGTACTTTATTGATTGAGTCCTCTGTCCCATCTAAATATTGGGTGGAAGCTTTGTCTACTACTGTCTATTTAATTAATCGACTGCCATTTAAAGTGTTAAATCTTGAGTCTCCATATTATCATCTTTATCACCATAATCCTAGCTATCATAATTTTCATACATTTGGTTGTGTTTGTTTTGTGCATCTGCCTCTTTTTCAATGCAATAAACTTTCTGCTCAGTCTACTAAATGTGATTTTATGGGTTATAGTACTTCGTAGAAAGGGTTTATTTGCTATGATCCAAGTTCCGACAAATTTCGTATTTCTAGAAATGTTGTTTTCTTTGAGAATCAATATTTCTTTCCTACTCATGTTGAGTCATCTTCTGTTTCTCCTCTTCTTCCTACTTTTGAGGATTTTTCATCTTCTTCTAAGCGGTTCAAACCTGAATATGTGTATGAACGACATCGCCCAACTTTACCCCATTGCGAAATTGATCAGCCGCCTGAGACTGCTCTACAATCAGAATATGCGATATTTTCAAGGCCTGCTCCTCTTGAGCCTACTCAGTGATCTACTAGAGAACGAAATACTCCTAATTGGTATGGTTTTTCATCTACTTTATCCACTATTTCTGTTCCAACTTGTTACTCATAAGCTTCCAAGCATGAATGTTGGCAGAAAGCAATGGAGGAAGAACTTTTGGCTCTTAAAGAAAATAATACATGGGACATTGTTTCATGTCCTTCAAATGTCCGCCCAATTGGATGTAAATGGGTTTATTCAATTAAACTTCATTCTGATGGAACTCTAGATCGGTACAAAGCTCGCTTGGTTGTTCTTGGTAACAAACAAGAGTATGGTGTGGACTTTTGCACCAGTAGCAAAAATGACTACGGTGCGAACTATTATTGCGATTGCTGCCTCACTGAATTGGCCTCTTCATCAAATGGATGTAAAAAATGCTTTTCTCCATGGTGATCTGAAATAAGATATTTATATGAAACCTCTACCCGGTTTGTTTTCATCACCTACATCAAATGTTTGCAAGTTGAAGCGGTCTTTGTATGGTTAAAACAAGCTCCCAGAGCTTGGTTTGACAAGTTTCGATCTACTTTGCTTCACTTCTCTTTTGAATAAAGTAAATATGACTCATCTTTATTTCTTTGGAAAACATCTACAAGTTGTGTTCTTCTTCTGGTATATGTGGATGACATCATTATAACAGGAACTGATTCTTTATTAATCACTAGCCTCCAACAGCAGCTTAAGGATACTTTTCACATGAAAGATCTTGGTACTCTTACATATTTCTTGGATTTGGAAATTCAATATAATTCTTTAGGTGTGTTCTTAAACCAGCAGAAATATACTCAGGATTTGATTGCTTTGGCTGGTCTTCAAGAATCTTCCTCCGTTGATACTCCATTGGAATTGAATGTAAAGTATCGTCGCGATAAAAGGGATCTTCTTCTTGATCCCACTTTGTTTCGACAATTAGTTGGGAGCCTAAATTATCTTACTATTACTCGGCCTGATATCTCTTTTATAGTTCAACAAGTCAGTCAATTTATGCAGACTCCCCGTCATCTACATTTGGTGGTAGTTCGTCGCATCATTCGATATCTCTTAGGAACATCAACTTGTGGATCATTCTTTCCTAGTGGTTCTCCTATTTAGCTTAATGCATTTAGTAATTCTGATTGGGCTGGATGTCCTAATACTTGCCGCTCCGTCACAGGATGGTGCATGTTTCTTGGAGATTCTTTGATATCTTGGAAGAGCAAGAAGCAAGATTGTGTTTCAAAATCTTCAACAGAGTCTGAATATCGAGTAATGTCGACTGCTTTCTCCGAAATTATTTGGCTTCGTGGTTTATTTGCAGTTGGATTTCCTCAATCTAGTCCTACTCCTCTCCATGCTGATAACACAAGTGCCATTCAGATTGCAACCAATCCAGTTTATCATGAAAGAAACAAGCATATTGAAGTGGACTGTCATTCTATAAGAGAAGTTATAGATGGAAGAGTTATTACTCTTCCACATGTATCCAGTGATATTCAAATAGCTGATGTGTTTACAAAATCAATGGCACGACAACGTCATCAGTTTCTAGTAGGCAAATTGATGCTTTTTGATCCACCATCATCAATTTGAGGGGGGATGTTAGCATAATTAATAGACTGTAGAATATCTACATTAATATATTCTCGATATGGTGAATATATGGGATATTATTAGGGATATTCTACATTTAATGTAGAATATCGTGTAACATTAGTTGTTGAATATATGAAGAATATTTTGTAAGGTTTACATTTAGTGTAGGATATTTTACTTCCTTTCTTCTCTTATTTCTCTGTGTATAAATACCAATGTATCAGATGTATTTGAATCAACTAATTGAGATAGTCATTCTTCAGTTTCTCTCCTGCTTTCTCTGTTCTTGACAAAATCCAGACAAGGTACTTTTCTTGACGTACGAGGACATGAACAAAGATTCGATTGTCTGTGTTACCAAATTGGCTAAGTTCTTGGATAAGCTTTTTTCCTTAGAAGAAAAGAGAGAAGGGGTTGTGCAGGAGATTATAAAACTTTGTGGCTTTGAGAATTTGAGAAATTTGGAAGTGAATCAGACTAGAGTGCAACATTTCAGTCCACAATTTGCTGTTGAGAATCAGCATTTCTGGAGGAAAGGTCAAATTGGAGATTGGAAAAACTATCTGACACCAGAGATGGCTCAACAATTGGATGAAATCACTTGGCAGAAACTTGGTCAGACTAGTTTGATACAATAACTAAGGCGCAAATCATCAGTTAAACTAAAACATTTTTCAGTTTCACTGTTGTTCTCTAAGATCTAAAGCAAATGAAGTTGATTTTGACGTCATCTGTTTCAAGACGATCTTTTTCCATTAAACTTCATTCCAAAAAGAATTATGCATATTAATGGCATTAAGAAATAGAATGATTTGACGACAAATCACTTAATCATAGTAAGTTGATATAATTTGATGTAAACATTGAGTGTGGTTGGGTATTTACCATGACCTGATGCTCTAAACATGGGATGCTAATGCTAAAGCTGGCAAGATCGATGACATTCTGATGCATGAACCTTAGCTATTAGGTTATTGTGTCCCTGTTGTAATTTATTAAATTTGTTAATGAAAAAATTATTCATATAAGTATTCTAATCGTACTAATTATCGGGAAAAACAAAACTCTGATGCCATCTTGTGGAAATTGGAGTAGAAATGATTCTTCGAGATACCAACACCCAATTAGTCGTATCTCCATTGAAGACATGACCTTTTAGTCGATTTTTTTGAAGTGATTTGTCATATCGCAAAATTGTAACTACAACATTCAATTACTTTGACCTTTCAAACTTTAAACCATCGAATATGAAGATAGGCTTTGGGAAAACACCACAATCAAACCCGAAGCTAAGTAGAAGTAAGGGTGTATTGTGGGCCGGGCCCAGCCCGGGACCGCCTCGGGACCGCTAGCAGACAACCAAATGGGTCGGTCCCTAACAGTCCTAAAAGCCCACTGTAGGCCGGTCCTCCCAAAGAGACCGCGAGCCCGGGACCGGCAGGCGGGCCTGGGCCAGTTCAACCGGGCCAAATGGGCCCATCAGCTATTTTTCATTTTTTTTAAAAAAGGCCAGCAGTTAGAAGTTTAAAAACTAGTCGTTGACCTACCATTTTAGCCATTTGTCCTCCAAACTTTGTTTTAACCCCAAACTTTTTATAATTATACTTTTTCCCTATTCTCAACTATAAATACCCCCTCATTCTTTCATTTTTACTCACAAATTCATCAATCTCTCTCTAATATTCTTCTATAATTGCTTACTTTATTATTGCAGTTTTGTGAAAAATTGTGAAGTTGGTGAATTGAAGTATTCTAGTCTTCAAGTCTTCAACGATATTCAATTTTCAAGAAGTTGTTCGTTAATTCGGTAAATTCATTCCAACTCTTAAGTTTTAATATTATAGTTTTTTTTTGTTTTAGTTTGTATAATTATAATTAATATGGAATTTTCTTTGAAAAAAATATTTGGTGGTAAGGGTAAGGGAAAATCTAAAATTGGTGAATCTAGTCGCCAAGCTACTACTCCTCCCCCGGCTTCCCGACCCAGACCTGTTACCCGTCCTCCTCCACCTGTTATTCTTGATAGTAATAACCCTTATTTTCAATTTTCCGATAGTCAATTTTGCCATGATGTTGCACCAGGTCAACAATTAAATGATGAAGTTATGAATGCTCTTTATCCTAATCAAACTATCTTTGAAAATGATGAGGAAAATGATGGTTTGGATGAAACGCAACCGGATTTAGACGATACACCTACTAGTCCTGTTAATAACCCAGCTGATAATAATCCAAATGATGCCTCGCCTGACCCTCCTGTAGTGACCCCTACTTTTAATAGACAACCTTCTAAACGGACCGAAACATCTCTTGTTTGGCACCTTTTTACTCAACTAAGAGAACAATATAAGGCTAAATGTAAAACTTATGGGTCTTTGATGGCTCATAAATATACTGAAGATCGTAGCAGTATGGGTGCTTTGACTAGACACATAAAGAAACACCTTAGAGATAAAGTTAGATATTTATAAATGAAAGCTGCGCAAGAGGGGAGAAGTGTAGATACTGAGGTTAACCCTAGTACAAGGTCAAATCTAGTTCAACCGGAAATTAACACTATTACCGGTGACATTTTATATTATGATCCAAATAAAGATCGTAAAGAATTGGCAAAAAAATAGTTACTGTTATGTGCTTACCCTATAGTTTTCCTTCTAACCCTCATTTTGTGCATTATATTAGAAGAGTTTTTAATCCTACTTATAAAGGATGGCCTCGCGCAACCGTAAAGAGCGATATTTATAAATATAAACATGAATATGAACAATATTTGCGCTATTTATTTACTCATATAGATTGTCACATTGCTATTACTACTGATATTGGTAGAAGTGGTAATGATTGTGATTATCTAACTGTTACAAGTCATTGGATTGATGAGGACTGGATAATGCAAAAGTGCATTATTGCTTATAGAATAATTAATTCACGCCACACAGGTAAGTTTATTGCTAACACAGTTGCAGATATTTGTAGATATTTTGCATTAGAGATAAAATAATATCAGTTTCAATGGATAATGCTTCTAGTAACACTAATGTTATAGGCTTGCTTACAACTATACTAAATCCTGCATTTAGTAATATTTTTCATGTTAGATGTATTTGTCATATTTACCATTTAATCGTTGGTGATGGTATGAAAATTTTAAATGTGGAAATTGAAAGGTTAAAATGGCTCTTAATTGGCTTTTTTATTCAAACCGTAGAAGTAGACTTAGAGAATATTTTAAAAAATATGGTGAATTTGGCCTTAGAGAAAGAAAGGTTCCTAAACCTTGTCCGACTAGATGGAATTACATGTATGAAAGTTTAGTTGTTGCATATGAATATAGAAACCCAATAAACGCAACGTATGTGATGACCCAAAAAGTCATCACTTGTGTTGCAATGAAATTCTACGTTTCGAGGCCTTAAAAATCTCCCTTAGTGCCACCTCAATTTGCGTGCGCAGTCCGGTCGCGTAGCCGGAAAGCTTAAATGTGAAAATCTATGAAAAATGATAAGTTTTGATTGTAAAATGAAAAAATTTAACTTCGGTCAATGTTTTGGATAAAACGGATCCAGACCCGTGATTTGACGGTCCTGGAGGGTCCGTAGAAAATATGAGACTTGGGCGTATGCCCGAAATTGGATTCCGAGGTCCCAAGCCCGAGAAACAAATTTTTTAAAGAAAATATTTTCTAAAATTGTTTAAAGGAATTTGAAATGAAATTTGCTTAGAACATGGTGGTATCGGGCCTGTATTTTGGTTTCGGCACCCGGTACAGGTCTTATATATAATTTAAGACATTTCTATGGAATTTGGTGAAAAACGGATGTCATATAACGTGATTCGGACTTAAATTGCAAAATTGTTGTTTAAAGAAGTTTTGAGAAAATTTTATTGATCTCGAGATTTAATTTGATGTTCATGATGTTATTTTGATGATTTGATTACACGAATAAGTTCTTAGGATGTTTTTGAGGTTTTGTGTGTGCTTGGTTTGGAGTTCCGAGGGCTCGGGTGAGTTTCGGGTAGGTTCCGGGATGTCTTAGGCTTAAAAAACTGAGCTGTTGCAGGCTCAGAGAGGTGGAGGACCTCATAACAGGCTAGTGCGGTCCGCACGATATGGACTGCTGCCGTGGAGAGGCCTGTGCGGCCGCACTAGTTTTGGGCGGTCGCGATGAAGAACAATTCACTGGTCCGACTTCGAAAGCCTATATCTTTTAATTTACAAGGAATTTTGAGATGATTCAAAAACGAAAGTTGTAGCCCTTCGTGTCTAGTTTCCAGAAAGGTAAATAAATCACAATTTGGACATCTGCAGAGAAAGTCATGGCCAAAATACGAAGACCTGTCACTGCAGAACACATGAAGTCTGTGTGGCTGCAGTTGATTTTGTGCGGTCCGCACATGGCATCTGAGGGCAGTATATTTAGACGGAATTTTTAATTATTTTTCATTTTTTAAGACCCCAAAAACATAAGAGGTGATTTTTCAAACAACCTTTCATCTCCAAATCAATTGTAAGTCGTTTTTAACTAGTTTTCTTCAATCATTAACAACTTTTAACATGATTTCAACTTCAAATCAATGATTTTCATGGGAAAAATTTGGTGTTTTGGTAGAACCTAAGTTTTTCAAAATTTGGGGATTTGGATCTCGATTTGAGGTCCGATTTCAAAATAAATTACATATTTGAGCTCGTGGGGGAATGGGTAATCGGGTTTTGGTTCGAACCTCGGGTTTTGACCATGTGGGCCCGGGGGCGATTTTGACTTTTTAGGTAAAACTTTGGAAAATGCATTTTCATGCATTCAAATTGATTCATTTAGCATTTATTGATGTAATTAAGTAACTTGTGGCTAGATACAAGTGAATTAGCGGAGGAATCAAGGGGTAAAGCTATAATTGAAACTTGAGTTGTGTTCGAGGCATCGAGGTAAGTGTTCGGTCTAACCTTAGCTTGAGGGATTAGGAGTTGAGTCCTATTTGTTAATTGCTTCTTATTGAGTACGACATATAGGCATGGTGACATGTATCTATATGTTGGAGTCGAGCATGACCGTGAGTCTTAAATTGATAGTTGTTATGTTCTTAAATGTTACTACGGATGATTTAATTGATGATTATCGATATTGAGCAAAGATTTAGTTTATTCTTGTGGATTTTATTTATGATTGAGTATTGGTATTAATTGAGCTGAGTAGAAGTTGAGTTAGGATTGGTTATAGCTGATTCTCCCTTGCCGGGATGATTGTTTCGATATTGTTGCTCCCTTGCCGGAAAGTTATTATATTGCTTTTGTTCCCTTGTCGGGATTCCTTATGATTTTGTGATGGCTTATAAATGGGAGCGGGTGGTACGCCTACCACGAGATTTAATGAAATAGGAGCAGGTGGTACGCCTACCACAAGATATGATGAAATGGGAGCGGGTGGCACGCCTACCACAAGATATGATGAAATGGGAGTGGGTAGTACGCCTACCACGAGGTTTGATGAAATGGGAGCAGGTGATACACCTACCATGAGATTTAATAAAATGGGAGCGGGTGGTACCACAAGATATGAGAAATGGGATCGGGTTGCACACCTGTAACAATATATGAGAAATGGGATCGGGTTGCACGCCTGCAACAAGATGTAAACTGAAAGTGAAATTTGCCTTTATTTTCCTTATCCTTGTTAGAAGTTAAATTCTGGTTTCCTTATAATTTTATTGACTGCCTTATCTGTTATTCCCCGAAGCATGTTTCCCCTCTCCAGTTTTAATTGTTTGTTTCCGTCTATCTTTCCGCTGTATATATATACATAATTGCACAGGTTTATCTGGAGTTCGGTCCTAACCTCGTCACTACCTCGCCGGGGTTAGGCCAGACACTTACCAGCACATGGGGTCGGTTTTGCTGATGCTACACTCTGCACATATGTGCAGATACAAGAGCAACGCTTAGTCATCAGCGGTAGGGGAGCCAGCCTTCAGTCCATCGAGACACCGAGGTAGCCCTGTAGGCATCCGCAGGCCTGTCGTCTCTTCTATCCATTTAGATGTTCCGTTTTCTTTTGTATCCGAGACAGACTATATTTACTTTTTCTGACACTTGTATGTAGCATTCCTAGGCAGTCCGTGAATGTTGTGACACCAGTTTTTGGGTAGAGGTATATGTTGGATTTTTATTCGTATCGATTTTGGTATAATATTTATTTAAGTCTTCCACTTAAATTTCATCTTTCGTCATTATTTAAATGATGATTACCTGCTAATTTAATTGGTTAAAAAGGCTAAAATGAAAGAGGTTGAATTTTTCGCATTTCGTGGCTTGCCTAGCTTCTATGAGTAGGCGCCATCATGACTCCCGAGGGTGGAAAATAAGTGTTGTGACAACGTATAGTGCTCGTGTTGTTGGTGATGATGATGATGATGATGATGATGATGATGAGCACCTTACAAATCAGGATTGGACTAATGTTAAAATGCTTGTAGACTTTTTAGAACAATTTCATGTTGCTACAAATGAATTATCTGGGCAATATTATCCTAGTATTTCTAACTGTTTAGTTTATATTGCAGCACTTGCAGATTTTGTTACTCAATTTTCAGAGGGTGAGGTAATTTATCAACTTGCTATTGATTCTATGAAGGCTAAGTTTAAAAAATATTTTTTCCCTATTCCCCCTATTTTTAGTGTTGCTGCCATGTTAAATCCTACCATGAAATTAGGAGGTCCTCACTTTTGGTACACAAAAATTTATAAGGCTTAATCACTTTCAGATGAGGAATTTGCTACACTTGGAGATGCAAAAACCTCAATTAAAATAAATGCTCAAACAATTTATAATGCTTATCAACTTGCCTTAGATAATGCTAGACCAAATGTTCCAACTCCTACTTCGTCTAGTTCGCAATCATCTAAAAGAACTGCGAGCCTAAAATCACTTAGTTCTTGGACGGAGTTCAGGGGTTCTCAAGGTGATAATATTGGTGATAGTTCACAACTAAATGAGCTTCAAGTTTATTTGTCGCATGGACTTGAATCAGAGAATCGCGACGGCTCCTTTGATTTTTTGGAATGGTGGAAGGACAAACAAAAACACTATCCGGTTCTTTCAAGGATCGCTCGAGATATTTTAAGTGTTCAAGCTTCAATAGTGGCATCGGAGAGCGCTTTCAGTCAAGCGAGACTTCAAGTCGGTGATCATAGAGCGTCTATGAGGGAGAGCTTGGAAAAATCAGTACTCATCAGAGATTGGATCCGTTCGGAAAGAAGAAATTTTGGACTTGCAGAATCACAACCGGAGATAGACGAAGCTTATGAAGAAATGCTAGCGGAACTTGCGCAGGATGCTGCTTCGCCCGGAAGTGGTGATGAACAAGCTTCTTTTCTGCCACCACCAACGGAAATTCCTCCGGACCTTGAAGGATTTATGAAATTTGTTAGAGATAATACATAGACTAATATGTAACTTTTATTTTGTCACATCTTCCTTAGTTTTTTTCCTTTTAATAGTGGTATTAATACCATGTTGTGCTCATTCCACTGGGGGGAGGAAGACTAAGAAAGATATTGCCATTTTTTGTTAATGTCATAATAATAAAAATTATAAGACATTCCCTTGAATATTTCTTTGCAATTTATTTTGTGTTTAAATTTGATATAGTATATATATTATGGATATAGATATAGATATAGTATATATAATATATATAAGCTATATATTATATAAGGCAATATATATACATACTATACATGCTATATATATATAGTTTACAAGAAATTGCCTTAGATAAAAAAAATAGCACGGAACACTTAGGCCCGTTTAGGCCCGTGGGCCCGACCCATTTAGCCGGGACCATGTGGGCTTAGGCCCACAGTGAGCCGGTTCCACCCATCAGGACAGTTTGGCCCGGGACTGCCAAAGACCGGCCCGCCAAAGCTCGGAACCGTCAGACTCGGCCCGTTTAGCCCATTTAGGCCCGGGCCCGGCCCAGAATATAGCCTTAAGTAGAAGTAGGTTTAATTTGAAGTTTATTAAAACTGGCTAAACTTTTAATAATTTGTAAACGTTTATTATTTGCAATATTTGACTATAGGTAAAGAATTTTAAAAATAAAAGTGATTCATGATATAAAAAATAACTTTCTAACTTGTGGTCTTAAATATATATGACATTTTTATGCCTAAAATAATGCCATTTAAGGTAAACTAAAATGTTTAAAGTTAAAAAGTTACAGATATAAAAATGTGTTATTCTTTTGGAAGTAACTAAAAAGAAATAATATCATATAAAATAAATTAAACTTAAAGTATTAGATATTAGAAATATTTTTCATGTTTTATGTGAATGTAACTTATATACTAATTACTTAAAAAATGTACGTATTTTTTGTTAGACTTCGTTTCATTGCATTATAAAATAAAATAAAACGAATAAAGTAATACTAGTACTAGTGTTATTTCAAGAAAATAGAAAGCATAGAGGAGAGGGGCGTGTGGCTCACCTGTAAGACAAAGCTATCTGCCACTAGATTGTTATCCTCTCCGCATAACTACTTAGTTGACACGAGCTCAAGTTAGAGGAGGCACGCAGAGACCACATCCAATAAACCACTACTCCTTAATTTCCATTCTGCTAACTGGAAATTTGACGTACCAAATAATCATGTCTGCATCCGCTGTGGTTGCTGGTGCCTCGGCCTCTTCCTGCTCTGCTGCTTACTCAAGAAACCTCGGCATCACAAAATCTAATGCTTCTATTCCATCCCCCAAATCATCCACCTCTCCAATATGCCAGGTATTCAATCCATATATGTTCAAGTGTTTGATCATCATTTGGAAGGCACACTTTTAATTATCTAATTAAGTAATATCGTAATACGGGTTCGAACCGTGTAATCAGCAATAAAGTCACTGACCCTAAACAGCCACACCTCCTTGAGGTGCGACAATTACTAGAATCCTGCATGAATGCGGGATGTTACTTGCACTACCCTATTTTTTTTATGCGGGCTTGATTTTTTTTTTCATGGCCAAACACGTAAAATTATGTTTTGATGTTCACTGGTGTATTCTGAATTGTTGATCTTTTGGTTTCCTTCTTGTGACAAAATGTTCCCTCTTTGAACTGGACAGAGAACTAGTTTTCAAGGTTTATCACTGCAAGAAGCCAAAAGGGGTGTTTCGAATTCGTTTCTAGCTGAGAGTAAGAGGAATTCCACTAGCATTGGTGGAAGAAGTAGAACCCTTGAGATCACTGCAAGATCAACTGCTGCAAAGAATATCGAAGTTGAAGTTGATAAGCCATTGGGGCTCACCCTTGGTCCTAAGAATGGTGGTGGAGTTGTAATTACGGTCAGTTACTTTATATCACTGCAATTTTACACGGGGTAACAGGTCATTTGCCATGTTTTACGAGTTATCAATCGATAGTAAAGTTACCTGTAATTGGCTATTAAGTTACCTGATAGTGTAAATTTATTAATATATATATATATATATATATATATATATATATATATATATATATATTAGTTAAACTAAGTTACCTGTGATTGACTATTAAGTTAAGTGTGATTGGCTATTAGGCCGGAAATTCAAAATGAATGATTGGCGTTAAAGATGTTTTTGTTTTCATCTTTTGAATTAGGGTATAGAGAATGGTGGTAATGCTGCAAGGGCAGGGCTTAAGGTTGGTGACCAGGTAGTCTACACGAGTAGCTTCTTCGGCGACGAACTCTGGCCAGCTGATAAGCTTGGATTTACCAAAACTGCCATCCAGGCGAAGCCTGACTCTGTCTACTTCGTCGTTAGCAGGTTAGCTTCTTGTTGGCCTTATATTTCTGGTTTAAGTTTAACTTCTATAGTGACAGTGTAAAGACTTTTTACATTATCAGTTCACCTAAAGGATAATTACAAGTGGAAGTAGTAACCTGCTACAACAAGTTAAAATACACAGATAGTGTAGTTTGGTTAAGTCCTTTTGGTTTTGCTGCTATAGTAGAGGAACATGGGAGGAAAGTATGCTTGATTAGTGCAGCTTGTATATGAAATTGTAGTTTTGAATTTGTCAATATTAATGAAGATTGGCTAGTATTTTTACAAGCATAACAATCTTAATCCTAGAATTTTATGAATGATTTTTTGGATTAACTTAAAAAGAATACTTAATAAAAGCAACTCAATGCATAGGGATGAGGTTATCTGAGCCAATATATCAGTCAAAGGCTTTGCATAAACGATGACAAGTTAACTTGGATTCTTGAAAATGCTATGATTTTTATTGACTTGAGCTGTTGCTACTAGTCTTTTCCACATAAAAACACTAATATGTATGTTGTTTGTGATTGGCTTTTAAGAATTGCTTTACCATCTTGTATAATGGGTTAAAATCTGTATTAACAATGCGCAAGAAGTCTGCATAAGTTTTCTGTCATTGTAGTCATTATTTGCTCTTTCATTCATTCCTTTGGTTAACTTTGAGTGTGAAAATATAGAGCATGATTGAAAAGTTGAGTGACATCCTAGTTCATGTTGATCTTGCCCTCCAATGACCCGAAATATTACAAAATTATAGCCATGACAGAATATTTGATGGCACGTGTGTAAATATTGACAGAGGCGGATACAGAATTAAAATTCTATGGGTTCAAACCAATTATATTTTTAAAGTTATGTGTTAATATCTACTACATGTCATAATTTTAGTAATTTTTTACACATAAATTTATACTCCACACTGAAAGTACTGGTTCAGTTGAACTCGATACCAAAGGGCTGGATCCGCCCCTGAATATTGACATCTTTATAACAAAAGATGTGAAAACTAACATATTTCAATGTATTGAATATCTTTGGTTGATATTTTGATGCAGAGGTGTCGATGTAGATGTTAAAAGACTGCCCAAACGTCCAGCTCCTCCTCAATTTGGAAGGAAACTAACTGATGCTCAAAAGGCTAGTATCTATCTGTGCATTATTAGAAATGATCACTATTAATTTGTATTTGCTTCATGTTAATCCTTTATATTTGTTTCTTTGCCTAATCATCTATACTTCACTGTCCTCAGGCCAGAGCAACACACATTTGCCTAGACTGTGGTTACATATACACTTTGCCAAAGTCTTTCGATGACCAGGCAAGATTCTGCACTTCTCTTTTAAGTCTATGATATCTTTTTTTCCGGCTTCAAAAACTGTTAGACGATTCCAGAGCTTAGGTTAAGCAGTTGAGATTCTAGGCCCAACCGTTAAAAGTCTCTTCTTCTCCTTCTGATTATCCCGTAGCCAAGTCTATGATTCTCTCATAACCTGTTGGCTTGCGTAGCAGTAACTCTGTGCAGACAAACAAAAGTCTATGACCACTTCCGAATATGAAAATAAAAATTATTGAGAAAGGAGAAAGTAACAATAAATTAGGAAGTGGGGACTAATGCTTGCAACAAAATGATTCGGGAATGAATGGATCAGAGATTCCTCTTCCAACTCGTCCCAGAATGGGCGCTATGGCAACAAGAACAAAACACTGGAGAAATTTGTCCAATAGTAACAAAGGCTTCCACTACTTCAGCCTTAACTACAATTACATTATGGCGATCCCCATTGTTACCTACCTATAGAGTAAAATTAAAGAAGTACCGGTGACAACGACTTTCTAGGTTACAATGTGATCTGAACATTTAACTTCGCTGCATTCAGGGAAGGAGAGTTTTTGACAATATACACACCAAATGAGATATTTGATTTGTTCTGTTTTCACGTGCAGCCGGAGGACTATGCATGTCCACAATGTAGAGCACCAAAGAAGAGGTTTGCAAAATATGATGTTAACACTGGGAGAGCAATAGGAGGAGGATTGCCTCCTATTGGTGTCATTATTGGTCTCATTGCTGGTATTGGTGGTGTTGGAGCATTACTTGTTTATGGTCTTCAATAAATGATCTTCTCTTAGTACAAAAAATTTCCTCTGATCTATACCTTAAAAAGTGTTAAAAACCATTGTTTATGCTCAGAAATACACATTCCAAAGACTAATAACCACATTCCAGACTTCAACATGTTACCTTGTTGTTTTCCAGTTTTCAGTTTATCAAGTCATGCTTACTGAAAAGCTCTTCTATAGTTTATTTTTCAAATCACATGATCTGTTAGTACGGAGTTGTAGATAAGAATGGCAAACGGGCCGAGCCCGGGCTTAAACGGGCCTTCGGGCTGGGCTTAAACGGTCCCTAGCTGTGTGGGCCGGGCCCGTTCCTAAACGGACATAAGTGGGCTTGGACTATTTTTTTAAAATTTTTTTATCTAAGGCAATTTGTTGTAAATTATATAGCTTATATATATATATGTGGGGGGGGGGGGGGCTATTTATTTGTGAGGCTATTTATTTGTTTAATTTTTTTATCTAAGGCATTTTTCTTGTAAATTATGTTATATAATTGTGACTTAAAAATTTTTAAATCAAATTTAAAACACAAAATAAAATAAAAAGATATTCAAAGGAATGCGTTATAATTTTTATTATTATAACATTAAGAAAACATGGCTCAATCTTTCTTAGCTCCCCCCCCCCATGGAATGGGCGCAACCAAGGTGCTAATACCACCATTGAGAAGAAAAAGAAACTAATCAAGATGTGCTAAAATACAAGTTACATATTAATTTTACATGGTATCTCTTACAAATTTCATAAATCCATCAAGGTTCGGAGGAATTTCCGTTGGTGGTGGCGGAAAAGAAGCTTGTTCATCACCGCTTCCGGGCGAAGCTGCATCCTACGCAAGTTCAGTTAGCATTTCTTCGTAAGCTTCATCTACATCTGGTTGTGATTCAGCAAGTCCAAAATTTCTTCGTTCCGAACGGATCCAATCTCTGAAAAGTACTGATTTTCCAAGCTCTCCCTCATAGACGCTCTATAATCACCGAGTTGTAGTCTTGCTTGATTGAAAGCGCTCTCCGATGCCACTGTTGACCCTTGAATGGTTAAAATGTCTCGGGCCATCCTTGAAAGGATTGGAAAGTGTTTTTCTTTGTCCTTCCACCATTCCAAAAGATTAAATGAGCCGTCGGGATTCACTTCCTCAAGTCCCTGTGACAAATAAACTTCAAGCTCATTTAGTTGTGAACAATCACTAGTGGTACAACCTTGAGAACCCCTGAACTCGGTCCAGGCAGTGAGTGCTCTTACTCCTACAGTTCTTTTAGATGATTGAGAACTAGAAGAAGAAGGAGTTGAATATCTGGTCTAGCATTATCTAGTGCAATTTGATAAGCACTATAAATAGTTAGAGCATTTATTTTAATTGAGGCTTGTGCGTCCGAAAGTGTAGACAACTCCTCAGATGCAAGTGCTAAACCATTATAAATAGATCGATCCCAATATTGAGGTCCACCTAATTTCATAGTAGGATTTAACAAGGCAGCAATACCATAAATAGGGGAATAGGGAAAAAATATGTTTTAAATTTATTTCTCATAGAATCAATAGCTATTTCATAAATTTCCCCACCCTCTGAAAAATAAGCAAACAAATTTGCAAGATCTGCAAGATAAACTAAACAGTTCGATTAGTAGGATAATATTGCCTAAAAAATTCATTTGTAGCAACATAAAATTTTTCTAAAAAATCTACAAGCATTTTAACATTAGCCCAATCCGCATTTGTAAGGTGCTCATCATCATCACTTACATGAGCATTAAACGTTGAGTTTATGGGGTTTCTATATTCATATGCAATAACTAAACTTTCATACATGTAATTCCATCTAGTTGGACAAGGTTTAGGAACCTTTCTTTCTCTTAGGCCAAATTCATCGCATCTTTTAAAATATTCTCTAAGTCTACTTCTACGATTTGAATAAAAAAGCCAATTAAGAGTCATTTTAACCTTTTCAATTTCAACATTTAAGATTTTCATACCATCACCCACAATTAAATGGTAAATATGACAAATAGATCTAACATGAAAAATGTTACTAAATGCAGGGATTTAGTGTAGTGGTAAGCAAGGCTACAACATTAGTGTTACTAGTAGCATTATCCATTGAAATTGATATTATTTTATCGCTAATGCAAAAATATCTTCAAATATCCTTAACCGTGCTAGAAATAAATTGCCCTGTGTGACGAGGTCCATCTTGTGAAGCACTTTCATGATCAACCTACACATATGAGATGCACGCGAAGGAGATAAGTCCTACTGATCAAGCAGCAATATCTCATAATCTGATCGAAAAGGTTGCATATTGGATAAGGGGAGAAAGTCTCCTTATATGAAGAGACCACAGTCCGGATAAAGAGAGTGTTAGAGTTTGATATCTTCAAGGACTCAACTACGATAAAAGATCAGAAATTGAGTCCCAATCAAACTCTGATTTCTAACCTATTAAATGACAGTGATTGTTCTCTTTTATAGGGATCACACAAACGCAGAAGTTAAACTAAATTGAAATAAAAATAGCAAGGTGATTTTGCAAGCAATTTATGTGAGATTTGAGTGTGCACTCCTGAAGCTACTTGAACGAGATAGAAGAACCAGTTCCATTGTGTTTTTTCTTGTTCTAGTTCAATTGTAGTAGGTGGTTTAAAGTTGTACCTTTCAGCTTTCATAGAAGCAATTGTATTAGGTACTTTGAGTGTTCAAGTTATAAGCTAACTTGAAGTTGTCGCAACAGTTAAGGCTGTGTGCAACAACGGGATTAGAGTTAATCCTTAGGTTTACAAAGTGTTTTTGTAAATGTTGCTTTGACTCAGTGATTTTAGTGGAAGTTTGGAAAAATCCTACTAAGTAGTAGGTCATGGTTTTTTCACCTTTTGACCCAGGTGTTTTCCATGTAAAAATCTCTATGTTCTTTATTTTATGTACTTTTAATTCCGCAAACAGTAGTAGTTAGAACATCTAGAAGAACCAGGTTCTTCTAGAGCGAAAATTGGGTACCACACAAATCACCCCCCCTCTTGTGTGGTATTAACGTTTAGAACATCAATTTGTATCAGAGCGGGTTATCCTTGAAGAGGCTAACACCTTAGTAAAAGATCAACATGAGTGCACCACCTGGGAATTGGGAAGGGCAATCCACTGTTAGGCCTCCTCTTTTCAATGGTTGGTTCTATTCTTGGTGGAAGAACAGGATAAGGGATCACATCATAGAAGAAGACTATGAACTCTGGAACATAGTCACTGATGGTCCTCTAGCAACTACTAAGAAGAATGTTGAAGGAGTGGATGTGCCAAAGACAAGAGCTGACTGCACTGCTGAAGACCTGAAGAAGTGGGAGAAGAATGCCAAAGCCAAGAAATGGCTTGTGTGAGGACTAGGTCCAGATGAGTACAGTAGAACTCAAAGTTGTACCACTGCTAAGGAAATCTGGGACACTTTACAAGTGGCTCATGAAGGAACACCTCAAGTGAAGAGGTCCAGAGGAACACTACCGTATTCTCAGTATGAGAATTTCACCATGAAGGAAGGAGAAACCATCCAAGACATGTATACAAGGTTCACCACACTGACAAATGAACTTAAGTCTCTTGGAAGGATTATTCTTGAAGAAGACAAAGTTGAGAAGATTTTGACAAGGGTTCTGCCAGTTTCTTGGGAAAGCAAAATCACTACTATTCAGGAATCAAAGAACATGGCTACCCTCAAGCTGGATGAACTAATTGGAAACTTTACTGCCTATGAACTGAGAAGGCAAACCATGAAAATGGATGCACCAAAGAAGGAAAGAAGTCTGGCTCTCAGAATTGCTAAAGGTTCAGATCTGGAGGATGATGAAATGGCTATTATCACAAGAGATGTCAAAAAGTACCTGATGAGAGGAAAGGGTTCTTCAAGAGGTACAACCTTCAACAAACCAAGGGTTCCGGAGAAACAGACCAATGAGGGTTGCTACAAGAGTGGTAAGACTGATCATATGATCAAGAATTGCCCTCAATGGGAAATTGAGTGGAAGAAGGAAAGGGCAGAACGAAGGAACAGGAAGAAGGAGCAGGTTCAACCAAAAAGGAACAAAGGATCAACAAAGGCTATGGTTGCTGCCTAGGGAGAAACATCAGATGAGGACTCAGAAGATGAAGCTGGAGATGAACAAGCACTTATGGCCATCAGAGAATAAGATGATGAACAAGAGGTAAGTATTCTTCATCTCAAAGACAAGATTAAATTCCTGTCTAAAGAAAGGTTGTTTGAGCTACTGCTAGACTTCATTGATGAGTCTGAGATAATTAACAATGAGAAGGAAGAGCTGTCTAGGGAATATATAATCCTAAAATCCAAGTGCAAAAATCTAGAGTCTAAGGCTAATGAGAGTGAAAATGAAAATACTGAGTTGAAGAACTAGGTTCTTGAACTTGACACTAGTGTCCTAGAACTTAGGTCTGAGAACTTAAAACTGAAACTAGGAACAGGAAAGAAGAAAGCTGATCACACACATCTCAACCTAGAAGAAAACTTAGGAAAAATGAAGGATGAGTTGTACAAGAAAGATGAGCAGATAAGAGTATTAAAAGAAGATCTAGGGAAGGTAAAACATGAACTAGACAGAACTTGCAAATGGAACAAGGCTTCTGATGCACTCAAGCACCTAAGTGGGATCTGATCTAGGGGAGGCTACAAGAACATCACAGTAGCAACAAAAGAGGACCTGGTTATGGGACTCAAGAACCTAAGTGGGATCCTAAAAGCAAGTACCTCACTCTTCCTAAGAACAAAATTTGCACACATTGTGGCAAGACTGGCCATTACAAAAATGAATGTAATGCAAAAGAAAAGGCCAGTCAAAAGAACAAAAATTTTGTTCAAGAAAAAAATAGGCTGCTTGGGTGGGCTAGAAGGAATCTGATTTAACCCTTTACCCATAGAAAGGGAACCAAACTAGTTTGGGTTCCTAAGACTAACCCCTGATTTCTTTTTGCAGGTCCAAGTGAAGGGAAGCAGCCAAATATGGTACGTGGATAGTGGGTGCTCAAAACATATGACTGGAAGCAAGAACCAGTTCCTTTCACTTGAGGACCTAAGGGGAGGCAATGTTTCCTTTAGAAATGAGAAGAAAGGTGAGATCATTGGGGTTTGAAAGGTAGGTAAGACAGACTCTCACTCCATTGAGAATGTTTACTTGATAGATGGCTTGAAATACAACCTGATTAGTGTGTCACAACTATGTGACAGAGGTAACCTTGTAGCATTCACCTCTACTAAATGCTTTGTGATTAACCTTACCACTGACAAGATTGTTTTGCAGGGAAAAAGAGTTAACAATATTTACATTGTAAATTTGTCTACTCTCTCAGAAAAGGAACTAACCTGCCTAAGTGTGCTAGATAATGATCCCCTCCTGTGGCACAAAAGACTTGGTCATGCCAGTCTGAATCAGCTAAACAAATTGGTTTCTAAGGACTTGGTGATAGGGTTACCCAACATAAAGTTAAAAGAAGACAAAGTTTGTGAGGCCTGTGCAAGGGGGAAACAAGTAAGATCATCTTTCAAAAGCAAGAATATGGTAAGTACAACCAAGTCGTTGGAACTGGTCCATATGGATCTCTGTGGTCCAATGAGAACCATGAGCAGAGGAGGAAAGAAATACTTAATAGTACTTGTTGATGATTATTCTAGATTTACCTGGGTACTATTTCTAACATCTAAAGATGAACCATTTGACCTGTTCACTGCCTATGTTAGAAAAACTCAGAAACAATTAGGAAATCAACTTGCATCAATCAGGTCTGATCATGGAACTGAATTTGAAAATGCTAAGTTTGCTGAATTTTATGATGAAAATAGTATAGTTCATAACTTCTCTGCCCCTAGTACCCTTCAACAAAATGGAGTAGTTGAAAGAAAGAACAGGACTCTTGAAGACATGGCTAGGACTATGCTTCTTTCTAGTAAACTGCCCCATAGCTTCTGGGCAGAGGCTATAAACACTACATGTTACATTATCAATAGATGCATGACTATATCTCTTGTAGAGAAGACTCCTTATGAGTTACTTATAGGGAGAAAACCAAATATATCCCATCTTAGGGCATTTGGATGCAAGTGCTTTGTGCACAATAATGGAAAAGACTCCCTAGGTAAGTTTGATCCCAGAAGTGATGAAGGAGTATTCTTGGGATATTCTTCACATAGCAAAACATATTAAGTGTTCAATAGAAGAACTTTGTGTGTAGAAGAGAGTGTACATATAGTATTTTATGAAACTAACATTCTTTTTGAGAGACAGGAACATGAAGATGAAGCCATTAGATTGGTAAAGGATTTGACTGAATCCTCAACACAAGTCAAAGTGGCACCAAAAGAAGGAACATGTGATGGAACAGGTTCTTCCATCCAGGGCAACCTGACAGGGGAACTGATCAAAGAGGAATTGAAATAAATCCCCTAAAAGAACTTGTTTATGACCCTGTTCCTCAGCAACAGAACATAGGAGAAACATCTAGCAGAAACCAATTGGTCGTGAAACCTCACAAGTATCAAAGTTCTCATCCTATTGAGAATATTATCACTGATCCGACATTTGGAGTCAAAACTAGATCACAATTAAAGAATTTGTATGCTTTTGATGCCTTTTTATCTCTTATTGAACCTAAAAATATTGTTGAGGCTTTGCATGATGCAGATTGGGTGAATGCAATGCAAGATGAACTCAATCAGTTCGAGAGAAGTCAAGTTTGGCATCTAGTTCCAAGACTCAAGGACAGATCAGTTATTGGTACAAAATAGGTCTTCAGAAACAAACTTGATGAAGAAGGAACAGTTAGAAGAAACAAGGCAAGATAGGTGGTCCAAGGTTACAGCCAAGAGGAGGTCATAGATTATGATGAGATTTTTGCTCCAGTTGCAAGACTAGAGGCAATCAGACTCCTCATAGCCTTTACAGCACACATGAAATTCACTCTTCATCAGATGGATATCAAAAGTGCCTTCCTGAATGGCTACCTGAAAGAAGAAGTGTTTGTAAAACAACCTCCAAAGTTTGAGAGCAAAGAATGTCCTGTGCATGTGTACAAGTTAGACAAGGCTATCTATGGACTCAAGCAGGCCCCAAGAGCATGGTATGAACGACTGTCCAAATTCCTACTGGAGCATGGTTACAAAAGAGGTAAAATTGACAGTACCTTATTCTTAAGGGAAAAAGGTAAGGATCTCCTTGTGGTACATAATCTTTGGGGCCACCACTGATAAGCTAAGTAAGGACTTTGCAAATTTAATAGGGAGTGAGTTTGAAATGAGTATGATGGGTGAGCTTAACTTCTTCTTAGGCTTGCAGATCAAACAAAGTCATAATGGAACCATGATCCATCAGCAGAAGTATGCAAAAGAGCTTATCAAAAGGTTTAAAATGGAAGAATCAAAAGAAATAAACACACCCATTGCAACTGCCACAAAATTAGACATTGATGAACCTGGTTCATCAGTTGATCAAAAGTTGTATAGGGGTATGATTGGTTCACTCTTGTATCTTAGTGCCAGCAGACCTGACATTGTTTTTAGTGTAGGGCTTTGTGCTCGGTTTCAGGCAAATCCAAAAGAGTCTCACTTGACTGCTGTCAAGAGGATACTAAGATATCTGAAAGGTACCACTAATTTGTATCTTTGGTACCCCAAAGGTAGTAATTTTAATCTAATAGGATATGCTGATGCTGATTATACAGGTTTCCTAGTGGATAGGAAGAGCACCTCAGGTATGGCTCACTTTCTTGGTTCATGTCTTGTATCCTGGGCCACTAAAAAACAAAATTCAGTGGCCTTATCCACTACTGAGGCTGAATATGTTGTTGTTGCATCTTGTTGTGCTCAATTGTTATGGATCAAACAATAGCTGGTAGATTTTGGCATTGAAGTTAGTTGCATTCCTATATTCTGTAATAACACTAGTGCTATAAGTATGACAAAGAACATTGTTAATCATAAGAGGACTAAGCACATATATGTTAGAAACCACTTCTTAAGAGACAACTATGAGAAAAGATTGATCTCCATAGAATTATGTGCTATTGATAAGCAAATTGTTGACATCTTCACTAAAGCCCTGAGTAGAGAAAACTTTGAAAGGAATAGGTTGGAATTAGGGATGATTAAGATCACCTAATAGGTCCAGCTCAGAATGCACAGAAAATTTTTTTATATATTTTTGGCTAGGTATTCTGAACCTGTGTAAATATCTAGATTAAGTCTTACTCAGCTTCATACTTTAATTAGCATACTCCTGTGACTTGTATATATATGACTCACTGATCTCTTACAACATTTTTTCTATTATGGAATTTGAAGCATGTTCAAGAGAGTTCTATATGAAGAACCTAGTTCATCAGTATGGGTTCATATGAAAGCTCAGGTATGTTTTCTAAACTATGCACAATTAGAAAGATTAATAATTCAATCATAAGCAGAAGTCCTATACTTGTCAAATTCCTAGAAAATTCTATCTGTTGAGCATTAAACCAGTTCCGTCCATCTAGAACTCTAAACCGTGATTTTTGCCTAATATCTAGGGAAGCCAAATCTATCATTAAAATTCTAGAATTTCAGCTTGATTAGACTTCTATTTGACCACTGAAAAAGCTATCGTTACTTACTTAATGTCTAATTCACTTTAAATACACACCACATCTCCAGTCTTCTTCATCATCTAAAACCGTCAAAAAATCCTTTTCAATTCTAATTGCGCTCTTCTAGAAAATTCCCAAATTCTCTCAAGAAACGAAGAATCATGTCTAACCCACAAGATCATCCTGGCACTCATCCACCACCATCTCCCTCAAATTCATCCTCATCTACTCCACTCCGTGCATCTCCAAAACCTAGGTTCCGAAGGCAGAAGATGCTTGCTCAAAAAATTGTAGCATCTGGGGCTCTGAGGAAGGTTTTAAATGAAAGGTTGAAAGATAGCCAAGTGAAAGAAAGCCCAGCTCCAAAGTCTGATTCTAGCTCTGAGTCTGAATCCTTTCAATCCGCGACTGAGGGAGATGGACATGGGTCTTCTGACTCTAAAAAGACTCAAGAATCTCCTTCTGAGATAAGTTCTTCTGTGGTTGAAAACTTAGAAAATAGGTTTGTTCTGGTTGGACCCATTAGGGATGTTGGGTTGCTCGAGATAAGTAGGAGTGGAGGTAAAAAGAAGTCTGAAAAAGAAAAAGAGAGAGGGTGCATGTGGTGAAGAGGGGGAAAAAGGGAAGGGAACAGTTCTTGCTCTATGTGGGGTTGCACAAGATAGGTTGGATGAGAGTGGCATGGAGTCAGGGGGAAGTGGTTCTGGGGAAGGAACTGAGGGGTTGGTTCATCTAAGCAAACAAAGAGATGAACTTGTTTCATTGACTGAAGAAACCTTGGCTGACCTACTGAAAAAGGTTGGGGCAAGTTATGACCCAAAGAAATGCAAAGCTACAACACCAAAAGCCCCAAATGTTCCCAAGCCATCCAAGAAAAGAAAATTTTCATCCCCAACACCTACTGCCTCTTCAGTGCCTAGGGGTAGAGCCACAAGAAGTAGGGTAAAACAGAGTGAAACTGATCTATAAAAGGCTTTAGAAGAAAGCAAGAAAAAGAAAAAGGATAAGGGAAAGGGAAAGGTTACATGATCCTCAAAGGCTGTTGAGGAAGAAGAAATAGAACTGGTCCATCAAGAGAGGGGTACAACAGTGGAGGTTACTACACCCAAGCCTAAGAAACCCAAGACTTCCTCCAAGAAGTCCTCCTCTGTGCCTGTAGCTGCTGAACCCACACTCACCAAGAGAATAAGATCTGCAGTGAAAGCTAAACAAACCAAAGTTTTTGATCATAATAATTGGAGTGGAGAAGAAGAAGAAGATGATGATGAATCTAACAAGGAACAGGATAAGCTTGCTATTTTTGGCAGAAGAAAAATCTTAAAAGGTAGACTGTTGAAGGACCTAGTGGAACCAGGGATGATGAGATTGGTAGACTCTTTGGCTGCTCAGGGATGGAAGGAAATTGTCCTTCAGATGGAAGGTAGGCTAGCTAGAAATGAGTTAATTGAATTTATGGCAAATGCTGCTGTTAAGGATGGAGTTGTCAGTAGCCAGGTGAAGGGAGTTCAAGTGCAGTTTGATGCTGTGAAACTGGGAGAGATTTTGGACATACCCTCTGAAGGGTTTGATGTCTATACTAGGCAAAGGTGGCCATGCCTGGACTCCCTCCCCATTGCACTTAAAATCACCAAAAGGTTTTGTGATTCAGAGAATATGAATTAAGCCAAAGCTGTGTAGAAAAGTGAGATGAGGCCTCAGCACAAGGTGGCGTTTGAGTTTGTGAACAAGTGCTTATTGCCAAAACAGGAGAGAAGGCAGACTGCCAACTCCATGGATCTGGTTCTTATGGAATGCCTGGAGACCTTATAGTCAAACTGCTAAACAGGGTCATAAATGGTTCCAAGGCTCATGCTACCCCATATGGCTTCTACTAACCACATTTCTGGACAGGCTCAATGTGCCTCTAAAGAAATGGGAAATAGCCTCGAGCAAAGAACACTTTGACATCAAAACTCTTCTTGCTTGTGACTATCCAGTCAATGCCATCCCATTTGAACCTGGTTCATCATTGAGGACACCCATCAACAGAAAGGTTAGGACTTTGGTTCAGGAATGTGCAGCTAAGGATGTTGAAATTGCCAGGCTCAAGGATCGTGTGGTTGAAGTGGAAGCTGAGAGGGATGGTCTCAGAATTGAGCTTGCAAAAGAAAAGGAGAAGAATGATGGAATTCTTCAGAACATGCTGAATTTTCTCCAAATCCAACCCTCTAGTTCCTCCAAGCCTTAGGACTCCTAGGTTCTGTCTCCTGAACTAGTTCTAGTATCCCCTAGTGACCCAGAATAGGGATTTTTCTGTTTTTTGCTCATGGTTTGGATGTTTTACTTTCTTTTTGTGGATTGTTAGTGGCAACATATCTCTCTCAATGACAACTGCTATTTTGTCTTGTTCAATGATTATTCTGACCTTTATAGTTTAAATATGTTTGTTTGATTACTGACGATTACACCATGATTGCACTTACAGTTGCCCCAGTGGCCATGAGTACTTATTAAAATCTTAAATTTACTCTGTGTATGCAACTTTTTGTTGATGCCAAAAGGGGGAAGAGAAATTATGCTTTACACATATTCTGAAATAAGTGTTATTTATGACCTAATTAACCTAGTCCTTGATGAAAAGAAAATTTTCTAAGTTTAGTGTTGATGGTTAAGCTGAATTTTTACAGGAAAACACAGAGTTTGTCATCATCAAAAGGGGGAATTTGTTGGCCCAAGAACAGGTGATGTTTTGAAGAATGACAAATGAACTCAGTCATGGACCAGGTCCATTTTGTGAAGTACTGTCATGATCAACCTACACATATGAGATGTACGTGAAGGAGATAAGTCCTATTGATCAAACAACAATATCTTCTAATCTGATCGAAAGGTTGCATATTGGATAAGGGGGAGAAAGTCTCCCTATATGAAGAGACCACAATCCGGATAAAGAGAGTGTTAGAGTTTGATATCTTCAAGGACTCAACTATGATAGAAGATCAGAAATTGAGTCTCAATCAAACTCTGATTTCTAACCTATTAAATGACAGTGATTGTTCTCTTTTACAGGGATCACACAAATGCAGAAGTTAAACTAAATTGAAATAAAAATAGCAAGGTGATTTTGCAAGCAATTTATGTGAGATTTGAGTGTGCACTCCTGAAGCTACTTGAACGAGATAGAAGAACCAGTTCCATTGTGTTTTTTCTTGTTCTAGTTCAATTGTAGTAGGTGGCTTAAAGTTGTAGCTTTCAGCTTTCATAGAAGCAATTGTATTAGGTATTTTGAGTGTTCAAGTTATAAGCTAACTTGAACTTATCACAACAGCCAAAATTGGATACCACACAAATCACTCCCTTCTTGTGTGGTATTGATATTTAGAACATAAAAAATGCTCAACCAGCCCGTTCAGGTCATCATGGTGGGTCATCTGGCCATGGTTCTCACAGTTCACATCGGGGTCACTCGTCTCTCAGTTCACTTCCAGCTTAGAGTTCTACTCAGGCACCATCAGTTTAGGGCTCATCTATGCTTGGTTCTTCTAGTGGGCATCCTGGTGCTCGGGGCTCCCTTCAGTCCCCACCGCCACTTGCTGCGAGGGGTTTCTTCGAGTATGGATATTTGGGTCATATCAAGAGGTTTTGTCGCCGTCTTATGGGATGTTCATCCCAACAGAGGAGTCAGCTTTCGGTTTCAGGACCAGTTACTTCCCCACCCACTCAGTCAGCTCGGGGTGGAGGCCAGTCAGCTAGGGGTCGCCCTAGAGGGGGAGGTCGATCAGGTGGTGGTCAGGCCCATTTCTATGCCCTTCCAGCCAGACTAGATGCTATTGCTTCAGATGTTGTGATTATAGGTATTATCTCAGTCTGACACAGAGATGCCTCTGTATTATTTGATCTCGGTTCCACCTTTTCTTACATGTCATCATATTTTGCCCATTATTTGGGTATGTCCCGCGAGTCTCTTGTTTAATCTATTCATGTATCTACTCCGGTGGGCGATACTATTATTGTGGACCGTGTATATCAGTCGTGTGTAGTGACTATTGGGGGTTTGGATACCTGAGTGGATCTCTATTACTTAGTATGGTTGATTTTGATATGATATTGGGCATGCATTGGTTATCTCCTTGTCGTGCTATTTTGGATTGTCATGCTAAAACAGTAACATTGGCTATGCCAGGGTTGCCACGAATTGAGTGGCGACGTTCGACTGATTATATTCCTAGTAGGGTGATTTCATTTCTAAAGGCCCAGCGGATGGTTGGGTAGGGTTGTCTTTCATACTTAGCCTTTGTGAGGGATGTCAGTGCAGAGACTCCTAGTATTGATTCTGTTCCTATAGTGAGGGATTTTCCTGATGTGTTTCCTGCAGACCTGCTGGGCATGCCACCAGACAGAGATATTGATTTTGGTATTGATCTGGTGCCGGGAACTCAGGCCATTTCTATTCCACCGTATCGTATAGCACCAACGGAGTTGAAGGAGTTAAAGGAGCAGCTTTAGGAACTCCTTGATAAGGGGTTTATTCGTCCTAGTGTGTCGCCGTAGGGTGTGCCTGTTCTATTTGTGAAGAAGAAGGATGGCTCTATGAGGATGTGCATTGATTACAGGCAGTTAAACAGGGTCACAATCAAGAACAATTATCCTTTGCTTCGTATCGATGATTTATTTGACGAGCTTTAGGGAGCGAGGGTGTTCTCCAAGATTGATCTCTGTTCAGGTTATCACCAGTTGAAGATCAGGGACTCGGATATTCTTAAGACAGCCTTCAAGACCAGATATGGCTATTATGAGTTCCTTGTTATGTCTTTTGGGCTGACCAATTCCCCAACAACGTTCATGTATTTGATGAACATCGTGTTTCGGCCTTATCTTGACTCGTTTGTGATTGTTTTTATTGATGATATTCTGGTATACTCGCATAGTCAAGAGGAGCACGCTGAACATTTGAGGGTTGTGTTGCAGAGATTAAGGGAGGAGAAACTTTATGCAAAGTTCTCCAAATGTGAGTTTTAGCTCAATTCAATGGCTTTCTTGGGACACGTGGTGTCCAATGAGGGTATTTAGGTTGATCCGAAAAAGATAGAGGCGGTTTAGAGTTGGCCCAGACCATCCTCAGCCACAGAGATTCACAACTTTCTTGGTTTGGCAGGTTATTACCGACGGTTCATTCAGGATTTTTATCTATATCATCACCCTTGACCAAGTTTACTCAAAAGGGTGCTCCATTCACGTGGTCGGATGAGTGCTAAGCGAGCTTTCAAAAGCTCAAGACTGCCTTGACCACAGCTCCAGTCTTAGTTCTGCCATCACCTTCAAGTTCATATACAGTGTACTGTGATGCTTCGAGAGTTGGTATTGGGTGTGTGTTGATGCAGGAGGGTAGAGTCATTGATTATGCTTCTCGTCAGTTAAAGCCCCATGAGATGAACTACCCTGTTCATGATTTGGAGTTGGTTGCCATTGTTCATGCGTTGAATATTTGGAGGCATTACCTTTATGGTGTGTCTTGCGAGGTGTTTACTGATCATCGTAGCCTCCAGCACTTGTTCAAGTAGAAGTATCTCAATTTGAGTCAGCGAAGATGGTTGGAGTTGCTAAAGGACTATGGTATCTCTATTTTGTACCATCCGGAAAAGGCCAATGTAGTGGCCGATGCCTTGAGTAGAAAGGAGGTGAGTATGGGCAGTCTTGCATTTATTCTTGCTGGAGAGAGACCTCTTGTAGTTGATGTTCAGTCCTTGGTCAATCGGTTCGTGAGGTTGGATATTTCTAAGCCTAGTCGGGTATTGGCTTGTGTGATTTCTCGGTCTTCCTTATTTGATCGCATCAGAGAACGCCAGTATGATGATCCTTATTTGCTTGTCCTTAAGGACATAGTTCAGCATGACGATGCTAGAGATGTGACTATTGGTGATGATGGGGTGTTGAGAATGCAGGGCCGTATATGTGTGCCCAATGTTAATGGGCTTCGGGAGTTGATTCTGGAGGAGGCCATAACTCGTGGAATTTTATCCATCCGGGTGTCGTGAAGATGTATCAGGATCTGAGACAACATTATTGGTGGAGGAGAATGAAGAAGGACATTGTGGGATTTGTCGCTCGGTGTCTCAATTGTCAGTAGGTGAAATATGAGCATAAAAAACCGGGTGGCTTGCTTCAGTAGATAGATATTCCAGAGTGGAAGTAGGAGCGAATCACCATGGACTTCATAGTTGGGCGCCCACGGACTTTGAAGAAGTTCGATGCTATTTGGGTGATTGTGGATCAACTGACCAAGTCCGCGCACTTCATTCCTGTGTGTACTACCTATTCTTTATAGCGGTTGGGAGGGATCTATATCCGAGAGGTTGTTCGATTGCATGGTGTCCCAGTCTCCATCATTTCAGATAGAGGTACTCAGTTTACTTTGCAATTTTGGAGAGCCGTGCAGAGAGAGTTGGGTACTCAGGTTGAGTTAAGCACAACCTTTCACCCTCAGACAGACGGGCAGTCCGAGCGCACTATTCAGATATTGAAGGACATGTTACGTGCTTGTGTCATTGATTTTGGAGGGTTATAGGATCAGTTTCTACCGCTCGCAGAGTTTGCTTACAACAACAATTACCAGTTGAGTATTCAGATGGCTCCATATGAGGCTTTATATGGGAGACGGTATAGATCTCCAGTTGGTTAGTTTGATCCCGACAAGGCTAGACTTTTGGGTACAAACTTAGTGCAGGATGCTTTAGACAAGGTGAAGGTGATTTAGGAGCGGCTTCATACAGCGCAGTCGAGACAAAAGAGTTATGCTGACAGGAAGGTTCGTGATATATCCTACATGGTTGGGGAGAAGGTTCTATTGAAGGTTTCACCTATGAAGGGCGTTATGTGATTTGGGAAGAAGGGTAAATTGAGTCCTCGGTTCATTAGGCCTTTTGAGGTGCTTCAGATGATTGGGGAGGTGGCTTATGAGCTTGCTTTTCCACCCAGCTTATCGAGTGTGCATCTGGTATTTCATGTTTCTATGCTCCGGAAGTATATTGAGGATCCGTCTCATGTTTTGGATTTCATCACGGTTCAGTTAAATGATGATTTGACTTATGATGTGGAGCCAATAGCTATTTTGGAGCGTCGAGTTCGAAAGTTGAGGTCAAAGGATTTAGCTTCAGTGAAAATGTAGTGGAGAGGTCGGCCCGTGGATAAGGCTACCTGGGAGACCGAGCGGGAGATACAGAGCAGATATCCTCACCTATTTGAGGCTTCAAGTATGTTTCTTGACTCGTTCGAGGACGAACATTTATTTAAGAGGGGGAGAATGTAACGACCCGACCGGTCGTTTTATGAATTACCGCTCTGTTTCCCCCATTTCTGCTTCTTATTGTCTTATTCAGCTGTATTATGTGATATCGGGTTGGTTGGTTCGGGTTCGGAGAGGTTTTGGAAAGGAATGAAATACTTAGTCTCTTTTGAGTAAACTTAAGTTGGAAAAGTCAACCGAATGTTGACATATGTAAAAAAGGGCTCGGATGTGAATTCTAATGGTTCAGATAGCTTCGGGAGGTGATTTTGGACTTAAGAGCGGGATCAGAATCTGTTTTGGAGGTTCGGTGTAGATTTAGGTTTGAATTGGGGAAATTGGAATTTTTGCATTTTCCGGCTGATAGGTGAGATTTTGATATAGGGGTTAGAATGGAATTCTGGAAGTTGGAGTAGGTCCGTTGTGTCATTTGCGACGTGTGTGCAAAATTTCAGGTCATTCGGACGAGGTTTGGTAGACTTTTTGATCGAAAGCGAAGTTTGGAAATTTTTGGAATTCTTAGGCTTGAATCCGATGGTGTTTTGGTGTTTTAGTGTTGTTTTGAGTGTTTCGAAGGCTCGACTAAGTTTGAATGATGTTATGGGATGTGTTAATATGTTTGGTTGAGGTCCCGAGGGCATCGGGTGAGTTTCGGGTGGTTAAACGGATCAAGTTCATGTATGGAAAGTTGCAGATTTCTGCTGTTGGTGTTGCACACATTTGTTCTCCGCGGTCGCGTAGAGGGGATCGTGATTGCGTAGGCTAGTTTGGGGAAGAAGTGAAGTTGTTCTATGCGTTCGCAGATAGAAGGTCGTGATCGCGTACGTGAGAGAGATTGTGCTTTGCGAACGCGTGGCTAAGGTCGTGTTTGCGTAGAGGAAGGCAAGCTAGTGTATAGTGGAGGTGATTGCTCTATGTGACCGTGTGAGGCAGGACACAATCGCGTAGGTTTGGGTGATTAAGGTTCACGAACGCGAGAAGTTTTACGAGATTCTGTAAGGCAAGTTGAGGGGCAGTCCGCTGTTGTGCTTCGCAATCGCGAAGCTGTTCCCGCGAGCGCGATGAAGGAAAAATACCTGGGCAGTATGTTTAAATAGCCATCTTCGCGAATTTTAGGCCATTTCTCACCATTGTTGGCCGGATTTGGAGCTCTTTGAGAGATATTGAAGAATCAAAGGGAAAAACTTCGAGGTAAGATTTATGGACTTAATACTCGATCCTATTGTGATTTCCACCTAATTAAACATGAAATTTGGGGAATTTGAAGCCTAAAATTGGGGGGTTAGCGCTTGGAAATTAGAGACATTAATCTAGGGATTTGAGGGGTCATTTGTGGTCAGATTTTAGTATTCTTGGTATGTATAAACTCGTGAGAGTGTAAGGATTCTAGTTTTGTAATTTTTATCGGAATCCGAGATGTGGGACCGAGGGTCGGGTTTTGGCCAATTTTGGGATTTTGATGTAATTTGATTATTTTCGAGTGGGCTTTGTTCCCTTAGCATATTTTTATATACTAATTTTTGTTAGATTTGGGGCATTTGGAGACCGAATCAAAAGGCAATGGCGTCGCCGGCTAGAGTTTGGCTTGGCTTAAGGTAAGTAACGCTTCCAAACTTGGTTCTGAGGGTTTGAAACCCCAAACTGTGTATTCTATGATTACTATTGAGGTGACGCAAATGCCAAGTGACGGGCGTGTCGGCGTGCACCATGAGAAAGGTGGCCTGGATCATTCAATGGCACCGCCTAGTGACTCTTTTATGTTGATATGTGTGTTGTAATTATGTGATCAAGTTAATAAGCTGCAAATCATGCTAATTATCATGTTAAGGCTTCAAGCCAACATTGTTGAGACCCGAGAGGTCATTTCTTGCTGTCATGTCATTAGCTTCATTTATAAACTATACTCAGTCGTGTTTATGCATATTATATCATGCCTCAGTCTCGATTATTGCTACTTGATATATCATATCATTGTTCAGGCTTGTATCATGACATTTTAGCCCGTGTATGTAAGACTGGAGAGTATTGACTGAGTGAGCCCGAGAGCCTGATATTGATTGATAGTATGGGATCGGGTTGCACGCCGCATCGAGATATTGATCATGCCTTCGCTGGAATTGATATAGCGCTTGGGCTCAGAGAAGCCCCCCGGAGTCTTTACACCCCTAGTGAGCGCTATTGATGATATCGAGGGATGGATCTTCCCTGGACATGGATCTTGTCCGAAGTATTGGTACGGAGATGGATCTTCTCCATGAGGCTGGATTAGCATGTTTCCTCGGTACTGGGTGACTTATAGTCTGTGATGTATATATATTCCAGGATGGATCTTCCCTGGGCCGAATGGACCATATACAGTACCGAGTGGTTGAGCACTGTGAGTGAAAGTCTTATACATAACATTGATCATGCTATCTATGCATTGGTACTTAGAGGTTCCTGAACGTTATACGCTGTATTGTTCATACCGTGTTTAATCACTGCTGAGAATTTACTTAAACTATAAGCATGTCTACTTTTTGTACAATTAACTGTTGTAACCTGTTGAGGTTTGATTCGTCACTCCCATCAGTCCATAATTTGGACTTGTTACTTACTATGTTGGTATACCCACGTTACCCTATGCACCCCTGTATGCAGATTCAGGTATCTCGGGGCACGGTAGCGGCTGTTGATCTTGCCAATTGGAGGCTTCCTGTGGAGATTGCGAGGTAGCTGCTTGGCGACCACAATCCCGCCTTCTCCTTTCCTTATCTTCCTTTAGTTTATTTGTTTTGGATATTCTCATACTGTGTTGGTCATGTTATTTCGAACAGTTGTACTAGTTTTTGGATCCTGACTTAGTGACACCCGAGATCGGGATTTGTGTTTCTTTCCGCTGGATTTTGATATCTACTTCTATCTTATTGAACTTCTATTAAAATTATGATTTTCCTTAAGTTTTTATTTGAAAAATGGAGTATTTGAAAATAAGTGGCTGGCCTAGTATCACGATAGGCGCTATCACGACATGGTTAGATTTTTGGATCGTGACAGCTACGAAACATTGTCGGCACTTTGTTAATAAACAAATATGTTTTGTGGAAGACAAAAATTCTCATGCAATAAGGTTTTGTACTAAGTCAATTGTCTTACAATAATTTTCTTTCGTATAAATAATTGAATTAAGATTTACGTGCAACGCACATACATAAAAACTAGTATATATATATATATATATATATATTATAAAAGTACGAATAATTTATGTTAAATGTTGAACGACTAAAATATCCTCGAAATATTGATCGACTTTTATGCCCTTAAATATTTGTATAATTTAAGGATCTAATGGTATTACCTAATGATAGAATTCTTTTTCGATTTAAATTAAACCTTACAACGTTGATCCTACTTGAATTAGAAAAGTATTGTTCCTAATTACAATTCTTTTACAACGAGGCACGTAATAAAATAAAGATACGTACTAAAAGAAGATTTCGGTACTACATTATAGAAAATATCTATAACATTTTAAACAAAGTTGAAATTATTACTATTCTTTAAAGTCTTTATTTGTATTTAGTACATATAAAGCTACAACTAAATTAAGTTAATATCTTTTACCTAAATATTAGGAGTTACAACATATTTCAAACAAATTAAGTTAATTTTAAAATATTAAATAATAAGAAAATAATTAAATGGTAATTTTTAAAAATATAAAATCTAATTTTAAAGTGTTAAAATAATAGGGAAAAGTTTAGATGAATAATTTTATTTTACATGCACATAAAGTGGTGAGATTGTACTCTTTAATTTATTTATTTTACTTCAGTATGAGTAATTAATTCCTTTACAAATTTCTCAAAAAAATCGATTGATGTTAGTCAAGATTAGGTTTCCTAAAACAAGTTCGTCCAAGTCTCCTATATATCGAAGTTTACCAAATTTTTTCTTTGATTGGTTTATTTTCATTAGATGCTCATTTGCCATAACTTAGTAAAAAATATGTATGTTTCTCCTAAAAAGTATGTAAAATATGTATACTATATATAATACACATATATACGGAAAAAGATTATCTACTATTATTTTTTGTAACAGTTATATATATATGTGTATTTCTCTAAAATCTTAACTAATCATGGAATTGCTTTATTAAAACACGTGTATGACTAATATTTTATTGCTTTAAATGTGATAAAGTAGCAACAATTTTACTCGGGTTAAATCCGACATAATTTAGATTTGATATAGTTTTATAAATAACTGAGACAACCCTAACAAAAATGTCAAAGTACAATAGTGAAAAAGTAATACTTTTTGGAGATGATTCAAAGATGGACAACTATATGTTTTACTTTTGAGCTGGAGAAGCCAAAGTTATAGAAGGAAATATACACCAAAAACGTCATCTATAAAGAAGTATTAGATATGATACTACCACACTGAATATTTATACACTATAGATAGAGTATCATTTAACTTAACTAAATTGATCATATTTGTAGGTTAAGGCGATATAATTTTGAATTCAAGTATTCTATTAATGTAATAATATTAATTTTTAGCATTTAAATCATTGCTGTATTTTTCATGTTAATTACTTTACAATGATCATATCATCTTGTAAATAATTTCTTACTAAATTTAGTTAGTTGTTCTTTCATATAAAAGTTCTGACTAAATATTTTCGTGCAACACACGTACATAGTATTAGAATACTAATATTGATCGACGAAAATATCCCCAAAATATTGACCGACTTTTATGCCCTAACAAAATTAAATCATTCATTCAAAGAGCTAACTTGATTTGGATAGAAATGGCAATATTGAAATTTAAAATCAACTAAACTTTTATCTCTATGGATACTTTTTCGTTGTAGGACTCAAAATTTGAATAGGAGTCGGTTGTTGGTTATATATTCTCAATTTGAAGAGGAATATATTGCGTTATCTGCTACTATTTTTTGTACTTTCTATTGTTAGCCTATGGTATGGTGTCATGACCTGAATTTTCCACCCCGGGAGTCATGATGTCGCTTATTAGTGAAAGCTAAGCAAGTCAATTAGTCCAGTTATTTAACCATTTTTATTTTTAGTCTCTTAGCAATTCCAAAATAACATAACAAAAGCAGTAGAAATAATAATAACAAAAACAGTGCAAAAGACGAAATGTGATAATTTAAATTAATACAAACTATGGAAGTTTAAGTACAACTCTACCCAGAATTTAGTGTCACAATGTCACGGACCATCTATGAATACTACAAATAAAGTCTGAATAGAAATACACGAATCTGTGTCTGAATAAGTACAAAACAGAAAGGAAATAATAGGAGGAGACGCCAAGGCCTACAGACGTCTGGATCAAATAGAACTAAAACATCTCTACTACAAACCACAACAGTACCTGTAATAACTGCATCTGAAGCCTCATCCTCAGGCCTGGCTGAAAGAGCATAACATCGGGGCTGGGCCCCACCACCCTGAACTACATCTCTGGGACGGCCTGCTGTTGGCTGGCCTCCACCTCTAGCGGCCTGACCTCCACCTCTAATACCTCTACCTCCACCTTTAGCACCTTTACTCCACCTCTAGTTGGCTGGGCGGGCTGTGGAACACTCGGTGCCTAAACTATGGCACAGGAACCCTGATGTTGAGAGCTGCTCGGTGCTTGAGTGAAAAATCTAGGAATATGCCCCATATCGCCACAAGTATAACAAGCCCTCGGCTGCTGAGACGGCTGACCCTGACGGCCTAAATAACCACTCTGAAAACTGTGGAGCGGAGGTGCACTGATAGGAGCTGGCAGTGCACTGTAGGGCAACTGATCAGAATACCACATACGAGAACCACGACCATCTGGAGCTCCGTGAGAAGCCTGAAGTGCTGAATGAAATGTCCTGGGAGGATGGCCCCAACCAAAAGAATCCCTGCCTCCAGACGAGGCACCACTGAACCTACCAGAATGACGAGGTCTCTTGTCAGACCCCTGACCACCCCCTGTGATAGGACCATCTCAACTCTTCTGGCCACATTGGCCGCATCCTGAAAAGAAATCTCACTCCCCGTCTCCTTAGCCATCTGCAATCGAATAGGCTGAACGAGTCCCTCAATGAACCTCCTCACCCCCTCTCTCTCTCAGTGGGAAGTATAAGAAGAGCATGACGAGCCAAGTCAATAAATCTGGTCTCATACTGAGTAACAGTCATAGAACCCTGCTGGAGACGCTCAAACTGCCTCCGATAGTTCTCCCTCTGAGTGATAGGAAGAAACTTCTCTAGAAATAGCTGAGAAAACTGATCCCAAGTCAAGCTGGTGACCCAACTGATCTAACCTAACAATAATCTCTCCACCAAGTCTTGGCAGATCCAGATAAGCAACAAGCAGCAAAGTCGACCTCATTGGTCTCCACTATCCTTATGTTCCTGAAAACCTTATGACAGTTGTCCAAATAATCTTGGGGATCCTCAGAATATGCACCGCTGAAAGTGGTAGTGAAAAGCTTGGTAAACCTGTCCAATCTCCACAAGGCATCAGCAGACATAGCTGCTCCATCACCGGTCTGAGCTACCACACCCGGTTGAACTGCTCCAACTGGCTGAGCTGCTGGAGTCTGAAACTGGGGAGCCATCTGCTTCGGAGTGCGGGTAGAGGGAGTCTATGCTCCTCCCCCGGCATGAGAGACGACTGGTGCTACCAGAAGTAAGTCTGCCCGGGTGACACTCTCCATAAGGTTCACTAGACGGAACAGAGCATCCTGGAGTACTAGGGTAGCAATGAACCACTCTGGGACCTGAGCTGGGGCCACCGGAACTGCCTGGGACGGAACCTCATCATCAAACTCAACCTAAGGCTCTGTCGCTGGTGCTGCTGCCCTGGGCTGAGCTCTGCCCCTACCTTTGCCTCTAGCACGGCCTCGGCCCCGCCCTTTGCCCCTCATGGGAGCTGCTGCTGGGTGCTCGGGCTGCTGATCAGTGGATGAGGAAGTGCGTGTTCTCGCCATCTGTGAAAGAACAGAGTAGAAATTTAATTAGTATTGAGAAACCAAACCGCACGACAGGAAAGAATAGATGTGAAGTTTTTCCTAAATCTGTAGCCTCTGGGGGATAAATACAGATGTCTCCGTACCGATCCCTCAGACTCTACTAAGCTTATCCGTGAATTGTAAGACCTAAGTAACCTAGAGCTCTGATACCAACTTGTTACGACCTGGATTTTCCACCCTCGGGAGTCATGATGGCGCCTACTAGTGAAAGCTAAGCAAGCGAATTAGTCCAGTTATTTAACCATTTTCATTTTTAGTCTCTTAGCAATTCCAAAATAACATAACAAAAGCAGCGGAAATAATAATAATAATAATAAAAATAGTGCGAAAGACGAAATGTGATAATTTAAATTAATACAAACTGCGGAAGTCTAAGTACAACTCTACCCAGAATTTGGTGTCACAATGTCACGGACCATCTATGAATACTACAAATAAAGTCTGAAAAGAAATACACGAATCTATCTCTGAATAAGTATAAAATAGAAAGGAAATGATCGGAGGAGATGTCATGACCTGCGGACATCTGCAGGACTACCTCGGTTCATCTGAATGGACTAAAGACAATACCCTCACTGAGGTCCAAAAGCTGTACCATCGGGATCTGTACACAGTGCAAAGTGTAGTATCAGCACAACCGACCCCATGTGCTGGTAAGTGCGTAGCCTAACCTCGGCGAAGTAGTGACGAGGCTAGGACTAGACTACCCAATAAACCTGTGCAGTTAAATCATATACAGCGGAAAACAAAGGCAGAAATATACAGTTAAGGATATGAGGGGGAAACATGTTGCGGGGAACATCAAGTAATAACAGAATAATAGCAGATAAATATAGGGAACGCCAAAGTTCAATTATCACCAAGAATCAGAAATAAAAGACAAGTTCACGTCATCACCCTTCGTGCTTTTACTCTCGTCCTCACCATAAAATCAATGAAATCGGCACAGCATCACCCTTCATGCTTTTACCTCACATAAACATGGGACGGAATGATCCTTCGTGCATTATCACTCATATCATGGCACGAAATTGTACATCGTGCGGCACGGCATCACCTTTCGTGCTTTAACCTCACTAAAATCGGCACGGCATCACCCTTCATGCATTAACACTCTCTCACAAATATCATGCGCGGTATCACCCTTCGTGTTTTAACACTCTTCCTTACCCAAACAACAATCACAAAGCAATAAGGGCAAGGGAATCAATAAAATTCCGGCAAGGGAATAAGAGTATAACAACAATATCCCGGCAAGGGAAACAATATCAAAACAATAACATCCCGACAGGGGAGATAACATCAAAAGTAATAACATCCCGGCAATGGAGATAATATCATAAACCTCTTCTCTTTTCCACATTTACCTCACAGCTCAATTCACAACTTGAGCCAATGCTCTAAAATGTTCAATTGCCAATAATACTTCCACAAATTATTTTACAACTTGAGCCAACGCTCTTTAATGTTTAATTACCAATAATACTTCCACAAGCCTTGTTCAACAAAAGAATCATCATATAAATCATGAACAATAAGAATCGGAGTCACATTAATCATAGTATAAGACTCACAGCATGCTTGACACCAACGTATAGATACTCGTATATATGATAAGTGTGAAGCCCCAAGTCAAAAGTTGAAAGACCGAAATAACCCTACAAATTAAGTTGAATGACTATAAAACCCATTGAAAAATAACTATATTACCTTCTTCATAAAACTGTTACATTAAACAACATTCTCTTTGTTGTTATAAAAATATGGAAAATTTGAGAAGTTATGTTGGATAATAAATAAATACACTAAATTCATTGAATATTTAATACATGGACCATATATTCATCTTCTAAATGTCGATACAAAGTAAAACACAACTGATGACTTTTTGTTCTTCATTCCCTTTCTTCCGTTCAATTGTATTTAAGATCTTACATAAAGTTTAAGTTATAATCTTTTCAACTTACTTGTATTTATCCTATTTAAGAACAATCTTTACAAAAAATTTACTTAAGTATTAACTTACAAATTAAAGAGAGATTTCGGTAATTATCGTGGGAAGAGAAGTTAAGACAACAGCGGCATTAGTCTTCATTGCATCATTATGAACTTCTTCACTCCACTCTCAGAAAGATGGCATTTGTAGCAATAAAGTCGACCAGGCCTTGGGTTAAGGAGCCACAAGAGCATATTCTCAAAAATATGGTCAATCCTTTATCCTTGAATATTAAGAATCTGGTATTGAGGTTGAGGTTATTTTAGACATTTTCTGTTACAACCCAAAATCTAACCATAGTCGTGATGGCGCTTATCGTGTTACAAGGCAAGTCTACTTCCCAAAATATTACTATTAATTAATTTTAAGGATTTAATAAAATAATGGCAACATTTAAATTTCTCATAAGCTAAATCAACTCTAAATATAATTAATATAAAAATACGGAAGCTAGCCCCAAACATCGGGGTGTCACTAAGTCATGAGCATCTAAAAATATAAACTGTCTATTGTCCACAAGAAGAAATGACAAAAGGAGTAAAAGGTCTTGTGGACCCTAATAGCAACCTTGCAATCTCCACAGATAGCCGGCCTGAATTCAACGATCGTTGCGCTCTAACTCGCCTGGATCTTCACATAAAGTGCAGGGTGTAGTATGAGTATAACCGACTTAGTAGTAACAGAAATAACTAAGGACTGAGCAATAATGACGAGCTAAGTAAAACAATCCAATTATTTATTTTCACAATTTAAAAATAACAAAAATAAACAGGTAAATTCCATAACTCACTAAATGCCACAAAGAAAATTAACAGATAAATGCAGCAACAACAAAAGTAAATGTAACCTCACAGCAATGTCACTCTATCACTCAACACTCAACACTCTCAAAACACTTAACACTCTCAAACCACTCAACACTCAACGCTCTGCGCTTACTAGGGGTATGTACAGACTCTGGAGGGGCTCCCAAAGCCCAAGCGCTAAGCACGGACAACTCACGTGCCATCATATCAATACTTGGATTTGCACGGTCAACTCACGTGCTACGCGGACAACTCACGCGCTATGGTATCAATGCCTGGACCCGCACGCTCAACTCACATGCTACACGAATAACTCACGCGCTATGGTATTAATATCCTCACAATCAGGCCCTCGACCTTACTCAATCATGTACCTCACTAGCCTCACCATCATCAACAAATAAGGGGACACATCCCACATCAAGTATCACAACATATTAGCAAATAATAGAGACTGAGGTAAACATGTACAATAATTTTTATGACAGAGCATAAATAATGTTAGCATGAATAAAGCCTAAGCATGATCTCTAA
Source organism: Nicotiana sylvestris (assembly GCF_000393655.2). Classification (NCBI taxonomy): domain Eukaryota; kingdom Viridiplantae; phylum Streptophyta; class Magnoliopsida; order Solanales; family Solanaceae; genus Nicotiana; species Nicotiana sylvestris. The sequence continues at coordinate 154,148,238 of NC_091059.1, forward strand.
CATGAAGGCAGACAAGTTCAACAACAAGCAACTACGTAAACACACACGATGGCCATGAGGCCTCACGAGACGGACCAAGTCTCAATCTCTCGTGGTATACACTCACACGACCGTCACCTAGCGTGAGTATCACCTCCAAACAATCACATGATATCAAATTCTCTGGGTTTATACCCTCAAAGCTAGAGTTAAAACTGTTACTTACCTCAAAAACGTAAAATCCTACTTCGGGATGCCCTCGTCTCTAGACTCGGTCTCCAAAAGCTTCGAATATAACCATAATAATATTAATACCATCAACATGTGCTAAAGAATCGAATTCCACAATAAAAAGTACAAAATATGTCAAAAATCCAAAATCGGCCAAAATCCGGCCCTCGAGCACATATCTCAGAATCAATCAAAAATAGCATAATAATAATCCTCGTCCTCTCCCGAGTCTAACCATATAAAATTCGTCAAAAACGGACTTCGTTTGGTCCCTCAAATCCTCACTTAAAACTCTCCAAAAACTCAAGCTCTAACTCCCTCAATTTCAATTTGAAATCATCAATCAAATTCCAAAAACAAAGATGGATTCATGAAATATAACCAAAACCGAGTAGAGAACATTTACCTCAATCCATACGGTGAAAATCGCCTCCAAAATTACCCAAATCCGAGCTCCCCAACTCATAATGTGACCGAATGAACAAACCCATATTTTATATATTTTTTCTGTCAATTATTCTACCTTGTTTCTCATGCCAAACGATCCCTAAACTCATTTTTTATACCTCCAATGTATTCTTTGTAAATTTCTAGTCAAGTTAGGCTTTTGAATCACTCAATTTGACCTTATAATGAATGAGATATGTTGGTTTCAATATTTGCGAATAGTGCAAATTTTTAAATACGCAGTCAGTGGCAATTTCGTAATTAATCTGAAAAATCTGGCAACCTAATTCTTAGTAAAATGACCATAAAATCCTTATACAATGTCTAAATTTGACGATTCTTTTTGTTACGTATCTATAATTGCGATATCCGAATATAATGCTTCATTCAAAAAAGAAATCGAAGCTCATTTGATCAATACGATATCATTTATGCTTGAAGGAACGACGTCAAAACATAAGAAAAACGAGCGTGACACAACCCAAACATATTCGAAACTCACCCGAGATCCTCGGTACCTCAACCAATAATTCCAACAAGCCATATATCACTACCCGAACTTAGTCAAACCTCCGGAACACCCAAAACAACACAAAAACACCAAATCAACCTCGAATTCAAGCCTAAGAACTTCTAAACTTCCAACTTTCGCCAATTCAAGCCTTATTCTACCACAGACCTTCAAATTATATTCCGGACACACTCTTAAGTCTAAAATTACCCAACAAAGCTAATCGAATCCTAAAAATGTAATTTTGAATTCATTTACTCATAAGTCAACTTCCGGTTGACTTTTCTAACTTAGCTTTCTAACTAAGAAACAAATATTCATTTCACTCCAAAACTACTCTGAACCCAAACCTACCAACTCGATACAACTCAATACAGCTGAACAACACATAAACAAGCATAGATGGGGGAAATGGGGCTATAACTCTTAGAATGAATGACCGGGTCATTACATCCTCCCCCTCTTAAAAAAATATTCATCCTCGAACGAGTCTAAAAACATACCTGAAGTCTCAAATAGGTGAAACCTTCAGCAATACCTTCTCGTCACATTCAAATCATATGAACTCATCTCGCGGTCACATCGTACTCATCACGTATCCATCCAGCCACCATTTTCACTAATAGGGACACTACCGAACCTATAGGTCCACAAGCACGCGCTTACACTATCAGCATCTCAGTGATCAATCTACAGTCAAAACCTGGCTTTAAGTCCTCCAGACTGGCCCAACATCAACAAATAGAAATCACATCTCGCACCTCATTCAGGGAATCACAATCCGTCGATGCACAACTGATACCGAGTGCTCATGTGCGCATACAAATGCGTGGAAGGAATTCAAAGAGTTACACTTCAAGCTGAATCAATACCACATGATAAGAATTCAAGAAGGTGAAGTTTTTCTAAAGGTTCTACAGCCTCCCGAAGATAAGTACAAATGTCTTCGTACCAATCCGCAAGACTCTACTAAACCCGCTCATGACTCGTGAGACCTATATAACCTAGGCTCTGATACCACCTTGTCACAACCAAAAATCTAACCATGGTCGTGATGGCGCCTATCGTGTTACAAGGCAAGCCTACTTCCCAAAATATTACTACTAATTACTTTAAAGAATTTAATAAAATAATACCAACATTTAAATTTCTCATAAACTAAATCAACTCTAAATATAATTAATATAAAAATACGAAAGCTAGCCCCAAAAATTGGTGTGTCACTAAGTCATGAGCGTCTAAAACTATAAACTAAGATATATAAATTGTTTAACTGTCCAAAAGAAGAAATGACAAAAGGAGTAACAAGGTCCAGCGGACACTAACAGCTACCTTACAATCTCCACACATAGTCGGCCTGAACTCAACAATCGCCGCTCTCTAACTCACCTGGATTTGCACAAAATGTGCAGGGTGTAGTATGAGTACAACTGACTCAGTAGTAACAGAAATAACTAAGGAATTGAGCAGTAGTGACGAGCTAAGTAAAACAGTCCAATTATTTATTTTCACAATTTAAAAATAACAGGAATAAACAGGTAAATTCCATAACTCATTAAATGCAACAAAGAAAATTAACAGATAACTGCAGCAACAACAAAAGTAAATGTAACCTTATAGCAATGTCACTCCATCACTCATCACTCGCACTCAGCACTCAACACTCAACACTTTCAAAACACTCAACACTCTGCGCTCACTGGAGGTGTGCACAGACTCCGAAGGGCCTCTCAAAGCCCAAGCACTAAGCACGGACAACTCACGTGCCATTATATCAATACTTGGATCTGCACGGTCAACACACGTGCTACGCGGACAATTCACGTGCTATGATATCAATACCTGGACCCGCACGGTCAACTCACGTGCTACGCAGACAACTAATGCGCTACAGTATTAATATCCTCACAACCAGGCCCTCGGCCTTACTCAATCATGTACCTCACTAGCCTCACTATCATCAACAAATAAGGAGACACACCCCACATCAAGTATCACAGTATATTAGCAAATAATAGAGACTGAGGTACACATGTACAATAATTTCTATGATAGAGAACAAATAATGCGAGCATGAATATAGGCTAAGCATGATTTCTAACATGAAGGCAGACAAGTTCAACAACAAATAACTACGTAAACACATATGATGGCCATGAGGCCTCACGGGATGGACCAAGTCTCAATCCCTCGGGGTATACACCCACACGCCCGTCACCTAGCGTGAGTATCACCTCCAAACAATTACATGATATAAAATTCTCTGGGTTTATACCCTCAAAGCCAGAGTTAAAATTGTTACTTACCTCAACAACGTAAAATCCTACTACGGGATGCCCTCGTCTCTGGACTCGGTCTCCAAAAGCTTTGAATTTAACCATAATCAGATTAATACCATTAAAATGTGCTAAAGAATCAAATTCCACAATAAAAACTACAAAATATGCCAAAAATCCGAAATCGGCCGAAATCTGGCCCTCGGGACCATGTCTCAGAATCAGTCAAAAATGGCAGAATATTAATCCTCATCCTCTCCCGAATCTAACCATATAAAATTCATCAAAATCGAACTCTGTTTGGTCCCTCAAATCCTCACTTAAAACTCTCCAAAACTCAAGCCCTAACTCCCTCAATTTTACTTTGAAATCATCAATAAAATCCCAAAAATGAAGATGGATTCATGAAATATAACCAAAATCGAGTAGAGAACACTTACCCCAATCCATACGGAGAAAATCGCCTCCAAATCCGAGCTCCCCAACTCAAAGTATGACTGAATGAACAAACCTTTATTTTATATATTTTTTTCTGTCAGCTATTCTGCCTCGTTTCTCATGCCAAACGATTCCGAAACTCGCTTTTTATACCTCCAATAGATTCTTTGTGAAATTCTAGTCAAGTTAAAATTTTGAATCACTCAATTTGACCTTATAATGAATGAGATATGTTGGTTTCAATTTGCAAATAGTGCAAATTTTTAAATACGCCGTCAATGGCAATTTCGTAATTAATCTGAAAAATCTGGCAACCTAATTCTTAGTAAAATACCATAAAATCCTCAAACAATATCAAAATTCAATGATTCTTTTTGCAATGGGTCCTTAATTACGATACAGATCTAATGCTTCAATCAAAAAAGTAATCGGAGCTCATTTGTTCAATATGATATCATTTATGCTTGAAGAAACAACGTCAAAACATAAGAAAAACGAGCGTAACAAAACCTAAACATATTCGAAACTCACCCGAGACCCTCGGACCTCAACCAATAATTCCAACAAGTCATATATCACTACCCGAATTTAGTCGAACCTCCGGAATACCCAAAACAACACCAAAACACCAAAACAACCTCGAATTCAAGCCTAAGAACTTCTAAACTTCCAACTTTCGCCAATTCAAGCCTAATTCTACCACGAACCTCCAAATTATATTTCGGACATACTCCCAAGTCTAAAATCATCCAACAAAGCTAATTGAATCATAAAAATCCAAATTCAAATTCGTTTACTCATAAGTCAACTTCCGGTTGACTTTTCTAACTTAGCTTACTAACTAAGAGACTAAGTGTTCATTTCACTCCAAAACTACTCCGAACCCAAACCTACCAACTCGATACAACTCAATACAGTTGAAAAACACATAAACAAGCATAGATGGGGGAAATGGGGCTATAACTCTCAGAACGAACGACCGAGTCGTTACATTTTCTTCCTTAGATAAATTAATTACTCTTTAACTAGATGATACAGTGGTTTGGTTGGTTTATGCATGTTTATAGTACTAGGTTTTTGGAATTACTCCTCCAATTTTGCTGCTAAGAGAAAGTGTTAATTCTCTCTCTGCACTTTAATATCTTAATATGTAGTTTGCTTGTGGTAAACTCTCAGTAGACTTTTGAGTTTTGAGTGTACAGAACATATTTTGAAAACTTTGGTACAACTCATATTTTATCATTTAAAATCTATGAGTAAACAAACTTAATTTGTTGCGAAATGTAACATTGTATACAATTATGTAACTCATAATTGTTACTGTTTTATTGTCCTTATTTAGTTAAGGAGGAAAATGAAAGATATTTTTACTTATTTTGATGAATGCTTATATGATTTTAACTTCTTAAATTTTTTAATTCTAAGTGAAAAGTATTCGAAAATTTTAAAATAGGAGAAATCCATGGATGATTGAAAGATGTGGCTTGCAAGAGGTTAGAAGAGCTAAATTTGCTTTATTTATAGTGATGTGTTGGTACTATACTAGATATGTGCTGCATGTGTACGACGAATAGCCACATATTTATTTATATTGAAACTATAATATTGGGGTTAATTAAATGCAGGATAAAATCAATCATCGGCTGACATAGTTTTAAAATGAAAAAAGGAACTCTAATTGATAGTGTCATGGTTGGAACTTTTAACCGAGATTGAGTTGTTTAGATAATAGGATTTTCTGATTTCCTTTGTAAGAGGTGTCATGGATATGTAAAAATGATAACTTTTTGTATCTCTGGATTTGTTACTTGTATTTTATCAAATGTTTGTAGAATATGTATATTTAAATTTATAACTTAACCATTGAAGATTTAGATATAATACTTCGTGTTCTTTCAATCTTCTATGTTATATTAAAAGCACGAAGGCCTTTAGCAAAATGTCGTTCGTCTTTTTTACCTTTTTAAAATATAGTTCACACTAGATAAAATAGTCATTTAATTATTATTCTAATATTTAGGACTTTAAAAGAAACTAAAATTTCGATTATTAGATTTTTCCTTATTGAATTAAGTAAGTGTATAGGGTAAAATATGTTATGCTATGCGGCCACCCAAAAGAGGGACACATAGAACCTAAGACTGGATAGCCAAAATCGAAGACAACGGTCCCATCTGTCACTGGAAAAAATAACGCTCATAAGGATGCAATAAATACTCTTCGCCCAGCAGCATTTAATGGAGAATATTCCATAGCATTAAGTAAATTGCCCGTTATAAGGAATTTGACATTTATGATCACAATTTCATCTTCATCAATGGCCCTCGTAATTGACATTAAAGAAACACGATCCTAGGACCTCCTTTCCTAGATGTAGCTATAAATAGTAAGCTCTGTTATCACTGTAAGGACATAAATTTTCTGGCAAACTAATACTACAATCTACTCAAAGCTCTAATCAATTTTACCTTCTTATTTTCTGTTCGTGTCCTTATTACAATTGCGCCCGGAGGCTTCACTACCATAGTCTTTATTTTTGTCATTTCGTCTTCTTATCAAGGCTAAGTGTTATATATTTCTTCAATTATTTTGTTATTTTAGGATCGAATTAATTCACTTTTCTAAAAATTACATATAAATTTAACGGTACTGTTTTACGGGTAAACAATTTGGCGTCCACCGTGGGGCCTAGACAACCGTGTAATTAAGTTGATTCTTGCATTTTTTACTAATGTGTTTTGATTATTTTGTCTTAAAAGAAATTATAAGAAATGTCAGGTAACAGTGTTAATGACATGCACAATCCCGAGGTTCGAGGGGATCAACCTCATTTGGAGGATTCAATCAGTGACACCCACAATGAGGGGAATGAAGCCACACTGGTGCATGACAAGCAATATCCTCGACATGTTTGGGAGACAACCTCTGATGATGCCGATGAGGAACATGTCATTGACGCGGTAAGGGTCCTACAAGAATAGCAAGCGATCATTCTAGGCCACCTCACGTGACAGGATAAGGTTATGATGGAGTTGAAGCAGGCGCTGTCAGGGGCATTGAATAATGCGAATAGACGAGATCCAGTTCCTCCCGGCGCTCCCGCAAATCAAATAACGCAGAGGGTCGACAACAACACCCTGAGGGGCGAAGTCGGCTTTAATGGTGCTGGGGGGAGCGGATCCGGCCCCAATAACGAAAATGATCCCTTTAAGAATGAACTCTTACAATTTATGAGGGAAGTAAACACCTGCATGGACCAAATCCCGGGCACACCATTGGTGTTAAAAAGTCCGGACTCAAAGAAGTATACCTGGTTGCCATACAAGCCAAGTGCGGTACCAGAATTAATCCCGAAGCGGTTTAAAATGCCTAATGTGCCAAAGTATGATGGAACTTCAGACTCTCAGAAGCATATTACCACCTATACAACGGTGGTGAAGGGGAATAATTTAGCTCTTCACAAAATTGAATCTGTTTTGCTGAAGAAATTTGGAGAGACTCTTACAAGGGGAGCCTTGACGTGGTATTCACTGTTACCCAAGCACGGGACGAATACCACGGGACGAATGACCACCGTACAGGGGACTGCTGATACCTCCAAGAAAAAGTGGCAACACTGTTGAAGAATGGTCATCTCAAAGAATTCTTGAGTGACCATGCTAAGAACAATTATGGTCGCAATCGGGACAACATAGAACCCTCAAAAGCAGGAGAAGATCCCCCGTGCTAAATGATCAACATGATCTTCCGGGGAGGGTGGGAGGGAATCAATGGAGTTACCTTTTCGGCAACAAAAAAGACAAAAGTATCAATAACCCATAGCAAAAGGCTTCGGGAAGTCGCCGAAGACAATATCACTTTCACGGAGGAGGACGCAGATGGATTGTTGCTGCCTCATAACGACACAATGATAATTTCTTTAAATGTGCAAGATAATCTAAGATTAGACGTGTTCTAGTGGATCTAGGAAGTTCAACCAATATCATACAATGTAGAGTATTAGAGAAAGCTAAACTCATCGGTAGCATCATTCCGATTATAAAACTCCTCACCGGATTCAACCTCGCGAGCGTGACTGTGAGCACGTGATTTTTGCCCTATATGAATTACTCTCATAAATTCAAAATAAAATAATTCTTTTTCATTGGTTTGCAATTTTGTAGCACTTTCTTGTTAATTGTTTGCATTTGTCTGTGCACGTTTATTTTGTTTAATTCATGAAAAAATACAAAATATGTGGCATTTGCATTTAGAATTTAATTTGGTATTTTTGAAATAGTTAATAATTTAGTTGTGTTGCAAAAAATAGAAAAATCACAAAAATAACTCATTTCTTGCATTTAGCTTAGAATTTTGTAAGTTTCTTAATTAATTAGTTGTAGTAAGTATTATTTTGAGCAATTAATCTAATTTGGTAGGATAATTTGGTTTAGGAATTAATGCAGGTTTTAATTTTGAAAAAAGAAAAGAATTTTTGAAAAATAAAAAAATTGAAAAAAATAAAATGAAAAGGAAAAGAATTGAGAAAATTCGGATCTTGGGCCAAAATTTGAAATTCCGCCAAGCCCAAACCAGATTTTCCCCTTTTTACCTCAAATACCCACCGACCCAGACCAAACCCGTTCCAAAAAACCGGTCCAGTCCCACTCAACCCAAAACGACACCATTCATGTTAGCTTCAATCCAGGCCGTCGATGTTCTTTGATCCAACGGACCCCAACTCATCCACTCTCCGTATAAAATGGTCTAAAATAGCCCCATCCTCCTCAGAACCCCTCTCCCCCATCTGGTCTCTCTCATATCTCCCTTCAGAGATGAACCCTAACCCGCCACCCTCATTCTCCATCGTTTTAGAGTGGAGGCGCCTCCTCCAAATCACCCCAAAATCACACCCCTGAACCACCTCACTCTCCTCTTTCCAACCCTCAACATTGCTCCCCTCGAATCCCCTTCAATCTCGTTGAATCTTGAATCAAAGGCGAGTCCATTTTAGATCTGAAGAGGCAGAAACAAACGACAGCCCAAAAATCTCTTGAATCATTCAAGCTTCAAAGACCGTTTAGGGCTTAAATTGATGTTTTTCATTGGTTTTGGCAAGAACCGGCGAGGAGCACCAATTTTGGTTCAAAATCGGAATGAAAAAGGCCGTTCAAAGCAAGTTTCCTCCACGTCATGCCTTTCATGTCTTCCGTTAGGTAATCTATTTTCTTTTCTTTTCCATTCTCATTTTCTTTTTCTCATCTTCATCCTTTTTCTGTCCTCTTCTTTTCATCTTTCTTTTTAGTCCGTTAATAGATTTCTTTTGATTGCATGTTTCAACTTTTAGCAAATTTCTGGTGTTAGTTTTAGGTTTTCCATTATTTAGCGTTAATCAGCCCCTTTTTCTTTCTCTTTCATTTTGGTCTCAGCTCAAAGGATTTCTGTTTTTCTTTTGGGTCGAATCCATTTAAACCTGATGAAATTGAGTTTATTTTCTAAACTCAAAAGCCCAGAAAGAAGGGATTCGCATTGGGTTTTGCAAGCCCAGGATGGGTTTGAACAATTGGGTCAATCTGACCTATGACCCATAGGTTCAGGGGTAAAAACAGATTTCTTAAGGGGTAATTTAGGAACTCTAGGTGAAAGAATCTTTGGTAACCAACTTAGGAAGCTTCCTAGAAGCTGGGGTTGGGGCTTAAATAAAAATCTAATTTGTACACTAAGGGTATCTAAGCAAAAATGAAAATTTGAAAAGCTTTCAAGTGCAAAATTGATTCTATAATAGGCTGCCCTAATACTTGCCTATAAAGGCATCAAGATTTTCCATTCAAGAAAAAAAGAAGAGAAAAATTCTGGAAAAACTTGTGAGGGCTAACATTAAAAAAGCAACACTGAATTTTCTGCATATTTGGTTGGTAATTACTCGAGAATTGGGTTTGTTTTGCTGGATTTCTGAGCTTTCCCCTTAGCTAGACCCTTTGAAAACCACAAATTCTGGCATTCGAGTAGAAATGGGCTGAGTTTTGGGAGTTCAAATCTTATTTGGGAGCTGTTGTGAATCTACTGCTCCATTGCTGGAAGTTAGAAATAACTTCTGTTGCTGCTGTTCTTGCTAATCACTCACTCTTTGATTTTGCTTCTCTTTTGAATTTCAGGTACATTTTCTGAATTCTACTTGATGTAAGTTTCAGTCGTAAGATGGAAATGAGAGTTGAAAGCACAGTAGTAGATTTATTTGTGTTTCGTTTACATTTCTTCATGGTGTTTGTGCCTTTGGCCATATGAATCATCATATATTATAGCCAATTTCTGTTTTGAGTAGTCGAATTCTTACAGCTGTATTTGATTTGGGGACTGTTGGAATGTTGTGTTAGAGGACACAATCAATGTTAAATATGTCTTGACTTTGCTTTAGCCTTAGGTGAAATAAGTGATCCTGCTTGATAATAGTCTCATGTTTGAATTGCTTTTAAAGAAGCTAAGGGCAAAATGATATTGTTTGATGTGCTGTCGAACATGTGAATGGATTAAATTTAGAAATGGTGTGGAAATTGGGATGCTTAGTCAATCGACTTAAGCGTGAACATTTAAAAAATGAAGCATGATTATCTAGTTAGTGTTTCAGTGGTTGTCAATTTATAGTGTTTCAATGATTATCATGTGAATGTGTCTAAACTTAAAAATGGTTTAGAATAGTCGTTAATTTAATTCTACTATGTACTTCAATAGCTAGTAGTTGTTAGTCCAATTTTGTGGCTACTCAATGTCAAGTTTACAGATCTGTTGAATGTTTAAATCACTATTGTCGTTACTTCTAAAATCTGATTGCCTTTTGTTCTTGTGTGGGTTCGATACGTGAATCCCTTGGTCTCCAGCCTGTGCGTGCTTCATAAAGATTGGGCTATCTGCTTGGGCTCGAATGGGATTTGTTGTGGAGCCTATAACTTTGCAGCTTTGTGACTTTATTGGGCCATTGGGCCTCACGTCAGGCCAAGCCTCAGAATAAAACTGAACCCCTTAAATGTTAGTTTAATGGATCGACGTTGGACTGTAGCTCTGAGTAATTTTAATCTCTTTAAATACAGTCTCCGAGTAATTAATTGGGTTTTTTATAATAGAAGATCGGATTTAATATGTCTCTTACTAAGTAGTGTTTTCCCAAATTGTTTGAGGTGCCATATTAGATAGAATATAGCTTATGGCCCTCAAAATTTAGTTTGAACCTCCTTTTAAAATCGGAGCCGAGGTGCCAAATAAAATCTCAAAATGCATGGCCCTCACTTAATTACTTCTTTAATCCTCAGAACTCGAGGCGCGCCATTTAGTTGAATTTTCATGGCCCTCGCAAACTTGAAAATGCATAGTTGCTTTAGGCGCGCTATTTAATAATTTACCTTCCTAAACTCGGGTGTGCATTTATGTGACCCAAATCCAAATCTCAACAACGCTAGATAAAACGTGTCGTGGACCGCAGGTGCATTTATGTGACGTTGTCCAAGATGTATTTTGGACGATGTTGAATCTTTCTAAAAAATATCTAAATAAAAGCATCTATAAAAATAAAATTGTACCATAGGTTAAAACATGTACTAAAATCAGATAATAGGCCAATTATAACAGTTGAGCGACTGTGCTAGAACCACGAAACCCAGGAATGCCTAACACCTTCTCTCGGATTAACAGAATTCCTTACCCGGATTTCTGTGTTCGCGAACTGTAAAATAGAGTCAATCCTTTCCTCGATGCGGGATTTGAACCGGTGACTTGGGAAAACATAAAATTATCTCAAGTGGCGACTCTGATTTTTTTAATAAAATGATCCCGTTTCGATTGTCACTTTAAGTTGGAAAAAAACTCTCTTATACCCTTTGCGAGGGGGGGTAGGAGAAAGGAGGTGTGACAGCTCTGGCGACTCTGCTGGGGATCGAACCCAGAATCTCTGGTTCAGGGTTCAAAATTCGAGCTTTGATGAATTGTTATATTCGGATTTATCTATTATCTGATTTTTTTACATGTTTGGGCCTAATGTTCTAAGTGTTGTTGTTACCGCTTTGATATTATCTGAATTGTATATAAACTGCTATAAAACCCTTCTCTTCTCACCTTCGGGGATGTGCTCGTTGGTCGAGACTCCTTATTTTGTTAGTGTCATACCTTGAAATAAGAAAGAGGCTCGGACAAGTTACTAAGCCGGATGACCTTTTGGTTCCCGATACGTAGCCCCCTCCTCGGCTCAAGTCGTCCGCTCAGGTACACAAGTTTAGAACAAATACCCAGGTTTTGAACCTAGAATAACTCAGCCTCATGTCGGATCCCTAGTAGGAACGTTTGTTTGCATCATGTGCATTTGACTTTTGAGACTCAACACAGGGGTTGGGTCTGTCTAGGACAGGTGTACCCGAAATGAAAAGACCATCCTGATGCATCTTACTTGCTACTTGTGCATTCATTTGCTTCGGATTTGCATGTTGACCAGCTTGTAGGGGAAAACTTAGGGAAAGTCAATGAGAAAACTGAGAGAGATAATTTCCTATTTTGAAAAACCGACGTCTTAAAATATGCTGAAACTCTGCCAAAATTTTGAAAAAAAAACTTTTGTTTTATTTTGAGAAAAAAGAAAAAAGAAAAAGGTTGTTTTTTGTTTTAAATTGCCCGAACTACGCCAGTTTGATTCTCACCGGATGTGGGATACGTAGGAAACCCCTATCGGGTTCAACTTCCTTTTTTACAAAAATAGCCCAAAAGGCATCAAAAAAATTTTACTTTGTTGGAAATAAGTAAGGTGAAGTCATTCTTGTCGAAAATAGCTGAATATCCCAAAAGGACGTCGAAAGGCTGTTTTTGCAAGAACAGCCACCTTTGGCCTCTTTTTTTTTGACATTTTGGCCGGTTAGCAAGCACAACCTTAAAATCTTCTCCCCGGAAGTGCTGAAAAGCCGTATTTGCAAAGCCGGGTTTTATTTTGAAAGGGAAATTTGAAAAGAAAAGAGAGAAAAACAGTGTTAACTTTGTTTTTGAGTCAAATGAGTCTTGATTTTTCTTAATCACCCTAATAAATGTGCAGAATGAGCACGAGTCAAAGTTTGCCAATAACAGTCATGAACAAAATCCCTTTGGAGTTGCATATGTGGTGGGATGATCTGGGTAAATCAGGGCAAGATATGGTCAATCAATACTTGGGGGCCTCACCGGGTTGTTGAAGATTAGGCCTAGGGGAGACATCATAAAGGCGTTGGTTACATTCTGGGACCCGGCCCACAACGTGTTTCATTTCTCAGATTTTAAACTCACCCAACTTTGGAAGAAATAGCCGGATATATTAGGAGCGCCGAGGTTCCTCTAAGACACAAGTATCTGGTTGCTCTAAGAGTCGTCGCTGTGCATAGATTCCTAGACTCCTTAAAGATAAGCAGGGGGTTCACAACCTAGATTTGGCAGCCGATTTTTCCACTCCGCAGTTTATATACCAGAGATACGGTCACATAGGAGGGTTTAACAATCCAGAAAATAAAATTTGTAGCAAAGGGAACCGTCTCAAATGGGAAGAACACATGTGTTTTGCTTTTATGGTGGTCTTCTTGGGACTTCTGGAGTTTCCTAAGAAAGATGAAAATATCGACATACGAATAGCTGGGGTTGTCAGCACTTTGCTTACTCAGGCCAAAAGCACCCTCTCACCCATGATAGTAGTAGAAATCTTCCGCGCTCTCACAGCCTGCAAAGCCAGAGGAGACTTTTTTGAGGGATGCAATTCGTTGCTACAGATGTGGATGATTGAACATCTATGCCATCATCCTCATTTCATGAGTTATGGGTTGACAGAGAAAACCTGCATAGAGGAATTTTATACAAGGGTTGATGGAATCAGCTTGCCAGAAGAGGTCATAGAATGGGTATCACACCTCCGTTCCCTCACTGCAAACCAAATAGAGTGGACGTTTGGATGGCTTTCTGTAGATAAGATCATATACATGCCAGCTACCGGGCCTTATTTCCTCTTGATGGGTCTCAGGAGTATCCAGCCTTATGCCCCATACCGGGTTTTGAGACAGCTGGGGAGATGCCAAATAGTTCCGAAAGATGAAGATCTTAGTGCTCAAGTAGTCGAGATTGGCCCTGATGGTTAGTTTCATGAAGTAGCAGTCTGCCAGATTTGGAGTGAGTGTCAATACTTGACGGCAAATACCTGTGTACATGATCGATCCAAAGGTGAAGTTTCATCGGGGTGCCTTGCTTGGTATAAAAAGGAAATTGAGTTTGGGAGGCCGGCCAAAAGACCCCATCTTCAGGAATTTGTCGAGGCATCACAAGAACAGTGGGCTTGGTTGGCTAAAGAAAATGAGTATAGGGCTACCATAAGAAAGCTAGAGAAGCAAGTCAAGGATCTTCAGTTCGAGAGTGGTTTACAAGCCACGACAGATGAGGGTGAAAAGAAAAGGCTAGACAAAGAAAATGAGGCCCTTCGAGCCCAAATTCAAAAAATGAAAATAGCAGCTGAAAATCCTGCCAGAAGCACAAAAGATGAAAAACTCATAAAGAACCTTAGGCAAAAGGTGAGTGAGTATGGCTTCGATTTGGACAAGGTAGAGGGTGAATTAGCAAGGGCTCGAGCAAAGTTGGCTAAAAATACGGAGGAACGAGAGCGCTTGGTTAAGCAATTAAAAGAGAAATATGACAATGAGGTTGTGGGGTTGAAGAAAAGTGTCACCATCTTTGAGAACAAAATGACCAAGCAGGCAAAAGACTTTAAGGCAGAAATGGAACACTGTTACACAGCGATGGCACAGTTAGAAAGAGATTTACGACAACTTCAAGAATAGAATCATGTAGCCGAACAAACTTTGGAAGCCAGGGCCCATCAGGCGTTTGTTGCAAGAAAAGGGTATCATAAGAGAGAGAGTCAGAAGGATCGTCGACTACATCGCAATAAAGTGCAGTAGTTGTGAGGATATGACTAGATCCATGTTCTTTGCCACTATGATGACATTTGTCCGCCGGATAATGGAAGATCTCTACCACCTCCAAGGGGATTTAGCACGTCGGCCCGTGTCGAGACCGAATGATGTCCCGCGGGCCCCAGGAGCAGTTGAGGCACTGATGTATTCGTGATTTTTATTTGAGTCTGTATTTTCTTTCTATCAAAGTCTGCCAGTTTATTTTCGAGTTAATAGTTTCTTTCTGTTGGAGTCTGTTAGTTTGTTTTTGAGTCTGTATTTTGTCTTTTCACCAGAGTCTGTTAAGTTTCTTTTTGAGTCTGTTAGTTTTTGAGTCATTATAATCAAAGCATTTGCTTTTTATGAAAATTTGAAAATCCCAAAAATTATTCTATTATTTTTACGCTTATCCCCAAGAACTACGCTCGGTCTGATTCATGCAGGGTCATGATACGTAGGCAATCTCCATAGGATTCGACCATAACCAAAAGAAAGAGAGAGAGGGGGAAAGAAAAGAGAGGAAAAATAAGAGCGAAAAGAGAAGGAATTGAGAGAAAATAAGAAACCATGAGAAGGAAACAATGGCAAAATAAGCAAGGGAAATGAGAGAAGAAAAACAAAGAGAAGTCAAGCAAAGAAAGGCAAGAATGAAAAAAAGAGAGTAAAGGGAAGTTTCGAATAGAAATAAGGAAAAGCCGGAATGACGCAAGCAACCGATCAAATGCATAATAGAAACGTTAACTTCTTATGCGCATTCATCACCCAAATGTGCGGTTGTCTATGTGTTAAACCCTAATCGCTAACAAGTTTGCTGTTGTCGTCAAGTAACATGTAGGTGGTTAGTTTGTGTGGCATTCTGGCAACTCACCTATACAACACCCGTTCCAAAAACAAATTGATCATGGCCAATCAGGAACTTGATGTGAGTGTCATTGATCCTTCAAGAGAGGTAGAAGAGTTGGATGTTAATTCGATGAAATAAGAGATGTATAAGTTGAAGGAGCAGATGGCCAAAATGTACCAGGCTTGGGCAAAAGGGCAACCACTACCAGCCTACCCGCTAACCCTGCCTTCATCCCGCCACTGGCTCAGTCTCAGGATCACCCTACCACTGATTCATCCCCGAGCTTTCCCATCTACCAACACTACCAGAGCACAACTTCAAAAACACCACCAGCTCCACCACCCAAACCAGTTCTATACCCTCCTCCACCAGCCACTCCTGACTTCGTGGCACCTGCTCCCGCTACACTTAACAGATCCTCCAGCGAGCCTTTGTTCCAAGCTCATGACAACCAGTACTACCCCCCCTAGATCCCACTTTCAAAGCTCCGGAACCCTACTCCTACACTCCTTGTTTTGATCTTCCTGTGGAAACCAAAAAACCATCTAAAAGTCCCGAACAGGAGGAGATGTTCAAGAAAGTTAAAAGCCTGGAACAGTCATTCAGAGACATACGAGGGTTGGGAGGTCAAGTAAGTGTGGCTTACAAAGATCTATGTCTATTTATAGATGTGCAATTGTCGGTAGGGTTTAAGATGCCCAAGTTTGATTTGTATGATGGGCACGGTTATCCAGTGGCGCATTTGAGAGGTTTTTGTAGCAAAATGAGGGGAGCTGGCAAAAAAGACGAGTTGTTAATGGCGTATTTCAGTCAGAGTCTAAGTGGATCAGCGTTGGAATGGTATACTCGGCAGGATCATAGAAGATGGTACATATGGGATGATCTAGCCCAGGCATTTGCTTGTCACTTCCAGTACAATCTCGAAATTATTCTGGATCGTCTGTCTTTGACGAAATTGGAGAAAAAGCACAATGAAACTTTCAGGGAGTATGTTTTTAGGTGGAGAGAGCAGGCAGCAAGGGTTGACCCTCCAATGAAAGAAAGTGAAATGGTGGATTATTTTCTGCAGAACCTACGTATTACGGTCATCTGGTATCAGTTATAGGCAAGTCCTTCAATGAAGTGGTAAAGATGGGCGGTATGGTAGAAGAAGGGCTCAAGACAAACAAAATCATGAGTTATTCAGCTATTAAGGGAACCATCCAGGCCATTCAAAGCGGAACTGGGGGAGTAATTGGAAAGAAAAAGAAAGAGGATGTAGCAACGATTGATTCAGGAGCTTGGTTCGGACCTAAGGGTTCACCTCACCACTATCATCAGCCTTGTTCCCACCACTAAACCTACCCCTATACCTCGTATAATCTACCTCAATACTACTACCCACCACCAGACCCCCATTTTTTGTCCACCATACCCAAACATACAGCCAACCTCTGGCCCACGCACAATGGCATGCAATAGTCCTACAAAATACGTACCCAACTCCACAAAATGCCTATCCACCCCTAAGAGCCTACCAAAACCCTCCTGGATCAGGTTTTTGCCCAACCAAGCATTTAAGAATGAGAGGTTGCAAAAGAAGAAAACCTTCACTCCATTGGGAGAATTCTATACCAATTTGTTCCACAGGTTGCGACAATTGGGTATGCTGAGTCCGATCGAGCAAAAATACCAAATCCTCCCCCAAGGAACCTTGATCACTTTGTGAGTTGCAAATATTGTTCTGGTGCTCCGGGGCACGACACAGAGAAGTGCTGACAGTTGAAAACAGTTATTCAAGAGCTCATTGATACTAATCGGATTGAGGTCCAAGCTCCGGAGGCACCCAATATCAACCAGAATCCGTTGCCGGCCCATCCTAAGACAAATATGATCGAGATAGTGCATAGGGGAGGGGAGCCCAAGAAGCCTTCACAGACCGTCATGATGATTCGGTCTAGTAAAGTCAGGCCGGTTGAAAAGCCAACAAGTGAAAAATCAGTGATTCGGTTGAGCGGAGCAAATAGTGAACCATCTGCAGTAATCAAGAAGGGGACCCCAAGTGATGTGGCAATAAAACAAGAAAGAGCAAAAGTGGTTGTTCCAAGAGTGGCAAACAAGCCTGTTGTAAGTATGGAGGGTGCCCGCACAGATCCTGTCATTATCAAGCTGTAACTCAATTACCGATAGTCAACAGCAAGGCGGTCCTGTGGAATTATGAACGAGTGACAGTGACTTACAAGGGGAAAGAGGTTAAAGAAGAAGTTTGTGAGACCCATGGTTTAACTCGACCGGGGAGATGCTTTGCCCCCGAAGAGTTGAGAAAAGCTAAGATCTCCAAAGACAACCCGGTGCTAGTGAAGAAATCTGTGACCGAGGAAGAAGCAGAGGAATTCTTGAGAAAGATGAAAGTGCAGGATTATTCCATTGTGGAGTAGTTGAGGAAGACACTGGCTCAGATTTCACTATTGTCATTATTGATCCATTCAGACGAGCACCGGCGGGCTTTGATGAAGATCCTGAATGAGGCCCACGTTCCTGACAAAATCTCAGTAAACCACTTGGAAAAGATAGATAACAAGATATTTGAGGTAAACAGAGTCACTTTTTCTGATGATGAGTTGCCCATAGAGGGTACTAAGCACAATAGAGCCCTCTATCTCACGGTGAAATGCGAAGATTCCGTGGTTACCCGGGTACTGGTCGACAATGGTTCCAGTGCAAACATTTTCCCTCTCTCTAGTCTGAACAATTGAAGGTGGATGATGCAAGAATTCACAAGAATAATATCTGCATTCGGGGATTCGACGGTGGAGGGAAAGAATCAGTTAGGGACATAGTGCTTGAGCTTACAATAGGGCCAGTTGAATTTACCATGGAATTCCAGGTGCTCGATGTGGCTGTTTCTTACAATCTGCTATTAGGTCGACCCTGGATTCATGCTGCAAAAGCGGTCCCATCTACTCTGCATCAAATGGTCAAGTTTGAATAGGATAGACAGGAAATCATTGTGCACGGCGAGAATAATTTGTGTGCCCACAGTGATGCCATTATTCCGTTCATAGAGTTTGAAGACGACAAGGGGCCATGGGTTTATCAAGTTTTTAACACGATGTCGGTAGAGAAAATTCCAGAAGGGAAATGTATTCCAACGCCGAAGGTAGCTTTTGTATCAGTCATGGTAGCCGTTTAAATGTTACAAAATGGTTCTATACCGAGCAAGGGTTTGGGTGCATCTCTGCAAGGTATCATACAGCCGGTCTCTCTCCCCAAAAACTTGGATACATTTGGTTTGGGGTTCAAGCCCACGGCTGCGGACGTGAAAAGAGCTAGAAAGTTGAAACAGAGGGCCTGGGTCCTCCCAAAGCCTGTCCCACGGCTCTCCAGATCATTTGTCAGGCCCGACACCAAGAAACGCACAGCAACAACAGTTCCCAGTTCTATGGTTGATCTTGATAAGGAGTTGCTTGAAAGGTTTGAGAAATTATTCGATGAGGTGAACATGGTGGAAGCTGGAGAAGGTTATAGCAAGGTGGATGTGCAATTTGTTGGGCCCAGTGCAAAGATTAACAATTGAGAAGCTACTCCTCTCCCCACCAGAAAGGAGTTTTGGTAGTTTTCTTTGATTTTCTTTCAGTTTATCTGGATTATTCCAGGGTTGTAATTCAGATTCTATGTTCCGTCCGTTTGGATGTATAAACCTTGTTATCTTTTAATTTCAATGAAATGCAATTTCCCTTTTTCCTCATTCCTGACAGTTTATTTTTGTTCTTTTCCTTGTACAATTGTTTTTATGCTGGTTTCAATAACATGACACACATGAGGAATCTTCGGCCCAGTCTTAAAAGCCAATCGGATTCTAAAATAGTAATTCAAGAAATAGAGTGTGATGACGAATCGGAATATGATGAGGATGAGGCCTTTGAAGAGATTAGTAAAGAACTAAGCCATTTTGAAGAAAAACCCAAGCCTAACCTGAGTGATACAGAAGCAATCAATTTAGGGGACCCAGATAACATCAAAGAAACTAAGATAAGTGTACATCTTGAACCTCAACTCAGGGAGTATATAATTAAAGCATTGTTTGAGTACAAAGACGTCTTTGCATGGTCATATGACGACATGCCGGGTTTAAGCACTGACTTGGTGGTTCATAAATTGCCCACTGGCCCGGAATTCCCTCCTGTCAAGCAGAAGCTGAGGAAATTTAAAATTGATATGAGTGTGAAGATCAAAGAAGAGGTCACCAAGAAGTTCGATGCAAAAGTCATTCGAGTCACTCGGTATCCTACTTGGTTAGCCAATGTAGTACTTGTGCAAAAGAAGAATGGCAAGACTAGGGTGTGGGTTGATTACCGTGATCTCAACAAGGCGAGCCCCAAGGACAACTTTCCACTGCCAAATATCCACATTCTAATTGACAATTGCGCCAAATATGAGATTGGGTCCTTTGTGGATTGCTATGCGAGCTATCATCAGATCCTAATGGATGAGGAAGATGCAGAGAAGACAGCATTCATCACGCCATGGGGAACATACTACTACAGGGTCATGCCTTTCGGTTTGAAAAATGATAGGGCAACTTACATAAGGGCAATGACAACCATATTCCACAATATGATACACAAGGAGATCGAGGTTTATTTGGATGATGTGATCATAAAGTCTAGAAAACAGTCTGACCATGTCAAGGATTTGAGAAAGTTCTTCCAAAGGCTTCGCAGGTACAATCTTAAGCTCAATCCTGCAAAATGCAAATTCGGTATGCCATCTGGAAAATTGTTGGGATTCATAGTCAGCCGCCGAGGTATTGAATTGGACCCGTCAAAGATTAAAGATATCCAAGAATTACCATCTCCAAGGAATAAGACTGAAGTGATGAGTCTATTAGGGAGGTTGAATTACATCAGTAGGTTTATTGCTTAGCTTACAACAACTTGTGAGACTATCTTCAAATTGTTGAAGAAAGATGCTACGGTCAAGTGGATAGATGAGTGTCAAAAAGCATTTGATAAGATAAATGGGTATTTGTCAAACTCACATATGTTGGTGCCACCAGAACTGGGGAGACCTTTGATTTTGTATTTGACGGTTTTGGATAATTTGTCTGGTTGTGTGTTGGGTCAGTATGATATCACCAGTAGGAAAGAGTAGTCCATCTATTATCTCAGCAAGAAGTTCACATCTTACGAGGTTAAGTACACTCACCTGGAACGGACATGTTGCGCCCTAACTTGGGTGGCACAGAAGTTGGAGCATTATTTGTCATCTTACACTACTTACCTCATCTCTTGTTTGGATCCATTAAAGTATATCTTTCAGAAGCCTATGCTTACGGGGAGGCTCGCAAAGTGGCAGATTTTGCTCACAGAGTTTGACATCGTCTATATAACCCGGACTGCGATGAAAACCCAGGCATTGGGCGACCATTTGGCTGAAAACCCAGTGGATGAGGAATATGAGCCTTTAAAGACTTACTTTCCTGATGAAGAGGTAATGCACCTTGATGAGTTGGAACAAGTTGGAGAGCCAGGTTGGAAACTTTTCTTTGATGGAGCTGCTAACATGAAAGGCGTTGGGATAGGAGCTATATTGATTTCTAAAACAGGACATCACTACCCTGTTACGGCTCAGCTTCGCTTCTACTGTACTAACAACATGGCTGAATACGAGGCATGCATTTTGGGCTTGAGGTTAGCTGTAGACATGGGTGTCCAGGAAGTTTTGGTCTTGGGGGACTCGGACCTTCTGGTGCACCAAATTCAAGGGGAATGGGAAACACGAGACTTGAAACTCATACCGTACCGGCAATGTTTACATGATCTTTGTCAACGGTTTTGGGCAGTAGAGTTCAGGCATATTCCAAGGATCCATAATGAGGTTGTTGATGCTTTAGCTACCTTGGCGTCAATGTTACACCATCCAGATAAGGCTTATGTTGACCCGTTGCATATTTAGGTCCATGATCAGCATGCTTACTGTAATATGGTAGAAGAAGAGCTTGATGGTGAGCCTTGGTTTCATGATATCAAGGAAGATATCAGGATGGGGGTGTATTCGGTACAAGCCACAAGTGATCAAAAGAGAACAATTCGGCGTTTGGCGAGCAGATTTTTCTTCAGCAGAGGGGTTTTGTGCAAAAGGACTCCGGATCTTGGATAGTTGAGATGCATAGATGCTAGACAGGCCACAGCTATCATGATTGAGGTACATTCTAGAGTCTGTGGACCGCATATGAGTGGATATGTACTGGCAAAGAAGATTCTCCGAGCAGGTTATTATTGGCTCACTATGGAGCGAGATTGTATCGGTTTCGTGCGCAAGTGTCATCAGTGCCAAGTGCATGGAGATTTGATCCACTCTCCACCACCGGAATTGCACACAATGTCTGCACTATGACCTTTTGTCGCGTGGGGCATTGATGTCATTGGGCCAATGGAGCCGGCAACATTAAATGGGCACAGGTTCATTCTAGTGGCCATCGACTATTTCACCAAGTGGGTGGAGGCGAAAACGTTCAAGTTTGTAACCAAGAAAGCGGTGGTTGATTTTGTGCACTCAAATATCATTTGTCGGTTTGGGATACCAAAGGTGATCATTACAGACAATGGGGCTAATCTCAATAGTTATCTGATGAAAGAGGTATGTCAGCAGTTCAATATTACACATCGTAATTCTACCCCACACAGGCAAACGGAGCAGTCGAGGCGGCCAACAAGAATATAAAGAAGATACTTCGAAAAATGGTGGAGGGTTCTAGACAGTGGCATGAAAAGCTGCCTTTTGCAGTGCTGGGTTATCGCACTACTGTTCGTACTTTAGTGGGGGCAACTCCTTATTTGTTGGTCTATGGCACTGAGGCAGCGATACCTGCGGAAGTTGAAATCTCATCCCTTCGGATTGTCGCTGAGGCCGAAATTGATGACGATGAGTGGGTCAAAACTCGCTTGGAACAGCTGAGTTTAATTGATGAGAAGAGATTGGCAGCAGTTTGTCATGGTCAGTTGTATCAACAGAGAATGGCAAGAGAATATAACAAGAAGGTGCGTCCACGGAAGTTTGAAGTGGGTCAGTTAGTATTGAAGCGTATCCTTCCTCATCAGGCTGAAGCAAAAGGCAAGTTCTCCCCAAATTGGCAAGGGTCGTTCATCGTGATGAGAGTGTTGTCCAATGGTGCTTTGTATTTAACAGACATAGAAGGCAAATGTGTAGAAATGGCCACCAATTCCGATGCGGTCAAGAGATATTATGTATGATTTCTTTGTTTAAATTATATTTGTTTATACTTGGCATGTTTTAAAAATTGGAATGATGAAGGCATTTTGTTCTGCTATCTAAACACTTTGTCCTTTGTTATCCCCTTGAGCCTTATTTATCTCCTTTCATACCTCTCTTTGGAATCAGTAGCAAAGATCAGAAATGCAAGCGTGAAAGATAAATAAAGGAAAAGAGAGAAAAAAGAAGAATGAAAAGAGAAAGAAAAGAAGAAAAGAAAAAGAGAAAAAAAGAAGAAGAAAAGAAGATAACAAAACAACAAGAAGAGAAAAGAAAGCAAAAAGAGAAAGAAAAGAAAGAGAAAATCACAACAGCAAAGCAACGTCTATGTCATGAACTACGTTTGACCTGATTCCTTTTAAGGATACGTATGCAGCCTCACGGTTCGGTCCCATCAAAATAAAATCCCAAAAGTCACCAAGCAAAGAAACTGGGGCAGGAGTTGTGGTTGCTGCAAGAAATCTAATTCCAAAAGTTGTAATTTTGAACCTATTTGAATTGTTTTGAGTCTTTGGCACCCTTTCTTTCTAACCCTATCCAAAAGCCCATATTATGGTCCAAAGAAAGACCTTCCGATCAGTCTTCGATAAATGCCAAGTCAAGCAAGTGGAGGTGATTCATATCAGGGGCAACACTCTGGTCCAAGCGGAAAAATAGTGAAAATGAGAGAGTCTTATTGGTGAAAATCCTCACGGGCACCATAAACGACATGAGCTGAGAGAAATAAAAAATGAGAGAGTCTTATTGGTGAAAACCCTCACGGGCACCGTAAGGCGAAAATGAGTTAAGAGATGAACAAATGAGAGAGGCTTGTTGGTAAAAACCCTTCAGGACACCGCAGGCCGAACAAGGTCAAGGTTTTGGTGAAGAAGTCAGGTTATGGAAACTCCGGGGAAACAAAGTATGGCAACTGAAAGTTGATTGGTTGGACAGATTGGGTCGGTTAATCCGAAATGCATGTCATGATCATTGGTACCAGCTGTTCCACTCAGATAAGTCTCTTTCCTTTTTCCTTTTTAGCAAGTCATCCAGTTTTGGAGTTTCTTTATCCTTAACTCTCAAGGTCATTGCATTTCATTTCTTTTGGGTTCCATATCTCTAAGATGTTTCAATGTCAGTCTTGGTCAAGGAAAATAAGAAAGGATTTCAAAGCTCACTACCAACTTCAAAAATTGCAAAGCACAGTGTGGCTAGAACATACCAAAGATAGCATGATGTAAAGTGGGATAAAATGCCAGCAAAAGATCCACCAATGTAATGATTTAGTAATTTCATGGGAGATGCAGAGGTTTAGTAAAAAGGGTCAGAGGTGTAAAACAGCGGTTCGGGTATAGAACACTCGGGACATCTGAGGTCATGTGGGTTGAAAGATAGTCAGAAAGTCAAGAGGTTCAGAGCCAGTTCGGGAAAGCCAGTCAAAACAAAGCATGGCAGCGGGGAAACTTTCAGCAAGAATGCCACAAACTAACCAACACATTTTAAACTAACAAGATTTTTCTTTGATTGAAACAGGGGCAGAAAGTTTCCGATTGTTCGGGGAAACCCTCCATAGGGAAAAGCAAGCAACGGACAGGTTTGATTTTGATTCCCAGGACCCTCCTGGAAAATGGGACCTAGTTTAAAATTTAAAACAATCATGAGTAGCATAATCTAGCATAAATGGACCACAAAGGAATATAAGTTGGTTTCAAAGTTTGCAAGTTTGAGATAGGATTTAATTAAGAATTGTCAGGACCCTCCTGAATAATGGGACCTAGCTTTAAAATTTCCATTGGATAACAAAATTTAGCGTAAATTCTGGTGTAGGGTAATATAATTTAGCCATAAATAGTCATTCTTAAGATAAAACTTGACTTTTGATTTGCAGGACCCTCCTGGATAATGGGATGTAGTTTTAAGACCTTCTTAGATAATAAGATTTAGCGGAAGTCATACCTTTAGAAAACATAATTCAGCTAGGAGTTTCAGGACCCTCCTGGATAATGGGATGTAGCTTTAATACTTTCTTACCTTCAGAAGATATAACTTAGATTTAAAATTGTCGTTTAATTAAGAGTCGTCAGGACCCTCCTGGATAATGGGGTGTAGTTTTAAGATCGGTTTAGATAACAAGATGTAGTGAAGGTAATACCTTTAGGAGATATAATTTAGATTTAAAAACGTTGTTTAATTAGGAGCTGTCAGGACCCTCCTGGATAACGGGATCTAGCTTTCAAATTCTTACTAATATTTGGTAATATGATTTAGTTTAACACTCACATACGTGCCCAGCTAACAAACTGGGGCAGAAAATTTTCTTTGTTTTGTCTATTTTTGTTGAAATCAGGCGCCCACCTGGAGAACAAGGGAAAACGGTTCAAGTTTTGAAGGAAGACAAGTCAAGTTCAGCAGTCAGGCGCCCACCTGGAGAGCACGGGAATACATTTCAAGTTCAACAGTCAGGAGCCCACCTGGAGAGCACGGGAATACAATTCAAGTTTAGCAGTTAGGAGCCTACATGGAGAGCACGGGAATACAATTCAAGTTCAGCGGTCAGGAGCCCACATGGAGAGCACGGGAATACAATTCAAGTTTGGCAGTCAGGGGCCCACCTGGATAGCATAGGAATACATTTCAAGTTCAGCAGTCAGGCGCCCACCTGTAGAGCACGGGAATACAATTCAAGTTCAGCAATCAGGAGCCCACCTGGAGAGCACGGGAATACAATTCAAGTTCGGCAGTCAGGTGCCCACCTGGAGAGCACGGGAATATAATTCAAGTTCAACAGTCAGGCGCCTACCTGGAGAGTACGGGAATACAATTCAAGTTCAGTAATCAGGCACCCACCTAGGGATCATGGGAATACAGTTCAAGTTTTTGGCAATTAGGCATCCACCAGAAGAAAGGGAAAACATCTCAGATTATAATTCTAGTCGACAACAAAGGAATTTCACCGGGAGAATACAAGTCAACATGGCAACAAGAGCTGCAAGATCAAATTCGAAGATATAGATAGGATTTCTTGTAACTCATAGATCATAGTTTAGTCTAGCTTCTTTTATTTTGTCATGGTGTAATAAGGGGTTCAGTAAGCAGTAGCAGCAGCAACAACAACTGTGAAATCACAGCTTCATGGTAGTCTCAGCTACCAAAATTTTCCGAACTACACTGACCTGATTCCTTTATAGCCAAGGATATGTAGGCAACCTCAGAAGCAGGGTGCGGTCAAATCCTTCAAAAATGCTTCACACGGAGTATTCAAACGGGCAAAAATCGCTCGTATACGCTCACTTTATCTTTGCACGAAAACTCTTCGTGTTTCCGAACAAAGAGGGGCAGCTATGAGCACGTGATTTTTGCCCTATATGAATTACTCCCATAAATTCAAAACAAAATAATTCTTTTTCATTGGTTTGCAATTTTGTAGATTTCTGTAGCACTTTCTTGTTAATTGTTTGCATTTATCTGTGCACGTTTATTTTGTTTAATTCATGAAAAAATACAAAATATGTGGCATTTTCATTTAGGATTTAATTTGGCTTTTTCAAAATAGTTAAAAATTTAATTGTGTTGCAAAAAATAGAAATATCACAAAAATGACTCATTTCTTGCATTTAGCTTAGAATTTTGTAAGTTTCTTAATTAATTAGTTGTAGTAAGTATTATTTTGAGTAATTAATCTAATTTGGTAGGATAATTTGGTTTGAAAATTAATGCAGGTTTTAATTTTGAAAAAAAGAAAAGAATTTTTGAAAAATAAAAAAAAATTGAAAAAAATAAAAAGAAAAGGAAAAGAATTGAGAAAATTCGGATTGGGCCAAAATTTGAAATTCCCCCAAGCCCAAACCAGATTTTCCCCTTTTTACCTCAAATACCCGCCGACCCAGCCCAAACTCGTTCCAAAAAACCGGTCCAGTCCCACACCCACTCAACCCAAAATGACATTGTTCATGTTAGCTTCAATCCAGGCCGTCGATGTGCTTTGATCCAAAGGACCCCAACTCACCCACTCTCTGTATAAAATGGTCCGAAATAGCCCCACCCCCCTCAGAACCCCTCTCCCCCATCTGGTCTCTCTCATCTCTCCCTTCAGAGATAAACCCTAACCCTAACTCGCCGCCCTCATTCTCCATCGCTTTAGGGTGGCGGCACCTCCTCCAAATCACCCCAAAATCACTCCAAATCACCCCAAAGTCTTCCGTTAGGTAATCTCTTTTCTTTTCTTTTCCATTCTCATTTTCTTTTTCTCATCTTCATCCTTTTTCTGTCCTCTTCTTTTCGTCTTTCTTTTTAGTCCATTAACAAATTTCTTTTGATTGCATGTTTCAACTTTTAGCAAATTTCTGGTGTTAGTTTTGGGTTTTTCGTTATTTAGCGTTAATCAGCCCCTTTTTTATTTCTCTTTCGTTTTGGTCTCAGCTCAAAGGATTTCTGTTTTTCTTTTGGGTTGAATCCGTTTAAACCTGATGAAATTGAGTTTATTTTCAAAAATCAAAAGCCTAGAAAGAAGGGATTCGCATTGGGTTTTGCAAGCCCAGGATGGGTTTGAACCATTAGGTCACCCATGGGTTCAAGGGTAAAAACAGATTTCTTAAGGGGTAATTTAGGAACTCTAGGTGAAAGAATCTCAGGTAACCAACTTAGAAAGCTTCCTAGAAATTGAGGTTGGGGCTTAAATGAAAATCTAATTTGTACACTAAGGGTATCTAAGCAAAAATAAAAATCTGAAAAGGTTTCAAGTGCAAAATTGATTCTATAATAGGTTGCCCTAATGTCTTGCCTATAAAGGCATCAAGATTTGTCATTCAAGAAAAAAAGAAGAGAAAAATTCTGGAAAAACTTGAGAGAGCTAACTTTAAAAAAGCAACACTGAATTTCCTGCATATTTGGTTGGTAATTGCTCGAGAACTGGGTTTGTTTTGCTGGATTTCTGACCTTTCCCCTTAGCTAGACCCTTTGAAAACCACAAATTCTGGCATTCGAATAGAAATGGGCTTAGTTTTGGGAGTTCAAATCTTATTTGGAAGCTGTTGTGAATCTACTACTCCGTTGCTGGAAGTTAGAAATAACTTTTGCTGCTGATGTTCTTGCTAATCACTCACTCTTTGATTTTGCTTCTCTTTTGAATTCCAGGTACATTTTCTAAATTCTACTTGATGTAAGTTTCAGTCAGAAGATGGAAATGAGAGTTGAAAGCACGACAGTAGATTTATATGTGTTTCGTTTACATTTCTTCATGGTGTTTGTGCCTTTGCCAACATGAATCATCATATATTATAGCCAATTTCTGTTTTGAGTAGTCGAATTCTTACAGTTGTATTTGATTTGGGGACTGTTGGAATGTTGTGTTAGAGGACTCAATCAATGTTAAATATGTCTTGAACTTGCTTTAGCCTTAGGTGAAATAAGTGATCGTGCTTGATAATAATGTCATATTTGAATTGCTTTTAAAGAAGCTAAGGGCAAAATGATATTGTTTGATGTGCTGTCGAATGGCATGTGAATGGTTTAAATTTAGAAATGGTGTAGAAATTGGGATGCTTAGTTAGTCGACTTAAGCGTGAACATTTAAAAAATGAAGCATGATTATCTAGTTAGTGTTTCAGTGGTTGTCAATTTATAGTGTTTCAATGATTATCATGTGAATGTGTCTAAACTTAAAAATGGTTTAGAATAGTCGTCAGTTTAATTCTACTCAGTACTTCAATAGCTAGTAGTTGTTAGTCCAATTTTGTGGCTACTCAATGTCAAGTTTACAGATCTGTTGAATGTTTAAATCCCCATTGTCGTTTCTTCTAAAATCTGTTTGCCTCATGTTCTTGTGTGGGTTCGATATGCGAATCCCTTGGTTTCCAGCCTGTGCGCGCTTCATAAAGGATTGGGCTATCTGCTTAGGCTCGAATGGGATTTGTTGTGAAGCCTATAACTTTGCAGCTTTGTGACTTTATTGGGCCATTGGGCTTCACGTCAGGCCAAGCCTCAGAATAAAACTAAACCCCCTAAATGTTAGTTTAATGGATCGACGTTGGACTGTAGCTCTGAGTCATTTTAATCTCTTTAAAAACAGTCTCCAGGTAATTAATTGGGTTTTTTTAAATAGAATATGGGATTTAATGTGTCTCTTACTTAGTAGTGTTTTCCCAAATTGTTTGAGGTGCCATATTAGATAGAATATAGCTTATGGACCTCAAAATTTAGTTTGAACCTCCTTTTAAAATCGGAGCCGAGGTGTGCCGTACCAAATAAAATCTCAAAATGCATGGCCCTCACTTAATTACTTCTTAATCCTCAGAACTCGAGGCGCGCCATTTAGTTGAATTTCCATGGTCCTCGCAAACTTGAAAATGCGTAGTTGCTTTAGGCGCGCTATTTAATAATTTACCTTCCTAAACTCGGGTGTGCATTTATATGACCCAAATTCAAATCTCAACAATGTTAGATAAAATGTGTCGTGGACCGTGGGTGCATTTATGTGACGTAGTCCAAGATGTGTTTTGGACGACGTTGAATCTTTCTAAAAAATATCTAAATAAAAGTGGCTATAAAATTAAAATTGTACCATAGGTTAAAACATGTACTAAAATCAGATAATAGGCCAATTATAACAGTTGAGCGACCGTGCTAGAACCACGGAACCCGGGAATGCCTACCACCTTCTCTCGGGTTAACTGAATTTCTTACCCGGATTTCTGTGTTCACGGACTGTAAAATAGAGTCAATCTTTTCCTCGATGAGGGATTTGAACCGGTAATTTGGGACACCATAAATTATCCCAAGTGGCGACTCTGATTTTGTTAAGAAAATGATCCCGTTTTGATTGTCATTTTAAGTTGGAAAAAAACTCTCTTATACCCTTTGCGGAGGGTAGAGAAAAGGACGTGTGATAGCGACAACCCAAAGCGAGATTTGCTTACCCATAAATGCCAAAGGAGTAATGAAAATAACTCTTTTCAAAGTGGAAAATGGTAATATGGGATATAACATTATTCTGGTGAGGTCGTGGTTGCACGAAATGAAAGCTGTTGTACCATCAACATATCATCAATTGCTGAAGTTTCCAATGCCTGAAGGAGTTAAACAGATAAGGGCTAACCAATTGGTGGAAAGGGAGATGAATGCAATTTCGATCTCTAGTAGCAAAATAAAGGAACACGCGGCATATCAATTACAGGAACCGGTACCCGCTCCCGAACTAGATGAATTTAGCACGGGGGAAGAAACGTTAGAATTTTATCAGGCACTGAGATACTTCC
Source organism: Nicotiana sylvestris (assembly GCF_000393655.2). Taxonomy (NCBI): domain Eukaryota; kingdom Viridiplantae; phylum Streptophyta; class Magnoliopsida; order Solanales; family Solanaceae; genus Nicotiana; species Nicotiana sylvestris. Next base: position 154,178,363 of record NC_091059.1, read on the forward strand.
GAGTTCCAGAAGAGATAGATGCAATGAAATCCACAGCGGAAGATCTTGAGCAAGTTATGTTGTTCGAAGAATTCTTACTAAGGAAATTCCACTTGGGGTAGGACTGCATCCCGAGCTAAGGTCTGGCTTTATTAAATTCTTAGTCCATGAGGATGAAGGTACGCAATCTCCATTATTATGTTAGTAAAATATTAATGGGAATAGAAACTCGCTACTCCTATTTGGAGAAACTGGCCTTAGCTCTCGTAGTCGCCGCTCGGAAGCTAAGGCCCTACTTCCAATGTCACCTGATAGTCGTGGTGACCACTTTCCTTTTGTGGAACATCCTTCACAAACTCGAGCTCTCTGGTAGATTGGCCAAATGGGCCATTGAAACAAAGGACTTCAATTAAGTCACAAGTCTTGGCTGACTTTGTGTCCAATTTCAGTCCGGGAACCAAAGAGGCTGCCATGGTTTCGGAATCCACATATAGGGTTTGGAACTTACTTATAGACAGAGCTTCCAACATAAAAGGGCTCGGGCTTGGTATAGTATTAATCACGCTTTCGGGGGAAACCCTAAGGCATGTCGTTAGAACGGTCCCTTTAACTAACAACGAAGAAGAGTATGGGTCTTTGATTGCAGTGCTCGTACTGGTCCAGGGACTTGATTTCGAGGTCATCAAAATCAAATACGACTCTTAGCTGGTGATAAATCAGGTTTATGGGGTATTCAAAACCAAAAAGGAGCGCATGCAACAATATGTTGTAAAGGTCCAGGCTCTATTAGCGCAATTTTTGGAGCGGTCGATTATTCATATCCCGAGGGAAGATAAAACAGAATCAGACGCATTAGCTAACCTTGTATCATTGATAGAAATAAAGGGATCGGAGTCTAGGATAGTAGTACAACTAGTGAACTTGGTCTTGGATATAGATAGATACTATGAGATAAATGCGACTAATTTGGTCTGGGATGGGAGAAATGAAACCATCGAGTATCTCGAGCACGGGAAGTTGCTCGAAGACTCCAAAGCGTCCTAGGTGTTGCATGCCAAAGCAGCGCGATATAACTTCAAGAGAAGCCAACTGTATAGAACAATTTTCCAAGGCCCACTGGCCCTATGCTTGGGGGCATCCTAAGCTAACTATGTTATGCGAGAAGTCCACAAAGGGATATGCGGCAATCATTCAGGCGCAGATTCCTTAGTGCTAAAATTGGTAAGGGCGGGATTTATTGGCATCGCATGGAACAAGATGCCAAAGACTTCGTACAAAAGTGTGATAAGTGTCAACACTACACACCACTGGTAAATCAACCATCAGAACCGTTGCATTCGGTTTTGTCCTCGTGGCCGTTCATGAAATTGGGGATGGATATCGTCGGGCCATTGCCGCCGGCCCCCGGAAAGGTAAGATTTCTTTATATTGACTGACTATTTTGCTCAGTGGATGGAAGCATGTCCTTCTCAGAAGATCGGCGAGTGCGAAGTGGTGGATTTCTTGTGGGAAAATATAATTTGCAGGTTCGGAATACCAAAAGAGATAGCATGCAATAATGGGCCACAATTTATCGGTGAAAAAATCACAAAGTTCCTCGAAGATTTAAAAATAAAGAGGATCATATCTTTACCCTACCATCCGAGCGCGAATGGTCAAGCAAAGTCAACGAACAAAATGATTATACAAAACCTCAAGAAAAGGTTAGAAGCGGCTAAAGGTAATTGGCCCAAGGAATTACCCAGAGTTTTATGGGCATACCGAAAAATGACCAAATCGAGCACATGAGAAACTCCATTTTCACTTATGTACGAGGCAGAAACTTTAATCTCGGTGGAAGTAGGGAAACCCACCTTGAGATATTTCCAAGCAAATGAAGAATCAAACAATGAAACAATGTTAGTCAACTTGGAGCTACTCGACGAGCGCAGTGATTTGGCGTATGTAAGAATGGAAGCCAAAAAGTAGAGAATGGAGCGGTGTTATAATCGAAGATCCAACCTTCGTTATTTCAAAGTAGGAGACTTGGTTCTAAGGAAGCTAGGTCCAACATGGGAAGGCCTCTACCAGATTTCAGCTGTCACGGGAAAAGGTTCATATGAATTAGAAAAACAAGATGGAGAAAAGTTTTCAAGCAACTGGAACGTGGCACACCTCAAAAGATATTATTGCTGATGAACATCACCTGAACTGAAAGTATGTGCTGCACTCTTTTTTCCTTCGTCCAATTTTTGTCTCAATTTGGTTTTTCTGGCAAGGTTTTTAATGCGGCAGCAATAGAAAGCATACCATGAAGAAAGCTCCAAAAGCAGCAATAAGACCATTAATAGCAAGACACACAAGCAAAGATCCACTCTGTGATGGTTAGATAATATTTTGCTCAATAGCAAAATTCCCACCGGGAAGCTAAGTTTGCACAAAGGTTACCTGACCATTCACAAGTATAAACCACTAGAGGGTTGTTAGATAGTCCTTCGCTCGATAGTATGAATTCCTGAGGGGAAGTAAAGTGTGTTACCGAGTTAAGGATTATCTATCAATTTATTAGTGGGATTCTCAATGGTACAAGGCTTCCAGTGTTCCAATTCGCATTCTTTGCAGGGGGGAACAATATGAGGATACGACAATAATGACTGCCACGTCGACGAGAAGCGAAAATCGGAAACATAGTTTTATCATCAGAACCGAGGACTGTGCGACTAGCCCCGTAGAAACAAGTTGTACAAGTTAGCCACAAATAATGGCAATTTCTTTTTTCAGCATAACAAATGCTTATATACTTTTTGAAAATATAAGTAAAAATGAATTCCTTTTGTTTTTATCTTGTTTCTTGTCTGAACGATGAATTAACTTTGTCATTTGAAAGTTAAACAAGTACTTCAAATGCTAGTGCCATAATGAATAGGAGAAGTCCTCTTCAAGAGCACCGTAAACATAAGAGGGCCATCTCTTATAAAAACCCTCATGTTAGAGGATTGATTTTGGAAGAATTCATGCCTGGAATCAAAATGCTTTCGGAAAAAATACACCCAAGGCTTCGCATAATAAGATGCAAACAGTAAAACTTGCACAAAACTCTTAAGGAAAAAGAAGAGAATACAAAGACTAAAACTAGCATAAATGTTCAAATGAAGGAAAGACTCAAACAATACTTGAGCAAAAAAATATTTTTATTTACAATAACATGCCAAAATGTCACAAATACAAGAATTGGAAAAGGAAAAGAAAATCTAAATTGCAGCATCTCCGAAATCTGGAGGAAGAGAAGTGTCCTCGCCCCTAAGGGAAGCGGACAGATCTGCCGATAGCTCAACATTTTGGCCTTCCCTAGTTTGTCCTTCAACATCTTTGTCTTCTACTTCCTCTTCAGTTCCCGAAGTTTCGGAACCGAAACCGGAAGAACTGGAAGCAGCAGGCTCTATCGGGAGACCCTTTTTAGCAGCCAACTCAAGCTCATGGGCCTTAGAAATTTCAATATCAAAGTCAATGATACCAGCTTTGGCCTCTTCCAAGGTTTTTCTCCACATGTTGTACATAGCGTAAGTTTTCTCAATGACGAGGGAAACCGCTCGGCACTTAAGCTCTTCTTTGAGTTAGGTTATTTCGGTAGAAAGGCTTTCCCTAGCGGATCTAATGGATGAGGCTAACATCAAGGTCGCGGACAATTGAACTAAAGAGCCTATTATGCTCGATGGTTTTCCTATACTCCTCCTCAAGGTGGGTATGTTTCGCCCCCGCAGCAGCAAATTCTTCAGTTTTGGAGTTCCAAGGCTGCCTTTAAGTTAGTCAATCTTTCAGCGAAAACAACCCTACGATTGGATGCAGCAAGAACATTGTTATGAACTTTAATCCAGCTTTGCCTTAGCCTCTTTAAATTGAACCCTCAGCGGGAAATCTCTTTGGTAAGGGTCTCCACTTCTTGCTTTCTTTTCTGCAGACGAGCCTCCAATACAAGTGCCTCAGTACCTTTGGCTTCCAATTTTGACAGGCGAGCGACACTTTGCTCCCGCTCTGCCAAAACCTGATTCCGTGCGAAAGTATTTTTTTTCTTGTCATGAATCAACCTCTGAAGGCCCTCGGAAGCAAGAAAGTTGGCCTTCAGAGCAAGAAAGACAACACTCAGGATATGTTCAGGTAAAAATAGAAGAAATAACAAATGAAGAATGGAATGTATTGCAACAAGTGCATGTAGTTTTTCAACAAACACTCTCTCGAGAGTGCTTGAATCTTTTCTCAATCTTTCTCTAAAGTCAAAGGCTTCACATAATTAGCAATATCCACTGGCCGGGATAGCAAGTTGCATCCGGTAGAGACCGAAAGAGTAATATTCCTCCTCCTTTGTGGATCTTCAGAAGGAGCAACATAATTTTGCCCAAATTCCCATAAACTAGGGACTGGGGAAAAGGAACACCTTCTTTGTGTTCAGGTGCGATGATGTATCAGTTGTTGGTGGAAGAGTGGATGAAGGTGGAAATGATGTAGTAGTTGCTGGTGTTGGTGAAGACGGAGATCAAGTTGATGGAGTTGAAGAGTGAGAAGTAGTTGCATCAAATGTAGTGTTGGTTGGTGGTTGCTTATTAGCCGAGGACGAAAGGGACCCAATACTCAGCCCCAATATACTGGTCATGGTGATTGGGACACGAAAGCAATAGTTGGAATTTTACACCATAAAATATTCCCCCGACATCATCCTCGGATGGTGTAACTAACTCGACAAGTTGGGTATTTTATTGAGTTGATGAGGATCGTTGCCTTCTATGTACAAAAGATCCCCCATCACTAGCTTCTTTATCATCATCGATCATCACAGTGTCTATGACCGGTGCGGGAGGAGGGCTAGTTACCACAACTACTAGAGACGACTCGGGGGCCACAATCTTCGCCCTCTTATTCTTTTCCTCGGCTGCAGAGGAACGTCTTCTTTTTGGTTGTTTGTCCTCCGACCGGGGACTCCGTAAAAAAACACTTGTGACCAAAGCAGGCCCAGAGACAACTGTTCGAGTAAGCGCCTCCTAAAGTAGCCTCGCCGCGTCAGCAGGATCAGCCAAAACATCCTCCTCGGGGACAACAACAGAGCCCGTGGGTAGACCTAATTTCATAGAAAAGATAGAAGGGGTCAATTTCACCTAAAAAACTTAAACAAGGTGAGTCTGAGTTACCAAGGTTTTTGGCCTTCCACTCGTATTTAAGGGCCAAAAATTTCCACGTGCAGGTTTCAAGCGTAGTGGCATAGAAGATCATCTGTGCCCACTAGTCCAAGCCTTCAACCATCGGTAGTACCCATCTAGTTGCTGAAATAGGCGAAAGACGGAGAATCAATACAAGTATATAAGAATACCTAATAAAAGAAATATTAAAAAAGGAGCTTACAAGTGCGGGTCCATGCTTTCAGAAAGGATGAAGTCATTGCCGGAATGATATCGTTGGTAGCAGCTGCAACAAATTGTTCCATCCACCCACGATCGTTGTCATCATTCATGCTAGATAACTGATCTTATCCAATTTCACTCCTCTATCGGAGGATATGAAAATGGTCGAGGCAATAATAATAATCAACAGAGTCGAGGTCAAATTCCATAGGGAATTATATGAATGGGTGTTAGTAGTATATATCTTAGCACGTGAGTTCGTATATCTTAATTTGCACTTCCGCAATATTGGGGTTTGTTTGGAAATCTAAGTTAGACTATAGTTGTGATTTAAAGAACGAAACTAGGAAATTGTTTTTGGTTGTTTTACAAATGATAAAAAGGCCTAGGGCTATGACCTTCACATAGGTGTTTGCCTAATGAGTTGTAAACTTTAAAGCTTATTTTATTGGTCGGGCTGTATTATAGCTATCAACACTCAAGTGCCCACTCAATATCTCTCGGACAGAGTGTGATTTGCCCAATATGGCTTTATCAAGTCCAAAAGGGCATTGAACAAAACAATTGATAATAAGCTCAAGTCATGTTTTACTATCTCTAGATTCAACCCTTTAATTGGGTTTATCAATCTCTCGATTGACCCAATTTCTTGCTAGCCAAATTTTTCTAGACTAAGTCTCTCTTTATCAAGTAGATACCAAATTTGCAACCATTAATTCTTCAAAAAAAGCAAGGACAAGGCTAGATAATCAACACCCAACCATAAACAAGCAATAAATCACACCCATTAAGTTTACACAACTAGGGTTGGGTCACAACCCTAGTAAAAATCTAGCTACTCATTCTTAAATTAGAAAAGAAAGAAGAAAAAGTGATAATTGAACCCATATTAATAATTAAAATGATAAAATCAATATTCAAAAATCTCAAAATAGCAAAAACTACTAAAAAAATCAAAAGAAAACGTCTAGAGTGGCTGCTAATGTCAAAATTTGACCTACAAAAGTGAAACTCTTCTATTTATACAGTGCTGGAATTTTTGGTTAAAAATACCCTTTCGGAGGTTCTGCGGCCGCACAATTCCAGGTCCGCACTTTGCTTCAGCCTGACAGGAATGGAAACCTGTGGCAGCATAATTCTGATCTGCGGCCGCACTTCTTTCTTTCTGTGATTCGCGCATTTTTAAGTGCAGCCGAACATTGCTCTTCTATGGAACGCACAAATGTGACTGCGGCTGCGTAACTGTTCTCCTGCGGCCGCGGTCCGCACTTATGTTGAACTTGAGATGCAGGTTATCTGACCATTTGCTTTTGCCCAGTTTCTGCATCTACACATGTCATGTGCGAACCGCACTTTGCACTTGTCTCTGATAGGAGTTTCTTTACAATCTGCGGTCCGTACTTCTAAGCTTTTGTGCTTGTTTTTGTCCTTGAGTTCAAATCGCTCCTTCTTGAGTTAGATTTCATCTTGGGGGCTCATTTTCTCCTATTCCTGCAATTAAGCATATTTCATCAGTTTTTGGGAACACAATTAAATGCTTTTGGACTAAAACAAAAGCAAAAAGGTGCTAATAAGTAGTCAAAATCCCCACTTATCAACTCCCTCAAACGTAAGCTTTTGCTTGTACTCAAGCAAATAAGGTAATTTCCACCCTCATAAGTTAAGAGCTATTCTAGCTAATCAAAGATGCATCAATCACACATCAATTGGGACCAACAATTACCCTCTACACTTTTGAATTATTAACAAGGCAATGTGTTGAACTTTTAAGCACAAATATTTCTAATGTGACACTTGAGCATCAAGAGTTGACTTCATTCATCAAGGAAGCTCACTCTTGCATGTAGGTCATTGTGGATCCCAAACTCCTCCTCCTCAACTCTCCGTTTGCATATCTCACTTAAGAATGTAGCACTCAATTCAAAGATTTGTGAAAGGTTCGCTCGTCTCTCTCAAAAGAATATTAGAAGTACGACTTTAAGTACCATATGTTTGTCCCTCATATAAATCACCACTAATGTAAGGGCTTTTCTCGAATGCTTTTGGACTAGGTTGGATATGCTATGATAGAATGGGTTAACTTAAGCACTCCATTTTCTCTTATCAGCTCATGCTTTGCCAACTCTTTGAGGCATTTTCTTTTCCATAGGGGAATTAGAGAGGCTTATCATCACTCTTTCTTGGTCATGATATTCATTTTCTCCTTCTTTTCCTTTTCCATGCTTTGCATCATTACTTATCTTTGAATCCCTTCAAGTCTTCAACTTATTCACTTTCTTTTTGTTCTTTCTTTCTTTTTTCTTACCTTTCCTTCTCTTATTTTTTTTCTCTTTTGTGCCTTGATACTTTTTTCAAACTCCTCGTCTCTCACCCAAACTTATGTTTTTAGCCAATTGTTTCACAAGAGTGTTAAGAAAAGCTCGGGTTCTAAGAGAGGGCCACGACAGAATGAGTAAAGGCTTGTAACAGGGTTATCAAATGAGAAATATTTTAGGCTCAAATGGGTTGACTAGGGATAACAACATTGGCGGGTCATGAAAAATTTCAAGCGGGTCTAGGAGAGCCTACAATCACTTCTTAAGCCAAGCAAAACTTAAAATTTCACCTAGAGATACATTTGGGGCAAGTTCTAGACCATTTGCATGGGTACTTGGACTTGCAACAAAAACATCCCACCTCTCACGCAGAAGGATTGTTAAAGAGGATAGAGTCGAGGGGCCACAATGACCATATTCAAGATTTAAATTCACTAAGGTTCGACTAAACCACTCGATGATTGCCTAAATCAACACAAGAGTCACAAGGTCACTAACTAGAGCTTCTTTTTTTTCAAAAATATTGTTTTAACCATAAGCACGTAGTTAAGTGTGTTGGTACCAAGTGAAGCATGTTTGACTCTTTGATCCTGACTCAATCAGGTCTTTTCATTCATTATTACTAATATTCCTACCTAAATACCAAAAAACGGACCCAATCCCTTAAGAAGGTTGTCACGCCATCCATTATTGGGAAGAGTCACCTGGTTCACATAAAGATTACCTTTGGAAAGAACCGTGAAATTAAGAAAACCAAAGGCTTATTGTTCACTAAAACATAAAAACAAGCTGCAAAATTAAAAAGAAGTTATTAGATTAAACATAGACTAATAATAAAACAAAATAAAGAAGCTAAAAAGTAATCTACTGAAAGCATAACGAATATACATAATGAGAGAGGAAAAGAGAGAATATATATAGAAAGAAGAAAATGTTGTCAGTTATTACAAACCAAATATCTAAAAGTCATCCAAATAGCAAATAAATTCCACCCTCTCGAATAAAAATAATCATTGTCCCCAGTGCTTAACAAAACAAGAATAAAGAAGGGTAAGAGTGAAAAGGACTCCATATGTGGCCTTGGACATCTCTATGTCCATATCAGTGTCACCGCCATTAGTCTCCTCTAACTGGATCTCATCATCATTGGCTTTCGGAGTAACTAGGTTGGAACATCTAGCGAACTGCCTCAGTAGTGTCGGCAGCCAGGTCTGGCTCCTCAGACTGGCCAGCTGGTGCCACTGGAGTTGATGGTGCTACTGGATCTGCTGGTGCTGGTGGGTCTGACCCTATGAGCATATCGAATGGAAAATCACCAGCTACTGCTATCTTGGTCACCTCTCTCCTTAACCTATCAACCTTTTTCTTGGACGCCTGGGAATTCCTCATTTTCTTTACTTGCTTCCCCAGCTCCTCAATTACTGCTCTATGTGCTACCAAGGTGTTCATAATGATGGTTTGGTTTTCCAAGATCTTCTTCAATGTATCCTCGACTGCCGGAGGAATCTAGGGTGCCGCATTGGATGAATGTGCTGCAACAGCACAGGATATGTCAGTCAGTTTTGCAGTGGCTGTCTATATCCAGTTGTTGAGGCTCGCTAGTGTTTGAGAGACTCACATTGCAGATAGTGGAAGAGTGGGTATGGGCACCGGCTTCAAAGCCGATGTGGAGCGCACTGATGCTGAAGGATCTAAAGAAGGAGGTGGAGGCATAACTGCTGCACCATCAGAAGGATATGCTGAAGTAGATGGCATGTCAATTGTCTAAGCAACTACCCCGGCAGGCTCATCAGACTAGCTCGCAGTAGTAGAGGTTGACCCTTTTTTTTTGGGTTTCCACTACCCATCAAAGAATACCATGAGAAGGGCTTTTTTGCCCGTACCTTGGTACCAAAATCCCTCGGCTCCACACTCGCATCTGTAAGGTACTCAGTGATAATGTTGGGATACGGGTAGGAGGTGTCACCTTGCATGGTGACCACAGACATGTTGGCCGACATCACGATACCCACATTGATTGGGTACTCAGCCATGATAGATGCGACTAGCACTGCCCGTTGAATTGGAAGATTTGTTTCATTTTGGCATGGGTCTAGTGTCCTACACACGAATGTTTGCCATCCATTTGCCTCAAATTTAGGGTGTTTCGCTGAATGGGAACCCCTACTGTGATCCATGCTGGAGGCGGCCCCGGAGCTGCAAGAATATCAGCTAGTGATAGTCGAACTGCATCTCCCTCTGCTAACTTTTCCACGTATTGCACAGGCTCCACATCCTCTAACCTTAAATACGCGTTCAAGATGGTATAGTTAAATCTCACCTTTAGATTTCTCACTTTTGTTACCTTGATCCCTTTATTTATATTTGCCACATTGGTGTAAAATTTCTGGACTAGATATTCCTTGGCATCTACCACAATTTGGGTGAACCACATCCACCCCTTCCGCTCTCGAAATTGTCTCAACATTGATGGGTTTTATTTGTCAAGGTCTTTTATCATGAACTGACGCTCAAGAGTGAGCGATCTCAATCACCACCACTCTCATAAGCTTGTGAAAGCAACCAGACTAACAAACCTATCTTCCCAAATCTCTTTCTTCTTCAACCGCTCAAGGTCAGCTACTTTGGTATCACCTCTCGGTCATCATCCAGGAGATCATCAACATTCACTGTAGTAGAAGGTGCGTTGGGGGCATGTGTTGATGAGGACTCCAAAGCCTGACTACCACCTTCCGAACCCTCAGAAGTGCTCTCAAAAGAGGTCGGCGCGTCTCTAAGTTGGTATCTGCCCTGAGGTTGTTGTGGCTGTGATTGCACAGCAGGATGCTCTTGCACTAAGTCGCCCTGCGATGCTTCCCTAGACGGGACATAAGAGCTTGAAGGGTGAGGGGTAAGGTACTTTTTATAACTTCCTTTTGATATAACTTTTTGAAGGGTGAGGGATAAGGTACTCTTGCATCGGCCTTGGTCTTGGGAAGGTTCACCCATCCCCTTTGATATATCACCACGACCACGTGATCTAACCATTTTCAGCAACAAACAGCAGCAGGAGTCAGTTCTAATTCAAGTGCAGATAAACAAAAAGTCACAGAACAAAACATGTTGTAGTGTGGGGAAGTGCGGTCCGCACAATTGCAAGTGCGGTCGTAGGTCTGGTTGTACGGACCGCATAATTTTAAAGTGCGGCTGCAGCGATCAAACCACAGTCCGCACAATTTTAAGTGTGACCGCAGAATTGAAGTGCGGTCGGCACTTTTCTAAGTGCGTCCGCACATGAAACTTTCCAAAAGTTCCAACTCTCAGATGAAAGAGATTGGCCTGATTTGTGGTCGCACACACTTTCCCACAGCCGTGATGAAATTACTGCGGTTCGCATAATTTTAAGTGCGGACCGCACAATTTTAAGTGCAGTTCGCACAATTTTAAGTGCAGTTCGCACAATCTTGCCTCACCAACTGCCCTAATCTATACTTCTGCGGACAACACAATTCCTTGTGCAGGCACACATTTGAAAATGCAATCGGGCAGAGTCCTTTTGGTTTTTGATTTATGTACAAATTGGACACGGTGATAGAAATTAAACATGGTAATCAAACTACCCACTTACCAAAAAGCATGTAAGAGTTAACCCAACAAAATTTAAACCCCACATGGATATGAAATTGACAAATGGTCTAAAATAACTAACAAATTGTAAATTAAACGAAGAAAATTGAAGAATCCTAGAAATGATTTGAATATACTAGTGATGAAGTGGTGCTAAGGAATGATCACAGATGCCTAATTAAGTGGTAGATGATTGAATCAGATGTGTGCAAAACTTTAGCCCTTTTTTCCCTCAGAGAATGGAAAGTTTCAACATTAGCCTTAGGGTTACTATTTATACACAGTGGTTCTGGCTAAGGAATCAAGAGATGAGTGCGGCCGCAGAATTCCTTCTGTGGTCCGCATTTTGTTACCTGGAGTTCCACTTCCCTTTGTTGATTTGCGTCCGCTGATTTAGCTGCACGGCTGCATATTTTGGTGCGGACTGCAGATTTCATTGTGCAGCTGCACTTTGGCTATTTCTCTGACAAACAAACTTCAGAAAGTTTGCATTTTCCCATCTCAATTTGTGCGGTCTGCACAGGAATTGTGTGGCTGCATTTACCTTCTTCTATAGCATCCAAAATTGTGCGGTCCGCACTTTTTCCATACTTAGCCAATTTTTCTGAGCATAGTTCCTGTAAAGCACATACATTCCTGCAACACACTTCAAATCTAGTTAGCACAAAATAAGACCTATCTAGAGAAGAAGAAAAGGAAAAAAAGAAACATAGGTTGCCTCCCAAGAAGCGTCTGATTTAACGTCGCGACACAACGCAGATTACCATCACTTGAAATGAATTACCGCCACGATGTGGCCATAACCAACTTTTACCAGATAATGCTTCACCCAGTGACCATTGACTCTAAGCACTTCATCATTTTTATTCTTCAAGTCCAATGCACCAAAGGGTGTCACACCCACAACCTCAAATGGGCCACTCCATTTAGCCTTTAACTTTCTGAGAAACATACGTAACCGCAAATTGAAAAACAACACAAGATCACCCTCTTTAAACTTGTTGTTCCACATGTACTTGTCATAAAGATATTTCATCTTCTCTTTGTATAGGGACGAACTTGTGTATGCATGTACCGGAACTCATCCAACTCATTCAAGTGTGCCACCCTTAAGTTGGCAGCGACATCCCACTCAAGATTCAACTTCTTTAAAACCCACATGGCTTTGTGCTCAAGTTTCACCGGAAGATGATAAGCTTTCCTAAACACCAAACGGTATGGACACAATCCGATAGGTGTTTTGTAAGCCGTCCTATAAGCCCATAAAGCATCATCAAGTGTCTTGGACCAATCCGTTTAGTTGGCATTCACTGTTTTGGAAAAAATACTCTTTATCTCCTGGTTGGAGACTTCCACTTGATCGCTTGCTTGTAGATGATAGGGAGTCGTGACTTTATGAGTGACACCATACTTGGTGAGTAAGGTGTCGAAATCTTTGTTGCAAAAATGCGACCCCCCATCACTTATGATAGTCTGTGGAGTACCAAACCCTGTGAAAATATTCTTCTTCAAAAATGCCACCATACTTTTTGCTTCATTGTTGGGTAAAGCAACGGCCTCAACCTATTTGGATGCATAATCAATCGCGACCAAGATGTAGGTGTTTCCACAAGAACTCACAAAAGGACCCATGAAGTCAATACCTCACACATCGAAAATATCAATCTCTAAAATGGTGGTGAGGGCCATTTAATTTTTCTTTGAGATTCCACCGGCCCTTTGACATTCATCACAACGCTTGACTAAATCACTTGCATCCTTGTAAAGAGTGGGCCAATAGAAACCACAACTTAGCACTTTGACCGTCTCTTGCTCCACCATGGTGACTGTCACACCTCCTTTTTACCCGCGCCCGCAGGGGCGCAGAGGGATTAGGGGAGTTTCTCCAATTAAAGGACAATCGAAACAAGATTTATTATTTAATTCAGAGTCGCCACTTGGGAGATTTATGGTGTCCCAAGTCACCGGTTGAATCCCGAATCGAGGAGAATATTGACTCTGTATTACAGTCCGCGAACCAGAAATCCGGATAAGGAATTCTGTTAACCCGGGAGAAGGTGTTAGGCATTCCCGAGTTCCGTGGTTCTAGCACGGTCGCTCAACTGTCATATTCGGCTTATTTATCTGATTTTAATACATGTTGAACCTATGTGCAAATTTTAACTTTTTACCGCTTTTATTATTATTATTATTTTAAAAGAGAATTGCAACGTTATTAAAACACGTTTTGAACCACGTCACATCAATGCACCCATGATTTTGGACACGTTTTAACATCGTTGAGATTTGGATTTGGGTCGCATAAATGCGCACCCGAGTTTAGGGAAGTAATGTTATTAAAGGCGCGCCTAAAGCGACTAGTGTATTATTATTTTGGGTAAAGCTGTGAAATTTTGCTAAACGGCCCATCCGAAATCTAAGTAATTTTACAAACACGTATAGAGGGCCCCGTAGCTTGTGTACTTTTGTTTGTCGAGGCTCGTCTCATTCATTATTTTTAAAGGAATTTGCAACGTCGTGAAAATGCATCTCGAACCATGTCAAAATCAATGTACCCGTGGTTGTCGACACATTTCGACTCCGTTGGGATTTGGATTTGGGTCACATAAATGTGCACCCGAATTTGAGAAGGTAATGTTATTTAAAGTACGCGCCTAAAGAGATTAACGCGTGGTTATTTTGGGAAAAAGGCCGTGAAGTTCGCTAAGCGGCCGATCCCGAGTTCTAAGTAATTAATACATACATTTGTGAGGGCCCCGCAATCTATGCGTTTTACTAGGCGAGGCTCATCTCGTTTATTTTAAAAGGACAACCCTAAAGTGACTACATTTTTCTATTAAGTTCGTCTCTAAAATAAAAGAAAATCTCCAAATTAATTACATGCTTAAAAAAAAGGACGTAACTTATTAGTTATTAGTTTAAGACAAGTGCAAATGGAAAATTGTAATCAAGCTTGTACAAAGGGAGATTGTTTCGTATCTTATTCTATAAGTGAATATTACAAAAAAAATTGAAATTATAAATAGAATACAGAATTGACAAACAATAATATCAAAACGAAACTAATTACTCTCTACCAATTTAGACCCACCTTACTAGATGAATTGAACTGCCAGAATTAATTGTTTACAACTATTTGAAATTAAAACCAACCTTAATTGCTAATGCTTGCGAAAGTTTGTTAAAACTTGATCGACACTTGGAGAAATCTATTACATTTAAAGGAACTCTAACACGCCTTGTTCGAACTCAACTCACGCCTATTGAATTAATGACCTTAGCTTTACTACATCAAATCAAACTTCAAATATGGCAGACCTACTGACTCTACGAAATTACTGGCTAATTATGTTTGCCTAATACTTGCGGATCTTTGTTACTAACAGGACTCAAAATCACAAACTTCAATTTATTTCTATTCCCATTTTTGTGAGTTCAAAGTTATACTTTACCAATCAACTAAATCGAAACGATTCTCAATATTAACTATTTACCAATTCAAATGGCTACAGGTATGAGGAAAACTGTTCAAAACTGCCTAAGATAGTTTTAAGTGTAGTCCAAGCTGGTTCAATATCTAGTGACTTATTTTGATTTATGTAAACTAAACAGTGAGTGCTAATTTGCAAATTATTATATGTTGTGGTCAATATCTAATACATAACCCAACTCACGTTGAATGTGATTTTGAACTACCTTATTCTGATAATATGAACTAACAAAACTGAAATTATTTAACTATGAAATTCATACAGACACACACCTAATAGTTTAACAATCTAACAGTTTGTTCCAATTAAACACACATACTGAACTGCCAATTGAAAGATTCAGTTCAGTAATCCGACATCATACATCACCTAATTGCCAATCAGTGATTTAAAAGCAGTCCTAATTATACATATATCTGCCATTCATATAATAGGAAACACATAACTAATATCAAATATAATACAAGCATTCTATAGTTTAAACAATAAATCCTCTGGCCATTTCATTTCAGCTTCAATGAGCATACGCCAAGATGATTCAAAGTAGTGTACCTGGAATTGAGAATAGCAGAAGAAGAAGAAGAAGAAGAAGAAGAAGAAGAAGAAGAAGAAGAAGAAGAAGAAGAAGAAGAAGAAGAAGAAGAAGAAGAAGAAGAAGAAGAAGAAGAAGAAGAAGAAGAAGAAGAAGAAGAAGAAGAAGAAGAAGAAGAAGAAGAAGAAGAAGAAGAAGAACAAGAAGAACAAGAAGAACAAGAAGAGCAAGAAGAACAAGAAGAACAAGAAGAAGAAGAAGAAGAAGAAGAAAGGCAGGTCAGCAGCAGTAGTAGTATACAATACAGCAACACCACAGCAAAGAGCAGAGCAACAACCAGCAGAAATAACACCCAGCACAAGCAGTCCAAAACCCAGGAGTGAAACCAGAAAATACCAAGCAATTCACAGACATGAACAGAATGTATTCAGAAATGAGACAGGAGAGTAGATTTTCTGATTTCTGTTCTTCAGATTCTCAAATAAAGACACTCAGAACCTCAATTAAATAGTAACAAACTGATTCTGATTTTTAGTGGTAAAGAAGACCTCACTTTTTCAGTATTTAGCTCTCAACCTATTGAACTCTTTAGGGTAAAAACTCAACTTGTATTTCACTCTTAAACTCTGAATTTATAACGTCAAAATCCAGCCTAACCTTACTCTATCACTCTGACCTTTTTTCAGATTCAAAAAGCCCCTTCCGATTTTCCTCAATTTGTCTAAAATGACTCTATTTTTAACCCAAAAACAGGCCTGCCCTCTCTGCCTTGAGACTATCAAATTTTCTGCCCATGAAATTCCCTGACAGCCACTACTACATGTTTTTCTCTTTTTTAATCCAAGGTTATGGGTGACTTAACATATTTAATCAACTTCCCATGTCATTAAGCCTTGTTACCCACTATTACTAAACAATTCATTAGTTTATTAGTACTTTAGTACCCTATTGACAGCCATTCAAACTAAAGCATTTTTCAAGTTTTGATACCCCACATTACCCCTATGATGCCCTGAACAACTATTCTGCCTCAAACCCCCGCGACCACATCAGCTATAACCAATTCTTAAATAAGAAACCTAATCACTGATTAACCTAAACTAATCCTTAATTAATGACTGAAAACAAATGAACTGACTCTAAACCAATAAACATATCAGCTATAACCAATTCAAACTTTATCAAAATCAGTTAACGAATCAAGCTAGAAACTTAGTTTAGATCAAATATCATCAGAATGAAACCAATGATTCCGGGCAACATATATTGAACTATTAAGTTTAGATTGATTCACACAGATATAGTGAACAAGCTAACCAATTCTAACCTAGAACAAATGAACACTGAACGAAACAAACTAAACTCATATGAAAAACATGGTGAATAACAATGAGAAAGGGAAATTGGAACAATTTGAAACAAATGATACCAACAGGCTTATTTCCACACAAAATTAGAATAGAAAAGAAACAGGAGGGTAAACCTACTGGAATGAACCAAATATTAAACTATTATCATGCTAATCTAACATTCAAGCATAACAGACTAATCGACAACACTTATTCAATCGATTACACAAATTATAACATTTAGCAGTTAACAACAAACAATTAGAATAATTAGACCAACAAGTGATTCGAGTGGTATTGACAAAAACAGGGAACTTACAAACTAACAGATTACATGGCTAATAGCATATATTCGACCATGAATAGAAGCAGACTCGACCAAATAAGAAGGCTTGATTTGAGAAGAAGAAGAAGCAATGAACCAAACTGGATTATAACTAAACTAAACACAATTAATAGTAACAAAAAATATAACAAGAGAGAAAAGAGAAAAATACCTTAACAACACAAAACTAGACGAACCCAGGTCGAACTCTTGACTCGAACTTTTTGAGGTCGAACGGACCTTAATAGAGTGTTCTCAACGGAGAACACTTCGACTAAGGTTGATTAGATGCCCAAATTCCTCTAATTTCGGACAAAGCCCAGGTTTGGTCTTTATAGGGGTCTTGGTTCCATTTGGGGTTCAAATGGTTCTAGCAAGATTCGAACCAGAACAAAGGTATTTTGGGCATGAGGGAGGTCAGGGGGTGTCGTGGTGTGAGTTTGGGACTGGTTGGGGTAGGTTTAGGTTCTGCTCGAATCTTCGATTGAAGATTCGAGAAGTTGGAGGTTGATTCTAGGCAAACGGTTAACGGATTCGTAACAAGGGTGGTCAGGGGGTGCCGTGGTGTGAGTTCGGGACTAGTTGGGGTAGGTTTAGGTTCTGCTCGAATATTCGATTGAAGATTCGAGAAGCTAGAGGTTGATTCGAGGCAAACGGTTAGCGAATCCGTAACGAGGGTGGTTAGATGGCTTAGGGGTGTTAATTTGGTGACCGGCGGCGTTGTTGCCGCCGGGTTTCAGGCGGAGGTGTGAGAGGGCGGCTAGGGTTTGGGCTATGGTGAGGCTCCTCTCTGAGAGAGACAATGAATAGGGGGGTCTGGTTTGGGGGGGCTGGGTAGAGATTAAGGTTATATAGGGATGGGGTGGTTTAATCTTGACCGTTGGATCAAGCACGATCAACGGCCTGGATCAATTCTCTTAAAGGAAATGGTGACGTTTGGTCATGCATCGAGACTGGGTCGACCCGGGTTGAAATGGATCGGGTTATGGGGGAAGGACGGGACCGTTAGATCATTGGGAACGGACGGCTCGGATCAACTTGCCTAAAACGGCATCGTTTCAAATAATGCTGGGTTGAACTGAACAGTCTAATGGAAACAAATCAACGGCTTAGATCTGAGGCACCGAAACGGCGTCGTTTGGACTATCTGAGAGACCAGGCTTATTGGATTGGATAGTTTGATATGATTTGGGCCTGATTTTGCATTGAAATTGGCCAGTTCCGATTTGGTCCAATTTTCATTCTTTTCTTTTTTCCTTTTATTTTCTTTTAAGTCCTAAAAACCAAACTTCCTAAATTAAATTGTAAAACCAAGATTATTTTAAAAAGATATTAATTAACCCTTAACAATAATTAACACACAAGATCAAATATTAATTAAAATAAAATCACACAATTAAACAATAAAAATGACAAAGCTACCAAAATTCATATTTTTGTGATTTTCATTCTTTAAAATAGGACATGGTTTAATTAATTCAAAAATGCACAATTAAATC
This sequence comes from Nicotiana sylvestris, assembly GCF_000393655.2. NCBI lineage: Eukaryota > Viridiplantae > Streptophyta > Magnoliopsida > Solanales > Solanaceae > Nicotiana > Nicotiana sylvestris. Next base: position 154,196,828 of record NC_091059.1, read on the forward strand.
CTAAATATGCATGCAACATGTATTTTGATATTTTTCAATTAATTAAAACAAGGTAAACATTCACAGACAAAAATAATTATCCAAAATGTCACGCTAAATTCTCAAAATTGTACCCAAAGGCAATTTGTTTTATTTTTCGATTTCTTTTGGAGTAGTTTTCGTGAAGCAAAAATCACGTGCTCACAGCTGCCCCTCTTTGTCCGAAAACACAAAGAGTTTTCGTGCAAAGATAAAGTGAGCGGATACGAGCGATTTTTGCCCGTTGGAATACTCCGTGTGAAGCATTTTTGAAAAGATTTAACCGAACCTTGCTTCACAGGTTTCCTACATATCCCTGGCTAAAAGGGAATCAGGTTAATGTAGTTCGGGAAGTTTTGGTAGCTGGGACTACCATGGGACTGCATTTTTGCTGTTACTGCTGCTGCATGTTGTTGCTACTGCTTTTTGATCTCCTTATTACACCGTGCCAAAAGAAAACAAGAAGCTAGACTTAAACTAGGAATTACAAAATCTTATCTATCTCCGACTTGTTCTTGTAGTCTTCTTTCTGATTTCTGCGATGGGATTCATGCTGGGGGTATTTTGTTGTAACCCTCCGCATTACTGACCTCTGATTTGATCTTGAAATGTATTCCTCTGTTCTGCAGGCAGGCTCCTAACTTTAACAACTTAAAAAGTAATGCCTCCGTTCTATGGGCGGGCTCCCAACTGCAACAACTTTAAAATTTAACAACCTCCATTCTACAGGCGGGCTTCTGACTTCATCAACTTAAAATTTAACAACCTCCATTCTACAGGCGGGCTCCTGACTTCTTCGACTTAAAATTATAACAACCTCCGTTCTACAGGCGGGCTCCTAACCTCAATCTTAAAATTTATTCCTCTGTTCTACAAGCGGGCCCCTGACTTCGTTTTGAAATGTACTCCTCTGTTCTATAGGCGGGCTCCTGACTCCAACAGCAATTTAAAGATAAAACAGCCTCAATTCTCCAGGCGGGCTCCTGACTTCAACAATTTCTTAAAAACATAACACCTCCATTCTCCAGACGGGCTCCTGACTTCAACAACTTCTTAAAAATATAATACCTCCATTCTCCAGGCGGGCTCCTGACTTCAACGACTTAAAATATAATACCTGCATTCTCCAGGCGGGCTCCTGACTTCAACAACTTCCTAAAAAATATAACACCTCCATTCTCCAGGCGGGCTCCTGACTTCAACTACTTCTTAAAATATAATACCTCCATTCTCCAGGCGGGCTCCTGACTTCAACTACTTCTTAAAAATATAATACCTCTATTCTCCAGGAGGGCTCCTAACTTCAACAACGACTTGAAAATATAACACCTCTATTCTCCAGGCGGGCTCCTGACTTCTACTATGACTTAAAAGATAATACCTCCATTCTCCATGCGGGCTCCTGACTTCGACTACAACTTGAAAATATAACAACCTCCATTCTCCAGGCGGGCTCCTGTCTTCGACTACAACTTAAAATATAACACCTCCATTCTCCAGGCGGGCTCCTGACTTCTACTACGACTTAAAAGATAATACCTCCATTCTCCAGGCGGGCTCCTGACTTCAACTACAACTTGAAAATATAACAACCTCCGTTCTCCAGGCGGACTCCTGACTTCAACAACTTCTTAAAAATATAACACCTCCATTCTTCAGGCGGGCTCCTGACTTCAACTATTTCTTAAAATATAATACCTTCATTCTCCAGGTGGGCTCCTGACTTCAACTAATTCTTAAAAATGCATTTTATTGTTGTTGTTCCTTCTTGCCTCCTGAACCATTTTCCTTCTAACTTGAAATTATCTTCTTTCAGAACTGCTTCCCTCAAAACTGGTGTTTCATACCACTGTTGAGGATAACACCGGTGTTTCATTAAAAATAAGTTATTTTCCTCCTTCGAAGACTACTTCCCTTAAAGCTGGTGCTTTCCTTCCACTGGAACTACTTCCCTTAAGACTTGTGTTATCTTCCTTCCGAAATTGCTCCCTTTAAAACTTGTTTGGTTTCCTCACTCCTCCGAGAATTTTCAACAATGGCAGAAAATTTTCTGCCCCAGTTTTGGTGCTCTTCCTTATGACGTGTCTTTCCTCTATTAATAAGATTTCGCTTTTCCTGCTTCAAATCAAAGAAAATTTGTTAGTTTAAAACACGGTGAGTGGTCATGCCACTCCTGCTTGGGATGGTTTTTCATTTTCCCCTTTCTCTGCTCTGCGTTTCCAAAACTTGTTTGGGAATGATGTTATTTGCCGGGGATGATATTCCTGCTGGGGATGGTTTTTCCCTGTCTTCCTTCCCTGCTCTGTGTTGTCCGACTAACTCAGAACTTGGTCGATAATCTGTCGGAGTTGTTCCTGTATCTCGAAAATCTGCTGGGGATCCTCTTGGAACTTTGTCCATAATTTTCTCAACTGTTGTTTTTCAGTTTTTCTCCAACTTCCCCTGATCATTTGGTCCTCTTGGAATCTAGACCAATTCATCATTTGGTCTTGCAACAAACGTCTTTTCCGTTTCATTGCCTTATCTTTGGCCTGTCCTATTCACATTTTGTTTTGTACCATTTTGGAAATTGGTAGTAAGCTCTAAAGAATCTTTCTTGAAAACAAAATGCTGGAGAAAAAGTCTTTAAACAAAGAAATGAAAAAGTGATGATTTCAAAAGATAGAAAAAAAAGAAGTCTTTCTGAACAAATGCTGGGGAAAAGAAAAGAACTTATCTGAATGATATAACTGATCCCAACGATCATGTCGTGCATTCCGGATTAATCAACCCAGTCTATTTGTATCAATCAATCTTTCGGACGGCCTCATCTTGCTGGGGATAAACAGGCACTCAACTCTTTGCCAAATGCGGATCCTTTCCGCTAATCTTGTCTTGTCATCTCATAGTGCCCTTCGAGGGGTTTTCATTAATAAGACTCTCTCATTTCTCTCAACTCCCGTCGCCCTATGGTGCCCGTGAAGGGTTTCACCATAAGACTCTCTCATCTTGTTTCTCTCAGCTTTCGTCACCTTATGGTGCCTGTGAAGGTTTTCACTGATAAGACTCTCTCATTTTATTTTTCTTTCTCAGCTGGGGATTGGAGTGTTACCGATAAGATTTTCTCTACTGGGGATTATTTTGGCTATCAATTCCTTCAGCTCATGATCCTCGTTCAGTCGGGGATCAGTGTATTATTCTTGGCTTTTATTTGCCTGACTTGGCACCTCTCAGATACTAATTGGGAGGTCTTTTTTTTTTAACATCCATATGGGTTTTGTTTGGGGCTAAAGAAAAGGGTATCAAAATTCGAAATAACTTCGACGGGTAAAACATTACAACTCTTGGAATCAAATTTTCCCAAAATTTTAAAACATAACTTCTGCCCCTGTTTTCTTGATTGGGGGATTTTAGATTTTTTGTTACACTATGACCGAGCCGTGAGGTGCCTACGTATCCTTTTTGAGGAATCAGGTCAAACGTAGTTCCCAATTCCTTTGTTTTTCTTGTGACTTTTCTTTTGTCTTTATTATCATTATTTTTCTCTTCTCTTTTTCTTTCATTTTCATTACTGATTCCAAAAGAGGGGTATGAAAGAATAAATAAGGCTCAAAAGGGGAAGCAAAGGTTGAAGTGTTTGGATGGAAGAACAAATTGCCTCCGTCATTTCATTCTCCGATACCATGCCAAATGCAAACAAACAACAATTACAATTAAAAGAAATCATACATAATATCTCTTAACTGCGTCAGAATTGATAGCCATGTCGACACATTTCCCTTCGATATCTGTTAAACATAAAGCGACATTGGACAATACTCTGGTTACAATGAATGGCCCTTGCCAATTCGAGGCGAACTTGCCCTTTGCCTCAGCCTGATGTGGGAGGATGCATTTCAGCACTTGCTGGCCTACTTCAAACCTCCGGGGACGCACCTTTTTGTTTTATGCTCTTGCCATTCTCTTTTGATATAACTGGCCATGACACACAGCTGCCAATCTCTTTTCATCAATCAAGTTCAACTGCTCCAAACGGGTTTTGACCCACTGGTCATCATCAATCTCAGCCTCAGCGATAATCTAAAGGGATGGAATTTCAACTTCTGCCGGTATCACTGCTTCGGTTCCGTATACCAACAAATAAGGAGTTGCACCTACTGAAGTACGAACAGTGGTGCGATAACCCAACAATGCAAATGGTAATTTTTCATGCCATTGCCTCGAACCTTCTACAATCTTCCGAAGTATCTTCTTTATGTTTTTGTTGGCTGCCTCAACTGCTCCATTCGCCTTGGGATGATATGGGGTGGAATTGCGGTGTGTAATCTTAAACTGTTGACATACCTCTTTCATCAAATTGCTATTAAGATTAGCACCATTATCCGTGATGATCACCTTTGGGATTCCCAATCGACAGATGACATTTGAGTGAACAAAATTGACCACTGCTTTCTTGGTCACAGACTTGAAAGTTTTGGCCTCAACCCATTTGGTGAAATAATCAATGGCTACCAGGATGAACCTATGCTCGTTGGATATTGCTGGCTCAATTGGTCCAATGATATCCATGCCCCAGGCAACAAATGGCCATGGTGCTGATATTGTATGCAATTCTGTCGGTGGAGAATGAATCAGATCTCCGTGTATCTGACACTAATGGCATTTTCGCACGAAACTGATACAATCACGCTCCATAGTGAGCCAATAGTACCCTGCTCGAAGAATCTTTTTCGCCAATACATATCCGCTAATATGTGGCCCACAAACTCCAGCATGTACCTCTGTCATAACTGTCGTGTCTTGACTAGCATCTATACATCTCAGCAATCCCAAATCTAGTGTTCTTTTGTACAACACTCCTCCACTGAGGAAAAATCCATTTGCCAGTCGCCGAATGGCTCTCTTTTGATCTCCGGTGGCTTGCTCCGGGTATATCCCCATCCTGAGGTATTCCTTAACATCATAGAACCATGGTTCGCCATCCGGCTCTTCCTCTAACATGTTGTAATAAGCATGCTGATCACGAACCTGAATATGCAACGGGTCAACATAAATTTTGTCTGGATGGTGCAACATTGATGCTAAGGTGGCCAAAGCATCGGCAATCTCATTATGAACTCTTGGGATATGTCTGAACTCTACTAATCGAAATCGCTTGCTCAGATCGTGCAAACATTGTCGATATGGTATGAGCTTCAAATCCTTTGTTTCCCATTCACCCTGAATCTGATGCACCAGGAGGTCCGAGTCTCCCAATACCAAGACGTCTTGGACATGCATGTTTGCAGCTAGTCGTAGACCCAAAATGCACGCCTCATACTCAGCCATATTGTTGGTACAATAGAAACACAGCTGAGCCGTAACAGGATAATGATGTCCTGTTTCAGAAATAAGTACCGCTCCTATTCCAACTCCCTTCGCATTTGCGGCTCCATCGAAAAAAGCTTCCCTCCTGGTTCCTTGGTCATTTCCAACTCATCTATATGCATCACTTCTTCATCAAGAAAATACGTCCTCAAGGGCTCGTATTCTTCATCAACAGGATTCTCGGCCAAGTGATCAGCCAATGCTTGGGCCTTCATGGTCGTCCTCGTCACATAGATGATGTCGAATTCTGTGAGTAATATCTGCCATTTCGCCAATCTCCCTGTGAGAATAGGCTTCTTGAAAATATACTTCAGTGGATCCAAGCGTGAAATGAGATAAGTAGTATATGATGACAGATAGTGCTTCAATTTCTGGGCCACCCAAGTTAGGGCGCAACATGTCTTCTCGAGTTGAGTGTACTTAACCTCATAGCCTGTAAACTTGTTGCTGAGATAATAGATGGCTTGCTCCTTCCTTCCTGTAATGTCGTGTTGCCCTAGTACGCAGCCAAACGAATTCTCCAGGACGGTTAGATAAAGAATTAACGGTCTTCCCGGCTCAGGTGGAACCAACACAGGTGGATTTGATAAATATCCTTTGATTTGGTCAAATGCTTCCTGACACTATGTCGTCCATTCTACCTCAGCATCTTTCTTCAGTAGCTGAAAAATGGGTTCACAAGTTGCTGTGAGTTGAGCAATAAACATGCTGATATAATTCAACCTTCCCAACAGACTCATTACTTCTGTCTTGTTCTTCGGCGGTGGCAAATCTTGGATGGATTTGATCTTTGATGGGTCCAACTCAATGCCTTGCCGACTGATGATGAATCCCAACAGCTTTCCAGATGGAACACCAAATGCACATTTGGCCGGGTTGAGCTTAATATCGTACCTTCGAAGTCTTTGGAAAAACCTCCTTAGGTCTGCTACGTGGTCTTCCTGATGCTTGGATTTTATGATCACATCGTTCACGTATACCTCAATCTCTTTGTGTATCATGTCATGAAACACAGTAGTAATTGCTCTCATGTACGTTGCCCCAGCATTCTTCAAACCAAATGGCATTACCCGGTAGCAATAAGTCCCTCACGGCGTAATGAAAGCCGTCTTTTCCGCATCTTCTTCATCCATCAGAATCTGATGATACCCAGTATAGCAATCCACAAAAGACTCGATCTCACGTCCGGCACAATTATCGATCAAGCTATGGATGTTGGGTAATGGAAAGTTATCCTTTGAGCTTGCCCTGTTCAGAATGCGGTAATCGACACACGCCCTGATCTTCCCATCTTTCTTCGGCACTGGCACCACATTAGCCAACCAATCAGGATATCTAGTGACCCGAATAATCTTTGCTTGCAGCTGCTTGGTTACTTCCTCTGTAATCTTCACACTCATGTCTGTTTTGAACTTCCTCAATTTCTGCTTGACGGGAGGGCATACCGGGTTAATGGGCAATTTGTGAACCACTAAATCCGTGCTTAACCCTGGCATGTTATCATACGACCATGCAAAAATGTCTTTGAACTCAATAAGTGCTTTGATTAGTTCTTCCCTAATATTCGATGCAATGTGGATGCTTATTTTAGTTTCGTTGATATCATTTGCATCCCCTAAATTAATGGCTTCTGTGTCATTTAAGTTGGGCTTGGATTTCTCTTCAAACTGGCTTAACTCTCTGTTTATCTCTTCGAAGGCTTCATCCTCATCGTATTCCGATTCATCATCATAATCAACCTCTTGTACAATTAGTTCGGAATCAGATTGATTTTTTAGACTGGGTTGAAGATCCGTTGTGCATGCCATATCATTAGAACCAATATAAAGAGAACTGTTCAGAAAGAGAAAAGAAGAAAACAAAATTAGAACAAAATAAGAAGAAAAAAGCTTTCACTTTTTTTTTAAAATACGGGATAAGAGAGTTTCACACTTTGCCGAATACAAAACAAAACTGGATTACAACCCTGGAATAATCCAAAAAAAAACAAGAAAGAAAAATCAGAGCCCACTACCAAGACTCCCTCCAGGTAGGAAGGGGAGTAGCCATCCAATTGTTGATATTTGCCCTAGGCCCCACAAACTGTACATCTAACCTACTGGACCCTTCTCCAGCTTCTATCATGTTGACATCGGCGAACAGCCTTTCAAAGCCCTCATTCAAATCTCCATCTGGCCCAATCAGTGGTCCGAGAACTTTCAGGACCGACAACTTTCTGATACCTGCTCTGACAAATGTCTGGATAGGCGCGGGATTGGCTTGGGAAGGACCCAGACTCTTTTCTTAAACTTGCAGGCCCGTCTCACATCTGCCTCTATAGGCTTGAACCCCAACCCAAAGGTATCCAGATTTTTGGGCAAAGAAACCGGCTGAACAATACCCTGAAGATCAGCCCCTAAACGTTTTCCTGGCACAAACCCGCTCTTCAACATCTCCGAGGCTACCATGACAGTTGCAGCTGCTATTTTGGGAAGTGGGATGCTTTCACCTTCGGGAACTTTTTCCACTAAAACCGTATCGAAAACCTGGTAAACCCACGGTCCCTTATCATCATCAGTCTCTATGAAGGGTACGATGGCATTACTTACGGCGCTTGCATTGTCTTCCCCATGTACTATGATCTCTTGCCTATCCCACTCGAATTTGACCATCTGATGTAATGTAGAAGGCACTTCTTTGGCGGCGTGGATCCAGGGTCGCCCCAACAGAAGATTATATGACACTGCCACGTCTAACACTTGAAACTCCATGGTGAACTCGACTGGACCAATTGTTAATCCAAGTATGATGTCACCCACTGTGTCTGTACCACCACCATCAAATCCTCGAACATAGATGTTGTTCTTGTGAATTCTGTCACCATCGACCTTCAGTTTGTTCAATGTGGCCAAAGGACAGATATTGGCACTGGACCCATTATCAATCAGTACTCGAGTGACCACCGAGTCTTCGCACTTCACGGTCAAATAAAGGGCTCTATTATGTTCTGTACCCTCCAAGGGCAACTCGTCGTCTGAAAAAGTGACCCTGTTGACCTCGAAAATCTTGTTTGCTATTTTCTCCAGATGATTTACAGAGATCTTATCCAGAACATGGGCTTCGTTCAGAATTTTCATCAATACCTGGCGATGCTCATCTGAATGGATCAACAACGATAACAATGAGATCTATGCCGGGGTCTTCCTCAACTGCTCCATAATGGAGTAATATTGCGCCTTCATTTTCTTTAAAAATTCTTCCGCCTCTTCCTCGGTGACTGGATTCTTTGTCGCTACTGGATTGGCCCTTCTTAACTCTGCGGGAGCAAAATACCTTCCCGAACGAGTTAACCCTTGTGCCTCACATATTTCCTACACAACTTCCTTCCCCTTTTGCATTACCATTACTTGACTGTAGCTCCATGGCACAGCTTTCTCGCTGATTATTGGCAACTGCATTACTGGCCTGATAACAACTGGTCCTGTGCATGCCCCCTTCATGGCTACTGGCTTGCTTGATATCCCTTGCACCGTTACTTTGACCGGCTCTGGATTCTTGGCAACATCAGACGAACTCTTCCCCATCACCACCACTGGCTTGCCTTCTACCCTTTCCGACTGTACTACCATTTTTCCACTGATCAACTTTTCTTTCGGACTGGCACGTATCATCATTATCATTTGTGAGGGCTTCTTGAGCTTCCCTCCTTCGTGCACTAGTTCGATCATGTGGGCTTCATGGTGTGCCAGCAACGGGTTCTGAATGATGTTAGGTGCCTCTGGCTCCTGGACCTCGATCCTATTTGTATCAATAAGATCTTGTACGACAGTCTTCAACTTCCAACACTTCTCAGTATCATGCCCGGGAGCCCCCGAACAATATTCACAACTTACCGAGTGGTCTACATTTTTGGGAAGGGGATTTGGCAATTTGGGCTCCACAGGACTCAATAGGCCTAACTGCCTCAATTTGTGGAACAGAGTAGTATAGGTTTCTTTCAGCGAAGTGAATGTTCTCTGCCTCTGCACCCTTTCATTCCTGAAAGTCTGATTCCTACGGAAACCTGGTCCTGAAGGATTCCTGTAGGCCTTTGGTGGTGGATATGTGTTTTGTGGAGGTGGATATATGCTTTGTGGAGGTGGATATGTGTTTTGTGGAGGTGGATATGTATTTTGGGGAGCCAGCGCACGCCATTGCGGGCGAGCCGGGGGCTGGGTGTAAGTTTGGGCGTGATGGACAGAGAAATATGGCTCTTGTGGTAGGTAGTAGGGTTGTGGAGGGCCGTATGCAATGTGTGGGTAATTTGAGTGATGGGGTCCAGGTTGGTAGTGAGGGGGGACCTCTGGATCTGGACCAAGTACCTGCCTCGATTGTTGCGACATCTTGCCTTTTCTTCTTTCCAAGCGCACCTCCCGTGGCGCTTTGGATGGCCTGAGTAGTTGCTTTAATTGCCGAATAGCTCAGGATTTTGTTGAACTTAAGTCCCTCTTCAATCATACCGCCCATTTTTACTACTTCGTTGAAAGATTTGCCAACTGATGTCACCAGGTGACCGAAGTAAGTTGGCTCCAGAGTCTGCAAAAAGTAGTCTACCATTTCCCCCTCTCTCATCGGAGGATCAACTCTTGTCGCCTTCTCTCTCCTGCGGAACACAAATTCTCGGAAGCTTTCCCCAGGCTTCTTCTCAAGTTTCAGCAATGTGAGACGGTCAAGGACGATCTCAAGGTTGTACTGGAAGTGGCCTGCAAAGGCTTGTACCAGATCGTCCCAGGTGTACCACCTGCTAGGATCCTGTCTTGTGTAACATTCCAGTGCAGACCCGCTTAGACTTTGACCAAAATAAGCTATCAACAGCTCGTCTTTTCCCCCGGCCCCTCTCATCTTACTGCAAAAACCTCACAGATGTGCCATTGGATCACCTTGCCCCTCGTATAGATCAAACTTTGGCATCTTGAACCCTGCCGGCAATTGAATGTCGGGGAATGGCCACAGATCTTTGTAGGCCACACTGACTTGGTTGCCTAACCCATGGATATTCCTGAAGGACTGCTCTAGGCTTTTAAACTTTCGAAGCACTTCGTCTTGCTCTGGGCTCTTAGCCGGCTTTTCAGTCTCTACAAGGATCTCGAAGTGAGTATTATAAGTACGAGGCTCGGGTGCTTTGAAGGTTGGTTCAGGGGGGTAATATTGGTTATCGTGAGCCTGAAACAATGGCTCGCTGGATGATCTTTGCAGCGTGGCTGGTGGGGGTGCCACGAAAATAAGAACATTTGGTAGAGGAGGGTTTGGATTTGGTTGTGAAGCTTGGGGATCATAGGTATTTCTTCCCTGATAGTATTGGTGACTGGGGAAGCTTGTCGAAGGGCTGGGGGGAGGGTATTCTGGCGGGTGTCCTGGTGGGAGAGTGGGAGTAACGAGAGGGTCAGGCACCCTTTGTACCCTAGCTAAGGCCAGCTGTATTTCTTTCATCTCCTGTCTCATCTTATCCATTTCCTCCTTTAGCATTTGTTTCTCCGTCCTTTCATCCTCGACACTTTGGTCTGAACTAGTCATGCTTTTTAGTATGGGCCCTTTGGATCTTGTTTGGTAATGGTAATCTGCCAGAATGTTCTAACAAACTAACTGGTTCGAAATCTCTGGAAAAACAACAAACTTGTTAGCGTTAGAGTTTAACACATATTGCAATTTCACGTTGGGGGATGCAATGTTCCTAGGCAGTTTAACCATTTCTAACATGTCTTAGCTTCGACCGCATGCGTCATTCCGGCTTACTTTGTTTGTGCTTCGTTTAAGTGTTTCTGAAACTTTCTTTATCTCTCTTTTTATTTCTTTCTTTTCCTTTCTTTTATTCACTTTGCCTTTTCTCTTTTTTTTTTGTGGTGGTCGAATCTTATGTGGATTGCCTACGTATCATGTCCCCGCATGAATCAGACCGAGCGTAGTTCTGCCATAAGTGCGGAAAATAAAGACACCATTTTTTGGATTTTTCGAACTTTACTTGCAAAACGTTTTATTACAAGGCAAAACATTTTTGACAGGAAATTGACAGACTTGATACAGACTACAGACTTTATGCCAAAATAGGGAAATACAAACTCCGACGGACAACAAACTCTGAAGACAAGGAAAATATAGACTCAAACTATGAATGTTTCAGAGTTTTGAATTTTGGCGCCCGCGGGGCGTCGTTCGGCCTTGCCGTGACCTTTGGTGCAAGGCCCCTTTGCAGGTCTTTCAAATCTTCCATGATCTGACGGACATAAATCATTATTGAAGCAAAGAAGGTGGTACAGGACATATCCTCACAAGCTAGGCACTTTATGGTGATGTAGTGCCCGATATCGTCGATTCTTCCCTCGAAAAACTTCAGCATTTCCGATGTACCCGGCTATTTCCTCCAAAGTCGGGGTGAGTTCAAAATCGGAGAAGTGGAAGACATTGTGTGTCGGGTCCCAGCAGGTGACCAAAGCTCTTATGATATCCCCCGAGGCTGGATTTCCAATAAACCCGTAAGACCTTTTAGATATTTCTTGACCTCATCTTGCCCTTCACCACCTAAATCATCCCACCATAGCCGCAACTTAAAAGGGATTTTAGTCATTATTGAAAAAGGTTCATTTTGCATCGTGCTCATCCTGCACATTTATTAAGGTGATTAAACAAAAAATAAAATTTATCTGACTCCACCAATTGGATATTTTTTAATTTTTCACAGATTAAAAGAAAGATCTGGTTCCGAACACGGCCTTTCAGTACTTCGGGAACGAAGATTTTGAGGCTGGGTGAGTCAACCGGTCAAAAATCCAAAAAATGACTACAAGTGGCCGTTCATGCAAAGTTAGCCTTCCGGCGTCCCTTTTGGGAACATTCGGCTATTTTGACAAAACGGCGTCAGCCGACTTATTTATGACGAAAATCAACATTTTGACATTTTTGTAAAGGGGAGGTTGGACCCGATGAGGGTTGCCTACGTATCCTGCACCCTGTGAGAATCAAACCGGCATAGTTCGGGTAGATAAAACAAACTTCTATTGAAAACAAGACTCTTTTCAGTGGCAAATAAAACCATTTTTCATAAACAAAACCCCCTTTTTTTCTTTTTTTTTTCTTTTTTCATTTTCTCAAAAATTCGACAGAGTTTCGATGCTATTTGGACATTGATTTTTTTTCAAAACAGACGATTAACTACCCCTATCTCTCTTTCCTCAAAGTATTCAAAAGCCGGTCAGCATGCAAGTCCGAAGCAAACAAATGCACAGGTAGCAAGTTGGATGCATCAGGATGGTCTTTTGTCGTTTTGGTACACCTGTCCTAGACAGACTCAACCCCTGTGTTGAGCCTCCAAAGTCAAATGCACATGATGCAAACAAACATTCCCACTAGGGATCTGGCATGAAGCTGAGTTATTCTAGGTTCGTAACCTGGGTATTTGTTCTAGACTGTGTACCCGAGCGGACAACTCGAGTCGATGAGGGGGCTACGTACCAGAGACCCGCGAGATCGTCCGGCTTTGTAACTTGTCCGGCCTCTTTCTTATTTCAGGGTATGACGCTAACAGAATAGGGAGTCTCAACCAGTAAGCACATACCCGGAGGTGAGAAGAGAAGGGTTTCGGCATAGTTTTTATACAGTTCAGATAATATCAAAGCGGTAAAAGCATCATTTAGCACATTATGCCCAAACATGTAATAAAATCATATAAAAAAAATATAACAATTTATCTAAGCTCGAATTCCGAACCCTGAACCAGAGATTCTGGGTTCCATCCCCAGCAGAGTCGCCAGAGCTGTCACACCTCCTTTTTACCCGCGCCCGCAGGGGCGCAGAGGGATTAGGGGGGTTTTTCCAATTAAAGGACAATCGAAACGGGATTTATTATTTAATTTAGAGTCGCCACTTGGGAGATTTATGGTGTCCCAAGTCACCGGCGGAATCCCGAATCGAGGAGAATATTGACTCTGTATTACAATTCGCGAACCAGAAATCCGGATAAGGAATTTTGTTAACCCGGGAGAAGGTGTTAGGCATTCCCGAGCTCCATGTTTCTATCACGGTCGCTCAACTGTCATATTCGGCTTATTTATCTGATTTTAATACATGTTGAACCTATGTGCAAATTTTAACTTTTTACCGCTTTTATTATTATTATTATTTTAAAAGAGAATTGCAACGTTATTAAAACACGTTTTGAACCACGTCACATCAATGCACCCATGATTTTGGACACGTTTTAACATCGTTGAGATTTGGATTTGGGTCGCATAAATGCGCACCCGAGTTTAAGGAAGTAATGTTATTAAAGGCGCGCCTAAAGTGACTAGTGTATTATTATTTTGGGTAAAGCCGTAAAATTTTGCTAAACGGCCCATCCAAAATCTAAGTAATTTTACCAACACGTATAGAGGGCCCCGTAGCTTGTGTACTTTTGTTTGTCGAGCCTCGTCTTATTCATTATTTTTAAAGGAATTTGCAACGTCGTGGAAATGCATCTCGAACCACGTCACAATCAATGTACCCGTGATTAGCGACACATTTAGACTCCGTTGGGATTTGGATTTGGGTCACATAAATGTGCACCCGAATTTGAGAAGGTAATGTTATTTAAAGTACGCGCCTAAAGAGATTAACGCGTGGTTATTTTGGGAAAAAGGCCGTAAAGTTCGCTAAGCGGCCGATCCCGAGTTCTAAATAATTAATACATACATTTGTGAGGGCCCCGCAATCTATGCGTTTTACTAGGCGAGGCTCATCTCGTTTATTTTAAAAGGACAACCCTAAAGTGACTACATTTTTCTATTAAGTTCGTCTATAAAATAAAAGAAAATCTCCAAATTAATTACTTGCTTAAAAAAAAGGACGTAACTTATTAGTTATTAGTTTAAGACAAATGCAAATGGAAAATTGCAATCGAGCTTGTACAAAGGGAGATTGTTTCGTATCTTATTCTATAAGTGAATATTACAAAAAAATTGAAATTATAAATAGAATATAGAATTGACAAATAATAATATCAAAATGAAACTAATTACTCTCTACCAATTTATACCCACCTTACTAGATGAATTGAACCGCTATAATTAATTGTTTACAACTATTTGAAATTAAAACCAACCTTAATTACTAATGCTTGCGAAAGTTTGTTAAAACTTGATCGACACTTGGAGAAATCTATTACATTTAAAGGAACTCTAACACGCCTTGTTCGAACTCAACTCATGCCTATTGTATTAATGACCTTAGCTTTACTACATCGAATCAAACTTCAAATATGGCAGACCTACTGACTCTACGAAATTATTAGCTAATTATGTTTGTCTAATACTTGCGGATCTTTGTTACTAACAGGACTCAAAATCACAAACTTCAATTTATTTCTATTCCCGTTTTCGTGAGTTCAAAGTTATACTTTACCAATCAACTAAATCGAAACGATTCTCAATATTAACTATTTACCAATTCAAATGGCTACAGGTATGAGGAAAACTATTCAAAACTGCCTAAGATAGTTTTAAGTGTAGTCCAAGATGGTTCAATATCTAGTGACTTATTTTGATTTATGTAAACTAAACAGTGAGTGCTATTTTGCAAATTATTATATGTTGTGGTCAATATCTAATACATAACCCAACTCACGTTGAATGTGATTTTGAACTACCTTATTCTGATAATATGAACTAACAAAACTGAAATCATTTAACTAGGAAATTCATATAGACACACACCTAATAGTTTAGCAATCTAACAATTTGTTCCAATTAAACACACATACTGAACTGAACTGCCATTTGAAGGATTCAGTTCAGTAGTCCGACATCATACATCACCTAATTGCCAATCAGTGATTTAAAAGCAGTCCTAATTATACATATATCTACCATTCCTATAATAGGAAACACATAACTAATATCAAATAGAATACAAGCATTCTATAGTTTGAACAATAAATCCTCTGGCCATTTCATTTCAGTTTCAATGAGCATACATCAAGATGATTCAAAGTAGTGTACCTAGAATCAAGAATAGCAGAATAAGAAGAAGAAGAAGAAGAAGAAGAAAGGCAGGTCAGCAGCAACAGTAGTATACAATACAGCAACACCACAACAAAGAGCAGAGCAACAACCAGCAGAAATAACACCCAGCACAAACAGTCCAAAACCCAGGAGTGAAACCAGAAAATACCAAGCAATTCACAGACAGGAACAGAATGTATTCAGAAATGAGACAGGAGAGTAGATTTTCTGATTTCTGTTCTTCAGATTCTCAAATAAAGACACTCAGAACCTCAATTAAATAGTAACAAATTGATTCTGATTTTCAGTAGTAAAGAAGACCTCACTTTTTTAGTATTTAGCTCTCAACCTATTGAACTCTTTAGGGTAAAAACTCAGCTTGTATTTCACTCTTAAACTCTGAATTTCTGACGTCAAAATCCAGCCTAACCTTACTCTATCACTCTGACCTTTTTTTAGATTCAAAAAGCCCCTTCCGATTTTCCTCAATTTGTCTAAAATGACTCTATTTATAACCCAAAAACAGGTCTGCCCTCTCTGCCTTGAAACTATCAGATTTTCTGCCCATGATATTCCGTGACAGCCACTACTACATGTTTTTCTCTTTTTTAATCCAAGGTTATGGGTGACTTAACTTATTTAATCAACTTTCCATGCCATTAAGCCGTGTTCCCCACTATTACTAAACAATTCATTAGTTTATTGGTACTTTAATACCCTACTGATAGCCATTCAAACTAAAGCATTTTTCAAGTTTTGACACCCCACATTACCCTTGTGATGCCCTGAACAACTATTCTGCCTCAAACCCCCGCGACCACATCAGCTATAACCAATTCTTAAATAAGAAACCTAATCACTGATTAACCTAAACTAATCCTTAATTAATGATTGAAAACAAATGAACTGACTCTAAACTAATAAACATATCAGCTATAACCAATTCAAACTTTATCAGAATCAGTAACGAATCAAGCTAGAAACTTAGTTTAGATCAAATATCATCAGAATGAAACCAATGATTCCGGGCAACATATATTGAACTATTAAGTTCAGATTGATTCACACAAATATAGTGAACAAGCTAACCAATTCTAACCTAGAACAAATGAACACCGAACGAAACAAACTAAACTCATATGAAAAACATGGTGAATAACAATGAGAAAGGGAAATTGGAACAATTTGAAACAAATGATACCAACAGGCTTATTTCCATACAAAATTAGAACATAAAAGAAATAGGAGGGTAAACCTACTGGAATGAACCAAAAATTAAACTATTATCATGCTAATCTAACATTCAAGCATAACAGACTAATCGACGACACTTATTCAATCGATTACACAAATTATAACATTTAGCAGTTAACAACAAACAATTAGAATAAACAGACCAACAAGTGATTCGAGTGGTATTGACAAAAATAGGGAACTTACAAACTAACAGATTACATGGCTAATAGCATATATTCGACCATGAATAGAAGCAGACTCGACCAAATAAGAAGGCCTGATTTGAGAAGAAGAAGAAGCAATGAACAAAACTGGATTATAACTAAACTAAACACAATTAACCGTAACAAAAAATAGAACAAGAGAGAAAGGAGAAAAATACCTTAACAACACAAAACTAGACGAACCCAGGACGAACTCTTGACTCAAACTTTTTGAGGTCGAACGGACCTTAATCGAGTGTTCTCAACGGAGAACACTTCGACTAAGGTCGATTAGACGCCCAAATTCCTCTAATTTCGGACAAAGCCCAGGTTTGGTCTTTATAGGGGTCTTGGTTCCATTTGGGGTTCGAATGGTTCTAGCAAGATTCGAACCAGGACAAAGGTATTTTGGGCACGAGGGAGGTCAGGGGGTGCCGTGGTGTGAGTTTGGGACTGATTGGGGTAGGTTTAGGTTCTGCTCGAATCTTCGATTGAAGATTCGAGAAGCTGGAGGTTGATTCGAGGCAAACGATTAACGGATCCGTAACGAGGGTGGTTAGGAGGTGTCGTGGTGTGAGTTCGGGACTGGTTGGGGTAGGTTTAGGTTCTACTCGAATCTTTGATTGAAGATTCGAGAAGCTAGAGGTTGATTCGAGGCAAACGGTTAGTGGATCCGTAACGAGGGTGGTCATATGGCTTAGGGGTGTTAATTTGGTGATCGGCGGCGTTGTTGCCGCCGGGTTTCAAGCGGAGGTGTGAGAGGGCGGCTAGGGTTTGGGCTATGGTGAGGCTTCGTCTCTGAGAGAGACGATGAACAGGGGGGTCTGGTTTGGGGGGTTGGGTAGAGATTAAGGTTATATAGGGAGGGGGTGGTTTAATCTTGGTTGTTGGATCAAACACGATCAACGGCCTGGATCAATTCACTTAAAGAAAATGGTGACGTTTGGTCATGCATCGAGACTGGGTCAACCCGGGTTTAAATGGACTGGGTTATGAGGTAAGGCTGGGACCGTTAGATCATTGGGAATGGACGGCTCGGATCAACTTGCCTAAAACGGCGTCGTTTCAAATAATGCTAGGTTGAACAGAGCCGTCTAATGGAAACTAATCAACGGCTTAGATCTGAGGCACCGAAACGGCGTCGTTAGGACTGTCTGAGAGACCAGGCTTATTGGATTGGATCGTTTGATATGATTTGGGCCTGATTTTGCATTGAAATTGGCCCAGTTCCAATTTGGTCCAATTTTCACTCTTTTCTTTTTTCCTTTCATTTTCTTTTAATTCCTAAAAAACAAAATTCCTAAATTAAATTGTAAAACCAAGATTATTTTAAAAAGATATTAATTAACCCTTAACAATAATTAACACACAAGATCAAATATTGATTAAAATAAAATCACACAATTAAACAATAAAAATGACAAAGCTACCAAAATTCATATTTTTGTGATTTTCATTCTTTTAAAATAGGACATGGTTTAATTAATTCAAAAATGCACAATTAAATCCTAAATATGCATGAAACATGTATTTTGGTATTTTTCAATTAATTAAAACAAGGTAAATATTCACAGACAAAAATAATTATCCAAAATGTCACGCAAAATTCTCAAAATTGTACCCAAAGGCAATTTGTTTTATTTTTCGATTTCTTTTGGAGTAGTTTTCGTGAAGCAAAAATCACGTGCTCACAGTGACCACCATACGGCAAAGAATGACAAGCCCTAAGAATTTCTACCTGTACCACCTCCGGTACACATCTTTTAATCACTTCATCCGTACAAATACGAAAAAGGTACGATTTATCCCAATAATAGTCTTCACAATCCCGTTTGAGCTTCTTCCTTTGGTTTGAAGAGAACTTATCCGGGATAATACCATTTACAAGAAAATTTGCTAGATACGCCAACCATGGCACCTCTTTCATTGAAATGGCTAAGAGTTGCTCATCGGGGAAGGAGTCATTGATTTCAAGGCCATCATGTGGCCTCCCCTCCTCCTCCAAACGAGACAAGTGGTCCGCCACTTGGTTTTCACTTCCTTTTCAGTCTTGGATGTATATATTAAAATCTTGCAACAAAAGCACCCATCTCATCAACCGGGCTTTGGAATCTTTCTTGCTCATAAGATAACAAAGTGTCGCATGATCCGTGTGGACAATCACTTTTGCACCCCTCAAGTACGGGCAGAACTTCTCAATAGCAAATACAACGGCAAGGAGATCTTTTTCGGTAATAGTGTAATTGACTTGGGCATCATTCATGGTCTTACTAGCAGTGTAGACCGGTGAAAGATCTTGTTGATATGTTATCCCAAAACTGCTCCAACCGCTACATCACTAGCATCACACATGAGCTCAAAAGGAATACTCCAATTAGGAGCAGTGATAATGGGAGTAGTTGTCAACTTGAACTTGAGAAATTCAAATGCTCTAATGCAATCATCATTGAAGTGATATTTAGCATCTTTCTCCAAAAGTTTCCACAAGGGGTTTACCACTTTGGAAAAATCCTTTATGAAGCGCCAATAGAACCCTGCATGACCCAAGAAACTTCTCACACCCTTCACTGATATTGGAGGTGGAAGTTTAGAAATCACCTCTATTTTCGCCTTGTTGACTTCTATTCCCTTCTTTGAAATCTTTTGGCCAAGGACGATACCCTCATCGACCATAAAATGGAATTTTTCCCAATTCAACACAAAGTTCGTTTCTTCACACCTTGTCAAAACCTTATCCAAATTTGCCAAGCAATCATAAAAGAAATCCCCAACTACCGAAAAGTCATCCATGAAGATTTCAAGGTAGTCCTCTACCATATCCGTAAAGATTGCCATCATACACCGTTGAAAAGTTGTCTGTGCATTGCATAAGCTAAATAGCATCCGCTTAAAAGTGAAAGTTCCATAGGGACAAGTGAAATTTGTTTTCTCTTGATCTTCCAGGGCAATAAGGATTTGATTGTAGCCTGAATATCCATCTAGAAAGCAATAGAACGCCTTGCCGACCAACCTATCAAGCATTTAGTCAAGAAAGGGTAGTGGAAAATGGTCTTTCCTTGTGACTTTGTTTAGATTCCGATAGTCCATACACACTCTCTATCTGGTCATCGTTCTTGTTGGAATCAACTCGTTCTTATCATTGGTGACCACAGTTATGCCCCCTTCTTCGGAACACATTGCACCGGAGAAGTCCACAAACTGTCAGAAATGGGGTAGACGACCCCGACATCTAACCACTTTATGATCTTCTTTTTTATCACCTCTTACATGGCTTCATTGAGTCTCATTTGATGTTCAATGGAGGGTTTGGCATCTTCCCCAAATTAATCTTGTGCATGCAAAATGCGGGGCTTATTCTCGAATATCCGCCAAAGTCCACCCAATAACTTTGTTCCTCTTGTGGAGCACAACCAATGTAAAGTCAACCTGCACGTTAGTCAAACAAGAGGAAAGAATAAACGGTAAAGTAGAGCAAGGGTCAAGGACTTCATACCTGAGATGTGGAGGTAATGGCTTCAACTCCAAGATAGGAGGTTCTTCAATTGAAGGCTTTGTAGGAGGAGTTTTCCTATCTCAAGATCCAAGGAAAGTTTCCGAGGTGCATAATTGTACGACCCCATACCTTGCAAAGAATTAACACATTCCATGAAGCCATCCATTTCATCATTATCAAAATTGAGCAAAATGGCCTCGAACATGTCACTCGCATTAATCTTGGAATTTGTATCATCAATAATCACATCGGTTACCAAGTCAACAAATGAACACACTTCATTGCTATTCGGTTGACTCATAGATTTACACACGTGGAACACCACCTTTTCATCACCCACACGGAAAGTGAATTCACCAGTTTTCATATCAATAAGAGCCTTCCCCGTATAAAGGAAAGGTCTAGCAAGAATAATCAGTACCTCATAGTCCACTTCACAATAGAGAATAAGAAAATCTGCTGGGAGAACGAACTTGTCAACTCGAACCAATACATCCTCAATCACCCCAACGGTCTCTTCATTGTAGGATCGACAATTTGTAATCTCATAGATGTGGGTCTTGGTTTCCCAATTCCTAATGTCTTGAAAACCAAATAGGGCATCAGATTGATACTGGCCCCAAGATCACAAAGAGCTTCTGCAAACTCGGCACTTTCAATGGTACAAGGAATTGTGAAAGCATCGAGATCTTCCAACTTAGGATCCATCGAATGCACAATTGCACTCACTTGGCGAGTGACTTTGATAGTTTCAAAATTCATCAATCTCTTCTTTGTCACCAAGTCCTTCATAAACTTTGCATATCCGGGCATTTTCTCCAAAGCTTCAACTAATGACACATTTATAGAAAGACTTTTCATCATATCAATGAACTTCTTGAATTGATTTTTGCCATTTTTTTGGCAAGCCTTTGAGGATAGGGAGGAGGTGACTTAGGCAATGGTGCCTTAGCTTTTTGCACTATCGGCTCCGTAATGTCAATCACATGATCCCTAGATGGGTTCATATCATTTTGAGTCTCTTCCACCTTGCCATCAATATCAATCCGCACATCATCATTTGTTTGCACGACATTATTCGAGATCTCCTCTTCTTCTACCACTTGCGCATCATCCACAAGTTGTATTAGACTTGAGGTAATTGCATCCCACCTCTTCCACTTCTTGTAGTAACGGCCATGGTATGCCCATAGTGTTTCCACCCTTCGGGTTCAACAACGTATCACTTGGTAGTGCCCCTAAGGACAAGAATTTAAAGTTTGAGAGATTTGACCCATTTTCACTTCTAAGTTACGGATTGATGTGTTGTGTGAAGTAAGTTGGGCATCAGAATTGGCATTCTTCTCCATCATTTGCTTGAACATGTTCTCAATATGACATATTTCATTGTTGGAGGAACTAGGACCATGAGAAAGATAAGAAGGTGGGTTGCTCGGTTGTTAGTACATCGATGGCCTTTAAAAACCCGACCCCCGATTTCCTTGGTTGTTGTTTTACCCACCTTGGTTGTTGCCTCCCCAATTGCCTTGGTTATTATTGTTTTTCCAATTCCCTTAGTTATTGCTTCCACTCAAATTGCCTTGATTGTTTCCACTATTCCAATTACCCTGGTTACTAGACCAATTGCCTTGATTATTCGAAGGTCTCCATTGTTGTTGACTAGGGCCTTGGTAGTTATTTATTTTCCCTTTAGAGTTGTTCATTTATTGGACCTCTTCATCTTGATCATTGTAAGAATATATTTGATCAAACCCACTATTATCTTGCACAAAATTGTCCATTCTTTGTTGCACTTGTGGACTTCTTGTTCTTCTCTTGTTTACCATCATATTCACTCCCTCCATAGCATTGACTTGCTTCTGGTTTTGCACTTGTTGAAGTTGAGCCTTTGCCAATTGGTTCATGGTGGTTGTCAACTCGGTTATGGCTTGCCTATGGTCATGTAACTCTTTATGAAAAAGAATCACATTTGGATCACCTTGTGGAACATTGGCTCTAGATTGCCATGCCGATGAAGTATCCGCCATCTCATCCAAAATATCACATGCCTCTGCATAAGGCGTAGTCATGAAGTTCCCACCGACAAGTTGATTCACTGCACATTGGTTGGTGGTATTGATCCCCCGATAGAAAGTTTGTTAAATCATGTTCTCCATCATATCATTAGTGGGGCACTCTTTCACCATTGTCCTATATCTTTCCTTATATCATGTAGTGGTTCATTAGGCTCTTGCTTGAATGCTAGAATCTCATCCCGAATAATGGCCATGTGCTCGGGAGAGAAGTACTTTGAAATAAATTTCTCCGCTAGTTCATCCCAAGTATGAATGGAATGATTTGGAAAACGTTCCGACCAATCTAAAGCTTTCCCCCATAGAGAGAAGGTAAAAGCCTTAGCCTCAAAAAATCCTCGAATACATTTGTTTTGTTTGCTTCCCCAACACGTATCAACGAACCCCTTCAAGTGTTTATATGCATTTTGACCCGGTGCACCGGTGAAAAACACTCGTTGCTCGAGCAGAGTGAGCATCATGTTGGTTATTTGAAAGTTGCTCGCCCTAATACAGGGTGGGACTATAACACTTGCATACCCTTCATTCGGCAACACACAGTGTGGAACCGCTTGTGGTAAAGGTAGGGGTGGAACGAGAACATTGTCTTGAGGCGGTCGGCTTCGTTTATTGGCTTGAGGTTCAAGAGGGACCTCATCCATTGCATCCTCATCAACGTCCACATTCCCACGGTTGTGTTTTCGAGCTCATTGTTTTCCATGTTTGCACCTACAATACTCACATGTTAGTAACAAGGAAGGAAAAAAGATATTCCAAAAACGCACCTAAATATATAGCTAGCACTATCTTTTAGATCCCCGGTAACGGTGACAAAAATTGATCTCGTCCAATTTCACTCCTCTATTTGAGGATATGAAAATGGTCGATACAATAATAATACCCAACAGAGTCGGGGTCGAAATTCACAGGGAGCTATGTGAATGGGTGTTAGTAGTATGTATCTTAGCACGTGAGTTTTTATATCTTAATTTGCACTTCCGAAATATTGGGTTTTGTTTGGAAATCTAAGTTAGAATACAGTTGCGATTTAAAGAATAAAACTAGGAATTATTTTTGGTTGTTTTTCAAATGATAAAAAGGCCTAGGGCTATGGCCTTCACCTAGGTGTTCACCTAATATGTTATAAACTTTAAAGCTTATTTTATTGGTCGGGGTGTATTATAGCTATCAACATTTAAGTACCACTCAATACCTCTCGGTCAGAGAGTAATTTTGCCCAATTTGACTTTCTCAAGTCCAAATGGGTATTGAATAAAGCAGTTGATAATAGGCTCAAGTCTAGTTTTGCTATCTCTAGGTTCAACCCTTTAATTGGGCTTATCAATCTCTCGATTGACCCAATTTCTTGCTAGCCAACTCTTTCTTTCTCAAGTAGAGACCAAATCAAATAGGCATGAAATAATGTTTGCAACCATTAATTCTTCAAATAAAAGCAAGAACAAGGCTAGATAATCAACATCCAACCATAAACAAGCAATAAATCAAACAAATGTGACTGCGGCCGCGTAGCTGTTCTTCTGCGGCTGCACAACAATTGTGTGGTCCGCACTTCTGTTGAACTTGAGATGCAGGTTCTTTGAAATTTTGATTTTTCCCAGTTTCTGTGGCCGCACATGTCATGTGCGGACCACACTTTGCACTTGTCTTTGATAGGAGTTTCTTCACAATCTGTGGTCCGCACTTCTAAGCTTATGTGCATGTTTTTGTCCTTGAGTTCAGATCACTCTTGTTGAGTTAGATTTCATCTTGGGAGCTCATTTTCTACTATTCCTGCAATTAAGCATATTTCATCAGTTTTCCGGAATATAATTAAACGCTTTTGGACTAAAACGAAAGCAAAATGTGCTAATAAATAGTCAAAATTCTCACTTATCAATAACAGAGCATGGGGTCTACATTTGCTTAAATTTATCATTCCGCCACGAAAGATTTTGGAGGAATAAATATTCACCACATGAGCTAAATATAGTTCCTCTCCTGTCTTTTGGAACAAGCATCGAAGACATGCAAATATCCTCCAAACGGAAGGACTTATTTGTGCCAAACATACCTGATAGCGGAGGCAGAACTCCGCGATAACTGAGTCAAACTCTCCACTCAAAGAGAACACATCCAAAGTAAATGGATACGTGTAAAAATATTTAAACCATCCTTGGGAAAAGTCACTCGCTTCGATAGATCAGGAACAACAATATCCAACTCATTGCAGCGACAGTCTTCCTTCACAACTGGAATAATGGAAGAACTGATGGAAGAACTGATAGAAGAAGGATATCTGCCAACAACCCATGTGCGAGGAAGAGCCAAAGAGAATTTCCCTTCGAAGTATTTTTTTTTTGTAACAAGACTTCGTCCACCGTTGGAGGAGCAGCATCCTCGGCATTGTTCTTGTCCTTTGAAGAGCTAACATCTTTTGAAGAAGAAGCTATTTGGATGAAAGAAAAGCTTTTTTTGTTTGAAGGGAGTTAAAGAAAGGTTTATTAATAGCAAGAAAGGTTTTAGAAAACTCGAATAATTATGGAGTATAAGGGGAGAAGGTTGATGCGTATAAGTAAAATTTTATGGCGACTAAACAAGTCGCCACAGAAGGTCGTCACATAAAATTATTTCTTGCAGCAAATGTAGGTCTCCACCCCAAATAGCGAAGAAATGCTACCTTTTGTGGAGACCTATTTAGTGCCCATAAAGTCGTATAAAAAATGTATTTCCTGTACTGAATGTAGGTCACCAAACATATAGTAATACTTTTATTTGCGACAAAAGAAGTTAGCCACAAAACTTGTCCTTATTTACTTTAATAACTTGTCCCTAAAACTTTATTTACTTTAATGCTCTACCAGTAACAAACATAAAAGTAAATTATTCTTTAAAGTATCATTATTCTCATAAAGATATTGGCTAACTCAAATTAGTTTCATTTTTATTTTTATTTTTTTTATGAAAATTCTCCGTCAAGGCTTGGACATTAGTTTTGTGGCGATTAAACTCACCATAAAAAATAAACAAAATGTGTCACAGAGTAGATTCTAGATAAGTCGCTACTCAAAACAACGTATAACTTATTGTGACGACTCGACCCTACCTTTTTATGACGGCTAAAGAGTTCATCACAGAGCGTCGTCATTGTAAACCTTGTTTTCTTTGGTGTTAAGAACCAAATTGAGTGCGTTGAAATTGCTTAAACAAGAAAATTAACAAGGGAAACACAAGGTATTAATACAAAGAATTAATTCGTACTTAAACATCCATTATAATACTTTTTTCAGGCAGTCTAACTAATTAAATAAAGTTCAGTAATTATACGTGAAATTAACCTACAATATAATAAATTTTAGATAAAACTTACCAAACCCATCCCCAATTAAAGTGAATTGGTAAAACATATCCATGCAGAGATATGGGAGATCTTTACCGTCCAGTTTAAGAAACACAGAATTTACTTCTTTGACTTTTAGTTTACAAGCAATCTTAGCTGCATTCAAGTACCGTGTGCTTATGGTACAGTGCGAGTACCAAAATGACTATTGTTTCCTCTTTTTTCTATATAAATTATTTTTTTAAAGTAAAATTAAACAATATCGAATATTCGTTATGTTATCTACAACTAAGGGTGGCAAGTGGGCCGGTTAAGCCTGGGATCGGCCCAGACCCACGAGCCCATATGGGTAGTGGGCCTAAAGGTCCTACCCGTTTAAGCCCGGCACAAAGGAGACATACAGGCCCATGTGGGCCGGTTCACAGTAGGAGCCCATTAGGATCGGGACCTTTTGGTACTGGGACCGGCTCCTAAGTGGGCCGGTTCAACCGGTCCCAAACGATACTAAACGGGTCCAACGGCTATTTTAAAAAAAAAATCTCATTTAAATTTTCTGACCGTTGCACCTTTAAATTATAACCGTTATTGCTGCCAAAATAGCCGTTGGCTATTTATAAAATAGCCATTTAATCCCCCTCCCCCAACTTTATTTTAACCCCAAACTTTTTATAATTACACTTTTTTCCTATTTTCAACTATAAATACCCCCTCATTCTTTCATTTTTCTTCACCGAATCATCAATATCTCTCTAATTTTCTTCTAAAATTGGTTACTTTGTTGTTTCAACTTGTGTGAAAATTTGTGAAGTTGGTGAATTGAAGTATTCAAGTCTTCAACGATAATTAATTTCAACAAGTTGTTCATCAATTCGGTAAACTCGTTCCAACTCTTTAGTTTTAATATTATAGTTTTGTTTGTTTTATTTAATTACTTTGTATAATTATAATTAATATGAATTTTTCGTTAAAAAAAATATTTAGTAAAATTAAAGGAAAATCCAAGAGTGGTGAATCTAGTGGTCAATCTATTCCTCCTCTAATTCCCCGGCCTCCCCTACCCAAACCTCATACCCGCCCTCCACCTGCTCCTATTCTTGATAGTGATAATACTTTATTACGATTTACGGAGAGTTAATATGTGCATAATGTTGGAGGTGGTGAAAACTTAGATCATAAATATATGAATTCTCTTTATGGTAATCCAACTATAGATGAAGAAGATGAGCAGGAAATAGATTTAGATGAAATGCAACTGGATGATGATACACCCACTAGTCCTGTTGCTCAAGTTAACACAACTAATCCAAATGATGCCCCGGTTGACCCCCTGTTACTACCCCTATTTTTTCTAGACAACCTTCTAAATGGGCCGAAACATCTCTTGTTTGGCTATTTTTTATTCAAATAAGAGAAAAAAATAAGCTAAGTGTAAAACTTGTGGAAAAGAGTTAGCTTTTAACTATGTTGATCAGGGGGGACGGGAAGTTTGAGGAGACACATAATGATACACCCTAAAGATAAAGCTAAATATTTTCAAATGAAAGCTGCGACCGGGGGGGTAAGTCCAACTAGTCAGTCTGACCCTAGTACCGGGTCAAATCAATTTTCACCGGGAATTAACACTGTTACCGGTGGTATTTTATATTATGACCCAAGAAAAGATAGAGAAGAATTGGCAAAAATGGTTACGGTTATCTATTTACCGTATAATTTTCCGTCTAACCCCCACTTTGTGCATTATATTAGAAGAGTTTATAAAGGATGGCCTCGCACAACCGTAAAGAGCGATATTTATAAATATAAACATGAACATGAACAATATTTGCGCTATTTATTTACTCATATTAATTGTCGTGTTGCTATTACTACTGATATTGGTAGAAGTGGTAATGACTGCGATTATCTTACTGTTACAAGTCATTGGATTGATGAGGAGTGGATAAATGCAAAAGCGCATTATTGCTTACTGAGTTCATTTTTCATTCTTCAAAACTTCACCTGTTCTTGGGCCAACAATTTCTGAATGGACGGCCTCTGTCGTGCTGAGACTGACCTCCCGAAGGAGCACCACTAAAGCTACTAGATCCCCGAAACCTCTTGGCCTCCCTCTCATCCCGCTCCTGGCGGCGGACTGACTCTATCTCTTTAGCAATGTCAACCACCTCCTCAAAAGGAGCGCTAGATACTCTCTTTTTGGTCAGAAAAATCTGTAGCTGATAGTTGAAGCCATCAACGAACCTCCTGATCCTCTCCCTGTCCGTGGGAACTAGCCAGATAGCATGACGGGCCAACTCGAAAAATTTCATCTCATACTACGACATAGTCATATCCCCATGACGCAGCTGCTCGAACTACATGTGCAGTTCCTCTCTGCGGGAATGCGGTACATACTTCTTTAGGAAGAGAATGGAGAACTAATGCTAGGTAAGGGGCGGTGCACCAACAGGCCTACGCCTCTTATAAGCCTCCCACCAAGTAAAGGCAGCTCCAGAAAACTGAAAAGTAGTAAATGAGACTCCACTAGTCTCCAGAATACCCGTTGTATGCAACATCCTCTGACGCGTATCCAAGAAACCCTGGGCATCATCGCCCTTTGCGCCACTGAAAGTCGGAGGCTGAAGTCTACCAAACCTCTCCAATCGATGTTGCTCGTCATCAGGTATAATTGGAACCACAAAATCCTGAGTAGGTGCAATCGGTTGAGTTGGTGGTGCCTCCAGTGTCTGGAGTCCCTGAACAACCTGCTCGGGTGTACGGGCGGCGGGATTCTGAGTGCCTCTCCCGACCTGAGAAGTAGCTATTGTAGTAGAAACTGCAACTGCCTAAGCAAGAATGGTGCACATAGTCAGAATCTGAGCCAAAGTCTCCTGGAGACCCGGAATAACAATAGGCACAGCCGGTGCCTGAGCTGGTGTTGCTGGAGCATCCACAACAAGGACCTGATCATGAACTAGGGCGGCTGGTGGATCTGCAAGTGCTGCCCTAGCTATTGTGCGGGCTAGTGGCCCTAACTGGTGGTATTGGTAGTCGTCCATCCTGACCGGTAGCACGTGTCCTCACCATCTGTGAGAGAATAGAATAACAGAAGTTTAGTACTCGGATCAACATATTCACACGACAAGAATTCAAGAATATGAAGTTTTCCTAAAGGTTCTGTAGCCTCCCGAGGATAAATACAGACGTTTCCGTACCGATTTGCTAGACTCTACTAAACCTGCTTATGACTCGTGAGACCTATGTAACCTAGCCTCCGATACCAACATGTCACGACCCAAAAATGTAACCATGACGTAATGGTACCTATCGTGATACTAGGCCAACCACTTATTTCCAAATACTCCATTTTTCAAACAAAAACTTAAGGAAAATCATAATTTTAACAGAAGTTCAATAATATAGAAGTAGAAATCAAAATCTAGCGGAAAGAAACCTAAATCTCAATCTCGGGTGTCACTAAGTCATGAGCCAAAAACTACTACAACTATTCGAAATAACATGACCAACACGGTCTGAGAATATCCAAAACAAATAAACTAAAGGAAGATGAGGAAAGGAGAAGGCGGGACTGCGGTCGCCAAGCAGCTACCTCGCAATCTCCACAGGAAGTCTCCAACTGGCAAGATCAGCAACCGCTACTGTGCCCCGAGATACCTGGATCTGCACACAGAGGTGCAGAAGGTAACGTAAGTACACCAACTCAGTAAGTAACAAGTCCAAACTATGGACTGACGGTAGTGACGAACCAAACCTCAACAGGTTGCAACAGTTAATTGTACAAAAAATTAG
Source organism: Nicotiana sylvestris (assembly GCF_000393655.2). Taxonomy (NCBI): domain Eukaryota; kingdom Viridiplantae; phylum Streptophyta; class Magnoliopsida; order Solanales; family Solanaceae; genus Nicotiana; species Nicotiana sylvestris. The sequence continues at coordinate 154,226,287 of NC_091059.1, forward strand.
ACATGCTTACAGTTCAAGTAAATTCTCAGTAGTGATTAAACATGGTATGAACAATACAGAGTATAAAGTTCAGTAACCTCTAAGTACCAATGCACAAATAGCATGATCAATGTTACGTATAAGACTTTCGCTCACAGTGCTCAACCACTCGGTACTGTATATGGCCCATTCGGCCCAGGAAAGATCCATCCCGGAATATATATACATCACCGATTATAAGTTACCCAGTACCGAGGAAACATGCCAATCCAGCCTCATAGAGAAGATCCATCTCTATACCAATACTTCGGACAAGATCCATGTCCAGGGAAGATCCATCCCTCGATATCATCAACTGCGCTCACTGGGGGTGTAAAGACTCTGGAGGGGCTTCTCTGAGCCCAAGCGCTATATCAATGCCAGCGAAGGCATGATCAATATCTCGCTACGGCGTGCACCCCGATCCCACACTGTCAATCAATATCAGACTCTCGGCCTCACTCAGTCAATATTCTCCAGTCTCACGCACATGGGCTAAAATGTCATGATACAAGCTCGAACAATGATATGATATGTCAAGTAGCAACAATCGAGACTAAGGCATGATATAATATGCATAAACAACACTGAGTATAGTTTATAAATGAAGCTAATGACATGACAGCAAGAAATGACCTCTCGGGTCTCAACAATGTTGGCATGAAGCCTTAACATGATAATTAGGATGATTTGCAGCTTATTAACTTAATCACATAATTACAACACAAATATCAACATAAAAGAGTCACTAGGCGGTGCCATGGAATGATCCAGACCGCCTTTATCACGGTGCACGCCCACACGCCCGTCACTTGGTATTTGCGTCACCTCAATAGTAATCATAGAACACATAGTTCGGGGTTTCAAACTCTCAGAACCAAATTTGGAAGCGTTACTTACCTTAAGCCAAGCCAAACTCTAGCCCGCGACGCCATTGCCTTTCGATTCGGCCTTCAAAAGCCCCAAATCTAACCAAAATCAGTATATAACCATTAAAATATTCTAAGGGAACAAAGCCCACTCGAAAATAATCAAATTACATCAAAATCCCAAAATTGGTCAAAACCCAATCCCCGAGTCCACGTCTCGGATTCCAATAAAAATTACAAAACTAGAATCCTTACACTCTCACGAGTTTATACATACCAAGAATACTAAAATCCGACCACAAATGACCCCTCAAATCCCTAGATTAAGGTCTCTAATTTCCAAGATCTAACCCCCCAATTTTAGGCTTCAAATTCCCCAAATTTCATGTTTAATTAGGTAAAAATCACAATAGGATCGAGTATTAAGTCCATAAATCTTACCTCCAAGTGTTTCTCTTTGATTCCCTCTTCAATCTCTCTCAAAAAGCTCCAAATCCGGCCAATAATGGTGAGAAATGGCCTAAAATTCGTGAAGATGGCTATTTAAACTTACTGCCCGGGTATTTTTCCTTCATCGTGCTCGCGGGAACAGCTTCGCGATTGCGAAGCACAACAGTGGACCGCCCCTCAACTTGCCTTACGCTATCTCGTAAAACTCCTCACGTTCGCGAACCTTAATTACCCAAACCTACGCGATCGCGTCCTGCCTCCCGCGGTCGCATAGAGCAATCACCTCCACTATACACCAGCTTGTCTTCTTCTACGCGAACGCGACCCTGGCCACGCGTTCGCGAAGCACAACCTCTCTCACGTACGCGATCGCGACCTTGTATCTGCGAACGCATAGAACAACTTCACCTCTGCCCCAAACTAGCCTACGCGATCGCGATCCCTTCTACGCGATCGTGGAGAACAAATGTGTGCAACACCAACAGCAGAAATCTGCAACTTTCCAAACATGAACTTGATCTGTTTAACCACCCGAAACTCACCCGATGCCCTCGGGACCTCAACCAAACATATCAACACATCCCGTAACATCATTCAAACTTAGTCGAGCCTTCGAACCACTCAAAACAACACTAAAACACCAAAACACCATCGGATTCAAGCCTAAGAATTCCAAAAACTTCCAAACTTCGCTTTCGATCAAAAAGTCTACCAAACCTCGTCTGAATGACCTGAAATTTTGCACACACGTCACAAATGACACAATGGACCTACTCCACTTCCGGAATTCCATTCCGACCCCTATATCAAAATCTCACCTATCAACCGGAAAACGCCAAAATTCCAATTTCGCCAATTCAAACCTAAATCTACACTGGACCTCCAAAACACATTCTGATCACGCTCCTAAGTCCCAAATCACCTCCGAAACTATCCGAACCATCGGAATTCACATCCGAGCCCTTTTTCACATAAGTCAACACCCGGTTGACTTTTCCAACCTAAGCTTACTTAAAAGAGACTAAGTGTCTCATGCCTTTCCAAAACCTCTCCGAACCCGAACCAACCAACCCGATATCACATAATACAGCTGAACAAGACAATAAGAAGCAGAAGTGGGGGAAACTGAGCGGTAATTCATGAAACAACCGGTCGGGTCGTTACAGTAGCAAACCAATCACTTAATATTACGGAGAACAAATAATTAATTTATCATCTATTTTAAAAAAATAATTTACTTTTAAAATGATATAATAGCATGTTAACATTGAGTTAATATGTCAATATAGATATATAGATTATCATCTTAGGTATCATTAATAATCTTAGATGTCTTTTCCAAATCAACCAAATCAATATAATGAAAAATATTTCATTTAGCATTACTCTGATATAAAAAATCTCCATGATATTTCTGACAATCATTAATTAATTCGCATTCTAGTTAAATTGAGACTAATGGAATTATCATTACGGAACAAGAATAACGTACAATTTGCTTTCCACTTAATCCCTTACTTTTCAATTGTTAGGAAATAATATTCATTCTATCTTTAAATGAGAATAATAACCCCATTGAACAAATTTTTTGTCCAATCTCCGTAGGTCGTAAATTTATTTCTGGTCTGTCCAAAGATGAAGAGGAAATTCTACTCTCTTTTTTTTTGTGTGTGTGTATGGACGTGGAGCAGATTTAAGGAATACATATTTTTTAAATCTGTATTCCTTTCTTTTTCCTCGTTATATAAGAAGCAAGTTTTTTATTGTTACCAAACAACGTCTTCTTATGATATGGAGATAAAATAGATAATTGGAGAATGACATTTTATTGTTATGGTTGCTTCTCCTTCTTTTTCTTTTTTCTTTTCAGTATATATCTTTAAAAAGCCTTCCAATAAGAACAATAACTAAGATTTATGTTACAAAAATAAAGAGGGATGTATATTCGTCTTTTATATATCCTTTTTCATTCAAACGGATCTTAATTATATATATTTCAAGTGGGCATAATTTCATTTGATTTCAAGTTTTAATAATCATGAGTAAAAGTCCTAAATATTATGATATTATCTTTTGAGGAATTATATCATTGAGAAACAATAAGATATAAACAAAATATAGCAGATTACAAATTCTAAAAATTACCTTTTATTAAAATAAAATAAAAACAACATTGTCCTACAAATAATTGAATAACCTTTAGACTAGCAAAAAAAAAAGAAAAAGAAATTACAACCTAATTAAAATACATGAAGCAAATTAATTACCTCCAGCGAGACTCATATTATGCAGCCAAGCAATAGCTGAAAACCACGTGGAATTCACCAAGGTACACGGTGACAGAATAAAAATACAGTTTAAAACAAATACACCATAACTAAAACATGATGAAATAACAGAAAGTGATGGTCATAAAGAAAAACAGGAAACCATACCAATTACAAAAAACTCCAGTATTACTGATCAAAGTTAAGATTTTCTGAAAAAGAACCATACTGAATCAAATTAAAATGAGCTCCCAAAGCATTGAAACTAATAATAAATTATGAGCTTTGCAGCCAGCTAGTCACATATCTAAGATTTTGAAGTTTTCCGCGAGTCCCAATCCTCAGTTTTAGAGTAACAAACCGGCCCCTTCACATACTGCTAATAGCTAGGTGGCTCGGAGTGTTCTAATTCATATGAAATTAGTATAAGTTTGAATTTCAAGAATGGACAGGACATAAAGCTGGAATTTTGATTGGGATTAGAATCCGATGCCAATTCATATTATTTTATACTTCTTTCATGGTCAAATTCTTTTTTTATTACAGCTCTTTATCTTAGTATGTAATACTTCTAGTTTTGTCCTTTTCAAATTATTAGTGTTAGTGTACGCGCATTACGCGTGTTCCCTGTCTTAGTAAGTAATTTTTGGTAAGAAAATTAAATATATATTTTTAAATAAAATAAAGTGTAAGCTTTTGTGGTTAGTTAAATATTAATCCTATATAACTAACTCAATAAAGAAAAAATTTTGTTCATAGAAATTCTCAATCATTATCAATATATTCACTTTAAATTATGTTCTATTTTTTTTAGTTTTATCAGTTCAATTTTACCAGTTGTTATACTTCCTTTTTAATTTCAGTAAAAACACATAGCCTTGAAGATTTGAAACTTTTTCTAAAAATATTATTCAAATGTTATTCTCAAGTTCATGCGAGAAGATACAAACATGTTTAATTAGCACTTTTATTAGGATTCTTTATAAAAAAGCTAAGTTCATATAACATAAATTTAAAAATTAAATCTTATGTCTCAATTTATCTCCTTTCAAAGGTTTCAATATTACGTAAGTAGTAAGGTTTTAGTTGCTGCGATGAAAAAAATATTATGATTTACATAACTTTATCGAAACGTGCATGGCAAAGAAAGCATTACTAAAACATAAAAATTTAATAGGATGCACAAATACTATAAAACATTATTGAAATTTAATGCGTGTGCATGTACATATTAATTTAAACATTTTATTTTTAATATATAATCTATTTTAAAGTTCTAAATATTTATACTTCCTATATAGTTTAAATAAAAAAAGATTCAATAAGTAAAAATTTAATTGATTTTAAAGTCCTAAATATTAGAAAAATATTTAAATTATATTTGTATTCAATGTGAAATTTATTTTTAAAGAATAAAAATTCAATCATCATTTTATGCAGAGGTTTCGTGCTTTTATAATATAGACGGGCTTTTACGATTTAGTATGATTAAAATATGCATCAAATAATTATTTTGGTTGCCTAATTGAATATGGATTAATTATATTATATGACTAAAATAAGAATATTTAAAGTGCACATTTAATTGTTCCATATTAAAACAATTTTAATGTGGATGCTATTGTATTAAAAAATACTAAATTCATATATATATATAACAACGATGACGGAAACGGAGCTGCATATTAAATTCATAATAATAAGAGGATTATGTTTTACGATATTGTAAGAATCATAATCTCTCTTTATCATGGTTCATGTCAAGATATTACGGTAGCAACTAGGGGGTGTCAATAGTTCGGTTCGGCCGGTTATTTTATAAAATTTGTACCATATTAATTTTTTGGTTAATCTATTATGTATAACCAAAATTAGACTTCTCAAAACCGTCCCAATTATGTCGGTTTCTCTTCGGTATCGGTACGGTTCAGTTAATTTTCGTTATCTTTTTGAATATCATGTAAAATTCACCAGTAACATTGCAATAAAATATGTTTTTTTATAGGACTTAGCAAAACTCTCTAGACATTTTTACTGTTTAAAGGATGATGAATTAAAACAAAAAGAAAGATGGGTAGAGTATAGATCCATCAACTATTCTACAACAGCGTAAAAGAAATCAAACAAAGGCAAAGAAAATATTAATCACACGAGTTGAAAGATATACCAAGCTGGGACTCAAGAATAAAGTCTACAGAAGATTAAATATTCAAAAAGATAAATCTAAATTATATGAAAGGAAACATATTCAATACATTGTAGTTTGCTACTCATAATCGCTAGAATACTTTGTGTCTTGCTAATAAAGATACTTGAAATAACTTAGTTTAAGTAGAAGTAGCATAATAGGTTTTAGGAATTAGTATTTTGAGTTTAATTACTTGTTGGCTTGTAATAGTTTTCATAATTCCAAGGCTCAAAGAAAATTTAGTGCATTATTATTTTTAAACTTACTAAATAAATATATTTTCTACATGTAAAATTTATTTGGTACGGTTCGGTATTTTTTCGGTTTATTTTCATAAAATAACAAACATACCCTAATTATCGATGTGGTTATAAATTTATATAAAAACCTACGGTTTCTTAAAAAGAAACCTAAAAATCGATTCGGTGCGATACGATTCGGTCGATTTTGTCGATTTTCGAATATCCATTGACACCCCCTAGTAGCAACCGGGCAGTGTACGTTTTATATATAGACTAAGGCCAACAATTTTTCTTCTCCAATCACAAAAGAAATATTATAATACAGTAGTATATGCGGCATATCGATGAATACTGATTATCAAATAATTATACGAAAAAAAATAAGATTTACTGGAAAGATATTATTCTGAATAATAACACGATAGATTAGATCACTTATTAATTAAAAAAGTGAACTAATAATTCAATTTTAACTCCATCACTTTACGGGGTGCTTTTGGCCCCTATTTTAGGCTTTTCCTTTTCCCCTCTTTCCTAATTCATATATTTTGTTTATAATTCAATGGTTTATCGCTTTGCCAAAATAACAAAGCAATTTCATTAAGAAAAAGAGAAAAAAGGTTAGAAAAGAAAGACTTATTTTCGTAGCCTATGTAACTTCGAAGTAAAAGTAATTAACAAACTATTATATGTGCTGGTTGTAAGTGTATAATCCTGGAATCTTGTGGCCGAGTTTTAAATAAAGTTAAAACATAATCAGAGGCATTAAAAAATCTTATTTGGGCAAATCAGTCGTAGAATTTGCCATTATAGGTATGCCTGATTTCCCGGGCTCGAGGGGTCACCTTAAACCCGAGTTCAGGTAAGGTCGAGTTCGAGCTCGATGGATTAGACTCGAGTTCGAAGACAGAGTGCAATGCCCGAGGATCGAAGTACACGATGGGTATCAGAGCCAAGTACGACCGACTCCGAGATGGTGTCGTTATGAGTTGTTACAGAAGGATAAGATTCCCACTCCGTCATCAAGATCATGGCGTAAATCCCGTAATAGATTTGTACGAATCTGTACTAGGCGGTTAGACAACTGTCCCAATTAGATTCTTTATCGTAAATAGAAATGTACTTTATTTAGGGTTTCCCCTATTATATAAAGAGGACCTCAATCATTTGCAAACATCATCTAATCATTGGCAAAGAATATACTCTCTTACTTTTTCACTCATTGTTTATCAGAATTGTCCTTTAGATCTATTATTCTTGCTTTATTGTTCTTGATCCATCTCGAGGTCACTTTGGCCTGAGGTCGATACTGCTTAGCAACACTGGTTTGATTTACTCATTTCTTTCATTTATACGTTATACTACTAACTAGTATTGAACTAAATTACGTATCTTTAAAACCACAAATCAAATTTAATTGTTATTTGTATTTTTGAGGTAAACAAACATAATGAAACATAACTTTAGTTTGAATTTTTATTTACATTTGTTTTATCAAACAGAGTATTTATTTTCTAGAGTTTTAACTTTACCTTAGATGTGGTGTCTGTGGTGAAATCTTTTTATTTTGATTAAGGACTTGTACCTTCCGTATGAATAAGTGTGAGATTTAGAAGACCTTTATGTTAGAAAATCTCTAATTTGCTTTAGAAAATTAGTTATAAATTCTAATTGAGTAAAATGGATTTGAATGAAACAGACTTGATACATGAAATTCATATAATCTGATGTCGATTATTGTGACGAACACATAATTGATTGAAACCTTCAAAGTTTGAAGATGCCTGTAGCTTTTTCTTTTATGTATCAATTTAGTTTGAAGACAAGTTATGATGTGATTAGTTATACTGAGATTTGTTATTATGATATTAACTTTTATTGACTGTTTGGTATATTATATTAATCTTGGATTGTCAATTTTAATGTTTTATCCATCTGGTAGATATAAGTTATCATATACTAATTTTAATCATGGAATAACTTATCTCATAATTAGTAATCAAACAAAAAATAATACGGTACTAAATATTTATCCTAGGATTATTTTTGCTTTAACTATCGCACCAAATGACCCCTTTGGGGGGTTTCCTAAACACTAATGAAGTTTTATATTTTAAACAGTCGATTCCCTGTAGATTTTTTCTTTTTGTTTGTGATGCTCCATCTCACATATTTGTTGCACTAGTTTAAGAAGGCACACTTACAATATTTTTATATAAGTTTTAAAAAATAAATTAGTGCGGATCTCCCTCCGTTTTAATGTATGTGAACCTATTAATTAATTTTGATTTGTATTTGAACCTATTAAAATTGTTTTACATAATTTTAAAATGTTTTATTACATTATTTTGAATTTACAAGTAAGGTTGTATTGTGGTCCGGGCTCGGGCCAAACGGGCCGGGTCTAACGGTCCCGGGCTTTAGCGGTCCCGGGCCTAACGATCCCAATGGGTGGAACCGGCCCACTGTGGTCCTAAGCCCACATGGTCCTGGGCTAAATGGGTCGGGCCCACGGGCCTAAACGGGCTTTTTCGTTCCGGGCTATTTTTTAAAAAAAAAAATTATCTAAGGCAATTTCTTGTAAACTATATATGTATATACTAATGTAAATTGCTTATATATAGTATATATAGTATGTATATATAATTATATATTGCCTTATATAATATATAGCTTATATATATATTGCACTATATATAAGCAATAATGTGCTTTTGCATTATCCATGTTAATAGATATATATATAGTGCCTTATATATAGCTTACATGTAATTTCATCTAGTCGGACAAGGTTTAGGAACCTTTCTTTCTCTAAGGCCAAATTCATCACATTTTTTAAAATAGTCTCTAAGTCTACTTCTACGGTTTGAATAAAAAAGCTAATTAAGAGCCATTTTAACCTTTTCAATTTCTATATTTAAAACTTTCATAGCATCACCGACGATTAAATGGTAAATATGACAAATACATCTAACATGAAAAATATTACTAAATGCAGGATTTAGTGTAGTTATAAGCAAACCTATAGCGTTAGTGTTACTTGAAGCATTATCCATTGAAACCGACATAATTTTATCTCTAATGCAAAAATATCTACAAATATCTGCAACTGTGTTAGCAATAAACTTACCTGTGTGGCGTGAATTAATTATTCTATAAGCAATAATGCGCTTTTGCATTATCCACTCCTCATCTATCCAATGACTTGTAACAGTTAGATAATCACAGTCATTACCACTTCTACCAATATCAGTAGTAATAGCAATGCGACAATCTATATGAGTAAATAAATAGCACAAATATTGTTCATATTCATGTTTATATTTATAAATATCGTTCTTTACGGTTGCGCGAGGCCATCCTTTATAAGTAGGATTAAAAACTCTTCTAATATAATGCACAAAATGAGGGTTAGAAGGAAAACTATAGGGTAAACACATAACAGTAACCATTTTTGTCAATTCTTCACGATCTTTATTTGGATCATAATATAAAATGCCACCGGTAACAGTGTTAATTCCCGGTTAAACTACATTTGTCACGACCCCAACCCCGGCCGTGATGGCGCCCAACACAATGCTAGGCAAGCCCGACCAACTAATATCTCACAATCACTTTCTTTATAATTTCAATACCAATTTTCGGGATTTAATACCAATTTAATATAAATAGAAGTATGAATTTAACAAATGAAATGTGCGGGAACTATAGTCACAAAAAAAAATCTTTGTAAAACAGCCCACTGATCCGGTGTCACAAGTCTGAGCCTCTAATACAAGGTTTCAACAATCCAATACAGAAATATGTCTAAAATGCGGAATAATAAGTGGAGATAAAAGGAGAAATCGGGTCTGCGAATGCCATGCAGCTACCTCGATAACTCCGATGAAAACAGAACGGCAGGAAAGCTCGCTCTATGCCTCAGGAATACCTGTACCTACACACATGGTGCAGGGAGTAATGTGAGTACTCTGACCCAGTGAGTAATAATAATAAATAATGGCTGACAGTATGAAATCACGTAAAGGCACTAAGCAGTTCTATATCAAAACAGTAAAATCATTTAAGCAGCAGTGAATGAGGAAATCATGTGAAATTCTTTTAACCAGGTAAAATAGATATAATCAGTATAAATCAGCTCCTCAAGCATTTTAGTTCATTTATTCACTCTTATCCTCAGTTCTCAATTCATATAATTCTCACGATAACCGAATCAATAAATATATATACCGCTGCGGCGTGCAGCCCGATCCGTATATCGCTGTGGCGTACAGCCGGATCAATAATAATAATAGTCGACCGCGCTCACTAGGAGTGTGCAGACTCCGGAGGGGCTCCTTCAGCCCAAGCGCTATATAATTGTTGTGGCGTGCTGCCCGATCCATATAAGTAATTGTTGCGGCGTGCAGCCCGATCCATAATATGTAATTGTTGCGGCGTGCAGCCCGATCCATAATATGTATAATATATATATCTGCTGCGGCATGCATCCCGATCCATATCATATAAAATATCCTCACTATTGGGTCCTCGACCTCTCGCAGTCATTTAAAAATCACAGCCTCTCGAGCATAATGTACGGGCGGGATCTCAGCCCTCATATCTCTTCCTATTTATGATTACCATTTCAAAAAATTGGTTAATATCCTTCTTAAACAATTGGAAACATGACTGAGGATATAGATTCTCTAAAAAAATAAGTGAGGAAAACCAGTCAAATATTCCCTAAGGGTTATACAGGTCGGCACAAGGCCCCAAGCATGGCAACAAGCCCAATTCACAACAATAAAGTATATGTCTCAATCAAAAATGTAGTAAAATCATTCAGGATGGACCAAGTCCCAAACCCCATAGCATTGAACCTCACGCTCGTCACACAACGTGGATCTCAACTTAGTATACCACTACGTTGTGCAAATTCGGGGTTTCAAACCCTCAGAACATCATTTAAAATCATTACTCACCTCAAACTGGCCAAAACTCTAGCTCGTTATGCTCTTGCCTCTCAAATTGGCCTCCACGCGCGTCGAATCAATCCAAAATCAGAACGAATAGGTCACAATATGCTAAGGGAACATAGCCCAAGCGAAAACATTCGAAAAAATATCAAAAATCTTGAAATTAGCAAAACTCGAGCCCCGGGCCCACGTCTCGGAATTGGGTAAAATTTACATTTTTAGAATCCTCATGCCCTCATGAGTCTAACCATACCAAGATTATCCAATTCTGATACCATTTGGTCCTTCAAATCATCATTTTACATTTTTGAAAGTTTTCACAATTTTCTTCCCAAATTCCATCCCAAATAACGAATCAAATGATGAATTCAATGATAGATTCATGTACCCTAGCCAAATCTGAGTTAAAATCACTTACCCCGATGAATTTCTTGAAAAACTCTAGAAAAATCGCCAAAATCCGAGCTCTCTAGGTCAAAATATCAAATAAAACCCAAAACCTCGTATTTATATAGAGTACCCTTCAGGTCTTCTCATCGCGGCCGTGCCCGTTTTGGTGCGGTCCACACGAGTTCAGAGACTGTGAAACTACAAGTCAAACTCATGCGGCCCGCGGCCCTCTCCATGAAGCCGCACTCTATGGTCAAGCGGTCCGCGTCAGTGACGTTCAGAGAGCTGCCAAACCCATTCATGCGGCCGCACAACAACTTTGTGAGGTCTGCGCCAGTCTTCATGCGGCCGCATTCCAACTTTGTGCGGTCCGCATCACCACGTGGTCCGCGCGACGCCTACCGCGGCTGCGCCCCTGCAGTCCTCTTGGACCTGCTACAGCTGCTGCATTTTTCTGTTATATTTTCCAACTTCAAACTTCCCGTTAGCCATCCGAAATCACCCTGAGGCCCTCGGAACCTCAACCAAAATCACCAACACATCCTAAAACATCCTCAAAACTCGTTCCAATTCTCAAAACACCTCATACAACATCAAAACCATCAAATTACATCGAATTCAAGCCTAAGAAGTCCAAGAACTCTTGAATTATGCTTTCGATCAAAAGGTCTATCAAATTTCGTCCGAATGACCTGAAATTTTGCACACACATTCCAAATGACACAACGAAGCTACTGCAACTCTCGGAATTCCATTCCAACCCCTATATCAAAATCTCGCCTTTCAGGCGGAAATTGCCAAATATCAATTTCGCCAATTCAAGCCTAAATCTTCTCTACAACTCCAAAACCCATTCCGATCGCGCTCCTAAGTCACAAATCACCTCTCGAATCTAACTGAACCATCGGAACTCACATCCGAGCCCTCTAACACATAAGTCAACATCCGGTTGATTTTTTTCCAACTTAAGCCTTCTTAGAAGAGATTAAGTGTCTCATTTCTTACAAAAACCACACCAACCGCAAACCAATCAACCCGATCACATAAAACACGGATAACGAAGCATAAATATTTAAACAAATGTTCGTCACATCCTTCCCAACTTAAACAAATGTTCGTCCTCGTACGAGTCAAGAAACATACCTGAAGCCTCGAATAGGTGAGGATATCTGCTCTGCATATCCCGCTCGGTCTCCCAGGTAGCCTCCTCCACGGGCTGACCTCTCCACTGCACTTTCACTGAAGCTATATCCTTTGACCTCAACTCCCGAACCTGACGACCGAAAATGGCTACTGGCTCCACATCAAAGGTCAAATCATCATCCAACTGAACCGTGTTGAAGTCCAAAACATGAGAAGGAACCCCAATATACTTCCAGAGCATAGAAACATGAAATAGCGGATGCACACTCGACAGGTTGGGTGGCAAGGCAAGCTCATAATCCACCTCCCTAATCCTCCGAAGCACCTCAAAAGGCCCAATAAACCGCGGACTCAACTTGCCTTTATTCCCAAACCTCATAACACCCTTCATGGGCGAAACCTTCAGCAAGACCTTCTCACCAACCATATAGGACACATCTCGAACCTTCCGATCCGCATAACTCTTCTGACGTGACTGAGCTGTACGAAGTCTTTCCTAAATCACCTTCACTTTCTCTAAGGCATCCTGAACCAAGTCTGTTCCCAACATCCTAGCCTCGCCAGGCTTGAACCAACCAACTGGAAATCTACACCGTCTCCCATACAAGGCCTCATATGGTGTCATATGAATGCTGGACTGATAGCTGTTGTTGAAGGCAAACTCTGCAAGCGGCAGAAACTCATCCCAAGAACCTCCAAAATCAATAACACAGGCGCACAACATGTCCTCCAGTATCTGAATAGTGCGCTCGGATTGTCCGTCCGTCTGAGGATGAAACGCTGTGCTCAACTCTACCTGAGTACCTAACTCCCTCTGCACGGCTCTCCAAAACTGTGAAGTAAACTGAGTACCTCTATTTGAGATGATGGAAACGGGAACACCATGCAACCGAACAATCTCCCGAATATAAATCCCTGCCAACCGCTCTGAAGAATAGGTAGTACACACAGGAATGAGGTGCGCGGACTTGGTCAGCCAATCCACAATCACCCAAATAGCATCAAACTTCCTCAAAGTCCGAGGAAGTCCAACCACAAAGTCCATAGTGATCATTTCCCACTTCCACTCGGGAATAACCATCTGTTGAAGCAAGCCACCCGGTCTCTGATGCTCATATTTCACCTGCTGACAATTGAGACACCGAGCTACAAATCCCACAATATCTTTCTTCATTCTTCTCCACCAATAGTGCTGCCTCAAATCCTGATACATCTTCGCGACACCCGGATGGATAGAATACCGCGAGCTATGGGCCTCTTCCAGAATCAACACTCTAAGCCCATCCACATTGGGCACACAAATCCGACCCTGCATCCTCAACACACCATCATCACCGATGGTCACATCTCTAGCATCACCATGTTGAACTCTATCCTTAAGGACAAGCAAATGCGGATCATCATACTGGTGCTCTTTAATGCGATCATATAAGGAAGACCGAGAAACAACACAAGCCAACATCCGACTACGCTTCGAAATATCCAATCTCACAAACCGATTGGCCAAGGCCTGAACATCAACTGCAAAGGGTCTCTCCCCAACTGGAATATATGCCAAACTCCCCATACTCACTGCCTTTTGGCTCAAAGCATCGGCCACTACATTGGCCTTTCCCAGATGATATAGAATAGTGATATCATAATCCTTAAGCAACTCCAACCATCTCCGCTGCCTCAAATTAAGATCCTTTTGCTTGAACAAATGCTGAAGACTGCAATGATCAGCGAACACCTCACAAGATATGCCATACAAGTAATGCCTCCAAATCTTCAATGCATGAACTATGGTAGCCAACTCCAAATCATGAACGGGGTAGTTCTTCTCATGGGGCTTCAACTGATGAGAAGCATAACCAATAACTCTACCCTCCTGCATCAACACAGAACCAATCCCAACTCTCGTAGCATCACAATACACAGTATATGAACCTGAAGTTGATGGCAAAACCAACACTGGAGTTGTGGTCAAGGCTATCTTGAGCTTCTGAAAGCTCTCCTCACACTCGTCCGACCATACAAATGGAGCCCCCTTCTGAGTCAACTTGGTCAAGGGCGATGCAATGGATGAAAATCCCTGAACAAACCAGCGATAATAGCCTGCTAACCCAAGAAAGCTACGAATCTCTGTGGCTGAGGACGATCTAGGCCAACTCTAAACCGCCTCTATCTTCTTTGGGTCAACCTGAACACCCTCGCTGGACACCACGTGTCCCAAGAAAGCCATTGTACTGAGCCAAAACTCACACTTGGAGAACTTTGCATAAAGCTTCTCCTCCCTCAATCTCTGCAACACAACTCTCAAATGTTCCGCGTGCTCCTCCTGACTACGCGAGTATACCAGGATATCATCAATGAATACTATAACGAACGAATCAAGATAAGGCCGGAACACGCTATTCATCAAATGCATGAATGATGCTGGGGCATTGGTTAGCCCGAAAGACATAACAAGAAACTCATAATGACCATATCTGGTCCTGAAGGCAGTCTTAAGAATATCTGAATCCCTGATCTTCAATTGGTGATAGCCCGAACGGAGATCAATCTTGGAGAACACTCTCGCTCCCTGAAGCTGATCAAATAAATCATCAATGCGAGGCAAATGATACTTGTTCTTAATTGTTACTTTGTTTAATTGCCTATAATCAATGCACATTCTCATTATGACATCCTTCTTCTTTAAAAATAAAACTGGTGCACCCTAAGGGGACACACTAGGCCGAATGAACCCCTTACCTAGGAGTTCCTGAAGCTGTTCTTTCAACTCTGCTGGTGCCATGCGATATGGCGGAATAGAAATGGGCTGAGTACCCAGCACCAGGTCAATACCAAAATCAATGTCCTTGTCCGGTGGCATGCCGGTAGGTCTGCAGGAAACACATCGGGAAAATCCCTCACGACTGGGACAAAATCGATACTAGGAGTCTCAGCTCCAACATCCCTTACAAATGCTAGATATGAAAGGCAACCCTTCCAAACCATACGATGGGCCTTCAAGAAGAGATCACTCTACTAGGGATATAATCAGTCATACCACGCCACTCGATCCGCGGTACACCCGGCATAGCCAAAGTGACTGTCATAGCATGACAGTCTAGAATAGCACGACACGAGGATAGCCAATCCATGCCCAAAATGACATCAAAATCCACCATGCTCAATAGCAATAGATCCACTCGGGTCTCCAGACCCCCAATAGTCACCACACATGACCGGTACACACGGTCTACAACAACAGTATCGCCCACCAGGGTAGATACATGAACAGGTAAAGCAAGAAACTCACGGGGCATACCCAAATAATGAGCAAAGTATGATGACACATAAGAAAAGGTGGAACCGGGATCAAATAATGCAAAGGCATCTCTGTGGCAGACTAAAACAATACCTGTAATGATAGCAACCGAAGCAATAGCATCGGGTCTGTCTGGGAGTGCATAGAAACGGGCCTGACCGCCCCCTGATCGACCTCCCCCTCTAGGGAGACCCCTGGCTACCTGACCTCCACCCCTAGTTGGTTGGGCGGTTGGTGAAGTAACTGGAGCAGAAGTTGAGGGCTGACCCCTTTGCTGATACTGACCATTGCGAAGTCGAGGACACTACCTCCTCATATGCCCAAACTCTCCGCACTCGTAACAACTACCCGGTGCTGGAGATGGGGACTAAAGGGAACCCCTGGCACAAGAATGGCCAGAAGAAGGACCTGCCACGGAAGAACCCTGGACTGATGGGGCATGAGATGAACTCTGAGCTAGAAGGGCGCTGAGTGATGACTGGCCCTGCTGCGACCCATGATAACCACGACCTGAGGATGCCCCACGATACTCTGGACGGGCCAACGGAGCGGGCCTAAAAGAACGACCTCTACCCTGCTGGAACTGGCCCCTCGAAGGAGCACCACTGAAACTACCAGAGCCTCGAGGCCTTTTGGCCTCCCTCTCCTCTCTATCCTAACGGCGAACCATCTCAATCTCCTGAGTGATATCAACCACCTCCTCGAATGTAGCACCCAATACCCTCTCTCTGGTCATCAAGATACGGAGATGGTAGTTAAGGCCATCCATAAATCTCCTGATCCTCTCCCGATCGGTTGGAACCATCCAAACAACATGACGAGCCAACTCAGAATACCTCGCCTCATACTGTGACACAGACATATCTCCCTACTTTAGCCACTCAAACTGCCTACGCAGCTCCTTCCTGCGAGATTGCGGTACATACTTCTCCAAGAAGAGAGTGGAGAACTCCTTCCAAGTCAGGGGCGCTGCACCAAGTGAAGGCAGCCCTAGTAAACTGAAATGTGGTAAATGCCACACCACTAGTCTCAAGAATTCCTGTTGTACGGAGCATCCGCTGACACTTATCAAGAAAACCCTGGGCATCCTCGTCCTCGGCACCACTGAATGAGGAGGCTGGAGTCTACCAAACCTCTCAAGACGATGCTACTCATCGTCCGGCATGACTGGCACAACAACTCCTGAGTTGGTGCAATCGGCTGAGCTGGAGGTGCCCCCGGTGTCTGTAGTCCCTGCACAACCTGCTCAGGTGTGCGAGCAGCGGGGGTCTGATTACCTCCCCCGGCCTGTGAAGTAGCTGCTACGGTGGTGGCTAAAACTGCCTGAGCCAGGCTTGTGCAAACTGTTAAGATCTGTGCTAAGTCCTCCTGTAGACCCGAAATCACGATGGGCACTGCTGGTTCCTGAACGGTGTTGTTGCTGGAGCCTGATTCGGAGTTGGGGCAGCTGGTGGGTCAATAGGTGTTTCCCTTGCTACTCTGCCTCTACCACGGCCACGACCGCGCCCACGGCCTCTAGTGATCTCAGTGGGTGGCACTGGTGGTCATCCGCCTTGTCCGATAGCGCGAATCTTCGCCATCTGCGAGAGAATAGAATAACGGAAGTTTAGTACTCGGATCAACAAGTTCGCACGACAAGAGTTTCAAGGATATAAAGTTTTCCTAAAGGTTTTGCAGCCTCTCGAGGATAAATACAGACGTCTCCGTACCGATCCGCGAGACTCTACTAAACCGGCTCATGACTCGCGAGACCAAGTAACCTAGGCTCTGATACCAACTTGTCACGACCCCGACCCTGGCCATGATGGCGCCCAACACAATGCTAGGCAAGCCCGACCAACTAACATTTCACAATCACTTTCTTTATAATTCAATACCAATTTTCGGGATTTAATACCAATTTAATATAAATAGAAGTATGAATTTAACAGATGAAATGTGCGGGAACCATAGTCACAAAAAAAAATCTCTGTAAAACAACCCACTGATCCGGTGTCACAAGTCTGAGCCTCTAATATAAGGTTTCAACAATCTAATACAGAAATATGTCTAAAATGCGGAATAATAAGTGGAGATAGAAGGAGAAATCGGGTCTGCGAACGCCATGCAGCTACGTCGATAACTCCGATGAAAATAGAATGGCAGGAAAGCTCGCTCTATGCCTCAGGAATACCTGTACCTGCACACATGGTGCAGGGAGTAATGTGAGTACTCCGACCCAGTGAGTAATAACAATAAATAATGGCTGACAACATGAAATCATGTAAAGGCACTAAGCAGTTCTATATCAAAACAGTAAAATCATTTAAGCAGCAGTGAATGAGGAAATCATGTGAAATTCTTTTAACCAGGTAAAATAGATATAATCAGTATAAATCAGCTCCTCAAGCATTTTAGTTCATTTATTCGTTCTTATCCTCAGTTCTCAATTCATATAATTCTCACGATAACCGAATCAATAAATATATATACCGCTGCGGCATCCAGCCCGATCCGTATATCATTGTGGCGTACAACCCGATACATAATAATAATAGTCGAACGCGCTCACTGGGGTGTGCAGACTCCGGAGGGGCTCCTTCAGCCCAAGCGCTATATAATTGTTGCGGCGTGCTGCCCGATCCATATAAGTAATTGCTGCGGCGTGTAGCCCGATCCATAATATGTAATTGCTACGGCGTGCAGCCCGATCCATAATATATATAATATATATATCTGTTGCGGCGTGCAGCCCGATCCATATAATATAAAATATCCTCACTATTAGGTCCTCGACCTCTCTCGGTCATTTAAAAATAACAGCCTCTCGGGCATAATGTACGGTCGGGATCTCAGCCCTCATATCTCTTCCTATTTATGATTACCATTTCAAAAATTTGGTTCATATCCTTCTTAAACAATTGGAAACATGACTGAGGATATAGATTCTCTAACAAAATAAGTGAGGAAAACCAGTCAAATATTCCCTAAGGGTTCTACAGGTCGGCACAAGGCCCCAAGCATGACAACAAGCCCAATTCACAACAATAAAGTATATGTCTCAATCAAAAATATAGTAAAATCATTCGGGATGGACCAAGTCCCAATCTCCATAGCATTGAACCTCACGCTCGTCACACAGCGTGGATCTCAACTTAGTATAGCACTACGTTGTGCAAATCCGGGGTTTCAAACCCTCAGAACATCATTTAAAATCATTACTCACCTCAAACTGGACAAAACTCTAGCTCGCTATTCCCTTGCTTCTCAAATTGGCCTCCACGCACGTCGAATCTATCCAAAATCAGAACGAATAGGTCCAATATGCTAAGGGAACATAGCCCAAGCGAAAACATTCGAAAAAATATCAAAAATCTCGAAATTAGCAAAACCTGAGCCCCGGGCCCACGTCTAGGAATCAGGTAAAATTTACATTTTTAGAATCCCCATGCCCTCACGAGTCTAACCATACCAAGATTATCCAATTCCGATACCATTTGGTCCTTCAAACCATCATTTTACATTTTTGAAAGTTTTCACAATTTTCTTCCCAAATTTCATCCCAAATCACGAATCAAATGATGAATTCAATGATAGATTCATGTACCCTAGCCAAATCTGAGTTAAAATCACTTACCCTGATGAATTTCTTGAAAAACCCTCAAAATATTGCCAAAATCCGAGCTCTATAGGTCAAAATATCAAATAAAACCCAAAACCTCGTATTTATATAGAGTACCCTTCAGGTCTTCTCATCGCGGCCGCGCCCATTTTGGTGCGGTCCGCGCGAGTTCATAGACTGTGAAACTACTAGTCAAACTCATGCGGCCGCATCCCACTTCATGCGGCCCGCGACCCTCTCCATGCGGCCGCACTATATGGTCAAGCGGTCTGCGTCAGTGATGTTCAGAGAGCTGCCAAACCCATTCATGCGGCCGCACAACAACTTTGTGCAGTCTGCGCCAGTCTTCATGCGGCCGCATTCCAACTTTGTGCGGTTTGCATCACCGCGTGGTCCGCGCGACGCCTACCGCAGCCGCGCCCCTGCAGTCCTCTTGGACCTGCTACAGCTCCTGTATTTTTCTATTATATTTTCCAACTCCAAACTTCCCGTTAGCCATCCGAAATCACCCCGAGGCCCCCGGGACCTCAACCAAAAGCACCAACGCATCCTAAAACATCCTCCAAACTCGTTCCAATCCTCAAAACACCTCAGACAACATCAAAACCATCAAATTACATCGAATTCAAGCCTAAGAACTCCAAGAACTCTTGAATTATGCTTTCGATCAAAAAGTCTATCAAATTTCGTCCGAATGACCTGAAATTTTGCACACATGTTCCAAATGACACAACGAAGCTACTGCAACCCTCGGAATTCCATTCCGACCCCTATATCAAAGTCTCGCCTTTCAGCCGAAAATTGCCAAATATCAATTTCGCCAATTCAAGCCTAAATCTTCTCTACAACTCCAAAACTCATTCTGATCGCGCTCCTAAGTCACAAATCACCTCTCGAAGCTAATTGAACCATCAGAACTCACATCTGAGCCCTCTAACACATAAGTCAACATCCAGTTAATGTTTTTCCAACTTAAGTCTTCTTAGAAGAGACTAAGTGTCTCATTTCTTACCAAAACCACACCAACCGCAAACCAATCAACCCGATCATATAAAACACGGATAACGAAGTATAAATAAGCTGAAATGGGGGAAAACAAAGCGGTAACCCATGAGACGACTGGTCGGGTCGTCACAACATTTGACCCTGTACTAGGGTTAACCGTACTATCTACATTTGTCCCCTCTTGCAGCTTTCATTTGTAAATATCTAGCTTTATCTCTAGGGTGTATCTTTATGTGTCTAGTCAAACTATCCGCACCGCTACGGTCTCCAGTAAATTTATGATCCATCAAAGACCCACAAGTTTTACGCTTAACCTTATTTTGTTCTATTAGTTGAGTAAAAAAGTGCCAAACAAGAGATGTTTCGGGCCGTTTAGAAGGTTGTCTATTAAAAGTGGGGGTTACTACAGGAGAGTCAGGCGGGGCATCAGTTGGGTTATTAACAGGACTAGTAGGTGTATCATCTAAATCCGGTTGCGTTTCATCTAAATCATCATTTCCCTCTACATTTTCAAAGATAGTTTGATTAGGATAAAGAACATTCATAACTTCTTCATTTAATTGTTGACCTGGTGCAACATCATGGAAAAATTGACTATCGAAAATTTGAAAATAAGGGTTATCACTATCAAGAATAATAGGTGGAGGAGGACGGGTAACATGTCTGGGTCGGGGAGCTGGGGGAAGAGTATTAGCTTGGCGACTAGATTCACCAATTTTAGATTTTCCCTTACCCTTACCACCAAATATTTTTTTCAAAGAAAAGTCCATATTAATTATAATTATACTAAATAAAACAAACAAAATTATAATATTAAAACTTAAGAGTTAATATTGTTTAGCCTATTATACCATTGATTGAGGGTAAGACATCGGGATCAAATCCTGATGCACCATAATGATAAGAGTTGGGTTTGAGTCCCAATTCATTATAGCCTAACATGTCTTTATATTGGTAAGACATTGGGTTTGATTCCCACTATACCATATTGATAATATAATGAAGACAAGTGGTTGAACAACGAACGTGGGCGTTCCAAAGTTCAAAATAATAATAATCATCAGTATGATTATAAAAGGAGAACAATAAGGGTTCTCGAAATAGTCCTTCAAACTGTGAAGGCAATGTATACCATCAAATTGTTATGAAAATAATAAAGCACGTCGCTGATTATGATCCATTCTTTGAAGAGAATGTGACTTGTGATAAACATTGAGAATTCAAACACATTCCTAAAGTTGAATGTGGTAATATGTGATAAAAGTAATAAATAAGGACATGCAATTCATAATTATATGAATACCACACAACTCACCTCTGAGGGAGGTTTGAGTGAAATAAAGAGAACAAATATTATTGTGTGGTTACATGAATATGTCATTGGTCGCGTACATGTGATACGCTAAATATTATTTTGCCATGCCTTATAAAAGTTATTAAAGGCAAAATTAAAGCAATAAATAATTTTGCTTATGATGTTCTGACCATGACAATTTATTATGATATAAGTTTCTCCGTGAAGGAGACATTTACCATATGAATGGCATGATACAAGATCTTGTAGTAGAAAAGTTGTTAAGAGCTTCGGAAAAATTAATTTGTTACTACCCGGATGAATAAAATTATTCATGACATTAATATTGTAAAGTCTCAAAAGAAACTTTTTTAGTTTCAAATGTATAAGTCAAAGTGGTTGTCATATTGCGACAATAAATGAAAGGAAGATTGGATATCTTCTCTATAATCATACCGGTAAATATGAAAGGTTACCCGATTTTATTTCTATTTGTACTACACAAATATAAGCATGATGCTTGAATCATATGCCACAAGTAAACTAGAGGTTTACTAAAACAAATAATAGTTGGCATAACCGGTTGATCATCCCGGTTCAATTATGATGCGAAAAAATTAATTGAGAATTACATTGACATATATTGAAGAACAAAAGATTCTTCAAGAATTCTCTTGTGCTGCTTATTCTCATGATATACCAGTTAAGGTTGGGATTGTATCCCTTGATTTCTGAAACAAATAAAAGGTGATAAATATATGGGCCCAGTCACCTGCCATGTTGACCGTTTGCTATTTTAATAGATGCATCTATTCTATGGCCACATGTGCATTTGTTATCAACTTGCAGTTTGGTTTTTGCAAGATTGCTTGCTCAAATTATTAGAGCACAGTTCTAGAATATAAATTATGATGATTTATCTTAATAATACTGGTTTAAATTCAAGTTGGTTTAGCAGAAATTATATGCCTCCAATTATAGCTAAATCATTGGTTATGAGAACAAAACTCTCAAAAACAAAATTTTGTATGATATGTATTATTAATATACAACAACACTTGTACGCATCTAGCCAAGTTATGAAAATTTCTCCCTATCACAATCGGTTCAAGGTCAGGAACCAAATAATTTCTATATAGAAATATGGATGTGCTATATGATTTAATTATTGCACCACAATGCACAAAGATGTATTCCCAAAGAAGGTTGGAAAATGTGTTGGTGATCCCAACATTAGGGGGGAAAATGGGTGACTGAAGAAGTGATACATGAAATGAATTATTATGAATACATATAGATCCTCGTATAAGAAAATATGAACTTAAAGTTCAAGTTCAAGTGATAATTCATTTATAAATTATTGCCAGACGCATTTGCTGATCCAAAGTTAAATGTCATATTTTAGTTACTAATGCTCCAAATAGAATAAAGTCCATGAGGGATAGAGTCTATGCCACGCATGAAGCGTAACAGACGAATCGGTTCCAAAGATAAAACTCCTTGAAGAAGAAGAGGGGCAAATATTCAAAATGGTCATAATAAAGAGGCAAGTGCTCTAGAAGAGCACCACGACATAACACTTCATAAGACCTCATGGGAGTGGCTCAAGTACCCGAAAATAATGAGATAAAGAAACCTCAATAAGTTATGTCTTTATTAGGTAATAATGGAACCAACAAAAAGTGATCGTCGACGATATTGTTAATATAATGTAGCTCTCAATATTATTAATATTGACAGGATCTTGATCAAATCTGTCATGAAATTTGGACATATAAATGAATGGCCAAAATAAAATAAAACATATGCAATCAAGATTGATTTCACTTGAAAAATGTGAAGTTGGACGGATAGTTCCAACACCTGAAAGTATAAAGCCAGTGGAGGTATAAATGTGCTATTGTGCGAAGAAAGACAAGTCGTAGACATAAAGACGACTTGTGTCACAAGAAGATTTGTAAATATCCTGGCATTGATTATATAGAGACATGTTCTCTTGTGGTAGATGTCATTTCAGGTTTTATTCTAGCAATACATAAAAAAAACTTGATATGCGTATAATGGAAATCATTGAAGGATTTAAATTGTTCTGAAACATATTATGGTTCCCAAGAAATTTATTAAATAAAGCTTCAATAATCCTTATACGGATTGAAACAATCAGTGCGCATGTGGTATAATCACCCGAGAAAATACTTATTGAAAGAAGAGTACAAGAATAATTCAATTTGTCCTTGTAAAAGGATCCGAATTTGAATTTGTTATAATCATCGTGTATGTTGATGATTCAAATATCATTAGAACTCTCGGGGAGCTTCATAAAGCAGTAGACTGTTTAAAGAAAGAATTTGAAATGAAAAATCTTAGAAAGTCAAAATTTCATCTTGGTCTACAAATTGAGTATATGAAAGATGAAATTTTTGTCCATCAATCAACATACACTGAAAATATTTTAAAGCGATTCTATATGGATAAAGTACATCCATTGAGTACCCCGATGGTTGTGTGATCACTCGATATAAATAAAGATTCATTCCGACCTCATGAAAATAATGAAGAACTTCTTGATCATGAAGTACCATATCTTAGTGCAATTGATGCACTAATATATCTTGCTAACTCTACATGGCGTGACATAACTTTTTCAGTTAATGTCTTAGCAAGATATAGCTCTGCTCCTACAAGGAGATGTAAGCACGTGATTTTTGCTTCACGGACAGTCACTCCGAAAGAAAAATAGTGACAAAGGACCTAGCTGTACAATTTTCAATTTTCCGTAACGCGTGCTGCTAGTCATGTGTGGTTCTGTCCATTTTGCTATTTTTAACATTATTAAACAAAATACAAAATGTGTATGTCATGGTAATTAGACCATAATTCGTTCAGTAAAAGAAAATTCACAAAAAATATTCTAGGGTGCGATTTAATCTATTTAAATATTTTGATAATTATGTTAGGTGTTAAATTAATGTTTGTTTGAACTTCATTTTATTTTTAGTTTTAAAAATTAGAAGAAAAAAGAAAGAAAAAAAAGAGAAGAAAAGAATGAAGAAAACGGTTTGGGCCAAGAAAATAAACCAAAAATAGGCCCAAACCAATTCGAGCCGACCCAGTCCAAACCAGGCCTCAGGCAAACCCCCCAAACGACGCCGTATAAAGGCGTTTGATCTGAGCCGTCCGTCCAGGCCGATCTAACGACTCAGGACCTCTTTCAGCAACCCGTTTTCAAACCCGACCCAATAACCGGTCTGACCCAACCCCTCACTTAAACCAAACGGCCCCGTTTAACTACCAAACGACCCCGTCTCATTTCTCACCATCAGATCCAAGCCGTTGAGATCATCTGATCTAACGGCTCAGATCCAATCCCCTACTCCATATATAAACCCTCTATCACTCCCCACGCCCCCTATCCGAACCCCCCCCCCCCCCCTTCATCGTCCCCAAGCTCAAACACTGAAACCCCAAACCCTAGCAAGCCGCCCTAGCTTCCCTTTCACCAGAACCCGGCGGCACGAACGCCGGTGACCACCTCCTGAACACCCTAAGTCCCCCTCACTCTCCTGAACATGGATCTGCTATCCATTTGCCTCGAATCACTTTCCTTCGTCTCGAATCTTCATTTGAAGATTTGAGTCAAGCCCGGACCTACGCCAAATTACCCCATCTTCATACCAGACACTCCCCTGACCCTCCTCGTGACCAAACCCTTGGTTTGGTCCGAATCTACCCACAACTCCCAAAAAATCAGATTTGAAGATCCAAAACCTAGAACACTAATAGCCTTGGAATCCGGCCGGTCTTAACAAGGGTTTGAGGTTTAATGGATCTTAACCAAGGTGTTCTCATGTGAGAACACCCTGGTTAAAATTTGTTCGGCCTCAAATGGTCAAAGTTGAGTCTGATTTGGGTCTGTTTGATTTCAAACTTTTTCGGTAAGTTTTCCTTTCTCTTTGTTTAGTTCTAATTAAGTTGTCAGCATGTTTCGTTGTGTTTGTTTGTTAGTTTGTCATTTTTCATTCGGATTTCTTCCATCTCTGTCAAAGGCCTTTTATTGGGTCAATTGTTTTCTGTTTATATTCTGAATGTACCCCATGATAAACGTGATCGTCAATTAGATTAGTCGTCAAATGAGTTAATTCATATAGACCCCAGTAATTGAACAAAAGTTATCTGATGCCCTTTAGGTCCCTGAACGTATTGTTTATATGAGCGACTGATTATTACCTGTTATAATTAGTATAGTCGACCTGATAAATGTCGTCGATTAGTTCTCTATAATTGATGGATCAAATAAGCTAATAATTTCACGTGACTAATTGAACCTTGCCACTGACTGAATGCCCCAGCATTGTTTGAAATGAGTTTGTTTGCATTGCAAAAATGACTGAAAAGGTTCAGTCCAGGGCAGTCCTGAAATTGAACTCTCAGAAGTTCAAAAATGCCCTGATGCTGCAATAGGCAGGGCAGTAATAATCAAGGGTTAACAAGGGTATTCTGGGGTGTTAAAAAGGACAGAAAGATTAGTTTAAATGAGCTGACAAGTAAGGTACTAATTTAGGATTAAACTAATACCAATGGGGAACAAGACACAAGGGTATGGGGCTTAAAATGAATAATAAAATGAGCCCATAACTCTTGATTAAACAAAACCAGGCGTGGGGAACAAAGGGCTGGCACCAAAAGATGCTTAGGCATGGGCTTAAAAGAGTATGGGCAGTCTGCAAGTAGGGGAGGAGGTAGCTTAGCTGCACTGGGTCATTTGGCTTATAAATAAGCCATTTGAGAACTTAAAAAAGGGCTGGAATTTTTAGTCTTGAGGCTGAAAACTTTTAGTCTGAAGAGAGGTCTACTGAGTTTAAAGAAAACTGAAAACATAAGGTAGTTTCCAGTAAACATTGTAACCAAACACTGTTTGAAAGTGGTATAAGAGTTCATATTGGTCAAGCTGCCTTGGCCAAGTTCTGTTTGTTTGCATTGACTGAGCTGTTTGTGTTTGTTGAACTGTTGGTGTTGCTGCATCGAATACTCTGTTACTGCTGTTGTTTCCTTACTCTTTCCTGGGATTGCTGGTTTGGTACTCGACTATCTGCTAGTTCTTTTGTTCTGGGAAATATTGCTGGTTGTCTGTGGGCTGTGGAAAACATTTGATTGTTGGTTTGTTGCTGTGCTGTTGCTGTGTATCTGCTGTTGCTGTGTTTACTGCATACTGCCCAGCTGATCATTCCTTTCTTCTTTGTCCTCTATACCAGGTACACAATTACACTACCAATGTAACTCGAAAGTTTGAGCAATGAGTATAAAAGAGAAGATCTGCAGATGTTGTTTATATACATGTACTGTTGTGTTGAATGTCATGTAGTGTCTAATAGCTCACATTTTGGATACTGAAGGTAGCTTACAAGCCTAGTTGATGTCAATGTAGGGGATCGAATGATAGTTGTATATGTATGCTGTTAGATAAAAGTATTCTCAATGAATTAGGTTGCATCTCAGATTTAGTTTACTTTGCAGTATATGCTGTAACGTATGCCAAGCATGAAAACTGTACATCATGGGTTAAGTTCTTCCTTTTCTGATTAATGGTCTCATATAACTAGTAAACCACCTGTTAAGACAAAGAACATAAAACTTGTAATATCAACCCCATGAAGGTCGAGTTCAGGTCAAAACAGGCCAAGCAGGCCTGCTTCGAGCAAGCAGTGGACCAGGTTTGGCCCATCACGCATGGGTTGGATTTGGGCCCGTGATTATTTATTCGACTGACTGTGCACGCAGCTTCGTTCCTGATTTTTTTAAGCATTTCCGAATTCCGTTACAAATAACTTGCAAGCATGTAATTAATTAGGACTATCTACTGTTTTCAATAGATAGAGACAAACACGACAAGAAATGTAGTTGCTATAGGATACCCTTTTAAAATAAGAACGAGATGAGCCTCGACGAAAATAAACAAAACGCGCAGATGCGGGGCCCTTGTTAAATGTATATTATTGAAGAATTTAGTTTCCAGGACGGGTTGTTTAGCAAATCTCACAACCCTCCTAAAATAACAATACGTTAGACTCTTTAGGACGCGCCTTAATAAATTTTACCTTCTTAAACTCGGGTGCACATTTATGTGACCCAAATCCAATTCTCAACGGAGTCGAAATGTGTTTCTAATCACGGGTACATTGATTGTGACGTGGTTCGAGATGCGTGTCCATGACGTTGCAAATTCATTTTAAAAAAAATAAGAATGAGATGAGCCTCGCCAAATAAAATACAAATTGCGGGGCCCTCAGTAAATATTTGCTTTAAAAATTGTTTAGACTTCGGGATGGACCGTTTAGTAAAATTCCACGGTCCTACCCAAAATAAATACGCTAGTCGCTTTAGGCGCGCCTTTAATAATTTAATTTCCTTAAACTCGGGTGCACATTGATGTGACCCAAATCCAAATCTCAACGGAGTCAAAGTGTGTCGACGACCACGGGTACATTGATTGTAACGCGGTTCGAGATACATTTTCACAACGTTGCAATTCTTGATAAAAACAGTAAATGATAAAAGCGGTTAAAAGTTAAATTTTGCACATAAGTTCACACTTGTATAAAATCAGATAATCAAGCCGAATATAACAGTTGAGCGACCGTGCTAGAACCACGGAACTCGGGAATGCCTAACACCTTCTCCCGGGTTAACAGAATTCCTTATCCGGATTTCTGGTGCGCAGACTGTAATATAGAGTCATTCTTTTCCTCGATTCGGGATTAAAATTGGTGACTTGGGACACCCTAAATCTTCCAAGTGGCGACTCTGAAATAAATAAACCAATCCCGTTTCGATTGTCCTTTAATTGGAAAAAACTCCCCTGCACCCCCTCGGGTGCGGAAAAAGGAGGTGTGACAGCTCTGGCGACTCTGCTGGGGACGTGAACCCAGAACCACTGGTTCAGGGTTAAGAATTCGAGCTTAGAATAATTGTTGTTATTTGGCTTTATTTATTATCTGATTTTTACATGATATATGCTTAATGTGCTAAATGATGCTTTTACCGCTTTAATATTATCTGAATTGTGTATATAAAACTGCTACGAAACCCTTCTTTCTGAGTCTTCTGAATTTATGGTGTACACGTGCGCGTGACCCACCTTTCTGTTAAAGTCATACCAAATAAGACGGAGTTGGGACAAGTAACTAGGTCGGGCAGACTTTCGTGCTCCCGGTACGTTGCCCCCGCTTCGGCTCAAACTGTCTGTTTGAGTAAGCCAGGTTTAGAACAATCAACCTCAGGTTTACACTTAGAATAACTCAGCCATATACCGGATCCCTAGTAGGAACGTTTATTTGCATCACGTGCATTTGGACTTAGGGGACTCAACACAGGGGTTGGGTCTGTCTAAGACAGGTGAACCCGAAATAAAAAGACCATCCTGATGCATCCTACTTGCTATATGTGCATTCATTTGCCTCGAACATGCTTGCTGACCGGCTTAAATGAAATCATGGTAAGAGCTGAGGAATAAAATGGGTTTTTTCATAATAAAATATAGTTTTCAAATCTTGAAATCTTGAAATAAAGGTATTTAATCTTGAAAGGTATTTAATCTTGAAAATAGTTTGAAAAAATTCCCAAAAAATAGTTTTAAATCTTGAAATAGTTTTTGACTGAAAATGATTGGAGTATGTTTTCAAAATGAGTCTTGACTTTATTAAATTAAAATTTCAGATACAAAATGAGCACCACACAAAACCCCTCCTCCGCAAATACAGAAGAGTTTCTATTCCAGCTTCAAATGTGGTGGTGTGAATTAGGCGAAGATGGTCAAAAGTGGGTCATCAAGCATTTGGGAAATCTCCCGGACATTATGAAAGTTAAACCCCGTGATGATCTGATTGCGGCATTAGTAACTTTTTGGGACCCTGTTCACAATGTCTTTCGTTTCTCTGACTTCGAGCTCACTCCTACATTAGAGGAGGTAGCTGGATATGTTGGTTTTGACGGAAGTTTAAGGAATCAAAGCTTGATATTCACGAAGGCTCCCTCGGTACATCGATTCTTCGGTCTTCTGAACATCAGCAGTCAAATCAGGAAAAGCAATGTCGTCAACGGATGTTGTTCTTTCAACTTTTTGTATTCAAGGTTCGGAAAGTCAGATGGGTTCGAAATTCATGAGAAAGGCCTTACTAACAAACAAGACAAAGACGCATGGCAGGTTCACCGTCGTTTCGCCTTCATGGTGGCTTTTCTAGGAATCATGGTCTTCCCGAACAAAGAACGAACAATCGATATTCGCACCGCAAAAGTTGTGCAAATCCTCACCTCCAAGGAAAACCACACCCTTGTCCCCATCATTCTCTCAGACATTTATCGGGCTTTGACTTTATGTAAAGCGGGAGCGAAAGTCTTCGAAGGATGCAAAATTTTGTTGCAAATGTGGCTGATTGAACATCTCCAACAACAGCCCAAGATCATACAGTACAGGCCAAACAACGATAATTACATCGAGGGTTATGAGGAAAGAGTGAAAAATTATCAGGTTCCAGAAGGGACAGAAGCATGGGTATCTCGGCTAAGGGCTCTAACGGCAAATCAAATTGAATGGACTCTGGGATGGCTATCAATGAGGGAAGTAATACATATGTCAAACTCAAATAGTTATCTGCTACTATTGGGATTGAGAAGCATCCAGCCATACGCGCCATTGAGAGTCCTAAGACAACTAGGAAGATATCAAGTAGTTCCTGATGATGAAGATTTGAGTGCGCAAGAAATCGAACTACACCCAGAGGCCACTATTCCTGAGGCGTTACTTCAGCAGATGTGGAATGGATGTCGATACTTAAAAAGCGATACTCAAGTCCCAGACACTACAAAGGGTGAGATAAATCCTGGATATGCGAGGTGGTTCGAGAAACGGTCTCGCGTGGATGATGTACCAGAACCTGAGCTGAGAAGGCCAACTAAAAGACCCCATGTTCAAAAATTTAATGATAAAATCCAAGAGCAGTTGATCTGGGGAGAAAAAGAGAAGGGGTACAAAGCAACTATCCATGCCCTCAAGGAAAATCTAAGGAACCTCAGTCTGGAGAAGGATTTGCAAGCACAAGAAGCTGAAGGCGAGAAGAAAAGTCTAGTCTGTGAGAATGAAAGTCTTCGTACTCGATTTCTGAAAATGAAAAAAGCTTCTGAAACGCCAATGAGGAATTGGAAGGATCAAAAAACCATCGCCAATCTTTTTGAAAGAATGCAAGATTATGATTCCATTCGTGCTGCAAAGGAAGGGCATTGAGCAAAGCAAAAAAAAGGATCCAACAATTAAATGAAGAAGCCAGATCTAATAAGGAACGCCAAGATAGGCAATCCGAGAAAGACAAGGCGCAATTCAAGAAGGAAAAAGACCAATGGATATAATCAGAAGACCAACTTCGTGCACAACTAGAAGAAGCAAGAAGATACAGAGAGCATCAACAAGCAGACACTGATAGAGAAAGAGCGCAGATAAGATTAGAGCAGGCCAGACTCCGAGCTCTATTAGAGTCATCCCTAGATCGTGAAGGCCGTATCCGAGATATAGCCACCACTCGCCAACAGCAATTGCAGAATCAAGGCCAGCATCTCCAAGATTTCAGGGCACAGATCCACGACCTGGCGGTCTACACCTCTCAAAGTTATGTAAACTGCAAAGGAATGGATTATGGAAGGTTTATAGAGCATGCACCCACCTTTGCCCGTCATCTAGCAGTGGAGTTGGAAAGGATGTATCGAACATTGGGAGGTCATCCGGGTCAAGCCCCGCCTTGAGCAAATGATCTGATAATTTACAACACAAGTGGAAAGTGGGGCACGTTATGAGATGTTAAGAATTGTATCTGTTTATTTCAATTTGAATGTGTGTATTTCAAGACATTGTTTTACAAAGTTTTTTCAAATGTAATGCTTGTTCATCTTTTATAAATGTTAGCCTCATGGCAGAACTACGCCTGGTCTGATTCACGCGGGGACGTGATACGTAGGCAATCCCCATAAGATTCGACCGCTTTTAATAAAGAAAGAAAAGAAATAAAATAAAACGCAGGGTTCCCCAAAGCACTTTAAAAGGGGACGAATGAGCAAACCGGGAGGACGCATGTTGTTTGAAGCAAAGCATGTAGAAACGGTTAACTGCCTAGGTGCATTGCATCCTCTGTGTGTTATGATCAAATCTGTTAAACTCTAACGCTGACAAAGTTTGTTGCTGTCTGATCCAGACAAGTTAGTTGTTAAAGAATTCTGGCAACGCACTCATACCAAACCAGATCCAAAGGACCGGTAGCAACAAGCATGACTACTTCGGAGAATAGCAATGAGGAAGAAAGGCCGATGAGCCAGTTGTTAAAAGAAGCGATGGAAAAGATTGAAAGGATGGGACTAGAAATGAATGCAATGCAACTAGCCCTAGCCAAAACACAAAAGAGCCCTGAAACACTGGGACACATGCCGGAATACCCTAACTCTGGCCCTTCCACAAGCCGCCTAAATCCCCTCTATCATCAAGAAAGAAGCCCTCATGATTCCCAAGCTCCACCACCTCACCAACCTCTCCCAACACCCAATATTCCCATTTTTGTGGGACCTACATCAGCCCCTTTGCAGAGAACGACCAGTGAGCCATTGTTTCAGACTCACGATACACAATACTATCCCCCTGAGCCCACATTCCATGCACCCAAGCCTCAAGCTTACAATCCACATTTAGAAGTTCCGGCAGAGGTTGAGAAGCCAGTTAAGGCTCCTGAACAGGATGAAGTGTTGAGAAAGTTCAAAAGCCTGGAGCAGTCCTTCAGGAACTTGCACGGATTAGGCAATCAAATCAGTGTAGCATACAAAGATCTGTGTCCTTTCCTAGACGTCCAACTCCCGGCTGGTTTTAAGATGCCTAAGTTTGATTTATATGAAGGGCACGGTGATCCCATGGCACATTTGCGGGGATTCTGTAGCAAAATGAGAGGGGCAGGCGGCAAGGATGAGCTGTTGATAGCTTATTTCGGCCAAAGTCTGAGCGGATCTGCACTAGAATGGTATACCAGGCAGGATTCCAGCAGGTGGTACACGTGGGATGATCTGGCGCAGGCTTTTGCAGGTCATTTCCAGTACAATCTCGAGATAGTCCCTGACCGTCTCACATTATTGAGAACTGGGAAGAAACCCGGGGAAAGTTTTCGCGAGTTCGGGTTCCGCTGGAGAGAACAAGCAGCTAGAGTCGATCCTCCCATGAGAGAGGGAGAGATGGTGGACTATTTCTTGCAGACATTGGATCCAACCTACTTTGGTCACTTGGTGACAACAGTTGGAAAATCTTTCAACGAGGTGGTCAAGATAGGGGTCATGATAGAAGAGGGTTTGAGGTCTGACAAGATTTTGAACTATTCGGCACTCAAGGCCACAACACAGGCTATTCAAAGCGGCACGGGAGGTGCGCTGAGAAGAAAGAAAGAGGAGGTTGCCACGATCGAGGCAGGCAGTTGGTCCAGGGCTGGTAGGCCGCACTACAACCAACCCAGACCTCACAGGTCAGAATACCCATACAGCCCACCACAAAATTTCTATCCACCTCGAGAACCACATTGTTCCGTACACCAAGCCCAAGCGTACACTCAGCCTCTGGTCCGCCCACAGTGGCGTGCACCGGCTCCCCAGAACATATATGCACCACCACAAAATACCTACCCTTCACCAAGGGCATATAGAAACCCTTCAGGGGCAGGCTTTCGGGGAAATCCAGATGCTAGGAATGACAGGTTGCGGAAGCAGAGAACTTTCACGGAGCTGGGAGAAACCTACACCGCTTTGTTCCACAAACTGAGGCAATTGGGTTTGGTTAGTCCTGTCCAGACTCGAGAACCAAATCCCCCACCTCAGAACTTGGATCGATCAATCAGTTGTGAATACTGTTCAGGGATGCTCGGGCATGATACCGAGAAGTGCTGGAAATTAAGGCATGCCATACAAGATCTTATTGACACCAATAAGATCGAGGTCCAGACACCAGAAGCTCCTAACATCAACCAAAACCCACTGCCAGCGCACCACGAAACTCACATGATTGAGTTGGTGTGTGAGGGAGGAGAATTGAGAAAACCCTCACAAACAGTGATGATGATCCAAGCCGCCCCGAAAGAAGTCTCAACCAGTGGAGGAACGAGTGTACAGTCGCAGGGAGAAGGCGTCAAGCCGGTAGTGATATTGGGAAAGAGCCCGTCCGCCATAACAAGCAAACCCGAGCCAAGCAAGTTGGTAATACCAGGGATCCCGCCCACACCGGCGGTCGTGTTGAAAGGGGTATGTAGAGAACGGGTGACCATAAAGCCTGTGGTTCAGCTGCCGATGATTGACAGCAGGGCTGTGCCTTGGAAATATGAAAAGGCGGTGGTGATGTGCAAAGGAAAACCGGTGGAAGAAGTCAGTTGTGAAGCGCAAGGGCTGACTCGATCAGGTCGATGTTTTGCTCCGGTGGAGCTAAGAAGAACCAACCCAGTTGCAACTAAGAAACCTGTGTCCGAAGAAGAGGCTGAAGAATTCCTGAGGAAGATGAAAGTACAAGACTATTCTGTGGTCGAGCAGCTGAGAAAAACACCGGCCCAGATCTCACTGTTGTCATTGCTGATCCATTCCGAGGAGCATCGTCGGGCCCTGTTGAAGATATTGAACGAGGCTCATGTACCCAGTGAGATTTCTGTAAACCACCTGGAAACCATTTCCAGCAAGATTTTCGAGGTGAACAGGGTAACATTCTCAGATGATGACCTGCCAGTGGAAGGTACGGAGCACAACAAAGCTCTATACCTAGCCGTCAAATGTGAAGACTCGGTGGTGACTCGAGTATTGGTGGATAACGGCTCAAGCGCCAATATTTGTCCATTATCCACTCTGGACCAGTTAAAGATCGACCGCGGAAGAATTCGGAAGAATAGCATCTGTGTCCGGGGGTTTGACGGAAACGGAACAGCCACTGTGGGGGACGTTATACTTGAACTAACCATTGGTCCAGTCCTGTTTACCATGGAATTCCAGGTGTTAGATGCCATAGTTTCTTATAACCTGCTGTTAGGTCGACCCTGGATTCACGCAGCCAAAGCGGTGCCTTCCACCCTACATCAGACGGTGAAGTTCGAGTGGGAAAGACAAGAGGTCGTGTTACACGGCGAGGATACAACATGCACCATGGGCGGAACCATTGTACCATTCATAGAGACCGCCGATGACAAAGGTCCTTGGGTCTACCAGATTTTCGATACAGGGTCGGCCAACAAAATTTCGGAAGGAGAAATCATCCCACACCCGAAGATAGCTGCCGCTACAGTCATGATGGTCTCGGAAATGCTGGGTAACGGATTTGTGCCAGGAAAAGGCCTGGGAGTCGAGCTTCAAGGGATTGTCCAACCTGTCTCCCTTCCTAAAAATCTGGAAACTTTCGGATTGGGGTTCAAACCAACCGCAGCAGATAGGAAGCAAGCGCGAAAAATGAAGAAGAGGGTCTGGTTTCTGCCTAAACCAGTGCCACGCCTCTCAAGGTCTTTTGTCAAAGCAAGTGCCAAGGGGTCGCCGATCCCAAAGAGTCGAGGACCTTTGATCGGTATAAATGAAGACCTGAATCAGAGTTTTGAAAGGCTATTCGCGGATGTCAGTATGGTGGAATCTGGAGAAGGTTCTAGCAGAGCAAAGATACAGTTTGTGGGGCCTGAGGCCAAGACCAACAATTGGACAGTTACTCCTCTTCCTGTCCGAGGGGAGTCTTGGTAGTAGGCTTTGATTTATGTTTTGTGTGTTTTGTTTTGTCCGGATTATTCAAGGGTGTAATCCAAATTTTACTTTCGTTTTTGTAAAAGTGTGAACCCTTTTATCCCGCAAGTTTAATAAAGTTCTTTTCTTTTGTCCCATTTTAATTTTGTTTTGTTCTTTTTCTTTCTGAACAGTTCTCTTTTTACTGGTTCTAATGACATGGCATGCACAGCGGATCTTCGACCTAGTCTAATAAATCAATCTGAATCCGACTCAATGATGCAAGAGGTCGTTTGTGATGATGAATCTGAATGTGACGAAGGTGAAGCCTTCGAAGAGATAAACCGAGAACTGTGCCAATTTGAAGAGAAACCCAAGCCTAACCTAAATGACACTGAGGCTGTGAATCTAGGAGACGCTGATAACGTCCAAGAGACCAAAATTAGCATCCACATTGAGCCGAATGTCAGGGAAGAATTGATCAAAACCCTCATGGAATTCAAAGATGTTTTTGCATGGTCATATGACGATATGCCTGGATTAAGCACCAATTTAGTGGTTCACAAATTGCCCACTGACCCGGCATACCCTCCGGTCAAGCAAAAACTAAGGAAATTTAAAACAGAAATGAGTGTAAAAATCAAAGAAGAAGTGATTAAGCAGTTGCAAGCGAAGGTCATTCGGGTCACTCGATATCCCGAGTGGTTGGCCAATGTGGTACCAGTCCCAAAGAAGGATGGAAAAATCAGGGTGTGCGTCGACTACCGCAACCTCAACAAAGCAAGTCCCAAGGACAATTTTCCGTTACCCAACATTCATATCCTGATCGATAATTGCGCTGGGCGCGAGATCGGATCCTTTGTGGATTGCTATGCGGGTTATCATCAGATCCTAATGGACGAGGAGGATGCTGAGAAGACAGCGTTTATTACGCCATGGGGAACCTACTGCTATCGGGTAATGCCATTCGGGTTAAAGAACGCCGGGGCAACGTACATGCGAGCAATGACTGTTGTGTTTCATGACATGATACACAAGGAAATCGAGGTGTATGTCGATGATGTGATCATCAAATCTTGGCGTCAGGAGGACCATGTGGCAGACCTAAGGAGATTTTTCCAAAGACTCCGGAGGTATGATATCAAGCTTAACCCGGCCAAATGCGCATTCGGGGTTCCATCAGGAAAGTTGCTAGGATTCATCGTCAGTCGACGGGGGATTGAGTTAGACCCATCCAAAATTGAATCCATCCGAGATTTGCCACCGCCAAGGAACAAAACAGAGGTAATGAGTTTGCTGGGTAGACTCAATTACATCAGCAGGTTCATCGCTCAACTCACAGCAACTTGTGAGCCCATATTTCGGCTGCTGAGAAAGGATGCTGCGGTAGGTTGGACGGCAGAGTGTCAGGAGGCTTTCGACCAAATCAAAGGGTATCTGTCTAATCCACCCGTATTGGTCCCGCCTAAGCCCGGGAAGCCCCTAATTCTTTACCTGACGGTCTTGGAAAATTCATTTGGTTGTGTATTGGGGCAACATGATGACACAGGAAGGAAGGAGCAGGCCATCTACTATCTTAGCAAGAAATTCACAGTGCATGAGGTCAAGTACACTCAACTCGAGAAAACATGTTGCGCCCTAACTTGGGTAGCTCAGAAGTTGAAACACTACCTGTCTTCGTATACTACTTATCTCATATCCCGTTTGGACCCATTGAAGTATATCTTTCAGAAACCTATGCCCACGGGAAGGTTGGCAAAATGGCAAATTCTGCTCACAGAGTTTGATATCGTCTATGTAACGAGGACGGCCATGAAAGCCCAGGCGCTGGCAGACCATTTGGCAGAGAATCCCGTTGATGAAAAATACGAGCCCTTAAGAACGTATTTTCCTGACGAAGAGGTAATGCATACAAATGAGTTGGAATTGCCTGAGGAACCGGGTTGGAAGCTTTTCTTCGATGGAGCTGCGAACGCAAAAGGGGTTGGAATAGGAGCAGTACTCATTTCTGAAACAGGACGGCATTATCCTGTTACGGCTCAACTACGCTTCTATTGCACCAACAATATGGCCGAGTATGAGGCTTGCATTCTGGGTCTGCGCTTGGCTGCTGACATGGATGTCCAAGACGTCTTGGTCTTGGGAGACTCGGACCTCTTGGTACATCAAATTCAGGGTGAATGGGAAACACGAGATCTAAAGCTCATACCATACCGACAATGCTTGCATGATCTGAGCAAGCAATTTCGATCGGTGAAGTTCAAACACATCCCGAGAGTTCACAATGAGGTTGCGGATGCCTTGGCCACCTTAGCATCAATGCTGCACCACCCTGACAAAATGTATGTTGATCCTCTACACATCCAGGTCCGTGATCAGCACGCCTACTGCAATGCCATAGAAGAAGAAGCAGATGGCGAACCCTGGTTTCATGATATCAAGGAATACCTCAGAATGGGGATATATCCAGAACATGCCTCTAGAGACCAAAAAAGAGCCCTTCGGCGTTTGTCGAATGGTTTCTTCCTCAGTGGAGGAGTATTGTACAAAAGAACCCCGGATTTGGGATTGTTGAGATGCATAGATGCCAGTCAAGCAACGACGGTTATGGCAGAGGTACATGCTGGAGTTTGTGGGCCACACATGAGCGGATATGTGTTGGCAAGAAAGGTCCTTCGAACAGGGTGTTATTGGCTCACCATGGAACACGACTGTATCACTTTCGTAAGGAAATGCCATCAGTGCCAGATACATGGAGATTTGATTCATTCTCCGCCAACAGAGTTACATACGATGTCAGCACCATGGCCGTTTGTGGCATGGGGCATGGATGTCATTGGGCCCATCGAGCCGGCAGCATCCAACGGTCATAGGTTCATCCTAGTGACCATTGATTACTTCACCAAATGGGTTGAGGCTAAAACCTTCAAATCAGTAACCAAGAAGGCAGTGGTGGACTTTGTTCACTCCCATATCATCTGTAGATTTGGGATCCCAAAAGTGATCATCACGGATAACGGTGCGAATCTTAATAGCAGCTTGATGAGAGAGGTATGCCAACAATTCAAGATTACACACCGCAATTCCACCCCATATCGTCCCAAGGCGAATGGAGCAGTCGAAGCAGCCAATAAGAATATCAAGAAGATACTGCGAAAAATGGTGGAAGGGTACAGACAATGGCACGAGAGATTACCCTTTGCTTTGTTGGGTTACCGCACTACCGTCCGAACTTCCATAGGCGCAACTCCTTATTTGTTGGTGTATGGAACTGAGGCCGTAATACCAGCGGAAGTCGAAATTCCGTCCCTCCAAATTGTCGCTGAAGCCGGGATTGATGATGATGAATGGGTAAAAGCTCGATTGGAACAGTTGAGCCTGATAGATGAGAAAAGATTGGCAGCAGTGTGCCATGGTCAGCTGTACCAGAATAGAATGGCAAGAACATATAATAAGAAGGTGCGCCCCAGAAAGTTTGAAGTAGGGCAGCAGGTATTGAAGAAGATCCTCCCACATCAGGTCGAGGAAAAAGGCAAATTCGCCCCAAATTGGCAAGGGCCTTATATCGTGACCAGAGTATTATCCAATGGTGCTTTGTGTTTGACAGATGTCGAAGGTAGATGTGTCGACATGGCTATCAATTCTGATGCAGTCAAGAGATATTACGCGTAATTTCTTTAATTATGGCAATTTTTGGTTTATTTGTTTGTATTTGGCATTTATTGGATAATGAGATGACGGAGGCAATTCTTTCTTCTATCCAAACACTTTTTAACCCTTGCTTTTCCCTTTGAGCCTTAAGTTAT
Organism: Nicotiana sylvestris; assembly: GCF_000393655.2. Taxonomy (NCBI): domain Eukaryota; kingdom Viridiplantae; phylum Streptophyta; class Magnoliopsida; order Solanales; family Solanaceae; genus Nicotiana; species Nicotiana sylvestris. The sequence goes on from NC_091059.1 coordinate 154,265,559, forward strand.
TCTTTCATACCCCTCTTTTGGAATCACTAATGGAAAAGACATGAAAAAAAAAGAGAAAAAGAAAAGAGAGAGAAAATGAAAAGAAGGAAAAGAAAAAAAAAAGAAAAAAAAAAGAAAAAAAGAAGAAGAAGATAAAATCATAAAAAAATACAAAACCGTGGGAACTACGTTTGACCTGATTCCTCGAAGAGGATACGTAGGCACCTCACGGCTCGGTCATGGTATGCATCATAGTGAATATAGGATGCATAATGTACATAGTGTGCATAATAGGCACAGCGTGCGTAACGCACATAGCGCAACATAAGTGTAAAAAATAAATTCCCCAAGCAAGAAAACTGGGGCAGAGGTTATGTTTTAAATTCCAACAAAGGTTTGATTCCAAAAGTTGTAGCACATCACCCATCAAATTATTTTCATTTTCATATCCTTTCTTTAACTCCACACCAAAACCAACATCAATGTCCAAAAGACCTCCCGATCAATGTTCAAGAGATGTCGAGTCAAGCAATGAGGCCGAGAATAATACACCGGTCCCCAGCAAAGAAGAGGATCGTAAGAATGGGAATGAATTGATGGTCAAAGGAATCTCCAGAAGAGAGGGCCGTATCTACAACGCCCCGATTCCCCGAAAGAAATAAAATGAGAGAGTTTTATCGGTGAAAACCTTCACAGGCACCGAGAGGCGATGTAAGATGAGGGATATGAAATGAGAGTCTTATTGGTGAAAACCCTCACATGCACCATAAGGCGCCGGGAGATGAGAGAAAAGATAGAGTCTCATTAGTGAAAACCCCTCGAAGGGTACTATGAGGCGACAAGATAGATCAGCAAAAGCTACCACATTCGCAACGAGATGAACAGCCATTTATCATCCCCAGCAAGTCAGACCATCGGGCAAATCGATTGATACAAATAGACTGGGTCGGGAATCTATGGTGCACGTCGTGATCACGGGGACCAGTCAGGTCCTCCAGATAAGTTCTTCTGAGTTTCTTCTCCCCACCAAATATGGGTTCAGAAAGATTTTCTTCTTCTAGCTTTTATCTTTTCTTCCTAAAATTTGTCTTGAAAAGAATTTTTCAAAGCTTACTACCAGAAACCGGAGGGGAATTCATCCAATGCAGAATAATACAAACAGTCTTAGAAGCTGATCCCAGGCAATGCAGTGATCGTGCCCGACAATTTTGGAGGAAGTAAGCTCCTAAAGGGAGTGGTGTCGGGAGTTAAAAGCAGACTCCCACAGCACGTGTTTAAAGAGAAAGCAGAAAAGGGGATTAATTGAGAGCCAATCCCCAGCAGGCTAGAGACCCCCAGCAGGCAACTCTGCCCACTAATCAATTATGGGACATAGAGCAAGAAAAGAGAAAAAAGGAAAAATCATCCGCCAGAAAGGCACCCTCTACCACCACGATAAAAACTAATTAAATCCCTTTGTCTGCTGCAGGAAAACAAAGGATTGATGATGGCAGCGATATGCAACGCCAGGGAAGTCACCAAAAATCGGGGCAGAAAATTTTCTGCCGATTGTCGAAAATTTTCTCGGAAGAACGGGGAAGCAATTTTAATACATTTAAGTTCTAGGTCGCCCACCAGTATAATGCGGGAATACATTTAAGTTCTAGGTCACCCACCAGTATAATGCGGGAATACATTTAAGTTCTAGGTCGCCCACCAGTATAATGCGGGAATACATTTAAGTTCTAGGTCGCCCACCAGTATAATGCGGGAATACATTTAAGTTCTAGGTCGCCCACCAGTATAATGCGGGAATACATTTAAGTTCTAGGTCGCCCACCAGTATAATGCGGGAATACATTTAAGTTCTAGGTCGCCCACCAGTATAATGCGGGAATACATTTAAGTTCTAGGTCGCCCACCAGTATAATGCGGGAATACATTTAAGTTCTAGGTCGCCCACCAGTATAATGCGGGAATACATTTAAGTTCTAGGTCGCCCACCAGTATAATGCGGGAATACATTTAAGTTCTAGGTCGCCCACCAGTATAATGCGGGAATACATTTAAGTTCTAGGTCGCCCACCAGTATAATGCGGGAATATATTTAAGTTCTAGGTCGTCCACCAGTATAATGCGGGAATACATTTAAGTTCTAGGTCGCCCACCAGTATAATGCGGGAATACATTTAAGTTCTAGGTCGCCCACCAGTATAATGCGGGAATACATTTAAGTTCTAGGTCGCCCACCAGTATAATGCGGGAATACATTTAAGTTCTAGGTCGCCCACCAGTATAATGCGGGAATACATTTAAGTTCTAGGTCGCCCACCAGTATAATGCGGGAATACATTTAAGTTCTAGGTCGCCCACCAGTATAATGCGGGAATACATTTAAGTTCTAGGTCGCCCACCAGTATAATGCGGGAATACATTTAAGTTCTAGGTCGCCCACCAGTATAATGCGGGAATACATTTAAGATTCTAGGTCGCCCACCAGTATAATGCGGGAATACATTTAAGTTCTAGGTCGCCCACCAGTATAATGCGGGAATACATTTAAGTTCTATGTCGCCCACCAGTATAATGCGGGAATACATTTAAGTTCTAGGTCGCCCACCAGTATAATGCGGGAATACATTTAAGTTCTAGGTCGCCCACCAGTATAATGCGGGAATACATTTAAGTTCTAGGTCGCCCACCAGTATAATGCAGGAATACATTTAGCTCTAGATTTCGGAATTAGTGGCCCCGCCTGAAGACGGAAGGTTACAACAGAGATCCCCAAGCAGGAAACAATAAAATCCCCAGCTCCAAGAGGCAGAAGGCTGCCAAAGCAAGAGCACATTCAAAAGAAAGAAGGAACGCGTCTCAGAAGAAGCAGTTCGGAAACATTATAGCATGCTCAACGTAACAATTTTGATGAAAAGCCATACCGCCGAAGAAATAATTGAAAGGCTTGAAGAAGAGGGTATGTTCCCAACGAGTCAAGCGAAGTGATGAAAACTGGCATTCAGAAAAGGCGAAGGACCAGCATCATCTCCAAAGTTCACAAAATAAAGGCATCAGAGGAAAGCATTAGCCGACAAGAAAGCAAGGCAACAAGAACAAGTTGAAGATAGAAGAGATCTCACACTCTAGCTTAACTTCTTGTTTTTCCTTTCAAGAACAATGTAACAAGGAGATCAGTGAGCAGTAGCATCCTACAGCAGCATGCAACAGCGCACAACAGCAGCAAGCACTACAGTCACACAGTAGTCCCAGCTACCAAAATTTCCCGAACTACATTGACCTGATTCCTGTTCAGCCCAGGATATGTAGGAAACCTCTGAAGCAAAGGTTCGGTCAAATCTTTTTCAAAAAAAAATGCTTCACACGGAGTACTCAGACGAGCAAAAATCGCCCGCTTTATCTTTGCGCGAAAACCCTTCGTGTCTTCGGGCAAAGAGGGCAGCTGTAAGCACGTGATTTTTGCTTCACGGACAGTCACTCCGAAAGAAAAATAGTGACAAAGGACCTAGCTGTACAATTTTCAATTTTCCGTAACGCGTGCTGCTAGTCATGTGTGGTTCTGTCCATTTTGCTATTTTTAACATTATTAAACAAAATACAAAATGTGTATGTCATGGTAATTAGACCATAATTCGTTCAGTAAAAGAAAATTCACAAAAAATATTCTAGGGTGCGATTTAATCTATTTAAATATTTTGATAATTATGTTAGGTGTTAAATTAATGTTTGTTTGAACTTCATTTTATTTTTAGTTTTAAAAATTAGAAGAAAAAAAAGAAAAAAAAAGAGAAGAAAAGAATGAAGAAAACGGTTTGGGCCAAGAAAATAAACCAAAAATAGGCCCAAACCAATTCGAGCCGACCCAGTCCAAACCAGGCCTCAGGCAAACCCCCCAAACGACGCCGTATAAAGGCGTTTGATCTGAGCCGTCCGTCCAGGCCGATCTAACGACTCAGGACCTCTTTCAGCAACCCGTTTTCAAACCCGACCCAATAATCGGTCTGACCCAACCCCTCACTTAAACCAAACGGCCCCGTTTAACTACCAAACAACCCCGTCTCATTTCTCACCATCAGATCCAAGCCGTTGAGATCATCTAATCTAACGGCTGATCTAATCCCCTACTCCGTATATAAACCCTCTATCACTCCCCACGCCCCCTATCCGAACCCCCCTTCATCGTCCCCAAGCTCAAACACTGAAACCCCAAACCCTAGCAAGCCGCCCTAGCTTCCCTTTCACCAGAACCCGGCGGCACGAACGCCGGTGACCACCTCCTGAACACCCTAAGTCCCCCTCACTCTCCTGAACATGGATCTGCTATCCATTTGCCTCGAATCACTTTCCTTCGTCTCGAATCTTCATTTGAAGATTTGAGTCAAGCCCGGACCTACGCCAAATTACCCCATCTTCATACCAGACACTCCCCTGACCCTCCTCGTGACTAAACCAAGCTTGGTTTGGTCCGAATCTACCCACAACTCCCACCTCCTCAGATCTGAAGATCCAAAACCTAGAACACTAATAGCCTTGGAATCCGGCCGGTCTTAACAAGGGTTTGAGGTTTAATGGATCTTAACCAAGGTGTTCTCATGTGAGAACACCCTGGTTAAAATTTGTTCGGCCTCAAATGGTCAAAGTTGAGTCTGATTTGGGTCTGTTTGATTTCAAAATTTTTCGGTAAGTTTTCCTTTCTCTTTGTTTAGTTCTAATTAAGTTGTCAGCATGTTTCGTTGTGTTTGTTTGTTAGTTTGTCATTTTTCATTCGGATTTCTTCCATCTCTGTCAAAGGCCTTTTATTGGGTCAATTGTTTTCTGTTTATATTCTGAATGTACCCCATGATAAACGTGATCGTCAATTAGATTAGTCGTCAAATGAGTTAATTCATATAGACCCCAGTAATTGAACAAAAGTTATCTGATGCCCTTTAGGTCCCTGAACGTATTGTTTATATGAGCGACTGATTATTACCTGTTATAATTAGTATAGTCGACCTGATAAATGTCGTCGATTAGTTATCTATAATTGATGGATCAAATAAGCTAATAATTTCACGTGACTAATTGAACCTTGCCACTGACTGAATGCCCCAGCATTTTTTGAAATGAGTTTGTTTGCATTGCAAAAATGACTGAAAAGGTTCAGTCCAGGGCAGTCCTGAAATTGAACTCTCAGAAGTTCAAAAATGCCCTGATGCTGCAATAGGCAGGGCAGTAATAATCAAGGGTTAACAAGGGTATTCTGGGGTGTTAAAAAGGACAGAAAGATTAGTTTAAATGAGCTGACAAGTAAGGTACTAATTTAGGATTAAACTAATACCAATGGGGAACAAGACACAAGGGTATGGGGCTTAAAATGAATAATAAAATGAGCCCATAACTCTTGATTAAACAAAACCAGGCGTGGGGAACAAAGGGCTGGCACCAAAAGATGCTTAGGCATGGGCTTAAAAGAGTATGGGCAATCTGCAAGTAGGGGAGGAGGTAGCTTAGCTGCACTGGGTCATTTGGCTTATAAATAAGCCATTTGAGAACTTAAAAAAGGGCTGGAATTTTTAGTCTTGAGGCTGAAAACTTTTAGTCTGAAGAGAGGTCTACTGAGTTTAAAGAAAACTGAAAACATAAGGTAGTTTCCAGTAAACATTGTAACCAAACACTGTTTGAAAGTGGTATAAGAGTTCATATTGGTCAAGCTGCCTTGGCCAAGTTCTGTTTGTTTGCATTGACTGAGCTGTTTGTGTTTGTTGAACTGTTGGTGTTGCTGCATCGAATACTCTGTTACTGCTGTTGTTTCCTTACTCTTTCCTGGGATTGCTGGTTTGGTACTCGACTATCTGCTAGTTCTTTTGTTCTGGGAAATATTGCTGGTTGTCTGTGGGCTGTGGAAAACATTTGATTGTTGGTTTGTTGCTGTGCTGTTGCTGTGTATCTGCTGTTGCTGTGTTTACTGCATACTGCCCAGCTGATCATTCCTTTCTTCTTTGTCCTCTATACCAGGTACACAATTACACTACCAATGTAACTCGAAAGTTTGAGCAATGAGTATAAAAGAGAAGATCTGCAGATGTTGTTTATATACATGTACTGTTGTGTTGAATGTCATGTAGTGTCTAATAGCTCACATTTTGGATACTGAAGGTAGCTTACAAGCCTAGTTGATGTCAATGTAGGGGATCGAATGATAGTTGTATATGTATGCTGTTAGATAAAAGTATTCTCAATGAATTAGGTTGCATCTCAGATTTAGTTTACTTTGCAGTATATGCTGTAACGTATGCCAAGCATGAAAACTGTACATCATGGGTTAAGTTCTTCCTTTTCTGATTAATGGTCTCATATAACTAGTAAACCACCTGTTAAGACAAAGAACATAAAACTTGTAATATCAACCCCATGAAGGTCGAGTTCAGGTCAAAACAGGCCAAGCAGGCCTGCTTCGAGCAAGCAGTGGCCCAGGTTTGGCCATCTCGCATGAGCTAGGTTTGGGCCCATAATTTTCGGCTAGTTATCCATAATCGCAGTCACATTTTATTATTCTGTAAAAGCATTTTAAATCCTGTTATAAGTAAACTCGCAATCATGTAATTAATTAGGACTGTCTACCGTTTTCAATTGATAGAGACGAACACGACAAGAAACGTAGTTGCTATAGGATATCCTTTTAAAATAAGAACGAGATGAGCCTCGATGAAAATAAACAAAACACGCAGATGCGGGGCCCTTGTTAAATGTAAATCATTGAAGCATTTAGTTTCCCGGACGGGTTGTTTAGCAAATCTCACAACCTTCCTAAAATGACAACACGTTAGTCTCTTTAGGATACGCTTTAATAAACTTTACCTTCTTAAACTCGGGTGCACATTTATGTGACCCAAATCCAAATCTCGACGGATTCGAAATGCCTCTCTAATCACGGGTACATTGACTGTGACGTGGTTCGAGATGCATGTCCATGACGTTGCAAATTCATTAGAAATAAAGAACGAGGTGAGCCTCGCCAAATAAAAATACAAATTGCGGGGCCCTCAATAAATATTGCTTTAAAAATTGTTTAGGCTTCGGGATGGACCGTTTAGTAAAATTCCACGGTCCTACCCAAAATAAATACGCTAGTCGCTTTAGGCGCGCCTTTAATAATTTAATTTCCTTAAACTCGGGTGCACATTGATGTGACCCAAATCCAAATCTCAACGGAGTCAAAGTGTGTCGACGACCACGGGTACATTGATTGTAACGCGGTTCGAGATACATTTTCACAACGTTGCAATTCTTGATAAAAACAGTAAATGATAAAAGCGGTTAAAAGTTAAATTTTGCACATAAGTTCACACTTGTATAAAATCAGATAATCAAGCCGAATATAACAGTTGAGCGACCGTGCTAGAACCACGGAACTCGGGAATGCCTAACACCTTCTCCCGGGTTAACAGAATTCCTTATCCGGATTTCTGGTGCGCAGACTGTAATATAGAGTCATTATTTTCCTCGATTCGGGATTAAAATTGGTGACTTGGGACACCCTAAACCTCCCAAGTGGCGACTCTGAAATAAATAAACAAATCCCGTTTTCGATTGTCCTTTAATTGGAAAAAACTCCCCTGCACCCCCTCGGGTGCGGAAAAAGGAGGTGTGACAAGAGACATTGGAATGAAATCAAACACATATTGCGTTATCTAAAAATGACTATCGATGTAGGCTTATTTTATGGCAATGATTGCAATCCTGATCTTGTTGGTTATGCTGATGTGAGGTATTTATCTAACACACACAAGGCTTGATCTCAAACATGTTATGTGTTACATGTGGAGGCACTGCCATATCTTGGGAATCGACTAAGCAATCAATCGTGGATACTTCATCTAATCATGCTGAGATAATTGTCATTTAAGAAGAAAGTCGAGAATGTGTATGATTGATGTCTATAATACATCTTATTCAAGAAAAATGTGATTTGAAGTGTTACAAACTACCCACAATTTTGTATGAAGACAATACAACATGCATAACCCAATTGAAGGGAGGATTCATAAAAGGAGTTAGGACAAATTAAATCGCATTTCACCAAAGTTATTTTCCATACATGATCTTCAAAGGAATGGTGATATCAATGTGCAACAGATTCTTTCAAGTGATAATATGGCTAATTTGTTCACCAAATCTCTACCAACATCAACCTTCAAGAAACTAGTGTACAAGAATGGGATGTGAATGATCAAGGATGTGAATTGATGCTCTCATCAGGGGGAGTTAATACGCGTTGTACTCTTTTTCCCTTACAAGGTTTTGTCCCACTGGGTTTTCCTTGCAAGGTTTTTAACGAGGCAACCAAAAGGCGTATTTTTAAACATGTGTACTTTTTTTCCTTCACTAGGATTTTTTTCTCATAGGTTTTTTCCTAGTAAGGTTTTAACGAGGCACATTATCTTTGGATATCCAAGGGGGAGTGTTATGATAAATATCACATTATGGTGGATGTCTACTCTTCTTCCATGATCTTCATCTCAAATGCTTAATGACATATTTAATGACATATTTTGTATGTTCAATGACATATTCCATGACATATTTTCTTCACTTTTTATACCTATATAAATGCCTTGTAATAGATAGGAAAATACACACAATTGAAGAAGAAAATCTCTTCCTTCTCTCTATTTCCATTTCTTGTTCATGTTTTACTAAATTGCTTTATGTCCTTGTTCAATATTGTTACTTTGAGTTATATTTCATAACATTTTTTAATTTCTAGCCGTTGGTCTTTTTTAAAAAAAAAATTACCGTTGGGCCCGGTTGAACCGGCCCAGGCCCGCCTGCCGGTCCCGGGCTAAACGATCCCGGACTCGCGATTTATTTGTATAAGACCGATCCAAAGTGGGCCTCAAAGACCGTTTGAGACTGGCCCGTTTGACCCGGACCATTTGGCCCATTAGGCCCGTGATCTCGCAGGCAGTCCCGGGCTGGGTCCAGCCCACAATACAGCTCTATTTACAAGTAGGCAGTAGCTATTAGTTTATCTTTATCATCTTGGAAAAGTACTGTTTGATTTGCCAATCCTTTATCGTATTGTCAGTACTTTTGTTTTAAAAAAGAGTAGTGACATTTAATTTCCATAACTTCTCTCGTATATCGTCACTTGTCATTGTCTCCACTCTCCACTGTGTGACAATTTTTCGTCCTACTCACAAGCTTTACATTGCTTGGTCTCTACTTCACTACACTTTCCCCCCCTTTCTTCTGCTTCCAGAAATAAAACTATTTCTTGCTTTTTATTCCATTCAAGTTACAGTCAAAGAGAGTTTTTCTTGCGTGAGTCACCGACAGTTTCTGTGATTTTCCTTCTGGCGTAGATAAACAAGAGAGAAAGAGGCCATGGAAAGGAAGGTGTTAGTAATTTGTGCTGTTGTGGGATTTCTAGGGTTGCTTTCTGCTGTTACTGGTTTTGCTGCTGAGGCCACTAGAATTAAGGTAATTTTTCCCCCATGATTCTTTTTTATTTTTATTTTTGTTTCATATCGAGCTTTTCCCCCCCTTCCTTTTTACTATCATCTGATTAGCTTGGTGTTCAGTCTGAAATGATTTAATCTGGAAAATAGCTATGGGTATACTCTGCTCTCTAATAAAGTTCAAATCTTTGTTACAAATGACCTGCTTATGCGAATGGTTTCATCGTGTTATTCTTTTAATACAAAAACCAATCAAATGTTATAGTCTAAAACAAAGAATCCTAATAAATGGAGGGTTAAATAACATTTTCTGCCCTTCTCTTTGTTATTGGATCTTCGCCACAAAGGGAACTTTAATAAATAGCAGCTGCTTTAATATTGTGGTTTGATGTTCCTAGTTAATCTAAATGAGTTAAGCAGCACATTCTATATTTTGTTGGTGGTGGAAAATGGAGTAACGGTTGGTGCACTTACTTCCTCTCCATTCGCTATGGACAATTAACACCAGCTTCCATATGTTCTCTTGCTGGTCCTCTGATTATCAGCTGTAAAGATAGCATCCCAAGCTGCTCCCACGAGATTAAAGTTTCATTTTTTGTAGGGAAATTAGGTGCGGTCAAATTTGAGCTGAAATTCCATTATGCTCTTGCTATGTTTGTTCCTAGTAGAACTTAGCGTTCATGCGATTGCCAATTTAAGGAAACCCACATCATTTCTACTGCAACTGTTAAAGCCTGGATTCTTATGATTAAATTTGCTCGTCTTTGCAAAACTCTTTGGGTTCAGTCTGGGCATATTCAGCTGAATTTGCATGGTTTGAATGTTCAAACCTGGGCAGAAATTGCACCTTGGGTGTCTCTTTCTTCCATGAGTAACAACCTGCTAACTTTCTCCCCCATCCCATACAACAAGCCTATGGGTGAGGTATTGTAGGGCGGAGGGAATTTTAAGAATTTTAGGGGATGTTATAGACCAAAAAGGAGAACCCAACCCAAAAGACTAATCTATTAGGTGGTAGAACCCATTTGGCCTATAAACCCATAAATATTTCTCTTTTTGATCCATGTGGGACAATTGGCACATAACAGTGGAGAGTGGAGGAGATTGTTTGCTTATATTGGCTTTCAGATCATATCACCCGTTGCCCTGCTACCATTCATAAATACATTGGAGGAGTTTTACAGGTGGGGTTGGTAGATGGAGAGAGCACAAATGGACTAAGAAAACAGATCTTTTATGGTTGTTTGGTTGCATGCTGAATTTCATTTGCTAAGGATTGTCACAGGATTTAAGTTACTTTCATTTCATGTTTGCTGTTGGGAATTTTGAGTCCTTAGAATATAGGGGTAAAGAGAGTTTACGTTATCCTTGCTTTCATAGAGAGTCGGCATGACTAATTCATAGTACTATTCAATTATTCTTCAGGGTTCTCAGGTCCAGTTTCCCTCTCCTTCAGAATGTGTATATCCAAGGAGTCCTGCACTGGGCCTTGGATTGGTTGCTGCTGTGGCTCTTATGGTTGCTCAAATAATTGTCAACGTAGCAAGTGGATGTGTCTGTTGCCGTCAATATCAGTCAGGATCTAATCGGTCACTAGCACTACTATGTTTTGTTGTATCCTGGTAAGTTGGTTATGAAGTAATAACTAATTTCAAGTTCAGTAGTCATTACTGCAATACATTTAGATCAAAAGGTATTTATTTGTTTCTTCTTATCATTGTAATTTGGCTTACTGTTAATTAAATTCAAGTTCAGTCGTTGATTATTGTAGTGGATCAAATGGAAGCTGACCCGAATAACAGATAATTGTTGTCCTGTAGTTTCCATGGAATTCCTGCCTTTTTTGTGTTGGGAAGAGAGACCTTATATATCTGCAGTCAAAGGCAAAATAGACCTTCGTTATTCCCACATTCCGAATTTGACAAGCTTACTCTGCGATTTTGTCCATTTCACATCACCATTTTTATTGTAATTTTTTGAGAAAGGAAAAAGCCAATTGATATCAGTATTAATTTAAACCAATCACTATTTTAAATATTTCTGATATTTACTTTAGGATGTTCAAATCCTGACTGAAGAAGGAAGGTTAGACCTATTCTGTCTTATATATAGAAGTATGATAAAATATCTATCAACGTTGTTGAAGCCAAAAGCTTGCCTTACATCTGTAACGCTGGCTCTTGTACTTGTAACAACTGCATGTACAAACTTCTTGGAAGTATCAAAATTTTAGCATTTGTTTTGGCTTGTGGATATATAGTACTTTTTAACAGTGTTGGCCTTTTTCTCCTCTTTTAAAGGACAGTAATTAATCCGATTAAAAATATTCCATATTGTTCTTATTACTTCACCAACCAATGGTACCCTACTGGGCCTACAGATACAAGTTCCAATGCACAGCATTAAGGGGGTTACGTGCAAGGGAGGTGGGCAGGAGCATATTTTCTTATCTTCTTCTTTTCCTTTTTTCCCCCTCAAACTCTTAACTTCTGGGAATGCAGTCCTATTAGGTCACAAGATATCTTGTTGCGAGTCCAGAAATGTGGTCTAGCTGAAGCCATTGAACCTTAAATTGTGGCTGGACCTTGAGATATCATTGCCCCTCAAACCAACAGTTCTTTCTCTAATATTGTATTTATCGGCTGGATACATGCGGAGGCATTTAAAGTTGGCACGATTTTTTGTTTAGATACCTGAACTCAACGGTGTTCCTATTGAGCATTTATACTACCAGAAACTTATTCTAATTGAGCACTTCTTGCTGAGTTGGCATATAATGTGAGTTTCACCCGATATAGGCGCGTGAAGACTCCAAAAAATAGATTTTTATTTTTATTTTTTATTTTTTAATTCCTTCTTCTTCTCCCTCAAAAACGAAACAGATCTGCCAGTTGTCTCTTCACTGCCGGAATCTGGCGAGAGAAACCGACGGCTCATCCTCTCCAAAAAACCAGCGACCCCCCCCCCCTTCAACCCTAAGAAATTGAAATCTTGTTGCACTAATTTTGCACTGATTTCGAAATTGAAAAAGCAACCGGCGGCTCATGCTTACATAGTTTACAAATTGAAATCTTGTTGCACTGATTTTGCTTACATAGTTTGCAAAAGAAGAAGCAGAGAACTGAGACTAAATGAAAGCATCATTAATGAGTCTTTAAAAAGCTTGAAGGTTTAAAATGAGTTACTTGATTTGATGAAAGTTTGGGAAATTAATATTGGGGTTGTCTTCGGGTCGTCGTGGGGAATCTTTAGCAAAAGTTATAACAAATTTGGAGGAGTTTCTCTTAAAAAATTGTATTAAAATCGTGCTTGGAACAAGAACACACATAAAAATAGTGAAGAGCATCAATGCCACTGATTTATTTTGTTTATTAAATAAATTTAACATAGTTTTCCCTTTTTTTTACTCAAAATAATGTCTTTTTTTTATTCGTCATTCGCCACATCAGCAGCGAGTGCATTGCACAAACTTTGTAAGTTTGGCTGATTGTCAAAAAAGTGCTCAATTGGAATAAGTTTCGGGTAGTATAAGTCCTCAATAGGAACACCCTTAAGTTCAGGTTTCTAAATGAAAAATCGTGCCAACTTTAAGTGTCTCCGTATGTATTCAGCCGTATTTATCTTGGTCATATGCATTGGAATATGGTGAAATTATTACTGGGTTGTTGTTGTATATGCATTGGAATATACTATCAAAAGTTATTTCTCTGGTGGAGTCAGTGGACCAATTTGATCTTACATACCATCTGAAGAAGCCTTAATAAAGGTCTCCAAAACTTGCGGCTTATGCAGGTTTACATTCGTCATAGCATTTCTATTATTGCTAACGGGCGCAGCACTGAATGATCAGCATGGTGAAGAGAGCCTGTACTTTGGCAACTACTATTGCTATGTTGTAAAGCCTGGAGTATTTGCTGGAGCTGCTGTCTTGTCCCTTGCCAGTGTTGCTCTTGGAATCATCTATTACATTTCCTTGGTATCTGCAAAGAACATCAATGATCCATGGCATCCACCAGTACCAAGTCAAGGTGGCATTGCAATGGGACACCCACAAATTCCTCCACAGACCAGTCAGGAACCAGTTTTTGTGCATGAAGATACTTACATGAGACGCATATCTACGTGATTGTCCCTAGACCTTGTATAAACACAAGGACTGGAGGTGTGAAGGGTGAAGAATCGTCTTCTTTATGTGAACCATTTGCTCCCCTTTGTGAGCTTTCATTGCTTTTTTTGAACTCCAATGGTAGTGATAGCTAAGTTTTGTCGGAAATTTGTAGCCTTACAACATGTATCTGGAGGTGCTGTGTGTATGTAATCCAACAATGCAACATACTCCTACAAAGTTTGTAGTTTCTTGTACTATAATTAGTAATGTTTCTCGCTCTAGATTCACTGGGTTGAACTGTGAGGTAGAGCAATGCGGAGAGCTGTCACTGATGTCTTCACCTACTTGAACTTCAGAATCAGTTTCCTGGACAAAGTAGCTTATCTCTTCCTTGAAGCCATGCATGAAGCTTGGCGAGCAAAATTTAGACTCGAGAAATGAATTTATATTTAGGTGGAATTTGAAATACTGTTCTTAGAGATATGCTGGATGCAAATATTACTCTTAGATGTGAATAGATTAAAAGAATGGTAAGTTGGTGGCTATAAAGCTTGGCTGCATGGTTTGGAGCAGCAACAGCCCCAAGAATGAACCAAGCATGCATTGACAAATCATTTATTTATGTCTATCAATTTGGCTTTCAGCGTTAATAAATTCAACCTATAGTGGATTTTCAACCTATAATTTGGCAGCAGCAGCAGTTGAATTTTCAAAAAAATTAGAATTGATGGAGTTATGTTCCAAGAGTGAAGGAAAATGAGGGCTTCCGTCAGATTCAGGGCATCTCCAACCTTTATCCCATTTTTGGTCCCCAAAATGGGAATTTCCCCATTTTTGGGACAACTTACTCCAATCATTCGCCCATTTTTTCCCCCAAACTTTTTTATATTCTTCTTCTCTCTTCTATATTATATTATTATCTTTCATTTTTAATTTCCATTAAACAAATTCCATCTCTTATTTTTATTAATTTGTAATTTCCATTAAAACAATTTCATAAAATTTTAAATAATATAATTTATAAGCAATTATTATAGATTAACTAATAATTCAAATAACAGTGAAATCATTGCTGTAGGCATATAAATTTTATTAAAATTAAATCCGTAAAATAATCGGGACTATATTGTAAAATTCAAGATATATTAATTCAAATAAATTTATTGGGCTAATATAATTGGATTAATTATAAGTTCAATATATATGGATTAAATAAATAAATCTTAATCCATTGGGTTAGCCCATTTAATTGGGCTAAAGTGATGAGCCTACTCCATTAAGCCCAAGATGTCATCTTCCTAGAGGCCCAGTTTGGTGCCACGTGTCAAATGACGTGGCGCGCCAAGTCAAACGGAAGAGCCAATAGGATCATGCCACGTGTCAAAATGACAAGGAATGCCAAATCACACTAAAAGGCCAATGAAATCGGGCCACGTGTCCAAGTGACATGTTCTGGCCAATCAAATGCGGCCATGTCACACTGCAATTTGATTGGTCGGAAAGAGTTTGTTCTTATCACAACTCTTCCCTTCCACAACTATAAATAGGGGTCTTCATAACTCGGAAAAGGGACCAGAAGTTACAACAAGAAGCAAGAAAGAGCTCGTGGATCAAACGCTGCAAATTTCTCCACAAGTTTCAAGCTTCAAGTTCAAGTTCAAGAAATCAAGTGCAAGTTCAAGAACGAAGAACAAATCAAGGTCAAGTTCAAGCAATCAAGCTCAAGCTCAAGAACAAGATCATCGTTCGTGGCAACAAACATAGATTCAAGATCAAGCTCAAAGGCCCTTGATTTATTTACTATTGAAAAGAAGAATCAGAGGATTCATAGAGATTGTACACTCAAATATTCGAAATAAAATACTACGATTGTTGCAATATTTTCGGTCTTGATTTTATTTTCTCGAACCAAATTTATTGTCTACAAATTCTGGCACGCCCAGTGGGACAATCTCTACCTCTCATCTCAACTTTTCAATCACCAAAGTTCAAGAACATTGAAATGGCTTCGAAGAAAATCAACTCCAAATCAACATCCACCAAGGCTGCTAACTCCAGGTTCTATGCTGATGTGGAAAGCATCCTCGATGTCACCTTTGGAAGCTTCGGACCAGTTACGAGGAGCAAAGCAAGATCTTTAGGACAACAAGCACCCCAAGTGCCGTCCACATCATCCCCTGTTTTCGGATCTTCATCCTCAAAAGGAGCAAGATCTTCCACAAATGCATCTGAAGGAGGATGCAATGTTGCTGAAAAGATCAAGAAAACTCTTGCTCTGCTTGACCTCTCTGGCTCCAAGCACTCTGCTGTGAAGGAAGATGATGATGCTTCAAACGATGGATCCTCCCCACTTACACCACATAGCGTGAGCCAGTCAAGGATCAATTTGTGTGAAAATCCATGCTACTCTCCGTCATCGACGACAATCATGCAAGCCATGGTGACAAACACTTCATCTATGAAGGAGCAGTTGGCAAACTTGATGGAAGCAACCGCTGGCTTGACCAAATGCATGCAAAATCAAGAGGCTAGAATTGACAAGCTAACAGACAAGGTGAGAATCTTGATGGAAGAAGAATCTACCCATGCACCCGGCAAGCTCCCAGAAGTTCTAGAGAGTGACTCTCCCCCAAGACAAGCAGCATCCACTAAGGCTATCCCTGTCTCATCTGAAGGGATGATTTCAATCGATCAACTGAAGGAGTTCATCGAAGGAACCATTAAGAACAAATATGAAGTTGCTACCAAATCCTCCCTTACATATGCAAAGTCGTACACTGCAAGGGTCGATATGTTGAAGATGCCTGCTGGCTATCAACCTCCGAAGTTTCAACAATTTGATGGTAAAGGTAACCCAAAGCAACATATTGCGCACTTCGTTGAGATGTGCAACAATGATGGGACTTATAGAGATTACCTCATCAAGCAGTTTGTTCGCTCGCTAAAAGGAAATACTTTTGACTAGTACACGGACCTCGAGGCTGGATCTATCGACAGTTGGGATGAACTAGAGCAAGTGTTCCTCAATCGCTTTTATAGCACAAGACGCACGGTGAGTATGATAGAGCTTACAAATACTCGTCAACGAAAGGGGGAACCAGTTATCGACTTTATCAATCGTTGGAGGAATGCAAGCCTCAACTGCAAAGACAGGCTTAGTGAAGCTTCAGGCATAGAGATGTGCATCCAAGGCATGCATTGGGGATTGCGCTACATCTTGCAAGGTATCAAGCCTAGCACATTTGAAGAACTTGCAACTCGTGCCCATGACATGGAATTGAGCATGGCTTCCGCTGGAAATGAAAGGCTACCCATCTATGAACCTCGCAAAGTGAATGACAAGCAAGAAGTCAGGAAGTGGGGCAAGTTCGTACCCAAGTCTGAAAGCAAAGAAGCTATGAATGTCAATACGTCACTTGTGAAGTTTACGACGAAGGAGAGCAAGAAGCAGAGTATGAAATCCACTTCGTTTCAAGATAAGCCAAGTGGGAAGTTGACTCTAAAGGAAATGTAGGAAAAAAAGTACCCATTCCTGGATTCTGATGTGCCAGCCATTTTCGAAGAACTCCTCGAGTTAAATCTCATTGAGCTTCCGGAGATGAAGCGACCAAATGAAGCTGGGAAAACAAATGACCCGAACTACTGCAAATATCACCGACTTGTAAGCCACCCTCTGGAGAAGTGCTTTGTCTTCAAGGATAAAGTCATGGACTTGGCTCGCGAAAAGAAGATCGTGCTTGAAGATGAGAAAGCAAGCGCAAACCAAGTCTCTATCACCTTTGGCTCACTTAGTTCGGATGACTTATGTGGTTTTAAAGAAAGTAAAGATGAAGAATTACTGGAGAGCGACAAAGCTGAAGTCAATCAACCTGATGCGATGAAGGTTGGACATTGGTGACTCATCGTAGGCACCACAAAAGGAGCCCACAAAAAGAATCAATAGAACAACCAACAAGGAAAATGATGGTAAAAAAACCAACGAAAAAGAATCCAGTTAGGCATTTGAAGAAAGCAAAAGTGGAGATGCACCATCCTCAAAAGCCACGAAATCCAGTGACCTTGGAGGAGTTTTTACCAAGTTGGTTCCACACGAAGATTTCCCATGAGGGCATTGATGCCTCTTGTTTCCATGCTGACAAAGGGGAAGAAAAGATTGATGACCTACCATTGGCACCACTTTCGGAAAAGGCCATTGAGTCCACTCCTCAAGAAGTTAATGCTTGTGAGGAAAAGGTCACGTTCATAAATGACGATCTTTTGCTAGGTGACACTCCTCATAACCTCCCATTGTACCTGGTTGGCTATATGTGCGATGAAAGGGTAAATCGAATTTTGGTTGATGGAGGATCCTCAGTGAACATTTTGCCAATCCATACTGTGAAAGAACTTGGTATTCCCATGAACGAACTCTCAGAAAGTCGTGTGATGATCCAAGGATTTAACCAAGGGGGCAAAGAGCCATAGGCGCGATCAGGCTGGGAATCACTAGTGAAGATATGCGATCAAGTGCATGGCTACATGTGATCGACGCGAAGACTTCATACAATGTTTTGCTTGGGAGGCCTTGGATACATGAGAATAAAGTTGTTACATCTACCTACCATCAATGTTTGAAATACTACGAGGGCGAAGTCGAGAAGACGGTAGTTGTTGATGATGAGCCATTCACCGAGGCTGAGTCACACTTCGCCGATGCAAAGTTCTACTTGAAGAACCGCATTATGAAGGAGCTGAAAGTTGATGATGGTATGAAAAGCAAGAATGACAAACCCATAACTAAAAGAACTAAGGTGACTATTGGTAAAGCCAAAGTTTTTACTGAGGAGGTACCCGCCAACGTGAATAAATCTCATAAAGGGGGTATTGTGTCTTATGGAAAGAAAGTAAGTCCCGCGCTCCAATATGTCCCTAAAAGGAAGAAAAACGAGGGCGAATCATATAATCTCCAAACCAAGACGCTAAGGGAGTTAACTCTTCCTGTAAAACGAATTGAGGCAGTAAAGTTGCCCTCAAAGTCGCTTGCAGGGTTTGTAGCCCATAATCGTTTGTAGAATGTGGCACTCCCTACAAAGCGAACAGATGAAGGTTTTGATCCTAACGCTTACAAGCTATTTGCAAAAGCTGGATACAATCCTAATGAGCCATCAAAGTTAAGGAAGCTCCCATCAGAAACTGCAACGAGGCAACAACGTGAAGGTCTGGGATACAAGCAACCATCACCAGTGCGCATCTCAATAAGAAGGGTGAGTAGCAACTATATCAGTGTAGAAGACGAATCTGCCGCCTCTAACAGGCCTTCTGTCTTTGATAAGCTTGGAAAATCAACTATGAGAACTTCTGTATTTGAGAGATTGGGGCCATTAAAGAAGGGGAATAAGTTCCAGAGAAATCATCAAAATACAAGAACACCCGCTTCACCCAAAATTCAGGAGATCTCTAAGGATTTCCAAAGTTTGGTTCCTTCCAGAATGAGGCAACAAACAAAACTGGTGGTTTCATGTGAAGAAGTACTGAAGGTAAAACCATATACTGTGGTCTACACTAAGGAACATGACGAAGATGAAGAAAGTGTAGGTTCTTCGTATCATGTCACTATACAAGGCAAGAATGGTGTTTCGTCTTCAATGGAAGATAATGCGGAGTTGGAGGATGTTTCGCCGTGTTATCACATATCCTTCAATGATGGGGACCCTCAAGAAGATGAAGATGAGAAAGATGCTCCACCTGAACTTGAAGAAGGAGTAAAGATGACAGTTGATGCCTAAAAAGAAGTTAACCTTGGCACCGATGAGGAACCAAGACCCACCTACCTAAGTGCTTTACTAGAAGCTGACGAAGAGAGCACTTATATTGAGTTACTCAAAGAATTCAGAGATGTCTTTGCTTGGAGTTACAAAGAGATGCCTGGCTTGGACCCGAAAGTAGCAGTCCATCACCTTGCAGTCAAAAATGGTGCTCGCCTTGTTAAACAAGCTCAAAGGCGTTTTAGGCCGGACTTGGTTCCCCTGATTGAAACTGAAGTTAACAAGCTCATTGAAGCTGGATTTATTCGGGAAGTTAAATACCCAACATGGGTTTCAAGTATTGTCCCTGTAAGCAAGAAGAATGGCCAGATTCGAGTATGCGTCGACTTCAGGGACCTCAATAATGCATGTCCCAAAGATGAATTCCCACTTCCTATTCTAGAGTTGATGATCGATGCTACTACTGGTTACGAGGCAGTGTCTTTCATGGACGGTTCGTCGGGCTATAACCAAATTTTCATGGCACCAAAAGATGAAGAGCTTACTGCGTTTCGCACCCCCAAGGGTATTTATTGCTACAAGGTAATGCCTTTTGGCTTAAAGAATGCTGGTGCTACTTACCAAAGGGCTATGCAGAATATTTTCGACGATCTTCTCCACAAGAATGTCGAATGCTATGTTGACGACTTGGTGGTGAAATCAAGAGAGAAGGGCGACCACATGAAAGACTTGAAGATGGTATTTGAATTGCTCTGGAGGTACCAACTTAGGATGAATACGTTGAAATGTGCCTTTGGAGTTACTTCTGGAAAGTTCCTTGGTTTCATTGTCCGACATCGAGGGATCAAAATTGATCAAGCCAAAGTGGATGCCATTTTGAAAATGCCTGAGCCTTGAGATATCCACGAATTGAAAAGTCTGCAAGGAAAGCTAGTATACCTTAGAAGATTCATATCAAACCTGGCTGGGAGGTGCCAACCGTTTAGTCGCCTCATGAAGAAAGGTGTTCCTTTCAAGTGGGACCCAGCTTGTAGCAATGCCCTCGAAAGTATCAAAACCTACTTGATGAAGCCTCCGGTTTTAGCAGCTCCTATACCTGGAAAGTCGTTGATACTATACATTGCGGCGCAGGAAAGGTTTGTTGGAGCACTGTTGGCCCAAGAAAATAGTGAGGGGAAAGAAAACTCTCTTTACTACTTGAGCAGGATGATGACACCTAACGAGTTGAACTACTCGCCAATTGAAAAGTTGTGTTTGGCGCTAGTCTTCTCAATTCAAAAGTTGAAGCACTACTTTCAAGCTCATGTTGTCCGTCTTGTTTCTAAAGCAAATCCCATCAAGTTCGAGATGTCAAAACCTGTTCTTAGTGATCGACTAGCGAGATGGTACCTCCAATTTCAACAATTCGAGATTTTGCACATCCTTCAAAAGGCTGTAAAAGGACAAGCATTGGTAGACTTCTTGGCAGATCATCCGATACCTGATGACTGGGAGCTAACTGATGAACTACCTGATGAGGACGCAATGGTCGTTGAAGTTCAACCTCCATGGAAGATGTACTTTGATGGTGCTGCGTATCGTGGGGGAGCCGGGGCTGGCGTAGTATTTGTCACCCCTCAAGGCGAAGTTTTGCCCTACTCCTTCACCTTGACACAACTCTGTTCCAACAATGTTGCTGAATATCAAGCATTAATACTTGGGCTTGAAATGGCCGTTGATATGAAGCAATTGCAATTGCAAGTCTTTGGTGACTCCCAGTTAGTGGTCAATCAGCTTTTGGGTAGTTACGAGGTCAAGAAGCATGAACTACGCCCATATCATGATTACGCGAAAAAGTTGATGGGGTGGCTCAGCGATGTGACTATTCAGTATGTACCAAGGAAAGAAAATAAGAAGACTGATGCTTTAGCTGCTCTAGCTTCATCATTAGCCCTGCCTGACCAAGCACAAGTTACCGTCTGCCAAAAATGGGTAGTACTGCCGCCAAATGAGGTCGAAGGTGAAGAAAACGAACTCAAGCAGCTTGTTGTTGTTTCTGAAGTTGAGAAAGAAGAATGGCGACAACCCATTATCGACTACTTATGCTATGAGATACTTCCAGAAAATCCGAGGAGAAGGACTGAAATTCGTCGTCGTGCACCTCGCTTCCTTTACTATAAGGATACTATATACAGAAGGTCGTTCGAGGGAGTACTCTTGCGATGCCTAGGAGAAGAAGAAGCTCTCCAAGCTTTGCAAGAGGCAAATTCTGGGGTATGTAGGTCACACCAGTCCGGACCAAAGCTCCACTTCCATATAAGAAAGATGGGATATTATTGGCCAACGATGGTAAAAGATTGCTTGGACTACGCTCGAAGATGCAAGGCTTGTCAATTCCATGCGAATTTTATTCATCAACCTCCTGAAATATTACACCCAACTGTTGCATCCTGGACATTTGACGCTTGGGGATTGGATGTTGTTGGACCACTGCCAAAGTCCTCTGGTGGGCACCTATACATCTTGGCTGCAACTGACTACTTCTCAAAATGGGCTGAAGTAGTTGCTCTTAAGGAAGTAAAAAAGGAAAATGTTGCAAGTTTCATCCGAGTAAACATTATTTATCGCTTTGGCATTCCTCGTTACATAATAACGGATAATGGAAAGCCATTCGATAATAGGTTGATGAACAGGATTTGTGATCTCTTTGGCTTCAAGCAACATAACTCTTCGATGTACAATGCCGCTGCCAATGGTCTAGCTTAGGCATTCAACAAGACTCTATGCAACTTGTTAAAGAAAGTTGTCTCCAAATCCAAACGAGATTGGAATGACCGTATGGAAGAAGCTCTATGGGCATATAGAACGAATCATCGCACGCCAACACAGGCGACTCCTTATTCACTCGTTTATGGAGTCGAAGCCGTCTTGCCACTTGAGCGTCAAATACCTTCGTTACGACTGGCTATTCAAGAAGGGATCACTTATGAAGAAAATGCTTGACTTCGATTAGCAGAGTTGGAATCTCTTGATGAAAAGAGATTGGAAGCTCAACAGAGTCTTGAATGTTATCAAGCTCGATTGTATCGCGCCTTCAATAAAAGAGTTCGTCCGAGATCCTTTCAAGTAGGAGATCAAGTCCTTGTCGTACGAAGACCCATAATTACTTCCCATAAACCTGTAGGGAAGTTCACTTCAAAATGGGATGGGCCAGATGTCGTACAAGAAGCTTATTCAAGTGGGGCTTACAAGCTGGTTGATGCAGATGGTATGGGGATCGACCCTATCAATGGCAAGTTTTTGAAGAAGTATTATCCTTGAAGTCGCCACGCTCCTTGACGCACGAGCCTAAACTGCATGTTGCTACACTCCTGGCCCGCAAGAGTATAAACTATGTACGGCCCAAAAAAAGAAAAAGTCCGCTAGGTTGAAAATCTCGAAAGAGGCGGCCTAGGCAAAAGTTAGGACGTGAAAAAAAAAATCTACCCAGTCTGAACTACGGTATGACTTGATCCTCTTCACCGAGGTACGTAGGCAGCTTAGAGTTTCATTCTAAGTCCAGTCGCACAAGTTTAAAAGATACATATTGCCCCAATTGTTGTCCGAGTGAAGTATGGAGGAATGCAAAATCAAGCTGAAATGTCATCCTCTTGTGGAACTTTGATCTCATTTGATTTAAAAGGGGCAACCCTCCATGGTAAATTGATATCTTCAAGTCCGTCGGTACTCAAGTTGAAGTCCCCAAGTTGAAATCTTCAACTCCGTCGGTCTTCAAGTTGAAGTTTTCAAATCCGCCGATCTTCAAGTTGAAATGTTTAGGCCCTCCAAGTCTCAGAGTTGAAGTCTTCAAGTCCTTCGGTCTTCAAGTTGAAGTATTCAAATTCGCCGGTCTTAAAGTTGAAATATTTAACCCCCCCCCAAGTTGAAATCTTCAACTCCGTCGGTACTCAAGTTGAAGTCCCCAAGTTGAAATCTTCAACTCCATCGGTCTTCAAGTTGAAGTCTTCAAATCCGTCGATCTTCAAGTTGAAATATTTAGGCCCTCCAAGTCTTAGAGTTGAAGTATTCAAGTCTGTCGGTCTTCAAGTTGAAGTCTTCAAGTTCGTCGGTCTTCAAATTCGCCGATCTTAAAGTTGAATTGTTTAAGCCCTCTGAATCTTCGAGTTGAAGTCTGCAAAGTCCGCCAAGTCTTCAAAGTTTTCCAAGTGTTCAAGTCGATGTCGTCTTCAAGTTGAAGCTTTATAACTTTCCAATCTTAAGGTGGACATATAAGTCCCTTTGCACCTTAAGTTGGCCTCTTCGTGGGTTTGTCCTTAAAAGGAACTATAACTTTCCAATCTTAAGGTGGACAATAAGTCCCTTTGCACCTTAAGTTGGCCTCTTCGTGGGTTTGTCCTTAAAAGGAACTATAACTTTCCAATCTTAAGGTGGATATATAAGTCCCTTTGCACCTTAAGTTGGCCTCTTCGTAGGTTTGTCCTTAAAAGGGACTATAACTTTCCAATCTTAAGGTGGACATATGAGTCCCTTTGCACCTTAAGTTGACCTCTCCAAGAATCGGACCATTTTGAGAATAATCTCTCCAAGAACCGGGCCACATTGAGAGTAATCTCTCCAAGAATCAGACCATTTTTAGAGTAATCTCTCCAAGAATTGGGCCACATTGAGAGTAATCTCTCCAAGAATCGGACCATTTTGAGAGTAATCTCTCCAAGAACCGGACCACATTGAGAGTAATCTCTCCAAGAATCGGGCCACATTGAGAGTAATCTCTCCAAGAATCGGACCATTTTGAGAGTAATCTCTCCAAGGATCGGGCCATTTTGAGAGTAATCTCTCCAAGAATCGGGCCACATTGAGAGTAATCTCTCCAAGAATCGGGCAAGGATGAATACTCATCCCCTCACACCCCAAGATTATCTTCTTCATGCGTGGATCATCTTGTTGAACAAGAACATATCTTTCTCGCTTGACCTACCAAAAAAAAAGGAAAAAAAGACAACAAAAAAGAGAGCACGAAAAAAAAAAAGAAATTACCTTCGCTTTAATGCTTCCAAGTCCACAAAAATAAACTCAAGTGGCTCACAAATACTGCGAATTGATGCCCAACAAGTACGAGCACACGGGTTTATATAGATGGCAAAAGAGAACATTGGGAAGTCTGTTTCTCGATGTGGGAACGAGTACTAGGCAGACTTCGAAACAGATTCAAATAGGAATGATAAGCTTCAAATCTGTACAAAAAATATGGAATCCGTTTTTTTTAAAAGTGTCCAATTCCAAGGAATCTGCACGAGTTCAAGGGAAAGTGTCCAAGTCCTACGTGTACTGTGATAAAGGAATTGAGTACTTTGATTTTTTGAAAAATACTAGGAAGTGCTATGAAGTCCAATTCCTACGTGTACTGCGATGAAGTGTCCAATAACAACTCTAAGACTATTTTGAATTCCAAGTGAAATACGTTTTACTGAATAGCCTTCTTCAACCTCTACAAATTATGCCTTCCTTGAAAGTGGCATATCGATTGGCATTGAAGTAATTTCTTACCATCACTTCAAGTCTAGTCTTCAAAAGTTTAAACGCTGACTATAGGCATATTCAAGTCTAGGGGCATTTATAGGCATATAAATTTTATTAAAATTAAATCCGTAAAACAATCGGGACTATATTTTAAAATTCAAGATATATTAATTCAAATAAATTTATTGGGCTAATATAATTGGATTAATTATAAGTCCAATATATATGGATTAAATAAATAAATCTTAATCCATTGGGCTAGCCCATTTAATTGGGCTAAAGTGATGAGCCTACTCCATTAAGCCCAAGATGTCATCTTCCTAGAGGCCCAGTTTGGTGTCACGTGTCAAATGACGTGGCGCGCCAAGTCAAACGGAAGAGCCAATAGGATCATGCCACGTGTCAAAATGACAAGGAATGCCAAGTCACACTAAAAGGCCAATGAAATCGGGCCACGTGTGCAAGTGACATGTTCTGGCCAATCAAATGCGGCCATGTCACACTGCAATTTGATTGGTCGGAAAGAGTTTGTTCTTATCACAACTCTTCCCTTCCACAACTATAAATAGGGGTCTTCATAACTCAGAAAAGGGACCAGAAGTTACAACAAGAAGCAAGAAAGAGCTCGTGGATCAAACGCTGCAAATTCCTCCACAAGTTTCAAGCTTCAAGTTCAAGTTCAAGAAATCAAGTGCAAGTTCAAGAACGAAGAACAAATCAAGGTCAAGTTCAAGCAATCAAGCTCAAGCTCAAGAACAAGATCATCGTTCGTGGCAACAAACATAGATTCAAGATCAAGCTCAAAGGCCCTTGATTTATTTACTATTGAAAAGAAGAATCAGAGGATTCATAGAGATTGTACACTCAAATATTCGAAATAAAATACTACGATTGTTGCGATATTTTCGGTCTTGATTTTATTTTCTCGAACCAAATTTATTGTCCAAACAACTAATATATTCACACCTTTCAATTTTAGCAACATCTAATATTTTATATTTGCACCATTCATTTTTTGAGATAATTACATATTTTTTGTACAATTATAACTTATAATAAAATTAACTTACAATTTACATAAAAATAATAAATGCACGAAAATTAATTTATCAAAATTATACACCAAGTTAAGATGTAAAATTAATATTATAAAGATATTACGTAAAGATAATATAAAGAGATAAATTAAAAGATTAAATAATAAAATAATAATAATAAAAAATGATGAATAGTAACGGGAAGATGAATAGTGTCCCATATTTGAGGGAACACTATTCATCCTCATTTTGGGGGCAAAAATGAGGGAGGGTTAGAGCTAAATTACCCAAAAAATTGCCCCTATTGTGGGGAATGGGAGATGGCCTAATATTTTACCTGCATTTTCCTTTCGTTTGTTAGTACAGCGAATCAATTCTCCAATATCTTTTGGATGTGTGGGAAGATACATAAGAAAAGGCGACAGGGACCTGTAAATGAAAGCTGGGAGGATACTTGCTAATTTGATCAGATGGGAGGAAACTTAGATAAGCTATGATCAAAGACTGAGTAACTCGACGTTAAACTAATAAAGAAAAAAGGCAATAAAGATTCAGTTGAATTGTATTTAGGATAACAAACCTTCAATAGTTTCAAAATCATCATGTTTTTATATTGAGAAATACTGAATTATCATCCGGTAACTGTACAAGGGGAATTGAAGGTAATATTTCTGGACGGGCCCTTTGTCACTATAGGTGAGACCAGGTCCAAATTGTCGCAGATAAATCTGATCTTGCTGATCATAAATAAAAAATAAAATAAAAATATGTTCTACATACAGCAGTTGATCTGGTCTAGGATCTAACACAGATAGTAAAGTTAGAAATGAATTCACAGTTTTCTTCAGTCAGCAGTCTTTGCTCCAGTATTTGTATTGACAAGACTGTACAGAAATCACCAGGCATGTAGTAATGTTGTTCCATTGCCATTCAGCGAATCATGGTTTGCCTTTGGTGAGCAAATGGTTCAGGGTTTGCCTTTGGCGCAGGTTTTGCAACTTCAGGAGTCCCAAATACATTCCAAAATCTAAGAGTTTCATCTCCAGCTGCAGATGCAACTGTGCAGCCATTCACAGTCTTGTATTGACAAGACTGTACAGAAATCACCAGGCATGTAGTAATGTTGTTCCATTGCCATTCAGCGAATCATGGTTTGCCTTTGGTGAGCAAATGGTTCAGGGTTTGCCTTTGGTGCAGGTTTTGCAACTTCAGGAGTCCCAAATACATTCCAAAATCTAAGAGTTTCATCTCCAGCTGCAGATGCAACTGTGCAGCCATCTGGACTCTGCAAAACCGATAAACAAGAAAATGAATACCTTTGTAAAACAGCTCTTTGTTAGCCTTTTCCTTTCAAGGATCAGGCAGTACTGCACAAAAATGCATACAAAAAGATCATGTGAATTTACCTGAGCCATGAAAAGTACTCTTGAGGTGTGACCAGTAAGCTCAGCTACCTTTACCATAGATGGGTATTTCCAAAGAGTGAGCTGATTCTGAGTGAAACCATGAGAACTTAGCAGCTCTCGTTCGTTCTTGTTCCATATAAGGGAACAAACCTGCGATCCTGTATCTACAGAATTCAAGCAAGCACCAGTGTGTGTATTCCAGAACTTAATACACCTGTCACTTCCACCACCACCCGAGGCTAATAAGTTACCCTGAAAAGGACACCAAGCTAAGGCTTTAACAGCAGCTGTATGATCTTCAAGCCTGTGAAGCCACTGTGTTGTAGAGTTTGAAGAAGCCATTGATCTGTCCCATATGTGGAGACAGTTATCATTTCCGCCGCTAGCTAATTGCTGGCCAGAAGCTGACCATTTTAGACCACAGACTTCTTGATCATGGCCTTGGTAAGTGTCAACAATAGGTGATCTTATTCTCACATCATTGTTTATGATCTGACCATCCATTCCACCTGTTGTCAAAATGTGATTGTTCCAATCTAGAGCACCAACTCGGGATCGGTGACCACCTTTCAAAGTTCTCAGCTGCACCAACAAATGAAAGCATAAATATTAGCATCAAGAATATTAGGTGTAAACAGTAAAAACACAAGATTTAAAGGAACGTACGAGTCGATTTGCTGTAGAATCCCAAAGCTGAACTTCAGAATTGTTAAGACCAACAGCAATATGTCGACCATCAGGAGCCCATTTAACACTTGTAACAGGGCCATTTTCCTCATCAATAGTGACCAGCTCTGAAGTAGCACCATCAGATGCATCCCACAGATATACAGTGCTGCCAAGAGCAATAGAAAGAACATTGCTGCTGCCCCAGTCTAACAAGTTCAAATAGTAATCATCCATAATATCTGGAGCATCCAATGTCCTCTCACAGGTCTGCATATAAACCAAATGAAAGAAACCTTTAAAAACTTGTTATACAATAAGTAAACGGGTAAAAATGTTATCTTTGGTGCAGATTATGTTTCCAACCTGAGGAATGTGTCGACGGGGTTTTGCAGATTTGGGTTGTTGAACAAAGGCAAACTCATTAGGAATTGCCTCAACAGGAGTGGGTGGTTTGTTCTTGAACGCCAGAATGCGAGACCTGTTCATGTTGAAGGTTTCTGCAAGCTGCTTCCTGTATGCCTCTCTGGAGGGAGAGCTGACAGCTGGGTTTTCCTTACCTTTCTTTGCGGCCTCTGTCAGCATGTAATGTGCATAGTCGAAATCCATCGCTGATCGATTTGGAATAAACCGATCCAACTGTTACACAAAAACAACAAATCAGCAGTTAGTTAGATATTCATGTTTTCATCCAAAAGAAATGGAAAAAAAAGAAAAGAAATTGACCCAAGAAAGAGGCACAATCAATCAAGCTAAATAATGCTCGAGCTCAAATGGTCTATCCAGAGGAGGATCGGAGATTTTAGATTTATGGATTCCAGGATAGCGATCTTAAGTGCTAGTAACTTGCTTTGAATTGAGTTAAAACAGAGGCACAATCAATCAAGCTAAATAATGTTCGAGCTCAAATTGTCTATCCAGAGGAGGATCGGAGATTTTAGATTTATGGATTCGAGGATAGCGATCTTAAGTGCTAGTAACTTGCTTTGAATTGAGTTAAGAAAGAGGCACAATCAATCAAGCTGTAATGCTCGAGCTCAAATGGTCTATCCAGAGGAGGATCGGAGATTTTAGATTTATGGATTCCAGGATAGCGATCTTAAGTGCTAGTAACTTGCTTTGAATTGAGTTAAGAAAGAGGCACAATCAATCAAGCTAAATAATGCTCGAGCTCAAATTGTCTATCCAGAGAGGGATCGGAGATTTGAAATTTATGGATTCCAGGACAGCGATCTTAAGTGCTAGTAACTTGCTTTGAATTGAGTTTTTGTACATTTTTGGTGGATTTCCTAACACATACAGGAGTTGGGCCAAAGCTAATGGGTTTTGCGGAACCCATATCTTAAAGCCTACATCCGCCCCTGGGTCTATCAGATTAAAAGCAAAAATGACAAAATGAAAACCCATCTCCTCCTCTTTTTTTTTTATTTAAAAAATGCCCTTTTACCCATCTAATTACACAAATTGGAACAATTAATTAATAGCAACTAGAGAGAATGATTAGAGGTGAGTAGACATACATTTTCACGAGAATTTCTACGTTGAAGAAGTTGTTCCTGTAGAGGGCAACGAGATTGTTTCTTATTTGATGAGGCTGAGTATGATCCTGCATCCATTTCGTTAGCACAAAAATACAAAGACAAAAACAAAACTAAGAAAGACAGAAGCTGAGTGATAATCTTGTGTTGCGTTGCGTTGTGAATCAGAAAACTTTATTGACAAATCCTGCAAAACTAAAATCAGGTTATATACTAACAAATTCAAATGAAACAATTATAATACAATAATAAAGCAGAATATATATAATAGAAATGAAGAGAATGAGATCGCTCGCTGGTTGCTTGAGAGAGAGGGGGAGAGAGAGAGAGAGACAGAGAGAGTTGATTGATGAGTCTCTCTTCAGTTGATTAATGGGTATATATATGAGCGATTGGATTTGTTTTTTCTATTGAAAAATACTTTGTTCTTGTCGGCACCACAAGGATTAATCTAGGGTTTGCATCATCAGTGTAAAAACCCTTCCAACGGCTATGTTCCAGTAGATAGCCGTTGTAATTTTTGTTTGGACTAAATTGCCTATCAACAGAGAGAGTACTTTACATATATCTTAGGGGCAATTTGGGTAATGACTTGTAGTTTTTCTTTCAGCCCTTAGTGTAATGCACCTTCCTCTTGAATCTATGTCTTACAATTAACCCCACACTTGGATTCCCAAGCTAAGATAATAAGTATTCTTGTGTTGTCTGTTAGGACGTATAATTTCTTTCACGGTAGTTATAACACAAGCGGAGTCAGAATTTGAAGTTTATAAGTTCAAATTATGTTTTTTTTTTTCCTAAAATTTTATGCCTTTAGGTGGCGCCTTCCTTCTATATAATCACAGCAAAAAAAGCACATAATAAAGGAGGACATTACATCTGACCTCTGATCATTACATCCAAAAGACCATCCTTATGATATATTTAAGTTATGGTTTTATCTTATTTGACCACTATCAATTCTTTATTTGTCGAAAGAGTAGTTTAAATCTATCATTTTTTTTTATTTTATATCTATAAATCTAAAAGAAAAGGAAAAATGAGTTTAGTCGTGGCCGGTGCTCACTCAATATTTATCCAAATATTTTTATAATTATCTACGCAAATTTATCAAATATGATCAAAATAAATGGGTGCTAAGCACCCGCAAGTGCCCATGTGACGGATCCAACTGAACCCGTATCGTGCATGGTAGCTCCGCCCGCAAGCTGTAAGAGAATGTCATTTTATGGTGTTGGCCGTTGGGTTAATAATGCGAGTAGTAAAGGGTGCACAAATAAAACAAAGGCATAAAACAAAAAACACTTTTAAAAATGCAACAATGCATTACAACTTATGATCTGGAAGTTCCACTGTGAAAATTTATACAAAATTACTTTTACAAGCAGCAGCTAGTTCCGGGCTCCAAAAAATGAAGATAAAAATTCACAATGCAGAGAAACTAATCTTAGCTCCTTCTATTATTTTTAATACTTATACTTATTATTAGTAATAAATATGAGTTCAAGTTGATCATCTAACCTTCAATTAATATTGAAATGTTCTGTAGGTGTAACTTATTATACTTTAAGTGTTTTTCATCTTTATTGTTTTTGCTCATAAAATAAAGGAGCAAAATCACTTTTTGTCAAATTATACGCTAGTTTTAGTGAGCTCAGCAGTATTTATTCACATCCGCGTTACTTAAACTTGTTACAGCTTCTTTTGTTCGCTGCTATGCCAATAAGACAACCAGCATTTAATCATGTGATGGGAGTTCAAATCTTTTAAATATTAGTTTATCCAAAATTTAAAAATTAATTTCTTAATCGATTTTAAAGTCTTATATACTAGTTGTAATATATCCTTAATATCATCCATCAAATATTTACAGAAAAATAGAGACTTTATTTTGATCAACTTGCAATAATCTTGCTAATTTTAGTTATAATCGTCATCTTTTAATCAATACGATCATTAAAAAGTTAGATAAAAATTATCAATGTTAATTTGTAAAATAAAATAAGAAAAAAAGAAAGCGGTTACAAATTGGTTACTTTAAAAAAAGAAATAGAACATTGGAGACTTTCTTGATTATTAAATAATGCTTGGAAGAGTTCATTTATGCCGGAAAAGAAAAAGTAGTCCTAAAATTAGGCCTACTAATAATGGTTTATGTACATAAAATTTTACTCGAGTTATCATTGGTAATTATTAAGGGTTTCTATATATATATATAATATAAATAAGTAAAGATTTATAGTTTTAATTTATTTCAAAAATACTAAATATACTAAAAAAGAAATTATATGGGGTAAAATTGGTTTATAATAAATGGTCGAATAATAGCGTGACACGTGGAATCGATGACAGGCAAAAGACGAATCAAGTAAACGGCCAGTACCGGGGACAATAGCTGCAATTGTCATTGGGTAAGTCCTGAAGGGAGCAGATTGAATATTTGTCATCGGATATCATTCAATGAAGAATATTCCCTAACATTAAGTGGACAACCGTTATAGAGAATATTTGCATTCATGGCATGTCGTTACATATTCATCAATGACTCTTTTATCATCATTTAAGTGGGGCTTAATCCTAGGATCTTGCTTCCCTATGTATAGTTATAAATAACAGACTGAGTAGCCATTGTAAGACACGAAACCCAAGTGAACACGTCACAGAAATAGCGAAGATCTTAAGAGAACAGTAGAAAGCAATTATGAGTCACCTCTCGAGGAAGGACGGGGTAATAACGAAGTTGAAACAAGCATTGTCGGTCGCTTCCAATAATGCAAATGGAAGGACCCCGGTTCCCCTCAATGTTCCAGCAAATCAAACGACTCAAAGAGATAAAGAATTTTACCCGAGGGGCGAGTTTGTTGATACTGTGCCCGAGGGGCGAACCTTTATGTGGTTATTTTTCTTAATTGACTGTCAATTACATGCTTAATCATTGAAAAGGCTTTTCATGAAACTACATTTGAGATAAAGAATTTTACCTATCTTTCACTGATTTACTAATTTTACTTGATTTTACTGCTTCATTATAGAATGTTTTTTACCTTACGTGATTTCTTGCTTTCAGTCTTTATTTACATTTGTTACTCATTGAGTTGGAGTACTCACTTTACTCCCTACACCCCTGTGTGTAGATTCAGGCGTTGTTGATCCTGCCAGTGCGAGTTGAGAGCTTTCGGCGGACATTCGGAGTTCACGAGGTAGCTGCTTGACGTCCGTAGACCCGTGTTTCTCCCTCTTTATCATTTCTATCTCATATCAGACTTTTGTACTAGTTGTAGACCTTTCAGACTTGTATTAGGTTTTATAGATGTTCATGTCTAGTGACACCCCGGTTAGGGCTGTGTTGGGTTATTCTTCCGCGTATTTATGATATTATCTTCTACTTTGGATTATCTATTCATGTTTAGACTGTTTCTAAATGCTAAATTGTTAATAATTGAAAAAATGGGAAGTGTCGGCTGGCCTTGTCTTCACGAGAGGCGCCATCACGACCAGGTCCGGGTTTAGGGTCGTGACAAGTTGGTATCAGAGCCTAGGTTACATAGGTCTCACGAGTCTTGAGCAAGTTTAGTAGAGTCTCGCGGATCAGTACAGAGACGTCTGTATTTATCCTCGAGAGGCTGCAGAACCTTTAGGAAAAACTTCATATTTTTGAAATTCTTGTCGTGTGAACTTGTTGATCCGAGTACTAAACTTCTTTTGTTCTACTCTCTCATAGATGGTGAGGACACGCGCTACTTATCGGGTTGGACGACCCCCAGTACCACCAACTGTGGCCACCAGAGGCCGAGGATGCGGTCGTGGTCATGGTAGGGGCAGAGCAGCTAGAGCAGCACCTGCAGATCCACCAGCTGCCCCAGTTCAGGATCATGTCCCAGTTATGGACATTTCAGCAGCACCAGCTCAGGAACCAGCTGTGCCCATTATGATTCCGGGTCTTCAGGAGGCCTTAGCTCAAGCGGTTTCAGCCACTACAGTCGCAACTACTTCTCAGGTCGGGGGAGGCAATCAGACTCCCACCGCTCGCACACTTGAGCAGGTCGTACAAGGACTTCAGACTTTGGGGGCGCATCCAGCCCAGCCGGTTGCAGCTGCTCAGGACTATGTAGTTCCTGTCATGCCGGAGGATGAGCAACGTAGGTTGGAGAGATTTGGTAGACTTCAACCTCCGACCTTCAGTGATGCAGAGGGCGAGGATGCCCAAGGCTTTTTGGAAAAGTGTCAGAAGATGCTTTGTACAACGGGTATTCTGGAGACCAGCAAGGTTGCTTTTACCACCTATCAATTTTCAGGAGCTGCTTTCACTTAGTGGGAGGATTTTGAGAGGCGTAGGCTTGTTGGTGCAGCACCCCTTTCTTGGCAGCAGTTCTCCATTCTCTTTCTGGAGAAGTATGTACTGCAGTCTCGCATAGAGGAGCTACGTAGGCAGCTTGAGTGGTTGCGTCAGGGGGAGATGACCGTGTCGCAGTAAGAGTTAAGGTTCTCTGAGTTGGCTTGTCATGCCATCTAGTTGGTCCAGACGGGTAGAGAGAGGATTAGGAGGTTTGTTGATGGTCTTACTTATCAGCTCTATATTCTGATGACCGGGAGAGGGTGAATGGTTCTACCTTCGAGGAGGTTGTGGATATAGCCCATGAGATTGAGTCTGTTCGTCGCCAGGAGCGAGAGGAGAGGGAGGCCTAGAGGCCTCGAGGATCTGGTAGTTACAGTAGTGCTCCTTCGAGGGGTCAATTTCAGCATGGTAAAGGTCGTTCATTCAGGTTTGCTCAACCAGCTCGCCCAAGTTATTGTGGGGCGTCTTCGGGTCATGGTTATCACAGTTCTCAGCAGGGCCAGTCATCACTTAGTACCCTTCCAACTCATAGTTCATCCTGTGCTCCATCAGTCTAGGGCTTTACTATGCCGAGTGCATCTGCTAGTCACTCCGGTGTGAGGTATTCCCTTTAGTCCCCTTCTCCAGCACCTGGGAGTTTTTATGAGTGTGGTGAGATGGGTCATATGTAGAGGCAATGCCCTCGTCGTCTTACGAGTTCATCTTAGTAGAGGGGTCAGTCATCGGCTTCAGTGCCAGTTACTTCACCACCACCCGCCCAGCCAGCTAGGGGTGGAGGCTAGTCAGCTAGGGGTTGTCTTAGAGGGGGAGGTCGATCAGGTAGCGGTCAGGCTCATTTCTATGCACTCCTAGGCAGACCCGATGTTATTACTGCAAACGCTGTTATTACAGGTATTGTTTCAGTCTGCCATAGAGATGCCTCTATATTATTTGATTCCGGTTTCACCTTTTCTTATGTGTCATCATACTTTGCTCGTTATTTGGGTACACCCCGTGAGTTTCTTGCCTCACTTGTTCATGTATCTACCCTGGTGGGCAATACTATTGTCGTAGACCGTGTGTACCGGTCGTGTGTGGTGACTATTGGGGGGTCTGGAGACCCGTGTGGATCTTTTATTATTGTGTATGGTGGATTTCGATGTCATTTTGGGCATGGATTGGCTATCTCTGTGCCATGCTATTCTGGACTATCATGCTAAGACAGTCACATTGGCTATACCGGGTGAGCCACGGATTGAGTGGCGAGGTGTGACTGATTATGTTCCCAGTAGAGTGATCTCATTCTTGAAAGCCCAGCATATGGTTGGGAAGGGTTGTCTTTCATATTTAGCTTTTGTGAGGGATGTCAGAGCTGAGACTCCCAGTATTGATTCTGTCCCAGTTGTGAGGGATTTTCCTGATGTGTTTCCTGCAGACCTGCCGAGCATGTCATCGGACAGGGATATTGATTTTGGTATTGACCTGGTGCTGGGCACTCAGCCCATTTCTATTCTGTCGTATCGTATGGAACCAGCGGAGTTGAAGAAATTAAAAGAACAACTTCAGGAACTCCTTGATAAAGGGTTCATTCGCCCTAGTGTGTCACATTGAGGTGCGTCGGTTCTATTTGTGAAGAAAAATGATGGCACTATGAGGATGTCTATTGATTATAGGCAATTGAACAAGGTAACAATTAAGAACAAGTATCCTTTGCCTCGCATTGATGATTTATTCGACCAGCTTTAGGGAGAAAGAGTGTTCTCCAAGATTGATCTCCATTCAAGTTATCACCAGTTGGAGATCAGGGACTCATATATCCTTAAGACAGCTTTCAGGACCCGATATGGTCATTATGAGTTCTTGGTGATGTCTTTTGGGCTGACCAATGCCCCAGCAGTGCTCATGCATTTGATGGACAGTGTGTTTCGGCCTTATCTTGACTCATTTGTCATAGTCTTCATTGATGATATTCTGGTATATTCGCGTAGTTAGGAAGAGCACGCGGAGCATTTGAGAGTTGTGTTGCAGAGATTGATGGAGGAGAAGCTTTATGCAAAATTCTCCAAGTGTGAGTTTTGGCTTAGTTCAGTGGCTTTCTTAGGGCACGTGGTGTCCAGCGAGGGTATTCAGGTTGATCCTAAAAAGATAGAGGCGGTCCAGAGTTGGCCCAGATCATCCTCAGCCACAGAGATTCGCAGCTTTCTTGGTTTGGCAGGTTATTATCGCCGGTTTGTTTAGGAATTCTCATATATCGCATCGCCCTTGACCAAGTTGACTTAGAAGGATGCTTCGTCTGTATGGTCGGACGAGTGTGAGGAGAGCTTTCAGAAGCTCAAGACAGCTTTGACCACAGCTCCAGTATTGGTCTTGCCATCAGCTTCAGGTTCATATACCGTGTATTGTGATGCTTTGAGAGTTGGAATTGGTTGTGTGTTGATGCAGGAGGGTAGAGTTATTGCTTATCCTTCTCGTCAGTTGAAGCCCCATGAGAAGAACTACCCCATTCATAATTTGGAGTTGGCTGCCATAGTTCAGCATTGATGATTTGGAGGCATTACTTGTATGGCTTATCTTGTGAGGTGTTCACTGATCATCGCAGTCTTCAGCATTTGTTCAAGCAAAAGGATCTTAATTTGAGATAGCGGAGATGGTTGGAGTTGCTTAAGGAGTATGATATCACTATATTGTACCATCCGAGAAAGGCCAATGTGATGGTCGATGCTTTGAGCCGAAAGACGGTGAGTATGGGGAGTTTGGCATATATTCCAGTTGGGGAGAGACCCCTTGCGGTTGATGTCCAGGCCTTGGCCAATCGGTTCGTGAGATTAGATGTTTCGGAACCCAGTCGGGTATTGGCTTGTGTGGTTTCTCGGTCTTCCTTATATGATCGCATCAGAGAGTGCCAGTATGATGATCTGCACTTGCTTGTCCTTATGGATAGAGTTCAGCATGACGATGCTAGAGATGTAACCATTGGAGATGATGGGGGTTGAGGATACAAGGCCGGATTTGTGTGCCCAATGTGGATGGGCTTCGGGAGTTGATTTTGGAGGAGGCCCATAGCTCGCGGTATTCCATTCATCTGGGTTCCGCGAAGATGTATCAGGATTTGAGGCAGCACTACTGGTGGAGAAGAATGAAGAAAGATATTATTGGATTTGTAGCTCGGTGTCTCAATTGTCAGCAGGTGAAATATGAGCATCAGAGACTGGGTGGCTTGCTTCAGCAGATGGATATTCCCGAGTGGAAGTGGGAGAGGATCACTATGGATTTTGTTGTTGGACTTCCACAGACTTTGAGGAAGTTCGATGCTATTTGGGTGATTGTGGATCGGCTGACCAAGTCCACACATTTCATTCCTATGTGTACTATCTATTCTTCAGAGTGGTTGGCAGAGATCTATATTCGGAAGATTGTTCATTTGCATGGTGTCCCAGTTTCCATCATTTCAGATAGGGGCACTCAGTTTACCTTGTAGTTTTGGAGGTCTGTGCAGCGAGAGTTGGGTACTCAGGTTGAGTTGAGCACAACTTTTCATCCTCAGATGGATGGACAGTCCGAGCATACTATTCAGATATTGGAGGACATGTTGCGTGCTTATGTCATTGATTTCGGAGGGTCATAGGATCAGTTTCTACCGCTAGCAGAGTTTGCTTATAACAATAACTACCAGTCGAGTATTCAGATGGCTCAATATAAGGCTTTGTATGGGAGACGGTGTAGATCTCCAGTTGGTTAGTTCGAGCCCGGTGAGGCTAAGCTATTGGGGACTGATTTGGTACAGGATGCCTTGGAGAAAGTGAAGGTGATTCAGGAGAGACTTCGTACAGCGCAGTCGAGATAAAAGAGTTATGCGGACAGGAAGGTTCGAGATGTGTCCTACATGGTTGGTGAGAAGGTTCTGTTGAAGGTTTCTCCCATGAAGGGTGTTATGAGATTTGGATAGAAAGGGAAATTGAGTCCGCGGTTCATTGGGCCTTTTGAGGTGCTTTGGAGGATTAGGGGGTGGCTTATGAGCTTGCTTTGCCACCCAGCTTGTCGAGTAAGTATCCGGTATTTCATGTTTTTATGCTTCGGAAGTATATTGGGGACCCATCTCATGTTCTAGATTTCAGCACGGTTCAGTTGGATGATGATTTGACCTATGATGTAGAGCTAGTAGCAATTTTGGGTCGTCGGGATTGAAAGTTGAGTTCAAAGGATATAGATTCAGTGAAAGTGCAGTGGAGAGGTCGGACCGTAGAGAAGGATACCTGGGAGACTGAGCGGGAGATGCGGAGCAGATATCCTCACCCGTTTGAGGCTTCAGGTATGTTTCTTGATTCGTTCGCGGACGAACATTTGTCTAAGTTAGGGAGGATGTGACGACCCGGCCAGTCGTCTCATGAGTTACCGCTCTCTTTCCCCCATTTTTGCTTCTTTACGCTTCGTTATCTGTGTTTTGTGGTATCGGGTTGGTCGGATCAAATTCGGAAAGGATTTGGCAAGATTTGAGACACTTAGTCTCTTTAGAGTGAGTTTAAGTTAGAAAAGTCAACCGGATGTTGACTTATGTGTTAGAGGGCTCGTATGTGAGTTCCGATGGTTTGGTTATCTTCAGGAGGTGATTTATGACTTAGAAGCATGATCGGAATGAGTTTTGGAGGTTTGGAGTAGATTTAGGCTTGAATTGGCGAAGTTGATAATTTGACGATTTTCGGTTAGTAGGCGAGATTTTGATATAGGGGTCGAAATGGAATTCCGAGATTTGTAGTAGTTCCATTGTGTTTGTGCAAAATCTCAAGTCATTCGGACGTGGTTTGGTTGGGTTTTTGATCAAAAGTGGAATTCAGAAGATTTTTAGGAAATCTGGCTTGAATCCGATGTGTTTTGGGTGATTTGATGTTATTTGAGGTATTTTGATGATTGGAACAAGTTTGAATAAGGTATTAGGATGTGTTTGTACCTTTGGTTGAGGTCCTGGGGGCCTCGGGTGAGTTTCGAGGGGTCGAACAGATCATTTTACAGCTACGGATTATTGCAGAAATTCTGTTCAGCTGTTGCAGGGATTTTTCCCTTCGCGTTCGCGAGTGGACCCTCGCGTTCGCGAAGAGTCAGTTGGGGAAGGCAAAGATTAAGCATTCGCAGTCGCGATGGGAGCTCCGCGTTCGCGAGGGGCTAAGTATTGGAGCATCGCATTCGCGATATGGCAGTCGCGTTCACGTAGAGTCTTTTGGTCAGCTGGGTTTAAGGTCAATTTGTTCATCGCGTTCGCGGGAGATGGAGTGCGTTCGCGAAGTGTATGTCTGAGGAACCATTGCGTTCGCGATGGTCATGTCGCATTCGCAAAAGAGGAAAGTTGGTCAAAGTAAATTTGTGCTTTGCGAATGCGAGGGTTTGACCGCATTCGCGAAGAAGGAATAAATGCCTGGGC
This sequence comes from Nicotiana sylvestris, assembly GCF_000393655.2. Lineage (NCBI taxonomy): Eukaryota > Viridiplantae > Streptophyta > Magnoliopsida > Solanales > Solanaceae > Nicotiana > Nicotiana sylvestris. The sequence continues at coordinate 154,304,698 of NC_091059.1, forward strand.
GGAATGTTTTTAAGCTCGTCTTGTCCGCGATTTTGGGGCTTATTTCCTCCATAGTTGATCGTTTTTGGAGATTTTTGAAGGAGATTGAAGAGGAATTCAAGGGGAAACATTTCGAGGTAAGGATTTTGGACTAAAAGCTCGATTATTATATGAATTACGCCTAGAAAAAAATCATGGAATCTAAGCCTAAAATTGAAGAGATAGGGCTTGAAATTTGAGACCAAACATTTGGGATTTGAAGGGTCATTTGTGGATGGATTTTGATGTTTTTGATATGTATGAACTCGTGGGGAGATAAGCAATCCGTTGATGTGAAAATTATTGAATTCTGAGACGTGGGCCTGGGGGTCGAGTTTTGGTAATTTCGGGATTTGTGCCATTTATTGATTGTTTTCGCTTGGGTTTCGTTTCCTTAGTATATTATGACGTCCTCGTTCTGATTTTGGATAGATTCGACACGCGTGGAAGCCTATTCAAGGGGCAAAGGCGTTGCGAGCTAGAGATTTAGCCGGTTCGAGGTGAGTAATGATTGTAAATGATGTTCTAAGGGTTTGAAACCCCGGATTGCACATCGTAGTGCTATATTGAGGTGAGGCACACGCTTGATGACGAGCGTGGGGTCGTGCACTATTGGGGATTGTAACTTAGTCTGTCCCGACTGATGATTTTACCGCGTATTTGACTGAAATCTACTTGTTTTCATCATTATTTGGGTTGAATGTCATATTTGGGTCTTGTGCCAACTATTTGAGCCCTTCGGGGATTTTTACTGGTATTTCCTCACTGTTTTGACTTTATACTTGAACTAAGTCATGTTATATTTCATTGTTCTCGTACTCAGCCATGTTTACTCTATTTTTAACACTTACATGATCTTTTAAATGATATTTTTGGACTAAGAAACATGTTTCACTACTGCCCGAGTGGCTTGTGAGGATTTTTGACTGAGTAAGGCCGAGGGTCTATGTTGTGAGGAAACATTTGATACTGATTATGAGGCCGAGGGCCTGAGATATGTACGCCACGAGGTGGCTTGATTGATATGAGGCCGAGGGCCTAGTGATGATGCCACTAGGTGGCTTGATATTGCGCTTGGGCCGTAAGGGGTCCCTCCAGGAGTCTGCACACTCCCAGTGAGCGCGGGTACCCATTGTGATGTGAGACTGAGCCCGAGGGCTGGTATTGTTCTATGTGAATGCTCGAGGGTCTGGTACTGTTCTGAAATATTGCCCGAGGGGCGAATTTGTTGATACTGTGCCCGAGGGGCGAACCTTTATGTGGTTATTTTTCTTAATTGACTGTCAATTACATGCTTAATCATTGAAAAGGCTTTTCATGAAACTACATTTGAGATAAATAATTTTACCTATCTTTCACTGATTCACTGATTTTACTTGGTTTTACTGCTTCATTATAGAATGCTTTGCGCCTTACGTGATTTCTTGCTTTCAGTCTTTATTTACATTTGTTACTCACTGAGTTGGAGTACTTACTTTACTCTCTGCATCCCTGTGTGCAGATTCAGGCGCTGCTGATCCTGCCAGTGCGAGTTGAGAGCTCCCGGCGGACATTCGGAGTTCACGAGGTAGCTGTTTGACGTCCGCATACCCGTGTTTCTCCCTCTTTATTATTTCTATCTCATATCAGACTTTTGTACTAGTTGTAGACCTTTCAGACTTGTATTAGGTTTTATATATGCTCATGACTAGTGACACCCCGGTTAGAGCTGTGTTGGGTTGTTCTTCCGCGTATTTATGATATTATATGCTACTTTGGATTATCTATTCATGTTTAGACTGTTTCTAAATGCTAAATTGTTAATAATTGGAAAAATAGAAAGTGTCGGCTGACCTTGTCTTCACGAGAGGCGTCATCACGACCGGGTCCGGGTTTAGGGTCGTGACAATAAATATAAAAATCTTAATAACTATAATTGTAGTTAATTTATAATTTATAAATATTAGTATATTAATTAGATGACTATTCTACCTAAGTGTGAATTCTATTTTTAAAGGATAAAAAAAGTGGATGATATTTTCCTTCGTGCTTTTAATATAACTAGTCTTAGAATACACATTTTGTGTGTGTGCCTATATCAATGAGTTCATAACTTAAAAAAGTCACGCAAGTATTATTTGATAATTTATTTGAGTTATATAGAATTATAAAATAAATATTAAAGAAAAGTTTTTTTGAAAATGATGAATATTATTCCCAAAGATCTAACTAACTCAAAAAATGAAAAAAATCTCGTCTTACAGATGTTTTCAAATACGTTACTGTAATTTATGAGGACTCATATTGTCATTTCTGACCTAATAATGAAATTAAAAAATAAAATATATTTTTATCACGATTTTTTAAAGATTAATCCAATCACACGAATTGAAAATTAAATATTTTTTGTATTAGATATTTGGGAATAAAAAGGTTGGCCCCATATCTCCTAAAAGTTTGATATAATACAAAGTTTAAAAATGACTAATATTGGGATAATATTTTACGATAAAAAATTTAGTATTAAAAATAAATCTTTATCGATAGATAATCATCTCAACTTGTAATCTTAAATAAAATAGACAGATAATAACAAAGCTAAATCAGCAAAAACTTGAAACTTTCATGTGGCGCTCAATTTTGCTCACCCATTGAATTTGTACCTATTTTTTTAAAAAAATTATTTGACACTCAATTTTTGGGTAACTTGGATACATATACCTTTTTATTCTTCTTTACTGCTTTCTTCTTCTTCTTCTTAGTTCCAAAATAAAATTGTTAAATTTATTATTATTTTAACAATTTGATAATTGAAATATTCAAAAATTATATTTTAAATTTGAGCTCATTTGAAATAGATTTGGGCATTGGATCGTGTGTTGGATTATTAAAATTCGAATAACAAGTTTATGTTTCAGAACTTAAGAATCAAAATCTGAAGTTGCATTGAAGAGATTGAACTACTTAACATTCAAATTTCTGAAGTTGCATTTCTTCAAATTTAATTGCATTGAAGAAATTGAACTACTTAAGACCCAAATTTCTGAAGTTACAGTTGAAAGATAGAAGATTTTTAGATTTGATTTCTGAAGTTTCGTTAAAGAGATTGAACTACTTCAGTTCTAGCGAGTACACTTTGCAAAAATTTATGCAATGCAAATATAACTTCAATGGTAGCTCTAAAAATGAGTATGTATGAAAATGCTCCATCAAATGCCTGATGTATTTACATATTTGAAAAGGATAATAAATTCATATATCCCAACAGAGAATGTTCCGATTCGAATTGATGTCACTATAGGAGTAGGACCATCTACTAGTATCATAGCTAATGAGTCCAAAGCACGCCTGAAGCGTAGCAGACTATTGGGTCCTAATGATCGAAATCCTAGAAAAAAGAAATACATGGTCAAGATGACGCTACAAAAGAATCTCATAAAGAAATCTAATATTTGAAGAATCCCGAGATTCGTGAAGAAATCAATGAGCCCGAGACTCAAGAAAATGAGAAACTATCAATAAATTCAATTGATGTTGAATCGTGATAAAATAAAAATATTGTAGACGAAAAGTAAAGAGAGAAGTAATTTCTTATTATCTTCTGGGATCATATACCATAAATAAAATTCCTCTATTTATAGAGAAAAATTAACTTAGCCACAAAGTTTCAATGACTAATATTTCTCTAAAATGACTTAGCCATAAAGTAATAATACTTAATATTTCTCTAAAGTAATAGATATTCACTATAGATAAAATACAATTTATAACACCCCCTTAAATGTATATTTAATAAATAAGGTGTAAATCTTTACTAGAGAAAAATCCGTAAAATTCATATATCCCAACAGAGAATGTTCCGATTCGAATTGATGTCACTATAGGAGTAGGACCATCTACTAGTATCATAGCTAATGAGTCCAAAGCACGCCTGAAGCGTAGCAGACTATTGGGTCCTAATGATCGAAATCCTAGAAAAAAGAAATGCATGGTCAAGATGACGCTGCAAAAGAATCTCATAAAGAAATCTAATATTTGAAGAATCCCGAGATTCGTGAAGAAATCAATGAGTCTGAGACTCAAGAAAATGAGAAACTATCAATAAATTCAATTGATGTTGAATCGTGATAAAATAAAAATATTGTAGACGAAAAGTAAAGAGAGAAGTAATTTCTTATTATCTTCTGGGATCATATACCATAAATAAAACCCCTCTATTTATAGAGAAAAATTAACTTAGCCACAAAGTTTCAATGACTAATATTTCTCTAAAGTGACTTAGCCATAAAGTAATAATACTCAATATTTCTCTAAAGTGATAGATATTCACTATAGATAAAATATAATTTATAACACCGTCTTAAATGTATATTTAATAAATAAGGTGTAAATCTTTACTAGAAAAAAATCCGTAGAATTTTCTTTTAGTGAAGGAAAAAAGTAGGAAAAATACTAGCTATGTCCATTTATAAGTAGCATATTATAAAAATTGGTCAATTCATAAAATATTACTAATATCAACCAATTAGCTATTTATAGCAAAAAAGAAGTCAAATTTTTGTGTTCTTTTGAGTGATTGTTATTAGAATAGATTTGGTACATATTAAGGAGCTTGAATTTTAGCTTTGGGATGATTTGGTGGAGTTTTGAGGTGGATTGAATTGAAAAATTCAAAATAGAAGATGATCATGAAAAAATGATATATGTATCAGATATGTATCATATTTATATCAATTGTGTATCACATGTATGTCCCCATGTATATCTACGTATGAGATACATGCGTGATACATGTTTGATACATATGTCGCATAAGGAATTTTTGAACTCGAGTTTTAACGACGAATCTTGATACCAATTCAGTCCAAATCACCTAAGTTTTTCTCAAATTTTGTATATTGATTCATCTATATGTTTTCAATGAATCCCAAACATACCCATTGAAAAATGTCCTTTTTTGCTTAGATTTTTTGAATCTTGTATATATATATATATATATATTTTGTATTTCATCACCTTATTTGTTATCTCATTCATGAAATTTTCTTTTTCGTCTTGTATCTAATATTGCTAATCACACTTAAAATATGGAAAGAGATCTTTGTGTGTGATTTTGTAAAGAAATAACCTTATTTCTTTGGATTTTCAATTTTTATATGTCCTTGGCTAGTTTTGATAAGTATAATTAATGGCTAGAAGTTGATAAGTTGGAACTTTTTTGGGACATTTCTGTAAGATTCCCAAAAAAATACACTTATCTAATGGTACGCTTTTTGGGTGAAAATAGCTAGAACGGATAATAACAAGAAGAATCCCTAATGACAAAGCTGTCACTGAAAACTTTAGCACGGCCTCTTTTCTTCAGCAGGCGGGCTTATTGGACACAAAAACATCAGGGCCCATTTATTCTGTGGTTTGGGTAAGCTCCGAAAAGCAAGGCCCATATGGGCTGGAATTAACTAAAAAGAAAAAGTTCAAAATTTGAATCTCCGCTCCAACGGTCACCTTTTCAAGTATATATATGTCCCTCACCTGTCCCATCCCTCTCATTCAGAAAACGCCCAAAAGTAGTACCTAGGCTTCACCATAATCAAAAGATCACATCAATCTTCAATCATTTCCAGTGACAATTCCAATGGATTTCCACAGCCTCACAAGGAGAGAGCTCCAAGCTCTTTGTAAGAAGAACAAAATCCCAGCTAACATCACTAATGTCGCCATGGCTGATGCGCTCGCTTCTCTCGACACTGTAAGTATTTTAATCGAACATCGAAAATATTCATGATATGCTCTTTTGCTTAGTGGATTTTGATGAGTTCGTCTAAAATTAATGAAAATGAACATAACTAGGGCTGCAAATAAAAAATGTGTGTGTTTGTTTTCAACTTAATATTATTGAATTGTATATTTAAGATGTATTGAACGGAACTGATACAAATGAAAGCTGTTTCCAGCTTGATATTTTTGTTGGGAACTCTGTATGTAGAATTCTGCTTTTTACAATTAATTATGCATGAAGGTTAAAGTTCATTTTTCCATTCCATTTATTGTCTTGTCGTCTCTGACTCAATGTTGAAGCTGCTTTCTATAGCTATTATTGCATAGATTAAGTATACATGCAGTGTTTATTTTTTACTCTATCAATGATTTTTAACGTGTAATAACCACTTTTATCAGATTACCAATTACCAAGAGATTTACCTTTAATAATGAGTAATAAATAACCTGATTATGTGAATATTTTTACACTGAAACTCAGTGCATATATGTAATTTTGATATAGTCTGTTAAGGATTATTTGCCAACTATATTAGCGTCAAAACTACTTTTACTAAAATTTGCAAGATTTATTCTTCAAATATCAGTTATCCTACATCTGTTTACAACTATTTGGACAATTTTATTGTTTTGCTTCCGAAGGAGAATTGAGCTTCACATTTATGTGCAGGTCGATGGTATTGAGGAGTTCCTGAATCCATGTGAATCGGAAACTGCAGACTCCGCGTCCATGGTGTCTCCTGAAAAGTCGAAAAAAGTATCAGCGAGTGTACCTTGTACCTCGACTAGGACTGGCGGGAGAGCAAGAGGAACGACGGCCAAAGCTGTCAATGAAGCAAAGGTTGAGATGATTGAGACTCCTGCCTTGCCAACTACCAGAAGAAGAAGGGCTGCAGCAACTTCAGTTCGTTCGAAATTGGAAACCTCAATGAAAGAATGTGAATCAGATGAGCACATTGGTGATCAGGTTGAGATGGAAAAGAAAGAGGTTCCAAAGACACCAGCAGCTGGGCATACTAGCCGAAGAAGGGAAGTGAAGGCAAAGACTTCAGTCACGCAAGTGAATAGCACCCGTCGATCAACTAGGTTAGCTGGGAAAACTGGCTCTGAATCAATCACACAAGAGAACGAAAAATCGGGATCCATTACGTATGATGCGTATTCGGAAGACGATAATGAAAATTTGGAGGTGGACTCTAAGCAGCATTCTAGTCATGAGAATGAAGAATTAGATAGAAATGGTAATATCTGAAATAATAAGTTTCCTTTTCCCTTTTGTGATATACTTTGTTAAGATGCTGTTTTCTCTGAGTTCTGACTGCAACATTGCCACAGGTATTGATTTGAAAGCAGCAGAAGAGAGTTTGGATGTCGATAAAGCTTCAGAGATTTTATCAGTTCAAGATTCAAATGTCTTGGTAGAAAACTTAATGGAAGTGGAAGTTGGTGTTCAAGAAGTAAGTGCCGATAGCCTTGCAGTTGATGTCTTGAACAAAGAAGCAGAAAAGGGCTTGGAGGTAGAAGTACCGTATCACAGTAACAACGGTATGTGTTATTCTCAGGGTATTACCATGAATTCCATGCTTAAAATAGTTTTGGTTCTCCGGGAATATTGATATGTGATAAAATCAGTTGCCTTCTTAGTACATAAAAAAAAGGATGATGAGAATCAATTTTTTCTGCTCATCCATGTACTCCTTTGACAATTACTTGATTCGCTGTCACTGTTGTATATACTTCTCATTCTTCCCGTTAGTCCCAACCAACTACTCCTTGCTTTGCTGCCATTAAAAGAAATTAACTGTTGCAGGGCCTGAAGAAGTATATGCAAAAGAAGATAATGTACTTGAAAACGGGATACAAATGGTTTCTGGCGAAGAGGAATCTGGGGGTCTGCATTCTAAAATGATGGACGTTGAGCTCCTTGAAGATAGCGGTAGGGCTAAAGTAGTTATTTGTATTTCTCTTGTGACCTACTGCACATTTTTGTTAGAATGCTATCATCTTCATAGCACTTTATGACATGATATCTCAATTTTGCAGTTGTTGATGCATTCAACTCTGAGAATGAGAATCAAATTGAGTCCATGAACGAAGTGAACGGAAATAAACAAATAGAAGGATCTGCTGCAAAGGAAGTGAATGATGGAGAGGGAGAAACAAAAGACGAAGATATTCAGAACAAAAGCCAGGAGTTGACCCAAGAAAATCAACCCCACTGGGACGAAATCTTTGATTTTGAGGAAGATAATGTTGCAGAGGAAAACCATGATGATGAGATATATGAATGTGAAGTGGATGATGGAACAGAATCTAATTCTGATGATGCAGGAGAAGGAGAGTTGATGGAACACAAGAAAGAAAAGGGGGAGATAAATGTTAGTGGAAATCTTCAGTGTTTGAAAGATGTTTCAGAAGCTAATGTAGAGCTTCCTGGAGACAAACTGATGGACAAATCTGAAGTTGACGGTGATGAGGCTGATGTGGATAATACTGCTGCTGCTCCTCTTTTCCCCTTGGTTTCTCTTGTTCCTAATGCCAATTCAATGGGAGAAGTTGAAAGTTTTAATGCAGAAACTAACTTGGATGTTCTTGATATGAATTTGTTCGGGCAGTTGAACCGTGAGATGGAGGCTAAGGCGAGTGAAGGTCTTCATCTTCTGAAAGATGTTTCAGAAGCTAACATAGAATTTGCTGGAGAAGAACCCATAAAAGAATTTGAAGTTGATGATGCACAGGCTGATTTGGATCCTGCTGCTCATTCCCCTGTGGCTTCGCCTATACCTAATGCTGCCTCAAAATCTGTCTCCACTTTGATACTGGAACCAGTGCATATTCCGTCTGCCTCGACAACAGTGAACCCTGTTCTCATCACAGAAACAAGCTGTTTGACACCAGTGAAGATATCTTCAAGCAAGACACCAATGAAGAAGTCCATGAGCAAAGCATCAGCAGCAACAAAAGTGGCTCAGATCCATGATGACAAGGAGAATATAGATAACAGTGGCAGAAAATTCGTCCTGACAAAAGAGAAGTTGAAGAAAAACAAAAACAATGCTGGCAATAACAGTAAGCAATCCTTGCAAGATTTAAGCTTGAGGCAGCTTACAAAAATGTTGAAAGAGATGCATATTTCAAAAGATCCTAAAATAATGGATAGCACTAACACAAAGGTGAGAAATCCCTTCTTCATTCCTTAATTTTCTTGAATCCGTCATACTTTTTCAGGTAGCTATTAAATGTTAAGAGAGTATACTAAAAATGTTTTTCATTTGCAGGCGGCAAGTTCAAGACCAGCTTTGCAGACACTTCCAGAAAATCGCTTGATGGGTGAAACTGAGAAGTGAGGCTTACAAGGCAAACCATTTTGCCATACATTAACTTAGAGAGTGGAATGATAGAATATAACTAGTCTTGCAAACCTTCTTGGTTTGCCCTTCAGAGATGTATCAAAATTGTGATCGCTCTTATTTATGCTTCCTTTGAGTTTATGAAAACTTATGAAGTTTATTCTAGTAATTGTGATCGTAATTCTCTCTAGTTTTCCTCTCTTATTGCACTTTATCAATTAAGCTGGGTCTATTTGCGGAATAGTTGTGATCAACCTGCCTCACCAACAACTTCTTGTTGGACATAGTAACTGTTAGATTATTGTCAAATTGGTGAAACTGAATAACCTAAATGTACTAACTGAACTGAAACATGATCCCCACGAGAGGTATCTTTCATCTAGCATATTCCATACTCTTGGCAAAGATCCTGAATGGTCACTAAAGTTTTAAATTCTCCATTAGACTGGAGTTCTCCAAATAGCGTATAACGATCCTAATGATTGAGTCATCAGGATTCTAATGATTGATATGAACATTCTTAATAATCCTAGGATTTGGCATGGCAGTGTGGCGAAACACATAAGGCACAAATGGTTTTTAACACTTTCTTTACAGCTTTCAAATGGTCCATTTCTGGACTACTTTGTGCAAACATTCCAACAACAACACTAGTGTTTGGCCTCTCAGATACCTCCGTTTAGTTGTCCACTCTTCACTTTGCACTCCATAAATGAAATATATATTTTACAATTTTACCCATAATAATTATAATAGTATTTTTAGAAGTATTGGGGATTGAATAGTTAATGATAAGAGTAAAAGAGGAAAAAAAGTTATCTTTCTCTTGATTTAGTGTAGGGGACAAGTAAAAGTGAAAATGTATTTGTAGAATAGTAGACAAGTAAAAGTAAGCGGAGGGAGTATGTTTGCTAGGAAAAATAATCACAACACAAAATTCTACTTAAAATGATATGGTGTATGGTTAGCGCGGGATTAAAAATAAATAATATCGGCATAACTAATGTGTTTGATTGCCTGAATAAGAAAAAGTAATCCTAGCCTAGGAGTAAATTCCTTGGATGGTCACCCAACTTATGAGATTATCATACCAAAATCACTTTTATTTATTTTAGGACAACAAAGTTACCAAACAACAACATACCCAGTATAATCTCACAAGTGAGGTCTAGGGATGGTAGTGTGTATGCAGACCTTACCAATATCTGAAGAGGTATAAAAGTTGTTTCCGATAGACCCTTGGCTCAAGAAGAAGAAGAAGAAGAAGAAAGAAAGAAAGAAAGAAAGAAAGAAAGAAAGAAAGAAAGAAGAGGGAGACAAAGGACGATAAGGAAAAATGGGGAAAAAAGGGAAGCCGAAAAAGAAAAAGTAGCATCAAATAGTAACAATCAGGGAAATATGATACTCGAAGCGAATGAGATAATAGGCAAATACTAGAGATCAAAGAATACGAAAATACCAGAGTACTACTAATACTACTAGTAAAGAACGGAAATTCTCAACTACCTACTAGCTTTTTACCCTAATCCTCGACCTCCACACCCTTGTATCTTGGGTCATGTTCTCAGTAAGCTGAAGTAGCGCCATGTGCTGCCTAATCACCTCTCCCTAATAATTCTTTGGCCTACCTCTACCTCTTCTCAGACCCGACATGGCCAACCTCTCACACCTCCTAAAAGGATCATCTGTACTCCTCCTCTTCACGTGCTTGAACCATCTCATCCTCAACTCTCGCATTTTGTCCCCCACGGGGACTATTCCCACTTTGTCCCGAATAACTTCATTCTTAATCGTATCTCTCCTGGTATGCTCACACATTCATCTTAGCATCCTCATTCATGCTACTTTCATCTTCTTTTGAACATCCAACATTCAGCCTCATACAACATAGTAAGTCTAACCACCACTCTGTAGAACCTACCCTTAAGTCTTGGTAGCATATTTTTATCACATAAAATACCGAGTGTGAGCCTTTGTTTCATTTACCCTGCACCAATACGATGAGAGACCTTATCGTCAATCTCACTGTCACCTTGGATTATAGACCCGAGGTATTTGACACTACCCCTTCTCAGGATGACTTGAGTATCAAGCTTCACATCCACGTCCGCTTCATGAGTCATGTCACTGAACTTGCACTCCAAGTATTTCGTTGTGGTCATGCTCAACTTGAGACATTTATACTCTAGGGCTTGTCTCTAAACCTCCAGCCCACGTCTCATCAATCAGCACTATGTCATCGGCAAATAACACCTACCATGACACATCCCCTTGAATGTACGCATCAACACATCCATCGCCAAGGTAAATAAGAATGGGCTAAGAGTCGATCCCTTGTGCAACCATATCACAACTGGAAAGTATTTTGAGTCACCTCCTATATTCATCACCCAAATTCTAGCACCATCATACATGTCCTTGAGCACTCTAGTGTAAGCTACTAGAACGTTTCTAACCTCCATACATCTCCACAGAACCTCCCTCGGGACTTTATCATACGCCTTTTCTAGGTCTTTAAACACTATATGTAAGTCCTTCTTCCTCTCCCTATATTGCTCTACCAATCTCCGACTGAGAAAAGAAGTCAAGGAATGAAGCCGCTTCATCAGATGAATGGCTTCCGTAGTCGATCTCCCCAGCATGAATCCAAATCGATTCTCGAAAATAGACACACTCTCCTCACCCTAACTTCCACCACCCTCTTCTAAACTTTCATAGTATGACTAAACAGTTTGATACCCCTATAGTTATTGCAGTTTTGGATATCACCCTTGTTCTTGTATAACAGAATCATCGTACTCCACCTCCATTATGACAGAAACTAAAGGTCCACAAAACTATATAGAGAACTTGGTTCCCTATTATTTCCCATAGAACACACACACACACATCAGTATGTAAATAACATAGTGGAGCTTTACGTGGAAAACTCCCAGCTCACGAGATTAAAAACCATGACCTACACTCGTAGGATTTCAACATTACTACTGAGCAAACTTCAGATTACAAACTATTGTAACCTAGGAATTAAACTCTTAATCCCTTACTCACTTGTAATAACTCTATTACAAGCCCCTTTGTAATAACTCTATTACAAAGCTTACAACTCGACTAACTCTAGCCAAGACACAGATACAAGGTTTATGGTTTACAAAAGGTTTCCTACACAATGCTTATAGCTAAGCTAAGTAGGAATTACAAGTAAATTACTTTAACAAAGGTGCAACACAACTAATGACATATAATAACTCAATGCAGGAAACTGGTCCTTTGTTATGTTGTTCTCTATTCTTGAAGCCCTAAAAGTCACTTGCAAGATCGCCACACACTTGAGAGGAAACTTGATTAATTTTGGAAATGTGCAAGAGTGTGTTTTTCCTTTGCTTCATGTTAATATTACCCAAGTGATGTCACTTGGATGATGCAAGCACATTTGGTACAAGGGCATTCCCCATAAAGTGATTGTTGCACTGTTTGCCTTATTGCATGTGTGCAGAGGAACAGTTACAGCAACTTTACAGCTGTGGGGAGTTGATTGGTACGGTCAGCAAGGGAACTGATGTCCATCTGTTCCCTTTGTCGTTTCCTTGACTTTAATTGTTGGAACTTGTGCCCGACTTGAGACTTATTATTTTTGAGCACTTTGAGATGTGTGACAGGTTCCCGATATGGCTCTTATCATTAAGTTTGTTAAATCATCAAAATATAATAAGAAACATAATTAGGGCTCTCATTTGTGAACAAGTGTGTCAACTGCTGAAATTCACAAATATCAACCAGTTAGCGCATCTCTGTCATGTCAAGAATATCATGGGCAAATATAGCAAATGTTATACCCCTCAGCACCCTCTGTTTTCTCAGGTTTTCTCTTCATTCATCCTTGGCCACACCCACCTTGGCCTTCTTGGAGGAACCAGGTTCCTCATTGTCACCAGCCTTCTTTTTCACAGACTTTCTCACACTTTTCTCTTTCTTTGCAGATTTCTCAGACAGTTTCTTACCAGACTTCTCAGACACCTTCTCCCCAGACTCTTCTACCTCAACATTTTTCATAGATGACTTTCTCCTCGATCTTGGAATTGCAGGTTTCTTAGAGGACTTACGAATTAAGGAATCAGGTTCCTCATTCTCCTCTTCATCAATATCAACAACTAGTGCTGGAGGCACTTCCTCTTCATTCACCTGTTTTCCACCCTTTACCGACCTTCTTTTCTTCTTCTCTTCTTCTATTCTTTGTTTTTCTTCAGAACAGACTCAAGTGCTTCCTTCTATTGCAGTCTAGTAGTAGGTCTTTTAAGAGTGGGCTCTTTGGGAGTTGCCCCTATACTCCTAGCCGCAATAAAGCTTGCAACATACACATTGTCATAATCCTCCTCACTGTTCTCATTTTCTTCCTCATAAAGAGATTTCATCTCAAGAAAAACCATGGTTAATGGCTCAGCATCAAAGTGAGGGGAGGGAGCAAGATTAGTATTGACCTGGGGCTCTTTTGAAGAGTGAGGAGTTTCATCCCAAGTAGGAGTAGAGGGCTCCTCTTGGGCTGAGGGATCAGGTCCCTCATTTGTTTCCCCAGTAGTACTGTCCAGTGCCAGATTTTCAACGGGCACCAGTTCCCTACCCTCTTCCACCAGTTTCCTACTCTCTTCTTGAGGACCTTCACCTTCCTCACGAGACCTAATGGTCTCATTGACACCCTCATAACCACCAACCAAACTCCCCTCAGCAACGATTAACAACATATTTTCAGTGGCTTCTTATTGATTTAATCCCAATGTAGATTCAGAAGACACAAGAGGAATATTACCTGTAGTTTGGCGATGTTCAAATTGAAGCTTGGAATGGTCGTTGCTAAACCTTCACTACTACGAACCGCATCCTATTGGGTCTTAGTGCTCTCTTCAACTTTATGACTAGAGACTTCCCGACCCTCATCTCCATCTACTGTTTCTCCCTCTGCTATTTTTTCCAGCGAGGCAAAAGGAGAGATTGTAGCAACAAACTTTTTGGGGTTCTAAGTCTTATGACTTCGGTGAGAACCAGAACTCGATTGGGTTGGAGAGGAAGTAGCAGGTGGTTGGGGGTTTGGTGTAGGGTTTTGACTAGGTGACATAGGGGACTCAGACTCTCGCTCATGTGCTTCGTGAGGCGAATACACAGTGGGGACTATACTGAAAACGTTTGAGGCTTCTAGATTTTCAGACATAGTAGAGATTTGTAGTAAGAACTAAGGAGAATGAGCGTTTGGTTTTGAGAGAAAAAGGGAATTTTTGGCTTTAAAGCAAATAGTGATGAAAGAGACAACGTTTGGGTTTATTTAAAGAGGGTGAGGGACCGGTTACAAACGAGTATAGATTTTCTGGATAGATGGGTCGTTTAATAACGGGTATGATGTTTGGGTTCTAAAGAGAGAAGAAAGAGAAACTGAAATCTTAATGACATGGCACGTTTACAGCCATTAAAAGATATGCATAAGAGTACAAAGGAACTACTAACCTGAGTCAAGGGAACCAGGTTCCTTAACTTAGTTTTATAAATATGACCCTCATCCTTTTACCAAGATGTAATGACACTAGCTTCTTGTTTTCTCTATAATTGTTATGTGTGTCTACTTGTCACGGTATAAAAATGAGTTAGAACTTTCCAGAAACCACTTTTTAGTTGTTTTACCTGTTCATTATTTTATAGCCAATCATTGAGGGAACATGTGCTCAGTTTGATTTTATCAACCCTAGTGCCAATCGATTCTTTTCAAAGTGCTCTCTACTCAGTGCTTTAGTGAAGATATCTGCTACTTGGTTTTCTGTTTTGCAGAACTTTATGCAGATAAGATATTTTTCAACATTATCTCTTAGAAAATGATATTGCACATCAATGTGTTTTGTTCTCCTGTGCTGAACTGGGTTCTTTGCCATATTGAGAGCACTGTTGTTATACACAGTAATGGCACACAATCAGAAAATACACCAAAGTCCTCCAGTTGCTGCTTGATCCACAGCAATTGAGCACAATAATAGGCAACTGCCACATACTCAGCTTCAGCAGTTGAAAGAGCCACTGAGTTTTATTTCCTCATACCCCATGAAATCAAACACGATCCCGGAAAATGTGTCATTCCAGAAGTGCTTTTTCTATCCACCAAATAACCAGTATAATCAGCATCAGCATACCCAATCAAGCCGAAATTGTCTCATGAAGGGTAGTAGATAACCAGGTCATGCATTCCTTTGAGATACCTTAGAATTCTCTTGGCAACCTTTAGATGAGATTCCTTTGGACTAGATTGAAACCTAGCACTTAATCCCACACTAAATACGATATCTGATCTACTTGTTGTGAGATACAAGAGTGAACCAATGATACCTCTGTGCATGGTTTCGTTCACAAGAAAACCAGGTTCATCCATTTCCAGACGAGTGGTAGTGGCAATAGGAGTATCAATGATCTTTGAACTTTCCATCTCAAATCTCTTTAGAAGTTCTTTGATGTGCTCCTGCTGACTTATCATTGTGCCCTTAGGAGTTTGCATAACTTGCAGACCCAAGAAGAAATTCAGTTCCCCCATCATGCTTATTTCAAACTTACTTCCCATGAGCTTTGCAAACTCTTCACACAAAGAATCATTTGTTGCACCAAAGATGATATCATCTGTAGCGCCCTTTTTTCTCGCGAAATTGGGTTTCGACACGTGATAACTCTTTTAAGGGAGGTATTAAAAGAGAAAAGTCACCACCTAATGATCTTTAAGGCGTTAGGGCACCTATTTGCAAATAACTCTGTTTGACTAGTTTACATCACCAAATATTGGGTAAGGGCTCAAGTTACCTCAAGGAGAAGGTGTTAGGCACTCCTCCAGATCCACAATTGTGGGTCCTAGACAAACTTAAATTATATCGATTAGTCTATGTAATCAAATAAATAAAGGGAGAGCACAAAATTTGAGAATTGTATTATAAAAAGATTTTGAACAGAAGGGTACAAGTATTTTTTTGATTCTAGTAGAAAAAGAGAAAATGGAGGGGGGGATCCTAAGTTTTTTAGCTTAAAGAATCACCCCGTGCAACATAAATAATATTTTATAACTCCCTCGAGATGGGGTGTTACTTATATTATTTAGCGGGCATAGACTATCATCTCCTGCTACCCAATTACTAAAATAAAGTTGTTTACCTAAGAATGATCTAATTCAATTCTAAGTTGTGCCCTACGCTTGCACTACCTGTCCCATACCTATGGTCCAGGAGGTTTTCGAACTCTATTTGGATGGTTCTAGACTTTATCTAGGCTTCTCAAAAATGCAAAAAACTAGGCAACAAGCAAAACATGTAAAGACTTCACATAAAAAACAGTTAATGGCTCACATTGACCTCCACACTTAAACAGCAAATGCATGCAAACACACGTGCTAATTAGGAATTTGCAGAATCCCGAACTTTAAACCTATGGACATGCTTTCTAGGCGATTTTTTTAGTCAAAGTATGCAGGCAGTTTCATATGCAGGATATCGCTTATAGACAGAATTATTCAAGTATTACAATGTTACATCTCGCATTTTTGTACGTTAAAATTTTATGTTCAGTTAACCGACGTAGACTCGGGGGTGAGATCATCTTGACGTTAACATACTTACGCTATTTATAACAGGCGATAAATAAGTATTATGAAGGATAAAGGGGTACACTGATTAAAGAAAATGAGTTTCGTTGAAAGTGGACAATTTGAAATAAAATACGGGTCAAGCGATAATACCTAATAATTATGAACTAGTATCATGCAAGGTACCATATGACCACGATAGTATAATATATAAAGTATATATGAAGTATTTTAAAAATAATTTAAGTAATTTGTGATAAATTTTAAATTATGCAGGTAATTGGTTAATTACCGGGTAATGGGACATTACCCAGTTAACTAATAAGTTGGTAAAGATTAATAATCTTCACCCTACTCCCCACGTGGCAGTATGCCACCATTCAAGCATATGACTCATAGTCATATATGCTTGTGCAGTAACATGAAAAGTCATTTAATGACTCACCTTTTTGTACTTGAAATAGTAGTCACTTGGTTTTAAAAATATGCCCGAATCAAAATTCATTTTTGGACTTGAAATAGTAGTCACTTGGTTTAAAAAATCTGATTCTTGGCTTAATTTCAAAAGACATCTTGTCTTTTAAAAACGTTAAAGATCATAATCCAAACTCGTCTAAAAATTTCAAAAAAACAAGTCAATTTCGTTCCTCAAGTTCAAAAGCGCAAAAGCTTAAATTCAATTTTTGGGTCTAAGTTCAATCCATGAAGGTTTCCAACGAGATAATTATATGCAGTTGTTCCTACTCCAGGTATGTTAAGGTCCTCCCTTCTTTCTTTTGGCATGGTCCAAATTGTACTGGAGAAACGAGCAAACACACAGTTTTCATAAATTACTCTATTCATAGAAATGGCCGGGGTGTCTATATTGATCCCCCATAAAAAATATTATTATCTTCTGTTCGTGGGCTCAGAATAATATACAGTTGAAAAAGTTTATCCCGAAGGAATATTGAGATTATTACGTATTTTTCATGCATTTCACTCATTTATACATGTGCATTGACCTATGATCGGATGGCATTATATACTCGTATATATATATAAATATATGTATATGGGATATGGGAAAAGGTTATGGCGTTATATACGCACCACCACCTGATCAGCTGGTATATGTTGATGATGTTGCCCACAGTGGCCGAGACGATATGATGGGATGCCCTCAGTGGCTTGATGATATTATGTACACCCATACCTATGCATGAAACGACATTTATGTGCACGTGCATGACAGTATAAACGTTTCAGAATTTATAAAGTTATTCAGATTTAAAGAAGTGTTTCTGCATTCCATGTTTCATCTATGTCTTTTACGTACTAATTTTCATGCCTTACATACTCAGTACATTTTTCGTACTGACACCCTATTTCACGGGGCTTGCGTTTCATGCCTGTAGGTGCAGGTAGGCAAGTTGACGGTGCCCCTTCTTAGGATCCCTGATCAGCGAGAGTTGCGTGCTCCACTTGATCTGGAGCTGCTTTTGATGTTGGTACGATACGTTTGTGTGTGTATATATATACATGTATATATGGGTATGACGTGGCTCAGTCCCATCTTTGTACAGTTATGTTTCTATTAGAGGTCTGTGGACAGTATGTCTAGTTGGGTTGTATGTGGCCTTGACGGCTTTCAGTTTTGGATGTATAGTTGTATATAGCAGCCTTGCCGGCTCGCCCACTCTATTCTGTCTGTATACATACATATGCCTTGAAGGCAGGTTTCCTTCTTGTATGTTACTTTCGTAACTCAGTAGATGTTATTCAGGCTTGTATCTTAGACACATGCTTAGGGGTGTTTGACAGGTAGGACTCAAGCACCCGTCACGGCCCATCGGTTTGGGTCGTTACATACAAGCTGATTATTGCAAGTTTTAAGTTACCAATCCTATATGTGTAATGCCTAGGTGATCTACGCAGTTGAATATAATAGAATCTGCGGGGAAAAGTCCCAGAATTATTCATACAACGTACATGAAGCAATGTTTGAATTGTCCAATATTAGTCAATTATAGCAAGCAATTATTTCCTATAAGCAGGATCTCTAACGCACAACACTTTAGAGCTTATTTTATCGTCATATCTTAATCCTGTAGGCATAACTTCTAGGTGAGTAATGCCAAATAGAATAATTGGAAATCCTATAGGCATGATTTCTAAAGTTGAAAGAAATATCGATGACAATTAATTTCTATAGGCAGGTTTCTAATGCATTTGAAAGTAGTTATGTAGAGTGATCAATTCCTATAAGCATGTTGTCTATAATCATGTAGCAGTAGACACAGCATCTGAACTCACGATTAATGGTAAACAAGTAATGTGTGTGTGCTTCTCCTAATATCATGATTACTATAGTGCTCATGTAATCGAACAATACATATAACAACACATTGTCAAGTCCTAGAGGCATGTTATCTACCCATATCATGTGGATATAGAATTCTACCCATTTCCTTTTTACTAATACCCCAATTGTTTATCCAAAGGTTATTATAGGCCCAATAATGAGTAAGAGATACAAAGGTTACATAACAGTGAGAATAGGCCTATAGTAGGCCTAAATAAAAATACACAGCATTGCATGGGCCTTCAATAACTTTTACACAGCATACCCAGGCCTTCAATAATGAGTCACATTCAATACACGACTTAGGAATCCATAGATGAGTCTAGAACCAATTTACCCAAACATAGCATTAAGTGTTGCACCATTTGAATCAGCCAATTCAGGTACACAACACATAACAATGGAAGTATGGTGAATAGGAACAGTTTGAGATTGAGGGAGTGACTAAGGACCAAGCCCTAGTGTGTCAGAGTTCACAAGGGTATCAATTGGACCCCGAGCAGTGCTCAAACTAGGGAGGCCAACAATAGAACCTAGGTAGCCTTGGCTTTTAGCCGGCTAAGAATGAAGAGTTTAGAATAACATAAGCTGCAAGTAAGGAGAGTGGACAGAAGTTAGGGGATACATTCATATCCTAAAGTATACATAGCCAAATTGAGCATATAGAGAGATTAATCAAATAGGCCAGTAGGTTCAGCATGAAAGTAAAGCACCACATATACAGCCACATATTGAAAGAAATTGGGGAAGAAACAGGTTTTCAAGATATACATAGATTATCATTCATGACATTAAACCAATTGAGGCCTAAGAGGTTCAGATTAAGTTAAGCATGAATCCTAGGGTCATGCTAATCAATATTTAGACATGATGGGGACACACATTGTAATAAACACTGGAAGAAATAAGGTATCAAATGAACAAAAAGACACACTGGGCAACATATTAGCATAGAAGCAAGATCATAGTCGATAGAAAATGGTTTTAATACAAATTGCAATATATTGCACATGCAAGACAGACATTGCAGAGATTCAGGACAGTGTGAGATAGCAAATACATGTAGGTATCCTGGGATTGACACAATAGACTAATTAACTAGAGAAGATCTAAGTTATGTCATAAAGCAAAATGGTTCAAACAGGGTAGAGAGATCAAGTTGAGATAACATTCAAGATCTCAGTCAATCACTAATGGGGTAGGGCAATCATGCTGAGTGACAAAATAACAGGTGAACATGTCACAATTAACACATGAAGTAGTAGCACGAGTATGAAACATTCACTATAGAGATTAAGGAAAAAGCAAATAAGTATGTATTAGGGAACATACAGACACCAATACGCTTAAGAGGATCAGATTATCCAAGTTAGACTTAGGCAAACTCAGAACTAATAGCATTAGGAGGAAGTTAGATGCTAACAGACTTAGAACAAGGTAGAATTAACAAAATCGTGTACAAAGGTAATGCAGAAAACATATTAAGCCAGAAATTTCAGAGGTGAGAACACATGCAAATCAAAGACACATAGGGATGAAACTGCAAGAGTCAAGTAGCTTACCAGTTAAACGGACAACAATAAAGAACAGAAGATCCACCAGAACCCAAAAACCTAGATGCGTCAAAGTTCCCAAGAGCTTCGATGAACTCAGGGCAATGCTCGCATCAAGAATCGGTAACAAGATATTGATGGCCTTGGCTTTCAGCCGGCCAGTATAGAATACCAAGCAAGAGAGTAGAAAAAACCCCCCAAACTTTAGTAAAGATTGATTTCAAAAGTCTTCCCCACAAGGGGAAATAAAAGGGTTTATATAGTAGTCAAAAATCAAGCAAACATATAAGGAAACAGAATAATTTAAACAAAAACAAGGAAAAAAAACATGCAAATCGATTTGAAATCAGTTTAAGAGAAACTATAAACCCTAGTTTTTTTAGGGAACGTGTAAATCAGCAGAATCTAAACAAAATTGGACTCACACAGTGTAGTATTGAATGTATATAGAGGAAATAGCGCTCAGAATCAAAGATTCAAACCACTTTGGTTCGATTTCGGAAAATATTGCTTGCCATGTTTAGGCAAGCACCTAGGTAACACTACAAACGGACAACCAGTACCAAAAGAATTCAAATGTGGCAAGAGAAAAGTAGTAGAATCCCATTATCAGTGGGATTATGAGAGGGAATTAAGGGGAGGTGTCTAGGGTTCTTCAGAAGAGAGAGGGGAGATTGAGAGCGTTTAGAAGCAGCGGGTTAAAGGGAAATGGGTTAGGGTTTCAGGTCTAGGGTAATTAAAAGGGGTTAGTTTATTAGGGGTCGTTGATCTCTTGAGATCAACGGCCAAGATGAGAAGGGGAGCTGGGAGGGTCGTGTAAAAGGGTCATTGGTTTTGGGCTTAGGGTAATTAGGCTAATACTGGTCCGAAAATCTTTTAAAATTGGGTTGTTATTTAATGTGACGACCCGGCCCGTCGTCACGTAAGTTACTGCCCCGTTTCCCCCATTTTATGCTTCTTCATGTTTTGTTATCGGTATTCGATGTGTTAGAGTTAAATCGGATTGGTTTTGATAGGAAATGAGACATTTAGTCTCTTTAAGGAAGGCTTGTTTTGGAAAAAGTCAACCGGATGTTGAGTATTGAGTTAGAGGGCTCGGATGTGATTTTCAGTGATTCGTTTAGCTTCGGGGGTTGATATGTGGCTTAGGAGTGTGATCGGAATTGATTTTGGAGGTCCGGAGTAGAATTAGGCTTGAATTGGCGAAGTTAGTATTTTTGCCAAATTCCGGTTGGTAGGTGAGATTTTGATACGGGGGTCGGAATGGAATTCCGAGAGTTGCAGTAGCTTCGTTAGGTGATTTTGGATGTGTCTGCAAAATTTCAGATCATTCGGAGGTGTCTTGGTCGGGTTTTGAATCAAATGCGTATTTCAGAAGTTTTTAAGAAATTTAGGCTTGAAGCCGATGTAATTTGATGGTTTTGGTGTTGTTTGTGGTGTTTTGATGATTGAAACAAGTTTGAATGATGTTTTAGGATGGGTTGGCACTTTTTGTTGAGGTCCCGGGGGCGTCGGGGTGATTTCGGATGGTTAACGAGAATTCTTGAAGTTGGAAAATGCTGTAGAAATGCAGCAGTCAGTGCAGAGCAATTTTGCTCTATGCGATCACATAACACAAAGGGCTGCGATCGCATAGAAGGATTTTAGGGGCTGTTTGGTTGTTCAATGCGATCGCATGAAGGGGTTGCGATCGCACAGTGTTGTTTGGTAAGGCACTGCGATCGCATAGGGCCTGTTGCGATCGCATAGGGTAATTTGCGACCATGGACTTTTTGGTCTATGCGATCGCAGGGGCTTGAATGAGGTCGCATAGAGTTAGCTACAGTGATCCGGGCAGAATGTTAAAAATATTTCATCCGCGAACCAAACCCATTTTTGAACATCCTTGAGAGCTCTTGGACGAGGATTAAAGAGGGTTTCGACTGGGATTGATTGGAGGTGAGTCTTATGACCTAAAAACATCATTTAATTGTAGATTCAACATCTAAATTCATGGAAATTTGATTTAAAAGGGAAGAATTAGGGCTTGATTTTTTGAATGTAAATTTGGGGTTTGAGGGAGCATATGAGCTTGGATTTTAGTAAATTTGATATGTATAGACTCGTGGCGAGATAAGGAATCCGGTGATGTAAATTTTCAAATTTTTTGAGAAGTGGGCCCGGGGCTCGGGTTTTGCCACCTTCGTGATTTTCAATATTTTTCGAGTCTTTTCGATTGGCTTGTATTCCCTTAGCCTATTGTAATGTATTACTTGTGGTTTTGATCAGATTCGACGCTCGAAGAGGTTGATTTGCGAGGCAAGGGAGTAGCGAGCTAGGATTTCGGCCTTCTTGAGGTCAGTAATGGTTATAAATGATGTTCTGAAGGTTTGTAACCCCGGATTTGCACAACGTGGTGCTATGTTGAGATGAGACACACGTTGTATAATGAGCGTGGGGTCTGTTACTACTGGGGATTTGGACTCGATCCATCCCGTTTGATGACTTTACTGTACTTTTGACTGAGACTTAATTAATATCATTATATTATGGGCTAGTTGCCATGTTTGGGGCATTGTGCCGATCTGTAGAACCCTTAGGGGGCATTTGTATTGGTTGACCTCACTTTTCTTGTCGAAATCATACCCTCAGTCATGTTCTTAACTGATAAGCATAATATGAACCAGCTTTAGAAATTGTTAAATCCTAATGAGAGTAATGTGTGGGTTGAGAACCCCGTCTTATCTTAGTATGCCCGAGAGGCCAAGTCTATAGTGACTGAGAGGGGTTGAGAACCCCATTGTAAGGGTATTTGATATGCTATGGATCGGGCTGCACGCCGCAGCAGTATATATATTTATACGGATCGGATTGCATACCGCAGTAGTGTATTATACGGATCGGACTGCACGCCACAATAGTATATTGTATGGATCGGACTGCACGCCGCAGTAGTATATTATATGGATCGGACTGCACGCCGCAGTAGTATTTTATATGGGTCGGACTGCACGCCGCAGTAGTATAGCGCTTGGGCTGAAGGAGCCCTCCGGAGTCTGCACACCCCCAGTGAGCGCAGTCGACTATTCTTGGATCGGGCTACACGCCGCAGCAATATATATATATATATATATATATATATATATATATATATGGATCGGGCTTCACGCCGCAGCAGTATACTATATGGATCGGGCTGCACGCTGCAGCAGCACAAATATGAATTCGGTTATCGTGAGGAGTAAATGAAATGAATACTGGCTTAAAGGACTTTTAACTGACTTCTTCATTCAGTTGTTGTTTTTGATATTCTCACTGTTTTTATATAGAACTGCGTAGTGTTTTACGAGTTTTCTTTTCGTCAGTCATTATTTATTGCTATTACTCACTGAGTTGGAGTACTCACTTTACTTCCTGCACCATGTGTGCAGATACAGGTATCCCGGAGGCATAGTTTGAGCCTTCTGCTGCTGTTTAGCTTATTCCGGAGTCATCGAGGTAGCTGCATGGCGTCCGCAGGACCCGATTTCTCCCCTTATCCCCTTTATTATCTGCATTCTAGACAACTCTATGTATAGGTTGCTACACAGACTTGTATTAGAGGCTCTTGGGACACCAGATCGGCGGGATTTATATTGATATTTTATGGATTTTCCGTACTGTTTATATATTAATACAGAGTTATAATCATGTTAATTTGGCAATAAATCCTATTAATTGGTAATGAATTCTACATAAAGGATTGTGA
The DNA here is from genome assembly GCF_000393655.2 of Nicotiana sylvestris. Lineage (NCBI taxonomy): Eukaryota > Viridiplantae > Streptophyta > Magnoliopsida > Solanales > Solanaceae > Nicotiana > Nicotiana sylvestris. The sequence continues at coordinate 154,329,041 of NC_091059.1, forward strand.
GTGACGAATTGGTCGGGCTTGCCTAACATCGTGTTGGGTGCCATCACGACCGGAGATTGGGGTCGTGACAAGTTGGTATCAGAGCCTAGGTTAATAGGTCTCGCGAGTCTTGAGCTGGTTTAGTATAGTCTCGCAGATCGGTACGGAGACGTCTGTACTTATCCTCGGTAGGCTATAAAACCTGTTAGGAAAATTCCACATTCTTGAAATTCTTGTCGTGCGAACTTGTTGATCCGAATACTAAATTTCTCTTTATTCCATTCCCTCACAGATGGTGAGGACTCGAGATACCGGATGTGCCGGACGACCACCAGTACCACCTACTGAGGCTACTAGAGGCCATGGACGCGGTTGTGGTCGTGGTAGAGGCAGAGCAGTAGGGGCAGCACCTGTGGATCCTTTAATTGCCCCAGCTCAGGACCAGACTCCAGCAGCACCAGTACAGGCACCAGCTATGCCCATTATAATACCGGGTCTCTAGGAGACATTGGCCCAGATATTGACAGTTTGTACGGGCCTGGCTCAGGTGGTTTCAGCTACCACAGTAGCAGCAGCTACTTCACGGGTCGGGGGAGGCAATCAGACCCCCGCTGCTTGCACACCTGAACAGGTAGTGCTGGGATTACAGACTCTAGAGGCACCTCCAGCTCAGCCAGTGGTACCCGTTCAGGAGTACAGGGTTCCAGTTATGCCAGACGATGAGCAGCATCGTCTCGAGAGGTTTAGTAGACTTCAGCCTCCTTCTTTCAGTGGTGCTCAGGGCGAGGATGCCCAGGGTTTTCTCGACAAGTGTCAGCGTATGCTTAGGACAGCAGGGATTCTTGAGTCCAGCGGTGTGGCTTTTACTACATTTCAGTTTACTGGAGCGGCCTTCACTTGGTGGGAGGCGTATGAGCGGCATAGGCCGGCAGGTGCAGCACTTTTGACTTGCCAGGAGTTCTCCACTCTCTTCTTAGAGAAGTGGATACCGCAGTCTCAGAGGGAGGAGCTGCATAGAGAGTTTGAGTGGCTTCGCCAGGGAGATATGACTGTGTCTCAGTATGAGGCGAGAATTTCTGAGTTGGCTCGTTATGCCTCATGGATAGTTCAGACTGATCGGGATAGGATTAAGAGGTTCGTGGATGGTCTTAATTATCACCTTCGTATTCTGATGACTCGAGAAAGAGTTATGGGTATTTCCTTTGAGGATATACTTGATATTGCTCGTGATATTGAGACGGCTCGCCGACAGGAGAGAGAGGAGAGGGAGGCCAAGAGGCCTCGAGGTTCTGGCAGTTTCAGTGGCGCTCCTTCGAGGGGCCAATTCCAGTAGGGTCGGGGTCATTCTTTCAGGCCCGCTCAGTCAGCTCGACCTGAGTACCGAGGTGGATCTTCTGGTCGTGTTATCAAGGTTCTCAGCAGAGTCAGCCATCTCTCAGCACTCTTCTAGCACAGAGTTCGTCTCGTGCTCCATCTGCTCAGGGTTCTTCCAGGACGAGTGCATCAGCTAGCCACTCTAGCACGACGGGCTCCCTTCAGTACCAGTTCCCAGCACCTGGGAGTTGCTATGAGTGTGGAGAGTTCGGGCATATGCGGAAGGAGTGTCCTCACCGTGCTGCTAGCTCATCTCAGCAGAGGGGTCAGCCCTCGACTTCTGCTCCAGTTATTTTACCACCCGCCCAGCCAGCTAGGGGTGGAGGTCAGGCAGCCAGGGGTCACCCTAGAGGGGGAGGTCGATCGGGGGGCGGTCAGGCCCGTTTCTATGCACTCCCAGGCAGACTCGACACCATTGCTTCGGATGCTGTCATTACAGGTATTATTTCAGTCTGCCACAGGGATGTCTCAGTTTTATTTGATCCCGGTTCCACCTATTCCTATGTGTCTTCATATTTTGCTCATCATTTGGGTACGACCCGAGGATGTATTGCATTACATGTTCATGTATCTACCCTGGTGGGTGATACCATTGTTGTAGACCATGTATATCGGTCGTGTTTGGTGACTATTGGGGGTCTGGAGACCCGAGTTGATTTACTATTGTTGAGCATGGTGGACTTTGATGTTATTCTGAGCATGGATTGGCTAAATACGTGTCATGCTATTCTTAATTGTCATGCTAAGACAGTTTGGCTATACTGGGTGTTCCGAGGATCGAGTGGCGTGGCGTGACTGACTATTTGCCTATCAGGGTGATTTCTTTTCTAAAGGCCCAGCGTATGGTTGGGAAAGGTTGTCTATCATATTTGGCTCTTGTGAAGGATGTTGGAGCTGAGACTTCTAGCATTGATTCGGTTCCAGTTGTGAGGGAGTTTCCCGATGTGTTTCCTGCAGACCTGTCGGGCATGCCACCGGACAGGGACATTGATTTTGGTATTGACCTGGTGTCGGGCACTCAGCCTATTCCATATCGTATGGCACTGGCAGAGTTGAAAGAACTAAAGGATCAACTTTAGGAACTCTTGGATAAGGGGTTCATTCGACCTAGTGTGTCACCGTGGGGTGCACCGGTTCTATTTGTGAAAAAGAAGGATGGCACAATGAGAATGTGCATTGACTACAGGCAATTGAACAAAGTAACAGTGAAGAACAAGTATCCCCTGCCCCGTATCGATGATTTATTTGACCAGCTTCAGGGGGCAAGGGTATTCTCCAAGATTGATCTTCGTTCAGGCTATCACCAGTTGAAGATCAAGGATTCAGATATCAGGAAGACTACTTTTAGGACTAGATATGGGCACTATGAGTTTCTTGTTATGTCCTTCGGGCTGACTAATGCCCTAGTCGCGTTCATGCATTTGATGAACAATGTGTTTCAGCCATATCTGGATTCGTTCGTGATTGTTTTTATTGATGATATATTGGTGTACTCGCATAGCCAGGAGGAGCACGCACAACATTTGCGAGTGGTATTATAGAGATTGAGGGAGGAGAAGCTTTATGCAAAGTTCTCCAAGTGTGAGTTTTGTCTTGGGTCAGTGGCTTTCTTAGGTCACGTGGTGTCTAGCGAGGGTATTAAGGTCGTCCTGAAGAAGATAGAGGTAGTATAAAGTTGGCCTAGACCGACCTCAGTCACAAAGATTCGTAGTTTCCTCGGTTTGGCGGGTTATTATCGCCGGTTCGTTCAGGGTTTTTCATCTATTGCCTCGCCCTTGACCAAGTTGACACAGAAGGGTGCTCCATTTGTATGGTCGGATGAGTGCGAGAAAAGCTTTCAGAATCTCAAGACAGTTTTGACCACAGCTCCAGTATTGGTGTTACCATCAGCTTCGGGTTCTTAAACCATCTATTATGACGCTTCAAGAGTTGGGATTGGCTGTGTGTTGATGTAGGAGGGTAAAGTTATTGCATATGCTTCTCGTCAGTTGAATCCCCACGAGAAGAACTACCCTGTTCATGATTTGGAGTTGGCTGCCATAGTTCATGCACTGAAGATTTGGAGGCATTACTTGTATAGTGTATCTTGTGAGGTGTTCACCGATCATCGCAGTCTTCAACATTTGTTCAAGCAAAAGGATCTTAATTCGAGGCAGCGGAGGTGGCTTGAGTTGCTCAAGGATTATGATATTACCATTTTGTATCACTCTGGGAAGGCCAATGTGGTGGCCGATGCATTGAGCCGGAAGGCGGTTGGCATGGGGAGTTTGGCGTACATTCCAGTTGGGGAGAGGCCCTTTACTGTTGATGTTCAGGCTTTGGCCAATCGGATGGTGAGATTAGACATTTCAGAGCCTAGTCGGGTGTTGGCTTGTGTGGTTTCTCGGTCTTCCTTGTATGACCGCATCAGAGAGCGCCAGTATGATGATCCACATTTGCTTGTCCTTAAGGACAGGGTTCAACATGATGATGCCAGGGATGTGACCATTGATGGTGATGGTGCTTTGAGGAGGCAGGTCCGGATTTGCATGCCCAATGTGTATGGGCTTCGGGAGTTGATATTTGAGGAGGCCCACAGCTCGCGGTTTTCCATCCATCCAGGTGTAGTGAAAATGTATCAGGATTTGAGGCAGCACTACTGGTGGAGAAGGATGAAAAAGGATATAGTAGGGTATGTGGCTCGGTGTCTCAATTGTCAGTAGGTAAAGTACGAGCATCAGAAACCGGGTGGCGTACTTCAGCGGATGATTATTCCTGAGTGGAAGTGGGAGAGAGTTACTATGGATTTTGTGAGTGGTCTTCCTCGGACTTTGAAAAAGTTTGATTCGATTTGGGCGGTTGTGGACAGGCTGACCAAGTCCGCGCACTTCATTCCAGTATGTACTACCTATTCTCTGGAGCGGCTGGCAGGGATCTTTATCCGGGAGATTATCTGATTGCATGGGGTTCCAGTGTCTATTATCTCAGATAAGGGTACTCAGTTCACTTCTCAGTTTTGGAGGACATTTCAGCAAGAGTTGGGTATGCAGGTGGAGTTGAGCACAACGTTTCATCCTCAGACGGACGGACAATCCGAGCGCACTATTCAGATATTGGAGGACATGTTGTGCGCCTGTGTTATTGATTTCGGAGGTTCTTGGGATGAGTTTCTGCCACTTGCAAAGTTTGCCTACAACAACAGCTATCAGTTCAGCATTCAGATGGCACCATATGAGGCCTTGTATGGGAGACGGTGTAGATCTCTAGTTGGTTGGATCGAGCCTGGCGAGGCTAGGATGTTGGGAGCAGACTTGGTTCAGGATGCCTTAGAGAAAGTGAAGGTGATTCAGGAAAGACTTCGTACAGCTTAGTCACGTTAGAAGAGTTATGCGGACCGGAAGGTTCGAGATGTGTCCTATATGGTTGGTGAGAAGGTCTTGCTGAAGGTTTCGCCCATGAAGGGTGTTATGAGGTTTGGGAAGAAAGTCAAGTTGAGTCCGACGGTTCATTGGGCCATTTGAGATGCTTCGGAGGATTGGGTAGGTGGCTTATGAGCTTGCTTTGCCACCCAGCCTGTCGAGTGTGCATCCGATATTCCATGTTTCTACGCTCCGGAAGTATGTTGGGGACCCGTCTCATGTGTTAGACTTCAGCATGGTCCGGTTGGATGATGATTTGACCTACGATGTGGAGCCAGTGGCTATTTTGGGTCGTCAGGTTTGGAGATTGAGATCAAAGGATATCGCTTCGGTGAAGGTGCAGTGGAGAGGTCATCCCGTAGAGGAGGCTACCTGGGAGACCGAGCGGGACATGCGGAGAAGATATCCTCAACTGTTTGAGGCTCCAGGTATGTTTCTTGACCCGCTCGAGGACGAGCGTTTGTTTTAATTGGGGAGGATGTGATGACCCGGCCCGTCGTCATGTGAGTTACTGCCCCATTTCCCCCATTTTATGCTTCTTCATGTTTCATTATCGGTATTCGGTGTTTTAGAGTTAAATCGGATTGGTTTTGATAGGAAATGAGACACTTAGTCTCTTTAAGGAAGGCTTGTTTTGGAAAAAGTCAACCGGATGTTGACTATTGAGTTAGAGGGCTCGGATGTGATTTTCGATGATTCGGTTAGCTTCGGGGGTTGATATGTGGCTTAGGAGTGTGATCGGAATTGATTTTGGAGGTCCGGAGTAGAATTAGGCTTGAATTGGCGAAGTTAGTATTTTGGCGAATTCCGGTTGGTAGGTGAGATTTTGATACGGGGGTCGGAATGGAATTCCGAGAGTTGCAGTAGCTTCGTTAGGTGATTTTGGATGTGTGTACAAAATTTCAGATCATTCGGAGGTGTCTTGGTCGGGTTTTTGATCAAATGCGTATTTTGGAAGTTTTTAAGAAATTTAGGCTTGAATCCGATGTAATTTGATGGTTTTGGTGTTGTTTGTGGTGTTTTGATGATTGAAACAAGTTTGAATGATGTTTTAGGATGGGTTGGCACTTTTGGTTGAGGTATCGTGGGCCTCGGGGTGATTTCGGATGGTTAACGGGAATTCTTGAAGTTGGAAAATGCTGCAGAAATGCAGCAGACAGTGCAGAGCAATTTTGCTCTATGAGATCGCATAGCACAAAGGGCTGCGATCGCATAAAAGGATTTTAGGGGCTATTTGGTTGTTCAATGCGATCGCATGAAGGGGTTGCGATCGCGCAATATTGTTTGGTAAGGCACTGTGATCGTATAGGGCCTGTTGCGATCGCATAGGGTAATTTGCGACCGTGGACTTTTTGGTCTATGCGATCGCAGGGGATTGAATGCGATCGCATAGAGTTAGCTACAGTGATCCGGGCAGAATGTTAAAAACATTTCATCCGCGAACCAAACCCATTTTTGAACATCCTTGAGAGCTCTTGGACGAGGATTAAAGAGGGTTTCGATTGGTATTGATTGGAGGTGAGTCTTATGACCTAAAAACATCATTTAATTGTAGATTCAAAATCTAAATTCATGGAAATTTGATTTAAAAGGGAAGAATTAGGGCATGACTTTTTGAATGTAAATTTGGGGTTTGAGGGAGAATTTGATATCGGATTTTGGTAAATTTGATACGTATAGACTCGTGGCGAGATAAGGAATCCGGTGATGTGAATTTTCTGATTTTTCGAGAAGTGGGCCCGGGGCTCGAGTTTTGCCACCTTCGTGATTTTCGATATTTTTCGAGTCTTTTCGATTGGGTTGTATTCCCTTAGCCTATTGTAACATATTACTTGTGGTTTTGATCAGATTCGACGCTCGAAGAGGTTGATTTGCGAGGCAAGGGAGTAGCGAGCTAGGATTTCGGCCTGCTTGAGGTGAGTAATGGTTATAAATGATGTTCTGAAGGTTTGAAACCCCGGATTTGCACAACGTGGTGCTATGTTGAGATGAGACACACGTTGTATGATGAGCGTGGGATCTGTTACTACTAGGGATTTGGACTCGATCCATCTTGTTTGATGACTTTACTGTACTTTTGACTGATACTTAATTAATATCATTATATTTTGGGCTAGTTGCCATATTTGGGGCCTTAGGGGGCATTTGTATTGGTTGACCTCACTTTTCTTGTCGAAATCATACCCTCAGTCATATTCTTAACTGGTAAGCATAATATGAACCAGCTTTAGAAATTGTTAAATCCTAATGAGAGTAACGTGTGGGTTGAGAACCCCGTCTTATCTTAGTATGCCCGAGAGGCCAAGTCTATAGTGACTGAGAGGGGTCGAGAACCCCATTTTGAGGGTATTTGATATGCTATGGATCGGGCTGCACGCCGCAGAAGTATATATATTTATGCGGATCGTACTGCACACCGCAATAGTATATTATACGGATCGGACTGCACACCGCAGTAGTATATTGTATGGATCGGACTGCACGCTGCAGTAGTATATTATATGGGTCGAACTGCACGCCGCAGTAGTACAGCACTTGGGCTGAAGGAGCCCCTCCGGAGTCTGCACACCCCTAGTGAGCGCAGTCGACTATTCTTGGATCGGGCTGCTCACCGCATCAGTATATATATATGGATTGGGCTGCATGCCGCAGCAGTATACTATATGGATCGGGCTGCACGCCACAGCAGTACAAATATGAATTCGGTTATCGTGAGGAGTAAATGAAATGAATATTGGCTTAAAGGACTTTTAACTGACTTCTTCATTTAGTTGTTGTTTTTTATATTCTCACTGTTTTAATATAGAACTGCGTAGTGTTTTACGAGTTTTCTTTCTGTCAGTCATTATTTATTGCTATTGCTCACTGAGTTGGAGTACTCACTTTACTCCCCACACCATGTGTGCAGATACAGGTATCCCGGAGGCATAGTTTGAGCCTTTTGCTGCTATTCAGCTTATTCCGGAGTCATCGAGGTCGCTGCATGGCGTCCGCAGGACCCGATTTCTCCCCTTATCCCCTTTATTATCCACATTCTAGACAACTCTATGTATAGGTTGCTACACAGACTTGTATTAGAGGCTCTTGGCTCGTGACACCACATCGGCAGGATTTATATTGATATTTTATGGATTTTCCGTACTGTTTATCTATTGCTACAGAGTTATAATCACGTTAATTTGGAAATAAATCCTATTAGTTGGTAATGAATTCTACATAAGGTATTGTGAGTGACAAATTGGTCGGGCTTGCCTAGCATCGTGTTGGGCGCCATCATGACCGGAGATTAGGGTCGTGACATTTAAATACCCAAAATTTATCAAAATGAATTATAGAAAATACTTAATAAATAAATAAAAATATTATTTATACATTGAAATGCTTGAAATAATAATTTTGTACTATAGAAATATAAAAATACTATTTTGACACAAATAACATAAATAGAGAGCCTTTGTATGTGAATATTGGCTATTATTGCAAAAAGAGATAAATAGCTTTAAAAATGCTAATGTAATTGCATGAAATAAAATAAAAATATTTGAGACATATATTATAGGTGCAAAAAATAAATTTAGGTAACTAAGTCATCACGTAATAATTTAAAGGGATAATTAATAAATATTTATATAATTTAAATGCAAGAAAATTAATTTAAGAGCTCCAAAAATATGGAAAATTATTGGATATGCTTGTATAGATTTGTAAACTAAATAATAATTCATAAAATGCTATTTTGAAGGCATGTATATATTTTAAAAAAATATGAGGGCAAAATTGGGTAACAACATCATCAACATAGACTTGCACAATAAGCAGGTTCCTCCCCCGTTTCTTCAGAAATAGGGTGTTGTCGATTTTTCCTCTTGTAAAGCCATTTTCAAGGAGGAATTTGGACAAAATTTCATTACCATGCACGAGGGACCTACTTCAGCCCATATAATTCCTTCTCAAGTCTGAATACATGCTCAGGATGCTCATGACATTCAAAACAAGGTGGTTGTTTGACAAAGACTCCTTCCTTTAGATATCCATTCAGAAATACACTTTTGACATCCATTTGGAACAATTTGAATTCCATATGAGATGCAAAGGCAATGAGGATTTTGATGGCTCTCATGCGAGCGACTGAAGCAAAAGTTTCATCATAGTCGATCCCTTCTTCTTCATTGTAGCCTTGAACTACTAACCTTGCTTTTTTTCCTTGTTGTGTTCCCAAAATCATCAAGTTTGTTTCTGAACACCCACCTAGTTCCTATGACTATTCTGTCTGTAGGTCGAGGAACCAGGTGTCATACGTTGTTCCTCTCAAATTGATGGAGTTCATCTTGCATATTAGTAATCCGGTCAGCATCTTTCAATGCTTCTTTGATATTTTTGGGCTCAATTTGAGAGAGGAAGGCTGAGAAGGCAAGTGAATTTCTTGGCTTTGATCTAGTTTGAATCCCTGAGTCAAGAGGAGTGATCACATTTTGAAGAGGGTGTGAACTTTTGTATATCCAGTTAGACACTTGAATCTCATTGTGAGAGGATCCAGGTTCCTCTGAATGAGATCCATTGTAGACATGAGTGCCACTTCTCAGATCAGCATCTGGGGTTCCTTGTACAGCATCAACAACTCTGTTCTCTACTCCAGTTATTGTTATTGAAGGACCAGGTTCCTCTACATCAGTTGGAAATTCAGCTGTACCATTGTCATTTGACTCCTTGACCTGACTCATCATGTCAGCCTTTCCATTTTCCATATCAACCTTATCATGTGAATCTTTTCCAAATAGATGGTGTGATTCGTCAAGATCACATGTATGCTTTCCTCAACACATTGAGTTCTTTTGTTGTACACCTTGTAAACTTTTCTTGAATAGCCAAGAAAGATTCCTTCATCACTTTTGGCATCAAATTTTCCCAATGCTTCCTTACCATTATTGAGGACGAAACATTTGCAGCCAAACGTCCTTAAGTATATTATCTTGGGTTTCCTCCCTTTCAGTAGTTCATATGGGATTTTGTTCAGGAGGGACCTAATCATGCACCTATTCACCAAGTAGCATGCCGTGTTGACTGCCTCTGCCCAGAAGCTTTTTGCAACACCAGTGTCAATCAGAATTGTCGCCATATCTTCAAGAGTACTATTTTTTTCTCCACAACACCGTTTTGTTGGGGTGTTCGTGGAGCTGAAAAATTATGACTTATACCATTTTCAGCACAGAATTCATCAAATTTTGCGGTGTCGAACTCTGTGCCATGATCAGATCTTATACTCACAACATTATGGCTCATATTTACTTGGATCTTTTTTACAAAAGTAGCAAATACTGGAAAGGTCTCGTCCTTGGTTCTGAGGAACAAGGTCCAGGTAAATCTGGAGTAGTCATCCATTATGACGAAAATGTACTTCTTTCCTCCTCTACTTGGCACTCTCATAGGTCCACATAGATCCATATGGAGGATATCAAGTGGACTTGAGGTGCTTACTTCTTTTTTGGGTTTGAAGGGGGACCTGACTTGCTTTCTTTTTACACATGCATCACACACCTTGTGATCTTTGAAACTTGACTTAGGCAGCCCACGAACCAGGTCCTTCTTGACCAATTTGTTCAGTATAGTAAAACTTGCATGTCCCAATCTTCTATGCCACAGTTCAGCATCATCATCAACAACACTCTGACATGTGAGATCCCCATTGTGCAAGGACTCAAAATTAGTAACATAAATATTTTTGTATCTTTTTGCCATCAGGACCATTTCACCCGTCACGAGGTTTGTGAATGTGCAGATTTTTAACACAAATTCCACCTTATTTCCTTTGTCATAGATTTGAGAAATACCCAGTAGGCTATACTGCAAGTTGTTAACATAATACACATTTTCAATTGAGTGAGTAAGTGTCTTCCCAATTCTGCCTACTCCTGGAATGTATCCTTTTTGCCATTGCAAAGGACTCCCTCCTTGCAGGGCTTTGAGTGAAAGAAAATCATTAGTGCTTCCGTTCATATGCTTAGAACAGCCACTATCCATATACCATCTTTGGCTGCTTCTTTTCACTTCTCCCTGCACAAGGAAATTAAGGATTAGACTTAGGAAACCAAACAAGTTTGGGTCCCTTGTAGTGAGAAAAAGGGTGAATCAAAGTTCTTTTTATCCAAGCAGACACCACACATTTTTTATTTGAGGGACCAGGTTCTTTAGCAGTAGTTACTTTTTCAGCAAAAACTTTGTTTGTCTATTGGGACTGAAGTCTAGCTTTACAGGTTTCTTTAAAATGTACAGTGTTACCACACTGAGTGCAAAGCCAGTTATCAGGAACAGTAACGTACCTGCTATGAGGGTTGTAAGAAGTCTTTTCCCTTTGAAACCTGATTCCCTGCCTGTTTCCCCTATTGTTCTTATACATATCAGTGATTGCATCAGAGGACCAGGTCCACTTAAGAGATTCTTAATTCTGCCTAGATCTTCCTGAAATTGTCTGTTTCTCTCAAGTTTTGTACACAGGCTAGATTTTACTGATTTTAGCTCATTTTCAAGCCTAAGGTGTGCCTCACTTGCAACTTCCTTTCCCTTTTGAGTGTTTTCATGCCTTCTTTCCCTTTTTAGTTCCTCACTGGTTTCCTTTAGGTCCACAACTACGACCAACAAGTCATCTCTCTCATGATGTACGTTTGCAATTTTTTCAGTTAAGGCATCTTTTTCCTTTTTTAAAGTCTCAATGGTTTCTTTTAAATTGACCACTACGGCCACTAGATTACCTCTCTCATGTTCTACTTCTCTTAGTCCCACAGTTAGCACATTTTTATCATTAATGAGATTGTAATTTGTATCAATTAGAACATTTGCCAAGGATATAAGCTTCTTTTGAGAGTAAGACTTCAAATTTCTTTGAACGTCCAGAAAGTTTACCTTATCGTCATCATCATCAGATTTTTCCATCAGGGCAAAGATAGAGTCATACTCAGTTGATTCACTTTCAACGGCCATCATAGAAATATCACCTTGTTCATCAACTCCTTCAGATTCACTTGAAGAATCTCCCCATGCAGCAAGAGCTTGTTTCACAATATTGTCAGTAGCGTCTTTTCTCATGAATATTCTAACAGGAATTGGGTTCCTCTTGACTGCTTTGTCAGTGTTGTGCTTGTGCTGATCCTTCTTGTGCAAGGGACAATCTTTGATGAAATGTCCTGGCTTTCCACATTTATGACACAAGTCATAGCCTTTTGGTCTGCTAGAGCTACCCCTTTTTGGAAGGCCTCCATTTCTGCGCACCATCTTCTGGAATCTTTTTGTTAGATATACCATGTCAGCATCCTTGCCACTTGAGTCATTATTGTCAGCCTTGAGGACCAGGTTCTTCTCCTTCTTCGGTTCTCTTCTTTCAAGGTCCTTCCTTTTCTTTATTTCATATGTCTTCAGATTTCCAATAGGTTCATCAATGGTCAACTTTTGCAAATCCTTTGCCTATGTAATAACATTGACCTTGCTTTCCTAGGAACCAGGTAATACACTAAGTATTTTCCTGACAAGTTTGTTCCTTGGAATGATTTTTCCCAGAGAGTAAGCTTATTGATGATGGACGTGAATCGAGTGTGCATGTCCTGAATGGACTCATCATCTTTCATCTTGAAGAATCCATACTCAGTGGTGTGCATGTCGATCTTTGACTACTTGACTTGAGTTGTTCCTTCGTATACCGTTTGGAGAGCTTCCCATATCTCTTTGGCAGATTGGCAGGCGAAGATCTTGTTGTATTCGTCTGGTCCAATACCACAGATGAGGGTATTTTTTGCTCGGAAGTTCTTCTCTATAGCTTTACGGTCATCATCGGTGTACTCCTTCCTTATCTTGGGAATTGTCACTGCTGGTTTGCCAATGGTCTTCATAGGAACGAAGGGTCCATCACAAATAATATCTCAGAGCTCTGAATCTTAGCCATGATAAAATCATGCATCCTTGTCTTCCACCATCTGTAGTATTGGATATTGAATCTAGGTGGTCTGTAGGTAGATTGACCTTCTTCAAAGTTTGGTGGAGTAGCCATAAGGATCCTTTCTAGGTGTTAGCCTGATAGAAAGAACTTGCTCTGATATCAATTGATAGAAACTAAGGGTCCACCAAACTATATAGAGAACATGGTTCTCTATTAGTTCCCACAGAAAATACACACATCAGTAAGTAAATAACACAGTGGAGTTTTACGTGGAAAACTCCCAGCTCACGGGATTAAAAACCACGGCCTACACTCGTAGAAATTTCAACTTCACTACTAAGCAAACTTCATATTACAAACTATTGTAACCTAGGAATCAAACTCTTAATCTCTCACTTACTTGTAATAACTCTATTACAAGCCCCTTTGTAATAACTCTATTACAAAGCTTACAACTCGACTAACTCTAGCCAAGACACAAACACAAGGTTTATGATTTTACAAAAGGTTTCCTACACAATGCTTCTAGCTAAGCTAAGTAGGAATTACAAGTAAATCACTTTAACAAAGGTGCAACGCAACTAATGACATATAATAACTCAATGCAGGAAACTGGTCCTTTGTTATGTTGTTCTCTATTCTTGAAGCCCTAAAAGTCACTTGCAAGATCGCCACACACTTGAGAGGAAACTTGATTAATTCTGGAAATGTGCAAGTGTGTGTTTTTCCTTTTGCTTTACGTTAATATTACCCAAGTGATGTCACTTGGATGATGCAAGCATATTTGGTACAAGGGCATTCCCCATAAAGTGATTGTTGCATTGTTTGCCTTATTGCGTATGTGCAGAGGAACAGTTGCAGCAACTTTATAGTTGTAGGGAGTTGATTGGTATGGTCAGCAAGGGAACTGATGTCCATTTATTCCCTCTGTCGTTTTCTTGACTTTAATTGTTGGAACTTGTGCCCGACTTGAGACTTATTGTTTTTGGGCATTTTGAGGATGTGTGACATGTTCCCGATCTGGTTCTTATCATTAAGTTTGTTAGATCATCAAAAAGATAATAAAACACATAATCTATCACATTCTTTGGACATCTTCTTCGTCCTAAAGATAATATTAAACAACCCAGTAAGTCACTCCATTCTTGAACGGCCCGCATTCTTCCGGAATTTGACTTCAGAAAATAAATGTCACACATTTGACATGTCATATCATATTTAAACCCCATTTTCTAATAATAAGTTTCAGTTAACTCATCTTCTATTCTCCCAATTCATTTCTCCATCATTATACTTATCTCTATTACAGTAGTTTATACCGAGTCTCACTACTCTAAAATTTACATTCCAAAAGCAATTGAGGAGGAGTGCCCATGAGAACAGCATTGATGCTTTACTTTATTTTTATTTTTCTCTGCAGAAGAGATTTAAGGGGAAAAAAATTAAATCATATATAAAGAACCAACTTCAAACCAAAATTCGTTCTTCATATCTGAACAAGTTTTTCCGACTTCTTTAAAAATATTCTCAAATGCATACTTTTGCTGATTATATTTATAAAAATTAATTCTTTGAGTCTTTCTCAAATTATCTTGTTTGTGAAGAATCATATCCAAATTAATTTGATATCCAAGTAATATAGAAACATTACAAAGCAAATGTGTGTAATCAATCTCTAATTTTGCTAAAATGCTTTCATGTCTAATCTTCACAACCAAATGTGACCTCAGTCAATGGGGATAACATAGAACACATTCTCAAGGCTAACTACTGAAATATTAGCCTCCATAGACGCCTTCAAAATAATAAAATTCATTTATCTCCATTTTCTAATATAAAATCCACTTGGAAGGTCTAGTTGACATCTCAAAATAAGATGAGACTTAAAATCGAAATGGTATCGTGAGGAAGAGGTAAGAAGAATACTTAAAATATTTGAGTCATTTAAAATAAATAAAAAGTGTAAAATTGAGATAGAATAATATTTGAAGAGAAAACAATAATGTCAGTACGATATATCTTTGTGTTGTTAGATGGGTATAAGGGTCATGAGTTAAATGAATTTTATTATTCGAAAATAGAATTTTAATATGACATGACATGTCAAATATGTGATATTTATATTTTGAGTCAAAATATAATAATTGGATGGTTTTGTTATCCTAAAAGAAATAAAAATGACTTCGATAAGATATTCCCATAAGTTGGGTGACCATTCAAGGAATTTAGTCCCCTAGCCTACCTAATGCAACCTTTGGTAGGTGGTATTAAATAGCATATTTATGTGGCAAGCTATTTACTAATGTATTATTTTATGTATGAGAATAAGTACAACAAATATATGTATCAGTAATACGCGTATGGAAGTTTTCAATGACAAACTACTTTAACGTAAATAATATCTACATTATATTTATTGTATTTTGCTCGCCGCTGCATAACGATCCTAATACAGTCAAACGTCTCTATAATAGTGTCATTTGTTCCAAAAAAAATTGGCTACTATAGTGAAGTGTTGTTATAGAGGTCACATACTATAACTTGATATAAAAATCAGTTCCGAAAAAAACTTGGCTTTTATAATGAATAAATATTATATAGTGATATTGTTATAGAGAAGTCTGATTGTACTATATAACAATCCTTAAATTGTTATTTACCTCGTAAACAATCTCTAACCATTCCTATTACGGCCCTAACCCGGACCCGATCGTGATGGCACCTCTCGTGAAGACAAGGCCAGCCGACACTTTCCATTTCACTTTTTAAGCAATTAAATAATAAGATTCAAGTCTAAAGCATGATAAAATAACCCTAGGTTAAGCAGTCAACAGTACAAATATGCGGAAGATCAACCCAACACAGCCCGATACCGGGATGTCACTAGTTATGAGCATCTACCAATCCTAATACAAGTCATGAAAAGTCTATAAGCTATTACAAAATGTCTGATAAGAGATAGAATGATAAAGGGGGAGAAACACGGGACTGCGGACGCCAAGCAGCTACCTCGTGGACTCCGAAATCTATCGGGAGCTCTCAACTCACACTAGAAGGATCTGCAATGGCTAAATTTGCACAAGGGGTGCAGAGAGTAAAGTGAGTACTGTCACACCTCCTTTTTACCGCGCCCGCGGGGCGCGTGGGGAGTTTTCTCCAATTAAAGGACAGTCGAAACGGGATTTGTTTGTTTGTTTCAGAGTCGCCACCTGGGAATTTTAAGGCGTCCCAAGGTACCGGTTTTAATCCCTGAATCGAGGAGAATATGACTCTGTCTATTTAACAGTCTGCGCACCAGAAATCCGGATAAGGAATTCTGTTAACCCGGGAGAAGGTATTAGGCATTCCCGAGTTCCGTGGTTCCAGCACGGTCGCTCAACTGTTATATTCGGCTTGATTATTTTGATTTGTAAAATACATTTTTATTGCATGATTTTATTGTTACCGCTTCTATTTAGATTTAAAGACCCTTCTTTGAATCGAATCACGCGTACGTGTATCCGTTTTATATATTATATATATTTTAACGTGAAAAATCGTGTCACGCGTACGTATACACAATGATATGGATAATATAATAATTATTATTATTATTCGAAATTTTTTATTATAAAAAAAAAAGACTAGTTCGAAATTGTGCTTAAAATAAAATTAAGAACGTTCGTCGCTCTTGTATAATTAAATATTGAACCGCACATCTCGAGTTATATGAAATTAATATTGATATTCTCCGAAGAGCCCCCTTTTTATTAAATGTTCGTTCGAAGTTGCGCGAACGCATAATCCGAATTGCTTTTAGAAATATAATCAGGTTACGCGAACGCATCCCTAATCACGCAAAATATTCTTAATAGTAGTATAGATTTTCCATAAATTGTTGAATGTTGACCGCAAATTATATTTTTTGCGTAAGAATTATATTTCTCCAAGCCATTCAAATTTAAAAGGGTAAAAATAAACGTGAGATTAATAATACCATTTTTCCGTAAATACAATATATGCATACCCAAAAAGTGAATTGCATATAAAACTAGGAAAAAGAATTAATTTGATAAACAAACTAATAGTTTTCGAAGAAATTATATCTCCTTCTCATCTACTTGTTTTTAGTCCAAAGTTATAATTATTCGGTTAATTTTTGATTACGAAGATTGAGTTTGAGATAAATAAACCAATTCTTATTCTCTGCCTATGCGAATATTTGCAAACACTAACTCTATATTTTGTAAAAAAAATCATCGACATTATTTCATACATTAAAAGAAATGAGTTGATTTAACTACGCCATTTGTTATTAATAAAGAGAATTAATCTACCAATTGATTTAATAAGACGACATCATCTAGCCTTAAACAAAATTGGATATTTGACAAAATAAGCTAGTAATGTAATTTCTGGGTATTTCCGTACTATTCTTTACTTAGCTAACAATATCACAAGATTTAATTAATGGCCAATTTTCTGCAATGTTCCCTATCAATTCAAACAGTAAATGTCATCACTAGTCCTCAAAACATATAAGATTATCGTGGAATTTACTACTCCAGAAGGTTAATTAGTTAACAGTTTATCATGTCAAGTATAATACTATACTAACCAATTAAAACAAAACTAAAACTTAAACTAATAAAATTTAAATGAGTAGAAGACATCCTTATAACCAAACTTCATTTACTTGCCATGTTGAAGCTTTTCATGACATGAATTTACAGATATGTACCTGATATTGGAAGCAAAAGAAAATGATGATGAGAATCAGCAGCAATAATAACAGTACAATAGCAACAACTGCCCAGCAACAGTAACAACCCAGTAACAGACCGGTGGAGTAGTAATCCCAAAAACAAAAGCTTTAAGCTTTAAATGAAACAACAACCATTAATACTAATTTCAAACAAAGAAAGAAAGCAGTAGATTTTTTAGCTTTTATTTTTATTTTGAAAGCTTAAATATTTTTCGGAATTTTTCTCTCTTCTATTCTCTGTCCGTTTTTTCTCTCTATCTGTGTGTGTATTTTTTCTCGTATCTTTTCTGTTTTCTCTCTTCCTATTTCTGTTCTTGTCTTGTGTTCAAGACTTCATATATATAATCTCATCTCATAAATCTTTTAATCAATTAAATCAATACTTTTTCTCTACCCAACCCATTATCTTTCCACTCATCCCCATTACATTAAATAAACATATCACACCACCCCATTATATTTTGTCCCCCATGCTTCATTTAAAATAATGCAAGATTCCCCCTTTAAATTAAATCTTGTCCCCCCTTTATATTAAACAACTATATCACAACCCACCCCATTTCATTTTGTCCCCCATGCTTCAAATAAACAATTTCAAAATGTACAATTCCTAAACTACCCCTCACGACCTTACTGAAATTACCAAACTACCCCTGAACGTACTACAAATTTACCAAACTACCCATCAGCTATAACACATCAATTAATCAAACTTAACCAAAATATAGACAATATGATCAATTTCTAACAATGTTCAAACAACAATATGAACACGGATGAACATCATAACAACAATATCACATGAACACGATTTTAACAATATTTCAACAACAAATCACATGAACACAAATTGAACAACAAAGAACAACTAAAATTTGATTGAACAATATTTTAGCAACAAACAATCCTATTTTCGGATTCAACAACTACAACAAACAAGTATATTTAGATTTCTAACTTCAATCATATTGAACTTAAAATCAATTCTAACAACATTACAACCAACAATTCCTATATTAAACTTTATGAGATAAATTCAAGAAATAATCACAAATGGTAAACAAGAAATCAAGCTATACAAATTTCGGATTCAAGAACAAACAAACATAATATGAACATGAATTAAATCTAAAAATAAAAACGATGGATTCAAATGATTAAAACCAACATACTTCCCTTATTACAACTAAATTCTTTAGACAAATAACAAGATCGACGAAGAAACAATTATGAACTTAAACTTGAACTTAACAATATTAACAATTTCTAACAATACATAAACACATGAAACAAATTGAAGAAATAGTTAATTAAATTTCAATTTGAATCTAACAAACATCAAACTAACAAATATTCACTTAAACAATAATACAAACATGAAATGAATATGAAAACAACTAATTAAACTTCTATTTTGAAATCTGAAAATTAATTTAACAAAGCACATGAACATGAACAAACTAGAAAAATGATTTCAACGATGAACAACGAACAAAACAAGAATTGAATTCTTTAACGATTTTAACTTCGAGAAATATAAAAACGAAATATGGACAAAATAAAACTCAAAAACAACTAACCGAAAACGACATACGTACGGACTGTTTTGACGACCCAAGCATCGAGCGAATGACGATGAACTTGGATGGAAACAATCTGTCCGGAAACGAATCTCGCACCAAGATAACTTGACGTCGAAGACGACCACGAACGGACGACCAAAGAAGGTGGTCGTTTGGCATCGTTTAAAAATGAAAAATGGCAGCCCGTCACAAGCAGAAGGCAGCAGCAGCTCGATTAGCGAAGAAGACGCATCTACGGCAGCCATGGATGGAGGTCGAAGCTCGAGCTTTGACGAAGAACGGAGAAGATGAAAGCAACCACCATGGATGACGATGGCAGAAGCTGTGACGGGCAGTCGCGGGGAGCTTGGTGTTGAAGATGATGAGCGCGATGCAGCAGCTCGGAGACAGAAGTAGTCGCGGAAATCTCAACTGTGAGCTTTCATGGTGGAGCTCGACGGATTGGTTGTTGGTTCGGTCGCGTTTGGAGGTCGTTTGGTTGAGCCGGGGTCGTGAGGGTGACGTGCGTGTGTGTGTGTGAGTGTGACGTTGGGCAGCCATGGTTGAGCTTTGAGGGGGAAGCCATGGATGACCTTGGAGAAACTTGAGGAAGAAGAAGAAGAAGATAGGAGTGGGGGCGGATGACTTCTTTTTTAGGGTTTTTTCTTCTTTTTTCTTTTGTTTTGTGTTGTAAAATGTAAGACAAAGGGGTTTGGGTCTTTTGGATTATGGACTGGGTCGACCCAGTTCGAAATGGACTGGGTCGTAGGGAAGATTGGGCCATTTTTTGGGCCTGTGGCTTGAAATCGAAGAAGAGGCCCAATTCCGACTTTCTTTATATTTTCGCTCTCTTTTCTTCTTTTATTTTTCTAAAACTAAATTATAAAAATACTTAAACTATTATTAAGAACTAAATTAAGTTATAAAAGCGCAAATTAACTCCCAATAACAATTAACGCACAATTAAGTATTAATTAAGCATAAAATTGTATATTTAGACATTAAATGCTAAAAATGCAAACGATGCCTATTTTTTGTAATTTTTAATTTTTGTAAAACAAATTCAATTACTAACAATTGTAGAATTAAATCCTACATGCAAAATGTGACATATTTTTGTATTTTTTATTAATTTAGCAAATAAATATGCACAGACAAATACAAATAATTATTCAAAATATCACAAAAATTGCACACCAAAGAAAAATTATTTTATTTTTTGAATTTTCTGGGAGTAATTCTCATATAGGGCAAAAATCACGTGCTTACAAGTACTCCAACTCAGTGAGTAATAATCATAAATAAAGACTGAAAGCAGGAAATCACGTACGGCACATTGCATGCTATAATGAAACAGTAAAACCGTTAAAACAGTGAATCAGTAAAGATGCGAATAATCATATAAGTTCAATTTAAACTTCAGGAAACACCTTTTCAACAATTAAACAGATAAATGACAGACAAATGAGACAGATAAGCACATAAAGGCTTTTGCCCCTCGGGCACAATGTCAACAATACCAGCCCCTCGGGCTATCTCTCACATCACAATGGGTACCCGCGCTCACTGGGGTGTGCAAACTCCTGGAGGGGCCCCTTACGGCCCAAGCACAATATCAAGCCATCTCGTGGCATCATCACTAGGCTTTCGGCCGCATATCAACAAGCCACCTCGTGGTGTATATATCTCAGGCCCTCGACCTTATAATCATAATCAGTGTTTCTTCAAAAATAGGTCATCGGCCTTACTCAGTGAAAATCCTCACAAGACACTCGGGCAATAGCAAAACATGATTCTCGGCTCAAAATATCATTTAAAAGATCATTTACGTGTTAAAACAGAGTAAACATGGTTGAGTTATGAAAACAGTAGAATATAGCATGACTGAGTTTAAGTATAAAGTCAAAACAGTAAGGAAATATCAATAAAATCCCCTAAGGGTTAAAATAATTGGCACGAAGCCCAAGTATGGCATCCAGCCCAAATAATGATGATAGAAAATAGATTTCAGTCAAATACGCGGTAAAATAGTCATTCAGGACGGACTAGGTCACAATCTCCAATAGTGCACGACCTCACGCTCGTCATCTAGCATGTGTGTCACATCAATATAGCACAACGATGTGCAATCCGGGGCTTCATACCCTCAGAACATCATTTACAATCATTACTCACCTCAATCTGGTCAAATCTCTAGCCTGTGATGCCTTTGCCCCTGGAATAGGCCTCCACTCGCGTTGAATCTATCCAAAATCAGAATCACGGCGTCAAAATATGCTAAAGGGATGAAGCTCAATCGAAAATAATCAATTTACAACAAAAATCCAGAAATTACCAAAACCCGACCCCCGGGACCACGTCTTGGAATTCGATAATTTTTACATCAATAGATTTCTTATCTCCCCACGAGTTCATACATATCAAAAGTTCTGAAATCCGACCTAAAATGATCTTTCAAATCCCCAATCAAATGTCTAAGTTTTCAATCCCTAATTTCCCCAAACTTTGATCCTTAAATTCCATAAATTACAAGCCTAATCCGTGAAAAAATACCATAGGAACGAGTTTTAGGTACAAAATCCTTACCTCAATGAAGTTCCCTTGAAATCCCTCTTCAAAATCGTCCAAAAAGCTCCAAAGTCGAATCAAAAATGGTGAAAATAGCTCAAAAATCGCGAAGGACACAATTTATACCTTCTGGCCCAGGCATTTTCGCATATGCGGTCAATGCACTGCATCTACGGTACCGCTTTTGCGGTCAAAAAGCCACTTCTGCGGTTTCTCACTTAAACGCTTACTTCCGCTTCTGCGATGCACTAGCCGCATCTGCGCCTTCGCAAGTGCGGTCCTACAACCGTATCTGCGGTTCCTGCCAAATTCACCAGTTTCCGCTTCTGTGACCCCTCTTCCGCATATGCGGCATCGCACCTGCGGTCCCCAATCCGCAGGTGTGGAAATACCAGAAGCAGCAAAAATCTACAGCTCACCAAAAACTCCAACTCTTCGTCAACCATCCGAAATTACCCTGAGGCCCCCGGGACCTCAACCAAAAAACACCAACATATCCAAAAACCTTATTCAAACTTGTATCAATCTTCAAAACACCTCAAACAACATCAAATCAACCAAAACATATCGGATTCAAGCCTAAGTTTCCAAAATCTTTCGAATTATGCTTTTGATCAAAAACCCAACCAAACCACGTCTGAATGACCTGAAATTTTGCGCACACATCCCAAATGACACAATGGAACTACTTCAACTCTCGAAATTCCATTTCGACCCCTATATCGAAATCTCGCCTACCAACCGGAAATCGCCAGAATATCAACTTTGCCAATTCAAGCCTAAATCTACTCCGAACCTCCAAAACTCATTCTGATCATGCTCCTAAGTCCCAAATCACCTCCCGAAGCTAACCGAACCATCGAAACTCACATCTGAGCCCTCTAACACATAAGTCAACATCCGGTTGACTTTTCCAACTTAAGCTTCTTGAAAAGAGACTAAGTGTCTCAAACCTTATCAAATCCTTTCTGAACCCGAGCCAACCAACCCGGTCACACATAGAACCGATAGACAAAGCAATAAGAAGCAGAAATGGGAAAAAACGGAGCGGCAACTCATGAGATGACTGGTCGAGTCGTCACATCCTCCCCAACTTAAACAAACATTCGTCCTCGAACGAGTCAAGAAACATATCTGAAGCCTCAAACAGGTGAGGATATCTGCTCCGCATCTCCCGCTCGGTCTCCCAGGTAGCCTCCTCCACGGGCCGACCTCTCCACTGCACTTTCACTGAAGCTATATCCTTTGACCTCAACTTTCGAACCTGACGCTCCAAAATAGTTGTTGGCTCCACATCATAAGTCAAATCACCATCCAACTGAACTATGCTAAAATCCAGAACATGAGACGGATCCCCAATATACTTCTGAAGCATAGAAACATGAAATACCGGATGCACACTCGACAAGCTGGGTGGTAAAGCAAGCTCATAAGCCACCTCCCCAATCCTCCGAAGCACCTAAAATGCCCTATGAACTGAGGACTCAATTTACCTTTCTTCCCAAATCTCATGACACCCTTCATGGGCGAAACCTTCAACAAAACCTTCTCACCAACCATGTAGGACATATCGCGAACCTTACTGTCAGCATAACTCTTCTGCCTAGACTGCGCGGTACGAAGCCTCTCCTAAATTACCTTTACCTTTTCTAAAGCATCCTGCACCAGGTCTGTCCCCAATAGTCTAGCCTCACCCAGCTCGAACCAACCAATTGGAGATATACACTACCTCTCATACAAAGCCTTATATGGAGCCATCTAATTACTCGACTGGTAGCTGTTGTTACAAGCAAACTCTACAAGCGGTAGAAACTGATCCCATGACCCTCCGAAATCAATGACATAAGCATGCAACATGTCCTCAAATTTCTTAATAGTACGCTCGGACTGCCCGTCCGTCTGAGGGTGAAAAGTTGTGCTCAACTCAACCTGAGTACATAACTCTCGCTGCACCGACCTCCAAAACTACGAAGTAAACTGAGTGCCCCGATCTGAAATAATGGAAACTGGGACACCATGCAAACGAACAATCTCCCGGATATAGATCTCTGTCAACCGCTCTGAAGAATAGGTAGTACACATAGGAATGAAATGCGCGGACTTGGTCATGCGATCCACAATCACCCAAATAGCATCGAACTTCTTCAAAGTCCGTGGAAGTCCACTACAAAGTCCATAGTGATCA
This sequence comes from Nicotiana sylvestris, assembly GCF_000393655.2. Taxonomy (NCBI): domain Eukaryota; kingdom Viridiplantae; phylum Streptophyta; class Magnoliopsida; order Solanales; family Solanaceae; genus Nicotiana; species Nicotiana sylvestris. The sequence continues at coordinate 154,352,775 of NC_091059.1, forward strand.
TCTCCCACTTTCACTCTGGAATATCCATCTGCTGAAGCAGACCACCCGGTCTCTGATGCTCATATTTCACCTGCTAACAATTGAGACACCGAGTTATAAATCCCACAATGTCTTTCTTCATTCTCCTCCACCAATAATGTTGCCACAAATCCTAATACATCTTCGTGGCACTCGGATGAATAGAATACCGCGAGCTATGGGCCTCCTCCAGAATCAACTCCCGAAGCCCATCCACATTGGGCACACATATCGGGCCCTGCATCCTCAACACCCCATCATCACCAATGGTCACATTTCTAGCATCATCATGCTGAACTCTGTCCTTAAGGACAAGCAAATGCGGATCATCATACTGGCGATCTCTGATGCGATTATATAAGGAAGACCGAGAAACCACACAAGCCAATACCCTAATGGGCTCCAAAATATCCAGCCTCACGAATCGATTGACCAAGGCCTGAACATCTATTGCAAGGGGTCTCTCCCCAACAGGACTATACGCCAAATTCCCCATACTCACCGCCTTCCTACTCAAGGCATCGGCCACCACGTTGGCCTTTCCCGGATGGTACAAGATAGTGATATCATAGTCCTTTAGCAGCTTCAACCACCTCTGTTGCCTCAAATTGAGATCCTTCTGCTTGAACAAGTGCTAGAGGCTATGATGATCAGTAAACACCTCACAAGACACACCATACAAATAATGCTCCAAATCTTCAACGCATGAACAATGGAAGCCAACTCCAAATCATGAATGTGGTAGTTCTTCTCATGGGGATTCAACTGACGAAAAGCATAAGCAATAACTCTACCCTCCTTCATCAATACACACCCAATACCAACTCTCGAAGCATCACAACATACGGTATATGAACCTGAAGTTGATGGCAAAACTAACACTGGAGACGTGGTCAAAACTGACTTAAGAATATCCGAGTCCCTGATCTTCAACTGGTGATAACCTGAACAGAGATCAGTATTGGAGAACACACTCGCTCCCTAAAGCTGGTCGAATAAATTATCAATGCGAGGCAAATGATACTTGTTCTTAACTGTTACATTGTTCAATTGCCTATAATCAATGCACATCCTCATAGTGTCATCCTTCTTCTTCACAAATAGAACTGGCGCACCTTAAGGTGACATACTAGGCTGAATGAACCCCTTATTAAGGAGTTCCTGAAGCTTCTCCTTTAACTCCTTCAACTCCGTTGGTGCCATACGATACGGCAGAATAGAAATGGGCTGAGTGCCCGGCACCAGGTCAATACCAAAATCAACATCCCTATCTGGTGGCATGCCCGGCATGTCTGAAGGAAACGCATCGGGAAAATCCCTCACAACTGGAACAAAATCAATATTGGGAGTCTCTACACCGACATCCCTCACAAAGGCTAGATACAAAAGATAACCCTTCCCAACCATACGTTGGGCTTTCAAGAATGATATTACTCTACTGGGAACATAATCAGTCAAACCTTGCCACTCAATTCGTGACACACCCGGTATAGCAAATGCGATTGTCTTGGCATGACAGTCTAGAATAGCACAACATGGAGATAGCCAATCCATGCCCAAAATGACATCGAAATCCACTATACACAATAATAAAAGATCCACCTGGGTCTCCAGACCCCCAATAGTCACCACACACGACCGGTACACACTAGGGGTGGGCATTCGATATTTCGGTTCGGTATTTAAGAATTTCGGTTCGGTATTCGGTTTATCGATTGTGTATACCAAATACCATACCAAATTATTTCGGTACGGTTTGGTATTTCTTGTTTTGGTTCGGTATGGTTTCGGTACGGTTTCGGTTTAACCAAGACCCATTCAGATTGTTTCATTTCAGTAATTTAACCAAAAAAATTAGAACAATGGGAGTAATATCTGCCCGTAAACGAGTCCATGTAAATTGATTCAAGTGAAAGTAGCTAGCTCTTCAGCTACCACACACCATAGACAAGTAGACAATGGTTGATAGTTTGACAAACCCTTAAATATTTTGCGTGTCAGTGCCCTTGGGAAAGTGGGTTGAACAATATCATGTCAATAAGCAAGGAATACCATGGCCATGACAATATTATGTATCAAATATTCCAAGAAACAGCAGTATGCACAATTCAAAGGCTCAAAGATGCAACAAATGCAACACCTAAATAGCTCATCTACTGGCTGCATTACCAATTAACAGATGCAGATGCAGCAGTCTTAACCAACAGATGCAGCAGGAGTCTAATCAACAGATGCAACAGCTTAACAATATCTTTCCAACAGATGCAGCAGCAGTCTAATGTAACTGCAGCTAAGCAAAAGCTAAAAAATCAAAAGGCAACAACACATGCAGCAGTAGTATGCACACTTCAAAGGCTCAAAGATGCAACAGATGCAGCACCTAAATAGCTCATCTATTGGCTGCATTACCAATTAACATATGCAGATGCAGCAGTCTTAACCAACAGATGCAGCAACAGTCTAACCAACAGATGCATCAGCTTAACAATATCTTTCCAACAGATGCAGCAGCAGTCTAATGTAACTGCAACTAAGCAAAAGCTAAAAATTCAAAAGGCAACAACACATGCAGCAGCAGTATGCACAATTCAAAGTCTCAAAGAGGCAACAGATGCAACACCTAAATAGCTCATCTACTGGCTGCATTACCAATTAACAGATGCAGTCATGCAGATGCAGCAGTCTTAACCAACAGATGCAGCAACTTAACAAAATTAACAATAAAAACAATAAATTATCAAGGTGCAACAGATGCAGGCATGCAGCAGTCTTAACAAAATTAGCACTTATACTTTCTTGATGAAGCAATAGTCTTTGTGCTCTTAGTGCTATTATGTATAAACCAGCCGCCAAGAAAACTGTCAGTACTCAGTATACCAAAAATTCCAACAGCTGAGAATAATCCTTGTCCTACTACTAAACAACTTTCCTTTGCTATTTCCCAATTTTTTAGATGTCCAGACTCTACACTTAGCCCTATTAGTAACAATATCTCTGCAACAGCAAAAGAAACCCTCAGCTTGCCAAACAAGAGTGTTGAGAGAATCAGAATGAGGATCCCAATAAAGTATATGAGGAGGAGTTTCTTTGCTCACAATAATCAACAAATATGTGCTCAATCACCATGGCAATAGCCAGAGCCAAAAATGCAGCAGAAGCACACAGTAGAGGTGTTTTCCCACTACCACTATATGTGCATTCATTTCTCCCTCCTCCTTTCCCACTCAATATCACCTGCAATTTCCATTTAACATAAGTATTTTTCAATCCCAATATGCAACAATTCACTGTTCTAAAAGATGTTTTTAACTAAAATTGGCCTTCTTTCATGAACATTTCCCTGTTTTTAACAGAAATTGTGGTACATCTTTTTGAGAGAAACTATGTAGCATAATTTAACTTCTTACAAAAATCAGGTCACCTAAAAGATAACGATAAAGTAAATTTGAAATATAAAGTAAATTACATGTTGCAATATGTTAAGACATACTTATAGTATACAGTTCTTTTACACCATCTGCGTATATAAGTTAAATACGAAAAAGAAACCTACTTGAGAATGCGTGGCTTCGGCAATGAGGGAGAGAATGAAGCAGAGGAGGCCAAGAAGTATTGACAAGACTATAAGAAATGCACCCATTTTGCTACCTAAATTGGTACCAGGGCGACTTGGTGCAAGATCTGCATGAGTCACAGCAAAAGTATTAAGATTCCAGCAAGAGATGATTATAACTCTTTTCACATTCTGTTATCCTTGTGAAATATTCCTGAAAGAAACTAAGATTTCAATAAGCTAACTTATTATGACTCTAGCAACCAACAACCATAAGAATGTCACAACAAAGAAGACTAACAGTGAATTCACTCAACTGTCATCATCCTAAAGTGTCTATCACAAGAAAAATACAAGGAAAGTTCTAAAATTCAGACCTAAACAAAGTAATCATATGGTAAGCCTAACACATAGTCGTGTACTCACAACTGTTATTATACAAGCAAATTAATTAAACAGCATGAACGTGATACAGATGATATTTGCCTACTAAAGGGAAAAGCTCGAAACAACAGTTCATTCAATCAGCAGTACAACCAAAAGAAAACGAAACATACCTTTGAAATTGAAATTGAATCGAGCTCGGAACGCTGGAACAGGACAGCAGCATCTTCGACACTTCGTTTGCCCGAAATTTGTGAGGAGTGAGGAATCAAATCGAGCTGGGAATCGCCGCCTATAACCCTAAATTAGTTTGATGCAGAAAATCAGAAATTAAAACTCAAAAAAAAACTCAGAGAGTAGTCGAGTACTGGTATGAGATCATGAGAATGAGATGAGACTTACAAAAGTAGTGAAGTTAACTGGTGAAGATGTGATGAGACTCAAGCTCGAATGTCAACTGGTCGTAACTCGATTCGCATACTGATATCCTAGAGTCGCAGTCGATTCTCGTCTTCTTCTTCTCGTTCTCGATGATATCTCCTAAGCAATAAGCACTGAAGGCTGAAGCAGTAAGCAAACCCTATCTCGATGATATCTCCCACTGGGCAAACGAAGTGTCGAAGAACACTAGTGTCTGATAGGGTAATCGTCTAATCGATTATTTGAGGCTGAAGATTGGGCTTGGGTTGGGAGTTGGGGGAGATGGGCCTGGGTGGGAGTGGGACGCGGCTGGGTGTGGGTGTGTGGCCGTGTGGGCCTATAAAATAGGTAATTGGGTTTGGGCTAAATTTTGATATTTCGGTTTACCGAAATAGTTAAATTATAAAACCGAAAACCGAACCGAAATACCGAAATACCGAAAATACAGTACCGAATTAGACCGAAATACCGAAAAAACTGAAACCGAAATACCAAATTAATTTGGTTCGGTTCGGAATTCGATTTTTCGGATTTTATGCCCACCCCTAGTACACACGGTCTACAATAGCAATATCGCCCACCGGGGTAGATACATGAATAGGTGAAGCAAGAGACTCACGGGGCGTACCTAAATAACGAGCAAAGTATGATGACATATAAGAAAAGGTGGAACCGGGATCAAATAATACAGAGGCATCTCTGTGGCAGACTGAAACAATACCTATAATAACAACATCGGAAGTAATAGCATCGGGTTCTAGTTGGAAGTGCATAGAAATGGGCTTGACCGCCACCTGATCAACCTCCCCCTCTAAGGAGACCTCTAGCTGACTAACCTCCACCCTTAGCTGACTGGGTGGGTGGTGGTGAAGTAACTGGCACTGAAGCCGATGACTGACCCTTTTGTTGAGATGAACTCACAAGACGATGAGGGCACTGCCTCCACATATGACCCATCTCACCACACTCATAACAACTCCCAGGTGTTGGAGAAGGGGACTGAAGGAAACCCCTCGCACCAGAGTGACTAGCAGATGCACCTGGCATAGAAGAGCTCTGAACTGATGGAGCACGGGACGAACTCTAAGCTGGAAGGGCACTAATTGATGACTGACCCTAATGAGAACTGTGAGAACCATGACCCGATGACGCCCCACGATAACCTGGGCGAGCTGGCTGAGCATGCCTGAATGGACGGCCTCTGCCGTGCTGAAACTGACCTCTCAAAGTAGCACCACTATAGCTACCAGATCCTCGAGGCCTCTTGGCCTCCCTCTCCTCTCGCTCATGGCGATGAATAAACTCAATCTCACGGGCAATATCCATAACCTCCTCGAACGTAGCACCAGTCACCCTCTCCCTGGTCATGAGAATACGAAGCTGATAAGTAAGTCCATCAACAAACCTCCTAATCCTCTCTCTATCTGTCGGAACCAACCAAATAGCATGACGAGCTAACTCGGAGAACCTCATCTCATACTGCGTCACAGTCATCTCTCCCTGACGCAACCACTCAAACTCCCTACGCAGCTCCTCTCTGCGAGACTACGACATATACTTCTTTAGAAAGAGAACGGAGAACTGCTGTCAGGTAAGAGGTGTTGCACCAACAGGCCTACGCATCTCAAAAGTCTCCCAACAAGTGAAGGCAGCTCCAGAAAACTGATAAGTAGTGAAAGCGACCCCGCTGGTCTCCAGAATACCCGCTGTATGAAGCATCCTCTGACACTTATCTAAGAAACCCTGGGCATCCTCGCCCCTGCACCACTGAAGGTCGGAGGCTGAAGTCTACCAAACCTCTCCAACCTACGTTGCTCATCCTTTGGCATGGAAGGAACTACATAGTCTTGAGCAGCTGCAACCGGCTGGGCTGGATGTGCCCTTAGCGTCTGAAGTCCCTGCACAACCTGCTCAGGTGTACGAGCAGCGGGAGTTTGAGTGCCTCCCCCGGCCTGAGAAGTAGTTGCGGCTGTAGTGACAAAAACCGCCTGAGCTAGGCCCGTGCAAACTGCTAGTATCTGAGCCAAGGCCTCCTGAAGACCCGGAATCACAATGGGCACCTCTGGTGCCTGAGCTTGTGCTGCTGGAGCGTCCATAACTGGAACCTGATCCTGAACTGGGGCGGCTGGTGGATCTGTAGGTGCTACCCTAGCTGTTGTGCGGGCCACACCTCTGCCCCTACCGCAACCACGATCGCGTCCTCGGCCTCTAGTGGCCACAGCTGGTGGTACTGGTGGTTGTCCATCCTGACCGGTAGCGCGTGTCTTACCATCTATGAGAGAATAAAATAACAGAAGTTTAGTATTCGGATTAACAGATTCGCACGACAAGAATTTCAAGAATATGAAGTTTTTCTAAAGGTTCTGCAGCCTCTCGAGGATAAATACAGACGTATCTATACCAATCCGCGAGACTCTACTAAACCTGGTCATGACTCGTGAGACCTATGTAACCTAGGCTCTGATACCAACTTGTCACGACCCTAACCCGGACCCGGTCATGATGACACCTCTCGTGAAGACAAGGCCAGCCGACACTTTCCATTTCACTTTTTAAGCAATTAAATAATAAGATTCAAGTCTAAAGCATGATAAAATAACCCTAGGTTTAAGCAGTCAACAATACAAATATGCGGAAGATCAACCCAACACAGCCCGATACTGGGATGTCACTAGTTATGAGCATCTACCAATCCTAATACAAGTCATGAAAAGTCTATAAGCTATTACAAAATGTCTGATAAGAGATAGAATGATAAAAGGGGAGAAGCACGGGACTGCGGACGCCAAGCAGCTACCTCGTGGACTCCGAAATCTGCCGGGAGCTCTCAACTCGCACTAGCAGGATCCGCAACGCCTGAATCTGCACATGGCGTGCAGGGAGTAAAGCGACTCCAATTCAGTGAGTAATAATCATAAATAAAAACTAAAAATAGGAAATCACGTAAGGCGCATTGCATGCTATAATAAAGTAGTAAAATCATTAATACAGTGAATCAGTAAAGATACGAATAATCATATAAGTTCAATTTAGACTTCAACAAACACCTTTTCAACAATTAAACAAATAAATGACAGACAAATGAGACAGATAAGCACATAAAGGTTTTTTCCCCTCGGGCACAATGTCAATAATACCAGCCCCTCGGGCTATCTCTCACATCACAATGGATACCGCACTCACTGGGGGTGTGCAGACTCCTGGAGGGGCCCCTTACGGCCCAAGCACAATATCAAGTCATCCCGTGGCATCATCACTAGGTTCTCAGGCTCATATCAACAAACCACCTCATGGCGTACATATCTCAGGCCCTCGGCCTCATAATCATAATCAGTGTTTCCTCACAAATAGGTCCTCGACCTTACTCAGTCAAAATTCTCACAAGCCACTCGGGCAATAGCAAAACATGATTCTCAGCTCAAAATATCATTTAAAAGATCATTTATGTGTTAAAACAGAGTAAACATGGTTGAGTTATGAAAACAGTGGAATATAACATGACTGAGTTCAAGTATAAAGTCAAAACAGTGAGGAAATATCAATAAAATCCCCTAAGGGTTAAAATAGTTGGCACGAAGCCCGGAACCCAATTGTTGTTTTTTGGACTAAAAGTACATTAATAAGTGTAAAAAAAAGTTACCTTTCTATATATAACGTCCAAATACAAGACGTTATACTTTAACGGTAACTTTCGCTGTTAAGGTATAGCGTATTGTGTTTAGACGCTATATAGCCTGATGATTTGACTGACATATATAGCGTTCTGAATTTATACGCTATTCGTATAGCATAAAAAATGCTATACCTGACTTTTACTAAACCAAAAGGGAAAGAAAGTCATTTACTAAACCAATTAAACAATTGCATGACGGTGATCCGTCCAAAAAGCCTGGGGTAGTAACACAGTCTTTCCCCAATCCAGCTATTGCTTTCATTCCTCCTTCTAACTTCTTCCCCAGGGTCCTCTGTGGACCTCTTCTGCAAAAGAGGAAGAGAGGCCCTACAATAAAGAGCAACAACCATTTAATCAAAAGAAGAAAAGCAAGTTTTAGGAATAAAGTCTGCTCACAATAATCCACATATCAATCTGAAATCAGAAAAATAATATCTGGCAGTAGTAGGCGATCAAATTAAATGGAACAGTCATTTGATACACATGTATAGAAAGGGCCAAATCACATATGCTGGCAGTTAAAGCACTCAAAATATGCCAACTTTATAGTTATAATAACTCAAATCGTTTAAGCAATGTATATGAATAATAGACAGTATCTGCACCTAATTCACTACCTTTATATCTTAATTCTGCTTATGCAGCAAACACTAGCAAAAACATTCAATATGAGGCTCATACAGAAATACCAACCAAGACACAAAAAAGAAGAAGGAAATAAAATCTGGGTATTACATGATAATAAAAATATGACCCAAACAACTTATATTCCATTCAAAACAACATAATGCATCACACACAAATCACAGACACATGAAATCAAGATAATGATTGTAGCACAAACCATGCAAATTACAGAGCTAAATCCAGCTCAAGATTCATAGACTAATTCAAGAAAAACGAAAAAGTTTGCAAAATAACAAGAAAAAATTAATCTTTTAATAGAAAAAAATGGTGGGGTTGAAATAAAGAAAGAACCTGAAGCTGGGAAAATAATAGGAATTGAGAACTTCAAGAAAAGTCATGTATTATATTGCCAAAAGTCAGGTATAGCGTTTTTTTTGTACGCTATATGAATAGTGTACAGATTCAGAACGTTATATATGTCAGTCAAATCGTTAGGCTATATAGCGTCCAAATACAAGACGTTATACCTTAACGGCAAAAGTTACTGTTAAGGTATAGCGTCTTGTATTTGGACGTTATATATAGAAAAGTAACTTTTTTTACACTTATTAATGTACTTTGAGTCCAAAAAAATAACAATTGGGTTCCGGACTCCAAGTATGGCATCCAACCCAAATAATGATGATAGCAAATAGATTTCAGTCAAATATGCGGTAAAATAGTCATTCGGAACGGACTAAGTCACAATCCCCAACAGTGCACGACCCCACGCTCATCACCTAGCGTGTGCGTCACATCAATATAGCACAACGATGTGCAATCCGGGGTTTCATACCCTCAGAACATCATTTACAATCATTACTCACCTTAATCCGGTCAAATCTCTAGCCTGCAATACATTTGCCCCTCGAATAGGCCTCCACTCGCATCGAATCTATCCAAAATCAGAATCACGGCGTCAAAATATGCTAAGGGGACGAAGCCCAAGCGAAAATAATCAATTTACAACACAAATCCCGAAATTACCAAAACCCGACCCCGGGCCCACGTCTTGGAATTCGATAATTTTTACATCAATAGATTCCTTATTTCCCCACGAGTTCATACATATCAAAAGTTCTGAAATCCGACCTCAAATGTTCCTTCAAATCCTCAATCAAAGGTCTAAGTTTCCAAGCCCTAGTTTTCCCAAACTTTAATCCTTAAATTCCATAAATTACAAGCCTAATCCGTGAAAAAATACCATAGGAACGAGATTTACGTCCAAAATCCTTACCCTCAATGAAGTTCCCTTGAAATCCCTTTTCAAAATCGTCCAAAAAGCTCCAAAGCCGACTCAAAAATGGTAAAAATAGCTCAAAAATCGCGAAGGACACAATTTATACCTTCTAGCCCAGGCATTTTCGCATCTGCGGTCAATCCATCGCATCTGCGGTACCGCTTTTACTGTCCAAGAGCCGCTTCTGCGGTTTCTCACTTAAACGCCACTTCCGCTTCTGTGATGCACTAGTCGCATCTGCGCCTTCGCAAGTGCGATCCCACAACCGCATCTGCGGTTCCTGCCAACTTCACCAGTTTTCGCTTCTGCGGCCCGTCTTCCGCATATGCGGCGTCGCACCTACGGTCCCCAATCCGTAGGTGCGGAACAGCAAAAATCTGCAGCTCCCCAAAAACTCCAACTCTCCGTCAACCATCCGAAATCACCCCGAGGCCCCCGGGACCTCAACCAAAAATACCAACATATCCAAAAACCTTATTCAAACTTGTATCAATCTTCAAAACACCTCAAACAACATCAAATCAACCAAAACACATCGGATTCAAGCCTAAGTTTCCAAAATCTTTCGAATTACGCTTTTGATCAAAAACCCAACCAAACCACGTCCGAATGACCTGAAAGTTTGCACACACATCCCAAATGACACAACGGAACTATTGCAACTCTCGAAATTCCATTCCGACCCCTATATCAAAATCTCTCCTACCAACCGGAAATCGCCAAAATATCAACTTTGCCAATTCAAGCCTAAATCTACTCCGAACCTCCAAAACTCATTTCGATCACGCTCCTAAGTCCCAAATCACCTCCCAAAGCTAACCAAACCATCGGAACTCACATCCAAGCCTCTAACACATAAGTCAACATCTGGTTGACTTTTCCAACTTAAGCTTCTTCAAAAGAGACTAAGTGTCTCAAACCAACCCGATCACATATAGAACCGATAGACAAAATAATAAGAAGCTGAAATGGGGAAAAACGGAGCGGCAACTCATGAGACGACTGACCGGGTCGTCACATTCCCTCTATTTCAATTTGTTTGAACCTTTGGAGTATGAGGGTCAAGTTTTAATTTTCGGTGTGAATTCGGACATAGATTCTATAAGTTTTTTGAAATAAAATTTACACATTTAAAAACTATGAAAAGTACTATAATTCAAAATAGTTAACAATCAAAATATTTAAAAATTATTTGTAGAAAATATGGTCATAGAAAACCTTATTTGACTTCCCAAATAGTAAATAGATTTTACATGCCTATACACTATTTTAAATTTTATTACCAAAACTGTCCATGTTTTGTTATTTACGCGACCTACACAAGTTTTATCTATAAAATATATATCCACCTTAAAAGGATCTCAATTCATTATTAGTGCCTTCAATCAAGGGATTTACAGCTTGTTTGGATGGTTGTTACGCATTGTTTCATAATGTATCGTATCATACTGTATTGTATTGTATTGTATTGTTTACTAAATATAATGTTTGGATAGATTGTGTCGTTTGCCATCGTTTCATGATATCATGCACCAGCAATATGAAGAATAAACTTGCAATATTATAAAGAAAAATTATGATACAACGTAAAACTACTATATAAAAAGATAGGGTAAATGATAAAATAAAATAATTTAATAATAATAAAGGGTGAGATTGAGAGAAAAAGACAAGGTAACGACGCTACCATACCAAATCGGTCGTTACATAAAGTGGCACATTTCATCGTTATGTAACGACAGATTTAACGATACGATATAATAAAATTTAAATAACAATCAAAACAAATATCGTATTTAAAGTAACAATACGATACGATACAATGGGTAACAATCATTCAAACAAGCTTTTAGTTACACCTTTTTTCTTTTTTTCTCCTCTTTCCCCTTTTCTCTCCGGATCTTCCACCCTTACAGCAATTTAAGCTAACTACTATATCCCTTGACTTTAGTTTCCTAATATTTTTTAAGCCTATCAAATGTGGTTGTGACTCTAATCATGTCATAGTAAATATATTTTCTCCTTTTCTCTTTCACTTTTACGTTAAAAAAAATGTCCATATTGCCACTGTTTCAAAGGCGTGCTGTTTCAATATGACTTGAAAAAAAATTTAAAGAATTATATATATGTTTTAAACTAAAAATAATTGATAGACATATAATATATAATTATACATAATTAGTAAATAATTTACATATATCGACTAAAAAAGAAAAGTGTGAATTTAAGTGACTATTTTTGTAATAACCCCTTGAATAAACAGACCACATCGTCCCAAGAAAAAATAAATAGACCACATCGTTCAATTTCTCCTCACTTTTAAATTCTAATGTAAAGGAATACGTCTTTTCTGTTTTTCCAAATCACTCGAAATAAAGTTTTTCTTCGGATAAAGTTTTTCCTGTTGTGTTTACAACTCATATGCAACTTTCATATATTATTTTCGCTCAGTTATATACAACTACAATATCATACCACTTAAATATAATTTGTATACAAATTTTATACAATATATTTTTTGTATATTTTGTATTTGATTTATACATAGTAAAAATAAATTTTATACAACTAATTATATATTATACAACTTATCTATAATTTTCATACATTATTTCTACTCAGCTATATACAACTACAATATCATACCACTTAAATATAATTTTTATACAAATTTTATACAATATGTCTTTTGTATATTTTGTATCTGATTTATACATAGTAAAAACAAATTTCATACAACTAATTATATATTATACAACTTACCTACAATTATAGATTATTTCTACCATGTTATATACAACTACAATATCATACAACTTAAATATAATTTTTATACAATATTGTTCAACTTTCATACAATATTTAAATAAATAAATAAATATAAACAACAGAATTCAATTTTTCTACAATTTTAATGCAATTCGTAAGTATAATGTATGTCATGTCTTCTTCTTTTTCTTCTTCGGGTTTTAATCTGAAATTCAGCCAAAATCAAGTCTTATCTTCATCAAAACACCCTCAAAATTGAGATATAAACTCTAAACCATATTCCCAGTTGTTTGCAACAACACTCAATCGAAACAAATAATGGTTTTTGAAAACCAACATTTGAATTCAAAGCTTAAAAGTTTTTTAATGGTTGTCAATGGTGGAATTACTGCTCTCTTTTCCTTTGCTTTATATTACTGGAATTAGGGATTGAGAGATAGAGAGAGACGTAGAGAGAGAGAATAAGGATGGAAAATAATTGATTCCTAATATAAAGAGATACTCATTTAATTCTTAAAGTGTATATAATTGGTAAATTTGTATATAGGATGTAATTAAATTAAAACTTGAGTAGGGGGGTAATAAAATTTCTAATAGTATATAGGTATGTAAAAATCCCAATAGTTAAATAGGTTAATTCTTTTTAAAACGGAGGGAGTATAATTTTAGCATAAGTAATATGTTAACATAACCACCCCTAATTTAATCTTAACCATCATACTAGAACAGTTCATATCATCTTAATTTCAATTTGGTTTAAACATGTTCTCGCCTTATGCCATGTAATTTGAAACAGATGATGTGTAGAGACAAAAAGTTAGTCCAAAAAACTTGAAAACCATAATAAAGTGCTGGTTTAAATGTCACAGTTTTGCTCAGAGGGTTGCCAATATCCCATATCGGTAATCCATGAAAAAGCGGATCAACTGGGTCCTATATTATGCAAAGCCGGTGGTTAGTTTAAAACCATCTTTGCGCTTGGGGCAATGACGCAGCTAGTGAGGTTCTAACCGAGGCGCGTCTATTGCTGGTTGAAAACTATTTCCAAACCCCCTCTTTGGCCTGGGTTCACCCTTGGCCGTGGAGAATTTTTGGAAGGGCTCCCTTTGGGGTTTAAGCCCTACAATTCTTAGTTCAATATTTTGACGTGGTATTTAATTTCCGTAATGATATAATTACCGTTGTTCCTAAAGGAACAAACTTGGCTCTACATTAGTTATTATGAAGATCAGTGAGATTAATAGGAAACTGGACCAAGTTATTTTACTATTTTAAGAAAAAATGAATTCTATTTTAGGAGGGATAAGGTTGTTGATATAACCGTGAACAGTTCTTGAGCATTTGTTCCATGTATACTGTGAAACACGTTCAGATTATGTAAGAAGTGGAGAAAATACCTTATCCCAAAATCAAAAGGTCGGTAGCTAAGACTCTCGTTTAAAGATGTAATAAATGACAAGAATTGAACCAGAATTAAGAGAACAATCATTTTGAAGAATATTTGGTGCGTGAAATACCACGTTGAGGTTATAATTTGAGAGTATTACAGCTATGCTTGCATTCATAGCCTACCTTAGCATAAGAGTTTTTAAGTTCTAGACAATGACTCACAGATTTTACACATGATATCATAAAAGTTATGTATCATTCAGTCAACAAGATGGCGTAGATCACATTTGAATAGCAAAGACTGATATGAATAAAAATTGTTGCCGAAGAGTTGCTGTTTTGTATTAAGGCAGTGAAGCAACTCACTTTCAACTTCATTCAGCTTCTCCTGTATTGGACATGGTCATGTTTTCAACCAAGACAATTCATATATCACGTGTGGTTCGGAGAGGGGATGAAAGAGGGGTTATCTTGGCAGAATTCCTTAATTTAGTTATTGCGCCTAACAGCATTAAATGAATGAATAACAAAAGGAAAATGGGAATTACGGTCTCTCATGCCAGTTGTTACAAAGAATGAGCTTTAGTCCAGAACAATCAAAGGAAGGATATTCGCAGAGCTTTGCAAAAGTGGACCAATACATATTATTTTCTTCAAGTGAAGACTAAAAGCATTATATCCTTACTGCACAGACATAACTGTGAGAGGTAATGGAAAACTGCCCAAAAATTTACTTGATTCTAAGAATGTTTCCATATATGAACCGCATACAGAAATTTAATAAGTTGGTAGATACATATATTTACCAGCAACCAAGTCATTGATGACCTTATGTTGCTTCAATTGTACAAGAGCAATTGCATGATAAACCGACTGAGCGTGCATCAACCTTTTCATAGTGGCACATGAGAGATGAGCTTCAATTCAGTGGCTGGCAGATTTCAAGCAAATCAATGATCAATTATACTTCTGCAACTTTCTTAACGATTACAGCGGCATAATTAGCTATCGTTGAATCCGGTGACTGCTGAAGCTGCCTAACTACTGGAAATAGCTCGGATGATCGAAGGAATTGTCTGCAAGGTGGATGAGCACACATCTTCGCCAGAGAAAATAGTGCAATCTTTAAAGGTGACTCATTTATTGTATCTTTTCTACTGGGGCTCAGAGCTACGACAGAACAGTCTGTCACCAGCTTAAGTAATGCCTGGAGAAAAAGAACCATCAACTTTGGTAAAGGAAGTTTGCTGAACAAATTCAGCATTCTCTATTAGGATAGAACAGGCAGTTAAGGCATAAGGCATTTGCATCAGGCACTCAAAACTAGTATAAATCTCGTGGCCTTCTTGAGCCAAGGGTCTCCTAGAAACAGCCTCTCTGCCCCTCGGGGTAGGGGTAAGGTCTGCATACATATTACACTCCCCAGACCCCACTTGTGGGATTACACTGGGCCGTTGTTGTTGTTGTTGTTGTTGTACTCAAAACTAGTATAAAGTGATATGAATATGAAAATATTCTGGTTTAGAAACAATATCTTTGCAAATGAAAAGAATCAGTAGGTTTAGATTTGCTATGCAAATAAGCAACGACGAAGGTAAAACATGATAGGGGCATGAAAAACCTGCATGGCTCCTTTAGAAACAATATCTCCGCAAAGCTTGTTGGAGTTGCGGACAAGATTACTGAGTGCCCCAGCAGCATTGGCCTTGGTTTTGTCTTCCTCAGCTGAAAGCAGCAGATATGAGAGCTGAGGAATGGATCTCCGGAGCTCATCATACAACAGCTCATTATGATAGGCAGCATTGCCAATCTACAAATGTGGAAAAGACCTTAATCAGCTAACCATTTATAACAATAGTTTGACAAAAATTAAAAAGATAATTTGATTTTATCAAACAGCTAGGAAGCAAACAAAAGCTTTACAGCAAAGCAAGCAAACTTCCGCGTTCTTTTGTCAGAATCAGCACAGCGATCAATGAGAAGACTAGTGATGCCACGTTTTGCCTACAAAATCAGCAAAAAACAATTGAGAGTTGGAAGAGAAAGATAGAATTAGTATATGCAGTAAATTCTAGAACTGTAAAACCTCAATAGGAAGTAATGCTGAAATTATAAATGAAAGATCATTTTGGTTTAAACTCAATACAGATGAAACCACAGGTTATACAGGAGGGCGTTACCAGCGAAGCATAGAAATAGGAGCTGTGACGACACATATTTCCTATAGCACTGCATGTTTTGGCACGCACATTAGGATCTTTATCGGTTAGGAACTCCTTAAGATACTCCAAGATATCTGCCCCATCAATGTATTCATAGAAGGCCTGGATGCATATGTACAGTTAGAATCAACATCAGCATAGTTATGAAAACTTATGATACAATCAGTCTCTTCAATGATATCCGTATCAAATAAGTACCACTAAATGAGTCCACGCACAATCCGTATCAAATAAGTATTTCACACTATCTACAAGGTTTAAGAGTAAATTTTTTTTTACTAGACTATAATATTACGTTCAATATAATTTTTAAACACACAAAAATAAACAAACCCTAGCAGTTAAGCACTTAAAACGTATACTCAACTTCAAGCTTACTTTTGACAAATTTAGTTAACTATGACTCATACAAATCCAACTTTAAAGGTCAATCATTCTTAATTTCCACATATTGCCAAAAGAAACTTCGGAATAGCATAAGAGGTATCAAGGAATGTTTAAATAATAATCAAGGATACATCAGACAAGAAATTAAACAGGCAGTAACATGTAAAACATAGAGAGAGAAAAAAGAAAGCACAGCCAATGGCATTATAAACAAAGTCAATCTTTAGCATTCCTGTACACCATTCTTTGACTTCTACTAACCAATGAAGAATTAAAAGTCACGAAAGTTCACCATCGATCAACTAAGAGTGTATGCCCAGTAAAGAATTGACCTTATCCATGCGAGCTAAATCTGAAACAATCATGAGAACATCTAGAACGGCTTCTCCGGGGCATGAACCATCCAGTAGAGACTTCATTCTCCTTGGATCCAGCAAACCTTTACCCAATAGTTGAACAGCAAGAGGTCGGTAAGCCGTCATTTTGGCAAGAAATGCAACAGGCCTGGCTTTATCTTTGGATTCCATATGTTCCAAACACCGAAGAATAATGCCTGGAACTCCTACCTGCAAGCATAAAGTGTGGAGAATCATATACTGATGACACACACTTAAGAAGAGTTTGACCAACGAATATCCTTTTAAGAAATTTGGCCGATAAACTGCAAACCACACTCAGAAACCTTATCCTTCAAGTACACAATATTTCAAGTAAGATTATAAGAGTTTGAAGGGAAGATACAAAGTCCAACCTCCAATAGGATTTGAGTATACTTTCCCAAATGTGATTCAATTGCTTTCACCATGTCTCTGTCTTCAGGACAAACTCTTCCACCAGGTGAACCAACATTAAGGAGAAATCCACTATTCACTGAAGCAGTAGCAGATGGCAAACCTAGACCATTCTGTACAGCCACAAACGGAAATGCCAAAAGATCTATAACCGCATTTATTGTATCCCTAACCCCATCCACCCCGCCACCGGGTCCACTCCAAGATTTGACTAGCTTAAGATGTATGTCCAATATCAAATCAGATATGACCTTGACATGTTCCATCTTAAGCAATATATGACGAAAAGTTGATACTCCCCCAGTAAGGCATTGGCATAGTAATGAAATGCTCCATGCAACTCCAATTGGTGATAGCTCAATTTGGTCTTTCGAAAAATTGGATTCTTCAGAAGAGACTTCTGTAATGTTGTTTGTCAACAAATCAATAAGCAGCTGTGGAATACCACTAGCACAGGAGTGTTGCACAGCCAATGGTCCTTCCTTCTTCAGTCGTATGTCCAATAACCCAATACATCCATCTCTTAGGCCATGCCAATGTGAAAGCATTCCACTAAACATACTTGTTCCATCTTGTTCATTAGCAGGATTCCTAAGGTATTCACATAGCTTGGCAGTCCTAGGGATCATAGGCACAGCTATGTCAAGAATGGCAGTTTCAACTGTGCAGCCAGTTTCAAGAGACAGAATGGATGCTAGAGCTAGCATTGCAGATGCAGAATGAGGTTGGCATAATGACTGTACATCAGCAGAGAAATAATGTGCAAGGTCAGAGAGCCGAGTGAGCTGCTTTCTTGAAGATGTAGTGAGAATGAACAAGGCAGAATTCCTTCCTGATGACTTTAGACATTGTGCAATGGTGGCAAGAAGAAGGCTTAAGTGCAGAACCAAGGTGTTTGCTTCTCCGCCACGTGCTTTCTTAGTTGATGACAGTACAGAGAAAATCTCTGAAACAATAGTGCCGTCGCCTCCTCCACTCACCACTGTAGTAACGGGAAGAGAACTAGGCAGACCACAGAGGATATTGGCAACAACTCCACTATGCAAGCAACACCTCAGAACAAGCTGAAAAGAAGAATAAGTTAATAATTTTGACATGTGACAGCACAAGATATCAGGATAAAGGCACAAAATATAGCTACTTTATTCAACGTCTCATGCACCTAACCTTCTTTCAGGATGCGTGTGAAAAACAGAAAACAAAATATATTTTGATGAGATGTAATAAGCCAATTAGCCGTTTGTTTAAAGAGTGTGCCAGTGTTATTGAAAGACATTGCTTCGTTGCTTAAAGAAGCGAAGGGAAGCAAGGGGGCATCACTTCATAGAGATGTCCGCTTCAAACAATGATGCGCAAAGTAAACCTGAACATGTCAGTTCTTTGAAGATCAACTTTGAGGAGTTGGATTAATATTGGCATTATTATTATTGGATACTGAGATCAGTCATTTTAGTTGCAATTTGACCATAATAATAGTAGAGTCATTTGTTTGTTACTTTAATGTCATGATTTGTGCTCACTTCAAAGAAGCACGTGCTTCACTTCTTGTTATTCCCTTCAAGCCCTATGGACCTTGTCCTGCTACTTTGAGCTGACACCCGTTATTCTTCCCTTTCCCGTTACATCATTAGATGTCATGTTTAGGAAAAATGTAGAGAGCAATCTTGCTTTACTACATTCGCTTGAGCGGGAATAAAAGTACTTAAGCAATCAACTATGCACGACCAGGACCACCAAATAGATCTATTGGTCAATGGCTCCAAGGTATAATGATAATGGCACAGGACCTTTCAACAAATGTCAGTTAATAATTGTTCCAGAACATTTTGCTAAGAAATTATTAGCCTGGAGATGGTAAAAGTTAGCTGAGAAATGGACATTGGTGGATTTGTAAATACAACACACACAGAGAGAGAAAGAGTAGAGGAAAAAAAAAGATCCAAGTTCCTGTGATTCATATGGTACCTATCCACAAAAATCCAACAGCTCCAAACTCATTAAGCAAGTTCCAGTAAAACATAGTAAGTGAAAACAAAAAGATAGATACCTGTACTCCAGCGCAGATAGAAGGTTCAAGACGTTGATGCAGACAATAATAAACAGCAACCTGTATGGCTTTGGACCTTAGAAATGCCTTTGTCATGGAATCAATAATTTTTGTTGAATCCCTACCAAGTAATGGACCTCGCTCATGGTCCTTGATGTCAAGTCGATGTAAAGATGGACTTCGCAAACAGCTAATTGGAAAATGATATCTATTATCTCTTAGAGAAAGTAGTTCAAATGCGTCCACCAGCAACCAAAGAGCCCTGCAGGCTTCAGCAGCAGCTCGCAGTAAATTTGAGGAACCTGATATGAGGTTAGACCCTGATGTAGCTAAGCACAAAATCAAAAGGTCCACTATGCCAGAGCTGGTAGCATGGTCTAACAGTTCTTTGAGAGTTCCTATAAGGGTTGGCGGAGAAGATGATACTTTAAGAGCCTGAGCCACTCGAAACAACATAGCTGCAATGCAACCAGTTGACTCAGACAAAACTCGACCAGAAGCATCATCCAGGTTATTTATCACCTGTACATTAGTATATAACAGTTAAAAGAAAGCAAGTATAAAATGGAGATATCAGTGCACAGTTTTCCAAGTTAGGAAACGAAACCTGCGAGTACAATTCATGAAGTGTTCTCCAATGCCCTTGAAATGAGCCTCCAATAGCACCTCCACAGATATCTAACAGTTTTCTGGTGACGGAGAAACTCTGCATTACAGTCAGACCACGTTAATCATTAGATTTTAAGGAAGCAAAACAGCACCAGCAATATTATTGAAAATTTGTTTTGAAGGATACACGGGTTATTCAAAATTCATAGCGAAACGTAGCTCTCTTTTCATATTTTAACACTTAAGTTTGGACAAAAATTAAGCACAAAGTTTGAGATTTTAGCTATCTCATTGAAGTCCAACGTAAAGATGTGCAATTATAGTCCACAAGAAGAGAAACCCATATCAGAGCAAAATCTCTTCCTCTTTTACTTTGGTCTGGTAAGTAAAGATCGTTCTCATGAAATTACCCTCATCAGCAATTCAGTTCCATTGGAAGACCTGATTTTAAGTACAGCATAAGTGAAACCAAGAAGGACACATATAACTTGATCAAGAGTCCCATTTGAGTTGATGGAAGCTGCTGCAACTAAGTTCGAAAGGATCCTAAGCGATTGGTTTAATTTGATAAAATCATGATCCCTGTGCAAGAAACAAGCAGGTTAGTAATATCAAAACTCAAAAGTAGCAATTTTGTGCCTACTTACTTCAACCAGATATCAGTTCTTGTAACCATCAAATGTTACCAACCTTGGCTTGATAAATGATACCAAAGTCAAACAACAGCAAGCAGCGAAAATTCTCTGAACTGATCTTCTAATACGTGTGACACATAATATCAAAACCTCTGAGAAAGTAAATTATATCTTTCTCCTTTAAGTATTTACAGACATGCAGATGGAATTCATTCTAGTAGCATTATTGCAGCAGAGGGTGACGGAATCCCTCAATATGAAAAACTCTTTCTCAATTGGAGGCAAAAAACAAGGTGAATGATTTATCTAGAGTAACAAAAACTGGTCATTTGGACTACCTGCTCGTTGAACAAATATGTTTTACAAATATCATGTAAAATATACAATATCATGTCTAATCATGAAATAAGATGCTGCACACCTCTTATACAGAGTTCTTACCTGCCAGGAACTTTTGATTCTTCACACAAGTTTCTTAACGGAACCAAAATAGCTGACAATGCATCATTATCTTGCCCAATAAGTTTTGCACCCTTGACTGTTCGGGAGTTGCTTTCCAGTCTGCCCAAAACTTGACAACCTGAGAAGATGGCATATATCATGGATATCGTACACATCACAAATCATGGAAATCTCACACGGGGCTACACATAATAAAATAAGGGATGTGATATAGGAGAATTGGTAAAGATTGCTTGATCCTCCCCTCCGGAAAGAAACACAAGAATGACTAACAGAAACATATGAATGAGATATCATAAGTAACTAAGCAGTTAAAAGCATGATCAGAACTAACTTGTGAGTGAAATTCAAATGTCCTAAGAAGCTAAGAAAGACGAGCTGGAGAAACTGACAGATGAAGAAAGATCTATTACTTATCCATATAAAAATCAGATAAAGAATAGTGTTGTAAATATTATATTACATGTATGCAGCGGCACAGAGCCTACTGACAATTCTTCAAAAAGTTGAACTTTCTGTTTGTCCTACGTACACACGAAACTCTAACTGATAGGAGCTAATGTACCTCAAGGCAAAACCTGGTGGCTTTTTATCCCGTAGGGGTGCGGAAGAAGAAAATGATCAGTTACTTACATGATCAGAAACAAAAGAGAGTAACTGTGGAGCCACTACTGATTCAATTTAAAAAAGAAAATTAAATGAAAGTTGTGGCAAGAGTTTAGTTTACTCCTTCCATCCTAATGTGTCATGATTTAATTTTTTCTAAGTGAAATTGACCTTTTCAACGTTCAGGAACTAATACTAAAATTTTTTTAAATAAAAAATATATATACAGGTCATATATACTAGATTACAATCGGCAAAGAGGTAATACAAGAATGAAGCTCTTCCTTTATTCCTATGTTGAAAACAATTGTATCAGCTGTATTGATGTAAGCTCATAGAAAGCCTACGATTTTGCAGCATGATCACATAAGTAGAAAAATATGTCTAATCTACCTAGCAGAACACAACTTACCTGACTGTACAATATCATCAGGCTGTGAGAAACCTGGGAACTCCTCTGGTGAAGCATTGACAGTGACGTTGTCTGGACTTTTCAAATGAACATCAGTCTGAAGGTTCCCAATGTTTCCATTTGCACTGACAGCTTGAATATGACTTTTACCTGAAGTGGTATCCTTTGAGATAGATGAATTGGGCAAAATTAGAAGTGCATGTGCAATATGTTAAAGGATGGACTTACTTTCGGGACTTGCAACATTCAACTGAGTTGATTGAATATCTCCCTTTCCCCTCCAAGTTGCATCAGATCCCTTTGCAGCAGCTGCTGCAGTACGAATCTCCTGTTATTTTGATAAATTGTTCCATTAATGAAAGACCAAAATGGAAGATTAGATATTATTAGCTTGCTTTTCAAAATCTATAGGTACCCTGGCTTCCACATCCTCCAATGTTTCTTGAACAAATGGATGCTCAAGAAGTGCAGGCCAGGTCAGTCTATTCTGCGGTACCTGATTCACAGAATTGATCACTAGATCAAAAGTAGGAAGCTAAAAATATAGTAGTGCAAGGGCTTTTATATTTATAGATGGAAACCTTGTTAAGCAGGCCCTTCAGAAAACTCTTGAAGCTTGAGCTCATATTGTCTGGATACTTAACTGGGTCCTGAGTACGAGTGCGATTACAAGTTAATGGTCTAATCAATCACAGGTCTAGATCCAAAATCTACTCAAGCATAACCTTGTTACCTTGATGATGTGGCGAACAAGAGCATAAACTGAATTAGTATAAAATGGAGGTTGACCAACAAACAGCTCATATCTGCATAAAATCAGCTGATCAAATTCATATGGAGAAATAAAAATATGCAGAAGAAGGAAAGAAGCCAATAAAGGGTATAATTGGACTAGTCTGTAACTGTTTTCCTTGTCAATGTATGATCATGTTCTTATTCAGACGTTTGTTCCTATTTTAGAAGGTTCAGATTCTTAATGCCGCCAAACTGAAAAGTTTGTTCTTTTTTTTTCTTAGCAATAGAGGAGCTCATTTCATCTAACAGGAGTCAAGCTTCCCTCCAGCTAGAAGGCAATTCTTTCCAACAATCACAAAGAATCTTAAAGTTACTCAAAACACCGAAAGAGTTCCTAAATTAAGTAGATGTCACATACAAGATAACACCAAGAGACCACAAATCAGCAGTGTGGTTGTATGGTTGTTCTCGTACCAATTCTGGAGCCATATACAATGGTGTACCTAAGAAAATGCAAAGAAGACAGAGATCAGGTAAGGAGTGGATCAACAATAGCTTGTATCAGCCACTTTTTTGGGAATGTAGCTTGTATCAACCACTTGATGTCCATTTATAACCGGAAACTGAAGCAATCCTACTAAGTGAGGCAAAAGTCACCTTTTATGGATCGCAAAACTACTGTGTTTGTGGACATGGCTCGTGCAAAACCGAAGTCACAAAGCTGTTAAATAAAAAATAAAAAGAGGGAGACATGAGAAGATAGGGTTATATCTTTACTGCTGAACACAGAGTACAATAAGAACCAAGTTATACACTGCCATATTATCCACAAAAACATGAAGATAAAACAAGCTCAAATGCATTTCCAGTATCATCGCAAGTTCTTATTATGTAATAATGCTTTAACAGATATTGCAGGCTAGTTGTCATATAGCCACAGAACATACCAATGAATAAGCTAAATTATGTTCCCTCAAGGAACTAAAATAAGACTAGATCCCTGGCAAAGAAGATCACTTGAATGTATGATGATAACAATAATTAAACAACAACTATGCTTCAATCCTAAATTAGTTTGGATCGGCAATAATAATCTATACGAATTCTAAGTATCCACGTCACTCCATTAGACGCTTCTCTATGCAATATTCAATAATTGAAGTTCTATACCAAATAGAAGCTCTTTAAATTTTCTAGTAGCGTATAGATCTCTTGAATACTCCAAAACTCCAAGTGGACATTGAACCTAAAGTAATTGTATCAACATGACTAAATCTTAATCCCAACTTGTTGGTATAGCCTATGTGGATCTTTTCTTCCATTTTGCTGTATTTTGTGCTAAGGTTGCTTTCACGAATTCTGAGTCTTTCGAGACAACTTCTTCTCATCTGATTTTAGGTCTGCCTCGTCCCCTTTTAGCACCTCCGATGAATTTCACCCATGTGGACCGATCCTTCTAAAGATCTACATGGGACATGACCAAACAATCTCAAGCGACCTTCTCTTGTTTTATCATCTAATATCTATCTATGCTACTTGCACCTTTCGCCTGATATGATTATTTCTAACCTTATATGACAGCACAGCCATCTAAATATACACATTTATGATTCGCTCATCTTGTGGATATGTTTAGGTCCAACACCCACTCCCATATTACATTGCCAGTAGGGCAGTTGTTCTAATACGCAAAATGCAAACCTCCATTCAACATATTAGAGGATACACTGCCTTTCTGCCACTGCTTCCGGCTGAGCTTAATGATGTCAAAATATACTAACAGAGGACTGATGGTGAATAAAGAATGAATAGAGAACTGTATGGTTTTCTTTTGCTTGGGTTTTGTGCTTATGGCACTGTTTTTCAATTTCTAGGTGTGCTAAGAAAGACATTACTCATACACAATCATAAACCTAAAAAGAAGGAACTTCTGAGACTGCATGTAACATGAAATCACAACATTTTGAATGGCCAAAACTTTATTACAGAATTGGCTAAGTAAGAGATCATAACTAGAATAACATCCATGAGAAATAAACACGTCAATTATGTTTTTGTAATATCTAATTGTAACACAATTCCATGAAACTATTGGTTCATATAAGAAATTAGTATAACCAACCTTGACAATAGATCCAGCACCAATGAGAATATTTTGCGGCTTCATGTCACGATGTATTATACGATTTGAGTGTAAATAATGCAGTGCTCTTACCTGAAACGAAAAGAAAAAAACAGTTAAATGAATAAATAAAATATATAACATGGGACAGTGGTGGAATTCCTCCACATATAAGTAGTCGATAGAAGAATAGTAATGTTTAGATATAAAAGAAATCAAAATTTTCTGTAGATTACCAACTGCTTTGCTATTGCTTGGACTTGTTCTTCAGGAAGGCATTTATCGTCTTCAAGAATTTCAAACAGCTCACCCTGGATATGATAGGTTTCGTTAGTCAGCAATGCTGCCCTGCTACTACGGGATAGAAATTCAATACGTCTTATGCATGTAGACATGGAGGAAATGCATATGGCACTGTGACCTAACATTTGGAAGAGAGAGAATAGAGAGAGGAGACCGATTACTTGAGCAAATTCTGTAACGACACAAAACTCCTGCGGGCTTTCAAAAGAATCGAGCATTGCTATAATATTTTCATGCTTCAACTTTCTTAGAATCTGCACCATTTAAATAACCCCCTTCAGAGAAAATAGAGACAGTGCAAGCAGAGCCTCAAAAAAACAGTAATCAAGATGAAACATTAAAACTTATGATCGAAGAGCAAGCATAAGCGTCCTGTTTCAGCAAAATCCGAGGAAATGTTTTTTTTAACCACATTTTGGAGACCTAGCGAATGCCCAAAGTATGGTAGCACCACAGAGAATACCTCAATTTCCTGCCTTAAGTTGTGAATGTCCTTATCGCTTTTCCCATGTTTCGGAATAAATTTCATGGCAACCGTCTGAGAGTAATCAAATTTAAAAGTAAGAATGACTAGCAAAAGCACTAATAATCCTTATCCTGAAAGAATAACAAATAGTCTTGCCTAAGAATAAAAAAAAAGTACCTGGCCAGTAAACTTTCTCCTCCCTTTGTACACCTTCCCAAAAGAGCCCTCGCCCACAAGCTCTATAACATGGTAGCTCTCCACACCCATCTTAAAAAGTAGATGAAATTTTCTGGCACAAAAATGTACAAATATTTATAATTGATCCAATAAATTCTAAAACCTAAAATCTTCACAATTGTTGCAGACAGATAGCTATAAATTTAGATCGAACTGCATCAGAGCTGAGGGGGTAAGTCAAAACATAGAGTTTTTTTTCTGCATAAATATGTACAAGTTAATTATCTATTTCACTGTAGAACTAATTTACAAGTTCAAGACTAACAATTTCTCCTCTCTACTAACTAATGAATCTAAATCCGAAACAAGTGAGTATAAGTGGAGAATTTACCTTTTATTGATGAATGCCTGCACCACCCGGCGTGTGATGAACTGGAATATATATGAAATTCGAAACGGGAACAGTGGATTTTGGGTGTTTTAGGGAAGAAATGAAGATGTTAGAATTTAGATGGAGAGGGGATTTGCGTTTGAAATAATACCATACGGTCCCCTCAAAACCTTTTCCCGCTTGTCAAATTTTTATTTACTCATATTTCGAGAAAATGACATAAATGGTCCCTTATGTTTGAGGGTATATTTACAACAATCCTTTAAATATACGCTTGAGCACTTTTGGTCCTCTAAGCTTGTTAACATTGAATATTTTTTGTCTCCATCAAATATTTTAACAAGCTTTGGATGTTAGATATAATGAAAACTGTGAAATAGAAATAAAAAAATAACGAGAAACAACACGAGAGTTTTGCAAATTCAATAAGCGCAGTACCCAAACACTACATTGAACACTAAGAATAATTAAAATAACAAGCAGTGTATCTCAAAAAGTGCACCTGATTCTAAAAAAATATAACAAAGAATAGCAAAAACTACACCTCCAAATGTGAGCTCATGTTAAATCTTTTTTTTTTCATATTTTCCATTAAACATGATTAATATAATTTAAATAGTTGAAAGAGAACAAAAGTGTTCACTTTTGAAAAATTTAAATAACCAAAAGTGCTCAACAATATATTTAAAGGGTCAATTTGAACCTATTCCCCAAAATAAAGGGACTATTTTTGTCATTTCTCCTTTTTTTCCGAGTAAAATAATGTGTAGCCATGTATAATTTAAAATCCTTTCTTCTGAAGTTTGCATAAGTTTTTAGAATGTGACATATAACTCTCTTTAATTAGAAAACATGTCAGGATTGTTTGATTTAGAACTAAGTTATACCAGGATTAGTAATGTGTAGATTGTAATACAAAGAATATTTGTTATCAGACGTTTGGTTCACTATTAAAAATTGAATATACATTGTATAACTTAAATTTGTATTTGGTTAAACTGCACAAGAGTTTAAAAAGTGATTTGGGGAGACCCTCAATGGCAGTTTTGTCATTCAAGTGCTTATGTATAGTTAACCGTGATAGTGTTATTCCACAATGATTTCACATAAATAATACCGGTTTATAAATATATGAGTGCTTAATCGTAAAACGGTATAGTTGAATTTGTAGCGTGGTTTATAGACAAGCGAATCGATTTGATCCCAAAATAATAAATTATATAAAATACAAGACTTAGCATTTGAAATCGAGATATGATAGCAAATAGCTTAGTTCCGGAAGCAGAAATTCCGAAAGCAGTAATAAGAATATTAATAGACAGGAAATAAAGTATTATTGAGCTTTTGAACAGTATGTAGCATAAGCTTATCATAAAATTTATGTCATTTACAATGGCTGTTGAAATTACTATTTATAGCTGCACCTAGGGACACAAGGTCCTAAAATCAAGCCCCTCTTAAATGACAATTAGGGGAGCCTTTGATGATTGTGTAATTACAGACCATGAATGCCAAAATTCTCTATAACGTATTTAATATTAAAGAATATTCTTCATTGAATGTCATCGGCAACAAATATTCATCTATCTTCATTAGCATTATTCCCTTCGGGTCTTCCCGGTGCCAGTCGAACCCGCTGTCCTCGGTCTTGGTTTCTTCTTGCCTCGATTTCCGTATGCCTCCAGTTTCACGTGTCACTTTATTATTCGAGTATTTAGTACGAACCAATTTTACCCTATACACATATTCCCCATGTTTTCCTGTGGCACGTATTTGTGTCATGGGGAAGTTGGTGAAGATACCTTTATTGGCGGAAAATTTTCGGATCCCCTCTGAAAAGTTTCTGACGTTTGATTAGACGCACATCTCTCCATATTTAATGCCCCGAACACTCATCACTCCACGATTTAGCAATACTTTCGCCGGTCCTCGAGGTAATCATGGACACAATTTTAGCCGCCTATTCCTACTTATACGCCTCATTCTTCTTCTTTTACACTTCACAGTTTTTCAAAACTCTCTCAACTTATTTGCACTCAACTCTTTCTTGCTTTTAATCTTCTTCTTCAAAGAACTCTTATTATCTTCTGCTAATCACGGCCTCCTCCTCCAAGAACTCAAGCTCTCTAAAAAACAAAGAAAGCTCCAATGATGTTTCCCCTCCTACGGTGAGCACCATCATTCCTAGAAGGCTCAATACCGTCAAGGATTTTGAAGAAAAGTTTCCTCCTACCAACTCTTGTACATGGGTTGTTGGCGTATATCCTTCTTCCATCCTTCCTTCTAGCATTCCTGATGTGAAGGAGGATTGTGGTTGCCATGGTCTTAACATTATCGCTCTCGATTTGGCGAAGCGAGTAACCTTCCCTAATAAGGGTTTTACATACGTTTACACGTACCCTTTTATTTTGGGCCCATTCTCATTATGTGGAAGACTTGATCCTATAATCTTGGAGTTTCGCTACCGGTATGAAGTCTGCTTGGCACAGGTGAGCCCCTCTGTATGGCGGATGATAGCCTGTCTACAGCGGCTATGTCAGGAGATAGGGGAAGAGCTCTATTTGGCTCGCATGATGTACCTTTACTCCCCCAAGATTTTTTTGTGGGTGAGTGATAAACTTTAGCAAACGTAGCCACCATGCTTTGCTCACTAGCATAGATGATGACACCGACCGTAGATGAATGGAGCGGTTCATTGTAGTTTCTACTAGGGATATCATCCTGGCCACAACTCCATCTTTCCTTGATTCATGGGCTCGTACATGTAAGTTCAACGTCTGTCTTTTCTCTAATGAAAGATTGTTTCATGCTGTTACTGATTCTTCTCTTTTTATTATTTCAGCAACTCGATAGACACTACCAAAGGTGGAAGACATGGACCAGTAGGTCCAAAAGATTTTGAATATTACCACGTTTGAGACCCGTCGGTGGAAAGAACTGGCCCTCAAATGCGGATGGAAGGCCCAAAATCATGGTAAGTTGATTATCAAAACTAATCTTGTTTTTACCTTATGTATAAGAAGATTAATTAACTTCTTTTTTCCGTTGAATTCAGGTCTGTCACAGGGCTCTGTTACCATCCCCAAGGAGGATATTTCGGCTGATCCCTTAGAGGTTGTGAAGTTGTCTAAGGAGGCCTTCACTCGAACAAGTGTCATCGGACCTGCTTCTAGTGTAAGTGCTTCCTCTCGGATTCCCCGACCGGAGAACAAGCAACCAATAAGGCGACGTTCCTCTTCGGCCGAGGGCAAAATAAATAGGTAAAGAACGTCTCACCCGAGCCAACCATTGTGGTGATTGATGATGATGGGGAAGCCAATGATGAAGAGGCATCCCTACATATAATACAACGATCTTCATCAGATCTTCATCAGCTCAACAAAATTCTCAAACTAAAAATCTTATAACACCAACCGAGGATGACGTCCAAGCGCTCCAGGGAGAGTGTGACTTAGTAGAGAAGGCCAATTCTCACTTTTGAGTCCTAATCGCTACTCCTGATACTGTAAGACTGGGTACCAGGCCTTTTCCATCTTCGGTTAATGAGCAACCAACAACCAGCACTGCTTTTGCCGCAACTTCTTCTTAACCCACAATGACATCAACTTCATATCCTTCTATGCAGTCATACCTCTATCAGCAGTAACTACTACATTAACCACACCAGCCGCAAATACCCGAGAGGAGGATGTCCCCCCTCCCCAGAACATTGGAATTTGGGGCACAACTATTCGCCCCCTATGTAGATCTCATAGTAGGAGGAGCGTCTCTCTTTCGGTTTCTATTGAGTGCCATCTACTGTCCTGGCTTGTGGAACTCACCAATTACCTGAAGCCGCTGGCTTCAGAGAAAAATAAGAAGAAAATACACTCTCTTCCGACGGAGTGTATGATAAACAATTCCATGCACAATACCGGTATGATATCTTTCCTTTGTTTTATTTTGACTTGTTATTATAGGATTTCTGATTTGATTTTTTGCTTTGCATGCTAACTTCCTTGCTTCCAAGGGCCTTCATAAGTTGATCCTCGATAAAGAAAGACTCACGTCTGAGCAGGATCAACTGTTGGCCAAGAGGGACCAAATTGTTGCTCGTCTCCTGGCACTGGAAGCACAAGTTGCCGAAGACGGTGAGTTGGAGGCTCGGTTGCAGCAAAGCGAGCAAGAAGTTATGGCCCTTAGCCAAGAAGCTTACCAGTTAAATATACAATTTCAAGAAGCCAAGTCTAAATGTTCTGAGGTCCAGAATGTTGTTCTTGTTGCTGCTGAGTGCAAGTCTACCTCTACTGAGAGATTGAATAATTTGGAGGTTGCCTTGAACTCCAAAGTTGAAGAGGTTGTTGCTGCTGAGGAGAAGCGTGACCAGATGGAGGAGAAGTATATGAGGGTCATGGAACACAATAAGGTTCATATCTTACTATTCGTGATCTTGATCTAGGCTTATTACCGTAAAGTCCGAGAGGGATAGCCTTTCGACCTAGGTTGACCAGCTTAAATTAGGGATCCAACGCTGAGCGGATTCCATCACTGTTAAGAAGACACATTCTATGTATAGAATGAGGAGAAAACCCTGGAAGAGTCCAAAGCGGGAGTCATTGATTTTGATGTCGAGATCGCCAAGGCCCGTGAGCTGGAGTCTACTACCCGAAGTTTCCTCCTTGTTCGACTAATGTGATTGACTCTTCTGGTTCCAATTCCGAGTTCTCAGGAACTGAGGAGGAACTTGAAGGGGATAATGACGAAGGCCAAGATCCTGAGCAGGTGGCAGATCCGCTTATTTCTCGTAGTGGCGCAGATGCTTCTCTTTACCCAAGTCCTAGGGACGCAATAGTTTAGTTTTTTGCTATATTTTCATACTTTTGTATTTGTGTTGCTGGGCACGTTTGTTATATACAAGTGCTTTTTGTTTAAGCATCGCGCAAAGTTTACTTTTTTGCGACGTATTATGCAAGGCTTCAAGTGTATTTTCCCTCGATAGCATTTGGGTTCTAGGCATAAACCCTTCTGGAACTAACCCTTTACCGTGAGGGTTTCATAAGAGATGGCCCTCTTATGTTTATGGTGTTTTCGAAGAGGATGTCTCATGTTCATTCCTGCACTAGAATTTGAAGTACTTATTTAACTTTCAAATGACCAAATTAATTCATCGTTTGGACAAGAACCAAGATAAAAATAAAATGACTTTACTTTATTCCTTCAATTTTCAAAAGTACATACGCATTTGTTGTACTAAAAAAATTGCCATTACTTGTGGCTAATTTGTACAACTTGTTTCTACGCGGCAGTCCCCGGTCCCGATGATACATTTTTGTTTTCTAATTTTTTAGTCCCGGTTTATGTAGCATTTTGGTTGATATATTCTCATATCATTCCCCTCAATGATCGAATGCGAAGAATGCGAATTGGAATACTAGAAGTCTTGTTCCTTTAAAGATTCCACTAGTGAATGGTTGGATAATCTTTGGTCTGATAGCAAGCTTCATTTCCCGTTAGGAACTTTGCTACTGAGTCAATTTTATCGAACCACCCCTTAGTGCTTGCAGTGAATTGGCACTCGTGAACAGTCAGATAGCTCTTGGTCCTATAGCAAGCTTTGTTTCCCGTTAGGAACTTTGCTATCGAGCCAAAGACTATCTAACCATCCCGTATTGGCTTGTTGTTTCCATGCCTTGTCATTTAAAGGTCTTATTTTTGGTGATGGCGTTTCCTTCATATTATGTTTTCCATTCATGCCTCGTTAAAAATCTTGCCAGAGAAAACTCGATTGGGACAAAAATTGGATGAAGGGAAAAAAGGGTGCAGCACATACTTTCAGTATAGGTGGTGCCCATCAGCAATAATATCTTTTGATGTGTGACACATTCCAGTTGCTTAGAAATTTTACTCCGTCTTGATTTTCCAAATCATATAATCCTTTCCCGGCAACAGCTGAAACTCGGTAGGGCCCTTCCCACATCGGATACAGCTTTCCTACGTTGCACTCTCAGTGTTTTAAGTCAATTTCCTTAAAAGCAAGTCTCCGACTTTGAAATAACGGAGATTGGCTTTTCGATTATAGTATGTTTTCATTATTTGTTTATGGTGCGCTCGTCGAGCATCTCCTATCTAACCAGCAACGCTTCGTTATTTGTTTCTTCGTCCGTCCGGAAGTATCTCATGGTAGGTTCTCCCACTTCCACCAGGATTAGGGCCTTTGCTCTGTATACGAGAGAGAAATGTGTCTCTCCCATGCTTGACTTAGCCATCGTTCGGTATGCTCATAGCACTCCCGTTAACTCTTTGGGCTATTTGCATTTGGCTTCTTCCAATCTCTTTTTGAGATTTTGAATAATCACTTTTGTTGTTGATTTCGTTTGGCCGTTTGTGCTCGGGTGGTATGGCGAAGATGTGATTCTTTTGATTTTCAAGTCTTCAAGGAATTTTGTGACCTTTGTGCCTATAAATTGTGGCCTGTTGTCACTAGCTATCTCTTTCGGTATGCCGAACTTACAAATTATGTTCTCCCATAGGGAATTGACCACTTCGTGCTCGCCAATTTTCTAGTAAGGACTTGCTTCAACCCAGTTAGAGAAGTAGTCAGTTAAAATCAAACGAAATCTTACCTTACTAAGAGCTGGCGGTAACAGATCGACTATGTCCATCCCTCGTTTCATGAATACAATAATACTGCTGGTTGACGCACCAACGACACGTGGTGTTGACACTTGTCGCATTTATGGACAAATGCCTTGGCGTCTTGTTCCATCTGGGGCCAGTAGTATCCTGCCCTAATTAGCTTTAATACTAACGAGTCCGCATCCAAGTGATTTCTATAGATTCCTTCGTGAACTTCTCTCATGATGTAATTAGCCTCGGAGGCTCCTAAACATCGGGACAAGATCCATTGGAAAGACTTTCTATACAACTGGTCTCCCTTGAAGCAGTAACAAGTTGCTTTAGTGTGGACTGCCCGGGATGCCTTGGGATCTTCGGGTAGTTTGTCGTGCTCAAGATATTCAATGATCTCATTTCTCCAGTCCCAGACCAAATTGGTCATTTTTACCTCATAATAACTGTCCACATCCAATACCGAATGCATGAGCTGCACGATCATACCAGAGTCTTATCCATTTATTTCCGTGGATGAGCCTAGGTTGGCCAGTGCATCTGCCTCCACATTTTCTTCTCTCGGGATATGGGTGATTGACCATTACCTAAATCGTGCGAGCAAAGTCTGGATTTTCACTATATACTATTGCATGCGTTCATCTTTGGTGTCGAAGATCCCGTATACCCAATTTACTACCAGTTATGAATCACATTTGATTTCAATGATCTAGGAGTCTAGTTCGCGGGCCAGTTAAAGTCCTGCAATTAAAGCCTCATACTCAGCTTTATTGTTCATCAAGGGAACAGTTCTTATGGCATGCCTCGGGGTTTCTCCCAAGGGCATAATTAGTACTACCCCGAGCCCGGACCCTTTCACGTTGGAATATTTGTCCATGAACAAGGTCCAAACTCCTGATGTCATTTACGACACCATCACCACTTTTTTGGTGGCCAAAGGCAGTAGTCCGGGACTGAAATCGGCCACGAAGTCGGCCAAAACTTATGATTTGATTGCAGTTCTGAGTTTATACTCTATGTTAAATTCACTCATTTCGACTACCCATTTGGCTAGTTGACCTAAAAGTTTAGGTTTGTGAAGGATATTCGGCAGGTGAAAGGTTGTCACCACTGCTATCAGATGGCATTGAAAATAAGGCCTAAGCTTTCGAGTGGCGACTATGAGAGCTAAGGATAATTTTTTGAGGTGTGGATAGCGAGTCTCTGCTCCCGTTAAAACTTTACTAACATACTAGATAGGAGATTGCGTACCTTCATCTTTGCGGACTAAAATGAAGCTTACCGCTACCTCCAAGACTGCTAAGTAAATTAGCAATTGTTCGCCTTCCTCCGATTTCGATAGTAATGGAGATCTTGATAAATACCTTTTCAAATCTTTCAAGGCATTCTGGCATTCCATAGTCAATTTGAAGTTGTTCTTCGTTTTTAGAAGTGAGAAGAGGTGATGACATTTTTCTGAAGATCGATAAATGAACATGCTTAAAGCGGCAAGTCTTCATATTAACCTCTGAACCTCTTTCATATTTGATAGCTGGTCGAGAATGTCCTCGATAGCTTTAATTTTATCGGTATTGACTTCGATCCCCCGTTGTGACATCAAGAAACCCAAGAACTTACCGGAGTTGACTCCGAATACACACTTTTTTAGGTTAAGCTTCATGTTGTGCTTCCTTAGGATGTCAAAGGTTTCTTGGAGGTATTTCAGATGACCACTTGCATTCAAAGACTTAACTAGCATATCATCTATGTAAACTTCCATTGTTTTTCCTATTTACTTTTTGAACATTTTGTACACAAGCCTTTGGTAAGTGGCTTCGGCATTTTTAAGCCCGAAAGGCATCACATTGTTACAATATGTGCCAAAATTTGTTATGAATTAAGTCTTTTCCTGATACTTTGGGTCCATTTTGATTTGGTTGTACCCGGAATAGGCATCTAGGGAAATTATCAACTCGTGTCCACCCGTTGCGTCAATCATTTGATCAATGTTTGGTAATGGGAACGAGTTTTTTGAGCACGCCTTATTCAGATCCTTATAATCTACGCTCATGCAAAATTTATTATTCTTTTTTGGAACTACTACTATGTTAGCTAGCCAGTCGGGATACTTTACCTCTCGGATTGAACCAATATCAAGCAATCGAATTACCTCTTCTTTGACAAACTTGTTTTTGACTTCAGTAATAGGGCGTTTTGTATACCTCACCGAAGGGATGTTGGGATCCAGGCTTAACTTGTGCACGACCGCCTCTAGAGGGATACCTGTCATATCCGCATGTGACCACATAAAACAATCAATATTAAATTTAAAATTTTTTATAAATCCTGACCTGAGGTCGAGGTTTAGTCTTGTCCCCAAGTGGAATTTCCTTTCCAAGAACTTCTCGAACAATGCAACTTGTTCGAGTTCTTCTGCTATGGATTTGGTTTGTGTCCGTTTCTTCTGGTACCTAGAAATACCTCGGTACCTGATAAGATTCCGACGGCTCCTCCCTTTTATCGATTTCGTTTGGCTCGGGGGCAGGCGTCGACTCCTGTAATTGCTATGCCGCATGTTCCTTCCCTTTACTATTGTAAATCGAGATCGTGTTCATTACCCTTGCCTCCGGTTGATCTCCTCTTATTTGTTTAATTCCCTCCGGAGTTGGGAATTCCAGAAATTGATGGTATGTTGATGGCACAACCTTCATCTCGTGTGGCCATGGTCTTCCAAGAATAATATTGTTGCCCATGTCGTCATCTACTACTTCAAACAGGGTCGTCTTTATGACCCCATCGATGTTTGTGGGCAGCAATATCTCCTCTCGGATTGTCACGCTTGCTAAGTTGAACCCGGCGAGGAGCTTTGTAGCCGGAATGAGTTTTCCGATTAGCTTGGCTTATTCTAGCACTCTCCATTGGATAATATTGGATGAACTTCCTTGGTCCACCAAAATACGTTTAATTTTAAAATCTAAAAAATTAAGAGAAATTACCAGGGCATCGTTGTGCTGTAGTACGACTCCGTTGGTGTCCTCCTCCGTAAAGTGATATCACCCTAGGTGACTTCTTAGAGTCTTTTTCTATGAGTCACTGATACCCTTGTCTTTTTGTTGCTGAGAAGGTTACACCATTGATCTCGTTCCCTCTGAAAATCATGTTGATTGTTAGACGAGTAGGATCTTCTGCCGTCTTCGGGGACTCTGTGTTATCCCGGTTGTAGTTGTAGTTGTTTTTAGCCCAATCACCTAAGAACTCTTTGAGATGGCCATTTTTCAGCAATGTTGCCACCTCCCTCGCGTATATGTTGGCAGTCCCCGTCTAGTGGTCGTTAGTCCCATGATACTCACACTATAGATTAGGATCCCTCTGACTGGGATTTGATCTCATCGGCCTCGGGAATCGTGCTTCCTTAATGTTCCTCATCGCCGACACGAGTTCCACCATGCTGACATTGAAATTATACTCGGACAGTCTGGTATAGGTTGAGTCTCGGTACCTTATGTCTTTTAGTCTGGTAACGATATGTTATCCAAGCCACAATTAACTCTCCTATCTGTAGCGAACCTTTCACCGATTGAAAACCTGTGTCATGTCCTTTGGCCCTTTCATAGGGCAAAAATTGGCCTTTAGAAGACCGTCGGTATGTGTCAAAGCCATCCTTCAACTTTTCCTTATTCTTCTCTCGGTCCCGACCTTTGGTTGATGCCAGAAAATCGATCCGGTCATACTCTATTCTTATCTTTGATTTGTAGCGATTGTGGACATCTACCCATGTTGTTGCCTAGAACTCGAGAAGACTTTCTTTCAGTTTTCGAGAAGCATCAGAGCTCCCCCGGTTCAGTCCTTTAGTAAATGCCTCAGCTGCCCATTTACCTGGCACGACTGATAGCAACATCCTTTTTTCCTGGAATTAGTCACGAACTCTCACAACAATTTGGACTCTCATTGTGTGATAACTAGGGATTCTAGCCTATTTTATGCTCCTTTTTGCTTAAGTTTTGGATTAAAAATGTGTGCAAGTATTCCCAAAAGCTAACTTATTGTGCTTGTCTGCGGTGATTGGTAAAAAAAAAAAGACAAGAAAGTCATAACCAGCTTATAAAAGAGTGAAACGTGCACAAGTTCAAAGCTGAGTGAAAAGACCGCCTTACCGGTGAAACCTTCACGTCCATCCTTGTGCAATTCTAAATATATCGGCCTTTCGGGCTTGCACTTTCCTGGCCCGGCATGGGCCTTGATAAAAGAATCTGCGAGCATCTCAAAGGAATCTATTGAGTGCTTGGGTAGAAGTGAATACCATGTCGGGGCTACCTTCGTGTGGATCTCCCCGAATTTCTCCAACAAGACTGGCTCAATCTCGCACGGAGCTAAGTCGTTTCCTTTCACCGCCATTGTGTAGGTGGTGATGTGCTCCTCAAGGTCCAAAGTCCCATCATATTTTGGCACGTCTAGTATTTTGAACCACTTCGAGATTAACTTTGATGCCACACTTGCTTTGAACGACAACTGGGTGTATTTCTTTGAGCCCGGTCCATTCAGTAGTGGCGATGCGCCCGGATTTGGTCCATTTGGGCGTTTATTTTCCTCATAAACCGCATGAGTTTGGTTTTAAAGGGATCATATCCGTTGTTGTTACCAGATCTGATGTCGTTCCCCCCAGCCCCGTCGAAGCCGACCTCGTACATAGGGGTGTTGTTATCAATCCTTTATGATGTTTGGTTTGCGAGAGCATCGGGAGGAACTGGAACTCTTCCATTTGCGTTATTGGAGGCACCCAACAACACTTGCCTCAACTCTATCATGGCCTAATCTTGTCGGGAGAGATAGCCCATAATAGCCTTTTGTTGTTCCCTCAAGATTCTCACAGTTTTTGTAATGTGCTCGTCTTCAACATCATTAGGAGTTGCCTCTCGAATGTGTCGTGAATATTGCCAACTGCATCCTTCTTGTTGCAGGTATCATTGATTGAATATTTGTGTTAAGGTTAATTTCCTTAGGCCTCAATGTTATATGTGATGTTGATATCGTTATCTGTCATTTTTTACGATTTTTTGCTAAATAACAAAGAATTAAACAGATTAGTAATAGATGCAATGATCAACTCAATTACAAAACTGTCTAAGCACCGCGATGGGTGCCAAACTATCGTATAGTTGAATTTGTAGCGTGGTTTATATGCAAGCGAATTGATTTAATCCCAAAATGATAAATAAATTACATAAATACAAGACTTAGCGTTTGAAATCGAGATAAAATACCAAATAGCTTGGTTCCAGGAGCAGAGCTTCTGAAGCTAGTAATAAGAACATCAATAGACAGGAAATGAAGTATTATTGAGCTTTTGAATAATATGTAGCATAAGTTTATCAGAAAATTCATATCCTTTTCAATAGCTGTTGAAATCACTATTTATAGTTGTACCTTGGGAACAAAGTCCTAGGATCAATCCCCTCTTAAACAACAATAATGGGGGCCACTGATGATTGTGTAACAGCAGACCATGAATGCCAAAATTCTCCATAACGGATTGTGTATTTTATATTAAAGAATACTCTTCATTGAATGTCATCGGGTGGCAAACGTTCATTTGTGTCATTAGCAATACGGAAAAGGGCTTAAAGTACCCCTATCGTATGGTAAATGGTTTATAACCCCCCCCCCCCGTTCATTTACGCGTCTGAAAATATATAGGACGTTAATTCTATTATCAAATTTACCCCCGCGACTAATGGCACTTCATGCGGGCCTCTCAATAAATGATGTGGCATTCTTTCATTTGTCCACATGGCTCAATGGGCTTGACATTGTATTTGGGTAATTTTTGACCTATTTGATCGATCCGACCCACTCCTTTTACCTTATACCCACTCTTTTAACCCTATACCCACATATTTTACTCGTCTTCTTCCCCAATTTGGAACCTACGTCATCAAGTTGCTCATATAATCTTCTTCCCCAAAATTTCTCTTTTTCAACTAATTAATTCTTGTCTTTTTCATTCAAATCTTGTGGTTGGCTGTAAAACTTCCGCCTTTATTGAATAACAAAAAATCCAAATGTCTGAAAATTCTGTCTTTTCTGGTTTTTTATGTCATTGTGGTTTAATTGCAAATCATTTTGTGGCTAAGACTCATTTTAACGGT
Source organism: Nicotiana sylvestris (assembly GCF_000393655.2). Classification (NCBI taxonomy): domain Eukaryota; kingdom Viridiplantae; phylum Streptophyta; class Magnoliopsida; order Solanales; family Solanaceae; genus Nicotiana; species Nicotiana sylvestris. The sequence goes on from NC_091059.1 coordinate 154,391,983, forward strand.
GGTCATCGATTCTACAAATGCCCTCATGTTGATGAGAAAGCTTTATGTGGTTTGTGGGAATGGCGGGATGAAGAGATGCCACCACATGTGAAGATGTTAATCCATAACTTGAATACTTCACTGAAGTCAGTGGAAGTTGAAAGAAATTATCTGAAGAAGATAGTGGCTAACTTGGAAGATGTTGTTTCTGCTGAAAGACTGAAAATGGAGAAGATAATGGAAGAGATGAAGGGAATTCATTCAACAAACTTAGAGAAGGTCGCTATGATGGAGGATAAACTACAAAATATGAAGTGGTTTATTGTGCTTTCTTGGGTTGTCTTTGTGTTGGTGCTAGTTTTCAAGATGATGTAGTGTAGTTAGGTTATTTTATAATTTTATCGATGTTGTAATTTACAGACGTTTATGGATTTGGTTCAGATGTTGTAATTCTGCAAATATTGTAATGCTGCATTTGTAATGGTTCTCTGTTGGTATGAAATGAAGTTTTTTTTATCATTCTCTTCACTCTCATACAACATTTTACATACACATACAATCACTAAATCAAATAAAATCATCTCTTATAGATAGACAAGAAGAACATTGCCATTAATCAAGTAGCAAACATACATTGTTTCAAGATTTAAGCCCAACAAAATATTGCTATTAGACAAGTAAATGTGTGGTCCAAAAACCTATACCACTGTCATAACATTTACTTGTCTAAAAACCTAGAACATGAACAAACATCATGTAGTCGAACAATCATGCAAAAAAGGATTTAAATGTATATTACATTCATCATTTCTTGTTACACTACTCCCCATTGCCCCTCTTCTAGCTTTAAGTTTACCAATATTTTTCTCTCACACCCAATAGTTGAGTTGTTGTCATTGCCTCTTTCCCCTTCCAGGTAGTTCTCTTTGGGGAGTATGGCAGTTTTGTTGGTTGTGAGCTACGGGCTACTAGTGTGATCACCTGTGAATGGTATCTTCCTGCTCCCAAAATTTTGTTCATTCTTATGTTGAAGTCTAGTGATAATAGGCTAGATTTATGTAATTTGGCGACTGTTTATGCCCCAGCTTGACTATGTTTCACTGTTATAGGATAGTTAAATGATGATAAATTGGCTCTAATTGTAAATTTGATGTTTTGCAGGAGCGAGTTGCGTGTATGAGGACTTAGAACTGTAATTGGAGCTAAATTGAAGCAAGGGAAGCCTGTCGGAGCTGAGTACGTTGGAAGAAGAGAGAAAGAAGGGCTGAAATGAGGACCTAGACTAGCGCGACCGTGCTAGCCCAGGAGCTCGAGGTAGAATGTTATGACATATGCGCTGTCAGTAGTGCGCCCATTAGCGCGACCGCGCTAGTCTAGTTCCAAAAAATAAAATTCAGGGGTAATCTTGGAAGTTCGGGGGTAATTCCACTTAACCTATAAAGGTCCAGCTCGCCTAAAGGAACATTATCAAGGTTTTTATAGCTTAGTTGAAGGCAAGGAGAAGCAAGGGGCAAGGAGGATAATTCAATATCGAGTTCTTCCTTTCTTCCTTTTGTATTTTACCATTTGTGATGAATTTAGCTTTTGTTATGATGAACACCGGTATGAGTAGCTAAATATTTAGTCTAAGATTTTGATGGAACCTATTGAAGGATGAACTTCTTGTTATGTTAATATAGTTTGCCTGATTTAATCTCTATTTATTCAACTACATTCTTGTTGTAGTTAATTGATAGGATCCTCAATTAGTTATGCCTATTTAGTATGTATTACTCGGGAGAGAGTGCATATTTAGGTAATTGTTGAACAACACCACTCCTAGAGTATATCAGGGATCAATAACCGAGGGTTTAAAGGTGGTATTAGTGATAATGAAGCCTTGGGTGCGATCTAAAGTGAGCTGTATTAAAAGCTAGCTAGCGTAAATTGGGAGAGTGCGTCTAGTAAATTGTCATGATTACTCGGGAGAGATTTACGGTAATAAGAGTGCTCATGATCGATAGAGACGGTTAGGAAAATCTATATGAAACATAACCGGAAGGGATTCCATCAATAGGGGAAATCATAACCTTAGATCCTTCTCTTAATTGTTTACAACTTAATCATAGTTAGTCTTTATTTACTTAATTACAGTCCGTCATAGTTAGTAAAAATATCCTCAATTGTTATTCAAAACGTTTGGAAATTGATTACATAGAATTTAGTGAGTCTGACAAGAGTAATTGATAGGTTAATTCCTTGTGGGTTCGACTCTGAGCGAAATACTCAGATTATATTTTCAACGTCCACTTGTCCTTTTTATAAGGCATAGTTGGGCGTGATCATCTAGTCTTAATATTAGAGACAACCTTAGGCCTCAAAACTGTGTCAGCTTTTGCACCAAAGTCTGCTTGAATAAGCCTTCTTCTGTCTGAATATTCTGACTTGGCATCTGAGTTGCCTGGGTGTACTAACTGGAGTGCTAACTTGGCATTTGAGTGTAGTGACTGGATTGCTAACTTGGTTGCTAAGTGTAGTGACTGGATTGCTGACTGGAGTGCTGACTTGGTTGGCTAGCCTGACTTGGCATTTGTTGGTCTTGTGCTTTAAAACCCGGATTAGGGACCACGAAAAATTCTGATTCTTGGTCTTCAGTTGTCCAAGTGTGGTCTTGCACATTGTTGGACTATAAGAATAAACAAATATATTGTAAGTACAAAAAACAAATTATAAGTATATACAATAGATTGTAAGTATACTTTATTGGCTAATGGACAACTTCTTTTATTATGGTTTGGCTTGCCACAAAAATCACAAGTCATTTGAAGACCCTTCATAGATGTTGACCATTCTCCTTGCCTTTTTCTAGCTTCATCCTTCTCTCTTGACCTTTTCACTTCAGGTCTACTAACCATCTTTGCTAATAGTGGTGGTTCCATGGCTTGGTGTGGCTCAACTTTCTAGAATTTTTTACCTCTAACAGGTTGCAGTTTGTGATGATACACCAACTGCCAAGCTTGTTTGAAATACCACCAGTGAATCCCAAGTGTTGTGTCTTGTTTCTTATAGTTGAATGCCCAGATATCATGAGCAAAAATGATTCCAAACAAGTCCCAAAATCTGCATGTGCACCTTTGCTTACAAGAATCTTGAGCAACAACAACTAACAACATCCCTTTACATTTTCCTTATAAAAAGGTTCCATCTAGACCTATAAAAGGTCTCAAACCTACTTTGTATCCACTCTCGAGGCCTGGAAAACAGACATACATCCTCAGAAATCTTCTCTAACCTTCCTCCATTGCGTCCTTGGATATCTGTATCACCACATGAGTACCAGGGTTGGTTTCTCTCAACTCTTGAGCATATTCCTCCAACTTGTTGTACTCATCCAAGTAACTACCCTCCAATTTCTCTAAAATCATTCTCTTCACCATTTTTAACTTTGAATCACTCACATTCAAACTAAATCTATCCTCTAAGTCAACCTTCATCTCTTTAACCTTAAACTTAGGATTATTTTGAATCTTTCTCTTAAAATAATGTGCTAAACCACAAAGAGTAGCTCTTCTATTCTCAAAAACTTCACCACATTCATGTTCATCCCTTCAAGTTTATATCTTTACCGCTTGATCTCTGCCATCCTTAGAAATAAGACATTTAAAGGGACACCCAATATGACACTTGTATCTAAGTCTTCTCCTATCACTCTTATCTACATGAAGGCCCCTCTTATTAGACACAACATAATAACCATTAACTTCCTTCGCGTCAGCAAGATCTTTGAAAGTCATACCTTTTTCCAATGTTTTATACCTATCATGTTGGTCAGTTACCTCATACTTCTTCTGCCTCTCAAATAAATCTAGGGCATCACTATCATAATCACTATCAACATTTTCAATCTATATCATCTTCACTACTATTACAGTCAGAAGCTACAACAACAGGTACACTATCTGTTGCTGTAAACTAAATAAATACAAGAATATTTAGAGATCATCCAAAAGGTCAACACCAAATAATTATACATTAGTGAAACCATCATTAATAGGGGCTTGAATCTTCCTAATCCCTTCATCCCCGTCAAACAAAAAATACCTCCCAGATGGGTCAATAAATATTAACTGTTGTATCTCAACAAATCCTATTACTTCAGTGTATTCTTTACACAAATCAATATAAGAGAGGTGGTCTACTTCATAACCACTCAACAGATGCACATCTCTCTTAGTATAAGATAATGTAGGTTCCAATACCCACTCACCCCCATAATTAAAATACAAGTTAAATTTATCCACTATCCTTCGAATAAAATCATATGCAACAACAATAAAAAAGGCAAAATAGGACCACATCAGCAGTATTCAAGGCTTAAACAATAAAAATATAAAGATATGAAACCCCACAATCAATTAATTATACAAATCGACAAAAACCCTAGCTTTAATATATAGGACCAACATGATAAGGACCACCAAAAATAAAAGTAACATAAATAAATCTAGAAAGGTACAAAAAATAGCTCAGATAACATAAAAACATCACATGCAAAAGACATAAACTTGTCAGTTCCCAAATATTCCCCAACCTTACAATTTAATAACTTAAAGTCGTAAATACTTACTTTAATCGAATGATATTGCAAAATAGTGCTGGAAATCAAAGTTGTTCCTGTTATGTGCGCACCAAATCGGACCAAACCACGAACCCAAAAGAAACCCCAAAATCGCCAATTGATGGTTTAGATAGAGGAAATGAGAGAAATGGTAAAAAATAAGTGTTTTGTCGTTGGGTATAAGGTAAAATAACTGACCTACATAAAAAAGAGTGCGTCAGATCGGTTAAATGGGTCGAAAATAACCCAAATACAATGTCAGCCCCACTGAGCCATGTGGACAAATGAAAGAATGCCACATCATTTAAAGAGAGGCCCACATGAAGCACCGTTAGTCACGGGGGTAAATTTGTCACGACTCTAACCCGAACCCGATTGTGATGGCGCCTCTCGTGAAGACAAGGCCAGCCAGACCAAAATAGAACACCTCTTTTAACCAGTTAAATACCATAAATAGTTCTAAAACATGATATAATAACCATAATTTGCGGAAATAACGATAACAACAATAGAAACCATCCCGACACTGCCCAAACCGAGGTGTCACAAGTCATGAGCAACTAATAAATTCGGATACCAGTCTACTAGATACGAAATCCGATACAGAAGTTCAAGAACATGAAAATAGTAAGATATGGGAGGCACGGGGGCTACGGACGCCAACAACTACCTCGTAGTCTCCGAAAACACTGCCTGGACTGGGAGGATCAGCATTCAGGAGCGGACTCTACGATGCCTGAATCTGCACACACGGTCTAGGGAGTAATGTGAGTACTCCGACCCAGTGAGCAATAAATATAAATAATGGCTGAAAGCAAGAAAACACGTAAAGGCACAAAGCAATTCTATATCAAGTAGTAAAATCACTTAAAGCAATAAATCAGTGGGGAAGTCAAATGAAATTCCTTTAAACCAACTAAAACAGGTAATTTAGCAGGTAAATAACAAGTAGAAATATGCCCCTCGGGCACAGTAACAATCGCTCAGAACAGTATCAGCCCCTCGGGCACAGTAACAATCGCTCAGAACAGTATCAGCCCCTCGGGCTCACTCTCAGTACAGTATCAGCCCTCGGGCTCACTCTCAGATCATGATGGGTACATGCGCTCATTGTGGGTGTGCAGACTCCGGAGGGGCCCCTTACGGCCCAAGCGCTATATCAAGCCACCTCGTGGCATCATCTCTCGGCACTCGGCCTCACATCACTCAAGCCACCTCGTGGCATATAAAAATGTCTCAGGCCCTCGGCCTCACATCACTCAGCATATCCTCACATATGGCACTCGGCCTCACTCAGTCCAAAAATCATCACAAGCCCCTCGGGCATTAGTAAAACAATATTTCTCAGCCCAAAACATCATTTAGAAATATCATTTAAGTTTCAAATATGAGTAACGACGGCTGAGTTTGTAAAACAGTAAATATCAACAGGACTGAGTTCAAGTAATAAGTCAAAACAGTGAGGAATTAGTGATAAAATCCTCGAAGGGTTCAAATAATTGGCACGAAGCCCAAATATGGCAATCAACCCAAATCATGATGATAACAAGTAAATTTCAGTCAAATACACGGTAAAATCATCAATCGGGATGGACCAAGTCACAATCCCCAATAGTAATGATCCCACGTTCATTATCAAGCGCGTGCCTCACCTCAACATAGCACTACGATGTACAATCTGGGGTTTCAAACCCTCAGGATATCATTTACAATCATTACTCACCCGAACCGGCTACCACTCTAGCTCGCGACGCCTTTGCCCCTCGAATTGGCCTCTACGTGCATCGAATCTAACCAAAAGCAGAACGAATACGTTACAATATGCTAAGGGAACAAAGCCCAAGCGAAAACAATCGGAAAATATCAAAAATCCCGAAATTAGCAAAACCCGAGCCTCGGGCCCACTTCTCGAAACTCAAAAATTGTTACACCAACGGGTTCCTTATCCTTCCACGAGTTCATACATATCAAAAGTTCTCAAATCCGACCTCAAATGGTCCTTCAAATCCCGATTCAAAAGTTCAAAATCCCAAGCCCTAGTTCTTCCATTTTTAGCTTAAGTTCCATGAATTTCTAGGTTAACTTCACAGTAGAATCACGTTTTAGGTTCAAAAATCTTACCTCCAATCAGTTCTCCTTGAATCATTCTTTAATCACCCTCAAAAAGCTCTCAAAATGCTCAACTATGGAGGAAAAATGACTCAAAATTGCGGATGAAATAACTTATAAACTTTCTGCTCAGGTTTGACTTTCCTTCTACGCGAACGCGGTCAACCTCTCGCGTTCGCATAGCACAAATTTACGTTGACCAACTTTTACCTTATGCGAATGAGGCACACCAGTCGCGAACGCGATGCCTCATCCACCTTAACCTTCGCGAATGCGAGACAGCCGATACGAACGCGAAGAGAAAATTCCACTGGACCCCAAATCCTTATATGCGAACGCAAACAGCCTCATGTGAACGCGAAGAACAAACTCCTAGCCTTCCGCGAACGCGAGGCACCTCTCACGAATGCGAAGGCTTAATTCTGGCCTTCCTATAATTCTTTTATGCGAAAGCGAGGTTTCGCTCGCGAGCCCGAAGAGATAATTCTCTGCAACAACTGGGCAGATTTTTCTGCAACTTTCAAACTCCAAAATGGTCCAATTGACCATCCGAAACTCACTCGAGGCCCCCGGGACTTCAACCAAAAGCACCAACATATCCTAAATCCTCATTAAAACTTATTCCAATCGTTAAAATACCTCAAATAACACCAAATCCATCAATTCACATTGAATTCAGACCTAAGTTTTCCAAAAACTTCAGAAATACGCTTTCGATCAAAAACCCAAACAAACCACATTCGAATGACCTGAAATTCTGCACACACACCACAAATGACATAACAAAGCTACAACAACTCTCGGAATTCCATTCCGACCTCGGATCAAAATCTCACCTTCCAACTGGAAATCGCCAAAATACTAACTTTGCCAATTCAAGCCTAATTCTACACCAGACCCCCAAAACCAATTCCGATCACACTCCTAAGTCATAAATCACCTCCCGAAGCTAACGGAACCATCGGAACTCACATCCGAGCCCTCTGACACATAAGTCAACACCCGGTTGACTTTTCCAACTTAAACCTTCTTAAAAGAGACTAAGGGTTTCATTTCTTACCAAATCCTCTCCGAACTCAATCTAATCAATCCGATCACCTAAAACACGGATAACGAAGCATAAAGAAGCAGAAATAGGGAAAAACGGAGCGGTAAATCATGAGACGACTGGCCGGGTCGTCACATCCTCCCCAATTTAAACAAACGTTCATCCTCGAATGAGTCAAGAAATATACATGAAACCTCGAATAGGTGAGGATATCTGCTCCGCATATCCCGCTCGGTCTCCCAGGTAGCCTCCTCCACGGGCCGACCTCTCCACTGCACTTTCACTGAAGCTATATCCTTTGACCTCAACTTTCGAACCTGACGACCCAAAATAGCTATTGGCTCCACATTATAGGTTAAATGATCATCCAACTGAACCGTGCTGAAGTCCAAAACATGAGACAGATCCCCAATATACTTCCGGAGCATAGAAATATGAAATACCGGATGCACACTCGACAAACTGGGTGGCAAAGCAAGCTCATAAGCCACCTTCCCAATCCTCCGAAGTACCTCAAAAGTCCCAATGAACCACAGACTTAACTTTCCTTTCTTCCCAAATCTCATAACACCCTTCATGGGCGAAACCTTCAGCAAAACCTTCTCATCAACCATGTAGGACACATCTCGGACTTTCCAGTCCGCATGACTCTTCTGTCGCGACTACGTTATACGAAGCCTCTCCTGAATCACCTTCACCTTCTCTAAGGCATCCTGAACCAAATCTGTCCCTAATAGCCTAGCCTTGCTGGGCTCAAACCAATCGACTGGGGATCTACACCGCCTCTTATACAAAGCCTCATATAGAGCCATCTGAATACTCGACTGATAGCTGTTGTTATAAGCAAACTCTGCAAGTGGTAGAAACTTATCCCATGAACCTCCGAAATCGATAACACAAGCACACAACATATCCTCCAGTATCTGAATAGTACGCTGGGACTGCCCATCCGTATGAGGGTGAAAAGCTGTGCTCAACTCCATCTGAGTACCCAACTCTCGCTGAATAGACTTCCAAAACCAGGAAGTAAACTGAGTACCCCGATCTGAAATGATAGAAACTGGAACACCATGCAGCCAAAAAATCTCTCAAATATATAACTCTACTAACCGCTCTGAAGAATAGGTTGTACACACAGGAATGAAGTACGCGGACTTGGTCAGCCGATCCACAATCACCCAAATAGCATCGAACTTCTTCAAAGTCCGTGGAAGTCCAACAACAAAGTCCATAGTGATCCTTTCCCACTTCCACTCAAGAATAACCATATACTGAAGCAAGCCACCCGGTCTCTGATGCTCATATTTCACCTGCGGACAATTGAGATACCGAGCTACAAATCCCACAATATCATTCTTCATCCTCCTCCACCAATAGTGCCGCCTCAAATCCTGATACATCTTCGCGGCACCCGGATGAATGGAATACCGCGAGCTATGGGCCTCCTCCAGAATCAACTCCCGAAGCCCATGCACATTAGGCACACAAATCCAGCCCTGCATCCTCAACACCCCATCATCTCCAATGGTCACATCTCTAGCATCATCATGTTGAACTCTGTCCTTAAGGACAAGCAAATGTGGATCATCATACTGGCGCTCTCTGATGCGATCATATAAGGAAGACCGAGAAACCACACATGCCAACACCCGACTGGGCTCCGAAATATCCAACCTCACGAACCGATTGGCCAAGGCCTGAACATCAACTGCAAGAGGTATCTCCCCAACTGGGATCTATGCCAAACTCCCCATACTCACTGCCTTTCAGCTCAAAGCATCGGCCACCACGTTGGCCGTTCCCGGATGGTACAATATAGTGATATCATAATCCTTAAGCAACTCCAACCATCTTTGATGCCTCAAATTAAGATTCTTTTACTTGAACAAATGCTGAAGACTGCGATGATCGGTGAATACCTCACAAGATACGCCATACAAATAATGCCTCCAAATCTTCAATGCATGAATTATGGTAGCCAACTCCAAATCATGAACGGCGTAGTTCTTCTCATGGGGCTTCAACTGACGAGAAGCATAAGCAATAACCCTACCCTCCTGCATCAATACACAACCAATCCCAACTCTTGAAGCATCACAATACACAATATATGAACCTGAAGCTGATGGCAAAACCAATACTGGAGTTGGGGTTAAAGTTGTCTTAAGCTTCTGAAAGCACTCTTCACACTCATCTGACCATTCAAATGAAATACATTTCTAAGCCAACTTGGTCAAGGGCGATGCGATAGATGAGAATCCCTGAACAAACCGGCGATAATAGCCTGCCAAACCAAGAAAGCAACGAATCTCAGTAGCTGAGGACAGTCTGGGCCAACTCTGAACCGCCTCTATCTTCTTTGGATCAACCTGAATACTCTCGTTGGACACCACGTGCCCCAAGAAAGCCACGGAACTGAGCCAAAACTCACACTTGGAGAATTTTGCATAAAGTTTCTCCTCCCTCAATCTCTGCAACACAACTCTCAAATGCTCTGCGTGCTCCTTCTGACTACGCGAGTATACCAGAATATCATCAATGAATACTATAACGAACGAATCAAGATAAGGCCGAAACATGCTGTTCATCAAATGCATGAACACTGCTGGGGCATTGGTTAGCCCGAAAGACATCACAAGGAAATCGTAATGACCATATCTGGTCCTGAAAGCAGTCTTAAGAATATCTGAATCCCTTATCTTCAACTGGTGATAACCCGAAAGAAGATCAATCTTGGAGAACACCCTCACTCCCTGAAGCTGGTCAAATAAATCATCAATGCAAGTCAAAGGATACTTGTTCTTAATTGGTATCTTGTCAATTGCCTATAACCAATTCATATTCTCATGGTGCCATCCTTCTTCCTCACAAACAGGATTGGCGCACCCTAAGGTGACACACTAGGCCAAATGAACCCCTTATCTAGGAGTTCCTGAAGCTGTTCTTTCAATTCCTTCAACTCTACTGGTGCCATACGATACGACGGAATAGAAATGGGTTGAGTGCCCGGCACCAGCTTAATACCAAAATCAATATCCCTATCTGGTGGCATGTCTGGCAGGTCTAGAGGAAACACATCAGGAAAATCCCTCACAATTGGAACAAAATCAATACTGGGTGTCTCGGCTCTGATATCCCTCACAAATGCTAGATATGAAAGACAACCCTTCCCAACCTACGTTGGGCCTTCAAGAAAGATATCACTCTACTAGGAACATAATCAGTCACACCATGCCACTTGATCCACGGTACACCCGGCATAGCCAAAATGACTGTCTTAGTATGACAGTCTAGAATAGCACGACATGGAGATAGACAATCCATGCCCAAAATGACATCAAAATCCACCATGCTCAATAGCAATAGATCTATTCGGGTCTCCAGACCCCCAATAGTCACCACACATGACCGGTACACACGGTCTACAACAACAGTATCGCCCACCGGGGTAGATACATGAATAGGTAAAGCAAGAAACTTATGGGGCATACCCAAATAATGAGCAAAGTATGATGACACATAGGAAAAGGTGGAACCGGGATCAAATAATATAGAGACATCTCTGTGGTAGACTGAGACAATACCTGTAATGACAGCATCTGAATCGATAACATCGGGTCTAGCTGGAAGTGCATAGAAACGAGCCTGGACACCACCTAATCGACCTCCCCCTCTAGGGCGACCCCCAGCTGCCTGACCTCTACCCCTAACTGGTTGGGCAGGTGGTGAAGTAACTGGAGCAGAAGTCGAGGGCTGACCCCTCTGTTGGGACGAACTAGCAACACGATGAGGACACTGCCTCCATACATGCCCAAACTCTCCATACTCAAAGGAACTCCCAGGTGTTGTAGAAGGGGACTGAAGGGAACCCCTTGCACCGGAGTGACTAGCTGATGCACTCGGCATAGAAGAACCCTGAGCCGACGGGGCACGAGATGAACTCTGAGCTGGGAGGGCGATGAGTGAAGGCTGGCCCTGCTGAGAACCATGATAACCATGACCTGAAGATGCCCCACGATACTCTGGGCGAGCTGACTAAGCAAGCCTGAAAGAACGACCTCTACCATGCTAAAACTGGCCCCTCGAAGGAGCACCACCATAACTGCCCGATCCTTGAGGCATCTTGGACTTTATCTCCTCTCGATCCTGACGGTGAACCGTCTCAATCTCGCGAGCGATATCAACCACCTCCTCGAACGTAGCACCCAACACCCTCTCTCGGGTTATAAGAATACGGAGATGATAGTTAAGGCCATCAACAAATCTCCTGATCCTCTCACGATCTATTGGAACCATCCAAACGGCATGACGAGCCAACTCAGAAAACCTCAACTCATACTGTGACACAGTCATATCCCCTTGTCGTAACCACTTAAATTGTCTACGCAGCTCCTCTCTACGGGACTGCGGTACATACTTCTCCAAGAATAGAGTGGAGAACTGCTACCAAGTAAGGAGCACTGCACCAACCGGCCTACGCCTCTTATACGCCTCCCACCAAGTGAAGGCGGCCCCAGAAAACTAAAAAGTAGTAAATGCCACACCACTAGACTCAAGAATCCCTGCTGTACGGAGCATCCACTGACACTTATCCAAAAAACCTTGTGCATCCTCACCCTCAGCACCACTGAATGACAGAAGCTAGAGTCTACCAAATCTCTCAAGACGACGCTGCTCATCATCCGTCATAACTGGCGCAACAAACTCCTGAGCTGGTGCAACCGGCTGGACTGGAGGTGCCCCCGGTGTATGAAGTCCCTGCACTACTTGCTCAGGCGTGCGAGCAGCAGGGGTTTGATTACCTCCCCTGGCCTATGAAGTAGCTGCTGCTGTAGTGGCTGAAACTGCCTGAGCCAGGCCAGTACAAACTGATAAGATCTGTGCCAAGGCCTCCTGAAGACCCGGAATCACGATGGGCATAGCTGGTGCCTGAACTGGTGCTGCTGGAGCATCCATAGCTGGAGCATGATCCGGAGCTAGGGCAGCTGGTGGATCTGCAGGTGCTGCCCTCGCTGCTTTGCCTCTGCCACAGCCACGACTGCGCCCAGGGCCTCTGATGGTCTCAGCTGGTGGCACTGGTATTCATCCACCTTGTCTGGTAGCTCGTGTCCTCACCATCTGTGAGAGACTAGAATAACAGAAGTTTAGTTCTCTGATCAACAAGGTCGCACGACAAGAATTTCAAGGATATAAAGTTTTTCCTAAAGGTTCTGCAGCCTCTCGAGGATAAATACAAATGTCTCCGTACCGATCCGCGAGACTCTACTAAACCTGCTCATGACTCGCGAGACCTAAGTAACCTAGGCTCTGATACCAACTTGTCACGACCTTAACCCCGAACCCGGTCGTGATGGCGCCTCTCATGAAGACAAGGCCATCCAGACCAAAATAGAACACCTCTTTTAAACAGTTAAATACCATAAATAGTTCTAAAACATGATATAATAACCATAATTTGCAGAAATAACAATAACAGCAGTAGAAACCATCCCGACACCGCCCAAACCGGGGTGTCACAAGTCATGAGCAACTAATAAATCCGAATACCAGTCTACTAGATATGAAATCCGATACAGAGGTTCAAGAACATGAAAATAGTAAGATATGGGAGGCACGGGGGCTGCGGACGCCAACAGCTAACTCGTAGTCTCCGAAAACACTACCTGGACTGGGAGGATCAGCATTCAGGAGTGAACTCTGCGATGCCTGAATCTGCACGCACGGTGCAGGGAGTAATGTGAGTACTACGACCCAGTGAGTAATAAATATAAATAATGGCTTAAAGCAAGAAAACACGTAAAAGCACAAAGCAATTCTATATCAAGTAGTAAAATCACTTAAAGCAATAAATCGGTGAGGAAGTCAAATGAAATTCCTTTAAACCAACTAAAATAGGTAATTTAGCAGGTAAATAACAAGTAGAAATACGCCCCTTGGGCACAGTAACAATCGCTCAGAACAGTATCAGCCCCTCGGGCTCACTCTTAGTACAATATTAGCCCCTCGGGCTCACTCTCAGATCATGATGGGTACCCGCGCTCACTGTGGGTGCGCAGACTCCGGAGGGGCCCCTTACGGCCCAACTGATATATCAAGCCACCTCGTGGCATCATCTCTCGGCACTCAGCCTCACATCACTCAAGCCACCTCGTGGCGTATAAGAATGTCTCAGGCCCTCGACCTCATATCACTTAGCATATCCTCACATATGGCCCTCGGCCTCACTCAGTCCAAAAATCATCACAAGACCCTCGGGCATTAGTAAAACAATAGTTCTCAGCCCAAAACATCATTTAGAAATATCATTTAAGTTTCAAATATGAGTAATAACGGCTGAGTTTGTAAAACAGTAAATATCAACAAGACTAAGTTCAAGTAATAAATCAAAACAATGAGTAATTAGTGATAAAATCCCCGAAGGGTTCAAATAATTGGCATGAAGCCCAAATATGGCAATCAACCCAAATCATGACGATAACAAGTAAATTTCAGTCAAATACACGGTAAAATCATCAATCGGGACGGACCAAGTCATAATCCCCAATAGTAACGACCCCACGCTCATCATCAAGCGCGTGTCTCACCTCAACATAGCACTACGATGTACAATCTGGGGTTTCAAACCCTCAGGACATCATTTACAATCATTACTCACCTCAAACCGGCTACCACTCTAGCTCGCGACGCCTTTGCCCCTTGAATTGGCCTCAACGTGCATCGAATCTAACCAAAAGCAGAACGAATACGTCACAATATGTAAAGGGAACAAAGCCCAAACGAAAACAATCGAAAATATCAAAAATCCCGAAATTAGCAAAACCCGAGCCCCGGGCCCACTTCTCAAAACTCAGAAATTGTTATACCAACGGGTTCCTTATCCTTCCACGAGTTCATACATATCAAAAGTTCTCAAATCCGACCTCAAATGGTCCTTCAAATCCCAATTCAAAAGTTCAAAATCCCAAGCCCTAGTTCTTCCATTTTTAGCTTAAGTTCCATGAATTTCTAGGTTAACTTCACAGTAGAATCACGTTTTAGGTTCAATAATCTTACCTCCAATCAGTTCTACTTGAATCCTTCTTTAATCACCCTCAAAAAGCTCTCAAAATGCTCAACTATGGAGGAAAAATGACTCAAAATCGCGGATGAAATAACTTATAAACTTTCTGCCCAAGTCTGAATTTCCTTCTACGCGAACGCGGTCAACCTCTCGTGTTCGCGTAGCACAAATTTATGTTGACCAACTTTTACCTTACGCGAACGCGACATACTAGTCGCGAACGCGATGCCTCCTCCGCCTTGACCTTCGCGTACGCGAGAGACCTGATGCGAACGCGAAGAGCAAATTCCACTGGACCCCAAATCCTTATACGCGAATACGGACAGCCTCATGCGAACGCGAAGCACAAACTCCTAGCCTTCCGCAAATGCGAGGCACCTCTCGCGAACGCGAAGGCTTAATTCTGGTATGATTCTGGTATTCCAGTTATATGGAATAATTCTTTTTCCACAGGCGCATTAGCATTTATTATATTTCATGTCATACCAGTTATATGGAATAATTCTTTTTCCACAGGCGCATTAGCATTTAAATAATCGAAAAAGATAACAAAAGTTCCTAGTATGATTTCATATGATCATTAACCGAATTAAGTATGATAACTTAACCAAAAAAAGATAAATTTCTTTTTTTTATATTAATTCAAATTTAAAAAATTTATCTATAAATTCAAAATTATTCTTTAATTCAAATTCAGTTTTATAAATATATATATTTATATATACCATATACTATTTGCATTTATTAGCTTGCCACTTGGCTTAACCACAATGCAATTATATATGGTAACTTTCTTGCTTTAATATATATAGAGATATAGATGTATATTCAAAAGATTTATAATCCTTTATTTAAAGGTATCCCTAGAAGTACTTGTAGATCTGATATCTTTAGACTTCATGGACAATATCAAACATACATACGTTATTCGTTTAGCCACTTTCCTTGTAGAGTTTCTCTAATTTCTAATATTGGCCATGCTGTTAATGGAAATGATTTTTTGACAATTACATGTCATTGGATAGATGATAATATTGTATGCAAAAACGTATTATCGCTTTTAAATATGACGAAGATCAGAGTCATACTGATGTGTTTATAAGTACTACTATTTTGTGAAGTTGTTGAATTATATAATTTTAAGAAAAAAGTATTGTGTATGTTTTTTGATAATACTTCTAACAATAATGCTGCAATTTCAAGATTAAAACTGCATTTGCAATCACCATTTGATGAAATTTTTATGTTAGATGTACATGTCATGCTTATAATTTAATTGTTAAAAGTGACCTTGATTTATTTTCAACTGAGATTACTCATGTTAGAAGAACAGTTGATGTTATTCAAGTAAATAATAGACAATCTAGAATTAGGAAATTTAAGAATAAGTGTACCGAGCATAACCTTAAGCCCGGATTCATGCCAGACAAAATTGTTACCAGATGGAATTATACATATATATTTTTAAAATATTGCTAAAAATATAGTTTCACAATAACTGAAGTTGCTAATGTGCATTGTACTAATCCAAACCGTATGTTAACAACTACTACTTGGGAGGCCATTAATGATGTTGTTAAATCTTTACATGAATTTTGTACAGCTACTGTTTAGTTTTCTGGAGCATATTACCCTGCTGTTACTATGGCTTTAGTACATATAGCTGAAATTTCTTTGCTACTCTCTGAATTTAAGAAGAAAGAAAAATATAAGGATGTTGTTGAAAAAATACAAGCAAAATTTAAAAAATATTTCTTTCCAGTTCCTCCGATTTACTTAATTGGTGTTGTTTTAAATCCTTCTATTAAGATGTCTGATCGTCACCAATTAATCAATATTTATATACTTATATGGAGATGGGACCAACTGAAACCTCATATATATATGTTTGTATGAACAAGCTAAATAATTATTTACAATAATTATGAAATTATTATGCAAATATATTTGATGATGATGCTCTTAATATAGGTAATGTTAATCCCACTATGCATTGTACCACTTCTACTGCTATGGATGATGATGAAGACCTTGATAGTTTTAATATTTTCCCTACATTTTCTAACACTCAAACCAGTAGCAGGAACATTGATAAACTTCAATTCTATTTGCAAAAGCAAAAAGAGCCTCGCACAAAGGAATTTTCAACACTGGGATGGTGGCATGAGAATGAAAAGTAATTTCCTGTTCTTTCCGCTATGGCTCGGGACGTGCTGAATGTGCCAATTTCAACTGTTGCATCAGAGAGTGCATTTAGCCAAGCAAGACAACAACTTGGAGACCGTCACTCATTGGAAAGCAATGCTTTGACAGTTTTAGTATGTTTCAGAGATTGGATTAGATCGGAACGAATAAATCAGGGATGTGAAGATGTTGATAGCCCAGAAGACGAGAAACTTGAAGATATATTAACACATGATAACCCATCTGAATTTAACACTCCAAAAGAAGGCCAAACAGTTCATATTGATTATAAAGAACTTACTAAGGCAATGCAAAACCTTTGAATTTACTCTTTTTTCGTTAATTTACTTGTTATTAAATGTAAACCTTTCAATTCGTAAGTTTGAATTTGAAATAAATGCAGCACTTGCAATTTATAAGTGCAATTTTTTTTCATATTCATTGTATTCTTTATATTTTTACTTTATATTAATATAAATTACAATAGTTATACAAAATACAAAAAAAAAACACTAATCCGGCCCGGCCCCTTGGACTCCTAACCCTTACGATTCATTTTTTACCCGGATGGACATGGACCTGTTAAGCCCGATAAACCCTAACCCGTAACCGGCTCGAATTGGAAACCAGCTGTGACGACCGGCCGGTCGTCGCATGAATTACCACTATGTTTTCTCCATTTCTGCTTCTTTATGCTTCGTTATCTGTGTTTTATGTGGTCGACTTGATTGGTTTGCATTTGGTGTGATTTTGGTAAGAAATGAGACACTTAGTCTCTTTTAAGAAGGCTTAAGTTGGAAAAGTCAGCCGGATGTTAACTTATGAGTTAGAGGGCTCAGATGTGAGTTCCGATGGTTCGGTTAGCTTCGAGAGGTGATTTGTGACTTAGGAGTGTGATCGGAAGTGATTTTGGAGGCCCAGTGTAGAATTAGGCTTGAATTGGCGAAGTTAGTATTTTGGCGATTTCCGGTTGATAGGTGAGATTTTAATCTGGGGGTTGAAATAGAATTTCGAGAGTTGTTGTAGCTTTGTTATGTCATTTATGATGTGTGTGCAAAATTTTAGGTCATTCGGACGCGGTTTGGTTGGGTTTTTTGATCAAAAGTGTGTTTCAGAAGTTTTTAGAAAAGCTAGGCTTGAATTCGATGTGAATTGATGGATTTGGTGTTGTTTGAGGTGTTTTGATGATTGGAACAAGTTTGAATGAGGTTTTAGGATATGTTGGTACTTTTGGTTGAGGTCCCGGGGGCCTTGGGGTGGTTTCGGATGGCTAACGGGAAGTTTTGAGTCTTTGGAGATTGCACAAAATGCAGCAGCAGTTGCAGAGGATTTTTGGCCTTTGCGGTCGCGTGAGGTCCCTCGCGATCGCGTAGAAGAAAGTTGGGTGGCCCTGAGTTTGTGCTTCGCATTCGCGTCTGATGGCTCGCGTTCGCGGAGGGACCTTGAGGTTATGCTTCGCGTCCGCATGATGGGTGTCGCGTTCGCATAGTGGAGATGGGCGCGTGAAGGTCCAGGAGCTATTGCTCTTCGCGTTCGCGTAAGTGGTACCGCGTTCATGTAGGTTCAAAGGTCCAAAGCATGGCGTTCGCAGGTGTGGTGCCGCGTTCACGAAGGGTTATTTGTGGGTTAAGGAAAATCGTGCATCGCGAACATGTGGGTTTGACCGCGTTCGCGAAGGAGGGATTTCCAGAACTGAACAATGAAGTTTTTAAACATTTCCTCCGCGAGTTTTAGTCATTTTTCCACCATAGTTGAGTATTTTGAGAGCTCTTTGAGGGGAACTGAAGAGGTATTCAAGGAGAATTGATTGGAGGTAAGTTCTATGAACCAAAAACGTGATTATATTGTGAAATTAACCTAGAAATTCATGGAAATTTAGCTAAAAATGGAAGAACTAGGGCTTAGGATTTTGAGATTTTAAATTGGGATTTGAAGGGCCATTTGAGGTCGGATTTGAGAACTTTTGATATGTATGAACTCGTGGAGAGATAAGGAACCCGTTGATGTAAAAATTTCTGAGTTTCGAGAAGTAGACCCCGGGTTCGGGTTTTGCTAATTTTGGGATTTTTGATATTTTTCGATTGTTTTCGCTTGGGCTTTGTCCCCTTAGCATATTGTGATGTATTCGCTCTGGTTTTGATCATATTCGACGCGCGAGGAGGCCGATTTGAGAGGCAAAGTCATAGCGAGCTAGAGCTTTAGCTAGTTCGAGGTGAGTAATGAATGTAAATGATGTCCTGAGGGTTTGAAACCCCCGATTTGCACATCGTAGTGCTATATTGAGGTGATACGCGCTTAATGATGAGCGTGGGGTCGTGTACTAGTGAGGATTATGACTTGGTCCATTCCGAGTGATGCTTTTACCGCACATTTTGATTGAAGCTTATTTGCTATCATTATTGTTTGGACTGATTGCCATAATTGGGTTCGTGCCAACTATTTGAACCCTCCGGGGAGTTTTATCACTATTTCCTCTCTGTTTTGAATTACTACTTGAACTCAATCGTACCGTTTTCCATTGTTTTACAACTCAGCTACTTTTTACTCGATTTTAAAATTAAAATAATATATTAAATGATGTTTTGGGCTGAGAACTACTGTTTTACTAATGCCCGAGAGGCTTATATGATTTCTGGACTGAGTATGGCCAATGGCCAGATGTGAGGATACTATGAGATCGGGCTATGCGCCGCAACAGTGTTATACTGATATTGATATGAGGTTGAGGGCCTAGATTTGATGCTACGATATGGCTTGATATTGCGCTTGGGCCGTAAGGGGCCCCTCCCGGAGTCTGCACACCCCTAGTGAGTGTCGTCGACGATAAATGTATGGATCGGGCTGCACGCCACAACGAGTACTATAGGGTACCATTCTATGTGTTGATTTTCTTTATATGTCTGTCACTTAACTGCTTATTTGTTGTAGCATTTCCATATTTCGTTTCCATTGGTTTATTACTTTCATATTACTTGTTTAAAATGCCGCATTATAGATTACTCTATGTTTCTCCGTGATTTCTTATTCTCAGTCATTATTTATGCTCATTACTCATTATGTCGGAGTACTCACATTACTCCCTACACCTTGCGTGCAGATCCAGGTGCATCTGAGACTGAGTGAGGATTTTCAGTTGAGCAGCGCATATCCAGGAGCATCGAGGTAGCTGCATGGCGTCCGCAGCCCTGATCTCTCCTTTCTATCTTTTTGTTTTATCCGCATTCCCTAGATAGATGTGTATTAGGGTGATAAATTGGTATTAGAGGCTCAAACTTGTGACACCGGATCTATATGGGCTATGTAGTAGTAGTATTATCATTTGAAATTCCGCATATTTAACTCTGATTTCAGACTTTTAATATGGTATTTTGATAATTTAACTGTGTTAGCTAATAATGAACTATATAAGAAATGAGTTGAGGTTGTTAATTGGTCAGACTTGCCTAGCAGTGTGTTGGGCTCCATCATGACCGGGGTTGGGGTCGTGACACCAGCCGGTTTCATTTTTCCCAACCCGACCCACCCGTTTAACACCCTTAGTTCCATCTAGCTTAGGAAATGAATTTAAACTAAGGGTGTTAAACGGGTGGGGCGGGCCGGTCCGGGTTGGGAAAAAATGCAACTGACCGGGTTTCAATCCGGGCTGGTTACGGGTTAGGGCTTACCGGGCTTAATGGGTCCGGGTCCATCCCGATAAAAAATAAACCATAAGGGTTACGGGGCCAAGGGGCTGGGACGAGCCGGGTTAGTGTAATTTTTTTTGTATATCTATTGTAATTTATATTAATATAAAGTAAAAATATAAAGAATACAATGAAGATGAAAAAAAAATTGCACTTATAATTTGCAAGTGCTTTTTTTTTATTTCAAACTTACAAATTGAAGTTTGCATTTAACAACAAGTAAATTAACAAAAAAAGAGTAAAACTAAACTTTCATTGCATAATAATACTTCAAATTAATCTAACAAACTAAAAAATTAAGCATAAATACGTCTAATAATTTTAAAATAACACAAATTGTCTCAAATCAACTTAAATACGAATTTCTGGAGAACGCTCAAGACAACTCTTCATATGCCTCCTTAAACAGTCTGTGCCCACCCAATTTAGATGAAGATTTAAAACTAGACCACATTTCTTGCACTTTACTTTGTGAACTTCTTCATTTTCTTCTACCACTTCAAAGTGTTCCTAAACATATGAGCGCACTCTAGAAGTACGTGACATGATTTAACTTGAATTAAGAATATGAGTTTGAGAAATGAGAGATGCGTGAATAAATGAAGAAGGAGGGGGGTGGGGGGGGGGTGTATTTATAGTTTTTCAAAGGGCTAAATTAGTAATTACAAAAAGTGTTATTTTATAAAAAAAATTGCCCAAAAAGGGCTATTTGTGCAATAATAACGTTGGGCAACTAACCATTGCCAACGTTCTTCAACCTTAAAAAAAATAAATTGGAATCTAGCCTTTAAACCGGTCCGAACCGGTCTGGGCCGGGCCGGTTAACCGGTTCTACAAGGATTTTGGTTGATCGGGTTTGACCGGTCCGGTTAACCGGATGAATGAAAGTGAACGGACTAACCCCCAAACCCCAGTAACCTAGCCCACCCGCCCCCTATGTACCGGTCCGGGCCGATACGAAAATGGGTTGACCCGGCCCATTTAACACCCTAAACTGCTAACATATATGACAGAATTCACTGAGAAAATTATATCACATTCCACTATTTGTACAAATTCATTCGATGAATCGGATGCATTGTACATCAAAATTACGTATTAGGTTTTTATAGCTTACAAATTTGTCTTAAAAAAGAAACTATATTCAAATATGAATAATTATTTTATTCATGATTTATTTATAATAGTGATAATAATATGCATTCTATAACAACATAAACTAATTATTTTTTTGAAACATTAAATGGCATAATTTTTTTATTTGCTAAGTTGTGCTATTTTTACCAAATTAAGAAATTCAGCCTCATTCACAACAAAATCTTTTACGTCGACTTTTAAAAGCTTTTCATCATCGTACAAGTAGTGTATAAAAAACGTTATAAAGTTCACAAATAGGTTAAAGTTTTTGAATTTCCCACCAAAAGCTCCGAAAAATATTTCTATTTTCGCATAACCGAAAATAAATACTCCTATGATTGTTATTTCGAGATCAAATGCGTTGTTTGGAAATATACGTAAAAACTTTTGCACATTCTTTTCAACAGTTTAAACTTCTTTTGGTCGCAAAATCTTTTGAATAAAACAAGAGTAACCTTTTTCAACTTTAAGAACAAATCAACTTATTTGAAAAACTACTTCTATATAGCATATGTTATATATGATTTTTTTTGGTTATTTAACACAAATCTTTTCTTGTTCCTCCATGGTTTTGTTTAAAGCAAGAGTTTCTTCATTTGAGCCGTAAAGCTAACAATATGTAAAGTTTGAAGAGCCACTTCAAGGCCTAGCTATGAACAACAAATGGACTTTGCTCAGCCAGCTAGTTACTGGACGACAGTACCAAATCAGAGCAAGGGCATAGAACTTCAATCTGTTGCGAGCGCTTCCCACAACAGCAATGTATATATATGCTGTAAGTACTAGATTGACACCTATCTACATTCTGATCCCAACCACATCACCATCTTTTAACTATGTATTTGGCACTACCAGCTGGCCATTTACTGAAACCAACTTCTCTTCTACGCCAGAACTCCTAGCAGCTCAGCCGCACTGCTAGTGGTGCTCATGCGCATTATATCTCATCAATGGGTCAGCAAAACACTATCTTTCTGACAACATCTGTTATCAGAAATGATAGCTTATGCCAAACAACAGGAAGCTAAAATAGCAAAATTATTAGAGGGAAAGCAAATGAAATTCCCACACATTCCACACTTTTGGTATCGTAATCACTGATCAGTCTCAGCCTGCAAGGAATAAAAACTTTTGGATAACTGCTGATGCCTTTTTGTTAGTCTCTTCCCATACATTGGATGGACATTGATCAGAAGAACAAGCTTAGCGTCCATTTACATGGTTTAGTGGCTAACTTCATTCATCATCGTTGACGACATTATTACGTCTCCAGAGTATTATAAAAGAGCATAACAATGATTCTATAAGTATACCAATGTAGGAAAAATCAACTCGCGAAAAAGAAGCAGAAAAATATGATAACAAGAACTTCAAAGCTGTCTGATAAGTTTGACACAAAATCACACTTCTAACTAATGCATACAACACATAATCTGATTGCAAGGCAGCCCACTAAGTTCTCGCTATGCACGGGGTCCGGGGAAGGGTTCGGACTACAATGGTCTATTGTACGCAGCCTTACCCTGCATTTCTGCAAGAAGCTGTTTTCACGGCTCAAACCCGTGACCTCCTTGTCACATGGCAGTAACTTTATTAGTTGCACCAAGGCTCCCCTTGCAAGAAGTAACTATATTCACTCACTCTACATCAAACCCTTTCTCTTGGAGCTCCGAAATAACTTCATTCTTCATCCTCATCCACAACTTGAAGGCTTCTTGATCAAATTTCTTATCCTGCAATGCTTTCTGAAAATTATAGGAATCTTTATCGGATTCAACGACGCCCTTAGGACCAATTGTGGTACCAATCATCCCACCTTTGGCAATAAACTCCTCCATTGCCTTCTCATCACCTGGATATGGAAATTTCCGGCGTTCATACAGGTGTGCTAGTTCTTTTTCTTCCTTTGGCTTGGGTTTCAGGGTCCACCAACCAAGTGGCGAAGTCTCATTCCATAACCACGCTACGCCGAACAAAGTGTAAGTACAAAGCAACGCCTTGCCAACTTGCTTCCAGAAGTGATAGTCTTCTTTTCCTAACCCAACTCTCTTCAGATATTTCTGGGCATCGAATGATTTTGCCACCAAAGCACCTACCAAAACAGTTGCATTTGCATATATGTATAAAATTACTCATTTTTTTGTCATTTGCAAAACGAAAATGCGGTTCAAACATTTCGTCGAACAACTGGCATGCCTCATACAATTAGAGTAAACTCAACATTTTGTTAAAACAAAAATTCCATTTCATTGGATGACATATCCTGTTTTACAGAAAAATATACAAGGTAAATACTTCTTGTAGTCTGATTTTGGAGCTTTTAGAAATGGGGTTGCGGCAAAATACTAGAAGTGATAGTCGAATCATAAGAGGGGGAAAAACTTGAAAAACAGACAAAATAAGCTCAAAATAATTGGTTCTTCACCTGTTCTGACATCATGAAATCGCTTGCGAACCATCGAGGAAGGCGGAGAGGAGAAGTAGGATCACAAACTTCTCTTTGCTTTTCGTTTGTCCTCTGGTTTCACTTAGGAAAAACCGAAAGAAGGAAAAAAGAGGTAAAAAAAAAGACTTGTAAGTCTCGTGGAAGAATTTAGGACACAAGTAGTTACGGGTTCAATTTAAAAATGGCAAAATACCTTAAATCACCCCTAAACTTGACTCAAATTATTAGTATCATCCCTAAACTATGCCTGGTCTTAATTAACCCCCTTAACTTGGTCTTTTGAGGGCCATTACCTCCCTAGACACTGATATGACAAAAAGTATGGGTGCACTCGCCTGCCACGTGAATTTTTCTGTCTATGTGACATTTTTTTGAAAAATAAAATATTTTTTTTACCTTTTTAAGAATATTACTTTTTTAGATAATTTTTTCCGAATAAAATTTATAATAAAATTTGGATATAACTACATTATTTAGGCTAAATATTTTTATTTGGCCCAAAATAATAAAGTTTTAGTTAATCTTATTTTAAATTTGACCTGAAAATAAAGATTTATACAATTGAAATAAATAGTCAAGGCATATAAAAAGTTATTAAAAATACATAGTTTGAAATTAATTATTTTGGCTATAATATTTATATAGCTCTAAATTACGGTGTTCTATTTTTTTAACTGATTTTACCTGAAAAGGTAAAAATACACAGTTGAATAAATAGTCATTGCATCAAAAGAAGAAATAAAAAGAGTGTACAATTGCAAGAAATTACAAGTGCAATTGTACACTCTTTATATTTCTTCTTTTGATGCAATAACTATTTATTTCAGCTATATATTTTTATAACTTTTTAGATGACTTGACTATTTATTTCAATTGTATAAATATTTATTTTCAGGTCAAATTCAAAAAAAAAAAGATTAACTAAAACTTTATTATTTTTGATCAAATAAAAGTATTTAGCCTAAATAATGTAGTTATATCCAAGTTTTATTATAAATTTTATTCGAAAAAATTTATCTAAAAAAGTAATATTCTTAAAAAGATAAAAAAAAATTATTTTTCAAAAAAATGCCACATAGACAGAAAAATCCACGTGGCAGGAGAGTGCACCCACACTTTTTTGCCACATCAGCGTCTAGGGGAGTAATGGCCCTCGAAAGGCCAAGTTGAGGGGGGTAATTAAGACCAGGCATAGTTCGAGGAGGATACTAATAATCTGAGCCAAGTTTAGGGGTGGTTTAAGGTATTTTGCCTTTAAAAATAAATAATTTTGAATATCTCCAACATCTCTCGTGATGTTTGAAACACCCCTGGTATATTTCAAACATCTTCCGGGATATTTCAAACATCCCCGGACGTATCAAACATCTCCCGGGATAGTTGAAACATCCATCGGGATAGTTGAAACATCTCCCGAAGATGTTTCAAACATCACGGGAGATGTGGAGGAAAGGGATGTTTTTGAAAATAAGAAACCTTTGGGGGTTTTAAAGTGTCCCTTCTACCCCATTCTTTACAGTTTTGTCTTAAAAAATTATATAAGTTTTGAAGTGTCTTAAAAATTTAAATCTCCCAAGAAAGAAGCCTAAGCAATGATTTCACTTTGATCCAAATTGTGGAAAGGCCCTTTGTTATGAAAATGATAAAAACAGACTTCTTTGCATTTGCACCCTCGATGTATATGTTATTATTTGATTTACACTCGATCGTTCTATCTTTTTCCATTTGACCCTTAACCTATTCATTTATTTACAACATCAAAAAGAGTTCATTTTGTGAGGATAAAATAGGGATGATATATTACTACTGTTTTATTCTTTGCGAAAAAAATTACAGCATCTAATTAGTTGAATCACTTCATCCAACAGCACAACATTGATTACTGCCCTGTCAAAATTGCATTCACATTGTTTTTGAAAATGCTTAACAAAGTTTGAAGCTTTGTTTGTTCACAAAATTGTTTAAAAAGTGAGTAACTCTTTTTCTAGACTATTCCAAAAATATCAAATTATTTTAAACTTAAAAACTACTTTTGCAAAGCATATTTTATACAGTACATGAATTTGTTATTTGTTGTAATTTATCACAAATATTTTCTTTTTCCTACGTGTTTTTCTTTACGCAACAAAAACAAAGGAAGTTTTGTGAAATCAGATCGAATGAACTAAAAAGTGTTAAGTTTAACCCCTTTTTTTCATTTTTCTTTGAATGGTATAGCGCTCGCCCTGCTTCAAGAGTGTTTTCATTTGAGCCTTGAAGTTAACAATATGTACATTTTGAATAGCCACTTCAAGGCCTAACTATGAACAAAAACGGGACTTTGCACAGCAGCTAGTTACTGTGACTACTGTGACCAAATCAGAGCAAGGGCATAGAACTTCAATCTGTTGCGAGCGCTTCCCACAACTGCAACGAATATACATGCTGTACAGCCTGTACTAGATTTGAACGTAATGAAACATATCTACATTCTGATCTCAACCACATCACCATCTCTTAACTTTGTATTGGGCACTACCAGCTGGCCATTTACTGAAACCAACTTCCCCTCTACGCCTGCTCTCCTAGCAGCATCAGCTGCAGTGCTACCGGTGCTCAGGCGCATTATCTCACCATTGGGCCAGCATACAATCACCACCTCTCCTAGCAAACCAGAGCTAGCATCGTATGTTTTTGTAGCATACTCCACTCGCTGGAGACTTGCTTCAGAGCGCAGTTGCTTCTCCCATTGAAGCATTGTCCTCAGCAAATATACCTGTAGGTTTTCCAAAGTGCAAGCTGAATTCATTAGCTAAATGAACCTTTAAGGGTCATATGGGGGACGTGTTTAGCTTATCCACTGTACATTTATGTGAAAATACAATGAAGATTGAAGGAAATAGGAACGGATAGATCACCTGAGACTGAAAAGAGATACAAAGCCAGGATCCACATAATGCTTTCTTATCATGTCACTGTATCATGTTCTACAATCTATCTGTTCTTTGCTTTTAAAAAAAAAAATCATGTTCTACAATCTTGTCACCTCACAAAGCAGCTAAAGTTTCATTGGTCGAATTAGTCTACTACTTTAATGAATCGAACCGTCCTCTAACTTTTCCCTCTTTTTTATTTCCAAATACCCAACCACCATACCATGGTCGCTGACCATGAAGCAAAACACTATCTTGTGACAACATCTATTATCAAAGTGATAGCTTATGTCAAACCACAGGAAAGCAAGTGAAATTCCCATACATGCCATACTTTTGGTGTTGTGATCACTGATCACTGCAACAACAACAACAACAATAACCCAGTGAGTTCCCACGAATGGGGACTGGGGAGGGTAAGATGTACGCAGACTTACCCCTACCTTGGAAGGGCAGAGAGGCTGTTTCCGATAGACCCTCAGCTATGATCACTGATCACTGCCAGGAATAAATACTTGTGGATAACTACTGATTCCCTTTTGTTAGTCTCTTCCCATATATTGGATGGACATTGATCAGACAAAGACACCCAATGTCCATTTACATGGTTTAATGGCTAACTTCATTCATCATCACTGACGACATTACTGCTTCTCCCAAGTATTAGATAAGAGCATAACAATGGCAAGAAGTTCATCATACTGCTATTGTGAACTTCAGGTATGTACTAGCAGTCAGTACCTTATTGTTGATGCCAGAATCCATTAGTGTTGAATTAGCAGAGCTATAGCCAGGGTTATTCTGAAAACTTGGGTTAGATGTAACAGAAGCAACAGGTTTCCCCTCAAAGACGGCAGACATGATAGCCCAATAAAGATTTTCTTCCTCCTCTGTCAATTCAATGATTTGGATGAAAGTCGGCAACATGCGCTGGAACTGGTCTTGCTGCATCAACAAAATAATAGTTGTTACAAGATCCCAGCAGAATAAAGAGACATGGTAACTGTTCATTCGCAAATCGCAACTACTCCATACATCCCTTTTATGTAACACAACTTGACTACACACGGGACTAATAAGTTGACTTGTGAATTATGCTGATCCTAGAATAAGAACATATTTGGGAAGTATCAAAGGAAACATAACATCATGATTTACCTTTGCATTCTTAAAATTAAACTTTCAAGCCATGGTACTTCATACCTTGTGGTACATACCATCTTGACAAAGTGTATACTTTTCCAGGCAAGTGCACCAATCGCCATGTCCTGGTTCGAACCACCATTCATCAGAAACCTGAAAAACCATTTCGTAATCCCTAAAGTTAAAATTGACGATCTTAGGCACTAAGAGATGACTACTTGCCTGCAAATATGCTGATAATGTCAAAAGGATGTATGTTGTAAACAGAAATTTGAAGAGACAGGAACTTACATCACCATCTTTTTTTGTTTCTTTTGATAACGGTGATGTCGACATCAGCTTGCGTGCACCTCTTCCAATTCCACCGGGTACCTGCTACCTTCTACCAACACAGGTACCGGGTAACTCTGCCCACTAAGGTTTCAACGGATGGGAAGAAATCACCTAGTATTTTTTGCGCCCAATGGAACTTACATCACCATCTCATCATCATTATTGTTATTACTATTGTTGTTGTTGTTGATGATGATTCTGTATACCTAAAAGTTATAGTCTGAATTTGATTCTCAATCAAAGGGCTAACTAGGAACACTAAATATTGCTATATCAGCTGCAGATTGCCTGGACTCAATTACAGTAAATTTCTCTTTTCGGCAATATTGTCTCACCTCCTTGTCTCAATTCTGATTGATTAGCTTCTTCCTCCTACCTGCTTTCAGATTTTGATCTGCTGCTCTATCTGCATTTTCAGATAGATGTGTTTGGCCTTCCCCATTATATATTGATCTACGGGCACCATGCAACTATTTAATGCTATCATCACCGACGTAAGCGCAGCTAGCTATCAGGTAAGTTAAAGAGGCACTATTGGTGTCACAATTCTATTATTTATCTAGTATTCTATTTTTAAGGTCAACAAAACTATGAAAGAGGAAAAGTTTCCGGTAATAAACTTAAGCCACTTTCATGATTAGTGTGGGTGATAGCTAGCTTATGAGGTTATATCAAGAGAATATCAAGGTTGCTTTTCATCCAGCAATAAAGGTCAACTAACCATCTCTAAGTACGTCAAGGTCAATGAATTGGAGAGTGAGGAGAAGTTCTTGAGATTTTATTAAGAGATGTGACTTATATTTCCTTGGCACCAGAACATGAATACGCTTAACAGACATGCAGTGATCAGCCAACTATCCAGCACAGAACTTGCTAGGTATACGAACCATATTATTCTGAAATATAAGTTATAAAACTTCCACCGAGTACCTTCTTATATAAGCTTGCATAAGCTTCCCATCTTTTCGTTTGAGAAGAAGATCTTCTGTCAGCTACTGCCTCAGAAGCTGCTAGCCCAAAGCTTACAGCAACAAGCAATTCTCTTGCATCCTTGTCCACTCTGGTGAAAAAGAAAATTATGCACATAAAAGTTAAATGAAAAGCTTTCGAGATACATACTATGAATTCAGTGATGATCTACCTCACAATAACTGCAGCAAGCAGGTGACCTGCTTCCACTCTGAGGACAGGATGTCCCACTTTTAACGAGCTATACTTATGTGACCCATCATCTACAATAGAACCTTCATCTTCAATGTCTGTTGAGAAGTATGAGGGTGTAGTTGTTCCAGAACCAGTTACACTGGTCTCCAAGGGCAGCTTATCTTCAGTTTCTTTATAAAGCCAATGTGCAGCAAGTCCATGTTCAGCACACTCATGCATCCTCTGAATATTCAAGATCAGCATTTTAGAGCTACATAAAACTTAACGATAATCACCACTCTACTGACTAACAAAAGAAAATATTTTAAAAAAAGAAAAGGAGAGACCAAAAGTATAGAGATTAACTATCTATTATCAACTGAAAGGTTTGAGGAATAATACCTGGGTTCTTATTTGAATTTCCAGGGGTGAATTGTCGGGACCTTGTACTGCAGTGTGTAGGGACTGAGATCAGAAGGAGAAATTAAGGATGGATAGATGTCAGAACAGTGGTTATGCCGCAAAGATGGCAAATCTAACTTAATGAAAGCAGTAACCCGCTGAAGTAAAAAGGAAGGTCAAACCTGGTAGCCACTTGGTTTTGGATTAACAATGTAGTCATCAAACTCTCCATCAATAGGGGACCATAGCCTAAACATTTGAAAAGCAGAATTGGTCAAGTTTGAACCTCTATAGGCACATTATTGACATGCATATTCAATCTATCTTAAGAAAGTTTATATGATATCCGATAATTAAATTAAAACAAGCAGATGATCAATGCGTTCTTAATAAGTGTGCAGATTCTTTGAAGGGAACAAACCATTTTCCTACTTTTTGTGCCATTGCTGCTCGAAGGTCTAATCCAATTATATGTATAAAGGTGATATTAAACAAAACAAAAAAAAATCAATTTATACACCTGTGCACAATATTGAGAAGATTATAGCAACATTGAACTGCCTGGCTGTGTAATGCTCCGTTCTTGTCTCCGACAATAACTCTCAAGGCACGGGCATCATATACTTTGTTTATGCCAATTTCTTTCCTTTTCATCTGTGTCAAGTAAAATAAAAATATAAATAGATTGTCCTTAAAATCTATATGACAAAGAAGCAAGATATCCGAGTATGAAGCAGCAAAAGAAGAAAGATAATCAACAAAGACCTCAAAATCTTTATAATTTAAAGCATCATTAGCACCACAATAGATTTTCCACATTTCTGATATTTTTTAACAAGCAATAACTTTGCATTATTGTGCTTTATGAATTTATCTTTCTACCTTACTGTAAATACTGAACAAGCTTTTTAAGCGTCCAGATAATGTGACTTCCATCCCAGGCACATATCTGCAACATAAAACAGATACACAATGTTAAAGAGCATTATAATAGGTCATGTGACCTTTCTTTTATTCCAGATGTATTGCATTGATTGATGAGTAAAACATACGAGGTAGAAATGAACAATTCACGCTCCAAAGCCTCCTCGCAAACTACCAGAGATCCTAGTGCAAAAGCAGCATCCCTTACGACCTTTGGTTTTGTCTCCAAATTTGAATTTGCCACAAGCTTGTTGAAAAAGTCAATACGCTTCTTTCTATCTAGTAAAAGCTCAAAAGGAAGTACAGCTTGCAAAAGAACCTGAAGGTAAATGATAGTTAGACTCAAATTCATTAGCTGTTTAGGTAATACAAGAGCAGACATAAATACAGATGAATGAGCAACCTGCACCAACCCACCCGCAAAAACAGAGTGACGAAAACTGTTGGAGGAAAGAATAATACTGGCATTCCCTGCCCACATAGGGGGCAAAGGAAAAGGTTTTGGTAAAAATATCAAATTCTTGTTCAAGTCAGTTATGACTGACACACTAGGATGGATAAGATTAGGAATGATGATATTCGGGAGAAGGTGCACGTGGCTCCCATTGATGAGAAGATGCGGGAAGCGAGGCTCAGATGGTTTGAGCATGTACAGAGGAGAAGCCCAAATGCTCCAGTAAGGAGGTGTGAGTGACTGGTTGTGGAAGGCACAAGAAGAGGTAGAGGGCGGCCTAAGAAGTATTGGGGAGAGGTGATCAGACAGGATATGGCGAGACTTCAGGTTTCCGAGGACATGATATCTGATAGGAAGTTGTGGAGGTCGAGTATTACAGTTGTAGGCTAGGAGGTAGTTGAGTCTTGCATTACTTTGTGTCTTTGTGAGCCTAGTCCGGTAGGGTTTTGTCTAAGATAGCTAGGGGTAATGTCGTTTCTTACTATTTTCTATTTTCGACGCAGGTTCCACTTACTAGCCATCGTTTTTGTTTTGCATTTTATGTTCCTATTTTTTTTTTTTGAATTGGTAACTATTGTATATATTATAAATAACAGTACATAGGTTGCACTGAAAACCAAATTTACATTGAGAGAATTTGTAGATGTTCTAATTTGAGACCTAGCAAGATCCTAGTATGTCTATGATTGTCAATGTATCTTCTGTGTACATCTGTTTGCACCAAAAACAAAAAAGAAGAATACAATTGAGTTTGATCTTCTGCACTGGATTGCTTCTGTCTTCAAAACATCTAGTGTTCCTTTCCCTCCAGACTGTCCACCAAATACAAGCCGGAACAGTCCTCCATCTATCTCTGCTAGTTGCTTCAGCTCCAGCTATGTTCCTATTTTTCCTATGATCTCCGTGATGAATCTAATATTCTCTCCTTTTGTCTTTTTATTATCTTGAGCCGAGGGTCTTTCGGAAACAGCCTCTCTACCCCTTCGGGGTAGGGGTAAGGTCTGCGTACATACTACCCTCCCCATACCCCACTTGTGGGATTTTACTGGGTTGTTGTTGTTGTTGTAGACTGTGCAGGAACAGGTAAACTGAATTTGCTATTGGAAAGTTACAAGTTCAGAAATACGATCAGTTTGAACTTCTAGTTTTGTAAAGCTGTAATGCTTTATTGCCCTCTGACAAGTTGTGACTAGTGAAGGATGATTTGGCACAAAAATGAGAGGAAATTACAAGGCAAAAGAAAAATCAACCAAACCAAAAGCATATGAGCTCGAATGACATGGTGATTCTCTGATAGAACATAGATCATTCATAGAGTGACCGCGAACAGAAAGAACAGCCCCAAATTATCAGTTATCTATCAATTTATCGTTGCAATGCATCAATAAAGGTTTCAAGAATAAAGATGAAACTAAATTCCAAACAGTCTTCACCTTCATGCATATGTATTCCTCATCAGTTTCTGCGGGTTCTTCATGCTCAGCAGCCATACTTTTCATTCTCTGGTGCAAAAGAGAGCTGGACTTGCCATATATTTTTCTTGCATTACCTGTCCTGTTTGGGTGGCTCCACATGGAGGCTAGGTCAGCTCTCATGCGAAGAAAAATTTGAGGCTGCATTATATACTCTCAAGTTACTACAAATTTTTGACTTCTCACATGACAGCATTTGCTGTATAAACGACTAAACCATGACACACCTGAAGCACTGCAAAACATAGATCTTCAAGTTCGGCTTTTAATGCCCAAAGACCCAATCTCGAAGCAAGTGAGCACCAAATAGCCAGAGTCTCCTGAGCAACAGCTTGAGCCTTGGCTGGAGGTAATGCATATCTAGAAGAGTTCCCATGAACAAGTAATCAACCACATCAAAAATAGTGTCACACGTCGGTGTTTAGGATTTGCAAAGACAAAATATTGAAGTTAGGAACTCAAATAAAAAAGTAAACATTTTCCTAATTATCGAAACCCAATTTTCATGCATAAATCAATCTAACTAAAACAAACTAAAACTATTTGTTCGAAGATTGTACATGGTTCTCATGTTGTGAAGACGGTCAGCTAGTTTGATAAGCACCACACGTGGATCATCAACCATGCCCAGTAGCATCACTCGTAAACTATTTGCCTGTAAACAGATATACAAATAAATAAACATATAAAGCATAGTGCATAGCTACTAACTTCAGGACTAAACAAAGCTTTATACTTTATCCACTACCATATTATGATGCTAAAAGGAACAGGTCAAAGCCCCTTTTCTCGCTGCTCTCAGAAGTCACACTTGTTTGATAACTTTAGAAATAATAAAGAGCTGAAAGTGATAGCGAATATAAAATATGAGAAGAGGAACATTACATTTACATACTGTCTTACAAAAAGGATGGATGTCATCACATCTATTCATACATTCAGTTTTACTCAGAAAACAATGAGAAGAGTATGCTGGGAAGATGGAAGTAGCTGGACTATTCTCAGAATATCAAAGAATACACAAGAATGAATTAAGGGATCCTCTTATTACTACCATTCTCCAAACAAGCCATCACCATTATTTCAGATTCTATGCAATGGTCACTATCTTAATGTGCATTCAAGTACCTCTTCTTGGCTAAGTGCAGCTTGATTCTCATTTAACCTGCGATGCCTCCTTAGCAGCTGCATGGCAAATTTACTTAAAAGTTAGAAGATACCAGAGTACCATGAAGAAGACGAAGGAGAAAACCAATTGTTCCACCCAAATCAACAATCCTGTTGGCCAGTTTGGGGCATCCGTAACTATGTCCACTTGTCTAAAAGATATACTTTTCTTTTGCACTGCAGTCTATTTCAAAGATCATATTACTTTAAAAATACATTTTTCCAGAGGAGTTATCTCTATCTTTCCTTTTTCGGATAGCTTCCATTCAAATACAGTGATCTTAAATTCTTGTTCTGTGCCCAGTCAAAGTACCCCAGATAATATGGTTCCGAGGGTCTGCAATTTTCTGAATTTAAATTGAGGCATATCATTGGCTCATCCATTTTTTTAATTTACCATGTCCTGATTTAAACTCATTCAACCATAGTTGTGACTTCAAATCCCTCATTAGTGATCATAGTGCATACTGTACCTGATTGATGTAACTTAACCTAGAAACACCAGCTACTAAATTTGCAACATCAGTGTCAAACTCTCTCTCTATAGTGTCCAGACTTTCACTAGTATCATCAATCACATCATGGAGAATTCCAGCAACAACTGTATCAATCGCCTACAAAAAATTTCGCAGTTACAGTAAGCAAATTCATTTATGAGATATGCTAATACAGCTCATGCATTACTTCCAATATAAATTAAATGAGAACAAGGAACCTAGCTATATATAAAGAGAGACACATAGACCTTCAAGTGATATGAGATGTTCAACAAACTACTGCCATTGGAAAGACAGAATTGTACCCTTTTCCCAGTTGATGGAACCAAGACAGCTACGATTTTTCCAGTGTGGATACAGTGTGTTAAATAAGGCTCTCCAGTTCTGCGTAGCTGTCCATGGTGAGCTTTCCGTGCAAATGCAATAGCCTTCTGCACCTGCCTTCACAGATTCAGAATCTTAAGTACTATTGACAAATGTTTATTTGGACATCAACAGGTGCAAGTTGAGATGGTAAACCTTATCATCATTGAATATAGGGTATCCGGTGACATCTACTCCATCCAACAAGAGTGATCCTGCAGAAGAATTACACTTACTTAATAGCCCTTATAATGTATACTCTTTACAGTAAAAAAGAAGCCAATCTGTTACTAAGTCAAAGCTAGTATACTATCAGATTCTATCCTGCAAAAACCAGAGAACTAAGAAGCTTTCTCATCTCCTATCTACATCTCAGGCACACATAATCTGATAATCCCTACACTTTCAGATATAGAATGGAACATAAGACTTCTTCAATGAATGCTTTAGAGGCAATAGTGCAAAATGCACATACTACGTGCAACAAAGGAAATGAGAAAGTGAAAGCTACTTCTTTCTAGTTTAGTTGAACATGTAAGAAATTGCATAAAATGTAAGTATTGCCCTAGCAATAGTTCTAAAGGCAGTTCCAATTTAAAGACCGTAATACATGCAAATGGTAGGGCCAAGCTCCCTTAAAAACTTTGAAAGGACAAGCTCCAGAGGCAAGAAAGGCGTCCACTACAAAAGGTAGAAACAAAAACTAACATACTCTTCCACTGTCCACCAGGATTCCTAAACTTAAAAGGTGTAATATATATTGCTATACTTTTTTTCTAGTTTAACGGAACACATCAATTCTTCTAAAATTCAACTGCAGTCAAAGTTGCTTCCCTGATAACCAAAACAGCCGCCATAGTCACAAACATTCATGTTAACTCTACTAACAGCATCACTTACTTCTAATGGAACATGTTAAAGAATGAATGTACACATAAAGAATGAATGCAGACAGATTACTTGTACTATACATAGATAGAATAAATATTGAGATTTGATACCAGATTTTTAGGATTTTCCTTTTACTTCTTTCCATAGTTAGGATCCTATGTACATGTATATATATGTATCACTTCATGGAATAAGACACCAACTTTGATTCTTCCATACCTTGTTTGTCACATGGTATCAGAGCTGGTGTTAAGTTTGAAATCCAGCCAAGAAATAAACGGTCTCACTGGAACTTGACCGGTTTTAGGAGAGTCCTTTGGTCTGGCGAAGTAACTCTCACCATCAATCCTTTTGATATACATGTTTCCAGAATCTGGTGGTCGGATTCATTGTTTGTGAAGCCCACGCACCGGCCGAGGAATTCTGACATAATCTGCCTCGACGGCGCGTGAGGGTGCGTGAGAGATCAGTTGGAGACTGGGTTCACTGTACCTAGGCCACGTCATTATTTTCAGTGTGTCTCTGGTGGTTTCTACTCAAACTGACCACAATTTGAGAAGGCTTTCTTGCTCCCAAAAGTGCTCCTCATTAACAGTCTCATCCGAAAGTCCCAAATTACTGATTTCCATCTAAACTTTGTTTCCTCCATCTTGATTTGGTCCTTCGCAGCTACCTACCTATTTGTAATCTGAAGATAATCTAGTATTTCTGAGTTCTTTTAGTGGTGGAATATACTTCATTATTCTTGGTTATATTTTCCGGTGGAGTATATTACTGGTTTGTGTGATTTATTGGTGCATCATTGGTTCTTTGGTTTGGTCATATTTCTAGTAGAGTATATCTTTATTGGCTATCTGCTTGGAACTTAGTTAATCTCTTCTTGAATATATTTCGTGAGTTTTATTAGAATGACTATAAACAGTAAGCAAGGAGGAAATAGTGCTACAACTCCTAGTCCAGCAATCTTGGTCTCGGATGAGTTTCTTGAGTTCCTTTAATATCATAAATTAATGAAGGAATCTTCTTCAATTACTGCTTTTGCTGGGTCAGGTAAGACATGTCTTATCACCTCTTCAAATAAATGGGTGATTGATTTTGGTACCACAAATCACATGACAGGTAATCCGAATGTTTTTTCTAGCTTTCGATCACACAAAGCACCCTCTTCAGTTACTGTAGCTGATGGAACAACTTGTAGCAGTGTTGGATCTGGGACTGTTAAACCAACTTCCTCTATTACCCTGTCATCTGTATTAAGTCTACCAAACTTGGCCTTTAATTTGATTTCTGTTAGTAAAATCACTAGAGACCTTAATTGTTGTGTAGCGTTCTTTCCCAATCATTGTTTGTTTCTAGATCTTATGACGAAACAGATTATTGGTAAAGGATATTTATCTGGTGATCTCTATATCCTTGATGAATGGGATCCACAGTCTATTGCATGCTCCAGTATCGTGTCTCCTTTTGAAGCACATTGTCGATTGGAGCTCTCTGCCTTTGTTGAAGAAGCTCTGTCCTCAGTTTTAGAATATTTCTTCATTGGATTGTGAGTCATGTCGGTTTGCAAAACATCATCGCATCTCGTTAGGTCCAAGGGTTAATAAGCGAGCTGAGTCAGCTTTTGAGTTAGTTCATTCTGATGTTTTGGGACCATGTCCTGTTGTTTCTAAAACTGGGCATAAGTATTTTGTCACTTTTGTAGATGATTTTATCCGGATGACTTGGATTTACTTTATGAAGAGTTGCTCTGAAGTGTTTACTCACTTTTCTGCCTTCTATGCTGAAGTCAAAACTCAATTCAATGCTTCAGTGCGTATTCTAAGGAGTGATAACGCTAAAGAATACATGTCAGAGTTATTTCAGTCCTACATGAGACAACATGGTGTACTACATCAGTCTTCATGTGTTGATATACCCTCTCAAAATGGAGTTGCTGAGAGGAAGAATAGGAATTTACTTGAGACAGCTCGGGCACTTTTGTTCCAAATGAAGGTTCCTAAAGAGTTCTGGGCTGATGTTGTCTCCACGACTTGCTTTTTGATTAATCACATGCCATCTGCTGTTCTTTGTGGCAATATGCCTTACAATGTTCTTTTTCCAAACAAGTCATTATTTCCCGTGGAACCTAAGGTGTTTGGAAGCACATGTTATGTTCGAGATGTTCGACCATCTGTTACCAAGCTGGATCCCATGGCGTTGAAGTGTGTTTTTCTTGATTATTCTCGCCTTCAGAAGGGGTATCAGTGTTATTCTATTGAACTTGGCAAATATTTGGTGTCAACTGATGTACTGTTTTCAGAGACTATACCATTCTTTTATGCACCTCCCATCTCTGTAAGACAGGGGGAGGAAGATGAGTGGCTAGTATATCAGGTTACCCGTACTTTGACAGAACAATCAGATGATGTTTCTCCATCTCCTAGCTCTTCTATCGAGCACCAATCGACTATTCTGCCTTCAGCACCTGCTCCAACTGTATTAGCAAGACCACCAGTTGTTCAAGTTTACTTGCGGAGGCGAGAAACAAATGATGCAGGTCCTGCATCAGTTCCTTCGTCATCTGATCCTCTTCCGCCTGATCCTCCAGAAGACCTTGACCTTCCCATTGCTTTACGCAAAGGTATGCGTATTTGCAAATCCACATATTCTATTGCTAATTTTGTTTCCTACGATCACTTATCCCGTACGTCTAGATCTTTGATTGCGTCTCTAGACTCCATTTCTATACCTAAAACAGTGAAAAAGGCTTTGAATCATCCTGGATGGTCTAAAACCATGCTTGAGGAAATACATGCCTTAGAGGAAAACCATACTTGAGATTTAGTGAATTTACCTAGTGGAAAGAAAGCAGTGGGATGCAAATGGGTCTTCACGGTCAAAGTTAATCCAGATGGTTGAGACTTAAGCCCAGACATGTGGCCAAAAGGTATGCTCAGACTTATGGAGTAGATTATTATGACACTTTCTCTCTGGTTGCCAAACTTACTTCTGTCCGTTTGTTCATTTCTCTAGCAGCTTCTGAGAATTGGCCTTTGCATAAATTGGACATTTAGAATGCCTTTCTTCATGGTGATCTTCATGAAGAGGTGTATATGGAGCAACCACCTGGTTTTGTTACTCAAGGGGAGTACGGGAAGGTCTGTCATTTGAAGAAGTCCTTGTATGGCTTGAAGCAGAGTCCCCAGGCTTGATTTGGAAAATTTAGTGAGGTAGTTCAAGAATTAGGCTGAAAAAGAGCAAATGTGATCATTCAGTCTTTTACAGGCAATCAACAGCTGGATCTACTCTCGTAATTGTATATGTTGATGACATTGTTATTACAGGAACTGATTATGCAGGAATCTCTTCTCTCAAGTCTTTCTTGCATACTAAGTTTCACACGAAAGACTTGGGACAACTGAAATATTTCTTGGGAATAGAAGTAAATAGATGCAAGAAGGGGATTTTTCTATCTCAGAGAAAGTATATTCCTGACTTACTGGCAGAAACTGGTAAGTTGGCTGCCAAGCCTTGTAGTACTCCAGTTGTTCCTAATTTGCATCTTATGAAAGATGATGGCGATCCATTTAATGATCCAGGTAGATACAGGAGGTTAGTTGGGAGATTAAACTATCTCACCGTGACTCGTCCATATATTGCTTTTGCTGTAAGTGTTGTTAGCCAGTTTATGTCCGCTCCTACGGTCAAACATTGGGCAGCACTGGAACAGATTCTATGTTACTTAAAAGAAGCCCCTGGACTTGGCATATTATACAGCAATCGTGGGCAATCTCACACTGAGTGTTTTGCAGATGCGGATTGAGCTGGATCCAAAATTGATAAAAGGTCTACTACCGGCTATTGTGTCTTTGTGGGTGGAAACCTGGTGTTAACCCCCTAACAAAGGTCCTCGGCAGGTGTGGGTTGTGACAAGGATTTTCATGATGGCCTTGGCACACAACCTGAAAAATGGGGCAACATCATGAAGGGCTGCTCGGCATGACGGACAATGCGGAGTTCGACAAACGCACCTTGAACAGAAGCAAGGCGCATTTTACTTAGATGTGCGGGCAAAACAATGGCAAGGCAAAGCCATGTCAAGCAGGGGCAAAGACATGGCAAGGCAAGGCAAGGCGGGACAAGCAAAGGCAAATGATACAGACAGATTTGATCAAGTCGGGGGCGACTTGACATGGGCGGGCATCTTTGACAATGAACGTGTGCGGCTAAGTCAGTGGGTGGCGAGCTGTGGCAATGACATTGGCGCGGAGCAGTGTCAAAGGCAAGGTTGGGCGCAATGCCAGCCTTGGCACAAAGCAGTTGGGCGAAAATCAGACCAAGCTGTGCACAAGCAGCAGTTGGAAAACATGTGCCAAACACATGGGAAGCAGTTGGCAGTTGCAACCTCTTCCAAGACATGCTGATCATGGCCTAAAAGTGTGCCCACGTTTTTGTACTTTGTCTTAACTTGTTGCCCATCAGTTGGGGGCTTGTCAACTGATTGTAGCCTTTAAATATTTGCCTAGGCTGTCCCAAAACGGGGCAGAAACTTAGTCTAAGGCATTGTGTTAGCCAAAATTCGTCTAAGTTATTTCCCTAAGGGTGGGAAAACTATTTTGGGGCAGGGAATTAGGGAATTCTTTGTCTTTGCCATAGGGTTGGCTATTGTGTTCTTGTATTCACTTATTAATACAAGTTGGGAAGAAATTCCTGTATATCGTGTGCCTTTATTTACAGATTTTTGCTGCCTATTTTCATTCAAAGTTCAAACGTCCCTAAAAATAAAACTAAGTGTTGGAAAGGCTGAAGTCAAGGCTGGGCTTGACTGCCGCACGGAGGTGAACCTCGGGCTGAGTTCGAGTGACACAAATCACCCCTGTGACAACTGGTATCAGAGCCAGGTTGGATCGGGGAGAAGACACAACGTTCATTGGTTGAATTTTGTGAAGAATGGCTGGTGGCAACGCAGAACTGAGGGAAAAGGTTCCTGCATTAGAGGCACTCGTCGGAACTGTTGATGGGGATCAATTTCTGACTATCTTAACTCGTCTCGCCTATCTTGAGGCCGAGATGAACAGACTGAGCCAGGAGTGCACAGATCTGAAAACGGAAAATGGGTTGCTGCGTCGTGCTGTTGGCAATGAAGAAGCACAGCGTGGGGCAGATCGTACCAAGGTCAGAATTCCGGAGCCTAAAGAGTTCAATGGCACAAGGAGTGCCAAGAAACTTGAAAACTTCCTGTGGGATATGGAACAGTACTTCCATGCTGCCAAAGTGCAAGATGAAGACAAAGTCCCCATTACGACTATGTACTTGGTGGATGATGCGAAGCTATGGTGGCGTACGCGCGTGGCAGATGATGTAAGTGCTGGTAGGCCGAAGATTGACTCTTGGGAAGGGCTGAAGAAAGAATTGAAGGATCAATTCTTTCCTAGCAATGCGGGCTGGATTGCTAGAGATCGTTTGAAGAAGTTGAAACAAACTGGAACGGTCAGGGATTACGTCAAGGATTTTAGTTCTTTGATGCTGGATATTAGCAACATGTCTGAGGAGGACAAGTTGCATAATTTCCTTTACGGGTTGCAGTCGTGGGCGCAAATGGAACTCCGAAGGCAAAATGTGAAAGATCTTCCTAGTGCCATTGCTACTGCGGATGCGTTGGGTGATTTCCGGTTGGGACAAGATGGTTCTGATTTCTCTACTACTTTAAAGTCCAAAAACGGGAACAAGGACAAGGGAAAAGAGTGGAGGAAAAACGGAAATGAAAAGGGAAATGCTATTGAGGGCAATGGCAATGAGAAGGGAAAGCAATGTGCTGGACCTTCAACAAATAAGGGACAAAACAGCAAATTTGATGGCTGTTTTATTTGCAAAGGACCACACATGGCGAGGGATTGTCCGAGAATTGAAAAGCTTTCAGCGTTGTTTGAAGAAGAAAAGAGTGAAGATGAACAAAACGAAGAAGATCATGTTCAAGCAACAGCATATTTGGGACCTATGGTGGTGCTGAAAAATGCGGAAGCTACTTCGTCGAGGACGACGAATTCTTCTGGTGGGGGTGGTTTGTTAACCCCCTGACAAAGGTCCTCGGCAGGTGTGGGTTGTGGCAAGGATTTTCATGATGGCCTTGGCACACAACCTGAAAAATGGGGCAACATCATGAAGGGCTGCTCGGCATGACGGACAATGCGGGGTTGGACAAACGCACCTTGAACGGAAGCAAGGGGCATTTTACTTAGATGTGCGGGTTGGCAAAACAATGGCAAGGCAATGCCATGTCAAGCAGGGGCAAAGACATGGCAAGGCAAGGCAATGCCATGTCAAGCAGGGGCAAAGACAAGGCAAGGCAAGGCGGGACAAGCAAAGGCAAATGATACGGACAGATTTGATCAAGTCGGGGGCGATTTGACATGGGCGGGCAGCTTTGACAATGAACGTGTGCGGCTAAGTCAGTGGTTGGCGAGCTGTGACAATGACATTGGCGCGGAGCAGTGTCAAAGACAAGGTTGGGCGCAATGCCAGCCTTGGCACGAAGCAGCTGGGCGAAATTTGGACCAAGCTGTGCACAAGCAGCAGTTGGAAAAACATGTGCCAAGCACATGGGAAGCAGTTGGTGGTTGCAACCTCTTCTAAGACATGCTGATCATGGCCTAAAAGTGTGCCCACGTTTTTGTCCAATGTCTTAACTTGTTGCCCATCAGTTGGGGCTTTGTCAACTGATTTGTTGCCTTTAAATATTTGCCTAGGCTGTCCAAAACGGGGCAGAAACTTAGTCTAAGGCATTGTTAGCCAAAAATCGTCTAAGTCATTTTCCTAAGGGTAGGAAAACTATTTTGGGCAGGGAATTGGGGAATTCTTTGTCTTGGCCATAGGGTTGGCTTTTGTGTTCTTGTATTCACTCATTAATACAAGTTGGGAAGAAATTCCTGTATATCGTGTGCCTTTATTTACATATTTTGCTGCCTATTTTCATTTCAAGTTCAAACGTCCCTAAAAATAAAGCTAAGCGTTGGAAAGGCTGAAGTCAAGGCTGGGCTTGACTGCCGCACGGAGGTGAACCTCGGACTGTTTTCGAGTGGCACAAATCACCCCTGTGACAAGTGGTATCAGAGCGTGGCTGGATCGGGGCGAAGACACAACGTTCATTGGTTGAATTTTGTGAAGAATGGCTGGTGGCAACGCAGAACTAAGGGAAAAGGTTGCTGCATTAGAGGCACTTGTCGGAACTATTGATGGGGATCAATTTCTGACTATCTTAACTCGTCTCGCCTATCTTGAGGCCGAGATGAACAGACTGAGCGAGGAGTGCACAGATCTGAAAACGGAAAATGGGTTGCTGCGTCGTGCTGTTGGCAATGAAGAAGCACAGCGTGGGGCAGATCGTACCAAGGTCAGAATTCCGGAGCCTAAAGAGTTCAATGGCACAAGGAGTGCCAAGAAACTTGAAAACTTCCTGTGGGATATGGAACAGTACTTCCATGCTGCCAAAGTGCAAGATGAAGACAAAGTCCCCATTACGACTATGTACTTGGTGGATGATGCGAAGCTATGGTGGCGTACGCGCGTGGCAGATGATGTAAGTGCTGGTAGGCCGAAGATTGACTCTTGGGAAGGGCTGAAGAAAGAATTGAAGGATCAATTCTTTCCTAGCAATGCGGGCTGGATTGCTAGAGATCGTTTGAAGAAGTTGAAACAAACTGGAACGGTCAGGGATTACGTCAAGGATTTTAGTTCTTTGATGCTGGATATT
Organism: Nicotiana sylvestris; assembly: GCF_000393655.2. NCBI lineage: Eukaryota > Viridiplantae > Streptophyta > Magnoliopsida > Solanales > Solanaceae > Nicotiana > Nicotiana sylvestris. Next base: position 154,435,656 of record NC_091059.1, read on the forward strand.
AGCAACATGTCTGAGGAGGACAAGTTGCATAATTTCCTTTACGGGTTGCAGTCGTGGGCGCAAATGGAACTCCGAAGGCAAAATGTGAAAGATCTTCCTAGTGCCATTGCTACTGCGGATGCGTTGGGTGATTTCCGGTTGGGACAAGATGGTTCTGATTTCTCTACTACTTTAAAGTCCAAAAACGGGAACAAGGACAAGGGAAAAGAGTGGAGGAAAAACGGAAATGAAAAGGGAAATGCTATTGAGGGCAATGGCAATGAGAAGGGAAAGCAATGTGCTGGACCTTCAACAAATAAGGGACAAAACAGCAAATTCGATGGCTGTTTTATTTGCAAAGGACCACACATGGCGAGGGATTGTCCGAGAATTGAAAAGCTTTCAGCGTTGTTTGAAGAAGAAAAGAGTGAAGATGAACAAAACGAAGAAGATCATGTTCAAGCAACAGCATATTTGGGACCTATGGTGGTGCTGAAAAATGCGGAAGCTACTTCGTCGAGGACGACGAATTCTTCTGGTGGGGGTGGTTTGTTAACCCCCTGACAAAGGTCCTCGGCAGGTGTGGGTTGTGGCAAGGATTTTCATGATGGCCTTGGCACACAACCTGAAAATGGGGCAACATCATGAAGGGCTGCTCGGCATGACGGACAATGCGGGGTTGGACAAACGCACCTTGAACGGAAGCAAGGGGCATTTTACTTAGATGTGCGATGATCAAAAAGTGGGTAGAGCAAGTCCGATGCATATGAGATTCCATGTCCACACAAAGTTAGGAAAGGATCGTATCTTAATAAGGTGTGTAAAGTAGATAGTCTACTTTAATGCAAGTATTACTGGCTGCTTCAGGACTTGATCCCGAAGATAACTTCACTATTGCTCCAAACCTCCAACTATCAAAAATTGAAAATACCAAAATAATGTTTGATACTACCAAGAAAGCTAAAAAGTAAGGTGTAATAGCAATTTACCAAGTACAAGAGTTGGATATTTTTTCTATTTAACTTATTGAATTGTACATTATTTTAAAAAAGGTATGGTGCAATTAGGAGAACTTCTATAATATTCTTTAGTAATAGAAAAATATCAAGTGTATAATTATATTTTAGTTAATCTTTTAATTACAAAAGATTGTTTTACACCATCATAATTGATCAAAACCTTTAGTTTTTGCTTTGCTTTTCTTAAGCAAACTGTGGTCCCATTTCATTCTTTACAACAAACACACACAAAAACTTGAATTTCTCTTACTCATTGTATAGAAGAAAAAAAGCATCTTCACTTGCTATTATTACGAATGATTGAACTCTCTAAGGTCATGTCCACATCATTCTTTGTTGGTGAATGGTGAAATTAGAAAATACTGTACTATTAAATGTCCAATTGTTTAGTTTTTCATTTTTATCCTAGGAAACCTAAAAAGGGAAACAGGATCGACCAGAATAGTGTTGGTCTTATCCATAACAAAAAGAAAAAAGAAAAGAAAAGAAAAAAGAAAATGTAGTAGTAATATTTTTTTCTTCTATCATAGGCAGGTCATGTCCACATAATTCTCTGTTGGTAAAGCTAGTTGTTTAACTCGAAAATATAACAATTAAATTTGATTTATGGTTTTAAAGATATGTGATTTAGTTCAATACCAATTAATAATCAAGAAATATGAAGTATAAATGAAAGGAACAAGTAAAATCAAACCAGAATGTAGACCAGTCTCGACCTCGAGCCGAAGTGACCTCGAGATGGATCAAGAACAATAAAGCTAAAGGACAATTCTGATGAACAATGAGCGAAAAAGTAAGAGAGTATATTCTTTGTCAATGATTAGTTGATCTTTACAGATGATTGGGGTCCCCTTTGTATAATAGGGAAACCCTAAATAAGGTACATTTCTATTTGCAGTAAAGAATCTTATTGGGACAGTTGTCTAACCACCTAGTACGGATTTGTACAAAACTATTCCGGGATTTACTCCATGATCTTGGGGACGTGGCAGGAATCTTGCTCATTCTGTTGCAAATCCATAACGGCATTATCTCGAGGCCAGTCACATTAGGCTCCGACATTCCTCGAACACTTGATTCTTCGAGCCTCGTACTTTGTCATTGAGCTCAATCTTGGTCCCTCGAGCTCGAACTCGATCCATTCCGAACTCGGGCTTAAGGCGACCCCTCGAGCCCGGGAAATCGGGCGTACCTGATTTCAACCGAATCTAAATTTTGACAGCAACAAATGCCGCAACAAAGTGCATTTATAACTTCGATCACATATAATTTTACGTTGTCCATACCAAGAATAAGAAGAACAATGGTCAGTGGTAAACAAAAGATTTGGAGTTACATTATAGACGCAGACGAGAATGATACCAACGAGTTAATTGATTTTTTAATTTGTTCATTCTTTCTTTCATTCTATTGAGGTCCTTATCAATGGAGTAGTTTGACTGTTTGAGAATTGATAGTTATCCGTCTGGCATTCATTATTTTATTAGAGGCTGGCCTTTGAATGTCTAATAATGTCATTGCTTTTCTTTTCCCCCACAACTTATTGTCTGTCTTGCCTCAGAGACCCCTCCCCAATTTAACAAATATATTACTTAAAATGAAATTTAATCAATTTAACCTTTAACTCCAAACTGGCACAATGAAGACGAGCACAGAAAACAAAAACAAAAAATCTCGAGTTAGTCTTCTGTGTATCGACACTGTCGACCTACTATAAAATTAAAAGCTAACCTACTGGTGAATTAAAAGCTGTGATCGAGACAGACTCGTCTCTGAATACAGAACTAGTAAGCACAGGGGCGAATTATGTACAGGGAAGTAAGTCTATACAGAAACGCTTGGTGGGTTTGAAATTCTTTAAAAGGAGACTTTTTAATTGATACATGTATTTCCATGATGACAAAACTGTTCCAAGGAATAAGATTCACTTAAGAAAAAAAATGAGATTAATGTTTTGACTTTTGATAGCAAAAGCTTCTCGAGCACCATCTGGGAAAGCATGTTTTCTGAAAAATTTGACCGGCATATTTTGTAGTTGGACATCTGGAAACTAAATGATTAGTTACCATATTCACATGAAAGCATTCATACTGAGAGTACTGCAGTAGGTATCGACAGAAGCATTCTTAGCATCTAGTTAACATTAACTGTAAGGCCCAGATTTCAGTATACAACAGAATCAAACATCAAGTTTCACACTAGGCCCGAAATCAAGTGCCTTATCTACTTCACTAGCACCAAAAGCACAGCACCAAGAAGTGAAGGGAAAAAACTATCATCGTGAGTTCATAATCTTCGAATTTATAAACAGCCGGGTATTGAGTGTTGCTCCTCAAAAGAGGTTCAAGTTCTTTAGTGAGCCTGCAAAGGGTCAATTATAGTAAGATCAGCAGGTTATGTATACTAGCTACAAATGTGAAGACATCAAGGCTAGGTCTAAACCTGATTATTCAGAAGGATGAAGGGCCTATCGAAGAGTATCCAACAGCCTTATGTTCTTTCAAAGTGCTGGCTAACCAGTCCAATCCCTCGTATAGGCCATCTCCTCTAAGAGCACATGTACCTTGTATATGCCATTTTCGGTTTTTAAGCTCATAGAGACCAAGGCCTTCACACACTTCCATTGGTGTCATTGCTCCTTTCTGGATGAAAAAGATATTCAAGATGATAAAAGTTCTACCCGATGCTAAAGGAAGGAAATGGCATGGGGATAAACGAAACTTCCAATTTCTTGCAACTACGTGACTACATTAAACATTTTTTTTTTAAAATGGTAAATGTTATAGAATTAGAATAGCACAAAGATTGTGCCTGTTTACTATCTATGCAGATCTCTACACACTATTAACAGGGTCTGTGAGTCATTTACAAAATCCATCTTACCACAATTTCTTGACACTCTATAGCTTTTAAGTGATAAAATGCTTGCTTTTAACAACACTTTTCTAGAAGCTCACTCAGCTACAAGAATCAGCATCCAGGCAGAGCCAAGCAATTCAATGACTATGGAGGTCGACTTTCTGAAGGTTTTATTGCAAAGACAGAAAGATAAGGAAAAAGAATGAGCTGTTTTTTTGGTGGAAACTGGAAAGCAAGAAAGAGAAATAACGGTGGTCGTGTGCACTTATTCATTGGAGACCATGTTACCATACTTTTGATTACCGGAGCTCACTGAGCAACTATCTACTGAGACAGATACAACTTTGGTTTCAATAATCAAGGATCAGAGTACAAGTGTAAGTCTGCTTAGCTTTAGGTAGAACCTATCTTATGAGATATGGACAATAGTTCGGTTTCACTAATCAAGGTATCAAGGAACAGTATATCATCCTCGTCGACATGAAATTTTAGTTATAACAAACTAAAGAGCAGAACATCTCAAAGCCCAGGACAATAAATCTGATAAGTTGCTCAATAACCTTTGAACCTTTATTTTCTATTAAAGACAAAAACGGTAACAGCATGTTCAACCTTTATTTTTTGGATTCATTTAGTAGCTTTAGCCTACTTTTTTCATTCAAAGACCAAGTAAAAAGAGCAAAATAGCAAATAAGCATTTGATTAAATTTTGAGGACGAGTAAACATATGGAACAAAAAGCAACTTACCATGTCCTGTTTGTTAGCAAAAATCAAGATGATTGCATTAAGCATGAATGGATCTTTGATGATGGCCTGAAAACACATTATCTTTTATAAGTAAAGCTTTTTTTTTATAAGGAAAACACATTATACAGGTCATTTAATTATGTCATCGACAAAGAAGCCTGGCTCATAAATTTAAGGTCTAGATAAACAACCTGAAATTCTTGTTTCGCCTTTCCAATCCTCTCTCGATCCAAAGAGTCGACAACATAAATCTGTATAACATAAACACTTAGCGAAGAGATATGGTATATAGTTTATAAAGGCAATTTCCAAACAAGAAATTAAAATACATAAACAAGAGAAGCGGTAAGTTTTGTCAATCATAAGGGATTGGGCAACAACAATGACCCAGTAAAATCCCACAAGTGGGGTCTGGGGAGGGTAGTGTGTACGCAGACTTTACCCCTACCCTGAGGGAGTGTAACGACCCGGCCGGTCATTTTGAGAATTAACGCCCCGATCCCCTATTAACAGTTTTTCCCGTGTTTGTTTCTACTATTGTGAGTTGCCGGGAAGTTTCGTTTTGAGTTTCGGAGTGTTTTGGGACACTTAGTCGCTAAATGAGAGCTTGAGCTTTAGAAGTTGGACCATAGTCAGAACAGTGTGAAGACGGCCTCGGAATAGATTCTGTCAATCCCGTTAGCTCCGTTAGGTGATTTCGGGCTTAGGGACATGTTCGGATTGTGTTTTGGAGGTTCGTAGCTTATTTAGGCTTGAAATGCCGAAAGTTGAATTTTTGAAGTTTCCGGATCGATAGTGAGATTTTGATATCGGGGTCGGAATCCGATTCTGAAAGTTGGAATAGCTCTGTAGTGTTGAATGTGACTTGTGTGTAAAATTTGAGGTCAATCGGACATGTTTTGGTTGGTTTTGGCATCGGTTGTAGAATTCTTGAGATTTCAAGTTCATTAGGCTTGGATTGGAGGGTGAATCGTGGTTTTAGCATTGTTTGATGTGATTCGAGGGTTGGACTAAGTTCGTATGATGTTTTAGGATTGGTTGGCATGTTTGGTTGAGGTCCCGGGGGCCTCGGGTGTGTTTCAGATGCTCAACGTGTCATTTTAGGACATAGAGAAGTGGCAGATTTTCTGCTGTTGTGTTGCAGAGAAAACCTTCATCGCATTCGCGAGGGGTGTCTCGCGTTCGCGTAGAGCATCTGGGTGAGGCAGCTGAGTTGTGCTTCGCGTTCGCGAAGGTGTGGACCCTTTAGCCTTCACGACATGGTCCTGGCGTTCGCGTAGGGTCCGCTAGTGTAAGCTACGCGTTCGCGAGTAGACCCTCGCGTTTGCGAAGGAGGAAAGCTGGCCAATGGATTTTTGTGCATCGCGTTCGCGAAGAAGAACGCGTCTGGGCAGAATTTAAATTCCAAAATCGAGGGTTTGAGTTCATAACTCAAAAATTGGATTGAGAGCTCGGTAGGAGGCGAAATTTGGAGAGATTTTCGGAGGAAGTTTGTGGGTAATGATTTCTAACTCCTTTTTGCTTATAACCCATTAATCTAAACATGAATTCATCATCTAATTTCGAATTTGGGCTGAAAAATTGGAGGAAAATTGAGAAAAGTGCTTAGGCCTAATTTTGGGGTTTTGATCAAGATTTTGGTATCGCATTTGAGTGAATTTGGTATGGTTAGACTCGTAAGTGAATGGGTGTTCATAATTTGTGAGTTTTACCCGATTTCGAGACGTGGGCCCGGGGAGGATTTTTGGGCGTTTTTCTATTTTCTTACCTTAGCTTCGGTTCCTTTAGCTAAATTCATTGTTTGTAGTTTTTTTTGATGAAGTAATTATCATTAATAAAAGGCATCCAAAAGATGCAGAATACAAGGCCGCCAAAAGTTAGCTCCAGAACTATGTCTATGCTAGAATTAAAGAGCTAACAAAATCCAAAAAATTATCAACATTGTTTACAGGGGAATGAAAATGCCAGCTAAACAATCTAACTAAACATCTGGCCTTAAGAGTGTAAGTTGGAGTTGAGATCCCATCAAAGCATTTGCTATTCCTTTCAGTCCTGACAGTCCAAAAGATTACGAAAATGTAAAACGTAGTTTGTAGTTATATTTACATTATGACATTTATTTGATTAGATTTGGGCCACTCGGAGTTGGATACTCGCAACAAGAGCATGGTTTCGGGTTGATTTTGAGCTGGTTCGAGGTAAGTGGCTTGTCTAACCTTGTGTGGGGGAACTCCCCTTAGGATTTTGGTACTGTTGTTATATGAGTGCCGTGTACGTGAGGTGACGAGTGCATACACGTGCTAATTGTTGAAAAACCTCCGTTTTCATTAAGTAAATATCTGTGTTTTTCTTGTAATTGAGTAATACGTGTACTTGAAGCCTCCTGTTTAGCTTAGGAAAAACATGCTTATGTGACTTAATTGTCTTACCTGCTTTAACTGCTTACTTGGATTCTATGCAGCATGTTTAGAGTAGAAAATCCTGTTTATTCTTGAATAAAACTGTAGATTCTTTCTTGAGATTGTTGTGTGTTTACTTTGGGACTACGGGACGATATCCCGAGAGATCCCCTGCATGTTTACGTTGGGACTACGGATCGGTATTCCGGGAGATCCCCTTGCACATTTATATTTGGGACTACGGGACGACATCCCGGGAGATTTCCCCTGTACTGGATATTTACTTTGGGACTACGGATTGGTATTCCGGGAGATTCCTCTGCATATTTATGATTCGGACTACGGGATGATTTCCCGGGAGATCCTCTGCACATTTATGTTTGGGACTATGGGACGATATCCTGGAAGATCCCCTGTTGCTATCTCTGTGTACTGAGTTATATTCTTCTGTGATTTTAGTCTTTATCGACTGTTAGCATTTTAAATTATATTGTCACATCTCATATTGTTTTACCTTATTTTATATAGTTATAACCAGTAGGGCCCTGACCTTCCTCGTCACTACTCGACCGAGGTTAGACTTGGCGCTTACTGGGTATCGCTGTGGTATACTCATGCCCTTTCCTGCACATATTTTTCGTGTGCAGATCCAGGTCCTTTAGATCAGCCGTTCTATCAGTGAGGCCTTTAGCTTTAAACTTCCTGTATTTACTTTTGATTATACATTCCGGAGTTAGAACACTATGTACTCTTTTATAGCTTGTGATTTCATGAGATTCCGGGTTTTGGGAGATTGATTCAGTTTCGAGAGTATGTATTGCATATGCCGAGCGGCATTTTTAAACTCTTTTATTATGTATTTACCCATAACTTGCCCGTTTAGTATTTCATTTCCTTTTTCCGCAATTTGTTAGGCCTACATAGTCGTAGAGACTAGGTGTCGTCACGACAGTTCACGGAGGGAGAACTTGGGTCGTGACAGGGAGTAGAGAGGTTGTTCCGATAAACCCTCGGCTCAAGAAGACAAAAAGAGACAGTATATCAGTACCATCAACAGATTCCATAGAAATAATAACAGCATCATAAGAACCAGGAAATAGATGAAAAGCAAAAACAATATCAGAAAATAAGGCCCGACACTATGAAAAACGGAAGAGTAGCGTGAACACAACATTAACCACTAGCAGACTAAGACAAAATCCTATCAGACTAGCCTCACACTGGTACGAAGTAGAAATATACTCAACTACCTCCTAACCATGCTCGACCTCCACAACTTCCTATCAAGGGTCATGTCCTCGAAAATCTGAAGTCACGTCATGTCCTACCTGATCACATCTCCCCAATACTTCTTAGGCCGCCCTATACCTCTTCTCGTACCCACAAAAGCCAACTGCTCAGACCTCCTTACCGGGCCATATCGGCTTCTCCTCTGTACGTGCCCGAACCATCTGAGCCTCGTTTCCCGCATCATGTCATCCATGGGAGCCACGCCCACCTTCTCCCGAATATCTTCATTCCTAATCTTCTCCATCCTAGTGTGCCTGCACATCCACCTCAACATCTTCATTTCTGCTACTTTCATCTTCTGGATATTTGAGTTCTTAACTAGCCAATATTCAGCCCCACACAACATGGCCGGTCTAACCACCGCTCTATAAAACTTACCTTTGAGTATCAGTGGCACTTTCTTGTCACACTGGACTCCAGATGCTAACCTTCATTTCATCCACCCCACCTCTATACGGTATGTGACATCCTCGTCAATCGCCCCATCCCCCTGGATAACCGACCCAAGGTACTTGAAACTGCCTCTCTTGGGGATGACCGGTGATTCAAGCCTCACGTTCATGCCCACTTCCCTCGGCTCGGCACTGAACTTGCACTCCAAATATTACGTCTTAGTCCTGCTTAACTTGAAACCCTTAAACTCAAGGGCCTGTCTCCAAACCTCCAGCCTCTCGTTAACGCCGCCTCACGTCTCATCAATTAGAACTATGTCATCAGCAGTGTTTGGAAAAGTGCGCGCTTCGTCGCTAAAAGCGCGAAGCGACAAAGCATCGCTTTTCTGTGCCTAAGGCGACGCGAACAGTTGAAGCGCACGCTTCAGAGGAAAAATCGACGAGGCGAGCAAAGCGACGAATCGATCACTTTTGTTCAAAAATCGCAGCTGGGCCTTTTTAAAAAAAAGGATTGGGTCTGTTTTTAATTTATACAAAACAAACCCCTAATTGCTGCGCGACATAACAGAAGCCAATTGCTGCGATTTTCTCTCTTCTTCATCGAAAAAATTAGGGTTTTGGGACAGAAAGTTTCTGCTTTCTTTTCTCTTCTTCATCGCAGCAGACCAGCACCAGTCCACAGCTCCAGTCGACCAGTCCAAGTAAATTTTCTTCTCGTTTCTTCTTCTCATTTTTTTTCTTTCTTTCTTTCTTCTTCTTGTTCTATTTTCTACTTCTTTTGCTTCGTCACTGACTCGCTGGAGTTCTGTCTTCTTTCTTCCTTATTCTTTCTTCTTCTGAGTTATGTCTTCTCTTTTTTTCTTCTTTCTGTCATTATTTATAATTTATATATTTTATATTTTTCAGTTTATTTGATTTTTTTAGTGTATATTTCAGTAATTAAAATTAATTATTATATATGTTATATTTTCAGTTTATGTGATTTTTTAAATGTTTATTTCATTTATATAATTAATTATTATATATATTATATGTATTTCAGTTTATTGATTATGTTTTTTCTTATATCTTAATAGGGATATTAATATGAAGATAATAGAAGAATTCAAGATTTTGACAATCTTGAAGAAGAACAAGAAGAGTAGAAGAATAAGTTGTTGATTCTAGTAATTTAGTAGCTTTGATTTTGCTTGTCCTCCTATGGTTTGTGGATGATTTGGTGGTACCTAGTGGCTAGTACCTACTTTTAAGTATTTAAATTGAAGTTTTTGATTATTTATAATTTTATATTCTGTCTTTGCAAGGTTTACATTATGTTTTTAAGAACTGCGCTTCACTTTAATAAAGCGTGCGCTTCGCTTTTGAAGCGAGGCGAGGCCTTGTCACTTTTTTGCGCTTCGCGCTCTTAAAAACATTGCATCAGCAAATAACATACACCATGGCACCTTCCCTTAGATATGGTATGCCAGTGCGTCCATCACCAGGGCAACTAAGAACAGGCTGCGCGCAGATCCTTAGTATAACCTCATAACAACCGAAAAATGCTCCGAGTCGCCTCCCACTGTCCCAACCCGAGTCTTAGCTCCATCATACATGTCCTCAATCGCCCTAATGTAAGCAACCAACACACATTTAGCCTCTAGGCATCTCCAAAGAACCTCTCTAGGAACCTTGTCATACGCTTAATCATAAGGGATTGGGCCAATACGCTTAATAAAGCATGCTTATTCTGTATACCAAATTCAAACATTTGGATAAAAATATTCATATGTTTTCTTATTTGAAATATCCATCTCTTTTCATTCCCTTTTGTCCTTCTGCGTGGTCTGTGGAGGGGTGGGGCTCAGAAGGAAGGGACAAGACTTTAAATTCCTCTTTGCTTTTACGCAGTGTTACCTCTCAATGAAGAAAGGAAAATTCACTTTGGCCACAGGCATATATGTGATATTAGGGGTTAGATGCCACTGAATGCAAAGTAAAGAAATGATTTCCAGAAATAGAGTAGCAACCAAAGAATACAATCTATTTTCTTTAAAAAATAGAAAACAAAGAATAATAACGGGTGCAGTTACCAAGCCATCTGTGTTATTGAAGTAGTGCCTCCAGAGTGGCCTTAATTTCTCTTGTCCACCAACATCCCACACAGTAAAAATTACATTTTTGTACTGTACTTTTTCCACATTGAATCCTGCAAGACATGCATATACAATCATCTATTACAGTAGTTCCAGACACCCATAGACAAGTATTCACCTGGTGATGCAGGTCTTTTAGGGAATTTTTCTCCGAAAGCTTTAATGACGTTACAAGCAGGAAGAGTTTTCACATCAACGTTTTCAAACTTCCCTTATGCAAATATTATGTTGAGATAATAAGCAATAACATCAGAATTAGAAAAGCCATAACCTATTTTAAGTCACATAAGATAAGATCTGGGCTCCGAGATGTGACAACCAAAGTAATGTAAGAAAATGAAAAGGATTCCCCTAAGGAAGAAGAGATAAGTATGTGATCTATCCAAAAACAAAAAAAAAGATGTCGAAAGTATGCCATGGAATCAAGTGTTGCACCTGATCACTGGGAGGCAGTTTGCAAGTAAAAAAGGAAGTCAATTAGATAGGAGAAGCGAGCTTTTTTAAGGTTCCATTAACTATTTTGGTTAGTACTGGGAACAATTTCCCACATAAGTTACTTCAAAAAGTAGTATGCACCAGCCACTCTTAGAAATTCATAATGAACTAACAATGACCAATAGAAAGTTATAAACTGGCGTCTCCTAAAAGCTTTTTCCCATCTTTTCTTTTGGATAAGCGGGGTGTCCAGGACACCACCTTGCACGCACCTCGACTAATCTAGTGGGCACCTGCTACCTCCCACTAGCACAGGTACCGGGTAGCTCTGTCAAACAACAAGAAACAAAAAAAGAAAGCAACACATGCTGACAATGACTTTACTACAAGCAGATTGGTTCAAGTTTTACAAAGACCAACTTCATAATTGGTCCCATACCACAGTAAGCAGAAGATAAAACAGACAGCATACCAATGGTAGGAACTGTTGATAGAACTTCTCCTATGTGCAGTTTGTATAATATAGTTGTTTTGCCAGCCGCATCAAGCCCAAGCATTACAACCTATCCCAGTTGAAATTAGAATCAGAGACAAGAAATAACAGTAGAGGGAAAAATGGAACAAGATAACAAGACATACGTATTATTCAAAAGTAACTACACATACAAGCAGAAAATCTAGGATCTACAGAACAGAGCTCCTGCAGGAAAATAATTCAAGATGAAACTGAGGTTGGTGAACATAGATAGCAATGGACGAACAATGAAAGCAAGTTCTTGAATTGTGGAAAATAAATGTTGCACTTTATAATCACTTATTACTTCTGCAGAAAATGAATTTTCTGCTATGAAAACCCGACCAACTTGCAGCAGTTGTTTGTTAAGGGAGAGCAATAATAGTTTGGAGGATGAGCCCCGGTTGCATATTCTGGTGTCTGCGGACAGAAAAAACAGGAGATGTTTTGATGGCATATCAGCTCCAAACTACACTGTGAAGGCTGATGTTTAGCAAATCTGTGTAGTTGGTGTGATCTTTCCCCCGTTAGTTTCCGTGGAACCTTTTGGACTTTGTTAGCTCCTTAACTATAGAATAGAGCTTTTGTTATAGAGCTAACATGGACTTTTATATTTATCTTTTCTTGTACTATTTGCATCTTCTTGATGCCTTTTATGAAATTCCTTACTTCATAAAAAAAATAGTCATTAGGGGAAGCAGACTGATTTGGCTCAAAGAAACTCTTATTCCCATACCTTCCAATGTTTCAACACATTGGGTGTTGCACCACGTGCCTAATACCCCAGGGAAGAAGATTTTATTTGATGATATTTCATATGTTCGGATGACACTTACCTTAAAGGAGAAATTAAGGATGCTGACTAGGATCATATCACCTTTGACATGGTGAAAGTGCCTATAAATTTATTGAGGGCCTTTTTAACCTCTCTGACTTTCAACTGGCTACCCGATCTACTTAAGGCCCTTCTTGAAGGGAAAATGGAAACTGAGATTTCAAGTTAGTTATTCCAATTTGCTAGCTGACATCTTGCATTGTTTTCTTCAACTGCACCTCAATCCCAACTAGTTTGGGTCGGGGATATGAATTCATTCTGGTACTAAGTAATTTATCTTTCAAACTACATTAGGTTTTCTCCAAATCTCACATTTATCTCTACACCAACATACAAGTCTCTGACCAAACTAAAAAGACTCTTGGATGTGAAGTGATGTATAATTTCTTCTCATTCCTTATACCTATTATCAATCACAACCTACATACGGATAGGTGGTTTTGGAAATCTCTAACTTGTTATTCCGAACGGACAATGTGCAGTTTTCTGTCTCAATGAAACTACTTTCATGATTCAAAGGAATTAATTTATCACTTAACTATATGCATTACCAAAACCATGTTAAGTACTAGGTACAACAGTGCATTCAATCAACGTCAGAAAGGAAGCAGCCTTGAAGAAGCATACTAGCTGCACTAAGTGCACAACAGATATTACTAATATTAGTGGGGTTAAAAGATTGTATTCCATATTAGTTTAGATGTATTCAGGATTTGTAGCGTTGGAGAAATAGAAACATAGCAGGCTGAAATTGTAGAAATTTTAGCTCTTCTGTATTCCTTACAGGCATAGGAGGAGCAAAGGACCAGACCCTGTTTACAGATTAATACCGCCTTCGTATTATTTTATTTAGTAAAATTCTACCTTTCATCAGAGAAAATATTACTGACATGGGTCTGCTGCAGAAGAAAAAATTTCCAATCAATAATTCTAACTAGCAAATAACGTAAAAAATGGATCATACATAACAATACTTGTCATAAATTCGTCCAATATCCCTTACCAACAGATACTTAATTATGTTTGTAGACATGTAATTTTTGACCCTCCCCGAAACTTTACAATGTTAAGGTGCCTTTAATCGTTTTCATGTGCTTTCAAAGATAAGTTTCTTTCTCATTCAATCTTCAAAAAAAAAAAAGGAGAAGAAGATCGAGTTAAAATAAGAGATCAACTCAAAACAGTTTTCCAACTCATACACAAAGAAAATGTTGTACTGGTGTATTCTGTGTTGTGGTGGCTAAATGCTAATTCAATTAAGGCAGTCCAAAAAATACAGACGGAATACAAATTTGTTGAAGGCTCAGCACAACTCAGCTTATTACAGTTAGTCCTCAATAACCTCAAACATGTTTCATATAACACTGGAAATCTGGAAGCATATGAAAGCCCATCTTGCAAACGAGCTAAGAACAAGTGCTGAAAGCTTAAATTGGCAAATAAAGTACGCAAATTCACAAAAAGCGCTACAGAAAAAGAGCAATCGATAGATCATATTATAATGGACAAAATAATAGGAGAAGGACTAGTCCAGGATTGTTATACCCTCATCTCAGAATTTCCGAAGAAGGTATCGAAGAGCTTGCGAAAGGCTTGTCCCATTTTAGCTCGCCTTTCTCTTCTTCTTCTTCTCTCTCTCTCCAAAAGCAAATCAGATGAAACTGGAGAGTGAGGCGTCAAGAATCGATGCCACGAAAGCTATTTCACCTAAAAATATATTTTGATGATCTGATAATAAAGCAGCTTGTTAGTTGGATGATCGAATTTGAGAAACAGAGAGAAGGTTGCGTTGTTTTTCCTGCTGGCAACTTCTCTGAGTTGTCTTTTATTTGCTTTTTTTTTCTCTTTTTCTTTTTGCTTTTCCCCTTTTCCCCTTTCCTTGTACTTACCAATGTTTAAGTAACACATCATAATTGACTTTTATTTGTCCCTCTTTTTTATTTCCCTTTCTTTGTTTCCAGAAGAATTGCCACTCGAATCAAGTCGCCTCACAATATATAGTACTACCTCTATTTTAATTTCGATGAATGATACATTTTTATAATTAAAAATAGTTTAACTTTAAACTTTTTATTTTACTTATTTTACCCATATAAATACATAGCCCCATAAAGCTTTTTACCCTTAAGTATTTAAGATCATAAATTTTAAAAATTTCTCTTTTTCTCTTAAAGTTCATGCCGAATCAATCTACCACATCTAAAATGAAATGGAAAAATTCGTGCCGAATCAATCTACCATATCTAAATTGAAATGGAGATGGAGGATGTATTATTTACTTGAAACTTCTAGAAATTCCTCAAAGGGACAAAAGCTATCCAATTGAGCAAATATTTTAATACAGATCCAAACAGTCAAACTAATTGAACTGAAAGGCTTGTAATAACTGCCGTAAAATCAGAAACTTTCATATTCTCATTCATAATTTTCTGTTTAACATAAGCATGTTGTCGAACTTTTCGTACAACTTCTAGTCGTTTTAAACTTTTCACTAATAAATAAAGTGATATATCAAAATAGACAACATATTATACGCGGTCTCTAGCAAACTCTCTGCTACGAAATGCAGTTCTTTTCCCTCAAATGCCCTACGCATTTCGAGCTTACTTTGGACGTTGGTACTACATTTCTTTCTTCCATTCTAATTTGTTAGTCATTCAATAAATTTGAATCAGTCTACTTCTTGTGCAGCGACGCGTGGTCTAGCCGCCAAAGCATAATCCACTACTACTGAATAGTCTGTCCTTCCTATTTGGAAAAAAATCCAGCAAAAATAAAACAAATAAAATAGAATACTCAGCACATGTGCCTATACTCCTTTCTTACTGTTTTCCTTTCTATTCCTTTTGTGCAAAACCAACGGTAATGTTCCCGTAATGAAACAGAATATTGTCCCTTAACTTCGCTGAAAATTCATAGATGCACTTCATTAATACATTTCAAACCCAGCTGTTGTGGCAACAAACCGCATATGCCAATAACCAAAAATCATACTTCTGAGTATAGTCCAGAAATACACTGCTGTTTCCACCAATAAACAAAAATGATTTCTGCACCACTAGCCGATGCCTGTATACATAATAAACCTACTCTCCATGGCTGAATTATGTCAATGCAACAATCCATCAACTACTCTTAACCAACTACAATATCGAAAGAAACCATGAATGTCCAATAAACACACTGTACTCCTAGATTAGGATCTAACTACTCTACACCCAGCCAATCCTTTTCTTGGAACCATTGTCATGAGTCCTAGATACCACTTCCACTACTACTCTGAGAAAATTTTCGCAACATGATAGAAATTCTTTTAAAATAGGATGTGCTGGCCACTACAGTTCGTGATAACACACTCCAAGCACCCACACCACCTCCAGGGGCATAAAACGGAATGAAGTATCTATATATGGTGGACATTTTGTATCTCATGAGTCCACCATTTCATCCTGTATCTCATTAGGTGCAATTAGACCAGGAATAGAAAGCATCCGCTGTCGTTCCCTTTCTCTCTGAGCAGCTGCTTCCTCAGCAAAAAGGTCCTTATTGTCCTGCAATTGAAGCATCCAAGTGAGGATATCAAAAATCCAGCTAAGGAAAAGATAGATCTTTATTTTGAACAGGATTAAGTGGTTCAAAGAACAGCTAAAGACAGAAAAAAATGACAAGCTAGTTAATAACATTACTAGGGAAAGAAAAACATTAGTTTGGATGTAAATGGGGCAGGGAGGGATAGGCAAGCCTTAACCCCCTAAAATTCCAACCCACCATGCCCTGTCCCGTTTAGCATTTTTCCATAATTTTGCCTCCTGCCCTGGCATGCCCCATTTATGTTCTTTCGTTTTTTCACTTCATAATATTCTATTTATTTTGTAACTTTTTCTATTTTACTTTTTTAGAATGGAAATGGCTCTTTTAATACTGAGAATGGGGATTGTGTTACAGAAAGTGATTTCTAGTAATCTAGAACAACATTTGAGATTTTTCTTTCCAGTTTTGGCTAGATAGAATCCAAACCTCTTGGGTTTCATCTTTGGTATCCTCCAAATGATGTTAATAGGTCATGTACAACAAGAAAGAGAAAGTAGTTGTGAAGAAGCAGAAGCTTTTTCAACAACAATCATGCCATAATCTTAGACATGACAAGAACCTCCCAGAACTAAATGAAGAACAGATTACTGATATTGTGAAACTTGGTTCGCTGGATAGTTCAGAGAAAACTCATATGGCCTCCTGTCTGTATAGATGTTTAAGAGCCTGTTTGGCCAAGTTCTAGGAAGCCAAAAGCACTTTTTGGGAATTTAAGGCGTTTGGCCAATACAAGGAAGTGCTTTTCGAGCACCAGCAGAAACAGTTTTTCGGCTTTTGGAAAGAAACTATAAATTCTAGCTTCTTCCGAGAAGCAGAAGCAGAAAAAAAATTCAAGACAGAAATATCCTTACTGAAAATTTATATTTCCTAAATTATCCCTCATTAATTTAACTTTTTTCTTTTCCTTGTTTGTTTCTACCATCCATTTCTTCAATTTTCTTATTTTATATCGTTATTTTGTTCTTCTCCTATTTTTCTTTGGAATAGTCTCTCTACTATAAATATATCTTTCTTTTATATAGAATTTATGGAGTGGGTTTTTAGTTTATACTGAACAATGTATACTGATATGTCTGAATCATGTAAACAATAAGTAATGTCATATATGCAATATTACTTCTTTGGATAACTATATTTTATATTGATTAAAATCTTTAATATATATTTTTACTTTATATTTTATAAATTCAATTCTCTTTTACAAATAATATCAATTGTAAATTGAATACTTACCGTCCTTTTTCCGTAATTTGATACTCAAAAATACTTTTTGGAAAGATTAGCCAAATAAAATTTGCTTATCAAATATTGCAAAAAGCACTTCTAAATGACTGAATGGGCTCTACTAACTTAGGCAGCTAGCAATGAGAAGGTCCCCAAGCTGCAAACTGTGAAAGCAAGAGACTTTGTACATTGCTTGCTAATTTGAGTCAGTTTAAGTTGAGTATTTCACAACCTGCCACCCACCTTGCCCTTTTATAAATTTCCAGGAAAATAATTTTGACCCACTAGCCCATGCCCATCTAAGGTTTCTCCCCACCCCATTGCCATTCTCGAACGTTATACTTATAAGACCAAGATGGAAGAACCAAAAACCCTAATAGACTAAGCCCAGACTCATGAGAAAGCAATCCACCTATATCAAACTTCAGAAGGAAAGGGGATAAAACTACTGGCCTTTGATTGTGTAACTTTTTGATATCCAGTAAAAAGAGATTCCGAAATCACGTTTTTTCAAAAGAAGTTTTTGCGAAAAAATGTTTTTACGGTATCTTTTAGAGAAAAGTTGTTCCATTCAAGAAATGCTCAGAGAACTTCAAAAATAACTATAAATGTCCATGCATGTTTCTTTTCCAGAAGTTTTTTTCCCCAATATTTTTTCATAGAACTTTTCCATAAGTCATCCAAACGGCTCTAAAACTAATGGCGTTTGTGCAACTATTTGATATCCAGCAAAACAATTGCTTCTGAAACCACATTTTTGTTTAAAAGTTGTTCACTCAAGAAATGCTCAGAGATCTTCAAAATAACAACTATCCAAGCACGTTTTTTATCACAAAACATTTTCCACAAGTCATCCAAACAGCTCTACTTGAGATATGAACAAGCAGGTTATCTGGAACTCACAATACGACCTAAACAGAGTTCAATTCAGAAACCTTTACGCCAAACAATTATTTAAAGGTACATGAATTAGTGGACATAGGGTAGACAATTAGCATGTAAGCTGATGTGAAATTCACAAGCATGACCATGAGTGCTAACCCATAACAAAAAGACATTCTAAAGCCCTAAACATTTTAATTCATTAAATTCGTGATAATTTCTAAGTAACTCCATCCTGTTTAAGTGGTCTCAGTATGACCTGGCGTAGACATTAGAGATAACTTCGAAAATGTGAACCGTGTTTTATTTTTTGGGGGAACATGTGACTCATGCGTTGATTTTTACACCTTTGAAGAATTTGAGAAAAATGGGTAATAAATAGATTGAAAGTAAGGTCCTACATTTTATGAGTTTTCTTTTCAAGGAAACTGGGTAGCATTATGCCAAAATTAAAGCATGACAATCTGTTTGGATCTTCCGGAGCACGTATATAAGGGACAGGGTACAGAAATAGAAGACCTCCACTTAAAACCCCTTCCCCACAAAAGACATACCAATAAAGCTCGGAAACAAATGGTCTACTAGTAACACTAACCTGAGAGGAGAACTCTTTTGATTGAACAAGGAAGTCCCTTATGTGATTCTTGAATGTGGGAAGGTCATTTGTTGACTCAAATAGCCCACTGACAAATTGAGTCACCTGAAAGAGCAAAGCATTATTAACATCTAAAGAAAAACTATATACAAATTGACGTGAAAAACACTATGTAAAACTTATGGTCATACTTCAGCTGATGTCATGTTGGGGAAGGATGTACTAAGAAGTTTAATGGTGTATTCACGAACAAACATAGCATTATTTGGATATGGATAAGGTACTGTTGATGCATCCCATAGTGGTTCAGTCAACATGCTAGACTCCACCTGAAATCACATCACTATGTTACAAAAAATGCAAGTATAGATAGGAAACCAATCTGTTAGCTAGACACATACCAGGCAAAACAAATGTTGTAGCACCAATACATGCAATTTAAACCCAGGCTTATGAAACGTATCTGTTAGTACAGCAAAAATTTCTTGCTCGATGGTCAAAAAGTAAGTCCTATAAAACTGGTTAGCAAATTCAGAAACCTGCCATGAAAGAAGAAACTATTAAACCCCACCGCATAGATTTAACGATCAATAGGAAGGCCAACAATAAAGGTGCACCTGAAAATTTTTTAGCATTTCCAGCAAGAGATTAAGCCCAGTCTCAGCAATGTTCCTCTCTGTGTGCCGAAACGCCCATATTATAGAATCCATAACAAGTTTTAGTTGCTGAAAAATAATCAGGACATTATGAAAATCCAGCATAAGCTTATGCAGACACTAAAATAAATATGATACCGTATAAATAAATCTCTGAAGGATTCTAAGCTTCATAAATTAGAATTGGTGGTCGATACATATACCAAGAGCAGGCAAAAAACATACCTCGCTCGACAGCCGTATCAAAGCAGGAAAACAATGTGTAGCAATTGCACGAAGTAACGAAAAGAACTTCAGCCGATGCTCTGGATAATCTTCGAAGTTTTTCGTAATCATCTGTTATACATAGAATGAATTCATCAAACAGATCATGTGTCATCTCAATGCTGAGCTTCCCAAATGTTTATTATAGTAACCAAATTATCGCTAAAGCATATAACAGGTCAGCAGCTGAGTCACCCTGATAAGGCATATGATAATGACCTTACTACCCCTTAAAATTGTTTGGCAGACAACAAAAGGTTACCTCTAATAAAACCACGATGATAAAAGCAGTTAAAGTCACCAAGAAACAGGATGCAAAAGTAGCAGAACAAAGAAACTTGATATCAAAAGAATGAAGATGGTGAATAGTATCATCTAAATTAAGGACTTAAATGAATACATCTATAACATTTGTGAGAAGATGCAGCATTGTTAAATTAGGAAAACCCATCATCAAAAAAGTACTTTGTAAGTATATATTTAATTACATAACATTGGGGAATATAATATTTGCTAGAAGAGAGTACATATAATATTATAAAACTTATCAACTCAGAATAAAATTTGGGGGGGGGGGGCTAACCTCCAGAGTACACTGGAAAACAGCTTCAAAAATGCGAGGGACATCCTCAATCATAGCACCCTTGTACCTAACAAAAAAATGTTAGATACAGAAGCAAATGCACCATAAGAATATGGACAGTATTGTGCGCAAAAGAAATTCATGGAATCTTGAGTGCATTGTGTGTTACAAAGACAGTCAGTTAATGTATGGAGCAGACAATCACAACTTATGAATTGTCAGTCCTGCTGAGTGCCAGTTGGGAGTTGGAGGCAGTTAGCTTACTTGTTTATAATTGTTGCAAAAAGCGAGAGAACTTCAGATTCCCTAGCATCAGGCACATTCCTTGCATAGTCTCCTAAAACTGGATCCATCATTGGTGGCACAAATTGCTTCCCGATATGTGGTTGATCTTCGGCCTTGTCCAAAAATGTTTCAATAAGCTTTAATGTTTCCCTTTTTACCGAGCTGCCACATATGACACGTGTAAGTAGATGCATCTTAAAGCTGGCCAAAAAAGTGGGAAATCTAAACTGGAACCTACCGCAAGAGCTTCACAATGGATGTCCTTGAGGCAAAAGGCCCTCCTTGACCTATGCTTGTAGATATAAGCTCACTGTACATTCTGCAAAAAAGGTTCGCAATTAAAAATCAGAAAGCACAATAACTGTTAAAAAGTGGGAATACAATGGCACTGATGTCAACCTAAGCACCAAATGCATGCAATCAGATTCAATAATAAAGATGCCATCTAAATATTTAAAAAACATAAAATCAAATAAATATGATATTCATACCTATAAACATTGAGCATGTCCAAAAAGATGAGAGTAATTTGAGGTAAGAAATAAGTCCCAAGTGAGCTAGCAGCACTTGTATTAGTCTGCAATGCCAAAAAAAAAAACATAAACCCCATGTTAGGAATAAGAGAATATAATGCAAAAGGCATTGCTAGGATAACATTTAAACCGAATAGGATATGAATACTGATATCAAAGCTCCCTGACCAGCACACAGAGGTAGCCACATGATTTCAAAATAACACAGCATCCGGATTGGACATTATTGGTTGACGTTCAGAATACTCCTCAAACTAGTTTCTCAACTTCAAAATTCTCTATTTCAAGTTGAAGTTGGAATACTGGACAAAATTGTAAAATGAGCATTGATTTGCAAATAATATTTCATTATTTTCAAATAATATGTATGTCCAAGTGCCTACTAAGTTTGTCATAGAAAAAATAAAAAAGGAACATATAGTACTAATGAGAGGCCTGCATTAAGAACCCCAAGTATACTAGCTAGCTTGTGTTAGCAAGTCCTGGTTAATATCCTGTCATAATGACATGACAAACTGTGTACCACATTTTGTGACTACAGTATTCAAGGTAGAAAATTTAGCATGCGGTAAAACTAAAACTGGGATGATTTTCTAAGGTCTGACGAATGTGCAAACAGATCATGCATAAGGAGAAAAGGATCATACATCATACCACACGCTTTCTTTAAGTCTAAAACTCTAAATCACCGAAGTATTTTCTATTTTGGAGAAAAGTAAATCACCAAAGTTAAACTTGAAAGACTTGGTAGCACTAGTAAGATTACATAAAAATGACTATTAAAGAGCATGGAACACTTCTTATGGACTCGCTGAAAATGATCTGATCCAGTGCATGGCCTATTGGAAGTAGAAAGCACTCGGTTGGGATACTTGTCCCTGCCCCCGACTTCTTCCTTACTCTGGCTCGCAAGACTTTGTGATGAGAACAGAAAGAAGGCAAAAGGAAAAAAATCACAAGTGCATGCCAACTGATACATTTACAGAAGAGCTTAGAATTTATCATCTATAGAAGGTAACCTGCAATATATTTAGCACAGCTCGGATAACATCTTGATCTTTAAGATAGTCCACACTTTGTCGTGCCTGTCCTATAATTTCAGTCCATCTCTGTAAAAAATAAATGTTAGTAAGCCACAATAATATGCAGTGTATACTCCACATATTGTTATGTGGCGCATTTAACGGACGCAAAGCCAGATATTAATACATAAAAATATATAAATAAACAAATAAAGAAATAGATAGCACCACCCAAATACATCTTATCTAGACCATACGTAAATACCTGATTCGGAAGCTCCATCAACCTCTGCAGATACTCGTCTCTTTTTTGGGGATCAGGCTCTGCTTGAATCATTTGACCAACCTAACAAAACGATATAGAACCCCACATTTCAGTAATAAAGATAAAGTACTACTCCCTCTTTTCAATGTTATATCATTCTTTCCTTGTTAGTATGTTTCAGAAAAGTTTACACCTTCCTATATTTGGAAACTCTTTAATTTTAAACTCCCTATCTTACAGATAATGAATTCAAGTATGTAACGAAAGTATCTTAATTTATGAACTCTGTACCCAGTCAAACACCGATGTATAGAATAAGACATAGTGAATACAATACATCTAAGGAAACAAGTAAAACTAATGAAGTTTATTCTTTCGAACAAAAAAACTCTTACAGATTCGTAGAAGGCATGAATCTGATGAGGTTCTAAATCTGCAATAGTTGTCGGGAGAGTGGTTAGGAGTTCCGAGACAAATGGCTCATTTTCTCCAACCTGAGAACAAGGATAGTGGTCAGTACAATTTTTGCAACTCTTGTATCGTCATAAAAACTGATGCTATTAACAAACATGCTGTTACCTGGACTACAACAAACTTGCGCTTGCACTTCTGAACGATTTTCAAAAATGTATCACAGGCCATATCCTAGAGAAAAGAGACAAAAGGTCATTAGGAACAGAAATGAAGCCATGACAATGAACCATAGCATATAAGCACAAGAAAATAGTTTATTGCAGTGCAGTTTTCTAGGCCATAAGGTGAAATAAGTACCATGCACTCTAACCCCTCCCCTCCCCACCCACACTACCAGAAAAGAGGGCGAGGGGTGGGGGGCGGACTCAAGTCACATGTAAGTCATTTGATCATTTATTTAGAGGCCAATACTAATAACGAAAAGACATCTGATTCCTGATACCATATGACATTATTCCATTGGACATCCCAACAATCACCAAGTCATAAGCGCCAGCACAACAATTGGTGATTTGTGAACCAACCAATCACTAATTTGAGTGCAAAAAAACATTCTACAACAAGGATAAACAGCAAAACAGTAACTGATAGTGAAATCATTAATCAGTAGTCAAACCTGCACTCCAGGATGCGTTTCATGCATAAACTCGAACAATTTGTTCACAACAGTCTTCAAGAACTTCCAATGAGCTCTCAAAAATCTAGGATATTGCCCAACCACATACCTAGCATTTAATCAACACAAGTCATGACTGCATTTCTTGATTGAAAGAACTCAGCGTACCCATAGGCAATACAACCATTTAACAAATTTAGTATAAGCAACATTCTGGAAGATCAGATTTGTAAATACAAAGCATGAGAATTGAAAATTCTGGCAAGAGACTAGAACTGGCAGACAACAATGAGATTGCATCCATACATTATATTACTTGCAATTACAGCTTTGTTGTCTTTCCCTTTGGTGATTTCACATAGGTTTAGCAAATCGCGTATCACCATGACAAGAAATCTGTTCTCCTGCCAAAGTGAACACAAGGAAAATGTGAAAATTCAAGATCTTAGCATGTAAATGATACAAAAGAGCTAAGTCATATTGCTTGGTTCAATGCAAGAAAATAGTGATGCACACAGAAGAACACAAAGCAAAACTTAAGAAAAAATGACAGTATGCAACAACATTTAGGACATATCTTGCATGAGGGCCAAGCAAGAAAGTTGCACAGCCAAAATACAGTTTGAGCCTCAGTGAAAATCATGTAATTTGGTTAATAATTACATAAAACAAACTAGTATAAGCATACCTGCTCTTCCAGCATCGACCCAGATATGGACCCAATTGCCCAACATAATGTATTTAGATTGTTCCACGACCAATCCTCACCATTGAGTTGTTTGCTAAGTTTCTTCAGCATCTGGAGTGATACAAGAATATGGAAACATTACGAATCTCGAACATAGCGACTGCGCACCATGAAACAATCTTTTCAGAAACACCGTGTCAAAGTAAAGAAATGGTAATTAACAACATCCAATGAAAAGTAAAGGTTCATCAAAGCCAGAAGCAACTAGCAACAGTCACTTGAAAATATGTTGAAGATAAACAAATGAACAGCTCAACCATAACTAAGTAGCTGAAGTATAAAACAAATTGCAAATTAACCCGAAGACAATTGAAATTGTTAGAACCTCCTTTCCAGGAGTTAGTAAAGAAGGATAGGATCATTATCTCAACTAGAACTACAACAGATCAGGACTTAATGCATCTCCAGCAATTACCATACGCTCACAATAATTGAGAAAAGTAATAATAACACATCCAAACCAGCTATTTCCAAAGTAGACTTCTTGGGTGCCGATTAACCAACCAAAAAATACAATGTGAAAATAATGCTGCCCATACGAATTACGAAAAATTTAGCATGCTGCTTCGACTATATTTATTTAGGTCATATCAAAGTTGATGGCTTCAAAAGAAGTGCACCTGCTTTTCAGTATCGTCATGATCAAGATGTGACAAGTAGATCAAAGTTTCCCTCATGATCTGCAACATCAGACATCATTAAACACATAAATAGGGGGGAAAAGACACAACATTGCAAAACAAGAATCATGCCTTTTGCCAAATATAACATGCATCTTACTCCAGTCAAACAAGAGGAGCCTAAGAATGTCAATCAAATTCAACAGGTTATTCTGTAATAAGATAGATACCTTGTATTGCACAAGGACGTCATTGTCCTTCATTGTTTCACGGACAATGTTCCCATTTTCATCTTCAACAATGAGAACTTCTTCAGGTTTTGCCATGCGAGATATCATAAGTAACCTCAATTTGGACATTGGACCAGCATAAAGTTGTCTCCTCTGCATAAGTTGCGCTCCAAGACCATCATTCATACCGGAAAGCAATGGTATCTGCTTAATTAACACAAAAACTTGCATATGAGCAGTTTGTTTTTGAAGAATTTTAGTCAACAAGGATATAGGTAATTTCTCATACTTGAAGCCCCATCATATTTGCAGTCATTGCAGGATTGTCTAGATTATGATGTGCTTCAAACAACTCAAGAACTAAGGAATTCCAGTAATCCAAGCAAACCTGTGAAACCACACATTAGGAATCAGACACTTCCAAGAAAGTGTATCCATCATGAATAAACAGTGAAACAATACCTTAAAAACCTCTGTGTCATCCACGTACGAGATGTTAATAAGATACTCAAGTCCCAACAGGAGGGCATTTATATTCTCTTGTGATGTTTCTAGCACACGTATATGAGACTGCATACAAAGTAGCTTCTCAGACACAATGCTGACTACTACGGTCCAAAGTCATATTGTCAATAAGCAACTACAGAGTGAAAGCTATCATGTAGTAAACACAGTAAAGAAGCTTGCCTTAAAAAATGACGTAAAAAACAATGCTAGATTTTGAATGAATGCCTGGATAAAGGAAAGGAGAAGCATTAGTTACATGTTGATACAACAATAGACTAACCATTCACTGTCTCAAACAAACCTGCTCTTCATTGCTTCCATTTGCATAGGCCTCGGGAATGTTTGTGTTGGGAGGAAGAATAGTCTAGATGTCAAGAAAACTCATCAGATAACGAGCACAAAAGCACAAAGATAGTTAGCTAATACAATAAGGTATAACTAAATAAGTTCTATCAACAACATTAACACCTAGGATGGCAGATGAATTAAGTTCAGCTGCAAGTTTGGACATTTTGCTTCAAGCAACTGAGTTTACAGGGACATTCCGACTCAGATATCAAAGCAACCAAACTGTGTAATCAGCAAGTTGAACGTGATGTGTTGCTTGATCTAAATCAAAAGGCAAACTCAAACTTATCATAGCATCTGCTGAAGGACACAATTGAAGACTAGCATAAGCAATTTAAAGGAGGCCTCAGTTCTGATAACAAGAGAACAATAACCTAGACTAATGAGTTTTAACACCTTTGCTTTCAGCCAGTCTAGACTTAGAGAAAATTTAAAAGATTCCCTTTGCACCTACTGGACTACATAACTCTTATTGATAAAGTAATAATTTCACAGATGTGAGGAAGCACCGATATACATGTGGTATACAAAATAGTAACGGACCTACAGGCAAATATAGTTCGCCTCGGACCACACCAGATCATCCAAATTATTCAACTTCCAAACATAATGCATCAAAACTGTCCACTATTCCTATAATAAAATTTTGTTTGCAGTATGTCAGTGATTGAATGTTCTCCACAAAGGTTTTCATGAGACTTTCACCTTTAAAATTTTCAAATTTATTAGAAGAAAACCATGCATTCGGTACAAGGTCAACCACAACCTTCAAAGCTCACAAGAAACTTTAAGCATAGATATATATTTGGCTAACTGCTAAAAGAAACGGATATCAATACCATAGGAGTGCTGTTTTTACACAAACAAATGGAGCGAAAGACACTTGCTCTCATCAATTCATACTACAATTCAAAATTCGATACCTAGAGAAGGTTCAGTAATTCTTCTAATAACTTCTATCCATGTGTAGACCAAGCAACCAATTCTAGGAGAACATTTCTTAAGGCTCAATTGAGAAACAAAGAGAAGGGTAGCCTCACTTCAGAGTAAAACCAAATGGCCGTACCACACTCAAAGATACAACTCCACTGACAGCAGTTATAAAGAAGCAGAAAAAGTATTCCCTCAGTTCACTTTTACTTGTCCACAATGGACTTTGCACTCCCCTTGAAATAATAAATGAAGTACATATTTTACATTAATACCCATAATAATGATAGCATTTCAAAAAGTCTTGGAAAATAATTTGGGTAATGAGTAATTAATGATAAGAGTAAAACAGGAAACTCTTGTCTTTCTCTCGATTTGCTAAAATGGACATGTAAAAGTGAAAATATATTTTTAGCATAGTGGACAAGTAAAAGCAAATGGAGGGTGTAGATACAGCAATACAAAGATATAATTAAGAATCATAGACTTCCTTCATCTTGGTACATCTTGAACTAATTAAAAAAGCATAAAGCAACATCAAGGATTAATTAAACTCCACCTGCAACTGCACCATGAATATGGTGTACTTCTTGACATACTGGTCGTTATAAAACTCCCCAAAATTAAGGGCAGCAACCTGTCATATTAAAACAGCAACCAAGAGTATACTGAATCAATTTGGATTGATTTAATTGTTAGAAGAAACTCTACTAGAGATCTTGTCATAATATACCTCTGTTAGACACTGAAGTGTGAGGTTGCGATAAGCTGGCATGGGAAAAAGTTTAAGCAGGGTTTCCAGCTGTAATATGAAGAGACAAAGGTCAGACAGCACCTCTCAAACAGAGTCTGTATTGAAACAATAAATTGTAGACATGCTTCAATCAGAAAGATAAATAATAAGCAGCGGAGGAATACAAACCAGTGTTGATTCAAAAATATAGCCAAGTGGAATCCATGAAAGGAAAGCATGGAGTGTAGCAAGAGTGGCCCTGATGAGCTCGGTTCTTTGGGATGCTGATAGCACATACAAGCATAGCTCATGGATGAGTTGAAACTCGCTGTAAACAAAGAAAACCAACACTTTAGAAAAGATGTGTCTAATAGAATTAGTTATAAATTAAACAACAACAAAAAACCCAGTTTGATCCCAACAGGTGGGGTCTTGGGGTCTGGGGAGGGTAGTCCATACGCAGACCTTACTCCTACCTAGAATTCGTTATAAATTAACATGTAAATAATGCTTATATAAAAGACCTTCGGCTTCAAAATGATAAAAGGAGCTCCGCAATTCATACAGTGTATAGGATCTTTTAATTCTCAAAACCGACTGATATTACCCAAGCATAGAAGAAATAAACAGATTTTTATAGCACTGAATGTTTGAAAAACAAATAAGAGAAAAAAAATAAAAATTAGCAGGGAAGAACAAGTGTTAAGTTTATAAAATAAGTGATTACTACAATCGAAAAGAAGAAAATAGTATTTAATCACAAAAAGATACAATGTATGCATTAAGGAGTGACAAAGATAAATTTATGCATATAATCTTCTTCTTTCGTGAAGGGAAAAATATAGAATGGCGAAACATTTTCACCTGTGCCCACAAAGTCTCACACCAAAACAGTTATAACTCTATCATATTTTCTATAGCAGCCAAACAAACTGTTTCGGATTTCTCTACCATTTGCATAATTCTATTTTAATTCCTTCTTTTTTATACCGCAACTCTATGTTTTGCGGACTCTCTAAAAATGTTGCCACACCCGTGCCGGATCCTCCAAAAATGCACTACTTTTGGAGGATCCGACGTGCACCCGGCACCATTTTTGCAGAGTCCAAGCAACATAGCCGCAGCTTCAAAACTTTAGCCAATGCCCGACTTGATGGCAAATGAATTCTAGACACAATTCAACATCAGTATGTCAAAAGCTAGTCTTTCAGAGTCCCATAAATCAAACAATCTTTTGTCGAAAATAGCAAACATGAAAAAATGTATCAGGAAACAACTCATACAAATCAGGAGTTGTACCTGTTTAAAGATTGTTTGAGCTCCTTAATCTTTTGTTGAGTCATTTCACCCCTCGAGAAATCAAAAACTTCCTCGCTTAGAAGCTGAAGAATAGCGTTTCAAGTTATCAAGGTGTACTTTCTAATGTTTTCACTGGAAGATGGAAATGCAACGTAGAGAAACCTTTAATATGGCCATGCAGTTTTCACATATAGTTTCGCTTGTCTTTGCAGCTGCAACTAAGTCAGGAATGAAGCTTCTCCATCTAGCAGGCCACTCGTGCTTCAAAATCTGAAAATACAAATTCCCAAGAAAAAGATAATTTCTGTAAGACATTTCAACTTCATGTGTATCTTGAGTCACAATCAGTCCCATCACTTGCAATAACCAAGAGAGAGAGAGTGTGTGTGTGTGTGTGAGAGAGAGAGAGAGAGCTTTGTGTATTAAGAGTACCTGAACCAATGTTATGTTTAGCTTGCTAATATACAGCTTTTCCCGCCGAAGAGATGCTTCATCACTGGAAAGCTGAGATCAATATACGGATATGCATAAATGTAACAGTTAATAAAATCCATTGGAACGAAAAATTCAATTCAAGATCCTCAATAAGAGAAAATGACAAGAATTATGTAGTTATACCTTCACGATAACTTCAGATATATAGTTTTTCATTCCATCTCGTTGTTCGACTGGCAATGCATTCCATCTATACTTTATAACACCTTCTAGAACCTGCAGGGTGAAGCCAGTCAAGTATTATACTCAGTTTCCTGCCATATATATCAAAAAACGCAAACAAACAAAGAACGAAGTGAACCAAAACAACATTTTTTTTATTTTGGGCAGTTACACGGTAAATGCCACCTATCAACATCTCTATCGTAACCAATCAATATTAAAACACATAACTTTAGCATCTGTTCCAATTTTTTTCCTCGAAACTAGATAACTCAATTCAAATTCCCAATTTCAAAAAAAAAAAGAGTATTTGGATTGTCAGCCCTCCCTTATCTCTCCAATATCCAAGTATAATTCCTGAACTTAAGCTCTCATCTTAAATCATGAGAAATTAATACATGAATTACTTTTTTCGCTAGTACAACATCAGTCAAAGTCACACTTATAAAAGAAAACATTAATCATAGTATGACAGTTGCGTTAAACAATCCTATTCTAATTTAAACACCAAACTAAAAATTAAACAAAAAAGTCGTAGCAGTAAGTCAAACTTCACAAAAAATACTCTGTAAAACTGACCTGCAAAGCGAAAAACTTAGTATTCAGGCTTTGAGTGCTCGATAGAATGTGAACCACTTGAAGCCACATATCTGGGTTATTTTGCAAATCGCGCAAAATGTGGTCAGCTGCAGCCCGCTGCAAAGCAATAAATTTAGTACATACCTAACAAAAGAGCAAAAGCAAAAAAATCTTTCTAAAGCTAGGTATATGCGTCCAAAAAGAGAAATCATCAGTAATGATGACATAGCACACCATCAGACAAGCTATAGATGTGATCCTTTGGGGGTAAGTCATCTTCTGTTGTTTATTCTCAATAATTGTCCATCTCCAAAGTTCCCATTTATCCACATAAATTTTAATTTATAATCTACATGTTTAACGGGGAACAACAAAATCCAAGAATCCAAGAATTTCAGTAGCAGAAGCAAAATCCACACATGGGTGGAACATTGTTTTCAGAAGGAACTTAAATGACTGGGAGTTGCAAAGTGTGGCAGATTTCTGGGAGACCTTAGAAGCTTTCCAAGGTCTCACAGAAGAGGAAGATGCTTTAATTTGGACGGGTCACAAATCAGGTTCCTTTTCAGTGAAATCTGCTCATCATTTCATTAACAATACTCCTAATCCTGCGCAAGGATGGCCATGGAAACAAATTTGGAGGGTCAGGGCACCTACAAAAGTCCAATGCTTCACATGGCTAGTAGCAAGGGAAGCTGTCCTAACTCAGGATAACCTTCTTAAGAGAGGAATTCAGCTACATGCTAGGTGCAGTCTTTGTGGCAAAGATGGGGAATCAGTTTCCATCTCTTTATTCACTGTCCGGTCACTACTCAACTTTGGCACTTCTATCTCAATTTGGCTGGTATATCCTGGATAATGCCCAATAACGCTGCATCTCTTCTCAGTAGCTGGAACAATGGAGGGGTAAATATTAAACAGAAGAAATGGTGGGAAATAGTTCCTGCTTGTATCTGGTGGGTCATATGGAAGGAAAGGAATGCCAGAGTTTTTGAAGATAGACCTAGCTCTTACCAGAAAATTAAGCTTAATTGTTTTTTGTTATTTCATTTTTGGTGCAAAGAGAGCTATAGGGAGGATGTACATTCTTTACTAGATTTGCTAGAAGAAATGTAATCAAATAGAATAGGCTTTGGCAGTTCTCTGATCCTTTGGGGTCCGATTGTGGTTTACACAATCTCTTGTGAATATTTTTACCCATTTATATAATTGTTACCATTATCAAAAGAAAACGTGGAACAACAAATACTTGAGGTTTCTTTTCTTCCGAGTCTAGCAGAGAATTGAGAGGTCCTTGTACATATCTGGTTTCCAAAAATAAAGCAGATGTAAAAGTCACATCAAATACCAGATGGAATTTTCTATCAGTTACCACTATTATTATTAACCAGTCTTTGAAATATTCTTGTAATATGGCTAGCAACATGAACAAGATTTTGCGAGTTCCAGTCCTCAAAGTAAACCCTCTAGTGTATGCAACTATACCTATTATTCCCTTTCGCGCATCCTGTTTCTTAGCTAATTCCATGTAAACCATAAGTCCATCTAAAATGATGTTTTTTTAGGCGTTATCAGCTGATCAATAGAAACAGTCACAATCGTAAGACATTTCAACAACATGAAATAATTCTGAATTAGACAACTGTCTCCGTGAAGCATCGGTATTTAAGTCTTGTTGATACACCTCTTTGACTGGTCTACCACAAATCCTAGAACTTAAGAAAAAAAAACAATAATTGCTGCACCGAACAGTAACTGCTTAACATACTTGTTATAATTACGCACAATTAACACTGCCTAACTGAATTGTTATTCACACTAAACACTCATTAATGATATTTGCCATTTTTTCCAAATCTGATACTTACTAATTCACAGGATGCAGGCACAATTATCCAATTGGTGAATCCACGGCTATGAAAAGCATTTAAATGAGCCTGAATAGAATGCAGTAGTGCATCTTTTTAAGTGTTCTAGCAGCAGCCTGGCAATATACACCAACTGGGTGATTAGTGCCATACTGAATAACTGCAGAGTTAATTGCATTTTTCCGCATCCACATATCAGGATTGAGAATCCTTCTAATGTGCCACTGTCTATCTATCTTCGAAAAATGAAATTAAAACTCATATGCAAGTGAATGACACCTAAGCTGCTTTTACCACAGTCCGCGAATTTAGGTGGGGCCTTTTCCCCTTCAGTTTTCTCTTACTTTTTCCTTTTTTTTAACTAGTGGTGGGAATAAAGAAGGTAACAATGCACATTCCAGACCTCTGAAACTGAATCCTTAGGAATTGGAGAAACAGTAGTCAATATCTTGAATAACAACAATGAGATAACTTAAAAAATTAGAGAAAAGCTATAGGAATGGCTGGCGTAAGCAATACAAAATCTTCAAATTTAAGAAAGGAAGTGGCGCTACATTGAAACCAATTAAAAAACAAATGACAAACTTATAGCGCCATAAAATCTGTAAAGTAACAAATTAATCTTCGTTGAGCCAATTTTCCAATTTAGAACGACGTAAAACTGTTCAACTAAACACTACCAATCAGAAAACTTTCAACAACCGAGTCTGAAAAGAATTGGCGTCCCACGCAATTGAAAACAAAAAAAAATGGCAAAATCAACCAGCAATTGTAAGGGGGAATCGAATGTAAAGCAAATAAACTGGAGAAAATTAGACAAATTGAGAGAGAAGGCAAATAGTTCTCACCTCCTCCTTAGATCCAGTGCCATAGAAAGCGGCAACAGTAGCGTCGAGCAACGAAACATCAATAGGCTGACTCAAATCTCTAAGCTTATCCGCCGCCATGGAGAGAAAAAGATGAATGAGTGATAAACCCTAGAAATCAACAGTCCAGTTCAAAAACCCTAGAAACAGAGAGTGTGGACAAAAACCCTAGCCAAAAACGTGAGCGCTCAATCTTAAGTATGTTCAAAGATTTGGATTTTGAAGCTAAGTTCTAGAAGAAAGAGGCCAAAAAGGGAAAAAACACAGCGACAGCTTCAATATGAAGCAGAAACAGTCTTCTAGAGACTAGAGTAGAGAGGAGTAATAACAAAACGTACTAAATAAAAATAAAATAAAATAAAATAAAATAGAGGTTTCGGGTAATTATATTTTAAGCGCTTTTCCCTCCTCCCTCTATTTTATAATTATTGTTTGTGCGAGGAGCGTTGTTTACGTGTTTCTTCTTCTTTCTTTCTTTTTTTCTTTTTTTAAAGGTTAGGCGAAATTAGAAAAACAGGGAGGCAAAGTTTCGGGAGTTGCTACTGGTTTGAATGTCCCCCGCTTTGGCTTTATATGGAAGGGGGAAAAGAGGGAAAATGAGGGTATTGCCCCACTCACACTCCCAATAGTGAACACTTAACAGTGAAAGTGGAGTTTCTGTTTTGCTCTTTCTTTCTTTTTTCCTTTAGGTTATTTTTCATTCGTTTTGGTGTGTGATTCTTGAGTGTTTTTTTTTTTGGTTAAAGGGATGCATGCATAAATTAATTAAATTATTTGGATAGGTACAACATAGGAATGCTAGAACTGAGCCAGTGTATTTAGGCAACTAATATACAATCCAAAAACATGTCTAGTAAATGTAGTTCATATTGTCTGTCAAAAATGCTTTATTTGCAAACACTCAGGAGCTACGAACATGGTCAATTTTCCAAAAACTTCCTTTTTGGTTCCTTTTTTTTTTTTTTTGCTTAAATTCCTTTTTGGTTCCTTCTTTTGCCAAAAAAATCTATTCTGCACTCTGTATTTGTGCTTATTGTTATTGATACCAAATTGAGGTATCACTATAACTAAACGATAGAAGAAGCAACAGAAATGAAGAAAAGAGAGAAGAGAAGAGAAATAGAGGCAGAATTAGAGAAGAAGCTGAGGAAAAACAAAAAAAAAAATAATCCATATCATAATCCATTATAATTTGATGTATCGCCTATTTATAGTGTTTGTAAAAAGCTAAAAGTGCTAAAAATAAAAGAGAAAGGAAATGCAAACATGCCAATTGTGTGACATAGCTCTAACTAACTTTTCCGCCAAAATCTAACTTTCAAAAACTAGGCAACTAATTTTCAAAACTAATCAACCAATATGTGTATCAATACCCCCTGGTTGAACAACACCCCTGTCCTCAAGGGTGAAGGAGGGGAAACGAGCTTTAAGAGCAGAAGCTAATTCTCATGTAGCATAGGAAGCATCCAAACCAGTCCACTTAACCAAGCACTAAGCGACAGCCTTGTTACCTTTCTTGATCAGTCTTCTGTCTCTGAACTCAGGAGAGGGACAGAATCGACTAGCCAAATCAACTACAGGTGGATGTATTATCTCAGTAGGAATGTCATGACAAAAATTGAGTTGGGACACATGAAATGTGGGGTGGATCAAAACTTCAGGTGGAAAGAGCAATTTATAAGCAACAGCCCCAATTTTGTCAACTATAGAATAAGGCCCAAAGTAGCGAGAGGTAAGCTTGTGGTAGGGAAAGAAGGATAGCGAAGACTGGCGAAATGGTTGAAGCTTGACAAAGACCCAATCACCAACTTTGAATTGTATGTCCGACCTGTGTGCATTAGCTTGAGCTTGCATTCTTTGTTGTGCACGAGTGAGATGAAATTTTGCCAAGTGAAGTTTGAATTCACGAAGCAGGGAAAGGTCCTTAATAGAATTGACCTCCGAATCTCCAGGTAAGTGAGCTAAATGCAATGGGGGGGATAACCATAAAGAAGCTCAAAAGGTGAAGTCTTGATGGCAAGGTGTGGACTAGTATTATACCACTATTCAGCCAAAGCAAGAAAGGAAGACCAGTCAGAAGGAGAGTCGGTGCAAAAGCACCTGAGATAAGTTTCCAAGCATCGATTAAGCACCTCAGACTGACCATCAGTTTGAGGATGGTAAGCAGTGGATGTGTTCAAAGTGACACCTTGAGCAGTGAGGAACTCTCTCCAAAAGGAGCTAATGAAGATGGAGTCTCTATCACTTTTAATGGAAGCAGGAAAACCATGAAGTTTGAAAACATTATCTAAGAAAATAGGAATGAGGGACTGAGCAGTATAAGGATGAGCCAAGGAAATAAAGTGAGCATGTTTGGTGAGGCGATCAACAATGACCCATATAACTGATTTGCCTCGAGACTTAGGCAAACCTTCTATGAAATCCATCGTGATGTCTGTCCAAGGAAGAGCAGGAATGGGTAAAGGTTGGAGAACCCCAGGAGAAGCACCAGTGTCATACTTGTTTCGTTGGCATACAAAACATTTGTAAACAAAGGTCACAATATCAGTTCAGATGCCTTTCCAATAGAAATAAGCAAGACCCTTCCTCACGGTGGCATCAATACCAGAGTGACCCCCAGAAGGAGTAGAATGCCATAACGTGAGTATATGTTGTCTCAAAGGTAACAGCTAGTAGCTTACCCTTTCTTCTAAGCTGACCATTCACCCAAGTGAAGTGTTTATGAGGTTGTTGTTGTTGTAGAGTAGAGATCAAAGTTTTCAACCCAGGATTTGCAGATCGACTATCTTGAATATCCTTCCATAAGTCAGTTTAAACAAAAGAAATGAGCATGGACATCAAAGAAGCACCTTAAATTCTAGAGAGGGCATCTGCAGCTACATTCGCAGTGTCCTTCTTATAGTGAATCTCAAAATCAAAAGGTAAAAGCTTAGCCATCCACCTAATATGAGAATCAACATGGAGCTTTTGTTCCAATAGATATTTAAGGGCCTTCTGGTCAGTTTTGACAATAAAATATTGGTTGAGCAGATAATGTGACCATTTAGTCACAACAGAGACCTAAGCAAGTAGCTCCCTTTCATATACAAACAAAGCAGCATGTCTAGGGGCCAGTCATTTACTAATAAAGGCTATAGGATGGTTATTTTGCATAAGGACAACACCAATGCCAGACCCACTAGCATCAGTCTCAATAACAAATGGTAAGGAGTGATTTGGCAAGGCCAAAACTGGTGCAGTAGCGAGAGCCAACTTAAGCTCAGCAAAGGCTTGTGAAGCAGCCTCAGTCTATAAAAAATTATCCTTCTTAAGAAGGTCTGTGAGAGGTCAACTAATAAGGTCATAGCCTTTGATGAACTTCATGTAGTACCCAGCTAATCCCAGGAAACCTCTTAGTTGGTTTACAGTTGTAGGGGTAGGCCAGTGTTGCACAACCTCTATCTTCGCTGGATCAGTAGCAGCTCCTTGGGCAAAAATAAAGTGGCCCAGATATTCCACTCTTGGTACACCAAAAACACATTTAGAATACTTGGCCAATAGACTATTCTGTATCATTAAATCAAAAAGCAGTTGTAAATGAATAAGATGATCCTGCAAGTTCTTACTATAGATTAGAATATCATCAAAGAAAACAAGTACAAATCTTCTGAGAAGGTCCTGAAAAACATGGTTCATTAGGTACTGAAAGGTGGACGGAGCATTGGTTAAGCCAAAAGGCATGACTAAATACTCATAGTGTCCCATGTGTGTTTTGAATATTGTCTTGGATATATCCTCAGGATCCATTCTGATTTGGTGGTAACTAGATCTGAAATCAATCTTAGAAAAAATAGAAACCCCTGATAGCTCATCTAGTGAGTCATCAATAATAAGAATGGGGAATTTCTCTTTAATAGTACAGTGGTTTAGGTCCCTGTAGTCCACACATAACCTCCAAGTGCCATCTTTCTTACCTACCACCCCCACAGGTGAGGCAAAAGGACTGTTACTATACTGTATGACACCCTGTTGTAGCATATCCTTTAGCAACTTCTCAATAATATCCTTCTTCATAGAAGAATATATATAAGGCTTGATGTTGATTGGTTTGGTACCAGGTTGCAAGGGAATCATGTGGTCAAATGCCCCCCTTGCAGGATGTAATGCAGTAGGTTCTAAGAATATTTGCTTATAGGTTGTTAGCAATTTCTGGAGTGACTAAGGCAGCAATTCATCACCGGGTAAATGCAAAGCTAGCATAACTTCATCACTTCCACAAGCAGGTGGTGGTGCATCAAGCAACACTTGCAGCATATACAATTGAGCAGGGTCCCCTTGGTATCTGTTAACAGCTTTGGAACTAGAGAGTTTACAGTCTTCTGAAACCCCTTCCAAAAGATGTTGTTTGCCTTAGTAGTTAAAGGTCATAGTTAGTGCTAAGTAGTCCATTGTGACTGGACCTAAAGTCTCCAACCATAAGGCTCCCAAAACCAAATCATATCTACCAACAGGAAAGACAATGAGATCAGCTACATATGTAGTGCCCTCTAGCATCCATTTAAAGTCCTTTACCACCCCAGAAGTGGCTTCAAGAGTGTTGTTGCCTAAGCTGACATAGCTTAATACAGTAGGAGTAACAGAACAACCTAACTTCTTTGCAGTTGCTGAATCTATTAAATTATGAGTACTACCACCATCTAGGAGAATTTGAATAGGTCGTTTAGTATTGTAACTTGTAACATGAATGGTCTGTGCTCCTTGGATACCAGCTAAGGCACATAATGAAATGTGAGGATGTTCTTCTTCCACCGCAGGCCACTCCTCAGGAAGTGCCTCAACTTCAATAGTGATGTCCCCCTTTTCTGTAGGTGCAACATCAGACTCTTCCACCTCTAAGACAAACAGCTGTTTTGGAAGGTTACATTTGTGACATGCAGTGTATTTTTCATCACATAAATAACACAATCCCTGGGCCCTTTTTGCTTGCATTTCAACTGGAGAAATAGTTCTCTTGTTCCTAGGCATCACAACAGTGTTAGCAGCAGGTAGTGCCAATCTAGGTGTATGACTAACTGGTGAATAGATGGGAGGTTTGAGGCTATGGTTATCATAAGAACTTCTTCTAACATTAGAATAACCAGTTGAAGTATGTTTTTGAGCTCTGGCATTAGCAGCCAGAGTGGCCTCAGCTAACCTAGAAAACCTGCATGTTTTAGCTAAGGTTTTAGGCTCATGCATCATAATAGGATTCACCAATTCTTCCTTCAAACCACCAAGGAAACAAGAGATAGTCTGCTCAACAGTCAAGTTGCATTGAGCTGCCAACCTATCAAAGGCAAATTGAAACTCTCTAACAGATCATGTATGCTTCAATTGTTTCAATTCCAACATAGGATCAGAGAAGTCACCACTAAAAGTCACGATGATCTCAGCTATGTACTCATCCCACACAGGTAGCATAGATAAATTCCTACACTTAAGGTATGACTGATGCCAAGCTAGTGCTTCATCATCGAGGTTCATAGCTACTAACCTCACTCTCTGATTGAGAGGAGTTTCGTCCTCAGCAAAATACTGTTCGATTCTATATAACCACATTTTCAAATTCTCTTCATTGAATCGAGGAAAAACTAGGTTATTGTGATGACCCAAAATGTCATCTTTAAATTAAATAATCATCTCAGTATTTTAAGACCTTGAAAAGAGGTATCAATAATTCCTCAACTTGCGTGCGCAGCTCGTATAATTTTCCGGAAGGTTTTTATGTGAAAAATGGATTAAATTGTGAACTAGAAGTTGGATGTTCTTAGATTCATTAGGCTTGAATTGGGGTGTGATGCACGGTTTTAGCATTTTATGATGTGATTTGAGGTTTTGACTAAGTTCGTATGATGTTTTAGGACTTGTTGGTGTATTTTGTTGAGGTCCCGAGGGCCTCAGGTGGATTTCGGAAGGTTAACGGATCAATTTGGACTTGTATTTATCTGTTGAAATTTTCTGGGCAGTTCTGCATTTTTCGCACGTGTGAACAGTGACCGCACCTGCGTGAACAATATTTGTATACAGTAGTCGTGTACAGTAACACACGTGAACAGTACCCCCAAAATTCTGGACAGTGTAAAGGATGAGCAGTCCGGTTTTTCTCATTTTTTGGACTTCCAAGCTCGGATTTAGGGCAATTTTGAGCGAGAAGTTACAGAAATTCTTGGGGTAAGTGTTCTTGACTCTCTTGTAATTATATTCCATGAATAAATTTTTATTTTTGGCTTTAGATTATTGATATTTGAAGAGAAATGGAGGAATTTTCTAAAATTCCATAAAATGAATTTTCAAGATTTGAACATCGATTCGGAGTCGGATTTGAGTAAAATTAATATGATTAGACTCGTAATTGAATGGGTTATCGCATTTTGTGACTTTTGTCATATTCCGAGATGCAGGCCCCACGGGCAATTTTTGGGTTAATTTCGGATTTTGTTGAAAAAATAGTATTTTTCATATGAAATTAATTTCTAGAATATGTATTGAACGAATATAGTTAATTGTGACTACATTCGGGACGTGTGGAAATCGATTTGAGCGGAAAAGGCATTACGGAGTAAGATTTTACTTAGATTGAGGTAAGTAACGGTTATAAATCTGGTCCTGAGGGTATGAAACCCCGAACATTGTGTCGTATGACCATTTTGGAGGTGACGCATATGCTAGGTGACGGGCGTGTGGGCGTGCACCGTAGGGATTGTGACTTGGTCCGTCCTGCGAGACTGTGGAATTAATTGGCCTACTGTTTAATACATGTTCCCTCTGTTTTCATAGAAATTGACGGTACTTCATGTTAGAAATCATGTTTAGGCCTTATGTAATACATGTTCCCTCTGTTTTCATAGAAATTGTCGGTACTTCATGTTAGAAATCATGTTTAGGCCTTATGTGATCACTATTGAGACTTGCGAGGTCGTGTACTTGTTGAATTAGCTGCTAATTGTTGTTTTGTACTCAGTCATAGCTTTTCTTGCTTGTTATACCTCTGTCTCTTGTTGTTCATTGTTGATACATGACATTACCTCTGTTTGGGTTGTTTATATGATTTTTGAGAGCCCGAGAGATAGGAGAGATTGATGACTAAGTGAGGCCGAGGGCCTGATCTGTGAGGATATTTATGGGATCGGGTTGCACGCCGCAGCTTGTTGTTACTGATTTATGACTGAGTGAGGCCGAGGGCCTGATCTGCGAAGATATTTATGGGATCGGGCTGCACACCGCATCATATTACTGATTTATGATTGAGTGAGTCCGATGACCTGATTGATTTATGCCACGAGGTGGCTTGTTATAGCGCTTGGGTTGAAGGAGCCCCTCCGGAGTCTGCACACCCCCCCCAATGAGCGCATATACTTACTGAATGTGAGTGTCGAGTGTTAAGCGATTCGGATGAAAGAGTGAATGTGAGGAATGAGTGATAGTGAGGTTGGAGTGAATGGGAGGACAAAGTGACTGTTATTCTGAGAAAATACATTTACCTCATTACTGTTGCATCACAGATGTCATATCACTGTTTTGAAAATTATTGAAAGATATTACTTACTGTGAGCAGTCGATTTTTGCCTCATACGAATTACTCCAAAAGAATTCCCAAGATTAGGTCTTTTCTTTAATTATGTGTTATTTTTAGGAATTATTGTGTGATTTCTCTGATTGTTCGCATATATTTGTGTGCATGTTTAATTTTGTTAATGCATTAAAAATAAAAAATATAGCATTTTCATTTGAGATTTGATTTTTACATTTTTTGGAATTAATTAATTATTAGATGTTTTACAAAAATAAAAATTCAAAAAAAATATAACATATTTTTGTAATTTTAGTCAAATTGTGTGATTTTCTTTTAATTTGGCATTTAATTATTTGTGACAATTATTAGTTAGAATTAATTAGTATTTTTAAGTAAATTTGGTGTTTTATAATTAATTAGGATTTTAGTTTTAATTGTTGAAAAGAAAAAGGAATAGAAAATTGAAAAGGAAAAGAGAATAAGAAGAGGAAAATCTGGTTGGGTCAATTTAGCCAGGCCCAAAACCAAAACTCAGCCAAACCCATTGAGAATAAGAAGAGGAAAATCTAGTTGGGCCAATTTACTAATTGAGAAGCTCCTAATAGTGGTAGGGTAGTATTTGCATTATCAAATTAACTAAAAGCACTAATTGAGTGGACAATTAAGTGGATGATTAAAGAAATGAAAAGTTGAATTGGTAGTGGAAAATGCACTAATTGAATGCTCATTTAAGGGAGCTGAAAATCAGATTAGAGAAGAAAAAAGAGGGGGACGGAGAGAACGGTATACACTCGATATACACTCTTGATACACTGGATATACATGGGCAGAGAGCTAAGAAAACTTGGAAGAGATTCTGAGAGAGGGAGACAAGAAAACATTCTGAAAATACTGGAAAAAACTGGAATTTACTATTTCATTGATTTCTATTTTCTGGTTTTCAATTTCGAATTGGCTGAAACCATCTTCCATATACTGTTTCATTGAACTATCTAGGGTTAATAGCTGGATTAAAACTGGTTCGGACAAGTTGCAAAGCCGGCGAAACTTCTGTATTCTCGGTACGTTGCCCCCCTCGGCTCGAGCTGTCCGCTCGGGTAAGCCAGATCTAGAACAAACACACAGGTTCTGAACCTAGAATAACTCAACTTCATGTCGGATCCCTAGTAGGAACGCTTATTTGCATCATGTGCATTTGACTTAGGGGACTCAACACAGGGGTTGGGTCCGTCTAAGACAAGCAACCTGAAATGAAAAAGACCATCCTGATGCATCCTACTTGTTTTCTGTGCATTTATTTGTTCAGACTTGCATGCTGACCGGCTTCTGAATCTAGGGAATATCAGAAATTTGAGAAAAAGAAAAAGGAGAGAGAGGAAATAGCAATGTAGAGAGTTAATTACCTATTTTTAGAATAAAACCAATGCCCAAATACTGTCGAAACTCTGCCGAAATTTTGAGAAAATAAAAAGAAAATATTTTATGTTTTTAAAATTGTTTGTTTTACTCAAAAAGCAAAAATGCGTGAAAAATGGTCTTTTATTTTAGTTTGTCTTGTTTTCAAAAACGGAGAAGAAAAATAGTTTGTTTGTTTGTTATAAAAGGAACAAAGGGAAAAGAATCTTGTTTTCAAAAATAGCTAGTTTCTCTGCCCGAACTACACAGGTTTAATTCTCACCGGATGTGAGATACGTAGGCAACCCTCATCGGGTCCAACTTCCCCTTTTGCAAAAATAGCCAAAAATGTCAAATTTTAATTTTCGTCATAAATAAGTCGGGTGATGCCGTTTTTGTCAAAAATAGCCGATTGTCCCCAAAAGGGACGCCGGAAGGCCAATTTTGCATAAATAGCCACCTTTGGTCATTTTTAAGATTTCGAACGGTTAATCCACACAGCCTTAAAATCTTCGTCTCCGAAGTGCTGAAAGGTCGTGTTTGAAAAACCGGGTCTTTCATTTTAGTTTGGAAAAAAATAGTAGTTTTGTTTTGAATCAAATAAATTTACCTTTTTCTTAATCACCTTAATAAATGTGTAGGATGAGCACAAATGCAAATGAATCTTTCACCATACTTAATGAGGTCCCCCTCCAGCTCCACATGTGGTGGAATGATCTGGGAGAAGGCAACAAAGAAATAGTGGCTAGAATCCTGGGAGTTCTTGTCGGTCTACTAAATGTCAAGCCAAAGTCGGATGTCATCGCGGCCTTAATACCATTTTGGGACCCGACCCGCAATGTGTTTCGCTTTGGAGGTTTTGAGCTTACGCCCACGCTGGAGGAAGTCGCGGGTTATGCGGGTCTGAATTGAAATATGAGGGGTCAATATTTGTTGTCACCAAGACCGGTATCTCCGCACAAATTTTTGGATTTGCTAAACATCAGCTGGAGTGTTCAGAATGATGATTTGTCGGGAGGATGTTGCACTCATCAGTTCCTGTATCAGCGTTATGGTAATCCTCAGGGTTTCGAAGAACCAAATCTGGGACTAACCTATGCTGGGAATAGAAGTAATTGGGAAGCAAGACGAACCTTGGCGTTCATAACGGCATTCTTGGGAATCGTGATTTGTCCACGAGTAGATAAGAAAATAGAGACAGGTCTCATGGGGATGGTTGATGTTGCAATTAAAAGGGCAGATAACACTATAGTTCCCCTGATTTTGTCAGAAATTTACCGAGCATTGACTGTTTGCAGGGAGGGAGGACATTTTTTCCAAGGTTGCAATTTATTACTTCAATTGTGGATGCAAGAACATTTGTGCCACCGGGCGGGGTACATGAACTATGGGCTGACTGGGTTAAGCTGTATCGAAGAATTTGAAAAGCGGGTAAGGGGTATT
The DNA here is from genome assembly GCF_000393655.2 of Nicotiana sylvestris. NCBI lineage: Eukaryota > Viridiplantae > Streptophyta > Magnoliopsida > Solanales > Solanaceae > Nicotiana > Nicotiana sylvestris. Next base: position 154,479,005 of record NC_091059.1, read on the forward strand.
GCATTTCCTGAGGGTACCGAAGCTTGGCTCATACGACTGAGGTCATTGACTGTCGATCATATTGAATGGGCATTTGGGTGGTTGCCCGTTACCAAGGTGTTATATATGTCAGTAGGAGAGTGTCATATTCTTTTAATGGGTGTTCGGAGTATCCAACCGTATGCTCCCCATCAGGTACTACGCCAACTGGGAAGGTTTCAAGTCATCCCCAAAGATGAAGACTTGAGCAAGCATGTCAATGAGTTAAGGCCGAGAGCCACATTCCCGGAAGATAAAATTCGCAAATTGTGGAACGAATGCCGGTTCCTCGAGCCTAAGACTATGGTCCGAGATTTGGCTAAAGGTGAGGTGAACCCGAAGTATAATGCGTGGTTTGGAAAAAGGTTCCAGATTCTTCAAAGGCCCGCCAAAAGAGCCCATGTCCAACAGTTTACTAATGATTCACAAGAGCAATGGGGTTGGTTAACAAAAGAAGAGAGTTACAGGGCAGAAATAGGCAAGTTGAAGCAACAGATTAGAGACCTAGAATTTGAAAATAGAGTGCAAGTTGATGCCGATCAGGGAGAAAAGAACAAATTGGCCCAAGAAAATGAGGCGTTGAAAGCCCAAATCCGACAAATGAGGATAGATGCTAACAACCAACAAAGGAGTCGATCGGATGAGCAGTTAATAAAAGGGTTGAAAAAGGAAATCAGTAAGTGCCGGGATGATTTGAAGAAATCTGAGGGTACCATAGCACAACTCCAGGCCCAATGGGCAAAAAGAACAAAAGAGCGCACACAGTACTTACAGCAGGCGAGGAAGGATTATGAAAAGACCATTGCCAGTCTAAAAAGGAAGGTGACCACCCTAGAGAGCGAGGCGGCTAAACAAGCCAAGGCTTTTGAAACCGAAAGTGAACACTGCTATGATCTAATGGCCTTGATGGAAGATGAAATACAGCAGTTACAGAAACAACATCTGCATGATTCTCGGGTTTTGAAGGCTAGAGGGGATCAGATAGAACGCCTACTCCTAGAGAAAGACCGAACCAGGGACAAGATTTTGACTATTGCTCATGCTATTACCAGGAAATGTCGGGTGTGTGAAAACATGACCCGCACTACTTTCTTCTCGGCAGTGATGATATTTGTGAAGCAAATCATGTATGAATCGGAACAGCTGGAAAGGGGCCTTACACCTAAGCCCGCGGCAAGGCCGAATGACGCCCCACGGGCACCCAAATTTAATACTTTAATGTATTCGTAGTTCGAGTCTGCATTTTCTTTTTCCTTAGAGTCTGTTGTATGTTAGAGTTTGTTTTTCCTTTCGCATCAGAGTCTGTCAGAAGTTCTTGAGTTTGTACTTGGTTTGGTTTCGAGTCTGTTATTTTCCTTTCCGAAAGCGTCTAGTTTGTAATAGAATGTTTATTAATGAAAAATCAAAAAATTCCAAAAATTGTCTCTTTGATTTTCGCACTTATTTCGATAGAACTACGCACGGTCTGATTCATCCGGGGACATAATACATAGAGCAATCTCTATAGGATTCGACCACCACTAAAAATAAAAAGGGTAAATAAAGAAGGATATAATAAAAGAAGCTTAAAAGAAGGGGCACAATTATGAGAGGTCGGGATGACGCACGCAACCGAAGCAAATGCATGATAGAAAATGGTTAATTGCCTAGGTGCATTGCATCCCAACGTGTAATTACATATGTGTTAAACTCTAAGAACTAACAAGTTTGTTGTTTTCCAGAGAGTTCAAGCAGTTTATTTATTTAGAGGATACTGGCACATTATCATTACCAAACTAGATCAAAGGGACCAATACCAGAAATCATGTCTATCCCGTAGGTCGACACTAGTGTTGAGGTAGAGGAGTTGGACGTCAATAAAATGAAAGAGGAGATGTTCAAGCTTAAGCAACAGATGACCGAAATGTACCAGGCCTGGTCCCAAGGGCAATCACCACCGTCTTACCCAGCCAACCCGGATTTTACCCCACCATTAGCTCAGTCTCAGGATCATCCCGCCACCAATCCAGGTTTTCCCATTTATCAACACTACCATGGCACTACTTCTCATATGCCGCAAGCTCCACCACCAAAATCGATTCCATGCCCTCCTCCGCCAGTCACCCCTATCTTTGTGGCATCTCCACCAGCTGCACTCCATATATCCCTGAGTGAACCAGTGTTCCAAGCTCAAGACAACCAGTATTATCCCCCGGAACCCACCTTTAAAGCTTCCAAAACCTACCCCTACGATCCACGTTCTGATCTCCCGAGAGAAGCTGAGAGACCAGCCAAAAATCTCGAACATGAGGAGATGTTCAGAAAAATGAAAAACATAGAACAATCCTTCAGGGATATGAGAGGGCTAGGAGGTCAGGTAAGCGTGGCTTACAAAGACCTGTGTTTATTCCCAAATGTACAACTACCGGCAGGGTTCAAAATTCCCAAATTCGACTTGTACAATGGACACGGTGATCCGGTGGCTCATTTGAGAGGTTTTTGCAGTAAGATAAGGGGAGTCGGAGGAAATGATGAATTGCTAATGGCTTACTTCAGTCAGAGTTTGAGCGGAACAGCATTGGAGTGGTACACCCATCAAGATCACGGAAGATAGTACACATGGGATGACCTGGCACGGACATTCGCTTGTCACTTTCAGTATAATCTTGAGATCATTCTAGACTGACTATCTTTGACTAAGCTAGAGAAGAAGCACAGTGAAAGCTTTAGAGAATATGGTTTTCGGTGGAGGGAGCAAGCAGCAAGGGTAGATCCCCCAATGAAAAAGAGCGAGATGGTTGATTACTTTTTGCAGGCTTTGGAGCCAACTTACTTTGGTCATTTGGTGTCCGCAATTGGCAAGTCTTTTAATGAGGTTGTAAAAATGGGAGGCATGGCCGAGGAGGGGCTTATGTCCAACAAAATCATGAGTTATTTAGTGATCAAGGCAACCACTCAGGCCATTCAAAGCGGCATTGGGGGTGTACTTGGGAAGAAGAAGAAAGAAGATGTCACGACTGTTGAATCCGGTGCCTGGTTCGGATCTAGAGGCCCGTCACCCTACTATAGCCAACCACGACCCTACCTCCAAAATTACCCCCACACTCCATATAGCCATACACAACATTACTACCCCCACCAGATCCTCATTTTTCCGTCCATCATGCACAAACCTATACCCAAACTCCGGCACACGCACAATGGTGTGCGCCGACTCTACCAAATCCATACCCAGCTCCACAAAATACATATCCACCCCTAAGAGCCTACAGAAATCCCCCCGGAACGGGTTTCCGACCAAACTAAGCCTTCAAGAATGAGAGGTTATAGAAACAAAATACTTTCACTCCACTGGGGGAATCATATACCAGTCTTTTCCATATGTTGAGGCAGTTGGGCATGCTGAATCCAATTGAGCCTAAAATGCCAAATCCTCCTCCTAGAAATCTTGACCACTCGGTGGGTTGTGAGTACTGTTCAGGAGCCCCGAGGCATAATACAGAGAAATGTTGGAAACTGAAAATAGTTGTGCAAGAGCTTATTGATACTCATTGGATCGAGGTTTAGGCCTTACGAGCACCAAATATCAATCAGAATCCACTGCCAGCTCACCATGAGACACATATGATTGAGTTGATACACAAAGGAGGGGATCCCAAGAATCCCTCGCAGACGGTAATGATGGTCCGTTCCAGTGAAACCAGCTCAAAGGAAAAGGTAACTAATGGGAAATCAATGGTCCAGTTGAAAGAGGTAGATAATAAGCCAGTTGTGGTAGCCGAGAAAGGGTCGTCAAGCATTGTTGTAGTGAAACTCGAGAAAGCTAAAGTGGTAGTACCAGGGGTTGCAAGTGAACCTGTTGTGGTCGTGAAGGGGGCTCGCACAGAGCCTGTTATTATAAAACCAGTAACTCAGCTTCCAGTGATCAACAACAAAGCTGTTCCTTGGAATTATGAACGGGTGACGGTGATTTACAAAGGAAAATAAATCAAGGAAGAAGTTTGTGAAGCATAAGGTTTGACTCGCTCAGGAAGGTGTTTTACTCCCGAGGAGTTAAGAAGAACTAAGGATGATCCAACGCCGGTGAAGAAAGCTGTAACTAAAGAAGAGGAAGAGGAATTTTTTAGGAAAATGAAAGTGCATGACTGTTCTATTGTAGAGCAGTTGAGGAAAACGCCCGCTCAGATCTCATTGCTCTCATTTCTAATCCATTCAGATGAGCACCATCGATCATTGATGAAAATCCTGAATGAGGCCTATGTTCCTGACAAGATCTCGGTGAACCATCTGGAAAAGATAGCCAGGAAGATTTTTGAAGTAAACAGAGTCACTTTTTCCGATGATGAATTGCCCATAGAGGATACTGAGCACAACAAATCTCTTTACCTGACAGTAAAATGCGAGGATTCCATGGTTACCCGGGTATTGGTTGACAATGGTTCAAATGTGAACATATGTCCCCTCTCTATTCTAAGCAAGCTGAAAGTAGAAGATGAGAGGATCTATAAGAACAGTATCTATGTGCGAGGATTTGACGGCGGAGGCAAAGACTCAGTCGGGGACATAATGTTGGAGCTAACTATAGGTCCAGTAGAATTCACAATGGAATTCCAAGTGCTGGATATAGTTGTTTCCTACAATTTGTTATTAGGACGACCATCGATCCACGCCGCTAAAGTAGTACCATCAACACTCCATCAGATGGTCAAGTTCGAATAGGACAGACAGGAAATAGTTGTGCACGGCGAAGATAATTTTTGCGCTCACAACAACACCATTGTGCCATTCATTAAGGTGGAAGATGACAAGGGACCATGTGTCTACCAAGTTTCTGACACAATGTCAGTCGAGAAAGTTCTAGAGGGGAAGTGTATCCCAAATCCGAAGATAACCGCCGCATCAGTCATGGTAGCGTATGAAATGCTGAAGAATGGTTTTGTACTAGGAATGGGTTTGGGGTCAGATCTGCAAGGCATCATACAACCCGTGTCTCTTCCTGAAAACTTGGGAACATTTGGTCTGGGATTCAAGCCCACAGCCGCAGATATAAAAAGAGCCAGGAAATTGAAACAGAGGACATGGGTCCTTCCAAAGCCGATCTCACATCTTTCCAGATCATTTGTCAAGTCTGGTACGAGGAGTCGCCCAGTGACAACAATTTCTAGTTCTGTGATTGATCCAGACAAGGAGTTGATGGAAAGATTTGAGAAGTTGTTCGACAGTGTGAACATGGTGGAAATTGGAGAAGGTTCTAACAACGCGGAAGTGCAATTTGTCGGGCCAACAACAAAGCTTAATAATTGGAAGGCTACTCCTCTCCCTACTCGGAAGGAGTCTTGGTAGTTTGCTTTGATTTTCCTTTAAGTTTGTACGGATTATTCCAGGGTTGTAATCCGGATTTCATTTTTTTTAGTCTGTTTGAGTGTGCAAACCTTGTTATCTTTTATCATTCAATAAAATACAATTTCTCTTTCTTCATCATTCCTGATGGTTTTCCTTTTTGTTTTGCTTTCTTTTCTATACAGTTCTTTTTACGCTGGTTCTAATGACGTGGTATGCATAAGGAATCCTCAGCCCAGTCTTAAAAACCAATCTGATTCCAAAATGTTTGTTCAAGAAGTAGATTGTGATTACGAATCAGAATACGATGATGAGGATGAAGCCTTCGAAGAAATTAGTAAGGAGTTAATTCACTTCGAAGAAAAACCCAAACCCAACCTGAATGACATAGAAGCCGTCAATTAGGGGACACAGACAATGTCCGAGAAACTAAAATAAGTGTCCACCTCGAGCCGAAAATCCGGGAGGAGTTAATCAAAACACTCATAGAGTACAAAAATGTTTTTGCGTGGTCATATGACGATATGCCGGGTTTAAGCACTGATTTAGTGGTCCACAAATTGCCCACTGATCCAACATTCCCTCCCGTCAAACAAAAGTTGAGGAAATTCAAAACTGATATGAGTGTGAAGATTAAAGAAGAAGTTACCAAGCAGTTAGATGCAAAGGTTATTCGGGTCACTCGATATCCTGTTTGGTTAGCTAATGTCGTGCCTGTACCGAAGAAGGATGGAAAGATTAGAGTATGCGTCGATTACCGCAATCTCAACAAAGCAAGTCCGAAATATAACTTCCCACTACCCAATATCCACATTTTGATTGATAATTGTGCCAAGCGTGAGATTGGATCTTTTGTGGATTGTTATGCCGGGTATCAGATTCTAATGGATGAAGAAGATGCAGAAAAGACGACATTCATCATACCCTGGGGAACTTATTGCTACCGGAAAAGACAGTTCTATCCAGAAAACTGTTGGGATTCATAGTCAGTTGGCGAGGAATCGAGTTGGACCCATCGAAGATCAAAGCCATACAAGAATTGCCCCCTCCGAGGAACAAGACTGAAGTGATGAGTCTGTTAGGAAGGTTGAACTATATTAGCAGATTTATTGCTTAGCTCACGACAACTTGTGAACCTATTTTCAAGTTGCTGAAGAAGGACGTTGCGATCAAGTGGACTGATGAGTGTCAAGAAGCATTCAATGAGATAAAGGGATACTTGTCTAACCCGCCTTTGTTGGTACCGCCAGAACCAGGGAGACCTTTGATTCTTTACTTGACTGTCCTGAAAAATTCATTTGGCTGTGGCATGACGTCACCGGCAGGAAAGAACAGGCAATCTACTATCTTAGCAAGAAGTTCACGACTTAAGAGGTTAAGTACACTCACCTGGAAAGGACATGTTGCGCCCTAACTTGGGTGGCACAGAAATTGAAACATTATTTGTCATCCTATACTACTTACCTCATTTCGCGCTTGGATTCATTGAAGTATATCTTTTAGAAGCCTATGCTGACAGGGAGACTTGCGAAGTGGCAGATATTGCTCATAGAGTTTGACATCATCTATGTGACTTGGACCGCGATGAAAGCCTAAGCATTGGCTGATCATTTGGCCGAAAACCCAGTCGATGAAGATTATGAGCCATTGAGAACTTATTTTCCCGATGAAGAAGTGATGCATGTCGATGAACTAGAACAGGCCGAAAAACCAGGTTGGAAACTTTTCTTTGATGGGGCTGCTAACATGAAAGGAGTGGGGATAGGAGCTGTGCTTATTTCTGAAGTAAGGCATCACTATTCTGTTACAGCTCAACTTCGTTTCTATTGTACCAACAATATGGCTGAGTACGAAGCATGCATTTTGGGTTTAAGGCTAGCTGCAGACATAGATGTCCAGGAAGTCTTGGTCTTGGGAGACTCGGATCTTCTGGTACACCAAATTCAAAGAGAATGGGAAACACGAGATTTGAAGCTCATACCGTACAGACAATGTTTACATGATCTTTGTCAACGGTTTCGATCAGTGGAGTTCAGGCATATTCCGAGGGTCCATAATGAGGTGGCCGATGCTTTGGCTACCCTGGCGTCAATGTTGCACCATCCGGACAAAGCTCATGTCGATCCTCTGCATATTCAAGTACGAGATCAGTATGCTTAATGCAACATGATTGAAGAAGAACTTGATGGCGAACCGTGGTTTTATGATATCCAGGAGTACATCAGAATGAGGATATATCCAGTGCAAGCCACGGGGGATCAGAAGAGAACAATTCGACGGTTGGCAAGTGGATTCTTCTTAAGTGGAGGAGTTTTGTATAAAAGAACACCAGACCTTGGATTGTTAAGATGCATAGATGCTAGACAAGCTACGGCTGTCATGTCCGAAGTACATTCAGGAGTTTGCGGACCACATATGAGCGGGTATGTACTGGCGAAGAAAATTCTCCGAGCAGGTTATTATTGGCTCACCATGGAGCGAGATTGTATCAGTTTTGTGCGCAAATGTCATCAATGCCAGATACATGGAGATTTGATTCATTCTCCACCATCGGAATTGCACACGATATCGGCACCATGGCCCTTCGTTACTTGGGGCATGAATATCATTGGACCAATTAAGCCAGCACCATCCAACGTGCATAGATTCATTCTGGTAGCCATTGATTATTTCACCAAGTGGGTTGAGGCCAAAACTTTCAAATCAGTGACCAAGAAAGCAGTGGTCGATTTTGTCCACTCAAATATCATCTGTCGATTCGGCATCCCAAAGGTGATCATCACGGATAATGGTGCTAATCTTAACAGTAAATTGATAGAAGAGGTATGCCAACAGTTTAAAATTACATATCGCAATTCTACCCCATATCGTCCCAAGGAGAATGGAGTAGTTGAGGCCGCCAACAAAAACATAAAGAAGATACTTCGGAAAATGGTAGAAAGTTCCAGGCAATGGCATGAAAAATTACTGTTTGTGTTGCTGGGCTATCGTACTACTGTCCGTATTTTAGTAGGTGCGACTCCTTATTTGTTGGTATATGGAACTGAAGCAGTGATACCTGCGGAAGTTGAAATCACGTCCCTTCGGATTGTCGCTGAGGCTGAAATCGTTGATAATGAGTGGGTCAAGACCCGTTTGGAGCAGTTGAATTTGATTGATAAAAAAAGATTAGCAGCAGTGTGTCATGGCCAATTGTATCAAAAGAGAATGGCAAGAGCATACAACAAAAAGGTACATCCCCGGAAGTTTGAAGTGGGCCAGCAGGTGCTGAAACATATTCTTCCACATCAGGTTGAAGCAAAAGGCAAGTTCGCCCCAAATTGGCAAGGGCCATTCATTATGACCAGAGTATTATCCAATGGCGCTCTATGTTTAACAGATATCGAAGGAAAATGCATAGACATGGCTATCAATTCTGATGTAGTAAAAAGATATTATGTATGATTTCTTTGTTATAACTGTTGATTGTTTGTATTTGGCATTATTTTGAAGATTGGAATGACGAAGGCAATTTGTTCTGCTATCCAAACACTTCACCCTTTGTTCCCCTTTTTGAGCCTTATTTCTTTTTTTCATACCCCTCTTTTGGAATCAATAACGAGAAAGAGAGAAAAAGAAAGAAAAGAAAAGGAGAAGAGAAAAGAAGTGAAAAGTATAATAATAGGGAAATTCACGTGTGAACTACGTTTGACCTGATTCCTGTTAAGGATACGTAGGCAGCTTCCTGGATCGGTCATAGTAAAATAAAATATCCAAAGATCCTCAAGCAAGAAACTGGGGCAGAAGTTGTACTTGTAATAAGAAATGTGATTCCAGGAGTTGTAATTTTAAACCCGTGTCGAAATTTCTTTGAGCCTTTGATACCCTTTCTTTCTAACCCCATCCAAAAGCCCACATTACGGTCCAAAGAAAGACCTTCCGATCAGTCTCTAAGAGATGCCAAGTCGAGCAATGTACAGAGAATTCATATCAGGGGCAACACTCCAGTTTAAGTAAGAAAAATTAAAAAATGAGAGAGTCTTATTAGTGAAAACCCTCATGGGCACCATGAGGCGACGAAAGCTGAGAGAAAATAAAAATGAGAGAGTCTTATTGGTGAAAACCTTTACGGGCACCATCAGGCGACAAGTAATTGAGGAATCAACAAATGAGAGAGGTTTGTCGGTGAAAACCCTTCAGGGCACTGCAAGTCGAACGAGGTCCGTAAGTTGGCAGAAAGTAAAATTGGGTTATGGAAATCTTGGAGAACAAAGTAAAACAATTGAAAAGGAGATTGGTTAAATAGACTGGGCTGATTAATCCAAATGCATACCATGATCATTGGTGCTGGTGATTCCGTTCAGATAAGTCCCTTTTCCTGTCTCCAATAGTCATCCAAATTTGGATTCTTTTCTTTATTCTCAAAATCCTTGCATTTCATTGCTGTTAACTTTACTTCTCTAAAGCTCTACCAAGTTTAGCCTTGTAAGAAGGAATTTCAAAGCTTACTACCAGTTTCGGAATTGCACAAAGCAAAATGCAGCTAGAACATGCCAAAGATGATATGATGAAAAATGGGACCTATGGCGTAACCAAAAGTTAAAACTGTGGAATAGTTTAGTAATGTCGTGGGAGATGTACGGTTTCAGGCAGAAAGGTCAGGAGGGGAAAATAGCAGTTGGGGATCTTGCAGTTAAGGATCAGTCAGAAGGTCAAAACAATCTTTTCGATCAGTTCAAGGCAGTTGGACAAAGCAAAGAATGGCAAAGAGAAAACCACCTCCAGCAAGAATGCTACGATGAACCACCACGTTTTAAACTGACAAAATTTCCTTTGATTTGAAACTGGGGCAAAAATGGCATTTGTTTTGGGAAATCATCCGTAGGATGAGTAAGTACCAGGCAGAATTGATCGCGGAAATTCTCAGGACCCTCCTGGAAAATAGGACTTAGTTTAAAATTCAAAATAATCATGAGTAGCGAAATTTGGCATGAGTGCACCCTAGAAGATTATAAAGTGGAACTTTGAAGTTTGTATGTTTGAGATACACTTTGGACATTACCCCATGAGAACAAACATTCTGACTTCTCTTCTTTCCCAGATTAATGATTATGATTTTCTGTTTCCTCAACATTTTCCCCAAGCAGAAACGCCATCTTTTTCCGCCTTTTCCAAATTTAGTCGGAAATTTTCAGGACCCTCCTGTAAAATGGGACCTAGTTTAAAAAAAAATCAAAACAATCATAAGTAGCATGAATATACCCCAGGGAATATAAGTTGGTTTCAAAATTTGCATGTCTAAGATAGGATGTAATTAGGAGTTTTCAGGACCCTCCTAGATAATGAGATAGCTTTAAGACCCTCTTAGATAACAAGATTTAGCGAAAGTCACACCTTTAGAAGATATAACTTAGATTTAAAATTGTCGTTTAGGTAAGAATTGTCAGGACCCCCTGGATAATAGGACCTAGCTTTCGAATTCTTAGTAATATTTGGTAATATGATTCAGTTTAACACTCACATATGTGCCCAACCTCCAAACGGGGGCAAAAAGTTTTCTTTGTTTTATCTGTTTCATTGAAGTCAGGAGCCCGCCTGGAGAGCAGGGAATACTTTCAAGCGCAGCAGTCAGGAGCCCGCCTGGAGAGCAGGGAATACATTCAAGTTCAGCAGTCAGGAGCCCGCCTGGAGAACAAGGGAGTACAATTCAAGTTTTAGTTTTCAAGTTCTTATTGATATTTGGTAATGTGATTCGTTTTACACTTACATATGTTCCCAGATACCCAAACTGGGACAGAAAAATTTCCTTTGTTTTCGTCTATTTTGGTTGAATTCAGGAGCCCACCTGAAGAGCAGGGAATACATTTCAAGTTAGCAGTCAGGAGCCCGCCTGGAGAGCAAGGAATACATTTCAAATCTAGCAATCAGGTACCCGCTTGGAGAGCAGGGAGAAGCAGTTCAAGTTTAGCAGTCAGGAACCCGCCTGGAGAGCAGGGAATACATTTCAGTCTTTACATTTTTCAAGTTTTGAAGTTGGGAGCCCGCCCATATAACAGAGGAATACATTGAAGTTTGAAGTCAGTAAAGCGGAGGGTTACAACAAAAATCCCCAGCAGAAATCAGAAGGAAGACCACAAGTCGAGCCAGAAGTAAAGAAACAGCGGAGGAAGCACAAATCGACAAGGCAACATCAGTCACAAGATCAAGTTTGGAAATAAATCTTTCTAAAGCATAGATTATAGCTTAGTCTAGCTTCTTCATTTTTGTCATGGTGTAATAAGGAGGTTAGTAGGCAATATCAGCAGCAGCAGCATCAGTAACAGCAAAACCGCAGCTTCATGGTAGTCCCAGCTACCAAAACTTCTCGAACTACATTGACCTGATTCCTTTATAGCCAAGGATATGTAGGAAACCTTTTGAAGCAGAGGTTCGGTCAAATCTTTCAAAAATGCTTCCCCACAGAGTATTCAAACAGGCAAAAATCGCTCGTATCCGCTCACTTTATCTTTGCACGAAAATTCTTCATGTTTCCGGACAAAGAGGGGCAGCTGTGAGCACACGATTTTTGCCTCATACGAACTACTCCAAAGATATTCCCAAAATTAGGTCTTTTCTTTAATTATGTGTTATTTTTAGGAATTATTGTGTGATTTCCCTGATTGTTCGCATATATTTGTGTGCATGTTTAATTTTGTTAATGCATTAAAAATACAAAAATATAGCATTTTCATTTGAGATTTGATTTTTACATTTTTTGGAACTAATTATTAATTAGATGTTTTACAAAAATGAAAATTCAAAAAAAAATATAACATATTTTTGTAATTTTAGTCAAATTGTGTGATTTTCTTTTAATTTGGCATTTAATTATTTGTGATAATTATTAGTTAGAATTAATTAGTATTTTTAAGTATATTTGGTGTTTTATAATTAATTAGGATTTTGGTTTTAATTGTTGAAAAGAAAAAGGAAAAAAAAATTGAAAAGGAAAAGAGAATAAGAAGAGGAAAATCTGGTTGGGCCAATTTAGCCAGGCCCAAAACCAAAACTCAGCCAAACCCATTGAGAATAAGAAGAGGAAAATCTGGTTGGGCCAATTTACTAATTGAGAAGCTCCTAATAGTGGTAGGGTAGTATTTGCATTATCAAATTAACTAAAAATACTAATTGAGTGGACAATTAAGTGGATGATTAAAGAAATGAAAAGTTGAATTGGTAGTGAAAAATGCACTAATTGAATGCTCATTTAAAGGAGCTGGAAATCAGATTAGAGAAGAAAAAAAGAGGAGGGCGGAGAGAGCGGTATACACTCGATATACACTCTGGATACACTGGATATACGGGGGCAGAGAGCTAAGAAAACTTGGAAGAGATTCTGAGAGAGGGAGACAAGAAAACATTCTGAAAATACTGGAAAAAAACTGGAATTTACTATTTCATTGATTTCTATTTTCTAGTTTTCATTTTCGAATTGGCTGAAACCATCTTCCATATACTGTTTCATTGAACTATCTGGGGTTAATAGCTGGATTAAAACTGGGACTGTTTTGTTGCTGCTGGTGATTGCTGTTATTTTTACTTCTGATCTCACCCCCCCCTTTGACTTTCATTTCCAGGTATTCCTTCATACCCTTTGCTAACAAATGAAGTGCCATAAGTTGGAACCAGATTGAATTTGTATACATATTTGGATGTTCGAATTGAAATTTGAATAAGAGTCTTGTTTGAATGTTAAATTCTATTAGCTTCTGTTGTTTATACTTTTGTTTTCTTGTTATAATTCATGTGTTAAGTTGTCCAACTGTGCTCAAGGTATAGATTGTATACAACAATAGCTTCTGCTGAAATTTTGGCTATGTATGTATAGATTGCCTGGTCTTAACTGTAACCAATTGATGTTTCCATATAATTTATGCCTTAGTTTAAAAGGGGATTATTGTTGATTGATATATATAAAGTTCTTATTCATGCCCCGACTCGTTTTTCTCCCCTCCTCAACGGTTAAAAAGATTATGAGAGATCACTGGTAGGTATGGCTTCAGGGATTCGATCCTGAAGTCCTTGCTTGCAGCCGGCGTTGCCAAAATATTCAGGCCCTTCCGCTAATAAAATGGTTTAATAAAGCCTTGTTGTTTGGAAGGGACTTCTCAAGTACTTTAGTGTTAAATAATTAGGGTCTTAAAAAATGGAAATTTGAGGCAAGCCATAGTTAGACACTTAGTAACAAATGGCTCTTGTGTTAATTTCATAATGTAGAGGTAAAATAATAAATATTCCTAGAGAAACCTTTAGGGCCGTTTAAAATATTATCGTGATTGTGGACATGTTCGCGTGACATAATTACGAATTTTCAAAAATAAATTAAGGTTCGCGTCCGCGCGACTTTGACTAAATTATTTTTTTCTTAAATAAATTAAGTGTTGTGAATTATGTACACGTACGTGTGACATAACTCTTGACACGCTAAACCACACGAGTATATGCATACGTAACTCGATAATTCTTTAAGTACGAGTAAATCACGTAATTCAAAGCGGTAAAGGTAAAAATGCATGTAGTTTCTAAACACATAATTAAATAATTTAAGCCAAGTATAAATGGTTAAGCGACCATGCTAAAACCACGGAATTCGGGAGTGCCTAACACCTTCTCCCGGGTTAACAGAATTCCTTACCCGGATTTCTGGTTCACAGGCTACAATACAGAGTCAATATTTTCCTCGATTTGGGATTCGAACCGGTGACTTGGGACACCATAAATTATCTCAAGTGGCGACTCTGAATCTTTAAATAAACGAATCTCATTTCGAATAATGTTACTTTAATTGGAAAAACTCCCTTATATACCTTCAGGTTTAGGAAAAAGGAGGTGTGACACTTACTGCTCAGTCAAATATTATATCTGGTTTATTGATTACGTACTGATGTGACTTAAGTTGTTAAATTAAAAATATGACTACTCTTATTTGAAAGTTATTGAGATAATTGTATTTGCATAGCTCGTCACTCTTTCTCAGTTCCTTATTTATTTCTGTTACTTACTGAGTTGGTGTACTCACGTTACCCCCTGTACCTCGTGTACAGATCTAGACACTTCTGGTCACAGCGGTTGCTGATTGAGGAGTCAGACTCAGGAGACTATTGAGGTAGCTGCATGGCGTTCGCTGACCTTGACTCTCCTTCCTTTCATGTTGTACTGTTCTATATTTCCAGACAGTATTTTATCAGTCGGATGTTGTTATCATTAGATACTCATGCACTCAGTGATACTGGGTTTTTGGGGATGGATTGTTTAGTACTTTTGGAATTATATTTTGTTCTAAAAGGTTTTATTTAATATTAATTGCTTCCGCCTTTATTTAAAAGTTCTATTGTGTTGAGATATTGAGTTGATACTTGCCTTGTACCACGATAGGCGCCATCACGATGGGTGAGATTTTGGGTCGTGATAGTTATGATTATGATTAGCATTAACATAGTAAGGATTTGGTCATAGGATACCCTGACCTGACTAGAGCATTTTATCCTTAGCAGCAAATGTAGATGCCCTGTCCTTCGATTGTTGATTCAATTGCCGTCCATCAAAAGAATTTTTAAGAGCACTCACCATCTGAAGAAGTTCATTGTGACGCTTGTCCAAATCATCTTGCTGTTTTTTCGCCAATTCTGCTCGAAGATCTAGCTGTTGAGCTGCTAAATCTTCATACTGCTCCTGCATATCCATAGATGTATTACCAATTACAACGTCCACATCTCTTCGCGGGCCCATCCTCTACGAGGCTCTCATACCAACTGATACCAAATTGAGGTATCACCACAACTAAACGAGAGAAGAAGCAACAAAAATGAAGAAAAGAGAGAAGAAGAGAAGAGAAATAGAGGCAGAATTAGAGAAGAAGCAAAGGGAAAACATAGAAATTCAATTCATATCATAATCCATTACAATTTGATGTATCGCCTATTTATAGTATTTGTAACAAGCTAAAAGTACTTAAAATAAAAGAGAAAGGAAATGCAAACATGTCATATTGTGTGACATAGCTCTAACTAATTTTTCCGCCAAAATATAACTTTCAAAAACTAGGCAACTAATTTTCGAAACTAATCAGCCAATATGTCTATTAGTTATCTTGTGCATTCTTTAAATCAGCAACCTGCACTCAAAGATAATAAGATCATATGTGATTCTAGAGGTTACAGTTAGAATTAAAAGGAGTGTTTCACAACAAAATTTTATCACGTTGCATGCTTGTGGTGTGGTAACTATTTAAGTATGATAGGAAAGTAATCGCGTACTTTGATCAATAGAAATACTTTTGACTTTATCGAGCATATATGAAATGTAGCTTTACTATTGGTATGAAGTTATGAATTGGTCGCTTAACCGTTTTTTAATAGGAAAAATTACGCGCCACAACAAACATATACATTTTGCTATTTGTAGCCACGCTTTCAAAAAATTACCATTCATAGTTATATTTGATGTTTTATCACAAATTCACCAGCAATATTGAAGCAAGAGATTAATTATTTTGAACTGAAACAAGAGAGCAACAAGATCTGATCTCTTAGCTCAGTTTGTTAGACCACCCCGAATACAATCGATACGACTTGTATCCTTTGTATACACCCATATACGTTGCCTTGGTTTTATTCGTTGCCCGAATGCACAAAGTTGATACAGATTGTGTTCCTTTGATACAAGTTGCATTCATTACGCGAAGTAATATTGTTGATATAGGTTGTGTTCGTTGATACAGGTTGTATCCTTTGTATACGTCCCTATATTTTGCCATGATTTTATTCGGTGCGCCAAAGAATACAATTGATATAAGTTGTATTCGTACGCGAAGGAATACAATTGACATAAGCTAGACTCGTTGTGCGTCGGAATACAAGCGATACAAGCTGATAATAATTAAAACAATAGCTATGGATGATAATTAGGCAAACTATATGTACATATGATAATTAGGTTCTAAACTGTAGCGCTTTATTAAAATTTCTCTTTTTAGTATTGATGATATTCTATTATATCGACATAATACTCTTCCTAGAAGGTGGTCGAGGGATAAGGTGTTCTTTAGTTGTATTGAATTTTTGTTTTTGTATGGTAATATTTTGCAGTTACTACAAAAACAAATCCTTAGTATTCTATTCTTTATTAATGTTTGTAGTATAACCTTATTTTCACATATACAATATTCTATTCATCACATTTTATTGAACAATATTTAACTTGTTATAAAATAAAGATTGTAAAGTAAAGACAAGTATAGAGAGAAACTGATATATTATTCAACTTCAAATTCATGTACATAATGAACTGAAATCTCTTCTATTTATAGAAGAAAGGAAGTTGTTGTGTAAGCTGCTACTACAAGCTGCTGTGTAAGTTGCTATTACAAGCTGCTACGCAAGTTGCTGTGTAAGCTGCTACTGCAAGTTGCTGTGTAAGCTGCTACTGCAAGCTACTACTATACCAGATATGAATAATCTTCTACCTAGGGTAATGTTTATCCATAACCGGGTACCAAAGTGATAAGTTTCTTCAGGAAGCTTATTTCCAATAGAGTACTAAATAGATAAATATATTTACGGTGGAGTCCCATATGGATAAGCTTCTTCAGGAAGATTATTTACAACGGAGTACTAAATGAACATCCAAAATATAATATATTTATAACACCCCCCCTTGGATGTTCATTAAAAGATAATGTGTCTCATTAAAACCTTACTAGGAAAAACCACGTGGGAAAAAAATTCTAGTGAAGGAAAAAGAGTACACATATTTAGTAATACGCATTGCTAGGTGCCTCATTAAAAACCTTATAAGGAAAACCCCATGGGAAAAAACCTTAGTAAGGGAAAAAGAGTGCATCGCGTATTTTACTCCCCCTGATGAAAACCTTGTTTCAAATATTTGAGTCTCCGCATTCCAATCTTGTATACCATCTTCTCAAAAGTTGAAGTTGGCAAAGATTTAGTGAATAAATCTGCTGGATTATCACTTGAACGGATTTGTTGCACATCAATGTCACCACTTTTCTGAAGATCGTGTGTGTAGAATAATTTTGGTGAAATGTGCTTCGTTCTATCTCCTTTTATAAATCCTCTCTTCAATTGGGCTATGCATGCAGCATTGTCTTCGTATAAAATTGTGGGTCTTTTCTCACATTTCAAACCACATTTTCTCGAATAAAATGAATTATTGATCTCAACCATACGCATTCCCTACTTGCTTCATGAATAGCTATTATCTCAGCGTGATTTGAAGAAGTAGCAACAATAGATTGCTTTGTGGAGCGCCATGATATGATAGTACCTCCATATGTAAATACGTAGCCGGTTTGAGATCGAGCTTTATGGGGATCAGATAAATAACCTGCATCTGCATAACCAACAAGGTCTGCACTATCTTTGTTAGCATTAGCAAGATAAATAAGTGCACCATCTACACCGAGATAGAGTATTTCAGGACCAAGGAGCTCCTCATCCTCTTCTAGAGGTTGGAACGGATCCTTATTCACTTCAAGTGATTGAATATTCATTGGTGTACTTAATGGGTACACTTTGTCCATGTAAAAGTATTTTTAAGACCCTCTTGGAGCTCTTCCGGAGTTCCAATAAGATTTATGTCACCAACATAAATAGCAAGTGTAACAAATTTTGATGACATTTTCTTTATAAAAATACATGGACAAATAACATAATTTATGTAACTTTCTTTCAGCAAATATTTACTGAGGCGATTATACCACACGCGCACAGATTGCTTTAAACCGTACAAAGATCTTTATAATTTGATCGAGTACATTTCTCAAGACTTTGAATTATATGCTTCGGGCATTTTCAATCCTTCAAGGATCTTCATATAGATTTAGCCAAATAAGTCATATAGGTTAAGACTTGTATCTAAATGGTATGACATCTTCAAGTGTCTGGACTGCTAGTCCGATCCTCACAATCTTTTACAATATTGTGCACTATATTGTATTAAATATATCGTCGACGATCATTTTGTGTCAGTTCCGAAGCGACATAACTTGTGGAGATCTCATCACTTTCTTTATTTTCAGGTACCTGAACTTTTTCGGGAGTTTCATGAAATGTTATGTCGTGGGCTCTTCTAGAGCTTATTTCCTCCTCATTTTGATCATTAGCTCCTACTATTTTTCAAGGATTGTTACCTTTGGAACCGATTGGTCTACCACGCTTCATGCGTACAGTAAACTCTATCCTTCAGGGACTTTAATTTTAATAGGAGCATTTGCAGCTGAAATATGATATTTAATTTTGGATCAGCAAATGCTTCTGGCATTCGACTTGAATTATCTTCTAAGTGAGGATCATGATAATTCGATTCATATAGCATATTTTTCAACTGTTTATTCCATCCCCCAAATGTTAGAAAAACTAACATATATCCCCAATCATCTTTGGGAAACATATCTTTGTGTATTATGGTAGAGAAATTAATCATATACCACGCAACAAAAGATAGTAAAAATATTTGGTTTCTGATCCTAAACCAATTGTGAAGGGAGGACTTATCATATATTGTTGATCTGATGCATACAAGTGCTGCTATATGCAATTTAGAAAATCTTAGACCAACACATGAAGCTTTGTTCTCATAAGCAATGGTTTAGCCATTAATAGGAGGTATTCAATGCTAAACCAGCTTGGATATAAACCAGCATTATCAAGATGAACTGTCTTGATTTCATAATCTGAAAATTATGCTCTTAATCGAGAAAAGCAATTCCAAATGCCAAACTGCAGGTTGACAATAATTACACATGTAACCATCTCATATATGCACCTATAAGTGGTTCACATGATAGGTGAACGGGCCCATATTCACCTTTTATATATTTCAGAATCAGGGGTCTTAGTCCCAACTTTAGCTGGTATAATCAATTCATTATGAGAACAAGCAACACATGAGAATTCCTGAAGAATCTTCTAGTTCTTTAGTATATGCTTATCTGAATTCTCAAATAGCTCATTTAAAAATGGCAAATGAAAACTTCAAGTTTATCATGTCATGTGCTATCTAATGTTTGCAGTCATTATAATTTTGAAAAATACAAAAATTGTACTTTATTTTGGTACTTTATATAAATTCGAAAATTACAAAAAAATATATATATAATTCTATTAATGTTTTGTAGTCGTTTTAATACAAAAATATTATTTTATATTTTGTCTTTATTAAAAAACGAAAATTACAAAAAAAATAGTTTTATTAATATTTTATAGTCATTTTTACTTTGAAAAAATACAAAAAATATTACTTCATATTTTACCTTAATATTTACGAAAATTACAAAAATAGTTTTATTAATATTTTATAGTCATTTTAACTTTGAAAAAATACAAAAATATTACTTCATATTTTATCTTAATATTTACGAAAATTACAAAAATAGTTTTATTAATATTTTGTAGCTATTTTAAATCCTTAAAAATATTTAAAAAGATATAGTTTTGTTAAATACTAGTCTTATTTTTGGTAGTTATTTTGCTTACATAGGACTAGTTAAGCAACGTGTTCCTATTTCTCGGGTCTGGGCAAAAGAATAATATTCGGGTTCAAACTACCCGGTTTTAGGCCTAATTTTCGGACCTAGCCCATAATAAACCGTGTCCAGGACACGTGGGGAACCCCACCACGCGTGGGGGACATATGCCTTGAACCCCACCACGCGTGGGCTCATTTTTCTGGGCAAACCCATGCTAAATACACGGATGAAACATTTGGGAAAGGGAACTTTTGAAAAATTTGGAAGAAAACTACTGTTCATCTTTCTTCTTCATAAAGAAGAAAGAAAGAAAACCTACTGAGAAAAGAAAAACGACCCTCGACCTTCCCCGGAACCACCACGTCCAAACCCACCTTGCGACCACTGCCAGTCACGACCCAACGACGCCGGAACCACCACGTCCAAACCCACCTTGCGACCACCACCAGTCACGACCAAACGAACGCCGGAAAACACGACCATTCCGTCTTCTCCCCGCTCCGTCAAACCAGTCCGGCGTTTCCTCCATTGAACCCGGCGTACACTACTCGTCATCTTCCTCCCCCTTTTGCTCCTAACGAAAACTCTACTGTAAAACAAAACCACCACCAAACAGACCCTTTTCCCCACCAAAACCACCTCCGACCAGCTCCCTCTCCGTCCCCCAACCACCATCGTCAACCTACCATCCCTCACGAACCAGCAGCAACGTCATTGACCCCACGTCCAAGCACCATAATCATCGTCATCACCTTCCTTATCTCCAGACCTCGATAACCCTCGAACCCTACTGTCCCTCATTAGCGAGCAGCACTACTGCTGCTGCTACATTGCGTCGTCCAGCCTCAATCCAAGCAGCTGCTCCTTCCTGCATTGCGCTACTGCTGTTGCTGTGAGTAGCCTCAATCAACCACTGCCCGGACGACCCCCATAGTCTCCTCCTTCCTCACATCCAAACGACCCCTTTCGCTGCATTCTCTCGAACCAGCCTGATGCGTCGAGAAAATCCAGCAGCAGCCAACATCTTGTGCGTTGACAGTTTTGGCCAAGCTTTCAGTCTCCATCGAGGTCGTTGCCGTTCGTCGAGGTCTGGTACGTCGAGGTTGTTCCGAGGTTTCGTCATTGTCCCTCTATTCAGTGAGGTCCGACTTGAGTTCCGACGGAGGGTGTAATATATTCTCTAATGTAAGCCAAATAGGAAAACTATCCACTTTAGTTAAAATTCTTTCTCCTTTTGCCAGATTGTCCCATATAAATTGATAAACTCATTTCACAGAACAAAGAATCAGTCCTAGGCCTCAATCTCATGAAGGCCGAGCCCAAATCGAAACAAATCAGTTAGGCCCATATCGAAAAAGGGGGCCTAAGTCTGGCCATCTCGCATGAGCTAGGTTTGGGCCCATAATTTTCGGCTAGTTATCCATAATCGCAGTCACATTTTATTATTCTGTAAAAGCATTTTAAATCCTGTTATAAGTAAACTCGCAATCATGTAATTAATTAGGACTGTCTACCGTTTTCAATTGATAGAGACGAACACGACAAGAAACGTAGTTGCTATAGGATATCCTTTTAAAATAAGAACGAGATGAGCCTCGATGAAAATAAACAAAACACGCAGATGCGGGGCCCTTGTTAAATGTAAATCATTGAAGCATTTAGTTTCCCGGACGGGTTGTTTAGCAAATCTCACAACCTTCCTAAAATGACAACACGTTAGTCTCTTTAGGATACGCTTTAATAAACTTTACCTTCTTAAACTCGGGTGCACATTTATGTGACCCAAATCCAAATCTCGACGGATTCGAAATGCCTCTCTAATCACGGGTACATTGACTGTGACGTGGTTCGAGATGCATGTCCATGACGTTGCAAATTCATTAGAAATAAAGAACGAGGTGAGCCTCGCCAAATAAAAATACAAATTGCGGGGCCCTCAATAAATATTGCTTTAAAAATTGTTTAGGCTTCGGGATGGACCGTTTAGTAAAATTCCACGGTCCTACCCAAAATAAATACGCTAGTCGCTTTAGGCGCGCCTTTAATAATTTAATTTCCTTAAACTCGGGTGCACATTGATGTGACCCAAATCCAAATCTCAACGGAGTCAAAGTGTGTCGACGACCACGGGTACATTGATTGTAACGCGGTTCGAGATACATTTTCACAACGTTGCAATTCTTGATAAAAACAGTAAATGATAAAAGCGGTTAAAAGTTAAATTTTGCACATAAGTTCACACTTGTATAAAATCAGATAATCAAGCCGAATATAACAGTTGAGCGACCGTGCTAGAACCACGGAACTCGGGAATGCCTAACACCTTCTCCCGGGTTAACAGAATTCCTTATCCGGATTTCTGGTACGCAGACTGTAATATAGAGTCATTATTTTCCTCGATTCGGGATTAAAATTGGTGACTTGGGACACCCTAAATCTCCCAAGTGGCGACTCTGAAATAAATAAACAAATCCCGTTTCGATTGTCCTTCAATTGGGAAAAACTCCCCTCGCGCCCCATCGGGTGCGGAAAAAGGAGGTGTGACAGCTCTAGCGACTCCGCTGTGGATCGTATTACCCAGAACCACTGGTTCAGGGTTAAGAATTCGAGCTTAGATAAATTGTTATATTTGGCTTTATCTGATTTTTACATGTTTTGAGCCTAATGTGCTAAATGCTGCTTTTACCGCTTTGATATTATCTGAACTGTATATAAATTGTGCCGAAACCTTTCTCTTCTTACCTCCGGGGATGTGCTCACTGGTTGAGACTCCCTATTCTGTTAGTGTCATACCCTAAATAAAAGAGGCTCGGAAAGTTTCTAAGTCGGCTGGCCTTTTGGTTCCCGGAAAGGAGCTCCTTCCTCAACTCGAGTTGTCCGCTCGGGTACACTGTCTAGAACACCGACTCAGGTTTTGAACATAGAATAACGTGACTTCATGCCGGATCCCTAGTAGGAGCGTTTATTTGCATCAAGTGCATTTGACTTAGGGGACTCAACACAGGGGTTGGGTCCGTCTAGGACAAGCAACCTGAAAATAATAGACTATCCTGAGGCATCCTATTTGTTTTCCGTGCATTTATTTTGTCTCGCTGACCGGTGTTTGAATATTATGAATATTGTGAAATTGAAAAAAAAGAAATAGCGGTTAGGGAATCGATTGTTTATTTTTGAAAAAACCTAATACACAAATGCTGTCAAAACTCTGCCGAAATTTTGAGAAAATGAAAAAATGTCTTATTAGTTTGTTTTATTAAAAGCAAGGGAAAAATAGAAAAAAAGAGTAGTGGCTTTGTCTTGTTTTTCCAAAAAAAAAAAAAATTAGAAAAAAATAGTTTGTCTTGCCATAAAAATTAAAATTAAAATAAAAAGGTCTTGTTTTGAAATGGGTTTTTATTTATTTATTTGTTTATGAAAATGCCAAAATAAAAATAAAAATAAATTAAATAGTTTGTTTTTTTAAAAAATAGTTTGTTTTGAAAGCGGTTTTATTATTAGTTGCAAATATATATATATATATATATGTATATATATATATATATATATAAATCCAAGGGTTTTTCACTATTTCCTAAAATGTATATATAGCTTCATTTGTTGCAAAAATGTTTGTCTAGCAAAGTCTAGAAAAGTTCTTTTAGACTCCCAGTTTTCGAAACAAAAATCCAAAAATATTTTCCGTTATTGACTTCTTTAGAACAGTTTTTTTTATTATTAAAAAAAAACGTATATATATATAATAAAAAGAATCCGAAAATATTTTTTTTTCTCTTCTTTAAATATTGAAAAGAAAATTCAAAATTCAAAAATCTTTTTTTTAGAGGCATTTCTTTTATTAGAAGTAGAATTCCAAAAATATTTTCTTTTTAGAAAAGAAAAAAAATGAAAATAAAAAAAAAAGAAAAAAAGATTTGACTTCAATACTTCAATATTTTCTTTTTAGAATAAGAGAAAAAAAAAACAAATGAAAATTCAAAAATATATCTTAGAAGTCTTTCTTTAAAAAAGAGAAAATCAATACTTCCTTTCTTCTTTTAAAGTAGTTCTTTCACAAAGATAATAATAAAAAATAAAATAAAAAATAAAAATAAAAAAGATTAGTTCATCTACTTATCCTTGATTGCCCGAACTACGCGGGTTTGATTCTCACCGGATGTGAGATACGTAGGCAACCCTCATCGGGTCCAACCCCACCTTTTGCTAAAAAAGCCAAAAATTAAATAAATAACAAAAAAGTATATGTCAAATTTTAATTTTGGTGATGTTGTTTTGTCATAAATAGCCGAATGTTCCCGAATGGGACGCCGGAAGGCTGACTTTGCATAAACAGCCACCCTTGGGTCATTTTTTTGGTCCAGTCGACCCACATAGCCTTAAAAATCTTCGTCCCCGAGGCATCGAAAGGCCGTGTTTGCAATGTTGAATTTTCTATTTTTGAAAAATGATAAAAGAGTCATAAACAAGTCCGGGTGATGCCGCTTATGTCAAAAATGGCCAAATATTCCCGAAAGGAACTCCGGAAGGGTGCCTTGGTACAGACGGCCACCTCGTTTTTTTCCCTCACACAACCTTAAAAATCTTCGTTCATGAAGTGCTGAGAGGTCGTGTTCAGAAATCCTTTTGAGAAAAATCGTATATATTTTTGTTTTTATCAGAATAAGTTTCGTTTGTTAAAATCTTATTAATAAATGTGCAGAATGAGCACGACTCCAAATGAACCCTTTTCAATCATGAATAAAATCCCCTTTCAATTGCGGCTCTGGTGGAATGATTTAGGCAAAGAAGGGCATGACGAAATCAAGAAGCATCTGAAAGGCCTCACGAGTTTGTTGGATATCAGGCCACGAGGAGATATCATAAGGGCACTAGTCCCCCACTGGGATCCTGCGCACAATGTCTTCCATTTCTCGGATTTTGAACTTACCCCAACTTTAGAAGAAATAGCAGGGTATATCGGCAGCGCTGAGACTCCTTTGAGGCACAAATATCTGATTGCTCCAAGAGCTGTAGCAATACACCGGTTTCTGGACTCCTTAAAGATAGTCAGAACAATTCATAACCCTGACTTGGCAAAAGGTTTTTGCAGCATGAGTTTCATATATCAAAGATATGGTCACATAGGAGGATTCGACAAGCCAGAAAACCAGTTGTGCAGCAAAAGTAATCGTCAAAAGTGGGAAGAACATAGACGGATTGCTTTCATGATAACTTTCTTAGGACTACTAGTATTCCCAAGAAAAGACGGGAATATTGACATAAAGATAGCAGGGGTCGTCAGTACGTTGCTCACACAGAGAGATAGTACGTTGGCGCCCATGATAGTATCTGATATGTTCCGGGCTCTCACGTCTTGCAAAGCCGGAGGAAGCTTTTTCGAGGGTTGCAATTTGTTGTTGCAAATGTGGATGACCGAACACCTATGTCACCGAGCCCAGTTTCTGAGCCATGGATCCGCTGAAAAGACCTGCATAGAGGAGTTCTATACCAGAGTTAATGAGACCTACCTACCGGAAGGAGTCACAGCATGGACCTCATATTTCCATACCCTCAACGCCAGTCAAATACAGTGGGCGCTAGGATGGTTACCGATCGACGAAGTCATATACATGCCAGCAGCCAGGCCCCATTTTCTCTTAATGGGACTTAAGAGCATTCAACCATACGCGCCGCATCGGGTTTTAAGGCAACTTGGGAGGTATCAGATAGTGCCGAAAGACGAGGATCTAAGCACCCAGGTAATCGAGATCAGTCCCGACGGCCAGTTTCCTGAAGCAAGGGTTCGTCAAATTTGGAGCCAATGTCAATACTTAGAAGCAAATACTTGTGTAATGAATCGGGCAAAAGGGGAAGTTTCGCCCGGGTATCAGGCCTGGTACAAAGGGGAGACATCATCTGGAAGACCGACCAAAAGACCTCACCTGCAAGAATTTGCCAAATCTTCACAAGAGCAGTGGGGCTGGTTGGCCAAAGAGCGGGAATATCTTGCCGAAACAGGCAAACTGAAGCAACAAGTTCAGGATATGAGGTTTGAATGCCAATTACAGTCTGCTGCCCACAAGGGAGAAAAGAACAGATTAATCAGAGAAGGCGAGATCCTCAAAGCTCAGATCCGGAGGATGAAAAAGGAGGCTGATAACCAGCTGAGAAGCCGGGCGGATAAAAGATTGATAGCGGGGTTAAAGGATCAGGTTGCGGAATGCCAGGAAGATTTGGAAAGAGCCAAGGCTAGCACAGCAAGATTGCGGACCAAGTGGGCAAAGGGTACAATGGCCCGGAGGCAGCGCCTGCAACAAGTCATAAGGGATTATGAACTGAGCATCGGGACATTAAGGGAAACGAATGCCTCTCTTCAAGAGAGGATCTTCAAGCAAACACGGGATGCCCAAGCCGACAGAAGGCGATGTTACGATGCAATGACCAGAATGGAAAGACAAATGGAGATGTTCCAGGATCAGCTTGTCAACAATGCGCAAACACTATGTTCGCAGAAAGGGACAACATTCGAGGAAGGATCGACGAGATTGGGCATTACATCTACATGAGATGCCTGGCATGCGAGCAAATGCCTCGGAAGACCCTCCTTGTTTCCATCATGGGTTGCGTCCACCGAATCATGAATGAGTTGAAAAGCCTGCAGAGGGACCTCACACCAAGGGCCGCGGAAAGGCCGAATGATGCCTCGCGGGCCCCTAAGTTGGAAAATTAATCTTTGGTTGAGTCTTGTTTATTTGGCTTTGTTGCTTTTCCATATGTTGTTTTCTTTTCTTTTAGTCAAAACGGGTTAAGAACTGTGGAGTCTGTACTATTGCTATTCCTTGCTTGAAGTAATTTGTAATAGCAAAATTTTGAGAATGAATTTAACGATTTCACAAGAATTTTGTGTTTCTTTACTTTAAGGCAGAACTACGCCTGGTCTGATTCGCGCGGGGACGTGATACGTAGGCAATCCCCATAAGATTTGACCGCTTTTAATAAAGAAAGAAAAGGAAGTATAAAAATAAAAAAGAAGAATAAAAAATAAAAAATAAAAAAAACAAGAAAAGGGGATAAATGAGCAAACCGGGATGACGCGTGTTGTTTAAAGCAAAGCATGTAGAAACGATTAACTACCTAGGAGCATTGCATCCTCTATGTGTTGAGATTAAATCTGTTAAACTCTAACGCTAACAAAGTTTGTTGTTGTCTGATCAAAGACAGTTAGTTGTTAAAGAATTCTGGCAACACACCCTTATCAAACCAGATCCAAAGGACCGATAGCAACCAGCATGACTACTTCAGAGAATAGTAATGAGGAAGAGAGGCCGATGAGCCAGTTGCTAAAAGAAGCGATGGAAAAGATTGAAAGGATGGGACTAGAGATGAATGCAATGCAGCTAGCCATAGCCAAAACACAAAAGAGCCCTGAAACACTGGGGCACATGCCAGAATACCCTCACTCTGGCCCTTCCACAAGCCGCCCAAATCCCCTTTATCATCAAGAAAGAAGCCCTCATGATTCCCAAGCTCCACCACCCCACCAACCTCTCCCAACACCCAATATTCCCATTTTTGTGGGACCTACATCAGCCCCTTTGCAGAGAACGACCAGTGAGCCATTGTTTCAGGCTCACGATACACAATACTATCCCCCTGAGCCTACATTCCATGCACCCGAGCCTCAAGCTTACAATCCACATTTAGAAGTGCCGGCAGAGGTTGAGAAGCCAGTTAAGGCTCCTGAACAGGATGAAGTGTTGAGAAAGTTCAAAAGCCTGGAGCAGTCCTTCAGGAACTTGCACGGATTGGGCAATCAAATCAGCGTAGCATACAAAGATCTGTGTCCTTTCCCAGACGTCCAACTCCCGGCTGGTTTTAAGATGCCTAAGTTTGATTTATATGAAGGGCACGGTGATCCCATGGCACATTTGCGGGGATTCTGTAGCAAAATGAGAGGGGCAGGCGGCAAGGATGAACTGTTGATAGCTTATTTCGGCCAAAGTCTGAGCGGATCTGCACTAGAATGGTATACCAGGCAGGATTCCAGCAGGTGGTACACGTGGGATGATCTGGCGCAGGCTTTTGCGGGTCATTTCCAGTACAATCTTGAGATAGTCCCCAACCGTCTCTTGGTGACAACAGTTGGAAAATCTTTCAACGAGGTGGTCAAGATAGGGGTCATGATAGAAGAGGGTTTAAGGTCTGACAAGATCTTGAACTATTCGGCACTCAAGGCCACAACCCAGGCTATTCAAAACGGCACGGGAGGTGCGTTGAGAAGAAAGAAAGAAGAGGTTGCCACGATCGAGGCAGGCAGTTGGTCCAGGGCTGGCAGGCCACACTACAACCAACCCAGACCTCACAGGTCAAACTACCCATACAACCCACCACAAAATTTCTATCCGCCTCGAGAACCACATTGTTCCGTACACCAGGCCCAAGCATACACTCAGCCTCCGGTTCGCCCACAATGGCGCGCGCCGGCTCCCCAGAACATATATGCACCACCACAAAACACCTATCCTCCACCGAGGGCGTATAGAAACCCTTCAGGGGCAGGCTTCCGGGGAAATCCAGATGCTAGGAATGACAGGTTGCGGAAGCAGAGAACTTTCACGGAGTTGGGAGAAACCTACACCGCTTTGTTCCACAAGCTGAGGCAATTGGGTTTGGTTAGTCCTGTCCAGACTCGAGAACCAAATCCCCCACCTCAGAACTTGAATCGATCAATCAGTTGTGAATACTGTTCAGGGATGCTCGGGCATGATACCGAGAAGTGCTGGAAATTAAGGCATGCCATACAGGATCTTATCGACACCAATAAGATCGAGGTCCAGACACCAGAAGCTCCTAACATCAACCAAAACCCACTGCCAGCGCACCACGAAACTCACATGATTGAGTTGGTGTGTGAGGGAGGAGAATTGAGAAAACCCTCACAAACAGTGATGATGATCCAAGCCGCCCCGAAAGAAGTCTCAACCAGTGGAGGAACGAGTGTACAGTCGCAGGGAGAAGGCGTCAAGCCGGTAGTGATATTGGGAAAGAGCCCGTCCGCCATAACAAGCAAACCCGAGCCAAGCAAGTTGGTAATACCAGGGATCCCGCCCACACCGGCGGTCGTGTTGAAAGGGGTATGTAGAGAACGGGTGACCATAAAGCCTGTGGTCCAGCTGCCGATGATTGACAGCAGGGCTGTGCCTTGGAAATATGAAAAGGCGGTGGTGATGTACAAAGGAAAACAGGTGGAAGAAGTCAGTTGTGAAGCGCAAGGGCTGACTCGATCAGGTCGATGTTTTGCTCCGGTGGAGCTAAGAAGAACCAACCCAGTTGCAACCAAGAAACCTGTGTCCGAAGAAGAGGCTGAAGAGTTCCTGAGGAAGATGAAAGTACAGGACTATTCTGTGGTCGAACAGCTGAGAAAAACACCGGCCCAGATCTCACTGTTGTCGTTACTGATCCATTCTGAGGAGCATCGTCGGGCCCTGCTGAAGATATTGAACGAAGCTCATGTACCCAGTGAGATTTCTGTAAACCACCTGGAAACCATTGCCAGCAAGATTTTCGAGGTAAACAGGGTAACATTCTCAGATGATGACCTGCCGGTGGAAGGTACGGAGCACAATAAAGCTCTATACCTAGCCGTCAAATGTGAAGACTCGGTGGTAACTCGAGTATTGGTGGATAACGGCTCAAGTGCCAATATTTGTCCATTATCTACTCTGGACCAGTTAAAGATCGACCGCGGAAGAATCCGCAAGAATAGAATCTGTGTCCGAGGGTTTGACGGAAACGGAACAGCCACTGTAGGGGATGTTGTACTTGAACTGACCATTGGTCCAGTCCTGTTTACCATGGAATTCCAGGTGTTAGATGCCACAGTTTCTTATAACCTGCTGTTAGGACGACCCTGGATTCATGCAGCCAAAGCGGTGCCTTCCACCCTACATCAGATGGTGAAGTTCGAGTGGGAAAGACAAGAGGTCGTGTTACACGGCGAGGATACAACGTGCACCATGGGCGGAACCATTGTACCTTTCATAGAGACCGCTGATGACAAAGGTCCTTGGGTCTACCAGATTTTCGATACAGGGTCGGCCAACAAAATTTCTGAAGGAGAAATCATCCCGCACCCTAGGGTAGCTGCCGCAACAGTCATGATGGTCTCAGAAATGCTGGGTAATGGATTCGTGCCGGGAAAAGGCCTGGGAGTCGAGCTTCAAGGGATTGTCCAACCTGTCTCCCTTCCTAAAAATCTGGAAACTTTCGGATTGGGGTTCAAACCAACCGCAGCAGACAGGAAGCAAGCGCGAAAAATGAAGAAGAGGGTCTGGTTTCTGCCTAAACCAGTGCCACGCCTCTCAAGGTCTTTTGTCAAAGCGAGTGCCAAGGGGTCACCGGTCCCAAAGATTCTAGGACCTTTGATCGGTATAAATGAAGACCTGAATCAGAGTTTTGAGAGGCTATTCGCGGATGTCAGTATGGTGGAAGCTGGAGAAGGTTCCAGCAGAGCAGAGATACAGTTTGTGGGGCCTGAGGCCAAGACCAACAATTGGACGGTTACTCCTCTTCCTGTCCGAGGGGAGTCTTGGTAGTAGGCTTTGATTTATGTTTTGTGTGTTTTGTTTTGTCCGGATTATTCAAGGGTGTAATCCAAATTTTACTTTCGTTTTTGTAAAAGTGTGAACCCTTTTATCCCGCAAGTTTAATAAAGTTCTTTTCTTTTGTCCCATTTTAATTTTGTTTTGTTCTTTTTCTTTCTGAACAGTTCTCTTTTTACTGGTTCTAATGACATGGCATGCACAGCGGATCTTCGACCTAGTCTAATAAATCAATCTGAAACCGACTCAATGATGCAAGAGGTCGTTTGTGACGATGAATCTGAATGTGACGAAGGGGAAGCCTTCGAAGAGATAAACCGAGAACTGTGCCAATTTGAAGAGAAACCCAAGCCTAACCTAAATGACACCGAGGCTGTGAATCTAGGAGACGCTGATAACGTCCAAGAGACCAAAATTAGCATCCACATTGAGCCGAATGTCAGAGAAGAATTGATCAAAACCCTCATGGAATTCAAAGATGTTTTTGCATGGTCATATGACGATATGCCTGGATTAAGCACCAATTTAGTGGTTCACAAATTGCCCACTGACCCGGCATACCCTCCGGTCAAGCAAAAACTAAGGAAATTTAAAACAGAAATGAGTGTAAAGATCAAAGAAGAAGTGATTAAGCAGTTGCAAGCGAAGGTCATTCGGGTCACTCGATATCCCGAGTGGTTGGCCAATGTGGTACCAGTCCCAAAGAAGGATGGAAAAATCAGGGTGTGCGTCGACTACCGCAACCTCAACAAAGCAAGTCCCAAGGACAATTTTCCGTTACCCAACATTCATATCCTGATCGATAATTGCGCTGGGCGCGAGATCGGATCCTTTGTGGATTGCTATGCGGGTTATCATCAGATCCTAATGGACGAAGAGGATGCTGAGAAGATAGCGTTTATTACGCCATGGGGAACCTACTGCTATCGGGTAATGCCATTCGGGTTAAAGAACGCCGGGGCAACGTACATGCGAGCAATGACTGCTGTGTTTCATGACATGATACACAAGGAAATCGAGGTGTACGTCGATGATGTGATCATCAAATCTTGGCGTCAGGAGGACCATGTAGCAGACCTAAGGAGATTTTTCCAAAGACTCCGGAGGTATGATATCAAGCTTAACCCGGCCAAATGCGCATTCGGGGTTCCATCAGGAAAGTTGCTAGGATTCATCGTCAGTCGACGGGGGATTGAGTTAGACCCATCCAAAATTGAATCCATCCGAGATTTGCCACCGCCAAGGAACAAAACAGAGGTAATGAGTTTGCTGGGTAGACTCAATTACATCAGCAGGTTCATCGCTCAACTCACAGCAACTTGTGAGCCCATATTTCGGCTGCTGAGAAAGGATGCTGCAGTAGGTTGGACGGCAGAGTGTCAGGAGGCTTTCGACCAAATCAAAGGGTATCTGTCTAATCCACCCGTATTGGTCCCGCCTAAGCCCGGGAAGCCCCTAATTCTTTACCTGACGGTCTTGGAAAATTCATTTGGTTGTGTGTTGGGGCAACATGATGACACAGGAAGGAAGGAGCAAGCCATCTACTATCTTAGCAAGAAATTCACAGTACATGAGGTCAAGTACACTCAACTCGAGAAAACATGTTGCGCCCTAACTTGGGTAGCTCAGAAGTTGAAACACTACCTGTCTTCGTATACTACTTATCTCATATCCCGCTTGGACCCATTGAAGTATATCTTTCAGAAACCTATGCCCACGGGAAGGTTGGCAAAATGGCAAATTCTGCTCACAGAGTTTGATATCATCTATGTGACGAGGACGGCCATGAAAGCCCAGGCACTGGCAGACCATTTGGCAGAGAATCCCGTTGATGAAAAATACGAGCCCTTAAGAACGTATTTTCCTGACGAAGAGGTGATGCATACGAATGAGTTGGAATTACCTGAGGAACCGGGTTGGAAGCTTTTCTTCGATGGAGCTGCAAACGCAAAAGGGGTTGGAATAGGAGCAGTACTCATTTCTGAAACAGGACGGCATTATCCTGTTACGGCTCAACTACGCTTCTATTGCACCAACAATATGGCCGAGTATGAGGCTTGCATTCTGGGTCTGCGCTTGGCTGCTGACATGGATGTCCAAGACGTCTTGGTCTTGGGAGACTCGGACCTCTTGGTACATCAAATTCAGGGTGAATGGGAAACACGAGATCTAAAGCTCATACCATACCGACAATGCTTGCATGATCTGAGCAAGCAATTTCGATCGGTGAAGTTCAAACACATCCCGAGAGTTCACAATGAGGTTGCGGATGCCTTGGCCACCTTAGCATCAATGCTGCACCACCCTGACAAAATGTATGTTGATCCTCTACACATCCAGGTCCGTGATCAGCACGCCTACTGCAATGCCATAGAAGAAGAAGCAGATGGCGAACCCTGGTTTCATGATATCAAGGAATACCTCAGAATGGGGATATATCCAGAACATGCCTCTAGAGACCAAAAAAGAGCCCTTCGGCGTTTGTCGAATGGTTTCTTCCTCAGTGGAGGAGTATTGTACAAAAGAACCCCGGATTTGGGATTGTTGAGATGCATAGATGCCAGTCAAGCAACGACGGTTATGGCAGAGGTACATGCTGGAGTTTGTGGGCCACACATGAGCGGATATGTATTGGCAAGAAAGATCCTTCGAACAGGGTGTTATTGGCTCACCATGGAACACGACTGTATCACTTTTGTGAGGAAATGCCATCAGTGCCAGATACATGGAGATTTGATTCATTCTCCGCCAACAGAGTTACATACGATGTCAGCACCCTGGCCGTTTGTGGCATGGGGCATGGATGTCATTGGGCCCATCGAGCCGGCAGCATCCAACGGTCATAGGTTCATTCTAGTGACCATTGATTACTTCACCAAATGGGTTGAGGCTAAAACCTTCAAATCAGTAACCAAGAAGGCAGTGGTGGACTTTGTTCACTCCCATATCATCTGCAGATTTGGGATCCCAAAAGTGATCATCACGGATAACGGTGCGAATCTTAATAGCAGCTTGATGAGAGAGGTATGCCAACAATTCAAGATTACACACCGCAATTCCACCCCATATCGTCCCAAGGCGAATGGAGCAGTCGAAGCAGCCAATAAGAATATCAAGAAGATACTGCGAAAAATGGTGGAAGGGTCCAGACAATGGCACGAGAGATTACCCTTTGCTTTGTTGGGTTACCGCACTACCGTCCGAACTTCCATAGGCACAACTCCTTATTTGTTGGTGTATGGAACTGAGGCCGTAATACCAGCGGAGGTCGAAATTCCGTCCCTCCGAATTGTCGCTGAAGCCGGGATTAATGATGATGAATGGGTCAAAGCTCGATTGGAACAGTTGAGCCTGATAGATGAGAAAAGATTGGCAGCAGTGTGCCATGGTCAGCTGTACCAGAAGAGAATGGCAAGAACATATAATAAGAAGGTGCGCCCCAGGAAGTTTGAAGTAGGGCAGCAGGTATTGAAGAAGATCCTCCCACATCAGGTCGAGGCAAAAGGCAAATTCGCCCCAAATTGGCAAGGGCCTTATATCGTGACCAGAGTATTGTCCAACGGTGCTTTGTGTTTGACAGATGTCGAGGGGAGATGTGTCGACATGGCTATCAATTCAGATGCAGTCAAGAGATATTATGCATAATTTCTTTAATTATGGCAATTGTTGGTTTATTTGTTTGTATTTGGCATTTATTGGATAATGAGATGACGGAGGCAATTATTTCTTCTATCCAAACACTTTTAACCCTTGCTTCCCCCTTTGAGCCTTAAGTAATTCTTTCATACCCCTCTTTTGGAATCACTAATGGAAAAGACATGAAAAAAAAGAAAAAAAAAGAAAAATAAAAGAAAAAGAAAATGAAAAGAAGGAAAAAAAAAAGGGAAGAAGATAAAATCACAAGAAATACAAAACCGTGGGAACTACGTTTGACCTGATTCCTCGAAGAGGATACGTAGGCGCCTCACGGCTCGGTCATAGTGTGCATCATAGCGAATATAGGATGCATAATGTACATAGTGTGCATAATAGGCACAGTGTGCGTAACGCACATAGCGCAACATAAGTGTAAAAAATAAATTCCCCAAGCAAGAAAACTGGGGCAGAGGTTATGTTTTAAGTTCCAACAAAGGTTTGATTCCAAAAGTTGTAGCACATCACCCATCAAATTATTTTCATTCTTATAGCCCTTCTTTAACTCCACACCAAAACCAACATCAACGTCCAAAAGACCTCCCGATCAATGTTCAAGAGATGTCGAGTCAGGCAAATACGGCCGAGAATAATACACCGATTCCCAGCAAAGAAGAGGATCGCAAGACTGGGAATGAATTGATGGTCAAAGGAATCCCCAGAAGAGAGGATCGTATCTACAACGCCCCGATTCCTCGAAAGAAATAAAATGAGAGAGTCTTATCGGTGAAAACCTTCACAGGCACCGAGAGGCGATGTAAGATGAGGGATATGAAATGAGAGAGTCTTATTGGTGAAAACCTTCACAGGCACCATAAGGCGCCGGGAGATGAGAGAAAAGAGAGAGTCTCATTAGTGAAAACCCCTCGAAGGGCACTATGAGGCGACAAGACAGATCAACAAAAGCTACAACATTCGAAATGGAAATGGACACTCCTTTATCATCCCCAACAAATCAGACCATCGGGAAAACCCATTGGTACAAATAGACTGGGTCGGGAATCTGTGATGCACGTCATGATCACGGGGACCAGTCAGGTCCTCCAGATAAGTTCTTTTGAGTTTCTTCTCCCACCAAATATTGGTTCATAAAGACTTTCTCCTTTTTCTATCTTTTATTTCTTTTCCTAAAAATTGTCTTGAAAGGATTTTTCAAAGCTTACTACCAGAAATCGGAGGGGAATTCACCCAATGCAGGATAGTACAAACAGTCTTAAAAGCCGATCCCAGGCAATGCAGTGATCGTGCCCGGCAATTTTGGAGGAAGTAAGCTCCTAAAGGGAGTGGTGTCGGGAGTTAAAAGCAGACTCCCACAGCATGTGCTTAAAGAGAAAGCAGAAAAGGGGATTAATTGAAAGCCAATCCCCAGCAGGCTAGAGACCCCCAGCAGGCAACTCTGCCCACTAATCAATTATGGGGACATAGAGCAAGAAAAAGAGAAGAAAGGAAAAATCATCCGCCCGAAGGGCACCCTCTACCACCACGATGAAAACTAATTAAATCCTTTTGTCTGCTACAGGAAAACAAAGGATTAATGATGGCGGCAAGATGCAACGCCAGGGAAGTCACCAAAAACCGGGGCAGAAAACATTCTACCGATTGTCGAAATTTTCTCGGAAGAACGGGGAAACAATTTCAAATACATTTAAGTTCTAGGTCGCCCACCAGTATAATGCGGGAATACATTTAAGTTCTAGGTCGCCCACCAGTATAATGCGGGAATACATTTAAGTTCTAGGTCGCCCACCAGTATAATGCGGGAATACATTTAAGTTTTAGGTCGCCCACCAGTATAATGCGGGAATACATTTAAGTTCTAGGTCGCCCACCAGTATAATGTGGGAATACATTTAAGTTCTAGGTCGCCCACCAGTATAATGCGGGAATACATTTAAGTTCTAGGTCGCCCACCAGTATAATGCGGGAATACATTTAAGTTCTAGGTCGCCCACCAGTATAATGCGGGAATACATTTAAGTTCTAGGTCGCCCACCAGTATAATTCGGGAATACATTTAAGTTCTAGGTCGCCCACCAGTATAATGCGGGAATACATTTAAGTTCTAGGTCGCCCACCAGTATAATGCGGGAATACATTTTGTCTGTTCATTCCATATTCTAGGTCGCCCACAAGTATAAATAACAGGCATGTCATTACCAATAGGAGGCGCACTTCCTCAGTTTAGTTTCACCATAGGAGACGCACTTCCTAAGTTTAATCTTACCAATAGGAGACCCGCCTATAGAACGGAGTTTGTTGTATGTCGAAGAAAAGAAGAAATCAGGCGTCCACCTGGAGAACAAGGACAAAGAAAAATAGAAATCAGGCGTCCACCTGGAGAACAAGGACAAAGAAAAATAGAAATCAGGCGTCCACCTGGAGAACAAGGACAAAGAAAAATAGAAATCAGGCGTCCACCTGGAGAACAAGGACAAAGAAAAACAGAAATCAGGCGTCCACCTGGAGAACAAGGACAAAGAAGGAAGAAATCAGGCGTCCACCTGGAGAACAAGGACAAAGAAAAATAGAAATCAGGCGTCCACCTGGAGAACAAGGACAAAGAAAAATAGAAATCAGGCGTCCACCTGGAGAACAAGGACAAAAAAAATAGAAATCATGCGTCCACCTGGAGAACAAGGACAAAGAAAATAGAAATCAGGCACCCACCTGGAGAATAAGGGAATACAATTGAAGTATTGAAGTCAAAAGCCCGCTCATATGAGAAAGGAGCACACTTAGAATCAATGAAGCAGAGGAATACAACAGGAATCTCCAGCAGGAAGCAATAAAATCCCCAGCATTCACAAAAGGCTGGTCAAGAAAAGACAACAAGAAAACAAGAGGGGAAAAGAACCCAAGGTACGGAAGTAGAGAACAGATGTGGTCCGCTCAAAGAACTAGCACCTACAACTAGCTGTATCAAGGTTCAAACCTGAAGTCTGTATGAAGCACCATTCAAGACTCAAGACCAAGTTTCAGAAGACTTACAAATAGGAATCCCTGTAACTAGTAGCTGATAGGCTTAGTTAGTCTTTTTTCAGTCTTCGTTTTTGTTGTAACGACAGGACCGCGGACCGGAACCTCAACGGAACGGCACCTCGATCGGCTCTTCACCTCGGTACACTTCACTATCTCTCTCATCCCGAACTACACGTGGCCTGATTCCTGTATAACCAAGGATATGTAGGCAGCTCAGATACCAGGGCTCGGTCACATTCCCTCCCTTTCCTTAAGTGTAGTCCGTCCAAGTAATGGTCGGGTCAAAAACACGTCTAGTCGTTCTTTGTCGGAAAACTCTTCGTGTTTCCAGTCAAAGAGGGGCAGCTGTAAGCACGTGATTTTTGACCCTCCCCGAGATTTTTCACATTTTTAGCGTGAATATGTGAAATTGGGTCTAATATAGCCATTTTAACTATTTTTACTTTATTTCGTTGCAAAAAGAAAAAATCACAAAAAATACATATATAAATTTTAGTTTATGCATTTCTCATAAACGTGGAAAAAATACAAAAAATTGTACTTTATTTTGGTACTTTATATAAATTCAAAAATTACAAAAATATATAGTTCTATTAATGTTTGCAGTCATTATAATTTTGAAAAATACAAAAATTGTACTTTATTTTGGTACTTTATATAAATTCGAAAATTACAAAAAAAATATATATAATTCTATTAATGTTTTGTAGTCGTTTTAATACAAAAATATTATTTTATATTTTGTCTTTATTAAAAAACGAAAATTACAAAAAAAATAGTTTTATTAATATTTTATAGTCATTTTTACTTTGAAAAAATACAAAAAATATTACTTCATATTTTACCTTAATATTTACGAAAATTACAAAAATAGTTTTATTAATATTTTATAGTCATTTTAACTTTGAAAAAATACAAAAATATTACTTCATATTTTATCTTAATATTTACGAAAATTACAAAAATAGTTTTATTAATATTTTGTAGCTATTTTAAATCCTTAAAAATATTTAAAAAGATATAGTTTTGTTAAATACTAGTCTTATTTTTGGTAGTTATTTTGCTTACATAGGACTAGTTAAGCAACGTGTTCCTATTTCTCGGGTCTGGGCAAAAGAATAATATTCGGGTTCAAACTACCCGGTTTTAGGCCTAATTTTCGGACCTAGCCCATAATAAACCGTGTCCAGGATACGTGGGGAACCCCACCACGCGTGGGGGACATATGCCTTGAACCCCACCACGCGTGGGCTCATTTTTCTGGGCAAACCCATGCTAAATACACGGATGAAACATTTGGGAAAGGGAACTTTTGAAAAATTTGGAAGAAAACTACTGTCCATCTTTCTTTTTCATAAAGAAGAAAGAAAGAAAACCTACTGAGAAAAGAAAAACGACCCTCGACCTTCCCCGGAACCACCACGTCCAAATCCACCTTGCGACCACCACCAGTCATGACCCAACGACGCCGGAACCACCACGTCCAAACCCACCTTGCGACCACCACCAGTCACGACCAAACGAACGCCGGAAAACACGACCATTCCGTCTCCTCCTCGCTCCGTCAAACCAGTCCGGCGTTTTCTCCATTGAACCCTGCGTACACTGCTCGTCATCTTCCTCCCCCTTTTGCTCCTAACGAAAACCCTACTGTAAAACAAAACCACCACCAAACAGACCCTTTTCCCCACCAAAACCACCTCCGACCAGCTCCCTCTCCGTCCCCCAACCACCATCGTCAACCTACCATCCCTCACGAACCAGCAGCAACGTCGTCGACCCCACGTCCAAGCACCATAATCATCGTCATCACCTTCCTTATCTCCAGACCTCGATAACCCTCGAACCCTACTGTCCCTCACTAGCAAGCAGCGCTACTGCTGCTGCTGCATTGCATCGTCCAGCCTCAATCCAAGCAGCTGCTCCTTCCTGCATTGCGCTACTGCTGTTCCTGTGAGCAGCCTCAATCAACCACTGCCCGGACGACCCCCATAGTCTACTCCTTCCTCACATCCAAACGACCCATTTCGCTGCATTCTCTCGAACCAGCCTGCTGCGTCGAGAAAATCCAGCAGCAGCCAACATCTTGTGCGTTGACAGTTTTGGCCAAGCTTTCAGTCTCCATCGAGGTCGTTGCCGTTCGTCGAGGTCTGGTACGTCGAGGTTGTTCCGAGGTTTCGTCGTTTCCCAGTGTAATAAGTTGTACCTTTAGACTTAGTCTGAGGGTGTAATATATTCTCTAATGTAAGCCAAATAGGAAAACTATCCACTTTAGTTAAAATTCTTTCTCCTTTTGCCAGATTGTCCCATATAAATTGATAAACTCATTTCACAGAACAAAGAATCAGTCCTAGGCCTCAATCTCATGAAGGCCGAGCCCAAATCGAAACAAATCAGTTAGGCCCATATCGAAAAAGGGGGCCTAAGTCTGGCCATCTCGCATGAGCTAGGTTTGGGCCCATAATTTTCGGCTAGTTATCCATAATCGCAGTCACATTTTATTATTCTGTAAAAGCATTTTAAATCCTGTTATAAGTAAACTCGCAATCATGTAATTAATTAGGACTGTCTACCGTTTTCAATTGATAGAGACGAACACGACAAGAAACGTAGTTGCTATAGGATATCCTTTTAAAATAAGAACGAGATGAGCCTCGATGAAAATAAACAAAACACGCAGATGCGGGGCCCTTGTTAAATGTAAATCATTGAAGCATTTAGTTTCCCGGACGGGTTGTTTAGCAAATCTCACAACCTTCCTAAAATGACAACACGTTAGTCTCTTTAGGATACGCTTTAATAAACTTTACCTTCTTAAACTCGGGTGCACATTTATGTGACCCAAATCCAAATCTCGACGGATTCGAAATGCCTCTCTAATCACGGGTACATTGACTGTGACGTGGTTCGAGATGCATGTCCATGACGTTGCAAATTCATTAGAAATAAAGAACGAGGTGAGCCTCGCCAAATAAAAATACAAATTGCGGGGCCCTCAATAAATATTGCTTTAAAAATTGTTTAGGCTTCGGGATGGACCGTTTAGTAAAATTCCACGGTCCTACCCAAAATAAATACGCTAGTCGCTTTAGGCGCGCCTTTAATAATTTAATTTCCTTAAACTCGGGTGCACATTGATGTGACCCAAATCCAAATCTCAACGGAGTCAAAGTGTGTCGACGACCACGGGTACATTGATTGTAACGCGGTTCGAGATACATTTTCACAACGTTGCAATTCTTGATAAAAACAGTAAATGATAAAAGCGGTTAAAAGTTAAATTTTGCACATAAGTTCACACTTGTATAAAATCAGATAATCAAGCCGAATATAACAGTTGAGCGACCGTGCTAGAACCACGGAACTCGGGAATGCCTAACACCTTCTCCCGGGTTAACAGAATTCCTTATCCGGATTTCTGGTACGCAGACTGTAATATAGAGTCATTATTTTCCTCGATTCGGGATTAAAATTGGTGACTTGGGACACCCTAAATCTCCCAAGTGGCGACTCTGAAATAAATAAACAAATCCCGTTTCGATTGTCCTTTAATTGGAAAAAACTCCCTCGCGCCCCATCGGGTGCGGAAAAAGGAAGTGGTTCACATGATAGGTGAACGGGCCCATATTCACCTTTTATATATTTCAGAATCAGGGGTCTTAGTCCCAACTTTAGCTGGTATAATCAATTCATTATGAGAACAAGCAACACATGAGAATTCCTGAAGAATCTTCTAGTTCTTTAGTATATGCTTATCTGAATTCTCAAATAGCTCATTTAAAAATGGCAAATGAAAACTTCAAGTTTATCATGTCATGTGTTATCTCTTAGTAAACTTCTGGTTTACTATGGCATAAACTTTTGCTTTAGTAAACTTCTGGTTTACTGTGATACATGATATAGTACAAATTAAAGAATAAGGCAGGTAACTTCTCACATACATATTATTTTACCCCCTATGATTGTGGAAACATGAAGATTATCAATCTTCCAATCATTTGTAGTCTCAATATGATAGTCATTTGTATTAGTAAACTTCAGGTTTACTACAACATATGTTTTGACCATAATCATATAATATGAATGACATATTTGTATATAAACTCTTCGAGAGCCTTCATTTATTATCCACAATTTAATATTTATCAGACACTACTGGTGTCATATGTCTTCTAGGCAAACAATTAGCTCTTCAGGAGTTGTTGATATATTTTGTACTATCAAATATTGCTCAGACACTTCTGGTATCATGAGAGAAATTCTTAATAAAATGAACATTATAAAGACATTATAAATTTATAAATGTAAGAAATTAAAAATTTCAGTATTTTTACCACCAACTTTGTGACAAATATTTTCTTCAGGGAGAAACGCCATTAACATCTGAATATTTTATATCAAAGCAGCAACCACATAATCATTACATCCTTCAGGGAAAGATACATGAGTTGTTATTTCCTTCGGGGAACTTGATAACTAACCATAAAATATTAATGTGGTTGTAGTACAAAGCATTCTACAAGAATGCTTTTTGCCTTAGAATGATATTTAATAAAATTATTCAAGATATTTTACGTACAACGGGTACGTGCGGTAATGATCTTTATGCCACAAAAACAAAATTTATATCCTTTGTTATTCTACCTCTTCAGGAGGTGAGTTGTGGTATTTCTTCATTCACTCCAGGGAATGAAAATGTGCTTCAAAAATAACTTTGAATAGCTTATTATTTTGTTTAAGCACAGAAAGACACAGTTTCATAATATTTTCTTGCTTCAGGAGAAAATTTCAATTGTGTTACTTCTTCAGGAGCAAATTTAAAATACGAAATATTGAGTATATATTCCTTCAATCATATTACCACTTCTGGAGGTGAATTGTAATATATTCACATCAAAAACGTGTTCCTATTTACGCCATTTATTAATATTGTCACATTTACTTCAGGAATGAGCTAATATTTATCAAAAGTTCTCATCCTTCAGGGAACGGAACATAATTATTTGAACGTGCATTAATCACACCAAATCGTGTGATGTCTTAGAAGCTCTTTTACGATAATGCTACTTCAGGAGCAAATCGAGACATGCATGTACTATAGAGAATATTTCTCTAGTTTATCTTCAATTGTAACCATAGAAAGCCTAAATTATCACTTCTGGTGATCATAGACATATACCACTTCTGGTAGTTAACAAAATATAATTACAATGAGATATACGAAATATAACCACTTCTGGTGGTTGTATATTTCTTGCAAACTCTGCTGGAGTATAAGTGGATCTAACAATGTCATCCACTTTATACTTTCCTGTGCAATATTACTCTTCTGGAGTAAAATTAAAATCTTAATTCGAAAACGAGTAAGTGAAAAACGAAACATAAAGATATACAAATTATAGTGTTTTAAAATTCATAAAATGCTCCAGAATCTCGTCCAATGATTATGGCTCACTTACTAGGTTTCTAAGTACCTTTTTTATTTTATTTTAATGGCAGTAGCACACATAGCAAGTAAAACGCATAACTTATCTTTGATGGTGTCTGCTAGACCCATCATATCAAGATGAATTTTAGCATCAAGCACCCAAGACACGTAGCTTTTGCCCGATATATCCAATACTACAAATTCACGTTTAGAAAGATTTGGCATTATTTACAAAAAGAAAGTTCGTACCTTTGATACTTTCAAAGTATTTGCTCGAGATGACAGAGTCTCGTGCTGATAACGTGTTATAAAATAAAGATTGTAAAGTAAAGACAAGTATAGAGAGATACTGATATATTATTCAACTTCAAATTCATGTACATAATGAACTGAAATCTCTTCTATTTATAAAAGAAAGGAAGCTGTTGTGTAAGCTGCTACTACAAGCTGTTGTAT
Source organism: Nicotiana sylvestris (assembly GCF_000393655.2). Taxonomy (NCBI): domain Eukaryota; kingdom Viridiplantae; phylum Streptophyta; class Magnoliopsida; order Solanales; family Solanaceae; genus Nicotiana; species Nicotiana sylvestris. The sequence continues at coordinate 154,521,981 of NC_091059.1, forward strand.
AAGCTGCTGTGTAAGCTGCTACTATACCAGATATGGATAATCTTCTACTGAGAGCAATGTTTATCCATAACGGAGTACTGAATGGATAAGCTTATTATACCCGGTATGGATAATCTTCTACCTAGGGTAATGTTTATCCATAACCGGGTACCGAAGTGATAAGCTTCTTCAGGAAGCTTATTTCCAATAGAGTACTAAATAGATAAACATATTTACGGTGGAGTCCCATATGGATAAGCTTCTTCAGGAAGATTATTTACAACGGAGTACTAAATGAACATCCATAATATAATATATTTATAACATAACTGAGTACTAGTTGACATTAGTTTTGACTTTATATTATGTTGATAACAATAGAATAAAGATACACTCAAATCTCTGTACAACAGTATCTTTTGTTCCTATATTTTTTTACTTTTATAGTGAATGACTGTTATACACCTATAATAACATTTAATATTTAAATGTATTTTGGTTGTTATGAACAAAAGTTATCCAAAGATCCTTTTTTTAATGTTACATATAAAAGATAAGAAAATTATTCAATTTAAATACTCAAAGATATGTAAATTTTACTAATTAAATATTAAAAAGCCAACACATTATTAATAAATTCGTAACTAAATATTTAAATATTTAAACTTTAAAGCATACATTTTAAAGCTCTAGAAGATTAGATTATTTCAAGATTGATGGAAAAACTCCGTAATTATAGCTTGTTTCATAAATTTCAGTCTCTTACTAGCGATATAACGCTCGCGAAGATTTGTGTCCAAACTTTCAGCAGAATGATACATAATGGCTTTTTCTTGAAGGCAATCTAAGAGGTTAATAGTTAATCTTCTATCTCGATCCAAGTAGCAGTAGGCTAAGTCAAAATCTTTAAACTTATTATTTGTAATCTTATTAGAGATTCTACATGGATGTTATAAAGGGGTAATTTTACAAAGAACGTACTACTATAAAGATGGATGTTGCTTTTATAGTTAAAAAATTGTTGCAGAAAGGTAAAATATAACATAAAAAAATTGGTTCCATTTTTTTTTTGGCTTTTATAGTGAATGACTATTATATGAGAATATTTTTTTTGGAACCCTAAAAAAACCCGCAACCGCTACAACCTCTGCCACAGCATCTGCCCTTCGGGTGAACACTCTGTGGTGAGCACAGGATAAACCCCCTACTGTGTAATAGCTTGCAAACCACACAGGGCTTGGCTCGGACCCAGAAGCATTGAGGGGGATCGATCTCACGTCGCCCGTGTGGACAACACCCTCCAAACCAACTGGGTCGTCCCAGGACGTTGCTATAGAGAAGTCTTAACTGTATTAACACAATGGTCGAAATGTTAGTTTGGTATAAAGATATTGCGTAAAGTTCTAAATCTGAAAATTATAAATAGTAGGGTCAAACGTTTCAAAAACGTTAAAACACATAGAGAATGTCATGTAAATTAAATCAGAGAGTAGAACATTTTAGTTGAACTGTTTTTGCTTGTATTTGTATTCCTAATACGATAATCTTTTCCGTAAATGCTAATTCACGTGCAGTCCCAAGTAAGTGCTTTGTTCAAGCTCCATTAATCCAAATCTGGTTTTTGAGAAGGGGAAGGTTATCAGGTGTTTTTCTTCTCCTACTAGGAAAGAGTAAAATCATCTAGCCTAAGCTCTGGCAGATGAACTGCAATATATTCCCTCTGTGTGAGGTATAAAAGGATAACAAAATTGTTATTTCCCCTGAAATGACTCACATAAGGGAAAAAACTAAAGAAGAATACCAAAGAACAAGAGTGTGTGAAGTTTATTTAAGGAATATTGTGTGTAGCACAGAAGAAGTGAAGTTAAAACTAGAGTACCGGATTTTTGAGATCCTCAAGAAGAAATCCTATCAGAAGACAAAAGTAGTCAGTTGCTGAACTAAAATACAACACTTTCCAGAGCACTCGAGAATTATACAACTTACAGAACCTCTTGTAAATTCCATTGTTCAATTGCTATTCTAACTGTACGTCCAAACTTCAGCCTGCACTTACGACAAATATACAGTTGTGCTAGCTTCACATTTCTGCGCCTTCGGTTTGTCCTTGAGAGTTCTCTGACAAAATTGTTTTTCCCTTACTATCAGAAATTCCTAAAGCATCTGCTGATTTCTGAGTGTTTGGGTTCTCTAAAAGCTTGAGTTGGTTTTGCAGAACCTGATCATAAATACAATTTACACCAGCAAATGAGAATTAAGCTCTTCATGAGAGAATAAACAAAAGCATTACAGAAAATAGAGAGAAAAAAAAGTGCAGCCCGGTGCACTAAGCTCCCGTTATGCGCGGGGTCCGGGGAAGGGCCGGACCACAAGGTAAGAAAATAGAGAGAAAAGGTAAGAAAAAAACAAACATCCAAAATGAGAATCCAGTCCACTATAAAGCAGTCATGTGCATGATTCATATATCTTATCCATGATCCACCCATTAGCATTAAAATAAAATCTCCCGTCCCCTCAAGAAAAATGATAAGATAACAAATAAGCAAAGCTTGCCGTTGTCTTAAAATAGTAATAAAACCCCTGATTAACATTCCAATCCAGACTGTTAACGAACTCTACCTAGAGATCATTGTCCACAAACAAACTAATGAATCACAAATACCAAACAGGAGCCATGTGAGCTCTAAATTACTTACAGAACAAAGAAAGGAAATACTCAAGGAATAACAGTGTACAACTCCTCTCAGAAGGTCTAATAGATTATCAGATGTTCCTTAATCCAGAACTTAAACTCACGATATTCTCTTAAAGAAAATTATCTTACAGTTCGCTAAGATTAACAACGTTTTTTCCAGAATATTACTTGGAATAATTTACACAAACAAATGTGAGTAGAATTGACAAAGGAGCATAAGGTTATTTCAATAACTTTATCTCTCTAAACAAACATAGGTGAGTAGAATTGAAGAAAAGACCACACTTCAAGTTCCACGCATGTAAAATTGATTTGTGCATTGGAATTTACCTGCTCTTTTACAGAGCAATACCAAATGTATAATAGAGCCATAAAGAAAATGTTACCAATCAAGCAAAGAAACTTTAATACCTCAATTTGTTGCTGTAAAAGTATCTTATGGGCTTCAAGTTGAGCATTTGGAACACTAAGGTTGTTAGCACCAGGATACTGAAAAGGGAGGAAACCACATTGTGGATATTGAGCAAAGGGCATATTTGCTAACTGATGTTGCGGTGACTGTTCATTCGATGCCACTGTTGGACTATAGGACGGAGGAACTGGAGCATATCCAGGAGACCTGCAAGCAAGACACCATTGTTTCAATTTCCTTCCAACAAGTATGAAACTAACTAAAATACAGACTCCCTCTTCAACTGCCAAAACAGAAAGAAAGAAAACAAGAAGGGGGGTGCATTGTCAAAAAGTTGAACTTGAAGCAGCCACCTTCCACCTCATTCTGCATCAACCATTAGTTTCTATCGCAGAACATAGAACTACAAGTTGAAGGCAACCTCATTGACAGTCATGGATAGCTAAATGAGCAGCTATTAATAGAGGATCCATGACAAGCAAGTAATTTCTCGGAAACTGACCCAATTGAGTGAATCGGAAATGACCCACAATCAGACTAGTGATTACATCACAATCCCTGAAGGCATGCTAGTGCGAGACATTGTTTGCAAATTCACAATTTCATGCTCAATTCATCTCAAGCAGAACTATATTTGAATTTCCAAATACCAAGACGACACTTAAAATGGATCTATTTTAAATGTTTATTATTAGTATTATTATTATTTTTTTGATAGGTAACTGAAAGAATTTTATTGATGTAAAGAGGGGGCCAACTTTAAGAAAAAGTTGGATAGGAGCACATCTAAAAGGTAACTTTAGAGAGAGGGTAAAGAACTAAGAAACTCAGTCAATGCCTCCGACTCTAAAACATTTGACGAGGTTATGTTGCACCAAAAATTAAGCAAAAATATACATTTGTGCTTTAGATTAACTACATTGTCCTTTTTGTTATAAAAAACTCTAGCATTTCTCTCTCTCCATACGACCCACCAAACTACTGCTGGGATAGACTTCCAGATGTAACCCGACGCTTTATGCATATCCTGTTTGTGCCATGAGAGGAGAAAATCAACCGTGGTCCTAGGCATGTAAGAGGCACAAGTTATTGACGAGGTTAAATGTTTATTGGGGAGCATGTAAGAGGCACAAGTTAATTCTGTAATTTTGTAAAATCGGAACAGGAAAAAAGAAGCGCAGAGGTATAGATTCCAACTTCTGTACCAACTACCACGTAATATGCGAACAAAATTTTCTTTTTAAGAAAGATATTTATTTGAGAAGCAGAAGACATGAACTTCCAGTGGCAACGCAAGGACAAAGAGAAAAAGCAGGAGTTGACTTATCCATAGAATTTAAAAACAAAAACCAAAATAGATCTGCCCTGTGTAAAAGAGCAGTGCAGTAATAAAGTGCACAAGAGAGTGGACCCTTTACCAAGTGATAACAACTTTATGTTGTTAAACAAAGCATGTATAACAAAGATGAAACTCCCTCTTACTGGTGTCTAAAATGAAATCCTATCTTACCTGCTTGTAAAGTTCCTAAACTTACTTATCGCTAACTAGTAGGCTGAAAAGGGAATATAGACAGGTATACTTCAGCTTTTCACATCTGTAAGATGAGGAAAGGTCTAAAAATATGCAAAGCAAATAATCAATAATGTATCTACATAAAAGATAAGAAAATCAATACCACGCTAGATTTGGTACAGAAGGGTAAACAAAGGACTTCTGATAAACTGCTGCTGCTGCAGCAGCAGCTTGGAGTCTAGCCTGGTGTTGGCTAACATTATTATTTGCCACAGTATTTGCTTGCGAGCTCTGAGATGTGCTTGCACCACTTGATCCGGGGCCTGAGAGAGAATTAACAAAGGTTTAGTAAAATATATACAAGTGCCACATTCATTCATTTGTACAAAAAACATATATACATAAAAGTGTCCCATCTCTGGATTAGCTCTTCCAACATGACTGTCATCCTTAGGATACGAAAACTAGACATACAATCACTTCTCGAAAAAGAGAAAAAAAAACTAGACATACAATCCACAATCATAGTGTCAACAACAAAGTATAAACCTCGGGGAAAAAAAAATCAGAACCATCATCAAAAGTCAGAAGTCTGCCATTGGACGGCCTGCTATTAATGTGATTCACACTTCAGCACTTATGCTACAATTTGATGCTCGAAAACAGATTATTAGCAATGAATGGAAAGACTTAAACCTTGTTGAGCATCTGGTCGCGATCCTACCACATTCGTCCCATTTTCAGCTGGCACAACAAGGGCTCTGCAAGTAGGACAGGTGTGTTGACGCTCTAGCCATGAACGGAGGCAATGCACATGAAACAGATGCCCACAAATAAGTTTCTTAGCAGTGGTCATCTCCTCACGACATATGATGCAGGTAGCATCACTTCTGCATAAGCATAGAAGTAACCGATTACATTAGAAAGTTGGGAAGAAACCAAAAACATACAAATGCTATGAGTGATCAACTTACACATCGAGCTCTTCTGGTGTAGCATCTGGAAAACGGTCATTCATATTTGAAGTGATCTTCCGATAGCGTATGTAATCGGCAACTCGAATCTTGAAATTGCGGAATGTCTCATAAAGCTCCCGAATCAAATGCAGGGGAACGCCATAGTTCCTAGGAAGTAGACGAAAACAAATAAAATATAAATGCTAAGCAAGGAAAAGGAAACGAACATGAACAAGTAACATGAGAAAAATCAAGTGAGGTGTCTCATTGTACTAATAACAGGAGCGAAAGAAAAAAAAAGGCTTAATAAACAAGCCTGGGTCAAAAAATTGAAAGTAACATCAACATAAATAAAGAAGAATGAGCACTTCTAACAAAAGGCATACAGATCTGCAGAACAAGCAACAAGTATCACACACCAGCTTGACTATGTAACTATGTCTACCTGAGGAACCTTAGTAAGGTTTTGGAACATTGTGCTTCCCTATTTCTAAATGTCCCTCATAAAGAGGGAGAGGATCAAAAAGAACATGGTGAATTCTTTAACACCCCCCCCCCCCCAAAAAAAAAAAAAGAACATGGTGAACTGCTGGCAGGTGCAAGGTTTATTTCTTTACCAAAAAGAATGTCCCCAACCGTACATGAATCGATAATGTGTTTCAGAACCTATCATAAAAAGGAAAGCCTCCAGGGGAAAAAGAGAAATGATGTACTCAAGTGGGTTCATCTTAGTACAAGTTTACCAACAGAAAGTACCAAGCACATCGAAGAAATGAACATGCTTCACTGTCACCTATTTCATCATCACAAAATAATGATAACTTCCATTAGGGTGGCCAAAAAATTATGTATCCTAGGCACTCCTTCCAACACATAGGCAAAGACGGCCACAGAACGTGCAGAGAGATCTAACAGGGCCTATTGATCCAGAACTTGACTGAAGAAAATTTAAAAAGGAAAAAAAATGGTTTCAGGGAAACCTATAAGTGTGGCTCATTTGGTTCACAGCAACGACAACCAATTATATGAATGCTGTGTGCAGCCAAACTTATAGCTCTCAGTTCATTAATACTATAATCCCAAATTCTGTATATAAATCTTGTGTTGGTGAGACTAGGTATGATAAGATGAGAGCAGCTTTTTTGCAACAAAATTGGCAATTAATATCATCAATAAATTTCTAGATAAGGAAAATGGAATGGACTAATAAATGTTTCCTTACGGAAAAAAAAAGTGTAAGTAGTCAAATAAATGGATGGATGGAGCTTTCTACAAGAAACTATGGCTGCTCTTGATCACAATAGAAACTTATGTAAGAGAAGGATGAAATTTATTATATCCAGAAGAGATACACCTCTATATAATTACTCTTTTTTTGCTGTTGTTAGAAAAACCTCTAAACACTTTATGAGCAGAGAAATCAATAGCAAAATAGAAGTTAAATTCGACTTACATGAAAATCACCATGAAGAAGCACAAGTACAGAGACAAGTGGAGCAAGTCTCGGATAAGTTCTAAGTAGAAAGTATAGACAGGCTTCTTCTCCCATTGTCCTTCCATAAGCATGTCGCTTATGTAGAGGACATATTTTACAAAAGTTGAGACAGTTGTTGTCGCAAGTATCATATACCTGAATCATTACCCAAAAGAAGTTGCTCTTCATTAGGGAGAAGAACATAGGATGCAGGTAACATGATCAAACTGCAGTTAGGAAAAAGAATACGAGAAGTAATCAAGTTCAAGAACATATTTCCAACAACTAGAAATACTAATACTTAGTAACCACAGTCTTGAAGTTCCCTCATGAAGATACTCAACTTAACATCTGGAGAGTATATACTGAAAGCTACGATCCATAACTTAAGAACAATACGTGAATCAGCCATGCGTTAATAGAATTCATGGATATAACAATGTTAGTACATGCATGAAAAAACCAAAGGATTCTAACCAAACAGTGAATCATCATAAATCATAAAATATAAATTATAAAAAATCAATCCTAGCAAAGAGGATTGAAAATTGGGTGTACTAACATCTTTACCTGATTAAGATTTGTAACGTAGTTTACATGACATATGAGATAAGACTGCTATTCCAAGAGATTTGACATCATCCAGCCCTTACAATAGACAAATCAGGTCTCTAACAAACACGAGCTTTAACAATGTAATACTAATAAGTATACCGAAATCACGGCATTTTGCATCAGCTTAGAAGATAAGCAAAGTAGGAACTGCGTAAAAGAAAATAGCACTCTTAGATCCAAAGCCTACTGTCAACTTTGCTAACGCGCCAGCACCACACATAAACATGATACAATCCCATGCTCCAACCAAGTGATTTGTAAGGCATGAAACACGACTATGAGGCCCTCAATCTAATAAGACTACTGACGTCTCTTTTTTGTTTTTTGAAAAGGTAAGGTAGTAAGACCACTAACATCTCTCTTCTTCTCTTGGAATATCACTCGCAGTAGTAAAAACACCACAAGCTAGTAGTGGAACTCATGGAGCGCACATTAAGCAAAAAAGGGAGCAACAACAGTGAGTCAGAAGAGCTTCACTTACTCGAATGCAAAGAATAGAGAAACAGATGCCTGTCTTGTCTGTATCAAATAGCTGACAGAGTCGTACAAGAAGAGACTGTCTATGAGGAGGAGAAAGCCCAAGAAGGAGACTATGCGAACGTGGGACAACGTAGTAACAGTTGGAGTTGTTTCAATATACTCGACCCTCTTTTGAGCCAACCAGTGCAAGCCCTTGATAAGCAAGAGCGCAGTTACCATTGCAAGAAACATAACGGAAAAGTCTTGCCGGAAAATTGTGATGGCAAAAAGTATTTCCATTAGTTCCCTCCAAGACTGCTCATTCAGCCTCTCCACCTCAGCCTCTCGAAGGGAACCAAGGAAGATTTTCTTAGTCAGCTGCCACAAAATGCACATGAGGACAAGACCCATGTTAAGAAGAAGCACCAGACTGATCTTGGATGTTGATAAATAAACCATTGCTGGGTAAAATTGGCCTCTGCTACTAAAGGCATGATAAATAACGGCCAGTGTAGCTATTATGCTAAGCCCCGCATAAGTTTGTAACCTCATCATCTTCCCTAAATCCTGTCAATATCAAAAGCTTTAAATCGGATCAAATAAAAGAAGAAAATATATTTATCTCCATAAATTACAAGTGTTAAAAGGGATAGTTTTTGGTTTTAAAAGGGATATCACGTTAATTTACATTTACATCCTAGGTTATAAAAAAGGCCAAATATCAAAACTATGCATGTTTGTAGATCGATTCCACCAGATATTAGGATCCTAACCTAATGGGACAATAGAAACAATAAAATTACGAATTAGCGAACAGATTTCAGAAATTTTAGTTTGATTCTGAGATTTAAATTACCTCTAAAACCATAAGAAAAATATTTAAGTAAATTTTGTATGAAACTGACGCAAATAGAGAATAATAATGGATATAGAGGAATCGATTAGCTGACTTAAACCAGTTTGGGATAGATAGTAGTTGATTTGTTGATTGACTGAAGATAGAAACAGCAAATTAAGGGTTACGAAATGCGCTGAGTTCGCAGATATGCTTAGGAGAGCAATTTACCTATCAAAATTACTGTACTCTCGCGGCGATTCCTTAGCTATTCCTTGAAATCGTCTGTAAAAGCTTGGATATAAGTTTGAAGAAATTAAGTTTGATAGCCATGGGAGAAGGGGGATGAGGAGGAAGGAATTTGTTTTTTCGCGTCATCGAGGGAGACTTAGCCAATTGTTATTAGCCACGTGTGCATTCACAACGCACAACCTGACCCGATCCGGTAACCAAATCGGTTTTCAACTGAAAAAAATTCCTTGATACACCCTGTATTTCTGAAAAGAACATTTACATCCCTAACAATGGGAAATCGATTGCAGATGTGTCTTTGCATTAAAAATTAAACACTTACAACCCGTTTACTTTGTAAAAAAGATTTTAAAAAAATACTTCCAAAGATTAAGGAAAAGACCTTTGATTCAATAAAGAATCAAAAAACGATTAATTGACTTAGGAATAAGCCATTTTCTAAAATATCCATGCATCAATCTAGTATGCACAAACATGAATTATGTAAGAATTGAATGCCGACAAATAGGGAAATTAGATATTAAAAAAATTAGGTAACTGAAAAATGAATAAGGCAATTAAAAAGGTCTAAGAAATCCAAAGATCAAGTTTTTTTTGATAACTAACTTTTTATTAATCACCAGTAAACTTTACAAATTACCATAGCTAGCTAACACATCTACGCTATCATATTTACCTAATGCTCTGCTCTTCCTATATTTTAAAATCTAAATCTTTGAACTATATCAACTAATCTAGTAGGAGCTCGTACACAGCAAACACAAGCTACCTCTTTAGCTATCCTCTCCCATTCTTTACTTGTTTTCTCAAAAATCCTTTTGTTCCTCTATATCCATATACTATGTACTACTTTAGAATATATCATTTTGAATAGTTGAGCTTCCTTTGACTTGCCTTTAGCTCTCTTGATCACCTCATATACATGTTGTTCCCAGGTAGCTGCTACTATATTTTGGTTATGTGTCCAGTGCATTAGTTTTTGCATCACTGTTTTTGTATAGTCACACTCCACAAAGAGATGATCTCTTGTTTCCTCTTCTCTCTGACATAAGTTGCATTTGCTTTCTACCTGCATTCCCCATTTGCTCAATCTGTCAGCAGTAAGTAGTCTATTCTGCATTTCCAACCACACCGTGAACTTAGCTTTTGGCCTTGCAGCATTACCAAACATCAAACACTTCCATGGCGTTCTTGGTTGATCACCTAGTAGTTGAAGATATATATGTTTAATGTTTTTTTTTCCTGCAGATATATACATTGTTCTGTTCTAATAGATGTTTGGCTTCTATTATTTTCCTCACCATCCAACTTGCCTGTTGTGGAATTTTTACTTGCTCCATTTGTTTACCTTTTATATAGTATGCATGAATCCACCTTATCCACATTCTATCTTCTTTCTTTGCTAAATTCCAATACAGTTTAATTATAGCTGCCTTGTTCCAGATTTTCATGTTAATGAGGTTCCATCCTCTAGTGCTCTTAGGACAGCAAACTGTTTCCCAGCTGATTAGTGTTTTCTTTGTAATGACATTGTTTCTTGTCCAAAGATAACTTCTACAAAAACTCTCCACAACTTTCATCACCCTTGTTGGCAGTATGAACAATTGGGCCCAATAGGACTGGACTCCAAACAAAACACTGCTTATCAGTTGACTTCTTCATGCATATGACAGTTTTTTTGGTTGTCCATGAAGTGATCATTGCTACAATCGAGAGGCTGCCATTGTATCATTGTTAGCTTCCTTGTTGACAGTGGAACTCCCATATATTTGAAAGGTAATATCCCTCTTGTAAATCCCAGTGTTTGCAGCATCTGCTCTTGGACTTGTTGCCCCACCCCTCCAAAATAAATGGAGTTTTTACCTATATTTGCTTGTAATCCTGAGGCATCTGAGAATCGATTAAAACTTTACAGTACCTCAGTTACTGATTCAACATCTCCTCTAGAAAATATTAAAAGATCATTTGCAAAACATAAATGAGTTAGTTTTAACTTGGCACGTCTGGGATGGTAATAGTACTGCTTCCTCTCTGCCATTTCCTTTAAGATTCTACTTAGATACTCCATTGCAATTGCAAATAGAAATGGAGACATATGATCCTCTTGTCTAAGTCCCTTCTCAGCATTGAAAGGATCAGTTGGTTCTCCATTCACCATGATAGTATAGTTCACTGTTTTAACACATTTCATCACCCAAGCTATAAATCTTTATGGGAATCCTATCAACCTCATATTCTGTTCCAAATAGCTCCATTCTACTGATTATAAGCTTTTTGTATGTCTATTTTTATCATGCACCTTGGTGATATATGTTTCCTTGTGTATCCCTTTATTAGTTCATGAGCCAAAATAATATTATCTCCTATTTTCCTACCTGGGACAAAACCAGCTCGTGCTTCACATATAATCCCTCCAATTACCTTGTGCATTATTGCAGCCAAGATCTTTGAAATCAGTTTGTATATCACTGTGCAACATGCTATTGGTCTATATTTTTTTATTGTTGTTGGATTATCTACCTTGGGTATCAGTGTGATGATTGTACAGTTAATGGCTCTATATAATCTTCCTGTTGAGAAGAAGTCTTGTATTGTTGTAGTCACTTCACTGCTAATAATGTGCCATGCCCTTTTGAAAAACACAGCATTATATCCATCTATCCTTGGAGCCTTATCATCTCTTATTCCTTTTAACCCCTCAAACACTTCCTGTTTAGTAACTTCTTTACATAACATCAGCCTTTGTTCTTGAGTCAGCATTAGCCCTTTCTTCATTACTGTTCTATTTACTAATGTAAGTCTTTTTGTTGTTGTGCCCATTAGACTCTTATAGAATCTAATTATCTCCTCTTTAACCTCAGCTGGTTTATTGATTTTCTTCACATCCATAGCTATTAGTTCCTTTATTTGCTTTATATGCTTCATTTCTTTCATTACTACTGAGAAATACTTAGTGTTTGCATCTCCCAGCTATATCCATTTAGCCCTTGCCTTCTGTTTCATAATACTCTCTTCAATCATTGACCACTTTTCCAGTTTTTGTAATGCATTGCTCTCTTGTTCTTGCATAGTATCAGTATAATTATGTTGCATCTGACTCTGCACTCTTCTGATTTCGTTCCTTGCTTCTTCCATTTTCTGTTCAGCATTTCTGAATTCCCTATTGTTCAATATCTTCAGTCTAGTTCTTAGTGCTTTCAGTTTTCTCCATATTCCCCTCATGAGCCAAGGGTATTTCTGTTGCTCCCAAGTTTCTTCTACTATTTGATCAAAATTTATGTGATCTGCCCAAACATTGAAGAACCTAAATGGACTCTTAGTATTATTCTGCTCCTCTCCCATGTTAACAACATTGGTGCATGATCTGATATCCTTGGCAGCTCATATTCCACTACTATATTACCCTATTTCATCATCCATTCATAGTTTCCAAATGCCCTATCAATTCTAATTTGAATTCTGTCCTCCACTATTTGTTTATTGGTCCATGTATAGTAATCCCTTTTCTATATCACTTCATTTAGGTTAGTTGTCTGAATGCAATCAACAAAATTTTGAACATCAGCTTGTTGCACTGGATTACCTTGATCTCTATCTGCTGGACTCAGTATTGCATTAAAATTCTCCTATCACTAGCCAAGGCTTGGTAATACCTTGTGCTACTGTCTTCAGATCCTCTCATAACCCTCTCCTTTGTTCAATTGTATTGAAACCATATATGAAAGTCACCAAGCAGCTTATTTAATATGCACTTCCTGTAATTTTACAGTGCATCATTTGAGCAGTCTCCCTCATCTTAACTACCTGATAGTTATTTGTGTCCCATAGTACCCATATCCTCTCATTTCTAGCAGATGAATAGTTAGGCAAACTATTCCATCCCATTGCTATATTTCTAGTAATTATTTCAGCTTTATTTTCCTTGACCCTTGTTTCAACAATAGCAGATATTCCTACTTTTTTTGTTTTCAGGATTTTCTTCAATTATTTTTGCTTATATCTCTTATTCAATCCCCTTATATTCCACACTAACCAATTCATAATGATCTCTTTGCCTTACCTTCTATATCAGGAGGTACAGTGTGAGCACCATTTCCCTCTCTACTTAGTATTTGAAACTCATTCCTCAGTGGAACTGACCCAAGCACTGGAAAATTGATATCATTAAACTCTGGGCTTGTCCTCTCCAGCTTTTGATTTTTGTTCATAACCTTAGGTGAATATCTTCTTGCAATACTGACATATTCACCTTGATCACCCCTGAACTTTGCCCTACTTCCATTACCCTTGCAGTCTCCTGTTGTTGTTTGCTTAGATCTTGTTCTGGCATAGCTTCTTCTCCTTCTACTTGTTGTGTCTTTCCTTTCTCTTTAGTCACCCATTGATGTGTTGTTATCTTCTTAGGCTTTCTCTTTTCATTCATAGCTTCACTATATTGCTTATGTCCTCTCCATTCTTGCTTGCAGTCATGCCCAATGACCTGGCATGTTTCACAGAATTTAGGTTTCCAATCATAATTAATTGGCTGCAGGAAGGTCCTTCCATTTGAATCTTCAACAATTACTTCATCCTTCAGAGGTTTTGTCACATCCACCTCTATTAGCATCCTGGCATAGGATACTCTCAATTGTTTAGCAGTACACTCATCAGCATACATAGGCATGCATATTGAACTTGCTATTCTACTTAGTGAGTTCACACCCCAGCAATTCAGTGGAAGTTTTGAAAATCTAATCCATAAAGGAATTTCAGTGGGGAATTCTTTCTTAAAATCGAAATCAGTTGTCCATTGTTTAAGAATAATAGGCCTATTACTGATTGTGTATAGACCAACTAACAGAATTTCCTGCATATCCTCCATTATCTTAAACTTGATAATATAATACCCATCCTCATGCATATATAGATCTGGATCTGGAATTGTGTTCCAATTAACTTCTATATACATTTTCATTACATTGTATCCTGGCCACTCTCCCAATACATACACAATTAGAGCCCCTTTCCATTTTTTCGTTTCTCTATCAACCTCTTCCTTATCTAATTGAACAATAACTTGTCCATCCACCACTTGTGGTGGCATATAGGTTAGTTTCATACCATTTTCTGCTGCTCTATTCTTCGCAAATAAGCTCGCATGCTGATTTCTCTTCCGCCCTTGGCCCTTCCTTGTTCTCTTCAGCTAGTGTTACTGTTCCATTGGTTTGCGGTTGAATGTTGATCTCAATCACTTCAGTTGCTTTCCCACCTAAATCTCGGTATTTCAAAGTTGCATCTGGACTCGATTGGGACTCGTGGTTACCAGTTGAAGCTTCTACTTGTGACTTAGCTGTAGATCCTTTGTTTGCATGCGTTGTTCTAATCTCATCTTCCTCATCTTCCTTTGAATTTTCATTGTTTCCAGTTGTAATTCCGAAATTATCAATCGGTATCTTCCGTGGTCAGCCTCGCCCTCTTCCTTGGCTATCACCCCTGCCTCTCGCCCCTGCCATTGACACACCAGCATAGGTTAGACTAACTTACGCCGAGAACATTGAGAGAGTTTTTTGTAGTTGATTCCCAAAGATCAAGTTTGGAAATTGAGGGTGTGTTTGGTATGAAGTAAAACATTTTCCAAAAAATATGTTTCAATTTTCTCATGTTTGGTTGGCTTAAATATTTTAAAAAATATTTTTCTCCAATTGGAGAAAAATATTTTCTCTATCAAGAGAAGGGAAAACATTTTACAAAACTCCTTCGCAACCTTCCCCACTCTATATCCTCACCAACCCACCCCTTCCCTATTAAGAGAAGGGAAAACATTCCCCAACCCCACCCTAAATAAAAATATTATTAATAGTATTGTCTTTTCATGTTATAGATAGATTTTTTTTTTCATTTCAACAAATGAGTATATTTTTTCATGATATAATTTTTTTTTATTTTAACAAAAAAATACTTTCTTTCATGATGTATAAAAAGTATTTTCTTTCATTTCAACAAAAAAAAAGTATTTTCTATTCATGATGTAATTTTTTTTTCATTTCAACAAAATGAGTATTTTTTTTCATGATGTAGAAAACGTATTTTCTTTTATTTCAATAAAATGAGTACTTTATTTTCATGTTGTAGAAAGAGTACTTTCTTTTTCAACCAAAAAAAGAGTATTTTCTTTTTAGTTATGGAGCACAAATTTCAACGTTATTTTTGCCTAAAAAAGTAAAAGCAACACATTAGTTCCTTTGGGTTTATGTGAATTTTTAGAAGAATAATTAAATTCTTGAAGAAAATAGAGTCTTGAAAACATTGGGTACTTAGGTGGAGGGGGTAAAGAAACATGGGGACTTGGGGGAAGTGGGGGAGGAGGGTGAGAAGAGTAGCATAAAAATATTTTTCGAAAAAAATATTTTCTATCTCTAACCAAATACTAGAAAATATTTTTCGGAAAAAGTTTTTCATTCACCAACCAAACAACGAAAAATAAGTGATAAAACCACTCATTTCGATAAAAACATTTTTCATGAAAAATATTTTCGTTCATACCAAACACACCCTGAATCTCCAATTGCTAGTAACGACATACAAAGGAAAATATCCAACAATCATTCAAGTAAATACAAGATGAAATAGAGTTCAAGACAAGAAGACACAAAATGACTTAAAAACAAAAAATATGTATCCTATTTTATCGTATCCAAAATATTGTGAGAGTTGCAAATTACACCTATTATAATATGTTCGACAAAAATAGTCTATTCATGCTACTAAAAATAAACCATATGCTAGAAAAAATAGAAGTCATAATAATTCTTATCGTGCTAGATAAAGACCTTGTTTTTTAAGTGAGAGAAATATTTTGCAGAATTTGTTGGTGGTGAGCAAGTAGATAAATATTTGAGTATAAGTTATTTGTGGTGATAAAAAATAAACTACATATTAATGGGTGCATGCCAAAAATAATTTTTGGTCTACTGAACCCTCGAACAAAGGGAGACTATGCACATGCTTAACTGAATCATTTTGGATATGCGCTGAAGTTACAAAAACAAGAGCTTGAATACCAGTTATATATAATTCAAGGAGCATAACAGGTATAAGAATTACTAAAGGTACTAAAGAAACAATAACAACAACTACTAATTCATCAGCTAAGATATTCCCGAAAAGTCAAAAACTAAGTGATAAAGGTTTCGTGAAATCTTCGAAGATGTTATCGGGTAAAAGGATTGGGGTTCGTTGAATATATTTTCTGAAATAACCTAATTTTTTAGTCACGTGACATTATACTATTTTTTGCATTTATAAGTTGTTTTCTACTTCTCATGCTTATTTTATAAAAGAATGATCTCCTATCGCAACTCTACAAAATACTTCCATCATTTAAAATTAAGATTTTTCAGAAAAAAGAAAAGAAAATTTAAGTTTATCCTAATCAAACGAACTTCAAATAAAGAAATACAAAAATAGATAGTAATTTCAATATAATTATGTATAATTTTTATCTTATATTTTTGTAGGAGTTTGATTGTTAGCCTGAAAATGACAACTTTCAGGATAAAAAATGCAATTAACATCTCTCTTGTGTATTTTTATCAAATTAGATGTCATTAGACACGTTTGTTTTAATAGAGCGAGAAGGTATTTGTTAATATTTACAAGACACAAATGGATGCAAATTGACACCCTTTAGCATATGTCCTTTTTTTTTATTTGAAAAGAAAATAATACAACAAATGAAACTAGCTAGAAATCAAGAAAGGAATGTAACCAATGTCTCTCTCAACTAGCGAATAAATTCTATGAGGCATAAGCGTATACCATTTAAAATGAGATTCCTGAATAAAAGTTAGAATTGGCTAAACTGTCCGTTATTGAAATAACATCCTTGTAGATATAAGCATAGAGACCATCCAGTTCCTAACAAAGAGATAAAAAATATGGTTGAAAACATCACTATTCTGATGAGACACTGACTTTCCAAACCATAATACATGAATTATACTAGAATTATTAATTTGCAAGGCTTCTCGACGCCATATTAATGACATAGAAATTAATATCAAAATTAAATTCGCACTTTGTAGTTTTTAACCTTCATACTGTGAGAAAAAATTAAACAAAGATACCTTGCATTTTGGAGTAGATTAGAAGTGATCTATTAAGTATACTCTTGAATAATTTTGGTTCTCTACGTTGGCCGAAAGTGAACACTTTTGGTCCCCCCCCCTCCCATAGACATAAAATTTATTGGGTCTAATCCATTCAAAATTTGGATTAAATTCATTTGGATTAAATTTTTAGTTTGGACTTTATAAATTAAAATTAGTCCATTTTATTATTTTCAAGCCCAAGGTCCATTTTATCTTAAGGCTCAGATTCATGCCATGTGTCAAGTGACATGACATGTCCAGTCAAAACCAAAGCTAACGAGATGATGCCACTTGTTAAATGATGTGGCAATTCCAGTCCAAAACAATTACCAATCAAGAATTGCCAAGTGTCTAAAATGATATTGTAGACAATAACTTTACGTCAAGAAAATAATCTAGACCGAAAAATATCGCAACAATCGTAGTATTTTATTTCAAATAGTTGAGCATTACAATCTCTATGAATCCTCTGAATCTTCTTTCCAATAGTAAATAATTCAAGGGTTTTTGAGCTTGATCTTAAATATGTAGTTGTTGCCACGAACGATGATCTTGTTCTTGAGCTTGAGCTTGATTGCTTGAACTTGACCTTGATTTGTTCTTCGTCCTTGAGCTTGAACTTGATTTGTTCTTCGTTCTTGAGCTTGAAGTTGATTGCTTGAAGCTTAAAACTTGTGGAAGAATTTACAGTGTTTGATCCACGAGCTCTTTCTTGCTTCTTGTTATAACTTTTGGTGTCTTTTCTAAGTTATGAAGACCCTTATTTATAGTTGTGGAAGGGAGGAGTTGTGATAAGAACAAACTTTTTCCGACCAATCAAATTGAAGTGTGACATGGAGCATTTGATTGGCTAGAGCATGTCACTTGCACACATGGCGTGATTTCATTAGCCTTTTAATGTGACTTGGCATGCCTTGTCATTTTGACACGTGACATGGTCCTATTGGCTCTTCCATTTGACGTGGTGTGCCACGTCATTTCATGTGTGGCACTAAATTGGGCCTCTAGGAAGACGATATCTTGGGCCTAATAAAATAGGCTCATCATTTGTAGCCCAATTAAGTGGGCTAGCCCAATGGATTCAGACTTAATTATTTAATGCATATATATTAGACTTATATAATTAATCCAATTATATTAGCCCAATAAATTTATTTGAACTAATATATCTTGAATTTAAAATATAATCCAAATTATTTTACGGATTTAATTCTAATAAAATTTATATGCCTACAAATGCCCCGCTTCGAGATTTGGTGGGATGTAAATGTATTGAACTCCAACAACAAGGCTTGAAGTTACACGTAAAGCAACAGGACTTAATACACTTAAGAATCTTTCATTCTTTTTTGAAAGACTTACGTGCCTCCCTAAGTTGATGAGGTACTAGTGTCAAGCTTCGAGGAACTTTGGAAATTGGTGGCAGGGATCATTATACTACTAAGGCCTTGTCTTAGTTCATGTAGATCTCCTCTGTAATAACTTAGTCAGGAGATAAGAGATCAAAGCATTTTTCACCAGCAAGGAGTAGCAGATATTATAACATTCCAGTCCCGCTATTTGTTTTTTTTCTTCTGGATGAACTAAGACAAGCTTGTACATGAGTTAATCCTCCTTGCAGTTGCTAAACTTCTCTTGTATTTATCTGATTAATCTAAATCCAACTAATTAATCTTAACACTACAAAAGAAAGAAAGAAAAAGAAATTGAAATTATTACACCATTGTAGTGAAAATTGTTGACAGCCTCTCTATCCTATCGGTTAGAGGTAAGGTCTGGGTACATACTACCCTCCTCAAACACCACTTGTGGGACTACACTGGGTCGTTGTTGTTGTTGTAGTGAAAATTGTTGCCAAGGCCAAAGTAGACTAGGCATGTGCCACGTGAGTTTGGTAAGCTGGTGCAAACTATAATCCTGTTATTTCAACTGAGGAGGCAGGAGTTGCATAGGAAAGAAATAAAGAAATCCGATTCCCACAATGACTCTATGTCATCCACTTTAAATCCTATTTGGAATAGGAAAATTTTGACCGCTTCACCGTAAATACTTTCTACCCCACATCGAGATAATTCCTCCAAACAGTCAACCTTTGATTATTGTATCTAGCACCATCGTCTTCAATTGTTAACATCAAGACGCATTCTTTGTTTCTTTTGTAGTGTTAACTCTCAAGTCCGATTGACGAAGACCGGAGAGGTAACACACTTCTTTTTATTGTCTGTAATTTTCGGGTGCCTTCTTTTCCCCCCTTTTCCTTTTTTTTTTCTTCCATTATTTTTAGGTCAAACGGGAAGGATATGTTCTTGTTTAACGAGATGATCCATGATGAAGACAATCTTAGGGTGTGAGGGGATGAGTATTTATCCCCGCCCAAATATTAGAGAGATTACTCTCATGGTCCAATTATCGGAGAGATTACTCTCAATGTGGCTCGACTACCGAAGAGATTACTCTCAATGTGGCCCGACTACTGGAGAGATTACTTTCAATGTGGCTCGACTACCGGAGAGATTACTCTCAAAATGACCCGACTATCGGAGAGATTACTCTCAATATGGCTCGACTATTGGAGAGATTACTCTAATGTGGCTCGACTACTGGAGAGATTACTCTCAAAATGACCCGACTATCGGAGAGATTACTCTCAATATGGCTCGATACCGGAGAGATTACTCTAATGTGGCTCGACTACCGAAGAGATTACTCTCAAAATAACCCGACTATCGGAGAAATTACTTTAATATGGCTCGACTACCGACTGAGGACATGACCCTTGATAGGGAATTATGGAGGTCGAGCATTAAGGTTGTAGGTTAGGGGAGAGTGTGAATATTTCTACAGCACAATAGAGGGAGACTATCTAGTTAGGAGTTAGACTAGGAATGTCATTGGTCGTCTATTGATGCAGGGCTTTACCTTCTAGTTGTACTATACCAGCCATCTATTTCGTATTTCGTATTTCGTATCCTGTATTTCATATTTCATATCTCTTATATATTGTTGTTATTTTTATTACGCATTTTTATGGTACTAATATATCATCTTCTATTGCTTTTTTGAGCCGAGGGTCTCGTGGAAACAGCCTTTCTACCCTTCGGGGTAGGGGTAAGGTCTGCGTACATATTACCCTCCCCAGACCCCACTTGTGGGATTATACTGGGTCGTTGTTGTTGTTGTTGTTGGCTCGACTACCGGAGAGATTACTCTCAAATGACCCGACTATCAGAAAGAGTACTCTCAATGTAAATTATAGTTCCTTTTAAGGACAAACCTACGAAGAGGCCAACTTAAGGTATAAAGGGACTTATATGTCCACCTTAAGATTGGAAAGTTATAAAGCTTCAACTCGAAGACGACATCGACTTGATGACATTGGAAAGTTATAAAGCTTCAACTCGAGGACGACATCAACTTGACGACATCGACTTGAATACTTAGAAAACTTTGAAGATTTGGCGGACTTCAACTCGAAGAGTGGTTGACTTTTAAAATTCAACTTGGAAGATTTGGCGGACTTAGCAGACTTCAACTTGAAGATTTGGAAGGCTTAGACAATTTAACTTTAATACCGGCGAATTTGAAGAGTGAAACTTGAAAACCGACGAACTTGAAGACTTCAATTTAGAGACTTGGAGGGCTTAAATATTTCAACTTGTGAAGACTTCACTTGAAGACCGATAGACTTGAAGACTTCAACTTGGAGACTTCGAGGGCTTAAATATTTTCGCTTCTCTTTTGCTTTACATTGTCCGACTTTTATCTTAGTCGCATAATTTTCAGCTTTACGCGCTTATAACAAAAGATTCACATCTTGTCGTGGGAGAGTCCAAATAATGAACCATTTGATTTCTAGAAAAGTAGACTTTAATATCTAAAACATATCCAAAACTTAGAATTAAACACCTTCAGAATCGCCCCAGATAATATTTTTGAAACCAACTTTAGATTCCACCACGTGGAAAATTCAAAAATATCATATCTTAGTGTAGAAAAGTCAAAATCATGAACCGTTTGATTTTTTAAAAACTTAACTTGCAAATATATAACATATCCAAAATGCAAGATTTAATGCATTAAGGATAGTTCCATATAATAGCTCGAAATCAATATTAAATTCTGACGCAGCAGCGATTTCATATTGGCACGACTTCGCTAAAACTTTTGTATCTTGATGTAGAAAGGTCAAAATCATGAACCGTTTGATGTATTGGAAACTTAAATTCCAAATATATAACATATCCAAAATGCATAATTTAATGCTTTAAGGATAGTTTCAGATAATATTTCGAAGTCAATACTAATTTCTGACACACCGACAATTTCAGATTTACGCAACTTTACCAAAAGTTTTGTATTTTGATGTAGGAATGTTGAAATCACGAACCGCTTGATTTCTTAGAAACTAAACTTCAAAATCTAAAACATATCCAAAATTTAAAATTTAATACCTTAAGGATAGTTTCAGATGAAAGTTCGAAGTCGACTTTGGTTTCTAATATGTCGACAATCCCATATCAGCGCGACTTCACCAAAAGTTTTGTATTTTGATATGGAAGCCTAGAGATCGCAAGACTTTTTTAATTTCCAAAAATTGAAATTCAAGAGCTTCATTCTCACCAAATATCTTGGGTTCAAGTCTCACCGAATTTGAAATGTCGTGAAGGCTCACCAAAAAAACTTGAAGGTTTGGCAAACATGAAGGCATAGTGAATCCCCGACTTCAATGCAAATGCTTGGAAACTTCCTAAAAGATATTAGTCATTTTATTGAAGAAACCAATTTACCATATTGGCTTACCCCCTTTAAATCTAATGGGATCCAAAGTTTAACAGAAGAATGGTATCTCAGCTCGATTTTCAAGTGTCGATTGAACGGATTACATTCCATCGTACTTCATTCGGATAACGATTGGGGGATTGTGTATCTTTTGAACTTATGCGACTGAACTCAGAATGAAACTCTAAGCTGCCTACGCACTTAGTGAAGAGGATCAAGTCATACCGTAGTTCAGAATGGGTGATTTTCTTTTCTTTTTTCTTTTTCTTTTTCTTTTTATTTTTATGTCCTAACTTTTGCCTAGGCCACCTCTTTCGAGGTTATCAACCTAGCGGATTTCTTTTTTTTTTTTGCAACATCGTGGGACCGTACATAGTTTAGACTCATGCAGGCCAGGAGTGTAGGAACATGCAGTTTAGGCTCGTGCGTCAAGGAGCGTTCGAATATGCAGTTTAGGCTCATACGTCAAGGAGCATTGCAACTTCAAGGATAATACTTCTTCAAAAACTTTCCATTGATAGGGCAGATTCTCATGCCATCTACATCAACCAGCTTGTAAGCCCCATTTGAATAAGCTTTTTACACGACGTATGACTCATTCCATTTTGAAGTGAACTTCCCTACATGTTTATGAGAAGTAATAATGGGTCTTCTTATGGCAAGGACTTGATCTCCTACTTGAAAAGATCTTGGGCGAACTTTTTTTATTGAAGGCACGAGACAATCGAGCTTGATAACATCCAAAACTCTGTTGAGCTTCGAACCTTTTCTCATCAAAATCCTCCAACTCTACTAATCGAAATCAAGCATTTTCTTCATCAGTGATGCCTTCTTGAATAGCTAATCGTAGTGAAAGTATTTGACGCTCGAGTGGCAAGACGACTTCAATTCCATAAACAAGTGCATAAGGGGTCACTTATGTTGGCATGTGGTGAGTTGTCCTATATGCCCACAGAGCTTCCTCCATACGGTCATGCCAATCCCGTTTGGATTTGTAGATGGCTTTCTTTAACAAATTGCATTGAGTCTTGTTGAATGCCTCCATAAGGTCATGCCAATCCCGTTTGGATTTGTAGATGACTTTCTTTAACAAATTGCATTGAGTCTTGATGAATGCCTCGGCTAGACCATTGGCGGCGACATTATACATAGAAGAGTTATGTTTCTTGAAGCCAAAGAGTTCACAAATCTTGTTCATCAACCTATTGTCGAACGGCTTGCCATTATCCGTTATTATGTAACAAGGAATGCCAAAACGATAGATAATGTTTACTCGGATGAAACTTGCAACATTTTCCTTCTTTACTTCCTTAAGAGCAACAACTTCAGCCCATTTTGAGAAGTAGTCAGTTGCAGCCAAGATGTATAGGTGCCCACCAAAGGACTTTGAAAGTCCAACAACATCCAATCCCCAAGCGATGCAATAGTCGGGTGCAACACTTCAGGAGGTTGATGAATAAAATTTGCTTGACAAGCCTTGCATCTTTGAGCGTAGTCCAAGCAATCTTTTACAATTATTGGCCAATAACATCCCATCCTTTTTTATATGGAAGTGAAGCTTTGGTCCAGACTGGTGTGACCCACATACCCCAGAATGTGCCTCTTGCAAAGCTTGGAGTGTTTCTTCTTCCCCTGAGCATCACAAGAGTACTCCCTCGAATGACCTTCAGTATAGGGTATCTTTGTAGTAAAGGAAGCGAGGTGCACGATGAAGGATTTCAGTCCTTCTCCTCGAATTTTCTGGAACTATATCATCTCATAAGCAGTCGATAATGGGTTGTCACCATTGTTATTTCTCAACTTCAGAAACAACGACAAGATGCTTGAGTTTATTTTCTTCACCTTCAGCCTCATTTGGCTGCGATACTACCCATTTTTGGCAAACAGTAACTTGTGCTTGATCAGACAGTGTTCACGATGAAGCTAGGGCAGCTAAAGCATCAACCTTCTTATTTTCTTTCTTTGGCACATGCTTAATAGTCACATCACCGAGCCACCATATTATTTTTTTAGCGTAATTATGATATGGGTGTAGTTCAGGCTTCTTGACCTCGTAACTATCTTAAAGCTGATTGCCACTAACTGGGAGTCACCAAAGACTTGCAATTGCAATCGCTTCATATCAACGGTCATTTCAAGCCCATGTATTAATGCTTGATACTCAACAACATTGTTGGAACAAAGTTGTGTCAAGGTAAAGGAGTAGGGCAAGACTTCACCTTGGGAAGTGACAAATACTACACTAGCACCAGCTCATCCACGATGCACAACACCATTAAAGTACATCTTCAATGGAGGTTGAACTTTAATGACCATTGCGTCCTCATCAGGTAGTTCGTCAGTTAGCTCCCAGTCATCAGGTATCAGATAATCTGCTAAAAAGTATGCCAATACTTGTCCTTTTACAGCCTTTTGAGGGATGCACAAAATCTCGAATTGTTGAAATTGGAGGTACCATCTCGCTAGTCGATCACTAAGAATAGGTTTTGACATCACGAACTTGATGGGATTTGCTTTAGAAACAAGATGGACAATATGAGCTTGAAAGTAGTGCTTCAATTTTTGAATTGAGAAGACTAGCGCCAAACACAACTTTTCAATGGGCAAATAATTCAGCTCGTGTGGTGTCATCATCCTGCTCAAGTAGTAAAGAGAGTTTTCTTTCCCCTCACTATTTTCTTGGGCCAACAATGCTCCAACAGACCTTTCTTGTGCCACAATGTATAGTATCAATGGCTTTCTAGGTATTTGAGATGCTAAAACTGGAGGTTTCATTAAGTAACTTTTAATACTTTCAAAGGCATTGCTACAAGCTTGGTCCCACTTGAAAGGAACGCCTTTCTTCATGAGGCGACTAAATGGTTGGCACCTCCCAGCTAGGTTCGAGATGAATCTTCTAAGGTATTCTAGCTTTCCTTGCAGACTTTTCAATTCACGAATATCTCGAGGCTCATGCATTTTCAAAATTGCATCTACTTTGTCTTGATCAATTTCAATTCCTCGATGTTGAACAATGAAACCAAGGAACTTTCCGGAAGTAACTCCAAAGGTGCATTTAAATGGATTCATCCTAAGTTGGTACCTCCGAAGCAACTCAAACACCATACTCAAGTCTTTCAAGTGGTCGCCCTTCTCTCTTGATTTTACCACCTAGTCGTCAACATAGCATTCGACACTCTTGTGGAGAAGATCATCAAAAATATTCTGCATAGCCCTTTGGTAAGTAGCACCAGCGTTCTTCAAGCTAAAAGGCATTACCTTGTAACAATAAATACCCCTACGGGTGCGGAATGTAGTAAACTCTTCATCTTTTGGTGCCATGTGAATTTGGTTATAGCCTGATGAACCATCCATAAATGACATTGCCTCGTACACAGTAGTGGCATCGATCATCAACTCTAGAATAGGAAGTGGGAACTCATCTTTCGGGCACGCATTATTGAGATCCCTGAAGTCAACGCATAATCAAATCTGGCCATTTTTCTTCCTTACATGGACAATGCTTGAAACCCATGTTAGGTATTTAACTTCACGAATAAACCCAGCTTCAATGAGTTTGTTAACTTCAGTTTCAATCAAGGGAACCAAGTCCGGCCTAAACAAGGCGAGCACCATTCTTGAAAGCAAGGTGATGGACTGCTACTTTTGGGTCCAAGCCAGGCATCTCTTTGTAGCTCCAAGCAAAGACATCCCTGTACTCACTGAGTAACTCAATATAAGTGTTTTCTTCATCAACTTCTAATAAAGCACTTAGGTAGGTGGGTCTTGGTTCCTCATTGGATGCAAGGTTAACTTCTTTTAAGGCATCAACTGTAGTCTTCACTCCTTCTTCAAGTTTAGGTGGAGCGTCTTCCGCATTTTCATCTTCTTGAGAGTCCCTATCGTTGAAGGATATGTGATAACATAGTGAAACATCGTCCAATTTCTCGTAATCCTCCATTAGAGATAAAACACCATGCTCGCTTTGTGCTGTAACATGATACGAAGAACCCACACTTTCTTCATCTTCATCACGTTTTTTAGTGTAGACCACAGTGTATGGTTCACCTTCAGTACTTTGTCACACGAAACCATGACTTTTGTTTGTCGCTTCATTCGAGAAGGAACCAAACTTTGGAAATATTTAGAGAACTTCTGAAATTTGGGCGAAATGGGTGTTCTTGTATTTTGATAATTTCTATGGAACTTATTCCCCTTCTTTAATGGACCCAATCTCTCAAATAAGGAAGTTCTCACAGTTGATTTTCCAAGTCGATCAAAGATAGAAGGCCTGTTAGAAGCGGCATATTCGTCTTCTACAGTAATATAATTGGTACTCGCCCTTTTTATTGAGATGCGCACTGGTGACGATTGCTTGTATCCCAAACCTTCATGTGGTTGCCTCGTTGCATCTTCTGATAGGAGTTTCTCTAGCTTTGACGGCTCATTGGGATTGTATCCGGCTTTTGCAAATAGCTTGTATGAGTTAGGGTCAAAACCTTCATATGTTCGCTTTATAGGGGGTGCCATATTCTACAAATGATTTTGGACTACAAACCCTGCAATCTGCTTCGAGGACAACTTTACTGCCTCAATTCGTTTTACTGGAAGAGTTAACTTTTTTAGCGTGTTAATTTGGAGCTTAGATGATTTGCCCTCGTCTTTCTTCCTTTTAGGGACATATTAGAGCACGTGACTTACTTTCTTTCCATAAGACGCAATATCCCCTCTATGAGATTTATTCACGTTGGCGTGTACTCCTCAGTAACAGCTTTGGCTTTATCAATAGTCACCTCAGCTCTTTTAGTTATGGGCTCGTCATTTTTGCTTTTCATACCATCATCAACTTTTAGCCCCTTCATAATGCAGTTCTTCAAGTAGAACTTTGCATCGACGAAGTGTGACTCTGCCTCGGTGAATGGCTCATCATTAGCAACTATCTTCTTCTCGACTTCACCCTCGTAGTATTTTAAATATTGATGGTAGGTAGATGAAACTACTTTATTCTTATGTATCCAAGGCCTTCCAAGTAAGACATTGTATGAAGTCTTCGCATCGATCACATGCATCCATGCACTTGATTGCATATCTTCAATAGTGATTCCCAGCTTGATCGCGCCTATGGCTCTTTGCCCCCCTTGGTTGAATCCTTGGATCATCACACGACTTTCTGAGAGTTCGTTCATGGGAATACCAAGTTCCTTCACAGTGCTAATTAGCAAAATGTTCACTGAGGATCCTCCATCAACCAAAATTTGATTTATCCTTTCATCATGTATATAGCCAACCAGGTACAATGGGAGGTTATGAGGAGTGTCACCTAGTAGAAGAACATCATTTGTGAACGTGACTTTTTCCTCACAAGCATTAACTTCTTGAGGAGTGGACTCGATAAACTTTTCCGAAGATGGTGCCAACGGTAGGTCATCACTCTTTTCTTTCCCTTCATTAGTATGGCAACAAGAGGCATCAATACCCCCATGGGAAATCTTTATGCGGAACCAACTTGGTAAAAACTTCTCCAAGGTCACTGGATGTCGTGGCTTTTGAGGGTTGTGCACCTTCACTTTTGCTTTCTTTACATGCTTAACTAGATTCTATCTCCTAGGTCTTTTCACCATTATTTTCCTTGTTGGTTGTTCCATTAATCCTTTTCGTGGGCTCCTTTTGTGCCGCCTACGATGAGTCACTAACGTCCAACCTTCATCATCCTCAGGTTGACCATCTTCAACTATGTTATTCTCCAGTAACTCTTCATCTTTACTTTCTTTAAAACTATATAATTCGTCTGAACTGAATGAGCCAAATATGATAAAGACTTGGTTTGCGCTTGCTTTCTCATCTTCAAGCATGATCTTCTTTTCGCTAGTCAAGTCCATAACTTTGTCCTTGAAGACAAAGCACTTCTTCAAAGGGTGGCACACAAGTCGATGGTATTTGCAGTAATTCGGGTCATTTGTTTTCCCAGCTTTATTTGGTCGCTTCATCTCCGGAAGCTCAATGAGATTTAACTCGAGGGGTTCTTCAAAATAGCTGGCACATCACAATCTAGAAATGGGTACTCTTTCTCTTGCATTTATTTTAGAGTCAACTTTCCACTTGGCTTATTTTGAAACGAAGTGGATTTCATACTCTGCTTCTTGCTCACCTTCGTTGTGAACTTCACGGGTGATGTGTTGACATTCATTGCTTTTTTATTTTCAGATCTTGGTACAAACTTGCTCCATTTCCTAACGTCTTGCTTGTCGTTCCCTTTTTGAGGCTTATAGATACGCAACCTTTCATTTCCAGCAGAGGCCATGCTCAACTCCGTGTCATGGGCACAAGTTGCGAGTTCTTCAAATGTGTCAGGCTTGATACCTTGTAAGATGTAGCGTAGTCCCCAATGCATGCCTTGGATGCACATCTCTATTCCTGAAGCTTAACTAAGCCTCTCTTTGCAGTTGAGGCTTGCATTCCTCCAACGATTGATAAAGTCGATAATTGGTTCGCTCTTTCGTTTACGAGTATTTGTGAGTTCTATCATACTCACAATATGTCTCGTGCTATAAAAGTGATTAAGCAACTCTTGTTCTAGTTGATCCCAGCTATCAATATATCCAGTCTCGAGGTCTGTGTACCAGTCAAAAACATTTCCCTTTAGCGAGCGTACAAACTGCTTGATGAGGTAATCTCCATAGTTCCTAGCATTATTACACGTCTCACCGAAGTGTGCCACATATTGCTTTGGATTACCTTTTCCATCAAACTGTTGAAACTTTAGAGGTTGATAACCAACAGGTATCTTCAACATATCGACCCTTGTAGTGTATGGTTTTGCATATGTAACAGAGGACTTGGAAGCAACTTCATACTTATTCTTAATGGTTCCTTCAATGAACTCTTTCAGTTGATCGATTGGAATCATCCCTTCAGAAGAGACATGGATAACCTTAGCGGATGCTACTTGTCTTTGGGGAGAATCACTCTCTAGAACTTCCGAGAGCTTGCCAGGTGTCTGGGTAGATTATTTTTCCATCAAGATTCCCACCCTATCTGTTAGATTGTCGATTCTAGCATCTTGATTTTGCATGCACTTGGTCAAGCCAGTGATTGCTTCCGTCAAGTTTGTCAATTGCTCCTTCACAGATGAAGCGTTTGTCACCATGGCTTGCATGATTGTCATGGACGATGAAGAGTAGCATGGATTTTCAAACAGATTTATCCTTGATTGGCTCACTCTATGTGGTGTAAGTGGGGAGGATCCATCACTTGAAGAATCATCATCTTCCTTCATAGTAGAGTGTTTGGATCCGAAAAGGTCAAGCAAAGCAAGAGTTTTCTTGATCTTTTTAGCAACATCGCTTCCTCCTTCAGGTGCGTTTGTGGAAGATCTTGCTCCTTTTGAGGATGAAGATCCGAAAATAGGGGTTGATGTGGACGGCACTTGAGGTGCATGTTGTCCTAACGATCTTGCTTTGCTCCTCGTAACTGGTCCAAAGCTTCCAAAGGTCACATCGATGATGTTTTCCACATTGGCATAGAACCTGGAATTAGCAGCCTTGGTGGAATTTGAATTGGAGTTGATTTTCTTTGAAGCCATTTCAATGTTTTTGAACTTTGGTGATTGAAAAGTTGAGATGAGAGGTAAAGATTGTCCCACCGGGCGTGCCAGAATTTGTAGACAATAAATTTGTCAAGAAAATAATCGAGACCAAAAAATATCGCAACAATCGTAGTATTTTATTTCAAATATTTGAGCGTTAAAATCTCTATGAATCCTCTGATTCTTCTTTCCAATAGTAAATAAATTCAAGGGCCTTTGAGCTTGATCTTGAATATGTAGTTGTTGCCATGAACGATGATCTTGTTCTTGAGCTTGAGCTTGACCTTGATTTGTTCTTCAGACTTAATTATTTAATTCATATATATTAGACTTATATAATTAATCCAATTATATTAGCCCAATAAATTTATTTGAACTAATATATCTTGAATTTAAAATATAGTCCAAATTATTTTATGAATTTAATTCCAATAAAATTTATATGCTTACAGATATGTATTGTCCAATCACAAGCAAGCTTATCACAAGCTTGTGTGATAAGTTTGATGACTCACATAAGCCAATCAGAATCAAGAAAGAGAGTTCATATGTAGCTGGATTGTCCATCCTCTACCATTATAAATAGAGGGGTTACATAACTCTTTAAGGACATTTAGAATTGGAGAAGAGCATTACGCAATTGGTGAAAATATCCACAAACACAGAGATCAATCATCAAGTGCATAGTTCTTCAACAAATGAGTGATCAACAGAGTTCTTTCCGGAGATCAACCTGTAACAACAAAGTTCTGCTCAACATTCTTGGCGATTAAATACATCACAAGGAGGTCTGCATCGTCCTGCATTCGAGAAAGACGTTTCTCAAGCCCTCAAATCATAGAGAATTTTAGAGAGGGGAATCAAGGGATACATAGAATTGTACTCACAAATATTGATCAATAAATTCTAATTATTTTATATTATATTTGTTGCGGTTTATTTTTTGCACTACGACATTTGTTGCGAACAAATTTTGGCACGCCTAGTGGGACCAATTATGCCCTTTATATCTTCCTCTTGCAAGTTAAAACTTCAGATCTACTGTTGCGATGGCCTTTCGAAAGTGTCATGATGTTCCATGCAAAGATGCTACCATTGCTGTATCCATTGGGCTCAGTCATGTTGGCCCAATTACTCGAAGAAAATTCAAGGCTAGTGGCTTGGAGTGATCCGAATACTTTACCTCATTAGATATGGCAAAGAAGAGAAGAACGTGTGCAACCGCAACCTCTGGGGGAAACACCCCGTTCTTACTATTTGACGAACTTTCTCAAATAGCCTTTAACCTTGGTGGATTTGAGGATATGGTGGATTCTCCAGTTTCAATGAAAGTCAATGCCTTAATGACTGATGCAACTAATGTGGACGAAAGTTCGCTATGATGGAACAGACTATAGAAGTCTTGAAGAAATCTGTTGAAGACAAAGACCTTTAAATCGCTCAACTCATGAACCAATTAGAGGCCTATGAACCTGGAGAGTCGAGCCATGTTCCTCCTCGTTCACCTATCTTCACCTTGCAAAAATAGCTATCGAGGAGTCACTTACCAAATTCAACATTCAAAAATAAAAGCAATCTACTTCAGTTGCGATGTTATCTGTCCAACAATTGCAAGACATGATAACAAATATCATCAGAGCTCAATATGGTGGACCATCGCAAAGTTCGTTGTACTACTCTAAGCCTTATACAAAGCAAATTGATTGTCTAACTATTCCAACCAATTATCAACCACCAAAGCTGCATCAATTTGATGGCAAAGGAAACCCAAGGTATTGCCTAGTTAGTCGAGACTTGTAGCATTGCTGGAATGCATGGTGATCTTTTGGTAAAATAGTTTGTTCGTTGGCTGAAAGGAAAAGCATTTGACTGACATATTGACTTGGAGCTCGAGTCCATTGATAGTTGGGAGCAACTTGAGAAGTAATTCCTCAATAGCTTTTACAGTACCCAAAGAACTGTAAGTATGATAGAGTTGACAGGCACTAAGCATATGAAAGACGAGCCCGTGGTGGATTACATCAATCATTGGAGAGTATTAAGTTTGGACTGCAAGGATCGCCTTTCAAAAATATCTGCTGTAGAGATGTGCATTCAAGGAATACACTGGGGTTTTTTGTACATCCTACAAGGGATCAAACCACAAACTTTTGAAGAAATTGCAACAAGAGCGCACAACATGGAGTTACGCATCGCAAGTCATGGAAAGACATCTCCATTTGCTGATTAGAAGGAGTTCAAGAAAAATGTTGCATGAAAGAACCAAACTAAAGAATTAATGGTCGTGAAAACAACTTCTATGAAGGTCACGACTAAGCAAAAGGTGAAGGAGGATAAGACCCCAAGTCAATATCCCAAGGAGGAGAAACGTCGTCCAACCTTGAAGGAATTGGAGGGGAAGGTTTATCCGTTCCCAGATTCAGACGTACCCACGATCCTTGATGAATTGCTGACCAAGAAAGTCATCGATCTCCCTGAATCAAAAAGGCCCAAGGAAATTGGTAAAGTTGGCGATCCAAAATACTGCAAGTTTCATCGCGTCATTAGCCACCCTAAGAGAAATGCTTCGTCTTAAAGGGGAAAATCATGGCTCTTGTAAGTAAAGGAAAAATCATCATAGATATGGATGAAACAGCAGAGGCAAACTATGCAAGTGTAGCTCCCAAGGAAAAAAACGTTCAAGGTTGCAGAACATGTCTAGCAATGCCTTATTACAATTTGGAAGTTTCGAGCTTGTTGAAGTTGATCTTACAAGGAAAAATCTTGAAGGTTCACTCAAGCTAGACAGTCACTCCAAAGACAATGACATCGAGGGTTGGACTCTAGTCACACGCAAAAAGCAAAAATATCAGGCAGTTTTGAGGCTCCGAATTCCTAATTCAAGAGCGATGATGAGAAATGTGGATAAGCTACAACAACCAGGAATTATCAAATCTTCTATTGTCAAGGAGATTAATGGTGCCTTATCGCCGAAGTTCCAAAAGCCCATCACATTGCATGAATTCTTTCTTGGAAAATTCCTTCATGGAGGTCACTTGGTGCAACTCATGTTATTTCTTGTAATGATGAAACAAAAGAAAGTAACGATAGGCTTGCTCTAATGAAAACACAAGAATATCATGATAACAGAAAAGTTGTCACATGTTGTGCAACAATTTCCTTCACAAACGGTGACTTGCTGCTAGGGTCTAAGCCACATAACATACCTTTATTGGTTGTACGGGCCATTCGGGAACAACATCTAAATAGCATACTTATTGATGATAGTTCGGCTGTCAATATCATGCCGAAGATGGTGCTAAAAAAACTTGGGATCTCTATCGATGAGCTATCCAAAAGTAACATAACGGTCTAAGGTTTCAACCAAGGAGGACAACGAGCCATTGGTATGATCCGTGTAGGATTATCCACTGGTGAGATGAAGTCAAGCACGTTGATTCACATAATAGATGCTAAATCATCATACAACTTGCTGCTTGGACGTCCCTGGATTCATAAGAATAGAGTGGTATCATCTATTTTGCATCAATATCTGAAGTACAGAAGGTATGGAGAAATAGTCAAAATTGATACAAACATCAATCCCTTCACTGAGATGGAGTCATACTTTATAGATGCAAAATTCTACCTAAATTCTTATGAACCGAGTGCGCAGAAACCATCATCAATTGACAAAGCTGATATCAAATTAGAAGAAGAAAATTAGGCTCAATAGACTACCACCAAACTTCATAAGAAGGGAACGGAAAAAAGTATCCATTAAGCTATCATCATCTGAAGGTTACATACAAACAAACACAGATAAGGAGCATCTAGTTTTTACCTATGTTCCGCGTGAGCGTCGAAATAAAGGACAACCTCTATTAGAAGAATGTACTACAAAGACGAAAATGAGGCATATAGCGATACAAGATTTGAAGGATCATATGGCCGTCCTAGTTGCACAAATCCTACCCGTGACTTGTAAGCCTGCTAAAGGCAATATCCAAGCTGATAAAATAAAAGGGCACTTTGATCCTAAAGCCTTCATACTACTTGAAAAGTCTGGTTAAGACTTCTCCAATCCATCAAGACTAGGAGAACTCAAAGACGAAGTCACTGGTGAAAAGACACATGGGCTCAATGAGTCCCAAAGTAGTTGAGAAAGCAAGGGCACTACGTCACCACTCCAAAGTTTGGTAGAGGAGATAAAGGAAGTTAAGGGCAAGAAAATAAAACAACGGGCTTCAGTGTTTGATCACATTGGAGGCTCAACCCCTCAGGTCTTGGTGTTTGAAAGGCTAAGTCACACAGGGAACGTGTATCTTCCAAAAATTTAAAGGAAGTTTCCACTACCTCAAAGATCTCCGTCTTTTGTCGCCTAGGAAACACAAGGAAGTCACCATCTAGAAAGATATTGTCAAAACATAAGGATCAAGTTCGTGAGGAGAGGGATCATTTTGAAGTTGTTGCTGACAAAGAAATCTGTAGTGCTTTCCCTTCACGTATGAAGAGGAAGTCTATTTTGTCAATATTCGCATATGGTCCACTGAAGGTTCAAAGGAGAACCATTGATTATACTTGCCAGTCTCGTAAAGAAGCAAAGAAAGAGAAAGAAGCCATGCTGACCATCCAAGGAAGTCAAAGAGAAAAGTCAGACATTGTGGAAACATCCTATCACATAACTGTGGAAGATAGCCGATGCCTTGACGGTGATGATGAAGTACACGAGGCTTCCCCTCAACTAGAAGATGGCGGGCAATCAACTATGGATGAGCTTAAGGAACTCAATTTAGGCACTCCGGAAGATCTACGCCCCACCTTCATTAGTGCGCTTCTTATGCTTCAGGAGGAGGAATACTCCAAGTTATTGACCGAGTACAAAGATGTCTTCACTTAGCCGTATAAAGAAATGCCTAGCCTTAGTCCTAAGGTAGCCATTCATCATATAGGGATCAAAAGTGGAGCACGCCCCGTGAAGCAGTCACAACGCATGTTTTGACCCGCGCTAGTACCACAAATCGAAGTCGAAGTCAACAAGCTCATCGAGGCGGGATTTATTCGAGAGGTGAAGTACCCATCATAGATATCGAATATTGTACATGTCAAGAAGAAGAATTTTCAAATATATGTCTGTGTTAACTTTCGAGACCTAAACAAGACATGTCCGAAAGATGACTTTTAGATATCAATTAGTGAACTCATGGTTGATGCTACAACAGGGCATAAAGCTATGTCATTCATGGATGGATCCTCCAGATACAATCAAATTAGAATGTCTCTAAAAGATGAAGAGTTTAGTGCTTTCTGAACTCCAAAAAGGATATACTGCTACAAAGTGATGCCCTTCAGTCTAAAAAATGCTGGTGCCAACTACCAACGCGCAATGCAAAACATCTTTGATGACATGCTTCACAAGAGGGTTAAATGCTACGTCGATGACTTACTGGTGAAGACGAAGAGTAGGTGTTACCACCTTGAAGACCTTCGAATTGTTTTTGAAAGGTTATGAAAATTCGACCTGAAGATGAATCCACTTAAATGTGCATTTGGAGTTACCTCAGGAAAGTTTATTGGCTTCATTGTGCGTCATCATGGAATTAAATTTGATCTCGCAAAGATTGATGTCATTCTTAAAATGCCCGAGCCAAAAAACTTGACGGAGCTTCGAAGTAACCAAGGAAACTTAACATTCATCCGAAGGTTCATCTCTAATCTGTTAGGAAGGTGTCCACCCTTCAATCATCTACTGAGGAAGGATATCCCTTTTCATTAGGATCAGTCGTGTCAAAATGCTTTTGAAAGCATCAAAAGATACTTATTGAATCCACCTGTGTTAGGAACGCTAATGCTTGGGAAGCCATTGATATTCTACATCGCAAAACAGAAACGTTCACTTGGGGTACTATTTGCTCAAGAGAATGAGGAAGGAAAGGAAGGAACAAGACTTGTACTACCTCAGTCGAACTCTGATAGGAGCTGAGTTGAACTATACGCATATTGAGATGCTTAGCGTTACTTTATGCGATAAAGAAGCTAAGGCATTATTTTGAAGCATACACCATCAAACTCATCTCTCGAGCAGATCCCGTGAAATTCGTAATGACTCGACCTGTTCTTTTTGGACGCCTAGCAAGATGGTCTATATTGTTTAACCAATATAAGATCATATACACACCTCAAAAGGCTGTGAAAGGACAAACACTAGCCAATTTTCTAGCTGATCACCCTCTTCCGGTGGGATGGGATCTTTATGATGAGTTTCTAGATGGAGATGTTTTGTTCATTGAAGAATTAACACCATGAACAATGTTCTTTGATGGATCTGCACGTCGTAACGGTGCGGGGGCAGGTGTTGTGTTGATCTCTCTAGAAAGACAAGTCTTTCCATTCTCCTTTGTTTTAGGTGAAATATGCTCCAACAATGCCGCAGAGAACCAAGCTTTGATCGTCGGTTTCGAAATAACATTAGACATGAATATTCTATAGTTGGAGATCTATGACGACTCTAAGCTGATCATCAACCAACTTTTGGGGAGTTACAAGGTAAAGAAGGAAAATATCTTGTCATACCATCAATATGCTTTTGGTTTACTTGAAAGATTCGACCAAGTGTTCTTAAACTACATCCCAAGAGAAGAAAATCGCAAGGCTGATGCTTTGACTAACTTGGCCATGACGATGGCACTTGGAGAGAATGAGTCAACAAAGGTATATGTATGTCATCGATGGGTTATTCCTAGACTTATTGATCTTCAAATCAACGAAAGCCATCATACATTTGTTCGAGTGATTGAATAACAATATTGGAGGCAACCACTGATAGAGTACCTTGAACATGGAAAGTTACTCGAGGATCTGTGACAAAGAACATACATCAAATGAAGGGCACCACGATTCATCTTCTATAAGGGGACATTGTTTTGCTGCTCTTTTGAAAGACTATTCTTGGCGATGTCTTGACAAAGAAGAAGCCTGCCAAGCGATGGAAGAAACACATTCTGGCTCATGTGGAGCACACCAATCTGGTCCTAAGTTACATTTTCACATCAAGAGGATGGGCTACTACTGGACGACAATAGTGAAAGATTGCATGGAGCATGCCAAAAGATGCCAAGCGTGTCAATTTCATGCCAACTAAATCCACCCAACCTCTAGAGTCTCTTCATCCAACTATAGCTTCATGGCTTTTTGATGCATGGGGACTTGACATTGTTGGACCACTTCCAAAGTCATCAAAGGGACATGTGTATATATAGGTTGCCACATACTACTTCTCTAGATGGGCTAAAGCTGTTCCACTCAAGGAAGTGAAAAAGGAAATTGTTGTCGATTTTATCAAGTCAAATATAATTTTTAGGTACGGCAGACAAAGATTCATAATCACTAATAATGGAACGCCATTTGACAACAAGCTCGCAAGGAGTCTATACGAGAAGTTCGATTTCAAGCAACATAAGTCTTTAACGTATAATGCACCCGCCAATGGACTTACCGAAGCTTTTAACAAGACGCTTTGTAAATTTTTGAATAAAGTTGTTGCAAAGAACAAGAAAGGCTGGCATGAGAAAATTAGTGAAGCTTTGTGGGCATACCAGACAACCTTTAGAACTGCTACACAAGCAACTCCTTTATATTTGGTGTAAAAGCAGTCCTCCCACTGGAGTAACAACTTCCATCATTGTGGATATCAATCCAAGAAAGACTCACATCCGAAGAGAATGCTCAACTTCGCCCAACAGAGTTTGAGGCATTGGATGAGAAAAGATTGGAAGCGCAACAAAAATTGGAGTGCTATCAAGCTCGACTAGCTAGAGCCTTCAACAAGAAAGTGCGGCCACGATCATTCCAAGTGGGAGACTTGGTCCTAGATGTTCAAAGACCCATAATCCTCAACAAATTCATGGGCGACAAGTTTACCTCAAAATAGGATGGGCCATATGTTGTGAAGGAAGCCTATCAAAGCGGAGCATACAAAATCATTTATAAGGACGGTCTCAGAGTTGGTTTGATCAATGAAAAATATCTGAAGCAGTACTTCCCATGAAAGTCACATACGTTCCTTGACGCATAAGCCTAAATTGCATGTTGCTACACTCATGGAGCACATGAGTCTAAACTGTATACGGCCAATTAAAAAAAGGACCTGCTATGTTAAAAACCTCAAAAGAGATGGCCTCGGAAAAAGTTAGGACCAAAATAAAAAAAAAGTCTGCTAGGTTGAAAACCTCATGAGAGGCGGCCTAGGAAAAAAATTAGGACATAGAAAAACAAAAAAAATCACTCCTCTGAACTATGTTATGACTTGATCCTCTTTACCGAGGTACGTAGGCAGCTTAGAGTTTCATTCTAAGTTCAGCCGAATGAGTTTTTTTAAAAAATGGTTTGGCTTATGGGATCATCACATTAAATCTTCTAAATGTATAGGCATATATAAATAAGACACCAAAGCGTAAAGGACATTTTATTGCTTTAATATTGAAAGCGTTATGTACATCAATGATAAAAGTAAAATAAAACATTATCCTATACAAAGAATCTAACGTCATATAGATGATCGAGAGATAAGTGTAGTTTCCAACTCGTTCGTGACTTATCCATATGATGGATCATCCTTGATGGCGTGCTCATGGTATTTAGCAGCTTCCATAATCCCTTAACTATGCGTCTTGTAGTTGAGTCGTAGGCGCAATGATCTACTTCTTCTGTTTGAAGCTCCCATACATGAGCATATGCATCACTCTCAAAAGTTTCATCATAAGCTTCCTGGATATCAAAAATTCGAGTATACACAATTTTTGGGAAATGAGTATTTTCACAAGATGATCTCTCTGCAACATTGAGTATGACTTTTGAATGGAGATTTTACTCATTTTTTGTTGCTTGAAACATCAAGATATCCACATCTTGTGTGACTTCTTGGTCTGACATTGTGACCTTTTAAGCTCTTTGGCAAGTCTGCAAAAGAAATAAACAAGGAGATAAAATTTGTGATGATAGCCAAAGCCATTATATGCGAAGCTGTAAAATCAACTTCAAAAATATTTGTTAAGCTAGATAAAAATGAATTGAGCCTCCATCTTCGACATGATTATAGTTATTGATGTCCTAATTTTATAGGATCAAAGTGTTGATGATTCCGACGCTCCCAATTCAAGATACAATTTTTCTTAGCCGAAAGTACGCAAGCCTGAAAGCTCCCTGCAATTAGGTCAACTTCAAAAACATTATGTTAACAGCCCAAAAAATGTTAAGCCGTGAAATTCGTATATGTTGCAGGCCTCTGAGTTACTTTCTAACGTCGCAAACTAATCGCCATTTAGAGATTCCTAACTCGAGATATGAATTTTTCCACAAAATCGCGCAAAACTGAATATCAATTCCGACAGATAGATGGATCAAATTTATGAAATTGCTGGGGCCAATCTGGAAGGAATACTTTCATGACATATTGGTAATTTCCTTATTTCTACGTGTTTTTCTAATGGCACAGACAGATCATTATTTGGGCACTCCTAACTTGAGATATCAATCTTTTGGCGAGACTGTACAATGTTGTAAAGTTAAAATGCTGGACACGTTTATTAGCTTCAAAAAAATATTGCGGCTAATCCTCAAGGAATTGGGTGCTAGATTTTTTGATATGTTCCAGTCCCTCAAGTTACGATTCTTGTGAGCACCTGATTTTTGCTTCACGAAAACTACTCCAAAAGAAATCGAAAAATAAAACAAATGTCATTTGGGTACAAGTTTAAGAATTCCGCTGACATTTTTCATAATTATTTTGTCTGTGAGTGTTTATTTTGTTTAATTAATTAAAAAATACAAAAATACATGTTGCATGCATATTTAGGATTTAATTGTGCATTTTGGAATTAATTAAACCATAGTTTGGTTTTAAAAGAAAGAAAATCACAAAAATATGTATTTGTTCTATTTTTGTCAATTAGTGTACAATTGTGTGATTTTTGTTTCTAATTGGTGTTAAATTTTGTGTGTTAATTGTAGTTAAGTGTTAATTAATATTTTTGTAGGTTAATTTTGGTTTTACAATTTATTGTAGAATTTTTTGCTAATTAGAAATTAAAAGAAAAGAAAACAAAAACAAGTGGAAATACCTACAAAATCGGAACTGGGCCGTCCAAAACAACCCAAAACCAGGCCCAATTCAACACCCCTTACCCGGTCCAATTTGGTCTGTCTCCAAGATCACCCAAACGACGTTGTTTTGATGTGAAAAATCTGAACCATTGATCTCCCAAGATCAAACGGTCCAGCCTGCCCTCAGACTAACCGAAACGACGCCGTATCAGGCCAATTGATCCACGCCGTTCATTTCATTTGATCCAACGGCCACAAATCGCCCCTATGCCCCGACCCATTCCCATCCAAAGACCGATCCGGTCTCGAGGTGAGCAAGACGACGTCGTTTCCATTAATGAATGGATCCAAGCCGTTGATATCATCAGATCGAACGGCTCAGGATCATTTCCCCCCATACTATATATTCCTAATCCATACCCCGCCCCCAAACCAAACACCCCTCTATCTTCGTCTCTCTCGGATACGAACTCCATAGCCCAAACCCTAGACACCCTCTCACACCTTCACCTGAAACCCGGCGGCAACGACGCCGCCAACGGCCAAATTAACACCCTAAAGCCATTAGACCACCCTCAACCCAAATCCCTTATCCATTTTGCTCGAATCAGCCTGTAGTTTATCGAATCTTCAATCGAAGATTCGAGCAAAATTTGAAACTACCCCAACCGGCCCCAAACTCATACCGGACATCTCCCTGACCTCCCTCGTCACAAAACCACCATTGGTTTGGTTCGAATTAGACCAGAACCGTTCGAACCCCAAATCGAACCCCCAAGAACCCTAGAAAACCAAAGGTTGAAATCTGTCCAAATTAAAGGATGATTTGGGGTCTAATCGACCTTAGTCGAAGTGTTCTCAGTTGAGAACACTCGATTAAGGTCCGTTCAACCTCAAAGAGTTCGAGTCTGAGTTCGAATCAGGGTCGTCCAGTTTCCGAGTTCTTGAGGTATTTTTCCTTTCCTGTTTGTTCCATTTTTGTGTTTGTTTATATCTGTTTATTTGTTTAGTGTAGTTTTATTGATTTTTCAATTTTTTGTCGATTGATTCTGTCCTTCTTCAAAGACCTTTTATTTGGTCGAACTTTTTCTGGTCATGGTCGAGTATATAATAAACTATATAATCGATTCGAATGAGCTCCGTCGACTAGTTAAGTTTCATTATAAATCCCTGTTTCTATCAATATGACTCGAATCACCTCTGTGCCTGTTCGATTCTGATTATTTGCTATTGATTGTATGTATTGTAATTCGTGTAGTCGATTCGATAAGTGTCGCCGATTAGTTTTACAGTCTTGAATGTTCGAATAGCCTGATAATAATTTGATTCATACTGCTTAAATTTTGATTGAGTCATTGTTTGAATTTAGTTGTGAATTGGTTATAGCTGTAGTACTTTAGTGATCAGTTAGAAATCAGTTATTAAGGTTATAACTTAGAAATCAGATTAGGAAGTTTAGGACAGGGCAGTAGTTCATATTCCCAGGGGGTAATTTGGGCTTGAAACCTGAAAATGACTTAGTGTTCTGTCAGTAACATTAAGGTACCGCTAAACTAACTGTTTAAATATTGATGGGTGGGATCAAGTTAGAAATAACATGGGGGGATTGATTAAAATCCAGGCTGCACACACTTAACTAATTTTAATAACAAGCTGGACATTCAGTAATGGTTCTGCAGAGAATAACATGGGTCTTAGACTTAAAAAAACTGAAAAGGAAGCACTCTGAAAAAGTTATAAAAAGATAGTGCCCGTAAATTGTTAAAATAAGAAGGAATGGGCAGAAGGTCTGGCCTGTTTAGTGGAGGGTTCCCAGGGCACTTAGCAGTCTGGTTTTTTTGGTATAAATAGGAGTCATTTGGGACAAATTGGGGGGGGGGGGCTTGGAATCTGAAAAAAGGTCAGAGTTATAGAGTAAGGTACACTACCATGAACCATATTGATGTAAGCTCGTTGAAGTTTGAAATGAAATGTTCGAACACATTTGTTGTTCAACTGAGGACTACCTGCATTTTAATTGATAGTAGTTTAGATGTTTTCCTATTATATAGATTGTAGTTATGTGTATAATCAAAACTGTTTCTTAAGGTGGGTTATCTGTTAAACATTGTATAACATTGAACTGTTAAATTGAACCCTTGGAATGGCATGAAGTGTAGTCAGTTCAATAGGTTTGTGAAATGGGATTGTTGAATCAGTTTGGAGGAACTCGATTGTCATCAGTAATAGGTGGATCTAGATTAATGTCAGGTTAAAAGGGTAATGAATTTGTAATAGGATTTCAATTCATGAGCTGATCTAGTAATATTCATCATACTCGCTAGTAATTTTATCATTAATCATGCTAGTGTATTAGGATGTTTTTGTTTGAATAACAGTTTCTGAATTCGATAGTCAGCAAAACCTGAATTGTTGTTGGTAGATTAGTGTTGAAATCAGTTAAAAGTCAGGAAAAGAAAGGCTCATTTACATTAAATCGGTTCATTAAAACCCATAGTTCGTAATAGATAATAGGTATGATAAATTGGTTTAGGAATTTTGGAGTTCATATCTGTCAATTAAAATGAAGGTATGCATTGTCGTTGAGGTGCATCATCGTTAAGTTGTTGGTTCGAACAACAAAAGTTGGGACATTGCACGCTTGTAATTAATTAGGCCTTTTTCTCTATCTTTAGAGACAAAAGTAAATAGAGAACCATAGTCGCTTTAGGATATCCTTAAAATAAACGAGGCGTGCCTCGCCTAATAAGTTGCAAACTGCGGGGCCCTCAATAGGTGCTTATGATAAACACTTAGGTTTCGGGATATGCCGTCTTAGCAAATTTCGCGGCATTCTCAAAATAATAACGCGTTAGCATCTTTAGGCGCGTATTTAATAATGTTACCTCCCTAAACTCGAGTGCACATTTATGTGACTCAAATCCAAATCTCAACGAAGTTGGAACGTATCAAAATTGGGGGTACATTTATGTGGCGCAGTTCGAGATGCATTCTCACGACGTTGCAATCTCTTTAAAAATAATAAATAATAGAAGTGGCTGATTAGCCCTTTTAAAAATATGTGAGGCATGCCTCGCCGAATAAATTACAAATTGCGGGGCCCTCAATGGATAGTTATTGTAGACATGTGATTTTTGACCTTCCCCAAAAATTTTATATTTTAGCACGTAAATATTTAATTTAGGCCTAATATAGCTATTTCAACTCATTTTAACTCTTTTATTTTATTTTCTTACAAGAAAAATAAAAATTACAAACAAGTATTTTAGTTTATGTACTTTTCATAAAAAACAATTTTAAAAAAATAGTACCTTATTTTTATCTTTATATAATTTCGAAAACACAAAAATAGTTTATATTTAGTTTAATTAATTAGGATTAGCTTTGGTATTGTGCAATATTTCTATCTTATTTTAAAATGCATTATGTAGTATTTCAGATTATGAAAAAATACAAAAATATATATATATATATATATATATTGCATCTGCATTTTGGATTTTATTTTACATTTTTAGATTAATTAAGTAAGTTGTTGTTGAAAAAATAGAAAAAGATCATAAAAAATAGTCATGTTACATTTTACTCTTTAATTTTCAAATTTTGGCAATTTTCTTTTAATTTGGTTTTTAATTAGTTGTAATAATTATTAGGGTTAATTAATTTAATTGTCTAAGATAATTTGGGGATAGAAATTAATTTAGGTTTTATTTAAAAAAATAAAAAAAGAGTCTTACCTAACTAATTAGGAAGCTTCTATATTGGTAGGGTAAAACTAACACTAATGAAAATTAAATAATAACACTAACTAGTGGATAATTAAAGAAGTTAAAAGTATAATTTGTAATGGAAGATGCACTAATTTGATGCCTATTTAGAGATTAGAGAGTTGGAGAAAGAGGAGGGGGAAGTTCAAAAGATAGAGAGGAAAAAAAGATGGCTTCTTCTTAACGGAGACAAGAGGTATACACTCGATATACAGTCAGTATACATTCTATATACACTAGAGATACTCTCGATATACACTGGATATACACGGACAACCAACGAAAAGAGGGTCTTCTTCCTCCTAAAAATTCTACATCTAGAGCTTAACATCCACCATGAAAGAGCCATGAGAGCTCATCTTCTCCACCTGAAAAACACCCCATAAAACGCCCCAAATAGTCCACTTCCAAAACTGTTCCGGCGAGTTTCGAGGTCGTCGAAGAACGTAGTTCTGAGGTTTCCGGTTCGAGGTCTCGATTTTGCTTGCGGTTCCTGTTTGACTTTGCTGCTGTTTTTTTGTTTGAATTTGGAAGATAAGGTCAGCTCCTATTTTCTAGCACTTTGATAATACTACTGTATCAGTGTTGATCTTCTCAGCTAGTTTGGTTATTGTCGATTTTGCATCCCTGTATTTGTTTGACGTAAAATATTTTATTATCTTTGGTTAGTTGGAAACGTGAGTTTAAGTTGAAGGCCTTTTGATTTATTTGAAGGTTGCTGAAGAAGTACATGATTTCCCTTTGAATTTAAAACTCATTATTTAGAAAGTAAACAACAAAAGCTATGGAAATTGTTAGCTAAAGTTGAAAAGTATTGCTATTTATATCATTGTGTCCTTTAGATGTGTTTTAACGATGTGTTGTATGTAGTTGTCAAATTAGTGCCTTTATTTATTATATTAGCGGTTAACTTTAAAGATGCCTGAATGATGTGTTGTATCGTATATCTACTTGTGAAATGACCATGTTTCATATTATTAAATCCTATGAATATTCTCACGATATTTTGTCAATAAAGAATTTAATATCTTTTGATCTCTTCTATTTTGGTTTCACCTGAACCTATGTCAAACAATTTTGATATGCTTGTTTTCTGCACATATTGGAGCAAATGTTTACTTTAGCAGTAATGTACCACAGATGTATCCACAATAGTTCTCCTATTTAAGATGATTTTCTACAATATATTTTGTTCATAATCCATAGCCCGCATATAACTAATTTTAATCCTTTAGAAATCGAGGCGTGCCATTAGTTGAATTTTCCATGGCCCTCGCAAATTTGAAAGTGCGTAGTTGCTTTAGGCGCGTTA
The DNA here is from genome assembly GCF_000393655.2 of Nicotiana sylvestris. NCBI lineage: Eukaryota > Viridiplantae > Streptophyta > Magnoliopsida > Solanales > Solanaceae > Nicotiana > Nicotiana sylvestris. Next base: position 154,566,802 of record NC_091059.1, read on the forward strand.
TTTTTAATAATTTATCTTCCTAAACTCGGGTGCGCATTTATGTGACCCAAATCTAAATCTCAACAATGTTGGATAAAATACGTCACGGACCGCGGGTGCATTTATGTGACGGGGTTCAAGACGTGTTTTAGATGACATTGAATTTTTCTTAAAAAATTAAATAAAGAAAAGCGGTTTAAGTTAAAATTTGCACATAATTTAAATATGTACTAAAATCAAATAATAGGCCAATTATAACAGTTGAGCGACCGTGCTAGAATCACGGAACTCGGGAATGCCTAACACCTTATCCCGGATTTAACAGAATTCCTTACCCGGATTTCTGTGTTCGCAGACTGTAATACAGAGTCAATGTTTTCCTCGATTCGGGATTTGAACCGGTGACTTGGGACACCATTAATTATCCCAAGTGGCGACTCTGAATTTTAATTAAAATAATCCTGTTTCGATTGTCACTTAAATTGGAAAAAACTCCCTTTATTATACCCTCCCCGGGGTGTAGGTGAAAAAGGAGGTGTGACAGCTCTAGCGACTCTGCTGGGGACATTAACCCAGAACCACTGGTTCAGGGTTAAAAATTTGAGCTTGGAATAATTGTTATATTGGCTTTATTTATTATCTGATTTTATTATATTTTTTTCATCTAATGTGCTAAATGTTGCTTTTACCGCTTTGTTATTCTGTGAATTGTATATAAATTGTTACGAAACCCATCTTCTCTCTGAGTCTTCTAAATCATGAAGAAGGGTGCACTTCGTGTGACTTTTTTTCTGTTTAGAGTCAATCCCATTTTTTTTAGAACGAGGTTCGGATAAGTTGCTAAGCCGGTGAAGCTTATGTATTCCCGGTACGCTGCCTCCTCCTCGGCTCCAACTGTCCGCTCGGGTAAGCCAGGTTTAGAACAATACACTCAGGTTTTAAACCTAGTATGACAAAACCACATGCCGGATCCCTAGTAGGAACGTTTGTTTGCATCATGTGCATTTGACTTTGGAGACTCAACACAGGAGTTGGGTCTGTCTAGGACAGGTGTACCTGAAATAAAAAAAGACCATCATGATGCATCTTACTTGCTACATGTGCATTTATATGCTTCGGACTCGCATGCTGACCGGCTTTTAAATATTGGGAAAAATGAAAAAAAAAATGAAAAAAAGAAGAGAAATAGCAGTGTAGAGGGTTAAGAGAGTTAATCACTAGTTTTGAAAAAACCAATGCCCGAATAGTGTCGAAATTCTGCCAATTTTTTTTAGAAAATGAAAAAAAAAGTTTTTATTTTAAATAGTTTGTTTTATTCAAAAAGCAAAAAAAAAGTCTTTATTTTTAGTTTGTCTTGTTTTCAAAATAGTTTATTTAGGAAAAAAATAGTCTATTTTATTTGCCCGAACTACGTCGGTTTGATTCTCACCGGATGTGAGATACGTAGGTAACCCTCAACGGGTCCAACTTCCCCTTTTTGCAAAAATACCCAGAAAATGTCAAAAATTTTATTATAAGTCGGGCGGTGCTGTTGTTGTCAAAAATAGCCAAATGTTCCTGAAAGGGACGCCGGAGGGCTGACTTTGCATAAACGGCCACTTTTGGTCTTTTTTTTTGTTTTGAATTTTGACCAATTAGTCCACACAGCCTTAGAATCCTCGTCCCCGAGACTCTGTAAGGCCGTTTTCTCAATGTCGGGTTACTATTTTGGAAAAACCAGAAAAGAGTCTTAAATAAATCAAGTGATGTTGTTTTTGTCAAAAATAGCCAAATGTTCTCTAAAGGGATGCCGGAAGGCTGATATTGCATAAACGGCCACTTTTGATCATCCTTTAGAGTTTTGATCGGTTGACCCTCACAGGCTTCATCCCCGAAGTGCTGAAAGGCCGTGTTTGGAAAATCGGATCTTTCTTTCTGAAAATATAGTCAAATCATTTTTTGAGTCAAATAATTTTTTGCTTTTGTTTAAATCGCCTTAATAAATGTGCAGGATGAGCACTAGTGAAAACAAACCATTCACCGTCTTTAGCGAGGTCCCTCTCCAGCTCCATATGTGGTGGGACGATTTGGGAAAAAGCATCAAAGAAATAGTGGTCAGAGTCTTGGGGGGTCTCATCAGTCTACTAAATGTCAAGGCAAGGACGGATATCATCGAGGCTTTGATACCATTTTAGGACCCGACCCAAAATGTATTTCGCTTTGCGGATTTTGAGCTTACACCCACACTGGAAGAAGTAGCAGGTTATGCGGGTATGAATGGGAATCTGAGAAGTCAGTATCTGTTGTCACCAAGGCCGGTATCGCCACACCAATTTCTGGGCTTGTTAAATATCAGCCAGACTGTGCAAAATAATGATTTATCAAATGATGATGCACTCTTCAGTTCTTATATCAACATTATGGTAATCCGCGGGGTTTTGACGAGCCAAATTTGGGACTGACTCACGCCGGAAATAGAGGTAAATGGTAAGCAAGACGAACCTTGGCATTCATAATGGCATTCTTGGGAATCATGGTTTGCCCACGAGACGACAAGAAAATAAAGATAGGTCTCGTGGGGATGGTTAATGTCGCAATGAAAAGGGCTGACAACACTATAGTTCCCCTGATCTTATCAGAAATATACCGAGCATTGACCGTGTGTAAGGAGGGAGGAAGTTTTTTCCAAGGTTGCAATCTATTACTTCAGTTGTGGATACAGGAACATCTCTGCCATCGAGTGGGGTATATGAACTTCGGGCTGACTGGTTTAAACTGCATTGAAAAGTTTGAGAAGCGGGTAACGGGTGTTGCGTTCCCCGAGGGTACTGGAGATTGGTTTATATGACTGAGATCACTAACGACGGACCAAATTGAATGGGCATTTGGGTGTTTGCCCGCTACTGAAGCAATATACATGTCGACCAAAGAATGTTATGTTCTTCTGATGGGTGTCCGTAGTATCCAACCATACGCTCCCTATCGGGTATTGCGTCAATTGGGAAGGTTCCAGATTATCCCTCATGATGAAGATTTGAGAAAGCATACCATCGAGCTAAGACCGAATGCCACAGTCCCGGAAGATACAATTCGCAAACTGTGGCATGAATGTAGATTCCTTGAGCCCAAAACTATGGTGCGAGATTTAGCCAAAGGCGAGGTGGACCCGAAGTATGATGCATGGTTTGGGAAAAGGTTCCGGATTCGTCAAAGGCCTGCTAAAAGAGCCCATGTCCAGCAATTCACGAATGACTCGCAAGAACAATGGGGCTGGCTGGCAAGAGAAGAAGGCTATCGGGTTGAAATTGGCAAGCTGAAACAACAAATTGAGGATCTGAAATATGAAAATAGCGTGCAAGTCGATGCTGACACAGGAGAAAAGAACAGATTGACTCAAGCAAATAAGGCCTTGAAAGTCCAAATCCAACGAGTCAGAATGGATGCCGACAACCAACAAAGGAGCCGGTCCGACGAAGATCTGATAACTGGGTTGAGAAACCAAGTCATTGAAAGCCGAGAGGGTTTGGCAAGATCAAAGGCCTGCATAGCAAGAATTCGGGCCAGATGGGCAAAAGGTACAACAGCGCGAGCAAAGCACTTACGGCAAGTGAGAAGGGATTATGAAGCGAGCATTGAAATATTAAATGAAACAAATTCCACTCTCAAAGATCGGGTCTTTAAACAAGCCCGGGATGCCAGAACGGACAGGAAACGCTGCTATGATTTAATGGCCTGAATGGAAGAACAAATGGAGAGGTTCCAAGATCAACTCGCTGACAACGCTCAAGTACTGGGAGCAAAGAATCAACGAATAGAGCAACTGTTCACGGAAAGGGATAGAATCAGGGGTAGAATTGAGGAGATTGGGCATTACGTCACCATGAGATGCCTAGCATGTGAGGAAATACCCCGTGATACCCTTTTTGCTTCAGTCATGGGTTACGTCCACCGAATCATGGAAGAATTGAAAAGCTTGCAAAGGGGCCTTGCACCAAAGCCCGCGGAAAGGTCAAACGATTCCCCGTGGGCACCAAAATTTAAAGCGTTAATGTACTCCTAGTTCAAATCTGTATTTTTCTATTTTCAAAAGTCTGTTGTCTGTTCGTGTGTTTCCTTTTGGCATCAAATTATGTTAGTACTTCGGAGTCTGTATTTTGTTTTCCTTTTCTAAATGGGTAGTTTGTAATAGAAGTTTTAGTAATGAAATAAATTTTCCAAAAATTGGTGTCTTTATTTGTGGTAGAACTACGCACGGTCTGATTCATGCGGGGACATGATACGTAGGCAATCCACATAAGATTCGACCACCGCTAAAAGAAAAAGTGAATAAAAGAAAGGAAAAGAAAGAAAGAAAAAGAGAGAAAGAGAAAGCAAATAAAGGAAAGTTTCAGAAACACCTAAAGGGCACAAGTAAAATAAGCCGGGATGATGCATACGGAGCAAAGACATGTTAGAAATGGTTAAACTGCCTAGGAACATTGCATTCCCCAACGTGCAATTGCAATATGTGTTAAACTCTAACGCTAACAAGTTTGTTGTTTCCAGAGATTTCAAACCAGTTAGTTTGTTAGAACGTTCTGGCAGATTACCATTACCAAACAAGATCCAAAGGGCCCATACCGAAAAGCATGACTAACTAAGAAAACAGTGTTGAAGAGGAAAGGACGGAAAGTCAGATACTGAAAGAGGCAATGGAAAAAATGGAAAAAATGAGACTGGAGATGAACGAAATGCAGCTAGCCCTGGCTAGGGTACAAAAGGGGCCCGAACCACCCGTTACTACTACTCTCCCACCAGGACACACGCCGGAATACCCTTCACCCGGCCCTTCGACAAGCTTCCCATGTCACCACTACTATCAGGGAAGAAATCCCTATAATCCCCAAGCTCCACCACCCAATCAGAACCTTCCCCCACCAAATGTTCCTGTTTTAGTGGCACCCCCACCAGCCACGTTACAAAGATCATCCAGTGGGCCGTTGTTTCAGGCTCACGATAACCAATATTACCCCCTGAACCTACCCTCAAAGCACCCGAGCCATATACTTATAATCCTCACTTTGAAATCCTGGTGGAGACTGAAAAGCCGGCTAAGGGCCCGGAGCAGGACGAAGTGCTTCAAAAATTTAAAAGCCTGGAGTAGTCCTTCAGGAATATACATGGGTTAGGCAATCAGGTCAGTGTAGCTTACAAAGATCTATGTCCTTTCCCTGATGTTCAATTACCGGCAGGGTTCAAGATGCCAAAGTTTGATCTATACGAGGGGCACAGTGATCCAATGGCACATCTGCGAGGGTTTTGCAGCAAGATGAGAGGAGCAGGTGGTAAAGATGAGCTGCTAATAGCTTACTTTGGTCAAAGTCTAAGTAGGTCTGCACTGGAATGGTACACAAGACAGGATCCGAGCAGGTGGTACACCTGGGACGATCTAGCACAAGCATTCGCAGGTCACTTCCAGTACAACCTTGAGATCGTCCCTGACCGTCTCACATTGTTGAAACTTGAGAAGAAGTTGGGAGAGAGCTTTAGAGAATTTGGGTTCCGGTGGGGAGAACATGCAGCAAGAGTTGATCCTCCGATGAGAGAGGGGGAAATGGTGGACTACTTTCTGCAGACTCTAGAGCCAACTTACTTTGGTCACTTGGTGACGCAGTTGGCAAATCTTTCAACGAGGTGGTGAAAATGGGCGGTATGATTGAAGAGGGACTTAAGTACAACAAAATCCTGAGCTATTCAGCAATCAAAGCAACAACTCAGGCCATTCAGAGCGGCACGGGAGGTGCGCTCGGGAAGAAGAAAAGAGAAGAGGTCGCAACAATAGAGGCAGGTAATTGGTCCAGATCGAGAGGTCCTTTCCCCCGCTACCAAGCCAGACCTCATCACCCAAATTACCCACACACTCCAAATTACCCCCACAGCCCTACTACCCACCACAAGAACCACATTTCTCCGTCCATCAAGCCCAAACATATACCCAGCCTCCGGCTCCCCAAAATACCTATCCACCTCCACAGAATACATATCCACCTCCACAAAACATATATCCACCACCAAGGGCCTACAGGAATCCCGCAGGGCCAGGTTTCCGGGGAATCAAGCTTTCAAAAATGAAAGGGTGCAGAGACAAAGAACATTCACTGAGTTGGGAGAAACCTATACTGCTTTGTTCCACAAATTAAGGCCGTTAGGTTTGTTGAGTCCTGTTGAGCCCAGATTGCCGAATCCCCTTCCCCAAAATATGGACCACTCGGTAAGCTGTGAGTATTGTTCGGGGGCTCCCAGACATGATACCGAGAAGTGATGGACGTTGAAACGTGCAGTGCAAGATCTTATTGACACCAACAAGATCGAGGTTCAGACACCGGAGGCACCCAACATCAATCAGAACCCATTTGCCAGCATACCACGAAACCCACATGATCGAGCTTGTGCACGAAGGAAGGGATCTAAAGAAACCCTCACAGGCAGTGATGATGATCCGTGCCAGTCCAAAAGAAAAGTCGACAGGTGCAGAAGAGGTGGTACAGTTGGAAAAGGTAGGCGTCAAGCCAGTAGTGGTGATGGGGAAGAGTTCGCATGTTGTTGCAAAGAATCCAGAGCCGGTCAAAGTAACGGTGCGAGGGGTACCAAGCAAGCCAGCATGCATAGGGCAGTTGTCATCAGGCCAGTAATGCAGATGCCGATAACCAGCGAGAAAGCCGTGCCATGGAGCTACAGTAAAGCGATAGTAATGTACAAAGGGAATGAGGTTGTGGAAGAAGTATGTGAGGCCCAGGGCTTAACTCGTTCGGGAAGGTGTTTTGCTCCCGTAGAGTTAAGAAGGTCCAACCCAGTGGTGGTAAGAAGCTAGTGACGGAGGAAAAGGCTGAGGAGTTTTTGAAGAAAATAAAGGCACAAGACTACTCCATTGTGAAGCAGTTAAGAAAGACCCCAGCCCAGATTTCGTTACTATCACTGCTGATCCATTCCAGCGATCATTGCAAGACACTGATGAAAATCCTGAACGAGGCCCATGTTCCGGATAAAATCTCTGTAAATCACTTGGAGAGGATAGTGCACAAAATCTTCGAGGTAAACCGAGTGACGTTTTCTGATGATGAATTGCCAGCAGAGGGTACAGAACACAACAAAGCCCTATACTTGACCGTGAAATGCGAAGACTCGGTGGTCACCCGAGTATTGATTGATAATATATCAAGCGCCAACATTTGTACTTTGACTACTCTGAACAAGCTAAAAGTTGATCATGACCGGATTCACAGGAACAACGTTTGCGTCCGAGGTTTCGATGGAGGTGGTACCGACACGGTGGATGATATCATACTGGGATTGACCATTTGTCCAGTAGAATTCACCATGGAATTCCAAGTGGTAGACGTGGAAGTATCATACAATCTTCTATTGGGGCGACCCTGGATCTATGCCGCCAAAGCAGTGCCTTCTACATTGCACCAGATGGTGAAATTTGAATGGGACAGGCAGGAGATAGTGGTGCACGGGGATGACAGTACAAGCATTGTGAGTGATGTCGTTGTGCCATTCATAAAAACTGATGACGACAAAGGTCCATGGGTGTACCAGGTTTTCGACGCGGTTTTAGTGGATAAAATTTCTGAAGGCGAGGACCTTCCACTTCCCAGGATCGCAGCTGCGACCTTCATGGTAGCCTCGGAAATGCTAAACAGCGGGTTTGTACCAGGAAAAGGTTTGGGGGTTGATCTGCAAGGTATGTTCCAGCCAGTTTCTTTGCCCAAGAACCTGGACACCTTTGGGCTAGGATTCAAGCCTACGGCAGCAGATGTAAGGCGGGCCCGAAAGTTGAAGAAGAAAGTTTGGGTTCTTCCTAAGCCAGTTCCACGTCTTTCCAGATCCTTTGTCAGAGCAGGTATCAGAAGGTTGTCAGGCCCCAAAATTCTCGGACCTCTGATTGGGTCAGATGGAGATTTGAATCAGGGTTTTGAAAGGTTGTTCGCCGACGTCAACGTGATAGAAGCTGTAGAAGGTTCCAGTAGGGCAGATATACAGTTTGTGGGGCCTAGGGCCAATATCAACAATTGGACAGCTACTCCTCTTCCTACCCGGAGGGAGTTTTGGTAGTAGGCTCTGGATTTTCTTTCTTGTTTTCTGGATTATTCCAGAGTTGTAATCCAGTTTTGTTTTATTTTTGTATTCAACAAAAGCGTGAAACTCTGTTATCCCGCATTTTAATAAAGTGAAAGTTTTCTCTCTTTATTTTGTTTTAATTCTGTTTTCTTCTTTTTCTCTTTCTGAACAGTTCTCTTTATACTGGTTCTAATGACATGGCATGCACAACGGATCTTCAACCTAGCCTAAAAAATCAATCTGATTCCGAACTAATTGTACAAGAGGTCGATTATGATGAATTGGAATACGATGAGGATGAAGCCTTTGAAGAGATAAACAGAGAATTAAGCCAGTTCGAAGAGAAACCCAAGCCCAATTTGAATGACACTAAAGCTGTCAATTTAGGGGATGCAGATGATGTCAGGGAAACCAAAATAAGCATCCACATTGAGCCGAACATCAGGAAGGAACTAATCAAAGCACTCATTGAATTCAAAGTTATTTTTGCATGGTCATACGATGACATGCCGGGCTTATGCACCGATCTAGTGGTTCACAAATTGCCCACTGACCCGGCGTGCCCTCCCGCCGAGCAGAAATTGAGGAAGTTCAAGACAGATATAAGTGTGAAGATTAAAGAAGAAGTAACCAAGCAGCTGCAGGCAAAGGTTATTCGGGTCACTCGATATCCTGATTGGTTGGCTAATGTGATGCCAGTGCCGAAGAAATATGGGAAGATCAGAGTGTGTGTCGATTACCGCAATTTGAATAGGGCAAGCCCCAAGGACAACTTTCCATTACCCAACATCCATATCTTGATCGATAATTGTGCCGGACGTGAGATCGGGTCTTTTGTAGATTGCTATGCTGGGTATCATCAGATTCTGATGGATGAAGAAGTTGCGGAAAAGACGGCATTCATTACGCTGTGGGGGACTTATTGCTACCGTGTAATGCCTTTTGTCTTGAAGAACATTGGGGCAACATACATGATAGCAATGACTATGGTGTTTCATGACATGATACACAAAGAAATTGAGGTGTACGTAGATGATGTGATCATAAAATCTAAGCATCAAGAAGACCACGTGGCAGACCTAAGGAAGTTTTTCCAAAGACTTCGAAGGTACGACATTAAGCTCAACCCGGCCAAATGTACATTTGGTGTTCCATCTAGAAAGCTGTTGGGATTCATCGTCAGTTAGCGAGGCATTGAGTTGGACCCGTCAAAAATTAAATCCATCCAGGAATTGCCACCGCCGAAGAACAAAACAGAAGTAATGAGTCTGTTAGGAAGGTTGAATTATATCAGCACGTTCATCGCTCAACTTACGGCGACTTGTGAACCCATTTTTCGGCTACTGAAGAACGATGCTGCGGTAGAATGGATGGCAGAATGTCAGGAAGCCTTCGACCAAATCAAGGGGTATCTATCAAACCCACCTGTGTTGGTCCCACCTGAACCAGGAAGACCGTTGATTCTCTATCTAACAGTACTGGAGAATTCATTTGGTTGCGTACTAGGGCAACATGATATCACAGGAAGGAAGGAGCAAGCCATCTATTATCTTAGTAAGAAGTTTACGGTCTATGAGGTTAAGTACACTCAACTTGAGAAGACGTGTTGCGCCCTAACTTGGGTGGCACGAAAGTTTAAACATTATCTGTCATCATATACTACTTATCTTATTTCACGCTTGGATACACTGAAGTATATTTTCCAGAAGCCTATGCCCACAGGGAGGTTAGCGAAATGGCAAATATTACTTACGGAGTTTGACATCGTCTATGTGACGATGACAGCCATGAAAGCCCAAGCATTAGCCGATCACTTGGTTGAAATCCCGTTGATGAAGAATACGAGCCATTGAGGACGTATTTTCCTGATGAAGAAGTGATGCATGTCGCACCTCCTTTTTCACCTGCGCCCCGCAAAGGGACGTAAAAGGGAGTTTTTCCAATTAAAGGACAATCGAAACGGAATTTTATCTAAAGATTCAGAGTCGCGACTTGGGAGATTTGTGGTCTCCCAAGTCACCGGTTGAATCCTAAATCGAGGAAAAGAATGACTCTGTTTAACAGTCTGCGCACCAGAAATCCGGATAAGGAATTTTGTTAACCCGAGAGAATGTGTTAGGCATTCCCGAGTTCTGTAGTTCTAGCACGGTCGCTCAACTATCATATTCGGCTTATTTATCTATTTTTAATACAATTATGAACCTATGTGCAAATTTTAACTGTTTACCTCTTTTGTTATTATTTATTCAAAGAATTGCAACGTCGTGAGAGTGCATCTCGAATTGCGCCACATAAATGTACCCGCAATTTTCGATACGTTCCAACTTCGTCGAGATTTAGATTTGGGTTACATAAATGTGCACCCGAGTTTAGGAAGATAACATTAATAAATACGCGCCTAAAGATACTAATGCGTTGTTATTTTGAGAAAAAACCGTAAAGTTCGCTATGCGGCCTGTCTCAAAATCTAAGCATTTGAAATAATTGTCCGTTGAGGGCCCCGCAATTTGTATATTCTTGTTTGTCGAGGCTCATCTCATTCATTATTTTTTTTAAAAGGAATTTCCAACGCCATGGAAATGCATCTCGAATTCTAAGCATTATTTTTTTTAAAGTGACTTGCGCGTTATTATCTTTTGGGGAAGGCCGTGAGCTTTTGCTAAACGGCTCATCCCGAATTCTAAGGAATTTCCCAAATGCTTATAGAGGGCCCCGCAACTTATGCATTTTATTTGGCGAGGCTCGTCTCATTTTATTAAAAAGGATGAACCTAAAGCAACTATGATTTGCGCTTTTTATTGTCTCTAAAGTAAAAGGAGAAGTCCTAATTAATTACAAGCGTACAATGTCCCAGTTTTTGTTGTTCGAAACAACAACTTAACGATGGCGCACATCAACGACAATGCATAATTTTATTTTAATTGACAGACGTGGACTCCCACAATTCCTAAACTAATTTATCATACTCATTAACTATTGCGAAATATGGGTTTTAATGAACCGATTTAGTGTAAATGATCCTTTCTTTTCCTGACTTTTAACTATTTTCAACACTAATCTACCAACAACATTTCAGGTTTTGCTTACTATCGAATTCAGACACTGTTATTCAATGAAGACATCCTAATACACTGGCATGATTAATGATAAAATTACTAGCGAGTAGGGTGAATATTACTAGATCAGCTCATGAATTAGAATCCTATTACAAGTTCATTACTCTTTTAACCTGACCTTAATCTAGACCCGCCTATTACTGATGACATTCGAGTTCCTCCAAACTGATTCAACGATCCCATTTTTCACAAACCTGTTGAAATGACTACACTTCATGTCATTCCAAGGATCTAGTTTAACATTTCAATGTTATACAATGCTTAACAGATAACCCACCTTAAAGCAGTTTTGATTATACACATAACTACTATCTATGTAACAGGAAAACATCTAAAATAACATCAATTAAAATGCAGGCAGTCCTCAGTTGATCAATAAATGTGTTCGAACATTTCCTTTCAAACTTCAACGAGCTTACATCAATGTAGTTCAGGGTAGTGTACCTGGTATTGGAATACAAGAAGAAGAAGATCAGCAGAGTAGTATGTAACCCAGCGACAGCAGCAATAACCAGCAACGACCAACAGAAATAAACCAGTAACAGTTTTAAAAAGGACCAGCAGAATTCCAGCAATACCAATAACAACACAAACACCCAGTAATTGAACAAACTGAGCTCGGATAAGGTCAGAAGCAGAATCAATGGACTGCCAAATAGATTCAACAATCAAAAGGGCAAGAACCGGTGCTTGGAACCTATATTCTGCCTAGAACTCAATGGAACAATATCTTTTCTCCTAAACTCTCTCTTAGAACTAATTCAAAACTCAAAATGTTCCTCTCAGATTACTTTTCTCTCTCTTCAAATTTCTCTCCAGATTTTCAGAAAATCCTCTTATCCTCTCTCCCAAAAACTCAGCCCCCTTTTATGTCTATAAATGCCTCTATTTATAACCAAACACTGCCCCTGCCCCCCTACCTTATCAGATTTTCTGCCCATGATATTCCTTCACCACTACTACATGTTTTTTGTTCTCTTTTAACTCACTTGTTCCCCACTACCCTTATCTTTCCCTTATTTAATTGCTCAAATAGGTATGGGCACATATTCTTAATCCATTTCCTTTAAACCTTCCCCTACCACTATGTCTTGTTCCCCATCAGCACTAAACAAATACAATAGTTTAATATTAATTAAGTGTTTTACTGACAGGCCACTTAAACTAACCATTTTTAAACTTTTCAATTCCCAAATTACCCTCCTAAAGTCCCTGAAATTGCAGCTATAACCAATTCTCCTAAGTTCTGAATGCAACCTTATGACTCACTACTATCTAGTTGACATTATCATACCAACACTGAATTCAAACCAATTGTCAGTTTCACTTCAGACCCTAAACAGTCGGATTCGATTCATCAATTGCTTAAGTTTGAATCAAATAGCATCAAAATAAGGCCAAGGCTATTAATGACTCAGAACACCCTTACAGGGCATGACACAGCAAGTTCAGGTGACAACCAAAATATCAGTTGTGACGAAGCAGTTCGATTGACCAAGCAATTCAGAACATTTCAAATGACCAAGCAAAAACAATGTGATGAACTGAATATACTCACAGGCTCAGTACTAAGTTCAACTATACCAACAGGCTCATTTCAACACAACATTTAGGATAGAAACGAAGTAGGAGGGGAAACAGACTAGAATGAACCATGAAATCAAAACCAACATTACACTACTATCATGTTAAACTAACACTCAAACCTACCGGACTAATCGACGACGCTTATACAAATTATAACAATCGACAATAAACAAAAACAATGATGAAATTGGACCAAATAAAAGGTATGATGAAGAAGGATAGAATCAATCGACTAAAACTGAAAAATCAATAAAGCTATATTTAAACAAAGTAAACTGAACAAACAAACACAGAAATGGAAACAAACAGGAAAAGGGAAAATACCTCAAGAACTTCAGAAACTGGACGACCCTAACTTGGACTCTGACTCGGCCCTTTAATTGAGGTCGAACGGACCTTAATCGAGTGTTCTCAACTGAGAACACTTCGACTAAGGTCCACTAGACACCCAACTTCCTTTAATTTGGACAAATTTCAGCCTTTGGTTTTCTAGGGTTCTTGGGGGTTCGATTTGGGGTTTGAGTGGTTCCAATCTGATTCGAACCAAACCCACGGTGGTTTGGTGACGAGGGAGGTCAGGGACATGTCTGGTATGAGTTTGGTATTGGTTGGGGTAGATCTAGTTTTGCTCGAATCTTCGATTGAAGATTCGAGAAGCTGGAGGTAGATTCGAGGCAAACGGTTAGCAGATCCATAACGAGGGTGGTCAGGGGGTGCCTTGAGGTGAGTTTGGGACTGATTGGGGTGGGTTTCAAGTTTGATCGAATCTTCGATTGAAGATTCGAGAAGCTTTAGTGCGATTCGAGCAAAACGGTTACGGGATTCGTGGAGAGGGCGGTTAGGTGCTCTAGGGGTGTTGGTTTCATGGTCATCGGCGTCGTTGCCGCCGGCTTTCAGACGAAAGGGTTTCAGGGCGGCTAGGGTTTGGAGGGTTGTTGGGTTTGCTTTTGAGGGAGACGCTGAACAGGGATGTTGCTTAGGGGGGTGAGGTGAAGGGTTGAATTTATATACGGAGGGGGGTTTTGATCCTGGCCCTCGGATCAAGCATGATCAAAGGCCTGGATCAATTCACTTAACGAGCACGACGTCGTTTGGAGTAGTGTTGAGGCGGGGCCGATCCAGGGGCAAGTGGGTCGGGTTGTGGGGAGTGTTCTGAGGCGTTGGATCAAACGAACTGAATGGCCTGGATTTGCCGGCTATATATGACGTCGTTTAGATATATCTGGGGATTGACTGGACCGTTCGATCGAGTGAGATCAACGGCCCCGATTTTCCATGACCAAACGGCGTCGTTCCATTCGTTCCCCAGGCTGGCTAGGTTGGACCGGGCAAGAGGGTGTTTGGACTGGGCCTGGACTCTCTTTTACAATTGGCCTAGTCCTATTTTCTCTTGTTTTCCTCTTTTCCTTCTATTTTCTTTTGCTTCTATTTTCTTAATTCAAAATTCCTAAATTGAATTGAAAAACCAAGATTATTTAAAAAGATATTAATTAACCCTTAATAATAAATAACACACAAGATCGAAAAAATAAAATCGCACAATTAAACAATAAAATGACAAACTACCGGAATTCATATTTTTTCGCGATTTTCATTCTTTAAAATAGGACGTGGTTTAATTAATTCTGAAATGCATAATTAGATCCTAAATGCACATGCAACACATATTTTTGTACTTTTCTCATTTAAAGTAGAAACAAACATGCGCAGACAAAAATACAAATAAATCGCAAACAACACAAAACCATTTTATTTTGAATTTTTGGGAGTAGTTCTCATAGAGCAAAAATCACGTGCTCACAGCTGCCCCTCTTTGTCCGAAAACACAAAGGGTTTTCGTGCAAAGATGAAGTGAGCGGATACGAGTGATTTTTGCCCGTTGGAATACTCTGTGTGAAGCATTTTTTGAAAGGATTTAACTGAACCTTCGCTTCAAAGGTTTCCTACATATCCCTGACTAGAAGGGAATCAGGTTAATGTAGTTCGGGAAATTTTGGTAGCTGGGGCTACCATGGGACTGCAATTTTGCTATTACTGTTGTTGCTGTTGATGTTACCGCTTACTGACCTCCTTATTACACCTTGATGAAAGATAAAGAAGTTATACTAAGCTACGATCTATGAACTACAAAGATTTATTCCCAAGCTTGGTCATGTGACTGTTGCTGCCTTGTTGCCTTGTGTTTCCTCTGGTATTTCTTTACTTCTAATTTGACTTGTATTCTCCCTTGATCGCCGATCTCGAACTGTTTATTTCCTTCTGGCGAGCTTCGCATTATTTTCCCTTCGAATCTTGAACTGCCTTCCTCTGTGGGCTCCTGACTTCGACTACTTCTTCAATATATAACACCTCCATTCTCCAGGCGGGCTCCTGACATCAACTACTTCTTAAAACATAACACCTCCATTCTCCAGGCGGGCTCCTGACTTTGACTACTTCTTAAAATGTAACACCTTCATTCTCCAGGCGGGCTCCTGACTTCAACTACTTCTTAAAATGTAACACCTCCATTCTCTAGGCGGGCTCCTGACTTCGACTACTTCTTAAAATGTAACACCTCCATTCTCCGGGCGGGCTCCTGACTTCAACTACTTCTTAAAACATGACACCTCCATTTTCCAGGCGGACTCCTGACTTCAACTACTTCTTAAAATGTAATACCTCCATTCTCCAGGCGGGCTCCTGACTTCGACTACTTCTTAAAATGTAACACCTCCATTCTCCAGGCGGGCTCCTGACTTCGACTACTTCTTCAAAATATAACACCGCCATTCTCCAGGCGGGCTCCTGACTTCAACTACTTCTTAAAACATAACACCTCCATTCTCCAGGGGGGCTCCTGACTTCAACTACTTCTTAAAATGTAATACCTCCATTCTCCAGGCGGGCTCCTGACTTCGACTACTTCTTAAAATGTAACACCTCCATTCTCCAGGCGGGCTCCTGACTTCGACTACTTCTTCAAAATATAACACCTCCATTCTCCAGGCGGGCTCCTGACTTCAACTACTTCTTAAAACATAACACTTCCATTCTCCAGGCGGGCTCCTGACTTCAACTATTTCTTAAACAATGCATTTTATTGTTGTTGTTCCTTCCTACCTCCCAAACCATTTTTCCTTCTAACTTGAATCATCCTCTTTCAAACTGCTTCCCTCAAAACTGGTGTTTCATTCCTCTAAAAACTGCTGGGGATAACACCGGTGTTTTATTCACAACTATGTTATTTTCCTTCTTCACATACTACTTCCTTTAAAGCTGGTGCTTTCCTTCCACTGGAACTACTTCCCTCAAGCTGGTGTTTTCATTCCTCTGAAAATTGCTGGGGATAATTATCTTCCTTCTTTTAGACTAGTTACTCCCCCCCCCCTTTTAACAATGGTGGGGATGGCACTGATTCAAAGACCACTACCCTTAAAACCCGGGTTGTCTTGCTTCTTCCCAGTTTGCTTTCTTTAAAACTTGTATCGCCTTCTCTCGTATACTGCTGGGGATTTCACTTCTTTCACAACTTGTGTTATCTTCCCTCTTCCCCAAATGGCTATCTGATTTCAAAAAAAAATTCGCAATGAGAGAAAATTTTCTGCCCCAGTTTGATAATCTTCTTTGTGGCCATGTCTTCCTGATGTCAATAACATTTCCTTTCCCTGCTTCAAATCAAAGAAAATATTGCTAGTTTAAAACGTGGTGAGTGGTCGTGCCACTTCTGCCGGGGATGGTTTTTTCCCTTTTTCCTTTCCCTGCTTTATTACAAAACTTGATGGAGATGATATTATTTGCTGGGGATGATACTTCTGCTGGGGATGGTTTTTCTTTTCTCTTCCTTCCCCGCTCTGTGTTGTCCGACCATCGCGGAACTTGGTCGATAATCTGTCGGAGTTGTTCCTGCATCTCGCAGATCTTCTAGGGATCCTCTTGGAATTTGATCCATAACTTTTCAACTATTGTTTTTTCTGTTTTTCTCCAACTTCCCCTGGAAATTTGGTCCTTTTGGAATCTAGACCCATTCATCATTTGGTCTTGCGACAAACTTCTTTTCGCTTTGTCGCCTTATCTTTGGCCCGTCCTATCCACATTGTGTTTTGCACCATCTTGGCAACTGGTAATAAGCTCTGAAAAATCCTTTTCAAAAACAAACTGCTAGTGAGATAAAGTCTTTAGACCAAGAAATGAAAAAGTGATGATTTCAAAAGATAGAAAAAGAAGAAATCTTTCTGAACAAATGTTGGGGAAAAGGAAAGAAAAGAACTTATCTGAATGATATAACCGATCCTAACGATCATGTCGTGTATTCCAGATTAATCAACCCAGTCTATTTGTATCAATCAATCTTTCGGACGGCCTCATCTTGCTGGGGATAAACAGGCACTCAACCCTTTTCCAAATGTGGATCCTTTCCGCCAATCTTGTCTTGTCGCCTCATAGTGCCCTTCGAGGGGTTTTCACTAATAAGACTCTCTCATTTCTCTCAACTCCCGTTGTCTTATGGTGCCTGTGAAGGTTTTCATCGATAAGACTCTCTCGTTTTATTTCTCTCAACTTACGTCGCTTTATGGTGCCTGTGGAGGTTTTCATTGATAAGACTCTCTCATTTTATTTTATTTTTTCCAGCTGGGGATTGGAGTGTGACCGATATGACTCTCTCTGTTGGGGATTCTTTCGGCTACCAATTCATTTCCAGCTTATGATCCTCTTCTCTGCTGGGGATCAGAGTGTTATTCCCGACTTCCGTTTGCATGACTTGGCACTTCTCGGATACTGATCGGGATGTCTTTTTTGGACATCAATATGGGTTTTTGTGTATGGCTAAAAGAAAAAGGGTAAAAGGTTCAAAATAATTTTGACGGGTAAAACATTACAACTCTTGGAATCAACTTTCTTTCCCAAAATTATAAACACAACTTCTACCCCAGTTTTTCTTGCTTGGAGATTTTTTTACACTATGACCGAGCCGTGAGGCGCCTAAGTATCCTTCTTTGAGGAATCAGGTCAAACGTAGTTCCCAATTACTTTGTTTTTCTTGTGACTTTTCTTTTGTCTTTATTATCATTATTTTTCTCTTCTCTTTTTCTTTCATTTTCATTACTGATTCCAAAAGAGGGGTATGAAAGAATAAATAAGGCTCAAAAGGGGAAGCAAAGGTTGAAGTGTTTGGATGGAAGAACAAATTGCCTCCGTCATTTCATTCTCCGATACCATGCCAAATGCAAACAAACAACAATTGCAATCAAAAGAAATAATACATAATATCTTTTAACTGCATCAGAATTGATAGCCATATCGACGCATTTCCCTTCGATATCTGTTAAACATAAAGCGCCATTGGACAACACTCTGGTTACAATGAATGGCCCTTGCCAATTCGGGGCGAACTTGCCCTTTGCCTCAGCCTGATGTGGGAGGATGCGTTTCAGCACTTGCTGGCCCACTTCAAACTTCCGGGGACGCACCTTTTTGTTGTATGCTCTTGTCATTCTCTTTTGATACAACTAGCCATGACACACAACTGCCAATCTCTTTTCATCAATCAGGTTCAACTGCTCCAACCGGGCTTTGACCCACTCGTCATCATCAATCTCAGCCTCAGTGACAATCCGAAGGGATGGAATTTCAACTTCTGCCGGTATCACTGCTTCGGTTCTGTATACCAACAAATAAGGAGTTGCACCTACTGAAGTACGAACAGTAGTGCGATAACCCAACAATGCAAATGGTAATTTCTCATACCATTGACTCGAACCTTCTACCATTTTTCGAAGTATCTTCTTTATGTTTTTGTTGGCCGCTTCAACTGCTCCATTTGCCTTGGGACGATATGGGGTGGAATTTCTGTGTGTAATCTTGAACTGTTGACATACCTCTTTCATCAAATTGCTGTTAAGATTAGCACCATTATCCGTGATGATCACTTTTGGGATCCCAAATCTAGAGATGATATGGGAATGAACAAAATCTACCACTGCCTTCTTGGTTACCGACTTGAAAGTTAAGGCTTCAACCCACTTAGTAAAATAATCGATGGTCACCAGAATGAATCTATGACTGTTGGTAGCTGTTGGCTCAATAGGTCCAATGACATCCATGCCCCATGCAATAAATGGCCATGGTGCTGTCATTGTGTGCAATTATGTCGGCGGAGAATGAATCAAATCTCCGTGTATCTGACATTGATGGCATTTTCGCACGAAATTCATACAATCACGCTCCATAGTGAGCCAATAGTACCCTAATCGAAGAACCTTCTTCGCCAACACATATCCGCTCATATGTGGCCCACAAACTCCAGCATGTACCTCTGTCATAACTGTCGTGGCTTGACTAGCATCTATACATCTCAGCAATCCCAAATCTGGGGTTCTTTTGTACAACACTCCTCCACTGAGGAAGAAACCATTTGCCAATCGCCGAATGGCTCTCTTTGATCTCCAGTGGCCTGCTCCGGGTATATCCCCATCCTGAGGTACTCCTTGACATCATAAAACCATGGCTCGCCATCCATTTCTTCCTCTATCATGTTGCAATAAGCATGCTGATCACGAACCTGGATATGCAACGGGTCAACATGAATTTTGTCTGGGTGGTGCAACATCGATGCTAAAGTGGCCAAAGCATCGGCAACCTCATTGTGAACTCTTGGGATGTGTCTGAACTCCACTGATCGAAATCGCTTGCTCAGATCGTGCAAACATTATCGATATGGTATAAGCTTCAAATCCTTTATTTCTCATTCATCCTGAATCTGATGCACCAGGAGGTCCGAGTCTCCCAAGACCAAGACGTCCTAAACGTCCATGTCCACAGCTAATCTTAAACCCAAAATGCATGCCTCATATTTAGCCATGTTATTGGTACAATAGAAACGTAGTTGTGCCGTAACAGGATAATGATGTCCTGTCTTAGAGATAAGCACCGCTCCTATTCCAACTCCTTTCGCATTTGCGGCTCCATCAAAGAAGAGCTTCCAACCTGGTTCCTCGGGTAATTCCAACTCATCTATATGCATCACTTCTTTGTCAGGAAAATACGTCCTCAATGGCTCGTATTCTTCATCAACAGTATTCTCAGCCAAGTGATCGGCCAGTGCTTGGACTTTCACGGCCGTCCTCGTCACATAGACGATGTCGAACTCCGTGAGTAATATTTGTCATTTCTCTAACCTCCCTGTGGGCATAGGCTTCTAAAAAATATAGTTCAGTGGATCCAAGCGTGAAATGAGATAAGTAGTATATGATGACAGATAATGCTTCAATTTCTGGGCCACCCAAGTTAGGGCGCAACGTGTCTTCTCGAGTTGAGTGTACTTAACCTCATAGCCTGTAAACTTCTTACTGAGATAATAGATGGCTTGCTCCTTCCTTCTTGTAATGTCATGTTGTCCTAGTACGCAGCCAAACGAATTCTCCAGGACCATTAGATAAAGAATTAACGGTCTTCCCGGCTCAGGTGGAACCAACACAGGTGGATTTGATAAGTATCCCATGATTTGGTCAAATGCTTCCTGACATTCCGCCGTCTATTCTACCGTAGCATCTTTCTTCAGTAGCCGAAAAATGGGCTCACAAGTTGCCGTGAGTTGAGCAATAAACCTATTGATATAATTTAACCTTCCCAACAGACTCATTACTTCTGTCATGTTCTTCGGCGGTGGCAAATCTTGGATGGATTTGATCTTTGACGGGTCCAACTCAATGCCTCGCCGACTGACGATGAATCCCAACAGCTTTCCAGATGGAACGCCAAATGCACATTTGGCCAGGTTGAGCTTAATATCGTACCTTCGAAGTCTTTGGAAAACCTTCCTTAGGTCTGCTACGTGGTCCTCCTGATGCTTGGATTTTATGATCACATCGTCCACGTATACCTCAATCTCTTTGTGCATCATGTCATGAAACACAGTAGTCTTTGCTCTCATGTACGTTGCCCCAGCATTCTTCAAACCAAATGGCATTACCCGGTAGCAATAAGTCCCCCAAAGCATAATGAAAGCCGTCTTTTCCGCATCTTCTTCATCCATCATAATCTGATGATACCCAGCATAACAATCCATAAAAGACCCGATCTCCCGTCCGGCACAATTATCGATCAAGATATGGATATTGGGTAATGGAAAGTTATCCTTTGGGCTTGCCCTATTCAGGTTGCGGTAAGCGACACACACCCTGATCTTCCCATCTTTCTTCGGCACTGGCACCATATTAGCCAACCAATCAGGATATCGAGTGACCCGAATAACCTTTGCTTGTAGCTGCTTGGTTACTTCTTTTTTAATCTTCACACTCATGTCTGTTTTGAACTTCCTCAATTTTTGCTTGATGGGAGGGCATGCCGGGTTAATGGGCAATTTGTGAACCACTAAATCCGTGCTTAACCCCAGCATGTCATCATACGACCATGCAAAAACGTCTTTGAACTCAATAAGTGCTTTGATTAGTTCTTCCCTGATATTTGGTGCAATGTGGATGCTTATTTTAGTTTCCCTGATATCATCTGCATCCCCTAAATTGATGGCTTCTGTGTCATTTAAGTTGGGTTTGGATTTCTCCTCAAACTGGCTTAACTCTCTGTTTATCTCTTCGAAGGCTTCATCCTCATCGTATTCCAATTCATCATCATAATCGACCTCTTGTAAAATTAGTCCGGAATCAGATTGATTTCTTAGACTAGGTTGAAGATCCGTTGTGCATGCCATATCATTAGAACTAATATAAAGAGAACTATTCAGAAAGAGAAAAGAAGAAAACAAAATTAGAACAAAATAAGAAAAGAAAAGTTTTCACTTTATAAAAATACGGGATAACAGAGTTTCACACTTTGTCGAATACAAAAAAAAACTGGATTACAACCCTGGAATAATCCAAAAATAAGAAAGAAAAATCAGAGCCCACTACCAAGACTCCCTCCGGGTCGGAAGGGGAGTAGCCATCCAATTGTTGATATTGCCCTAGGCCCTACAAACTGTACATCTAACCTACTGGACCCTTCTCCAGCTTCTACCATGTTGACATCGGCGAACAGCCTTTCAAAGCCCTCATTCAAATCTCCATCTGACCCAATCATTGGTCCGAGAACTTTTGGGACCGACAACTTTCTGATACCTGCTTTGGCAAATGACCTGGATAGTCGCGGGATTGGCTTAGGAAGGACCCAGAATCTTTTCTTCAACTTGCGGGCCCGCTTTATATCCGCTGCGGTAGGCTTGAATCCTATCCCAAAAGTATCCAGGTTCTTGGGCAAGGAAACTGGCTAGACAATACCCTGGAGATCAACTCCTAAACCTTTGCCTGGCATAAACCCGTTCAACATCTCCGAGGCTACCATGACAGTTGCAGCTACGATCCTGGGAAATGGAAGGTCCTCGCCTTCAGAAATCTTATCCACTGAAACTGTATTGAAAACCTGGTAGAACCCACGGTCCCTTATCATCATCCGTCTCTATGAAGGGCACGATGGCATCACTTACGGCGCTCGCATTGTCTCCCCCATGTACTATGATTTCTTGCCTATCCCACTCGAATTTGACCATCTGATGTAATGTAGATGGCACTGCTTTGGCGGTGTGGATCCAGGGTCGCCCCAACAGAAGATTATATGACACTGCCACGTCTAATACTTGAAACTCCATGGTGAACTCGACTGGACCAATTGTTAATTCAAGTATGATGTCCCCCATGTGTCTATACCCCCACCATCAAACCCTCGAACATGGATGTTGTTCTTGTGAATCTTATCACCATCGACCTTCAGTTTGTTCAATGTGATCAAAGGACAAATATTGGCACTGGACCCATTATCAATCAGCACTAGAGTGACTACCGAATCTTCACACTTCACAGTCAAATAAAGGGCTCTATTGTGTTCTGTACCCTCCACGGGCAACTCATCGTCTGAAAAAGTGACCTTGTTGACCTCAAAAATCTTGTTTGCTATTTTCTCCAGATGGTTCACAGAGATCTTGTTCGAAACATAGGATTCGTTCAGAATCTTCATTAATGCCCGACAATGATCGCTTGAATGGATCAACAAGGATAGCAACGAAATCTGGGTCGGGGTCTTCCTCAACTGCTCTACAATGGAGTAGTCATGTGCCTTCATCTTCTTCAAAAACTCTTTTGCTTCTTCCTCCGTCACTGGCTTCTTGATTGTTATAGGATTGGCCCTTCTCAATTCTGCGGGAGCAAAACACCTTCCCGAACGAGTTAACCCCTGGGCCTCGCATACTTCTTCCGCAACCTCTTTCTCCTTATGCATCACCATTACTTGGCTGTAGCTCCAGGGCACAACTTTCTCACTTGTTATCGGCAACTGCATTACTGGCATGATAACAACTGGTTCTACGCGGGCCCCCTTCACAACCAGCACTGGTGTACTTGGTACCCCCTGCAACACTATCTTGACCGACTCTGGCTTCTTCGCAACAACAGACGAACTTTTCCCCATTACCACAACTGGCTTGTCATCTACCCTTCCCAAATGTACCGCTGCCTTTCCACTAGTC
Organism: Nicotiana sylvestris; assembly: GCF_000393655.2. NCBI lineage: Eukaryota > Viridiplantae > Streptophyta > Magnoliopsida > Solanales > Solanaceae > Nicotiana > Nicotiana sylvestris. The sequence continues at coordinate 154,590,061 of NC_091059.1, forward strand.
GGCTTTTCGTTTGGACTGGCACGAATCATCATTACCGTTTGTAAGGGTTTCTTGGGCTCCCCTCCTTCGTGCACTAGTTTGATCATGTGGGCCTCAGGGTGCACCGACAACGGGTTCTCATTGATGTTGGGTGCCTCTGGTGCCTGAACCTCGATCCTATTTGTGTCAATAAGATCTTTTACGGCAGTCTTCAACTTCCAACACTTCTCAGTATCATGCCCGGGCACCCCCGAACAATATTCACAGCTTACCGAGTGGTCCAGATTTTTGGGAAGGAGATTTGGCAATTTGGGCTCAACAAGACTCAATAGGCCTAACTGCCTCAATTTGTGGAACAGAGTAGTATAGGTTTCTCCCAACGGAGTGAATGTTCTCGGCCTCTGCACCCTTTCGTTCCTGAAAGTCTGATTCACACGGAAGCCTGGCCCCGAAGGATTCCTGTAGGCCCTTGGTGGTGGATATGTGTTTTGTGGAGGTGGATATATATGTTGGGGAGCCAGCGCACGCCATTGCGAACGAGCCGGAGGCTGGGTATAAGTTTGGGCATGATGGACGGAGAAATATGGCTCTTGTGGTGGATAATAGGGTTGTGGAGGGTTGTATGGAGTGTGTGGATAATTTGGGTAATGGGGTCTGGGTTGGTAGCGAGGGGAAGGACCTCTGGATCTGGACCAAGTACCTGTTTCGAATGTTGCGACCTCCTTTCTCTTATTTTTCCCGAGCGCTCCTCCCGTGCCGTTTTGTATAGCCTGAGTTGTGACCTTGATTGCCGAATAACTCATTATCTTGTTGGACCTGAGCCCCTCTTCAACCATACCGCCCATTTTTACTACTTCATTGAAAGATTTACCAACTGACATCACCAGGTGACCAAAGTAAGTTGGCTCCAAAGTTTGTAAGAAGTAGTCCACCATTTCACATTCCCTCATTGGTGGATCGACTCTTGCTGCGTATTCTCTCCAACGGAATCCGAATTCTCTGAAGCTCTTTCCGGGCTTCTTCTCAAGTTTCAACAGTGTGAGACGGTCAGGGACGATCTCAAGGTTATACTGGAAGTGACCTGCAAATGCTTGTGCTAGTTCGTCCCAGGTATACCACCTGCTAGGTTCCTGCCTCATGTACCATTCTAGTACATACCCGCTTAAACTTTGACCAAAATAAGCTATCAGCAGCTCATCCTTTCCACCTTCCCCTTTCATCTTAGTACAGAAACCTCGTAGATGTGCCATGGGATCACCATGTCCCTCGTATAGATCAAACTTTGGCATCTTAAAACCTGTCGGCAATTGAATATCGGGGAAGGGACACAGATATTTATAGGCCACACTAACTTGGCTGCCCAATCCATACATATTCCTGAAGGATTGCTCCAGGCTTTTCACTTTACGAAGCACTTCGTCCTATTATGGATTCTTAGCCGGCCTCTCAGTTTCTGCTGGGAACTGAAGGTGAGGGGTGTAAGTGTATGGCTCGGGTGCTTTGAAGGTGAGTTCAGGAGGATAGTATTGGTTGTCGTGAACCTGAAACACTGGTTCATCGGGTGATTTTTGCAATGTGGCGGGTGGAGGTGTCACAAAAACGGGAATAGTTGGTGGAGGAGGATTTTGTTTGGTTAGTGGAGCTTGGGGATTATAGGAAGTTTCTCCCTGATAGTATTGGGCAATGGGGAAGCTCATTGATGGACCAGTGGGAGGGTGTTCCGGAGTCCGAGCCGGTGAGAGGGTAGGAGTAGGGGGAGGTATTGGAGATGTTTGTCCCCTAGCCTAGGCCAGGTGCATCCCAGCTATCTCTTGTCTCAACCTGTCTACTTCCTCCTTCATCATTTGCATCTCCGTCCTTTCCTCCTCAACATTTTTGTCCGAACCAGACATACTTTTCGGAATGGGCCCTTTAGATCTTGTGTGGTAATGGTAATCTACCAGAACGTTCTAACGAGCTAACTGTTTCGAAATCTTTCTCTGGGATAAACAACAAATTTGTTAGCGTTAGAGTTTAACACATATTGCAATTTCACGTTGGGGAATGCAATGTTCCTAGGCAGTTTAACCATTTCTAACATGTCTTTGTTTCGACTGCATGCGTCATTCCGGCTTACTTTATCTATCTCTCTTTTTATGTCCTTCTTTTCCTTTCTTTTATTCACTTTGCCTTAGTGGTGGTCGAATCTTATGTGGATCGCCTACGTATCATGTCCCCGCATGAATCAGACCGGATGTAGTTCTGCCATATAAGTGCGAAAAGAAAAAGATAATTTTTTGGAAATTTTCGATCCTTCATTAATAAACATTCTATTACAAACCAGACGCTTTTTGGAAAGGAAAATAACAGACTCGAAACCAAACCAAGTACGAACTCAATAACTACTGACATACTCTGATATGAAATAAAGACAGACTCTAACAGACGACAGACTCTAAAAATGCAGATTCAAACTATGAACACATTAAAGTTTTAAGCTTGGGTGCCCGCGGGGCGTCATTCGGCCTTGCCGCGGGTCTAAGTGTAAGGTTCCCTTCCAGCTGTTCCAATTCATACATAATTTGCTTCACAAATATCATCACCGCCGAGAAGAAGGTAGTGCGGGTCATGTTTTCACACTCCCGACATTTCCTGGTGATAGCACGAGCAATAGTCAGGATCTTGTTCCTGGTTCGGTCTTTCTCTAGGAGTAGGCGTTCTATCTGATCCCCTCTAGTCTTCAAAACTTGAGAATCATGCAGATGTTGTTTCCGTAACTGCTGTATTTCACCTTCCATTGAGGCCATCAGATTACAGCAGTGTTTACTCTCGGTTTCAAAAGCCTTGGCTTGTTTAGCCGCCTTGCTCTCTAGGGTGGTCACCTTCCTTTTTAGACCGACCACAGTCTTTTCATGATCTTTACTTGCTTTCTTTGCCCAATGTGCCCGGAGTTGTGCTATGGTATCCTCAGACTGCTTCAAATCATCCCGGCACTCACCGATTTCCCCTTTTAACCCTTTTATTAGCCGCTCATCCGACCGACTCCTTTGTTGTTTGTCAGCTTCTCTCCTCATCTGTCGGATTTGGGCTTTTAGCGCTTCGTTTTCTTGGGTCCATTTGCTCTTTTCTCCCCGGTCAGCATCAACTTGTAGGCTATTTTCAAATTCCAGGTCTCCAATCTATTGCCTCAGCTTGCCTATTTCTGCCCTGTAGCTCTCTTCTTTAGCCAACCAACCCCACTGTTCTTGCGACGCCTGGACGAACTCCTGGAGATAGGGCCTTTTAGCCGGCCTTTCGTGCTCAAGTTCTCTCATGTACCAAGCAAGGTATCCTGGCACCACTTCGCCTTTGGCCTGATCCTGCACGCAAGTATTTGCTTTTAAATATTGGCATTCACTCCAGATCTGACGAACTCTTGCTTCAGGGAATTGTCCGTCAGGGCTAATCTCAATTACTTGAGCACTAAGATCTTCCTCCTGAGGTACTGTTTGGCATCTCCCGAGTTGTCTCAAAACCCGATATGGTGTGTAAGCTTGAATGCTCTTGAACCCCATCAATAGAAAGTGGGACCTAGCTGCCGGCATATAGATGACCTCGTCAACGGGCAACCATCATAGTGTCCACTGTTTTTGGCTAGCGGTGAGGGTCCGAAAGAATTATGTCCATGCTGTAACTCCCTCGGGTAGACTGGCCCCTTGATTCTAGTGTATAACTCTTCTATGCAAATTTTCTTCGAGGAACCATAACTCAAGAGCTGGGAACGGTGGCAGAGATGCTCAGTCATCCATATTTGTAGCAACAAGTTACACCCCTCGAAGAAGCTCCCTCTAGCTTTGCAGGCTGTGAGAGCTCTAAAGATATCAGATACTATCATAGGCATAAGAGTGCTTTTGTCTTGAATGAGCAAAGTACTGACGACCCCGGCTATTTTCAGATCAATGTTTCCGTCTATCCTTGGGAATACCAAAAGTCCCAAAAAGGTTATCATAAAAGCCACTCGTCTATGCTCGTCCCACTTCTGACGGTTACTCTTGCTGCATAACTTGTTATCCGGGTTGTTGAATCCTCCGACATGACCGTATATGTCGTATATGAAGCACGAATTACAAAAACCTGCGGCCAAATCTGGCTTGTGGACCGTCCTAGGTATCTTTAACGAATCTAAGAACCGATGCACAGTGACAGCTCTTGGAGCAACCAGGTATTTTTGCCTCAACGGAACTTCAACATTTCCGATGTACCCGGCTATTTCCTCCAAAGTCGGGGTGAGTTCAAAATCGGAAAAGTGGAAGACATTGTGTGCCGGGTCCCAACAGGTGACCAAAGCTCTTATGATATCCCCCCGAGGTTGGATTTCCAATAAACCCGTAAGACCTTTCAGATATTTCTTAACCTCATCTTGCCCTTCACCGCCTAAATCATCCCACCACAACCGCAACTTGAAAGGGATTTTGGTCATTATTGAAAAAGGTTCATTTTGCATTGTGCTCATCCTGCACATTTATTTAGGTGATTAAGAAATAAAATTTATTTGACTCAACAAACTGACTGAAAGGAAGATCCGGTTCCGCACACGGCTTTTCAGCACTTCGGGAATGAAGATTTTAAAGTTGGGTGAGTCAGCCAGTCAAAAATCCAAAAACAACTAAAAGTGGCCGTTTGTGCAAAGTCAGCCTTTCGGCGTCCCTTTCGGGAACATTCGGCTATTCTTGCCAAAATGGCATCACCTGATTTATTTGACAATTAAAATTTTGATATTTTTTGGCTATTTTTGTAAAAGGGGAGGTTGGACCCGATGAGGGTTGCCTACGTATCCCGCACCCTGTGAGAATAAATCCGGCGTAGTTCGGGCAGATAAAACAAACTTCTTTTGAAAACACGACTTTTTCAATGGCAAATAAAACCCTTTTTCATAAACAACCTTTTTTTTCTTTCCTTTTTTTCCGTTTTCTCAAAAATTCGACAGAGTTTCGACGCTATTCGGACATTGATGATTTTTTCCAAAACAGGCGATTAATTCTCTTTAACCCTCTTTCCTCAAAATCCAGTCAGCATGCAAGTCCGAAACAAATAGATGCATAAGTAGAAGCAAGTAAGATGCATCAGGATGGTCGTTTTCATTTTTGGTACACTTGTCCTAGATAGGCCCAACCCCTGTGTTGAGCCTCCAAAGTCAAATGCACGTGATGCAAACAAACATTCCTACTAGGGATCCGGCATGAAGCTGAGTTATTCTAGGTTCGTAACCTGGATATTTGTTCTAGACTGTGTACCCGAGCGGACAACTCGAGTCGAGGAGGGGGCTACGTACCGGGGACCCGCGGGATCGTCCGGCTTTGTAACTTGTCCAGCTTCTTTCTTATTTCAGGTATTGACACTAACAGAATAGGGAGTCTCGACCAGCAAGCACATCCCCGGAGGTAAGAAGAGAAGGGTTTCGGCACAGTTTATATACAGTTCATATAATATCAAAGCGGTAAAAGCAGCATTTAGCACATTAGGCCCAAACATGTAAAAATCAGATAATAAACAAAGCCAATTATAACAATTATTCCAAGCTCAAATTTTCGAACCCTGAACTAGAGATTCTGGGTGTTATGTCCCCAGCGGAGTCGCCAGAGCTGTCGCACCTCCTTTTTCACCTACGCCCCGCAAAGGGACATAAAAGGAAATTTTTCCAATTAAAGGACAATCGAAACGGGATTTTATCCAAAGATTCAGAGTCGCCACTTGGGAGATTTGTGGTGTCCCAAGTCACCGGTTTAATCCCGAATCGAGGAAAAGAATGACTCTGTTTAACAGTTTGCGCACCAGAAATCCGGATAAGGAATTCTGTTAACCCGGGAGAAGGTGTTAGGCATTCCCGAGTTCCGTGGTTCTAGCACGGTCGCTCAACTGTCATATTCGGCTTATTTATCTGGTTTTAATACAATTATGAACCTATGTGCAAATTTTAACTGTTTACCGCTTTTGTTATTATTTATTCAAAGAATTGCAACGTCGTGAGAGTGCATCTCGAATTGCGCCACATAAATGTACCCGCAATTTTCGATACATTCCAACTTCGTCGAGATTTGAATTTGGGTCACATAAATGTGCACCCTAGTTTAGGAAGATAACATTAATAAATACGCGCCTAAAGATACTAACGCGTTGTTATTTTGAGAAAAAACCGTAAAGTTCCTATGCGGCCTGTCTCGAAATCTAAGCATTTGAAATAATTGTCCGTTGAGGGCCCCGCAATTTGTGTATTCTTGTTTGTCGAGGCTCGTCTCATTCATTATTTTTTTAAAGGAATTTGCAACGCCATGGAAATGCATCTCGAACCACGTCACAATCAATGTACCCATGATTAACGACACATTTCGACTTCGTTGAGATTTGGATCTGGGTCACATAAATGTGCACCCGAGTTTAAGAAAGTAAAGTATTAAAAGTACGCGCCTAAAGTGACTTGCGCGTTATTATCTTTTGGGGAAGGCCGTGAACGTTTGCTAAACGGCTCATCCCGAATTCTAAGAAATTTCCCAAATGCTTATAGAGGGCCCCGCAGCTTATGCATTTTATTTGGCGAGGCTCGTCTCATTTTATTAAAAAGGATGAACCTAAAGCAACTGTGATTTGCTATTTTTTTTGTCTCTAAAGTAAAAGGAGAAGTCCTAATTAATTACAAGCGTACAATGTCCCAGTTTTTGTTGTTCGAAACAACAACTTAACGATGGCGCACATCAACGACAATACATAACTTTATTTTAATTGATAGACGTGAACTCCCACAATTCCTAAACTAATTTATCATACTCATTAACTATTGCGAAATATGGGTTTTAATGAACCAATTTAGTGTAAATGATCCTTTCTTTTCCTGACTTTTAACTGTTTTCAACACTAATCTACCAACAACATTTCAGGTTTTGCTTACTATCGAATTCAGAAACTATTATTCAATGAAGACATCCTAATACACTGGCATGATTAATGATAAAATTACTAGCGAGTAGGGTGAATATTACTAGATCAGCTCATGAATTGGAATCCTATTACAAGTTCATTACTCTTTTAACCTGACCTTAATCTAGACCCGCCTATTACTGATGACATTCGAGTTCCTCCAAACTGATTCAACGATCACATTTTTCACAAACTTGTTGAAGTGACTACACTTCATGTCATTCTAAGGATCCAGTTTAACATTTCACTGTTATACAATGCTTAACAGATAACCCACCTTAAAACATTTTTGATTATACACATAACTACTATCTATGTAACAGGAAAACATCTAAACTAACATCAATTAAAATACAGGCAGTCCTCAGTTGATCAATAAATGTGTTCGAACATTTCCTTTCAAACTTCAACGAGCTTACATCAATGTAGTTCAGGTAGTGTACCTGGTATTGGAATACAAGAAGAAGAAGATCAGCAGAGCAGTATGTAACCCAGCGACAGTAGCAATAACCAGCAACGACCAACAGAAATAAACCAGTAACAGTTTTAAAAAGGACCAGCAGAATTCCAGGAATACCAATAACAACACAAACACCCAGTAATTGAACAAATTGAGCTCGGATAAGGTCAGAAGCAGAATCAATGGACTGCGAAATAGATTTAACAATTAAAAGGGCAAGAACCGGTGCTTGGAACCTATATTCTGCCTAGAACTCAATGGAACAGTACCTTTTCTCCTAAACTCTCTCTTAGAACTAATTCAAAACTCAAAATGTTCCTCTCATATTACTTTTCCCTCTCTTCAAATTTCTCTCCAGATTTTCAAAAAATCCTCTTATCCTCTATCCCAAAAACTCAGCCCCTTTTTCTGTCTATAAATGCCTCTATTTATAACCAAACACTGACCCTGCCCCCCTACCTTATCAGATTTTCTGCCCATGATATTCCTTTACCACTACTACATGTTTTTTGTTCTCTTTTAACTCACTTGTTCCCCACTACCCTTGTCTTTCCCTTATTTAATTGCTCAAACAGGTATGGGCACTTATTCTTAATCCATTTCCTTTAAACCTTCCCCTACCACTATGTCTTGTTCCCCATCAGCACTAAACAAATGCAATAGTTTAATATTAGTTAAGTGTTTTACTGACAGCTCACTTAAACTAGCCATTTTTAAACTTTTCAATTCCCAAATTAGCCTCCTAAAGTCCCTGAAACTACAGCTATAACCAATTCTCGTAAGTTCTGAATGCAACCTTATGACTCACTACTATCTAGTTGACATTATCATACTAACACTGAATTCAAACCAATTGTCAGATTCACTTCAAACCCTAAACAGTAGGATTCGATTCATCAATTGCTTAAGTTTGAATCAAATAGCATCAAAATAAGGCCAAGGCTATTAATGACTCAGAACACCCTTACAGGGCATGACACAGCAGGTTCAGGTGACAACCAAAATATCAGTTGTGACGAAGCAGTTCGATTGACCAAACAATTCAGAACATTTCAAATGACCAAGCAAAAACAATGTGACTAACTGAATATACCCACAGGCTCAGTACTAAGTTCAACTATACCAACAGGCTTATTTCAACACAACATTTAGGACAGAAACGAAGTAGGAGGGAAAATAGACTAGAATGAACCATGAAATCAAAACCAACATTACACTACTATCATGTTAAACTAACACTCAAACCTACCGGACTAATCGATGACGCTTATACAAATTATAACAATTGACAATAAACAGAAATAATGATGAAATTGGACCAAATAAAAGGTATGGTGAAGAAAGATAGAATCAATCGACAAAAACTGAAAAATCAATAAAGCTACATTTAAACAAAGTAAACTGAACAAACAAACACAGAAATGGAAACAAATAGGAAAAGGGAAAATACCTCAAGAACTTCAGAAACTGGACGACCCTGACTTAGACTCTGACTCGGCCCTTTAATTGAGGTCGAACGGACCTTAATCGAGTGTTCTCAACTGAGAACACTTCGACTAAGGTCCACTAGACACCCAACTTCCTTTAATTTGGACAAATTTCAGCCTTTGGTTTTCTAGGGTTCTTGGGGGTTCGATTTGGGGTTCGAGTGGTTCCGGTCTGATTCAAACCAAACCCACGGTGGTTTGGTGACGAGGAGGTTAGGGACATGTCTGGTATGAGTTTGGTATTGGTTGGGGTAGATCTACTTTTGCTCGAATCTTCGATTGAAGATTCGAGAAGCTGGAGGTAGATTCGAGGCAAACGGTTAGCAGATCCATAACGAGGGTGGTCAGGGGGTGCCTTGAGGTGAGTTTGGGACTGATTGGGGTGGGTTTCAAGTTTGCTCGAATCTTCGATTGAAGATTCGAGAAGCTTCAGTCCGATTCGAGCAAAACGGTTACGGGATTCGTGGAGAGGGCAGTTAGGTGCTCTAGGGGTGTTGGTTTCATGGTCATCGACGTCGTTGCCGCTGGCTTTAGGGTTTCAGGGCGGCTAGGGTTTGGAGGGTTGTTGGGTTTGATTCTGAGGGAGACGATGAACAGGGATGTTGCTTAGGGGGGTGTGAGGTGAAGGGTTGAATTTATATACGGAGGGGGGTTTTGATCCTGGCCCTCGGATCAAGCATGATCAACGGCCTGGATCAATTCACTTAACGAGCACGACGTCGTTTGGAGTAGTGCTAGGGCGGGGCCGATCCGGGGGCAAGTGGGTCGGGTTGTGGGGAGTGTTTTGAGGCGTTGGATCAAATGAATTGAATGGCCTGGATCTGCCGGCTATATACAAATTCGTTTAGATATATCTGGAGATTGACTTGACCGTTCGATCGAGTGAGATCAACGGCCCCGATTTTCCATGACCAAACAGTGTTGTTCCATTCGTTCCCCAGGCTGGCTGGGTTGGATCGGGCAAGAGGGTGTTTGGACTGGGCCTGGACTCTCTTTTACAATTGGCCCAGTCCGATTTTCTCTTGTTTTCCTCTTTTCCTTCTATTTTCTTTTGCTTCTATTTTCTTAATTCAAAATTCCTAAATTGAATTGAAAACCAAGATTATTTAAAAATATATTAATTAACCCTTAATAACAATTAACACACAAGATCGAAAAAATAAAATTGCACAATTAAACAATAAAATGACAAACTACCGGAATTCATATTTTTTCGCGATTTTCATTCTTTAAAATAGGACGTGGTTTAATTAATTCCGAAATGTATAATTAGATCCTAAATGCACATGCAACACATATTTTTGTACTTTTCTCATTTAAGGTAGAAACAAACATGCGCAGACAAAAATACAAATAAATCTCAAACAACACAAAACCATTTTATTTTGAATTTTTGGGAGTAGTTCTCATAGAGCAAAAATCACGTGCTCACAATGCATATAGATGAGTTGGAATTATCTGAGGAACCAGGTTGGAAGCTCTTCTTTTATGGAGCCACAAATGCGAAAGGAGTTGGAATAGGAGCGGTACTTATTTCTGAAACAGGACATCATTATCCTGTTACGGCACAACTACGTTTCTATTGTACCAATAACATGGCTGAATATGAGGCATGCATTTTGGGCTTACGGTTAGCTGCAGACATGGATGTCCAGGACGTCTTGGTCTTGGGAGACTCGGACCTCCTGGTGCATCAAATCCAGGGTGAATGGGAAACACAGGATTTGAAGCTTATACCATATCGACAATGTTTGCACGATCTGAGCAAGCGATTTCGATCAGTAGAGTTCGGACATATCCCAAGAGTTCACAATGAGGTTGCTGATGCTTTGGCCACTTTAGCATCGATGTTGCACCACCCAAACAAAATTCATGTTGACCCGTTGCATATCCAGGTTCGTGATCAGCATGCTTATTGCAACATGATAGAGGAAGAAATGGATGGCGAGCCATGGTTTTATGATGTCAAGGAATACCTCGGGATGGGGATATACCCAGAGCAGGCCACCGGAGATCAAAAGAGAGCCATTCGGCGATTGGCAAATGGATTTTTCCTCAGTGGAGGAGTGTTATACAAAAGAACACCAGATTTGGGATTGCTGAGATGCATAGATGTTGGTCAAGCCACGACAGTGATGACAGATGTACATGTGGGAGTTTGTGGGCCACATATGAACGGATATGTATTGGCGAAGAAGATTCTTCGAGCAGGGTATTATTGGCTCACTATGGAGCATGATTGTATCAATTTCGTGCGAAAATGCCATCAGTGTCAGATATACGGAGATTTGATTCATTATCCGCCAACAGAATTGCATACAATGTCAGCACCATGGCCATTTGTTGCATGGGGCATGGATGTCATTGGACCGATTGAGCCTACAGCTTCTAACGGTCATAGGTTCATTTTGGTCACCATCGATTATTTCACCAAGTGGGTTGAGGCTAAAACTTTCAAGTCAGTAACCAAGAAGGCAGTGGTGGATTTCGTTCATTCCCATATCATCTGTAGATTTGGGATCCCCAAAGTGATCATCACGAACAATGGCGCTAATCTTAACAACAGTTTGATGAAAGAAGTATGTCAACATTTCAAGATTACACACCATAATTCCACCCCGTATCGTCCCAAGGTGAATGGTGTGGTTGAGGCAGCCAACAAGAACATAAAGAAGATATTGAGGAATGGTAGAAGGGTCCAGGCAATGGCATGAAAAGTTGTCATTTGCATTATTGGGATATCGCACTATTGTCCGCACTTCAGTAGGTGCAACTCCTTATTTGTTGGTATACGGAACTGAGGCAGTGATACCGGCAGAAGTAGAAATTCCGTCCCTCCGGATTATCGTTGAGGCTGGGATTGATGATGATGAATGGGTCAAAGCCCGATTGGAGCAGTTGAGCTTGATTGATGAAAAGAGATTGGCATCAGTATGTCATGGCCAGTTGTATCAAAATAGGATGGCAAGAGCATATAATAAGAAGGTGTGTCCCAGGAAATTTGAAGTAGGACATCAGGTGTTGAAACGAATCTTGCCACATCAGGCCGAAGCAAAGGGCAAGTTCGCCCCGAATTGGCAAGGGCCGTTTATTGTGACCAGAGTATTATCCAACGGCGCCTTATGTCTGACAGATGTCGAGGGAAGATGCATCGACATGGCTATCAATTCTGACGCAGTCAAGAGATATTATGTGTAATTCCTTTGATTGCAATTGATGTTTGTCTGTTTGTACTTGGCATTTATCGGAGAATGAAATGACGGAGGCAATTCTTTCTTCTATCCAAACACTTTAACCTTTGCTTCCCTCTTTGAGCCTTATTTATTCTTTCATACCCCTCTCTTCGAATCACAAATGAAAATTAAAAAAAAAAGGGAAGAAAAAATAATAACAAAACAAAAAGAAAAGCCACAAGAAAAAGAAATACAAAGGAATCGAATGAACTACGTTCGACCTGATTCCTCAAAGAGGATACGTAGGCGCCTCACGACTCGGTCATAGTATAACAAAAATCAAAAAATCCCCAAAATAAGAAAACTGGGGCAGAAGTTATGTTTTAAATTGTGGAAAAAGGTTTGATTCCGAGAGTTGTAATGTTTTACCCATTAAAGTTATTTTGAATCTTTTGATATCCTTTTCCTTTTAGCCCCACACAAAAACCCATATTTGATGTCCAAAAAGACCTCCTGATCAGTATCCGAGAGATGTCGAGCAGGCAAATGAAAGCCGAGAATAACACACTGATCCCCGACTGAAAGAGGACAATGAGCCGACGGAATTGATAGCCAAAGGAATCCCCAGTAGAGAGAATCTTATCGGCAACACTCCAATCCCCAGTTGAGAAAGAGAAAATAAAATGAGAGAGTCTTATGGTGAAAACCTTCACAGGCACCGTAAGGCGACGAAAGCTGAGAGAAACAAAATGAGAGAGTCTTATGGTGAAAAACTTCATAGGCACCAGAAGGTGACGGGAGTTGAGAGAAATGAGAGAGTCTTATTAGTGAAAACCCCCTGAAGGGCACTATGAGGTGACAAGATAAGATTGGCGGAAAGGATCCGTCGAGGCATCAAGCAATGTAAAAGTGTCGATTTGGCAAAAAGAGTTCGGCGCCTGCATATCCCCCAGCGAAATGAGGCCACCAGAAAGATTGATTGATACAAATTGACTAGGTTGATTAATTCGGAATGCACGACATAATCATTGGGATCGGTTATATCATTCAGATAAGTCCTTTTCTTTTTCTTCTCCCCAGCATTCGTTCGGAAAGACTTCTTCTTTTTCCATCTTTTGAAATCATCACTTTTCATTTCTTTTGTTTTAAGAATTTTTCCTCCAGCAGTTTGTTTTGAGAAAGATTTCCAGAGCTTACTACCATTTACCAAAACGGTGCAAAGCAAAATGCGAATAGGACAGGCCAAAGATAAGGCGACAAAGAGAAAAGAAGTTCGTCGCAAGACCAAATGATGAATGAGTCTAGATTCCAAGGGGACCAAATTCCCAGGGGAAGTTGGAGAAAACAGAAAATTAGGAAGTTGAAAAGTTATGGATCAAATTCCAAGAGGATCCCCAGTAGATTTGCGAGATGCAGGAACAACTCCGACAGATTATCGACCAAGTTCCGCGATGGTCGAACAACACAGAGCGGGGAAGGAAGAGAAAAGAAAAACCATCCCCAGCAAATAATATCATCCCCAACAAGTTTTGTAATGAAAGCACAAAGCGGGGAAAGGAAAAAGGGAAAACCCATCCCCAGCAGGAGTGACACGACCACTCACCACGTTTTAAATTAACAATTTTTTCTTTGATTTGAAGCAGGGGAAAGGAAATGTTATTGACAGCGGGAAGACATGGCCACAAAGAAGATTATCAAACTGGGGCAGAAAATTTTCTCTCATTGCAAAAATTTTCTTGAAATCAGATACCCACTTGGGGAAGATGGAAGATAACACAAGTTTTGAAAGAAGTGGAATCCCCAGCAGTATACAGGAGAAGGCAATACAAGTTTTAAAGAAAGCAATCTTGGAAGAAGCAAGATAACCCGAGTTTTAAGGGTAGTGGTCTTTGAATCAGTATCATCCCCACCATTGTTAAAAGGAGGAAAGTAACTAGTCTTAAAGAAGGAAGATAATTCCCCAGCAGGTTTTAGAGAAGTGAAAACATCAGTTTGAGGGAAGTAATTGCTGAAGAAGTCAGGAGCCCGCCTGTAGAATGGAGGTTGTTTAAATTTTAAGTTGATGAAGTCAGGAGCCCACTTGTAGAATGGAGGTTGTTAAATTTTAAGTTGGAGTCAGGAGCCCGCCTGTAGAATGGAGGTTGTTAAATTTTAAGTGGATGAAGTCAGGAGCCCACCTGTAGAACGGAGGTTGTTTAAATTTTAAGTTGATGAAGTCAGGAGCCCGCCTGTAGAACGGAGGTTGTTTAAATTTTAAGTTGATGAAGTCAGAAGCCCGCCTGTAGAATGGAGATTGTATAATTTTAAGTTGATGGAGTCAGGAGCCCGCCTGTAGAATGATGGTTGTTAAATTTTAAGTTGATGAAGTCAGGAGCCCGCCTGTAGAATGGAGGTTGTTAAATTTTAAGTTGATGAAGTCAGGAGCCCGCCTGTACAACGGATGTTGTTTAAATTTTAAGTTGATGAAGTCAGGAGCCCGCCTGTAGAATAGAGGTTGTTATAATTTTAAGTTGATGGAGTCAGGAGCCCACCTGTAGAACGGAGGTTGTTTATTTTAAAAGTTGAAGAAGTCAGGAGCCCGCCTGTAGAACGGAGGTTGTTATGTTTTAAGTTGAAGAAGTCAGGAGCCCGCTTGTAGAATGAAGGTTGTTAAATTTTAAGTTGAGAAATCAGGAGCCCGCCTGGAGAACAAATGAATACATTTCAAATGTCGAAGCTTAAATCTAAAAATGTAAAATAAAATCCAAAATGCAGATCCAATATATTTTTTTTTTTGTATTTTTTCATAATCTGAAATACTACATAATACATTTTAAAATAAGATAGAAATATTGCACAATACCAAAGCTAATCCTAATTAATTAAACTAAATATAAACTATTTTTGTGTTTTCGAAATTATATAAAGATAAAAATAAGGTACTATTTTTTTAAAATTGTTTTTTATGAAAAGTACATAAACTAAAATACATGTTTGTAATTTTTATTTTTCTTGTAAGAAATAAAATAAAAAAGTTAAAATGAGTTGAAATAGCTATATTAGGCCTAAATTAAATATTTACGTGCTAAAGTATAAATTTTTTGGGGAAGGTCAAAAATCACATGTCTACAGCTGCCCCTCTTTGACTGGAAACGTGAAGAGTTTTCAGACAAAGAACGACTAGACATGTTTGTTGACCCGACCATTATTTAAAGAGACCAAAACTTAAGAGAAAAGGGAAATGTGACCGAGCCCTGGTATTTGGGTTGCCTACATATCCTTGACTATAAAGGAATCAGGTCACGTGTAGTTCAGAAGTGAGTGAGATGATTGAGTATGCCGAGGTGGAGAGCCAGTCGAGGTGCCGTTCCGTCGAGATTCTGATCCGCGGTCCTGTTATTACATCAAAATGAAAAAAAAACTAACTAAGTCTATCAACTATGAGTTACAAGAATTCTATCTACATCTTCAAACTCGATCTTGCAACTCTTGTTGCCATGTTGACTTGTATTCTCCCGGTGAAATCCATTGTTGCCGCTTTGCACCGACTTCTTGAAATGATCTCCCTCTCGCTATGCTAGTACCTGATTACTGATCCTTTAAATGTCTCCATCTTGATCATTGTCGTCTTCCTCTGCTCTCTAGGCGAGCTCCTGACTTCTTGATCTTGAATGTATTTCTCTTGATTTTTGTTGTATTCCTCTTGATTTTTGTTGTATTCCTTCGCTCTCCCGGCGGGTTACTTACTACTTGACTTAAAAAGGTATTCCTCTGTTCTCCAGGCGGGCTCTTGACTTCCCTATTTTTCAGGCGGCCTCCTCACTTCAAAACGTGAAATGTATCCCTCTGTTATCCAGGCAGGCGTTGTTGAAAAAATAGAAAAAGATCATAAAAAAATAGTCATGTTACATTTTACTCTTTAATTTTCAAATTTTGGCAATTTTCTTTTAATTTGATTTTTAATTAGTTGTAATAATTATTAAGGTTAATTAATTTAATTGTCTAAGATAATTTGGGGATAGAAATAAATTTAGGTTTTATTTAAAAAAAATAAAAAAAGGGTCTTACCTAACTAATTAGGAAGCTTCTATATTGGTAGGGTAAAACTAACACTAATGAAAATTAAATAATAACACTAACTAGTGGATAATTAAAGAAGTTAAAAGTATAATTTATAATGGAAGATGCACTAATTTGATGCCTATTTAGAGATTAGAGAGCTGGAGAAAGAGGAAGGGGAAGTTCAAAAGATAGAGAGGAAAAAAAGATGGCTTCTTCTTAATGGAGACAGGGGGTATACACCCGATATACAGTCAGTATACATTCTATATACACTAGAGATACTCTCGATATACATGGACAACCAACAAAAAGAGGGTCTTCTTCCTCCTAAAAGTTCTACATCTAGAGCTTATATCCACCATGAAAGAGCCATGAGAGATCGTCTTCTCCACCTGAAAAACACCCCATAAAACGCCCCAAATAGTCCACTTCCAAAACTGTTCCGGCGAGTTTCGAGGTCGTCGAAGAACGTAGTTCTGAGGTTTCCGGTTCGAGGTCTCGATTTTGCTTGCGGTTCCTGTTTGACTTTGCCGCCGTTGTTTTGTTTGAATTTGGAAGATAAAGTCAGCTCCTATTTTCTAGCACTTTGATAATACTACTGTATCAGTGTTGATCTTCTCAGCTAGTTTGGTTATTGTCGATTTTGCATCCCTGTATTTGTTTGACGTAAAATATTTTATTATCTTTGGTTAGTTGGAAACGTGAGTTTAAGTTGAAGGCCTTTTGATTTATTTGAAGGTTGCTGAAGAAGTACATGATTTCTCTTTGAATTTAAAACTCATTATTTAGAAAGTAAACAACAAAAGCTATGGAAATTGTTAGCTAAAGTTGAAAAGTATTGCTATTTATATCATTGTGTCCTTTAGATGTGTTTTAACGATGTGTTGTATGTAGTTGTCAAATTAGTGCCTTTATTTATTATATTAGCGGTTAACTTTAAAGATGCTTGAATGATGTGTTGTATCGTATATCTACTTGTGAAATGACCATGTTTCATATTATTAAATCCTATGAATATTCTCACGATATTTTGTCAATAAAGAATTTAATATCTTTTGATCTCTTCTATTTTGGTTTCACCTGAACCTATGTCAAACAATTTTGATATGCTTGTTTTCTGCACATATTGGAGCAAATGTTTACTTTAGCAGTAATGTACCGCAGATGTATCCACAATAGTTCTCCTATTGAAGATGGTTTTCCACAATATATTTTGTTCATAATCCATAGCCCGCATATAACTAATTTTAATCCTTTAGAAATCGAGGCGTGCCATTAGTTGAATTTTCCATGGCCCTCGCAAATTTGAAAGTGCGTAGTTGCTTTAGGCGCGTTATTTTTAATAATTTATCTTCCTAAACTCGGGTGCGCATTTATGTGACCCAAATCTAAATCTCAACAATGTTGGATAAAATACGTCACGGACCGCGGGTGCATTTATGTGACGGGGTTCAAGACGTGTTTTAGATGACGTTGAATTTTTCTTAAAAAATTAAATAAAGAAAAGCGGTTTAAGTTAAAATTTGCACATAGGTTCAAACATGTACTAAAATCAGATAATAGGCCAATTATAACAGTTAAGCGACCGTGCTAGAATCACGGAACTCGGGAATGCCTAACACCTTCTCCCGGGTTAACAAAATTCCTTACCCGGATTTCTGTGTTCACAGACTGTAATACAGAGTCAATCTTTTTCTCGATTCGGGATTTGAACCGGTGACTTGGGACACCATTAATTATCCCAAGTGGCGACTCTGAATTTTAATTAAAATAATCCTGTTTCGATTGTCACTTAAATTGGAAAAACTCTCTTTATTATACCCTCCCCGGGGTGTAGAGATTCCTAACTCGAGATATGAATTTTTCCACAAAATCGCGCAAAACTGAATATCAATTCCGACAGACAGATGGATCAAATTTAAGAAATTGTTTGGGCCAATCTGGAAGGAATCCTTTCATGATATCTTGGTAATTTCCTTATTTCTGAGTATTTTTCTAATGGCACAGACAGATCATTATTTGGGCACTCCTAACTTGAGATATCAATCTTTTGGCGAGACTGTACAATGTTGTAAAGTTAAAATGCTGGACACGTTTATTAGCTTCAAAAAAATATTGCGGCTAATCCTCAAGGAATTGGGTGCTAGATTTTTTGATATGTTCCAGTCCCTCAAGTTATGATTCTTGTGAGCATGTGATTTTTGCTTCACGAAAACTACTCCAAAAGAAATCGAAAAATAAAACAAATGTCATTTGGGTACAAGTTTAAGAATTTCGCGTGACATTTTTCATAATTATTTTGTCTGTGAGAGTTTATTTTGTTTAATTAATTAAAAAATACAAAAATACATGTTGCATGCATATTTAGGATTTAATTGTGCATTTTGGAATTAATTAAACCATAGTTTGGTTTTAAAAGAAAGAAAATCACAAAATATGTATTTGTTCTATTTTTGTCAATTAGTGTACAATTGTGTGATTTTTGTTTCTAATTGGTGTTAAATTTTGTTTGTTAATTGTAGCTAAGTGTTAATTAATATTTTTGTAGGTTAATTTTGGTTTTACAATTTATTGTAGAATTTTTTGCTAATTAGAAATTAAAAGAAAAGAAAACAAAAACAAGTGGAAATACCTACAAAATCGGAACTGGGCCATCCAAAACAACCCAAAACCAGGCCCAATTCAACACCCCTTACCCGGTCCAATTTGGTCTGTCTCCAAGATCACCCAAACGACGTTGTTTTGATGTGCAAAATCTGAACCATTGATCTCCCAAGATCAAACGGTCCAGCCTGCCCTCAGACTAACCGAAACGACGCCGTATCAGGCCAATTGATCCACGCCGTTCATTTCATTTGTTCCAACGGCCACAAATCGCCCCCATGCCCCGACCCATTCCCATCCAAAGACCGATCCAGTATCGAGGTGAGCAAGACGACGTCGTTTCCATTAATGAACGGATCCAAGCCGTTGATATCATCAGATTGAACGGCTCAGGATCATTCCCCCCCATACTATATATTCCTAATCCATACCCCGCCCCCAAACCAAACACCCCTCTATCTTCGTCTCTCTCGGAGACGAACTCCATAGCCCAAACCCTAGACACCCTCTCACACCTTCACCTGAAACCCGGCGGCAACGACGCCGCCGACGGCCAAATTAACACCCTAAAGCCATTAGACCACCCTCAACCCAAATCCCTTATCCATTTTGCTCGAATCAGCCTGTAGTTTCTCGAATCTTCAATCGAAGATTCGAGCAAAATTTGAAACTACCCCAACCGGCCCCAAACTCATACCGGACATCTCCCTGACCTCCCTCGTCACCAAACCACCGTTGGTTTGGTTCGAATCACACCAGAACCGTTCGAACCCCAAATCGAACCCCCAAGAACCCTAGAAAACCAAAGGTTGAAATCTGTCCAAATTAAAGGATGATTTGGAGTCTAATCGACCTTAGTCGAAGTGTTCTCAGTTGAGAACACTCGATTAAGGTCCGTTTGACCTCAAAGAGTTCGAGTCTGAGTTCGAATCAGGGTCGTCCAGTTTCCGAGTTCTTGAGGTATTTTTCCTTTCCTGTTTGTTCCATTTTTGTGTTTGTTTATATCTGTTTATTTGTTTAGTATAGTTTTATTGATTTTTCAATTTTTTGTCGATTGATTATGTCCTTCTTCAAAGACCTTTTATTTGGTCGAACTTTTTCTGGTCATGGTCGAGTATATAATAAACTATATAATCGATTCGAATGAGCTCCGTCGACTAGTTAAGTTTCATTATAAATCCCTGTTTCTATCAATATGACTCAAATCACCTCCGTGCCTGTTCGATTATGATTATTTGCTATTGATTGTATGTGTTGTAATTCGGGTAGTCGATTCGATAAGTGTCGCTGATTAGTTTTACAGTCTTGAATGTTAGAATAACCTGATAATAATTTGATTCATACTGCTTAAATATTGATTGAGTCATTGTTTGAATTTAGTTGTGAATTGGTTATAGCTGTAGTACTTTAGTGATCAGTTAGAAATCAGTTATTAGGGTTATAACTTAGAAATCAGATTAGGAGGTTTAGGACAGGGCAGTAGTTCATATTCCCAGGGGTAATTTGGGCTTGAAACCTGAAAATGACTTAGTGTTCTGTCAGTAACATTAAGGTACCGCTAAACTAACTGTTTAAATATTGATGGGTGGGATCAAGTCAGAAATAACATGGGGGGATTGATTAAAATCCAGGCTGCAGACACTTAACTAATTTTAATAACAGGCTAGACATTCAGTAATGGTTCTGCAGAGAATAACATGGGTCTTAGACTTAAAAAAAACTGAAAAGGAAGCACTCTGAAAAAGTTGTAAAAAGATAGTGCTCGTAAATTGTTAAAATAAGAAGGAATGACAAAAGGTCTGGCCTGTTTAGTGGAGGGTTCCCAGGGCACTTAACAGTCTGTTTTTTTGGTATAAATAGGAGTCATTTGGGACAAATTGGGGGGGGGGGGGCTTGAAATCTGAAAAAAGGTCAGAGTTATAGAGTAAGGTACACTACCATGAAACACATTGATGTAAGCTCGTTGAAGTTTGAAATGAAATGTTCGAACACATTTGTTGTTCAACCGAGGACTGCCTGCATTTTAATTGATAGTAGTTTAGATGTTTTCATGTTATATAGATGATAGTTATGTGTATAATCAAAACTGTTTCTTAAGGTGGGTTATCTGTTAAACATTGTATAACATTGAACTGTTAAATTGAACCCTTGGAATGGCATGAAGTGTAGTCAGTTCAATAGGTTTGTGAAATGGGATTGTTGAATCAGTTTGGAGGAACTCGATTGTCATCAGTAATAGGTGGATCTAGATTAATGTCAGGTTAAAAGGGTAATGAATTTGTAATAGGATTTCAATTCATGAGCTGATCTAGTAATATTCATCCTACTCGCTAGTAATTTTATCATTAATCATGCTAGTGTATTAGGATGTTTTCGTTTGAATAACAGTTTTTGAGTTCGATAGTAAGCAAAACCTGAATTGTTGTTGGTAGATTAGTGTTGAAATCAGTTAAAAGTCAGGAAAAGAAATGCTCATTTATATTAAATCGGTTCATTAAAACCCATAGTTCGTAATAGATAATGGGTGTGATAAATTGGTTTAGAAATTTTGGAGTTCATGTTTGTCAATTAAAACGAAGGTATGCATTGTCGTTGAGGTGCGTCATCGTTAAGTTGTTGGTTCGAACAACAAAAGCTGGGACATTGCACGCTTGTAGTTAATTAGGCCCTTTTCTCTATCTTTAGAGACAAAAGTAAATAGAGAACCATAGTCGTTTTAGGATATCCTTAAAATAAACGAGGCGTGCCTCGCCTAATAAATTGCAAATTGTGGGGCCCTCAATAGGTGCTTATGATAAACACTTAGGTTTCAGGATATGCCGTCTTAGCAAATTTCGCGGCATTCTCAAAATAATAACGCGTTAGCATCTTTAGGCGCGTATTTAATAATGTTACCTCCCTAAACTCTAGTGCACATTTATGTTACTCAAATCCAAATCTCAACGAAGTTGGAACGTATCAAAATTGCGGGTATATTTATGTGGCGCAGTTCGAGATGCATTCTCACGATGTTGCAATCTCTTTAAAAATAATAAATAATAGAAGTGGCTGATGAGCCCTTTTAAAAATAAGTGAGGCATGCCTCGCCGAATAAATTACAAATTGCGGGGCCCTCAACGGATAGTTATTGTAGACATGTGATTTTTGACCTTCCCCAAAAATTTTATATTTTAGCACGTAAATATTTATTTTAGGCCTAATATAGCTATTTCAACTCATTTTAACTCTTTTATTTTATTTTCTTACATGAAAAATAAAAATTACAAACAAGTATTTTAGTTTATGTACTTTTCATAAAAAATAATTTTAAAAAAATAGTACCTTATTTTTATCTTTATATAATTTCGAAAACACAAAAATAGTTTATATTTAGTTTAATTAATTAGGATTAGCTTTGGTATTGTGCAATATTTCTATCTTATTTTAAAATGCATTATGTAGTATTTCAGATTATGAAAAAATACAAATATATATATATATATATATATATATATATATATATATTGCATTTGCATTTTGGATTTTATTTTACATTTTTAGATTAATTAAGTAAGTTGTTGTTGAAAAAATAGAAAAAGATCATAAAAAAATAGTCATGTTACATTTACTCTTTAATTTTCAAATTTTGGCAATTTTCTTTTAATTTGGTTTTTAATTAGTTGTAATAATTATTAGGGTTAATTAATTTAATTGTCTAAGATAATTTGGGGATAGAAATTAATTTAGGTTTTATTTAAAAAAATGAAAAAAGAGTCTTACCTAACTAATTAGGAAGCTTCTATATTGGTAGGGTAAAACTAACACTAATAAAAATTAAATAATAACACTAACTTGTGGATAATTAAAGAAGTTAAAAGTATAATTTGTAATGGAAGATGCACTAATTTGATGCCTATTTAGAGATTAGAGAGATGGAGAAAGAGGAGTGGGAAGTTCAAAAGATAGAGAGGAAAAAAAGATGGCTTCTTCTTAACGGAGACAGGGGGTATACACTCGATATACAGTCAGTATACATTCTATATACACTAGAGATACTCTTGATATACACTGGATATACACGGATAGCCAACGAAAAGAGGGTCTTCTTCCTCCTAAAAATTCTACATCTAGAGCTTAACATCCACCATGAAAGATTCATGAGAGCTCATCTTCTCCACCTGAAAAACACCCCATAAAACGCCCCAAATAGTCCACTTCCAAAACTGTTCCGGCGAGTTTCGAGGTCGTCGAAGAACGTAGTTCTGAGGTTTCCGGTTCGAGGTCTCGATTTTGCTTGCGGTTCCTGTTTGACTTTGCCGCTGTTGTTTTGTTTGAATTTGGAAGATAAGGTCAGCTCCTATTTTCTAGCACTTTGATAATACTACTGTATCAGTGTTGATCTTCTCAGCTAGTTTGGTTATTGTCGATTTTGCATCCCTGTATTTGTTTGACGTAAAATATTTTATTATCTTTGGTTAGTTGGAAACGTGAGTTTAAGTTGAAGGCCTTTTGATTTATTTGAAGGTTGCTGAAGAAGTACATGATTTCCCTTTGAATTTAAAACTCATTATTTAGAAAGTAAACAACAAAAGCTATGGAAATTGTTAGCTAAAGTTGAAAAGTATTGCTATTTATATCATTGTGTCCTTTAGATGTGTTTTAACGATGTGTTGTATGTAGTTCTCAAATTAGTGCCTTTATTTATTATATTAGCGGTTAACTTTAAAGATGCATGAATGATGTATTGTATCGTATATCTACTTGTGAAATGGCCATGTTTCATATTATAAATCCTATGAATATTCTCACGATATTTTGTCAATAAAGAATTTAATATCTTTTGATCTCTTCTATTTTGTTTTCACCTGAACCTATGTCAAACAATTTTGATATGCTTGTTTTCTGCACATATTGGAGCAAATGTTTACTTTAGCAGTAATGTACCGCATATATATCCACAATAGTTCTCCTATTGAAGATGGTTTTCCACAATATATTTTGTTCATAATCCATAGCCCGCATATAACTAATTTTAATCTTTTAGAAATCGAGATGTGCCATTAGTTGAATTTTCCATGGCCCTCGCGAATTTGAAAGTGCGTAGTTGCTTTAGGCGCGTTATTTTTAATAATTTATCTTCCTAAACTCGGGTGTACATTTATGTGACCCAAATCTAAATCTCAACAATGTTGGATAAAATACGTCACGGACCGCGGGTGCATTTATGTGACGGGGTTCAAGACGTGTTTTAGATGACGTTGAATTTTTCTTAAAAAATTAAATAAAGAAAAGTGGTTTAAGTTAAAATTTTCACATAGGTTTAAACATGTACTAAAATCAGATAATATGCCAATTATAACAGTTGAGCGACCGTGCTAGAATCACAGAACTCGGGAATGCCTAACACCTTCTCCCGGGTTAATAGAATTCCTTACCTGTATTTCTGTGTTCGCAGACTGTAATACAGAGTCAATCTTTTCCTCGATTCGGGATTTGAACCGGTGACTTGGGACACCATTAATTATTCCAAGTGGCGACTCTGAATTTTAATTAAAATAATCCTGTTTCGATTGTCACTTAAATTGGAAAAAACTCCCTTTATTATACCCTCCCCGGGGTGTAGGTGAAAAAGGAGGTGTGACAATTCTTTAGGAAGAAGTGGCTTGTGATTTAATCACTCCTGCATCGAGAAATAAATATTTTTGCAGAGACATGCTAGGTGCTTGCTCGCCGAAGTTGGAAAGACCTACTCCAGTTTTCTTCCTCGTCAACCTGTAATGATGCTATGTGGTACATGTTGGCTCGTCAATAATGAAATATTGTCTCTCCAAGACTCAAAGGGTATGGATTTTGTCGCCAAGGTTTAAAGGACACTTCATGTGTCTCTCTCGCCAAGGCGCAACAAAAAGACGTGAGGTTCGCTAGTAATGCATCTTCTTAGGGATATCAATATCGCTAGAACTCTCTCAAAATCTTGTAAAAGAAAATATCTTGAAAGCCCTCGATGCCAATAACACGACGTTTCAGGAACACGGCGCTTTAACTCCACTAATAAATGTCAATGCAGACGACATGAAACTTTTGATTTCACATGATTGATTAGTGTCGATGGTGCAAAGCTCAGTTCAGCAGTAAGTATCAATGTTGATGACAAGTCACTTAATTCGACATCAGGCTTACTATTATCTTCATGTAGAGTATTATATGCTTTGGTTCCTGCTGGTTGGGTTTATTAACGATGATAGATACATTCGGTGCACTAATTGAGATATTTTGCTTTCGAACCAATACTTCATGGGATAATGATGATTTCATTTAGTGGTTCTGCTGCTTCATGAATACTTCTCAACAGCCCCACGTTCTAAGAAAAGAAAAGAAGAAAAAGGTTAGTATGAGTAACAAAAAGTTTGATTAAAACTAATCAGCATGGAAAGGGAAGTTAAAAATAGGGAGCCTCGTTAATCTCAAGCCTTGGCCTTGAGTTAGGTCGTTGAGTATCTGAAACCAGCAGTTCCACCATCCATGCACAAGCAATAAAGACAATGGCACGGAGCTTTCGCTCAGCAACAAGAACCGGCGTCAATGACATGATGCTTCAATGCGGATGGTGAACACCGTGACGTGCACTTCTCCGTCAAATTTCGATGGATCGTACACTTCATAAACTTTTTACCTACAAAGAGGAGTGGTGATCATCCACTTCTTCTCACGATGCAGATTGGAGAACTCTCCATGTATATCTTCTCCAAACCTGAAAAAAAAGGAAGGAAAAAGAAGTATGTTGTCGGAACCATCCTCTCGATTTTAGCGCTTGATTAAAAGAATTGTTGCACCTGGATCAAAAAATCTGGAGCTTCGAGTTTTATAGATGTTGTATCTCTCTAAATCTTCTTCCCAGCGGTGCAAACAGCTCGTAGTTCGGATACTCTTATCTTGAGATATGTATTTTTTTTAGCAAGAGCGTGCAAATTTGAAAAAATCAAGCCAGCATGTCGGAACTCGTGTCCCAGATTCAACAAATTATCTAGGAAAACCTAAGGGCATCCTGATTGTGATTTCTACACATGTTGTAGCTCCAGGAGTCTAATTTTCAGTGGCACAAACAGCTTGTGAATTGAATTCTCCTCTCTCGAGATACGACTTTTTTGCTAAGAGTGTGCATAGCTGTGAGATCAACAGGCCAGATGCATATGCCAACTTCAAAAATTAATTTCAAACAGTCCAGTAGGAATTTGGTTGTTAATTTTTAATATGTTAGATTTCTTTGAGTCTAGAATCAGTAGAATTAGGCGGCTCAAAATTTGGACTCTCCGATCTTAAGATATGAATCTTTTGTCGAGAGTGCACAAAGCTATGAGATCAACATGGGCCAGACGTGTAGATCAACTTCGAAAATTAATTTCAGTTGATACAAAAGAAGATTCGTGCTGATTTTTTGATATGTGTTAGTCGTATGAGTCTAGTTTCGGTAGAAGTAAGCGGCTCATGATTTAAAGTCCCCTACAGTAAAATATAAATTCTTTTTTGCGAGGGTACAAAGCTGGCTAAATGGTACTGCAATTAAAAAAGACACGAAAGGAACCCTATGTTCACGACTCTCGTATGCCAAGGTAAAAGTAACAAAGATCCCTTATATAGATTGTTTAGGGTGGTGGAACTTTCCCTATATAAAAAATTTCTTCTTAAAGTAAAAAAAAAAGTTGTTTGACTTGAAAATTTTAAATGGTAAATATTCATTAGAAGGTAACTTTAGAGACGTATTTGAATTCAAGCCAAAGTGGAAAAGGGGAAGGATTCATGCATGAGTCTAAGAAATTGATCTATGATAAAATTGTCATACATTGTTCAATGCAACCATATTTTGGTTACCATAATTTTTCTATAAAGGTTACCAATAAAGTATTGTTTAAGTACAACATACTTGGCGACAAAAGTTTTTCCAATTCAATTTAGGCTTCACTGGAGAGTTACGATTTCCCAAAGAATTCTAGTTCTTTATTTATGGGAAAGAAAGAAAGTGTTCTTCTCATGGATACTTCAAGCTTCGTCTTCAAGTTTAGACAAGCCTACATCTAGAGATAGTCCCTGAAGTAGGGTGCATCTGTAGACATAAAATTTATAGGGCCTAATCCATACACAATTTGGATTAAATTCATTTGGGTTAAATAATTAATTTGGACTTTATAAATTAAAATTAGTCCATTTTATTATTTTCAAGCCCAAGGTCTATTTTATCTGAAGGCACGGACCCATGCCATATGTCAAATGACATGGCATATTCAGTCAAATCCAAAACCAACGAGATGATGCCACTTGTTAATTGATGTGGCAATCCAGTCCAAAATAGTGACCAATCAAGAATCGCCAAGTGTCTAAAATGACACGTATTGGCCAATCACAAGCAAGCTTATCACATAGCTTGTGTGATAAGTTTGATGGCTCACACGGGCCAATTAGAATTAAGTAAGAGAGTTCATATGTAGTTGGACTGTATATCTTCTACCATTATAAATAAAGGGGTTACATAACTATTTAAGGACAATTAAAATTGGAGAAGAGCATTTCACAATTGATGAAGGCATCTACAAACCGAGAGATCAATCATCAAGTG
The DNA here is from genome assembly GCF_000393655.2 of Nicotiana sylvestris. NCBI lineage: Eukaryota > Viridiplantae > Streptophyta > Magnoliopsida > Solanales > Solanaceae > Nicotiana > Nicotiana sylvestris. The sequence continues at coordinate 154,617,325 of NC_091059.1, forward strand.
CATAGTTCTTCAACAAAGGAGTGATCAACAGAGTTCTTTTCGGAGATCAACCTGTAACAATAAAGTGCTGCTCGACGTTCTTGACGATTAAATACATTACAAGAAGGTCTGCATCGTCCTATATATGAGAAAGATGCTTCTTAAGCCCTTGAATCATGTAAAATTTGAGAGAGAGAGAGAGAGAGGAATCAATGGATACATAGAATTGTACTCACAAATATTTATTAATAAAATTTATTTTTTTCTTTATATTATTTTTGCTGTAGTTTATTTTTCGCATTACAATATTTGTTGCAAACAACCCCCTCCCACTCTCTCAAAACTTAGCAAACTCAAGTTGTTAAGTTTAATAGAAAATGTGACTTTTTTAAATAAAAAATACCAAAAAAGTCCCGCCAATATCAGAAGTCGAAACACCAAAAATTGTACTAAATAAATAAAGAATAGTAGAAATTGCATCCTTAAAAGATGCACCAGTAGCACCCTCCCAAAGGGGGCGCAATGTCTTTCTTCATGCCATTCCACCAACAATGTTCTTTGATGTTTTGCTACAACCGCTGTCGATACCATAGTGGAGCTGGAAAAGAATAACTATGGACTTTGTCTCTAGGTTTCTAAGCACTCAAAAAAATCATGATGCAGTTTGGCTTATAGTTGATAGGCTAAGCAAGAGTACTCATTTCTTGGCAATCAGGATATACTACTCATTTGAACGCTTAGTAGAATTGTACATCAACAATATTGTGAGGCTACATGGGGTTCATGTTTCTATTGTATCTGACCGAGACCCGAGGTTTGCATCCAAAATTTAGGCTAGTTTGTAAGAAGCTTTGGGTATTGGGTTGAATTTTAGTATTTTTTCCGATCCTTACATAGATGGACAGTGCGGGAGGATAATATAAGTCTTGGAAAATATGTTGTGAGCCTGTATTATTGAGTTTGAAGGTAGCTGGGACAAACACTTAGCATTGATAGAATTTGCCTACAATAATAGCTACCAATCAAGCACATGCATGCCTCCTTATGAAGCTTTATACGGGAGAAAATGAAGTTGGTGAAAGAAAATTGGTTGGTCATGAGATTGTGCAACAAACTGAAAATAAAGTAAAAAAATGCATGTTGCAGGACCCCCACAAACTTTCGAATAGAATCATTCAAACCGTCTTCGAATTGCCTGCATTTATCCTTTTCAGCATCGATAATACCTCAAGCACAACAAGAAAGCCTGAAAAACTTTTGTCGATATTCAGCCATAGACGTACCCCTTTATTTTAAACCCATAAATTCATTGTTCTTTGCATCACGATAAGCAAGTGGAACACACTTCATGCGAAATTATTTGACAAAATCATCCCAAGTAAGTACTAGAGGTTTTGCTTTGGCATTTGATATACTTACCCATCGGTCATGAGCATCATTTTGTAATAGTGAAATGACATACTTAAATTTGGCAACTTGTGAACACTCTAATTGCTCAAATACTCCTTTTATGCACTATTGTTCAACATAAGTAGGATCAATAGTGACTTCAAACTCAACTCCACTCATTTTTCCCATTTTCTCAAAGTTTACTTTATTAGGATTGGACATTATTTTTGCCAAGTGATAAAATAAATCAGCCATCTGTTTGAAAATGAGGGTCTGTAACAGGAGTACTATGACCCATATGAGGATGTGGTCCAACTCTTGCACCCTGATTATTTCCAACTTCAGATCCACTAGTACGAGGAAAATTAAGATCAAAAAAATATTCTCCAACCCTTCTTGTAAATGAGGTTTGGCATAAGAGTTATCTGAATCCTCACGAGTGACTTCTATAGGTCTATTAGAAAAAGAGACCATAATTTAATTCTATTAAAATTTAATTCTATTAGAAAAAGAGACCACAATTTAATTCCTACACAAGGAATATCACATTGCATTAGGGACATGTACATGGTGTATATGCACAATACACGCAATGAAGCATATTAAAAAGAAACTAGTACACTAACAAGTCACAACAATAATCCTAAAATCACAAATAAGTAATTTTGAAATATCGACAAATTCTAATTTAGGACGTACAAAATAAAATATATCTTTACTATAAAGATACGGTCAATTAATAATACAAATATTACTTTAAAGATTTTTGGGTTGTTACAACACCAAACTCTAGGAATAGATAAAAATAAAATAAAAATTAAACCTACCTTCAAATGTGAGTTCTTTTTGAATCAATTTTTTTCCTCCAAAATTGTCAATTAATCTAACAGTCAAAATTATTACTTATGTATTTGATGGAAATAAAGAGTTTTCCCTCTTCACAAAATTAAACATCAACACTGCTCAAGAGATAAATATAATGACTACTTCGAAACTCGAATCGTCTTCAAACGGATTCAAAGCGGGTCAAACTGTCGGATCTGAAAACCCGACTGACTCCCCCACAGGCCCATAATATTTCATCGCAGCAAGCGAATCTCGGTGTCTGTTGAGTTTCAGAATTCAGAGAACGAAGCAGAAGAGAATGGCGTCGGTGGTGAGGGGCATTTTCAAGTCAATCAGGGAAAAGGGCATCGGAAATTTCCTCCGGGAGGTCCGCGAAGAAGGATACCTGTTAGTTCTGCCTTTTATTCACCTAACCTCATTTTGATGTTTGCAAGTTGTAATCGGTACATGGCATGTCTGATATGCATCTTTATCGATTTGATTTCCTAAACTTAATCTAAAATCGACTATTTGTGCTGATTATTTCCATTTAACTTCCCAGTGTAAGCTCAAGGTTGAGAATTAGAGGGTAAAATAAGTATAGTTCTTTTTTTAGATTTGAAATCTCTATAGTTCTATTGTTTGATTTTGTAATTTTGTTGAATATGATTTCTTTTAGATTTGCATTAACAAGAACAATAAGATGACATTGAAATAAAATAAGTAAACCTATTAAATTGTCTGAAGTCCAAACATTTTTTAATCCCGTTAAATGAGGTAACTTTCGTTAAACTGTATCCAAAAGATGCTAAAAGCCACCTCCAGGTCAATGAACCCCGAAAATGACTCGAATTTTTGCAAACAAGGCAAGATGTACACCACATATAAATGTTCGCCTCCAGTGACCGGCAACACAAAGGCTGTTTTAACCCTAAATAGCTTCCAAAAGGGTGGAGATGGCGGTGAACCATCAGAATGTGACAACCAATACCACTCTGATGATACTCCAGTCGTTATCCTTTCAACCGGATGGTACAGTGGAGGAGATAGGTGTCTTAACTATATCACCGTAAGTGCTAATGGCAAGAGTGTGAAGGCTAAAGTTCTAGATGAGTGTGACTCTACTGCGGGATGTGATGACGAATACGATTATTAGCCTCCATGCCCGAATAATGAACTGGAGGTGACTTTTAGCTCCAGTACAATGTTTAAATGGTCTGAAAAGACGATTATAAAATATGATTCTGGTAAAATGCTGTGGTGTTTTCATTCGTCAGTCATTATTGTGCATAATGACATGTGATAAAGTTATTATAGTATATTTCCAGAAAACTTCTGATTTTTATGGGAGCTTTTTTTTTTTGGTGAATACAACCAGTTTCGGATTGAGGTGCAGTTGTGATTTTAACTAGCTTAAACTTATTTAGCTCTGCCCTTTAATTGACCGAAGTAAATTGGATATTATGAGCGATTGCAGACTTCCAGTATTTTGGGGCATTAACTTTTTATGTGTTCTTGGTACCGCTCATTTCATTTAAATGCTTTTCTATCATAATATCCGGAAATTTACTTGCTTTTCGCTCCGTCACCGTTGTTACCAGTTAAAAACATTTATGTTTCTTGTTTTTATGTGGTATTCATTACTCTCAAACTCTTAGCTAACTATATCTTCCATCTTTGCATTTACCAGGAACTGTCTTACTGATGGAAATCTTTTGTAAGTACCTTTTTAGCTCTCTTTCTAATGAAGTACTTTAAAAAATTGAGCTACTTTTGGTGGGGATACCAGCCTTGAAATGATGAATGCATAATTGAATCGTTCATTTGTCAATGAGGGTAAAGAGTGTGTGTGGGGGGGTGGGTGTGTGTGTGTGTGGGGGGGGGGGGGCTTTTCATCTTTATGATATTGTTCAATACTTGTTGGAGTTTTGGCCTCGTATCGAAAAACTATTCGGTGGCCTACAGTGTTGTTTGCTGTGCTTGTTACCATCTAGACTAGAGATTATTGGTTGAGCAACTGAAAAAGCCGTTCATTCCATTTATTTGTTGTTTGGTTGCCCAAATTCTGGCTGACTTGAGCTAAAAAGATGACAGCATGGAATATGGACCATGGATTTTTCCTTTAAGATTCGTGGTTGTTGTGGAGGGATGGGCCGACGTGACCTCTTTGTTTGGCCTATTTCTTTAGCTGCTTTATAGCCCGTTTGGCCAAGCTGCAAAAATCAGCTTATTTTGAGAAGGTTTTTTTTCAAAAGTGCTTTTCTCAAAAGTACTTTTGGTGAGAAGCAGTTTGTGTTTGGCTAATTAGTTTGAAAAGCACTTCTGAGCAACAATTAGTATTTGGCCAAGCTTTAAAAAACTGCTTCTAAGTGTATTTTTCTCAAAAGTGCTTCTCAAAAAGTGCTTTTGGAGAGAAGCTACTTTTTCTGCTTCTCCAAAACTGCTTCTGCTTCTCCACAAAAGCAATTTTTTTCCTTCCAAAAGCTTGGCCAAACAATTCAATTTTTGGCCAAAAGTGCTTTTGGCCAAAAAAAAGCACTTTTGGCCAAAAAGAAGCTTGGCCAAACAGGCTATTAATAGGGTGGTTTAGCAGTTTAGATTCTCTCTCTATTGTTGCGAAGTTCTTCCATAGTACTCTTTGACATACTGGACTTTCTCCTCCTCTGGCTGTGGCTTTACCTTCTGTGGGGGTTTCCACTTAAATCTTGGTGTGGTTTAATTTAATTTTTTATGATGTTTATTGCGTTCATTTGCTTACATTATCTTTAAATTTTTCATTTTTTTGGGGGGGGGGGGCAGGGATAGGGGAGTTATTAGTAACTAATAAAACCTTAAAGTTAGATTTGTCCAGGCTTTTACGTGTATGGATAGATTAGCACTCATATGCATGAGCAGTAGCTGTGTTTTCATTTCCCCCAGCAACGTGTTATATTGAGGTGAATAGGAACTCAACGGTCAAATACTTTTACATGCACAAAACTTCTTACCTTGACGGGCAAAGAGGCATTACTGGCTCTTTTCCCTGTCTAGTCTCATAAAATTTTCGATCTTGGACCTAAAAGTCAGTATAGTCGGCGATTGAGATTGAGTATTGACTGTAGTAGAACTTAGGAAGAAAGTAAAATCAAGAAAGCGATAGCTCTACTACTTGAATACCTATAAGTTATTACCTATCTGTAGGGCAATTGCTAGATTACCATGTCAAGGCTTTTGCTAAGTCTGTATCTGTAATTGTTGCACTTAGACCAGGTGACATGCACCTAATAGGCACTATGCGTTGAGTTTTAAATTTTTAACCCTCAAAGTATGGTCAGCGATTGACTGTAGTAGAACTGAGGAAGAAAATGATGTTTTAGGATGTGAAGTGTACTTGAGTACCTAAGTTTTTACTTCGCTGAGCTGTAGGGTAATTGCAACATTGTGATGTCAAGGCTTTTGCTGATACTGTATCTGTAGTTGTTGCACGTAGACCAGGTGGCTTGCGCCTAATAGGCACAATAACATGAAGTCTTGATAGTGAATTAGACTTTTCACCGGTGAAGTCTTGTTTTTACATGGCTCTCCTACAATTGAAGATCATATGTCTCAAAGTGCGCAATGTATTATAAGAGACTTTTGTGATTAGTGAGTAAAATTTATTAATCTGTTTAGTACCAAGTAGGTACTGGATAGATACAAAAGTGTTTGATGGAATCATGGACTTCACATGCTAAATGAGACCAGGAAATACAGTATATATTCTGTTTACATCCTTTCTATGCCAAAGGTACAAATGCTGAAGACATTTAACTTTACAAAAGGTAAGGATAAAAGCTTATTCTCAAAGCACCTGTGGTTTCTCTCTATCCACACTGTCCAAGATATACATGATGGGGTATTTTTTTCATTTCTTCTTCAGCTCCTTCCTGATATTCTGTCCATTCCAACTGGTCATTGTGTCCTTCAAGTATAGGAAATTATCTACATTTAATTGGTTTTCATCACTTGTTGAAAGTTTTCTGTAGTTCTGTAGTAAGAGCGAAACAAGTGACGTGTGGGTTAGGCGCACGTCATGAGTTTGAAATCTACCGTAGAAAAAACCTGGTACTTAAGTGGAGAATGATAGATGGGCAGGCCCATTATCAATCAAGTTTCAAACTGTGTGCCTATGGGCCCTTGGGGATTTCTTGGTTATAAAAAAGATAATTCTGAAGTTCCATGGTGGCTGAACTAGATGCCCTCCTTAGTCCGTGTGGCTGAACTAGGTGCTCTCCTTAGTCCTTAGTATGTAATAATTAGACAATCGGTCCATTTCTTGGATGAAATGGTGGTGGAGTTAGAGCTGTTAATTGGTTAAAAGTTATTAGACAAGACAAATTTAAGGGGAATGACTTCATTGTAGTTATTGTCTGAGTTTTTAGTACTACTACTTCTCGTTATTCTTTATTTTTAGCTTGCTTATGTCATGATCATGTCAAGCAGGTCTACTTTTTGATTTCTCCCAGCTTCTTGTCTGGGTTGACTTCTTTGTTGAGGTTAATATTTTTAGGAAATCTGGAAAGCTAACTCTATTATGAAAGAAGTCCTACAAAGTCCTTTGGTGTTGTACGTGCAAATCTTGGAAAGTATTTTTTTCTTGTTTTCATAACCAGCAATAATAATACTCTCTTTCTCGACCTTAAATTTTCTCCGCAGATGCTAAGGTTTCAAGCCCTGAAGAAAATTTGCTTTGGTAGAAATGTGCTGTAACTTTAGATGTTCAACATAGAACAGCAAAACTCATATTCTTGTAATTGACTGAAAGTTTGAATTGGCTAGTTTCCCTCTTTGGTTTAAATGTTAATTTTTTTTTCATCTTGTTGCTTTCATGCTTTCGAAGCGGTATATTACATGCCTGTGTAAGAGTTCATTTGAAATGATTTGTTGTGTTCTTTTGTTGTTTAAAAACTAACTTTCTGAAAAGAAAAAAAGTTCATGTCTAAGACTCTGAGTAAGACAATATTTTCTCTGTGAGGTATCAGTGAGACAATATTGAGAGACCTTGCCACCTCTCTTTCTCATTAAAGTGATTCCTTAAATTTGCATCTAAGATAGTATTTGTTTTTTTGTTTTTGATAAGGAGAGGTAAGGTCTGTGTACACACTAAAGATAGTATTTGTTTTTGGTTTCTTGTTTCTTCTTTCTTGTTGGTTCAGGCAAACCAAGATCCACAACATAGGTGCAACACTTGTTGGTGTGGATAAAATTGGTAACAAATACTATGAGAGGCTAGGCGACGAGCAATATGGTTGGTACAGCTGCTTCCTGCTTTCCTATGTCTGAATCAGTTTGCCTACTTGTTGGTACATCTACTTGTTGTTATCTTGTTCAATGAGAGTGCCTGCAGAATGCATATTCAAGGTTACGGGTTCCCTTAAGTATCACTTAAAAGTTGAGGGTTGTGTCATTTGTTTTGTAATATCTTATGCTCCCCTTTTCCCTTAAGGCGATCAGAGGAAAGGCTTTATGTAGCCACATATAAGAATGGTTATATATTCCCCTTGTTCTAGGTAAAAAAGCAAAGACCTCTTGCACTTCATTCACTGAGTAGTTTTTGCCGCCTGCTTGCATTATCCACTAGCAAGAGTTGCTACTTTGTCCAGTCAATACTTCATGGTAACAGAACTTAGTGCGTTTCAAATAATCTGCTTCGGCATGTGCATTCTAGTGATCTTTCTTGGTAGAGGATGTTAAGGCTTGTTTGTTTCACCGTGTGAAATAACAGTTTTCTACCTGGTTAAACATGCTCTTATAGGCGGTTTTTGGAAGCTTGAAAATACATTTTCATATTCTAGAGATATGTTAATCTTGTTTAAGTAACTAACTGCATAACCTTAAGAGTAAAGGTTTGGAGTCTCATCGCCCTTAATCCCCATGTATATGCAGGGAATAGTTCCTCTACCCAAATTTGAGAGACCTTTGACCTCAGTGATTTGTTTATTTTGCATTTATGATTGCTTAAGTAAACATTTTTTTGTAACATGATTATACAGGAAGACACCGGTGGGTGGAGTATGCACAGAAGGATCGTTATAATGCTTCACAAGTTCCAGCAGAGTGGCATGGCTGGCTCCATTACATCACTGATCACACCGGAGATGAAGTAAGTCCTTACAACTTCTCTTTGATGCGTACCACACCATTTCAGAATTCTTATAGTACATGCCATGCAGCTGCTATTGCTGAAACCAAAGAGGTACGGACTTGAGCACAAGGAGAACTTCTCTGGTGAAGGTGATGCATACATATATCACTCCAAGGGACACGCTTTGAATCCTGGACAAAGAGACTGGACTAGGTACCAAACTTGGCAACCCGCTAAGAAGGAATAAGTTCCAATTTTTTCAAGAAAAGCAACTTCTACAGCAGCTGGAGAGTTATATGGATATTCTGCCATGCTTCGTTAATAAAAAGCCCTTGTACTGAACCTATGGTCTTGTGTGCCATCAAATTTCAAGTTGATACACTTGCTGTAAAATTTTCTTATCCTGGATATGGTGTTTAGGTGTTGAATTGGATCCTAAATGTTGTAATGCATACTTCATACCTTCACGGGTTTAAAGTATCTGATGGTTATTTATTGAAACTAATCTATTCAGTGATGTGTGATCCCATTGAAACTGAAAATGGTGGCACGTGGTGGAAGAGCCAATGGTGATTGTGGCCATGCATGCACTGAATGTTATGACTCCTTTTGTGCTGAGTAACTGCGGAGAGTTGTTTAATAACACATGTTTTAGGCTTAATACATAGTTGATCCCCTCAGCTTGTAGACAAATTCCTTCAGCACACCCCAAAACACGAGCAATTTTGTATGCACCAACTGTTTCTCCCAATCGTGCGTATTTTACACACAGAAGAAGAGCGCGAATAGTAAAAATATTGTAAAAATTTCTCTCGGCTGCTGCTCTCTCTCATCTTACTCCCTTCATCATGTACATACTAAATTGAATATACAACAGAAAAAAAGAGTGCTCAATCAGTCTAGGTTTCAGACTCTACATTTACTTTTCAATCTTGGTTTCAGACTTTAGATTTACTTACAATGATTTTCACCAATTAAATCCAAAGAAACATTTTGATTACCTTTTTCAAGTAGCCCATGGAACCGAGAGTGAATTCACATGGAACAGGGATGTTGAAGTCTTGAGAAGCATACGAGACCTTGATTGTAATTTGCAATTGTGGCATTAAACCTATCAGTACCAGTAAAAGAAGCATCATCTTCTCTCTTTTGGACAAGCATGCCGCTGGGTCTCATTACCTGCACAGCTTCGTCGCTGCTACTGCTATTAGCTACCCCATTTATTCCCAAATATAGAGAAAAAGAAAAAAAAAATTAGTTACATTCACTTTTGAGTAGTTGTGCCTTGATCCCTTCTTGTCTTGATTTAACATTATAGCACAAAGTTGCATAGATTATAAATAGTCATAAAACTTTTACCTTTCCTTCTACTTTGATGCATGACTTCCATTTTGTTTCAAAATATTTAGCAAATATGTGTGGAAATTTTTCTTCACTCAAAACTAAATCTTTTGGCTATTCTCACTTTTATTTCTACATTTGAGTATTTTTGAAATAATCAAATAATGTTAAATGCAGTTTCTTTCGGTCCAAATAATAAAAAAAGTAGTATCCAGAAGATATATTTTATTATTATTTTTATTGTTATTATTTGTTGCTGTATTTCAGTTGCATATACAATATTTTAGGTTTTTTGTAATTACATTTTTAATTCTCTTAATTAGTGAAAAAGAAGTTTTGTTAGTTGTGGACATACCAAGTTCAAAGAAAGCCCTAATGCAATGGTGAGGACAAAAGTTAATTAGTGCAAAGAGCAATGACAATTCAGGCATTGCACATAGTAGGATATAAAAAGTTGCCTTGATTCAGTTCCCACACCGGCAAAGCAACTATTGAGACACCGAAACTAGGAATATAAAAAGCCAAAGGAGAGACGCTCTAAGGCATACCTTTCTCGGCCTTTTGGCTAAGATCAAGTGTAGTATCTGTTCTTATCAGTTTAATATCTGATATGTGGGCCATCGGTCTACACGATATTAACTCAATAGACTATTAAGGTAGCTTGCTATCTGGGCTCTCGCGCGTCGCCTATGCGTTGCACTACAGCATGGGCCTGGCGCACCCCACCAAATCAGTTCAATCTTTAGGTAACTGTCGTGGCCCAATGGCCCAATATGATTGTGCATTGTTAGGCATTTACATAATTTAGCTGAGCTGGGGGACTTAGTGTGTCTTTTTAATTAGGTATGGACTTAAATAAATATTTTTGAATTTGAGATCACAAAAAGTAAGAATTATTACTTTTTGAAAATACATAAATTGGGATTTGACGGAGTTAATTGATGTTCAAAACACATAATTAAAAATATATAAATTGAAATAGAGGGAGTTAGTTGATGTTCAAAATACATATTTGTGTTAATTGCTATCGTAATTTTGGGTGTTGTTATGTGTAGTTAATTGTTGGTATGTACATTTCTTTACTGAACTAATATCTGTCAATTTGTTAATTATTGACTGTATGTTTACATTTCTTTATCGAACTAATAGCTGTCTATTTGTTATCGAATTAGAGAATTTGTCGGTTTTTAATAAAATAAAATAACAATAATAATAGGCTCCACTAGTGATTTGTTTTTTTACAAATTTTCAGGATTTAACAAAGAACTTCAAAAAAATAACAAAAATAGAGGAAGAAGTAAACAAAGAAGGAAATTATTTCTTGATGTGGTAATTATTCTATTAAATTAACCTTTATGCATTTTCTCAATTTTCTGTTAAGTTGAATAGCAACGTTGCTCTCTTATTGGCCGCTCCTTTGAAATTAGTCATCTCCCTTGTACTGCTTTCTAATTTCTATTAGATATTCTCAATTCTTTCACCTAACTTTTCCAGAATTTAAACCACTAACATAAGAAAAAGAGTAAATACAGTTAGCTTCACATACTCTAAGCTGTGAGCTTACATCTTCAAATTCGCCTTCTCTAATGGCGACAGCCAGCGATCCCGAGCAGCCGATTGTCTCATTCACTGACAAGGTCTTTTAATACTTTGTATATTTGCTGTAACATGTTTTTATCCGTTATTTGGGGAAAGCGTTGAGCATTTTTTTTTGATTGTGAATTGGTGTAGGGTGAGATTAACAACGTGCGAGAGCCACTTCTAAAAGGAGAGCACCATCCTGAGAACTACTCAATACGTTCCGCAATACTTCCGTGAGTATCTACTGATTGAATCCACTTTGTAATCTGAGCCATCAAATTTAATTTAAACATTGTAGTCACCATTTGGAAAGCACCGGTAAGGGGCGTGCTTTTAGTAGATTCTGGAATTGTTTAGTCAATTTCTTGGTAATTCAAATAATATGTATAACTTATAATATGAATTTTGGCTCAACAACAATCCTCTATTAGGGTATCTTAACTATCTATACAAAAGGGAACATTCTCTTTAAAATTTGGATTTGTTAAGTCATCCTTTGCTGTAATTCGGCATATTGTGATATTGTTGGCAAGATAGATATCGGTCTTTATTCTCAGATATGAATTAATCAGATGATCCAAATGAAAAAAAAAATCTGATGCGTTTTAAGAAGAAAAAAGAAAGAAAATTTCTGGCTTCAAAGTGTTAGCGTTGGGTTATATTCTACTGAAAATTGTACACGGCCCGACGGCCAGTTGCTAAGGTTTAGCATTCCAGAATTAGAAGGAAAAGAAAATTAGGATAGAAAAATACTTATTACTTTATTCTCTTCTGGGTCCTATGTTGATTAGCTTAGTAGAGAGACTTATTCTTTTCATCTTTTCCGTCTGAATACATTATGATAAGTTGATGAACGATTTCCAGATTTCTGTTTCCTGCTTTTGGAGGACTGCTTTATGGTTATGATATTGGAGCCACATCCTCTGCTACAATTTCCATAGAGGTATCTTCTTTCCTTTGACCTAATAAAGAGTCCCTGTGATTTGTTATAACTGAAAAAAAAAATAAAGAAGTCTAATTACCATGTTTCTAGCTCCCCTACTCCTTTTTATGTTCTCCTAGCTTACTCAGATGATGCATAGGACTGTTCATAAGAGCCTTTCTCTAGTGAGTTAGTGTAAAAGGAGAAGAGAACTGATATTGTAGGAAACAGATTGAAGTCTCAGCGTTGGTTCCAGAAAGTAGGAAAAAGACTGAACTTGACATTTTTATCTGTCTTTCCGGTTACAAGAGTGGGACCTATGTGTAGCCTTGAGGGGTCACCGAACCCCGTAAAATTCAGCAGAAATCTTGTATATGTGTATGTGTATACTTTGAAATGATTAATTTAAATCACTTGACAACCTGAACATAAAAGCATTTAAGGGGCACTGGTTGAGCAGAATACAGGTGCCCCCGTCGCGTTAAAATCCTGGTTCCACTTTTGCCGGTTACCCTGTTTCTATTTCCCAGCACATGGTAGTTTGTGATATCTTTTTAAGCTTATTTTCAATTTAGATCAGGCTTTGAACATCGTGTATCTCAAGGTCTTTGCTGATGCAAAGATGTTGATAGTCATAGAAATGCATCAACTTGAATTGCTTGTTTTTCTTCAACGACAGCTATAGATATTTTTTACAGTTTCAAGTTAATCTGGAAAAGTCATCAAATGATGCTGATGGTGATCCTTTTAAATGCACCCAACTGTTGACGGTTCATAATATTTGCTTGTCACATACGCTATTGTTATTAGTTCTGGTATATAGAAGTTATGGCTTCTAATTGGTCACCTTGGATATATTCTGCAGTTGGCTCATTAATTAAAAAAAACAGCTTTTAACATGTTAATGTTGCTTATATTCTGCAGTCAGCTACATTTAGTGGAATTTCTTGGTATGACTTGTCTTCGGTGCAACTTGGTCTCGTTGTAAGTCTTCCCTTTTCTTGTAAATCATATGTGCCTTCTTCTGTCAGAGCTTCGGAAAGATCTTATGTTTGCTGATTGTCACAGACTAGTGGCTCACTGTATGGTGCTTTAATTGGCTCAGCCGTTGCTTTCAAAATTGCTGACTGGCTTGGTTAGTTTTTCTATTGATCACAATTGGTGTCACATTTCAAATTGTGACTGAAACTACTTAATTAATTTGCAGGGAGAAGAAGGGAGTTGATTGTGTCTGCTTTGTTCTATTTTGTTGGAGCTCTGGTAACAGCATTTGCTCCTGTCTATGTTATTATGGTAATTGGGCGCCTGCTGTATGGTGTAGGAATTGGACTGGTAAGATACTGCAACGTCTTTAACCTTCTTTTTCCATTTTATTTTTTCTACCAGGGGTCTTCATATTTTCACCTTTGAATTGAGATGGTGCATTCTCAGGCACGTGAGTCCTTCCACTTGTTTATATCTCCTTTAAAAGTTGTCTACTGTTTACCATTTTCTTTATTCTCTGAGGTGTCTTTCTACTTTCCCTGAACTCTACCTGGTGCTTTCACATACATGAACCTCTCCCTTCTATTGTTCTTCTTTATGAGTTGTCTCCTGATTATACTCCTGAACACAGAAATGCACTCTTTTATCTTCCTTTCTTCCTGTTTGATTTGGCGAGGCAACAATTACAGTAGGCCATCAAGGTCAAGTCAAGAATTAAGGAGTAGTAACCGGAAAAGTATTTCGGGAATCTACTTCTTTTTAAAGACCCAACTTGCAAACTGATTGCTCCATTTTCTCCTTCTGTTCCATGGTAGGCAATGCATGCTGCTCCCATGTACATTGCTGAAACGGCTCCAAGCCAGATACGAGGACAGCTGATTTCTCTTAAGGAGTTCTTCATAGTTTTTGGGATGCTAGTAAGTACTACATACTTGACTGAAAATTCTGGTTGGTCTATACGGCCATTAATGTAGAGGAAGTTGCACTTTGGATCTATAAGTATATTTCATGGTATTATTATTTGTTGTACTGGGCTCTTTTCAAGTGTGGAAAGCTGTCATTTGTAGGTTGGATATACAGTTGGAAGCCTTCTGGTAGAAACTGTTGCTGGTTGGCGATATATGTATGGAGTTAGTGCCCCTTTAGCAGTTATTATGGGAATTGGAATGTGGTGGCTTCCTTCGTCGCCCAGGTGGATTCTTCTATGTGCTATACAGGGGAAGGGTGAGTTGCAGGGTTTAAGAGAGAAGGCCATATGTTGCTTGTGCCAGCTTAGGGGAGCAGCAATTGGTGATTCAGCACCTCGTCAAGTAGATGACATTCTGTCCGAGCTTTCGCAGCTAAGCGAAGAAAAAGAGGCTACAATAGGTGAAATGTTGCAAGGAAAATGCTTGAAAGCCCTAACAATTGGTGCTGGACTAATCTTGTTTCAACAGGTAACTATATAACTAATAGCTTCATTACCATTCCACTAACAATGATCTAACTGTGTGCTCACATCTTTTGCTTTCCACTTGGCAGATAACTGGGCAACCAAGTGTCTTGTATTATGCTGCAAAAATTTTTCAGGTACACTTGCGAAATAGGTGAAGGTTGCTAAATGCTAATGCTGTTCTTATATCACTTTCTCTTTTTCGCGCCATTCTAACTTATCATACAATGACAGGATGCTGGATTTTCTGCAGCAGCTGATGCTACAAGAGCTTCGGTTTTCCTTGCGCTGTTGAAGGTGGTTTCTTGAGGGAGATCGTTTTCTTTCTCTTTCTCTTTTAACCTTGTTCTTACCTGGAAAAGAATGAAAAAAACAAGATGTCCACTCAGGTGGTAAAGGACACTGTTTTAAGTAATACGTATTATTTTTGGTAATGTCAATTTGCAACTTCCTGTGGTGTTAAGTGGATAAAATACTTGCATTCGAGGTTTGTTCAGAACATCTTTGCAAAGTTGATGCAGCAACACTCATTGATGTAGAAATAATGATAATAGTCGTACTAGTCTAGCTTTTCCTTTTGGCTTGCTTCCTCTGTGGCTCTGTGCTAGTTATCCTGTTTGCTTTTATGGGATATTGCTGCTAGTTTCAGTTAACTTTTGCTACAGCATTAGAATGACCCTACGGTTCCTTTTTTCTCACCATGTTCAGCTCATTATGACTGGAGTAGCAGTTGTAGTTGTTGATAAGCTTGGGAGGAGGCCTCTGCTTCTTGGAGGTGTGTCTGGGATTGTAAGTGCTACACCCTCTGTTTCATTTTATATGTTTGACTGGACAACTGAGTGTTAGATGTTAATTTGACTTGTGTATAGAGGTAGTAAAAAGTATTAAATTAATGGTATCTGGTTTGAAAAACATTACTATATATTTAAATGTATTGGAATTCTAGAGAGTAGTGAAACTCTGTATTAAATGATATTTGAAGGAGAGTCTTGGCGTAACTGGTAAAGTTGTTGCCATGTGATCAGGAGGTCACGGGTTTGAGCCGTGGAAACAACCTCTTGAAGAAATGCAGGGTAAGGTTGCGTACAATAGACCCTTGTGGTACGGCCCTTCCCCGGACCCCGCGCATAGCAGGAGCTTAGTGCACCGGGCTGCGCTTCGCTTTGATATTATTAATGGAATGTTGTCAAACATTCAGGACCGTGTCAAAATGAGAAGTGTCATGTAAATTGAAATGGAGTGAGTATTAATTATATTAGTTTATGATTTCGTGGATTTGACAGGTTTAACCTAAGATAACTTACTTCCAAAGAAGCAACTTCACAACAATCAATGTTAATTTTACTGAAGCTCCCACAAATCATGTATTCTCTGCAGGCAATATCACTTTTCCTCTTGGGATCATATTACACTTACCTGGGTAATGTACCAGCCGTGGCTGTTACTGCCCTGCTACTGTATGTTGGCTGTTACCAGGTAATTCAAGCTTTATTTCTTTCAATATTTGTGCCTGAAAGTGCTACAATAGATTTGTTTGAGTGAGTCCAACTTTTGGCTATACAGTGCGAATGACATCATGATTTTTTACACATTTTATTAGCTGCAGTAACTGTAGATTTGTGTTATCTTTTGAAGAGTAAGCAACAACCTTTGCTCATCTTTAACCCCGCTGGTATAATGAAAATTATTTCTTTGGACATTGTGAATGTCCGCTACTTTAAAAATTCAGTGGACCGTGAAAATAGTCAAATCTTATTGGTAACTGGGATTGAAACGGTTTGTTGGGAGAAGCTTCTTCTTTTAATTGATCTTATACTAGCAGAGCTTATGAAAAGGAAAAAGGTAGGAGATCCTTTTGACTGTTACACACCATCGTTTCACAGATCTTGAAATTAGGTCATAGATCAGTAGAAGAAAAAGCATCTGAAAATTATTCACTGGGGTACTAGAAAGTAATTTTTAATCCAGCATTGGCTTACCTAAGAATTATGTTATAGGAATAAAAGAAGGAAAGTTGGGGCTTTGTTGAGTATGTTTCCATGAGTTCGTGCCAAAATCATAGTCTCCCTCGAATCTTTCTCTCGCTAGTCTTTTGTGTATCAATTGAAGTTCTGACAAATCTTTTCTATTATTAATCTGCTATGTATATGTCCATGTCCAAAAAGTGAAGAACATTTGGACGAAGGGTCTGTAAGACTTCTTGCATTCTTTTCTGAGGTACTAATTTGCAAGAGGTTGAAAATCTAAAATAGTAGTACTTCCTGGATTGTTCCCAAAAGAAGTGAAGTCTTGGACATACTTTTTGAGAGAAGAAACAAATAAAAAGGAAAAATGAAAGAGTTTACTATGGTGTATTGCCAGTTCCAAGATAACATCAGCAGTTATTTCTGTGATTTTCTGTGTTTTTTAGGTTTTAGGAATTTTTTGTAAAATATTATAGCCTATGGTTTTCTAAACGACCCTCTTGCCTTTTTTCATTTCTTCTTTTGTCTTAATTATAACATTCCTTGAGCCACCAAAAAAAATAAAAAATTCTACGACATCTCTATCCAGCTTCTTTTGTTTTTTGAGCTAGACCAAGTATTGCTCTGACATTTTGAAGTCATCTTTTGCAGTTATCATTTGGTCCAATTGGTTGGTTGATGATCTCAGAGATCTTTCCCTTGCGCGTTAGAGGTCGAGGGTTGAGTATTTCAGTTCTTGTGAATTTTGGTGCAAATGCACTAGTGGCATTTGCTTTTTCTCCTCTTCAGGTACCGAAAACTCTTTAATTTTCTAAATGGTTATTTTTGCTAAATGGTCTGTTATAGAATTCCCTTAAAAGCAACGTGAGGCATGCTATTGTCAATTCGTTCGAGGATTTTTTTTAATTATTATTTTAAGCCTAATCTTGATAAGATAAGAGATGAAAAGGATAGAGGGTGTTAAGGAATATAGCATATGACTTTCCAAGAGTACCAATTTCAAATATCTGGTTTTACCCTCTATCCGGGAAGAAAAGGATAGAGGGTGAAACCAGAGGCTTGAAATTAGTACTCTTGGAAAGTCGTATGCTGTATTCCTTTATCATACAGAATTAATAGTATCCATTTAAGATGCAATTAAGGCGTCTCTTTTGCCTGTCATGCATAGGATTAAAATATTTTGTTTTATCCTGGAATATCTTCAAGCTTATTATGTATTTGAATGTGCAGATATTGTACACCCTCTAGTTCTAACAGATTGTATTCTAAATAGTTAAGTTAATGATTTGACAATAGTGGGTCTATTAGGTGCTAATTCTGGTACTATCTCATGGTCAGAGTACATCTTCTTCTGCTGATTAGAATCTGTGTTAGTGGTTGAGCTTTCGGACTTCACTTGTCTTTTTTATTTTGGAAATTCTCTCAAAAGAACACATAAATTGAGTAGCGATTACAATATATTAATCAATCATACGTTAATCCAGAACTAATAGGGGTAGGTTACATGAATCTATTTTGGGGGCACATTTCAATTCAATAGTCAATACTGAATCAGGTTCTTCAATCTCTAAAAATTTACTAAATGGGGTTCTTAAAACTAGTTAAGCTCTAACTCTTACATTTGTCCCTGCACTAACTTACAAGTCTAATACGACTCCTGACAAACACCATAAGTGATTAAATGTACGAGTCCATCATGATACCGGATAAGATTAAGATTTTAGTAACAGTAACCGGATCGTGTGCATCAGAATTAATATTAAGCAGAGGATTATTTTTCTTTGTTAGATTGAAGATGTATGAGGGACCAATAGAAGAACATAGTTAGCACCTTAAGGAATCATGGTTTATGATTGTTAAAGGATAAAAACCGTAGGGTATCCCCTACGCAAGTATAATTGCACTAGATAGTTTGGTCTAGCACCCAAATTCTTTATTGCTTGGAGACAACATAATTCCCACTGGTGAGTTTATATCATCTAGAAGTGGTGATGTAATTTGTTCAAACAAGTTTAAGTCATCTAGCTGTCCATCTTAAGTTGACAAGGTACTGGTGGATTGAGTATTCAAGGCTATTCTACCCTTGTTCCATCATATGTTTCTTTTAAGTCTGGCATTATTTGGCCTTTGAAATGGATGTCATTTAAAAAAATCAACTACGAGCCAGTAACAAATAGGTCTTTGAGAAACTATATTTTTTGTTACTCCTAATTGCAGGTCTTACTGGGGGCGGGAACTGTTTTCTTTATCTTTGGTGGCATAGCTGTTTTATCTCTTCTGTTCATCTTCTTCATCATACCAGAGACAAAAGGGCTTACTTTGGAAGAGATTGAGGCCAAATATCTCTAGAACAGATCGGACTAGTTCATTTCCGTACTTGAATTTGTCTCCTTGTCACAGTACCCGGGGCAATCAAGTTGTTTGTAAATGCTCCTACACCAGTATACGAAATGGAGGGCTTGTGATTAGCCTAGTTGTGTATTACATCATAAATGTATTATTGTCATTAATAATGGGTCACTATTTTGTACAAAAAGAGAAATATGGCAAGAATATTGTTCTAATGTGTTGTTTATCTTGATCCCCACTTTGGACATTCTTTCAGCATAAGTATATTCTCGAATGTTTCGGTGTACTTTTCTCTATTGCCGTTGTCGTATCTACCATTCATAAGATGTTATATCTTGAATATTTTGGATTGGTGAATTTTTCATTTTAAAAAGAGATCATAATAACTTAAGGAACTAAACTAAAATGGTCAAAAAAACGCAGAGGCTATTATTTGCTTTTAGCTGCGGGAAATATTGTTTCGACCAAACCATATGCAATAGGGAGTGCCATGATGATTAATGACAGAAGTCTTTCTGTATTAAAAAGCATTTATCATTTTTGTTAATAGAAATTTAATTCGATCACAGATTACGTTTAAGTTTTACCTAAATTTAATACCCAAAAGCTATAAAATACAGAAGTTTAAGAGCCCGTTTGGATTAGCTGATATAATGTAGCTGATAAACATTAGGTGCTGATACTTATTTAATAAATAAGCAGTTACGTGTTTGGATACAAGTGCTGAAATTGATAATAAGTTGCTGCAGTATTTGATAAAAGAAAGTGTTGATAAGATTAAAATGATTTAAATAACCTTATAATTGTTTACACTTATAAGGGCGTAATTTCTTCAAAATTTTAGATTCCAGATCGATTCAAATACAAAATATTCTATTTGTCATTTTATTTTAAATACAACTATGCTTAGATAAATAATTTTTATGATAAATATAATTTATTTTATGATAAGCATATAATTATAAGTTATAATAATTAATAAAGTGACAAAAATTTCTCAGTAAAAAATAAACCTAAATAGGCCACAACACTTAGAAAGCAATACACCAAAAATTTTGATATGTCCTCATTTATTACATACAGTTCAAAGATTAATGCACATACACATAGATACAAATATGCAAAGTAATAGAGAATTTTTTTATCTTAACTAGTCAATAAGAATTCAAGACTTGAAGAGGAGGGAAGTGGGATTAGGTTGAAACAATACTTGAGGCCGTGAGTGTTGATGTAAGAGTTTTTTTTTTTTCAAAAAAAAAATATTTTAAGGATAAAATGGTAAAGATTTTGGTCAAACTTAAAGTGCTTATAAGCTAAAAATTTCATAGATGGGGGTGACCAGCTTATGACTTTTGGCTTATTTTGACTTATAAACACTGTTAACTTTATCAAACGCGTAGATAAGTCGAAAAGTGCTTATAAGCTAGACCAACTTATAAGCTTAGCCAAACATCACCAATCGAAAATCACTATTCATTACTCCCTTCGTTTCAATTTATGTGAACCTGTTTGACTGGGCACTGAGTTTAATAAAAAATGAAGACTTTTGGAATTTGTGGTCCTAAACAAGTCAAAAAGGGTCCCAGAGTATTTGTGTGGTTATAAAAACTTCTCATTAACGGTAAAATTATAAGTTTAAGCTAAATTGTTTCCAAATTTAGAAAGGGATCATTCTTTTTGGAACAACCCAAAAAGAAAATAGATTCACCTAAACTGGAACGCAAGGAGTATATTATTGTGAAAATCTCACTTTATAACTATTAAGCCCAAACTATTTACCCTGCCTACCCAGTCGGCCCAATTTATTTACCCGGCCCCCATATTTCACGCGACCCAATCTACCCATCTCTCCTTATCTTCGATCCAGCCCACCTATTTCACCCGGCACAAGCTTCCCACGCTTTTCTTCGTTCTTTAACAGTTAACAAGTAGACTAGAGTACAGTTTCCAAATCTCCATAGCTAACCGATGAGAACGCAAAATTCACCCACATTCGAGTTTTTAATTTTTTTTTCCGATTCCGTTCTATCTCTTCGTCTAGTACCTATTTTTGGGTGACATTTTTGCTTTGGGTGAAATTTTTGCTTCTGAAAGTACATTTTAGTGAAAGTGGGTTTTCAAAATCATAGGATTTTTGTGTTTTCCTTTGTACTTTTGTGAATCAATGTCTATGGGTTGTTGTTTTCTCTATGGGTCGGAAGCATTGTGCGCGTAGATGGTGGCGTCGTGGACAATATCATTCTTCAACACAAGTAGCTGCTGAATTTGTTGCCTCAGCCATGTCTGTTCCTAGTTTTTCCTTATTTTCTGATTCTCAGTCTCTATTTAGTCGTAACCCTAGCAGTAGTCATGTTGAAAACACAACTGAAAATGTAGAATTAGAGGGTGGAAAAGGCAATAATATTAATGTTTCGTCAGTCGATGAAACTCCCTACCTGTCATTACCCGACATAAATTCTGAACCAGTCATAGGAGGTGTTCCTGTGACTGATAAAGGAAAAGGTAAAGTTGTTGAGGATTCTGAGTTAGGGGGAAGCCGACGTGAATCCGTGCCTAAAATAGAGACTCAACCAGTAGATGTTGATTGTAGCGATGATTCTCAGTTAAAGAAGAAAAAAATTGGTATCGCACCCAAGAAGGTAATTTTCTTACAATTATGATCTTTGAGATTTTTAATGTATAGTACATTGTTATTTTTTTGATTTCCTGTTATGCTTTTGTATTAAATTATAGTTATAGTCAGTTGTGTTAATTTTAAGTGAATTCTATTTCTTCAAGTTCATTCTGTACATTTAAGAGAACTTTTGTAAATTTATTATAATTTTCATTTATCTGTTTATTCCAGCTATCCGTTTCATCACTGTTCAGTGCGACGTAATAGTGTTTATAACTATCAAAATCCATCACTAGATGATTAACTAAGAGAAAATCAAGTACCAACGAATTTTGAGTTTTTGGATGAAGTTCATTTGAGTTGTTCTATGTCTATGTTTCTGTGATATTAGCAAAATTTTAGGCCTATCATTCTGCTTAGAAGAAGTAAAAGATATCATTTTGTATACATTGTGTTTGAGCGTGAAGGAATTGAGTGATCTTTTCTAGTATATTGTACAGACCAGTTAATTTGCAATAATGAGCTTGTTAATTTTGGATGACATATTTTTCTTTGCTATTAGTTTCTCAATGATTTTGAATCAATATAGACAGATTAAATTAATGTTCTGTTTGAGGTTTAAAAAGGGTCACTGATTCAGTAGTTGTTGTAGTCAACCATATTTATTGAAGTCAGAGCTGCTCTGTGTGATTTCTGATTTTCAGCTTTGCATTAGATGGTTTTGTACATGATTTAGTATTTAGCCAGTTGACAGTGGTGTAGAGAAGCATGGAAGGAATGAGACCGTGTAAGTTAGGAGTGCGGAATGAGCTTTTCTTTATAGGTGGCATTGTGTGGATGGGGTCAATGGGCGAGAAGCATTGGTACTGTAGCATAAGTTCCTTGTCGAATATTAGCTATCTTGTAGTGCAATTTGATGTGAGTTTATGCTATTCTTTTACTTCCTTAATAATCTCAAGAATATGCAAGATGAAAAGTATTTTGCATCCTCTAAAATATGTATTTGATAGAATAGTTTCCGGATACTGTAGATTTAATAGCTAAGTTTCTTTTGGCTTTCCCTCCCTAGTAATATTGAATATGCATCTTCAAATGAAACAACTTAAAGTAAGTTTATGCATTGATGGTCACTTAGTATTGCTGCAAATTGTTCCCACACTATTTTTCTTTTGTTTCCTTATAAGTAAAATTTGTAGTTGCCGGAAATTAGTCAGTAGAATTGTATACCCTGCTGGTATATTTATATGTCGTGTTGGTATCATATGGTAGTTGTAATATTTTTAGTTGGTTTAGTTGCATTTTAAGTGAATTCTATTTCTGAAATTATCCTATATGAACATGTTTTGCCGTGTTGAGATTTCCTTGTGCCTATGGACTTAGATTATAAACCAAAGGTTGATTGGGATACCAACTGCCATGGTATTCATCAATTGAAAGCAAATTTATCAAAGAGGCAACTTCGACTGTTTAAGAAAATATGCTTTGGCTATTTTTTGGATTTGCCACCAGTTATTGTGCAGATTCGGGTTATGCACCATTTTCTTATTAGAGAAGTACATCATGAGGTGAAAAATGAGATGTGGTTTGTAGTGAATGATTCTAGGTTGCGCTTTGGCTTGGGTGAATTTGCACTTGTTACTGGGTTGAAATATAAGGGTGATACAAGTATAGAGAGCATAACAGAGAATAGGTTGATTTCAAAATATTTTGGGACTGCATCCGTGACATTTGCCCAACTAGCAGACTGTTTTAAGAAGAAGAAATGGGAAACATATGATGATGCGTTGAAGATAGCAATTCTTTATTTTGTGAACAACTTCTTACTTTCTCAACTTAAAACAAAGGTTATTTCACGGTCTTACATTGACTTAGTTGAGTGCGGTGATTTTAGTAATTATCCCTGAGGTATAGATGTTTATAAAGCTACAATTGACTCGTGTTCCAACAAGTTTCAAGATAAGCCTTCTTTTTATAGACTCGGTGGCTTTCCGTTGGCTTTACAGACTTGGTTGTATGAATGTTGCCCAAGTTTGGATGGTCACTTTGCTGATCATCTTGGAAACAAACTTCCACGAATTTTGAATTGGGTAGTCATGGGTCAAATACTGAATGAGCGAGTTGTTTTGCAAATGTGTAGCTTGCAACGCGAGCAGGTAATTTTCTCATAGTTTTATTGCCTCTCTTAATGTTTTGGTACAGTAGTTCAGTCACAGTTGTAGCAATATCCCAGTTCAGTGATATACTCTGTTGGTATACATGTATACTATATTGGTATCATGTATACTATATCCCAGTTCAATGATATACTCTGTTGGTATACATGTATACTATATTGGTATCATATGGTAATAAGGATCTTTTATCTTTCCATACTATAATATCATTTCTATTTCTAACTATTGTGCTTAATAATTGCAGTTAAAGAACATCACCCCAACTGATGATGAGAAGCAACTATTTGATGTGCGTGGTCTAAACTTTGAAATTGAAGTTGAGTGCACTGACAGTCAGCTCGATAGCTTTCAGGTTTTTGGCACTCAATTACCAAAGACACAAAGTATGCATGAAAGTATTGGAGGTGATTCCCAACCTACCAATGCTGAGGTAATGAAGGAGTTACAAGCTTTGAAGCTTTTTGTAGAGACCAAGTTTGAGGAGGTGCTTGCAGCTATTGATAGGCAGTCAATGAAACCAGAGGGAAATTCAGCAGTATTGATCTTTTATATAATATAATGCTATAGTATATTGTTCAAAGATGCAATATATGCTTATAGGATACTATTCCATTCTTTACTTTTAGTGCACATAGTATTCTTGTAATATACATAATACTAAAATTGTTAGTTTCTCATTTTCAGCATAAGCAACAGGATAATGATCCTGACTTTCGTGAGATGCATAATGATTATGACCAGTTTGAAAGTGGCCACGTTGGGAATGATCCTATAGTTCTTGGAGATAGCACGCCCAAAGCGCCTTCTAGTATGTAAATCACAGATTTGATTGATTTTTTTTTGCTGTTGTTTTTTGAAAATAGTACTCTTGCTTATACTTTTATATGTTTAGTATCTGGTTTTGGTGGGGTTGGTCAAGATGGAGGTGCCACTGGTGTCAATGTGAAGAACGTCACAACAAGTGATGGTGTAGTTAATGATGATTTTGGCTTAGATTCTAACTTTGAACTGTCTACATCTGCAATTGATCAAATCGCCGCCATTACACAACAAACAACATAGAAGCAGTCATCTCATGATGTTAAAAAGTCGGGTCCTGCTTCGCTGCCATCAGGAATCCCTGTACAGACACAAGAAGATGTTGTTATTGAGTCTAATACTGCTCCACAGGGTACGATGTTAATGTTACTAATTCTGTAGTTAGTATGTAAATGATAGGTTCTTGATAGTTTTTTAATTTTTATTTAAGTAGTGATGCTGATAATGCTTTTATGTGTTCAACATGTCTGGTTGATGGTGTTGGTCAAGTGGATGTTGGTGGCAGTAATGTGAATTTGCC
Source organism: Nicotiana sylvestris (assembly GCF_000393655.2). Taxonomy (NCBI): domain Eukaryota; kingdom Viridiplantae; phylum Streptophyta; class Magnoliopsida; order Solanales; family Solanaceae; genus Nicotiana; species Nicotiana sylvestris. Next base: position 154,642,321 of record NC_091059.1, read on the forward strand.
TTCTGGTAATGTCTTCTATATATAACTTTTCATTCTTTTTTCTAAATTTCTTAACTTTGTATATTTATTTATTCACTAGCATTTTCTAATTTAAGCTCCATGTCGACACGGGAGTGATCTTCACTTGGATTCTGATTTTGAATATACTGATTCTCAACTTGATCTAATTGCTGCCATTACACAAGGAGGGAGACGTAATGTAAATCAATCTAGAAATGAACTGACAACTCGTGTTGTAAAAAAGTCTAAACCTGATCAGTCGGTATCAAGAAGTATTGTCCAGATACAAACAGACGTTGAAACTACTCCTGCAGTTTTCGCACGGAGAAGGCACCCCGCAGCTATAAAACAGTCGTCGTATAGGAATGACTGGCAATCTGGTGTTAGTGCAGTTGGGGGATCCTCGAAGGTTATCAAAGGAAGATTTCCATTTATAAATGACATTTCAGAGATTGTTGATTTTAAGCTTACGACTGCATTCTCAAACTTTGTTGAAGCAAACACGCAATTGGGAGAGTGCGTATTCGTTTCCATGTACTTTTGTTTTCATTTTTCTTAATGTTTGTTGTTATATTTCTTATCCATATCTTCTTTTATACAAAATAGGGAAGTGTATTTACCTGGTGATCAAAAGCTAGAGCCTTGTTTTGACTTTGAAGTTGAACAGATTGATGATAAGACGTTTTTCCATACCTTAAACTATTCTGGCAGGCTGCTCTCTAGTTCGGTATGTATACTGCTTTTTATTTTTGTTGTTGTAGTAGTTCATTCATATTGTTAGTGGTAGTCATGTTTTCTTCCTCTCTTTTTTGCAGCACTTGAATATTATATTCTACTATCTTAGGAAGAAGGCGAAATATGGAATTAATATGCCAATCAAAGTCACAATTACAGATACTCTTTTTAATAATATCATTCAAAGGGTTTTCACAGAATTTGTAAAAGGTGGGAAACAAGATCATTTGATTGATAGATCAGACGATATCATGGAGTACATGAAAGGACTTAGGATGCATTGCAACACTCCATGGCACCAGGTTGATCATGTCATTTTTTTCAATTAATTTGGCAGAAATTTGGCATTGGATATTGGGGTGTGTGTCATTCCACAAGAGATGTTTTTACGTATATGACTCGCTACGTAGTCAAAAGCACAAAAAAGCTATTCAAAAAGTGGCAGAGGCTTATGCTGTGTTGATCCCCCTATTTCTAGTTAGTATTGAATTTTATAACCAAAGAAGTGACATTGTAGTAAAAAATGGTCTGCACATGGGAAAGAAGTTGACTGATCCTTTTGAGATTGAACTGATTACAAAGCTGCCAACACAACAAAATTCGTAAGAATAGTTACTTTTTTTTACTTTGTTTTCCTTATTCATATTAACATTTTCACTTCTAATTGATTTTTATAGTCTATTCATTTATTTTATTTCAGGGATTGTGGAGTATATGTTGCTTGCTTTGCTGATTATATTATTGAAGATCTTCCAATCCCTGTTGCCAATTTTGATGTGGATGGTCTTCGAGCTAGGTTTGGTATACTGTTGTGGCATTATGGGAGGAACAAGCAGTTGCATGACGAATCAAGTGAATCTGAGGCTCTAGTAGCACCTAAAAAGACTCGTGGAAAGAAACGCAAGAAGTAGTATAGGTATCTTTTTGGTTTTAGTTAATCATATCATGAAAACTTTGCAGGATTTTAATAGTTTTTGGTGAAATATGGTATTATTAGTAGTAAATGATCTTCTGTTGATTCAAGACTGTAGGAAACTTGTGCCTTTATAAAATATTTCCAGCTGCTAATGTTTCTTTTATCATATTTAATTATTCTGGTTCAGAATATGTGGTATAGATTTCTTCAAGTACATGGGGGTTATCAGTTTAGCTATGTCTCTTGATGCTGAAAATTTGCTGATTTTGTTTCTGATTTCAGCTTGTTTTATTAGGCTTTTCTTAGGCTTCTTCCATAAAGTTGTTGGTTTATTAGGATGCTGAGGTCCATTCCTTTGCCAGAGGGTAAGGTTTAATGGATTCTGCAAGTGAAAATTAGGGGAAGATGAAGCGAACACTTCCAACAACATACAAAGTAGTTGTGACAGAAGTTAAATGATCTGCTTTCGAATGTGATGACGGTCTAAGCTTTAATGTTCATTTGTAGTTTTAGCATAGATGGTGTATTAGTGTAGTAGAACTATATACCAATCAGGTATACTGATATACCATTTGGGTATCATGTTGTATTTGACTCACCTTTTTTCCTTCAGCAACTAGATGTAAGTACTAACATGAGTTGCAAAGCGTGCGCATTTTGGGTATCACATTGTATATGGTGCACCATTTGTATTTCTGCGCATATTTTGTTTTAGCCATATTAGTGCAATACCACTATATACCAACGAGGTATACAAATATAACATTTTGGTATCACCTTGTATTAATGTACCTGATGATGTACAATAACTGCATGTAAATGGCTTCAAATTTGTTATACTTCAATACAGACATGAGCTGCAAAGCGTGCCCATTTTGTTAACAAAGTATGTACAAATGTTGCATTTGCAGCACCCCTTCTATTTCTGCACATATTTTGATACTAATAAGATATACAGATATACCAATAAGGTATATAGATATACCACTTGGGTATCACATATATATTTTAGCATCTTTTTTCCTGCAACAACTAGATGTAAATGCATCCCACTTTTATATACTAAAATAGAAAATAAATAGATTCTTATTGAAAATACAAGTAGCCATATAAATTTGTTGCCAAAAAGTAATTTCTCAAAGAATCATCATACCAAATATATGTCTAGTGCAAGAAATGCATTTTATTTTTTTGCAATTCAAATGCTATGATTCTACGATATATGAGTTCTATAAAAACATTGAAGCATTATATCAATCTCTCTTTGGAATATTTCGGCATGTTCTCTGGTTGTGTCCTTTTCTCCCGCATAGTGCACATGTAACTGTATTTCCTTCCCAGCCTCCTATGCCTCTCTTCTTTTTAGGTCTTCCTGGTTTGATTTTTCCTTTTGGTGGCAGTACCACCTGCGAAGAGACATCTTCTGGAATTTGCCACGTTGTTTCATCAGGCAATGGATTTACTGGTATCTCATATGTTTTTAGCAAGTAGTCTATGCTGTAGTAATCCGAGCAATACTTGTATGAATCCATATGGAATTTTTGTATAACTGCCATTGCATGTGGACATGGAATATCGTCTAGCTGAAACCTCCCACAAGTGCAGTTTCTTTCATGTAGGCGCACCACATTTCTTGTTTAGCCATCAATTACTAAATGTAAGAATTCAGTTGATGGCAACACCTAATATAATTTTAATTAAGAAAAGTCATTAGCTATATGAAGTAATAGTATTTCTTAAATAACAATATTCAGTTGTTTAGTGAAATCACTAAGGTAAAAAAGTAAAAATACAGTACATGCAGTGTTTTTATGATTTTGAAAATGCATACCGTCATCGTCTGTGATAAGATAGTATTATCTGCCAATATTTTTTCATACTTTGCATCAATCTTCATAAATGATTCTACTGCATCCTTCCGATTGGTGTAATTCCATTTTTGAATCAATGTTGTCATAAAGTCAAGCAAATTCACAACTGGGAGGTCTCTTGCGTGCTTGTTTGCTGCATTTACTGATTCCGCAATATTCGATGTCATGGTCATGGTTCTATTTGCCTTGGAATGCGCCCGGGATCATTTATCATATCCAATATCCATCAGGTATATTTTCACTCTACTATCAATAGCTTCTAACTCTGCCATATGCCTGTTGAATTCTTCAACAGTGTATGCTCTTGCTAACACAAAATATACTTCTTTGATTTGTTTTTGGCTCTTCCTGAAGTTTGTCTTTATGTTGTTCCACAGATGGAACATACATGCACAATGAGGGACTTCTGGATAGACAATTAAAGTTTCTTTCCATATAGCATAATGTATGTCTGATACAATGCACATTCCCTCTCTTTGTCCATAGGTTTCTCTGAACTGCACGAAGAACCATTCCCACGATGCATCATTTTCCAAATCAACAATTGCATATGCAAGGGGTAGAATTTGTCCTGTAAACCCAAAGAACAAAATATCAATTACAACACACTATATTAATTTAGCATTTCATATAGTAGTATAGTCATAGGTAGGTACAGGTGTGTAGCAAAACAACTATATACTCTGTTGGTATACTTGTATACCATACTGGTATCATATAATATTTGAAAATATTTTTTGTTTCTTTAACTGAATGTAATTGGATTGTACACAAAATATTAATTTAGTATTTCATATAGTAGTATAGTCATAGGTACGTGCAGGTGTGTAGCAAAACAACTATATACTCTGTTGGTATACTTGTATACCATACTGGTATCATATAATATTTGAAAATATTTTTTGTTTCTTTAACTGAATGTAATTGGATTGTACACAAAATATTAATTTAGCATTTCATATAGTAGTATAGTCATAGGTAGGTGCAGGTGTGTAGCAAAACAACTATATACTCTGTTGGTATACTTGTATACCATACTGGTATCATATAATATTTGAAAATATTTTTTGTTTCTTTAACTGAATGTAATTGGATTGTACACAAAATATTAATTTAGTATTTCATATAGTAGTATAGTTATAGGTACGCGCAGGTGTGTAGCAAAACAACTATATACTCTGTAGGTATACTTGTATACCATACTGGTATCATATAATATTTGAAAATGCTTTTTGTTTCTTTAACTGAATGTAATTGGATTGTACACAAAATATTAATTTAGCATTTCATATAGTAGTATAGTTATAGGTACGCGCAGGTATGTAGCAAAACAGCTATATACTCTGTTGGTATACTTGTATACCATACTGGTATCATATAATATTTGAAAATATTTTTTGTTTCTTTAATTGAATGTAATTGGATTGTATTCTTACCCTCTGCGTCTTGCGTGGAAGCCGTGATTATGGTCCCTCTATATGTTGACTTTAAAAAACTTCCATCAACTACAACTGTTGGTCTACAATAGACCCATCCTCTAATCGATGCATATATAGCTATGAATGCATACAAGAAGCTCCCATCTCCTTCAGTGTGTAGTCGTGTCACTGATCCTGGGTTAGCGTACTCTAACATATAAAGATATGTTGGCATTTTCTTGTATGATTCACTTGGTGATCGTCTCAATAATTGCATTGCTTTTTCTTTTGATCTCCATGCTTGCATGTAGCTTAAGTCCATACCATATGCTTTTTGGATGTCTCTCTGGATATCTGTTGGTGTATAAATGGTTTTCGGGTCAACAAGTTTATCTTGTACCACAGCTGCAACAAAAGCTGAGACAGCTTGCTTTTGTGAACAAAATCTCTTATCAGTTAAACAAATGTGGACAGAATTGAAATCCGTCACTTTGAAAAGATTTGATGCTCGCAGGCTTGATGCTTTAAGTCTCCAAGTGCATCTTTCATCCACGCATTCAAGGATATACCTGTTTATAATACAAATACAATTATGTATAATGTTTTATTGATAAAAAACACACACAAAAATCCGTACAATTATATACTCACATGGTATACTCTGTTGGTATACTTATATACTGTATCAGTATCATATTTTGCTGATAAAAAATATAGACAAAGCAGCACAATTCTATACTCACATAGTATACTGATTTAGCATACATATATACTATATTGGTATTATGTTTTACTGATAATAACAAAGACAAACCAATACAGTTATATACTCGCATAGTATACTGATATATCATACATATATACTATACCAGTATCACTGATAAAAAATATAGACAAACCAATACAATTCCATACTCACATAGTATACTGATTTAGCATACTTATATACTATATAGGTATCACATAGTTTTTTACTTGAAAACATGCAGACGGACCTTCTTGGGCATGATTTATGAACCCGATATTGACATTTTTCTCTAACGGCATACTGTTTCATAACGAGAGCCAGCAGGTTCTTGTCTTCATAAATTTGTCCTTTTTCAACATTTTGATGAAATTGACCAGTTATGATGTTTGCATCATCAAGTTCTAAAATGGCGTCATCTCCTTCTTGCACATCAAACGTAGTAATCATATCAGTGCTTTCAAATTGTGCAATTTCTGATAAAATTGGAGCAATATCGAAACTGGAGGTGCTTGCAGCTATAGTGTTTTTAGCAAACGACACACACAGGGGAAGTGTTGTCATCCCTGCACTTGATTTTTTTAATTCCATGTAAACGCTAACACTCATATCGCTGCAAATTGTAATTGGTGGATATCCTTGAGCAATAGCATACTGAATAACCATTGTTTTACTGTCCTTTTGTAGTTGCTTTGCAATTTCTCTGAGAAGTTGTTTAAATTTCCAAGAGGTCTTTATTAGAATTGCATCAACATGAAAATTTATGAAATTATTGTTATCATCCCATTCTCCACTATGCTGCAGCAGAATTGAAATATTTTCCATGATTCTGAAGTTATAATCACTTTTATGTCTAAAATTGAATCTCAACAATGCAAATTTCAACAGTGTTCGAAATTTCAACAGTATATAGCTGCAATAGATTTTTCGAAATCAAACCTCTAGATCTCCAGATCTCCAAACCTAGATTAGAATTTTCAGCTAAAATTCAGAAGTTTAGCTCCGAAATCAAAATCAAAACAACAGCGAAATCAAAATCCGAAAAGAAGACGCGAATCAACATCTTCGATCTGTTTTTTCACACTTAGTGATCTTCAAATTAGGGAATGTCGGTGGAAATCTCAATTTTGTGCGCTGATTTTCTGAAATTTGAGCAGCTTTTGCGTTTTTATAGGTAGAGCATTAAGCGTGGGGTAGTTATTTTGATATTCCCGTTTATTTATTATATGGATAGGAGATTGTAATTATTTAGTGGGTAGAATTCTTTAATGGGTAGGGCAGGGTAAATAGTTTCACTTTTATAGATGCTCCTGTCTTTTCCCCTATATTATTTACACAAAACTAAAAAATAGAACGGGCGTGTGAACCGGGTTGATACATAAACCGGGTCAACGTAAAGCGGCGGCGTACACGTATAAAGTGGCAGAGGAAAAATAACTAGGGTTTAAGACGAGTATTGAAGGTGAAGGCGAGATAACGTAATGGCGAAATTTAACGAGGTGCAGAAGAAGAGGAGAGCATTAATCGCAGAGAGTAAGAGAGCAAAACATGGGGACCCAAATACTCGTAAGCTTAAGCAGAAGGCCCAACCTCTTTCCATCTCCGGCAAGCGAAAACGCAAGCTGTTCAAGAAATGGCGCAGGGTCTGTAATCTCTAATCAATATTAGTTCCTTCTCTTATTTTTAATTCTACATGTATATAAAGATGAAAATTTGTGATTTGACGCTTTTGAATGATGTGAAACAGGAGCAAAAGGAGGCTATAGAAAAAGGGGTGATTACAATGCAGGATGTGGAGATGGCTGTAGCTGATGCTGCTGATGGTAAGTTATTTACTGCTGTAGCTGATTCTCCGGACCTAGTGTTTAAGCAGAGGGTTCGGACCCGCAGCATTTTGCTTATGAGCTTTTGTGTGTGTGCGCGCGCGCGCATGAGAGAGGAAAATCCATTACAAAATAGATGATCTGAACCTGCTGCTTCAAGAGAGCAGTGGGTGCAATGGCATTTCCTATTCGAGCCACTGGCAGAACGGGGAATTTATATAAGGAATTCGAAGAACAAAAATGCTAGAATGGCAATAGTTGGGGTTTAAACTTTGACCTAAAACAACTTTTGAACCCTCTTTATCACTACCTAGAATTTTGCTTATGTTAACAGGGTTCAAAAGTTTATAAAGATTGTATTTTTACCCTATTTGCACAGTATAATTTTGACGAAGGGGATTCAATTCCTCTTACTACTCCAGTGTTGTGAAGAGCATGAAGCGAGGAAAGCTACAACCCCCATTTCACGAGAAGCGAAGCCCTCGCTTTTTTTAAGTGAAGCGGAATTTAAAAAAGAACAACTACATAACACATAAGAAAGGCAATAAGAACTAGGAATAAACGATATAAAAATTGGGCAGAAACTGGAAAAATTGGGCAGAAATTTTCTGAAAAAAGTTCGCCAGTATTTCGCCGCTTTTTGGACGTTTAGAAAGAAAAAAAAGAAGAAGAAGAAGAAGAAGACTGAAAATCAAAAGTGCAAAAGAAGAACAACCTTAGTTGATGCTTTGAGATTATTTCAGAAATCAGAAGTTGATGAAGAGAAGAAGAAATCGCTGTTGTTGTTGAAGAAAAACCCTAGTCTCGTTGCTGTTAAAGAAGTCCAGACAGTGTTTACGGTTTAAAAACCTCGTTTTTAAATAAAATAGGGCTTGGGTTTAAGTTTAAACATAGAAGCGGACGCTTCTTCTCGCTTCACCGCTTCTCGCTTTTTACAGAGAAGCGGCCCCCTTTTCGTACCAGAGTTGCTTCTATTACCTTAAGCGCTGCCCTTCACTTCTCGCTTAAAGCGAGGAAGCGAGCGCTTTTTTAATCACTGACTAGCTCTGCCCCTGACTCGAACTAGTTAGAATTCAGAACCTTGTGACTTTACGACTTGAATCCATTCTAGGGTGAGAGCTATAATGTTGATGCTAGTCAATTTCTTATATTGAGCTGAGGTTGCTAGTTCAGTAGGAAAGAGTTATCTTTTTGTTGCTTTACACTTTGTGTTTACAAGTGTAGTTAATGCTTCCTATATGAATAGGTTGCTTCCTATGTGAAAATGTTAAAAGTTCAATGATTTGTTTGGTGGTTGTTATATCTGCTTTATTTTCTGTTCTGTCCTCTCCTTGAAAGGGGCTGATCCATGTAACTGATGGAAATTTTCGGATTTTCCTAATGAATTCAGGGAAAACTCAAGATGCCAATAGAACACCTGTTAAATTTCCCATGAAGAGCTCAAAACTTAAACTGAAGCAATTGAAGAAGAAAGGCAAGTTCCTATAGAGTTGCTATTTTACATTCTTATTTGAACTAGGATTCTTTGTTAATTTCGCTTATTGACTACAAATCCATGTGTTACAGGAAAGGGAAAAAGGAATTCTAATAAACAAGCTACAGAAGCTTCCGTGGATGTAATGGTGGAGTAAGCGAGGGACATTAGAATCATTTAGCTGACTGCTTGATGGGCAATATGTCTTTTTTTTTTTTTTTTTTTTTTTTTTTTTGTTGTTCTGTCCCTACTTTCCTGGAAGTTAACAAGGGCTTGTAATCTACGTTTGTATTAGCATCTGCTACTAGGAAAAAAGGAGGTAGGGGTTCTTATAGTTCTTCATGTTAGTGGTTATATGTTTGTATCATACAATTTTGTGGATACTATGGATCTTTGGGATTAAAGATGTTCTTAAAAGAGCTCATAACTGAGCCTGTTTGTCAGAGCTAGTCAATACACTCTCCTGTTTCTTTATGAATGGTAACTTCTGCGGCAGTAGCATGGAAATTTGCTAAAAGAAAGTGGCATCATAATCGGGGAAGAAAGCCAAATATGTCATAATGAGCAGGGGGCCATATATTTTTACAGAGTGCAGTGTGTTAAAAAAATTCTGGCCGGACAAATTACATCAAATTATGACCCTCTGTCTTCCATCAGAACTGGATTAAACCAGCTGTACTTCTAATAATAACTACTAAGGTCAACATTTCCCCTTTCTGACTCTGGCACAAATGGATCAATCGAAATCAAAAACCACTTCACTAATAAAAAGGATCTTCTAAATACCAACTCAGTCATTGCAAAAGCTACCGAATAAATAATGCTTACAGGAAAAAGAAGGAAATATACAAACTAAACTGTCAAAGGAATTAATTACCGAAGGTTCCCCATTGGGTAATCAGTAACCCGGGGTAGGAGGAATAGGAGGTGCTCCAGAAATCACAAAGGTGACTGGAGTTTAGGCTACTATATGATACTTCCTTTCACAATTGACATATTTGCAAAACAAACAGCTCTACAGAGATAGCAATTCGAAAGAAACTAAATCCACTTGAAATCAACTCAGGCTCAAATGTAGTAGTTACTGCACTTCAAATAGGTAATGTTCATTTTCCTCACCTCATTGATAATTGCACGTTACTCCTCTGAAGCACACATACAGAGAAGCTAACCATGTAACTGACTAACTAGCTAAGAGTGAAAGCAAATAGAAAGTTCTTAAGAGCTCAAATCTACATCTCTTTCCCCCACCCTTTGCATCTAAATATGTTGTAAACTACTCCCTGGGGGCTGGGAGCTATATTCCAGTGGGAAAGTCCCTCTATGTACTGATATCTAGCACATATATTAAATATTTCCTCTTGATCCAAAAAAAAAAACTTTTTCTGTTCCCCGAATAAAAATGCTGAATAAGAAACTAAGGATTGCTGAGTAAGAGAAGTAAGGATTGCTGCTGATAGTTGACACCTATGGTTCAACTGTCAGGTTTTGTATTTGCTGTACATACTACTATTTGTAATGAAAATAGTTTAGTTAACAAAAAGAAAAAAGATCTCATAAAACTGTTCACAACAGGTAAATGAGAATGGTGTTCAATTTTGAGCAACAATCATATTATTGTGTACACCTTTGGGACAATAAAACATGTGACTACAACAATATAACAGCTTTGTCCTTTAGCTTACTGAAGACAGGAAACAACAGAGGGAGATACACAAACATGCAACCTACTTCCTACAGTTTAATTTCTCCTTCTCTTAAAAGTTAGTCAGGAATTTACTACAACAAAAAAAAGTACACCAGAGCCATGAGAACTTGGTCACTTGACACGGGTGAAGAACCATCAATAATTCCAAATAAGAAGACAGAGACACTAAAGTATCTTAAACCTCATAAAATACTTTCAAACAAGGAGACGCTGACAGTAGGATGAGCCAATGTTTCTTCACTAATGTTTAACAAACATTCAAAGGGGTGACAGCATACAAGAAGACCGCTATTCATTCCTTAAACAGAAAAGTTAAGACGAAATGAAGAGGGAAAAGGTAAGGATGAATTCATCCACAAAATGTAATTCATTCTTTTTCCAACTTAAACCTTCATTTCTCTGCTTTCTCCACCTACTCCTCCTCCTTCTCACCATACCGGCGCTTAAACTTTGCAATCTGACCAATACTTTGAGCCATTTGACGCCTTGCTCTAATGTGATAAACCTTGCCTGTTTGGTGTATTTTGGTCATCATAACATGCATCAATCGTCCACTTTGTGTCACATAGGATATCCATTGCATTTGAGGGTGAATACCTTTCTTCATTTTCTCTGAAAATAGACCTACAATTCGGTAACAATACAATTTCTCTTCCGAACTAATCCATGTGACACAACCAACCTTCTTTTTTTTTGGAATAGGTAACAATATATTAATCAGCAGTACAAAGTGCTGGAAACCATATTTACAAGTTACCAAAGATGCATAATTCAGAAAAACTATATCCTGTTCAGCTTACAGGGATTCTATGACTTCTAGGAGTGATTCAGCTTCATCAGCATACTTCTCTTTGCACCAAAAGTAAAATAACAGAATACAACCAACCTTTTCTGAGTCAACTAGATTCTTTTATATAATAACTCATTTAAGCTTTCATCATAACAATGTGAAGTAAGAGGGCTTTTTCACATTACTCCTGGCCACGGGCGGAGCTAGAATCCCGGCCACGGGTTTGGTCAAATGCTCAAACCCAATAGCTTTTGCTCAAACGGTGTATTTATATTATAATTTTCATCAAATATGAACAAATATTAAATTAAGAACCCAATTATTAGCACTTGAAGTCGTCATTCTAATCCAGAACCCATAAAGTTGAAATCATAGCTCCACCTCTACTCCTGGCTATACGTTTACGGCCTGTAAAGCCTTTTAATGAAGAAAAAAGAGATAAGTGACAAAGAAGACGCTATAAAAGGTGAATGGATAAAATCCATAATTTTGACTGTCATGAAAACTTCTGAAGAGTAAATTTTGAAAAGCGAAGTATTTTCTTCTTTAAATACCATGGACAGTTTCTCCCTAATCAAAAAATAGAGCATCAAACTTTTTGCTTTGACCAAGTGAATAATCGGGTTAATGATGTTGGCTAAAAAGGAAAAAGTGCAAAGGCAAATGCCAAATTTCACTGGTATAATGCTCTACTATTTTATTTTTTTTGGATAAGGTAAAGGTTTCATTAAAGGAGGACCAAGAAGGTACCCAAAAAATTACAAGTTACAGCATAGCTGCATCAGTTGCATTATGTAAGTTTTCAACTATATTTTCTTTACACCAGAAATACAAATTTTGAAGGCAACTAATCTTTACAATAGCTAGGTGATTTCTTTGGTTCTACTATTATACTCAACAAGAAATTTCTGCAACTGTCAATCAGTCTCTTGCCCATAAACAAGAGCGGTTTTTACAGGATAGCTAAAGCCACAGGGGAAACTATGCTTCCAAAGAACTGAGATGATGCTAATTCCCAATCTATGTACATATAATCAATGATTCAATGACATCACAAGCAGATTGACCTAACTATCTAGGGAACTGTGTGTACTTTCTACTAGCCTTGTTCGAACCAAAATACAATTGTTGGATACCCATTCCCACAACAACGGCTAGCGAAATTTTCCGCTTCGAAAAATCTATTTGGATGACCTAAAAATCACACAAACGATCATCCTATTCATTGCCTATTTGACATATAACTAATTCCAGATGGTCTGTAAAGCAAATCACACTTCTTATCGAAGTGACAATAATTATTGTTACGATCAAAACCAATACCATTTAAAACAGACAAAAACTTAGTATTCTATTATCCTTGCACTTAAAAACTTCCAATTTATTGTTTCATGCACCTATATAGTAACATAGTATGTATATAACCATCAGGAAGAAATGAATGAGCATATAAACAGAACCAACCAATGCAACATCTAAAGAATTTACAGAAATGAAATTCTCATACGTCATAGAAATAGCTCACGATTGTCACAAATTTAAAAAGCCACGCATTAAGTAATCGAACTGCCAGGATGAAAATCGGTGAAATGAAACCCTAGAGAACCCTAACAATACAACAACGTACAACACTTCACGTACACAAGCGCATATATATATATATATATATATATATATATATAAGCGCACATATATAGAGAGAGAGATGAATAGCGGTCTCACCTTGTTGTTTCAGGTCGGAGAGAGAATCTAGAGAGAGAGAGTGTGAGTGATGGTTTGATGCCTTTTGGGGGTTTTACATTTTCGGAGAGAGCAGTATACGGGCCGGTATTCAGTGGACCAGCCCAATATTTGCTTGGGCCTAGACATTGGCCTTTAAGAAGTTCAACTGTTTAGAGAAAGGGGAATGTGGTTTTGGCATGGTATAACAACATACCCATATAATTGGCAGAAAATAGCCCTAGTTATAGATATTGGTATCACATAGCCAATAAATGTATATCACAATAATAATATGTATATCACAACATTTTTTTTCTTCTTTGTCTATATCAACATGTATATTAAAATTTTATTTTCATTCTTTGTACATAAATAATATTATTCTTTGTATATCAATAATATAAAATTATATATATAGTTATTGCTGCCTTTATATCAATGTATATCACAATAAAAATATTGTATTATTTGTATAGCACATCAGACATGTGTATACCAAAATACATATCAAAAGTTTATTTTTCTTCTTTGTGTATATCAAACATTAGTTTTCTTTGTATACCAAAATATTATTTACTCCCACAATTATATTAATTATTTTTATATTTTAGAACTTACTTAAACATGCTATATCAAAAATTTATTTTTCTTTTTTGATCAATAATTAATAATTATATTATTTGTATATCACTGTGTATAACATAATAATAATGTGTATATCAAAAAATTTATGAAAATTTTATTTTCCTTCTTTGTATAATACATTTCAGATTGAAAACTCTAGTTCAATCACATGTCATAGTTGTATACACATATCCGATGTACCATACACTGTGATATACAAATTGTCACACCTCCTTTTTACCCGAAAGGGGGTATAGGAGGTTTTTCCAATTAAAGTGACATAAATCGAAATGAGATTATTTATTAATTTCAGAGTCTCCACTTGCAATAATTTATGGTGTCCCAAGCCACCGGTTTATTTTAAATCCCAAATCGAGGAAAATTGACTCTAATTTATGGCATGTGAACACAAAAGACCGGGTAAGGAATTCTGTTAACTCGGGAGAAGATGTGAGGCACTCCCGAGTTCCGTGGTTTTATCATGGTCGCTCAACTATTAATAGTTGACCTAATTATCTGATTTAATACATGTTTAAAATCTATTGTGCTCAACGATTGCTCCTTCACTTCCCATGATAACTTTGATTTCAACTCAAAAGACCTTGCTTGTTTATTGACTAACCACTTTCTCTGTCACCCTTATCACAGAAAATACCTCTGATCCGTTCAAAACCAATATCCTCTATCTGTTGCATTGTTTATGAATTGACATATACTGAACCTTTGTATTTCACATGAATCCCAAAGCACGTAGATTGTTACCAACTCAGTACGCGTACTGTTCTTTCCTGACGTATGTCACTTTGATGTGCTTGCCAGATTCCGTTTTGTGCAATTAGAAAGTTGGTAGCAAATTTTGAAGTCATTTCTCACTTGTTTTGGCCAAACAGACTCAAGAAGATGAAGTAAATAAAACAACAGGAACGGAGTACGTGACAATGGAAAGAGATGATACCTAACAAGAAAATTACAAAGTAGAAATTAATCAGATGTGGATACCAACTTTAATAATCATGACATGCACCTTTGGATTAAGTGGCCTAATTTGTCAAGCAAGTCTAATGTTCAAATCTTGTTGTACCTCTGAGTCGTGAAACTGGCTTCAATGCTCCGATTATCCTATCTGATTCACGGTCCTTATTCGACTTGTAGTGCCCGGAGGGTTTTCACCATCAAGCCTCTGTCATTTTGTTTTTTCTCTCAACTTACCATCGCATTATGGTGCCTGTGAAGGTTTTTACCGATAAGACTCTCTCATTTTTTTTTATTTTTTTAATTTTTTTTCTGATTCTGCAGATGATAAGGCATTAACCACGATAGAAATATCATATGCTCCTGGCATGTCTGACTCGGCACTCTCAAATATTATCTGGGAGATCGTTTGAACTATAATGTGGCTTTTGGACAGGGTTAGAAAGAAAGGATATCATAAAGGCTCAAAATAACTAAGACAACTGGATTAATTTATTTACAACTTTAGGAATCCATTCTAAAAACTTTGCCCCAATTTCTAAAACAAGGGAATTTGATTATTTTTTTTCTTTTTCTCTTTGAGATGGAATTTCTAAGAAAGACTGCCTCACTCTCGACTTCGTGAGATTATAAAATATTTTATTTGGTATGATCGAACCGTAAGGCTACCTACGTATCTAGTGGTGACAAGAATCAGGTCGAACGTAGTTCACAAGACTACTTTTGTTACTATTTTCCTTTTTCTTTTTTTCTTTTTTTTCTTTATCTCTACTTTTCTCTTCTTCTTTTTTTATAATTTTCTTTTTGGAATGGACTTTCTAAAATAAACCTATGGAGACAATTTTTTTTGTATGACTCTAACTTGATTCCAAAAGAGGGGCAAGAAATCAATACAGGCTCAAAAGGGTATCGAATGGTATAAGTGTTTGGGTAGCTGAAAGAGGGCCTCCCAATCTCTAACAATGCCAAATACAACACATGCAACTTGAGAATGAAAAAGAAGATCATGCATAATATTTCTTTTACAGCTTCGGCATTGATATCACCGATATGCCTTCCACTTCTCTTTAACGCCTTGTTAAGTACAGAACTCTCGTTGGGTAATTTCTTCTTCACTATGGATACCCTCCGTTTGTTCTAAGCAAACTTCCTTGGCTTTATCTTGTTACTTGAGATGCACTTTAACTCAAAGTTTCTCACTTCAAATTGTCCGAGATGCATTCTCCTTTAACGAATTCTTGTCATCCTATTAACTTCCCAAATTATCTTCCCCAGTTTTACACAGTTCGGGGTCTAAATGATCTCAAAATGTCCAAATATGTACTTATTTCCCTCAAATGTCCCTATCATCTTCAAAATTATTTTATTGCTTCATGATTAAACTAACTTTTAAGACCATACCTAGAATTATGCGTGCATGTCATGTCACTAGAGCCAACATGAAAAGAACTATAAAATGAGAAGAGAACTAAACAAAAAAAATGATAGAAAAACAGAAAATAGGAAATTGCATTACACAGACGGTGAAAGGATTTGAACAACAAAATAAGCAAAATAAACTGGGGTTACAACCCTGGAACAAACCTAGACAACACTAAACGAGTTACTACGACTAAACGAACTAGGCAAAATAAAAGGATAGAAGAGTTTGAGTCACAAGACAATATCCGGATTACAACCCTGAAATTACCCGAACAACTGAAATGACAATAAAATAAACCACCAGGACTCCCCTGGCTAGCCAAGAAAGGAGCGTCTTTCCAATTACCAAGCTCGACATCTTATCTATTGAGTTTCACATCAATATCACTGGGACCTTCACCAACTTCAATCACATTGTCTTCACCAAGTGACTCATTGACTCCTTGGACCAACCCTTCATCATTGCAAACCATCCCAATTATTTGTGTGTTGTCATGTACCTGTAGAGGATTATATGTGACACTTGGGGTATTACTGCCTTAGACTACAATTATTCCTTCTTGAATCATTCTTTCTATTTCCCTTTTTAAAGCACGACAATCTTCAACATTGTGCCCCTGGGTATTGGAATGGTATTCACACCTTTTAGCAGGGTCAAAGATTCTCGCACGTGGGTCTATATAATTTAGAGGAATAGGTGCAATCATGTCGTAATGCTTTAATTTCTCAAACAAGCTTGCATAAGACTCTCCTATTGGTGTAAAATTATCTTTCAGCCTTTGTTCCCTTCTACACCCTTGGCTTGAATGTGGGTTATAGGGCATTTGAAAATTTTATGGAGGCTGGTGGGGATTCTACGGTGCTCATGCTCGCCTTTTAGAGTGACCCAGTGGTTGGACAGAGGGTCGGACGTTGTTCGGAGGATAATACTAGGGTGGATTATGTGGAGCTCAAGGATATTCATGGGGTTGGTATTGAGGCTGAAAGTGTTTAGAAGGAATGCCTACTAGATCTTGTCATTGGCGGGGCTCAGTAACATCTTTTCTATCAATCGGGGGACTTACCCGAGCAACTTGTTCATTCCATCTGAGCCAAAACTCCCTAAAACTTCCCTCGGGTTTCTTTTCCATTTGAGATAGGGAGGAGCGGTCTGAGATAATGTCTACATTGTACTGATAGTGCCGAACAAAATTTTGAGCCATGTCACCCCATGCATGCCACTTACTGACATCTTGATGAGTAAACCACTCCAAGGCTTCCCCACTCAAACTCTCACTGAAATGTGTCATCAACAATTCATCTTTCCCGCAAACACTTCTCATTTTACTGCAATAACCCTTCAAATGGGCTACTGGATCTCCACGCCCATCATAGAAATCCAACTTTGGCATCTTAGACCCAACAGGCAGTTAGATGTCAGGAAACAAGCACAAGTCTTTGTAAGGCACGCTCACTTGGCTCTCTATCCCTTGCATGTTTCTTAAAAACTGCTCTATGATTTTTACCTTCCTGGATATCTCATCTTACTCCACTGTCTTAGTAGGTTTTTCAGTTTCACCGAGAGGCTCAAAATGAGAAGCGTGAGAGTATGGATCCGAGACCTTGAAAGTTAGTTCTTGAGCACAATGTTGGGCATCGGGGACTTTGAACACAGTCTCGCTAGAGGATCGAGGAAAAGTAGCTGGTGGAGGAGGTACAAAAACATGAGTGGTCAAAGGAGTGAGATATGAGGTGGTTTTGGCGGGTGGAGTGTGAAAAAGTTGTGGGTAGATATCAGCAACAGGGGGGATCTGGATTTGTGACAATGGCAGAACGATGACAAGGCTTTCAGGGTAGTTAGTGAGAAATAATGGCGGAGGATGCCCACTAATCCAGGCTTGGTATATTTCGTCCATTTGTCCTTTCAACGTTAAGACCTCTTCTTTCAACTCATATTCTGACTCAACAATCTCCTTAGACGGATCAATAACACCCGTGTCCAAGTCTTTGCTAGTCATGGCTACCTTGCTCTTTGACCTTGTGTTGTATGGATGAATTACTTAAGAACCACAAACCAACCACCCTTCTGCTCAATAAAGATAACAAAAAGAACAAAATGGGGTCATCCTGATAGTATTGGGGCATTTAACAACTAAAAATATCACATTGCGTACAATGCACCTAGCAACTATTAGCGGTTCTAGAATGACTCCGAGGGCCACGAGGTCACTTAGCATCATCCCAATTTTGTTCACTTCAATCTTCTCTTTTCTTTCTTTTCTAGCACTTCATGGCTTGCTCATTTTCCTTCCTCTTTTTTTCTTCTAATTATCACTCTTTTCTTTCCTCTCATTTCTCACATCTCATAATTTCACCTCTTTTTTTTCTTTTTTCTTTTTCTTTTAATTTTAATTTTTAAAAATGATTCGATCGAACCCTATGTAGGTTGCCTACATATCATGTCGCTGCATGAATCAGATCTTTACGTAGTTCGAAAATCGATAATAGACTAAATAAACTAATGTTCTCTTTTTTTTTTACCTTAATGACTATTGTGATGAGAAAGAAGAAGAAATTCTTTTCTTTTTTTTAAACTTAATGTTCTATAATCTATTCTAAACTCAATATTAAACGAGCATATATTTTTTATTGTCTTTTTTTTGAAACAGATACTCTATGAGAAATTATTAAGGAAAATAATCTAAAAGAGAAATATATTTCTTTTGATTCTCTTTTTTTTAAGGAAGGAAATCTAAAGAATAATCCAAAGAAAAATATTTTAAATTTTCATTTGATTTCTTGAAGAAAGATTTCGAAACGAGAAATGGAATAGATAAAAAATGTTTTTTAGATTTCAATTTTTGATTACCTAAAGTAGAAACTCTAAAGACAAACAAAAGATAAAGTATGTTTTTTTCCTTCTATGTACAATGTCCTAAAGTTCTAGTAAAAATAAAAAGAATATATATTTTTTTGTTTTATATATATTTCCCAGAGAAGAACCTCAAAAGCAAGTCTTTTTTTTTGGATTTTTGGAATTAATATCTTAAGAAAACTTCTAAAGGGGTATTAAAGAAAATTCCCTCTTTTTTTGTTTTGAATTTTTAATCTTAATTACTAAAGGAAATATAAAAGCAATTTTTATTTTAAGTTGTAGATATTAACTTCCTAAGGAGAACCACTTCAAAAGAATTTTTTTTTTAATTTCTAGAATTAGTATTCTAAAGAAAACTTCTAACGGAAATATAAAACGCAAAATCTCTTCTTTTTTTTTGGATTTTTGAGTTATAACATACTTTTTCAAATACAAGATAAGAAGTACAATAACAAAATACTCGATATTACTGTACAAAACTAGAAGGTAAAAGACGATATAAAAAGAAAAACAGACTCAAAACATTAAAAAAATCTCCTTAAGCAACTCCTGAATGAGCGATCATGACTAGAAGGTCCCGGGGTGTCTGTCATGCTCAAACTATGTTAATTAGATCCACACCTGTATGAGAAAACTGAAACCAACACTATGTGAGACAATAACACTACCTACTGGACATATGCAAGACATTATTGAGGCTATTTTTGCAAAACAATTTATGTGGCCAAAAGGTGGCTAGAAGTGCAAACTCGACAAAAGTGACCTCTAAGACATGGAAAAATTACTTTGCAGAAATAACCCATTTCATAGAAATGGTCTATGTGAACAAAAATGGCTAAGCATGCAAATTCAACACAATTGACCTTAAATAGAGAGGACATCTTGTTGTGGACTTAGGACTCTAAGACATGGGTTAATTGAACCACTCTTGCAAAAATAGCCCTATTCTGCAAAATGGACGATGTGGCCAAAAGTGGCTAGAAATGCAAGATTTGGCTACGACCCCGCAAAGCCAAAAACCTAAGACTTACTAGGAAGATTGGACCCTATGTGGGTTGCCTACGTATCCCGCCCGAGAGACGAGCATCAGGTTCGCATAGTTCGAAGATTGGATACGAGCGAGAATTAAAAACAACTAATTTAGAGAACATATATTTTTTTTGTCTTTTTTGAAAAATGATGAAACATGTAAACTCTTTTTGGATTTTTCAAGTCTTTTTTTGTCTCTTTCTTAAAAAAAATGTGAAAGAAAAATATAACTGGGCCCTACTTGCTTTATTTATTTATTTTTACACTTCACCCTCTTTTTTCTCATTTATCCTCAAACTTCATTGGTCTGCCAAATGACCTCTTTTACCTTTGAAAGTTATAACATGTAGCACATAGGATGCACCAGGATGGTCTTTTATTTGTTGGGTATACCTGTCCTAGACGGACCCAACCCTTGTGTTGAGTCCCCAAAGTCAGATGCACGTGATGCAAACAAGCGTTCCTACTAGGGATCCAACATGAGGCTATGTTATTCTAGGTTTAAATCCTGGGTGTATTGTTCTAGACTCGGCTTACCCGAGCGGAGGGGAGTGTACCGGCACCAAAAGATCATCCGACTTTATAACTTGTCCGAACCTCGTTCTAAATTAGGATGTGACTCTAACTGAAAAGAAGTCACGCCAGTGTGCACTTCCTAGAAGATTAGAAGAGAAGGGTTTCGCAACAATTTATATACAGTTCAAATAATATCAAAGCGGTAAAAAGCGGTAATTAGCACATTAGGCTCAAACATGTAAAATCAGATAATAAATGAAAGCCAAGTATAATAGTTATTCTAAGTTCGAATTCTTGAACCCTGAACTAGAGATTTTGGGTTCTTGTCCCCAGAAGAGTCGCCAGAGCTGTCACACCTCCTTTTTCTACCACCAGAAGCGGTATAAGGGAGTTTTACTAATTAAAGTGACAATAATCAAAATGGGATTATTTATTTAAGATTAAGAGTCACCACTTGGATAATTTATGGTGTCCCAAGTCACCGATTTAAAATCCCGAATCGAGGAAGTTTGACTCTTATTTACGGTTTGCGAACACCGAAATTCGGGTAAGGAATTCTGTTAATCCGGAAGAAGGTGTTAGGCTTCCCGGGTTCCGTGATTTTAGCATGGTCGCTCAACTATTAATATTGGCCTAATTATCT
This sequence comes from Nicotiana sylvestris, assembly GCF_000393655.2. NCBI lineage: Eukaryota > Viridiplantae > Streptophyta > Magnoliopsida > Solanales > Solanaceae > Nicotiana > Nicotiana sylvestris. The sequence goes on from NC_091059.1 coordinate 154,663,583, forward strand.
GATTAATTACATATTTTAACCTATTGTGCATTTTTTTTACCTTTGATCGCTTTTAATTATTTATGGCATTATTTTGGAACAAGTTACGATTGTCATATACTTGTTTGTTTGGTACACATTGCGAATCGTGTCACGGGAACCTCCCCCACAATCTACAACATGTTTACTTTATTAATATTATTAGAAGTTGTGGTCGGGTCACATGAAATGTGCATCCAGATTTGGGAATTACGTATCGTAAACATGTCACGGGAACCATACCCATAGTCACGACGATTCATTATTACTAATCGCTCCCAAAGCAAGCTACAATATTCATGAATATTAACGGCCTAAGCATGCTCCTAACGATGACAAATTGATGATATAAAAGTAAGTTTGCTATTAAATCTAATTCGCATGTGCAGATTGCGACCAAAGCTCAAATCCGTTTAAACCCAATTAACTAGATTCCCATCCTGCAATCCCATGTATAGTCCAATCGTCCTTTTCATTTTTCTTCTCCTTATGTTGATTGAATTTCATAAAAACCATTACTGAACCGATTCTATTTCGGTTCAAAAAGTCATGTGAAATTTAATTCAAGAAATTAACTTAACATGTACAAACTAATTTATTTCAATCACAGCAAGAAATTAATAGTGAAACAGTCATTCATTTAAACCAAACTCACTGGAAAACAAGCATTATGAGATAGAGAATTTGGCAAACCAGATCATATTCTAGGTTTAATAATAAAATCAAACACCAAACAAACCAAACCATATTCTAGTCGCATGATCTAACAGAAGAACAATTGGAGTGGGAAAGAAATGGACCTCAAAACAAAAATTGACCGTGATATGTTTGGAAACTTTAAAATGTGAGTGTGGAACAAGGCCTGGACCAAAAAGTTGAACGGAGATCTTGAACGGAAAACCTTTCGGCGACCTTGAATCTTACTCGAACATAAGAGAAAAAAAGCACAAAGAGTAAACCAAAACTCTACGTCCAGATCTTTTGGGGTTGCGCGGCGTAACTTATCGAGCCTTGTTGCTCTATTTTGGAGAGACGAAGAAGAACAAGTATGGGTATGGTGTTTTCAGTGGTGAAGGAGATGAAGGAGGTCTGGTTCATTGGGTGAGGGTGTGGCTGTTGCAGCTCATTTTCCGGTGAGCTGGGATTGGAGTTGGGAAGTTGTGGTCATTGGTTGCTCGTCGTGGAGATGGGACGACGACGACGGCAGAGATGTCTTTCCAGCAGGTTTTAGGCTTGGTTCAAAAGGGTATGAAACGAGAGAGATGAGAGGTTTTGAAAAATGGGGGCATCTGGTTTGGTGAGAGAGAAGGGTAGACGCTTACCTTAGTTCTTTTTGGAGAGAAATTCCCGTTTTTAGGTGTGCCTTCGTTTGTGAAGAAGATCCAGTTCAGGGGGGTCTCTTAGTTACAAGAAGGTCCAATGGCTGAAACTTCTCTTCTTCAGTCAGAGTGAGAGATCGTAGATGGGTGGCTTAGGGAGACGGCTGGTGGTTGAACGGCGATCACTGTTGATAGGTTCTTCATTGCTAAGGTTTGGGGTCTCTAGGTTTTTTTTGTGTTCAAGAGGTGAAGAAGATGATATGGGTCTTGTGTGTTTTTCAAAAATCAGAAACGACTGTTCATCCTTGTCTAGGTTAGGGTCCTCTTTAGGGTATTAGGGGTAAGGGAGATTAAAAGAGGAAGGAAAATTGGGATATGTCTTATTGGGCCTTAAATTTGGGCCAAAGATTAAAAATGGACTACAAAACTCATTAAAATGGGGTAAACCAACCCAAAACTCACTCTTCCTTCTCAAATTATATAAAATTTATAATATAGAGATATAAAACTAATCTTAAATTAATTAAAATAAACAATATTATATTGTGAGACTATTTTTTGGTATTTTTCAATTTTGTGATAAAATAAAGTAAAAGAGTCAAAACTAGAAATATTAGACCTAAACTAAATATTTACTCTAAAAATGTATAAAATCTTGGGGAGGGTCAAATATTACATGTCTACAATATGTATTTTGGTATACACATGTCTGATGTGCTATACACTGTGATATACAAATAATACAACATTTTTGTTGTGATATACATTGATATAAAGGCAACAATAACTATATTTATAATTTTATATTATTGATATACGAAGAATAATATTATTTATATACAGAGAATGAAAATAAAATTTTAATATACATGTTAATATAGACAAAGAAGAAAAAAAATATTGTGATATACATATTATATTGTGATATACATTTATTGGTTGTTTCTGTTTATATGCTCATTCATTTCTTCCTGATGGTTATATACATATGTTACTATATAAGTGCATGAAACAATAAATTGAAAGTTTTAAGTTGGTTTTTGTCTGTTCTAAATTGTATTGGTTTTTATCGTAACAATAATTATTGTCAGTTCGATAAGAAATGTGATTTGCTTTAAAGACCATATGGAATTAGTTATATGTCAAATAAGCAATGAATAAGATGACCGTTTGTGTGATTTTTAAATCAACCAAATAGATTTTTCAAAGCGGAAAATTTCGCTAGCCGTTGTTGTGGGAATGAGTATCCAACAATTGTATTTTGGTTCGAACAAGGCTAGTAGAAAGTACACACATTTCCCTAGTGATAAAACCACATCCTATAGGTCAATCTGCTTGTGATGTCATTGAATCATTGATTATATTTACATAGATTGAGAATTAGCATCATCTCAGTTCTTTGGAAGCATAGTTTCCCCTGTGGCTTTAGTTATCCTGTAAAAATCGCTTTTGTTTATGGGCAAAAGACTGATTGACAGTTGCAGAAATTTTTTGTTGAGTATAATAGTAGACCAAAGAAATCACCTAGCTATTGTAAAGATTAGTTGCTTTCAAAATTTGTATTTCTGGTGTAAAGAAAATATAGTTGAAAACTTAGATCAATTTATGAATTTTATAGGTGTTTTGGGAATGCAACTGATGCAGCTATGCCGTAACTTGTAATTGTTTAGGTACCTTCTATAATGAAATCTTTACCTTATCCAAAAAATAGTAGAACATTATACCAGTGAAAATTGGCATTTGCCTTTGCACTTTTTCCCTTTTAGCCAACACCATTAACCCGATTATTCACTTGGTCAAAGCAAAAAAGTTTGATGCTCTATTTTTTGATTAGGGAGAAACTGACCATGGTATTTAAAGAAGAAAATACTCCGCTTTTCGAAATTTACTCTTGAGAAGTTTTCATGACAGTCAAAATTATGGATTTTATCCATTCACCTTTTATAGCGTCTTCTTTGTCACTTATCTCTTTTTCTTCATTAAAAGGCTTTACATGCCGTAAACATATAGCCAGGAGTAGAGGTGGAGTTATGCTTTCAACTTTATGGGTTCTGGATTAGAATGACGACTTCAAGTGCTAATAATTGGGTTCTTAATTTAGCATTTGTTCATATTTGATGAAAATTATAAAACAAATACACCGTTTGAGAAAAAGCTATTGGGTTTGAGCGTTTGGCCAAATCCGTGGCCGGGATTCTAGCTCCGCCCCTGGCCAGGAGTAATGTGAAAAAGCCCTCTTACTTCACATTGTTATGATGAAATGGGGTATAGGGGTTTTTCCAATTAAAGTAACATAAATCGAAATGAGATTATTTATTAATTTTAGAGTCACCACTTGGAATAATTTATGGTGTCCCAAGTCACCGGTTTATTTTAAATCCCAAATCGAGGAAAATTGACTCTAATTTATGGTCTGCAAACACAGAAGACCGGGTAAGGAATTCTGTTAACTCGGGAGAAGGTATGAGGCATTCTCGAGTTCTGTGGTTTTAGCACGGTCGCTTAACTATTAATAATTGGCCAAATTATCTGATTTAATACATGTTTAAAATCTATTGTGCATTTTTAACTTTATAACCGCTTTTATTTATTTATGAAATTATTTTTGGAACATGTAACGATATCGTACACTTGACGTTTTGGTACACATTGCAAGTCGTGCCACATGAAATGTACCCGTAATTTACGACATGTTTATTTTTATTATTATTTGAAGTTATGGTCGGGTCACATGAAACGCACACTCGAATTGGAAATTATAAATCATGACTATGCCATGGGAATCGTACCCATAGTCACGATGTTTTATTATAAATCGCGCCTAAAGCAAGCTACAATGTTCATAAGATTCAATTACTTATCTACAGTTTAAGATTACACGTGAAGATCCAAAATTATGGAATTCATTTGTTGGAAAAACCACACATTTCGTTATTTAAGATGGTGGTGATTGTATTTTAGAGGCTCAATTAGCATTTCAGCTATATTGGTCCAATGATACATTATTTGCTTGTCAACATTATCAAATGCAACTTTCTCAAATATTAATACATGACTGTTCAAATTTAAAGCAACTACAAAACTGTTTCCAAATATTAATTCCTGATTACTCAAATTACATCACAGCACAACCAAACAAATAAGGTCCTCAAAAGAACACTTAACAATCAGGGAATTAAAATAAAAAAAATGATTAAAAAAAATTATTAAAATATAATATGAGCCCATTCTAAAGTTAAGAGTTGCACTAACCAAACAAGATTTGTGGCCTAATTCGGAGAAGTTAACATCGAATATATCTAAAGACAACTAGAAAATTGGCAAAAGGAATTTTGATAAACTGATGCTACTACTACATGATCAGGATAGAAGGTGATACTACTACAAATAGTAATGTCTCGTAATATGAGTAAAGAAAACAAAAATTAGAACATGACAAATTAATCTAATAAAACGAAAAAGAGTTGGGCAGGAGACGAGGCTTCATAATAGATGATGGTCCTAAATACGTTATTACTTTGTGACAATCTGGCATGTCGTCACGGGAGTTACTACCCCGTTTCCCCTATTTTATGCTTTTTCATGTTTCGTTATCGGTATTCGGGGTGTTAGAGTTAAATCAGATTGGTTTTGATAGGAAATGAGACATTTAGTCTCTTTAAGAAAGGCTTGTTTTGGAAAAGCCAACCGGATGTTGACTATTGAGTTAGAGAGCTCAGATTTGATTTCCGGTGATTCGGTTAGCTTTGGGGGTTGATATGTGGCTTAGGAGTGGGATCAGAATCGATTTTGGAGGTCCGGGGTAGAATTAGGCTTGAATTGGCGAAGTTAGTATTTTGGCGAATTCAGGTTGGTAGGTGAGATTTTGATATGGGGGTCGGAATGGAATTCCAAGAGTTGCAGTAGCTTCGTTAGGTGATTTTGGATGTGTGTGAAAAATTTCAGATCATTCGGAGGTGTTTTGGTTGGGTTTTTGATCAAATGCGTATTTCAGAAGTTTTTAAGAAATTTAGGCTTGAATCCGATGTAACTTGATGGTTTTGGTATTGTTTGTGGTGTTTTGATGATTGGAGCAAGTTTTGATGATGTCTTAGGATGTGTTGGTACTTTTGGTTGAGGTTCTGGGGGCCTCGGGGTGATTTCGGATGGCTAAAGGATGATTTTGGGACTTAGGATGTTGCAGAAATCTGCAGATCAATGCTGCAGGGTTTTGCTCTATGCGATCGTAGGAGTGGCATTGCGATCGCATAGAAGCATTTTTGAGGGGTTGTTTGGTTGTTCAATGCGATCGCATAGGGAGGCATGCGATCGCACAGTGTAAAGTTAATCCAGGATTTTCGTGAAAATTTGTTCAATGCGATCGCAGGAGCAGGTGTGCGATCGCATAGGCTAAGGTCATTGTGCTATGCGATCGCAGAGGATAGGATGCGATCGCATAGGGTTGATTATGGAGCTGCAGATTCTTATGCTATGCGATCGCAGAGTATTGGACCGCGATCGCATAGAGTTAGCTACAGTGATCCGGGCAGAATGTTAAAAACATTTCATCTGCGAAACCAAACCCATTTTCCTCCATTTTTGAGCAGCCTTGAGATCTTTTGGACGAGAATTGAAGGGGGTTTCGACGGAAAGTGATTGGAGGTAAGTCCTATGAACTAAAAACACATTTTTATTGTGAAATTGGTCTTGGAATCCAGGGAAATTTAGCAAAAGAGGAAGAACTAGGGCTTGAGTTTTAATATTTCAAATTTGGATTTGAGGGAGCATTTGAGCTCGAATTTCGGTAAATTTGATATGTATAGACTCGTGGCGAGATAAGGAATCCGGTGATGTCAATTTTCTGATTTTTCGAGAAGTGGGCCCGGGGCTCGGGTTTTGCCAACTTAGTGATTTTCGATATTTTTCGAGTCTTTTCGATTGGGTTGTATTCCCTTAGCCTATTGTAATGTATTACTTGTGGTTTTGATCATATTCGACACTCGAGGAGGTTGATTTGTGAAGCAAAGGAGTAGCGAGCTAGGATTTCGGCCTGCTTGAGGTGAGTAATGGTTATAAATGATGTTCTGAAGGTTTGAAACCCCGGATTTGCACAACGTGGTGCTATGTTGAGATGAGACACACGCTATATGATGAGCGTGGGGTCTATTACTACTGGGGATTTGGACTCGGTCCATCCCGTTTGATGACTCAACTGTACTTTTGACTGAGACTTAATTAATATCATTATATGATGGGCTAGTTGCCATGTTTGGGGCCTTATGTCGATCTGTAGAACCCTTAGGAGGCATTTGTATTGGTTGACCTCACTTTTCTTGTCTAAATCATACCCTCAGTCATGTTCTTAATTGATAAACATAATATTAACAACAACAACAACAACAACGACCCAGTATAATCCCACAAGTGGGGTCTGGGGAGGGTAATATGTACGCAGACCTTACCCCTACCCCAAAGGGTAGAGAGGCTGTTTCCAGGAGACCCTCAGCTCAAAAAAAGCAACAGGAGCCGATATATTAGTACCATAAAAAATACATAATACAATAACATCAATATAAGAGATATGAAATACAGAATACGAAATACGAAATAAATGGCTGGTATAGTAAAACTAGCATGTAAAGCCCTGCATCAATAGACGACCAATTATATTCTTAGTCTAAACATAATATGAACCAACTTTAGAAATTATTAAATCATAATGAGAGTAACGTGTAGGTTGAGAACCTCGTCTTATCTTAGTGTGCCCGAGAGGCCAAGTCTATATTGATTGAGAGGGGTCGAGTACCCCATGGTGAGGGTATTTGATATGCTATGGATCGGGCTGCACGCTGCAGAAGTATATATATATATATATGTGGATCGGACTGCACGCCGCAGTAGTTTAGCGCTTGGGCTGAAGGAGCCCCTCCAGAGTCTGCACGCCCCCAGTGAGCGCAGTAGACTATTCTTGGATCGGGCTGCACGCCGCAGCAGTATATATATATATATATATATATATATATATATATATATATATATATATATATATATATGGATCGGGCTGCGCACCGCAGCAGTATACTATATGGATCGGGATGCACGGCGCAGCAGTACAAATATGAATTTGGTTATCGTGAGGAGTAAACGAAATAAATACTAGCTTAAAGGACTTTTAACTGACTTCTTCATTCAGTTGCTGTTTTTGACATTCTCACTGTTTTAATATAGAACTGCATAGTGTTTTACGAGTTTTCTTTTCGTCAATCATTATTTATTGCTATTACTCACTGAGTTAGAGTACTCACTTTACTCCATGCACTATATGTGCAGATACAGGTATCCCGGAGGCATAGTTTGATCCTTCTGCTGTTGTTCAGCTTATTCCAGAGTCATCGAGGTAGCTGCATGGCATCCGCAGGACCCGATTTCTCCCCTTATCCTTTTTTCCACATTCTAGACAACTCTATGTATAGGTTACTACACAGACTTGTATTAGAGGCTCTTGGCTCGTGACACCAGATCAGTGGGATTTATATTGACATTTTATGGATTTTTCCGTACTGTTTATCTATTACTACAAATTTATAATCACGTTAACTGGACATTAAATCCTATTAATTGATAATGAATTCTACATAAGGGATTGTGAGTGACGAATTGGTCGGGCTTGCCTAGCATCGTGTTGGGCGCCATCACGATTGGGGATTGGGGTCGTGACAAGTTGGTATCAGAGCCTAGGTTACTAGGTCTCGCGAGTCTTGAGCCGGTTTAGTAGAGTCTTGCGGATCGGTACGGAGACGTCTGTACTTATCCTCGGGAGGCTGCAGAACCTGTTAGAAAAATTCCACATTCTTGAAATTCTTGTCGTGCGAACTTGTTGATCCGAATACTAAATTTCTCTCTATTTCATTCTCTCACTGATGGTGAGGACTCGAGCTACCAGACATGCCAGACGACCACCAGTACCACCTACTGAGGCTACTAGGGGCCGTGGATTCGGTCGCGGTCATGGTAGAGGCAGAGAAGCAGGGGCAGCACCTGTGGATCCTTTAGTTGCCCCGGCTCCGGATTAGGCTCCAGCTATGGATGCTCCAACAGCACCAGTTCAGGCACCAACTGTGCCTATCGGGGTTCCAGGTCTTCAGGAGGCCTTGGAACAGATCTTGACAGTTTGCACAGGCCTAGCTCAGGCAATTGCAGCCACCACAGCAGTAGCTACTTCGCAGGCCGAGGGAGGCAATCAGACCCCCGTTGCTCGCACACCTGAGCAGGTAGTGCAGGGATTACAGACTCCAAAGGCACCTCCAGCTCAGCCAATGGTACCCGTTCATGAGTACAGGGTTCCAGTTATGCCAGACGATGAGTAGCGTCATCTCGAGAGGTTCAGTAGACTTCAGCCTCCTTTTTTCAGTGGTGCTCAGGGCGAGGATGCCCAGGGTTTTCTCGACAAGTGTCAGCGTATGCTTCGAACAGTAGGGATTCTTGAGTCCAGCGGTATGGCTTTTACTACATTTCAGTTTACTGGAGCGGCCTTCACTTGGTGGGAGGCGTATGAGCGGCGTAGGCCGGCAGGTGCAGCACCTTTGACTTGGCAGGAGTTCTCCACTCTCTTCTTGGAGAAGTGGATACCGTAGTCTTAGAGATAGGAGCTGCGTAGACAGTTTAAGTGGCTTCGCTAGGGAGACATGACTGTGTCTCAATATGAGGCGAGATTTTCTGAGTTGGCTCGTTATGCCTCATGGATAGTTCCGACTGATTGGGAGAGGATTAAGAGGTTTGTGGATGGTCTTAATTACCACCTTCGTATTCTGATGACTAGAGAGAGAGTTCTGGGTATTTCCTTCGAGGATGCAGTTGATATTGCTCGTGACATTGAGACGGCTCGCCGTCAGGAGAGAGAGAGGAGAGGGAGGCCAAGAGGCCTCGAGGTTCTGGTAGTTTCAGTGGCGCTCCTTCGAGGGGCCAGTTCCAGCAAGGTCGGGGTCGTTCTTTCAGGCCCGCTCAGTCAGCTCGACCTGAGTACCGAGGTGGATCTTCTGGTCATGGTCATCATAGATCTCAGTAGGGACAGTCATCACTCAGTGCCCTTACAGTCCAAAGTTCATCTCGTGCTTCATTTGCTCAGGGTTTTTCCAGGCCGAGTGCATTAGCTAGCCACTCTGGCACGAGGGGTTCCCTTCAGTCTCAGTTCCCAGCACCCAAAAGTTGCTATGAGTGTGGAGAGTTCAGGCATATGCGGAGGGAGTGTCCTCGCCGTGTTGCTAGCTCATCTCAGCAGAGGGGTCAGCCCTCGACTTCTGCTCTAGTTATTTCACCACCCGCCCAGCCAGCTAGGGGCGGAGGTTAGGCAGTCAGGGGTTGCCCTAGAGGGGGAGGTCGATCAGGGGGAGGTCAGGCCCGTTTCTATGCACTCCCAGGCAGACCCGACGCCATTGCTTCGGATGCTATCATTATAGGTATTATTTCAGTCTGCCATAGAGATGCCTTTGCATTATTTGATCCCGGTTCCACCTATTCCTATGTGTATTCATATTTTGCTCATCATTTGGGTACGACCCGAGGATGTCTTGCCTTACCTGTTCATGTATCTACCCCGATGGGTGATGCCATTGTTGTAGACCATGTATATCGGTCGTGTTTGGTGACTATTGGGGGCCTGGAGACCCAAGTTGATTTATTGTTGTTGAGCATGGTGGACTTTAATGTTATTCTGGGCATGGATTGGCTATCTCCGTGTCATATTATTCTTGACTGTCATGCTAAGATAGTCATTTTGGCTATACCGGGTGTTCCGAGGATTGAGTGGTGTGGCGTGACTGACTATGTGCCTAGCAGGGAATTTCCTATCATATTTGGCTCTTGTGAGGGATGTTGGAGCTCAGACTCCTAGCATTGATTCGGTTCCAGTTATGAGGGAGTTTCCTTATGTGTTTCCTGCAGACCTGCCAGGCATACCACCGGATAGGGATATTGATTTTGATATTGACACGGTGCCGGGCACTCATCCCATTTCTATTCCGCTGTATCGTATGACACCATCAGAATTGAAGGAATTGAAAGAACAACTTCAAGAACTCCTAGATAAGGGGTTCATTCGGCCTAGTGTGTCACCTTGGGTGCACCGGTTCTATTTGTGAAAAAGAAGGAAGGCACAATGAGAATGTGCATTGACTACAGGCAATTGAACAAAGTAACAGTGAAGAACAAGTATCCCCTGCCCCGTATCGATGATTTATTTGACCAGCTTCAGGGGGAAAGGGTATTCTCCAAGATTGATCTTCGTTCAAGCTATCACCAGTTGAAGATCAGGGATTCAGATATTATGAAGACTGCTTTCAGGACTAGATATGGGCACTATGAGTTTCTTGTTATGTCCTTCGGGCTGACTAATGCCCCAGCCGCGTTCATGCATTTGATGAACAGTGTATTTCGGCCATATTTGGATTCGTTCGTGATTGTTTTTATTGATGATATATTGGTGTACTCGCGTAGCCAGGAGGACCACGCACATCATTTACGAGTGGTATTACAGAGATTGAGGGAGGAGAAGCTTTATGCAAAGTTCTCCAAGTGTGAGTTTTGGCTAGGGTCAGTGGCTTTCTTAGGTCACGTGGTGTCTAGCGAGGGTATTAAGGTCGACCCGAAGAAGATAGAGGTAGTACAGAGTTGGCCTAGACCGACCTCAGCCATAGAGATTCATAGTTTCCTCGGTTTGGCGGGTTATTATCGCCGGTTTGTTCAGGGTTTTTCATCTATTGCCTCACCCTTGACCAAGTTGACGTAGAAGGGTGCTCTGTTTGTATGGTCGGACGAGTGCGAGAAGATCTTTAAGAAGCTCAAGACAACTTTGACCACAGCTCTGATATTGGTGTTACCATCAGCTTCAGGTTCTTATACCGTCTATTGTGACACTTCGAGAGTTGGGATTGGCTGTGTGTTGATGCAGGAGGGTAGAGTGATTGCATATGCTTCTCGTCAGTTGAAGCCCCACGAGAAGAACTACCCTGTTCACGACTTAGAGTTGGCTGCCATAGTTCATGCTTTGAAGATTTGGAGGCACTATTTATATGGCGTATCTTGTGAGGTATTCACCGATCATCGCAGTCTTCAACATTTATTCAACCAAAAGGATCTTAATTTGAGGCAGCGGAGGTGGCTTGTGTTGCTCAAGGATTATGATATTACCATTTTGTATCACCCCGGGAAGGCCAATGTGGTGGCCGATGCATTGAGCCGGAAGGCGGTTAGCATGGAGAGTTTGGCGTGCATTCTAGTTGGGGAGAGGCCCTTTGCAGTTGATGTTCAGGCTTTGGCCAATCGGATGGTGAGATTAGACATTTCAGAGCCTAGTCGGGTGTTGGCTTATATGGTTTCTCGGTCTTCCTTATATGACCACATTAGAGAGCGCCAGTATGATGATCCACATTTGCTTGTCCTTAAGGACAGGGTTCAGCATGATGATGTCAGGGATATGACCATTGATGGTGATGGCGTGTTAAGGATTCAGGGCCGGATTTGCGTGCCCAATATGGATGGGCTTCGGGAGTTGATATTGGAGGAGGCCCACAACTCGCGGTATTCCATCCATCCAGGTGCCACGAAGATGTATCAGGATTTGAGGCAGCACTATTGGTGGAGAAGAATGAAGAAAGATATTGTGGGATTTGTAGCTCGGTGTCTCAATTTTCAGCAGGTGAAATATGAGCATCAGAGACCAGGTGGTTTGCTTCGACAGATGGTTATTCCCGAGTGGAAGTGGGAAAGGATCACTATGGACTTTGTGGTTGGACTTCCTCGGACTTTGAAGAAGTTTGATGCTATTTGGGTGATTATGGATCGGCTGACCAAGTCTGCACACTTCATTCCAGTATGTACTACCTATTCTTCGGAGCGGCTAGCAGGGATCTTTATCCGGGAGATTGTCCGATTGCATGGGATTCCAGTGTCTATTATCTCAGATAGGGGTACTCAGTTTACTTTGCAGTTTTGGAGAGCACAACATTTCATCCTCATACGGACGGACAATCGGAGCGCACTATTCAAATACTGGAGGACATGTTGCATGCATGTGTTATTGATTTCGGAGGTTCTTGGGATGAGTTTCTGCCGCTTGCAGAGTTTGCCTACAACAATAGCTATCAGTCCAGCATTCAGATGGCACCATATGAGACCTTGTATGGGAGACGATGTAGATCTCCAGTTGGTTGGTTCGAGCCTGGCGAGGCTAGGATGTTGGGAACAGACTTGGTTCAGGATGCCTTAGAGAAAGTGAAGGTGATTCAGGAAAGACTTCGTACAGCTCAGTCATGTCAGAAGAGTTATGCGGACCAGAAGGTTCGAGATGTGACCTATATGGTTGGTGAGAATGTCTTGCTGAAGATTTCGCCCATGAAAGGTGTTATGAGGTTTGGGAAGAAAGGCAAGTTGAGTCCGCGGTTCATTGGGCCTTTTGAGGTGCTTCGGAGGATTGGGGAGGTGGCTTATGAGCTTGCTTTACCACCCAACCTGTCGAGTGTGCATCCGGTATTCCATGTTTCTATGATTCGGAAGTATGTTGGGGACCCGTCTCATGTTTTAAACTTCAGCATGGTCCAGTTGGATGATGATTTGACCTATGATGTGGAGCTAGTGGCTATTTTGGGTCGTTAGGTTCGGAGATTGATATCAAATGATATCGCTTCGGTGAAGGTGCAGTGGAGAGGTAGGCCCGTGGAGGAGGCTATTTGGGAGACCGAGCGGGAGATGCGTGTGCAGATATCCTCACCTGTTTGAGGATCCAGGTATGTTTCTTGACTCGCTCGAGGATGAGCGTTTATTTTAGTTGGGGAGGATGTGACGACCCAGCCCGTCGTCACGTGAGTTACTGCTCCATTTCCCCCATTTTATGCTTCTTCAACGGTATTCGGGGTGTTAGAGTTAAATCAGATTGGTTTTGATAGGAAATGAGACACTTAGTCTCTTTAAGGAAGGCTTGTTTTGGAAAAGTCAACCGGATCTTGACTATTGAGTTAGAGAGCTCGGATGTGATTTACGGTGACTCGATTAGCTTCGGGGGTTGATATGTGGCTTAGGAGTGTGATCGAAATCGATTTTGGAGGTCCAGAGTAGAATTAGGCTTGAATTGGCGAAGTTAGTATTTTGGCGAATTCCGGTTGGTAGGTGAGATTTTGATACGGGGGTCAGAATGGAATTCCGAGAGTTTTAGTAGCTTCGTTAGGTGATTTTGGATGTGTGCACAAAATTTCAGATCATTCGGAGGTGTTTTGGTCGGGTTTTTGATCAAATGCGTATTTCAGAAGTTTTTAAGAAATTTAGGCTTGAATCCGATGTAATTTGATGGTTTTGGTGTTGTTTGTGCTGTTTTGATGATTGGAGCAAGTTTTGATGATATTTTAGGATGTGATGGTGCTTTTGGTTGAGGTCCCGGGGGCCTCGAGATGATTTCGGATGGCTAACGGATGATTTTGGGACTTAGGATGTTGCAGAAATCTGCAGATCAGTGTTGCAGGGTTTTGCTCTATGCGATCGCAAGAGTGGCATTGCGATCGCATAGAAGCATTTTTGAGGGGTTGTTTGGTTGTTCAATGCGATCGCATAGGGAGGCATGCGATCGCACAGTGTAAAGTTAATCCAGGATTTTTGTGGAAATTTGTTCAATGCGATCGCAGGAGCAGGTGTGCGGTCGCATAGGTTAAGGTCTTTGTGCTATGCGATCGCAGAGGATAGGATGCGATCGCATAGGGTTAATTATGGAGCTGCAGAGGACCTTGAGAGCTTTTGGACGGGAATTGAAGGGGTTTTCGACGGGAAGTTGTAAGCACGTGATTTTTGCCCTATGAAAGAATTACTCCCAAAAAATTCAAAATAAAACAATTTTCCTTTGTGTGCAATTTTTGTTATTTTTGTGTGGTATTTTTGTATAATTATTTGTATTTTTATGAGTGCATGTTTATTTGTTTTAATTAATAAAAATATAAAATATATCACATTTTCATTTAGTATTTAATTAAGTTTGTTTTACAAAAAAATGAAAGTCACAAAAATAGGAATATTTTGCATTGTTAGCATTTAATGTCAAATTATGCAATTTTGTTTTAATTGGTGTTTAATTGTGTATGATAATTTTTGTTAGGAGTTTAATTAGTATTTTTGGAGTCAATTTAGTTTGTAGCTCAATTTAGAATTTTAGTTTTATCAAAAATAAAAAAGAAAAGAAAAGAGGGCTACAAGACGTTAATATTTGAATTGAGTCTAATATAACTATTTTGACTATTTTATCTTATTTCGCCGCAAAAGAAAAATTACAAAAAATATATATATAAATTTTAGCTTATGTATTTCTCATAAACTTGAAAAAATACAAAATAGTACCTTATTTTTTATACTTTATATAATTTCGAAAATTATAAAATATGTAGTTTTATTAATGTTTTGTAGTCATTATAAACTTAAAAAATATAGAAATAGTACTTTATATTTTATCGTTGTATAATTTCGAAATTTGTTTTAAAAAAAAAGAGTTATTAACGTTTTGTAGCCATTTTAATCTTGAAAAACACAAAAATAATACTTTATATTTTATCTTTACATAAAAAAACGAAAATGACAAAAATAGTTTATTTATGCTTTGTAGCTATTTTAATCTTGAAAAAATACTAAAAAAAACAGAAAGAAATAGTTTGTTTTAAATAGTCTTATTTGGTAGTATTTTGCTCACATAGGACTAAATGAATAACATCGTGCTTTTATTCTCGGGTCCGTACAAAGAATAATATTTGGGTTTAAACTACCCTTTTTAGGCCTAATTTTCGGACATGACCCATAATAATCCGAACCCCACCGCGCATGGGGGACACATGTATTGGACCCCTACACACGTGGGGTCCATGTCCTTTGAACAAGGACAAAACACATGGGGGATTTAAAAAATTGAAAAGCTGGAAAATTTGAAAAAGGGAAGGGACAAAACGTGAAGGAGGGGGATTGGAAAATCAAAAAAGTAAAACAATTTGGAAAAGGGAAGGGACAGAACGGGTGAGAAAGGGGGGGATTGAAAATTTTAAAAGAAATTTTTTTGGGAAAAGAAAAAGACAAAAACGTGAAAAGGGGTGGGTTTTAAAACAAAAAGAAAGGAAAAAGTGAAAAGTAACGTGGAGGAAATTTCTTCCTCATTTGAAAAGTAAGTGAAAAGTAACTTTCTTCCTCATTTGAAACTGAAGAAAAACGAAGAGAGAAATGTAAAACTTGGTCATGGTTCCTTTTTCTTTCACGTCCAAAACGACCTCACGCCATAACCATCGCCACCCCTTCGAAACTGCCACCTCACTGCCGCAGATGCTCCTTACCATCTCCAGCTGCGTCGTCGACCACCTCCACTGCCCAACACCCATCTGCCGCTGCTGCTCCCCGTCGACCATGGCAGCAGCGAGTCCAGTGCTGCCGCTGCTACTTCTCGACGCCACGACACCCTCGTCCCTCCATGCTAATCCGCCATAGTCCAAACGTCCAGCTGCTGCTTTGTCCTTTTTCAACGTCCACAAAACAGTCCGTTCAACCTCCAATAGTTCAACTCCGAGCTCGACTTGGGTTCGTTCAAGTTTTAGGATTTTCTTTCGAGATTATTTAGTTCATTTTTATTTATTTTCTGTTATGGCTTTGGTTTTAAATGTTGTTCCTAATCTTGTTTTTTTTTATTATTCTATTTTTCGGATTATTGATTCTTTGTTTAAAGTGTTATTTTGTAATCTTGTTTTGTTCATTAGTTCTCCTTCTTCTTCAAGACTTTTTTATTTGGTCAAGATTTTTCTTCTGTTTGTTTGAGTGTGCGTTATAAGCTACATTCGATTTGAACAACTTCGTCGAATAGTTAGTTTATGACTGCTTTGTTTGGACGAATACAGCATGAATCACTTCGTTGGTATGTTTTGATGCTTGAATCATTTTGTGTGAATTTGACTTAAGGATTGGTTGTAGCTGTGTAGTGATTTGGTGTAGTTGTAAATCAGAGAGGTTTAAATACATATTGCTAAGAGTGAGGGCAAGACAATAATAATAGGGGATTTTCAGGGGTATTTTTGGGTGTTAAAAGATTTAAAATGATTAGTGTTAGTAGTCTGCCAGTTAATATTCAGTGTATAATTAATGAATTATTTAATGAAAAGGGAATTAGTAGTGCAGAATACACCATGTCTGGTATCTTTAAGGGTGGAAAATCAGAAAATAAGCATGAGATTAATGATAAAAGTGTACAGATGCACATGGGATGGAATATACAGGCTGAAAGTGAAAAGCTTTGAATAAATAATGTTTAGTTCTAGCCTATAAATAAGGGGAGTTGATATAGAGAAGGGGACGGGAAAAAATTCAGAGAGGAAAAATTTTCAGAACTTGGAGAAATAGGCTAATTTTTCAGAACTAAAAAATAGTCTTTGAGAGCTAAAAACTGAAAGTGAGGTCCTTTTCTTTACTACTGAAATCAGAACTTTGTTACTGCGTCTGTGGATTGCGTTTAGTGTTACTGATTTTCAGTTAGGCTTTCCGGGTTTTTTTTCTTCAGTTTGGTTCTGACCATTGTTACACTGGTTATTGCTGGTTTTGTTGCTGTGTTATTGCTGTTGCTGACTCCTTCTTCTTTTGTTCTTGTACTGCCATTTCCAGGTACACAGTTGTACACTCTCTGCTTGAAGCGAAATGAAATATTAATCAGGCTTTGTTCCTGTTGAATTCCTCCTGTTTAGATTTGTGTTTGAATATAATTTTCCTTTCTTTGTATAAAAATGTAGTTGACTGATTAATGAGTAACGAGGTTGCATAACTTCTTCATATAATAATGTTAGTTTAAATTAATCAAAGAACAAGTAGTCTGTTTTGATATTATTGTGCGTAAATCTCATGTTCCAGTGTTATTAAATAATAGAATATAGAACGGAAGCAATCTTTCTTTGTACAAACTCGATTGCAATTTTCCATTTGCATTAGCCGTAAACTAATAACTAATAAGTTCGACTTTTTTTCAGCAGGTAATTAATTGAGAGATTTCCTTTTATTTTAGAGACGAACTTAATAGAAGAAATGTAGTCACTATAGGTTTATCCTTTTAAATAAAAACAAGACGAGCCTCGCCAAATAAAACACACAGATTGTGGGGCCCTCACAAAAATATATGTGTTAATTACTTAGAGTTCGGGAGGGCCGTTTAACGAATTTCACGGCCTTCCCAAAATAATAATGTGATAGTCTCTTTAGGCGCGTGTTTAATAGTTTACTTTCTTAAGCTTGGGTGTGCATTTCATGCGACCCAAATCCAAATCCCAAAACATCAAACAAAATGTGTTCCGGATTGTGGGCGCATTTCATGTGACGCAGTCCAAAGACGTGTTTTAAGCGATGTTCACATTCTTTTAAAAATAATAATAATAAAGTGGTAAAAAATTAAAATTGGCACATCGGTTCATAATTGTATTAAAATCAGATAAATAAGCCGAATATGACAGTTGAGCGACCGTGCTAGAACCACGGAACTCGGGAATGCCTAACACCTTCTCCCGGGTTAACAGAATTCCTTATCCGGATTTCTGGTACGCAGACTGTAATATGGAGTCATTCTTTTCCTCGATTCAGGATTAAAATTGGTGACTTGGGACACCCTAAATCTCCCAAGTGGCGACTCTGAAATAAATAAATAAATCTCGTTTTCGATTGTCCTTTAATTGAAAAAAACTCTTTCACCCCTCGCGGGGGCGGAAAAAGGAGGTGTGACAGCTCTGGCGACTCTGCTGGGGAATAAGACCCAAAACCACTGGTTCAGGGTTAGAAATTCGAGCTTAGATGAATTGTTATATTTGGTTTTATCTGATTTTGTTACATGATACATGCATAATGTGCTAAATGATGCTTTTACCGCTTTGATATTATTTGAACTGTATATAAACTGTGCCGAAACCCTTCTCTTGTTACCTCCGGGGAGAAGCTCGCTGGTCGAGACTCCCTATTCTGTTAGTGCCATACCTTGAAATAAGAAAGAGGTCGGACAAGTTACAAAGCTGGACGACCCCGCGGGTCCGCGGTACGTAGCCCCCTCCTCGACTCGAGTTGTCCGCTCGGGTACACAGTCTAGAACAAATACCTAGGTTATGAACCTAGAATAACTGAGCTTCAAGCCGGATCCCTAGTAGGAATGTTTGTTTGCATCACGTGCATTTGACTTTGGAGGTTCAACACAGGGGTTGGGTCTGTCTAGGACATGTGTACCAAAAAATGAAAATGACCATCCTGATGCATCTTACTTGCTACTACTTGAGCATTTATTTGATTCGGACTTGTGTGTTGACTGACTTGTGAATATCAGGAATAATATTTTGAAATTGAAAAAAAGAAAAGAAATAGCGGTTAGGGAATTGATTGTTTATTTTTGAAAAAAACCAATACCCAAATACTGTCAAAACTCTGCCGAAATTTTGAGAAAATAAAAAAAAATGTCTTATTAGTCTGTTTTATTAAAAGCAAAGGAAAAATAGAAGAAAAAAAGTCGTTGTTCTGTTTGTTTTTCAAAAAAAAATAGAAAAAAATAGTTTGTCACGAAAATTAAAATGAAAAAGAGTCTTATTTTTAAAATAGTTTTTTATTTGTTTATGAAAATGCCAAAAAAATAAAAATAAAACGAGTCGTGCGTTGAACGTGATTTTATTATTTGTTCCAATATATATATATATATATATATATAATCCAAAAAGTATTTTTCTTTACTTCCAAAATATATATATATATATATATATATATATATATCTTTATTTGTTGCAAAGAGTATTTGTCTTACCAAGAAAATTCAAAGTAAAATTCCAAAAAGATATGTCTTGCAAAAAATAGATATATATATATATATATATATATATATATATATATATATATATATATATATATAAAATTCCAAAAAGACATGTCTTGCAAAAATAATATAAATATCTTTATTTTCCATTGTTGATAAAACAAAAAATAATAAAAACGTTTTTTTTTAAAAAAAATCCGAAAATATTTTGATTCTTCTTTCAAAATTGAAAAGAAAATTCAAAATTCAAAAAAATATTTTTTTTAGAAGTATTTCTTTTATTAAAGGTAAAATTCCAAAAAAAAAATATTTTCTTTCTTCTTTAGAATAAGAGAAAACAAATGAAAATTCAGACAAAAAATATCTTCCTTTTACTTTTGCAATTCTCAAAGTACAAATCAAAAGAAAAGGAATTCTTACAAGTCTTTCTTTCAAAAAGAAAATCAATCAAAAAAAAATACTTTCTTTCTTCTTTTGAAGCAGTTCTTTCACAAATTCCAATTAAAAAAATGTTAGTTCATTTACTTATTCATGATCTGCCCGAACTACGCGGGTTTGATTCTCACCGAATGTGAGATACGTAGGCAACCCTCATCGGGTCCAACCCCCATTTTGCTAAAAAATCCAAAAACAAATAAAAAAAACATGTCAAGATTTTTAATTTTGTCATAAATAAGTCGGGTGATGTCCAACTTCCCCTTTTACAAAAAAAAAAAATAGCAAAAATATATATGTCAAATTTCTAAGAAGTCGGGTGACGCTATTTTATCAAGACATAGCCGAATGTTCCCGAAGGGGACGCCGGAAGGCTGACTTTGCATAAACAGCCACTTTTGGGTCATATTTAGGATTTTTGGTCTAGTTGACCCACACAGCCCTATAAATCTTCGTCCCCGAGGCGCTGAAGGGCCGTGTTTGCAACACCAGATTTTTATTATAATTTGAAAAGAAAAAAAAACAAAGAGTCGGCGGTCAGGTGAATACCGTTTGAATTTTGTCATAATAAGCCGAGCCAGCTTCGGCCGCGTCTTAAACCGTTCTTGCCGAAATAGCCTTAGAGTATCTTTCAGTTGTCGAAAGGTTATTTTCGTAAAAGAATGGACAAGTTGGTAAAGTGTCATAAAATAATCCTCCCCGGCCTCAAAATTCATGTGAGAATTGGAAGGGGCCACATTTGCAAAAATAGCCGTTTGGTTGCATTTGACAAACGGGGAAAGGAAGCTGGCCGTTTGTTTTTGAATTTGTAAATCTTTTGATTAGAATATGCAGGTTGTTTGATTTTCAAGTTTGTAGGTCATCTTTAAACCTTTGAAACCCAGTTTGTTTTAATATGAAAATTAAAAAAAAATGTTGAGTATTGTTTATCTTTATTGGTCATGAACTACGCTCGGTCTGATTCATGCGGGGTCATGATACGTAGGCAATCTCCATAAGATTCGACCACAACAAAAAATGAGAAAAAATGAAAAAAAAAATGAAGAAAAAAAAATCGAAAAAAAAAATGAAAAAGAAAAAAAAGAGAGGAAAAGATGTTATTAATAATGGGGACCAACGGAGTCCATTCTAACCTGTTTCGCTTTGAATCACAAAGAAAGTTAGGTGGTTGGTTTGTGGTAAGCCGGAAATACAAGACCCAGAAGCACACTTTGTGGGGATCAGGCTTGATAACAGAAGCACGTGAATCCTATTGGGACTTGTTGACTAAGGTTGATGATATTGAAGTTGGCAATGGTCTGGACAATACTGATGCGAAGCTCAGTGGCTAAGATGCCAATTTTGATAAAGTGGGAGGACGCTCCGTTCCTTGGTTAGCAAGAGAGAAGCTTGTGGTGGCTTATTTTGTGGTCATTTCTGTTGTCCGGATTATTCTTAGGGATGTAATCCGAATATTGTCTTGTGTCAAACCTTTTTATTTTTCCATTTTTGTCATAACGGTTTGTTTAAGTTTTGTCCAGGTTGTTTTAGGATTTTATTATGGTTTGTTTTTGTTTGTTTTGTTATTCAAACCATTTCACCGGTAGTCTAATACAAAATCCGGTCTTTTATTATTTCCTTTCATCTTTTTGTTTGATCCTTTTATCATTTTGTTCAACGCCGATTCTAGTAAAATGACATGCGCACACAGTTTGGGCCTAGTCTTTAAAGTTAATCATAAAACCCCGGAAAGGCAATCAGAACATTTAAAGGAAATAAGAACGGTTTGAGATTATTTGAAGTCCGAGTCATGTGGAACTGGGGCAAGTAAAACATAAAGAAAATCGTTAAATGCAAGATTCGCCAAATTGGCATGAGGGTCGTTCATGAGAGTGAGAGTGTCGCCCAACGGTGCTTTAGAAATGACAAATGAAAAAGCAAGTGTTTAACATAATTGTCAAGTCCAGCACCATCGGAAGAGACTATAAATCTATGATCAATTGTGTTGTTTGCACTTGGCATGTTTTGAAGACTGGAATGACGAAGGCATTTTGTTCTGCTATCTAAACACTTTATCCTTCGTTACCCCCCTTTGAGCCTTATTTATTTTCTTTCATACCCCTCGTTCGGAATCAATAGCAACGACTAGGAAATACGAGCCTGGAAGGTAAAGAAAAAAATCAAAAAAAAAAAAAACGAAGAAGAGAAAAAAAAGTCAAATGAAAACAGAGGAATTGGGAACTACGTTTGACCTGATTCCTCAAAGAGGATACGTAGGCGCTTCACGGCTCGGTCATAGTTTTGAAAAATGAAAAAAAAATCAATTAAAATATCCCCAAGCAAGAATCTGGGGCAAAGGTTGCGTTTGCGGTAAATAAATCTAGTTCCGAAGGTTGTAATTAATAACCCAAAATCGATGCATTTTTGAGCCTTTAATACCCTTTCTTTCTAACCCTATCCAAAACCCACATTACGGTCCAAAGAAAGACCTTCTGATCAGTCTTCAAAAGATGCCAAGTCAGACAAATGAAGAGTCTTACCGACGAACATAACATTCTGTTCCACAACAGAAAGGACTCTAATCTCCAACAGAAAGAGTCATACCGACAACACTCCAAATCCCCAGCTGGAGAGTGATACAAATGAGAGAGTCTTATCGGTGAAAATCTTCACGGACACCATAAGGCGATGAAAGTTGAGAGAAAAACCAAAATGAGAGAGACTTGATAGTGAAAACCCTTCGGGCACTACAAGTCGAATAAGAATGAGAATCAGATGGGGAATTGCCAATTGAAGATCTTGAAAGATGATTGACGACGGAGGATAGGCCACATATGCATGTCATGGCCATTAGAGTCGGTATAGGTTTTTATTTATAGTTTCTTTTGTTAAAGAGTCATTTTTCCTTTGTCCTTTTATTCTGTTCCCTTTTATCTTTTTCCTTTCATAGAAAAATTCCCCAATAGAGTCTGTCTGGTCAGAACAAGTGTGAATTGACTTCAAAATATGCCATCAGCTTTCCAATTATGCAAGATAAGATCTGACTAGTACATCCAAGTGGTATAGTCAGCGAGGAACAAACGCGAGGCCAGTGTCAAAAAAAGATATCCCCAGCAAAAGGGAATTGACAAAAGGATTGACGAGTGTCAAGAGGGATATCCTTGCCAAAACCAAGGTTATAAACCTCAAGGCCAAGGCCCATGAACAAAGCAAGGAAAGCAGTGAGCATGATTTGGGAAATTCATACTAGACTAAAAGGTCGGGGAAATGCCAGTTTCCGAGCTATGACACAAAAGAAGAGGGATATCCCCAGCAGGAAGGGATTATCTCCAACAAATAATATCATCCCCAACAAGTTGTTGAATGCAGAGCAAGGAAGGAGAAAGGGAAAAGTCATCCCAGTAGGAGTATCACAACCAACCACCATGTTTTAAACTAACAAATTTTGTTTGATTTGAAATAGGTAAATGAAATGGCATTGATGTCAGAAATGCATGCCGCAAGGGATATTATCAAACGGGGGCAGAAAATTTTCTTTCCATTTAGAAAATTTTCTGGAAGTCAGGTACCCATTCGAGGAAGAATAAAAATAACGCCAGTCTCAAGGGAAGTGGTCTTAGAACCAGTGTTGCCCCCAACATAATAAGTCTCAATGGAGGAAGTTGTTCCCCAGCAAAGGGATGAAACTTGAGATCAGAAAAGGCAAGAGGCCAGCATCATTCCCAACAGCCTTCCGAAGAGTGAAGCACTAGTTCTGAAGGAATCAGAATCCCCCAGCAGTGTTATCCTCGACAGCGTTATCCCCAGCTGATAACATTTTACCCCCAATAGGTAAGTAAATAATTCCCCAACAGTGTTATCCCCAACAGTTTCGAGGAGTCCAACACAAGTTTGGTGAAAATCGGTATCCTCAGTGGTTCCTTTCGGGGAAAGGCAAAACAAGTCTCAAGGAAGTTAGTCTGCAAAGGAAGAAGCTAACAATAATAATAATAAATAAAAAATAATAATAATAATATTAATAATAATAATAAATAATATATATATATATATAAAGGAAGTAGTTTGCAGAGGAATGAAACATCCTACTCAAGGGGAAGTAATTTTGGAAGGAGTAAGATAACATATTTAGTCAGCAGTGTTAGCCCCAACAGGGTTACTCAGGAGTTCGCAGTGTTATCCTCAGCGCATCATAGAGATGTAGAAGCATCCTCGACGGAGTCTTGGGCAACCCAGAGTAGGTAAGGAAAAAGTGAAAATTCATCCCCCGCAAAATAATCCCCATCAAGTTTTCGAGGTAAGACATTTTCAAGTCTTAAGGATATTTTGGGTTCATCCGCCCTCGAATAGGATATTTTGGGTTCATCCGCCCTCGAATAGGATATTTTGGGTTCATCCGCCCTCGAATAGGATATTTTGGGTTCATCCGCCCTCGAATAGGATATTTTGGGTTCATCCGCCCTCGAATAGGATATTTTGGGTTCATCCGCCCTCGAATAGGATATGTTGGGTTCATCCGCCCTCGAATAGGATATTTTGGGTTCATCCGCCCTCGAATAGGATATTTTGGGTTCATCCGCCCTCGAATAGGATATGTTGGGTTCATCCGCCCTCGAATAGGATATTTTGGGTTCATCCGCCCTCGAATAGGATATTTTGGGTTCATCCGCCCTCGAATAGGATATTTTGGGTTCATCCGCCCTCGAATAGGATATTTTGGGTTCATCCGCCCTCGAATAGGATATTTTGGGTTCATCCGCCCTCGAATAGGATATTTTGGGTTCATCCGCCCTCGAATAGGATATTTTGGGTTCATCCGCCCTCGAATAGGATATGTTGGGTTCATCCGCCCTCGAATAGGATATTTTGGGTTCATCCGCCCTCGAATAGGATATTTTGGGTTCATCCGCCCTCGAATAGGATATTTTGGGTTCATCCGCCCACGAATAGGATATTTTGGGTTCATTCGCCCTCGAATAGGATTTTATTTTCAAAGTTGTTGTTGAAGACAGGCGCCCACCTGAATAACGAGAGGAATACTTTTTTGTCTGTCCATTTCATATTTTAGGCGCCCACCTGTATAACAAGGGAATACATTCCATGCCTTTACCAATAGGAGACGCACTTCCTAGGTCTAGTTTTGCCAATAGGAGACGCACTTCCTAAGTTTTACCCATAGGAAACGCATTTCCTAAGTTTATTTTACCCAGAGGAGACGCACTTCCCGAATTAAGATTTCACGCATAGGAGACGCACTTCCTAAGTTAAAGATTTCATTAATAGGAGACGCACTTCCTAAGTTTAGTTTTACCGATAGGAGAAGCACTTCCTAAGTTCATTTTACCCATAGGATATGCATTTCCTCCTAAGTTTACTTTTACCCATAGGAGACGCATTTCCTCCTAAGTTTAGTTTTACCCATAGGAGATGCATTTCCTCCTAAGTTTAGTTTTACCCATAGGAGACGCATTTCCTCTTAAGTTTACTTTTACCCATAGGAGACGTATTTCCTCCTAAGTTTAGTTTTACCCATAGGAGATGCATTTCCTCCTAAAGTTTAGTTTTACCTATAGGAGAGGCATTTCCTCCTAAGTTGTTGTTGGAATCAGGAGCCCGCCTGAAGAGAGGAATGACGTTTATTTTAAAAGTTGTTGTTGAAATCAGGAGCCCGCCTGAAGAGAGGAATGACGTTTATTTTTAAAGTTGTTTAAATCTCGTCAACCTAAAGAAAGGAATGGCATTTTGTTTTCAAAGTTGTTGGAATCAGGAGCCCGCCTGAAGAGAGGAATGGCGTTTATTTTAAAAGTTATTGTTGAAATCAGGAGCCCGCCTGAAGAGAGGAATGACGTTTATTTTTAAAGTTGTTTAAATCTCGCCAACCTAAAGAAAGGAATGGCATTTTATTTTCAAAGTGGTTGAAATCAGGAGCCCGCCTGAAGAGAGAAATGACGTTTATTTTCAAAGTTGTTGTTAAAATCAGGCGCCCACCTACATAACGAGAGAAATACTTTTCCGGGAATACATTTCTGTTCTAGGTCGCCCACCAGTATAATGCGGGAATACATTTCTGTTCTAGGTCGCCCACCAGTATAATGCGGGAATACATTTCATGTTCTAGGTCGCCCACCAGTATAATGCGGGAATACATTTTTGTTCTAGGTCGCCCACCAGTATAATGCGGGAATACATTTTTGTTCTAGGTCGCCCACCAGTATAATGCGGGAATACATTTCTGTTCTAGGTCGCCCACCAGTATAATGCGGGAATACATTTCTGTTCTAGGTCGCCCACTAGTATAATGCGGGAATACATTTCTGTTCTAGGTCGCCCACCAGTATAATGCGGGAATACATTTCTGTTCTAGGTCGCCCACCAGTATAATGCGGGAATACATTTTTGTTCTAGGTCGCCCACCAGTATAATGCGGGAATACATTTCATGTTCTAGGTCGCCCTCCAGTATAATGCGGGAATAAATTTTTGTTCTAGGTCGCCCACCAGTATAATGCGGGAATACATTCATGTTCTAGGTCGCCCACCAATATAATGCGGGAATACATTCATGTTCTAGGTTGCCCATCAGTATAATGCGGGAATACATTTCATGTTCTAGGTCGCCCACCAGTATAATGCGAGAATACATTTCTATTCTAGGTCGCCCACCAGTATAATGCGGGAATACATTTTTGTTCTAGGTCGCCCACCAGTATAATGCGGGAATACATTCATGTTCTAGGTCGCCCACCAGTATAATACGGGAATACATTCATGTTCTAGGTCGCCCACCAGTATAATGCGGGAGTACATTTCATGTTCTAGGTCGCCCACCAGTATAATGCAGGAATAAATTTTTGTTCTAGGTCGCCCACCAGCATAATGCGGGAATACATTTCTGTTCTAGGTCGCCCACCAGTATAATGCGGGAATACATTTTTGTTCTAGGTCGCTCACCAGTATAATGCGGGAATACATTCATGTTCTAGGTCGCCCACCAGTATAATACGGGAATACATTCATGTTCTAGGTCGCCCACCAGTATAATGCGGGAGTACATTTCATGTTCTAGGTCGCCCACCAGTATAATACGGGAATAAATTTTTGTTCTAGGTCGTCCACCAGTATAATGCGGGAATACATTTCTGTTCTAGGTCGCCCACCAGTATAATGCGGGAATACATTTCTGTTCTAGGTCGCCCACCAGTATAATGCAGGAATACATTTCTGTTCTAGGTCGCCCACCAGTATAATGCGGGAATACATTTCATGTTCTAGGTTTCCCTCCAGTATAATGCGGGAATACATTTTTGTTCTAGGTCGCCCACCAGTATAATGCGAGAATACATTCATGTTCTAGGTCGCCCACCAATATAATGCGGGAATACATTCATGTTCTAGGTTGCCCACTGGTATAATGCGGGAATACATTTCTGTTCTAGGTCGCCCACCAGTATAATGCGGGAATACATTTTTGTTCTAGGTCGCCCACCAGTATAATGCGGGAATACATTTTGTTCTAGGTCGCCCACCAGTATAATGCGGGAATACATTTTTGTTCTAGGTCGCCCACCAGTATAATGCGGGAATACATTTTGTTCTAGGTCGCCCACCAGTATAATGCGGGAATACATTTTTGTTCTAGGTCGCCCACCAGTATAATGCGGGAATACATTTCTGTCTTTATATTTCATGTTCTAGGTCGCCCACCAGTATAATGCGGGAATACATTTTTGTCTTTATATTTCATGTTCTAGGTCGCCCACCAGTATAATGCGGGCATACATTTCATATTTTTACATCTAGGCGCCCACCTGTATAACAAGAGGAATGATCTTTAGTCTTATACTGCAGATTTTGAAATCAATAACCCCACCGGAAGGTAGAAGGTTACAACAGAAATCCCCAGCAGGAAACAATAAAAATTCCCAGCACCGGGAAGCAAAAGGTTGCAGCAAGAGGTCCCAGCACAAATTCAAGCGCCTGAGTCAAAAGGAAGAAAGGACGCGTTTTGAAAGAAGTGGCATGTGAACATTAAATCATGCCCAGCATAACAAGTCTGATGAAGAGAGCCGTACCCACCAGAGGAACCGCCGAAAAGCTTGATGAAGAAAGCCATGTCCCCAGCGGACCAAGCAAAATGATGAAAACTGGTATTCAAAAAAGCAAAGGGCCAGTATTATTCCCAAATTCACGGAAGAAAAGCACCGGAGGAAACACAAGCCGACAAGAAAGCAAGGCAACAAGAACAAATTGCAGTCTAGCCTAGCTTCTTGTTTTTCTTTTAAACACGGTGTAACAAGGAGATCGGTAAGCAGTGGTAATAGCATGCAACAGCAGTAACATTGCAGTCCCACGGTAGTCCCAGCTACCAAAACTTCCCGAACTACATTAATCTGATTCCCCTTTAGCCAGGGATATGTAGGAAACCTTTGAAGCAAAGGTTCAGTTAAATCTTTTTAAAAAAAATGCTTCACACGGAGTACTCGGACGGGCAAAAATCGCTCACTTTATCTTTGCACGAAAACCCTTCGTGTCTTCGGGCAAAGAGGGGCAGCTGTAAGCACGTGATTTTTGCCCTATGAAAGAATTACTCCCAAAAAATTCAAAATAAAATAATTTTCCTTTGTGTGCAATTTTTGTTATTTTTGTGTGGTATTTTTGTATAATTATTTGTATTTTTATGAGTGCATGTTTATTTGTTTTAATTAATAAAAATATAAAATATATCACATTTTCATTTAGTATTTAATTAAGTTTGTTTTACAAAAAAATAAAAGTCACAAAAATAGGAATATTTTGCATTGTTAGCATTTAATGTCAAATTATGCAATTTTGTTTTAATTGGTGTTTAATTGTGTATGATAATTATTGTTAGGAGTTTAATTAGTATTTTTGGAGTCAATTTAGTTTGTAGCTCAATTTAGAATTTTAGTTTTATCAAAAAGAAAAAAGAAAAGAAAAGAGGGCTACAAGACGTTAATATTTGAATTGAGTCTAATATAACTATTTTGACTATTTTATCTTATTTCGCCGCAAAATAAAAATTACAAAAAATATATATATAAATTTTAGCTTATGTATTTCTCATAAACTTGAAAAAATACAAAATAGTACCTTATTTTTTATACTTTATATAATTTCGAATATTATAAAATATGTAGTTTTATTAATGTTTTGTAGTCATTATAAACTTAAAAAATATAGAAATAGTACTTTATATTTTATCGTTGAATAATTTCGATTTTTTTTTTAAAAAAAAGAGTTATTAACGTTTTGTAGCCATTTTAATCTTGAAAAACACAAAAATAATACTTTATATTTTATCTTTACATAAAAAAACGAAAATGACAAAAATAGTTTTATTTATGCTTTGTAGCTATTTTAATCTTGAAAAAATACTAAAAAAAAAACAGAAAGAAATAGTTTGTTTTAAATAGTCTTATTTGGTAGTATTTTGCTCACATAGGACTAAATGAATAACATCGTGCTTTTATTCTCGGGTCCGTGCAAAGAATAATATTTGGGTTTAAACTACCTGTTTTTAGGCATAATTTTCGGACCTGACCCATAATAATCCGAACCCCACCGCGCATGGGGGACACATGTCTTGGACCCCTACACACGTGGGGTCCATGTCCTCTGAACAAGGACAAAACACATGGGGGATTTAAAAAATTGAAAAGCTGGAAAATTTGAAAAAGGGAAGGGACAAAACGTGAAGGAGGGGGATTGGAAAATCAAAAAAGTAAAACAATTTGGAAAAGGGAAGGGACAGAACGGGTGAGAAAGGGGGGGATTGAAAATTTTAAAAGAAAATTTTTTGGGAAAAGAAAAAGACAAAAACGTGAAAAGGGGTGGGTTTTAAAACAAAAAGAAAGGAAAAAGTGAAAAGTAACGTGGAGGAAATTTCTTCCTCATTTGAAAAGTAAGTGAAAAGTAACTTTCTTCCTCATTTGAAACTGAAGAAAAACGAAGAGAGAAATGTAAAGCTTGGCCATGGTTCCTTTTTCTTTCACGTCCAAAATGACCTCACGCCATAACCATCGCCACCCCTTCGAAACTGCCACCTCACTGCCGCAGATGCTCCTTACCATCTCCAGCTGCGTCGTCGACCACCTCCACTGCCCAACACCCATCTGCCGCTGCTGCTCCCCGTCGACCATGGCAGCAGCGAGTCCAGTGCTGCCGCTGCTACTCCTCGACGCCACGACACCCTCGTCCCTCCATGCTAATCCGCCATAGTCCAAACGTCCAGCTGTTGCTTTGTCCTTTTTCAACGTCCACAAAACAGTCCGTTCAACCTCCAATAGTTCAACTCCGAGCTCGACTTGGGTTCGTTCAAGTTTTAGGATTTTCTTTCAAGATTATTTAGTTCATTTTTATTTATTTTCTGTTATGGCTTTGGTTTTAAATGTTGTTCCTAATCTTGTTTTTTTTATTATTCTATTTTTCGGATTATTGATTCTTTGTTTAAAGTGTTATTTTGTAATCTTGTTTTGTTCATTAGTTCTCCTTCTTCTTCAAGACCTTTTTATTTGGTCAAGATTTTTCTTCTGTTTGTTTGAGTGTGCGTTATAAGCTACATTCGATTTGAACAACTTCGTCGAATAGTTAGTTTATGACTGCTTTGTTTGGACGAATACAACATGAATCACTTCGTTGGTATGTTTTGATGCTTGAATCATTTTGTGTGAATTTGACTTAAGGATTGGTTGTAGCTGTGTAGTGATTTGGTGTAGTTGTAAATCAGAGAGGTTTAAATACATATTGCTAAGAGTGAGGGCAAGACAATAATAATAGGGGATTTTCAGGGGTATTTTTGGGTGTTAAAAGATTTAAAATGATTAGTGTTAGTAGTCTGCCAGTTAATATTCAGTGTATAATTAATGAATTATTTAATGAAAAGGGAATTAGTAGTGCAGAATACACCATGTCTGGTATCTTTAAGGGTGGAAAATCAAAAAATAAGCATAAGATTAATGATAAAAGTGTACAGATGCACATGCGAGGGAATATACAGGCTGAAAGTGAAAAGCTTTGAATAAATAATGTTTAGTTCTAGCCTATAAATAAGGGGAGTTGATATAGAGAAGGGGACGGGAAAAAATTCAGAGAGGAAAAATTTTCAGAACTTGGAGAAATAGGCTAATTTTTCAGAACTAAAAAATAGTCTTTGAGAGCTAAAAACTGAAAGTGAGGTCCTTTTCTTTACTACTGAAATCAGAACTTTGTTACTGCGTCTGTGGATTGCGTTTAGTGTTACTGATTTTCAGTTAGGATTTCCGGGTTTTTTTTTCTTCAGTTTGGTTCTGACCATTGTTACACTGGTTATTGCTGGTTTTGTTGCTGTGTTATTGCTGCTGCTGACTCCTTCTTCTTTTGTTCTTGTACTGCCATTTCCAGGTACACAGTTGTACACTCTCTGCTTGAAGCGAAATGAAATATTAATCAGGCTTTGTTCCTGGTGAATTCCTCCTGTTTAGATTTGTGTTTGAATATAATTTTCTTTTCTTTGTATAAAAATGTAGTTGACTGATTAATGAGTAACGAGGTTGCATAACTTCTTCATATAATAATGTTAGTTTAAATTAATCAAAGAACAAGTAGTCTGTTTTGATATTATTGTGCGTAAATCTCATGTTCCAGTGTTATTAAATAATAGAATATAGAACGGAAGCAATCTTTCTTTGTACAAACTCGATTGTAATTTTCCATTTGCATTAGCCGTAAACTAATAACTAATAAGTTCGACTTTTTTTCAGCAGGTAATTAATTGAGGGATTTCCTTTTATTTTAGAGACGAACTTAATAGAAGAAATGTAGTCACTATAGGTTTATCCTTTTAAATAAAAACGAGACGAGCCTCGCAAAATAAAACACACAGATTGTGGGGCCCTCACAAAAATATATGTGTTAATTACTTAGAGTTCGGGAGGGCCGTTTAGCGAATTTCACGGCCTTCCCAAAATAATAATATGATAGTCTCTTTAGGTGCGTGTTTAATAGTTTACTTTCTTAAGCTTGGGTGTGCATTTCATGCGACCCAAATCCAAATCCCAAAACATCAAACAAAATGTGTTCCGGATTGTGGGCGCATTTCATGTGACGCAGTCCAAAGACGTGTTTTAAGCGATGTTCACATTCTTTTAAAAATAATAATAATAAAGTGGTAAAAAATTAAAATTGGCACATCGGTTCATAATTGTATTAAAATCAGATAAATAAGCCGAATATGACAGTTGAGCGACCGTGCTAGAACCACGGAACTCGGGAATGCCTAACACCTTCTCCCGGGTTAACAAAATTCCTTATCCGGATTTCTGGTACGCAGACTGTAATATGGAGTCATTCTTTTCCTCGATTCGGGATTAAAATTGGTGACTTGGGACACCCTAAATCTCCCAAGTGGCGACTCTGAAATAAATAAATAAATCCCGTTTTCGATTGTCCTTTAATTGGAAAAACTCCTTCACCCCTCGCGGGGGCGGAAAAAGGAGGTGTGACAGAAATGATTGGAGGTAAGTCCTATGAACTAAAAACACGTTTTTATTGTGAAATTGGTCTTGGAATCCAGGGAAATTTAGCAAAAGAGGAAGAACTAGGGTTTGAGTTTTAATATTTCAAATTTGGATTTGAGGGAGTATTTGAGCTCGGATTTCGGTAAATTTGATATGTATAGACTCGTGGCGAGATAAGGAATCCGGTGATGTCAATTTTCTGATTTTTCGAGAAGTGGGCCCAGGGCTCGGGTTTTGCCAACTTCGTGATTTTCGATATTTTTCGAGTCTTTTTGATTTGGTTGTATTCCCTTAGCCTATTGTAACGTATTACTTGTGGTTTTTATCAGATTCGACGTTCGAGGAGGTTGATTTGCGAGGCAATGGAGTAGCGAGCTAGGATTTCGGCCTGCTTGAGGTGAGTAATGGTTATAAATGATGTACTGAAGGTTTGAAACCCCGGATTTGCACAACGTGGTGCTATGTTGAGATGAGACACACGCTGTATGATGAGCGTGGGGTCTGTTACTACTTGTGATTTGGACTCGGTCCATCCCGTTTGATGACTCTACTGTACTTTTGACTGAGACTTAATTAATATCATTATATGATGGGCTAGTTGCCATGTTTAAGGCCTTGTGCCGATCTGTAGAACCCTTAGAGGACATTTGTATTGGTTGACCTCACTTTTCTTGTCGAAATCATACCCTCAGTCATGTTATTAACTGATAAACATAATATGAACCAGCTTTAGAAATTGTTAAATCCTAATGAGAGTAACGTGTGGGTTGAGAACCCCGTCTTATCTTAGTGTGCCCGAGAGGCCAAGTCTATATTAACTGAGAGGGGTCGAGAACCCCATTGTGAGGGTATTTGATATGCTATGAATCGGGCTGCACGTCGTAGAAGTATATATATTTATGCGGATCGGACTGCACGCTGCAGTAGTATATTATATGGATCAGACTGCACGCCGCAGTAGTATATTATATGGGTCGGATTGCACACCGCAGTAGTTTAGCGCTTGGGCTGAAGGAGCCCCTCCGGAGTCTGCACACCCCTAGTGTGCGCAATCGACTATTCCTGGATCGGGCTGCACGCCGCAGCAGTATATATATATATATATATATATATATATATATATATATATATATATATATATATATATATATATATATATATATATATATGTATAGGACTGCGCGCCGCAACAGTATACTATATGGATCGGGCTGCACGCCGCAACAGTACAAATATGAATTCGGTTATTGTGAGGAGTAAACGAAATGAATACTGGCTTAAAGGACTTTTAACTGACTCCTTCATTTAGTTGTTGTTTTTGACATTCTCACTGTTTTAATATAGAACTGCGTAGTGTTTTACGAGTTTTCTTTCCGTCAGTCATTATTTATTGTTATTACTCACTGAGTTGGAGTACTCACTTTACTCCCTGCACCATGTGTGCAGATACAGGTATCCCGGAGGCATAGTTTGAGCCTTCTGCTGCTGTTCAGCATATTCCGGAGTCATTGAGGTAGCTGCATGGCGTCCGCAGGACCCGATTTCTCCCCTTATCCTCTTTATTTTTCCGCATTCTAGACAACTCTATGTATAGGTTACTACACAGACTTGTATTAGAGGCTCTTGGTTCGTGACACCAGATCAGTGGGGTTTATATTGACATTTTATGGATTTTTCTGTACTGTTTATCTATTACTACAAATTTATAATCATGTTAACTGGTCATAAAATCCTATTAATTGGTAATGAATTCTACATAAGGGATTGTGAGTGACGAATTGGTCGGGCTTGCCTAGCATCGTGTTGGGCGTCATCACGACCGGGGATTGGGGTCGTGACATACTTCCAAGATGGCTGGAAATAAAGAGAAAAACATGACTCCTTAAACAAACTGACTACTATCATATTCAGCTAAAGCACTCAAATTAGTAGATAAAAAAACCAAGCTCTATCTTGAACATAACCATAAACACTTTAAAATTATATAGTAGGCTCATATTATATTTCAACCACAAAGTTCACAAGAAAAGGAAAAGATATGAACCTGAAAACTAGAGCTTTGATTGACTGAAATTTTAAGCAAAATTACACAAGCAAGATGAACCAAATTCTATGGCGAAATTGGAAACGAACGGAACTCAAACGTACCAACCCCGAATAGCAACTCCAATCAATCAACTTTGATGTATTCGAGGCCGCTGTTGCTCTCAATCGTTCTCTTTTTCAGAACTACTGCCTAAATTTTCTGTCCAAATTTTCCCTCACTTTCTCGCTATCTATGTGTGTGCGCGTTTATCTTTGTAGGTGTGTGTTGAATACTTCTTTTTTTGTTTTTAATTTTTGAAAGAAAGAAGATCTAAAGGGGGAGGCATGTTAGCAATCTTAAAGATTTGGTGATGGTTGTTGTTTTCCTTGTGTATAAGAGAAAATCTAGAGGTAAAGTGGGGTGGTAAGGCTGATTTTTGAAGTAGGGAGTGGGGTCTTCTCTAAGATCAGAGAGATGGCTGATGTTTTGTTCTTCTTGAAGAAGTTGTTGCGCAACTCCTTTTTGCTGTGTGTATTAGGTCACTGATCTAGAGGTGTGTAATTTTTAGGTCTTCTCATGTGTTTTTGTTGAGAAATGATTTAGGGTTGGGTCTGGGATTTTGGGCTTTTTAAAGGGATGGGCTTGTGGGGTAATTGTGTTAGTCTTGGCCTAGTCTAGAAATGTGAAGCCATAGCCGTTTCTCTTGCCTTCTTTAATTTTGCAATATTGGTCACTCTAACTCAAATTTTAATTTAAATTCCATTTTTGTGTGGCTAGGCTATTTATTTACTAAAATTCTTTTTTTGATTATTTGTAGGAGTAATTTCCATATGAGGCACACAAATAATACAATATTTTTACTGTGATATACATTGATATAAAAGGCAACAATAACTATATATATAATTTTATAATATTTATATACAAAGAATAATATTATTTATATACAAAGAATGAAAATAAAATTTTAATATACATGTTAATATAGACAAAGAAGAAAACAAATATTGTGATATACATATTATTATTGTGATATACATTTATTGGCTATGTGATGCCAATATCTATAACTAGGGCGATTTCTACCAATTATATGGGTATGTTGTTATACCATGCCAAAATCCCATTACCCTTTCTCTAAACAGTTGAACTTCTTAAAGGCCAATATTTATGCCCAAGCAAATATTGGGCTGGTCCACTGAATACCGGTCAATATACTACTCTCTCCAAAAATGAAAAATCCCCAAAAGGCAACAAACCATCACTCACGCACTCTCTCTCTGTAGATTCTCTCTCCGACCTGAAACAGCAAGGTGAGACTACTATTCATCTCTCTCTCTCTCTCTCTCTCTCTCTCTCTCTCTCTCTATATATATATATATATATATATATATATATATATATATATATATATATATATATATAAGCGCTTGTGTACGTGAAGTGTTGTACGTTGTTGTATTATTAGGGTTCTCTAGGATTTCATTTCACCAATTTTCATCTTGGCACTGCGATTACTTAATGTATGGCTTTTAAATTTTTGACAATCGTGAGCTATTTCTATGACGTATGAGAATTTCATTTCTGTAAATTCTTTAGATGTTGCATTGGTTGTTTCTGTTTATATGCTCATTTATTTCTTCGTGATGGTTATATACATACTATGTTACTATATAGGTGCATGAAACAATAAATTGGAAGTTTTTAAGTGCAAGGATAATAGAATACTAGGTTTTTATCTGTTTTAAATGGTATTGGTTTTGATCGTAACAATAATTATTGTCAGTTCAATAAGAAGTGTGATTTGCTTTAAAGACCATCTGGAATTAGTTATATGTCAAATAGGCAATGAATAGGATGACCGTTTGTGTGATTTTTAGATCATCCAAATAGATTTTTCAAAGCGAAAAATTTCGCTAGCCGTTGTTGTGCGAATGAGTATCCAACAATTGTATTTTGGTTCAAACAAGGTTGTGGCTTTAGTTATCCAGTAAAAACCGCACTTGTTTATGGGCAAGAGACTGATTGACAGTTGCAGAAATTTCTTGTTGAGTATAATAGTAGAAGCAAAGAAATCACCTAGCTATTGTAAAGATTAGTTGCCTTCAAATTTTGTATTTCTGGTGTAAAGAAAATATAGTTGAAAACTTAGATCAGTTTATGGATTTTATAGGTGTTTTGGGAATGCAACTGATGCAGCTATGCTGTAACTTGTAAAAAAAATTTGGTACCTTCTTGGTCATCCATTAATGAAACTTTTACCTTATCCAAAAAAATGAAATAGTAGAGCATTATACCAGTGAAATTTGGCATTTGTCTTTGCACTTTTTCCTTTTAGCCAACACCATTAACCCGATTATTCACTTGGTCAAAGCAAAAAGTTTGATGCTCTAGTTTTTGATTAGGGAGAAACTGAGCATGGTATTTAAAGAAGAAAATACTTCGTTTTTCAAAATTTACTCTTCAAAAGTTTTCATGACACAGTCAAAATTATGGATTTCATCCATTCACCTTTTATAGCGTCTTCTTTGTCACTTATATCTTTTTTCTTCATTAAAAGACTTTACAGGCCGTAAACATATAGCCAGGAGTAGAGGTGAAGCTATGATTTCAACTTTATGGGTTCTGGATTAAAATGACGACTTCAAGTGCTAATAATTGGGATCTTCATTTAAATTTTGTTCATATTTGGTAAAAAGTATAATGCAAATACACTGTTTGAGCAAACGTTATTGGGTTTGAATGTTTGGTCAAACCCGTGGTCGGGATTCTAGCTCCGCCCCTAGCGAGGAGTAATGTGAAAAAGCCCTCTTACTTCACATTGTTATGATGAAAAGGGGTATAGGTTTTTTTTTCAATTAAAGTGGTATAAATCGAAATGAGATTATTTATTAATTTCAGAGTAGCCACTTGAAATAATTTATGGTGTCCCAAGTCACCGGTTTATTTTAAATCTCAAATCGAGGAAAATTGACTATAATTTATGGTCTGCGAACACAGAAGACCGGGGAAGGAATTCTGTTAACTCGGGAGAAGGTGTGAGGCACTCCCTAGTTCCGTGATTTTAGCACGGTCGCTCAACTATTAATAATTGACCTAATTATCTGATTTAATACATGTTTAAAATCTATTGTGCATTTTTAACTTTATAACTGCTTTTATTTATTTATGGAATTATTTATGGAACAAGTAACGATGTCGTACACTTGCCGTTTTGGTACATATTGCCAACCGCGCCACATGAAATGTACGCTCCATTTACGACATATTTATTTTTTATTATTGTTTGAAGTTGTGGTCGGGTCACATGAAATGCACACCCGAATTGGGGATTATGTATCATGACTATGCCACGAGAACCGTATTCATAGTCACGATATTTTATTATAAATCGCGCATAAAGCAAGCTGCATTGTTCATAAGATTCAATTACTTATCTACAATTTAAGATTACATGTGAAGATCCAAAATTATGGAATTCATTTGTTGGAATAACCACACATTTCATTACTTAAGATAGTGGTGATTGTATTCTAGAGGCTCAATTAGCGTTTCAGCTATATTGGCCCAATGATACATTGATTGATTGTCAACATTATCAAACACAACTTTCCCAAATATTACTACATGACTGTTTAAATTTAAAGCAAGTACAAGACTGTTTTCAAACATTAATTCCCGATTACTCAAATTACATCACAACACAATCAAATAAATAAGGTCCTCAAAAGAACACTTAAACAATCGGGGAACTAAAATGAGAACAATGATTAAAACAAACTGATTAAAATATAATATGAGCCAATTCTAAAGTTAAGAGTTGCACTGACCAAACAAGAAATGTGGCCTAATTCGGAGAAGTTAACATCGAATATATCTAAAGACACCTAGAAAATTGGCAAAGGGAATTTTGGTAAACTGATGCAGCTACTACATGATTAGGACAGAAGGTGATACTACTACAAATAGTAATGTCTCGTAATATGAGTAAAGAAAACAAAAATGAGAACATGACAAATTAAACTAATGAAACGAAGAAGAGTTGGGCATGCGACGAGGCTTCATAGCAGATGATGGTCCTAAATACATTACTGCTTCCAAGATGGCTGGAAATAAAGAGAAAAACAGGACTCCTTAAATAAACTGACTACTATGATATCCAGCTAAAGCACTCAAATTAGTAAATTAAAAAAACCAAGCTCTATCTTGAACATAACCACAAACACTTTAAAATTATATAGTAGGCTCATATTATATTTCAACCACAAAGTTCACAAAGGGAGGAAAAGATATGAACCTGAAAATTAGAGCTTTGATTGACTGAAATTTTAAGCAAAATTACACAAGCAAGATGAACCAAATTCTATGGAGAAATTGGAAGCGGACGGAACTCGAACGGACCAACCCCGAATAACAACTCCAATCAATCAACTTCGATGTATTCGAGGCTGCTGTTCTTGGCCCTTAATCGTTCTCTTTTTTAGAACTGCTGCCTGAATTTTCTGTCCAAATTTTCCCTCTCTTTCTCGCTATCTATGTGTGTGCGCGTTTATCTTTGTAGGTGTGTATTGAATACTTCTTTTTTTGTTTTTAATTTTTGAAAGAAAGAAGATCTGAAGGGGGATGCCTGTTAGTAATCTTAAAGATTTGGTGATGATGGTTGTTTTCCTTGTGTATGAGAGAAAATCCAGAGGTAAAGGGGGTGGTGCGGCTGGTTTTTGAAGTAGGGAGTGGGGTCTTCTCTAAGATTAGAGAGATGGCTGTTGTTTTGTTCTTCTTGAAGAAGCTGATGCGCAACTCCTTTTTGTTGTGTGTATTAGGTCGCTGATCTAGAGGTGTGTAATTTTTAGGTCTTCTCATGTGTTTTTGTTGAGAACAGATTTAGGGTTGGGCTTGGGATTTTGGGCTTTTTAAAGGGATGGGCTTGTGGAGTAATTGGGTTAGTCTTGGCCTAGTCTAGAAATGTGAAGCAATAGTTGTTTCTCTTGCCTTATTTAATTTTGCAATATTGGCCACTCTAACTCAAATTTTAATTTAAATTTCATTTTTGTGTGGCTAGGCTATTTATTTACTAAAATTCTTTTTTTGATTATTTTTAGGAGTAATTTCCATATGAGGCACACAAATAATACAATATTTTTACTGTGATATACATTGATATAAAAGGCAACAATAACTATATATATAATTTTATAATATTGATATACAAAGAATAATATTATTTATATACAAAGAATGAAAATAAAATTTAATATACATGTTAATATAGACAAAGAAGAAGAAAAAAATATTGTGATATACATATTACTATTGTGATATACATTTATTGGCTCTGTGATGCCAATATCTATAACTAGGGCGATTTCTACCAATTATATGGGTATGTTGTTATACCATGCCAAAATCCCATTCCCCTTTCTCTAAACAGTTGAACTTCTTAAAGGCTAATATCTATGCCCAAACAAATATTGGGTTGGTCCACTGAATACCGGTCAATATACTACTCTCTCCGAAAATATAAAAACCCCAAAAGGCAGTAAACCATCACTCACACACACACTCTCTCTCTGTAGATTCTCTCTCCGACCTGAAACAACAAGGTGAGACTACTATTCAACTCTCTCTCTCTCTCTCTCTCTCTATATATATATATATATATGCGCTTGTGTACGTGAAGTGTTGTACGTTGTTGTATTGTTAGGGTTCTCTAGGATTTCATTTCACCAATTTTCATCCTGGCACTTCGATTACTTAATGTATGGCTTTTTAAATTTTTGACAATCGTGAACTATTTCTATGACGTATGAGAATTTCATTTCTGTAAATTCTTTAGATGTTGCATTGGTTGTTTCTGTTTATATGCTCATTTATTTCTTCGTGATGGTTATATACATACTATGTTACTATATAGGTGCATGAAACAATAAATTGGAAGTTTTTAAGTGCAAGGATAATAGAATACTAGGTTTTTGTTTGTTTTAAATGGTATTGATTTTGATCGTAACAATAATTATTGTCAGTTCAATAAGAAGTGTGATTTGCTTTAAAGACCATCTGGAATTAGTTATATGTCAAATAGGCAATGAATAGGATGACCGTTTGTGTGATTTTTAGATAATCCAAATAGATTTTTCAAAGCAAAAAATTTCGCTAGCCATTGTTGTGCGAATGAGTATCTAACAATTGTATTTTGGTTCAAACAAGGTTGTGGCTTTAGTTATCCTGTAAAAACCGCTCTTGCTTATGGGCAAGAGACTGATTGACAGTTGCAGAAATTTCTTGTTGAGTATAATAGTAGAAGCAAAGAAATCACCTAGCTATTGTAAAGATTAGTTGCCTTCAAATTTTGTATTTCTGGTGTAAAGAAAATATAGTTGAAAACTTAGATCAGTTTATGGATTTTATAGGTGTTTTGGGAATGCAACTGATGCAGCTATGTTGTAACTTGTAATTTTTTTTGGTACCTTCTTGGTCCTCCATTAATGAAACTTTTACCTTATCCAAAAAAATGAAATAGTAGAGCATTATACCAGTGAAATTTGGCATTTGTCTTTGCACTTTTTCCTTTTTAGCCAACACCATTAACCCGGTTATTCACTTGGTCAAAGCAAAAAGTTTGATGCTCTAGTTTTTGATTAGGGAGAAACTGACCATGGTATTTAAAGAAGAAAATACTCCGCTTTTCAAAATTTACTCTTCAAGAGTTTTCATGGCACAGTCAAAATTATGGATTTTATCCATTCACCTTTTATAGCGTCTTCTTTGTCACTTATATCTTTTTTCTTCATTAAAAGGCTTTACAGGCTGTAAACATATAGCCAGGAGTAGAGGTGGAGCTATGATTTCAACTTTATGGGTTCTGGATTAGAATGACGACTTCAAATGCTAATAATTGGGTTCTTAATTTAATATTTGTTCATATTTGATAAAAATTATAATACAAATACACCGTTTGAGCAAAGCTATTGGGTTTGAACATTTGGCCAAACCCGTGGCCGGGATTCTAGCTCCACCCCTAGCGAGGAGTAATGTGAACAAGCCCTCTTACTTCACATTGTTATGATGGAAAGGGGTATAGGGGATTTTTCCAATTAAAGTGGTATAAATCGAAATGAGATTATTTATTAATTTCAGAGTAGACACTTGAAATAATTCATAGTGTCCCAAGTCACCGGTTTATTTTAAATCTCAAATCGAGAAAAATTGACTATAATTTATGGTCTGCGAACACAGAAGACCGGGGAAGGAATTCTGTTAACTCGGGAGAAGGTGTGAGGCACTCCCCAGTTCCGTGATTTTAGCACGGTCGCTCAACTATTAATAATTGACCTAATTATCTGATTTAATACATGTTTAAAATCTATTGTGCATTTTTAACTTTATAACTGCTTTTATTTATTTATGGAATTATTTATGGAACAAGTAACGATGTCGTACACTTGCCGTTTTGGTACATATTGCCAACCGCGCCACATGAAAGTACCCTCCATTTACGACATGTTTATTTTTTATTATTATTTAAAGTTGTGGTCGGGTCACATGAAATGCACACCCGAATTGGGGATTATGTATCATGACTATGCCACGGGAACCGTATTTATAGTCACGATGTTTTATTATAAATCACGCCTAAAGCAAGCTACAATGTTCATAAGATTCAATTACTTATCTACAATTTAAGATTACATGTGAAGATCCAAAATTATGGAATTCATTTGTTGGAATAACCACACATTTCATTACTTAAGATAGTGGAGATTGTATTCTAGATGCTCAATTAGCGTTTTAGCTATATTGGCCCAATGATACATTGATTGATTGTTAACATTATCAAATACAACTTTTCCAAATATTAATACATGACTGTTTAAATTTAAAGCAAGTACAAGACTGTTTCCAAACATTAATTCCCGATTACTTAAATTACATCACAGTACAACCAAATAAATAAGGTCCTCAAAAGAACACTTAAACAATCGGGGAACTAAAATGAGAACAATGATTAAAACAAACTGATTAAAATATAATATGAGCCAATTCTAAAGTTAAGAGTTGCACTGACCAAACAAGAAATGTGGCCTAATTCAGAGAAGTTAACATCGAATATATCTAAAGACACCTAGAAAATTGGCAAGGGGAATTTTGATAAACTGATGCTGCTACTACATAATTAGGACATAAGGTGATACTACTACAAATAGTAATGTCTCGTAATATGAGTAAAGAAAACAAAAATGAGAACATGACATATTAAACTAATGAAACGAAGAAGAGTTGGGCATGCGACGAGGCTTCATAGCAGATGATGGTCCTAAATACGTTACTGCTTCCAAGATGGCTGGAAATAAAGAGAAAAACAGGATTCCTTAAACAAACTGACTACTATGATATCCAGCTAAAGCACTCAAATTAGTAAATTAAAAAAACCAAGCTCTATCTTGAACATAACCACAAACACTTTAAAATTATATAGTAGGCTCATATTATATTTCAACCACAAAGTTCACAAAGGGGAGGAAAAGATATGAACCTGAAAATTAGAGCTTTGATTGACTGAAATTTTAAGCAAAATTACACAAGCAAGATGAACCAAATTCTATGGCGAAATTGGAAGCGGACGGAACTTGAACGGACCAACCCTGAACAACAACTCCAATCAATCAACTTCGATGTATTCGGGGTCGTTATTCTTGGCCCTTAATCGTTCTCTTTTTCAGAACTGCTGCCTGAATTTTCTGTCCAAATTTTCCCTCTCTTTCTCGCTATCTATATGTGTGTGCGCGTTTATCTCTATAGGTGTGTGTTGAATACTAATTTTTTTGTTTTTAATTTTTTAAAGAAAGAAGATATGAAGAGGGAGGCGTGTTAGAAATCTTAAAGATTTAGTGATGGTGGCTATTTTTCTTGTGTATGAGAGAAAATCCAGAGGTAAAGAGGGTGGTGCGACTGGTTTTTGAAGTAGGGAGTGAGGTCTTTTGTAAGATCAGAGAGATGGTCGTTGTTCTGTTGTGAGGACCCGACTCGTCGTCTCGTGAGTTACCACCCCATTTTCCCCATTTCCTATTTCTTTATGCTTCATTATCAGTGTTGGGTATGAACGAGTTGATTTGGATTGGTTTTAGTAGGAAATGAGACACTTAGTCTCTTTAAGAAAGGTTTGTTTTGGAAAAGTCAACCGGACATTGACTTATGTGTTAGAGGGCTCGGATTTGAATCTCGATGATTCGGTTAGCTTCGGGGGATGATTTGTGACTTAGGAGTGTGATCGGAAGTAATTTTGGAGGTCCGGTGTAGAATTAGGCTTGAATTGGCGAAGTTAGTATTTTGGCGAATTCCGGTTGATAGGTGAGATTTTGATCCGAGAGTCGGAATGGAATTCCAAGAGTTGTTGTAGCTTTGTTAGGTGATTTGGGATATGTGTGCAAAATTTTAGGTCATTCGGACGTGGTTTGTTCGGATTTTTGATCGAAAGTGTATTTCGAAAGTTTTTAGAAATTAGGCTTGAATTCGATGAATTTTGGGTAATTTGATATTGTTTGAGATATTTTGATGATTGGAAGAGG
Source organism: Nicotiana sylvestris (assembly GCF_000393655.2). NCBI lineage: Eukaryota > Viridiplantae > Streptophyta > Magnoliopsida > Solanales > Solanaceae > Nicotiana > Nicotiana sylvestris. The sequence continues at coordinate 154,707,237 of NC_091059.1, forward strand.
TTTGAATAATATTATGAATTATGTTGGCATGTTTGGTCGGGGTCCCATGAGGCTCGGATAAGTTTTGGAAGAGTTTTTAGAAGATTTTTGTCGTTTGAGCATAAGCATGTAATGATCCAAAGGTCCATTTTTAGTTCTAGAGATCGAAATTTTATTTCGATATTTCCAGAATTTAAATAATGAATTATAGGAGTGATCTGAAAAGTTTGGTCTAATTTCATCAAGTCGCAATTGAGTTTTTGACACAAAACATGAGTTAATTATTTAACGAGCGTAATGGATATCGCACTGAGCAAACAAGCTCCGAATTGAGTTTTGATTGAAGGACTATATTTGTATCATTATTTGTGACTCATAGGATCAAGAATCATCAAATTCCGAGTTCGTATGATGGAGTTAGAGCCATTTTAGTAAAAAAAAAAGCGCTGCAATTTCTTTGGCTGTTGTTGTATTTTTTTTAGCAGCGTGAACAGTGACCATACGGGTGAACAGTGACCGCGCGGGTGAACATTAACCGCACGCGTGAACAGTACTTCCGAAATATTCTGGGCAGTGAGTTTATAAAACACTTCATCCGAGATTTTGGGTCGTTTTTCCTCCATGGTTGATCATTTTGAGAGCTTCTTGGTGGAGATTAAAGAGGGATTCAAGGGGGAACGACTTGAGGTAAGTTTTTTGGACTTAGAACTCATTTTTATTGTGAATTCAACCTAGAGATTCATGAAATATAAGCCTACAAATCAAGAACTAGGGCTTGAATTTTGAAACCAAACAATTAGGATTTGATGGGTCATTTGAACTCGGATTTGGGAGTTCTTGGTATGTATAGACTCGTGGCAAGACAAGGAATCTGGTGATATTAATTTTCTGATTTTTCGATACGTGGGACCGGGGCTCGGGTTTTGTCAAATTCGTGAATTTTGATATTTTTCGATTGCTTTCGATGGGGTATTGTCTCTTTAGCATAATGCGACATATTTGTTGTGATTTTGGGCAGATTCGTCGCACGAGGAGAGTAATTTGAGAGGCAAGGGCATAGCGAACTAGACTTTGACCGTCTTGAGGTGAGTAATTGATGTAAATGATGTCCTGAGGGTTTGAAACCCCGGAATTTCACATCGTAACGCTATATTGAGGTGACTTGCATGCCGGATAACGGGCGTGGGGTAGAGCACTATTGGGGATTGTGACTTGGTCCGTCCCGAGAGATGTTTGTACCATGTTTTCTACTTGAACTAAATTGAGAATAATCCTTACTTAGATTTAATTGTTACATTTGGGCTTCTTGCCAATTATTTGAATCCTTCAGGGATTGATATCACTGCTTTCGCATATTTTGCATATCATTTGACCTTAGTCCAAGGTTTTAAATACTGTTTTGCAAACTCAGTCATCTTTCTAGGATTTAAAAATTTAAATGATATTTTGGGCTGAGAACTACTATTTTACAAATGCCCAAGGGGTTTATGATGGTTTCTGGACTGAGCATGGATCGGGTTGCGCGCCGCAACAGTATTACATTGATATTGAGGCCGAGAGCCTGGTTGAGTACATTGATATTGAGGCCGAGAGCCTGGTTGATTATACTGAGATTGATATGAGGCCGAGGGCCTAGATTTGATGCCACGAGATGGCTTGATATTGCACTTGGGCTGTAGGAGCCCCTCCGGAGTCTCCACACACCCTCAGTAAGCGTCGTCGACGATAAATAAATGGATGGCTCGGGCTGCACGCCGCAGTGGGTACTAGAGTGTACCATCATATGCATTGCATTGCACTCATGCATTTGTTTTTATCTGTTATACCTGTCTCAGTATTTGGTACTCTGACTTAATTGACTTGTTGCTTCACTATTTGTTGTTCTAAACTGCCAGTTATAGTTTACTTTGTATTTTTCCATGATTTCTTATTCTCAGCCTTTATTTATGTTTATTACTCACTGGGTCGGAGTACTCACATTACTCCCTGCACCTTGCGTGCAGATCCAGGTACACCACAGGCTGAGTGAGGAATTGTTTAGCTGAGCAGGCAGTATCCGAGAGTATTGAGGTAGCTACATGGCGTTTGCAGCCTTGATCTCTCCCATCTATCTCTATCTTTTATTTCGTATTTTTCCTAGATAGACTTGTAATAGGTGGATATCCTGTATTATAGGCTCATATTCGTGACACCGGATTCTGTTGGGCTATGGTGTGGTATTTTAATTGAACTTCCGCAGATTTTATTATTAATTATACACTTGAATGAAATGACTTAGTAAATTCTCTGTGATATTTATCTATAATCTGAATAAGAATTTGGGATAATGTTGTTGAATGGTCGGGCTTGCCTAGCAGCGTGTTGGGCGCCATCATGACCGGGGTTGGGGTCGTGACAAGTTGGTATCAGAGCCTGGGTTAATTGGTCTCGCGAGTTATGAGCCAGTTTAGTAGAGTCTCGCGGATCGGTACGGAGACGTCTGTATTTATCCTCGAGAGGCTGCAGAGCCTTTAGGAAAACTTCACATTCTTGAATTCTTATCGTGCGTCCTTGATTTATCTTGAAAAGAAACTTTTGAAATTCCTTCCACGCGTTTGTATGCGCGCATGGGCGCTCAGTATCAGATGTGCCTTGATGGCTTGTGATTCCCCGATCGAGGGGTGAGGTGTTATCTCTGTGAGTTTATGGTGGGCCAGTCTGGAGGACTTGAGGTTGGATTTTTGCCTATGGCGGGAGCGCCGAGGTGCTGATTGTGTGAACAAGTATTTTTGAACTTATATGTTCGATAGTGTCCCTGTTAGTGGAAATGATGGTTATGGCTATGTGATGAGTATGTTAGTACTGCGAGGCGTATCAATATGATTTGGAAGCAACAAGAAGGGTCTGTTGAATGATGGAAGAACTAATAGATGCTTGAAGTCCATCATAATTCAAGTTATAGCCCGAGTTATGGGCGTGTGAAGAATCTTTTCATGTCTCCTAGTTAGGAGTGAAGTAAATTTCATGTTGCGATATGAGTACAGACTCAGGAAGATCAAGTGACTACATAATGCTTATGGCGGTGGAAGGTATGCAGAAATGTTAGTTGAGGGCAAATCATGTGGGTCATCTCCTGCGGAGTGTTCTAAAGTTGTGTTATCCTTATGTTATCTATTAGAAGACCTCAATTGCAAGTGAATAAAATGTGTTGAATCTAAATTGGATCGCCTAGAGAGTGGGCTTAATTGTTGTGTGAGTGAATGCGAGATTTGCAGAAGAGTTAAAAATTCTAAATGATTTGTGTTTCCACAAGCTTATGAAGGATCGAGTTTAATCTCACTATGGTATTGAGGAAACAATGGAGTATATTCGTTATGAGTATAGTATGTTGTGATCTATGGCTTCGATCCAAGTTGGGGAGCTTGCTATTGGTTAGCGGATTGTGCAGTTATGCACTATGTTAGTTCCGATTTGATGCATGCTGGTGAATCAGTTCTGGTTGTGGAAATTGGGCCGAGAATGGCACGAGTGAAGGAAATTTTTTGACAAGATGTCATGAGCTCAGATGAGTAGGAGATAAGTTTCGATGTTTACGGTAAATTGGTATTGTCTTCAGCGTCACCTAAGATCGGTGTTTTGTAAAAAGGGTTTTGCGTCCTGGTTAATAATTCTTGATCGCTCTTTAGCGTTAGTGCGACCGGTGGTTTGGATGTACGCTCCAGATATTATTGTGGTAGGTTGTGGGAGTGTGTCCCACGGGAAGATTATATAAGTGTGGCATGTGATCACTTGATTGATTAAAGATGTAAACCAAGTATGAAGTTTGCAATAGTGTGATGTTGAGTATAGTTTTTTATATGCTATTTTGTATGCCTTGCTTCCTGTTTTCTAAGGAAAGTCTGTATTAGTGTGTGGGATTGGTAATTCATCCAGAGTTCGTTTTCTTTCTTTGTATCGCGTTCGAATTGGTAGCATGTTGGCATATCGGGGAATCATATGCGGCTTTTGATTATGTCTGGGGTGGCTTATTGCCTGAGCAGTTCGTAATGGGTGAGACGAGATCATTTAATTCGAGATCAGTGCAATCTAAGTATATAAAGTAAATTAAGGGGTTAAGACCATTGTTTGGTTCAGAATGAGGTGATAGTTCTTGCCAGAAGTATAGACCCAATGAATTGTTGATTCGGCGGTGTATGATTTTATACAGATCTCATCCGTCATATCGGTATTGTAAGAATTTGAACAAGACCTATGTATGTCATGCAGAGCATGGGATGTGTAATGATTTTTCTTCTAGATGAGATCAATGAAAGTTCTTGACTAGTTGAGTACGTAAACGTTCATGGTTCAGAAAGGAGGTGAAGTCCTCATGTTACCTTAGGATGGTATGGTATATGCGATATGTTGTGAAGGGTTGAGATTTGCGTGTGTAAGGTTATAGTTCAGTTCTGAATGGAAATTCATAACATTCTTAGGCGGTACGGGCAGCTTTAGGTGATTAGAGAAATGAGCTTCAGATGATTAGGGTGAATGATCTTCAGATGATTAAGGAAATGGTATTGCTAATTGGAAGTGATTTGATGAGAGTATATGTCTCAGAAAAAGGTAATGTGATTAAACTGATGATATTTCGGTAGTATTGCGGTATGTTCTTGGTGGGTCCACTGGTGGTATTCGGGTTTGCTTGGTAGCACATGGAAATTTTGAGTATCTGTCGTGGAATGATTGGGTATCAAAGGTGTACATGTATTCACACGGTGGAAACTGGAATCAGGTATGATGATTTGTGTGCCATATGGAGTTGGAGACTGGGAGTTCTCATGTACAGGCTAGGTTGTGGTGGTGGATCGTGTGTATTCGGCACCGTTTAGCGGCAATCAGGATTTGGAGGCTCGAGTGGATCTTTGTTTGCTGGTAAGTTAGATTTTGGATGTGATGTCGGAATTCATACTGGTTATCTTAGTGTTGAGTGATTCTGAACTATTGCGCTACGGGCAATACCAAAAATGCCACGGGTTGAGTGATGAAGTGCATTGGATTATGTTCTAGCAGAGTGGTTTATATTTCAAAGGACCAGCGGACGGTTGGGAAAGATTGCTTTCTTAATTGGGCATTCGTGATGGATGTCAGTGCAAAGGTTGCTATCATTAATTCAGTTCCGGTGTTGGGGGACTTTTCAAATGAGTTTCATATGGCTAGGCATGTTGCCGGGCGAGGTTGTTGATTTCGGTATTAATTTGGTGTCGGGCACCGGATCGTCTGGCTCCGATAGGAGTTGTAGTAGTGGAAGTCGAGCGGGATGAGTAATTGGGTGTTGCTTGGTGAATAACGTACCGGTTATGTTCTATCAAGTTTGTGTGGTGTGTGTTATTTGTTTCACCATGGGTGTAATGATTTGCTTTGGCTCCAGACATCAATTGAGCATGGTTGTCGATTTCAAGCATAGTGACTTGAGGTGTTTCCTGTGGAGTAGTATTTGGATAGGAATGTGTGTTGCAGCAAAGCTGTGTGGAAACATGACATTGCGGGTCAAATTTATGTGTCATGTTTCTATGATGTGAGACAGGGTCTCATCCTTGTGTTGTGGCAGTACTGGTGAGTTTGAGGTACAACTCTCTCAGTTGAGTCATTTTCATGAATTGAGTATGTTCGGACCGTTTCTTATTGGTGCACGTATTATGCAAGTTATGGCTTAGGCATGTATTGATGTGTCATGTCATCTGAGTAGTGTGTTTGGTCAGAAGAGATCTTTGAAATCATTAATGAATGCGAACGAATTCGATTTCAGTATGTGTGATGGGTAAATATTGAGGTTCGCTTCAAAATTTGCTATGGTAATTACCAGGAGAGAAATGACTTCATGAATGGTTGACATAGGAAATGGTTATGATTTATTGTGTGTTTCCTTTATCATTGGTAGTATGTGAAAGTGTTGGAATGAGGCTTTAGTTGTTAAGAGGTTTCCTATCGATATTCGATTATTATGTGCAGCCACTATGAATAGAAATTATCGTTCCGAGTGTTTGAGTTATGTGGTATATCAGATAATTGCACTTGATGTTGCAGGTATGGGTTATTACAGCTGGTTTAGGCTTATTCTGAGTATGGATGTGAAGTTCTAATCTTGTGTATGATTTCGGAAGGTGCAGTGTGGTTCTATGGTTTATGGACTAGATGGATTGTGAAATTTCAGCTATGTTGTGTTATCGGACCTATGCGAGATAGGGTAGTGTGGGATCACCCACGGGTATATTCTTGGTAAAGTCGTTCAACTATTGGTTGGCTTCTAGGACAACTCTGGGTACGCTTGAGGACGAGCGTTTGTTTAAGTTGGGGAGGATGTGATGACCCGACCCATCGCCTCGTGAGTTATCGCCCCGTTTTCCCCATTTCCTATTTCTTTATGCTTCATTATCAGTGTTGGGTGTGAACGAGTTGATTTGGATTGGTTTTAGTAGGAAATGAGACACTTAGTCTCTTTAAGGAAGGTTTGTTTTGGAAAAGTCAACCAAACGTTGACTTATGTGTTAGAGGGCTCGGATTTGAATCCCGATGATTCGGTTAGCTTCGGGGGATGATTTGTGACTTAGGAGTGTAATCGAAAGTAATTTTGGAGGTCCGGTGTAGAATTAAGCTTGAATTGGCGAAGTTAGTATTTTGGCGAATTCTGGTTGATAGGTGAGATTATGATCCGAGAGTCGGAATGGAATTCCAAGAGTTGTTGTAGATTCATTAGGTGATTTGGGATATGTGTGCAAAATTTCAGGTCATTCGAACGTGGTTTGGTCGGGTTTTTGATCGAAAGTGTATTTCGGAAGTTTTTAGAAAATTAGGCTTAAATTCGATGAGTTTTGGGTAATTTGATGTTGTTTGAGGTGTTTTGATGATTGGAAGAGGTTTGAATAATGTTATGAATTATGTTGGAATGTTTGGTCGGGGTCCCATGAGGCTCGGATAAGTTTTGGAAGAGTTTTGTCGTTTGAGCATAAGCTTGTAATGATCCAAAGGTCCATTTTTAGTTCTAGAGATCGAAATTTTATTTCGAGATTTCTAGAATTTAAATAATGAATTATAGAAGTGATCTGGAAAGTTTGGTCTAATTTCATCAAGTCGCGATTGGGGTTTTGACACGAAACATGAGTTAGTTGTTTAACGAGCGAAATGGATATCGCACTTAGAAAACGAGCTCTGAATTGAGTTTCTATTGAAGGACTATGTTCGTATCATTATTTGTGACTCATAGGATCAAGAATCATCGAATTCCGAGTTCGTATGATGGAGTTAGAGCCATTTTAGTAAAAAGAAAAGTGCTGCAATTTCTTTGGCTGTTGTTGTATTTTTTTAGCAGCGTGAACAGTGACCGCGCGTGAACAGTGGCCGCGCGGGTGAACAGTAACCGCACGCGTGAACAGTACTTCAGAAAAATTCTGGGAGTGAGTTTATAAAAACACTTCATCCGCGATTTTGGGTCATTTTTCCTCCATGGTTGATCATTTTGAGAGCTTCTTGGTGGAGATTAAAGAGGGATTCAAGGGGGAACGACTTGAGGTAAGTTTCTTGGACTTAGAACTCATTTTTATTGTGAATTCCACCTAGAGATTCATGAAATATAAGCCTACAAATCAAGAACTAGGGCTTGAATTTTGAAACCAAACAATTAGGATTTGATGGGTCATTTAAACTCGGATTTGGGAGTTCTTGGTATGTATAGACTCGTGGCGAGACAAGGAATCCGGTGATATTAATTTTCTTATTTTTCGAGATGTGGTCCCGGGGCTCGGGTTTTGTCAAATTCGTGAATTTTGATATTTTTCGATTGCTTTCGATGGGGTATTGTCTCTTTAGCATAATGCGACATATTTGTTGTGATTTTGGGCAGATTCGTCGCACGAGGAGGGTAATTTGAGAGGCAAGAGCATAGCGAGTTACACTTTGACCGTCTTGAGGTGAGTAATTGATGTAAATGATGTCCTGAGGGTTTGAAACCCCGGAATTTCACATCGTAACGCTATATTGAGGTGACTTGCACGCCGGATAATGGGCGTGGGGTAGAGCACCATTGGGGATTATGACTTGGTCCGTCCCGAGAGATATTTGTACCGTGTTTTCTACTTGAACTAAATTGAGAATCATCCTTACTTAGATTTAATTGTTACATTTGGGCTTCTTGCCAATTATTTGAATCCTTCAGGGATTGATATCACTGCTTTCGCATATTTTGCATATCATTTGACCTTAGTCCAAGGTTTTAAATACTGTTTTGCAAACTCAACCATCTTTCTAAGATTTAAAAACTTAAATGATATTTTTAAATGATATTTCGGACTGAGAACTACTGTTTTACAAATGCCCAAGGGGCATATGATGGTTTCTGAACTATGCATGGATCGGGCTGCGCGTCGCAGCAGTATTACATTGATATTGAGGCCGAGAGCCTGGTTGAGTACATTGATATTGAGGCCGAGAGTCTGGTTGATTATACTGAGATTGATATGAGGCCGAGGGCCTAGATTTGATGCCACGAGATGGCTTGATATTGCACTTGGGCTGTAGGAGCCCCTCCGGAGTTTGCATACACCCCCAGTAAGCGTCGTCGACAATAAATAAATGGATGGCTCGGGGTGCACGCCGCAGTGGGTACTAGAGTGTACCATCATATGCATTGCATTGCACTCATGCATTTGTTTTTATCCGTTATACCTGTCTCAGTATTTGGTACTCTGACTTAATTGACTTGTTGCTTCACTATTTGTTGTTCTAAACTGCCAGTTATAGTTTACTTTGTATTTTTCCATGATTTCTTATTCTCGGCCTTTATTTATGTTTATTACTCACTAGGTCGGAGTACTCACATTACTCCTTGCACCTTGCGTGCAGATCCAGGTACACCACAGGCTAAGTGAAGAATTGTTTAGCTGAGCAGGCAGTATCCGGGAGTATTGAGGTAGTTGCATGGTGTTCGCAGCCTTGATCTCTCCCCTCTATCTCTATCTTTTATTCCGTATTTTTCCTAGACAGACTTGTAATAGGTGGATATTCTATATTAGAGGCTCATATTCGTGACACCGGATTCTGTTGGTCTATGGTGTGGTATTTTAATTGAACTTCCGCAGATTTTATTATTAATTATACACTTGAATGAAATGACTTAGTAAATTCTCTGTGATATTTATCTATAATCTGAATAAGAATTTGGGATAATGTTGTTGAATGGTCGGGCTAGCCTAGCAGTGTGTTGGGCGCCATCATGACCGGGGTTGGGGTCGTGACATTTGTTCTTCTTAAAAAAGCTGATGCGCAACTCCTTTTTACTGTGTGTATTAGGTCGCTGATATAGGGGTGTGTAATTTTTAGGTCTTCTAATGTGTTTTTGTAGAGAAAGGATTTAGGGTTGGGCCTGGAATTTTGGGCTTTTTAAAGGGACGGGCTTGTGGGGTAATTGGGTTTGTCTTCGCCTAGTCTAGAAATGTGAAGCCATAGCCTTTTCTCTTGCCTTTTTTAATTTTGTAATATTGGCCACTCTAACTCAAATTTTAATTTAATTTCCATTTTTGTGTGGCTAGGCTATACTAAAATTCTTTTTTAAAAAAAATTATTTTTAGGAGTAATTTCCATATGAGGCATAAAAATAATACAATATTTTTACTGTGATATACATTGATATAAAGGCAACAATAACTATAAATATAATTTTATATTATCGATATACAAAGAATAACATTATTTATATACAAAGAATGAAAATAAAATTTTAATATACATGTTGATATAGACAAAGAAAAAAAAAGTTGTGATATACATATTATTATTGTGATATACATTTATTGGCTATTTGATGCCAATATCAAACTGCCAATTATATGAGTATGTTGTACAATCTTGTCCGAAGAAGATTTCCATTTTTGATCAGCATATCACTCGAACACTTCAAACATCTTTCAACCTCCAAAAGAAGATGAAATTTATAATTTTCCAACAGCAGAACACATGACGCCCGACGTTGTTCATTGAGCTCCAGGTTGCAAAAAGTTCAGTTAAAGTCATTGAACGCTTCATCCACAAGGTTACACCATATGATGGAGTAAACAATGAATATTATGTAGATAACTGACTATGCTAAAGCTCTCCCCGAAAAAAGAAGGGGAAAAAAGACCTCAAAATAAGGCTCGGAATCATGTCAATCAACCCACAGACAGAAGAGAATGCTATAGCTTCTCCAGAAGGAAAAAGCGAGTTTTAAACAAGGTCTTTTACATTAGTGATATTGCAACTTTTAAGCACCTCACGTTAGGGATGTAGCTTAGTGATCAATAAAGTGAGAGAAGACCTATGAGTATATTTGTGCTGGTGGGAGATAGTCGATTACCATTGCCTGGCACTTCTAAAATGAAAAAAATATGTAACTCTCAATGTTCATTTATCTTTTCGTGTAAAAACATGTTTTTATGTCAATATTAGTAATTTGAAACTTAAAAACTCCTTTGGGAAAGATTAATCAAACACAAAATAGGAAGTTTCTCCAATTGTATATTTTAAAAAATATATTTTTGTTATAAATAGAATTCTATTTAAGTTGAATGTCTATATTTAGAGAGATTCTAGGGTTTATTGCTTGATAGCTAAGTCAATCTCTCTCTATAAATAGAGGGTTCTATTCCATTGTAATTCATCTCATATCAATAAGAATTCTCTTCTCTCTACTTTGATCTGCAATACTCTTCTTCTTCTTTTATTATTTTATAACACGTTATCAGCACGAGTCTCTAATTATCTATTGAAATTTAGCCTATATTAATACTCGTCTTTGAGAGCTTGATGGTACCACCCGCGACTGAAATAAAAATGAACTAATTCTGATTTCTTGGATATTATATTGGACAATTGATGCATTGGTTTTGCCTATGCAACGGTATAAATAGAGGCTTAATCATGGAAGCTGGCCACCGTCTTCCTTTAAAATTCCACCACGTTGTCCATTGATAAGCCACCACAATATGAGATATATTAAAGGCAGTAGAGATGTACGTTTTCCACCTGCAAAAGTAAAAAGACAAGGGATTTCCAAGCTTTGAGAATAAATTCTGGATTTAAGGTAAGTATTTTATCTTATTTTTCTTTTTTAAATTCTTGAAAGTTTATAATTTGATTTTAAATAAAAGCAAAGACAATTAATTTTGATTATAACTCTAATGGAGTTAGTAAGAAATTATAACTACTTGAAGTGGTAAAACTTCTATGTCTTGCCATGATCAAAGTCATATATGATTGTGAGCGCAAGAAGTAAAAACTCATCCCGTTGAATTTGCTTCATTCTCATCCCCTTAAGAGAATGTGGTAGCAATAAGTAATAAGTCTGAAAGAAGACAAAATTATTACCGTGAAGGTATCAATGGATGTGAACGTGGCAATAGACGAAATTATAATCGTCATTATTGTGATAATGAGAATAATAAGGATTCTCAATATAATCATTCACTCTGTGATAGTAATATTTTTCATCAATTTGACATGAGATTTTATAAAGCACATATAGATAATTATGGTCCATTCATGATGTGAATGTGACAACATCTGATTTATGAATACATATTCATTCTTGGAAGAATATGAACGTGCTAGTGGTAGTGAATATACCACACTCACCTCTAGAATGAGGTTTGAGATGATATAAGAAAATAATATCATTATTATGACATGAATGGTCATTGGTCACGTACCTATTGCACACCAAAATATTTTGGTAATGTGATTATTAAAGAATAACATTAATGCAAGAAACATATCTTGCATATAATTTTGACCATAACCATAATGGTATAACTTTCTCTTTAAAAGAGATATTCACCATATGGATGTTGATGAATATGTGATACTACAAAATTAATTGAGAACTCTGCAAGAGCCAATTATACTATTTTGGAGAAACACAATTGATTACCAATAAGGTACTGTGTTGTAGTAAGTCTCAAAGAAACTTATTCAGTTTCCAAAGTACACGCGAAAACAATTGATTATATTGAGACTATAAATAAAGGAAAGATTTAATATCTTCTATTACTACAACTTGTAGCGGGGTAATATGTATGTGAAAAGTTACCCGCTTTATTCTTCAGTTTGTACTACACAAATAAAAGAATGCCACAATAAAGTAGAACTTTATTGATATAAAACTCATATCATAATAAACTTGGAGTTTATTGATATCCAGTTGGCATAACTGGTTTAGTCATATCAATTTAAGTATGATGTGCAAAAATAAAAGAGAATTCAAATGAGTAAACATTAAAGAACTAGAAAGTTCTTTACGAATTCTCCTAGGTTGCTTGTTCTCATTAATTAGTAGACCAACTAAAATTGGGATTGAATCCCATAAACGTTGGAAATATCAAAAGTGAATATGGGCACATTCACTTGCCATGTATACCACATAAGATGCATTTATGAGATGGTTACATGTGCGATTATTATTAACCCGTAATATGATGTTTTGTGAGGTAACTTGCTCGATAATTTAATTTCGAGCATAATTTCCAAATTTTCTACTCAAGAAAGTTTATCTTGATAAGTTGGTTTACATCACAGTTGGTTTAGCAAAATAATTTATTGAGTGCCTCCACTTAATAGCTAAACTATTGCTTATGAGAACAAAATTACCTATATCAGTTTGTATATTACATTCTCCCCTCACAAGTGGTTCGGGGTCAGGAACCAAATAATTCCATCTTATTATTATTGATGTGCGGTGTATATTTTGATTAGCACCATGACACACAAAGATGAGCTCTCAAAGTTGAGGAAACAAGTTAGTTTTTCTAACACGAGGGGCAGACATGATAAACACTTGAGAAAAAGTTACGTGGAACGGATTATCATTTGTATATATAGATCATCGAATATCATAATATGAACTTGAAGTTCATAAAAAGATAATTCGTTTGCAATATATTTCAAAGCATGTCATACGCATTTGCTGACCCAAAGAAAGTAACTATATTCTCATTGCAAATGCTCATATTAAGTCCTAAAAGGACAGTCTATAGTACGCTTAAAGCGTATAGACAAATCGGTTTCAAATAAAACTTCTTGATAAAGAAGATGAACAAATGATCAAACTAATCATAATAAGGAGGCAAGTGATCTAGAAGATCACATGACATAACATTTCATAAAATCTCATGAGAGATTCAGGTACCTGAATATATGAATGAAGAGATCTTTATGTTATGTCTTTATGAAAAAATATTGGAACCGATATAAAATGTTCGTCGACGACATCTATCATAGCGCTAAGTATAGATGAGGATCTTAAGTCTATCGAATATAGACACAAAAGTATTGGCCAAATGGAAGAGACATAATTCAAGTAGAATTGATTCCATATGAAAGACATATAATTTTGTCTATGTTGTTCAAATACTTGAAAGTATAAAGTCAATGGTATGTGCAATCAGTTTTCGATATCTTATATCTCTAGCATGACATAAAAACTTGATATGCATCTAAAGTCTATTATATGGCTTATATGACTTAACTTATATGACAATCCATGAAGGATTTAAATCGTTTAAAGCATATACAATTCTTGGTCTTGAAGTACCACATGCTAAGTGCAATTTGTGCACATATGTATCTTGCTATAACTATAAGCATGATAATGTGATAGCGAGAATACCTCTATGGAGATATTGAAAAGGCCATTCTACGGAAGTTTATGAAGACATTACATCTCTATCAAGAATGATGATTTCAAAATGCAATATATTCATTCAAGTTAATATAGTTGATTTGTTTATCAAGTCTCTACCAAAGATCGTTTTGAAGATGATGCACAAGATTGGAATGCAAATGCTTAAAGATGTGAATTGATGCTCTCATTAGGGGGAGTTAATATGCGTTGTACTCTTTTTCCTTTACAAGGTTTTTTCCCATTGGGTTTTCCTTGCAAGGTTTTTAACAAGGCAACCAAAAAGCGTATTGTTAGATATGTGTACTCTTTTTCCTTTTCTATAATTTTTTTCCCATTGAGTTTTATTTAGTTAAGGTTTTAATGAGATACATCATTTGTTGAATAGACATTCAAGGGGGAGTGTTATAAATAGAATTCTATTTAAGGTGAGTGTTTATATTTAGAGAGATTCTAGGATTTATTATTTGGTGGCTAAGCCAATAAAGGGTTCTATTCCATTATAATTCATCCCATATCAATAAGAAATCTCTTCTGTTTACTTTGCTCTTCAATACTCGTTCTTTTTTTTTTTTTTATAACAATTTTGATAAAAACACTTTCCACAATAAGTTAAGTAGTCTGCTTTTTTTAGAGTAAAAACTGATATAAACTGAAGGGGAAACAAGTGTAGGACAGGAGCTGCGATTCTTGAAATTAATTTGAGCCGCCATTATCCATTCCTTCTTCTTTCCACGGAACAGCCTGCTCTATCCCCTACTTCTCCAACCCTGTCAAACTTCCAAATCAATTAATGGAAGCTCTGCAGTCTTCATTTCTCTGCTCAACTCCACTGAAAACCCCATCTCACAAACCCACCAGAAAACCCAAACCAAAACCCACAATATTCTTCTGCTCCGTTACACCAGACCCATGGACACTCAGCGACGGCAACAACAGAAACCTAAACAAACCAAAACCCAAATCAAAACACGCCAAAAACCCACTTTCCGATGACAACGCTCGTCGCATTATCAAAGCTAAAGCCCAATACTTAAGCGCGTTGAGACGAAACCAAGGCTCACAAGCTATGACTCCTAAATGGATTAAGCGGACCCCTGAACAGATGGTGCAGTATTTGGAAGACGATAGAAATGGGCATTTGTATGGTAAGCATGTGATTGCGGCTATCAAGAGAGTTAGAAGTCTTTCGGGCAAAGCTGAAGGGTCATATGATATGAGAGAAGTGATGAGTTCTTTTGTTACTAAGCTTACTTTTAGAGAGATGTGTGTTGTGCTCAAAGAACAGAAGGGTTGGCGACAAGTTAGAGACTTTTTTGATTGGATGAAATTACAGGTGAGTTTGATATTGATGTTTCAACTTTTACATTAAGTTAGATGAACCCAGTTATATCATACTTAAAAACAGTGTTTGGAAATTGGATCGGATATCAGTGTGAAACTTTTCTTTATATCTGATGTTAATTTTGATTTTTGAGAGGCTTCAGCAGCTTTCATGTGCCAGTTCCCTTGTTTTTTGTGCTCCTTTTACTTGATTGATTTTTTTCAAATGACAAGTTAAATATTTGAGATGGATAAGTCTATACTCCGCTGGTCCTTATTATATGACAAAATGTAATATTTAAGGTGTTAAACTGACTTCTATACCATTACTGATAGCGGAGAAACAACAACAACAACAACAACAACAACGGCATCTCAGTCTCAAACAAGTTGGGGTCCGTTATATGAACCCTCACTGACCACATTATTCCATCATTGATAGTGGAGAAAAATATTAAAGTAATAATTAGAAGTTACTTTGATAGAGAAAAATATCACATCATATTTTTAAAATTTGAATGATCACATCATGTTTAAAATTTGAATGATCACATTTTGAAAGCCGTGAGTTGTTTAGAATTGGAAAGAGGTCATATTGATTTGGACGGAGGGAATAGTTATTTTCACCCATTATGGTTTATACTGAATGTTTTTTGCAAAGTTTCATAGAAGTTTTTCAATATACCTTTTGTTAAATTGTTCTTAAAATCTATATTAACATTGGCTATGAATCTGTCACTTAGACTTTGTGAATCTAGCATCTGCAATGACAAGTTTTTCTTTCTAATACTACTTTCTTTGGAGAATCTGAAATATTAATTTGGTGTAATTTAGATTTATGCTTGGAACAGTTAAGCTACCGGCCAAGTGTCATTGTCTATACGATTGTCCTCCGTGCATATGGGCAAGTTGGGAAAATCAAGCTAGCTGAGCAGACCTTTTTGGAAATGCTTGAAGCGAGGTGTGAACCTGATGAAGTTGCTTGTGGTACCATGTTATGTGCTTATGCTCGATGGGGACGTCACAAAGAGATGATGTCCTTCTTTTCTGCTGTTCAGCAAAGGGGAATTACACCTTCAACTGCAGTCTATAATTTCATGCTTTCATCTTTACAAAAAGGATCACTTCATGAAAATGTTATTACTATATGGAAACAGATGGCTGAAAAAGGGGTTGAGCCCAATCATTTTACTTTTACAGTTGTTCTCTGCTCACTTGTCAAACAAGGTCATGCTGAAGTAGCTTTTAAAACTTTTAATCAGATGAAGAGTTTGGGGTTCATTCCAGAGGAGGCAACTTATAGCCTTCTCATCAGCCTGGTTTCAAAGAGTGGTAATTATGATGACGCTTTCGGGCTGTATGAAGATATGAGATCTCAAGGGATAATCCCGAGCAACTTTACATGTGCTTCACTTTTGACTATGTATTACAGAAAGGAGGACTATCCCAAAGCCCTTGCGCTGTTTGAGGAGATGGAAAGGTATGACATCAAAACGGATGAAGTCATATATGGCTTGCTTATCAGAATATATGGCAAGCTTGGTCTCTACGTAGATGCTCAAAAGACTTTTGAAGAAGTTAAGAAGTTGGGTGTGGTTAGTAATGAGAAGACCTATACAACAATGGCTCAAGTCCATTTAAATGCTGGAAATTTTGAGGAAGCACTGAATGTAATGGACGAAATGAAATCAAAGAACATATTATTTTCAAAATTCTGTTATGGTATCTTGTTGAGGTGCCATATTGCAAAGGGAGACTTGGCATCTGCCGAAGCCGTGTTTCAGGCTCTCTCTAAGGCGCAAGGTCATGAGTGTGGTTTTTGCAAAGACATGCTCAATTTCTACATGAGACTCGGTTTAACTGAGAAAGCAAAAGATTTTGTTTTCCAGATAAGGAAAGGTCAAGTGGAATTTGATGAGGAGCTTCTCAAGTCAGTCATGAAAGTTTATTGTGTTGAAGGAATGGTCAGAGATGCAGTGCAGTTGATAGGAGAGTTCAGTGCAAGCAAGGTATTTGAAGATTCTGTATTTACACAGACTTTTTCTGTGGCCATTCATGGAAATGATAGATTTACCGCAACTGAAATTGCTTCTAAGCCCTTGGACCAACCAGGTGCCGTGGCTTTTGAGCTGGCCCTTATCCTCTTTATAGCAGATGGAAATAAAACGAAGGCAGAAGAAACACTAAAATTGTTGCTTAAGACTACAAATGGTCTGTCTGTTGCTAGTCAGCTTATCAGAAAATTCACCAAAGAAGGTAATAAACTTGCTCTTTGATTTAGTAAGTTAGAGCTAAGCAACACTAACTATTTCTGCTCTTTAATATTCTTGATAAGTGTAATAATTCGGCTTAGGGCAAAAGATTGAGCTTGCCTGATTTCCTGTTGATAGGTGCAATAATTCGGCTTAGGGCAAAAGATTGAGCTTGCCTGATTTCTTGTTTCCTGTGAAGTGTCTTAATTAAACAGCTCTGAACCTAGGATGTCATATTCTTTAGGCTTCATCACTCTATGGTGGTATAATATGGTTACTAAAGTGGCATGTTGGCGTTCTAGGAGCCATGCATCCAAATATTTCTTTCTGATATAGTTCATCCTTTAAGCAGAAACATTAAGATGCCTGATTTTTTGGGTAATTTGTGTCAATTCTCCTGTAGGTGACATTTCAAAGGCGGAAAACCTTTATAAGCTGTTAATGAAGCTGGGCAGAAAACCAGAGGATGCTGCAAGTGCATCCTTGATAATTTTTTATGGGAAGCAGAAGAAACTAAAGGAAGCTCTAAATGTCTTTGAATCTGTTGCAGACTCCTCGAGGACTGGAAGTCTTCTATACAATTCTATAGTTGACGCATATAATAGATGTGACAAACAAGAGGAATCTTACATGTTTTACAAGGAAGAGATGGAGAAAGGGCATGTTTTTGGTCCAGTTGCTATTAGCATGCTAGTGAATGGTTTAAGTAATTGCGGTAAGAGTATGGAATCATTGACTTGAATGTTTCCTGCTCAATTTTAAGACTTTGTGTTTACACTGTAGGAGCTGCGTTTAAACTACTTTATCTATACAGTCATCCATTTTGGCATAATCCTAAACTATTAAACACTCTAGTACAATCTCTTAAGGTTAGTGTGGGTAAAGGGTCGTGAGGGATCAGAATGACTCCTTTCCTCTCCATTTTCTTAAGGAGTTCTAGAAATTTTTATGATCAGGCCCTTTTCCAAAGAGCATAAATGAACTGTGAACATGCCTGCCCCTCATTCACCTCAAATCTACCACTATCGTCTCCTGGTACTTCAAGCTGGTTTAGCTTTGTGCCAGTTAAATAAATTAAATAGATACTTGGTGTTTACGTCCCACAATTTTTCAATTGATGTCTTCAATGCCTTCTGTTGATGCAATTGATCTGTTTACTGGCTTTTGTTCCTCTTAAACTTTAAAATGTAGACGGAACACCACGCTGATTTCACTATTTGTTGTTGAGGAACTGTAACTTTTTTCCCTGGAGTAACTTTCGGATTGTGTTAGGATTAGAAGAGGTGAATGCATAAAGAGTTTCATTGTCTCATAAATTTTGATATTCACATTTATAACATCTGCTGTAGGAGAATCTTGAAACTGGAAAAAAAGAAATAGTTAGTTATCTTATTTGGTTGTATTATCTGATTTTGTTGCTTGATGATGTTGGAATACAATGTGCAGGGAGATATACTGAAGCAGAGGACATCATTCACAATTCTTTGCGTGCTGATGTGGAGCTTGATACCGTGGCTTATAATACATTTATCAAGGCAATGCTGGAAGCAGGTTTGTTTTCATTAAAAAAATGATTGCGTAAAAGCATCTGAAACATTTGTCTTTTTCATTTTTCATTTGGAGCATATTGAAGATCAATCTTGACCATAAATTAAAATTTTCGAGACCTGAAGGCATTTTACTGGAGTGCAGGTAAATTGCGCTTTGCTACCAGAGTTTATGAGCACATGCTCTCCTCGGGTGTTGCTCCATCAATTCAAACATACAATACCATGATTAGGTCAGAGCATGACATTTTTCGAACTGAGTGAGGGAAAGATACTATATTTTGCATTTCTCAAAGTGTAAGAATTTATTATTGGTGCAGTGTATATGGAAGAGGAAGAAACCTGGATAAAGCTGTGAAAGCTTTTGATATGGCTCAGAAGATGGGCATTTCTTTGGATGAAAAGGCTTATACCAACTTGATATGTTATTACGGAAAGGCTGGTAATTATCTGCTGTCTAAATTTCATGTCAGGCGTTTGTTAAGAAACCCTGGGCTCTTTTAGTGAAGATCATTCTAATGCAAATTCTCCTAATCTCTTATTATCTCACAATTTCCCATAAACATAGATAGTATTGAAAATTTGTCATTTTTATCTTTGTGGCTCAGTTAGGCTTCTTGGGGGTTTCCCTTTATCTTATGTATGTTTCTAATTCCCTAACACGAAATTGCTAATGCGAATGGCAACGCTTTCTATATGTATCCTTTTTTTCCTGAATTTTTTAATTTCAAGATGGTCATTTTCTGCCTTTGTTCAAACACCTTACATCTATCATAATGATTGTACTGTTTCCAATTGTTTTTGGTCGGTGGGGGTGGAGGGGGAAATGGGTGCTGTACTTGAATTCCCTTGACAGCATCACAATGTTTTAGTTGTAGCAATTTTCCGAATTCTTATTTTCAATTAATGCAGGGAAATATGATGAAGCATCTCAATTATTTGCCAAAATGCAGGAAGCAGGAATAAAACCTGGGCAGGTAATTTACACATAATCATAGCCAGATCCAGTAGAAAAGTCATTTTCCTTTTTATTTTGTGGCAGTAATGTGTCTGCTACAGTATGGCCACGTCCTGGCTGCTAAAATATTGCCATGTGCTTTTAGTACAAACTTATATGTCGTGGTTGTCAATAATGCGCTTTTAATGTTAAATGACATACTCATATTGTATGGGAGAACACTTCTAAAGTACTAAGAATTTGCAGCACATTGCAGGTGAGCTACAATATTATGATGAATATATATGCTGCTGCTGGACTTTATCGAGAAGCTGAAATCCTCATGCATAGCATGCGGAGCAGTGATTGTTCACCCGACTCCTTAACATATCTCGCACTTATTAGAGCATATACAAGGGGAGCAGAGTACTCAGAAGCTGAGCTTGCCATTGATTGTATGCAGAAAGAAGGAATTCCCCCTTCTTGTGCACATTATAACGTGTTGCTATCAGGTTTTGCAAAGGGAGGATTAGTTGGAGAAGTAGAAAGGATCTATAAAAGTTTCATGAACGCTGGACTACAACCTGACCTAGAGTCTAATCGTATTATGCTTAGAGGTTACACGGACTATGGTCATGTGGAGGAAGGCATCTCCTTCTTTGAACGAATTTCCAAGTACATAAAACCTGACCGGTTTATAATGAGTGCGGCTGTGCACTTGTACAGGTCAGTGGGCTTAGAAATCAAAGCAGAAGGGGTGTTGAGGTCTATGAACAGTCTCGGGATTCCCTTCTTGGAAAATCTTGAAGTTGGATCAAGGTCGAAAGCTGCCTGATTCATCAGCATAGACTCTGGAGTTGGGACCTTTTAATAGATTTCTTGATGAGACGAAATGCCAAATGACAATTATATCGTATCAAGTAGGCAACTGTGTGTAGACAGACTAACGTGAATACAGTAGCCAAGGATATACCGGGCAGGAATGGAGCAAAGCTAGTATTTTGTGAAGGAAGTTGAAATAACGTGCAACCTTTGAGTTTGGCAATGTCTGCCACAGTACAGAGCATTATCTGCGTACCGACGTGCTGATGATCTTCTTACTGCGTGTGGTATATCCCAAGTCGGAATATGATTCTGTTAAACCAATGTTGAAGGCCTGAGAAGTATGAGCAGGTGTAAATAGCATTTGTTTCTGTAGTTTCTCTTATACCCTAAGGGGTCGTTTGGTATTAGGTATAAAGAGGTATATGGGTGATATAAAAATTTAATACCACCTTAATACTCTGTTTGGTTAGCAAACCAGGTATAAGTTATCTCGGTGTTAATTTTAATACCGGGATAACTTATACCTTATAGAAGGTGGGGTAATTAGCACCGGTATAACTTATACCTTCTTCTTAGAATTATGCAATTGTCATTCTTAATACAACATACCGAATAGTGAATAAACAACAATTCCAGCATAACTTATCCCAACATAACTTATACCGGCATAAGTTGTATTCCAACCAAACGACCCCTAAATGATTAAGCATTATGTATAGAGATACTGGATGTTAGTAATATTTGTACATTTAGTTTCTAACAAGTTTTGAAGAGTTCTAATATTAAAATTGCATGATAGTTTCCTGTTATTGCTAGATTATTATGATGATGTTACTGTAATATCTCCTTTTTGTGAATCTTGAGACTACTTACCCCATTACGTGTCTACTTATTCCCGCTAGAGAGCCTATTATTCACTACTACCTATCTTATCTTACAATACCCTACTACATACATATTAATACGCACTATTAAGTCTAGTTTATCATAATTACATGCATTGATTGGCTGTTATATTTTATTGGAGGGGAGAAACTAAGATTGTTACTGGAATAGTTAGAAATTTGATCGAATGTACTTGAATCTCATTAGACGGAGAGATATTTGTGCCTCAGTCCAAAGATTTTTCTTGTAATTCAACTGTGCTCCCTACTTTATTGATAAAAATACCGTATCTTTTATCTATCGAGACGCTTATGCTAATGCTTGTTCACTAATTGATAATCATTTCAACCAGATAGATTGAATTATTAATTATTATGCTTATTCTGTATGATGTTTTTCAAATTTCCTCTACCAAAGCATGCAAGGAAGTAGAAAATAACACAAAAAGATAGGTATTACGAGTGGCTGAATCTAACCCATAATTTAAGCATGTTAATCGGGCCAGCCCAATCACCGCCTAGTTTGACCCAGGTCAGCCCAGGTCAGCCCGGTACGCTAGAGGATGGGGATGGGTTCGGGGGTTGGGGCGGGAACGAACAAATTTTGGTCCCCAGTTACTCGTTACTGGGTTTTTACCGGGCTACAACTCGGTCCAGCTAGGTTACCGTTGTAAAATTATTATTTTTTAAAATTTTTGAACCGTTGCCAATGGTCAAATTCAAAAATTAAAATATAAAACGAAAGCCTTCGGAGTTTGATCCTTACATATTGCCTATTGGTCCTACAACAACAACAACAACGACGACTCAGTATAATCCCACAAGTGGGGTCTGGGGAGGGTAATATGTACGCAGACCTTACCTCTACCCCGAAGGGTAGAGAGGCTGTTTCCAGGAGACCCTCGGCTCAAAAAAGCAATAGGAGATGATATATTAGTACCATAAAAATGCGTAATAAAAATAACAACAATATATAAGAGATATGAAATATGAAATACCGGATACGAAATACGAAATACGAAATAGATGACTGGTATAGTACAACTAGAAGGTAAAGCCCTGCATCAATATTGTCTATTGGTCCTATTAAATAATTTTATAGCCACTTATTTTCAAATTTCAATTTTAAAATTTTAAAATTCAAATTTCAAATTTAAAGTTTAATTCTAAGGCTTAAAAGTTTGCAAACACTTAAGTATCAATAACATTGAATAAGAAAAAATAAAATATACTAAAAAAATAATTAACGGCCCAGTCCGAACCCGTTAAGCCCGAATCCGGACAGACTCTAATTAGACCGGAATTTCCCAACCCGTTACCAGCCCGTTAATCCAGCCCACTAATCAGCCCGGAACAATAATCAGACGGGCTATTTTTTATTGTGTTCAGCCCGAACCAGCCCGTCCGGTTAACACCTCTAAGTCCCATATTATGAATAATCCAATCATCTGTCAATTGAGAAATAAGGCCTATAACCGTCCGATAATGAAACTCACTTGAGAACATTTTCATGATCAGAATGTTTCTAATTTTACAATTCAAGTATTAGGCAACATAACAGGCCACTAGAAAAAAAATTTCTAGTGTGAGAAACTCTGGCCTCTCTCTAAAAGAAAACACCAACTAGAAAAATACCCAACATCCCTAACACTGGAAAAACAAATGAACAGCATTAACAATTTAGAAATCCTTCCGCCAGAACCTTCTGACACTGACTCTACTTTAACTAACCAATCTACTACCTTCAAGGATAAGTTTCTATCCAATGAAAATGAGAGAAACATTTCCATATCCCAACCACCTTCTTATTTAATACCGATGGCTGTTGATATAATCGAGGAAGAAGGGGAAAAAGACCAAAGAGACGAATACACAATTCCAATAACGGGGAAGACAAACAACGTATCTACTTTCCTTGGCGACACTTAGTGATAATTAAACTTCAAGGGGAAAAAATCCCTCACCAAATTCTCAAACAAAAACTCACTGACATATGGAAGCCAACGGAAAACTTCCCTCTTATTGATCTGGGAGAAAACTATTTCACAGTAAAATTTTGAAAAGAAGAAAACATGATCAACGCTTTACAAAATGAGTCGTGGTTTATCTTTGGCCACTTTCTATCAGTCCAACTGTGGGAGCCAAATTTTGTTCCATCAAAAGCAAAACAATCCCTTACGACGATATGGATACGACTCCTACAACTCCCCACTGAGTTCTATGATGAAACAATTCTGAAGAAAGTAGGCAACACCATTGGAAGGGTTCTTAACGTAGATGTTTGCGCATCGTCAGCTCTAAGAGGCCATTATGCAAGGCTGTGTGTGGAACTTCCACTACTCAAAGCAGCTAAATCCAATGTTTGGATAGGATCCCACAAACAACAAATTTTATATGAGTGTGACAAGCTCCTATGCTTAAATTGTGGCCATCTTGGTCACTTAGTAGGCCAGTGCAAAAAAGCCAAAACACAATCTAATAAAACATCAACAGAAAAGGAAGAAGAAGAACAACTTCTCAACATGCAGGAACAATCGCACAAGATCGACGAGGAATGGAGGACTGTCACTTTTAACAAAGGGAATAAAAAAAGCGTGAAGATTGATACCCAAGAAGTTTCAAACAAGGCAGGTATTAATGTCAATATTTACGATGCAAACACAGGTAAATTTCTTAGCTCTCAAACTCTCTGTTATAAAGCTCGTCCTAATACTGGAAAAAATATAATCAAGGAAGAATCCACCCTTAACAATAACAAATTTCAATCAAAAAACCACTTCTCAGCTTTGATGGATGAGGATATGGTTTTGGAAAATCCTACAATTTTTTTTACCAGGAAGAATAATTAAAAATAATAATGAAACCAATGTGTTGGACATTAGTGACACAACCAATGAACACGTGTCACCTAACACGACAGAATTCCCTAATAACCTACAAACTTTTGCTCCTATAAACACCCTCAACCCTACTAATACGCATGCACTAACCAACAAAACAATGCCTAATCCTAATAATAATCCTCGGTATGCTTCTAATGGAAAAGCTTACTTGTCAACACCCCAAACACCAAAGCTTCAAATAGCCAATAATATTAAACACGTATCCCCAGCCCAACCCACCACCATTCTTAATAAATCCCATACGCCGTCCCCTTAAATAACATGCAAACGGACGACGAAATCATTGCAAAAGATACTGAAATCTTTTGGAATATCAACAATCAATCCAATTCTCCTATTAATTCTGATAATCCACTAGAAAATGCCAAGACTTCTTTTGCCAAGTCGGAGACGCCACACTCTCATCCAAATACTACGCCTAAGTCGTCTCCAAAACATGGCAAACCAAACACCACAAAATCCTCAAACACAGAACATTCCCACAATCGTCATTCAACCACCACTACCGGTAACCCACCAACCACTATCTTGGGTGGAGTTAGGATTGATGGGCCATGCAATCTCCTTCAACATAATGTTGAATGGAAGGGAGACAGTCATAATACTGCAGAACTCACACTATCTAGCTCAACTAATATCGGAGGGCATCCGATTGGCCATGAATAATTTCATGAATCATATGTGGGTGAACAACATTCTACACCTAGTGGCACCAAACTTGCCCCCCAACCTAACCCAAATGATGATGGGAGAATGGAATCTCCCCCCCCCCCCAATTTTGTCCAAATCCAAAACAACCACCCAGTGATGGATTTGCCATTCTTCACTCCAGAGATAGCAACAACCATCAACCCTATCTTTACCTCTTGGAATGCACATGCAAACCAAGCTTAGGTTCCCAATGCACATCATGCAACTCCAGTCCACCCTCCACAAAATACGTCACAACCTCACACCCAAGGAAATCCACCAAACCAAGAGGCAATGATAGAGGAGGTAGTGGAACCACCCATCAACTTACTCCCAGAATTAGTGAAAGAAGATTCAAACTTAGACGGGGTAAAAGTGTTCATCTTCACGGAGATGCAGGAATAGAGGCAAGTGCTCAACTGTCCATTGGTACTTTACAAGTGCACGATGGACATACGACCACCAGCCGGCTCAACAGTGGGACAACATGCCCTGATCTTAGTTCCCTTCCAGAGAAGGAACCCAGTACATGCACCAAGGGTGCTGGAGACCGGGGATCTTCACAATTGGACGATCAATATGAATAGGCCCATCTCTTCCTTCATTTGGAATGTTCGTGGAGGCAATAATGACAACTTCAGGTTAAACCTTAGGGAAATGGTTGACATGCATCGCCCTGGCATGGTCACTCTGTTGGAAACCAAAATGAATAATCATATATCTCTCTTAAACCCTTTTGGTTTCTCCGACATGATTGAGATTTCAGCTGAGGGTCATTCAGGTGGAATGGTCATCCCGTGGGATCAAAACACGGTAAATATCCATAGTTTCATGCGTAGAAGTTAGGAGATCAGTGCTACTATTGAGGTAATTCCCACATGTAAAACTTGGATTTTTACTTCTATACATGCTACCACTAACATCAACCTCATTAATATGCATGATAATTATAACGGGCCATGGCTAGTAGGGGAGATTTCAATGATGTAATAGACTCATCAGAAAAACTAGGAGGAAACCAAGTTAATAGAAATCGCTCTAAATATCTTTGGAATTGTATTAATAAATATGGCTTAATTGATCTAGGGTTCAAAGGTTGTAAATTTACTTGGACTAATCGTAGAAAGAAAAATAATGGCCTTATTATGGAGAGATTAGACAATCCTTGCCAATAGTGAGTGGTTAAGTTACTTTTCTAATGCCTTCGTAACTCACCTACCTAAAACCCACTCGGACCACAATCCTCTTCTATTAGAAATAATTCCTAAATCAAACATCTCTCTACCAAAACCATTTAGGCTTGAAACCTACTGGTGTAGACACCCTAGTTTCAATTCCTTAGTTGCGGAATGTTGGGAAAATTCCAACTACATAGGCTCCGCAAAAATCTTCCTAGATAAGGTTAAAACTTGGAAAAATATGATCTTTGGAGATATTTTCAAAAAAAAGAGCAAAATATTGGCAAGACTTAAGGGTATACAAGAATCCAAGCACTACCACACTAGTAACTTCCTACATCAATTGGAACAATCCCTTCAATTAGAGTATAACAATTACCTCAAAATTGAAGATGATTATTGGAAACTTAGAGCTAGAATATCCTGGATTCAAGAGGGTGATGCCAATGCAAAATTCCATCACATCATGGCCACCAACAATAAAAGAAAGAACAAAATTGTTTTTTTCAAAAATGAGGAAGGAAAGTGGATCAATGATCCGTATGAAATTATATCTCATATTAAGCAATACTTTAAAAATTCCTTCAAAACTTCTCACATATCTACTAATTGGAAGGACATTCTCTATGATCCCACCAGTTTCAATAACATCGATCTAACAACTGTGGATAATCGATTATCCCTTCGAGGTCACCACTGCAGTTTTTTCATTTAAACATTTTAAAGCCCCTGGACCCGATGAGATTCATCCATTTTTCTATCAAAAATTCTGGAAATTGGTGGGACCATCAGTTATCAACCTTTGTCTTCAAATTTTCCAAAACAACTCAATTCCTGAAGACATGAATAACATTTACATCTGCCTCATTCCAAAAATTCATAATGCTAATAACCTAAAGAACTTTTGTCCAATTAGTTTGTACAATACGGTGTATAAAGTTATTACAAAAATTATTGCTAATAGACTGGAACCCTTCCTAAATGATTTAATTAGTCCTCACCAAGCCAGCTTTATAAAAGGAAGGCATACTAGTGACAACGCCATTATAATATAGGAACTGATCAACCAATTCAAAAAGACAAAAGGGAAAAAGGCTAGTATGATATTAAAAATCGATCTAGAAAAAGTATTTGACCGATTGGAATGGTCTTTTATTTATCGTATGCTTAAGTTCTTTAAATTCCCCCCGTCCATCTCCAAATTAATCATGAACTGTATTAGTACACGCAAGATAGCTATCTTAGTCAATGGTACTACTACTGAGTTTTTTACACCTAGTAGAGGCATTAGACAAAGTTATCCCCTATCACCCTACATTTTCATACAAAGTATGAAAATGTTCTCTAGGCTTATCTCTCATGAAGTAGATATATGCCAATGGGAGTCACTACACCTCAATCATCAAGGCCCGTGCATATCCCATTTATTCTTCGCTGACGACTGACCCTAATGGCCAAAGTTAATGAGATATCATGCACCTCTATTAAAAGATACCTCTCTTTTTTTTGTAAGCTTCCATGTCAAAACATTAACATTTAGAAATCTAGGATAATCTTCTCAAAGAATTGCAATGCTAATTTAGCAAAAGAAGTTGCTGACCACTTTTCAATAAATATTAGTAACTCCTTTGGAAAATGCATAGGGTATCCTATTCTCCAGAATAAGCCAACACCCAGGGATTACCAATTCATAATTAATAATATGCAAAAAAAACTTGTTTCGTGGAAAGTAAAGTTTCTCAATATTGCTGGCAGAACGCCCCTCGCAATATCCGCTCTAAACTCTATATCAAGTCATGCAATGCAATACACTTACCTACCCAATAAAATTCTCAGTCAAATAGATTGTATCCTACGCAATTTTATCTGGGGATCTACAGATGAAACCAAGAAAATTCATTATGTGAACTGGGACACCGTAACCAAACAAAAAGAGGAAGGGGGTCTTGGCATCACAAAGGCCAAATCTAAAAATATTATTTACTCTAAGCAAACTTACTTGGAGAATCCTAATAATCTATGGTCCAGAATTATCATATTCAAATATGCTAACAAGGGCCCAAAAACACAATCTTCCTTTATATGAAAAAGCATTCTAAAAAGATGGTCACTCTTTTCCAAAGGCATAAGGTGGTAACCAAGCATAAATTCTAACCTAGATATATGGTACTCCACCTGGATCCCAAATATTCAAAACCTTAGACTATGCATTGAAGGTCCTCTCACATAGTTTGACTCAACACTAAAAGTGAAAGACATTATCACTTCGCGGAAATGGGACTTATCAAAAGTCTCTTTTGACATCCCTACAAATGTTAATTCTAACATTGATTTAATCCCTATGCCTCTGAAACAAGGTTGCAATGACACCCCAATATGGAAACTCAACACTAATGGCCTCTTCACTAGCAAGAGCTGCCTCAATATCATTAAGGATAACAATATTAACCCACAGTACGACTTCATGTGGATATGGAAGCTTAAATGTCCTAACAAAATAAAATATTTTCTATGGCAATGTCTACACAATCGTACTCCATTCCGCCAATACCTTCTCCAAATAGGGATCAGCATTGATAACACGTACCCTGTGTGTCGACCAGAAGAGGAATCCCCTATCCATATACTCATAAGTTGCCCTATAACTCAAACTCTTTGGTATAAACTAGGGTTTGCCAACCTAAATATCACCAACACTTCTCACTAGCTAATGCAAATAAAGGGTCTTACTCCCAGCATAAACTTATCTTATATTCATATGGAATGGCGGGATATTCTAGCCTTTGTAATATGGGGAATTTGGCTAAATAGGAACAACAACAATATTAACAACACTACTCATAGACCATCCTTGCAAAAGATTCTTAATCACTCACATGAATTTCACTTCATGACCAACACAAACCAACTCACAAAAGATACAATTCCTATCAAAATTAGTTGGCATGCACCCGAAAAAAGCTGGTTTAAATTAAACATCGATGGAGCTTTCACGGCTAAAACAATAGTGGCATAGGTGGTGTATTCAGTACTGGAAAATGGATTCTAGGTTTTAACAAATACTGCAAGGGTTTATTCCCATTACATTTGGAATTGCAGGCACTCCACGAAGGGCTTCTACTGGCAGTGAAGTTTCACTACTAGAAATCCGGTAAAAAGCGACCAAAGTTGGTCGCTTATAGGCTTAAAAGCGACCAAACATGTCTGGTCGCAATATTGCTGGTCTCTAAGGTAAAATGACCAAATATTCCGGGTAAAGACTATAGCGACCAACTTTGGTCGCTTTATTATTTTAATAATATAATTTTGGCGACCAAAGTTGGTTTCTAAATGTAAAATACGTTATTTATTTATTTATTATTAATCATAAAAAAGCGACCAACTTTGGTCTCTACAAATATTATATTTTAAAATCTGAAAAATGTTGGTCGCTAACTTCAAGAAATAATTTTTTTTAATTATAAGCGACCAACTTTGGCGCTATATTTCCAGAAATTATTATTTTTTAAAATAGAATAGCGACCAAAGTTGGTCGCTTTTGAGAAATCTGGGTTAAATAGCGACCAAGGTTGGTCGCTATTGCCCAGAAAAATATTTTTTTAAGGGAAAAGCGACCAACTAGCAACCAAAGTTGGTCGCTTTTCTTGGTATATTTTTGGCAGAAACTGCCTGTTTTGGCAGCTACACCACCTGCCAGCTTACCAAAAATCCTAAACAGACATTTTATGCCAACAACAACAACAACAATAAAAAGCAACAAAGTATAAAGTTCAATAGAACTAACACATTAAGCTAACAAAACTAAGTTAACGCTTATTACAAGCTCATTCGAAAAGTGGTTCTATTGTCTAGTTTAAAGTATATAAAGTACTCAAGGAGTGTTCTTTCAGCATCCTCGTCCGAAAGTTGGATTGTCTCGCCCGACTCATTAGGTGGCTGACTGCGTATGAATTCCCCCACATCAGCTGTGAAGCGAACCTATAAGAAAAATTATATTGAATTAGTATTTCAAATTTATATAAAAGTAAATCGAAATACTTAATGAAAAGTAAAAACTTACATGTATAGTCGAGGCTCGACCCTCAACCCACCTTTCTGGATCAGTCTCTTTCTTCTTCTTTACAATACGAGTCTCATTGAATAGCTCATCTTACTTCATTGGCATCATAAAGTTGTCTGGTGGCTTTGGTGATTATCCTCGTGGTACTATTACTCGGGATGAACTTAGATACAGAGGGTAACTTGGATACAGTACCCGACAGGGTGTCTTTGATCAATTGTTGTTCTCATTAGCGACAATGATGATGAGAAGGCAATGACATGTGTTTCAAACAGTCATGATGTAGGTAAGAATTTAACATTTCCTAAGCAGATAAAAGAAGAGGTTATAGAGGAATTCTCTACTTCCTCTTGGAAAATGAAGTGGAGAATTCCTCTATAACCTTTTCTTTTATCTACTTAGGAAATGTTAAATTCTTACCTACACCATCACTGTTTGAAACACATGCCATTACCTTCTCATCATCATTGTCGCTAATGAGAACAACAATTAAAGGCACACTATGCCAGGTACTGTGTCTAAGTTATTGACCAGTCCGGTCAATATTTTGACAAAATTAGCGACCAACCTTGGTCGCTAATGTATATCAAATAATTATTTTATTATTTTCGCCAATTTAGCGACCAACTTTGGTCGCTAAAGTTTGGTCGTTTTTTTTTTTCGGAATTCTAGTAGTGTTTGATCTATTTCCTATAGAAATAGATACGGACTCAACGGAGGTAATGAATGCCATCAATAATGGACATGCAATTTTAACTAATCTAATTCAATCATGCAAATCGTTAATGCGCCAGGAGAAGGGCCTTCTTCTCCGACATAACTTCAGACAAGGGAATATAGTGGCAGACGCACTAGCCAAGGAAGCAAAAAATAAAGAAAACAAATGTTACAAGCCAGGAGATACAAAACTTTTTGCCGATCCACCATCTTTCGTGAAGCATCTTTATGATAAAGACTTATGCAGGGAAAGTTGTTTCGTGAAGCAAGTGTCAACTTCTACTTGTAATTTGCTAAAAACTCCAGGAAATCAAAGTGTTGCTAGTGGTGGCACTCCTTTTGAAACAGGGATATGTACCCTAATGCCTTTTGGTATTGACAATATGGGTTGTAATATGTTAATTACTACTTAGTATGCAATATAACTTCCTTTTATTACTCAAAAAAAAAAGAGTATAGTGCGATATGTATGACATCAATCTCAAACTCAAATAATAGAATAAAAGGGCTACTCAACAATAATTGATGTATTTGGATGGACAATTTGGTTGTCAAGAGACTATAGTTCGAACTATCAACTTATTATTACGTGCTTCACTTGAATCCAGTAACTTATCTTGCAGAGTAATATTTTTTTCCTTCCCCTAAGCATGCTAGAAAAATAACACTCCTACTAATTTATTGTAAAGCTTTCTTGTTATTTTATCAAAAATAACTTATTATAAATTTTTCTAGATTATTGCTTAGATCTCTATATAACAATATACTTATATAATATTCATTCATTATAAAGTCAATTTTTTCCCTAAATTAATTTATATTATGTTATACATCCTCTATAAGATCATTTGTTAAAAAATATCGGAACAAATAAAATTATTATAATGAGGCTTGATTATATTAGGTTTTTTTCCTTGAACATCAAAAAAGAAAAGATTTTCCGTCTAGGCGATTTTCGCTGAAATGAAACCATTATTGCAGTTTTTTTTTTTTTTTTTTTAAAAAAAAAGGAAAAAAAAAAAGAACGGAAAAAAGAGAGGAAAAAAAAAAAAAAAGAAGAGGAAGAAGCAATATATGTCATCTGGTATGATGCTTCCCGGTAGGCTAAATCTCATTCGTTGAATAGCAGTGGGAATTTCAGCGTTGGGGCGAAAAACACAATGGCATCATTTGGAAGGAAACAGGGCGCGGCAATGGCCAGCAATCTCCTGAAAACCCTAACCGGAAGATCTTCCAATTTCCGATCCAACGCCAGAAGTTTTAGCGGTGTTGGTAGCACTGAGGTCGTCACCTCCCACACTGACAAATGGATGCAGGTACCTAACTCGTTTTCTCCTTTCTCTTATCTTCATCTTTCTATCAGATTTATCCAAATTTTTTGCTGAACGGAATTTTTGATGCCCTAGCTTATGGTATACAGAGATTTTAAAAATGGAATTTTCAGCTAGTCTAAGTCTTCCTTACCAGCGGCATGTGTCAAAATGAATTTCTGAAATTAGAGACAAAAGGAGAAAAGAGCTGAAATCGTTTCGAAACTTATCTAGTTTGATACCCTAGGAAGTCTAACTGCAGAAAAATTTGATAATTGGAGCTGTTGTTTCTTAATATGAAGCTTGAATAAATATGTGAAGGTGAGGATTGATTTCTACAGTGAGGGATTAGAAAATTTTCTGACCTTTTAGGGTGATACTTTATCTTGTGAAAGGGAATCAAATGTTGAGTATTGGATATTATTCTTTAAGTTTACGATGTGCATATTACTTGGCTAAATGGCAACCAAAATCATGCTTTAGAAGAGATCAGGGTAGGGATATCGTGCTTATAGTTTCTTCTTACATGGACTTTGAGCAATACTAATCTGAAAAGGAAAAAAAATTCAGATTTTTACTGCATACACACTTTTCTGGGTTAGTTTCAGGTCAGTTCTTAATCCCAATTAGTATTTAAAAGCAACCATGATTTTCTGTCCTCAAATGTTGGACAAGTTAGGTCTAGCGGACGATCTTGTTTTGCCAAGCTAAATCTGAGGCAAGCTTGACTTTGAGAGGTTCAGGCTTGAGTAGGCTAGCCTAAGATCTTGACCTTGACACAATCTAGAAACTGGGAGGCTTGGGATTGAACAGTTTGATTGGAGATCAATAGCGTTTTCCAATTTTCAGAGTTCAAACCGGTATCTTTGCAACTCAATTTTCAGCATTTTTCATGTGGCTGAGTGTGAAACCTCAATTTTGTGTTGCATGTCAGAGAAGGCAGTTGAAATGGCAGTCAATGTTGAAATCACGGAAAAGGAAAGATGAGATTGGAATAGGAAATAGAGTGGGAGAGAGACAAAAGAAGAAAGATTGGAGACAGGAGAGTAAAGATATGAACACAGTATTGTAGTTGGCAACAAGTGACTGATCGGAGATGGGAGTGACAGGAGTAGGAGAAGTAAAACCCGTGTCTTAACTGAAAAGTTGTTGTATTTATGTGTTTATCATATATATCTGAAGGCTGATAGTATTAGGAAGATATTTAATGGTGTTTTGATTTGGACAAAATGTGTTTAAGCTACAATTATCTCGGTGAAGAATTTAAAGGGGCTCAGGAGCATGGAGACAAACTTCTATCATACTGAGATTAGCAGAATGCTAGTCAAATTAAGCAATTCTAATTTGCTTGAGTAGCTTGTGAGCTGGCCTGGCATGCCTGCAGCCCGAGTAGTAATCAATTTTCTTCCCCCTCATCTGCAAACCAAAGTTTTATTTCTCTTTTCCAAAGGATTCTGCTCTAGTTGTCTTTCCACAGGCTGCACCATACAGTCCTATGACCATTTGTGTGGTAGAAAATGTGTTGTGTAGTCAATTTTTGGACAGGAATTATGCAATGCAGGCACTTCTATAAGCTTGTCAGAAATAATATAGAAAGGTGACCATTTTATAGAACTAATGATAATCCAATAAGCTTGATTTGAGCCGAGGGTCTATCAGAAACAACATTTCTACCTTATACATGGTAGGGGTAAGGTTTGCATACACTATACCCTCCTCAGGCCCAACGTGTGGGATCACACTGGGTATATTGTTGTTGTTGTTTGAAGCTTGATTTTTTTTAAAAAAAAAAAAATAGTGGAACAATAAGGTTCAAGATGGTTCCAAGGTTTTTTTTTTTTTTTTTTGGGGGGGGGCGGGGGGAGATAAGTGAGATGGTTCCAAGATATGAAGTCCTCGTTTTTGCTTCAGTTTCTGTCAAGCCTTTTTTATTTCAAAATTGCATCAAGGATTTTCTCCCTATTGATCAGTATCAAACCAGTGGAAGAATAAGCTTGATCAGAAAAAGCTAGTGGAACAATAAGGTTTCAAGATGGTTCCAAGATACGAATCCTCGTTTTTTGTATTGTTCCTATGATGCCACTGCTAATCCATAGTTACATTAAGAATTTTCTTCCTGGTAAATACTTTGTTTATTTTCCTGATTGTTGTGTGGTGCTTAAATGGTAGGATATTAGCAAGAAATCTCCCATGGAGTTGATCAATGAAGTTCCACCTATCAAGGTTGAGGGCAGGATTGCCGCCTGTGAAGGAGGTAATTTGAATACTACCACCATCACCATGTTCCCTTTTTTTTTCCGGGAAGTGTTCTTGAGTTGCTTAAGAAATACTGCTTCCATTACAAATCAATCTGCCTTAAAGTGCTCTTTTTTTATCTTCTGAAACAGACACTGATCCTGCTCTTGGACATCCAATTGAGTATATATGCCTTGATGTGGACGAACCAGCTGTATGCAAATACTGTGGTTTGCGCTTTGTTCAAGATCATCACCATTAGGGCTGCATGATGAGAATTCCTGAACTAAGAAGAGTCTTCTTCATTTTATATCTAAACAGTTGTGCTTATTTTGATCCTTTGTACTAATGATGCAGGCAAGTTTTGCTTCTGGTAATAAGGATTAGTACGGTCTGTGTGATCCATTTTCTTAAAGCTGGTATACAGATGCTTTTCACTAGTTCATTTCTCTTTCGTACACAGGCCATACTACATGCTTTTGCCGATTGAATCTATGTTAGGTGCCAAAGGGTTATGTTAGATATAATGTTTTAGAAGGCAAAATTGGAACTCGTCCGGAGTTTGCCCATGAGGCAAGGCACTCAAAATGTCTGGAGACATTAGGGGGTGCTTGGCCTCGTGCTGTAGGCGTTGGCTTACGCTTCAAGCGTCCGTATTTGCACCCAACATGACGCACCAGTGCACTCCATCTTTATTTTTATTTTTTTATTTTTTTATTCTCTTTTCGCGCACTCGCGTGAATTTAATTGCAAACATTCAAAATTCCGTAACTAACTCTTTACTCTTCAAAACGCTTCCCATTATCAGAGAAATTCGAGGATATTTGTCACTCAAAAGTAGAGAGACCTAACATCGTATTCTTTTTGACTAAGAATACAATGAGGGTGTGCTTCGACGAAGATTTCAGTTGAGAATAATAGTCGGTCTTCATCTTTATTTTTCCTATGTCTTCACTGTTTAGTTTTCAATATTTACTCTTCAAATTCTGTTCTTGTTCTCACTGTAAATATTTCTACATTGTCAATACATAGAACTTAAAATCACTTAAAATCTTGATATTTCTTTTATCAAAAACATAGAGGAAAAGACAAATCTTTTCCTCTTTGGAATAATTTCAGCCACTGCACTTTTATTTCCATGGGCTGAATACACAAGTGACTAAACAAAACGTGAAAAGAACACAGAATTGACCTAGGCTATGAATAATCATACCATGAAATCTGTAACTTGTAAGAAGCCAAAATTTCCCGAAATAATGGGAAAAGAATAGGTCATTCGCGGAACATTTGTCAGTAACAAAATTCTCAGTAAGCGCCCCTGATCATTCTTTGGCAAAATTATCTCAAGGAAAAAAAATTCTTCACTTGTCACCCTCAGCTGCTGCTAATTTCTTCCTCTGCTGATGTTCAGCAACTTTATAATCTACCACTTCATGAAATAAGTTAGGGTCTAATACACAGTCCTCACTTCCATATACAGCAGCTTGAACACTAGCCATCAGTTTTGCAATCTCTCTGCCTGAAAATCCCTCCGTCCTGGCAGCAGCTTCTCTAAGAATATCATCCGTCAACCCTTTTATCTCTATTTTCTGCTGCTGCTTCTTGAATAAGCTTGAAAAGAAACCAGGTTTCCTTTCCCCAGCTTGAGCTATATATCTTTCCAGATACAGTTTGATCAGCTTGAAGCGCTCACCTTCCCCAGGCAAAGGGAATTCGATGACTTCATCAATACGGTCTGCAACAGCTGAATCAAGATCACCAGGGCGATTTGTAGCTAAAGCAAGTACTATATCTTTTGACTGATCACCGGTGCGGAAAAGGAGGGCATTGAGGGCACTCCTCTGAGCTTCACTCATATAGGTTTTGTT
Source organism: Nicotiana sylvestris (assembly GCF_000393655.2). NCBI lineage: Eukaryota > Viridiplantae > Streptophyta > Magnoliopsida > Solanales > Solanaceae > Nicotiana > Nicotiana sylvestris. Next base: position 154,743,608 of record NC_091059.1, read on the forward strand.
TCGCCTGAAATTGACATGAAAAGGCAAGCTCAGAGATCTAATGGCTGAACAATCAAATTCTACATGTCCATCACCTAAACATTGTAAAAGAGTAAATCTGACAAGCATATAAATACCTGGCTATAGCTATAATATAAATATATATATAAAAAAAAAAAAAAAAAGAGAGAGAGAGATGATAGAACTGATTAATCTAGGGATCAATGTGGCATCATTTAATTTGGATGACATTTAAGGTCAGAATTTCCCTTCACCTAATCTCTCAACTTTGGCTCTGCCATCAAGTTAACAAGCAAGTCTGCCTACCTTCGCCTAAATGGAATCAGTTCAATTCTATATATTGCTTCAGGGCTTCAAGAATCATCCAATTGAATTTTCAGGAGACTATTTGTTCTACAAAGTTATTCCCCTAGATGCAATTATTTGATCTCCATTGGACTAACTTCAGCAAGTTATCACTAAAACGAGAACAAGGTACTTGTAATGAGTTCATCATTGAGGCATGCCTAGCTATCCTGAAGGTGGGGTTTTTTCAGTGCCTTGCTACTAAAACAAATTCGACCAGTACATCTTAAAGTCAGAGAAGACCCCAGAGATCCCTGAACAAGATTATATGAAATTACTTTGTCGAAGGAAGTACACCTCCTAGCATGATGGCGGGAATAAATAGTCAAACCTATCAAAAACTATTAAAGATCTCGATCAATCAAATGCAGCAATGCTAGGGGAAAGTCACTTACTCGCACAAAAATGCATCTGCTTCGTCAATAAAAAGTAATAGACCCTTTCTGGATTTTTTGGACCAGTCAAATAACTGATGTATTTTAGTGACAGCCTGCGATCCCAGTGGCGCAACATCACCACCCGTCATCAATGCATAGTCAAGTCCCTGACAAAGAGAATCAAGCATATTATTGACCACCAACAAAATTAGAATATCCAAGTTATAGATGTTCCATAAACGGAGTCCACCAACGTCAACACTCTCTTGAAAGATTGCCCTTATAAAACTTATTTATGAGTCTCTAATTTCAGAACTGTTATGCTTTGCATCGAAAAGCAATTTCTTTTTATCAGCGACTTTGTGTCAACTTATAAGATGGTTTACGTATGCCAGCTTGTGTGACACTCCCTAACCCGTATGCAATACTTTAACAAGATTGAATGAAACACATACCATATAAGTAAATATGTAACGGTCGCCAAAAAAAATTAGCTAAGAAGAGAACAACAGAGGGGAGAAAGATCTTACAGATCTGCGAGCAAGCTCTCTAGCAACCATTGTCTTCCCTGTTCCTGGAGGACCATAAAAGAGCATGTTGCGAAATGGAGCTTGATGGGATTTGGTATTAGCAGTAGCATTGGCTAATTGCTGAATCCTTTTTTCAAGAGATGGATGTAGAATGACATCCCCGAACCCTTTCTCAGACTTGGTTGCAGAACCTCCATTAGCACCCTTCGAGAGAGTGCTCATGGCTCGTGAGAAGAAGCCTGACCAAGGATATTTACCCCTAGATGACTCTCTGATCAATGATGGCTGTCCCAATATTCTGTCCACATAACTCCAGACAACTCTTGCACCTTCTCTGCAATTCAGATAACAAGCTCGCATCAGCCGTATTTAGCCACACTAGTGACTACAAGTAGAAGTACTGGCAAAATATCTTCAAGAACAACCACAGAATCCAAGAGAGACAGGGTAACCAAAACTTTAATAGTTTACCCACCACCAGATTCCAAATAAACCAACTTCTTAGTATTGGCCGTTAAAATAAACAAGTGTATTATCAATAGAGGGAGCAGTCAAACAAAACAAGTAGAGATATGAGAGTAACTAAATATTATATGAGTTCTGCATGGCTAAAATGGTAGAAATGCTTAAAAGATCAGATATCATTAGAGTAGGATTTCCTCGCCAGTGAATCTTCATTTCATCCAAACAAGGTGATTTGAATAATAGTGATGCTCAAACTAGAAGAAAGGGCAAAGAAGAATTGTCCCAATAACTACAAGAGGTTCACGAAGCCAGCGGAAAAAGATGATCCCACTGGGCCGTCATAAGCCACAGCTAAAATGATGGAAAAGTAAAGAACTGATCAACTCCTTCAACATATTTGACCACCTTAAAACCTTTAGTATAAACCAAGATGCATGTTAAAAAAATCTGATGTCTGTTCATGTGGTCTCTGAAAGAGGAAAAGAATATGCCTAAATCCCACAAATAATATTAAATAAGAAAATGCATATCACAACATTAAGCATGACTTGCAAGAGAATTGCACATGCAAACAACTTTATGTTGCTAATTTTGAAGATATATTACATACCTTGTTGTATATATTCCAGCTGCAAGAGCAGTCACGCCACCAACAGCCACAACAAGCTTATTTTGATCCGTTAGTATTGCACGGAAACCACCTACATAAATGGATATCTTCACGTCAAAAGATAATATTTATTTTGCATCAGCAGTAGCCCAGAAATGCAACCCTACCTACATTTTGTGCATTTGCACAAATTAGTGGTGCTTGATGACCTTTTTAAACAAAATAAATAAATGATACTGCTATTTATCTTTTGGAAGTTTTAATTCCCCACTCGGTAGTATCGGCACTAATCATAGTCGGCAGAGGCATGCCAAGAATCAGAAGAATGCAGCATTTATAAATAGAGTCCAGAAAATATGTCAGGCGTTTTTAATTTTTCTAGTACACATATTGAAAAGGCTAAAAAGGAAAATGAGCATAGAAAGATGTGTAGATTATAAACTCACTAATTGTGTCTAACACCAGCAAGCAAATATTACTCCATAATACTAAAAGAACTACAAATCCAAATCTCTTCCTGTTTCTCTTTCCCAAGAAACAGAAGAGTTAAATTGTCTCTTCAGCAAAAGTTATAAGCACAGCACATTGGCATGAAAGACAGGTTTAGAAGAAAAAATTCAACATCAAAACAAGAGATGTATTATGCAGGTCAATACTAATAACATGAACAAAATAGACTGATATGATCCATAATAAACATGGATAACCCGTATCAGCAAGCTAATAGATGGTCGTTAGAGAAGAACCTCCAATATGATCAAAAGTTGTGTTAATAGCAGCGACCCATTTCTCCCGTTCAGCATTTGCACGGTCTACTAGTATTCTCCTGTTAACATCCTCAGCCAGCTTTGCTTCATGTGCTCTCCCCTCTGCTTCTGCCATAGCTCTCACTCTAATAGTTTCACGTTCTATCTCTGCTTTTTCTCTCTCTGTCTGGCGGCGCTGCGCTTGGATTTGTTCTTCTGTTGCTCGTCTAGCTGCCTCTTGTCTCAGAGCTGAATCCTCTTGCATTTTTACCAACTCCTGATTTCTAGCTCTATGGTGCTCATTTTCTGCCTGCAGAATGCAAGCAGAAGTCAGTTTTATCATTTAAAGCAATACCAATTTAACCATGACAATTAAAACACTTCACATGCCTGCATCCTTTTCCTTGCTAATTCATCTTCATATCGAGCCATCTGTGACTTGATTTGTGCCTGTTGCTGAGCTAGTTTTTTTTGTTCGTCGTATATAACCCTTTGTCTCTCCTGTTAAAAGAAAGATAATCAATCATATATTTTTTCCTCCTTGGTACATAAATGTAAACTCCCTTGGGGTAGGGGTAAGGTCTGCGTACACTCTACCCTCCTCAGACCCTACTTGTGGGATTTTATTGGGTTGTTGTTGTTGGTACATAAATGTAAAGTTCAAATTTTGATATTACAAACAAGACAAGTGTTGCAATCAGATAAGTGAACAATAAATAGTTCCCAACAAGTGCACAAAGGGTTGTCGCATATTTTCTGGAAGAAATAGAAGTTCAATACACCCTACTTAGTTTAAACAAATGATATTTTTTGGAGGAGCAGCATGCAGAGACAGAAAAAACAAAGTATTAAGCAAGCAACACTCATATCTATTTCCAGTAGGGTAAAAACAAAATCCCTCACGTGGCTTAATTGTCTTCAAAGAATCGGGTCGTTTGCACTGGGTTAAGTTTGCACATGGGAATACAGAACCATGTCCTCTACAGCCAATGAAATTTCTAATCCATTTTAACCAACCACTAATGCTTAATTACATATAGTAAACATTAAAGGAAGATTTAGAGCAAAAACAAAACATAAATCAAGGAATATACTAATAAAACAATGGAGATTAAAACCAAAAACAAATTTTGAAATAAAATAACGGTGTAAGTTACAACAAGATTTGTCAACTGATACTTCTGATTGCTGCTTCATTAAAAGGGAGAATTTTTTCTCAATCGTTCAACAAAAACAAATAAAAGGAACTTTCTTTTATCGAGTTGATAAACAAGGAGTAGTTCACCATAGAATTTTAAGCTTACCGTCTCAGCTTGAGCTTGCAGTGCTTTAAACTCTTGCATTTTTGCAGTTAACTCTACCTGTCTCGTATCTTCTTGCTTTTTAATCACTTCAAAAACCTACAAACAGAAAAACTAGGAATAATTTAAACTACATAAGAATAGATAAATCATTATCTTTTTCACTATGAATTCCGCGGCAATTCCTTGTTTTTTTCTTTCTAAAACATCATTTAAACTACATAACAATAGATAAATCTTTACATTTTATAATTAAAACATTTTCCAATAAATTGATTCCCCAACAGTACCAAAAAAATTGGGATATAGGGGTTTAGTACATTACAATTGCCTTCTTAAGAATAAAGCTAGAAAATCAACTAAGACTCCATACCTGTTTGGCACTTTTGGAACTATTAATCTCTCTCAAAGCCTTAGCACCTCTCTCCAAAGCCTCAGGATCAAAACCAGCTGAAGTAGTCCTCGGATTATCATTTCGAACCTTAGGAGGAGGCTCAGGAGTTGCAGCTGCCGGCTGAGGAACATCAGCAGGAGCACTCGGTACCTTATTAGAAGAGGTGGAAAACGGAGAGAAGCTGAAACCACCACCACCACCGTCGGCATAAGCAGTTTCTGTACCAAACTTAGCAGAAGCTAGGGCTGCAAATAGCCCTGCTGCATATGTTTTTCCCATTTTCCCCCTTTCTTCTTTCGCGGTAAGAGTGAGAATTAGGGTTTAAGGGTTTTTTCAGTGATTGTGGCTTGGAGAGGAAGAAAAGGAAGACGCCATAAAAATGTTACTTTTCTTGGGAGATTGGAAAAGAAGGTTCAGGGTTTATGTAGGGTTTGAGATCTTTTGGTGAAATGGCGGCTTTGGGCCTTTGTTAAGATCTGAACCGGACTTAGTGTTATGAACCGGGAATTAGTGGTTTATTTTGGATTTTCGGCGGGTTACTTGAGGCAAATAATTTCAATTAGGAACTAGACGACGTCGTTAAAAAATTGATTGAACATGATTTAAAATGTGGTATATAAGTAGGCATTTGGACGTAAGAATTGTAAAATTTGAAAAAATGGTGAAAAAAAATTCAAGTGAAAATGGTATTTGAAATTTAGAGTTGTGTTTGGATATAAATTTCAGTTTGTGTTGTTTTTGAAGTTTTGTGAGTGATTTGAGTGAAAATTATTGAAAAATAGCTTTTTGCAGTTTTTCAAATTTTCAAAAATTTTCAAAATGCATCTTCAAGTGAAAATTGAAAATTTTATGAACAAACGTTGATTTCGGAAAAAAGTGAAATTTTTTTGGAAAAATCTTCCATCAAAATTTATGTCCAAAGGGGCACTAAGTCGTAATACAATTTATAAGTCTCATTTGGAACATTGCGATTGTTTGATCAAAAAGTATTAAGCTTTTTGCTAAACTAATTAATGAAGAAAATAGAGGATAAATCTTAGCCAAAGATAATTAACTCTAGATCTAAGTACATTGAATAAGAGAATAAGATATAATCAAGCTTATAAACATTCTAGGATCATATAAGATATTGAATATAGATGAAAGACTTATATTCTTGACGTATTATCCCGTGATGTAGTGATAAAAACGGAAAAGATGGAATGTCATCGACAGTAACGAGATCTATCTTTGTTGATTCAATAATCACGTTTACAGAGATTTGTATTCACTATCTAAGCCTTTTTCTCGGTTTTATTCACCTCTTCTCTCTCTAGGAAATGAAGGCCTCCCTTCCTTGTATTTTTACCTCATATATATATTATTCGCATTCCCTTTTGTCCAACGGTCCTTAACCAGAATGCCTTCATCCCTTGATTGTACTTCATGTCGCCTCCCTCGAGTATCACGATATTTACTTTGTCGTACAAGTTTTTTGACGGCTCGATCTCGGCAGTGGCCGAGATACTTGTTGTTATTGCGCCTTGTGGGTACGACCATGGCTTAGTCGACCCCTTACCATTACTTTTAGCGCTAATCCACGTGTGATCAGATTTTGACCCATACACTTAGTCCCTCCGTCTATTGGGGTCGCCTCTTGGCGAGCTCGATGGGTGGACTCTGTTGATTCAAAAATTGGGAGAAATATGAATGCTTTATACGAGGGACGAGAACCTCATGGCGAGGTAGCGACGTGGCGCTTCTAGAATTGCGTCGAACCGCTATTTCAATTCAAAATTGGACTGTCACGTCAGTTCAGGATGTCATCAATATTCCCCATGCGTTATTATGGCGCACGTTTTCTAGGAATTGTGTCGTTTCCCGTGCCCTTTTCGTTTTCTAATTGGCGGCTCTTGGTTTTCCCGCTCAGGACATTTATATCCCTATAAATAGGGGGAGCCTCTCATTTAAATGTTACGTTTTTCAATTGCTTAAGAAAGAACTTCACAAATCTTCTCATCCTTCTTTAATCTCTCATATTTCTGCTTCTGCTAGGATTTGCTGTGACCGTTGTCTTTTTTCCTTCGTTATTTTCGTTTCTTTCGATCAAAGAAAAAAAATGGCTAGTGCTTCTTCCTGCTTTGATAAAGTTGAAGGTGCTCCGGTACTGGAAAATGACATATCCCTGCTCGAAGCAAGGAATGGAAGTGGTGGAAGACGAGGGTTTTCTAACGGTGGATGAGGTGGTTCCTCGCCCGGGGAAGGCGAGGATCAATTTTAACAGCCCCGTCAGAGATGAACCGAAGCTCGTTCCTTCCACGATGGATGCTAAGGAGCTCACGACGTTCAAAGCAAAATGAGGGATCCCTGATCACATTGAAATGGTGCCGGCGGATCAGGACATAGTACATTTACACAGTTCGATCTTCTATGCTCCACTGCTGAAAGCGGATCTCTTCAGGAGGTCAGCGATTTTGGGTTGTCACACGGTGTGGCTGCGATGGCCCTAGGGGTGAGTTCCCTTTTGGTTTTGTGACCTTTGTCTTTACACTGACTCTTTCTCTCCTCTCTCTTTTTTTAGACTTACATGCTGGAGAAATCTCCACAGACGACGCCAAATTGTTTGACCAAAAAGTATTAAGCTTTTTGTTAAGCTAATTAATGAAGAAAATAGAGGATAAATCTTAGCCAAAGATAATTAACTCTAGATCTAAGTACATTGAATAAGAGAATAAGATATACTCAAGCTTATAAACATTCTGGGATCATATAAGATATCGAATATAGATGATAGACTTATATTCTTGACGTATTATCCCGTGATGTAGTGATAAAGACGGAAAAGATGGAATGCCATCGACAATAACGAGATATATCTTTGTTGATTCAATAATCACATTTACAGAGATTTGTATTCACTATCTAAGCCTTTTTCTCGGTTTTATTCACCTCTTCCCTCTCTAGGAAAGGAAGGCCTCCCTTCCTTGTCTTTTTACCTCATATATATATATATATATATATATATATATATTACCCGCATTCCCTTTTGTCCAACGGTCCTTAACCAGAATGCATTTATCCCTTGATTGTACTTCACGTCGCCTCCCTCGAGTATCACGATATTTACTTTGCCGTACAAGCTTTTTGACGGCTCGATCTCGGCAGTGGCCGAGATACTCATTGTTATTGCGCCTTGTGGGTACGACCACGGCTTAGTCAACCCCTTACCATTACTTTTAGCGCTAATCCACGTGTGATCAGATTTTGACCTATACACTTAGTCCCTCCGTCCATTGGGGTCACCTCTTGGCGAGTTCGATGGGTGGACTCTGTTGATTCAAAAATTAGGAGAAATATGAATGCTTTATACGAGGGACGAGAACCTTATGGCGAGGTAGCGACGTGGCGCTTCTAGAATTGCGTCGAACCGCTATGTCAATTCAAAATTAGACTGTCACGTCAGTTTAGGATGTCATCAATATTCCCCATGCGTTATTATGGCGCACGTTTTCTAGGAATTGTGTCGTTTCCCGTGCCCTTTTCGTTTTCTAACTGGCGGCTCTTGGTTTTCCCGCACAGGACATTTATATCCCTATAAATAGGGGGAGCCTCTCATTTAAATTTTACGTTTTTCAATTGCTTAAGAAAGAACTTCACAAATCTTCTCATCATTCTTTAATCTCTCATATTTCTGCTTCTGCTAGGATTTGCTATGACTGTTGTCTTTCCTTTATTTTTTTCGTTTCTTTCGATCAAAGAAAAAAAATGGCTAGTGCTTTTTCCTGCTTTGATAAAGTTGTAGGTGCTCCGGTACTAGAAAATGACATATCCCTGCTCGAAGCAAGGAATGGACGTTGTGGAAGACGAGGAGTTTCTAACGGTGGATGAGGTGGTTCCTCGCCCGGGGAAGGCGAGGATCAATTTTAATAGTCCCTTCAGAGATGAACAGAAGCTCGTTCCTTCCACGATGGATGCTAAGGAGCTCACGACGTTCAAAGCCAAATGGGGGATCCCTGATCACATTGAAATGTGCCAGCTGATCAGGACATAGTACATTTATACAGTTCGATCTTCTATGCTCCACTGCTGAAAGCGGATCTCTTCAGGAGGTCAGCAATTTTGGGTTGTCACGCGGTGTGGCTGCGATGGCCCTAAGGGTGAGTTCCCTTTTGTTTTTGTTTTTTGTTTTGTGACCTTTGTCTTTACACTGACTCTTTCTCTCCTCTCTCTTCTTTTAGACTTACATGTTGGAGAAATCCCCACAGACGACGCCAAATTGTTTGACCAAAAAGTATTAAGCTTTTTGTTAAGCTAATTAATGAAGAAAATAGAGGATAAATCTTAGCCAAAGATAATTAACTCTAGATCTAAGTACATTGAATAAGAGAATAAGATATAATCAAGCTTATAAATTTTCCAGGATCATATAAGATATCGAATATAGATGATAGGCTTGCATTCTTCAAGTATTATCCCGTGATGTAGTGATAAAGACGGAAAAGATGGAATGACATCGACAGTAACGAGATCTATATTTGTTGATTCAATAATCACGATTATAGAGATTTGTATTCACTATCTAAGCCTTTTCTCGGTTTCTTCATCTCTTCTCTCTTTAGGAGAGGAAGGCCCCCCTTTCTTGTCTTTTTACCTCCTATATATATTATCCGCATTCCCTTTTGTCCAATGGTCTTTAACCAGATTGCCTTCATCCCTTGAGTGTACTTCACGTCGCCCTCCTCGAGTATTACGGCATTTACTTTGCCGTACAAGATTTTTGACGGCTCGATCTCGGCAGTGGCCGAGATACTTGTTTTATTGTATCTTGTGCGTATGACCACAACTTAGTCGACCTCTTACCATTCCTTTTAATGTTAATCCACGTGTAGTCAGATTTTGACCCATACAACGAATTCATCAGATTCAATCTCTGAAAAAATTATAATAAGGCAGCACGAATACGAATTAATAGGAACCCTATAATTTAAACTATAATTATTGTGTTATGTTATTAACTAATAGAAACTGGAGTATAAAATAGTGACGTAAATTTGGGTTGTGTGATGTGCTTAAATTACAGTTATTAGTATATGAGTTGCTTTTTACGTTGTTATTATATGCATAATTAGCGTATCTATTTCTCGTTCTTATGTTTTAGTAAATATTTAACTTCCAATAAGTGAACAGACCGAGACATTATAGTACTGTCAAGGACTTAGAAACATGACTCTTTTTATTTACGAGTTGCCTTTTAGGTGTAGTCATCACTTAATATTTCATTATCTTGAGTTTTTATTGTGAACAGATGTTGACTGGAAAGAGTATTGATAATGAGTTTATAGATATGGATTCTCCCATTTAGTAAGTTAACTTTGAGTTTGACTCTCATATTGTGTCTATAACATTTTTCTAGCATAGTACTTAGAGAAGGATTAGTTAAAAGTTACTGGTGAGTTTCTAAGATCATGTGAAGTTTCATTTTGGTTTTTCTCAAAATACAAAGGCTTACATGCTTATTTCATAGAAATTAACATTATATAAGTATGTTTAATATATAATTAAACTTCATAAGCAAGATAAATGAATGTAAAAGTGCATCCAGCTATTTAGAATTGATAAAAGATGCTCGTTGTGATTTGTGAATAACCCATTTGTTTTTCCTATTGACCGGTAAAGTTGTGATACTTATTCAGGAAAAGGTTTTGGAAACCCTCTTATTGTGTTATGTTAGATTATCTATTAATTAGCTATGTTATAGTGTGATCATTACCAATATTAAGTAAGTAGGTCAACATCTAAGGGTGTAACGTAATGATCAATGAAAGTGGATGGAGAACCTTAACATCTTACATTGAAATATAATAGGGAAAAAATATACTAGATTATTTGTCTTACATATGTCAAATTTAGCTCGTACACCATCGTAAAAAAAAGGTTAGAGGTCGAAGAACAGTGTTATTTTTCAGGTATATGAGAATGCTTTAGTGTTCCAAATTATTAGTGGTGAAAAAGTTGAGGGGCATTTGCATCTATACCCGCTTTTTGAGTCACGTTTTAATTTGTACCCGCTTTGCAAAAAAAATTGCAAGCGTACCCATTTTTTCGTGTAATTTCAGCATACGGGCCTGAAGTAGCAAAGGCAATCACGCAAACTTCAGCATTTTAGTAGACGGGCCTAAAGTAGCAAAAATTATTGAACCAAGTCTGCTGAAGTTTGTGTTTGTAATTGCTGAACTTAAGCATTCTAGTGCTGAAGTTTTGTTCTCTATTTGCTGAAGTTTTATTTGTAATTGCTGAACTTAAGCATTCTAGTAGCCGAAATTTTGTGATGCTGAAAGTTATTTAATTCATTTGTAAAAACTTCAGCACTAAATAAGCTTAAGTTTTTTGTCCTGAATTCATTAGTTTTGTCATTAAGCTTTTTCAAAAACTTCAGCAGAAGATGCTGAAGTTATTAAGTTCATTTGTAAAAACTTCAGCACTAAATAAGCTAAAGTTTTTCTGTCCTGGATTCATTAGTTTTGTCATAAAGCTTTTTAAAAAACTTCAGCAGTTTTTGACTCAAAAGATATTAAAACCTTTTTGAACAAATCAATCAAAGATAAAGGGGCAAATCTTAGCCAAACATAATTAACTCCAGATCGAAACGTTAATGATAATGAACGCATATGAGACGAAAGAAACATTATTGATCTCATTAAGATTAAACATTGCCTTCCCCATCCACTGATGAGAAAGTAGATTTACATGTATTCTTTGGGGTCAATTCCCCCCTTTCCTAAGATACAAGAAAGAGGCTTTTTGTCCTCTCTTGGGAGAATGGCAAAGTCCCCCACATTGAGAGCTTTTCTTGGTTATATATAGTTGAGGTCCTTTTACACGTTCCTTGACTCGACCCTTCTTGTCACTAATGTCCCCTGGTCTTGACTTTAGGTGTTGCTCTTTTCGATTTGTTGGACGTCTCAGAGGAGAAAATGGAGTGTGCTACGTTGACTTTCACTGTCTGGTTATCGAGGCGGGGTATCAGGCGACCTGGTTGTGGTGGTCAGATTTGACCAATACAGTTAGTTCTTCCGTCTGTCGGGGTCGTCTTATGTCGGACTCAGCAGACGGATCACGTTTGTTACGAAATCGAGAGAAATCTGGCCTACAACTTTCCATTCATTAGTCGCATTTTGTGGGTTTTTGGCGGAGGGGTGGTGTTCTTTCGATCCTCATGGACCGTTGGCGTTTTTGAAATCGAGGCGTTGGTTGGCACTGAAGCGTTGGTTCGTAGTTATCACCATTATGACACACGTTTCTAGGAGACTGAAACGTTTCGTGCCATATCAGATTCGAATGGTGACTCTTGGGTTTCGTGCTCGGGAAATTTATGTCTCTTATAAATAGAGGGAACTTGTCTTTTGATTGATTCACTTCATCTTTCGCTTGAGAGAGTTCTTCAGATATAGCTTTTTTTGAAATCTCGAATTTCTGCTTACCTTCTTGCTCACTGAAATCTGTCACCTCTTCTTCTTATTACTTCTTTTTGGAGCGTTTTCTGCTAAAAACAAAAAAATGGATGGTGATTCTTCTCGCGATAACCTTCCTGCCACAAATCCGGTACCGGAAAGTTCTGTTCCGGTCTCCGGAGGGGCGGATGCGGCGGAGGATGATGAGGTTCCTTTAGTGATTGAGATTTTGCCTCGTCCGGGGAGAGAGGTGACTGATTTCAGCTTTAGCGGCGGAGTAGAGCCGGAATCTGTCCCCTCCGTCGTGAGGGAAAGGGGGATTGTAGAGTTGAAAGAAAGGTGGGTGATCCCCGATTACGTCGATATGCGGCTGGTGGAAGGGGACGACATAGTTCACTTCGACCGTCCTGGGTACTGCATGTTTTACGCCTACCCCTTTATTGTAGGGTACACACTTCCTCTTCCCATGTTGGTGGTGGACTTTTGCCATTTCTACGAAGTGTGTTTGTACAAGTTGTTCCTCATGCTGCTCAAGTATGCGGAACTCGCCGGTCGTGAGGTCACTTTGGACCATATGCTCAACATTTTTTCTCCTCAACTGATTCGCGGTTCAATAATCCATATGCACCCTCGGGGGTCGAGGAGTCTGGTGGTCAAGATGGGAGACAGGATCAATCGTCGTTTCTACGAGAACTACTTTTATGTGCGGACTGAACACATTGTGGCGGACCCAACGGGATTCCCTGAGAGATGGAACTTCGCACGTAAGTTTGCATCTTTAGTTAGTGAAATGTTCGACCATTTTCTGTGAGCACTAAACTGTCTCATTTTTGCAGCAGAGAGATTGCCTCTGCCGCCTGTCAAAGGGATTCGCGAATGGGTAGAGGCCATTCTTCCCTATATAGTGGGAATTCGCACGTGGTCGACCTTTCACGAGAGGTTCAGGCGCATGCCCCTTACAGATGAGATGACGCCTTTATCTACCGTTTTCTCTCCTTTTATGTTTGTTTAGCCTCTTATGCATCGTTCATTGTTGCCAGGGAGGGTGCGGAGAGCAAGGGCCCCTCAGTTGGCTTTCCGCCAGCCGGCCGCATCTGCTCACCCTATTGCCGTATCTATTGTACGACCTTCATTGAGGGCCGCTTCCGTTGAATCCGTAGCCTTGGTTACTCCACCGAGGGCCACTTCCCAAGATGAGGTCCCAACCAATGTCGTTCACCCAATGGACGAGTCACCATCTATTAGGGAGGAAGAGAGACCACAGAAGAGATGGAGAGTAGAGTTCGAGATGGTGCCCCCAATAGTAATTCAGTTAGACGACTTTCCTCCGATGGGCTTCGGAGAGGGTGTTATTGTGGCTCCTCCCGTAGGGGTGGAGAAAACCTTGGAATTGCCGGTGCCCGTGACCAACAAGCGGAAACTCCTGCCGTCGTCTTGGCTCAATCAGAAGCCCCTGCCGTCGTTGATGATCAACACCTTGTTGCGGTAAAGGGGCCCGACCTCTGGGGTTGTTGTGGCGATTTCGGACATGACCTCATCTTCTGCAACTGGTCGTGCTTTCTCTTCAACGGCAGAGAGGGGAAATTATGTGGCGATTGATGACTATGAGTCTGAGTCAGACCTGGACACTAACGATGTCAGGATGTTTGAGGAGGGTCTCACTCATTCGGTGGTTAATGCGGGGGGCTCGGCCCGTACTCTTCATATCCCTTCTGGCGTTAATCTCTTGGCGGAGGGGGAATATATGGTACTGCAATTCAACCTGTTGTGCTCCGAAGGTGAAAACAAGTCCCTTCGGGATGTTCCCGATGCTGAGTTGAGGGACGAGGTGGCCGTCATGTGCTTAAGGGTACGATACACTTTGTTTTCGCTTTATGCTCTCACCCTTTTCAAAAGTTCTAGTTTAACCTTGTCTTTACGTTTTCGAGACTTACATGGTGGAAGTGGAAAATATTCGCAGGGATAACATCCGGGCAAGGGTTTTTTTGAAGATGCTCGAGAAATACCGTCGCTACCGTGACAGGTGTTGCGAGATACATGAGCGGTTGAGGACTGATCCCCGTAATCAGGCTCTAGGTGAGGAGTTGGAGAGAAGGGACCAGGAGTTAATGCAGACCATCCTTAGCAAGAGCGAACTCGAGGAGCAACTTCGCATTAAGGACGAGGAGCTCGAGTTGGGTAGGGGATCGCAGCGGAGTGTGAGCATTTGTAGGGTAGGTTGAGGTCGATACAATCGGAGATGGACCAGAACTTGGTCAAGGTCGAGGCGATGAGCATGGAATGGATGAGAAAACTGACCGCGATGGAGAGCAAAGTTGCTGGGCTGGAGAACATTGAGAGGCCTGGTCTGAGGCTTTGGCGAGGGTGATGGCCCTGGAGAATACCATCCACGTACTCCACTCTGAATAGGAGTTGGAGAGAGCGACAACTACCCTTAGGGAGGCGAGGCTCGAGGAGCGCATTGGCGTGATTGATCAGGAGGCGTTGGTTCTGGGATATCGGGTCGCGGCCTTGGAGGCAGAGAACGAACGATTAAAGGCTCAGATTGAGTCGTCTTCTGTTGCCGTCCCTCGCTAAATGCATGAGCTCTTGGTTTATGCTGAATCCCAGCGGGACATATATAAGAGTTTGTGGGAGGCGAGCATCGTGGCCAAGGCTGCTTATGAAGAAGTGCGAGCAAGAGCTCGGGAGGCTCGCATTAACTGTGGATATGACGCGGCGACGCCCGAAGCTAATAGAGATGTGGAGGATGGTAGTGGTGAACCTCTTGGAGATGATAATGATGGTGGTGGTGATGACGGCAGTGGTGACGCCGAATGAAGAATGTTGTCCTTTGTTTTTATTTTCGTTTTGTTTGTCGATTGTCATTCGTTCGTTGTTGTTTTTTTTTCTTATTTGGTTGGTCTGGGCAATATGTAAGCGGCGATAACCCGCACTGTGACTTTGCATAAATAAAGGTTTTTTTCTTCGCTATTTGCCTTGTACTTCATTTTCTATTTCGACTGTTTACGGTTTTGGTGCGAAATAGAGGCTCGTCTGGCGAGTCCCGATTTTCATTTCTTTCGGTGGTTGTCGGCCTTTAAGGATGCAGTTTTGAACTTGTCGAAATATCGGCATGTCGTTGTTCGATCGTGGTCGAACTCTTATTTTCATTTGGCGAAGGCCCTTAGCCTTAAAGGGTGTTATTTCGAACTTATCGAAATAACAACCCGTCGTCGTTCGATCGAGGTCGAACTCTTCTTTTCTTTTGGTGAAGGCCCTTAGCCTTAAAGGGTGTTATTTCAAAATTATCGAAATAATAACCCGTCGTCGTTCGATCGAGGTCGAACTCTTCTTTTCTTTTGGCGAAGGCCTTTAGCCTTAAAGGGTGTTATTTCGAACTTATTGAAATAATAGCCCGTCGTCGTTCAATGGAGGTCAAACTCTTCGTTTCATTTGGCGAAGGCCCTTAGCCTTAAAGGGTGTTATTTCGAACTTATCGAAATAACAGCCCCTCGTCGTTCGATCGAGGTCGAACTCTTCTTTTCATTTGGCGAAGGTCCTTAGCCTTAAAGAGTGTTATTTCGAACTTATCGAAATAACAGCCCATCGTCATTCGATCGAGGTCGAACTCTTCGTTTCATTTGGCGAAGACCCTTAGCCTTAATGGGTGTTATTTCGAACTTATCAAAATAACAGCCCGTCGTCGTTCGATCGAGCTCGAACTCTTCTTTTCTTTTGGCGAAGGCCCTTAGCCTTAAAGGGTGTTATTTCGAACTTATCAAAATAACAGCCCGTCGTCGTTCGATCGAGGTCGAACTCTTCTTTTCTTTTGGCAAAGGCCCTTAGCCTTAAAGGGTGTTATTTCGACCTTATCGAAATAACAGCCCGTCGTCGTTCGATCGAGGTCGAACTCTTCTTTTTATTTGGCGAAGGCCCTTAGTCTTAAAGGGTGTTATTTCGAACTTATTGAAATAATAGCCCGTCGTCGTTCGATCGAGGTCGAACTCTTCTTTTCATTTGGCGAAGGCCCCTGAGCCTTAAATGGTGTTATTTCGAACTTATCAAAATAATAGCTTCGATCGAGGTTGAACTCTTCTTTTCATTTGGCGAAGGCCCTTAGCCTTAAAGGGTGTTATTTTGAACTTATCGAAATAACAGCCCGTCATTAGTCCCGATTCCTGGAGAGTTAGGCATCTTTCGTGGGAGTCCCAGTCTGTTTTGTATCGCTTGCACCAGATGGTGCAACGCTGATGAATACAAGGTGTTAATGTTTCGTTTTCAGGTTCATGCAGTGTACACTTTATGGTTTTCTTGTCTGACTCCTACCTTCCAGCTCAGAGATGTTGTCGGCAAGAGGTATTTCCGCTGTGTTGAAGCGATTTTTGCCCTTTAATCGAGATATTCCTGTGTATGTTCGTCCACGCGGGTCTTATATGCTTGCCTGGACAAAGAGTGGGAGGTGAGGATGAGGTTTTCTTCGCTCCCGCCCGGTGGTCCGATGGGGGAATGCAAGTCGGTAACATCGTTTGCTTTTTTTAGTATATCGATGGCTGATGGGGCGAAGATTTCCGAGCCCGGTGATCTTGCTTGGCTCTTCTTCCTTTCCTGCGATGCTCTTGTGTCTTGCGTGGGCTGGGTTTTTCCTCCGTGCTCTCTTTGACGAATGATTGTACTTTTTGGTTTCGATCTAGGAGAAACTAGGAAATTTCCACTAAGAAATCTTTACAAACGACACCAAATTGTTTGACTCAAAAGATGTTAAAACCTTTTTGAGCAAATCAATCAAAGATAAAGGGCAAATCTTAGCCAAACATAATTAACTCCAGATCGAAACATTAATGATAATGAACGCATATGAGACGAAAGAAACATGATTGATCTCATTAAGATTAAACATTGCCTTCCTCATCCACTGATGAGAAAGCAGATTCACATGTATTCTTTGGGGTCAATTCCCCCCTTTCCTAAGATACAAGAAAGAGGCTTTTTGTCCTCTCTTTTGGGAGAATGGCGAAGCCCCCACATTGAGAGCTTTTCTTGGTTATATATAGTTGAGGTCCTTTTACTCGTTCCTTGACTCGCCCCTTTCTTGTCACTAATGTCCCCTAGTTTTGACTTATGTGTTGCTCTTTCCGATTTGTCGGACGTCTCATAGGAGAAAATGGAGTGGGCTACATTGACTTTCACTGCCTGATTATCGAGGCGGGGTATCGGGCGACCTGGTCGTGGTGGTCAGATTTTGACCAATACAAGTAGAAGATGCTGAAGTTATTTAGTTCATTTGTAAAAATTTCAGCTTATTTAGATAAATACTCACCTTATTCTTTCATAGTGTATTACTACTATAAAATAATCAGATTGCCAACAATACCTAAATCATAATTTTTTGAAATAATAAACGTGAAAAGAACAGAATTATCATGAAAAGAATCACTAAGTGTGACCTTAAACTTCTCGTGCGTGGAAATATTCACAAATTATTGTCTACTAACTTACGTAATTATTAATAATTTGTTTTTAAATAATCTGATAAACATACTTATGACAATCATCCCATGAACTGAAGTTTCATAGCAACACCAACAACAACAGAAGAAAGAAGAAGAAGAAAAAGAAGAAGAAAAAGAAGAAGAAGAAAACAAATGAGGAGAAGGAGAAAAGGGGCTGGAGTTACTTAAAAAGTGGGTACAAGTTAACACTTAAAAAAATGAGTTTAGGTTAAATGGGGGCGACCAAATAGGGCGCCCCGTGCAATTTTTACAAAAGCTGATATACAAATAGGCTTCTAACGGAAAAGGCAGAGGCCTATATTCTCTTGCAGGGCTCACTCTTCTTTTGTTACTAGGCCTTCCAAGCCATTTCAGGAGGCAAGTGCATAAATAGCCAATTTCAATGATGCTATTTAGAGATTAGCCAGTACTTATTATGTCCTGAAGTTTTAAACTAAAAATCTTAACTTCAGGACAACTCAGAATATTTTTGTCCTGATAAAGAACTAAAATTCAGAACATATTCCTAAATAGCAGCCTTTAGAGTGACAATGTGGTGTCATTTCTACCCATTTCAGTTAGCGTAATATACTGTAGCTTCCTTCTTTTGTTCCCTTTTTTTTTGTCGTTTGGACAATGTTTGAGTTAAAGTCGATAAAAGGTACACTTAAAGAACAACAACAACAACCTAGTAAAATTCCACAGAATTCTTTGGGAGGATATTGTATACGCAGACCTTACCACTACCCGATGTAAAGAAGTTGAAGTTAAAAATATGTATCGAAGTTGGAGGTGTGTTCGGACTATGGACATCAGCTTCAGTTGGAAAAAAAATATGGGAAAGTTGACATGAAATACACTTCCATATCACTATTTCACTTAATAATTTTTCACTTAAAACACAAAACTTCATGGTTTTTGTAAATACTATACTGAAATAATTTCTAGATCTAAGATTCACAATGTATCGTTGATCAGCTAATTTTAGATACTATTTGGGGAGGGACTTGACCCTTTATATTGTTTTTTATTTGTTTCGAAACGGCACTTAAAGAGGCTAATTAATCCTCAATTGTTGCATCACATGCAAAGCATTTCATGTTATTAGCCACCGGGAAAGAAGGAAATTGCTCTTTTTTTAATGGCTAAATAAAATCATAGGTTCTCTTTGCCATATTGATGCAATTGGTTTAGCAAATTCCCACCAATCAAAGAAAGAAATGATAGCAAAGCAAGGCACAATATAATTTGTTGGGACGAATTGAGGTGCACCTCTATTTTTGGTCGATACTGAATAGTGGCATAAAAGGCAGGTTGTTTGGTTAAATTCGCAAAATTCTTGGGGTACCATTTGATACTTTTAAGTTGGATATTTTTTTACATGATACTAGAACTAACTTAATAATTTGTTATTCGTGTGTGATTTTTAAAACATTATAGTATAAGGTCATATATCAAGTATAAAAAGAGATTCAGCATTGTGTCCCACGCAAGGATTAGATGCATAAATTAATTTATTCGCACCATCTCTTTTAACCCTCGTAAACTTGTTACTTAATTTTTGTGTTTATGAACTAGCATTATTTCTTTATTCAATTTTCTCAAATAATTAACCGTCATCACGAACAATATATGTAGTACTGAGAGCTGAGTTCTAGCAACTTTATAATCGGAAAGTTTTCCTTACAAAGAACATGAGACAGCTTCACACAAAAAGTGAGGAAATACGAAAAAGAATAAACTTACAAGTTACAAACCCAACGAACTTAACCATTCAGTGTCAAAAGTTAAAAAAGACAAAGAAAAAAACATTCACAGTAATTGGATATGAGAATCCACACACAACTACGTCTACAGTTCATTAGCGACTTGGACATTAATATTTTTGGGATGTCTCAAAAAAATTAAGAATCACATCAAACAGATACAAAACGGACCTAATCCCTTAATTAATTACAGGCACAAAAGGTCGTTTTCACTGGGTAGAGGCTGGTGGCGCAGCTAGTTTGGCTCTCAGTTCTTTCCTCAGTATCTTTCCAGACGGAGACTTTGGAATGGCGTGAATAAAATACACCTTGTGCAATCTTTTATAGAATATCACCTGCATATCATTTTATGTTACATATAAGTCTATGATACGTGTGGATTAGTAATCTGAAAAATAAGGTAAATTACGTGCTATAACAGGCATTGATAGAGTGCTGAGTGGCGGAAAATTAATACCTGTTTGGCAATAAATTCCTTTATAGCTTCTTCAGTAATTTCAAAACCATTGGCGGAGCGGACCACAAATGCAACTGGGACTTCCCCTGCCGCATCATCCTTTTGCCTGCACAAATTGTTAAACAATTAACCTAATTTATACTTTCAAATTAATACATGCATATATTTGTATAATTAATCAGTGTAGAGTTGTATTGCACTTACGGTACAACAGCAGCATCTGCAATATCTGGATGGCTTATCAGAAGAGACTCAAGCTCAGCTGGTGGCACCTAACAACATTTAAAGTTAAATTGGTTAGTAATCTGTATACTAATTCTAGTTTTTCTTGTATTAGATGTCACTCCTGAAGTGAGCTCTAACCCAATTGTGCTAAAAATCCATCCTATAAACCATAGAATACTAAGCATTATACCTGGAAACCTTTGAACTTGATGAGCTCTTTCACTCTATCGACGATGTATATTTCATCATCGTCATCTACGTATCCAATATCACCAGTGTGGAGCCATCCATTGACATCAATGGTCCGTGCAGTGGCTTCATCATCATTCAAATAACCTATTTGACATATATAACAATGTTCAGAGGCAGACCCAAGATTTTTACGCGATGGGGGCATTAGTATTCTGTTCAACCAATGGCCCCTATAGGCTTTTAGTATTTAAGGTGCCAAGTATTTTAAATTAACAACTATCAAAATATATATACATACAAGATTCTTGTCGAAGCTTACGGGGTCCGGTGACACCTCACACATAGGTCCGCTTCTGACAATGTTACTTAAAATTATAAAATATATATTGTCTCGACTATTTGAATAAGTCTTTTTCTCCCAATCTTGTAGTCTTAATCTTACTTTTAATAGACCGCTTTAAATGAAGTTATAAGTAATAATTATTTTAAATGTCAGTGTATAGAAGTTAAACTCATGATAAATTAATGACCTTTCATGATTTGTGAACCGCGAATGCAAATTTCACCGGGTTGGTTGCGGCCAAGGGAGCCACCAGTTTCACGGTCGACCACTTTGAGGTCTGCATTTCGAACTACTGAACCACATGAGCCAGATTTGGTTGAAAATGGTTGCTTTGCAAATGCTGGGCACATTGTTACTACTGGTCCTGCCTCTGTCATACCATACCCCTGCCAATTCACGTTCAATTCCACTAATTAAGCGCAAAATAATTTTTATAGTTCAGACCTACAGTAGTAAAAATATAGAAATTCCATATTAATACTATTTCCAAAAAGTTTGTGACCTGATTATACTTTATGATCGCAAGTCAAATATGACCCACTAAAATGGGTCAACTTGGGCTTCTATCTTAACCAAATCAATCCTTATATATTCATGAGTGTAATAAATAATATAGTCAAATCTCTCTATAACAACCATTCATTGTAAAAGTCAAATTTTATGGAACCAATTTTCATACTATGTTATCAAATATATTCTCTATATATACTAGCAATTCACTATAACCAAACAAATCCAGAATAAATGAAGCGGTTATAGAGAGATTTGATTGTAGGATGTGTCTATATGATACATATCCAATCCCCCCCAAAAATATTAGTTTAAGCCACATATTTTTATATTTTTAAATTGCCAAAGGACATTGGAAATATAAATTCGTCCCACTTCTGAAATCAAAGGTAGAACAAACTTTTGGAAACAGATTTAAGTACAAGTTTAAAGTAATTGTATTCAGTTTTAAAAAATCTTGATAAAATGGTGATGAATTTAATTTTTCTCAGTATTTGATATGCCAATATGAGACCAGATCAACATATCTTATTCTTTTCATGAGAGGTGAATATGGCAAGATCTAGAGCAATTAAAGACTGTCTACTAGTGCTACCGACCTGCCCACTAATATTAAATGGCCATTGGCCTCTATCTACCACTAACATATGGAGTACTATATATCAATTACACTAGTAATATTTAAATGGGCTATTTAATTTTCTGTCTAGTACGTTCAGAAAATGCAACCATTTCAATAGTCTGAAATATGACGAGACTGTAATATGATAGCAAGAAATAAATGCTAACTTAGTTATTAAAAAAAATAACTATTAAATGATTCGAACGTTCCAGTTGTATCCTCGATCTCAAATGCTGGTTACGTGTAATCCATAAATTCAACCGGTTATTTATTATGTGAGAAAAGCAAGTTGTCAATGTAACCTGACATGTAGATTATGCGTAATTTCACATGCTAATTACGTCTGATCTACCTTTAGATTATGACAATTTGGAAGAAATACCAACAATTATACCACATATAGAGAGTGTCTTTTTCAATAAGTTTAATATCCAGCACTCAATTTGAACCTCTAACAGCATTTTCCGGTTTATTAGACCTTTTTGGTAGGTGACACTGACAAAGTTTGCGATCTTGATTATTACAACTACTTGTGACTACACTATTTTAAGAAGAAAAAAAGTTAAAAAGCTTGTGCATTACCTAAAAAACACGACTTTCTACTAAAATCTTACATTCCGTTGCCCGGTTGAATTGACTTCCTTAGGGGGCGTTTGGCCATAATTTTTTTTAAAACTTTTCTTTTTTCAAAAAACAAATTCACTTTTTCGAAATCTTTCAATTTTTGGCTATGAAATTTTCAATCTTTACTTGAAGATGAATTTCAGAATTTTATAATTTGAAAAACTCCAAAATATTATTTTTCAAAATTTTCGCTTCAAATTAATTCACAAAAATTAAAAAACAATCCAAAATTATATTCATGTCCAAACAAAACTTTAATTTTTAGATACCATTTTCACTTGAAAAAGATTTTATTTTTTTCCTGAAATTTTACAATTCTTATGTCCAAACGACCACTTAGACTTTCATCTTCTCTTTTTCATTTTAAGTTAATTAATGTAAAATTTTAAATTTTTTACTTCTACTATTGGTTGCTAAGAAATTCTAACGCCAACGGAATTTGAAATTTTATGTCAAGTGGATTGTAAACTTTTATTTCCCTAACGCCAGGGAATTTAAAATTTATGTATATATAAAAAAAATTAATTTATCCTATTTACACAGTATAACTTATTAGTCCAAATTATTGACTATACGAATAGGGAAATAAATCATTCAAATGACATGAAATTAAATTGGTTATAGTTTGTTGGCCAAAATAAGAAATCAAGAAGTGTAAGTTTGTTCTTTGTTTGCTTAGCTATACGAAAATTCTGGGCACTGTAAAATTTTACCTGTCCAAATATAGCTTGCGGGACTCTACGATGCAGCGCTTCCTCCAACTCTTTCCCCAGCGGCGCCGCCCCGGACAACACGAGCCTAATCGAACTCAAATCGAACGAATCAACCATCGGATTTTTCGCCAACGCAAGAACCAAGGGCGGAACTACAGCAGCAACTGACACGCGGTGGTTTTGTATCAGCTCCAGCAATGCACCAATTTCGAATTTTTGCATTAATAAAACACTAGCTCCGGCTCTTAACGAGACTAAAAGCACTGAATTTAGCGCAAATATGTGAAACAGAGGTAGCACACATAGCACCACGTCATCATTTTTCAAGTACAAATTTGGATTGTCTCCGTCGACTAATTGAGCTACTCCTGTGATTAAACTTTTGTGAGTTAAAATCACACCTTTTGGTAGCCCTGTTGTTCCTGAAGAAAATGGTAAAGCTACTGGGTCATCGGGTTGGATTACAATTCCCTTTGGCATTTCCTCTTCGTTAGCTTCAGAAAGTACATAGAAATGTAAACAATTTTCAGGAGGGTCATCGACTGTAACGACTGAAAAATCTTCGCCAATTTTAAGGTCATTCTCTCCAGAATCACGAAATTTATCCACGTACTGAGATTGAGTAACGATTAGTTTTGCATTCGACGCTTTTAATTGCTTAAACGCTTCAGCTTTTGTGTAGAATGGATTAGCTGTAGTTATAACAGCGCCGATCATAGAAGCCGAGAGAAAAGTAAACACAAATTCAGCGCAGTTCTGGAGAAAAGTCATGATTACATCTCCCTTTTTGATTCCTATATTTGTTAAACCAGCAGCTATTTTCTGACAAATGAGATGAGTTTCAGCAAAAGTGTATGATTTCCCACTGCTGCCTGATATAAGACATGTCCTATCTTGAAATTCAGAGAGCCTCTCAAATAAATAGACATGAAGAGGGACGTTATTAGAAATGGTTATATCTGGTAATCTTGATCTAAATACATGTAACTCTTCAGAAGATTGATTAGAAGAAGGAATCACAGAAGAAGATAACTCTGCCTTTTGGGCTTCAACACTAGCTACACTCAACATATTTTGTGGGGGGGGGGGGGGTTTGTATTTTGGTTCTGATTGGAACAGAAATCTTCTTTTTTTATGCAGAGAAAAATGGCTGAATGAAAAGTCTTGAGTTGTGACTGGTGAGGGTGTGAGAGAAACAAAGAAGGAATTTTTTTAAAAAGAGATTTGCTATAGTAAGGAGAAGGGAAGGTGACATAAATACATGGGAAAGTAAGGTGCAAAGAGTTAGGTAGGTATATAAACGTGTGGCGTTGGGGGAGAAAGAAGGAAAAGGCCAAAGGGGGTAGTTACGTTACAAAAGTTGAGACTTGGGACTTCCTCAACCTGAAGTCTGGCAGGTCAAGAGTAAGAGATCAGTGACGTGGCCGTGTCTGAACAAGATATTCTAATAAGGGATTCAAAAAAAAAATACTTTAACATATGATTTAAAGCAATTTTTTAACTTGAATTACTATTTAATTAAAAAAATTCTTAAATCGAGGAGATTCATTTGTTTGACCAAAAAAATATTGAAACCTTTTCGATTAAATCAATAGAAGAAATGAAAGGGTAAATCTTAGCTAATTTGAATAAACTCAAGATCTATAAACTAATCGAAAAATAATGCATAAGATGAGATAGATGTGATCAATCTTATTGATACTTTTCATTTTGTCTCCCATTAATCAGTAGAGGAAACCACTTTACATATTCTCTTGGAGATTGTTTCGTTCTTCCTTCTACTATGAAGGTTATAGAGGAGAGGAGAGAGAGAGAAGAGGCCCCCTTCTCGGGAAGGTTTCCCCCTATATATATTTATGGAATCTTTGCTATGTGCTTGGTTTGATACTCTTTCATACTACGTCCGCCTTGGTCGTCCCCTGGACGTTGTTTTTTGACTTGGCGGGTATTGTGAGCACGAGATTTGGAATAGACCATGTCATCTTTCACTGCCTCGCCGCTTGGACGAGATGTCAGTTGGATCGACCGTAGCGGTCAGATTTCGACCAATATAGTTAGTCCATCCGTCTGCCGAGGTCATCCCCTATCGGGTCTGACAGACGGACTATGATTGTTACATATCTGAGAGAAATCTGACTACCTACCCATTGGGTTTTATTCTTAGGTTTAAGTGAGGTAACGACGCCCTTTCAATATCCTTGGACCGTTGCGGCTGTTTCGGAACAGAAACGTCGTTTGGATTGAAACGTTGTTCGTGGTTGCCGCCATTATGACACACGTTCCTAGGGAATTAAAACGTTTCGTGCTTGCGGGATTTATGTCTCTTATAAATAGAAGGAATACATCATTCGATTGACACACTTCTTTACCCTTTACTTGAATGAACTTTGCGAATATTTTTTCCTCCTGATACTTTGAATTTTTCTTTCCTTTTCTCTATCCATTCGCTTTACCAAATTGACACAATGGCTGGTGATTCTTCTCGTGCCGACCTCTCTGCCACAATTCCGGCACCGGAGAGTGATGTTCTGGCCACCGGAGGAGCAGAAGTCGTAAAGGATGAGGAGGTCCCATTGGTAGCTGAGATCTTGCCTCGCCCTGGGAAAGCATGGACCGACTTCTACAGTCCCGCCGGGGAGGAGCCGAAACCTGTTCACTCTGTTATAAATGAGGAGGGGATCGCAGAATTGAAGGCTAGGTGGGGAATTCCTTGCTACGTCGAAATACTGTCGGCGTTAGGGGATGACATTGTCCATTTTGACCGCCCATGGTACTGCGTGTTCTATGCCTACCCCTTTCTTGTTGGATACACGCTTCCTCTCCCTCTCCTGGTGGTAGATTTCTACCGCTTTTATGAGGTATGCCCCGCTCAACTTTCGCTGTACCTATATAAACTGTTCCTTATGTTGCTCAAATTTGCGGAGCTCGCTGGTCATGAGATCACTTTGGGTCACATACTCAATATCTTCGCCCCTCAGCTCATTCGCGACACGATGATTCACATGCGCCATCGAGGGTCGAAGAGTCTGGTGGTGAAGATGGACGACAGGGCTAACCGTCGCTTCTACGAGAATTACTTCTATGTGCGAATCGAGCACCTTGTGGCGGATCCTACGGGGTTCCCTGAGAAGTGGAACTTTGCACATAAGTTTCTATACTTTTAGTCGGAGAGATGTCCGACCACTTTTCGTTGTAGTACTAAACCCTATTATGTTTTTACCGCTGCGAAACTACCCCTCCACCTATTGAAGGTATCCACGAGTGGGTGAGTGCCATCCTTCTTCATACAGCGGGGGTCCGCACATGGTCGACCTTTTATGAATAATATGGACGCAAGCCCCTTACAGGTGAGATGTCATTTCTGTTCGCTATTTTT
The DNA here is from genome assembly GCF_000393655.2 of Nicotiana sylvestris. Lineage (NCBI taxonomy): Eukaryota > Viridiplantae > Streptophyta > Magnoliopsida > Solanales > Solanaceae > Nicotiana > Nicotiana sylvestris. Next base: position 154,770,105 of record NC_091059.1, read on the forward strand.
TTTGCCTTTTCTCTTTTTACTTGGTTTCTTATGTGCTATTTGATCACGCCCAACTATGCCTTATAAAAAGGACAAGCAGTCGTTGCAAATATAATCCGAGTATTTAGTCCAGAGTCGAATTCACAGGGAATTAACCTACCAATTACTCTTGTTAGAGTCACTAAATTCTTCGTAATCAACTTTGCAGATATTTTGAATAATAATTGGCGATATTTTTACTAACTATAACTGAATAAAGTTAAGTAAACTAACACCTAACTATGACTGAGTTGTAAACAAATAAGAGAAGGATCTAAGGTTGTGATTTCTCCTATTGATGGAATCCCTTCCTGTTATGTTTCGCATAGAATTGCTTAATCGTCTCTATCGATTGTCACACCTCCTTTTTCCGCACCCGCATGGGCGCAAAGGAGTTTTTTCCAAGTAAAGGACAATCGAAACGGGATTGGTTTAATTATTTCAGAGTCGCCACTTGGGAGATTTAGGGTGTCCCAAGTCACCAATTTTAATCCCGAGTCGAGGAAAAGAATGACTCCATATTACAGTCTGCGTACCAGAAATCCGGATAAGGAATTCTGTTAACCCGGGAGAAGGTGTTAGGCATTCCCGAGTTCCGTGGTTCTAGCACGGTCGCTCAACTGTTATATTCGGCTTGATTATCTGATTTCATACAAGTGTGAACTTATGTGCAAAATTTAACTTTTAACCGCTTTTATCATTTACTGTTTTTATCAAGAATTGCAACGTTGTGAAAATGTATCTCGAACCACGTCACAATCAATGTACCCGTGGTCGTCGACACACTTTGACTCCGTTGAGATTTGGATTTGGGTCACATCAATGTGCACCCGAGTTTAAGGAAATTAAATTATTAAAGGCGCGCCTAAAGCGACTAGCGTATTTATTTTGGGTAGGACCGTGGAATTTTACTAAACGGTCCATCCCGAAGTCTAAACAATTTTTAAAGCAAATATTTACTGAGGGCCCCGCAATTTGTATTTTATTTGGCGAGGCTCATCTCATTCCTTTTTTTTTTCTTTTTTTTTTTGAAATGAATTTGCAACGTCATGGACACGCACCTCGAACCACGTCACAATCAATGTACCCGTGATTAGAGACACATTTCGAATCCGTCGAGATTTGGATTTGGGTCACATAAATGTGCACCCAAGTTTAGGAAGGTAAGGTTTATTAAAGCGTGTCCTAAAGAGACTAACGTGTTGTTATTTTAGGAGGGTTGTGAGATTTGCTAAACAACCCGTCCGGGAAACTAAATGCTTCAATGATTTACATTTAACAAGGGCCCCGCATCTGCGTGTTTTGTTTATTTTCATCGAGGCTCATCTCGTTCTTATTTTAAAAGGACATCCTATAGCAACTACGTTTCTTGTCGTGTTCGTCTCTATCAATTGAAAACGGTAGACAGTCCTAATTAATTACATGATTGCGAGTTTATCTATAACAGAATTCCGAGTGCTTGCGCAAAATCAGAAAACATGGCCATGCACGTGGGCAGCTAATCGGTCATTATGGGCCCAAACCCAGCCAACATAGTATCGGCTGGGCCTGGGCCGCTGCCTTTCTGATGAAAGCCTGCTGGGTTCGTTTGATTCGGGCTCGACCTTCGTGAGGTTGAGAAGTGCAGACTTGCGCTGTTTATTTTAAAGCAATGGTTCGCCAATTATAAGGAGGCAATTTATCAAAAGGAAATGAAGTTAACTAACATGGACGGTTTTATGCATTTAAAGACATGTTAAACGCAATTAGATAAAGCCTAGGTACAACCTATTGCACTGGGAATACTTTTATCTATCAACCCATATATACAAACTAACATTCTATCACCACACATTGATATCTACTAGGCATGCAGGCTAGCTTCAGTATCTAGACAAGAAAGTAAGCTATTATACATTACATGAAGTTTAATATAACAGTCTATGTATGAAATAAACATCTTCAGCTCTTCTCTTTTATATTCATGCTCAACTTTCAAGTTACATTGACACTATTAATCGTGTACCTGGTATAGCAAAGAAAAAGAAGAAGGAGAATGGTCAGCTGAGTAGTATGCAGCAAATACAGCAACAGCAGATAAACACCAACAACACAGCAACAACAACCAGCCACAATGATGGAGCTCACAAGTGGTCGAGCAACAAACAAACAGTCCCAGAGGCAGAATGATGAACCAACAATATTTCCCAGAACAAAGAGGAACAACCAATAGTCGAGTACCAAACCAATGAACCCAGAAAAGAAAGATGAAACAACAGCAAACAGAGTATTCAATGCAGCAACACTACCAATTCAATAACCAGAAACAGCTCAACCAATGCAAACCAAGAACTTGGCCAAGACAGCTTGACCAATATGCACTCTTATACAACTTTCAGGCAGTGTTTGGTTGCAGTGTTTATTGGAAACTAACTTATGTTTTTCAGTTTTCTTTGAACTCACCAGACCTCTCTTTAGACTACAAATTTTCCAGCCCTTTGTTTTTCCCTCTCTGAAAGCTAAAAGTCCAGCCTAAGACCCTTAAACTTCAGCCCCTGTTTTAGTTATCAAATGGCCTATTTATAGGCCAAATGCACCATTACAGCTGAGCTGCCCTGCCTGCCAATTGGCAGAATGCCCATACTCTTTAAGCCCATGCTCAGCATGCTTGGTGTCAGCTCCCTTTATTCCCCACGCCTGGTTTTGTTTAATCCAGAATTATGGGCTCATTTGTTTATTCATTTTGAGCCCCCATACCCTTGTGTCTTGTTCCCCCATTGGTATTAGTTTAATCCTAAGTTAGTACCCTTTTTGTCAGCTCACTTAAACTAATTACTTCTGTTCTTTTTAAACACCCCAGAATACCCCCGTTAACCTTGATTATTACTGCCCCTGCCTATTGCAGCATTAGGGCATTTTTGCACTGATGAAAACTCGAACTCAGGACTGCCTAGACTGAACCCTTTTAGTCATTTTTATAATGCCAACAGACCATTTCAAACATTACTAGGTCATCCAGCCAGTGTCCGAGTTTAATTAGTTATGTGAAACTCCTAGCTCCTTCGATCCATTAGTTATAGAAAACTAATCGACGACATTTATCGAGTCGACTATACTAATTATAGCAGGTAATAATCAGTCGCTCATATAAACAACACGTTCGGGGACCTAAAGGGTATCAGACAACTTTTATTAAATTACTGGGCCTATATGAATTAGTTCCTTTGACGATTAATCTAACTGACGATCATGTTTATCACAGAGTGTATTCAGAACAAACAGAAGACAATCGACCAAATAAAGGGTCTTTAACAGAGATGAAAGAAATCTGGAAGAAGTAACAAAATAACAAACAAACACAAAGAGATATGCTGACAACTTATTTGGAAATAAAACAAAAGAACGGAAAACTTACCAAAATGTTTAAACCAAACAGACCCAAATCAAACTCGACTTCGAACCTTTGAGGCCGAACAAACCTTAATCAGGGTGTTCTCACATGAGAACACCTTGGTTAAGGTCTATTAGACCTCAAACCTATGTCAAAACTGGCCGGGTTCCCCAGGTGCATGTGCTTCAGAAGTCTGGATTTCCAGATCTGGATTTTTGGGAGTTGTGGGTGGATTCGGACCAAACCAAGCTTGGTTTGGTCACGAGGAAGGTCAGGAGAGTGTCTAGCATGAAGATGGGGTGGTTTGGCATAGGTCCAGGTTCGACTCAAATCTTCAAACGAAGATTCGAGACGAACGGAAGTGATTCGAGGCTTGTGGTTAGTGGATTCGTGTTCAGGATGGTCGGGTGCATCGGGGGTGTTATTTTGGTGGTCATCGGAACTGTGGTTGCCAGGCTTATGGTGGGAAACCTAGGCTGCTAGGGTTTGAGAGGAAAGGGAGCCTGGGGAAGATGGTGAATAGTGGCCGAGGGGGGGGTGTGGCTTGGGGCGTGGGGTAAGGGGGTTAGGTTTATATATGTATTGAGGGTTTAGATCCTGGCCATTGGATCAATTGAGATCAAGGGCCAGGATCTAACCATTGAGGAGGGACGACGTCGTTCGGGAGATGATAGTGGGTTATGACCGGGTAGGGGATTGGATCGGGTCATGTTGACGGGTTTAGAGGAAGGCCTGGATCCGTTGGATCAATGGGAATGAACGGCCCAGATTAACTTGCCTGAAACGACGTCGTTTCGACTTAGCAGGGGCTGTATTGGACCGTTTGATTGCCATGAATCAACGGCTCAGATTGAGGCGCTGATACGACGTCGTTTGGGACGTGTCCGGGCAGCCTGTGTTTGGACTGGATCTGTGTCCTGGTCTTGGGCCTATTTTGTTTCATTTCTTGGCCCAAACCGATTTTCCCTACTCTTTTGCTTTTGTTTTCTTTCTTATTATTTTTTCTTTTCTTTTAAACAAAATAAAAATAACAAATAATAAGGTAACGGATTTAAACAACAATGCAACATTTTAACACAATTATCACAAAAATATTTACGTAGGTTAGCTAAAAGCCTAGGGCGAACGGTGCACATATATATTTTTTGAATTTTCTTTTACTGACCGAATTATGGTTTAACCATCCTAATACATATATTTTGTATTTTGTTTGTTAATGATTAAATGCAAAAAAAGAATGGACAGATCCACAAGTGACTAACAACACATGAAAACTCGAACAATTGTACAACGAAGCCATTTGTCACTATTTTTATTTTCTTTTGGAGCGAATGTCCGTAAAGCAAAAATCACGTGCTTACAGCTGCCCCTCTTTGCACGGAGACACGAAGGGTTTTCGCGCAAAGATAAAGCGAGCGATTTTTGCCCGTCCGAATACTCCGTGTGAAGCATTTTTGAAAAAGATTTGACCGAACCTTTGCTTCGGAGGTTTCCTACATATCCTGGGCTGAACAGGAATCAGGTCAATGTAGTTCGGGAAATTTTGGTAGCTGGGACTACCATGTGACTGTATTGCTTGCTGTTGTTGTGCGCTGTTGCATGCTGCTGTAGGATGCTACTGCTCAACCGATCTCCCTATTACATTGCTCTAAAAGGAAAAACAAGAAGTTAAGCTAGAGTATGAGGTCTCATCTATCTCCCACTTGTTCTTGTTGTCTTGCTTTCTTGTCGGCTAATGCTTTCCTCTGACGCCTGTATTTTGTGAACTTGGAGATGATGCTGATCCTTCGCTGACGTTTGAATGCCAGTTTTCGTCACTTTGCTTGACCCGCTGGGGATACGACTTTCTTCTTTAAATCTTTCAATGGTTTCCTCAGTGGTATGGCTTTTCATCAGAATTGTTATGTTGGGCATGCCATAGCGTTCCCAAACTGCTCTTTTGAGACGCGTTCCTTCTTCCCTTTGAATGTGCGCTTGCTTTTGCAGTTGTCTGCTTCTTGGTGCTGAGGATTTTATTGTTTCCCGTTTGGGGATCTCTGTCGTAACCTTCCGTCTTCAGGTGGGGTGACTGATTCCAAAATCTAGAGCTGAATGTATTCCCGCATTATACTGGTGGGCGACCTAGAACTTAAATGTATTCCCGCATTATACTGGTGGGCGACCTAGAAAAAGTATTCCCGCATTATACTGGTGGGCGACCTAGAACTTAAATGTATTCCCGCATTATACTGGTGGGCGACCTAGAACTTAAAAGTATTCCCGCATTATACTGGTGGGCGACCTAGAACTTAAATGTATTCCCGCATTATACTGGTGGGCGACCTAGAACTTAAAAGTATTCCCGCATTATACTGGTGGGCGACCTAGAACTTAAAAGTATTCCCGCATTATACTGGTGGGCGACCTAGAACTTAAAAGTATTCCCGCATTATACTGGTGGGCGACCTAGAACTTAAATGTATTCCCGCATTATACTGGTGGGCGACCTAGAACTTAAAAGTATTCCCGCATTATACTGGTGGGCGACCTAGAACTTAAAAGTATTCCCGCATTATACTGGTGGGCGACCTAGAACTTAAAAGTATTCCCGCATTATACTGGTGGGCGACCTAGAACTTAAATGTATTCCCGCATTATACTGGTGGGCGACCTAGAACTTAAAAGTATTCCCGCATTATACTGGTGGGCGACCTAGAACTTAAATGTATTCCCGCATTATACTGGTGGGCGACCTAGAACTTAAAAGTATTCCCGCATTATACTGGTGGGCGACCTAGAACTTAAAAGTATTCCCGCATTATACTGGTGGGCGACCTAGAACTTAAAAGTATTCCCGCATTATACTGGTGGGCGACCTAGAACTTAAATGTATTCCCGCATTATACTGGTGGGCGACCTAGAACTTAAAAGTATTCCCGCATTATACTGGTGGGCGACCTAGAACTTAAAAGTATTCCCGCATTATACTGGTGGGCGACCTAGAACTTAAAAGTATTCCCGCATTATACTGGTGGGCGACCTAGAACTTAAATGTATTCCCGCATTATACTGGTGGGCGACCTAGAACTTAAATGTATTCCCGCATTATACTGGTGGGCGACCTAGAACTTAAAAGTATTCCCGCATTATACTGGTGGGCGACCTAGAACTTAAATGTATTCCCGCATTATACTGGTGGGCGACCTAGAACTTAAATGTATTCCCGCATTATACTGGTGGGCTACCTAGAACTTAAAAGTATTCCCGCATTATACTGGTGGGCGACCTAGAACTTAAAAGTATTCCCGCATTATACTGGTGGGCGACCTAGAACTTAAAAGTATTCCCGCATTATACTGGTGGGCGACCTAGAACTTAAATGTATTCCCGCATTATACTGGTGGGCGACCTAGAACTTAAAAGTATTCCCGCATTATACTGGTGGGCGACCTAGAACTTAAATGTATTCCCGCATTATACTGGTGGGCGACCTAGAACTTAAAAGTATTCCCGCATTATACTGGTGGGCGACCTAGAACTTAAAAGTATTCCAATTGTTTCCCCGTTCTTCCGAGAAAATTTTCGACAATCGGCAGAAAATTTTCTGCCCCGGTTTTTGGTAACTTCCATGGCATTGCATCTTGTTGCCGTCATCAATTCTTTGCTCTCCTGCAAAAGACAAAAGGTTTTAGTCAGTTTTAATCGTGGGGGTAGAGGGTGCCTTTCTGGCGAGCCATTTTTCTCTCTTCCCCTTTTCTTGCTCTTTGTCCCCATAATTGGTTGGCAGGCAAAGTTGCCTGTTGGGGATCTCTAGCCTGCTGGGGATATGGTTTTCAATTTATCCCCTTTTCTGCTTTCTTTTAAAACACATGATGTGGGAGTCTGCTTCTAACTCCCGAAACCACTCCCTTTGGAGCTTACTTCTTCCAACATTTCCGAGCACAGTCCCTGCATCGCCTGGGGCCGGCCTTTTAAGACTGTTTGTATTACCCTGCATTGGGTGAATTTCCCTTCGGTTTCTGGTAGTAAGCTTTGAAAAATCCTTTAAAGAACACTTTTTTAGGAAAAGAAAATAAAGATATGGAAAAGAGAAAATCTTTCTGAACCAATCTTTTGTGGGAGGAGACAATCAAAAGAACTTATCTGGATGACACAACTGGTCCCCGTGATCATGACATGCACCATAGATTCCCGACCCAGTCTATTTGTATCAATTGATTTGTCCGACGGGCTGACTTGCTGGGGATGATAAATGGATGTTCATCTTGTTGCGAATGTGGTAGGTTTCGCTGCTCTATCTTGTCGCCTCATAGTGCCCTTCGAGGGGTTTTCACTAATGAGACTCTCTCTTTTCTCTCATCTCCCGGCGCCTTATGGTGCCTGTGAAGGTTTTCACCAATAAGACTCTCTCATTTCATTTCCCTCATCTTACATCGCCTCTCGGTGCCTGTGAAGGTTTTCACCGATGAGACTCTCTCATTTTATTTCTTTTCGAGGAATCGGGGTGTTGTAGATATGATCCTCTCTTCTGGAGATTCTTTTGACTATCAACTCATTCCCAGTCTTACGATCCTTTTCTTTGCTGGGGATCGGTGTATCATTCTCGGCCTTATTTGCCGGATTTGGCATCTCTCGAACATTGATCGGGAGGTCTTTTGGATGTCGATGTTGGTTTTGGTGTGGGATTGAAGGAAGGCTAAAAAAAAATGAAAACAACTTGGAGGGTGATGTGCTACAACTTTTGGAATCAAACCTTTGTTGGAACTTAAAACATAACTTCTGCCCCAGTTTTCTTGCTTGGGGAATTTATTTATTTTTTACTTTTATGTTGTGCTACGTGCATTACGCACGCTGTGTCTATTATGCATACTATGTACATTATGCATCCTATATTTATTATGATGCATACTATGACCGAGCCGTGAGGCGCCTACGTATCCTCTTTGAGGAATCAGGTCAAACGTAGTTCCCACGGTTTTGTATTTCTTTATGATTTCATCTTCTTTTTCTTCTTCTTTTTCTTTTCTCTTTTTTTTTTTTTTTTTTCATGTCCTTTCCATTAGTGATTCCAAAAGAGGGGTATGAAAGGATTACTTAAGGCTCAAAGGGGGAAGCAAGGGTTAAACAGTGTTTGGATAGAAGAAAGAATTGCCTCCGTCATCTCATTATCCATCAAATGCCAAATACAAACAAATAAACCAAAAATTGCCATAATTAAAGAAATTACGCATAATATCTCTTGACTGCATCTGAATTGATAGCCATGTCGACACATCTACCTTCGATATCTGTCAAACACAGAGCGCCGTTGGACAATACTCTGGTCACGATATAAGGCCCTTGCCAATTTGGGGCGAATTTGCCTTTTGCTTCGACCTGATGTGGGAGGATCTTCTTTAACACCTGCTGCCCTACCTCAAACTTCCTGGGGCGCACCTTCTTGTTATATGCTCTTGCCATTCTCTTCTGATACAGTTGACCATGGCACACTGCTGCCAATCTTTTCTCATCTATCAGGCTCAACTGTTCCAATCGAGCTTTTACCCATTCATCATCATCAATCCCGGCTTCAGCGACAATTCGGAGGGATGGAATTTCGACCTCCGTTGGTATCACGGCCTCAGTTCCATACACCAACAAATAAGGAGTTGTGCCTATGGAGGTCCGGACGGTAGTGCGGTACCCCAACAAAGCAAAGGGTAATTTCTCGTGCCATTGTCTGGACCCTTCCACCATTTTTCGTAGTATCTTCTTGATATTCTTATTGGCTGCTTCGACTGCTCCATTCGCCTTGGGACGATATGGGGTGGAATTGCGGTGTGTAATCTTGAATTGTTGGCACACCTCTCTCATCAGGCTGCTATTAAGATTCGCGCCGTTATCCGTAATGATCACTTTTGGGATCCCAAATCTGCAGATGATATGGGAGTGAACAAAGTCCACCACCGCCTTCTTGGTTACCGATTTGAAGGTTTTAGCCTCCACCCATTTGGTGAAGTAATCAATGGTCACTAGAATGAACCTATGACCGTTGGACGCTGCTGGCTCGATGGGCCCAATGACATCCATGCCCCATGCTACAAACGGCCAGGGTGCTGACATCGTATGTAACTCTGTTGGCGGAGAATGAATCAAATCTCCATGTATCTGGCACTTATGGCATTTCCTTACGAAAGTGATACAGTCGTGTTCCATGGTTAGCCAATAACACCCTGTTCGAAGGATCTTTCTTGCCAATACATATCCGCTCATGTGTGGCCCACAAACTCCGGCATGTACTTCCGCCATAACCGTCGTTGCCTGCCCGGCATCTATGCATCTCAACAACCCCAAATCCGGGGTTCTTTTGTACAATACTCCTCCACTGAGGAAGAAACCATTCGACAAACGCCGAAGGGCTCTTTTTTGGTCTCCAGAGGCATGTTCTGGATATATCCCCATTCTGAGATATTCCTTGATATCATGAAACCAGGGTTCGCCATCTGCTTCTTCTTCTATGGTATTGCAGTAGGCGTGCTGATCACGGACTTGGATATGCAGAGGATCAACATACATTTTGTCAGGGTGGTGCAGCATTGATGCTAAGGTGGCTAAAGCATCTGCAACCTCATTGTGAACTCTCGGGATGTGTTTGAACTTCACCGATCGAAATTGCTTGCTCAGATCATGCAAGCATTGTCGGTATGGTATGAGCTTCAGATCTCGTGTTTCCCATTCACCCTGAATTTGATGTACCAAGAGGTCCGAGTCTCCCAAGACCAAGACGTCTTGGACATCCATGTCAGCAGCCAAGCGCAGACCCAGAATGCAAGCCTCATATTCGGCCATATTGTTAGTGCAATAGAAGCGCAGTTGGGCCGTAACAGGATAATGCCGTCCTGTTTCAGAGATGAGTACTGCCCCTATTCCCACCCCTTTTGCATTTGCCGCTCCATCAAAGAAAAGCTTCCAACCCGGTTCCTCGGGTAATTCCAACTCATTTGTATGCATCACCTCTTCGTCAGGAAAATACGTTCTTAAAGGCTCGTATTTTTCGTCAACGGGATTCTCTGCCAAATGGTCTGCTAGTGCCTGGGCTTTCATGGCCGTCCTTGTTACGTAGATGATATCAAACTCTGTGAGCAGAATTTGCCACTTTGCCAACCTTCCCGTGGGCATAGGTTTCTGAAAGATATACTTCAATGGGTCCAAGCGGGATATGAGATAAGTAGTATATGAGGACAGGTAGTGCTTCAACTTCTGAGCTACCCAAGTCAGGGCGCAGCATGTTTTCTCGAGTTGAGTGTACTTGACCTCATGCACTGTGAATTTCTTGCTAAGATAGTAGATGGCCTGCTCCTTCCTTCCTGTGTCATCATGTTGCCCCAGTACACAACCAAATGAATTTTCCAAGACTGTCAGGTAAAGGATTAGGGGTTTCCCGGGCTTAGGCGGGACCAACACGGGTGGATTAGACAGATACCCTTTGATTTGGTCGAAAGCCTCTTGACACTCTGTCGTCCAACCTTCTGCAGCATCCTTTCTCAGTAGCCGAAATATGGGCTCACAAGTTGCTGTGAGTTGAGCGATGAACCTGCTGATGTAATTGAGTCTACCCAGCAAACTCATTACCTCTGTTTTGTTCCTTGGCGGTGGCAAATCTCGGATGGATTCAATTTTGGATGGGTCTAACTCAATCCCCCGTCGACTGACGATGAATCCTAGCAACTTTCCTGATGGAACCCCGAATGCGCATTTGGCCGGGTTAAGCTTGATATCATACCTCCGGAGTCTTTGGAAAAATCTCCTTAGGTCTGCCACATGGTCCTCCTGACGCCAAGATTTGATGATCACATCATCGACGTACACCTCTATTTCTTTGTGTATCATGTCATGAAACACAGCAGTCATTGCTCGCATGTACGTTGCCCCAGCGTTCTTTAAACCGAACGGCATTACCCGATAGCAGTAGGTTCCCCATGGCGTAATAAATGCTGTCTTCTCAGCATCCTCCTCATCCATTAGGATCTGATGATAACCCGCATAGCAATCCACAAAGGATCCGATCTCGCGCCCAGCGCAATTATCGATCAGGATATGAATGTTGGGTAACGGGAAATTGTCCTTGGGACTTGCTTTGTTGAGGTTGCGGTAGTCGACGCACACCCTGATTTTTCCATCCTTCTTTGGGACTGGTACCACATTGGCCAACCATTCGGGATACCGAGTGACCCGAATGACCTTCGATTGTAATTGCTTGATCACTTCTTCTTTGATCTTTACACTCATTTCTGTTTTAAATTTCCTTAGTTTTTGCTTGACCGGAGGGTGTGCCGGGTCAGTGGGCAATTTGTGAACCACTAAATTGGTGCTCAATCCAGGCATATCATCATATGACCATGCAAAAACATCTTTGAATTCCCTGAGAGTTTTGATCAATTCTGCTTTGACATTCGGCTCAATGTGGATGCTAATTTTGGTCTCTTGGATGTTATCAGCGTCTCCTAGGTTCACAGCCTCAGTGTCATTTAGGTTAGGCTTGGGTTTCTCTTCAAATTGGCATAGTTCTCGATTTATTTCTTCGAAGGCTTCCCCTTCGTCACCTTCGGGTTCATTATCACAAACGACCTCTTGCATTGTTGAGTCAGATTCAGATTGATTTATTAGACTAGGTCGAAGATCCGCTGTGCATGCCATGTCATTAGGACCAGTAAAAAGAGAACTGTTCAGAAAGAAAAAGAACAAAACAAGAAATTAAAATGGGACAAAAGAAAAGAACTTTATTAAATTCGCAGGATAAAAAGGGTTCACACTTTTACAAAACGAAAGTAAAATTGGGATTACACCCTTGGATAATCCGATCAAACAAACAAACAAACAAAACATTAATCAAAGCCTACTACCAAGACTCCCCTCGGACAGGAAGAGGAGTAACCGTCCAATTGTTGGTCTTGGCCTCAGGCCCCACAAATTGTATCTCTGCCCTGCTGGAACCCTCTCCAGCTTCCACCATACTGACATCCGCAAATAGCCTTTCAAAACTCTGATTGAGGTCTTCATTTATTCCGATCAAAGGTCCTCGAATCTTTGGGATTGCTGACCCCTTGGTACTAGCTTTAACAAAAGACCTCGAGAGGCGTGGTACTGGTTTAGGCAGAAACCAGACTCTCTTCTTCATTTTTCGCGCTTGCTTCCTGTCTGCTGGGGTTGGTTTGAACCCCAACCCGAAAGTTTCCAGATTCTTAGGAAGGGAGACAGGTTGGACTATCCCTTGAAGTTCAACTCCCAGGCCTTTTCCCGGCACAAACCCATTACCCAGCATCTCCGATACCATCATGACTGTCGCGGCAGCTACCCTAGGGTGCGGGATGATTTCTCCTTCAGAGATTTTGTTGGCCGACCCTGTATCGAGAATCTGGTAGACCCAAGGACCCTTGTCATCAGTGGTCTCTATGAAAGGCACAATGGTTCCGCCCATGGTGCATGTTGTATCCTCACCGTGCAACACGACCTCTTGTCTTTCCCACTCGAACTTCACTGCCTGATGTAGGGTGGAAGGCACCGCTTTAGCTGCATGAATCCAAGGTCGTCCTAACAGCAAATTGTAAGATACCGTGGCGTCCAATACCTGGAATTCCATGGTAAACAGGACCGGGCCAATGGTTAGTTCAAGTACAACATCCCCCACAGTGGCTGTTCCGTTTCCGTCAAACCCTCGGACACAGATGCTATTCTCCCGGATTCTTCCACGGTCAATCTTTAACTGGTCCAGGGTGGATAATGGACAAATATTGGCGCTTGAGCCGTTATCCACTAATACTCGGGTTACCACCGAGTCTTCACATTTGACAGCTAGGTATAGAGCTTTGTTGTGCTCTGTACCTTCCACCGGCAGGTCATCATCTGAGAATGTCACTCTGTTCACCTCGAAAATCTTGCTGGCAATGGTTTCCAGGTGGTTTACAGAAATCTCACTGGGTACATGGGCCTCGTTCAATATTTTTAACAGGGCTCGGCGATGTTCCTCGGAATGGAGGAGTAATGACAATAGTGAGATCTGGGCAGGTGTTTTTCTCAGCTGCTCAACCACAGAATAGTCTTGCACTTTCATCTTCCTCAGGAAGTCTTCGGCCTCTTCTTCTGACACTGGCTTCTTGGTTGCCACTGGGTTGGTTTTCCTTAACTCCATCGGAGCAAAACATCGACCTGATCGAGTCAGCCCTTGCGCTTCACAACTGACTTCTTCCACCTGTTTTCCTTGGTACGTTACCACTGCTTTTTCATATTTCCAGGGGACAGCCCTGCTGTCAAGCATTGGCAGTTGGACCACCGGCTTTATGGTTACCCGTTCTCTACATACCCCTATCAACACGACCGCCGGTGTGGGCAGGATCCCTGGTATTACCAACTTGCTTGGCTCGGGTTTGCTTGCTATGACGGACGGGTTCTTCCCCCATAATACTACCGGCTTGACACCTTCTCCCTGCGACTGTGCATTTGTTCCTCCCCTGGTTAAGACTTCTTTTGGGGCAGCTTGGATCATCATCACTGTTTGTGAGGGTTTTCTTAATTCACCTCCCTCACACACCAACTCAATCATGTGAGCTTCGTGGTGCGCTGGCAGTGGATTTTGGTTGATGTTAGGAGTCTCCGGTGTCTGGACCTCGATCTTATTGGTGTCAATAAGATCCTGTATGGCATGCCTTAACTTCCAACACTTCTCGGTATCGTGCCCGAGCATCCCTGAACAGTATTCACAACTGATTGAACGATCCAAATTCTGAGGCGGGGGATTTGGTTCCCGAGTATGGACGGGACTAACCAAACCCAATTGCCGCAGCTTGTGGAACACAGCGGTGTAGGTTTCTCCCAGTTCGGTGAAGGTTCTTTGCTTCCGCAACCTGTCATTTCTGGCATCTGGATTTCCCCGGAAACCTGCCCCTGAAGGATTTCTATATGCCCTTGGTGGAGGGTAAGTGTTTTGTGGTGGTGCATATATGTTCTGGGGAGCCGGTGCGCGCCATTGTGGGCGAACCGGAGGCTGAGTGTATACCTGGGCTTGGTGTACGGAACAATGTGGTTCTCGAGGTGGATAGAAATTTTGTGGTGGGTTGTATGGATAGTTTGACCTGTGAGGCCTGGGTTGGTTGTAGTGTGGCCTGCCAGCCCTGGACCAACTGCCTGCCTCGATCGTGGCAACCTCTTCTTTCTTTCTTCTTAGCGCACCTCCCGTGCCGCTTTGAATAGCCTGGGTCGTGGCCTTAAGTGCCGAATAGTTTAAGATCTTGTCCGACCTCAAACCTTCTTCTATCATGACCCCTATTTTGACTACCTCGTTGAAAGATTTTCCAACCGTTGTCACCAAGTGACCAAAGTAGGTTGGATCCAATGTCTGCAAAAAGTAGTCTACCATTTCTCCCTCTCTCATGGGAGGATCGACCCTAGCTGCTTGTTCTCTCCAACGGAACCCGAACTCGCGAAAACTTTCCCCGGGTTTCTTCCCAGTCCTCAATAACGTGAGACGGTCAGGGACTATCTCTAGATTGTACTGGAAATGACCTGCAAAAGCCTGTGCCAGATCATCCCACGTGTACCACCTGCTGAAATCCTGCCTGGTATACCATTCCAGCGCAGATCCGCTCAGACTTTGGCCGAAGTAAGCTATCAAAAGCTCATCCTTGCCTCCTGCCCCTCTCATTTTGCTACAGAACCCCCGCAAATGTGCCATGGGATCACCGTGCCCTTCATATAAATCAAACTTGGGCATCTTGAACCCAGCCGGGAGTTGGACATCTGGGAAAGGGCACAGATCTTTGTATGCCACGCTGACTTGATTGCCCAGCCCGTGCAAGTTTCTGAAGGATTGCTCCAGGCTTTTGAACTTTCTTAACACTTCATCCTGTTCTGGGGCCTTAACAGGCTTCTCAACCTCTGCCGGTACTTCCAAATGGGGATTGTAAACCTGTGGTTCCGGTGCGTGGAATGTAGGCTCAGGGGGATAGTACTGTGTATCGTGAGCCTGAAACAATGGCTCACTGGTCGTTCGCTGCAAAGGGGCTGATGCAGGTCCCACAAAAATGGGAATATTGGATGTTGGGAGAGGTTGGTGGGGTGGTGGAGCTTGGGAATCATGAGGGCTTCTCTCTTGATGATAGAGGGGGTTTGGGCGGCTTGTGGAAGGGCCAGAGTGAGGGTACTCCGGTACGTGTCCCAGTGTCTCAGGGCTCTTTTGCGTTTTGGCCAGGGCTAGCTGCATGGCATGCATCTCCAGTCCCATCCTCTCAATTTTTTCCATTGCCTCTTTTAGCAACTGGCTCATCGGCCTTTCTTCCTCATTACTATTCTCAGAAGTGGTCATGCTTGTTGCTACCGGTCCTTTGGATCTGGTTTGGTATGAATGTGTTGCCAGAATTCTTTAACAACTAACTGTCTGGTATCAGACAACAACAAACTTTGTTAGTGTTAGAGCTTAACAGATTTGATCATAACACATAGAGGATGCAATGCACCTAGGCAGTTAACCGTTTCTACATGCTTTGCTTCAAACCACATGCGTCATCCCGGTTTGTTCATTCGTCTCTTTTTTAGAGTATTATGCGAAACCCCGCGTTTTTATTTTGTATTTTTATTTTTATTTATTAAAAGCGGTCGAATCTTATGGGGATTGCCTACGTATCACGTCCCCGCGTGAATCAGACCAGGCGTAGTTCTGCCTTAAAGTAAAGAAACACAAAATTCTTGTGAAATCGTTAAATTCATTCTCAAAATTTTGCTATTACAAATTACTTCAAGCAAGGAATAGCAATAGTACAGGACTCCACAGTTCTTAAGCCGTTTTGACTAAAAGAAAAGAAAACAACATATGGAAAAACAACAAAACCAAATAAACAAAACTCAACCAAAGATTAATTTTCCAACTTAGGGGCCCACGAGGCATCATTCGGCCTTTCCGCGGCCCTTGGTGTGAGGTCTCTCTGCAGACCTTTCAACTCATTCATGATTCGGTGAACGCAACCCATGATGGAAACAATGAGGGTCTTCCGGGGCATTTGCTCGCATGCCAGGCATCTCACGTAGATGTAATGCCCAATCTCGTCGATCCTTCCTCGAATGTTGTCCCTTTCTGCGAACAAATGCCTTATCTGCCGGTTCTTCAATCCCAGTGTTCGCGCGTTGTTGGCAAGCTGATCCTGGAATATCTCCATTTGTCGTTCCATTCTGTTCATTGCATCGTAACATTGCCTTCTGTCGGCTTGGGCATTTCGTGTTTGCTTGAGGATCCTTTCTCGAAGAGAGGCATTCGTTTCCTTTAAGGTCCCGATGCTCAATTCATACTCCCTTATGACTTGTTGCAGGTGCTGCCTCCGAGCCATCGCACCGTTTGCCCACTTGGTTCGCAATTTTGCCGTGCTGGCCCTGGCTTTTTCCAACTCTTTCTGGCATTTCGCAACCTGATCCTTTAACCCTGCTATCAATCTTTTATCTGCCCGGCTTCTCAGCTGGCTATTAGCCTCTTTTTTCATTCTCCGGATCTGAGCTTTGAGGACCTCGCCTTCTCTGATTAACTTGTTCCTTTCTCCCTCGTGGGCAGCAGACTGTAATTGGCACTCAAACCTCATATCCTGAACTTGTTGCTTTAGTTTGCCTGCTTTGACGAGATATTCCTGCTCTTTGGCCAACCAGCCCCACTGCTCTTGTGAAGATTTGACAAATTCTTGCAGGTGAGGTCTTTTGGTCGGTCTTCCAGATGATGTCTCCCCTTTGTACCAGGCCTGATACCCGGGCGAAACTTCCCCTTTTGCCTGATTCATTACACAAGTATTTGCTTCTAAGTATTGACATTGGCTCCAAATTTGACGAACCCTTGCTTCAGGAAACTGGCCGTCGGGACTGATCTCGATTACCTGGATGCTCAGATCCTCGTTTTTCGGCACTATCTGATACCTCCCAAGTTGCCTTAAAACCCGATGTGGTGCGTATGGTTGAATGCTCTTAAGTCCCATTAAGAGGAAATGGGGCCTAGCTGCTGGCATGTATATGACTTCGTCGATTGATAACCATCCTAGCGCCCATTGTATTCGACTGGCGTTGAGGGTATGGAAATATGAGGTCCATGCTGTGACTCCTTCTGGCAGGTAGGTTTCATTAACTCTGGTATAGAACTCCTCTATGCAGGTCTTTCCTGCGGATCCATGGCTCAGAAACGGGGCTCGGTGACATAGGTGTTCGGTCATCCACATTTGCAACAACAAATTGCAACCCTCGAAAAAGCTTCCTCCGGCTTTGCAAGAAGTGAGTGCCCGGAATATATCAGCTACTATCATGGGCGCCAACGTACTATCACTCTGTGTGAGCAACGTACTGACGACCCCTGCTATCTTTATGTCAATATTCCCATCTTTTCTTGGGAATACTAGTAGTCCTAAGAAAGTTATCATGAAAGCAATTCGTCTATGTTCTTCCCACTTCTGGCGATTACCTTTGCTGCACAACTGGTTTTCTGGCTTGTCGAATCCTCCTATGTGACCATATCTTTGATATATGAAACTCATGCTGCAAAAACCTTTTGCCAAGTCAGGGTTATGAATTGTTCTGACTATTTTTAAGGAGTCCAGGAACCGGTGTACTGCCACAGCTCTCGGAGCAATCAGATATTTGTGCCTCAAAGGAGTCTCAGCGCTGCCGATATACCCTGCTATTTCTTCTAAAGTTGGGGTAAGTTCGAAATCTGAGAAGCGGAAGACATTGTGCGCAGGATCCCAGTGGGGGACTAGTGCCCTTATGATATCTCCTCGTGGCCTGATATCCAACAAACTCGTGAGGCCTTTCAGATACTTCTTGATTTCGTCATGCCCCTCTTTGCCCAAATCATTCCACCAGAGCCGCAATTGGAGGGGAATTTTATTCATGATTGAAAATGGTTCATTCGGAATCGTGCTCATTCTGCACATTTATTAATAAGATTTTAACAAACGACACTTATCCTGCTAAAAGCAAAAACATATGCGATTTTTTGAATTTTGAATTTTCATGTATATATATATAAAACTTTCTAAAGAAGTCAATATATATTATTTTTATTGTTTATTTGTTTATTTATTTATTATATTTTTTTTTTTTCGAAAAACTGGGAGCCTGAAAGGACTTTTCTAGACTTATAACAAGATAAATACTTTTACCATAAGTAAAGATATATACATTTGGAAATAAAGCAAAACTTTCGAATTTTTCATATATATATATACATATATTTGTAACAAATGATAAAAGTAAAGACAACACAAGACTTTTTTTTTTTTTTTATTATTATAAAAAACAATTTTAAAAATAAGATTTTTTTTTGATTTTTATGATAAGACAACTCTATATTTCTATTGATATAATTTTATTATGAAAGATAGAACAACGACTTTTCAAAATTTTGGCCGAGTTTTGACAGTATTTGTTTTTTTTTCAAAATCAATTCCCAACCGTTATTTCCCTTTTTTTTTTTCACAATATTCCAAATATCAAAAACACCGGTCAGCATGCGGGTATGAGACAAATAAATGCACGGAGAACAGTGGGATGCACCAGAATGGTCTTTTCATATCAGGTTGCTAGTCCTAGACGGACCCAACCCCTGTGTTGAGTCCCCTAAGTCATATGCAACGTGATGCAAATAAGCGTTCCTACTAGGGATCCGGCATGAAGTCACGTTATTCTATGTTCAAAACCTGGGTCGGTGTTCTAGACAGTGTACCCGAGCGGACAACTCGAGTTGAGGAAGGAGCTCCTTTCCGGGAACCAAAAGGCCAGCCGGCTTAGAAACTTTCCGAACCTCTTTTATTTGGGGTATGACACTAACAGAATAGGGAGTCTCAACCAGTAAGCACATCCCCGGAGGTAAGAAGAGAAAGGTTTCGGCACAGTTTATATACAGTTCAAATAATATCAAAGCGGTAAAAGCAGCATTTAGCACATTAGGCTCAAAACATGTAATAATCAGATAATAAATAAAGCCAAATAATAACAATTATTTTAAGCTCGAATTCTTAACCCTGAACCAGTGGTTCTGGGTCATATCCCCAGCAGGAGTCGCCAGAGCTGTCACACCTCCTTTTTCCGCACCCGCATGGGCGCAAAGGAGTTTTTTCCAAGTAAAGGACAATCGAAACGGGATTGGTTTAATTATTTCAGAGTCGCCACTTGGGAGATTTAGGGTGTCCCAAGTCACCAATTTTAATCCCGAGTCGAGGAAAAGAATGACTCCATATTACAGTCTGCGTACCAGAAATCCGGATAAGGAATTCTGTTAACCCGGGAGAAGGTGTTAGGCATTCCCGAGTTCCGTGGTTCTAGCACGGTCGCTCAACTGTTATATTCGGCTTGATTATCTGATTTCATACAAGTGTGAACTTATGTGCAAAATTTAACTTTTAACCGCTTTTATCATTTACTGTTTTTATCAAGAATTGCAACGTTGTGAAAATGTATCTCGAACCACGTCACAATCAATGTACCCGTGGTCGTCGACACACTTTGACTCCGTTGAGATTTGGATTTGGGTCACATCAATGTGCACCCGAGTTTAAGGAAATTAAATTATTAAAGGCGCGCCTAAAGCGACTAGCGTATTTATTTTGGGTAGGACCGTGGAATTTTACTAAACGGTCCATCCCGAAGTCTAAACAATTTTTAAAGCAAATATTTACTGAGGGCCCCGCAATTTGTATTTTATTTGGCGAGGCTCATCTCATTCCTTTTTTTTTTCTTTTTTTTTTGAAATGAATTTGCAACGTCATGGACACGCACCTCGAACCACGTCACAATCAATGTACCCGTGATTAGAGACACATTTCGAATCCGTCGAGATTTGGATTTGGGTCACATAAATGTGCACCCAAGTTTAGGAAGGTAAGGTTTATTAAAGCGTGTCCTAAAGAGACTAACGTGTTGTTATTTTAGGAGGGTTGTGAGATTTGCTAAACAACCCGTCCGGGAAACTAAATGCTTCAATGATTTACATTTAACAAGGGCCCCGCATCTGCGTGTTTTGTTTATTTTCATCGAGGCTCATCTCGTTCTTATTTTAAAAGGACATCCTATAGCAACTACGTTTCTTGTCGTGTTCGTCTCTATCAATTGAAAACGGTAGACAGTCCTAATTAATTACATGATTGCGAGTTTATCTATAACAGAATTCCGAGTGCTTGCGCAAAATCAGAAAACATGGCCATGCACGTGGGCAGCTAATCGGTCATTATGGGCCCAAACCCAGCCAACATAGTATCGGCTGGGCCTGGGCCGCTGCCTTTCTGATGAAAGCCTGCTGGGTTCGTTTGATTCGGGCTCGACCTTCGTGAGGTTGAGAAGTGCAGACTTGCGCTGTTTATTTTAAAGCAATGGTTCGCCAATTATAAGGAGGCAATTTATCAAAAGGAAATGAAGTTAACTAACATGGACGGTTTTATGCATTTAAAGACATGTTAAACGCAATTAGATAAAGCCTAGGTACAACCTATTGCACTGGGAATACTTTTATCTATCAACCCATATATACAAACTAACATTCTATCACCACACATTGATATCTACTAGGCATGCAGGCTAGCTTCAGTATCTAGACAAGAAAGTAAGCTATTATACATTACATGAAGTTTAATATAACAGTCTATGTATGAAATAAACATCTTCAGCTCTTCTCTTTTATATTCATGCTCAACTTTCAAGTTACATTGACACTATTAATCGTGTACCTGGTATAGCAAAGAAAAAGAAGAAGGAGAATGGTCAGCTGAGTAGTATGCAGCAAATACAGCAACAGCAGATAAACACCAACAACACAGCAACAACAACCAGCCACAATGATGGAGCTCACAAGTGGTCGAGCAACAAACAAACAGTCCCAGAGGCAGAATGATGAACCAACAATATTTCCCAGAACAAAGAGGAACAACCAATAGTCGAGTACCAAACCAATGAACCCAGAAAAGAAAGATGAAACAACAGCAAACAGAGTATTCAATGCAGCAACACTACCAATTCAATAACCAGAAACAGCTCAACCAATGCAAACCAAGAACTTGGCCAAGACAGCTTGACCAATATGCACTCTTATACAACTTTCAGGCAGTGTTTGGTTGCAGTGTTTATTGGAAACTAACTTATGTTTTTCAGTTTTCTTTGAACTCACCAGACCTCTCTTTAGACTACAAATTTTCCAGCCCTTTGTTTTTCCCTCTCTGAAAGCTAAAAGTCCAGCCTAAGACCCTTAAACTTCAGCCCCTGTTTTAGTTATCAAATGGCCTATTTATAGGCCAAATGCACCATTACAGCTGAGCTGCCCTGCCTGCCAATTGGCAGAATGCCCATACTCTTTAAGCCCATGCTCAGCATGCTTGGTGTCAGCTCCCTTTATTCCCCACGCCTGGTTTTGTTTAATCCAGAATTATGGGCTCATTTGTTTATTCATTTTGAGCCCCCATACCCTTGTGTCTTGTTCCCCCATTGGTATTAGTTTAATCCTAAGTTAGTACCCTTTTTGTCAGCTCACTTAAACTAATTACTTCTGTTCTTTTTAAACACCCCAGAATACCCCCGTTAACCTTGATTATTACTGCCCCTGCCTATTGCAGCATTAGGGCATTTTTGCACTGATGAAAACTCGAACTCAGGACTGCCTAGACTGAACCCTTTTAGTCATTTTTATAATGCCAACAGACCATTTCAAACATTACTAGGTCATCCAGCCAGTGTCCGAGTTTAATTAGTTATGTGAAACTCCTAGCTCCTTCGATCCATTAGTTATAGAAAACTAATCGACGACATTTATCGAGTCGACTATACTAATTATAGCAGGTAATAATCAGTCGCTCATATAAACAACACGTTCGGGGACCTAAAGGGTATCAGACAACTTTTATTAAATTACTGGGCCTATATGAATTAGTTCCTTTGACGATTAATCTAACTGACGATCATGTTTATCACAGAGTGTATTCAGAACAAACAGAAGACAATCGACCAAATAAAGGGTCTTTAACAGAGATGAAAGAAATCTGGAAGAAGTAACAAAATAACAAACAAACACAAAGAGATATGCTGACAACTTATTTGGAAATAAAACAAAAGAACGGAAAACTTACCAAAATGTTTAAACCAAACAGACCCAAATCAAACTCGACTTCGAACCTTTGAGGCCGAACAAACCTTAATCAGGGTGTTCTCACATGAGAACACCTTGGTTAAGGTCTATTAGACCTCAAACCTATGTCAAAACTGGCCGGGTTCCCCAGGTGCATGTGCTTCAGAAGTCTGGATTTCCAGATCTGGATTTTTGGGAGTTGTGGGTGGATTCGGACCAAACCAAGCTTGGTTTGGTCACGAGGAAGGTCAGGAGAGTGTCTAGCATGAAGATGGGGTGGTTTGGCATAGGTCCAGGTTCGACTCAAATCTTCAAACGAAGATTCGAGACGAACGGAAGTGATTCGAGGCTTGTGGTTAGTGGATTCGTGTTCAGGATGGTCGGGTGCATCGGGGGTGTTATTTTGGTGGTCATCGGAACTGTGGTTGCCAGGCTTATGGTGGGAAACCTAGGCTGCTAGGGTTTGAGAGGAAAGGGAGCCTGGGGAAGATGGTGAATAGTGGCCGAGGGGGGGGTGTGGCTTGGGGCGTGGGGTAAGGGGGTTAGGTTTATATATGTATTGAGGGTTTAGATCCTGGCCATTGGATCAATTGAGATCAAGGGCCAGGATCTAACCATTGAGGAGGGACGACGTCGTTCGGGAGATGATAGTGGGTTATGACCGGGTAGGGGATTGGATCGGGTCATGTTGACGGGTTTAGAGGAAGGCCTGGATCCGTTGGATCAATGGGAATGAACGGCCCAGATTAACTTGCCTGAAACGACGTCGTTTCGACTTAGCAGGGGCTGTATTGGACCGTTTGATTGCCATGAATCAACGGCTCAGATTGAGGCGCTGATACGACGTCGTTTGGGACGTGTCCGGGCAGCCTGTGTTTGGACTGGATCTGTGTCCTGGTCTTGGGCCTATTTTGTTTCATTTCTTGGCCCAAACCGATTTTCCCTACTCTTTTGCTTTTGTTTTCTTTCTTATTATTTTTTCTTTTCTTTTAAACAAAATAAAAATAACAAATAATAAGGTAACGGATTTAAACAACAATGCAACATTTTAACACAATTATCACAAAAATATTTACGTAGGTTAGCTAAAAGCCTAGGGCGAACGGTGCACATATATATTTTTTGAATTTTCTTTTACTGACCGAATTATGGTTTAACCATCCTAATACATATATTTTGTATTTTGTTTGTTAATGATTAAATGCAAAAAAAGAATGGACAGATCCACAAGTGACTAACAACACATGAAAACTCGAACAATTGTACAACGAAGCCATTTGTCACTATTTTTATTTTCTTTTGGAGCGAATGTCCGTAAAGCAAAAATCACGTGCTTACATCGATCATGAGCCTTCTTACTACCGTAAATCTCTCCCGAGTAATTACGACAATTTACTAGACGCACTCTCCCGAGTTACACTAGTTGACTTTTATTACAACTCACTTTAGATCGCACCCAAGGTTTCGTTATTCCTAATCCTACCTTTAAACCCTCGGTTATTGATTCCTCATATACTTTGGGAATGGTAATGTTCAACAATTACCTAAATATACACTCTCTCCCGAGTAATACATACTAAATAGGCACAACTAATTGAGGATCCTGTCAATTAACTACAACAAAAATGTTGTTGAACAAATAGAGATTAAACTGGGTAAACTGCATTATCATAACATGAAGTTCATCCTTCAACAGGTTCCATCAAAACCCTAGACTAAATAATTAGCTACTCATAATCGTGTTCATCATAACAACATCAAAATTTATCATGAATGATAAATACAAAAGGAAGAAAGGTAGAACTCGATGTCAAATTATCCTCCTTGCCTCTTGCCTCTTCTTGCCTTCAACAAAGCTGTAAAAACCTTGATAATGTCTTTTTGGACGAGCTAGACCTCATATAGGTTAAGTGGAATTACCCCCGGACTTTCAAGTTTACCCCCGAACTTATGCTCTCCGAACTGGACTAGCGCGGCCGCGCTCGAACCGCGCTAATGGTTGCGCATATTGCCTAGTGTTCTGCCTCTATTTTCTGGACTAGCGCGGTCGCGCTAAGGTCGCGCTAAGAGGGTTCATCATTTTATCTCTTCTTTTCTTTCTTCTTTCACACGTAGGGGTGTTCGTCGGTCGGTATGGTACAGTATTTAGATATTTTGGTTCGGTATTTTCGGTATTCGGTTTCTTAAAATCCTATACCAATACCGTACCTAATTAAATTCGGTATGGTTCGGTTTTTATCCTTTCGGTTTCGCTTTATTCGATTCTGTAACTTCGATTTATTCGGTTTGCATAATAACTAATACATAGAGCCATACACTCTAATATTCTTAATTAAAGTACTCAAAAATATAAAACTAAAAATGTTTGTTGACAAAAATTTTGTCCAAAATATCGACCCAAATAAAGAAAACTATACATAAAAGAAGATTTTATCGTTAGAAATGTCTTGTTACTTATTTAGAGTTAATTGATGAACTTTGAAAATAAAGGAAAGTAAAATTTTAGATTTTTTTAATTTATGTTATAATTGATAATATGTGTTTTGTGTAATATAATATATATTTCGGTACGGTATTGGTATTTCGGTATTTTATCTTAAAATACCAAATACCATACCTAATACCAATTTTTTTTTTAAAAAACTTAAACCAAATACCAAAATACCGTATACCAAATACCAAAATTTTCGGTTTCGGTACGGTGATTCGGCATTTACCAAATTATGCCCAGTCTTATTCACACGTCCTCAGCTCCGAGGGGCTTCCCTTGCTTCAATTTAACTCCAAACACTGTCCTAAGTCTCCATAAGCACAACTTGCTCCTGCAAAACATGAAATTCACAATTAGAACCAATTTATCGTCATTTAACTATCCTAGAATAGTGAAACATAGTCAAGTTGGGGCATAAATAGTCGCCAAACTATATAAATCTAGCCTATTATCAACACCCCATACTTAAATCATTGCTAGTCCTCGAGCAATTCACCACACTCTATGAAGGTTCCTTCACTAAGCTTTTCCCCTAACGTATCACACCAAGAAAAAATCACCAAAGTTACATCTAGTAGTGTACCATCTTTTCCTCAAGAGTCGATTCTCACGTGCCGTGCAATATTCATACTTACTCAAATTACTCTATACAGAGGTCAAGACTTACCTTTCCTTTGTGAATCACATGCCCTCACATCACACAAGAGATTAGTTCCACAAATAATAATATTAAGAGCAATTAGGAACTTAGATAGACAAAATCCGCTCTCTCTCCGAAAGAAAATTCATATGCCACATAGATGCACCATAGGCTTGCCTGTAGTGTACTACTCTACTAATCGAGCTCATTCAGTCTAAGGTCAATTAGGACTGTATTTGGTTGTAATATAGGCTAAGGGACATGTAGGATATATTTGGATATAGTGAGTAACCTCCCTAAGCAATTTTAATACAATCACATTCGCATTCAACACCATACTTATGTCAGACCAGACATTCCACCACACTTCTATTTATAATACCCCAAACTCCAGTAGGTGCAATTGTATCAAGTCACCACTTCTCAAGTACTACATTTACTCATTCTCTTTTTTAAGCAGTGCTTATTCTTTTACTTTTTCAAAATACTGCACATTTTTCTCTATTTCATCGGTTCCACTCAAAAACCAAACCACCACCCCACACTTTAACTTCTGCATATTTCATAACCATTCAAGTGCTCATGGGAGGTAAATAGGTTCAAATAAATGCACCGTTCAAACAATTGGGTAAGGTTTGTAATGTGGTTGCCAAAGAAACAGGCTTATAGGCTCAACGGGGTTAACTACGATGTATCACATTTAGGTGGGTCTACTTTATATATCTGGCTTAACAAAGAATTTCTTATATCACTTCTAATACTGAATAAAGCTACTGTTTCGCTTTGCAAATACACGGGGCAAGTTCTAGGCATCAAATGCAGAACATAGAATACAGTACAAATCACACACACCTGGCACATGACTCACTCCAGATTGGCTTATAAAGACACTCTCGTTTGAGTACTCAAGTCAGTTACAAACATACAATTTAAGGCACTCTAACAAGAATCAACCACTCAGACTAAGCGTCACACTCTGGTGTCTACTGTGTTCAGGTGTATCAATGCCAATGACTTCTTTTCTATTTCAGCTCATAAACCATCAGTACTAACTAAAAACTAGAAACAAAACAAACAAAAACTAACTACACCCGATTCAAGCAAAACCCTTGAAAAAGAACCGTGGCCTAAATAAAAACCAAGGGGGAGTTACTACACTTTCTAAAACAAAAAAAAGTCTTTTTGGTATTTTCTTTAGACTTACTTCCCTCAATAAAAATGTTTAGAAGATTCATCATCAGGAAGAGTCCAACATATTTCTATTTTTTTTCTCTTTAGATTTTCACGTCGACTTAGACCCTCAAGAACCCCGTCGTCAGGACAAGTCAACTTACCTAATTTAACTATTTCTCAAAACCATAAAAACAATCAAGACAAACAAAGAAAACATAAAACAGTCAAGTTGTTACATATACACACATACATTGAAGTATCCCCCACCCCACACTTAAAAGGAAGACATGTCCTCATGGCATACAAAATAAAGAACAATGAGGTAAAGGAACTTTCATGATTGATCACTCTTGATCGGAGACCGTCTCCGGGTTTATATTGCATGCACGACCCAGAGCTCGCAACCAACACAATATTTTCTTCTCCGATTTCACCTGCTGGGTAGCTACCACATTAACACGTGTACCTAAGTCAAAGACTGAGGTATGCAATCCTGCCACCTTCCACTCTAAAGTGGTGAACTGGGTAACCCGAGTAGGGCCAGATGGTCCTGCAGCCTCCGCAATCCGCTCATGGGTTGGTGACTCAACCCTCACCTTCTCCTGCTCAGCCTCCTCTTCCTCAGAGTCATCAAATTCAACACTATCATCACCACCAGCTGCCACAGGCTCCTTTCTAGTAGTTACCTTATCAGCTCAGAACTTGGAGTCTTTTGGCACTATCCCATCCATATTCAAATTCTCCGGCACACGAGCGGCCCGGCAAAGCCTAGTGACTAAGGAAGGGAAGAAGAACCTATACCTCTTCACTCGAACAACGGGTGAACATCTCCTCGTGAATCAGCTTGGCCGTGTCAAAGTTGAGACCACTCATAAAATACCAAATTAGAGCCGCCCGAGGAACATTCACCTCTGTGGTTTTGGAAGACGGGATCAGGCGGTTGTTGATGACATACAACTAGCATTTCCCTTCAAAGGTGAGCACCGCGAAGTGAAACTTCTTCCCATACTTCATCCATACAATTTCCTTGTCGGGTACACAAATGGTGGCAAAGAACCTCTCCCACTGGGTGTATTTTCTCCCATACAGTTCATAATAGTCTTCATACTCATCCATAGGAGGGGGCAGCTGGTATATCCTCCAAATAGCCTCAACAGAGGCATCCACGGCCTTCCTGCGCACTGTTACGACGCCATTCACATGTTCTTTTACATTGGCGCAGAATTCACGGACAACCATCACATTACCCTCGCCCGACTCTTCAAAGAAGATTTGTAGCCCCCGCCTTACCAGCTCATTATACAAGTTAGGGCAGCCCAGTTGGAGTGACCTTATATCTATGCCCCTCTTCGGTATCAGTTTCTTAGGGGCCTTATCAACAAAGCGGTCCTGAGCCTTGGTAGAAATGAACCTGCTACTATCAAAAGGACGAGCAGGAGCTGACCCGCGCGCCCTGGAATATCCAGCTTGACCGCTGGAAGAAGCATCTGTGGTGCAGCGTTTCCTGGATGGTGCCATAGTACCTGGAAGAGGAATAACATTAGCACAACCCAAAAAAAAATGTGACTCAACTGTGATTACTCAGACTTCATTCGCACAATTGGTCACAATTACCATTTACACTCACTGTGTCATTTAAACAAACACCTTGTGGGCATTATATACCAGAACTCCCAATTAAACATGTTGTACCCCAATTACCACCAAAATTTCCTCAAATTCGCCCAACTAGGTTAAGATATGCAACTCCACAAACATCTTCACCCACAAGCACCACACACACACTACAAATTATTTCTAAGAAAAAGAGAAGAAAAACTACTACATACTTAAGAAATTAAAACAAAAATCTGCAAAAAAAGAAGAAAAATAGCAAAAAGAAAACCTTATCTGTAGTGAGAGAAGATGGTTAGAAGTGAAGAAGAGTAGGGGAGGGCTTGGCTTGAAGCTTGGGGAATTTGGGTTGGGATTAGTTGGGAATGGAGAAGGGGGGAATTTGGAGAAGAAGGGAAATTAGAAGATGGGAGTTAGGGTTGGGGTTCTTGAGCGTTGGGTATTTGGGAGGAGAAAAGGGAATAGTTAGGGGGGGGGGGAATAAACAACTAAATAATTAATATACAAAATAAAAAAAATAAAAAAATAAAATGTTAAGTTAAATAAAGTATCAGGTGGACGGGACTAGCACGGTCGTAGCGCGGTCGCTCTAGTTGAGGCAGAATGTTTGGCCATATACGCGGCCACTAGCGCGAGTACGCTTCAAGCGCGATCACTAGCACGGGCGCGTGATCGAGGCCAACCTTGCACTACTATTGAGTAGCGAGAGAGGTCGAAACAGCTTTTACCCGATTAAGGCCGAGATCGATTTCCACAGGGAGTTAGAAGTTGGAGTCGAGTGTCTATCTAAAGTGGAGTTGTGTATTTGCTCTTGATTGCACTTCTAAACATTTTGGGTTTTGATTTACTTCTAATTGTATAGAACTACAATGATCAATTAAACTAAAATAATCTAAGATTAAACTATTGCGAGTTGTACAAATGGATAAAAGGCACTAGGGTAGTGACTTTTGCCTAGGTGGTCAATTGACAGATACTTGAGTCTAAGGCATGATTGTCACATTTGGGGAGTATGATATAACCATTTCACGATTCTACTCACTCTACACCTCTCGATAGTTCGAGTGGTTTTGCCCAAATTGACTCTCTCAAGACCAATTGGGTATGCAAATTTGCACAAGCAATCAAGGTTCAAGTCGGGTATTACTATCTTTAGGTTAACCCTTTAATTGGGGATATCAATCTCTTGAGTACGCCCCAATTCCTTGTTGGACCAATTTCAGAGACTTAGGCTCTCTTTCTCAAGAAGAGCCAAAGTCAACTAAACACAAACTACTGTTTGCAACCACTAATTTAGCAATTAAACATGAAATTAGTCCAAATACCAAACACCCATAATCAATCAAGCCCTAAAACACAAGACTCATCAACTACTCACACTAGGGTTGAGCCACAACCCTAGCTTATCGGTCTAGCTACTCATAATTAGAGAAGAAAATAAAGAAATAGATGAAGAAAAACTCATATTAATTAATTTCTAAATTAAACTTGAAGATTCAATGTTGAAATAAAGCTAAAATTACTCAAAACAGCTAAAAATATCGAAGTCACGAGCGCAACCTTCAGTACAAACTATTTGATGACCTAAAAATGAGAAAAAAACTATTTATACTAAGCTGAAAATTTTGGACAAAAATACCCTTGCGGGGTTAGTGTGGCCCACACAAAAATCACGTGCGGCCGCACTAGGGCTCTGAACTTGAATAAATGGCTCTCTGAACTTGGGCAATGCGGACCACACAAAATCGAGTGCGGCCGCGGTGGCTTCTAGTGCGGTCCACATGAAATGGAGCGCGGACTGCATTGGGCTTTAAACTTGGAACTGACAACTCTCTGAACCTTGGCTCTACGGACCGCACTAAATCGAGTGTGGCTGCATTGATCCCAAAGCGGACCGTACAAAACCCCTTGCGGTCACATTGCCTTTGTGCCTGAATAGCAGCCTCTCTAAACTTCACTTGTGCTGACCGCACCGAATGGTGTGTGGCAGCACTGGCCCTGTTTTGCCTGAGATTTGTCTTGTCTTGGTACTTGTGCAAGTTTCACTCCCTTTTGAGCTGATCTTTGACATCTTGTCACCTTGTTGATCAAACCTGCAATCAAGCACAACTTGTGAGCCTTTTGGGACTATTTTGTACACATCTCTAATCAAAACTTAAGAATGAAGTAGTATAAAATGTATCAAAATCCCTAGTTATCAGCGCGCTACTGGGAGAGATGCCGAGGCAGAATGTTTGGCCATATGCGTGGCCTATAGCACGACCTGTAGCGTGGGCATGCTCCTGCACTCAAAAGTTTTCCACTTTTTTACCTGTTCCTTCCGCGTTTGATGGACTTATCACCCGCCCAAGCTCACCTGCATTGGTTAGTACTTACCAAAATGAAAAATAACAAATACTAACTATACTAAAGTCAATACGCATTGGGTTGCCTCCCAACCAGCACCTTAGTTAATGTCGTGGCACGATAGTTACAACAAATCAATGGGTTGCCTCCCATGCAACGCCTGATTTAACATCGCAGCACGATGCAGATGAGTGCATTTAAGGCTCGCTCAACCTCTGAGGTTCAGTCAGATGGATCACTGACACTTCCTTAGGTTCATCCATGCCCACATATGGTTTCAATCTTTGTCCATTGACTCTAAATGTATGAGATTCTTTCTTCGAGGCAATCTCTATGGCACCTGAAGGGAATACTTCGACCACTTGAAATGGTTTAGACCATCGTGACTTGAGTTTAACCGAAAATAACCTTAATCTTGAGTTACAAAACAACACCATATCTCCGGGATTAAAATTTTGCTTGACAATGTTCTTGTCGTACAACCTCTTCATTCTCTCCTTGTACAACCTCGTGCTCTCAAAAGCAAGAAATCAGAACTCATCTAGCTCATGCAATTCTGTGACTCTATTTGTTCCCGCAGCCTCAATGTCCAGATTCAGCTGTTTCATTACCCACCAAGCTCTATGTTCTAGTTCCACTAGCAAGTGACAGGCCTTCCCGAACACCAACTTGTATGGTGACATACCCATTGGTGTTTTGAAAGCAGTTCTATAGGCCCAGAGTGCATCATCTAGCTTTTCGCCCAATCAATTCTTGTGGAATTCATAGTCTTGGTCAGCACACTCTTTATCTCTCTATTCAACACTTCGACCTGTCCACTAGTCTAAGGATGATATGGTGTTTCCACCTTGTGGCACACATCGTACTTTTCTAGTAATTTCTCGAAGGCTCGATTGTAGAAGTGAGTGCCTCCATCACTGATAATAGCTCTCGGGGTCCCGAAACGGGTGAATATATTCTTCTTCAAAAAACCCACCACCACTCTTGCATTATTGGTGGGGAGTGTTGCAGCTTCCACCCATTTGGACATGTAATCCACAGCAACAAGTATGTATTTATTGCCAAAGGATCTGATGAAGGGGCCCATGAAGTCTATCCCTCATATATCGAACACTTCTACCTCTTGAATTGGGTTCATGGGCATCTCATGGCGATGGGAAATGTTCCCGATTCACTGACATTCATTACGGCCCTTCACCCATTGATGTGCATCCTTAAACACTGTTGGCTAGAAGAACCCGACTTCTAGCACTTTTGCTACCATCCTGACTCCTCCAAAATGCCTGCCATATGCCGATGCGTGACATGCTTGCAAAACAAAAAATTGTTCTATCTCGGGGACACACCTCCGGATCATATTGTCAACACATATTCTAAATAGATAAGCTTCGTCCCAGTAATACATGCGGTAGTCACGATAAAACCTTTTCTTTTGCATAGAGGAAAGGTCATAGGGAACTATACCGCTTGTCGGGTAATTTGCAAAGTTTGCATACCATGGCACTTCCTCAAGGCTTGTGGCAAGTAGCTGCTTATCTGGAAAGGTTTCCATAATATCCTCTACCTCAATTGAGTTTTCAGCTCCTTCAAGTCACGATAAATGATCAACGACTTGGTTTTCTGTGCCCTTATGGTCACAAATCTCTAGGTCTAACTCTTGCAGTAGCAGCACCCAACGAATTAGGCACGATTTGGACTCCTTCTTTACAATCAAGTACCCGAGAGAAGCATGATCAGTGTATACAATTACCTTAGAGCCAATCAGGTATGATCTGAACTTGTCGAATACAAAGAGCACGACCACCATCTCCTTTTCAGTCATAGTGTAGTTCAGCTGGGCTCCACTCAGCATTCTACTGGCATAGTAAATTGGGTGCATTAGCTTGTCTTTCCACTGTCCCATCACTGCCCCCACTACATAGTTACTGGCGTCACACATGAGTTCGAATGGTTGCTCCCAGTTGGGGGCAACAATGATAGGTGTTGTGACTAGTCTCTTTTTCAACTCCCCGAATTCTACCCTACAATCATCAGAAAACATGAAAGGGTGATCTTTTTCTAACAACTTACAGAGAGGGTTGGCAATTTTTGAGAAGTCTTTTATGAATCTCCGGTAGAAACTGGCATGCCCGAGGAAGTTCCTGATTGCTTGACTGATGTGGGGGTGGCAACTTTGCTATCACAACCTCTTTAGCATGATCCACCTAGATTTCCTTGCTTGATACCCTGTGTCCCAAAACTATACCCTCTTGTACCATGAAATGATACTTTTCCCAATTAAGTACAAGGTTTGTCTCTATACATCTTTTCAACACTCAGATCAGATTTGTAAGGCACTCATCGAATGAGTTTCCCACCATTGAGAAATCATCCATGAACACCTCCATTATGTCTTCGACCATGTCAGTGAATATGGCCATCATGTACCTTTGGAATGTGGCGGGTGCATTGCATACGCCAAAGGGCATCCTCCGAAAAGCATAAATTCCATATGGACATGTGAATGAGGTCTTCTCTCTGTCCTCTGGTGCAATGGAGATTTAGTTGTACCCTGAGTACCCATCCAGAAAACAGAAGTGGGACCTCTCTGCCAGTATGTCAAGCATTTGATTAATGAAGGGAAGTGGGAAGTGGTTTTTCCGGGTGGCCAGATTTAATTTCCTATATTCTATACAAATTCTCCAGTCTGTGACGGTTCTTGTTGAGATCAGCTCATTGTTATCATTTTTGACCACCGACATACTACCCTTCTTAGGAACACATTGCACCGGGCTAACCCAGTTGCTATCAAAGATGGGAAAAATGATTCCCTCGTCCAACCATTTAATCACCTCTTTTTTCACCACTTCCTTCATGTTGGGGTTCAGCCTTCTTTGGTGCTCCCTGGAAGGTTTGTGCCCCTCTTCTAGCAGAATTTTATGTATACAATATGCCGGGCTGATCCCCTTAATATCTGCCATGGTCAACGCAATGGTAGTCTTGCACTCCTTGAGTGCCTGCAATAGCTGTTGTGCCTGCACATCTAACAAACTAGATGATACAATAATAGGTAATGTGGAGTTAGGTCCTAGGAACACATACTTGAGATGGGCGTACAATGGCTTCAACTCCAGTTTTGGTGGTTCTTCTATGGATGGCTTGGCTGGAGGAGTTTCTCTGTTTTCTAAGTGAAGGGGCTCGAATTCAAGTGTTCTCTCCCAAAACCCTCTGCTGTCGCGCCCCCTTTTTTCCTCCGCAGAGAGGGGTCCGAGTTTCGACATTCATGTGGTGTAATGACTCATTTCCTTTTGGGAATTGAGTATTTTGTTTTTTATGAGTCGCCACCTAACGATTTTTAATGTGCGTTAGGGCACCTACAGGGTTTATCTACAACTACGTTTTGATAACCAGATATAGGTTAAAGCTTGAAATTATCCTAAGGGAAGGTGTTAGACACCCCTCAGGATCCACTAGTATGATTCCTAGCCAGATAGTTTTGTGAATTTGTGCAATTAGCAAACAAACAAGTAAGGCTCAAATAATAGGGGATTTAAATACACATGCATTTGAAAACAATTAATAAAAGTAGGGTTTTGAAAAAGAATTATAATATAAGCATGCTTATAAATTTAAAGGGGTCCTAGGTTTGTTTGTAATATGGATCACATCAATGCAATATTCGATATGACACTCCTCAGAAGAGGGGATACATGTGGTATTAGCATACCGGTCATCATATTCATATCTACCCTTCCCACCCTGTGAAGGTAATTAAAGCGAGGGTTGGTCTCGACCACTATTGCATACTATTACCCGTCCCTTCCTATCAGTCCCGGAGGAATTTTAGGACTCTTATTCCTATAGGAAGGAGGTTCTAGGCAGACCCTCAGGTTTAAAGGCAAAAATGCTAAAGCGACATACAAAACATGTAAGACTGCAATTAGGGGGAAACATAAAATCAAATAGAAGGCTCAGTTATACCTCCGCAAACAGTGCACATAGGCAACACGACTTATACAAAATTAAGGTCTGAATTTAGAATCCTAAAGCAGGGTGTTTAAGTCAGAACCAGATTTATCACATGACTCATAAAAGGAGTCCAAATCAGGCCTGCCTGCTGGTTGTGACAGTCGATAATTAAACAAAGGCAATTCAAATTTTATTTGAGTCATTACCTAAGGCTTGCCTAGGCATAAGCAGTATTCAGCAGTTATTCAGAATTTCTAAGACAGTTTGGAGCTTATTATTACCTAAGACATGCTGTTCTAGTTGCAGAGATTATTACCAGTTATCAGAAACTTCACAATGTGAAAACTATTGCCTTACTACCTTTTTCATGAATCAGTAATTAACTAGGCGTTTTAAACAAAATGCAAATAGGATCCTAGAACATGATATCTAATATGCACATGCAGATGGAAGAGTTCCTAAGGCACGATTTCTAGATATACGAAAGAGCTGCAGAATTATTAAGAAATGACTTCATAAGTAACAGTTTTTGTTTATTCATCCTAGAGGCATGATTTCTAAGTGTTGGACACGAAGCATGGATGGGATGCTGAAGTAGGAAACATGAATCCTAAGAACATGATTTCTAATGCATTGTATGAGACCTAAACATGATTTCTATTGCACAACTTGGAATATAAACCTAATAACATGTTTTCTACCCTTTAACTATAGCATGCATATTTTCCCATCCCTTTTCACTAACCACCCCAATATTGTTTACAAATTATTACAGACCATGTGATTGAATTACATAAGAAAAATGCAAAAATAAGAAGTTACAACCATAGGAAGCCTGATCCTGACTTCCTCTCTGAGTTATGTGATAAACCACCTCAAAAGCCAATATTGTTCCAAAGCCTTTCTCATATCTGGGTGTGTCAGAGTTCCCTAGGGACCTCAAGGGATCCCGGGCAGTGCTCACACCCAGATTGCATAACCAAGAATAGGTGCAGTGTGGAAGGGCCAACTCTTATGTGTCCAGGTTCAGAGGGAGCTCAAGTGTCCCAAAGCAAGGCTCAAACAAGAGGGGCAGAACCTAATGATCTAAGAGTGCATGTGAGAGTGCTGGACATAGACTCAAAGGAGTTGAGTTGGAAAATAGTTTTAGAAACAACATGCTTGAAGTGAGTTTGTAAAACAGCAGAGGAATTGCCTAATAAAACAGTTTTTGAAAAGGAAAGGGGGTAGGAGCAACAACATCACACACAGAACAAGTTCAGAGAGAATTACATGCTTCATCAATTACAAATAGGGGAGTAGGGGTTAGGGACATAGAGGACCCAAATCAGAAACACACAATTAGTCATGAATTAGGTACATTATAGATATGCTAGTTGAAGGACATAAACATGAACAAGTAAATATGCTGATCACATTTGAATAAAGGAGGGCAGAATTTTAAGCATGCTGAGTAAAGCAATAAACAAACCGTACAACTCAACAACATGAGCCATTAAGTTAGTGTAGAAAGAGACAAGGATTGACAAACAAGGGAAAACATAGAGTTGGGTTTCAGAATTTAAATTAAGAACATACCATTTGAAGGAGCAAAGTGCAGAAAAAGTAAAGTAATCAGAATTCCAAAGTCTAGCCTTGGCTTTCAGCCGGCTAGACAAGACAGTAGCACAAGTAGTAGAGAAAGAAAAAGAGTTTGAATGTGTAAGTATATGTTTTTGAACTCAGTTGTTATCCTTTTGAGAAGAGAGGGTAGGGTATTTATAGCTTTGAAAACGAGTAGAAAATAAGGTAACAAGTAAAGTTTAGCACAAATATGGAAGTAATCACAATCAGAATCAATTAATACAAGTACTTCCCTTTAATCAAGGAATTACTGCTTAAAGGATACTAACGGGGATAAAAAGGAATGAAAATCAATTTGAGGAAGATTGATTTCTGACCATATAAGGGATAGGAAGAATATAGAGTATACAATTGAGTCTAGGTATAAAATATACTTAATTGGGGAAGGGATTCAGCAGGGGTGAAACATCACATCAAATAAAGGAAGGGAATCAATCAATTTAAACAAATGAGTAAAATTAAGGGTTCATAAGAAAACCCTTGCAATCAGTCGTAACTTGAGGAAATCAAGATCAATCAAGAAAGAACCATCATTCTGCACTTCGCCATATAAATAGAGAAGAACGAACAAGAGTATCAGACATGCAAGGCCAACCATATTGACAAAGGAAGCAACTAGATGAACACAAACATACAACAGTAACAAGAGTAGTCTAGGATTCAACAGTAAAGGACCTACTCGAAGTATGGTAGTCAAAAAAAATTCAAGTAGTTACATAGAACCAAAAATGAAGGATACAGTGTAACACATAGCAACAGGTAGAAGATATCAGACCAACACACCGAAATAAGTAAAGGAAGTCTTCAAAAGCTCACAGTAATAGGTGAGGAAAGTTTTAAGAAATTAGGGTTTTAACAGAGCTGAGTTAAAAAAAAAGGTAAGAACTCAGAATCAGTCAAGTTAAACAAAGAAAAGTATCTAAACACAAAGAACTCAGTTGAAACAAGTATATAAAATAAAATACGGTTTCAGAACCCCAGATAAAACCAAAGATACTTAGGGTTTTAACACGATGAACCAGGTAGAAGAAAAACACGAACAAATCATTTAAACATAGTAAAATCATAAAACAACACTCAAAATAGGAGAAGAGATCCTTTAAAAGAGGTTAAGAAAACCCTAATCGTTGAAAACGAAGAGTCGTTTTGACAAAATCGGAAAACCTTTAAGGAAAACACATAAGAGGTTCATAACATACATAGATCTAAGACAGACCTGAAAGAAAATCGGAAAATCCTTTAAAGTTAGGGTTTCGGAGAACCCAGAAAAATAAGAAAGACTTCGAAAAATTTCCTATCTAGCCGGAAAAGCCATGGATCTGACTCGAACAACCATGAATGGCCGGGAAAAGACCATAGATAGAAGTTGAGCAAAGACTGGACTAGATATCTTTGAGATCTTTCCATAAAATCACGCAAACAGGCAATGAGAGACATAGGAAACTGGTACACGTCTCAAACATCCACGGGAGTCCATGGATTGGGTGAGAATCGAAGGGAATTAAGGTTAGTTTGGGCGGCGGCGGCTAGGGTTTGAGTGGGGTTGCAGAGAGAATTGGAGAGGAAGGGGATTCAAGGGCAGCATCTTGGTGGAAATGAAGCAGGTTAAGGAGTCGTTTGGGTTTAATTATGGAAGAGAGAATAGGGACCGTTGATCTGAATGATCAACGGGTCTAGATTAAATGGGGTGGGTGGGGATTCGGGTTTGGGCAGGGTTTAAAAGGGTTAGGTTCAGGTTTTAATTCAAAATTGGGCTGGGGAATTAGGGTCCGATTTGGGTTATAATTGAACTGCAAAACGGGCTGTTATTTAAATAGCATGTTTCCCCTTTTTAATTTATAAAAAATAGTAAACAGTTTCTGAAAAATAAATTAAAATACTGAAATGATTTATAACACATAATTAACAATATAAAAATACAGGACCCGATTTTATGAATATAAAACCAGATTAAACCTTAAAAGGCTAATATTGCAATTATGTGCAATTTAGCTTTAAAAATACTAAATGAAATTGTAAAAATATGTAAAATTTACTTTAGCTATATTTTGGCATAAATATAAAAATTCAATAGATGAATTATCAAAATAATAAATAATTGGGGATTTTATGGATAAAAAGCGAAAATAAATCAATTTAAAAACCTTTAAAATTATGGAAAAATAATAAAATACTTGAACATGCTTATATATGCATACATATGCTATTTTGAAGGTATTTTTTATATTAAAGATATGATGGCCAATTTTGACCGAACGAAATGGTCTGAAAAAGATTTAGGCCACACCCTGGCTTATGAGTTGCCTACATATCCCAGATTTTACAGGAATTAGGCCATATGTAGTTCAAGATCCGTCGGCGGAGTTTGCCGATAGAGACTTTTCAAGAACGGACGCAATATCTAGAGGCAGGTGAGTGATAGGCTTACAAGAACGGTTAAGTTTGGTATGGATGTGGGTACTGGAGTGGAACCGCTCCTGCCGGGTTGGTTGTTGTTTGACGTCTTACCTGCAAATAAGCAATACAAGCATATATTGTGCATAAATTTAAACATGATGCAAATTCCCATTAGACCATGAATGTTGTCTTTGGACAATGAGGATGACTTCTTTAGACCATGATGTCCTGGGCCATGAAGCATATGATGAGGGATTCATAGGCCATGAAATGATGTTCTCGGGCTTTGAGGATGGTGCCTCCGAACCATGACGCCTTTGAATAGTGATATGCAAAAGATTGAAAAGGATCCTCAGGCCATGACATGGTATTCTCAGGCTATAAAGATGGTGCCTCCGAACGATGACGCCTTTGGATGAGTTGGGGATATTTTAGCCCATAAAGGATGCAGTAGTATGATGCAGACAAGACAACGCTTAGTCTTGTGAATTGAAGGGCAGAGCTTAACCCGTAAGAGAAGCGAGATAGACAGTGCTTGGGATAACGCTTGGTTTAGAAGAAAATTGGAGGCAGAGCTTAGCCTCAGAAGGCAGAATGATAGCCTTGTGCAATAATGCGGATGGAGACAACATTTAGTCTCAGAAGGCAGAATAGTAGCCTTATGCAAGAATGCAGACGGAGGCAATGTTTAGTCTCGGAAGGCAGAATGGTAGCCTTATGCAAATTGGAAGGCAAAATGGCAACCTTATGAAATGCAGTTGCAGATGGAGATGACGTTTAGTCTCGGAAGGAAGAATGGTAGTCTTATGCAAATTGGAAGGCAGAATAGTAGCCTTATGCAATGCAGATGGAGGTAGAGCTTAACCCGGGAAGGCAAAAAGGTAGCCTTATGCAAATTGGAAGGCAGAATAGTAGCCTTATGCAATGCAGATGCAGATGGAGACAACGTTTAGTCTCGGAAGGCAGAATGGTAGCCTTATGCAAATTGGAAGACAGAATGGTAGCCTTTTGCAAGAAATAAAATAACAAATGACAGTAGAGTTTTCTTAGCTGATAGCAGATTGCCGCGTTGTGATTACTGGGAGTATCGTGACATACGGGACATAACTGGTGTGTGTTGATAGCAAATGTTGGCTAGTGCAATGGTTCTAAGAGTCGTATTTTTAACAATGTTTGCCCCATGGGCGTACAGTATGTCTGATGATTTCACAATCCTAGTGCCTGCATTCAAAGAAAATTCGTGAGTTTTGTAAGGGTAAGGTTAGTTCGTATCCTCATTGGCTTTGCTTGAGTCGTTCGGATTTGATCTGGTGAAACCATTTGTATCATTGGGGTAGCGTTGCTAAACAAAATAGTTTCAACAATAAACATGTATGATTTTGTAAAAGTATTTCATAAATGTATAATTAAAAATAACTTTTAGATGAACCGACGATCGTGACGTAGTTCAAGACATTGCGACCTCTTTTGCCCCGGTTTGATGGGTTGACATTTCTAACTGATGCTCGTGCGGCGATTGGCCGAGATTACTTCAGAATTTTGAGGGTCCTCATCAAAATTTTGCCCCAGTTTCCAATTGCGGGGGAGATGATATTTTTATTGAATTGTGACCGAACCCATATGGCTTCCTACGTATCCCCTCTTAAACGGGAATCAGGTTAGGCGTAGTTCAATTTACATCATATAAGGAA
This sequence comes from Nicotiana sylvestris, assembly GCF_000393655.2. NCBI lineage: Eukaryota > Viridiplantae > Streptophyta > Magnoliopsida > Solanales > Solanaceae > Nicotiana > Nicotiana sylvestris. The sequence continues at coordinate 154,810,500 of NC_091059.1, forward strand.
AGCATAAAGATTACACATAGTAATGTTTGACTGCATTTGAATTGATCGGCTTTGTCCAGACTTCTCCGTCCATTTATGTAAGTATGAGGGCTCCTCCTGTCAAAACCCGGTGAACCATGTATGGACCCTACCAGTTGGGAGAGAACTTCCCTTTGGCTTCATCTTGATACGGAAAATTTTTCTTTAACACCAGCTGCCCTGGTGTGAACTATCTTGGCTTGACTCTTTTGTTGAAGTTTCTGGACATTCTGTTCTGATAGAGTTGAACATGGCAAACTGCATTCATTCTCTTTCCATCTATAAGGTTTAGTTTCTCATAACGACCTTTTACCCACTCTGCGTCATCGAGCTCAGCTTCTTGTATGATCCTTAGGGAAGGAATTTCTACCTCAGTGGGAACGACAGCCTCTGTACCATAAACTAGCATATAAGGGGTTGCCCCGGTTGATATGCGGACTGTGGTGCGATACCACAATAGAGCAAATGATAACTTTTTGTGCCACTGTTTATGCTTTTCTATCATTTTCCTCAATATCTTCTTAATATTCTTGTTGGCGACTTCTACAACTTCATTCATTTGAGGCATGTAGGTTGTGGAATTCTTGTGTCTGATCTTGAAAGTTTCACACATAGCTTTCATCAAGTTGCTGTTAAGGTTGGAGCAGTTATCAGTAATGAATGACTCCGGAATCCCAAATCGACAAACAATGCGGTCACGGACAAGGTTTGCCATGACTTTCTTTGTTACTGCTCTGTAAGATGCTGCTTCGACCAATTTGGTAAAATAGTCGATGGCTACTAGGATAAACATGTGTCCGTTGGAAGCGGCAAGCTCGATTGGTCCAATAACGTCCATTCCCCAAGCGGCGAACGCCACAGTGAACTTGTTGTGTTAAGCTCGCTTGGAGGTACCTTTATCATGTCTGCATGTATCTGACAGTGGTGGTATTTCCTAACATACTGGATTCAGTCCATTTCTATAGTCATCCAAAAGTAACTAGCCCGGAGTATCTTCTTTGCTAAGACAAAACCGTTCATATGTGGACCACAGGTCCCAGCATGAATTTCCTCTAGTATCCTGGATGCTTTCTTTGCGTCGACACATCTTAATAGTCCTAAATTGGGAGTCCTCCTATACAGGATTCCTCCGCTGTGAAAGAAGTTGTTGGACAATCTCTGAAGTATGTGTTTTTGAGTTGTATTAGCAAGCTCCGGGTACTCTCCTTTTGCCAAATATTCCTTGATATCATGAAACCAAGGCTTTCCATCTGCTTCCTCTTCGACATGGGCATAGTAAGCTGGATGATGATGGATTTTCACTGGAACGGGATCAATGAAATTCTTGTCTGGATGTTGTATCATAGAGGATAGGATAGCCAATACATCGGCGAACGCATTCTGGACTCTGGGAACATGCTGAAATTCCGTCTTCGTGAACCTTTTTCTTAATTCCTGTACATGATGCAAATACGGGAGTATCTTGGGGTTCTTGGTATGTATAAGTAAGGCTGAATCTCTAATCACTAGCAGCTCTTGAATGTTCATGTCAATGGTCATTTTGAGTCCTAAGATGCAGGCTTCGTACTCGGCCATATTGTTGGTGTAGGGGAACCTGAGTTTGGCAAACATCGGATAATGCTGAACGGTTTCTCATACTAGGACTGCTCCTATGCCAACTTCTTTGAAGTTTGCTGCTCCATCGAAGAACATTCTACAATTGTCATAGGATTCTGCAATGTCTTCTCCTATGAATGATACCTCTTCATCAGGAAAATACATTTTCAGGGGTTCGTATCCTCCATCTACGGGATTCTCGGCAAGGTGGTCTGCTAGTGTCTGTCCCTTGATCACTTTCTGAGTTACGTAAACAATGTCGAACTCACTCAATAGGATTTGCCACTTGGCTAGCTTGCCAGTGGGCATAGGCTTCTGAAAGATGTACTTCAAGGGATCCATTCTCGATATGAGATATGTAGTATATACACAGAAGTAATGTCTCAGCTTCTGAGCTACCCAAGTCAGAGCACAACAGGTGCGTTCCAATAGAGAATACTAGGCCTCGTACAGGTTGAACTTCTTACTGAGATAATAATGGCTTGCTCCTTCCTCCCTGTTTCATCATGCTGCCCTAGAACGCAGCCAAAAGCTCCATCTAACACTGCAAGGTAGAGTTATAAGTGTCTACCTGGATCGGGCGGGACTAAGATTGGTGGTGCTGACAAGTACTCCTTGATTATGTCGACGGCCCTTTGGCAGTCATCAGTCCATTTGGTAGCGGCGTCCTTCTTCAACATCTTAAAGATCGGCTTACAGATAACCGTAGACTGTGCTATGAATCGACTGATGTAGCTGAACCTTCCCAGGAAACTCATTACATCCTTCTTGCTCTTTGGCGGTGGTAGTTCTTGAATGGCTTTGACTTTCGATATATCTAGTTCTATTCCTTGTCAGCATACAATAAACCCAAGCAATTTCTCAGCAAGAACCCCAAATGCACACTTTGCGGGGTTTAGTTTCAGGTTGTATCTCCGCAATCTATTGAAGAACTTCCTCAGATCTTCCATGTGGTCGGTGGTCTTCTTGGATTTGATAATAAAATCATCTACATATACCTCTATCTCCTTGTGTATCATATCATGGAAAATGGTAGTCATGACCCTCATGTAGGTGGACCCTGCATTCTTCAGGCCGAATGGCATCATCTTGTAACCCCACAACGTAATGAAAAGCTGTTTTCTCAGCATCTTCCTCATCCATCCAGATCTGATGATAACCAGCGAAGCAATCCACGAATGACTGTAGCTCATGCTTGGCGCAATTGTTAATCAGGATGTGTATATTTGGCAAAGGGAAGTCGTCCTTTGGACTGGCCTGGTTGAGATCCCAGTAGTCGACACAAACTCTAACCTTCCCATCCTTCTTCGGCACTGGCACAATGTTGGCTAACCATGTCGGGTATTCAACTACCTTGAGAACCTTAGCTTTGATCTACTTGTTGACTTCTTCCTTGATTTTCAAACTCATATCAGGCTTGAACTTTCTGAGCTTTTGCTTTACCGGCAAACACATTGGATCAGTTGGTAGTTTGTGAGCCACAATAGACGTACTCAGACCAATCATGTCATCATATGACTAGGCGAATATGTACACATATTCTTTTAGAAATTTTATGTATTCTTTCTTTTCTAATGGCGATAGGTGAATGCTGATTCGTGTTTCCTTGACATTTTTTGCATTCCCAGGTTGACAATTTTGGTCTCGTCCAGGTTGGACGTAGGTCTGTTCTCAAAGTTCTCAACTTTTTTGACAATCTCATCAGGTATGTCATCTTCCTCTAAATCAATGTCTGTTTGTTGCGTTGTCTCATTGTATGTCAATTCATTGGTTCATCAAGATAAGTAATAGTAATGTTGTATTGGTAAAGTAAGGAGAGATAGCAATACATATTAAATCATAAGAAAAATCAAATATGCTTTTGATAAATTGAATAACTATTTTGAACATTGAAGATCTTATTGCGGGAATTGAAAAATGCAAAAAGAAAATCATTTAGTAAATAAAGACAGCGAATGATGCTTGTTTTAGCCTTACTACCCCGAGGCTCGTTGGGCTCTGATTGTCCCGATGATCCAATTATTGAGATGTGCACCTCTTCTTACAGCCTGTATGGAAGGGCCTTCCTCCCCTCCTCCTCGAGAATAACACAACAGTCCATATCACTGTCCTCTAGAAACAAGTTCTTCACTGCTGCAAGTGCTTCTTCTTCATCTGACCCATAAATAATATCGGCTTGTTGAAAGGTCTGCTCCAGATGTGGTATCGGCTGCTTTAGTGGATAGTAAGGACCACGCTATGGTGGCGACCAGCTATTGAATTCTTCCTAGGTGTATTCATATCCCACGTAGATAAGAGTGTTATGGTGGTCTGGTGTGTGGAAATGGTCATTTGTGTAGTTCTAAGGTTCTGGGATGAGTAGTGGAGTGTTGTTTGGGCTATGGCAGGTGTTACATTGGTTCTTTGGTGGAGCAGCGTGATGGTGATGAGCGGGATGATTCTGCTGTTTGGGATATTTTGAGGATGTGTAGGGTTTTGAGCATTGGGAAAGTTGATATCTGGGGTGCTGAGGGAAAATGACAGGCTTGCTAGATTCCAAACCTGATCGAGCTCTTCCTGAAATTTCAACAACTTCTGTTCAAGTTGTGACACATTCTCGTTTGGAACCCGAATACCCTGGCTATCAGTGGACTCAACCCGTTCAGCTGCGTTCTCCTTCCTGATGTTGTTTAAATCTTCCATTTCGCCTTTGTTCTTGCCTTTGATAGGACTAAGAGGAGGAGTGGGTGGAGGCCCCTTAGATCTTGTGAAATAAGATGATGATGTCAGAGTACACGAACTAACATTTGGGGAGGGGAATAATTAAAACAAAGATAAAAACAAAAGGTAATCAAGTTAGTGAGGATTATAAAAAGTATTACAATATTTAAACACATAGTGCGATAATGTAAAGTGTGTCCTAATTTGGGAACCTCTTTGTGCCCGAGATAGGCCTAACGACAAATTGATTTGGAGAACTTAGAATGCTAAATGCCTCATTTTATTGATAGAAATAGACGGATCTCAAAATGACACTAAATAAGCAAGGAAATAAAAGTCACTAATGGTCATTGGCCTTATTACATTCATAAAGCGGAAAAGTTAATTCCTATCTACTTGGTCCCAGAAGGACCTTCCTCAGGTTGGATGATCTCGTTGATTAAATCCTCCAGCTCGCGTAGGTTCACCAGTAAAAATGCCTTTGCTAGGTGTTCTCCTTCATTTCCTTCAGCGTTCTGGCAGTCGGTGACTCTCTTCCTCACTTTTCCTTCCAATTCCAGCAGACTGTATTCTAGATATTCCAACTTTTCGCTAGCTTTGGCAGCCCTCTCTTTCCACTCATTGATTTGTCCATTTTATGGAAGACTCCTCCTCTAGTCTAGCAAGAGTGGGGGCGTGCTAACCATACCGAAACTGGGGACCTCTTTTTCTGCAAAACAAAAGGGTTAGACCCTACCCCCCTTCGGACTTGACTATTTATACATCAACAATTAACATGAAGCATTTCGTTCTCTAAATAAATGCATAGAATGTGATGATGTCTGTTTGGGTTTTAGGGAAACCCAATGGACTTTTGGACAAGGCTATCTTAAAGGATCATTACGTGGACAACATAACTAATCCGACTTGGTTTAACCATGATGCATGCACAATTTTAAACAGAGTAAGGTTTCTATGGGGTTTTAGACTGGTACCCTTGAGCGAACAACTCAAGGGGGAAGACATGGAACTGTCGATTGCACCGCTGATCGACTAGTTTTACCGCAAATATGCCTTTCCGAATTTAAGGGGTAATGATATAGGAAGGGTGCAACCACTCATCAAGCGTTGCAATAGTATTTGTTTGGCACGAGTGGAGTATGATGTTGAGAATGATTATGCAATAATTAAAAGCATGTTGACATGTATTTGCACGTTAAAAAAGTGATAAATACAGTAGTTTTATAATCTAAAGCAGTTATAAAGGAAGGAAACAAGAAAGATATGTCAGTTTTGCTTTTGAAGAAGAAATTGAATGCTTAAAGAAATTAAACAGGTAATTGCACATAGGGAGGTATAAATTCACAAGAACAATCTGAAATGGTAAAAGCCTAAAATCCCTAGGAGAGTCTCCATGCTGTCACGCCCCCTTTTTCCCTCTACGAAAAGGGGTCCAGATTTCGACATTCATGTGGTGTAATGACTCATTTCCTTTTGGGAATTAGGTATTTTGTTTTTGAAGAGTCGCCACCTAATGATTTTTAAGGTGTGTTAGGGTACCTACATAGTATATCTACAACTACATTTTGATAACCAGAGATAGGGTAAGGGCTTGAAATTATCCTAAGGGGAAGGTGTTAGGCACCCCTCAAGATCCACTAGTGTGGTTCCCGGCCAAACAATTTTGTGAATTTGTGCAATTAGAAAACAAACAAGTAGGGATCAAATAATAGGGGATTTAAATACACATGTGTTTGAAAACAATTAATAAAAGCATGGTTTTGAAAAAGAGTTATAATCTAAGCATACTTATGAATGTAAAGGGGTCCTAGGTTTGTTTGTAATATAGATAACATCAATGCAATACCCAGTATGACACTCCTCAGAAGAGGGATACACGTGGTATTAGCATACCGATCATCATATCTATATCTACCCTTCCCACCCTGTGAAGGTAATTAAAGCGAGGGTTGGTCTCGACCACTATTGCATGTTGTTACCCGTCCCTTCCTATCAGTACCGAAGGAATTTTAGGACTCCTATTCCTATAAGAAGGAGGTTCTAGGCAGACCCTCGGGTTTAAAGGTAAAAATGCTAAAGCGACATACAAAACATGTAAGATTGCAATTAGGGGAAAACATATAAGCAAATAGAAGGCTTAGTTATACCTCCGCAAATAGTGCACATAAGCAGCACGACTTATACACAATTAAGGTCTGAATTTAAAATCCTAAAGCAGAGTGTTTAAGTCAGAACCAGATTTATCGCATGACTCATAAAAGGAGTCCAAATCAGGCCTACCTGCTGGTTGTGACAGTAGATAATTAAACAAAGGCAATTCCAGTTTTATTTGAGTAATTACCTAAGGCTTGCCTAGGCGTAAGCAGTATTCAGTAGTTATTCAGAATTGCTAAGACAATTTGGAGCTTATTATTACCTAAGACATGTTGTTATAGTGGCATAGATTATTACCAGTTATTCAGAAACTTCACAATGTGAAAACTATTACCTTACTACCTTTTTCATGAATCAGTAATTAACTAGGCGTTTTAAACAAAATGCATACAGGATCCTAGAACATGATATCTAATATGCACATGCAGATGACAGAGTTCCTTAGGCATGATTTCTAGATATACGAAAGAGTTGCAGAATTATTAAGAAACAACTTCATGAGTAACAATTTTTTTATTCGTCTTAAAGGCAGGATTTCTAAGTGTTGGACATGAAACATGGATGAGATGCGGAAGCAGGAAACATGAATCCTAAGAACATGATTTCTAATGCATTGTATGAGTCCTAAACATGATTTCTATTGCACAACTTGGAATATAAACCGAATAACATGTTTTCTACCCTTTAACTATAGCATGCATATTTCCCCATCCCTTTTCACTAACCACCCCAATATTGTTTACAAATTATTACAAATCATGTGATTGAATTACATAAGAAAAATGCAAAAATAAGAAGTTACAATCATAGGAAGCATGATCCTGACTTCTTCTCTGAATTATGTGATAAACCACCTCAAAAGCCAATATTGTTCCAAAGCCTTTCTCATATCTGGGTGTGTCAGAGTTTCCTAAGGACCTCAAGGGATCCCGGGCAGTGCTCACACCCAGATTGCATAACCAAGAATAGGTGCAATGTGGAAGGACCAACTCTTATGTGTCCAGGTTCAGAGGGAGCTCAAGGGTCCCAAAGCAAGGCTCACACAAGAGAGGCAAAACCTAATGATCTAAGAGTGAATGTGAGAGTGCTGGACATAGACTCAAAGGAGTTGAGTTGGAAAATAGTTTTAGAAACAACATGTTTGAAGTGAGTTTGTAAAACAGCAGAGGAATTGCCTAATAAAACAGTTTTTGAAAAGGAAAGGGGGTAGGAGCAACAACATCACACACAGAACATGTTCAGAGAGAATTACATGCTTCAGAAATTACAAACATGGGAGTAGGGATTGAGGACATAGAGGACCCAAATCAGAAACACACAATTAGTCATGAATTAGGTACTTTATAGACATGCTAGTTGAAGGACATAAACAAGAACAAGTAAATATAGTGATCACATTTGAATAAAGGAGGGCAGAATTTTAAGCATGTTGAGTAAAACAATAAACAAACAGTACAACTCAATAGCATGAGCCATTAAGTTAGTGCAGAAAGAGACAAGGATTGACAAACAAGGGAACACATGAAGTTTGTCACACCTCCTTTTTCCGCTGCACCCCTGCTAAGGGACGCGGAAGGAAGTTTTTCCAATTAAAGGACAATCGAAACGAGATTTTATTTAAAGGTTCAGAGTCACCACTTGGGAGATTTGTGGTGTCCCAAGTCACCGGTTGAATCCCGAATCGAGGAAAAGAATGACTCTGTTTAACAGTCTGCGCACCAGAAATCCGAATAAGGAATTCTGTTAACCCGGGAGAAGGTGTTAGGCATTCCCGAGTTCCGTGGTTCTAGCACGGTCGCTCAACTGTCATATTCGGCTTATTAATCTGACTTTTAATACATTTTAAACTTATTGCGTATTTTTAACTTTTATCACCCACTTTATCTTGATTATTTGTAATTATAGAATTGTCTTGAAACGAATTACGCGTACGTATATTCGTTTTATTTTTACTTTTTTTTTATGTAAAGAATCATGTTGTCATACCTCCCTTTTCACCTGCGCCACCGCAAAGGACGCAGAGGGGAATTTTTCTAATTAAGGGACAATCGAAATGAGATTTATTTATTTATTTCAGAGTCGCCATTTGGGAGATTTATGGTGTCCCAAGTCACCGGTTTTATCCCAAATCGAGGAAAAAGAATGACTCTATATTACAGTCTGCGTATTAGAAATCCGGATAAGGAATTTTGTTAACCCGGGAGAAGGTGTTAGGCATTCCCGAGTTCCGTGGTTCTAGCACGGTCGCTCAACTGTCATGTTTGGCTTAATTATCTGATTTTAACAATTATGCACTTGGTGCAAGTTATGACTCTTTTACCGCTTTTATTATTATTGTTGTTATTTTAACAAGGAATTGCAACGTTGTGAAAACGTATCTCGAACCTCGTCACAATCAATGTACCCGTGGTTATTGACACGTTTTGACTCCGTTGAGATTTGGATTTGGGTTACATAAATGCACACCCGTATTTTAAGGACGTAATTTATTAAAGACGCGTCCTAAAGAGACTAGCATATTGTCATTTTTGGGGAAGGACCATGGAGTTCACTAAGCGGCCGATCCCGAAGTCTATCCATTTATTATGTCTTTTTATCGAGGGCCCCGCAACTTGTGATTTCTCTAGTGAGGCACGCCTCATTTGATTTTAAAGGATCATCCTATAGTAACTATGTTTTTCTATTTCCATCCGTCTCTAAAATAAAAGAAGAAAAGTACCTAATTTATTTATATGCTTACGAGTTATTATAGTTAAGTTTCGAACATGATTCGTTAAATCTAAAATGAACGTAGTAAGAGCAGTTTGTTTGACAGTTATGGGCCCAGGTCCAACGTATAAGGGGTAAAACCGGACCTGAGCCATCCTTCTTCAAATTGGGCCTAGTTAAGGGTTTCTACACATATTCATAATTTGCCAAACTAAAAAAATGGTGTCATTTTGTTAACAAATTTCTGCAAATTTAAAGTGACATTCTACTAGAATGAGTGAACCTGAAAAATCTGATTTTTTATCCTAAACCACTTAGATGCTGAAATTAACCAATAGTATCTAATTGAACCTGTTCTTACGAATTTAGATAAGCAATTTGTTAACTGAAATAGTTTTAACTATTGAGTAATCAACCTACGGCCTGATGTGTATTTGGAACATGCTTTTAAACAAAATAGACTGAAATGACAGAACATTACTACTACATCATTAGTCTTTATTAGCTAAAAGCATACATGGGGGCATAAGTTTTACAACTAAACTACTATAGAATAGGCATGTCCAGTTATACACAAACAAACACCTAAGACTTCAACCCTTCACTTTTGTATTCATGCTTCAAATTCTCAGATTACAAGGTTCAGCCATTCGATTGTGTACCTGATTTTTGGAAAGCAAAGAAGTAGAGGAAAATCAGTAGAAGCAGCAGTAGTGTAAGCAGCAACACAGCAGATTCAACAACACAACAACAACCAGTGAAGCCAATAATAACCAGTAATAGACACCCCGTGGCAGATTTAAAAATCAGGCAGAAAACCAAGCAGTAACCCAATGGAACAGTGCTCAACCAATAGAAAACGAGGAAATACCAAGCTGAAATCCAACAGTACCAAAAGAACACAGACAGATGCAAGAAACAATAGTTTCTGATTTGTCAAACACTCAAAGAAAAGCAGCCTGAAACTCTTAATGTAAAAGTTCAGCCTTAACACTCTATCTCTCTCTCTGGACTTTTCTCTCAAAAATCCAGCCTTAGCACTTAAACTATTTTCTGAACCTTTTAGAATCAAAATCCAGCCTATATGCACTTTATTACTCTGGAAAAATTATCTCTCCTCCCTCTCTCCAACTTTTCTTCCTTTTTTCCCCCAGCCTCAACACCCTTTTATACAAGTCTGCCCTTCCTTTCCAACTTACTGCCCGACCCCCCTTTTCCACTAAATCAGAATTTTCCACTAAATTTCCCACTAAGTCTGAATTTTCCACTAAAAATCCCACTAAGGAGAACTTTTCCTTATTTTCAGCCCCCAATTCCCTTTTGTTCCCCATTAATACTAATCAATTCATTAGTTAAAAGGTATTTTAATACTTAGTGGACAGAACACTCAAACCACCCATCTCTCCCTGTTTTCAATTCCCAAATTACCCCCTGAGACCCCACTGTTATTACTTCATTACCCTAAGCTTTACAAGTCTGAAGTTACATCTATGTAAGTTCAGACCTGAAACTAATTTCTGGTTAAACACCTAAATAACTACAGCTATATCAAATTCACAATCCTATTTAGACACAATGATTTAAGGCATAAGAACAGAAGAAAATCGAAATGGTATTAATCAGGGCAATGAGATAAACTATGAAGAACTGAACGAGTAATCTGGTTAAAATAAACAAGACTGAAAACAACAGGTTCAATTCATTACACATTTAACACAGAAGACAAAAGAAATGGTAAACCTACTGGAAAACAACCAGGAACTACTATCATGTTTTCTCTAATTTTTCAAGCAAATTAATTGACGACACTTGATTAATCGATTATACATGCCATAATGTACAACAATTATCGACAATCAATCAGAAAAAACCACATATGATTCGAGTAGCATTTGACAGAAACAGTGAGTTGTAATACAACCAACTAATCGACGAAACTAAACATATTGATTATACAGTTTACAACATATACTTAATCAATGAACAAAAGAATTCGACCAAATGAAAGGTCATTGAAGATGGATAGAATCAATCGACGAAAATTGAAAATCAGTGAAACTTAAACTAAACAAATAAACAAATATAAACACAAAAATAGAACAAAAGAAGGGAAAAATACCTCAGTGACAAAGATCAGAAACGGACGACCTTGGGACCAACTTGGACTTGGATTTTTTGAGGTCAAACGGACCTTAATCGAGTGTTCTCAACTGAGAATACTGGACTAAGGTCAGTTAGAAACCCCAAATCCCTCTTAATTTCGGACGAAGCCTGTGTTTTCGTTTTCTAGGGTTCTTACGTTCGATTTGGGGCTCGAACGTTTCTAGGCAGATTCGAACGGGACCAAAGTTATTTATGGTATAAGGGAGGTCTGGGGGTTGCCTGGTATGAATTTGGGGTTGGTTGGTGTAGGTTTTCGTTTGGCTCGAATCTTCAAATGAAGATTCGAGAAGATGGGGGAAGATTCGAACCAAACGAGTAACATATTTGGAACTGGGGTGGTCAGATGGTCTTATGGTGTTAAGGTGGTAGCCGGCGGCGTTGATACCGCCGGGTTTCAGGCGATGGGGTAAGGTGGCGGCTAGGGTTAGCCCTAGTTCGTCTCTGAGTTGAGAGACGATGAACAGGGAAGAAAAAGGGGGGGGGTGTTTGGTTTGGGGGGCTGGGGTAGGTAGTAGACTTATATAGTGGAGGGGGGATTGATCTTGGCCGTTGGATCAAGCACGATCAACGGCCTGGATCAACTCACTTAACTGAACGGTGTCGTTCGGTTTAAGTTGGGGAATGGGTTGGCCAGGGGTGAAGTGGATCGGGTCTTGGTGAGGCCTTGAGGCCGTTGGATCAAATAAAATGGATGGCTCGGATTAAACACTTGAAACAGTGTCGTTTTAAACCAAGCCAGGGTTGTACTGGACCGTTTGATCTATTCGATCAGTGGCTCAGATTGAAGACGCCTAAACGGCATCGTTTAGGCTATCTGAGAGATCAGGCATAATGGACTGGGTCATTACATTGCATTTTGGGTCTGATTTTGGCCTGGCCCAGTTCGACTCAGCTAATTATTTTAACTCTTTTCTTTTCCTTCTTTTAATTAACAATTAACAACAACTCTAGAAATAAATTGTAAAACAAAATTGATCTACAAAAATATTAATTAACCCTTAATAACAAACAACACACAAGTTAAAACATTTAATTAAAAATAAAATCATACAATGACACATTTAAATGACAAAATTACAACAATTACATATTTTTTGTGATTTTCCTTCTTTTAAAACCAAATTATGGTTTAATTAATTCCTAATTGTAAGAAATAAAAATCCTAAGTGCACATGCCACATATTTTTTATTATTTCAATTAATTATAACAGGATAAACATTCACAAACAAAAACACAAATAATTATCCAAAAATGCCATGCAAATCCTAACAATTGTACACCAAGAAAATTTTGTTTTATTTTTTGATTTCTTTTGGAGTAGTTTTCGTGAAACAAAAATCACGTGCTCACAGCTGCCCCTCTTTGTCCGAAAACACGAAGAGTTTTTGTGCAAAGATAAAGTGAGCGGATACGAGCGATTTTTTGCCCGTTGGAATACTTCGTGTGAAGCATTTTTTGAAAAAAGATTTAACCAAACCTTTGCTTCAAAGGTTTCCTACATATCCCTGGCTAGAAGGGAATCAGGTTAATGTAGTTCAGGAAGTTTTGGTAGCTGAGACTACCATGGAACTACAATTTTGTTGTTACTGCTGCTGCATGCTGTTGCTACTGCTTACCGATATCCTTATTACACCGTGCCAGAAGAAACCAGAAGTTAGACTAAACTAGGAATTACAAAATCTTATCTATCTTCCATTTGCTCTAGTTGCCTTACTTTATTGCCGGCTTGTGTTTCCTCTGGTGCTTTTCTTTCGAAAACTGCTGGGGATGACACTGGCCTTTTGCCTTTCTGAACACAAGTTTTATCATTCCGCTCCATCTGCTGGGGACACTACTTCCTACATTGGAGCTTGTTATGCTGGGGATTTTTGTTGTAACCCTCCTCATTACTGACTTCTGATTTGATCTTGAAATGTATTCCTCTATTCTGCAGGCGGGGACGCTCCTGACACCAACTTGACTTTTGAAATATGACATAACCTCCATTCTCCAGGCGGGCTCCTGACTTCAACAACTTTGTAAAAAATTCGGCCTCCATTCTCCAGGCGGGCTCCTGACTTCTATAACAACTTAAAAATAACACCTCCATTCTCCAGGCGGGCTCCTGACTTCTTCAACCTTTTAAATGTAACACCCTCATTCTCCAGGCAGGCTCCTGACTTTTCCAACTTTTAAATGTAATACCTCCATTCTCCAGGCGGGCTCCTGACTTCTCTATTAAAATTTAGCAACCTCCATTCTACAGGCGGGCTCCTGACTTCTCCAACTTAAAATAAACAACCTCCATTCCACAGGCGGGCTCCTGACTCCAATTTAACAATTTAACAACCTCCATTCTACAGGCGGGCTCCTGACCTCAACAACTTCTTGAAAAATAATTCAGCCTCCATTCTCCAGGCGGGCTCCTGACTTCAACAACTTCTTAAAAATAACACCTCAGTTCTCCAGGCGGGCTCCTGAATTCAATAACTTCTTAAAATAATTCAGCCTCCATTCTCCAGGTGGGCTCCTGACTCTTTTAAATATAACAACCTCCGTTCTACAGGTGGGCTCCTGACTCCTCTAACTTAAAATAAACAACCTCCGTTCTACAGGCGGGCTCCTGACTCCAACTTAAAATTTAACAACCTCCGTTCTACAGGCGGGCTCCTGACCTCTCCAACTTAGAACATAACAACCTCCGTTCTACAAGCGGGCTTCTGACTTCTTCAACCTTTTAAAATAAACAACCTCCGTTCTCCAGGTGGGCTCCTGACTTCAATAACTTCTTAAAATAATTCAGCCTCTATTCTCCAGGCGGGCTCCTGACTTCAACAACTTCTTAAAAATAACACCTCAGTTCTCTAGACGGGCTCCTGACTTCAATAACTATTTCGAAAAATAACACCTCCATTCTCCAGGCGGGCTCCTGACTCCAATTTAACAATTTAACAACCTCCGTTCTACAGGCGGGCTCCTGACTTCTTCAACTGCTTCCTTTAAAACTTGTGTTTTATTCCTCTGAAACCTGCCGGGAATAACACTGTTGGGGAATTATCTTCCTCCTTTTAACAATGGTGGGGATGATATTGATTCAAAGACCATTATTTTTTTTATTTTTTTTAAACTTTGGGTTATCTTGCTTCTTCAAAGATTGCTTTTCTTTTAAAACTTGTATTTCCCCTCTCGTATACTGTTGGGGATTTTACTTTCTTCAAAACTTGTTTTATCTTCTCTCTTTCCCAAATGTCTATCTGATTTCAAGAAAATTTTCGTAATGAGAGAAAATTTTCTGCCCCGGTTTAATCTTTTTTGTAACCCTGTCTTCCTGCTGTCAATAATATTTCCTTTCCCTGCTTTAAATCAAAGGAAAATTTGTTAGTTTAAAACGGGGCGAGTGGTCGTGCCACTTATGCTGGGGATGGTTTTTTCCCTTTTCTTTTCCCTGCTTTGCTATAAAACTTGCTGGGGATGATATTATTTGCTGAGGATGATACTCCTGCTGGGGATGGTTTTTCTTTTCTCTTCCTTCCCCGCTCTGTGTTGTCCGACCATTGCGGAACTTGGTCGAGAACCTGTCGGAGTTGTTCCTGTATCTCGTAAATCTGCTAGGGATCCTCTTGGATTTTGATCCCTAATTGTTGTTTTTTTTTCTTTCTGTCTTTCTCCAACTTCCCCTTGGAAATTTGGTCTTCTTGGGATCTGGCCCCATTCGTCATTTGGCCTTGCGACAAACTTCTTTTTGCTTTGTCGCCTTATCTTTGGCCTGTCCTATTCGCATTTTGCTTTGCATTATTTTGGCTACTGGTAGTAAGCTCTGAAAATCCTTTTCAAAAACAAACTGCTGAGGAGGTAAAGTCTTTAAACCAAGAAATGAAAAAGTGATGATTTCAAAAAATATAAAAAGAAGAAATCTTTCTGAACAAATGCTGGGGAAAAAGAAATAAAAGAACTTATCTGAGATATAACCGATCCCAACGATCATGTTGTGCATTCGGATTGATCAACCCAGTATATTCGTATCAATCAATCTTTCGGATGGCCTCATTTTGCTGGGGATAAACAGGCATTCAACTATTTGCCAAATGCGGATCCTTTCCGCCAATCTTGTCTTGTCGCCTCATAGTGCCCTTCGAGGGGTTTTCACTAATAAGACTCTCTCATTTCTCTCAAATCCCATCGCCTTACAGTGCCTGTGAAGGTTTTCACCGATAAGACTCTCTCATTTTATTTTATTTTTCAGCTGGGGATCAGACTGTTACCGATATGACTCTCTCTGTTGGGGATTCTTTCGGCTATCAATTCATTTCCAGCTTATGATCTTCTTCGTTGCTGGGGATCAAAGTGTTATTCCCGACTTCCATTTGCAATGACTTGGCACTTCTCAGATACTGATCGGGAGGTCTTTTTTGGACATCAATATGGGTTTTTGTGTATGGTTAAAAGAGAAAAGGGGTAACAAGAGGTTCAAAATAATTTTGATGGGTAAAACATTACAACTCTTGGAATCAACTTTCTTTCCCAAAATTATAAACACAAACTTCTGCCCCAGTTTTTTCTTGCTTGGGGATTTTTGTTTTTTGTTACACTATGACCGAACCGTGAGGCGCCTACGTATTCTTCTTTGAGGAATCAGGTCAAACGTAGTTCCCAATTTCTTTGTTTTTCTTGTGATTTTTTCTTTTGTCTTTATTATCATTATTTTTCTCTTTTTCTTTTTCTTTCATTTTAATTACTGATTCCAAAAGAGGGATATGAAAGAATAAATAAGGCTCAAAAGGGGAAACAAAGGATAAAGTATTTGGATAGAAGAAAGAATTGCCTCCGTCACTTCATTCTCCGATAAATGCCAACCACAAACAAACAACAATTACAATCAAAAGAAATCATACATAATATCTCTTAACTGCGTCAGAATTGATAGCCATGTCTACGTATTTCCCGTCGATATCTGTTAAACATAAAGCGCCATTGGACAACACTCGGGTTATAATGAATGGTCCTTGCCAATTCGGGGCGAACTTGCCTTTTGCTTCGGCCTGATGTGGTAGGATTCGTTTCAACACCTGCTGCCCCACCTCAAATTTTCTGGGGCACACCTTCTTGTTGTAGGCCCTCGCCATTCTTTTTTGATATAATTGGCCATGACACACATCTGCCAATCTCTTTTCATCAATTAGGTTCAACTGCTCCAACCGAGCTTTGACCCACTCGTCATCATCAATCTCAGCCTCAGCGACAATCCGAAGGGATGGAATTTCAACTTCTGCCGGTATTACTGCTTCAGTTCCATATACCAACAAATAAGGGGTTGCACCTACTGAAGTTCGTACAGTGGTGCGATAACCCAACAATGAAAATGGTAATTTTTCATGCCATTGTCTGGATCCTTCTACCATCTTCCTCAGTATCTTCTTGATGTTCTTGTTGGCTGCCTCAACTACTCCATTCGCCTTGGGACGTTATGGTGTGGAATTACGGTGTGTAATCTTAAACTGTTGACATACCTCTTTCATCAAATTGCTGTTAAGATTAGCACCATTATCCGTGATGATCACTTTTGGGATTCCAAATCTACAGATGATATGGGAGTGAACAAAATCCACCACTGCCTTCTTGGTTACCGACTTTAAAGTTTTAGCTTCAACCCACTTAGTGAAATAGTCGATGGTCACCAAAATGAACCTATGACCATTGGTAGCGGCCGGCTCAATAGGTCCAATGACATCCATGCCCCAGACAACAAATGGCCATGGTGTTGACATTGTATGCAATTTTGTCGGCGGAGAATGAATCAAATCTCCGTGTATCTGACACTGATGGAATTTTCACACAAAATTGATACAATCACGCTCCATAGTGAGCCAATAGTATCCTGCTCGAAGAATCTTCTTTGCCAATACATATTCGCTCATATGTGGCCCACAAACTCCAGCATGTACCTCTTTCATAACTGTCATGGCTTGACTGGCGTCTATACATCTCAGCAATCCCAAATCTGGGGTTCTTTTGTACAACACTCCTCCACTTAGGAAGAATCCACTTGACAATCGCCGAATGGCTCTTTTTTGATCTCCGGTGGCCTGCTTCGGGTATATCCCTATCCTGAGGTACTCCTTGACGTCATAAAACCATGGCTCGCCGTCCACTTCTTCCTCTACCATGTTGCAATAAGCATGTTGATCACGAACCTGGATGTACAACGGGTCAACATGAATTTTGTCTGGGTGGTGCAACATCGATGCTAAAGTGGCGAATGCATCGACAACCTCATTATGAACTCTTGGGATGTGTCTGAACTCAACTGACCGAAATCGCTTGCGCAGATCGTGCAAACATTGTTGATATGGTATGAGCTTCAAATCCCCTGTTTCCCATTCACCCTGAATCTGATGCACCAGGAGGTCCAAGTCTCCCAAGACCAAAACGTCCTGGACATCCATGTCTGCAGCTAGTCGCAGACCCAAAATGCATGCCTCATACTCAGCCATGTTGTTGGTACAATAGAAACACAACTGAGCCGTAACAGGATAATGACGTCCTATTTCAAAAATAAGTACCGCTCCTATTCCAACTCCCTTCGCATTTGCGGCTCCATCAAAGAAAAGCTTCCAACCTGGTTCCTCAGGTAATTCCAACTCATCTATATGCATCACTTCCTCGTCAGGAAAATACGTCCTCAACGGCTCGTATTCTTCATCAACAGGATTCTCAGCCAAGTGATCGGCCAGTGCTTGGGCTTTCATGTCCGTCCTCGTCACATAGACGATGTCAAACTCTGTGAGTAATATTTGCCATTTCGCCAACCTCCCTGTGGGCATAGGCTTCTGGAAAATATACTTTAATAGATCCAAGCGTGAAATGAGATAAGTAGTATATAAGGACAAATAATGCTTCAATTTCTGGGCCACCCAAGTTAGGGCGCAACATGTCTTCTCGAGTTGAGTGTACTTAACCTCATACACCGTAAAATTCTTGCTGAGATAATGGATGGCTTGCTCCTTCCTTCATGTAATGTCGTGTTGCCCCAACACGCAGCCAAACGAATTCTCCAAGACCGTTAGATAAAGGATTAACGGTTTCCCCGGCTCAGGTGGAACCAACACAGGTGGATTTGATAAATATCCTTTGATCTAGTCAAATACCTCCTGACATTCTGCCGTCCATTCTATCGCAGCATCTTTCTTCAGTAGCCGAAAGATGGGTTCACAAGTCGTTGTGAGTTGAACAATAAATCTGCTGATGTAATTCAACCTTCCCAACAGACTCATTACTTCTGTTTTGTTCTTCGGCGGGGGCAAATCTTGGATAGATTTGATCTTTGACGGGTCCAGTTCAATACCTCGCCGACTGATGATGAATCCCAATAGCTTTCCAGATGGAACTCCAAATGCACATTTGGCCGGGTTGAGCTTAATATCATACCTTCGAAGTCTTTGAAAAAACTTCTTTAGGTCTGCTACGTGGTCTGCCTGATGCTTGGATTTTATGATCACATCGTCCACGTACACCTCAATTTCTTTGTGGATCATATCATGAAACACAGTGGTCATCGCTCTCATGTATGTTGCCCCAACATTTTTCAAACCAAATGGCATTACCTGATAGCAATAAGTTCCCCATGGCGTAATGAATGCTGTCTTTTCCGCATCTTCTTCATCCATTTGAATCTGATGATTCCCAGCATAGCAATCTACAAAAGATCCGATCTCACGTCCGACACAATTGTCGATCAAGATATGGATGTTGGGTAAAAGAAAGTTGTCCTTTGGGCTTTCCCTGTTCAAATTGCGGTAATCGATAGACACCCTGATCTTCCCATCTTTCTTCGGCACCAGCACCACATTAGCCAACCAATCAGGATATCGAGTGACACGAGTTACCTTTGCTTGCAGCTGCTTGGTTACTTCTTCTTTAATCTTCACACTCATATCCATTTTGAACTTCCTCAATTTTTGCTTGACGGGAGGGCATGCCGGGTCGGTAGGTAATTTATGAACTACTAAATCCGTGCTTAACCCCGGCATGTCATCATATGACCATGCAAAAATATCTTTGAACTCAATAAGTGTTTTGATCAATTCCTCCCTGATATTTGGTGCAATGTGGATGCTTATTTTAGTTTTTCTGATATCGGCAGCATCCCCTAAATTGATGGTTTATGTGTCATTTAAGTTGGGCCTGGATTTTTATTCAAACTGGCTTAACTTCCTATTTATCTCCTCGAAGGCTTCATCCTCATCGTATTCCGATTCATTATCATAATCGACCTCTTGTATAGTTAGTTCAGAATCAGATTGATCTTTTAGACTAGGTTGAAGATACGTTGTGCATGCCATGTCGTTAAGACCAGTATGAAAAGAATTGTTCAGGAAAAAAGAAAAGAAAGAAACAAGAATTAAAAATAAAAATAAAATAAAATAAAGAATAAAGAAGAAACTTTTCATTTTATTGAATTATGGGATAACAAGGTTTCACACTTTGTTGAGCAATAATAGAAATAAAAAGGAATCTGGATTACAACCTTGGAATAATCCAGAAAACAAAAAGGAAAATCAGAGCCAACTACCAGGACTCCCTCCAAGTAGGAAGAGGAGTAGCTGTCCAATTGTTGACATTGGCCCTAGGCCTCACAAATTGTATGTCTGCCTTACTGGAACCCTCTCCAGCTTCTATCATGTTGACATCTGCGAACATTCTTTCAAAGCCCTCATTCAAATCTCCATCTGGCCCGATCAAGGGTCCAAGAACTTCCGGGACTGGCAACTTTCTGCACCCTGCTTTGACAAATGATCTGGACAGGCATGGGATTGGCTTAGGAAAGACCCAGACTCTTTTCTTCAACTTGCGGGCCCGCTTTACATCCGCTACGGTGGGCTTGAATCCCAGCCCAAAAGTATCCAGGTTCTTGGGCAAAGAAACTGGCTGGACCATTCCCTGCAGATCGATCCCCAGACCTTTTCCTGGTACAAACCCGCTGTTCAACATCTCTGAGGCTATCATGAAGGTTGCAGCTGTGATTCTAGGAAGTGGAAGGCCCCCACCCTCAGGAATTTTGTCTACTGAGACTGCGTCAAAAACCTGATAAACCCATGGGCCTTTGTCATTGTCTGTTTCTATGAAGGGCACAATAGCATCACTGACGGCATGTGTGCCGTCATCCCCGTGTACCACAATCTCTTGCCTTTCCCATTCAAATTTGACCATCTGATGCAGTGTAGAAGGCACTGCTTTGGCTGCGTGGATCCAAGGTCGTCCCAACAGAAGATTGTACGACACCTCCACATCTATCACTTGAAATTCCATGGTGAACTCGACTGGACCAATGGTTAATTCTAGTACAATATCACCCACTGTGTCAGTACTGCCCCCATAAAAACCTCGTACGCAGACGCTGTTCTTGTGGATCCTATCATCAACAACCTTTAGTTTGTTCAGAGTGGCCAAAAGGACAGATATTGGCACTTGATCCATTATCAATTAGTACTCGAGTGACCACCGAGTCTTCGCATTTTACCGTCAAGTAGAGTGCCCTGTTGTGTTCTGTACCCTCTACCGGTAATTCATCGTCATAAAATGTCACTCGGTTTACTTTAAAGATTTTGTGCACTTTTTTCTCCAAATGGTTCACTGAGAGCTTGTCTGGGACATGGGCTTCGTTCAGAATCTTCATTAAGGCCTGACAATGATTGTTTGAATGGATCAATGAGGATAGCAACGAAATCTGGGCTGGGGTCTTTCTCAACTGCTCTATAATTGAGTAGTCCTGGGCCTTCATCTTCTTCAAAAACTCTTCTGCTTCTTCCTCCGTTTCTGGCTTCTTTATTGTTACAGGATTGGTCCTTCTCAATTCTACGGGAACAAAACACCTTCCCGAATGAGTTAACCCCTGAGCCTCGTATACCTCTTCCACAACCTCCTTTCCCTTATGCATCACTGTCACTTGACTATAGCTCCATGACACAGCTTTCTCACTTGTCATCGGCAACTGCATGACTGTCCTGATAACAACTGGTTCTACGTGGACCCCCTTCACCACCAACACTAGTTTGCTTGAGACTCCCTACAGCACTGCCCTGACTGACTCTGGCTTCTTCGCAGCAACATACGAACCTTTCCCTACTACCACAAATGGCTTGTCATCTACCTTTCCCGACTGTACCACTGCCTTTCCATTGGTCGGCTTTTCGTTAGGACTGGCGCGAATCATCATTACCGTTTGTGAGGGTGTTTTAGGTTTCCCTCCTTTGTGCACTAGTTCGATCATGTGGGCCTCATGGTGCACCGGTAACGGGTTTTCATTGATGTTGGGTGTTTCTGGTGCCTGAACCTCGATCCTATTTGTGTCAATAAGATCTTGTATGGCAGTCTTCAACTTCCAACACTTCTCAGTATCATGCCCGGGAGCCCCTAAACAATATTCACAACTTACTGAGTGGTCCAGATTTATGGGAAAGGGATTTGGCAATTTGGGTTCAATAGGACTTAATAAGCCTATCTGCCTCAATTTGTGAAATAGAGTAGTATAGGTTTCTCCCAACGGAGTGAATGTTCTTGGCTTCTGCATCCTTTCGTTTCTGAAAGCCTGATTTCCGCGGAAGCTTGGCCCTGAAGGATTCCTGTATGCCCTCGGTAGTGGATATGTGTTTTGTGGAGGTGGATATGTGTTTTGTGGAGGTGGATATGTATGTTGGGGAGCCGGCGCACGCCATTGCGGGTGAGCCTGAGGCTGGGTGTAAGTTTGGGCATGATGGACGGAGAAATGTGGCTCTTGCGGTGGATAATAGGGTTATGTAGGGTTGTATGGGTTGTGTGGATAGTTTGGGTAATGGGGTCTGGGTTGGTAGCGAGGGGAAATACCTCTTGATCTGGACCAAGTACCTGCTTCAACTGTTGCGACCTCCTCTCTCCTCTTTTTCTCGAGCGCACCTCCCGTGCCGCTTTGGATAGCCTGAGTTGTGGCCTTGATCGCCGAATAACTCATTATCTTGTTGGACCTGAGTCCCTCTTCAACCATGCCGCCCATTTTTACTACTTTATTGAAAGATTTACCAACTGACGTCACCAGGTGACCAAAGTAAGTTGGCTCCAAAGTTTGTAAGAAGTAATCCACCATTTCACCTTCCCTCATTGGCGGATCGACTCTTGCTGCTTGTTCTCTCCAACGGAATTCGAATTCCCTGAAGCTCTCTCCAGGCTTTTTCTCAAGTTTTAACAGTGTGAGACGGTCGAGGACGATCTCAAGGTTATACTGGAAATGACCTGCAAACGCTTGTGCTAGATCGTACCAGGTATACCACCTGCTAGGATCCTGCCTCGTGTACCATTCTAATGCGGACTCGCTTAAACTTTGACCGAAATAAGCTATCAGCAGCTCATCCTTTCCACCTGCCCCTCTCATCTTACTACAGAAACCTCATAGATGCGCCATGGGATCACCATGCCCCTCATATAGATCAAACTTTGGCATCTTAAAACCTGCCGGCAACTGAACATCAGGGAAGGGACACAGATCTTTATAGGCCACACTAACTTGGCTGCCCAATCCATGCATATTCCTGAAGGATTGCTCCAAGCTTTTCACTTTACGAAGCATTTCGTCCTGCTCCAAATTCTTAACTGGCCTCTCAGTTTCTACCGAGAGCTGAAAGTGAGGGGTGTAAGTGTATGGCTCGGGTGCTTTGAAGGTGAGTTCAGGAGGATAGTATTGATTGTCGTGAACCTGAAACACTGGTTCATCGGGTGATTTTTGCAATGCGGCGGGTGAAGGTGCCACAAAAACAGGAACAGCTGGTGGAGGAGGATTTTGTTTGGGTGGTGAAGCTTGGGGATTATAGGAAGTTTCCCCTTGATAGTATTGGGCAATGGGGAAGATCGTTGATGGAACAGTGGACGGGTGTTCCGGAGTCCGAGCTGGTGAAAGGGTAGGAGTAGGGGAAAGTATTGGTGGTGTTTGTCCCTTAGCCCAGGCTAGGTGCATCCCAGCTATATCTTGTCTCAACCTGTCTACTTCCTCTTTCATCATTTGCATCTCCGATTTTTCCTCCTCAACACTTTTGTCCGAACCGGTCATACTTTTCGGAATGGGCCTTTTTGATCTTGTATGGTAATGGTAATCTGCCAGAACGTGCTAACGAGCTAACTGTTTTGAAATCTCTTTCTCTAATATAAACAACAAACTTGTTAGCGTTAGAGTTTAACACATATTGCAATTTCACATTAGGGAATGTAATGTTCCTAGGCAGTTTAACCGTTTCTAACATGTTTTTGCTTCGACTGCATGCATCATTCCGGCTTATGTCCTTTCTTTATTCACTTTGCCTCTTCTTTTTATCTTTTAGTGGTGGTCGAATCTTATGTGGATTGCCTACGTATCATGTCCCCGCATGAATCAGACCGGGCGTAGTTCTGCCATAAAGACACAATTTTGCATTTTATTACCAAAAACATGCTATTACAAGCTACCATTTGAAAAAAAAACAAATGAAATACAGACTCCACACTATTAACATTGTTTGATATGAAAAGAGAACAGAGGGGTAGACAACAGACTCTTAAAAACACACAAGTGCAGACTTGAATTAGGGATACATTAAAGCCTTGAATTTTGGTGCCCGCGAGGCATCGTTCAGCCTTTCCGCGGGCTTTGGTGCCAGGCCTCTTTGCAAGCCTTTTAATTACTCCATGATTCGGTGGACATAACCCATGGCTGAGGCAAAAAGGGTATCACGGGGCATTTCCTCACATGTTAGGCACTTCGTAGTGATGTAGTGCCCAATTTCATCGATCCTGCCTCTGATTCTATCCCTTTCTATACACAGCTGTTCTATTCGTTGATTCTTTAATCCCAATACTTGAGTGTTGTCAACGAGCTGATCTTGGAACCTCTCCATTTGTTCTTCCATTCAGGCTATTGAATCATAGCAGCGCTCCCTGTCCGTTCTAGCATCTCGGGCTTGTTTAAAGACCCGATCTCTGAGAGTGGAATTTGTTTCTCTTAATATTGCAATGCTCCCTTCATAATCCCTTCTCACTTGCCATAGGTGCTTTTTCTGTGTTGCTGTACCCTTTGCCCATCTGGCTCGCATTCTTGCTATGCTAGCCTCGGATCTTTCCAAGTCTTTTCGGCTTTCAATGACTTGATTCCTTAACCCTGCTATCAACCTTTTATCGGACTGGCTCCTCCGTTGGTTGTCGGCATCCATTATGACTTGTCGGTTTTGAGCTCTAAGGGAGTCATTCTCTTGGGCTGATTTCTTTTTATCCCCTTCATTGGCTGCAGTCTGAACTTCTTTTTCAAACTGAAGATCTATGACCTCTTGTTTCAGCTTGCCTATTGTGGCCATGTATTCTTTTTCCTTTGCCAACCAGTCCCAATGCTCTTGTGAGGACTTGGCAAATTCTTGAAGGTGAGGTCTTTTAGCCGGCCTTCCAAACGACATTTCCCTTTGTACCAAGCCTGATATCCGGGTGAAACTTCCCCTCTTGCCTGATTCAGTACACAAGTATTTGCCTCTAAGTATTGACATTGGCTCCAAATCTGGCGGACCCTTGCTTCAGGAAACTGGCCATCGGAACTAATCTCAATCACTTGGGTGCTTAGATCCTCATCTTTCGGCACTATCTGACACCTCCCAAGTTGCCTCAAAACCCGATACAACACATAAGGTTAAATGCTCTTAAGTCCCATCAAGAGAAAATGGGGCCTAGCTGCTGGCATGTATATGACTTCGTCGATCGGTAACCATCCTAGTGTCCACTGTATTTGACTGGCGTTGAAGGTCCGAAAATATGAGGTCCATGCCGAGACTCCTTCAGGTAGGCGGACCTCATTAATTCTGGTGTAGAACTCCTCTATGCAGGTTTTCTCAGAAGATCCATGGCTCAGGAACTGGGCTCAGTGACATAGGTGTTCGGTCATCCACATTTGCAATAGCAAGTTACACCCTTCGAAAAAGTTCCCTCCGGCTTTGCAGGCCATGAGAGCTCGGAACATATCAGATACAATCATGGGCGCAAGCGTGCTATCATTTTGAGTGAGCAAAGTACTGACGACCCCAACTATCTTTATGTCAATATTCCCGTCTTTTCTTGGGAACACTAAAAGCCCTAAGAAGGTTATCATGAAAGCAACCCGTCTATGTTCATCCCACTTTCGACGGTTACTTTTGCTGCACAACTTGTTTTCTGGCTTGTCGAATCCTCCTATGTGGCCGTATCTTTGGTATATGAAGCTCAGAGTGCAAAAACCTTTTGCCAAGTCTGGGTTATGGATCGTTCTGACTATCTTTAACGAGTCCAAAAACCGGTGCACCGCTACGGCTCTTGGAGCAACCAGGTATTTATGCCTCAACGGAACCTCATCACTGCCGATGTACCCTGCTATTTCCTCTAAAGTCGGGGTGAGTTCAAAGTCCGAGAAGTGGAAGACATTGTGCGCAGGGTCCCAGTAAGGGACCAGTGCCCTTATAATATCCCATCGAGGCTTGATACCCAACAAACCCATGAGACCTTTCAGATATTTCTTGACTTCGTCTCGCCCTTCTTTGCCTAAATCATTCCACCATAGCCGCAACTGGAGGGGGATTTTATTCATGATTGAAAAAGGTTCATTTTGAGTTGTGCTCATTCTGCACATTTATTAATGTGATTAAACAAAAGAAAATTTATTTGACTCAAACCGATTTGATTATTTTTTATAAAAGAAAGACCAGATTTTCCGAACACGACCTTTCAGCACTTCAGGGACGAAGATTTTAAGGTTGTGCGAGTTAATCGATCAATAATAAAAATGACAGAAGTGGCCGTTTATGCAAAGTCAGCCTTCCGGCATCCCTTTTAGGAACATTCGGCTATTTTTGATAAAAACGGCATCACCCGACTCTATGACGAAAAATTAAAATTTTTGAAATGTTTGGGCTATTTTTTTTTTTTTTTGCAAAATGGGAGGTTGGACCCGACGAGGGTTGCCTACGTATCTCACGCCCTGTGAGAATCAAACCGGCGTAGTTCGCCCCCTATAAACTAAAATTTGTAAACAATACTCCTTTCTTTTCCAATAAATCAAACTAAAAAAAAAATTCAAAATTTCGGCAGGGTTTTGATACTACTTGGACATTGATTTTATTTTTCTAAAAAATAAGTAGTTATCTCCCTACACTGCTATATTTTTTTCTTTTCTTTTTCACAATTTTTCAAAAATTCCTGATTTCAGAAGCCGGTCAGCATGCAGATCTGAAGCAAATAAATATGCAAAAATAACAAGATTCAGCAGGATGGTATTTTTCATTTCAGGTTGCTTGTCCTAGACGGACCCAACCCCTGTGTTGAGTCCCCTAAGCCAAATGCAACATGATGCAAATAAACGTTCCTACTAGGGATCCGACATGAAGTCAAGTTATTCTAGGTTCAACCTGGGTATATGTTCTAGACAGTGTACCCGAGCGGACAACTCGAGTTGAGGAAGGAGCTCCTTTCCGGGAACCAAAAGGCCAGCCGGCTTAGAAACTTTCCGAGCCTCTTTTATTTCAGGGTATGACACTAACAGAATAGGGAGTCTTAACCAGTAAGCACATCCCCGGAGGTGAGAGGAGAAGGTTTCGGCACAGTTTATATGTACAGTTCAAATAATATCAAAGCGGTAAAAAAATATCATTCTGCACATTTAGGCCAGAACATGTAATAAGATCAAATGATAAATAAAGCTAAATATAACAATTTATCTAAGTTCGAATTCTGAACCCTGAACCAGAGATTCTGGGTTACCTCCCCAGCAGAGTCGCCAGAGCTGTCACACCTCCTTTTTTACCTGCGCCACCGCAAAGGACGCATAGGGGAGTTTTTCCAATTAAGGGACAATTGAAACGGGATTTATTTATTTATTTTAAGAGTCGCCACTTGAGAGATTTATGGTGTCCCAAGTCACCGGTTTTATCCCGAATCGAGGAAAAAGAATGACTCTATATTACAGTCTGCGCACCAGAAATCCGGATAAGGAATTATGTTAACCCGGGAGAAGGTGTTAGGCATTCCCGAGTTCCGTGGTTCTAGCACGGTCGCTCAACTGTCATGTTCGGCTTAATTATCTGATTTTAACAATTATGCACTTGGTGCAAGTTATGACTCTTTTACCACTTTTATTATTATTGTTGTTATTTTAACAAGGAATTTCAATGTTGTAAAAACGTATCTCGAACCTCGTCATAATCAATGTACCCGTGGTTATTGACATGTTTCGACTCCGTTGAGATTTGGATTTGGGTTACATAAATGCACACCCGTATTTTAAGGACATAATTTATTAAAGACGCGTCCTAAAGAGACTAGCATATTGTCATTTTTGGGGAAGGACCATGGAGTTCACTAAGCAGCCGATCCCGAAGTCTATCCATTTATTATGTCTTTTTATCGAGGGCCCCACAACTTGTGATTTCTCTGGCGAGGCACGCCTCATTTGATTTTAAAGGATCATCCTATAGTAACTATGTTTTTCTATTTCCGTCCGTCTCTAAAATAAAAGAAGAAAAGTACCTAATTTATTTACATGCTTACGAGTTATTATAGTTAAGTTTCGAATATGATTCGTTAAATCTAAAATGAACATAGTAAGAGCAGTCTGTTTGACAGTTATGGGCCCAGGTCCGACGTATAAGGGGTAAAACCGGATCTGGGCCATCCTTCTTCAAATTGGGCCTAGTTAAGGGTTTCTACACATATTCATAATTTGCCAAACTAAAAAAATTGTGTCATTTTGTTAACAAATTTCTGCCAATTTAAAGTGACATTCTACTGGAATGAATGAACCTAAAAAATCTGATTTTTTATCCTAAACCACTTAGATGCTGAAATTAACCAACGGTATCTAATTGAACATGTTCTTACGAATTTAGATAAGCAATTTATTAACTGAAATAGTTTAAACTATTGCGTAATCAACCTACGACATGATGTGTATTTGGAACATGCTTTTAAACAAAATAGACTGAAATGATAGAACATTACTACTACATCATTAGTCTTTATTAACTAAAAGCATACAGGGGGGGGGGCAGAAGTTTTACAACTAAACTACTGTAGAATAGGCATGTCCAGTTATACATAAACAAACACCTACATGACTCTAATGAAAGAAGTGTTCTGATGTGTATACAAGTAAGTAGACAACTGTAAAGAATTTAAGACTTCAACCCTTCACTTTTGTATTCATGCTTCAAATTCTCAGATTACAAGGTTCAGCCATTCGATTGTGTACCTGATATTTGAAAAGCAAAGAAGTAGAGGAAAATCAGTAGAAGCAGCAGTAGTGTAAGCAGTAACACAACAACAACCAATGAAGCCAATAATAACCAGTACTAGACACCCCGTGGCAGATTTAAAGAAAACCAGGCAGAAAACCAAGCAGTAACCCAATGGAATAGTGCTCAACCAATAGAAAATGAGGAAATACCAAGCTGAAATCCAATAGTACCAAAAGAACACAGACAGATGCAAGAAACAGTAGTTTCTAATTTGTCAAACACTCAAAGATAAGCAGCCTAAAACTCTTAATGTAAAAGTTCAGCCTTAACACTCTATCTCTCTCTCTGGACTTTTCTCTCAAAAATCCAGCCTTAGCACTTAAACTATTTTCTAAACCTTTTAGAATCAAAATCTAGCCTATATGCACTTTATTTCTCTGGAAAAATTATCTCTCCTCCCTCTCTCCAACTTTTCTTCCTTTTTTTTCCAGCCTCAACACCCTTTTATACAAGTCTGCCCTTCCTTTCCAACTTACTGCCTGACCCCCTTTTCCACTAAATCAGAATTTTCCACTAAATTTCCCACTAAGTCTGAATTTTTCACTTAAAATCCCACTAAGGAGAACTTTTCCTTATTTTCAGCCCCCCATTCCCTTTTGTTCCCCATTAATACTAATCAATTCATTAGTTAAGAGGTATTTTAATACTTAGTGGACAGAACACTCAAACCACCCATCTCTCCCTATTTTCAATTCCTAAATTACCCCTCTGAGACCCCACTGTTATTGCTTCATTACCCTAAGCTTTACAAGTCTGAAGTTACATCTATGTAAGTTCAGACCTGAAACTAATTTCTGGTTAAACACCTAAATAACTACAGCTATATCAAATTCACAATCCTATTTAGACACAATGATTTAAGGCATAAGAACAGAAGAAAATCGAAATGGTATTAATCAGGGCAATGAGATAAACTATGAAGAACTGAACGAGTAATCTGGTTAAAATAAACAAGACTGAAAACAACAGGTTCAATTCATTACACATTTAACACAGAAGACAAAAGAAATGGTAAACCTATTGGAAAACAACCAGGAACTACTATCATGTTTTCTCTAATTTTTCAAGCAAATTAATTGACGACACTTGATTAATCGATTATACATGCCATAATGTACAACAATTATCGACAATCAATCAGAAAAAACCACATATGATTCGAGTAGCATTTGACAGAAATAGTGAGTTGCAATACAACCAACTAATCGACGAAACTAAACATATTGATTATACAGTTTACAACATATACTTAATCAATGAACAAAAGAATTCGACCAAATGAAAGGTCATTGAAGATGGATAGAATCAATCGACGAAAATTGAAAAATCAGTGAAACTTAAACTAAACAAATAAATAGATATAAACACAAAAATAGAATAAAAGAAGGGAAAATACCTCAGTGACAAAGATCAGAAACAGACGACCTTGGGACCAACTTGGACTTGGATTTTTTGAGGTCAAACGGACCTTAATCGAGTGTTCTCAACTGAGAACACTGGACTAAGGTCAGTTAGAAACCCCAAATCCCTCTTAATTTCGGACGAAGCCCGTGTTTTGGTTTTCTAGGGTTCTTACGTTCGATTTGGGGCTCGAACATTTCTAGGCAGATTCGAACGGGACCAAAGTTATTTATGGTATGAGAGAGGTCTGGGGGTTTCCTGGTATGAATTTGGGGTTGGTTGGTGTAGGTTTTCGTTTGGCTCGAATCTTCAAATAAAGATTCGAGAAGATGGGGGAAGATTCGAACCAAACGAGTAACATATTTGGAACTGGGGTGGTCAGATGGTCTTATGGTTTAAGGTGGTGGCCGGCGGCGTTGATGCCACCAGGTTTCAGGCGACGGGGTAAGGTGGCAACTAGGGTTAGCCCTAGTTCGTCTCTGAGTTGAGAGACGATGAACAGGGAAGAAAAGGGGGGGGGGGGTTTGGTTTGGGGGGCTAGGGTAGGTATTAGGCTTATATAGTGGAGGGGGGATTGATCTTGGCCGTTGGATCAAGCACGATCAACGGCCTGGATCAACTCACTTAACTGAACGGTGTCGTTCGGTTTAAGTTGGGGAATGGGTTGGCCCGGGGGTCAAGTGGATCGGGTCTTGGTGAGGCCTTGAGGCCGTTGGATCAAATAAAATGGATGGCTCGGATTAAACACTTGAAACAGTGTCGTTTTAAACCAAGCCAGGGTTGTACTGGACCGTTTGATCTATTCGATCAACGGCTCAGATTGAAGACGCCTAAACGACGTCGTTTAGGCTATCTGAGAGATCAGGCATAATGGACTGGGTCATTGCATTGCATTTTGGGCTTGATTTTGGCCTGGCCCAGTCCGACTCAGCTAATTATTTTAACTCTTTTCTTTTCCTTCTTTTAATTAACAATTAACAACAACTCTAGAAATAAATTGTAAAACAAAATTGATCTACAAAAATATTAATTAACCCTTAATAACAAACAACACACAAGTTAAAATATTTAATTAAAAATAAAATCACACAATGGCACATTTAAATGACAAAATTACAACAATTACATATTTTTTTGTGATTTTTCTTCTTTTAAAACCAAATTATGGTTTAATTAATTCCTAATTGTAAGAAATAAAAATCCTAAGTGCACGTGCCACATATTTTTTATTATTTCAATTAATTATAACAGGATAAATATTCACAGACAAAAACACAAATTATTATCCAAAAATACCACGCAAATCCTAACAATTGTACACCAAGAAAATTTTGTTTTATTTTTTGATTTCTTTTGGAGTAGTTTTCGTGAAGCAAAAATCACGTGCTCACACATGTCACGCGTACATAATAACATTTTTATTATAAAAATGAATTTGGCCGAAGTTGTGCGTGCTTAAAACAAACTACGAACATTTGTCATTTTTTGTATGATTAAATGGCAGGTGGCGTGCCTCGGACTATATGAGCTAAATTAATTTAATAACCTCCGAAAACCCATTTTTATTGAGAAGATTTTCCCGAAGTTGCGCGAACGCATATTCCGAATTGTCTTTAGAATTGTAATCATGTTACGCGAACGTGTCCACAACCATGACAGTATATTAAACGTGCCTAAAGCAACTAACGCATTATTAACTTTGCGAGGGTCCTGAAAATTAGCTTAATGGCACGCTTCAAATTTTAAGTATTTTTGAAAGAAATAATTATATGAGGGCCACACATTTGTCATTTTTATTTGGCGCGGCGCATCACGATTACAAAAGAGTTAGTATTAATTATCTGAGGGCCATAGATTATTCAACAAAATGGCAAATCTCAATTTCTAGAGAGTTAACACTAATTAAATGGGGGGCCATGAGTTTTGGGATATTATTCAACATGACACACCTCGAGTTGTTTTACTCAGCCAAAACGAACTAAGGATGTTCATGAGTGACTATTTTTGCTAAATGGGAAAAATATGCTAGCTTTATGACTTGATTACCTTACCAATGCCTACACGAAATGGCTCGAACCAATAGATCATATTTGTTTTAATCTCAATCCAATTTTGTATCTTCCTAAGATTAACAAATGACCTAACCAAAGTAAACGCTAACCAAACAGCTTATCAATTAGTAAAGCAAATGGAATTCAATTTAACGAAATTCACATTTTTCAAACAGCTTATTTTCCAACTAAAGATAGACGCTACATGATATTGTACCAAAATTATGAATATTAGCAAATGATTACATAAATACAGAGGAGACAAATTGTATTTATTCAATTTTTACGTACCAAGAGAACAATCCAAATCCGTCGATTATTGCTGGCTTAAAATGATCACTAGTTTATATCTAAAACCCTTAAAAGAGAATAGCCATCAAAACAACTTAAACAAACATATATCAACCAAATTTCGAAATTACAACAAACCCATTGCAGTAGAACTGGAGGATCGTAATTCAACATACTTCAGATTTCCATTCAAACTTAAAAGCCAAACGAATCAAACCTAATAATGGTTTGATTATGAAAGCAGGATTATACTCCAATTTCAATGATTAACAAAAGGGAATGGAATTTAGCCATTTCAATTTCACAACAACGCAACTAATCACGCTGCTCCTACGCAGAAACTACCATATCTAGTGATATTTGATCATTCAATATCTAATTGAGCAAATGACTACCCAAAATTATATACAAAACTCCATTACTAACCTAACTAAGCAAACATGTTGTCCTGACTTTTTAAACAGATTTTAACATTATGACCATGTCCATTCACACAATGTTGGTTTTATATTACAGAATATTCGACCAAAATCGAATCCCATATCTATTTTAAACCAAACTCAGCCTCTAGAAGCATTATCACTGACCAACATTCAAACGCAAACTATTCAAACTAAAACTTGAAATAAAGACAGAATTAAACTCTTCTAATGAGATTAAATGGCCAACATGCTTCAGATTCCCATATCATAGAAGGTTTTACAGTGGGTGGAGTAAAAATGTACCTAGAAATAAAAGAAGGAAGCAGAAAAATGAGGTATCAGCAGTAACCAACAGCAGCAGTAGCATTCAGAAGTTACAACAACAGTGCAACAAAAAATAACCAGCAGTTTTATACTTCTCCAAGTATATAGCAGAAGCAAAAGGAAGAAAATTCTAGCTATTTCAGATCCTAAACCAGGCAATGAAAACAGTAGTTATTTTTTCAATTTCTCAGCTTTTCTCTTTTAATTTTCAGTCCTCTCCTCTCTCTCTCAAAATCCGTCTTCGAAATCCCCTCCTAACTTCTGTCCAGCCCCTTATTTATAGCCAAACTTGAAGCATTTAAAATTAAATCACACCATCTTCTACCCATCCCCCTTTTGAATCCCACTACTTAATGTTTTATCTCCCACTATATTAAACAAATATTAATTCCCACTAACACATATCTTTTCTTTATTTAATTCCCTTATTCCCCACTACCGCATGCTTTGTCCCCCACTATATTAAACAAATATATTAATTCCCCACCATTATGTCTTGTCCCCCACTACGTATTATTTTATGTATTATTTTAATATATTTGCGCTTAGTGGACAAAACACTCAAATTAATCAATTGCTAAAACTTAAAATCCCGAAAATACCCCTGAAACTACTAAAATTACCATTCTACCCCATCAGCTATATCCAATCCTCCTAAATCAATTAACCAAACTATAGCAGCTATAACCAATTCTTAATCAAATTTCATCAACAAATTTAAGCTAGAAACTCAGATTATGTCAAATATCATCAAAACAAAGACTAAGGATTCAGGGAACCAAACCATATGATGAACAATTAAGAAACAACTGAAATCATTTTGACTGAACAACATTTTTTAACAACAAACATACTTTCAGATTCAATAACAGTAACAAATTGAACATAACAAACAAGTAGATTCAAATCACTAAACTCAATAATCAATTGAACTTCAAATTAAATCTAACAACATTACAACCAAGATAAAGGATTCAAGTGATTAAACTAACACACTTCTATATTAAAACTAAACAAGAACAAATGAATAAAAACAAACTGAAGAAATAATCAAGAAATGATAAACAACGAACAAGAAAAGAATCAAACATATACTGATTTCAGATCCGAGAATATCAAACAAAATACGGACAGAAATGAAACTTAAACCAACTAACCGGATCGGAACAATGGAACAGAAACTCGGACAGCAACCTCGACGTACCGGATCTCGACTCAACGAAAACCCACCTTCTCTTTTAACCTCGATGAACTCAGAACGACAAACGACGACCTCAACGGATTGAACCTGAAGAACGACGAGACAACAACTGATTTTCTAGGGGTGGTCATTTGACGATGAAACTGGACGGACATGGTGTTTGCGAGGCTGTGCGATGGGCTAAAGAAGGAAGCAACCGCGTTTGGTGTTCGATGAATGACGAAGCAGCTATGGTTTTTTTGGACGTGAGGCTCTGTGTGTGTGTGTGTGTGTGTTGAGCAGCTAGTCGTGAGGAGGACCTGCTGGTCGGAGCTCGCGACTGGATGAAGGAGAAGGCAGCCATGGACATGGAAGCTAGAGCTGGAGATCGACGGACGTGAGGGCTGCTAGTTTGGCGATGGTTTTTCCGGTGATTGGAGGGCTGCTAGCTGGCGAAGAAGAAGACACAACAGCCATGGTTTCTCGGTTGCTGCTGGACGTCGAAGCAGCAGCGTGAGATGAAGAAGAAAAAGCAGCAGGTGAAGCTGGCTGGAGCTAAACGGACTGTTTGAGCTTCGACAAAGAAGATGAAGACGGGGCAACTGTTGCGTCAATGGCGACGGAGTAAATGGTGGTGAGGGGGGAAGCCATGGGACGTGAGGGGGAGCAGAAGTAGCGAGGGCAGCCATGGTCGTTTGGGGGAGCAGAAGCAGCGAGGGCAGCAGGGGGGCGGTTTTTTTTTTGTTTAGGGTTTTGGGGTTGGGAAAAATGAAAAAATGAAAATGGGGGGTTGGGATTAGTTTGGGTTATGGGGCGGACTGGGTCGGACTGGGTCAGGTCGACTCGGTGGGGGTTATTTGGTTTGGGCCTGGTTGATTTAAATTAAAAGGTGGCCCAATTCGATTTTCTTCTTATTTCCAATGTTTCTTTTTTTCTTCTTTTATTTTTCTTAAACTAAAACTAAATTGTAAAAATCCTAAATTATCCTATATAACTAAATTAATTTATAAAAGTGTTAATTAATTATTAATAACAATTAATACACAATTAAATATCAATTACGATAAAATCACACAATTTGGACATTAAATGCTAAAAATGCAACGTACATTATTTTAATGATTTTTTTTTCTTGTAAAAACAAACTTAACTGCTCCTAATTGTTGAATTAAATCCTAAATACAAATGCGACATATTTTTGTATTTTTCATTAATTTAACAAATAAACATGCATGGACAAATACAAATAATTATCCAAAAATGCCACAAAATCCTCAAAATTGCACACAAAAGGAAAATTGTTTTATTTTGAATTTTTGGGAGTAATTCTCATATAGGGCAAAAATCACGTGCTTACAACTGCCCCTCTTTATCCGAAAACACGAAGAGTTTTCGTGCAAAGATAAAGTGAGCGATTTTTGCCCATCCGAGTACTCCGTGTGAAGCAATTTTTTGAAAGATTTAACCGAACCTTCGCTTCAAAGGTTTCCTACATATCCCTGGCTAGAAGAGAATCAGGTTAATGTAGTTCGGGAAGTTTTGGTAGCTGGGACTACCTTGGGACTGCAATGTTACTGCTGTTGCATGCTGTTATTACTGCTTGCCGACCACCTTATTACACTATGCTGAAAGAAAACAAGAAGCTAAACTAAACTATAGTCTATAAATTACAAAATCTTATCTAGATCTTCAGCCATGCTCTTGTGTCTCGTGTTGCTGTGATGTCCCGGTGACTCCTCTGGCATTTCTTTACTTCTGATTTGTCTTGTATTCTCCCTTGACTGCCGATCTCAAACTGCTTATTTCCTTCTCGTGAGCTTCGCATTATTTCCCATAGAATCTTGAACTTCCTTCCTCTGCTGGGGATTTTTGCTGTTTCCTGCAGGGGATTTTGGTTGTATCCCTCTGCTTTACTGACTTCAAACTTCCATGTATTCCTCTGTTATATGAGTGGGCTCCCAACTTCAAAACTTGAAATTTAACAACTGAAATGTATTCCTCTATTATATGGGCGGGCTCTCAACTTCTTCAACTTAAAATGTAAAGACTGAAATATATTCCTCTGTTATATGGGCGGGCTCCCAACTTCAAAACTTGAAATTTAACAACCTTCATTCTACAGGCGGGCTCCTGACCTCAACAATAACTTCGAAAAATAAATCGTCATTCTGTTCTTCAGGGGGGGCTCCTGACCTCAACAACAACTTCGAAAATAAAACGCCATTTTGTTCTTCAGGTGGGGCTCCTGACCTCAACAACAACTTCGAAAATAAAGCGCCATTCCATTCTTTAGGGGGGCTCCTGACATCAACAACAACTTCGAAAATAAAATCGTCATTCTGTTCTTCAGGGGGGATCCTGACCTCAACAACTTCAAAAAATAAATCGCCATTCTGTTCTTCAGGGGGGCTCCTGACCTCAACATCAACTTCGAAAAATAAATCGCCATTCTGTTCTTCAGGGGGGGGGCTCCTGACCTCAACAACTTCAAAAAATAAATCGCCATTCTGTTCTTCAGGGGGGGCTCATGACCTCAACAACAACTTTGAAAAATAAATCGCCATTCCACTCTTCGGGCAGGCTCCTGGCCTCGACAACAACTTTGAAAAATAAATGCCATTCTGTTCTTCAGGCGGGGCTCCTGACTTCAACAACAACTCCGAAAAATAAATCGCCATTCCGTTCTTCAAGCGGGGCTCCTGACCTCAACCAACAACTTCGAAAAATAAATCGCCATTCCGTTCTTCAGGAAGGGCTCCTGACCTCAACAACCATTTTCCTTCTAACTTGAATTATCTTTCTTCAAAACTACTTCCCTTAAAACTTGTATTGTCTTCTATGCGAACTGCTGGGGATAACATTTTTCAAATATATGTTATCTTACTCTTTCAAAGACTACTTCCCTTAAGACTGATGTTTTATTCCTCTGCAAACCGTTTCCTTTTGCAAAACTTGTCTTCCTCTTTTTCTCTTTTTTTTTTCCGAAGACTACCTCCCTTAAAACTCGTGTTATCTTCCTCCTGACATTGCTTTTTTTAAAACTTGTTTTGCCTTCTCCCGAAAAACTGCTGGGGATACCGCTCTTCACTAAACTTGTGTTAGACTTCTCGAAATTTTTTGAAATGAACGAAAATTTTCTACCCCAGTTTAACAATATTTCTTGTGGCGCATCTTTCCATCATTGGTAGCATTCCCTGTCCTTGCTTCAAATCAATGAAAATTTGGTCAGTTTAAAACGTGGTGGTTGGTTGCGATACTCCTGCTGGGGACGCTATCAACCATTTTCCCATCTATGCATTGTCTGACCATCTTGAACTGGGCTGATACCTTCCGACCTTCTTGACGATTCCGAACCTCTTAACCATTTTCCTAGTCTCCTTATCTGACATCATGTATTTTCATGCCAGCTGATTTTGCTTGAAGATCTTGCATGTTTGTTCATTGATTAACTACTCCTTCCCTCGTCTGTGTTACTGAAATACCTTTTCCCGGTGCAGACCCAATATCTTCTTTTGCGGTACTATCCATGAACTGGAATTTCCCCAACCTTTGAGTCTCCTATGAATTTCCCAATTATGTCCATTGCTTTCAGCGTTGGTCTTTCTTGATTTTCCGCTGGACTTGGCCTTATAACCCTCGATTTCTGTTGAGGATATCCTTCTTGACACTGGTTCATCCTTTTATCAATCTCATCATTGAATATACCCTCGGTTCAATCCCCGTGGCCCTCTTTTTGTTGTACTGTCCCTGAATTGATATGGACCAATCTTGGGTATTTTGCGCGAACCTCAAAGCACGTTGACTACCAACTCATTGCGCTTGTTCTTTCCTGACTTATACCACTTTGACGTACTAGTCAGATCTCGTCTTGCATAATTGGAAAGCTGATGGCAAATTTTGAAATCATTTCTCGCTTGTTCTGACCAAAGAGACTCAAGAAGAGGAAATGACAAAGGTAAAAGGAACAAAGTAAAAGGCAAAAGAAAGAGATGACTCCTAACAAGAAAACTACGAAGTAAAACCTATCAGATGTGGATATCGACTCTATTGGCCATGACATGCACACGTGGCCTATCATCTATCGTTAATCGCCTTTTACAATCTTCATCTGGTGCTTTCCTGTATGATTCTTAATATTTATTCGACTTGCAGTGCCCGAAGGGTTTTCACTATCAAGCCTCTCTCATTTTGGTTTTTCTCTCAACTTATAGCCGCCTCAAGGTGCCCGTGAAGGTTTTCACCGATAAGACTCTCTCATTTTATTACTTTTCTGCCGGGGATGAGAGTGTTATTTTCGACTTCCATTTGTATGACTTGGCATCTTTCAGAGACTGGTCAAAAGGTCTTTCTTTGGACCGTAACGTGGGGTTTTGGATAGGGCTAGAAAGAAAGGGTATTAGCGGCTCAAAACAAATCAATTTGGGTTCAAAATTTACAACCTTCGGAACCAGATTTCTTTACATCAAACACAAATTCTGCCCCAGTTTCTTGCTTGGGGATTTTTTATTTTTTTTATTTTACACTATGTTACACCCACACTATGCACACTATGCACACTATGACCGAGCCGTGAAGCGCCTACGTATCCTCTTTGAGGAATCAGGTCAAACGTAGTTCCCAATTCCTTATTATTTTTTTCATTTACTTATTATTTTCTTTTCTTTTCTTTCTTTTTCTCATTTCTCCTTTCTCTTTTGTCGTTTTGTTGTTTCTGTTGTTTTTTTTCTTTTTCTTTATCTTCCATGCTTGTTTTTCTAGTCTTTGCTACTGATTCCGAATGAGGGGTACGAAAGAAAACCAATAAGGCTCAAAAGGGTTAACGAAGGATAAAGTATTTAGATAGCAGAATAAAATGCCTTCGTCATTCCAATCTTCAAAACATGCAAAGCACAAACAACGCAATTAAATATTCGCCACATCTTCTGATTGTGCCGGACTTGATAACCATATCCACATATTCGCCTTTTCATTTGTCATTTTTAAAGCAACGTTGAGCAATACTCTCACTTTCGTTACCATGACGGCCCCCTTGTCAGTATGGCTAACTTGCTTTTATGGTTTTTCTTTATGTTTTACTTGCCCCAGTTTCACGCGGCTCGGTCTTCAAAGGATCTCAAGCTGTTTCTATTTCCCTTTAATGTCCCGATCATCTCCCAATGGCTTTATAATTAACTCTTAAGATTAGGCTCAAACTGTGCGTGCATGTCATGTCACTAGAATTGGCGTTGAATCAAGGACAAAACAAAATGATAAAAGAACTAAACAAAGAAGATGACTGGAGGTAACAAAAGACCGGAATTTGCATTAGACAAACGGTGAAACGGTTAGTATAACAAAGCAAGCAAAACAACTGGGGTACAACCTAGGAACAAACCCCAGAACAACCCTAGACCACACTAAACAAACCACTATGACAAAAATGGAAGGATAAGAGGGTTTGACACAAGACAATGTCTGGATTACAATCCTGCAAATAACCCGGACAACAGAAATGATAACAAAATGAACCACCAAAACTCCTCCCTGACCAACCAACAAAGGAGCGTCTTTCCAATTGCCAAGCTCGGCATCTTAGCTACTAAATTCGGCATCAACATTACTGGGACCTCCACCCACTTCCATCTCATTGCTCTTAACAAATCGCTTTTGGGTTCCCTTTGCAGGCTCGTTCTTTAGAGCAACCTATGATAGCACTGAAAACTCTGCAACGCGCGGACCTCCGAGGATCTAAGAAGACTTCTCGTATTCCTTTTCAAAACAAGTTATATTCGACATATACATCTCATTACAAATAGGTGACGGACTTTGGCTAGTGCCTGTTGCATCCGGATTTTGCATGACAATGTCACCTGCATCAATAAGCTTCTGAATTGCTTTCTTCAGCTTCCAACACTTCTCTGTGTCATGCCCCGGGGCATCTGAGCAATATGCGCACCTTCAAGAAAAATCAAGCTTTTTTGATAGAGGGTTTGGCATTTTTATCTGAATCGGCTTTAACATGTCTAATTGCTTCAACTTTTGGAACAAACCGGCATGTGATCCTCCAACAGGGGTGAAAGCCTTTTCTTTTTTCAGCAACCTCTCCTTCTTAAATGCTTGATTGGGCCAGAAACCTGATCCAGAGGGCTTTCGGTAGGCTTGTGAGGGTGGATAGGCATTTTGTAGAGCTCGGTACTAGGAAAGTGAAACATGTTTTTGGGAGTCCCGTGGAGAGAAGTAGCATTGGGGAGGGGAGTAGTGTTGAGAGAATATAGTTGGACGACGAGTATGGAGCTACTCGGGTTGCTGGGAAAGTTGTTATAAGTGGGTTGAGATGGAGAGTATGGGAGATCATCCGTTATTGTGTTAGGTGCTTGGGTAAGGACAAAGTTCAAGAAGCTAGGGGGTGGCGGGGGTGGTGCTTTACCAGTCATCCATGCCTGATACATGTCTGCCACATGCTGTCTCAACATTTTTACCTCTTCTACCAACCCGTAGTCCTGTTCAACCAACCGCTTTTGGGCATCGGTACCAACCCACTCAGTTCTGTTGTTCTCTGCCATTGTCTTTTGCCTTTGTGTTGCAGGGAAGCGCTACTTTCAGGACCACAACCAACCACCTTTCTAAAGATTGAAAATGAACAAAAATGAGAAGCAACCTGTTAGCGTTAGGGTTTTTTACAGATAGGAAAAACACACATTGAGGATGCAATGCAACTAGGCAGTTAACCCTTTCTATCATGCATTTGCTTCAGTTACGTG
This sequence comes from Nicotiana sylvestris, assembly GCF_000393655.2. Lineage (NCBI taxonomy): Eukaryota > Viridiplantae > Streptophyta > Magnoliopsida > Solanales > Solanaceae > Nicotiana > Nicotiana sylvestris. The sequence continues at coordinate 154,851,526 of NC_091059.1, forward strand.
CGTCATTCAGGCTTCTTGTAATTGTGCTCCCTTTTTTTTCTCTTTTTTTTTTCTTTTTAATGATGGTCGAATCTTATGTGGATTGCCTACGTATCATGTTCCCGCATGAATCAGATCGGGCGTAGTTCTGCCACATAAAAGGTAAACAACAATAAAATATTTTTGGAATCACTTAAAGACGAACAACAGACTCGAAAGTCAAATGGCCCACATTCTCTAATCAAAAGAAATACAAACCCGAGCAAAATAAAATGACAGATTCCTTCCCCTATATGCCGATGTTGACCAAATGGCTGTTTTTGCAAACATGGCCCCTTCCCAATTTCACATGAATTTTGAGGCCAGGAAGATTATTTTATGATACTTCACAAACTTTTCCGTTCTTTTACGAAAATAGCCTTTTGACAACTGAAAGATACTCTAAGGCTATCTCGGCAAGAACGGTTTAAGACACCGCCGAAGCTGGCTCGACTTATTTTGACCAAAAATCTAAACGGTATTCTTGACCACTGACTCTTTTTCTTATTATTTTTCAAATTAAAATAAAAAACCGGGTTTTGCCAACGCGGCCTTTCAGCACCTCGGGGACGAAGATTTTAAGGCTACGTTAGCTAACCGACCAAAATCCTAAAAACATGACCAAAGCTGGCCGTTTATGCAAAATCAATCTTCCGGCGTCCTTTTTGGGAACATTAGGCTATTTCTGACAAAAACAGCATCACCCAACTCTATGATGAAACTTTTTTTTCTGACATTTTTTGGCTATTTTTGCAAAAGGGGAGGTTGGACCCGATGAGGGCTGCCTACGTATCTCACATCCTGTGAGAATCAAACTGGCGTAGTTCGGGCCGATCAGGAATAAAGGAAATAAACTAACTTTTTTTTCCGAATAAAATACTTACAAAGAAGAGAGAAAATATTTTTAGATTTCGATTTATTTGTTTGTTTTTTTTTTGAAAAGAAAGACGTCTAAAGAATTTTTTTTTTGAATTTTAACTTCTTCTTTTTTTTTGGAAATTTCGAAAAAAACTTCTAAAGAAGAAAGGAAATATTTTTTGACTATTACTCTGAATTCATGAAAGAAATACTACAAAATAAAAGAAAAATATTTTTGAATCTTGAATTTTCTTTTGATTTTTTAAATAAATATTTTGGATTTTGAGAGAGATTAAAAGGAAATATTTTTGTATTATTTTTTTTTAAAATTGTGGAGTAATGGAAAATATTTTTTGGATTTTTTTTGAATATGGTGGGCCGGAACCGAAGAGGTTTGCCTATATATCTCACATCCAGTGAGAATCAGACTTACGTAATTCGTAATAATAAAACCATTTTTAAAAAAACACGACATTTCCTTTCCTTTTCAGAATTTCAAACTATCTTGGAAATTTTTCGAAAAAAGCCAATTTTCTTTCTCGGTTCTCACATTGATTTTCTAACTTTTCCTATAAGCTGGTCAACATGCAATTCAGAAACAAATGAATGTATAAATAGCAAGTAAGATGCATCAGGATGATCTTTTCATTTCGGGTGCACCTGTCCTAGACAGACCTAACCCCTGTGTTGAGTCTCCAAAGTCAAATGCACATGATGCAAACAAACGTTCCTACTAGGGATTCGGCATGAAGCTGAGTTATTCTAAGTGAAAAACCTGGGGTATACTGTTCTAGACCTGGCTTACCCAAGCAGACAGCTTGAGCCGAAGTGAGGGCAACGTACCGGGAGCACGAAAGTCTACCCGGCCTAGTTACTTGTCCCAACTTCGTTCTATTTGGTATGACTTCTAACAGAAAGGTGGGTCACGTGCACGTGTGCACCATAAATTCAGAAGACTCAGAAAGAAGAAGGGTTTCGTAGCAGTTTTATATATACAATTCAGATAATATCAAAGCGGTAAAAAGCAACATTTAGCACATTAAGCATAAACATATAAAAATCAGATAATAAATAAAGCCAACTATAACAGTTATTCTAAGCTCGAATTCTTGAACCCTGAACCAGAGATTCTGGGTTCAGAAGTCCCCAGCGGAGTCGCCAGAGCTGTCACACCTCCTTTTTCCGCTGCACCCCCGCTAAGGGACGCAGAAGGGAGTTTTTCCAATTAAAGGACAATCGAAACGGGATTTTATTTAAAGGTTCAGAGTCACCACTTGGAAGATTTGTGGTGTCCCAAGTCACCGGTTGAATCCCGATTCGAGGAAAAGAATGACTCTGTTTAACAGTCTGCGCACCAGAAATCCAAATAAGGAATTCTGTTAACCCGGGAGAAGGTGTTAGGCATTCCCGAGTTTTATGGTTCTAGCACGGTCGCTCAACTGTCATATTCGGCTTATTAATCTGACTTTTAATACATTTTAAACTTATTGCATATTTTTAACTTTTATCACCCACTTTATCTTGATTATTTGTAATTATAGAATTGTCTTGAAACGAATTACGCGTACGTATATTCGTTTTATTTTTACTTTTTATTTTTATTTTTTTTATGTAAAGAATCATGTCACGCGTACGTGTACATAATAACATTTTTATTATAAAAATGAATTTGGCCGAAGTTGTGCGTGCTTAAAACAAACTACGAACATTTGTCATTTTTTGTATGATTAAATGGTAGGTGGCGTGCCTCGGACTATATGAGCTAAATTAATTTAATAACCTCCGAAAACCCATTTTTATTGAGAAGATTTGCCCGAAGTTGCGCGAACGCATACTCCGAATTGTCTTTAGAATTGTAATCATGTCACGCGAATGTGTCCACAACCATGACAGTATATTAAACGTGCCTAAAGCAACTAACGCATTATTAACTTTGCGAGGGCCCTGAAAATTAGCTAAATGGCACACTTCAAATTTTAAGTATTTTTGAAAGAAATAATTATATGAGGGCCACACATTTGTCATTTTTATTTGGCGCGGCGCATCACGATTATAAAAGAGTTAGTATTAATTATCTGAGGGCCATAGATTATTCAACAAAATGGCAAATCTCAATTTCTAAAGAGTTAAAACTAATTAAATGGGGGGCCATGAGTTTTGGGATATTATTCAACATGACACACCTCGAGTTGTTTTACTCAGCCAAAACGAACTAAAGATGTTCATGAGTGACTATTTTTGCTAAATGGGAAAAATATGCTAGCTTTATGACTTGATTGCCTTACCAATGCCTACACGAAATGGCTCGAACCAATAGATCATATTTGTTTTAATCTCAATCCAATTTTGTATCTTCCTAAGATTAACAAATGATCTAACCAAAGTAAACGCTAACCAAGCAGCCTATCGATTAGTAAAGCAAAGGGAATTCAATTTAACGGAATTCACATTTTTCAAACAGCTTATTTTCCAACTAAAGATAGACGCTACATGATATTGTAGCAAAATTATGAATATTAGCAAATGATTAAATAAATACAGAGGAGGCAAATTGTATTTATTCAATTTTTACGTACCAAGAGAACAATCCAAATCCGTTGATTATTGCTGGCTTAAAATGATTACTAGTTTATATCTAAAACCCTTAAAAGAGAATAGCCATCAAAATAACTTAAACAAACATATATCAACCAAATTTCGAAATTACAACAAACCCATTGCAGTAGAACTGGAGGATGTAATTCAACATACTTCAGATTTCCATTCAAACTTAAAAGCCAAACGAATCAAACCTAATAATGGTTTGATTATGAAAGCAGGATTATACTCCAATTTCAATGATTAACAAAAGGGAATGGAATTTAGCCATTTTAATTTCGCAACAACGCAACTAATCATGCTGCTCCTACGCAGAAACTACCATATCTAGTGATATTTGATCATTCAATATCTAATTGAGCAAATGACTACCCAAAATTATATACAAAACTCCATTACTAACCTAACTAAGCAAACATGTTGTCCGGACTTTTTAAACAGATTTTAACATTATGACCATGTCCATTCACACAATGCTGGTTTAAGCAGCTGCGTTTGGTGTTCGATGAATGACGAAGCAGCTATGGTTGTTTGGACATGAGGCTGTGTGTGTGTGTGTTGAGCAGCTGGCCGTGAGGAGGACCTGCTGGTCGGAGCTCGCGACTGGATGAAGGAGAAGGCAACCATGGACATGGAAGCTGGAGCTGGAGATCGACGGACGTGAGGGCTGCTAGTTTGGCGATGGTTTTTTCGGTGATTGGAGGGCTGCTAGCTGGCGAAGAAGAAGACACAACAGCCATGGTTGCTGCTGGACGTCGAAGCAGCAGCGTGAGATGAAGAAGAAGAAGCAGCAGGTGAAGCTGACTGGAGCTCGACGGACTGTTTGAGCTTTGACGAAGAAGATGAAGACGGGGAAGCTGCTGCGTCAATGGAGACGAAGTAAATGGTGATGAGGGGGGCAGCCATGGGACGTGAGGGGGAGCAGAAGCAGTGAGGGCAGCCATGGTCGTTTGGGGGAGCAGAAGCAGCGAGGGCAGCAGGGGGGTGGGTAGTTTTTTTTGTTTAGGGTTTTGGGGTTGGGAAAAATGAAAAAATGAAAATGGGGGGGGGGGTTGGGATTTGTTTGGGTTATGGGGAGGACTGGGTCGAGTCGACCCGGTGGGGGTTATTTGGTTTGGGCCTGGTTGATTTAAATTAAAAGGTGGCCCAATCCGATTTTCTTCTTATTTCCAATGCTTCTTTTTTTCTTCTTTTATTTTTCTTAAACTAAAACTAAATTCTAAAAATCCTAAATTATCCTATAGAACTAAATTAATTTATAAATGTATTAATTAATTATTAATAATAATTAACACACAATTAAATAACAATTACGATAAAATCACACAATTTGGACATTAAATGCTAAAAATGCAACGTACATTATTTTTATGATTTTTTTTCTTGTAAAAACAAACTTAATTGCTCCTAATTGTAGAATTAAATCCTAAATGCAAATGTGACATATTTTTGTATTTTTCATTAATTTAATAAATAAACATGCATGGACAAATACAAATAATTATCCAAAAATGCCACAAAATTCTCAAAATTGCTCACAAAAGGAAGAATGAACAAGAGTATCAGACATGCAAGGCCAACCATATTTGACAAAGGAAGCAACTAGATGAACACAAACATACAACAGTAATAGGAGTAGGCTAGGACTCAACAGTAATGGACCTACTCGAAACATGGTATCAACAAAGTCAAGTAGTCACATATAACCAAAAATGAAGGAAACAGTCTAACACATAGCAACAGGTAGAAGAGATCAGACCAACACACCGAAATAAGTAAAGGAAGTCTTTAAAAGCTCACAGTAATAGGTGAGGAAAGTTTTAAGAAATTAGTGTTTTAACAGATCTAAGTTAAAAAAAAGGTAAGAACTCAAAATCAGTCAAGTTAAACAAAGAAAAGTATCTAAACACAAAGAACTCAGTCGAAACAAGTATACAAAATAAAAGACGGTTTCAGAACCCCGGATAAAACCAAATATACTTTGGTTTTAACACGATGAACCAAGTATAAGAAAAACACGAACAAATCATTTAAACATAGTAAAATCATAAAATAACACTGAAAATCGGAGAAGAGATCTTTTAAAGTAGGCTAAGAAAACCCTAATCGTTGAAAACGAAGAGTCGTTTTGACAAAATCGGAAAACCTTTAAGGAAAACACTTAAGAGGTTCATAACATACACAGATCTAATACAGACCTGAAAGAAAATCGGAAATCCCTTTAAATTTAGGGTTTCGAAGAACCAGAAAAATGAGAAAGACTTCAAAACGTTAGCGATCTAGCCGGAAAAGCCATGGATTTGACTCGAACAGCCATGGATGGACAGGAAAAGACCATAGATAGAAGTTGAGCAAAGACTGGACTAGATCTCTTTGAGATCTTTCTATGAAATCACGCAAACAACCAACCGGGAGACATAAGAGACTGGTACACGTCTCAAACAACCATGGGAGTCCATGGATTGGGTGAGAATCGAAGGGAATTAGGGTTAGTTTGTGTGGCGGCGGCTAGGGTTTGAGTGGGGTTCCAGAGAGAATTAGAGAGGAAGGGGATTTAAGGGCGGCAGGTTGGTGGAAATGAAGTAGGTTAAGGGGTCGTTTGGGTTTAATTATGGAAGGGTGAATAAGGACCGTTGATTTGAATGATCAACGATCTAGATTAAACGGGATAGGTGGGGATCCGTGTTTGGGTAGGGTTTAAAAGAGTTAGGGTCGGGTTTAAATCAAAATTGGGCTGCGTAATTGGGGTTCGATTTAGGCTATAATTGAAATGCAAAAGGGGCTGTTATTTAAATAGCCAGTTTTCCCTTTTAGTTTATAAAAAATAGTAAAGAGTTTCTAAAAAATAAATTAAAGTACTGAAGTGATTTCTAACATATAATTAACAATATAAAAATACAGGACCCAATTTTATGAATAGAAAACCTGATTAAACCTTAAAAGGATAATATTGTAATTATGTGCAATTTAGCTTTAAAAATACTAAATGAAATTGTAAAAATTAATGTAGCCATATTTTTGAATAAATATAAAAATTCAATAGATGAATTATTAAAATAATAATTTTAAAATAATTATTTGGGATTTTAAGGATAAAAAAGGGAAAATAAATCAATTTAAAAACCTTTAAAATTATGAAAAAATAATAAAACATTTTAACATGCTTATATATGCATACATATGTTATTTTGAAGGTATTTTGCATATTGAAAAATATATAGGAAAAAATTGGGTATCAACATCTGCCCTCTAGAGCCAGCCTCCATTTTGCTAATTCTTCCCCATTCACCTCATCTAAATTCACAAGACATGCAGTAAGAGGATCCTCAATAGTCAATGTCTCATCATCCTCTTCCACGATGACATCTACGACAACAATAAGAGAACAATTGGCGAATTCACTTGGTCGCCTCATAGATTTTTGCACGTTGAATGTTATCTCCTCATCGTTCAACCTCATCTTGAGCTCCCCAGTTTTACAATCAATGAGGGATCGCCCTATATCCAAGAACGGCCTTCCCAAAATTATGGGAATTTCTTCATCCACTCTACAATCCAGAATTACAAAATCTGCAGGGAACACAAATTTCCTTACCTGTACTAACACGTCATCCAAGATACCTGAGGGTCTTTTCACAGTTCTATCAGCCAACTGCAACAACATAGACATGGGTAGCTCTTCCAATCCCCAACCTCTTATAGATCGCCAGGTGCATAAGATTTATGCTAGCCCCCAAATCACAGAGTGCCTTGGCAAAGGCAAAGTTACCAATGGTGCAGGAAATTGTGAAAATCTCTGGGTCAGACAATTTCTCAGCAACTAGTCTAGTCGCCACAACACTGCAGGTTTGAGTTAAGAGTCATTGTGGCCAAATCTTGGAAGTCGAATTTTCGGGACATCTAGTCCTTCATCATTTTTGCATAACTAGGTATCTCCTTTAAAGCATCAAGAAATGGAATATTTACCTGGATTTGTTTCAACATCTCCAAGAACTTCTTGTATTGTTCCTCTTTTTTGGTATTTGGCCAGCCTCTGTGGGAATGGTGCTGGAGGTTTCTTCTTCCCAATGATTTGGATTTTCTCTTTGTCAGACACCACATCAACTACCGGTTCATAGGCTGTATCAACTTCTTTCTTAGCCTCAATTTGTGTGTTAGTTTCTTCCTGGGCAGGCTGTACTGTTACCTCTGTCAGTTTCGCTGAATCATCCAACTCAATAGGCACTGGTACACGTGTCTCAGCATGTCTACTTTCTCTAGCACCATCTTTCTCCAAGTTAAGTCTTTGCCATTACATAGACTCACTGACATCAGCTACTTCGGGCCTTGATATTTTGAATTTACCTGAGTGTCTGCAGGCAATGTCCTATGAGGATGATTATTCAAAGACATTGAGATCTGTCCCATTTGCACTTCAATATTCTTTATAGCTAACTCATGTGCATCTACTCTTTTACTCATTTTCACATTTGACCCAATAACCTGCTACATCATTGCCTCGAGTCTGGCAAACCCATCTTCCTATCTCCCACCATGTTGTTGCTGAGAAGGAAGGTAACCTTGTTGCTAATTTTGGTTGTTGTATCCCCGTGGCCTTTGGTAGGGCACCATATTATTGTGAGATCGCATGGCTCCCATATTTCCATTGTTGTGATGTGGCTGGACTGGCCTGTATGACTGATTCTGTGGGCCCCAATTCTGATCACCATATCTCTGGCCCCTATAATTAGACATATAATTCATGTCTTCAGGGTAATGATGATGATCACTCTTCGCATTCCACTGGCTACCAATTGGCTGACTAATGCAAGATGCGCATAAGCCCCCATTAGTTGTATCTATAATGTGCACCTACTACTCCTGCCATGACTCTTCCACCTTTTTGGTGAGTATACTCATTTGTTTCATTAAGGTGGTCATATTTTCAGCAAGAGTGTTGGATGGATCTAAAGGCACTGAGTGAACTACTGGAGTGATAGGTGCATTCCTGGTTGTCCACCCTGAATTCTGTGCCATTTTGTCAAGCAAGCTCTGGCTTTCTCTCCATGTTTTGCTCAAGAATGCTCCACCAGCTGAAGCATCAACATTAGCCTTCATGCTATCTGTCAGACACATGTAAAATTGCTGCCTCAACATCTGATGTGGAATACTGTGGTGTGGACATATAACCAATATCCCTTTGAATCGTTCCCATGTCTCTTGCAGTGTTTCCATTGGTTTCTGTTTGAAGCTCAAAATTTTATCAATTTGCTGAGTAGTCTTGTTGGGTGGATGAAACTTATTCACAAATTGCTTAACCAACTCCTCCCAAGTCATGATGGAATTAATGAGGAGTGAATTTATCCAAGTCTGGGCAGCTCCTGTCACTGAGAATGGAAATAACAACATCTTTATTGCTTCCTGAGTTACGTTGGGTTGCCTTTGAGTTTTGCAGATTGATAGGAAATTCTTCAAGTGTTATTGAGGATTTTCAATGTATGACCCCAAAAATAGTCCCTTGTTTTGCAACAAGTGCAATATGTTGTTTGTGATTTGAAATGATTCGGCCTATATCTGCGGGACTAATATTTTTGTGGACAAATTCTCTACGGTGGGTTGCGCCCAGTCATATAGAACATCCTCTGGCACAAGAGGCACCACTTCTAGAGCAGCTGGGTCTACCACGTTATCCCCTATGTCTAGTTCGAGTTGTTCAGTTGATTGTTGTTGTTTGTTTTTCCGGCTGGTCCGATTCAAGGCCTTGAAAACTTTATCAGGATCTGATAATTCTTCAAATACTTCACCAGTTCTTGATGAGTTTCTAGGCATGCACATGAACCAATTCAACACACGTTAAAATTTCAATGTATAGATTGAAGATAAAGAAAACTGACTACACTAAGAATTTTTGTATTTCTTTCAACTGTAATTGATAACACCATTAATTCCCCGGCAACGACACATTTGATCACGTCCAACTATGCCTTATAAAAAGGACAACCGGTCATTGCAAATATAATTTGAGTATTTAGCCCAGAGTCGAATCCACAGGGAATTAACCTACCAATTACTCTTGTTAGACTAACTAAATTCTTCGTAATCAAATTCCCAGATATTATGAATAACAATCGGTGATATTTTTACTAACTATAACTGAATAAAGTTAAGTAAACTAACAACTAACTATGACTGAGTTGTAAACAAATAAGAGAAAGATCTAAGGTTGTGATTTTCCCTATTGATGGAATCCCTTTCTGTTATGTTTCACATAGAATTGCTTAATCGTCTCTATCGATCATGAGCACTCTTACTATCATAAATCTCTCCCGAGTAATTATGACAATTTACTAGACGTACTCTCCCGAGTTACGCTAGCTGGCTTTTATTACAGCTCACTTTAGATCGCACCCAAGGTTTTGTTAGCCCTAATCCTACCTTTAAACCCTCAGTTATTGATTCCTCATATACTTTGAGAGTGGTGTTGTTCAACAATTACCTAAATATGCACTCTCTCCCGAGTAATACATACTAAATAGGCACAACTAATTGAGGATCCTATCAATTAACTACAACAAGAACGTAGTTGAACAAATAGAGATTAAACTGGGCAAACTACATTAACATAACACGAAGTTCATCCTTCAACAGGTTCCATCAAAACCCTAGACTAAATAATTAGCTACTCATAATCATGTTCATCATAACAACAACAAAATTCATTATGAATGATAAATACAAAAGGAAAAAGGTAGAACTCGATGTCGAATTATCCTCCTTGCCTCTTGCCTCTTATTGCCTTCAACAAAGCTGTAAAAACCTTGATAATGTCTTTTTGGGTGAGCTGGACCTCATATAGGTTAAGTGGAATTACCCCCAGACTTCCAAGTTTACCCCTGAACTTATGCGCTCCGAACTGGACTAGCGCGGCCGCGCATATTGCCTAGTGTTCTGCCTCTATTTTCTAGACTAGCGCGATCGCGCTAATGGCTGCTCTAAGAGGGTTCAACATTTTATCTCTTCTTTTCTTTCTTCTTTCACACGTCCTCAACTCTGATGGGCTTTCCTTGCTTCAATTTAGCTCCAAACACTATCCTAAGTCTCCATAAGCACAACTTGCTCCTGCAAAACATGAAATTAACAATTAGAGCTAATTTATCATCATTTAACCATCCTAGTATAGTGAATCATAGTCAAGTTAGGGCATAAATAGTCGCCAAACTACATAGATATAGCCTATTATCACTATTGTCGATGTTAAGGTGAGTGCAGAGAGCGAGGGCTCCTCCATTAGCATTTCGCCAGCTTGCATCGTTTTCTCGCCCTACTACAGTGTCTACTGCTCGACCTTCATCGAGGACTACTTCGGTTGAGTCTACGGTTGTGGTCATACCTATGGAGGCCACCCTTCAAACTTAGGCTCCGACCTGTGCCGCTTATCCGACAGGTGAATCTTCCCATGCTGAGGAAGGAGAGGGGACCTGTCCAAGAGGTGACCAGTAGAGCCCGGGACAACACCTCCGACTGTAATACATCTGGAAGAAGACTCTCCTTTGACTGTATCTAAGACGGGGGTTGATACCATTACACCTGTAGAGACGGATCCAGCTATTGTATCTACCCTGTCGATGGAGATTCTTGCCACTGTCATTAATCAACAACCTACCGCGATGGGTGGTCAGATTTTTGAGGTTGCTGTTGTTGTTTCGGGCGAGCCTTTATCCTCAATACCTGGTCATGCTTCCTTATCAACTACTGAAAGAGGAAAGGGCATCGTGGTTGATGACTACGAATTCGAGTCGGACCTTGATCTCGATGATGTTAGGAAGTTTGAAGAGGGTCTTACCGCTCAGTGGTTCATGCAGGAGGCCCATCCCGTATTCTTGAGATCCCATCGAATATTAATCTCTTAGGGGACACGGAGGATTTGGTGCCGCAGTTCGACCTTTTGTGTTCCGCTGCCGAGAACGAGGTTCTTCGGAACGTTCCTGATATTGACTTGATGCATAAAGTGACCGCTATGGGCTTGAGGGTACGTTCCTCTATTCTTTCATGTTTCTTTTATCTTTTTGGACGATATGGTCTTGACCCATCTTTTCATTTTTCAGATGTACATGTTGGAGTTTGAGAGCGCTCGTAGGGCTGACATTCAGACTAAGATTTTCCTGAAGGCGTTGGAGAAATATCGGCACTATTGCAATAAGTATTGTGAGATGTACGTGTGGCTGAAGGAGAATGCTCGATCCCTTGGCGAGGAATTGGAGAAGAGGGACCAACAATTGATGAAGGCCATTCGTAGAAGTAGCATGCTCGAGGAGCAACTTCGTGCGAAGGACGAAGAGCTTGAGTTGGGCAAAGGGGTTGCCGCAGAGTGTGAATATCTTCAGGGAAAGCTGAGGTCAATGTAGTCTGAAATGGATTAGAACCTTATCTAGGCCAAGGCGATGAGCGCGGAGTGGATGGGAAAATTGGCTGAGTTAGAGAGAAAGGTTGTCGGGTTGGAGAACATCGATAGTGCTTGGTCTTTGACTTCAACAAGGGCGGCGTCCCTAGAGAACACTATCCGCATCCTCCAATCCAAGCAGGAATCAGAGAGGGAGACGTACACGCTAACGGAGGCGAGAGTTGAGGAACGCATTGGTGAGATCGACCGGGAAGCATCGACTTTGGGAGATCGAGTCGCCGCTTTGGAGGCCGAGAAGAAGCAACTATTGGCTAAAGTTGAGTCTTCCTCCGCTGCTGTTCCCCACCACTTGCATGAGCTTTGGGTTCATACTGAAGCCTAGAGGGATATACATAAGAGTATGTGGAAGGGGGGCAATGTTACCGAGGCTTCATATGAAGGAGCACGGGTGAGGGCGCGAGAGGCTCGCATTAATTGTGGATATGATTCTGCGACACCGGAAGCTGATGAGGGCGCGGATGATGAGGGAGGACTTCCTGGAGATGGTGGTGAAGAGGACAATAATGATGACACCGAGTGAAAGAATTGTTGTCTTTATCCGTTTTCTGTCTCTTTTTTTGTTTGTTGTCGTTGTTTCTCTTTTTTTTACTGTTGGTTCAATTATGTAATCTGCGACTGTTTGCACAATGATTTTGTATAAAGAGGAATATTTCATTGTTATATACCCTATGTACTTTTTCTCTGTTTTGCTATTCATGACTTCGGTGCGAAGTAGATTCTTGATGACGAGTTCCCTACTTTTTGGGAATTTAGTGCCACTCAGGTTGAATGGGACCTTGATGACGGCTTTAGCTGGCGGGATGATGTTTTCGAACATGCATCGAGATGCTATCCCATCATAGTCCGAATGGTATCGAACTCTCTTTTTTAATAACGAACTTAGCCGTAGGGATGTTACTTTCAGGCTTATATCGAAGTATTGTCCCGTCGTGAGTCCCAACCTTTCTTTCCCTTTCTTTTTTCTGATGGCCCTTGGCCTTCGGGATATTTTGAACTTTCTCTTCGGCGATGGCTTTTGGCCTCAAGGGTGTAATTTCTAACATTTGTTAAAGTATTACCTTGTCGTTGGCCGATCGAGGTCGAACTTCTTCTTTTTGGCGAAGGCCCTTGGCCTTAAGGGTGTTATTTCGAACTTTCGTCGAAATATTAACCCGTCGTTGTTCGATCGAGGTAGAACTCATCTCTTTTGGTGAATTTCCTTGGCCTTAAGGGTGTTATTTCCAACTTTCTGTCGAAATATTAACCCGTCGTTGTTTGATCGAGGTCGAACTCTTCTTTTTGGTGAAGGTTCTTGGCCTTATGGGTGTTATTTTGAACTTTTGTCAAAATATTAACCCGTCATTGTTCGATCGAGGTCGAACTCTTCTTTTTGGTGAAGGTTCTTGTCCTTATGGGTGTTATTTCGAACTTTTGTTGAAATATTAACCCGTCGATGTTCGATCGAGGTCGAACTTTTATCGAAATGTTAACCTGTCGTTGTTCGATCAAGGTCGAACTCTTCTTTTTGGCGAAGGCCCTTGGCCTTTAGGGTGTTATTTTGAACTTTCGTCAAAATATTAACCTGTCATTGTTCGACTGAGGTCTAACTCATCTCTTTTGGCGAAGGCCCTTAGCTTTGATGGTGTTATTTCGAACTTTCATCGAAATGTTAACATGTCGTTGTTCGATCGAGGCCGAACTCTTCTTTTTGGCGAAGGCCCTTGGCCTTTAGGGTGTTATTTTGAACTTTCGTCGAAATATTAACCACTTGTTGTTCGATCGAGGTTGAACTTCTCTTTTTGGCGAAGGCCCTTGGCCTTTAGGGTGTTATTTAGAACTTTTGTCAAAATATTAGCCCGTCGTTGTTCGATTGAGGCCGAACTCTTCTTTTTGGTGAAGGACCTTGGCCTTTAGGGTGTTATTTCGAACTTTCGTAGAAATGTTAACCCGTCGTTGTTCGATCGAGGTCGAACTCTTCTTTTTGGCGAAGGCCTTTGGCCTTTAAGGTGTTATTTTGAACTTTCTTCGAAATGCTAACCCGTCATTAGTCCCAGTTGTTTTTGGAGAATCGGGTATCCTCTGGGGGAGTCCTAGTTCTGCTCGACCTCTGCGCTTCCTGGGTGAGTACCAATTCGCTTGATTTTGTTTGCATCAGAGAGTGTAATGTTTCTGTTTTGTTCACGTTCGTTTCGTGCATACATTGGAGTTTCCTTGTCTAATCTTTTCGCTTTCCGGTCTGGAGATGTCATTGGTGGGCGGTGCGAGCACCTAATTTTTGCCCTACATGAAAATAACTCCTAAAAATCAACCAAAAATAATTTTTAAGGGATTTTAGAAGTTTTCTTTATTTAGTTGCATTTCATGCATTTTTTTAATATTTTAAAATCATAAAATCATCATAAAAATTATCACGTTTTAATTTCATGCCATCTTAGGTTCAAATTGCATGTACGAATTAATTTTATTAAGCAATAAAATCACAAAAATGGTTATTTGTTACATATTTATATTTTAGCCTTTTAAATTAGCATTTTTCTTTAGTTTTAAGTTAATTAGTCGTTTATTGTTAAAAATAAATGAAGAAATTAAATTTCTACAAAAATAGATTGATTTAGGATTTTAATTAATTTAATTAGGATTTTAAATTATAGAAAAAAAAGAAAACAAAGAGAAAGGAAAATAGACAAAGAATTTGTTTTAGTCTTGGTACATTGGGCCAAAGTCTAACTAGCCCAAATACAATACTAAATTCCACCAGCCCCAATCTCCCTACCCGACCCGCCTGACCCAACTCCTCCCCATTTTAATTAAAGGAATTTTTACACCCTATAGAAAACCTTAGTACCCTATTTATTTTAAATAAATACCATTTTAAAATATTACATCCTATAGATACCTTTTATACTTTATAGCCAAATATCTAATTATAGTTACATCCTACATTTAAGGCACCATATATGCTAAATAATATTTTTCTCTCTCCTTTTTAGTCTTTTCTCTCACATAATCACAGTAAAATTGACTAACCACGTTCTCTCTCTTTTTGCATACACTTTACTCTTTCTCCCTCAACCCACGATTCATACCTCTCCTCCCACCCAAATTCTCTAGTTCTCCTCCATTATCACTCCATTACAATCGCCTAGGGTAAGTTTAATTCGTTGATTTTGATAGATGAAGAGCAATTGGTTCAACTGTAGCGGCTCGATTCTGCTTGCCAGTGGTCGTTGAAGTAGGGTTCACAACTTTTGCGTAATTCATGGCTTCGTTTGTGGGATTTGAGGGATGAGGATTGTTTGTAGTTGTTGTAGGAGGTTGGGCTGATGTGTTAAGGGGCTGACCAGCCGGAATTAATGGCTGGCCGCTGGCCGGCGAAGCCATCAGGCTGCTTCTCTCTCTAGATCGCCCAAATCGCCTATTTGTATTCAGTTGTATTCGAATGTATATTTCAGCTGTATTCACATGTATTCAGTAGCATTAATTTATATATTTTAGATGTATTAAAAAGTTATGCGTATTCTCTTGTATTCAGTTTTAATCAGTTGTATTTAACTATTTTATTCAGCAGAAGTTAGTTGTATTTTGTTGCATTCAAGAGTTTTATTCAGCTGTATTCAGTTGTATTTTGTTGTATTCAAGTGTTTTATTCAGATGAATTAAGTTGTATTTTGTTGTATTCAACTATATACAGTTCTACTCAACTGTATTATTCATATGTATTTCTCTTTATTCAACTATAATCTTTATTATGTATCTTTCAAATATAGATTAATGAGGGATCGTTTTAGTTCGTTGAGTTAAATTAGGAGAATATCCAGTGATTTGATTTCCTTAGTTCGTGGAGTTAAATTAGGAGAATATCCTGTGATTTGATTTCCTTAGTTCGTGGAATTAATTTAGGAGAATATCATGTGATTTGATTTTCTTTCGTTTTTAACCAGTTTAACCTTCTGTATTTAACGTTAATGTCGCTTGAATATAGCTAAATACATGTCAAACTTAGCTGGAATTCCAGTTTTTACGCCTATTTTTTTGGTTGTATTAATGAATATAATAGCTTAAATACATAAAATACATTGTATAAAAACATAAAAGATATTTATAACACATAATATAGCAAATGGTATCTATAAATGGCTAATTAGACTTAAAAGATGGTGCTTTATGAAAAATTCCCTTTTAATTTTCCATGCTGGCCACTGTCTAGTACGATATAGAAATGAGAGTTGGGTGGGACGAACATGTTGTTGTATTAGATTACATGTGAATAATACCGTGTAGTTGGCCGTCTCATTAAATGAGTACATAGTTGTTTGTCTATTATAACCTTGACTTACACCATCTAATTTATTTTATTTTTAGGGTAAATTGGTGATTCAATTTCTTCATCCTATTCATCTCTAAACACGTGTATTCCACTTTCAATTTATATTTTTCTACTGCCACACTCCAATAGTCCATTCTAGAAACTATCCTGATCATCATCCTTGAATTTGATTTCCTTAGTTCGTGGAGTTAAATTAGGAGAATATCCTGTGATTTGATTTCCTTAGTTCGTGGAGTTAAATTAGGAGAATATCATGTGATTTGATTTTCTTCCATTTTTAACCAGTTTAACCTTCTGTATTTAATGTTAATGCCGCTTGAATACAGCTAAATACATGTCAAACTTAGCTGGAATTTCAGTTTTTACGCCTATTTTTTTGGTTGTATTAATGAATACAACAGCTTAAATACATAAAATACATTGTATAAAAACATAAAAGATATCTATAACACGTAATATAGCAAAGGGTATCTATAAATGGCTAATTAGACTTAAAAGATGGTGCTTTATGAAAAATTCCCATTTCTTCATCCTATTCATCTCTAAACATGTGTATTCCACTTTCAATTTATATTTTTCTACTGCCACACTCCAATAGTCCATTCTAGAAACTATCCTGATCATCATCCTTGAATTTGATTTCCTTAGTTCGTGGAGTTAAATTAGGAGAATATCCTGTGATTTAATTTCCTTAGTTCGTGGAGTTAAATTAGGAGAATATCATGTATTTAACCAGTTTAACCTTCTGTATTTAACGTTAATGCCGCTTGAATACAGCTAAATACATGTCAAACTTAGCTGGAATTCCAGTTTTACGCCTATTTTTTGGTTGTATTAATGAATACAACAGCTTAAATACATAAAATACATTGTATGAAAACATAAAAGATATCTATAACACGTAATATAGCAAAGGGTATCTATAAATGGATAATTAGACTTAAAAGATGGTGCTTTATGAAAAATTCCCTTAATTAAAACGTAGGCTAACCTAATAGATCAGATCCCTAGACCTTGATAGCAGCCGTTTTCCCTTCTCCCATCTTCATCATCTTCTTTCATCAAATTAAAGAAGACACACACACATTCACAACAAAAAAAAGCTTCAGCTGCAGCCATCCTCCTCCATACCTAAGTAATCCACAGACAAATACGAAGAGGACAGAAGAGAAAACGAGTAACTTCCTTCAATCTGACTACGTAGCTGGAAAATCACCTAAAAATAGTCCCTTCTCACGAAAAAGAGTAGCTCCAAGGTTGAATTCGAGTCCGCCGGCGAGCTTAAGTTCGAGTGAGCTTTGGATTCATGTGTGTTTCTGAATTTTCCTCACGATTGGTTCAAGCTGACTTCGCTGCTGCTTCCCTGCATTTTGCTGAGCTCCAAACTTCCACTTTTTGGCTTTTATCTGGCCATTGTGCGTTGCTTTTCCTCCTGTTATAGGTAAAACACAAACTCCATGTACCTAATACTTTGATGAATGAATAGAAATTTTTTATTTTAATAAATCTCTACAGATTTATGTGATCCTAAATAGTGACACTTCTATATGCTTTAAGTACTCTGTTTGTATCCAGTTTTTTTTTATTTTCCTTACTTTCAAATAAACTAAAATTGTTTTAACAAAGGCATGAGTGGAACCAGTTACTTAAAATGGACCTACTGTTGTAATTTAGTAGTTCAACAACATTCTTTAGTTACAATTGAGAGGTATAACCTCTAAAAAGTGTTATTGATGCAAGATGTGACTACTAATATAATGAAATTGAACCATGATGCTTAAATGTGTAAGGAACCTGTAATGATATTTTTGTTCTCTCTCTTTCTTTTGTTTAATGTTGTATAATTGTTTTTTTGTCTTTCTAATTTCATAGTTGGTGTGTATAGTCATCTTGAATGTGAACAATATTTTTGGGGTGAATCGCTGGGCCTTGGTTTCCTGAAACATTAGGGCTGAATTCAATTTGCTAGATTTTAAGTACATAGCCTATTGTCCTGGTTTTGAATTGATTTTATCATGTTACTTTTAATAGAACTGGGTCAAGTGAACCTTGCTAGACCCATTTCTTTCTTAAGATAAAGCTAGCCCACCTCTTCCATAATAGATAGATGCCTTGTAATTTCAATAACTTGTCAATGAACTAAATAAATAAAATATTGCTTGCTTCCAAACAACTCCATTTCCATAATATCTTCCTCTGAATAATCTCAAAGATTAGCTCTTAAGAAAATAATTCAAATGCGCTAGTTGCTTTAAGCATGATTAAATAAATTATCATGGTCATGGGTACGGTTCCCGTGGCATGGTCATGATACGTAACCTCCAATTCGGGTATGCATTTCATGTGACCCGATCATAACAACTTTGAATAATAATAAAATAAACACATCACGAATCGGTGGTGCATTTCATGTAGCGTGGTTTGCGGTGTGTTCCTAAACGGCAAGTGTACAACAATCGTAACTTATTCAAGAAATAATTCCATAAATCCTAAAAAGCGGTTTTAAATAAATAAAAGCGGTTATAAAGTTAAAAATGCACAATAGGTCTAAAACATGTAATAAATCGGATAATTAGGCCAATTATTGATAGTTTAAGCGACCGTGCTAGAACCACAGAACTCGGGAATGCCTAACACCTTCTCCCGGGTTAACAGAATTCCTTATCTAGAATTTCTGGTTCGCAGACTTTTAAATAATGTCAATCTCCTCGATTTGGGATTTTAAAAATAAACCGGTGACTTGGGACACCAAATAAATTATTCCAAGTGGCGACTCTGAAAAATAAATAAAATAATTCCATTTCGATTTATGTCACTTTAATTGGAAAAACTCCCTTGTATACCCTACGGGTGGTAAAAAAAGAGGTGTGACAGCTCTGGCGACTCTGCTGGGGATCATAACCCAGAACTTTTGGTTCAGGGTTCAAGAATTTGAGCTTAGAATAACTGTTATAGTTGGCTTTATTTATTATCTGATTTTTACATGTTTGAGCATAATGTGCTAATTGCCGCTTTTTACCGCTTTGATATTGTTTGAACTATATATAAATTGCTACGAAACCCTCCTCTCTCTGAGTCTTCTAAATCATCTGGGAAGTGTGCACTTCGTGTGATTTCTTTTCTGTTAGAGTCATATCCCAATTTTAGAACGAGGTTCGGACAAGTTACAAAGTCGGTGAAGCTTCTGTATTCCCGGTACGTTACCCCCCCGGCTCGAGCTATCCTCTTGGGTATGCCAGGTGTAGAACAATACACTCATGTTTTTAAACCTAGAATTACATAACCTCATACCGGATCCTTAGTAGGAACATTTATTTGCATCACGTGCATTTAATCTTGGGGACTCAACACAGGGGTTGAGTCTGTCTAGGACAGGTGTACCCAAAATAATAGACCATCCTGATGCATCTTACGTGCTATGTGAATATTTATTTGCGCTTGCATGTTGGCCGACAAGGAAAAGAAAATCAAGAGAAAAACCAAGAGTGAGGTAGGTATTTGAAAATCCTGAAACTCTGTCGAAAGTTTGAAAAGAAAAAGAAAAAGACAAGGTCATTTCAAAATGAGCCCAAAATGTTCAAGTTCTATGTTTCCCTGTTCCGTCAAAACTGACCGAACTACGTTGGTCTCATTCTCACTGGATGTGAGATACGTAGGCAAACCTCATCGGTTCCGACCCCAATTTTTTTAAAAAATCCAAAAATATTTTCCTTTAGTTCCTTCTTTAGCCTTAGATAATTAAAAAGAGAAGTTTTTTTAAACTTAAAAAAGTAGTTTCCTTCTTCTTTCATACGGAAAAAATGAAAAAAAAAATGAAAATCCAAAATACGGGTTTCCTTCATTTTGAAGTATTTTTCCCCAAAAAATCCAAAAAAATCTGAAATGAAAATTCAAAAACATTCTTTTTCTTCTTTAGAAATCTTTCTTTCATAAATGTCATAAAAAATTGAATAATTAAAGTCCAAAAATATTTTTGCTTTTCTTTAAAAGTACTTTCGTAAATTAAAAAAGAAAAAAAAGAAAGAAGAGAAACTCAGAAATCCGAAATATTTTCTTAAAAGTCTTTCTTTCGAATATCCACAAGTTAAATCAAAACTAAAAAAACAAAAATAGTTTTCTACCTTTTTAAGAAACCTTTTCCCAAAAATTCAAAAAAAAAAAATCAGACAAAAAAAGAATTAAAAAAAAAAATGTTTTCCTTGTTTAAAAGTCTTTCTTTAAAAAAATATTGTCCAAAAATATTTTCATTTTTCTTTAGAAATACTTTTGTAAATTTAAAAAAAAAAACAGAAATCCAAAATATTTTGTTAAAAGTCCCTCTTTTGAAAATTAAGAGGTAACATCCAAAATCCAAAAAAAATATTATATTTCATTTCTTCTTTTAAAGCATTTCTTTCAAAAATTCCAAAAAAATTAACAACAAAACAAAAAATTCCAAAAATATTTTTTTCTTTTTTTTAAAGCTTTCATGATTTGAGTTTTATAAAAGTAAACAAAAAAAATTAGTTTATGCTCCATTTCGATCTCCCGAACTATGGAAAATCTGATTCCTGCGGCGTCATGATACGTAGGCAATCCCCATCGGATTCTATCATAGCCATAAAATTAATTGAGTGAAAAATAAACTAAAAAAAGAAGAAAAATAAAATTGAGTGAAAAAAAAGAAAAGAAAAGAGAGTACCAAAAATAAAAGAGCGACAAAAACGAATGGAAAAACAATTTAAAAAAAATCAAGATTGATTAAAGAGAGGCAGAAATAAAAGAAAAGAGGTACATACTGAAAGGATTAGCTAAGGCTGGGATGAAACATGCAACCGTCCAAACACATGGTAGAAGCGTTGAACTGTTATGTGCATCGCATCCCAATGTGCGATTTCCTATATGTCTCAAAACTAACAAGGTTGTTGGTGTTAGCAAATTAGCTAGGTTCTATTCAGGTGGTTGGTTTTGTTGGTATGCGGTGATGAACGCGCAACCTTGCACGCGACGCAATATTATCCACAAAACCGAGCTTCACCTCCCAGAAATGCCCATCCTTACCAAGCTCAATACAATCCTCAACCAAATGATCCCCAATACAATCCTTGCCTAAGAGAGCATTTCAGAAATAATCAGTTCACACCTATTGGTGAGTCGTATTCAAGCTTGTTCCAAAAGCTAATCAGGCTAGATCTATTGCAGCCAGTGGCCCCGAACCGACCAAACCCTGAGTCCCTCTCGCACCGAGCTGATGCTAGATGTGAGTACCACTCTGGATCCATGGGACACAATACAGAGGACTGTTGGACCCTCAAAAGGGCAGTTGAAGATTTGATTGAAGCTGAAAGAATTATTTTTCGGGATGAAGAAGCTTATGATATGATGAACAATTTGTTGCCTGCCCACAACATCGGGCCAACAGTCGGAATGATTTGTGAAGATGAAGAATTTGATCTGGCACTGAAGGACATTGCAGCCATTGCCGAGATAGAAGAAAAGCCAAAAAATGGTCGCCAAGTATGAAAGTTCCCCATCAGACGGGAGTCTCGGTAGCCGGTCTTGCTATCCTTTCTGCGTTTGGATTATCTCAGGATGTGATCCGGATGTTTTGCTTCATTGTCTTACTTTCTGATGAAAACCCTTCTATCTTTAAAATTGAAAAAAAAAATCAAAAAATCAAAAATCAAATGAAATTAATATTTCATTGTCCAGGAATGTCTATTTTTTTCAATCTTGTCATTTTTCTTATTCTCTTTTTAGTTCTGTTAAATGCAGATTTCAATAACATGACATGCTTGCGAACTTCATGCCTAGATCCTGAAACACTATCAGACCTCAAAATAATGAATCAAGAATTAGATCAATGAAGATAAGTTTAAGGAAATAAAACAAAAGAGTTGGAACAACAGAAGGAAAATTGGTTCCAGATTGGGAAGGTTCATACATTGCAACAAGAGTACTACCAAAAGAGTGCGTTGTACTTAGGACACATCGAAAGAAATATCCCTGAAACAACTGTGAATGCAAATACAGTCAAAAGGTACTATATTGGATCCTCCATATAGCATTAACTCCGGTTGGGATAAAGAAGGCCTTCTTTCTCACTGTCCAAATATTCAATCCTTTTAAACCCTTTGAGCTGGTTACTCTTCTTTGGTTACCCTCTTTGGAACCTGAAAGTGTTGTTGAAAAGAAAAAAAATTAAATGAAAATGAAAAAAAAAGAAAAGAAAAAGAAAAATACAAAAAAGGAAGAAAAGACGAAGAAAATGAAATGAAAAAAATGGAAAAAGAGGAAAAAGGAAAGAAAAAAGGAAGAGAAAACAAAACAGAAGAAAAAGCAAAAGAAAAGAAAATAAAAAACAAAGTTCCCTGAACTACGTTCGACTTGATTCCGAAAGGATACGTAGGCAGCCTCTCTCACGGTTTCAGTCACACCAAAATAAAAATCCAAATTCCCCCAAAAATTGAAACTGGGGCAAAAGTTATAATGGTTCGGCGATGATCTCGCCTGAATAGTTCCAAAGTTGTAATTCAATCCAAATTATTTTTACCCAAATCCTTTCAAGTCCTTCCGATCAATTGGTGAGAATGTTCAAGGATCAGAGAATACAACTACTTGGATCTGATGCAAACAAAATGGGAGAAATAAAATGAGAGAATCTTATTGGTGAAAACTCACACGGGCACCGTAAGGCGATGGTAAGCAGAGAAATTGAAAATGAGAGAATCTTGCTAGTGAAAACTCGCAAAGAGCACTATAAGGTGATAAATAGAAGAGAAATAAGAGAGGTCAGATGATGACAACCCGCAAAAAGGCGCCACTGATCGAGAACAAAAAAAAGAAGAAAGAGGGGATTATCACAACCATCGGCATCAATAGAGTCTTGGCGAGGTTCCTCGGTTTAAAGGCAAAGTTGTGATGAATTTCTGAGAGTCGGACGGTTTGCACGGATCAGACATCCAGTCCAAAAGGCATATCATGTTCATTGAAGTCCGCATATACTCCAGATAAGTCCTTCATTCCTTTCCCCGAAAGGGACACTTCTTGTTTTAAACTCATTTCTCCATTCCATTGTTTGTTTCCCTTGAATCCCTTTCGGTCCAACTCTGTTCCGAAACTAAGACAAAGAAAGGATGGTAAGACTGATTTACATGGTTCTCATTTGATACAAGCTAATATGCAAAAAGACACCCAGCCTCGTTGGGAGAATCAAGTCAACCTCGACTGGCCATGGCGGCTGATGTTTTGAAATTGAAAAACTCTTGAAAGAAAGGAAATCAAAGTCAAATGCTCACGAAGGCAAAATAAAGTTAAAAATGTTGAGTCCAACGTGGCTAACTATCTTGGCAAAGGTTTGAAAAGTGAAAGTGCCTCAAATGCTCTGAAATTAAAGTTGGAAGAAAGAAACCAGAAATGAAAGGCCTATGAAGGCAAAACAAAGTTGAAAAAGGTTAAGTCCCACGCGACTAGCCGTTGTAGCAAGTTTGAGAAGCCAAAAGTTCCCGAATGCTCCGAAAAAAAAACAAAAAAAAAGAAGGAGTCAGAAGTGAAAGGCCTGCAAAGGCAAAATAAAGTCGAAAAGGTTGAGTTCCACGTGACCAACCGTCATGGCAAAGTCTGGAAAAGCTAGAGGTTCTCCAGGGTTAGAAATGAAATTGGTCCTCAGGGAACAAGCAGTTGCAGTTGAAATCTTCATCTAAGAAGCCGGGACGAGATCGAGTGATTGAAACAATCAAGGCCACAAAACCAACCACCGTTTTAAACTAACAATTGTTCTTTGTTTGAAAACATAAAACAGGTGCAATCCAAAGCAACATTGCAAGAAGCAGGTGCAACTAAAAAGAAACTGCACAAGGGCTAGAAATAGTTGTGGCAAAAATCAATCCAAAAGGGAAGTCTCCTTTAAATTCTGTCCCGCATTTTTACTCATTTTCTTAAATAAAAAAAATGAAATGAAAAGAAAAAGAAGAAAAATTCAAAATCATGGCAGCATAGGGTCTCCAATCTCTAGCTATGTCATTTCCAACATAGGGTCTCATTCCCTAGTCACTACCAGCATAACCTGGTAGTCCTTTTTAGTATAGGGTTCCACTCCCTAGTTGATCCCCGGCATAACCCTAGGACCATTTTTCTTTTCCGGCATAACCCGATGACTTTTCCGGCATAACCCGTGTACCTCCCCGGCATAACTCGAGGACCTTTTTCTTTTCCAGCATAACCCGATGACTTTCCCGGCATAACCCGAGGACCTTTTTCTCTTCCAGCATAACCAGATGACTTTCCCGACATAATCCGTGAACCTCCCTAGCATAATCCGATGACCTTTTTCTTTTCTGGCATAACCCGATAACTTTCCCGGCATAATCCGTGGACCTCCCCGGCATAACCCAATGACCTTTTTCTTTTCCGGCATAACCCGATGACTTTCCCGGCATAACCCGTAGACCTCCCCGGCATAACCCGGGGACCTTTTTCCGGCATAAACCGATGAATTTTCCGGCATAACCCGATGACTTCCCGGCATAACCCGTGTACCTCCCCGGCATAACCCGAGGACCTTTTTCCTTCTCCGGCATAACCCGAGGATCTTTTTCTTTTCTGGCATAACCCGATGACCTTCCCCGGCATAACCCGAGGACCATTTTTCTTCTCCGGCATAACCCGATGACCTTTCCCGGCATAACCCGAGGACCTTTTTTCTTTTCCGACATAACCCAATGACTTTCCCGACATAACCCGAGAACCTTTCCGGCATAACCCGGTCATTTTTCCAGCATAACCTGGTAATCTTCTCAACTTGGGGCCTGTTGATACCCAATTTTTTCCTGTATATTTTATATATGCAAAGTACTTTCAAAATAGCATATATATTCATATATAAGTATGCCCGAGTGTTTTCGTATTTTTCCTAATTTTTTAAAGATTTTTAAATCAATTCATTGCCTTATTTTAACAGTACAAAAACCAATAATTGTTCCTCAAATTATCATTTTGGTGATTAATATATTTTATTTTTATATTTATACCAAAATATAGCTAAGGTAATTTTTGCACATTTTTACAAATTTATTTAGTATTTTTAAGGCTAAATTGCATATAATTGCAATTTTAGCCTATTTTAAGATTTAATTGCATTTTGTGCTTATGAAATTGGTTTCAGCATTTTTAATTTAACCTTTATATATTATTAATTAAGTTAGTACCTTTAATTTATTTTTAGAAATTATTTTACTATTTTTTATAAAATAAAAGAGAGAAAGTGGTTATTTAAATGCTAGCCCTATTTAATTTCAATTATAGCCTGAATCAACCCCCAATTAACCCAATTTCAAATCCCAAATTGACCGCCCCAATTTCAATTTAACCCGCCCCTGACCCAACTAATCTAACCCGCCCGACCTCCCCTTTTGATCCAGGCCGTTGATCATTTTGATCAAAGGCCACAATCATTCCTTTCCTTTTTTAATTCACATACACCCAACCCTAAAATCATTTTCCCATAACCCGTCACCTCTGAAATCCTCTCCTCTCTCAGACTCTCTCGAACATTCCCTAACCCTAGCTCCTCTCACTGTCTCAAACCTTGAAACCACCGGAATCCATGGCCTCTCAGGCTGTGGGAGTCGTAAACTCACATCCCTTTGCTCTTATACTTGAAGATTCGAGGTCTGACCTCAAAGGTTTTTGCTCATATCTCTGCTGATTCAAGGTTCTATGGCCATCTCCGGCCTTGCTCCAGCGTACAATGGTGCTTCGAGCCTGGTTCTAACTTCTCCGACTCAGATCGGACCTTTTCCCAAGCCTTTCTCCATTCTAGGGCTCTGTTGAAACCCTAACTCTTCGAGGTTTTCTCCGATCTTTTTAGATCTTTTATGTATCTATGCCATACTTGACTCTGACTCAGATCAGACCTTTTCCCAAGCCTTTCTCATTTCTAGGGCTCTTCTGAACCCCTAACTCTTCGAGGTTTTCTCCGATCTTTTTAGATCTGTTATGTATCTATGCCCTACTTGAGTTTTCAAATGATTTCCCCAACTTTTCTTTCAAAAATTACTTTCAAAATCACTTCTTTCCGATTTAGGGTTTTCTAAAAATGCTTAAAGTGTTTCTCTGACTTTTTCTTTTCCTTTTCCCTTGTGTATGTGTGTCTCTACTGTGTTCTTATGTTCTTCTTTTACCACGATCTTCTACTGTGTTTCTACACTATGTGCTTGTATGCTTTTCACTATGCTCTGCTATTTTCTTCCACTATGATCGAATATGCTTCGCCTATTGCTTCCTTCTACCATGTTCTTAAGTGTTCTTACTATTTCAAGTTTTTCTAAAAAACCTGCTTAAGCATGTTTTGCTTCTACTGTTTCTTCTACTATCAGTTGTTCTTTCATTATGCCTCAAATTAGTCTCTTCACTCTGTTTGCTTGGACCTTTTTACTTGTTTGCATGTTTTCTCATGAGTTTCTGAAAGAAACCTCTAAGTATGCTTCGACTACTTGCCTCCTCATCTCTGTATCTGATCCAAGAATTTGGGGATTCCGCCGAGGTTTGATTATGTGAACTAGGATTTTATTTTTTAGAACCCTTAACTCTTTCAGACTAATTTTTGGATCTCTGAACTGAGTTTGGACGCCTTTGTTTTCATACAATGTTGAACCTTTTTGCTAAACTCTTCTACACTAGATTCTTTCTACTAATTTTGCAAGGGTATGACAAATTTCTTTCATGTTTAAACGTGTCTGTAGGATTTTTATATATGTTGATTCTTTCTTCAAAGAGGTTTTCAAACTAGTGATTGATTAAGAATCCCTTTTTTATAGGTCTAATCGATTGTTACTGATTTTCCTTAAGCTAAAATCTTTTCCACCTTTCTGACTTGGTTCATTCATACCAAATTTGTGATCTTTTATTTCCTGGCTGTTAAATGATTCCCTTGCCTTATTTGCACAAACCGTGTACTGTCAAGACCTGTCCTTAAATAACCTTTATGTATTTGCCTCTAATTTACTACTTTGCACAAAGTATTTGACTACTTTATTTCCTTAATTAGTTTTACCCGTTTGAATCTGGATTAAGGAAAATCTTGTGTAATTGATTGACAATCAGTCTTCAAATTATTTTTTACCTTATTTCTGCTTGCTTTCTACACTATAAAAGGCATGACCCTTTTTCACCACTAGAGACTTGAGACTTCACAAGCTCACAACCTCTTCTGAATTCATACTTAGAGTGTTCTTGCTTCTTGTCTGCACTTTGGCTTTTACAAGACTACTGCTTTCTTCTTTACTTGTCCCTTTGAAACTGGTATGTCCTAACTTAGTTTTCAGCATCACCCCAATGTATTTACTTACAGTCTTTGTATCCATGTCTACTTTATTGTTTTCTATAATGTTTAGCATCTAACTTAATATGCCTATGTGCTACTGCTTGCCTCTTTCTGTGAACACTTGCTCCCTATCCCATTACCCCTATGTGTTTGTAAGTCGAGACTTAGGTCATGGCAACAAGGATTGTTATCTATGAACTGAGTTTTGAACCCCTGAGGTCTTAACCTCTAAGTAGGCTGGAGGGTGTGCCAGTATGTCTCATTGCTGGGTATGCCTCTTTGCCTGCTCTTCCTGCAAATTCCCCACTCCCCTATACCCCTATGTGCACTGGTTTTAAGTTACTTCCTTCTCCTTTCCCCCTCTCAGAACTCTGCACTTGCACTCACTCTTAGCTTCTAAGTTCTGTCCCCTCTTGTGAGCCTTGCCTTGGGACCTTGAGTTCCCTCTGAACTTGGACACTTGAGGGTTGACCCTTCCACATTGTGCTATGACTTAATCTTGCAATGTATTTGGATCCGAGCACTGCCCTGAGTCCATATGAGGCTCTTAGGCAACTCTGACACATCCAAATGAGAGAAAGGCTTTGGGTCGTGATCTTAGGAGTTGATTTACTTCGTACTTCAGACAGAAAGTCTGAATCAGGTTCTCCTTGGTTGTAATTTTCAATTTTCTGTTGTATTTTCTCTATTTTCTTTTTTTTTGGATTGTAATAACTTTGTAATAAACTGTTGGAGTGATTAGTGAAAAGGGAGGGGTAACCATGCATGCAAGGGGTAGACGTCCTGCTCATAGGGTTTTTCGCACTTCTGCATTCATACAAATACCCTGCCTATAGTTTCTACACTTCTGCATTCATGTAGACGTCCTGCTCATAGGGTTTTCTGTACTTCTGCATTTATAGATACCCTGCCTATAGTTTCTGCACTTCTGCATTCATGTAGATATCTTGCTCGTAGAAATTTCTGATTTCTGCATTCACATAGATAACTTGCCTACAGGCTTATTAATTTCTGCATTCACATAGATAACTCGTCTATAGGAATTTCTGCATTTATGAAGATAACCTGTCTTTATGAATTTCTGCATTCATGTAGATAACTTGACTATAAGAACTTCTACATTCCCATTTAGATACCATGACTATAAGAATCTCTACATTCGTATATAGATACCATGTCTATAGGATGCAAATGCATGTAGATAATATGCCTATAAGTCTTTTTTGATTATTGCATACTCGCCTCTCATTAGGCAAACATGCTATAGGTTTTAGTAATTAGTGAAATCAGATATCGCATTTGTAATAAGATGTAACACCTAGATAACATCTTTTAAGTTAACAAACACATAGAAATCATGCCTATAAGGGTTCTAATCAAATCTGAATCGCTTCACTTGCTTGTAAATTTAAACTGTCAGTAGTAATGCATTATGAATTGCAGAACTTATATTATTCTATTAAAACTGGTAACCTATCTGTAATCCGTTTACCTCTTCATTTCTGAAATCAGTAGATAGCATGCCTATAGGTCTTCGTCTAACACTTAGTCAAGCCATAAGGTAAACTTGTCAGATTTTTTACAACCAGCTGGCAGGCCTGATTCAGATTTCTTATCTGAAATATGTAATAAATCAGTCTGCCTCAACCTTTTAAGTTTTAATCAGACCCTAAGCAGTATTTGAAAGACATGCTAAACTATGTGCTTTTCTTTGGTTTTTAGGTAGGTCTGTTGAGCCTTATTTGTTTATGTGCTTTCTCCCCAAACTTGCTACACATGTTTTTGTTTGTCGCCTTAGAATTTTGCCTTTGAAACCACAAATAAGCCAACTTTTCCGCCCTTTTAAGATTAGTAGTCCCAAGTACCTCCGGGCTGATAGGATTGGGGCAGGTAATAGCATGCTATAAATAAATGATACTATTCCGCGCTTTAATACCTTAACGGGTTGGGGAAGGGTAGATATGGATATGATGACCATGCGATAACATCTCGTGTAGCCCCTCATTGAGGAGTGATTACCGGATGTTGTGTGGGGTGATCCATATTATTTGTAAACCTAGTACCCCATTTCCTTTACTTGTTTATTTCATTGTTTACTTTCAAATTTCAAACTATTTTCTCAAAATTCAGCTTTTCTTTTGTTTTCTTTTAATTTCACCTATTTGTAATCCTTATGTGCAAATCCCCTCTTATTTGAAGTCCTACTCGCCTTCATGTTATTTTTACTTAAATTCACACCATAGCCTGGCCGGGAACCAAACTAGTGGATCCTGAGGGGTGCCTAAAACCTTCCCCTCGGGATAATTTCAAGCCCTTACCCAATCTCTGGTTTCCTAAATCAAATTCTTCCCAGTGTCCTAATGCACTCAAATAATTAGGTGGCGACTCTTCAATCCAAACCCAATTCCCGAAAGGGAACGAGTTGTCATCCCAAAATGTCATGAGCCCGCTTCCATGAGGAAAAAAGGGGTGCGACAGCGTGGCGACTCTGCTGGGGATTTTTAGGCTTTTACCATTTCAAGCTATTACTGTAACTTTACATTTGTTATGTGCCTTATTTGTTTAATACCTTTAAGCATTTAATTCCCTCTTCTACTGCAAAAAACTGACTCATCTCTTGTTTCTTTCCTCTGTTTCTTTTATTGCTTTCCTTTACTCCACTCCTTTATTACTGTTTTAAATTATTATAATTATTACTTTATGAACGTGCAAATACGTGACAACTTGTTTTAATTATTGCATAAGCATGTTTTCAACATCATATTCCACTCGTGCCAAACAAAAATCATAGCAACGCTTATAATGAGTGGTTGCTCTCCTCCGATATTCTCACCCTTAAAATCCGGCCAAGGCGTATTTGCGGTAAAACCAGTCGATCAACGGTATAGTCGACGGTTTCGTGCCTTTCCCTCTTGAGTTGTCTGCTCAAAGGTACTAGTATAAAACCCTCATAGAAACCTTACTCTGTTTATGCATCATGGTCAAACCTAGCCGAGTTAGTTATGTTGTCCGCATAATGACTTTTTAAGATAGTCTTATCCAAAGTCCATTGGGTTTCCCAAAAACTCAAACGGACACTATCACGTTTTGTGCATTTATTTGGAGAACTAAATGCTTTTATGCTAATTGTTGATATTAAATAGTCGAGTCCGGTAGGGGTATGGTCTTAACCCTTTTGTTTTGCAGAAAATGAGGCACGAGGTCCCCAGTTTCGGTATGATTAGCACATCCCCACTCTTGCAAGACTAGTGGAGGAGTCTTCCATCAAATGACCAAATCAATGAGTGGAAATAAAGGGCCGCCAAAGCTAGCGAAAAATTAAAATATCTGGAATACAGTCTGCTGGAATTGGAAGGAAAAGTGAGGAATAGAGTCACCGACTGCGAGAGCGCTGAGGGAAACGAAGGACAACACTTGGCAAAGACATTTTTAATGGTGAATGTACGCGAACTGAAGGATCTGATCAACGAGAGAATTCAACCTGAGGAAGGTCCTTCTGGGACCAAATAGATAGGAATTTACTTTTCGCTTTATAAAATGTAATAAGGCCCATGGCCACTAGTAATATTTTATTTCCTGTTATATAGTGTCGATTTGGGATTCTTCTAATTTTTATCAATAAAATGAGGCATTTAGCATTCTAAGTTCTCCAAATCAATTTGTCACTAGGCCTACCTCGGGCACAACGAGGCTCCCAAATTAGGACGTGATTTACATTCTTGCACTATGTGTTTAAATATTGCAACACTTTCTTATAATCCCCACTGACTTGTTACCTTTTTTTTTTTTACTTTTTGTTTATTTACTCCCCTCCCCAAAGGTTAGTTCGTGCACTCTAGCATCGTCATCATATTCTACAAGATCAAAGGGCCCTCCACCCACTCCTCCTCCTAGTCCTATCAGAAGCAGGAACAAAGGAAAGATGGAAAATTTGAACAACACCAGAAAGGAAAACTCAACTGAACGGGTAGAGGTCACTCATGATGCTCAGGTCTCCAAAGAAAGTGCGTCCTAACTTAAGCAGAAACTGTTGAAATTTCAAGAGGAACTTGATCAGGTCCAGAATCTGGCAAACTTGTCATTTTCCCTCATCACTCCGGATGTCAATTTTCCAAACGCTCAGAACCCCACACCTCCACAAAACATCCCAAAACCACAAAACCATCCCGCTCCTTACCACCACTGCAATACATGCCACACATCCAGCAATATTCCACTACTCATCCTAGAACCTCTGAATCCCACAAATGACCATTTCCACCATAACACCCCCATCTATGTGGAAATCATGCCACACTCCACCCAACCTGTCTCAAACATACCCAAGTCTGATGATAAAGACTCACTTATCAGGAACCTGGCTGTAGAACTCAAGAAATTGACTAGTCGAATTCAGGGTGTCGAAGGAAGTAAGGGGATTTGAAGGGTTGAACTATGAAGATCTTTGCATACAACCGGATGTCGAACTGCCAGAGAGGTACAAACCTCCTAAGTTCGAGATGTTTGATGGTACCGGGGATCCGAGAATCCACTTGGGAACATACTATGACAAGCTGGCCGGAGTAGGGAAGGACGAAAGGATTCGCATGAAGCTTTTTATGAGGAGTCTGAAGGGAGATGCTCTGTCTTGGTACATTAGCCAAGACCTGAAGAAATGGTTAAACTTTGTGAGTATGGCGTCCGACTTTATGGACAGGTTCAGGTTCAACACAAAAAATGCACCAGATGTGTTCTACATCTAGAACTAAAAGAAGAAGCCCACGAAAACATTCTGCGAGTATGCCACTCGCTGGAGATCAGAAGCTGCTAAGGGCAGACCTACTTTAGAAGAAGAACAAATGAACAAGTTTTTCGTCTAGGCTCAAGACCCACAGTACTATGAAAGACTGATGTTGATTGAGAGCCAGAATTTTTCCGACATCATCAAGCTAAGGGAAAGGATCGATGAAGGCATCAAAAGTGGTATGGTTACAAACTTAGAAGCTTTGAAAGCTACAAATAAGGCTTTACAGTCTGGTGGTAAGTCCAAGAAAAAGGGACGTATGTGCCGTAATGGTTGCACAAAGAGCCAAATCCCCTATCAAATACCAAGCCTATCCGATACCTCCACTCATATATTAGCCTACCCAGAATTACCAAGCACCCTCACTTACCAAGATCCATCACCTATTTACTAATCACCCCCACCTCCTGCATATCAACCTACTTCACCGAGATATTCCCAACCCGCACATGTCACCAAGCCTATGATGCTTAGCCATCCCACTATCAATCACCTCCCACACGTCAAAACTTTCCTAGACCTCAACCAAATTTTGACCGCAGACCGCCCAAATAGTATATCGCCATTGCTGAACCAATTGAGAAGTTGTACAAAAGGCTCAAAGCTGCTGGTTATGTCACCCTTATCCCTGCTATAACCCCGAAAAACCCTTTTCAATAGGTTAATCCAAATAAATCCTGTCCATACCATTCCGACATGAAAGGGCATACCATTGATGAAAGCCGTTCTCTGAAAGACAAGATCCAGACTTTAATTGATAATAAGATCATTGTAGCAAAAGAGCCTACTCTGAACGTCCGCAACAACCCTCTGTCGGACCATAAGGGTGGAGATGTTCATATGATTGAAATAGAGGATGATTGGGATCCCCAAGGATCGATCGGTTTAATCACAGAAGGTGACGAACCAAAGAAGCTAATAATCACCCTCAATCCTATTGTAGTCCAGACTCAGCCTTCTGGGGATGCAGAGGTAAACATGTCTGTACCATTTGAGTTTAAAGCACCACCCTCCACAAAGACGCCAACACCAATTGAGGTCGAGTGTGGGTCTCCAACAAACTCACCGTTTGAAGTTACGATTTTACCCTCCAAAATACATGCTCCGTTCGGAATAAAGGTTCCCATCCCAGTAACAATGTCGGCCGTAACACTATTCCATACAAATGCCATACCTTGGTATTACACAGCTGAGGCAAGAAGGAAAGGGAAAGCTAAATTTGGGGAAACAGTTGTAGCACAGGGTATGACAAGAACCGGCAGGGTTTATACTCCGGAGCATTTAGCTGAGTTAAGTAAGCAGGCCTTTGGTCGGCCGACCATCACTGAAACTGGGCCCGATGATCTCTAGAGAAAGATACAAGCCAACGATACTCAGTCATTGATCAGCTAAACAAAACACCGACACAGATTTCTATCTTAGCTTTGCTGCAAAGTTCCGACGTACATAAGAATGCCTTGTTGAAGGTGCTGAGTGAGGCATATGTACCAAGCAATATCACCGGAGGAGAAATGGCAAACATGGTAGGGCAGGTATTGGAAAGTCACAAGATCACTTTTCATGAAGATGAGCTGCCACCAAAAGGGTTGAGTCACAACAAAGCATTATATCACCGTACAATGTGAAGATTATTTTATCACTAATGTCCTAATTGATGGAGGGTCTAGCCTCAATATTTGTCTGTTGGTAACACTAAGAACATTGGGAAAGGGTCTGCATGAGATCAAGGACGGGGCCATCAATGTCAAAGCTTTCGACGGTTCCCAAAGATCCACCATTGGGGAAATTAGCCTGTGTTTGCAAATGGGGCCTACTTGGTTCGACGTTAATTTTCAGGTTATAGACGTGCCAACATCTTACAACTTGCTGTTGGGATGGTCGTGGATTCATACCGCTGGGGCCGTAGTGTCAACACTACATCAGGCGGTGAAATTTGAGTGGAACCACCAAGAGGTGATCATTCACGACGACGGTAGCAATCCCATATACAGTCACCAAACCATCCCAACGATTGGAGGAAGGAGAAAGATAGGCAGGGAAACCTATCACCACATCGAGCGAGTCAACGCCGTTGACAAAGACAAATGGTGGGACAACAAAATTGAAAGCATATAGAACTGGAGTAGATATGAGCTTGGAAAGGGACTTGGCAAGAACCTCTAAGGAATTGCCAAGCCGATCAAACTGAAGAAACATGGCACCACTTTTGGTCTGGGATATGAGTATACTTGGGAGGAATTCAACAATTGGTCGCCACCATGGCACGGTCCATACTACCCACTGGAGCAGCTAATACCACATTTGGAGCAGACTTTCCAGCCGGCCAATGTTATCTATAGGTCGGAAGAAGAGGAAGCACTGGCAGCAGTGAGAAATTTGTTCCTAGAAGAAGATAACATGGATTGTTGTGTCATTTTCGAGGAGGAAGGGGAGGAAGGCCCTTCCATACAGGCTGTAAGCCGAGGAGCACACCTCAACAATTGGACCATCAGAACCACTAGAGCTCGAAAAGCCTTGGGGTAGCAAGGCTGAACAAAGCATCATGCACTATCTTTTATTTTTACTAGTTGATTTTCCTTTCGCATTTTTGAATTTTTGCAATAAGATCTTCCAATATTCAAAACAGTTATGAAATTTATCAAAGAATTTCGGTTTCCTTACAAATCTTACTCTTATTATTATCTCTCATTACTTTACTTATACATCATTACTATTACATATCTTGATGAACCAATGGCTGTGACATGCAACGAGACAACGCAACAAACAAACATAGATTCAGAGGAAGATGATATACCGGAAGAGATTGTTAAAGAGGTTGAAAATTTTGAGAACAGACCTAAGTCCAACCTGGACGAGACCGAGATTGTTAACCTGGGAGATGCAGAAAATATCAAAGAAACTCGGATCAACGTCCATTTATCACCATCAGAAAAGGAAAAATACACAGAATTTCTGAAGGAATATGAGGACATATTCGCCTGGTCATATGATGACATGAATGGTTTGAGCATATCTATTGTGGCCAACAAACTGCCAACTGATCCGACATGTCCACCGGTAAAACAGAAGCTCAGAAAGTTTAAACCCGACATGAGTCTGAAAATAAAGGAAGAAGTCACTAAGCAGCTCAAAGCTAAGGTCCTTGAGGTAGTAGAATATCCGATGTGGTTAGTCAATATTGTGCCGGTGTCGAAGAAGGATGGGAAGGTCAGAGTTTGTGTCGACTACCGGGATCTCAATCGGGCCAGTCCAAATGACGACTTTCCCTTGCCGAACATACATATCCTGATCGACAATTGCGCCAAGTATAAGTTGCAATCATTTGTAGATTGCTTCACTGGATATCATCAGATCTGGATGGATGAAGAAAATGCTGAGAAAACGGATCATTACGCCATGGGGGATTTACTGCTACAAGATGATGCCATTCGGGTTAAAGAATGCAGGGCCACCTACATGATGGCCATGACTACTATCTTCCATGATATGATACACAAGGATATTGAGGTGTATGTAGATGATGTCATCATAAAGTCTAAGAAAACCACTAACCACATGGAAGATTTAAGGAAATTGTTCAATAGACTGCGAAGGTACAATCTAAAACTGAATCTCGCAAAATGTGCATTCGGGGTTCCTGCTAGAAAGCTACTTAGGTTTATTGTGAGTTGCCGAGGAATAGAACTGGATCCATCAAAGGTCAAAGCTATTCAAGAACTGCCACCATCAAAGAACAAGAAGGATGTGATAAGTTTCTTGGGGAGACTTAACTACATCAGCCGATTCATAGCACAGTCTACAGTTATCTGTGAG
Organism: Nicotiana sylvestris; assembly: GCF_000393655.2. NCBI lineage: Eukaryota > Viridiplantae > Streptophyta > Magnoliopsida > Solanales > Solanaceae > Nicotiana > Nicotiana sylvestris. The sequence continues at coordinate 154,887,647 of NC_091059.1, forward strand.
CCGATCTTTAAGATGTTGAAGAAGGACACCGCTACGAAATGGATTGATGATTGCCAAAAAGCTTTTGACAAAATCAAGGAATACCTATCAACACCACCAGTCCTAGTTCCACCTGAGCCAGGTAGACCCTTATTACTCTACCTCGCAGTATTGGATGGAGCGTTCGGTTGTGTTCTGGGGCAGCATGATGAAACAGGGAGGAAAGAGCAGGCCATCTATTACCTCAATAAGAAGTTCACCCCGTATGAGGCCTGATATTCACTATTGGAGCGCACTTGTTGTGCTTTGACTTGGGTAGCTCAGAAGTTAAGGCACTATTTCTGTACCTATACCATGTATCTCATATCGACGATGGATCCATTGAAGTACATCTTTCAGAATCCCATGCCCACTAGCAAGCTACCAAGTGGCAAATCCTGCTGAGTGAATTTGACATTGTCTATGTAACTCAGAAAGCAATCAAGGGAAAGGCATTAGCCGATCATCTCACCGAGAATCCTATGGATAGAGAATACGAACCCCTAAAGACGTATTTTCCTGACGAGGAGGTATCATTCATAGGAGAAGACATTGCAGATTCCTATGATGGTTGGAGAATGTTTTTCGACGGAGCAGCAAATTTCAAAGGAGTTGGCATAGGAGCAATCCTAGTATCAGAAACTGGCCAGCACTATCTAGTGTTTGCTAAACTCATGTTCCCGTACACCAACAATATGGCCGAGTACGAAGCCTGCATCTTAGGGCTCAAGATTCCCATTGACATGAACATCCAAGATTTGCTAATAAGTGGGGATTCAGACTTGCTTATACATCAGGTCCGAGAAGAATGGGCGACGGAGAACTCCAAGATACTCCCTTATTTGCATCACGTACAGGAGTTGAGAAAGAGGTTCACAAAGACAGAGTTCTAGCATGTTCCCAGTGTCCAGAATGAGTTTGCTGATGCATTGGCTACCCTATCATCCATGATACAACATCCAGATAAGAACTTTATTGATACCATTCCGGTAAAGATCCATGATCAGCCAGCTTACTGTGCTCATGTCGAAGAAGAAGCAGACAGAAAGCCTTGGTTTCATGATATCAAGGAATACTTGGAAAAAGGAGAATACCCAGAGCTCGCAAACGCTATTCAGAAGCGCACGCTTTGGAGGTTATCCAACAATTTCTTTTACAGCAGAGGAGTCCTATACAGGAGGACTCCTGATTTGGGATTATTAAGGTATGTCCACGCAAAGGAAGCATACAAGCTATTAGAGGAAATTCATGTAGGGACCTGCGGTCCACATATGAATGGCTTTATTTTAGCAAAAAAAATACTCCGAGCTGGTTACTTTTGGATGACTATAGAAGCAGACTACATCCAGTATGTCCGAAAGTGCCACCGCTGCCAGATACATGCAGACATGATAAAGGTTCCTCCAAATGAGCTTAATGCAATAAGCTCGCCGTGGCCGTTCGCCACCTGGGGAATGGATGTTATCGGACCAATCGAACCCGCTGCATCAAACGAGCACAAGTTTATCCTAGTAGCAATTGATTATTTGACCAAATGGGTTGAAGCAACATCTTACAGGGCAGTGATTAAGAAAGTCGTGGTGGATTTTGTCCACGACCGTATCATGTGCCGGTTCGGAATTTCAGAGTCAATCATTACTGATAATGGCTCTAACCTCAACAGTGATTTGATGAAATCCATGTGTGAAACCTTCAAAATCAAACACAAGAATTCTACAACTTACAGACCTCAGATGAACAGAGCTATAGAGGCTGCCAACAAGAATATCAAGAAGATACTAAGGAAAATGATAGAGAAGCATAAGCAGTGGCACGAGAAGCTCTTATTTGCTTTATTGGGATACCGCACCACAGTCCACACATCGACAGGAGCAACCCCCTATATGCTAGTCTATGGTATAGAGGCAGTCATTCCCACTGAGGTAGAAATTCCTTCCTTAAGGATCATACAGGAAGCAGAGCTCGACGACGCAGAATGGGTAAAGAGTCGTTACAAGCAACTAGCTCTTATAGACGGAAAGAGAATGAATGCAGTTTGCCACGGTCAGCTCTATCAGAACAGAATGTCCAGAGCCTTCAACAAAAGAGTCAAGCCGAGATAATTCACACTGAGGCAACTGGTGTTAAAGAAAATTTTTCCGCATCAAGATGAAGCCAAAGGGAAATTCTCTCCCAACTGGGAGGGTCCGTACATGGTTCACCGGGTTCTAACAGGAGGATCCCTCATACTTGCAGAAATGGAGGGAGAAGTTTGGCCAAAGCCAATTCAGACGCAATCATGTGATACTATGTGTAATCTTTATGCTTTCCTTATATGATGTAATTCGAACTACGCCTGACCTGATTCCCGTTTAAGAGGGGATACATAGGCAGCCCTATGGGTTCGATCACAATTCAATAAAATTTTCATTTCCCACCGCTATTGTAAACTGGGACAGAATTTTGAGGAGGACCCTTAAAATTCCGAAGTTGATTTCAACCATTTATCATCAGCAGCCGTTAGAAGCAGCAGCCCAGTAAACTGGGGCAAAATTTTGAGGAGGACCCTCAAATTCTGGAGCAAGAAAAGTTGCAATGTCTTGAACCATATCGCAGTCGTCGATTCATATAAAGAAAACTATTATTAATTACACATTTATATTATTATTTTACTAAATCATACATGTTTTGTTTAGCAACGCTAACCCAACTATATGAAAAATATCACCAGACCTGAAGCGAGCAGGTCAAGTAGAGCCAGCGGGGATACGAACTAACTTTCCCCCTTTTACAAAACTCACGATTTTCTTTAGATGCAGACACTTGAGTTGCAAAATCATCAAATATACTATACACTCACGAGACTCACATTGCTCAGAAATACAACTCTCAGAACCGCTGCACTTACTTACAACTGCTATACGCACGCAGTGTCCCCAACAGACACAGTATCCCCAGCAGTCGCAGACGCAGTATCACAATCCGCTATCAGCTAAGAAAATTCTATTATCATTTGCCCTTTTACTTATTGCATAAGGCTACCATTTTGCCTTCTGAGACTAAGCTTTGTCTCCATCTGCATTTCTTGCACTGTATAAGGCTACCATTTTGCCTTCCGAGGTTAAGCTCTACCTCCATTGCATAAGGCTACCATTCTGCCTTCCGAGACTAAGCTCTGTCTCCATCTGCATTTCCTGCATTGCATAAGGCTACCATTCTGCCTTCTGAGACTAAGCCCTGTCTCCATTTGCATTTTCTTCATTGCATAAGGCTACCATTCTGCCTTCCGAGACTAAGCCCTGTCTCCATCTGCATTTTCTTCATTGCATAAGGCTACCATTCTGCCTTCCGAGACTAAGCCCTGTCTCCATCTGCATTTTCTGCATTGCATAAGGCTACCATTATGCCTTCCGAGACTAAGCTCTGTCTCCATATGCATTTCCTACATTGCATAAGGCTACCATTCTGCCTTCCGAGACTAAGCCCTGTCTCCATCTGCATTTCCTGCATTGCATAAGCCTTCCGAGGTTAAGCTCTACCTCCATCTATATGGCTGAAATATTGCCACTTTATTTACATCTGCATGGCTGAAATATCGCCACTTTATTTACGTCTTGCATCAGCTGAAATATCGCCACTTTATTTTCACCTTACATCGGTTGAAATATCGCCATTTTATTTAAATCCTGCATCGGCTGCAAGATCGCTATCTTTTGCATATCATGGGTTGAAATATCGCCAAATTGTCCGAATGCATCATTATTCGGAGGCACCATTTTCATGGTCCGAGAACGCCATGCCATGGCCAGATGACCCCTTTTATCTTTTGCATATCATTATTCAAAGGCATCATAGTTCGGAGGCATCATTCTCATAGCCCGAGAAAATCATTTCATGGCCTGCGAATCCTTTACTATACGCTTTATGTCCAAGGACGTCATGGTCTAAGGACGTATCCTAACCGTCCAAAGCAACATTCATGGTCCAACGAGAACTTCCATCATGTTTAAATTTCCGCACAATACATATGGTTCATTTGCAGGTAAACCGGCGAGTAACAACCGTCTCAATAGGAGCGATCCCGCTTCAGTTCTCGCAGCTCTACTAGACTTTAACCATCCATCCCAACCCGAATATCTCGTCCGTTTCTTGAAAAAATCTCCATCGGCATATTCCAGCAACGAATCCTGAACTGCATATGACCTGATTCCTATAAGACCAGATTTTTAATTTAACATTTATATATTATTAATTAAGTTAGTACCTTTAATTTATTTTCAGAAATTATTTTACTATTTTTTATAAAATAAAAGGGAGAAAGTGGTTATTTAAATGCTAGCCCAATTTCATTTCAATTATAGCCTGAATCAACCCCCCAATTAACCTAATTTCAAATCCCAAATTGACCGGTCCAATTTCAATTTAACCCGCCCGACCTCCCCTTTTGATCCAAGCCGTTGATCATTTTGATCAACGGTCACAATCATTCCTTTCCTTTTTTAATTCGCATACACCCAACCCTAAAATAATTTTTCCCTAACCCGCCTCCTCTGAAATCCTCTCCTCTCTCAGACTCTCTCGAACATTCCCTAACCCTAGCCCCTCTCACCATCTTCAAACCTTGAAACCACCGGAATCCATGGCCTCTCAGGCCATGGGAGTCGTAAACTCACATCTCTTTACTCTTATACTGGAAGATTCAAGGTCTGATCTCGAAGGTTTTCGCTCAGATCTCCGCCGATTTAAGGTTCTACGACCATCTTCGGCCTTGCTCTGGCGTACAATGGTGTTTCGAGACTGGTTCTGACTTTTCCGACCCAGTTCAGACCTTTTCCCAAGCCTTTCTCATTTATAGGGCTCTTCTGAAACCCTAACTCTTCGAGGTTTTCTCCGATCTTTTTAGATCTGTTATGTATCTATTCCCTACTTGAGTTTTAAAATGATTTCCCCAACTTTTCTTTCAAAAATTACTTTCAAAATCACTTCTTTCCGATTTAGGGGTTTTCTGAAAATGCTTAAAGTGTTTCTCTGACTTTTTCTTTTCCTTTTCCTTTGTGTATGTGTGTCTCTACTGTGTTCTTATGTTCTTCTTTTACCACACATATTTTTCTACTGTGTTTCTACACTATGTGCATGTATGCTTTTCACTATGCTCTGGTATTTTCTTCCACTACGATCTGATATGCTTCGCCTATTGCTTCCTTCTACCATGTTCTTAAGTGTTCTTGCAATTTCAAGTTTTTCTAAAAAACCTGCTTAAGCATGTTTTGCTTCTACTATTCTTCTACTATCAGTTGTTCTTTCATTATGCCTCAAATTAGTCTCTTCACTCTATTTGCTTGGATCTTTTTACTTGTTTGTATGTTTTCTCATGAGTTTCTGAAAGAAACCTCTCAGTATGCTTCGACTACTTGCCTCCTCATCTCTGTATCTGATCCAAGAATTTGGGGATTCCGCCGAGGTTTGATTATGTGAATTAGGGTTTTATTTTTTAGAACCCTTAACTCTTTTAGACTGATTTTTGAATTTCTGAACTGAGTTTGGACGCCTTTGTTTTCATACAATGTTGAACCTTTTTGCTAAACTCTTCTACACTAGATTCTTTCTACTGATTTTGCAAGGGAATGACAAATTTCTTTCATGTTTAAACGTGTCTGTAGGCTTTTTATATATGTTGATTCTTTCTTCAAAGAGGTTTTCAAACTAGTGATTGATTTAGAATCCCTTTTTAATAGGTCTAATCGATTGTTACTGATTTTCCTTAAGCTAAAACCTTTTCCACCTTTCTGACTTGGTTCATTCATACCAAATCTGTGATCTCTGATTTCCTGGCTGTTAACTAACATTTACCTTATTTGCACAAATCGTGTACTGTCAAGATCCTGTCCTTAAATAACCTTTATGTATTTGCCTCTAATTTACTACTTTTCACAAAGTATTTGACTACTTTCTTTCCTTAATTAGTTTTACCCGTTTGAATCTGAATCCCTTAATTAAGGGAAACCTTGTGTAATTGATTGACAATCAGTCTTCAAATTATTTTCTTACCTTATTTCTGCTTGCTTTCTACACTATAAAAGGCATGACCCCTTTTCACCACTAGAGACTTGAGACTACACAGGCTCACAACCTCTTATGAATTCATACTTAGAGTGTTCTTGCTTCTTGTCTACACTTTGGCTTTTACAAGACTACTGCTTTCTTTTTTACTTGTCCCTTTGAAACTGGTATGTCCTAACTTAGTTTTTAGCATCACCCCAATGTGTTTACTTACAGTCTTTGTATCCATGTATACTTTATTGTTTTTTGTAAAGTTTAGCATCTAACTTAATATGACTATGTGCTACTGCTTGCCTCTTTCTGTGAACATTTGCTCCCTATCTCATTACCCATATATGTTTGTAAGTCGAGACTTAGGGTATGGCAACAAGTATTGTTGTCTATGAACTGAGTTTTGAACCCCTAAGGTCTTAACCTCTAAGTAGGCTGGAGGGTGTGCCAGTATGTCTCATTGCTGGGTATGCCCCTTTGCCTGCTCTTCTTGCAAATTCCCCACTCCCCTATACCCCTATGTGCACTGGTTTTAAGTTACTTCCTTCTCCATTCCCCCCTCTTAGAACTCTGCACTTGCACTCACTCTTAGCTTCTAAGTTTTGCCCCCTCTTGTGAGCCTTGCCTTGGGACCTTAGGTTCTCTCTGAACTTGGATACTTGAGGGCTGGCCCTTCCACACTACACTATGACTTAATCCTGCAATGTATTTGGATGCGAGCACTGCCCGGAGTCCATATGAGGCTCTTAGTTAACTTTGACACATCCAAATGAGAGAAAGGCTTTGGGTATTGATCTTGGGAGTTGGTTTACTTCATACTTCAAACAGGAAGTATGAATCAGGCTCTCCTTGAAAAGGGAGGGGTAACCATGCATGCAAGGGGTAGACGCCCTGCTCATAGGGTTTTCTACACTTCTGTATTCATACAGATACCCTGCCTATAGTTTCTGCACTTCTGCATTCATGTAGACATCCTGCTCATAGGGTTTTCTGCACTTCTGCATTTATATATACCCTGCCTATAGTTTCTGAACTTTTGCATTCATGTAGATATCCTGCTCATAGAAATTTCTGATTTCTGCATTCACATAGATAACTTGCCTACAGGCTTATTAATTTCTGCATTCACATAGATAACTTGTCTATAGGAATTTCTGCATTTATGAAGATAACCTTTCTTTATGAATTTCTGCATTCATGTAGATAACTTGACTATAAGAACTTCTGCATTCCCATTTAGATACCATGACTATAAGAATCTCTGCATTCGTATATAGATACCATGTCTATAGGATGTACATGCATGTAGATAATATGCTTATAAGTCCTTTCTGATTCTTGCATACTTGCCTCTCATTAGGCAAACATGCTATAAGTTTTAATAACTAGTGAAATCAGATATCGCATTCGTAATAAAATACAACACCTAGATAACATGTTTTAAGTTAACAAACACATAGAAAACATGCCTATAGGTGTTCTAATCAAATCTAAATCGCTTCACTCGCTAGTAAGTTTAAACTGTCAGTAGTAACGCATTATTGATTGCAGAACTTGTATTATTCTGTTAAAACTGGTAACCTATCTGTAATCCGTTTACCTCTTCATTTCTAAAATCAGTAGATAGCATACCTATAGGTCTCCGTCTAACACTTAGGTAAGCCATAAGGTAAACTTGTCATATTTTTTTACAACCAGCAGGCATGCCTAATTCAGATTTCTTATCGAAATATGTAATAAATCAGTCTGCCTCAACCTTTTAAGTTTTAACCAGACCCTAAGCAGTATGTGAAAGACATGCTAAACTATGTGCTTTTCTTTGGTTTTTAGGGAGGTCTGTTGAGCCTTATTTGTTTATGTGCTTTCTCCCCAAACTTGCTACACGTGTTTTTGTTAGCCGCCTTAGAATTTTGCCTTTGAAACCACAAATAAGCCAACGTTCCCGCCCTTTTAGGATTAGTAGTCCCAAGTACCTCCGGGATGATAGGATTGGGGCGGGTAATAACATGCAATAAGTAAACGAGACTATTCCGCGCTTTAATACCTTAACGGGGTGGGAAAGGGTAGATATGGATATGATGACCACGCGATAACATCTCGTGTAGCCCCTCATTGAGGAGTGATTACCGGATGTTGTGTGGGGTGATCCATATTATTTGTAAACCTAGGACCCCCTTTCCTTTACTTGTTTATTTCATTGTTTACTTTCAAATTTCAAACTATTTTCTCAAAATTCAGCTTTTCTTTTGTTTTCTTTTAATTTCACCTATTTGTAACCCTTATGTGCAAATCCCCTCTTATTTGAAGTCTTACTCGCCTTCATGTTATTTGTACTTAAAGTCACAACCATAGCCTGGCCGGGAACCACACTAGTGGATCCTGAGGGGTGCCTAACACCTTCCCCTCGGGATAATTTCAAGCCCTTACCCAATCTCTGGTTTCTTAAATCAAATTCTTCCCAGTGTCCTAATGAACTCAAATCATTAGGTGGCGACTCTTCAATCCAAACCCAATTCCCGAAAGGTAACGAGTTGTCCTCCCAAAATGTCATGAACCCGCTTTCGCGAGGAAAAAAGGGGCGCGACAAGGCCTCCGATCCCCATTTGATTGCATTTTAGATATAGGATCTCCACTCCTTAATCTCTTTTTCTCAGGGATACACAATCCCGATTTTTATTTCTTTTAATAAAGAAGTAGTTTAGATTTTTGTTACAACAACTCACGAAATTTTCCTAGTGAAAACTGGGCAGAAAAATTTCGTTCGTTTGCTTGTTATGGTGCATGAACAAGTTTTTATCTTGCGGCACAAATTTCGAGGCGACCAAAAGAAAAAGTCTCCATTCAAATAAAAGAAAAGAAAAACAAGAAAAAGAAGTGAGCTCTAAGTGTAGAAGCGGAGAAAAGATGTGAATTACTCAAGTATGATTGAAGTCACAAGCTTTGCATGTCCCGCCTTGATCCGAAGATCAAAAGAAAAATGAATCAGCATTCGCAGCTAACGACCATCAAGATTCAGATCAGAGTCTGCAGGAAGAACCAACTAAGACTCAAGATCAAGCTTTAGAAGGTTTATAGATAGAAATCTTGTAACTCATAATTGATAGGTTTAACTAGTTTAGCTTTTTATTTTTTATTTTGGTGTAATAAGGAGCTCAGCAAGCAGAAACAGCAACAACAGCAGTGAAATCACAGTTTCTCGGTAGTCCCAGCTACCAAAACTTTTAGAACTACACTGGCCTGATTCCTTTATAGCCAAGGATATGTAGGCAACCTCTGAAGCAAGGTTCAGTCAAACTTTTTCAAAATGCTTCCAAATGGAATTTCAAACGAGCAAAAATTGCTCGTAGTTGCTCATTTTATCTTTGCCCGTAAATTCTTCATGTTTTCGAGCAAAGAGCTGCAGCTGTGAGCACCTAATTTCTTTATTTAATTGCATTTCATGCATTTTTTTAATATTTTAAAATCATAGAAAAATCATAAAAAATTATCACATTTTAATTTCATGCCATCTTAGGTTCAAATTGCATGTAGGAATTAATTTTATTAAGCAACAAATCACAAAAATAGTCATTTTTTATATATATAGATTTTAGCCTTTAAAATTAGCATTTTTTTAAGTTTTAAGTTAATTAATCGTTTATTGTTAAAAATAAATAAAGAATTTAAATTTATACAAAAATAGATTGATTTAGGATTTTAAATTAAAGAAAAAAAAAACAAAGAGGAAGGAAAATAGGCAAAGAATTTGTTTTAGTCTTGGTACATTGGGCCAAAGTCTAACTAGCCCAAATACAATACCCAAATTCCACCAGCCCAATCTCCTTACTTGACCTGCATGACCCAACTCCTCCCCCTTTTAATTAAAACCTAGGCTAAACCTAATAGATCATATCTCTACACCTTGATAGCAGTCATTTTCCCTTCTCCCATCTTCATCATCTTCTTTCATCAAATTAAAGAAGACACGCACACATTCAAAACAAAAAAAAGCTTCAACTTCACCCATCCTCCTTCACACTTAAGTAAGCCACACACAAACACGAAGAGAACGGAAAAGAGAACGAGTGACTTCCTTCAATCTCACTACGCAGCTGGAAAATCACCTAAAAATAGTCCCTTCTCGCGAAAAAGAGCAGCTCCAAGGTTGAATTCGAGTCCGCCAGCGAGCTTAAGTTCGAGTGAGCTTCGGATTCATACGTGTTTCTAGATTTTCCTCATGATTGGTTCAAGCTGACTTCGCTGCTGATTCCCTGCATTTTGCTGAGCTCCAAACTTCCACTTCTTGGCTTTTAGCTGGCCATTGTGCGTTGCTTTTCCTCCTGTTATAGGTAAAACACAAACTCCTAATACTTTGATGAATGAATAGAAATTTTTTATTTTAATAAATCTCTACATATTCATATGATCCTAAATAGTGGCACTCCAATATGCTTTAAGTACTCTGTTTGTATCCAGATTTATTTTTTATTTTTTTAATTTCCTTTCTTTCAAATAAACTAAAATTGTTTTAATAAAGGCATGAGTGGAATCAGTTACTTGAAATGGACCTACTGTTGTAATTTAGTAGTTCAACAACATTCTTTTAGTTATAATTGAGAGGGATAACCTCTGAAAAGTGTTATTGATGCAAGATGTGACTACCAATAAAATGAAATTGAACCATGATGCTTAAATGTGTAAGGAACTTGTAATGATATTTTTGTTCTCTCTCTCTTTCTTTTGTTTAATGTTGTATAATTGTTTTTTTTGCCTTTCTAATTTCATAGTTGGTGTGTATAGTCATCTTGAATGGGAACAATATTTTTGGGGTGAATCGCTGGGCCTTGGTTTCCTGAAACATTAGGGCTGAATTCAATTTGCTAGATTTTAAGTACATAGCCTATTGTCCTAGTTTTGAATTGATTTTATCATGTTACTTTTAATAAAACTGGGTCAAGTGAACCTTGCTAGACCCATTTCTTTCTTAAGGTAAATCTAGCCCACTTTTTCCATAATTTCAATAACTTGTCAATGATCATAAAGTGGAAGCACTATCATAAAGTGACTAAGCCATTAAAATCCTAGGTGTCAAATGGATATCCAAGTGTTTCCAAAATCATTGTCATTTTGAAAACATTGCATAGGCTTAAGATCAAGAACGTGGGTTTTGCTTTCTGAATTTCAAATCCTAACCCATTTCATTTGAAAGGCTTTGCACAAAATTTCAAACTCCAAATGTTGGAACAAGTTTAGCTTAAGACCATCCTTTCTTGAATTTTCGTTCATCAATTCAAATCAAGAAAGCAGAGATGTTACTATTCTCAAAATTCCAAGGAACAAAATGTTATTTTATTCCAAAACTTTTAGGAACCAGAATCAATTTAGTCCGTGAGTTTTTAAGAAGAAGGGGCAAATTTCGCTCAATAAATGAAGGTTTTCTAATGGGGTATTATACGGAGTTTTTCCTACTCTAGGTATGTTAAGACTATCCCTTCTTTCTTTTGGCATGATCCATACGATACGAACGGAACGTGCAAATGCACAAATTCCATGAATGACTCTATTCATAGAAGTATTAGAGATATCTGTGTTCCTGAATTTCCGTGTGTTATAATGTCTTATCATCTGTTCATGGGTCTCAGAAAAATACGAAAGTTGAAAAAAGTTTACTTTATGATATTACTCAGAAGCAAAATGGTCTTATGACATTCCGAATAATTTTATTGACGTAATTTTTATGCACTGCATTCATGTGCACTGACCCATGACCAGATGGCGTTATATACGCGTATATATGTAAATATATGTATATGGGATATAGGAAAAGGTTACGGTGTTATATACGCATCACCACCTGATCAACTGGTATATGATGCTGATGTTGCCCACAGTGGCTGAAATATGATTCAAACGGCGTTATATACGCGGATATATGTAAATATATGTATATGGGATATGTGAAAGGTTATGGTGTTATATACGCACCACCACCTGATCAGCTGGTATACGATGATGATTTTGCCCACAATGGCTGGTATGATATAATGGAATGCCCTCAGAGGCTGATGATGTTATGAAACATGTACTTATGCACAACATGACATTCATACGCATATGCATGACGCTGAAAGTAATTTATGATTTACAAAGTTATTCAGACTTACATGTTGAGTCATGTACTCCATATGTCTTCCATGTCTTTTATGTATTTATTTACGTGCCTTACATACTCGGTACATTATTCGTACTGACGTCCCTTTTGCCTGGGGACGCTGTGTTCCATGCTCGCAGTTCCTGATAGACAGGTTGAGAGCCCACCAAGTAGGCTATCAGCTCAACGGAAGATGTTGGTGCGCTCCATTTGCTTCGGAGTTGCTCATTTGGTTAGCATGATTTAGACGTGTATTGTTTGGTATGGCGGGACTCTGTCTCGACCTTTAGGCATTTATGTATTCTTAGAGGCTTGTAGACATATGTTGTGTACGTAAAAGATTGTACGACCTTGTCGGCCTATATTTTGAGTTTATAAAGGGTCATGTTGGCCTATTAGGCCTGTATGTCACGTGTATATGATGATGTAATAAGAAAGATGCGTTACGTTGGTACTCGGTCGAGTAAGGTACCGGGTGCCCATCACAGCCCATCGGTTTGGGTCGTGACAAAAGTAGTATCAGAGCAGTTCTGTCCTAGGGAGTCTACAAGCCAGGTCTAGTAGAGTCTTGTTTATGGGTGTGTCGTGCACCACACTTATAAGCAGGAGGCTACAGGGCATTTAGGATTGTCACTCTTTCTTTTTACTCTAGATCGTGTAGTAGAGCTCACTTATAAGAATTCAAATTCCCAAATTATTTTTTTTATTATTCGTAATAAGACGATACCTACATCCGGAAAAAAGGATTGGAAAGAGCGATAGTTGTTGAAGAGGTGAGTCAAAGGAATTGAATTTTTGTATAATGCCTACGATAAGTAAATGTGAGGTCTTTAGCAGATCATGGGTGTACTAAAAGGTGTAAGCCTCTTGATGAGGAGCCTTAAGGCAAGAATGCTTATACACTTTTATGGTGAAAGACAATAAGAGATTAAAAAGATAATTACAAGTTTCAACAAGCAAAAGAAGCAAGATGAAGAAGGGTACGTGGCGCCCAGTTAATGAAGTTTAACATCGTTTATAATTGAGGCAGAGGAACATAAGCTTTTTAGGTTATATTCAACAATAATAGAGGTATGTACAATTGGCCACACCCATTTCAGTTATGCCCTGTGGGGGCTAACATGTATAGTTAAGAGAAGGATGGAGTATCAAGATCCGGCTGGGGTTAGAGTAACCCAAATTGGTAAATGGATTACTTTCATTTGTTGGCATTTCCGAAGGGTATTACAAATGTGTCAATAGATCTTCTTGTGAGACACCCAGATGGTGCACCCTAGAATATTACGATTAGATGTGAATACTAGCATTCAGGAGATAGGCAGTGAAAGCCTAGATGGGATAAATATTACCTTAAGTGTGGCTCTCATCCCTAGTGGAGCGAGGATGTTGAGCAACCCAAAGAGCCAATGGATGGAGCAAAAGGAAGCTAAAAGCGAAAGAATGTCGTATTGAAGTTTTCACAATAAAAGGGGTATGCAGAAATATTAGTAGAGTAATGAGAAGGAAGATAAGGAAGCATTAGGAATAAGGTGTGATACATGGATGAAAACGGTAGAGTGTTACAGAACCTATAGTCAAATGAAGGAAGAGATGAAAGGTGATGGGCCTTAAGACAACGAAAGAGTATAGGCCATAATGTTATATCCTCATTTCAAGAAATAAATTCACAACTCTAGCGTGATTACCAGAAGGGAGAATTAAACCCTAGAATAATAGAAATCTGTATGGACTGGTGAACAAGATAAACTAAATATTAATAAGGAATTGAGTGATTTGATGATAGTCAGCATCATGAGAATTGCAGATTGCATTCCAGCAATAACATAATGGACAATTGAAGAAGATCCATGATGAGTTCAGCAAATGGTCATTCTAGGAGACGCTTCCCTAAAGCAAGCAACGTGAGCAAAGGTAAGCTTAAGAGACTGTATGTTCCAGTTACACTAAGTATCATTCTCGCGAGTGAGGAATATTTTTATCCTTGGTACAGAAAGATTGCCGCAAGGCGAGTAGGGATCATCGATGATGTGAAAAGATGTCAAAGATGAAGAGGTAACACATCTATAGGTAGATCCGCATGGCTTCAACTCTTAGTACTCCCCTAAAGGGGGAATATGGAGTGATGTGGCATTAAGTTAGAATTAAGTGGTTCTAGTGATTATGGAGTGGTAAAGTAAGAATGTGATAAATGTAACGACCCGACCGGTCGTTTTAAGCTCTAGCGCGTCGTTCAGTAGTTAGAAGTCATGAACAACTTCATTTTAGGTATATTGACTTGTACGTATGTTCAGAATTGAATTTCAAGAAATTCGGAGTCAAATTGGAAAGAAACTTTTCATTGCGGCAACCTTAAGTTGAAGAAAATGGCTAAGATTGGAATTTTGAGTAAACGACCTCGGAATTGGGATCTGAAAGTTCCAGCATGTTCGAATGATGATTTCGGACTTGGACGTATGTCCGGATTTGGTTTTGGATAACCCGTGAGCATTTTGGCGTATATTGTGGAAGTTGGTATTTTAGAAGAATTTCATAAACTTGGGTTGCAAGGCATTTCAGAGTTATAGATGTCCGTTTGGGATTCCGAGTCTGTGAATAGCTCTGTATGGTGATTCTGGAGTTGGGAGCACAATCGGAAGTGAATTCGGATGTCTGGAGGTCATTTTGAAATCATTTGGCTAAATGTAGGAATTTGAAGGTTTTTGAGAAAATTCGTCCGGAAGTGAAAATTTTGATATCGGGGTCGGAATGCGATTCTAAAAGTTGGTGCAAGTCCGTAATATCGAATGTGACTTGTGTGAAAAATTTGAAGTCATTCGGACTAGTTTTGGTAAGGTTTGAGACACTTAGTCTCTCTTAAGGAAGCATAAGTTGGAAAAGTCAACCAGATATTGACTTATGTGTTAGAGGGATCGAAAATACAAATTTTATGGTTCGGATAGCTTCGTTAGGTGATTTGGGACTTAGGAGTGTGTCCGGAATATTTTTGTGATGACCGGGGTAGAATTAAGCTTGAATTGGCAAAGTTAGTATTTTGGCGAATTCGGGTTGATAAGTGAGATTTTGATCCGGGAGTCAGAATGACATTTCGAGAGTTGCTGTAGCTTTGTTATGTCATTTGTGATGTGTGTACAAAATTTCAGGTTATTCGGACATCGTTTGGTCGGGTTTTTGATCGAAAGTGTATGTTCGGAAATTTTTGGAAACTTAGGCTTGAATTCGATGAGTTTTGGATAATTTGATATTGTTTGAGGTGACCAGTGAATAGTGTCGTGAATAGTGACCCGTGAACAGTGACGGGTGAACAGTGACCCGTGAACAGTGTCGTGAATAGTGACCTGTGAACAGTACTTCTGAAATATTAACATTTCATCCGCGAACCCAACCCATTTTTCCACCATTTTTTAGCAACCTTGAGAGCTTTTGGACGGGAATTGAAGGGGTTTTGACGGGAAGTGATTGGAGGTAAGTCCTATGAACTAAATACATGATTATATTGTGCAATCATCCTTGAAATTCATGAAAATATAGCCAAATTGTAAGAAAATAGGGCTTGAAATTGAAATTCTAAATTTGGGATTTGAGGGGTCAAATGGACTCTGATTCTTGTGAATTTGGTATGTATAGACTCGTGGCGATATAAGGAACATTTTGATGTAAAAATTTCTGGATTTTGAGAAGTGGCCCGGGGCTCGGGTTTTGCAAATTTCGTGAATTTCGATATTTTTCGATTGGGTATTGTCCCTTTAGCATAATGCGACATATTCGTTGCGATTTTGGGCAGATTCGACGCACGTGGAGGCCAATTCGAGGGGCAAAGGCATCGCGAGCTAAAGAAGTAGTCGGTTCGAGGTGAGTAATTGATGCAACTGTTGTTCTGAGGGTTTGAAACCCCGGACTTTCACATAGTAATGCTATATTGAGGCGTGATACGCATCCCATGGCAGGTGCGGGGTCGTATATTATTGGGGATTGTGACTTGGTCCATCCCGAGTGATAATTATAGTATATTGGCGACTGATTCACACATTGTATTGATACTTATAATATGTTGGCGACTGATACGCACATATATTGATGATATTTGGGCTTAATGCCACGTTTGGGGGCCTTGTGCCGACTTGTAGAATCCTTCGGGGATTAATATCATTTAATTTCAGTCCAAGGTTTTAATTACTGTTTTGCAAACTTAGCCGTAATTCTAAGTGTTGAAAACTCAAATGACATTTTAAATGTATTTCGGGCTGGAAACTTCTATTTTGTAAATGCCCAAGGGGCTTATTATATTATTTTCTGGACTGATTATAAAGTGACTTGAAACAGTGGTAACAATGACACTGTATGATATACTTGAAACAGTGGTAACAATGGCACTGTATTATGTAAATTGGTCAGGTAACAACGGGCTGACCGGTCAGGTAACAATGACTGACCAAGATTGCGCTTGGGCTGTAGGAGCCCCTCCGGAGTCCAATGACACTGTATGATATACTTGAAACAGTGATAACAATGACACTGTATGATATACTTGAAACAGTGGTAACAATGACACTGTATGATATACTTGAAATAGTGGTAATAATGGCACTGTATGATATACTTGAAACAGTGGTAACAATGGCACTGTATGATGTAAATTGGTCAGGTAATAATGGGCTGACCGGTCAGGTAACAATGACTGTAGGAGCCCCTCCGGAGTCTGTACACACCCCCAGTGAGCGCCGTTGACGATAAATAAATATGGATGGCTCGGGCTGCATGCCGCAGTGGGTACTGGAATGTACCATCATATGCATTGCATTGCATTCATGTATTTGTATTTATACTGTTGTTTAGCTGCTCAGTTCCATATGTTGCTGTATATTTGGATTTTAGCTTACTTTGTGTATTTACTGGATTTTCTTATCTTCGGACTGTAGTTACTTTTATTACTCACTGGGTCGGAGTACTCACTTTACTCCCTGCACCTCGCGTGCAGCTGCAGGTATTGATCACCCGGTAGCGGGATATTAGCTCATTGAAGGTATTACTATTGTAGCTGAGCAAGGTTACCGCCAGCGTTCGCGGCACCGGACATTGTCTTTAGAATTTCAGAATTTAATTTTGTATATTATTGGCCCTGTAGTTGTGTTCAGGATTTCTTTAGATGCTCGTGACTTGTGACACCCCGGTCGGGTTATGTTGGGCTTTAAACACTGGTTATTATTGTCGTTAAGCTGTATTTATTTATTCATTTATGTTTAATAATTGTTAAAGATACGATTTGGGTTAGTTGGCTGGCCTTGTCTTCACGAGAGGCGCCATCACGACCGGGTTAGAAAATTGGGTCGTGACAATAAATGAAAGAGGAATGAGATGGCACTTATCCAATCTTACAGATACGCTACGATTCAAGAATATTGTGCAAGCACGACATCAAGGAAAGAAAGTAAAGGTTCATGCCCGAGCTTTTTAGTAATAAATAAGGAGCTAGTGCGAGACGTAAGTTAAAACAAAGTAAATAACCTAAGAAAGATTACAAGGAATATTGATATGAGAATGGGCCAACGAGTAGTTAGTAATTGCTCAGGAAGATCCCAGTTATGGCTAAACAGGAGGTTACAGACGAATCATCAGATCGTGTGAGATAAACATAGTAGAACCCAACATGGAGAGTTCAGCCTCGAAGAATATCATTATAATACTGAGATATATTCAAACAACAGTCGGGAGAGTTAAAGATACATATGAATGTTATGGGGATAAAAGAAAGTGCCACTGGGAAGGTAATCAAAATATCAATTCAGGAGTAACCATACAAGCACAAGGGCATGGAAGTAAGCAACTATGGATGATTATAGGCAAGTATAGCTCACAATTTTACGAGAGTCAATGGTTCTCCCTAAGTACTACAACAAAAGACTAGCTGAAGAGATAAGAAAGAAGGCTTCAACCTAAGCACAACGACCTAAAGAGGAAATGGTCGTGTAACAACAATCTCGCAACAACATTGTAAGCATTCTAAAGGAAAGTGACACCTACCGTGGCTAATGAACGGGAAGTAAGAATTAAAAGTAATATTCGAGATCATATGAGTTGTATGAAAACTCTGGCAAGTGTGGGCACTAAGATAAGCTAAGTATGGACGCAACAAGGGGCAGGAAGACCA
The DNA here is from genome assembly GCF_000393655.2 of Nicotiana sylvestris. Lineage (NCBI taxonomy): Eukaryota > Viridiplantae > Streptophyta > Magnoliopsida > Solanales > Solanaceae > Nicotiana > Nicotiana sylvestris. The sequence continues at coordinate 154,905,970 of NC_091059.1, forward strand.
GGAAAAGTAATTGCACACGTTTAAAGAAAGTTGAGATGAAACAAAAAAAATATTTGATCAATGATCCAGAGTTAGTACGTCACAGATATACTCAAGATTTTGGAGCATTATCCAGGCAGCATATTTGTTGATAATCATACAGCCATAAAAGACTCTGATATAAGTTAAAAGAAAGAATTAAGCCCAGGGCATAGACAAAGGATTGAATTATTAGAAGATTGTATCATGGATATTGCATAACGCCCATAAAAGGATAAGGTAATAACTGATACCAAGAGCCACAGATCGGAAGATAGCTTAAGCCTACGTAAAGGCTGATCAGAAGGAAGAGGAAACTAAAGAATTACATCACCCCAGGTAAATCAGGAATCCGATTATTGGACCCATAAGTTACAAGAATCATGATTGAGAACATAGCAGAGCCACTCTTAATATTAGAGGTTCAAGAGAGATAGAACAACAACTATATTCTATAACGGCTCTACGATAAAGCTAGTTAGAAGAGTATCAGCCTCATAAGAAGTCAGTACGAAGCTCCCACAAGATTGTGTATGTACCAGAGGTGCGGGTATTATAATAGAGCTTCAAGTTATGGACGTGAATTACACCTAGGTGGAAGGGAGGTCACGAAAGAGAGAGAAGAGACGATGCGAGATCTTAAGGTAAGTAAGGTAAAGGTGAACAACATATGATATACTCAAAGGTAGAAGATCGTGAATAGTCCATACTTCGAATAGAAGGCTATAAGCACAGGGATATAATAACCGGGATGATAACGACATCAACGGCGTCATGTCTTCCAGCCTATGGTTTCTAAGTATTGAGAGATCTAGTTAAAGAGAATAGAGAAAAGTTGGAGACGATGTGATGTCTCGCTTGATGTTCTAAAATAACACAAGGAAATTCAAGCGAGTTGAAGGAAGATTACGAGTAATATAAATAGATATGTATAGGTCGTAAGCTAAAGTATAGTAAAGCGACAAAGTTTTATGGCAGGATGTAAGAACGAGAAAAGACGAGTGAGAAGGTGATGAGAATGGATTAGTTCTCAGGATTATGCCCATGAAAACAAGGGAGCTAATGGATTCTCTATGTTATACAAAGCTCACTATAGCCTTAATGAACTCAAAAGAGTCTAAGATTAATAGAATTTAGAAGGAATGAAATGCTAACCTGGTAATAAAGTGAGGATATAATTGTGACAGATAAGAATGACGTTTTGGGCATTCGTTTGAATAATGATTTGAAAAAAAAAGAGAAGGAGAAAAGATTTCGCTGGTGGAACAAAATTAGGATACCCCCATATGGTGAATCACATTGAGACACTATGAAATACGATTATGAGGATCACTTCGAATATTCCTTGAGGTAACGTAAGTCCTAGGGGCAAAGTATTACGTAAGAAGTTTCAAATTATCAGTTGTATGTTGTAGATCAATATTGAGGTGAACTAATAATGGATGGACAAAAATCACAAAGTATGAGATGATATTAGGCCGTCATTTTAAAGATGAGCAGTAATGAAGGAGCATTGAAGGACTGAGATTTATACATATGGGATAAGCAATGAAAGTAACCTGGAGTTCGGTAGCAGCCCTCAGTAATGATAAATCAAAGTAAGAGTTATGGCAGTAAAGTCATACGGATAGATAAACGGATTTATGATAGAAGGTAGCAGTACTTACGAGATTGGAAAGATTTCGACGACAAGTCGTGGTACGAAGAAAAGGACTAAAGGGGGGAATGCCCTAGACATTGGAATTATTCACAAAACAATTTCCTAGATGACAAGGAGAGTACTAAAATATTTATAAGTTATGAAAATGATAAGTACATCAGTCAACATTCGAGGACGAATGTTCCAAAGGGGGGAATGATGTTACATCCCGCATTTTCGAACATTAAGGTTTCATCGTAAGATAATCGACGTAAGTTTGGGAATAGGATTATTTTGAGATTATAAGCATTATGTTATTTCAAACAAGTAAAAAGTAAATTCGTGAAGGTAAGAGGGGAAGCAATTCAAAGGAAATAAATTTTCATCCAAGTTTGGCATTTGGGATAAAATATGGGTCGAGCGATAATACCCGATAATTATGAATTAGTACCATGCAAAGTACCATATGACCACGGTAGTGTAATATATAAAGTATATATGAAGTTTTTTGAAAATAAATAGAATTTTAAGTAATTTGGGGTAATTTTTAAATTATGCAAGTAATTGGTTAATTACCGGGTAACGGAACATTACCCGGTTAACTAATAAGTGGATAAAACCTCTTTAATTATAAGACATGTGGCAGCACTATCATAAAGTGACTAAGCCATTAAAATCCTAGGTGTCAAATGGATATCCAAGTCTTTCCAAAATCATTGTCATTTTGAAAACATTGCATAGGCTTAAGATCAAGAACGTGGGTTTTGCTTTCTGAATTTCAAATCCTAACCCATTTCATTTGAAAGGCTTTGCAAAAAATTTCAAACTCCAAATGTTGGAACAAGTTTAGCTTAAGACCAACCTTTCTTGAATTTTCGTTCATCAGTTCAAATCAAGAAAGCAGAGACGTTACTATTCTCAAAATTCCAAGGAACAAAACGTTATTTTATTCCAAAACTTTTAGGAACCAGAATCAATTTAGTCCGTGAGGATTTAAGAATAAGGGGCAAATTTTTCTCAATAAACGAAGGTTTTCCAATGGGTTATTATACGGAGTTTTCCCTACTCCAGGTATGTTAAGGCTATCCCTTCTTTCTTTTGGCATGATCCATACGATACGAACGGAACGTGCAAATGCACAAATTCCATGAATGACTCTATTCATAAAAGTATTAGAGATATCTGTGTTCTTGAATCTTCGTGTGTTATAATGTCTTATCATCTGTTCATGGGTCTCAGAAAAATACGAAAGTTGAAAAAAGTTTACTTTATAATATTACTCAAAAGCAAAATGGTCTTATGACATTCCGAATGATTTTATTGACGTAATTTTTATGCACTGCATTTATGTGCACTGACCCAAGACCAGATGGTGTTATATACGCGTATATATGTAAATATATGTATATAGGATATGGGAAAAGGTTACGGCGTTATATACGCATCACCACCTGATCAACTGGTATATGGTGCTGATGTTGCCCACAGTGGCTGAAATATGATTCAAACGGCGTTATATACGCATATATATGTATGTACTCAAACGACGTTATATATGCGTATATATGTAAATATATGTATATGAGATATGGGAAAGGTTATGGCATTATATACGCACCACCACCTGATTAGCTGGTATACGATGATGATTTTGCCCACAGTGGCCGGTATGATATAATGGAATGCCCTTAGAGGCTGATGATGTTATGAAACATGTACCTATGCACGACATGACATTCATACGCATATTCTTGACGCTGAAAGTAATTTATGATTTACAAAGTTATTCAGACTTACATGTTGAGTCATGTACTCCATATGTCTTCCATGTCTCTTATGTATTTATTTACGTGCCTTACATACTCGGTACATTATTCGTACTGACATCCCTTTTGCCCGGGGACACTGTGTTCCATGCCCGCAGGTCCTGATAGACAGGTCGAGAGCCCACCAAGTAGGTTATCAGCTCAACGGAAGATGTTGGTGCGCTCCATTTGATTCGGAGTTGCTCATTTGGTTAGTATGATTTAGACATGTATTGTTTGGTATGGCGGGACTCTGTCCCGACCTTTAGGCATTTAAGTATTCTTAGAGGCTTGTAGACATATGTCGTGTACGTAAAAGATTGTACGGCCTTGTCGGCCTATGTTTTGAGTTTATAAAGGGTCATGTTGGCCTATTAGGCCCGTATGTCACATGTATATGATAATGTAATAAGAAAGATACGTTACATTGGTACTCGGTCGAGTAAGGTACCAGGTGCCCATCGCGGCCCATCGGTTTGGGTCGTGACATACAATACCCAAATTCCACCAGCCCAATCTCCCTACCCGACCCGCCTGACCCAACTCCTCCCCATTTTAATTAAAACCTAGGCTAGACCTAATAGATCAGATCCCTAGACCTTGATATCAGCCGTTTTCCCTTCTCCCATCTTATTTCATCAAATTAAAGAAGACACACACACATTCACCAAAAAAAAAGCTTCAGTTGCACCCATCCTCCTCCATACCTAAGTAAGCCACACACAAACACGAAGAGGACGGATGAGAAAACGAGTGACTTCCTTCGATCTCACTACGCAACTGGAAAATCACCTAAAAACAGTCCCTTCTCGCGAAAAATAGTAGCTCCAAGGTTGAATTCGAGTCCGCTGACGAGCTTAAGTTCGAGTGAGCTTCGGATTCATATGTGTTTCTAGATTTTCCTCACGATTGGTTCAAGATGACTTCGCTGCTGCTTCCCTGCATTTTGCTGAGCTCCAAACTTCCACTTCTTGGCTTTTATCTAGCCATTGTGCGTTGCTTTTCCTCCTGTTATAGGTAAAACACAAACTCTCTATACCTAATACTTTGATGAATGAATAGAAATTTTTTATTTTAATAAATCTCTACAGATTCATGTGATTCTAAATAGTGACACTTCAATATGCTTTAAGTACTCTGTTTGTATCCAAAAAATATTTCCCTTACTTTCAAATAAACTAAAATTGTTTTAATAAAGGCATGAGTAGAATCAGTTACTTGAAATGGACCTACTGTTATAATTTAGCAGTTCAACAACATTCTTTTAGTTATAATTGAGAGGGATAACCTCTGAAAAGTGTTATTGATGCAAGATGTGACTAGCAATATAATGAAATTGAACCATAATGCTTAAATGTGTAAGGAACATGTAATGATATTTTTGTTCTCTCTCTTTCTTTTGTTTAATGTTGTATAATTGTTTTTTTTGTCTTTCTAATTTCATAGTTGGTGTGTATAGTCATCTTGAATGTGAACAATATTTTTGGGGTAAATCGCTGGGCCTTGGTTTCCCGAAACATTAGGGTTGAATTCAATTTGCTAGATTTTAAGTACATAGCCCATTGTCCTGGGTTTGAATTGATTTTATCATGTTACTTTTAATAGAACTGGGTCAAGTGAACCTTGTTAGACCCATTTCTTTCTTAAGATAAATCTAGCCCACTTTTTCCATAATTTCAATAACTTGTCAATGATCTAAATAAATAAAATATTTCTTGACTTCCAAACAACTCCATTTCCATAATATGTGCCTTTGCAATAATCTCAAAGATTAGCTCTTAAGGAAATAATTCAAATGCGCTAGTTGCTTTAGGTGCGATTAAATAAATTATCGTGGCCATGGGTACGGTTCCCGTGCCATGGTCATGATATATAACCTCCAATTCGGGTGTGCATTTCATGTGATCCGATCATAACAACTTTGAATAATAATAAAATAAACATATCGTGAATCGCGGGTGCATTTCATGTAGCGTGGTTTGCGGTGTGTTCCAAAATGGCAAGTGTACGACAATCGTAACTTGTTCAAGAAATAATTCCATAAATCCTAAAAAGCGGTTTTAAATAAATAAAAGCGGTTATAAAGTTAAAAATGCACAATATGTTTAAAACATGTAATAAATCAAATAATTAGGCCAATTATTGATAGTTTAAGCGACTGTGCTAGAACCACAGAACTCGAGAATGCCTAACACCTTCTCCCGGGTTAACATAATTCCTTATCTAGAATTTCTGGTTTGCAGAATTTTAAATAAGTCAAATTTCCTCGATTTGGGATTTTAAAAATAAATTGGTGACTTGGGATACCAAATAAATTATTCCAAGTAGTGACTCTGAAAAAAAATAAAATAATCCCACTTCGATTTATGTCACTTTAATTGGAAAAACTCCCTTGTATATCCCCTCCCGGGTGGTAAAAAAGGAGGTGTGACAGGCGGGACGATAAATTATATTTTGAACTTGGGGATGTCTCCCTCGTCGACTCGGTCCCTAAGTTCCCGGGCAAACCCTATTGGGGCAACTCCTAGGTGAGGGAGAGAGAGTACAGCTTAAGGGGCGTCATTTTCTAGAAGTTGGATTGTGAGGTGGGCGATATTTCGGTTATTTTGTAGTAGTTTTCCATTCTCCGGTTGAGATGTTTCTTTGCTCGCTCGCCTGCGCGGAGATTGTGTTCCTGTTTGAGCAAAGAGCAAAAGGTGGGCCAAAATGATATTTATAATGTTGCTTGTTTTGCCTGGCATTTCAATGGTTGATGGAGCGATGGTTTCTAAATTCGGCGGTCGTATTCAGCTCTCTTTCTCCTTCTATGTTGTGTTTTTGCCCTGCGTGGGTTGGGCTTTGCCTTAGCGCTCTTTTTGGTGGGTAATCATATTTCCGATTTTTGATCTGGAAGAAATTAGGAAATTTCACTAAGAAATCTTCACATACGACGCTAAATTGTTTGACCAAAAAGATATTGAAACCTTTTCGATTAAATCAATAGAAGAAATGAAGGGCTAAATCTTAGTTAAACGCAATAAACTCCAGATCTATAAACTAATCGGAAAATAATGCATAAGATGACATAGAGGTAATCAATCTTATTGATACTTTTCATTTTGTCTCCCATTAATTAGTTGAGGAAACCACTTTACATTTTCTCTTGGAGATTGCTTTGTTCTTCCTTCTACTATGAAGGTTACAGAGGAGAGGAAATAGAGAGAGAAGAGGCCCCCCTTCTCCGGAAGGTTTTCCCCTATATATATTTATGGAATCTTTGCTATGTGCTTGGTTTGATACTCTTTCATACTGCGTTCGCCTTGGTCGTCCCCTGAACGTTGTTTTTTGACTTGGCGGGTAATGTGAGTACGTGATTTGGAATAAACCATGTCGTCTTTCACTGCCTCGCCGCTTGGACGAGATATCGGTTGGATCGACCGTAACAGTCAGATTTCGACCAATACATCATTGTTTAATCATATAACTTTTAATATAGTAAATTCAATCCGCCTTTCTCCACCTAGCTCCACAACTGAAAGGACCAATATAACATTTGGACTAGTTAGTGAACCAAGACAAATTCGTCGTTCAATTCGAAATACTATCAAATATATCCAAAAAATAAACTAAAAGAAAAGCTAGTGGTTCACCTTAGCTCTGTCTTGGCCGTATAGTAAACCCACATTCCAACTACCCGCTAAGGAAGTTCAAGAAATTCCCGTCAACCTTAAGCTCACCTACCAGTCTACCACCGATTAGAAATTAATTGTCTGCGAAAGTACTAATAAGTCAGAAAATTTATCTCATAAAACACGATGAGATTGTTTAAAAGTCAACATAATTTTTAAACAAAAGTCTGAATTAAGAAACAAAAGTTAACATAATTGTCTAAATTGCGCCCCCCCCCCCCCTCCATAGTGTTTATGTGCTCTATGTTAGGGACGGATCTAGTGCAAAGGGTTCATGCGAACCCAATAACTTTTGCCTAAACCCTGTATTTATACTAAAAAATTAATTAGATATATAAGAATATTAAACTTGGAATTTAGTTCATTTGTCCAATTACCATTGTATATATATTAACTTGAGATTGTTATAGGAACTCATAAACTTACAAGTTTATGGGTCCCAAGTTTCAACGTACATTTCGAATTAGCTCTCCGGATCAATGTTTGAAATTACCATGTTTTCTCGAAAAAATTACACGGGACGCCCTACTTGGTCGCCCCCATTTAACCTATACCCATTTTTAAAAAGTTTAACTTGTACCCACTTTTTAAACGACTTCAGCCCCCTTTCTCCTCCTCCTTCGTTTTCTTCTTCTTCTTTCTCCTGCTGCTGTTAGTGCTGCTATGAAACTTCAGCTCATGGAATGATTGCCATAAATATGTTTATCAGATTATTTAAAAATAAATTATAAATAATTACGTAAGTTAGTAGATAATAATTTGTGAATATTTTTACGTACGGGAAGTTTAAGATCATAGTTAGTGATTCTTTTCATGATAATTCTGTTCTTTTCACGGTTATTGTTTCCAAAATTTATGATTTAGATACTGTTGGCAATCTGATTATTTTATAGTAGTCTGATTATAACAAAACTAATGAATCCAGGACAAAAAAACTTTAGCTCATTTAGTGCTGAAGTTTTTACAAATGAACTAAATAACTTCATCATCTTCTGCTGAAGTTTTTGAACAAGCTTTATGACAAAACTAATGAAACCAAGACAAAAAAAATTCCAGCTTATTTAGTGCTGAAGTTTTTACAAATGAACTAGCATCTGAAGTTTTTGAAAAAGCTTATCCAGGACAAAAAAAACTTCAGCTTATTTAGTGCTGAAGTTTTTATAAATGAACTTAATAACTTCAGTATCTTCTGCTGAAATTTTTGAAAAAGCTTAATCACAAAACTAATGAATTCAGGACAAAAAAAACTTCAGCTTATTTAGTGCAATTACAAACAAAAACTTCTGCAAATAGAGAACAAAACTTCAGCTACTATGCTTAAGTTCAGCAATTACAAACAAAAACTTCAACAAATAGAGAACAAAACTTCAGCTACTATGCTTAAGTTCAGCAATTACAAACAAAAAACTTCAGCAAATAGAGAATAAAGCTTCAGCTACTATGCTTAAGTTCATCAATTACATACAAAAACTTCAGCACACTTGGTTCAGCACACTTGCTACTTCAGGTCCGTCTACTAGAATGCTGAAGTTTTGCGTGATTGACTTTGCTACTTCAGTCCTGTATGCTGAAGTTACACGAAAAAGTGGGTAATTACAAGCGAGTACAAGTTAAAACGTGACCCAAAAACGGATATATATGCAAATGCACCTGTTTTCTCGTGGAAAATATTGAATACAAAATAGAAACTACATAATTAGTTGAATTTTCTAGTGTCCATAAAATTAGGATGTGTAAATGATTATTCGAACATGTATAGAATGATTATTTGATTGTATCATTTTTGTGAACAACTTTATATATGATCTTGGAAATGAAAAATATTTTGTGACTTGATTTGAAAATGTACAAGATTTTCTTTTAGCTTTCACATATTTAGTATTGACATATGGGTTGGTTCGCTCGGATCAGATAGTGTGTCGGGTGCTAGTCACGTGAATTAGGGTCATGACACTTGGCTTGGTTCAGCTTGGCTTAATTTGGCTTGGCTTAAAAAAATGGGTAGGGGTAGGTAAATATATAGTTTGTTGGCTACCCACAAACTATATTAACATCCGTAACCATTTTTTTAGCCAAGCCAAGCTAAACCAAGTCGAACCAAGTCAAGCCGAACTAAACCAAACCGAGCCGAGCCAAATCAAGCCAAGACAAGCCGAACCAAGCCGAGCCAAGACAAGCCGAACCAAGCCAAATCAAGCTAAGCTAGGTTAGGTAATTAGTTTTAATTGGATAGGTATATATTGTAAATAGTTTTTAAATGGGTAAAGAAGAGTAATTATTTTAAGCTCAATGAGTATTTTGCATAAATCTTAATGTCAATTTGTACATTAAGCTAGAAAAATATTCTTAACCGAAGTACTCCTAAAAGTTTGTGGTATTCCGAATTTCGTTTTTAAGGCAATAAAAATACAAGGAAAAAAGAAAAAAGTAAAATTGTCGCAAGCCAGGTCATTAAATTGCACAATATTGAGGTCAAAATAGCACGAGCTAGCTAATTTTCGGACTAATAACTAAAAAATAGTCAACGTTTGCAAAGTCATTGAAAAAATAGCCATTATTTTGCTACAACACGGAAAGTTTCAACATAATATACTAGAGATTGGAGCACCTGTGTATGAACTTCCATCATATTATATTGCAACTCCATCACATGGAAAATTCCAGCATAGTATACTGGAGATTGGAGAACCTATGTATGAACTTCCAACATATTATGTTGGAACTCCAGCACACGGAAAGTTCCAGCATAATATACTGGAGATTGGAACACCTGTGTATGAACTTCTAACATATTATATTGGAATTCCAATACATTATGAAATTCCAGCATGTTATGCTGGAAGTTCACATGTAAAAAATTCTAACTCTAGCATATTATGCTGGAATATTTTCGGATTTTAACAATGTTTTTGTTCAGATTTAGCTTTTACATGAAAAGTGGCTAAATTTCGATTACTTTTGAAACTATGGATATTTTTCAATTACCACTTGTAAATCTGGCTATTTTTTAATTTCTAGCAATATTGAGTCCCGGCTCTTTATTTTGTTAAATAAAAGAATTTTATATTTATTTATCAAAAAAATGTTCTTACCACTTTTGACAGTACATAATTTCCATTTTTCTGCGTTTTATTTTCTTATGATATAAGATGATATCATGCAATTCTTTTTTTATTTTTATATTTACAAAATTTGAAGAACATATGGCATATATATAAGTAATAACACATCTAAAGTCAATGATATTGACAAGTCATTCTTCCATTTTCATTTCTAGTCCTTTAAAACAATTCTAGATAAATATTTTGACATGTGAATTGTAGAATTTCAAAATAGGGGAAAAGTTTTTTGAAATAAAAATGATATTTAAAATTTAGCTCCTCCTCAGGAGGTATGACAGAGGGTTGTATAAGGATTGCAAGGTGATTCTAGGTGAGATACTCGCGACGTAGCATAGGCTCTTGGAGATGGACTAGGGTATTATGTTAAAGAGGAGGAAAAGGTCTGCTCGAGGAAGACCAAGAATCAGGTGGGAAGCCTTAACTAAGGATAAAGGCCAAGAGCTAGAGGGGCAGTTGTCGGCTATGGGAGCTTGGAGGAGCAGTGGTGACGCGAGCACTAGGTGGTCAGTGACAACAGACTGTATAAGGGAGGCTGCGAGAGAGGTGTTAGGGGTCACGACGGGCATCTCTGGTGGGCACAAAGGAGATTGGTGGTGGAATGACATGGTCCAAGGTAAAGTGGAAGCTAAGAAGGCGGCGTACCTAAAGTTTGTGGGGAGTATAGGTGAGGAGAAGAGGCGAGCGTGCATGGAGAGGTATAAGGTAGCCAGGAAGAAAGCTAAGCTGGCGGTAACGGAGGCTAAGACCGCGGGGTATGGTCGTATGTATGAGGAACTGGGGAAAAAAGGCGGGGAGAATAAGTTATTTCGGTTGGCCAAGTTGAGAGAGAGGAAGGCTCGGAATTTGGACCAAGTGAGATGCATCAAGGACGAAGATGGTAGAATATTGATGGAAGATGCCCAGATTAAGAGGAGATTACAGACTTACTTTCAGAAACTCCTGAACGAAGAAGGGCATCGGGTTATTGCGCTAGGCGAATTGGAGCATTCCGAGAGTCATCATGACTATAGGTACTGCAGGCGTATCAAGGTTGAGGAGGTCGTGGGTGATATGCATAAGATGAGTAGGGGCAGAGCGAACGGGCCATACGAGATTCTAGTAGAATTTTGGAAGTGTGTGGGGAGAGCAGGTTTGGAGTGGCTGACTGGGTTGTTTAATGTTATTTTAAAGGAGAAGAAGATTCCAGATGAGTGGAGGTAGAGTATGGTAGATCAATTGTATAAAAATAAAGGTGATATCTAGAGTTGTAACAAGTATAGGGGTTGATGTTTTAAGCATCAATTCTACACAAGGGGGGGTGATTTGTGTAGTACTCAATTTTCGCTTAACTGAACTATAGAAGAACCTGGTTCTTCTAGGTGTTCCAACTGCTACTGTTTGCGGAGTAATAAATACAGAAAATAATGAACACAAAGATTTTTACATGAAAAATACCTTGCTCAAAAGGTAAAAAAACCACGACCTACTACTCGGTAGGATTTTTCCAAACTTTTACTAAAATCACTAAGTCAAAACAGCATTTACATAAACTCTTTGTAGACCTAAGGATTAACTCTAATCCCGTTGTAGCACACAACCTCAACTGTTGCGACAACTTCAAGTTAGCTATAACTTGAGCACTATATGTACCTAATACAATTGCTTCTATGAAAGCTGAAAGGTACAATTTTAAACCACCTACTACAATTGAACTAGAATAAAAGATAGACACAATGGAACTGATTCTTCTATCTCGTTCAAGTAGCTTCAAGAGTGCACACTCAAATCACAAATAAATTGCTTGCAAAATCGCCTTGCTTTTTTGCTCTCAATTTAGTTAACTTCTGCGTATGTGCATTACCTATAAAAGAGAACAACACTGAAATTTAATAGGTTAGTAATCAGATTTTGATTGGAACTCAATTGCTGCTCTCCTATCGTAGCCGAGTTCATGATGATCTCAAACTCTAACACTATTTTCATCCTAGATTGTGTTCTCTTCATATAAGGAGACATTCTCCCCTTATCCAATATACAACTTTTTCGATCAGATTAGGAGATATTGCTGCTTGATCAGTAGGACTTATCTCCTTCACGTGTATCTCACATGTATAGGTTGATCATAACTGTGCTTCGCAAGATGGACCTGGTCCATGACTAAATTCTTTTTGTCATTCTTCAAAACTTCACCTGTTCTTGGGCCAACAAATTTCCCATTTTTGATGATGACAAACTCTGTGCTTTTTACTGATTTGGATCCTATAAGAACTCAGCTTAACCATCAATACTAAACTTAGAAAATTCACTTATCATCAAGGACCAGTTAATTAGGTTATAAATATCACTTATTTTTAGAATGTGTAAAGCACAATGTCTCTTCCCCCTTTTGGCATCATCGAAAATTTGCATACAAAGTGTGGTACCCAGATTTTAATAAGTACTCATAGCCACTGGGGCAACTGCAAGTGCAATCATCAGTAATCAAGCAAATATATTTAAATTATCAAGGACAGATTAATCATTGAATAAGAGCTAAATAGTAGTTATAATTGATAGAGATATGTTGCCACCAACAATCCACAAAAAGAAAGAAAAATATTCAAACAATGAGCAAAGCACAAAAGATAGAAACATCCCTAATCTGGGTCACTGAGGTACTAAACAAGTTCAGAAGTCCTAAGGCTTGGAGGAACTAGAGGGTTGGGTTTGTGTTTGGAGAAGACTCAGCATGTTGTGAAGAATTCCATCATTCTTCTCCTTTTCTTTGGCAAGATCAATTCCGAGACCATCCCCCTCAGTTTCTACTTCAATCAAACGAGCCTTGAGCCTAGCTATTTCAGTATCCTTGGCTATACATTCCTAAACTAGAGTCCTAACTTTGCTGTTGATGGGTGCCTTCTGAGATGAACCAGGTTCATTTGGGATGGCAGTGACTGCATAGTCACAAACGAGAAGAGTATTGATGCCAAAGTGATCCTTGCTCGAGGCCATTTCCCATTTCTTCAGAGGCACATTGAGCCTATCCAGAACTGTGCTTAGAATAAAGCCATAGGGAGTACCATGGGCCTTGGATCCGTTTATGACCCTGTCTAGCAGCTTGATAATGAAGGCATACCAGCTGATTTGTTTTCCTCTCTCCAGGCACTCCATAAGAATTAGATCCATGTAATTAGCAATGTGCCTTCTCTCCAGTCTGGGCAATGAACACTTGTTGACAAATTCAAAAAAGACCTTGTGCTCAGGCCTCATTTCACTTTTCTACACAGTCATGACTTCATTCACCTCTTCTGAATCACAAAACCTCACGTTGATTGCAAGAGCAGTAGGGAGGGAGTCCAGGCAGGGCCACATTTTCCTTGTATAGTCATCAAACCCTTCAAAGGGTATGTCCAGGATCTCTCCCAGTTTCTTTGCATCAAACTGCACTTGGACTCCTTTCACTAGGCTACTAACAATGCCATCCTTAACCGCAACATTGGCCATAAATTCAATTAGCTCATTTCTGGCTAGCCTACCATCCATCTGAAGGACCATGCCCTTCCATCCCTGAGAAGCTAAAGCATTCACCAATCTCATCATTCCTAGTTCCACCAGGTCTTCAGCAGTCTACCCTTTAAAATCTTTATTTTGCCAAACATGGCAAGCTTATCTTGTTCCTTCTCAGAATCATTTTCTTCTTCTTCTCCACTCCAGTCATTATCTTCAGAAATTTTTGATTGTTTGTTTTTCACTACAGATTTTGTCCTCTTGGCTAGTATAGGTTCAACAACCTCAGACATGGAGGAAAACTTCTTGGAGGAGGTCTTGGGCTTTTTAGGCTTGGGGGTACGAACCTCTACTGATGTACCCCTTTCTTGATGGACCAGTTCCATCTCCTCTTCCTCAACAGCCTCTGAGGATTCTGCAATCTTTCCATTTCCTTTATCTATTTTCTTTTCCTTACTCTCTTTTAAAGCCCTTTGTAGACCAGCTTCACTCTGTTTCACCCTACTTCTTGTGGCTCTACCCCTTGGTAGTGAAGAGGCAGTAGGTGTTGAGGATGACGCCTTTCTTTTTTTGGAAGACTTAAGAACATTGGGGGCTTTTGTTGTGGGAGTTCTGCGTTTCTTTGGGTCATAGCTTGCTCCAACCTTTTTCAGTAGGTCTGCTAGGGTATCTTCAGTAGATGAAATAGGTTCATCTCTCTGTGTGCTCAGATGAACCAACCCCTCAGCAGCTTCCTCAGAACCACTTCCCCCTGACTTCATGCCTCTCTCTCCTACCCTTTCTTGTGCAACCCCACAGATAGCAAGAGTTGCTCCCTTCCCATTTCCCCTCTCATCACCACATGCACCCTCTCTCTCTTTTTCTTTTTTAGAATTTTTTTTACCTCCACTCCTTTGTGAACCTGGTACTTCTACATCCTTAACAGACCCAACCAGATTAAACTTAGATTCTAGATTCTCAAACACAGAAGAAATAACCTTAGATGGAGATTCTTGAGTCTTTTCAGAGTCAGAAGACCTAGGTCCTTCCCCCTCAGTAGCGGATTGATATGATTCAGAATCAGAGCTGGATCTGGAGTTTTGGGCCTGGCCTGCCTTCAACTTTTCATTTAATTTCTTCCTCAGAGCCCCAGACGCTACAGTATTTCGAGCAAGCATTTTCACCCTACACAGTCTAGGTTTTGACGATGTACTGGGTGGATGAGGTGTGGATGAATTTGAGGGATATGGTGGTGGAGGAGTTCCACGATTATCTTGTGGGTTTGTGATGATCGTTGGCTTCTTGAAAGAATTTGGAAATTTAGAGTTTTGGAGAAGAGGGCAAGTGAAAGTGAAGAACTTTTTTTGACGGTTTGGAATTATAAAGATGGCAGGAGAAATGATGTGTATTTAAAGAGAAATACACATCTAATAGGTAACGAAATCCTTTTGCAGTGGTCAAATAGAGGTCTAATCAACCTAAAATTCTAGATTTTGAATTATCGGTTTATCTTCCCTAGATTTTAGGCTAAATTTTCGGTTTAGAGTTCTAGGCAGACAGAACTGGTTCAATGCTAACGAATAGAATTTTCTAGGAATTTAACAAGTATAGGACTTCTGCTCATGATTGAATAATTAATCTTTCTAATTGTGCATAGTATAGAAAACATACCTTAGCTTTCATATGAACCCATACTGATGAACCAAGTTCTTCATTTAGAAGTCCCTTGAATATGCCTCAAATGCCATAATAGAGAAAATTTTGTAAGAGATCTGTGAGTCATATAAACACATGTCACAGGAGTATACTAATTAAAGTATGAAGCTGAGTAAGAATTAATCTAGATAATTACACAAGTTCAGAATTCCTAGCCAACTTTTTTTTCATTTTTCAAATTTTTTCTCATTGTGCATTCTGAGCTGGACCTATTAGGTGATCTTAATCATCCTTAATTCCAACATGTTGCTCTCAAAGTTTTCTCTACTCAGTGATTTAGTGAAGATGTCAACAATTTGTTTATCAGTAGCACAAAATTCTATGGAGATCAATCCTTTCTCATAGTTATATCTTAAGAAGTGGTGTCTAACATCTATGTGCTTAGTCCTCTTATGATGAACAGGGTTCTTTGTCATACTTATAGCACTAGTGTTATCACAGAATATAGGAATGCAACCAACTTCAATGCCAAAATCTACCAGCTACTGTTTGATCCATAACAATTGAGCACAACAAGAAGCAACAATAACATATTCAGCCTCAGCAGTGGATAAGGCCACTGAATTTTGCTTTTTAGTGGCCCAAGATACAAGATATGAACCAAGAAAGTGATTCATACATGAGGTGCGTTTCCTATCCACAAAGAAACCTGCATAATCAGCATCAGCATATCCTACTAGATTGAAATTACTACCTTTAGGATACCAAAGACATAGATCAGTGGTGTCTTTCAAATATCTTAGTATCCTTTTGACAACAATCAAGTGAGACTCTTTTGAATTGGTTTGAGAGCGAGCACAAAGCCCTACACTGAAAACTATGTCAGGTCTGCTGGCAGTAAGATACATGAGTGAACCAATCATACCCCTATACAACTTCTGATCAACTGATGAACCAGGTTCATCTATGTCTAATTTAGTGGAAGTTGCAATGGCGGTGTCTATTTCCTTTGATTCAACCATTTTAAACTTTTTGATCAGCTCGTTTGCATACTTCTGCTAATGGATCATGGTTCCATTTGGGCTTTGTTTGATCTGTAAGCCTAAGAAAAAGTTAAGCTCACCCATCATACTCATTTCAAACTCACTCCCCATTAATTTGGCAAAATCCTTACTTAGTTTATCAGTGGTGGCCCCAAAGATTATGTCATCAACATATATTTGTACCACAAAGAGATCCTTACCTTTTTCCCTTAAGAATAGGGTACTGTCAATTTTACCTCTTTTGTATCCATGTTCAAGCAGAAATTTGGACAGTCGTTCATACCATGCTCTAGGAGCCTACTTGAGTCCATATAGAGCCTTGTCTAGTTTGTACACATGCTCAGGACATTCTTTGCTCTCAAACCCCGGAGGTTGTTTCACAAACACTTCTTCTTTCAGGTAGCCATTCAGGAAGGCACTTTTGTCATTCATTTGATGGAGAGTGAATTCCATGTGTGCAGCAAAGGCTATGAGGAGTCTTATTGCCTTTAGTCTTGCAACTGGAGCAAAAGTCTCATCATAAACTATACCCTCCTCTTGGTCATAACCTTGGACCATAAGTCTTGCCTTGTTTCTTGTAACTATTCCATCTTCATCAAGTTTGTTTCTGAAGACCCATTTTGTACCAATAACTGATCTGTCCTTGGGTCTTGGAACTAGATGCCAGACTTGACTTCTCTCGAGCTGATTGAGTTCATCTTGCATTGTATTCACCCAATCTGTATCCTGCAAAACCTCAACAACATTTTTAGGTTCAATAAGAGATAAGAAAGTATCAAAAGCATACAGATTCTTTAATTGTGATCTAGTTTTGACTCCAAATGTTGGATCAGTGATTATGTTCTCAATAGGATGAGAACTTTGATACTTGTGAGGTTTCACAACCAACTGATGTCTGCTAGATATTTTTCCCATGTTTTGTTGCTGAGGAACATGGTCATGAACAGGTTCTTTTAGGGGATTTGTTTCAATTCCTCTTTGATCAGTTCCCCCTATCAGGTTGCCCTGAATGGAAGGACATGTTCCATCACTTGTTTCTTCTTTTGGTGCCACTTTAACTTATGCTGAGACTTCAGTCAAATCCTTCACCAATCCAATGGCTTCATCTTCAAGTTCTTGTCTCTCAGAAACAACATTAGTTTCATCAAACACTACATGCACACTTTCTTCTACACACAAAGTTCTTTTATTCAACACTTTATATGCTTTTCTATGTGAAGAATATCCCAAGAATACTCCTTCATCACTTCTGGGATCAAACTTACCTAGGGAGTCTTTTCCATTATTGTGCACAAAGCACTTGCATCCAAATGCCCTAAGATGGGATATATTTGGTTTTCTCCATTTAAGTAACTCATAGGGAGTCTTCTCTACAAGAAGTCTAGTCATGCATCTATTGATAATGTAACATGCAGTGTTTACAGCCTCTGACCAGAAGCTGTGGGGCAGTTTACTAGAAAGAAGCATAGTCCTAGCCATGTCTTCAAGAGTCCTTTTCTTTCTTTCAACTGCTCCATTTTGTTGAGGAGTCCTAGGGGAAGAGAAGTTATGATCTATACCATGTTCATCACAGAATTCAGCAAACTTAGCATTTTCAAATTCAGTTCCATGATCAGACCTAATGGATGCAAGTTGATTACCTAGTTGTTTCTGAGTTTTTCTAACAAAAGCAGTAAACATGTCAAATGCTTCATCTTTAGATGTTAAAAATAGTACCCAGGTAAATCTAGAATAATCATCAACAAGTACCATTACATATTTCTTTCCACCTCTGCTCATGGTTCTAATTGGAGCACAGAGATCCATATGGACCAATTCCAATGTTTTGGTTGTGCTTACCATTTTCTTTCTTTTGAAGGATGATCTTACCTGCTTCCCTCTTGCACAGGCCTCACAAACTTTGTCTTCCTTGAACTTGATGTTAGGTAACCCTATCACCAAGTCCTTAGAGACTAATTTGTTTAGCTGATTCAGACTATCATGACCAAGTCTTTTGTGCCACAGGAGGAGATCATTATCCAACACACTTAGGCAGGTGAGTTCATTTTCTGAAATATTAGACAAATCTACAATGTAAATATTGTTAACTCTTTTCCTGTAAAACAATCTTGTTAGTGGTAAGATTAATCACAAAATATTTAGTATAGGTGAATGCTACAAAGTTACCTCTGTCACACAGTTGTGACACACTGATCAGGCTGTATTTCAAGCCATCTATCAAGTAGACATTCTCAATGGAGTGAGAGTTTGTCTTACCTACCTTTTCACCCCCAATAATCTCACCTTTCTTCCCATTTACAAAGGAGACATTACCTCCCTTTAAGTCCTCAAGTGAAAGGAACTAGTTCTTACTTCCAGTCATATGTTTTGAGCAGCCACTATCCATGTACCATATTTGGCTACTCCCCTTCACTTGGACCTGCAAAAAGAAATCAAGGGTTAGTCTTAGGAACCCAAACTAGTTTGGGTCCCTTTCTATAGGCAAAGGGATAAATCAAATTCCTTTTAGCCTACCCAGGCAGCCTATTTTTCTCATGAACAAAAGCTTTGTTCTTTTGACTGGCCTTTTCTTTTTCATTACATTCATTTTTGTAATGGCCAGTCTTACCACAATGTGTGCAGATTTTGTTCTCAGGGAGAGTGAGGTACTTGCTTTTAGGATCCCACTTAGGTTCTTGAGTCCCACAGCCAAGTCCTCTTTTGTTGCTACTGTGATGTTCTTGTAGACAGGAAAGTACATCAAAAGCCTTGTTCCATTTGCAAGTTCTGTCTAGTTCATGTTTTACCTTCCCTAGATCTTATTTTAAAACTTTTATCTGCTCATCCTTCTTGTACAACTCATCCTTTATTTTTCCTAAGTTTTCTTCTGGGGTGAGATGTGTGTGGTCAGCTTTCTTCTTACCTATTCCTAGTTTCAGTTTTAAGTTCTCAGACCTAAGTTCTAGGACACTGGTGTCAAGTTCAAGAACCTGGTTCTTCAACTCACCATTTTTACTATCACTCTCATTAGCCCTAGACTCTAGATTTTTGCACTTGGCTTCTAGGATCACACATTCCCTAGACAGATCTTCCTTCTCACTGTTAATTATTTTAGACTCACCAATGAAGTCTAGCAATAGCTCGGACAACCTTTCTTTAGACAAGAATTTAATCTTTTCTTTGAGATGAAAGATACTTACCTCTTGTTCATTATTTGATTCTCGGATGGCCATAAGTGCTTGTTCATCTCCAGCTTCATCTTCTGAGTCCTCATATGATGTTTCTCCCCAAGCAGCAACCATAGCCTTTGTTGATCCTTTGTTCCTTTTTGGTTGAACTTGTTCCTTCTTCCTGTTCCTTCGTTCCGCCCTTTCCTTCTTCCACTCAATTTCCCATTGAGGATAGTTCTTGATCATGTGGTCAGTCTTATCACATTTCTAGCAAACCTCGTTGGTCTGTTTCTCAGGAACCCTTGGTTTGTTGAAGGTTGTACCTCTTGAAAAACCCTTTCCTCTCATCAGGTACCTTTTGAAATCTCTTGTGATCATGGCCATTTCATCATCCTCTAGATCTGAACCTTCAACTATTCTGAGGGTCAGACTTCTTTCCTTCTTGGGTGCATCCATTTTCATGGTTTGCCTTCTCAGTTCATAGGCAGTGAGTTTTCCAATCAGCTCATCCAGCTTGAGGGTAGCAATATGCTTTGATTCCTGAATAGCAGTGATTTTGCTTTCCCAAGTCACTGGTAAAATCCTTGTCAAGATTTTCTCAACCTTGTATTCTTCAAGGATAATTCTCCCAAGAGATTTAAGTTCATTTGTTAGTGTTGTGAACTTTGTGTACATCTCCTGGATAGATTCTCCTTCCTTCATACTGAAATTCTCACATTGAGAATATTGCAGTGTTCCTCTTGATCTCTTTACTTGAGAAGTTCCTTCATGAGCCACTTATAAAGTGTCCCATATTTCCTTTGCAGTAGTACAACTTTGAATCCTGTTGTACTCGTCTAGACCCAATCCACACACAAGCCATTTCTTGGCCTTAGCATTCTTCTCCCATTTCTTCAAATCTTCAGCAGTGCAGTCAGCTATTGTCTTTGGCACATCCACTCCTTCAGCATTCTTCTTTGTAGTTGCCAAAGGACCATCTGTGACTATGTCCCAAAGTTCATAGTTTTCTCCTATGATGTGATCTTTCATCATGTTCTTCTACCAAGAATAGTACTGACCATTAAAGAGTGTAGGCCTACAGTGGATTGCCCTTCCCAGTTCCCAGGTGGTGCACTCATTTTAATCTTTTCCTAAGGTGTTAGCCTCTTCAAGGATAACTTACTCTGATACCAATTGATGTTTTAAGCGTCAATACTACACAAGAGGGGGGAGGGGGTGATTTGTGTAGTACCCAATTTTCGTTTAACTAAACTATAGAAGAACCTGGTTCTTCTAGATGTTCTAACTACTATTGTTTGCTGAATAATAAATACAGAAAATAAAGAACACAGAGATTTTTACGTGGAAAATACCTGACTCAAAAGGTGAAAAAACCACGACCTACTACTTAGTAGGATTTTCCCAAACTTCCACTAAAATCACTGAGCGAAAATAGCATTTACAAAAACTCTTTGTAAACCTAAGGATTAACTCTAATCCCGTTGTGGCACACAGCCTCAACTGTTGCGACAACTTCAAGTTAGCTATAACTTGAACACTCTAGGTACCAAATACAATTGCTTCTATGAAATCTGAAAGGTACAACTTTAAACCACCTACTACAATTGAACTAGAATAAAAGATAGACACAATGGAACTGGTTCTTCTATCTCATTCAAGTAGCTTCAGGAGTGCACACTCAAATCACACATAAATTGCTTGTAAAATTGCCTTGCTCTTTTGCTCTCAATTTAGTTAACTTCTGCGTATGTGCATTACCTGTAAAAGAGAACAACACTGACATTTAATAGGTTAGTAATCAGAGTTTGATTGGAACTCAATTGCTGCTCTCCTATCGGAGATGAGTTCATGATAATCTCAAACTCTAACACTATCTTCATCCTAGATTGTGTTCTCTTCATATAATGAGACATTCTCTCCTTATCCAATATGCAACCTTTTCGATCAGATCGGGAGATATTATTGCTTTATCAGTAGGACTTATCTCATCCATGTGCATCTCACATGTATATGTTGATCATAATTGTGCTTCACAAGATGGACCTGGTCTATGACTGAGTTCTTTTTGTCATTCTTCAAAACTTCACTTGTTCTTGGGCCAACAGGGTTATTAAATTACTGAGTCATACCATGAAAGTGTGGGAGAGGGTGGTTGAAGAGAGGGTGAGGATGACAATGTATGTATCCGATAACTAGTTCGGGTTCATGCCGGGTCGTTCAACTACGGAAGCTATACACCTTGTTAGGCGGTTGGTGGAACTGTACAGAGAAAGAAAGAAAGATCTACACATGGTATTTATTGACCTAGAGAAAGCGTATGACAAGGTGCCTAGAGAAGTTCTCTGGAGATACTTAGAGGCAAAAAGTGTGTCGGTTCCTTACATTATGGCTATTAAGGACATGTATGCTGGGACAAAGACTCGAGTTAAGATAGTAGGAGGCGATTCTGATCATTTTCCGATTAGAATGGGATTAAACCAAGGTTTTGCCCTCAATCTGTTTTTGTTTGCCCTGGTTCTGGACCCATTAACACACCATATTCAAGGGGAAGTGCCATGGTGCATGCTATTCGCCGATGACATAGTTCTGATTGATAAGTCGTGAGCCGGTGTTAACGATAGGCTGGAGGTTTGGAGACAGGCTCTTGAGTCTAAGAGTTTCAAGATGAACAAGACGAAGACGGAGTACCTGGAGTGTAAGTTTAGCACTGAGCCGGGGGAAGTGGACGTGGATGTGAGGCTTGAATCACAGGTCATCCCAAGTAGAGACAACTTCAAGTACCTTGGGTCTGTTATCTAGGGGAGATCAATGAGGATGTTATACATCGTATTGGTGTAGGATGGATGAAGTAGAAGTTAGCATCTGGAGTCTTGTATGATAAGAGAGTGCCTCCGTTACTCAAAGGTAAGTTCTATAAAGTGGTTGTTAGATCGGCCATGATGTATGGGGCTGAGTATTGGCCTGTAAAGAACTCACATATCTAGAAGATGAAAGTAGCAGAAATGAGGATGTTGAGGTGGATGTGCAGGCACACTAGGGTGGATAAGATTAGGCGTGATGATATTCGGGAGAAGGTGCATGTGGCTTCCATTGATGACAAGATGCGGGAAGCGAGACTCAGATGGTTCGGGCATGTTCAGAGGAGAAGCCCAGATGCGCCAATAAGGAGATGTGAGCAACTAGTTGTGGAGGGCACGAGAAGAGGTAGATGACGGCCTAAAAAGTATTGGGGAGAGGTGATCAGACAGGATATAGCGATGCTTCAGATTTTTGAGGATATGACTCTTGATAGGGAGATGTGGAGGTCGAGTATTAGGGTTGTAGGTTAGGAGGTAGTTTGAGTGTTTCCTTACTTTGTACCATTGCAAAACCAGTCTGGTAGGATTTTTGTCTAAGATAGTTAGTGGCAATGTTGTGTCTTACTATTTCACTTTTCAGCGCAGGAACTATTTACTAGCTATCGCTTTTGCTTTGCATCTTTCTTCTGAATTTCATGTTGTTCCTTTTTTCATATGATTTTTTTGCTGATACTAATATTGTCTCCTTTTGTCTTTTTGTTTTCTTGAGCCGAGGGTCTTTCGGAAACAACCTCTCTATTCCTTCAGGGTAGGGGTAAGGTCTGTGTACACACTACCCTCCCCAGACCCCAGTAGTGAGATTTCACTGGGTTGTTGTTGTTGTTGTAGTTGTGTTTGGACATGAATATAATTTTGGATTGTTTTTGAAGTTTTGTGAGTGATTTGAGTGAAAAATTTGAAAAATAACTTTTTGGAGTTTTTTAAACTTTTGAAAAATTTTCAAAATGCATCTTCAAGTGAAAATTGAAAATTTTATGAACAATCGCTGATTTCGGAAAAAAAGTGAATTTTGAAAAAAAAAAAATTCTTATGTCCAAATTGAAAAAAATTGCTCTCTTCTTCTAGGGTTTCAAAGAGAGAGAGAGAACTGTGGACGTGAAGCTTAATCCACCAGATGTCTTCACTCATCACATGGAAAAATTTTGTGTTCTTCCTGTTCAGATTTTTCAATTATAAAGCTTTTTTCTTTCTTTTTGTCACTCATTCTCTATATTGCCTTTGGCTCTGCATTTATATCAAAATTTCTCCAGCTTTGTCATTAATTAGCTTAAGTGGAATTCTGAGTTCTGCGTAGTTCTTCTCTGCTCTTTCTTGAAAATTGCCATCTACAACAAAAATAGTAATGACATACCGAAGAACTTCGATGCCACCTGTGTCTGATGAAATCTCCCAGCAAAAAGAGGGCGTCTACGGCGTGAAGAGAAATTAGCTCCAAAAATTAATCGGTTGATAGTACCATTAATGGCTAATAAAGCTCAGTTACAGACTTCGCTCTATTTAATGGATCCTGTGCTTTTGTCTCAATATTTCTTACTTTACTGTCTACAAGAAGTTACCAACTAAGTGTAAAGTATTTTTATACTATTTAACTTTATGTGATGTTCTTTGAAAATTGTATTCCATTTGCTTGCATGTGTATTTCTATTGCAGTATGACTGCAAATTAGATATAACTATAAGACTCAGAAGAAAATTTCTCATGTGATATCCTTTTAATTTAGAATTCTTTCAAACAAACTGAAAAAAAATATCGTATGTCAGGGATTCATGCTTCCAGAGGATTTATTTTCTCTATGTTACCTTTCAACTTCCATGTAATATGACTTATTGAGGAATTTTTTGTGAAAGTTGAATTCTTTGATATTACTGTGAGATTAGCAGTGAAAATAAAGGTTGAAACTCAAGGAGCTAGGAGCCATAGTGCAAATGAAAGATTATAATTTGGCTCAAACGGGAAAGGAATGTTGATTATGGCATAGATTAGTTAGACACATCTTATGATGAAGTAAGATCCCTATCTCTTTGAACTTTTAAAGCTTACAGTCTGCATTTGGCTGACATTTATTTTTCATATGAGGAATACCAATATAATTTTATATGTTCGTGCTGAAATGAACCCTAAATTAGCATCCATGACTACGTTTATTTGGCATATGATGTCTTTGGAATGTGTTCTTGGTCCCATATTGATAATTTGTTTATGCATGTAATTGGAAAAGTAGCCATTATTTCACATTAGCCTCATAAGATGTTTGATTATCGTACTTTAAATGCTTTAGCTTATTAACTTGAAGAATCATTGTTTCTAAAGGAATGGCTCATGCTTGATAAGCCATCATTGGAATTCACTTTATCTGCTCTTTTTACTGCGTATATTTTACCTGCCATATTGTAACAACTATTCGTCGATTACTGAATATGTAACGATCCGACATGTCGTTTTGAGCTCTAGCGCGTCGTTCGGCAGTTTGAGGCCATGAGCAGCTTCACTTCAGGTATTATGACTTATACGCGTGGTCGGAATTGAATTTCGAAAAGTTTGAAATTAATTTGGAAAGAAAATTCTCATTTCGGAAGCTTCAAGTTGAAAGAATTGAGTAAGGTTTGATTTATGAGTAAACGACCTTGGAATCGGGATTTGAAGGTTCCAACAGGGATATAGGACTTGGACGTATGTCCGCATCGGGTTTTGGATGACCCGGGCGCGTTTCGACGCCTATAGTGGAAGTTAACATTTTTGGAAGAATTTCATAAATCTAGGTTGAAGCGCAATTCAGTGTTATCAATGTCTGTTTGGGGTTCTGAGTCTAGGAATAGCTCTGCATGGTGATTCTGGTATTAGGAGCGCGATCGGAAATGGATTCGGAGGTCCGTAGGTCATTTTGGAGTCGTTTGGCTAAAGTTAGACTGGAAGTGGACTTTTTGATATCGGGGTCAGATTCCGATTCCGGAAGTTGAAGTAGGTCCGTAATGTCGAATATGACTTGTTTGCAAAATTTGAGGTCAATTGGATGTGATTTGATAAGTTTCGACATAGAATAAAGAAGTTCGAAGTTCTAAAGATCATCAAGTTTGAAATGGAGTGTGATTCATGGTTATAGCGTTGTTTGATGTGATTTGAGGCCTCGAGTAGGTCTGTGTTATATTATGGGACTGGTTGGTGTGATTGGACGGGGTCCCTGGGGCCTCGGGTGGATTCCGGGTGGTTAACAGATCGAATTGGAGTTGGGAGGAAGAGCTGAAGCATGTTGTCATCTGGTGTAACCGCACATGCGAGGTCTTGGCCGTAAATGCGGAGCAGCAGAAGCGGCCAAAGGAGCGCATATGCGGTTGAGAAGGGAGAAAGCTGGGAATGAAGATGCGGTCATCTTGCAGCAGAAGCGAGATCGGACCTGCGGAAGGAGAAGCACAGAAGTGGAGTGAGGGAGCTTGGCGAAGGACCGCATATGCGGTAGTGGGGTCGCACCTGCGGAACCGTAGAAGCGGTCAAGTGACCGCAAGTGCGGAAAGACTGGAGGCAGTATGTTCTTTTAAAAACAAGATTTGGCCCATTTTCCTTCATATTCTCTTGGTTTGTGCGATTCTTGGAGGGTTTCAAGAGGGGGTTTTCATCATCAATGGAAAAGTAAGTCATCCCCATCTATTATGAGTTAAATACATTGATTATGTATATGTTTTAAGGAATTTTTACCTCCTATAGCAAAGATTAACACCTTATTTATTTTAAATAAATACTATTTAAAAAAATTATATTCTAAAGATACCTTTTAATATTTATAGCAAAATATCTAATTTTGGTTACCTCCTACCCTTAAGCCACTAAATACGCTATTCAGTTACACTATTTTCTTTCTCTCTCTACTTTGATACATGTCATTCTCTTCCCACATTCCCTAAAAACACAACTGAGGGCTCCGCTCGCCGCCATCTTTCTCTGTTTCTATTTGTCAAGCCTCCACAATGCTCTCTCGTTTCATCTTTAAATCCTCACACCTCCGACTCTTAACCCGGCTTCCTTCCAAAACCCACTTCTTAAACCCTAAACCGATTTCCACTATACCCTCTCCCATTCCCAAGCCATGTTTCTTCCCCAACAACTTCCATTTCTTCTCCACAGGTAACAACAACAATGGCAAAGATTCAGAGCAATCATCTTCTGATTTGTGAAAACTTTCTTCTGAAACTTATCAATTATTGTTCAATGAAGACATAGAAAGTGTTGAGGGTATACAAACACAGGTTCTTGATGATGGGTCTTGGGCTAAACAAGAACAAGAAGAGAGTGGTGATGTGTTTAAAGAAAATAAGGGTGTTGGTGGAGGTGGGGAGGATGAGATTCGCCGGAAATTAGGGTTTATTCTTGAATAAAGACGACGGAGTTTGGGGCTGAGCAACTTGATTTTCTGTTAATATATTTTAATGTATTTTCAATATATCACGTTGTATTTTCATGTATTTCATTGTATTCATTGTCTTTTTTCATTGTAATTCAACGTTTTCGCTGTATTCTATGTATTTCATTGTATTCACTGTCTTTTTTTATTGTATTTAAATGTATCCCGCTGTATTTTATGTATTTCATTGTATTCACTGTCTCGCTATATGCCATGAATGTATTCATATTTTTTTTAATTAATATAATTTATGTATTTAGATGTATTATATAATTTCTCTGAAGATTGCTATATTTTTGGGGTATTATTCGGTTGAGTATCTTTTTTATACAAGGAAATACAAAACATATGTGTTATAATTGAGTTTGTTGAGTTATATTAGGAGTTTATTATGTTAATTGATTCACTTTATATTTAAAACACAATGTAATCCCCTGTTTCACGCCGTGAATATAGTCGAATACAGTTGAATACAATAATCTGTCTAGCTGTAATCCCATGTTTCACGCCATGAATATAGTCGAATACACTCGAATACAACAACTGATTAGCTGAATACAACAGGGGATTCTAGTTGTTCCAGATACTCCAAGTCTTCCTCAACTTTAATAGGAATAGGTTCACTTCTAAGCCAATCTTGAAGACAAATAAGAGATTGCACCAGTTTAGGCGTCAACGAACTCCTGAACAAGTCAAGAATGCGACCTCCCATGCTGAATGAACATTCAGATGCAACACTTGAAATAGGAATGACTAATACATCACGAGCCATCTCCGCAAGAATGGGAAATCTAGGCTCATTCATTTTCCACCACTTTAAGATTTTAAAGTCATCTGTTTCAGGCTTAAGATCTTCAGCAAGATATCTTTCTAACTCTGACTTAGTACCTAAACCTCCGGTCACTTCCTTATGTTTCTCAAATTCCAATTTTGTTCTCATTGTTTCTCTTTTCAAAAAGCTACCATAACCACTGACAGTAGCTGTTGTGTTTCCAGATGAAGCAGATGATGTTCCTATTGAATTTTTTTTACATAATAATCAAACAAAGAATCCATATAATTTTTCACCTCTAAAATCAATTTTTCCCCTTCTTTTTCTCCAAACATCCTCACAATTGCAAAAGGAACATATTCAAGCTTGTTACGGAGATCCAAAATTGATGCAATAAAGATCATCTTGTTCATTTTTTCAGGTTCACCCCAATACTTGGCAAATTTTTCTTTCATTTTTTTTGCCATTTCTTTCAAACTAGTATCTTCATGTTCCATCCACTCTTTCAAAATAAGATCAAGCTCACAAATTTCAACAAAATGCACATTGGAAGTGACATAACTAGAACCAGAGACCCTAAAAGTAAGCAAATAAAAAGTTTCAAGAAATTTTACCATTGTTCTCACATTATCCCAGTCAGCACTTGTGAGATCACATGCACTAGTTCCATCTTCACATACATAGGTACGAAGATGATACAACAATCCAATATCAAAGAAACTATATTTGTCAAAGGCAAGCTCAAATTGTTGTGATGTGTCTAACATCATGTATGTAGAGTTCCATCGAGCTGAAACATCTAAGCATAATGATCTCTTGGAAGTTAACTTTTGAGATTCACAACATTCTTTAAACTTTCTAATCCTAGCGGGAGATTGTCTAATGTATCTCACAGCTTGTCTAACTCTCTTGATAGAAACACCAATTTCTTTCAACCCATCTTGTACAATGAGATTAAGTATGTGAGCCATACATCTAACATGCAGGTGTTTACCATTCATTATATTAGTTCCCCAAGTAGTCAATTATTTAGACATTTCTCTTACTGTGACATCATTGGAACTAGCATTATCTACAGTTATAGTAAATACATTTTCCAACCCCCAATCAAGCAAGCAATTAGTAATTGTTGATGCCATATCATCACCCTTATGACTAGAGATAGGACAAAAGTTTATTATCCTTTTATGCAATTTCCAATCTCTGTCAATAAAGTAAGCAGTAAGACACATATAGTTTATTCTTTGTATAGAAGTCCAAGTATCTGTTGTAAGACAGATTTTAGGACGTGCTTCATTGAAGGACTTCTTCAAACTATGTCTTTGTTCACAATAAAGTTCATAACAATCTCTTGTCAATGTTCTACGAGAAGGAAAATTGAGGCATTGTGACTCCCATAAACTTCTTAAATCCTTCCTTTTCAACAAAACTAAATGGCAATTCATCCAAAATTATCATTTGAGCTAAAGCTCTCCTACTAAGTGCTTGATCAAATTTTCAAGTGGTAAGCACCCCTTCATTTGTCCCATTTGAAGCTGGTAGAAAACTGATTTGTGTTTGACTATTTTCCATGCTACGGGGCATTTTGGGACACTTAGTGAGATGATTGTTCATTGATGTAGTACCATTACCTTTCGTAGCAGCAGCATAAGTTTTTTGACAGTAGTTACATTTTGCTCTTTTAGCTCCACTAGGATCATCATACTTCTCAAAATGTTTCCAAGCATCAGATCTAGGTTGCATCGCTTTCCTTTTCTTTGGAGCTTCATCAGGACTGTCTGGACTGAGACCTTCAGTATTAGGTATGCTATCATTTGAACCCCCACCTTCGCAGGTTTCACTTACCCTACTTCCATTTTCTTCCATCTACAAAAAATAATACAAGCATAACAATAAAATACTGAGCAGTGAGCTTTTCTTGTTTTAATAACAAGTTAGAACCTCTCAACAACACTGAAACCAACAAATATTACAAGAAAATGGACATCACATTCAAGAGTCAAGACTTCTTTCAACAATATATATGTTGCATGCACCTTTAAGTCTTTAAATACTAACTTTTAGCAGAAAAAAATAAAAAATAAACTGAAACGAGAGAAAGAAGAGAAGATCGGCGAGGAGTAGAGAACACAAAAAAGAAGAAGAAATGAACGAAATATAACAAAAATGAAGCTTACCGCCACAAGAAATTTGACGACAATGACAGATCCCTAGCGTATTTGGGAAAACCACCAGTGTATCAATGTAAGCCCTAGCATATTTGGGGGGAGGAACTGCCGATAGAGAGAACTAAGAAGAGAAGGGAGAAAGAAAAGCCCTAGCCTAAGAATGGGAAAAGAAAATGAGCTGATGAGTGAACTGAGAAGGACCCTAGCGTATTTGGATTTTGGGCAATTGGGTTTGGATGGGCTTATTTTTATGGAACTTAAAATTGGGCCTTAGCCTATATAAGTATGGAATATATATTTTAAAGAATCCATGTACTAATAATTTGTTTTTTCGGTTAATCGAAAAAAATAAATCAATAACCGACGACCAAACCGAAAAGCTGAATTTTAAAAATTTTAATTTGAAACCGACCGAAAAAACTGAATAACCGAAATCGAAATTAAAAAAAAATTAGTTCGGTCGATTTTTTCGGTTCGAACTAATATATGTCCACCCCTAAGTCATAATAACACATCTAAAGTCAGGGACATTGGTAAGTCATCCTTCCATTTTCACGTCTAGTCCTTTATAATATTTCTAACTGAATATTTTGCTCCTTGCATTAACGAAAAGTACAAAATCGTTGATAAACCATAGTTCCAATTCGTAGGTCCTCCAATAATGTTAGTTATCTGAAACCAACTAATTATTTTTTATATCAACTTTTGGCCTATGAATATACCTCGAGGCTCTAAAGAGTTAAACAGCCAAATTATAATTATTATTTTTTAAAATTCGTATTAACCCAACATCTTTCAATTTAAAAGGTATATCTATACATAAGAAGAAGCAAAATGTCAGAAATGCAGACCCTTTTACTTAACCAATATTTAGAGAACTAAATTTTCTTTAAATTTATTGTGTGAGCTAAATATTTTATTTCCCTGAGGTTATTCCAAAGACTTAATGACTGCAAACGATCACTTCTCTATGAAGATGTATATTCATAAGTAATAGAGACCTCCGCTATTTATTACATGCATTAATAAATTTAATGCTGCAATAATGATTTTCCCATAAACGATGGATTCCTTATATATTTTCCTTTTGACGTTTGTCCCACATAATTATAAATACTAACCAAAGCCTAAATAATTAGCTGTATATACATCGACCATAACGAAGCAAATATAAATCATAAGCTGCAATATAATGGCTATTTGCAGGTCCTCCTACTCATGTTTTCTCCTTGTATTTCTAGCTATCATTGGTTTGGCTATCGCAAGAAATCTTGGTTACTCCTTTTCCATCTATTTTGCTCCCATTTTTTTTATTACCTTTAAATTTTTAGTTTAAGCGATTGAATGATTATTTAGATTAAGACTTCTTATTTTTTTGCAATGAACAGATCAAAAACAAGTAGGCCCACATTGCTACGATCAGTGCGCGAAATTGTTTTTTAACAAGGAGTGTTTGGCCTTTTGCATAAGGAGATCGTTTAATGGTGGCTCTTGCGTTCTTGACTCAACAGGATCGGGCTTATTCTTTTGTTGCTGCAAGATTTGATTATACACAATATTCATCTCTTATTTTCAATGTCATCTCTTATTTATTTTTAATTTTTTTCGTTTATATTTTTTTGCTTATTTTGCACGATTGTTTTTTTCTATTGTCAATGGATCTTGAATTAATTTTATGTCTCTGCACTTTCTTTCGGAGGAGTAATTTTTTTTGTCTAGCCGATAAATGATGCTAATTACCATTTATGTCATTCCCCTAGTTTTATATTGCATCACATTGTAACTACTTGATGTAGCGATCGACAGGAAAGAAAATTTATTGCCATTCCCCTACTTTTATATTGCATCACTAGCGATTCATAAAAAATTATTCACTCACGAACAGTGGCGTGTTTGATATGGAAAAAAAAAATATGAAAAGTTTTCTTAGAAGAAATTTTTGTCTTAATATTTAATTCTTTTAAAATTTAGAAATTATTTCAAAAGACCTATTGGAGAAAAACTTAAGCAAAGGAAGTCAGTTTTCCTTGTTTTAATTGGTGTTTGGTTGCTAAAATAACTTCTTTTTTTAACAATATTTTCTGAAAAGTATTTTTCTTTGTACAAAACACGTTCCAATTTTACATCAAACTATATTGATTATTGTAATTAAGAGGTTTGGATCGAGATATATATGAATTATCCATAAATACATTAAAATCTTACCTAACAAGTCGAATGCTCACCTTCAATTAGACATATGTGATCTAGTATATCATTAAAGTCTTACCTTATTTTATCTTCTTGAAATTTGACTCTCCCATTATGAAAATAACATATGTGCCTTTTGTATGGTGTGCACACCCGATAATCCTCATTCAGTATTATAGGAAATCCATGATTAATCTTGCGACCTTTTCTTTGCGAGGCTTTCACAATATGTGTCAAAACTGAGAATTAACGGAGAGAGATTTGAGCTGAAGCTCAACTGCCATGGCTGAAAGCCATAGAGCTCAGAAACGGTGAAGAAGCTTCGAGAGAATTTCAGATTGAGAGAATTATTTTCATTAATTGGAAAGAAGAAGTAATGCGCTTATATACAAGATACTATACCTGTACAGCTGTCATCTACCACTAACCGCCTAAACTACCACTAACTAATAAGTTGACATCAACTAACAACCTAACAAACTAATTGCAATAATAGCCATAGCCAATCCTAACAAATACGGCTACTAGTTAAATAATTACAATAACACTTACAACTCTGATCTTAACACCCCCTCAAGTTGGAAGGGAGGTACTCACTGCCAACTTGTGAAGCAATGAAGAATGCTTGATGTCCGTCAAAGATTTAGTAAGTATGTCCGCTAATTGTTCATCTGTGTGGACATAATGTAAAGAAATCAACCGCTCAATTAGCTTATCCCTAACAAAATGGCAATCCACTTCTATGTACTTTGTTCGTTCATGAAACACTCGATTCCTCGCAATGTGAAAAGCTGCTTGATTATCATAGTAGACTGGAATAGGAAGAGTTAAAGGCACAATTAGCTCCTCTAGAAGTTTGGACAGCCAAACAAGTTCTGCAACCACCTTTCTGGCAGATCTATATTCTGCCTCTGTAGAGTTTAAGGATACAGTGGACTGTTTCTTCGATTTCCAACTGATTGGACTGTCCCCAAGCAATACAATATAACCACTAACTGACTTTCTAGTCTCAGGTCAAGCTGCCCAATCTGAATCGCAAAAGGCTCTCAACCTATAGTCTGCGCTGTTTGATAGGAAGATCTCCCGACTAGGATCACCTTTTAAGTATCTGAGCACATGCATAGCAACTTTGAGATGAGAGTCTCTAGGACTCTGCATGTATTTACTGAGATATTGAACATTATAAACAATATCAAGTCGGTGTTGGTGAGGAAGTTTAGTTTCCCCACTAGTTTCCTGTATTGAGTGGGA
This sequence comes from Nicotiana sylvestris, assembly GCF_000393655.2. NCBI lineage: Eukaryota > Viridiplantae > Streptophyta > Magnoliopsida > Solanales > Solanaceae > Nicotiana > Nicotiana sylvestris. The sequence continues at coordinate 154,939,146 of NC_091059.1, forward strand.
TCTGTCAATAACTGTAACGATCTGGTCGGTCGTTTCATGAGTTATAGCCCTATTTTTTCCATTTCTGCCTCTTTATATATGTTCAGCTGTATGTCATCGTATCATGTTGGTTAGTTCGGGTCCGGAGTAATTTTGGAGTTCAATGAGACACTTAGTATTTTATTTAGAAGCTTAAGTTGGAAAAGTCAATCGGATGTTGACTTATATATAGAAGGTCTCGAATGTGAATTCTGACAATTCGGTTAGCTCTATTAGGTAATTTTGGACTTAGGAGCGTGTTCGGAATGTAATTTGGGGGTTCGTGATAGAACTAGTATTGAATTGACGAAATTGGAAATTTGGCATTTTCCGGTCAGGAGTGGAAATCTTGATATCGAGGTCGGAATGGAATTCTGAAAATTGGAGTAGGTCCGTAGTGTTATTTTTGACGTGTGTGCAAAATTTCAAATCATTTGGAGGTTATTTGATAGGTTTCGGCGTTGTTTGTGAAATTTGGAAGTTTATAAGTTCTTAAGCTTAAATCCGAGGTTGATTTGGTATTTTGGTGCTATTTTGAGTGATTCAAAGGCTCGACTAAGTTTGAATGATGTTATGGGACGTGTTTCCATGTTTGGTTGAGGTCCTAATGGCCTCGGGTGAGTTTTGGGTGGGTAACGGATCAATTCTTGGTTTTGGATGTTGACAGATTTTTCTAGTATTTTGTTGCAGAGAATTCCTTCATCGCGTTCGCGAAGGGATTATTGAGAGGTGCAGTTGAGTGTTCCTTCGTTCGCGTTGAGGGTCCTGCTTTCACGAAGGTGTAATACTTAAGGCTATGCGTTCGCAAGGTCTGTTCCGCGTTCGCGTAGGGTCAGCCAGCTAAGGCTTCGCATTCACGAGTGGGTCCTCGCGTTCGCGGAGAAGGAACTTTTGGTCTGAGATAGCTTATGCTTCGCGAACGCAAGGGCAGTGCCGCGTTTACAAAGAGGAAACGTCTCGGCAGAATGTTTAAGTTCAAAAACGAGGGTTTGAGTTCATAATTCCAAAATTCAATAGAGAGCTCGGGAGAAGGAGATTTAGAGGGGATTTTCAGAGAAGTGATTGGGGTAAGTGTTCTTCACTTGATTTTCGTTAAATCCCATGATTGTGTCTTAATTTGTATTATCTAAATTGGGAATTTGGGGTGAAAATTTGGGGGGGGGGGGAGGAGGAAATGGAAGAGAATTGGAGAGTTGATTTTGGAGGTTTGGATGGTCATTTGATGTCGGATTTTGATGAATTTGATATGGGTAGACTCGTGAGTAAATGGGCTTTCTAGTTTTGTAATCTTTATCTGATTTCGAGATGTGGGCCCGGGGCCAGGTTTGAGCTAAATTCAGAATTTTTGGTCTAAATTGATAATTTTCGTGTGGAATTCATTCCTTTAGCGTATATTAATGTTAATATACTGATTTTAATTAGATTCTGAGCATTTCGAGGCCGAGTCGAGATGTAAGGGCATTGCAGGTTAGAGTTATGTCCGGTTTGAGGTAAGTAATGATTGTAAATCTTGTCAAGAGGGTATGAAGTCCCGGATTACACATTGTTTCACTATTTTAAGGAGACGCACATGCTAGATGACGAGTGTGTGGCGTGCACCGTTGGGGAGTGTGACTTGGTCCGCCCCATGGAAAATATTAAGTTGCGTATTTAACTGGAAACTATATGATATTTTTGTGTTTTAGAAAGAATTTCTATAATTTGTGCTGAATCCATATTTGGACCTCGTGCCAAGCTGTTTGGACCCTTAGAGGCCCTTTTCTTATTATTTCCTTATTGTTTTGACTTAAGATTTGTACTCAATCCTATTATGTTTTATTGACTTCATAACTCAGTAGTTATTACTCCGTTTTGATGCATAAAATGATATTTGGGCTGAGCACCCTATTTTACTGATTGCCCGAGTGGCTTGAGAGGTTTCTGACTGAGTGAGGCCGAGGGCCTGTGTTATGAGGATATTATAGGATCGGGCTATGCGCACCAAATTGTTACTGATTTTTGATTATGAGAGGTCGAGGGCCTGATTTATTATGCCACGAGGTAGCTTATTATAGCGTGTGGGCTGTAGGAGCCCCTCCGGAGTCTGTACACCCCCAGTGAGCGCGAGTACCCTGAGTAAGTGATATGATGATGCACGAGGGGCTGTTGTTGATTCATGTTGTGCTCAAAGGGGTGATTACGAAATGATTGTGAGATTGCCTAAGGGGCTGATTTTGAGTGATATTATGCTCGAGGGGTGGTTTATGATACATGTTTAGCCCGAGGGGCTATTTATGATTTTCATCACTTTTACTCTAAATTTCATGGAAAGCCTGTTGAAACTGTTGAAAAATATCTTCAAATGATTTTTACCAGAACTGGGTTTTAAACGAGATGATTTGACTTATATACTGATTTGAAAGTATGTTGTACTTGCTGAGATTTCATGACATGGATTTATGTGTTTCTTACTGTTCAGTCTTATTTACCTTTATTACTTACTGAGTTGGCATACTCACATTGCTCCCTGCACTTTGTGTGTAGATCTAGAGGTTGTTGGATATGATAGCGTGCGCTAATCCTTTCATCCGTCGCGGATATTCGGAGTTGGCAAGGTAGCTGCATGGCGATCGCAGCCTTGCTCTTTTCCCTCTTATCTTCTTTAGACTATATTAGTATATTCCAGACTATAATAGTATTAGTTGTTATTGGATAGTCCTTAGTAGATGTTCGTGACTTGTGACATCCCGATGTCGGACTTTTGTTTCTTTCTGCACTTTGTTATTTTGATTGTGCTATGAAATGTTATTAATTAACATCTTAAAAACATCTTCATTATGAAATATTGAATTATTTTGGGAATGTGTCGGCTGGCTTAGTTCCATGATAGGCGCCAACACGACTGGATAGGTTTTGGGGTCGTGAAAGTAACTTGCCATCAGTTGCCTTTAACGTTGTTAAAGGATCAAGAGGAGAAGACATTGAAGTGAAGTGTGAACATTCAAACTCCTTTATTAGATCAGTTGTAAACTTCCTTTGTGTTATTATTACTCCATCATGCTTGTCTAGTATTTCTAATCCTAGGAAGTAGTGTATCTTAAAGGTCTTATGTAGGAAGGTCTTCAATGCTTTAATTTCTCCCAAGTTTGTCCCTGTTAAGAGAACATCATCTACATAAACTGCTACAAAAATAACTGAATTTCCTTCCCTTTTGTAAAACAAAGAATAATCTAGCATGGAGTGAACATATCTTTTAGAGCATAGGGCCTCAGTTAGCTTGGCATACCACTGCTTACTTGCCTGTTTTAATCTATACAATGATTTATTCAGCTTGCACACCAAATCTTATTTTTCTACTGATAGCCCTGGTGGTACTTACATGTATACTTCCTCATTTAGGTCTCCATGTAGGAAAGCATTATTTACATCAAGCTGAAAGGTTTCCCATCCTTTACTATTATGCTGACCAATGCTCTGACAGTAGTCATCTTCACAACTGGTGAAAAATTCTCAGTATAGTTTATCCCTGGCTGCTGAGTATAGCCCTTAACAACTAGCCTAACTTTAAATCTTTCTACACTTCCATCTGTCTTATGCTTAATTTTATACACCCACTTATAACCTATTGCGTTCTTTCTTGTAGGCAGTGGTACAAGATCCCAGGTGTGATTAAAGTAAAGTGCATCAACTTCTTGGTTCATAGCCTTTTGCCAAGCAAGTATGGCAGTTGCCTTCTCATATGACTTAGGTTCACAATCAACAGAAAATTTTTCAATTAAATGATAACTATCATCACTTAGGGCATTAAGGGATATATGTTGTAAATGGGGAATATGTGTGTGAAAAGATAAAGAGGGTGCGCTATGATGATCATTTGCAATCTGCTCCCCACCATCAGTATTAAGTGTCGGTACATTGTAAATGTAATCCTTCAAATAACGAGGAGGTTTAAGTGTTTTTTGAGGTCTATTATAGGTTAAGGTTGTAGTCTGCTCAGAATGTGTAGAGTTTGTAAATCATTCATGAGGGATTGTTGTTGGTTCTGGGAATGAAAACAGGGTTCAGTGATGTGTTGGAGGTTCTATTTGAGTTTGAGGAGCTTTGGTAGTCTTGTTGAGATGGTGAAGCAAATTTATGAATGTTGTCATTAATGTCATTACCAAATGAAAGTTCACGTGACATTAATTGTTGATGATTCTGATGTGGATTATCACTATTACTGTTGCCGGTAAGACTGACAGTGTCAACATAACTCATGTTGGGTCCTATATGAGGAAAAGGAAGAGATATATGCTCACACTTGGACACTAGGTCAGTGTGCTTCCCTGGTAATTGATCGGCTCCAACCCTACACCACAATATAATGGCGAGGAGTGGTCGATGCAGCTTTTACCCGAAAGGTCGGGATCGAATCCACAGAGAGTTAATATTGGTTTGAAATCGGGTTTCTATCCAATCTAGCTATGTGTGTTGTTCTTAATTGCACTTCTAAACATGTTTGGGTTTGTTACTATTCTAATTTAATGCTAATGAATGCTGAAAAGAATCTAAGTACAATATTTTTTTGTAAGGGTTTTCTCAAGTAATAAAAGGCACTAGGGAAGTGACTTACACCTAGGCAAGTACCTAATAGGATCTAAAATTTAGGACAAGCTTGTTATATTTGGGGTCGTGATATAACCATTACACATAACTACTCACTCTATACCTCTCGGTAGTTTGTGTGACTTTGCCCTAATTGGCTTTCTCAGGCCCAATTAGGTGTTCAAACAATACAAGTAAAATTGGCTCAAGTCGAGTATTACTATCTCTATGTTTAATCCTTTAATTGGGGCTATCAATCTCTAAGTACACCCGAATTCCTTGTTAGCCTGCATTTCCTAGACTTAGTCCCTCTTTCTCAAGAAGAGTCTAAGTCATAAAGGCATGAATCAGTGCTTGCAACCACCAATTCTACAATTAAAGCATGAAACAAGCTAAATATCACTAACCCATAAACAATTAAGACCTAAAATAGAATATCCATCAAATACCCACACTAGGGTTGGGTCGCAACCCTAGCTAATGGGTTTAGCTACTCATAATAAAGGTAGAAATTAAAGATGGATATGAAATATAAGCCATAAAAGTCAATTACATGAAGAAAATCTAAGATAAATGACTAAAGATGTTCTAAAATTACTCTAAGTAGTAAAATACAGCTGCTCACGAACTCCATAGTACAAAAGATAACCTAAAATCAGAAAAAGATTTATTTAATAACAGCTAAAATTACTGGACAAAAATGTCCCTACGGAGGTTCCGCTGACAACGAAAAATTGGTCGCCTCAGTGCTTGGACTTCCGCGACCGTGCAAAAGCAAGCTTAGACCGCGGTTCTTCTCTTCTGAGCTTGGTCTGGACTTGATTCCGCTGGGAGCGGAAAACAAACCACCTCAGCGTTATCTTCAACTGCGACCACGATATATGTTCCCGAACCGCGTTTTTCAGTTGAGCTCCAATCTCCAGTCCTCTGATTCTCAATTCTGCTGAGGGCGGAATTGGACCGCAGCCGCGTCAAGTAATTCCGCTGCCGCACTATTTCACTGCAGTCAACGGCCTCTGATGCCTTCAAAACTCCTTCTCTGAACCTCACTTCCGCTGGGAGCGTAATTGTGGCCGCCCCAGCGGTTGTCCTTCCGCGGCCGCACACTTTCATCGCTGTCAGCGTTTTTTCTCTCAGCTTTGAACTTGTGCAGATTTCACTCCTTTATGAGCTGGTTATGACTTTCTTGCCTCATTTTAGCCCAATCCTGCAAACAAGCACAATAAGTCAGTTTTCGGGAATACTTTTACATATTTTTTATCCAAAACCTAAGCAAAAGAGAGCATAAGATAGGCTAGAATCCATAGTTATCAACTCCTCTAAACTTAAGCTTTTGCTTGTCCTCAAGAAAACAAAGTAATTCCCACCTCTACAAAGTAAAAGAAAGAATAATTTCAGTTGTTCTAAGGTGACTTCAACAAGCATCAATTGGGACTAACAATTATCCTCAACAACACACAACCGTTCTAGCATCATGGCTCTAGTGCTACATAAGAGCTTCAAGAGTTAACTTAACTCATCAAGGAAACTCGCTCTACTACATAGGTCGTTGTGGAACCCAAACTCCTTCTTCTCTACTCTCCAAAAGCAAATCTCACTTTAGATTATAGCACTCAGAGCAAGGATTGTGAAAAAGTACACTCATCTCTCTCAAAGGAAGGTCACCAGTCCGGCTCTAAGTACCATAAGCTTGTCCCTCATGTGAATCACCATTAATGTAAGCTCACTCAACTCGAAATCATATAGAATTTTTACGGGAATGTAATGAAGGCTTTTGGTTCAAGGTAGGATATATCGGTCTATTGAGGTTTCATCTTTCCTTAAGCACTTCATTTTCTCATTTCGGCTCACACTTTCTTGACTCTTCAAGTCATTTTCTTCTTCCTTAGGGGACTAGAGAGATACACTGTCACTCTTTCTTGTTCATGACAATCATCTTTCTCCTTTCTAATCACTCCAAGCCTTTCATCATTGCTTTTATTGAATCCTTTCTTTTTCTACATTGTTCACTTTCTTTTTGGCCTTTTGGCTTTTCTTTCTTTTTATTTTTCCTTCCCTTTACTTCATTTTGTACATTTTATCACTTTTGCATTCCTCATCTCTCCCCCAAAACTTATGCTTTTGCCAATTGTGCTAAGGAAATATCGGGTGCCAAGAGAGGATCATTTAGAACAGATAAAGGCTTGTATTATGGTTATTAAAAGAACAAGGGCTATGGCTCAACGGGGTTGACTAGGGATCTCATATTTGATAGGCTATGGATGCTTTAAATTTTTCAGTTTGGATTAAGGAGAGACTATATTCATTTCTCAAGTCGAGCTACACTTAGAATTTCGCCTAGACAAACATTCAGGGCAAGTTCTAGACTTATTGGCATGGGACTTGGACTTACAAATCAAAACCTCACCACTCAAGCTATTGGATTGCTAAAGAGAACAGAGTCGAGGGCCCACAACAACTTTAGCTAAGATTGAGCAACACAAATGGCTCCTAAAAACCACTCGATGATTGTTTAGCCAACACAAGAGTCTAAAGGTCACAACTATCACCATCATTTACACATCAATTTGTTTCTAACCATGAGGTCATAGGTAAATGTGTTATGCCCAAGTGAAGCTTTGCCTGAGACACTTTTATTCATACTACTATTTACATAAAAACGAAAAGAAAACAGACTCAAACCCTTAAGAAGGTTGTCATTCCATCCATCATCGGGAAGAGCCACCCGGTTCACACAAACTCCACCTTTGAAAAGAACTGTGGCATTAAGAAAATCAAAGGCTTATTGATCAAGAAAACTTGTAAATGTAAGAAGCTACAAATTGAAAAGGAAGCTACTAAATGAAATAAGAAGTTATGCTATTAAGAAAAATTGCAAAAGAAGTTACAAAGTAAAATACAGAAAGTAAACTGAATATGTACAATAGGGGATTTAGACAAATATACATAACAGGGAATGAATATATACATGGAAAAGTAACTTTATATACATACCAAAATTGAAAAAATAACGAAAAGTGAAAAATAAATGGTAAAGTTATATACATACCAAAAGTGAACAATAACAATAAAGAAAAATCTGTATCATAATTACAATCCAGTTATCAAGTCATTAAAATAGGACCACCCCCCAAATAAAAACTAGCATTGTCCTCAGTGCTAATAGCAAAAATAAGATCAAAGAAGGGTTAGAGAGTAAAGAAAACTCCCTATGGGTCCTCTGTCTGCATGGGGTCCGAAACATCAATGGGTCTTGTGGCTGGGTCACCTCCCTCGGGGTCCTCCAGCTGAATCACCAAGTCATCTGTCTGGGGAATCACCCCTCTCCTCATAGGCTCTCTATCAGCCTCCTGCTCCTCTACCTGTGCTGTTTGAGCTGCTGGAACTGGATCCTCTAGTAATAGCTCCAATGGAATGTCCCCAGCGGATCTAATCTTGTCCACCTCCTTCTTATACAGCTTCACCGACTCATTTGAAGCTCGAGTCTTCTTTATCTTCTTTGTTTGCTTGCTCAGATCTGTGATAGCTTTTCCATGTGCCTCCAAAGCATCCATAATCAGCTTCTGATTGTCTAGGAGCTTCTTCTGGTTGTCCAGAAGCTCCTTCAGTGACTCCTCCACGGAAGCTGGCACCTGAGGCTGAGCGGGAACTGCCTGAGCTACCACGGTGCTGGATATGACAAACAACTTTGATGTAGCTGCTTGCATCCAGTTGTTGATGCTGGACAGTATCTGGTTAACCCTTAGTGCAGTGGGAGGGTAAGCAGATGAAAATATCATGACAATAGGCATGGAAGTAGATGGTTTGGCAGGAGGCTGTGGTATGGCAGTAGGAGGCTCGGAACCAGTAGCCACCACCCCTGGCTCTTTAGAGTGGCTAGTGGACGTGGAAGCTTTTCCCTTGGACTTGGGGTTGCCTGGACCCTGAAGACTGTACCATGAGAAGGACCTCTTGTGTTTCACTTTTATATCAAAATCCCTTCCTTTGACTTCCTAATCCTCCAAGTACATAGTAAGGAAGTTCAGGAATGGGTAGGAGCTCTCATTTTTGTTGACCAATCTGGTGATCACCCTAGACATGATATTTCCGACATTGATCAGGTACCCGCCATGATGGCCTCCACTATAATCGCCCGAGAGACTGACATGTCACTGTTATGAATAGTGGGGTCTAACCAGCTGCATACAAATGTCTCCCGACCCTTTGCCTTAAAGCTTAATGTGTTTTGGTAGATTGGGATCCCCGATGTCAACCAAGCTGGGGAGAGCAACTATTGATGCCATCCATGGGCGGGCCAACTCATCCATGGCCACCTTCTCTAAGTACAAAGACTCATCCTCATCATTGAATCTGGCATAGTCGTTCAGAGTCTTCCCATTAAATTTGATCTTCAAGTTCCGCACCTTGGTCACAAATGTGCCCATTTTGATGTGGGCGACATTGGCATAAAACTCTTTCACTAAATGCTCGTTGGCATCTGACAGTTTGCTTGTGAAGAACTTTCACCCTACTCTTTCATCAAATTGCCGTTTCACATTGGGGTTGTAGGGTAGAAGATCTTTTTCTATGAAATGCCTCTCATGTGTGAGTGACCTCTGAGGCCACCATTCCCGGAATTTGTGGTAGGCTTTCTTACTGACGAATCTTTCTTGCCAAACCACCGGGTTCTGGGTTCTCTCCAACCCTATAGTCTGGGTATCACCCCCTCTCCCGTTATCCGGTATCTCAGCATCAACATCAATTAGCTCATGTCTAGGTGGAGAGGCTGATGCTGAAGACATACTACTCTCATCTGAGACATCAGAATACTCAAAAAAAAAATAGGAGAAGTAGGTGAAGCTAGGGATGTAGTCATGTCTCTCAATTGAAACCTCCCTAAGAAGTCCGGGACATGAGTAGGTACAGAATCACCTTCTGAGGCTTCTCGGGAAGGGACATAGTCACTACCCTCTAAATGGGATGCGGCTCTATCCATAGCTTTGATATCCTTCTGCATTTTCCCAACGGATTGTCGTACTGCTAGGGGTTACTTGATTTTTCCTCGTCCCCTACCCCGGGAGGACTCTGCTTTCCTTATTTTTTCTCACTTCCACCTCTAGATTTGACCATTGTCTGCATACACAATCAGTGAAAGATCATTAGTATTGGTGCTAAAAGAAGCAGTAAAGAAAAATAGATGAAAAATTGACAGTGTTTTAAAATCTCAGATCTGCTGACAGCGAAAAAAGAAGCACGTCCGCAAACTAGGTACCGCTGTGAGCGGAATTTTGAATGCGGCTGCGGAGGACTGGGATTCAGACTACCCAACCTCTAAAGTTGAACAACCGCTAAGAGCAGATTTTAGGGCGTGGCCACGAAAGTTAAAACGCTATCCGCGGAAATACAAACACGGTCGCGAACCCAATTATTGTATTTCTCTTAACTTAGTTTTTGTTGTCCGCAGAAAATGAAACGCAGTCGCAAACCCAGGCCGCTGATAGTGGAAATCCCACCAATGATTGTGGAATTCTCACCAATTTTAATTTAAGTTTTCTCATGAACGCTGACAGCAGAATTACATCCGCGGTCGTGGAATTCAAAAAAATAGCTGGGCAACTTAGGGTTTCAATTTTTGTTGTCATTAGTAGGTATCATATACACCACTAACCCCACTAGGTATTAACTAATTAACCCTGACTATCTAAGCATAATTCAATTAACACAAATGAACCCTAGTTGAAACAAAAAGAAAAGAGTAAAAATTTAAACTAAAAGAAAACAAAACAAAATCATAGAAGCATTGTTATGATTTGCACATACTAGTGGATTGAATTAGTGTTGGAAATTGGCTTCTAAGTAGAGTGATGCAAATAGGCTCAGATTTAGGGCAAATGAATAGTAGAAAAATTCATGTGAGATTTCAAGGAGAGAAAATGGTAAAAGATCTCAGGACCTTCTATTTATACTAAATAGCACATGGGCCCACAAGTCTTACCTGGCACGGCCGCGAAATTTCACCGCGGTCTGCACTTTTACCTGGCTGAAGTGTTATCTGTGCAACACTACCACTGAGAGCGGAAAAACGGGCACGACCGCTGAACAGGTCCTTTGACCGTGAAAAATCCACCGCGGACGCGGATGAAACTTTAGAGAATTCTCATTTTGGAATTTTCAAGTCCATGTCCGCTTCCAAATTTTGCACCCGCAAAATGCTTCCACTGACCGCGGAATTTTGAGCGCGGTCAGCGGTCAAGTTACAGATTTAGCCAATTTTTTCCAGTATTGTCCTGCACTGCATCAAACCATCCTACACACATCTCACAACCAGTTAGTCCAAAACAAATCCTACACTAAGAAGAAAATGAAAAACACATAGATTGCCTCCCAAGAAGCGCCTAATTTAACATCGCGGCATGACGAAAGTTACCATCAATCATTTGAGATGGATCATTGCCACCACATGGCTATCATCAAATTTTTCCAGGTAGTGTTTGACTCGGTGCCCATTAACTCTGAAAACCTCACCATTTTTATTCTTCAAATCAAGAGCACCATTTCACATGTACCACTTCGAAAGGGCCACTCTGTTTTGACTTGAGCTTTCCCGAAAACAGTCATAACCGAGAGTTGAATAAGAGAACCAAGTCACCCTCCTTGAATTCCTTGCTCCGTACATATTTGTCATGTAAGTACTTCATCTTGTCCTTATACAAGGATAAGCTGGAATAGGCACGAAACCGGAACTCATCAAGCTCATTAAGTTGCTCTACTCGGAGATTTGCTGCAATATTCCACTCAAGATTTAACCTCTTCAACGCCCATATAGATGTCACACCTCCTTTTTACACCCCGCGGGGGTATATGAGGGAGTTTTTCCAATTAAAGTGATATTATTCGAAATGGGATTATTTAAATTGTCAGAGTCGCCACTTGGAATAGTTTATTTAGTGTCCCAAGTCACCGGTTTATTTTAAATCCCAAATCGAGAAAATTTCGATTTTTATTTAAAGGTCTACGAACCAGAAATTCTAGATAAGGAATTCTGTTAACCCAGGAGAATGTGTTAGGCATTCCCGGGTTCCGTGGTTCTAGCACGGTCGCTTAGTGATTATTACTTAGCTTAAATTGTTTAACTACTCATTTTAGAACCTATGTGCATTTAACTTTTTACCACTTTTAAATCACTTGAATTATGCGTAATTAAAGAATTGAGTTACGCGTACGTATACTCTTTTCTTTTAGCGCATCAAAATCATGTCACGCGAATGTGTCCACGATTAATAACGCTTTTGTTGATTTATTAAGAAAGTTTGGTTGAAGTTGCGTGAACGCATCCCTCAAGTCATTTTTTAGAATTAAATTTGCAATTATGTTACGCGAACGTATACATAATCACAATACTAGTCTAAATTGAGCCTAAAGCAAACTACGAGTATTTGATATTTATTAGATCTAAATTATGAAACTAATACGAGGGCCATGTATTTGAGATTTTATTTGGCATGACACACCTCGATTCCAATTTTAAAGGAAAACTCAAACTAAACTTTGAGGGCCATAAACTATGTCTTATTTAATATGGCATGCCCCCAATCTACTTTTAAAATCCCAACTAATTAATTAAGGACGGTTTAAAGGAATTATAGTTATTCTAAACTAAAATCCGGACTTGATTTATTTAAACAAACGGACCAATATTAAACGATGTCCAGTCTATTTCAAAGCCTGGGCCTGAAGTGAAGCTCAATAGCCTATCAAACTTGTAAGGCTGCCAGTCGCTGATTTCACAATAGCTTAAATTAAGCCCAAGAGGAAGCCCAACTCTGAAAACAGACCACTGTTACAAAGCTGGGACTCAGGATCGAGTCCCCTCATAGCCCAAAACATCATTCGAATTCAAAATTACAAATCATGTTGTTTCATGAAAATTAAAAGAACTATTGATTGTCATTTAAACAAATACCAAAGCACATTTAGTGTCAATTTATCTTTGTGCAGAAGATACAATCTCACAATGACTCATTCTTGTTATCTAACATTTAATACTATCAACTTTTAACCAATATCACTACACAACCTCACGATAACAGAAAACATCTACTAATCTAGACTCCAAAGGGAGGTTTTATATTCTAGCCTGTGTTTGTCATTCTAATAAGCTCAAAATCGGAAATCAATACCAAACGAACAACTGACTTCAGCTGAAATAACATAGATCTAACACGTGTAACTTGACTGAAAATTTCGCTGTAAAAATCTTTAATAGTTCCTTTTATACAAACATCAGACTCAAACTCATGTAAACCAAATGGCTAAAACATATAATTTATCCAATATTACAAGCCAAACTTAAAACCAAAACAGAAAATCGAGTAGAACATGACAAAGAAACCAAACTAACTACAGAGATTGATGATTTGTAAGAGGCAACATTTAATAAGATGATATACTCTAGATTTCAACTCAATCAAATAAATTGTGTTCCTCCATTTCACATGTCAAAGAGGTGAGAAATACCTGAAAATAAGAAAAAAAATAAAAGAAGTGAGGAATCAGTAGACAACAGCAGCAGAAAAGAGCCCAGCAACAAGAAACAACCAGCAAAAACCAGCTCAAAACCAGTCAGTGGAACAGTAGAAGAACAACGACTCAGAACCCAATCTTCAAGCCAAATTCAAGCCATTTCTCGAACCAGAAATATAACTATGGAATTTTAAAGAGTTCTAACTAACACAGGAGAATCAGAAATCCAAAACAAGCAGAGCTTTTGTAGTTTTTTTTAACAAAGAAATGCAGGAAATTCAGGATTATTTTCAGAATCAGCCGTTCAGTTTTTTGTTTCAATATTTTTTATCTCTAAAATCTGACTTGCTAAAGTAGAAAAGATGCCTTTATGGGCAAGCTTTTAGGGCAGCAGAAATGAGCTAAGTTTTGCACTTTTACCCTTTTGAAATTTTCAATTTTGTTGTTCAATCCTTAGTTTAAAATTAGCCTTTTCAGATTAGTCCCAAAGCTAGCTTCTAGGAAGCTTCCCTTAGTCAGTTACACAAATATTCCCTAGCCTAAATTCCTAAATTACCCCCTTAAACTCTGCTATTTACTTCTGAGACCGAATGGGTCAAATTAACCCAAAGGTCTTGGGCTACTATACTAGCAGGCTCTACGGCCTTTGGGCTTCTGAACCCTTGAAGCCCAAATCGCGATCCAAAAGACCATAGGCCGCGAATAAGTAAACCCAGAAGTTCTGCCATTTTCAGCATCAAAAGAAAAACGAATGGGGCAGAACAAAAGAAGAAATGCAAATGACAACAGGCGACAAATGAAATCAAAGAAAATAATAAAAAAGAAAATGTTAATAATACTAATATGCTGATAATTACTAATATGACCTAAATCTTAAACCTGCAACATAGATCAATTCGAACTAACGAAATAAGAAGAAATAGACAAATGCAACTTGAAATGCATATAAAGATGGACAAAAAAGATAGGAGATAAAAGGGGAATAAAACAGAGGAAGATAAACATGAGAAAGGCAGAACAAAATGATGAGAAGCAAAGATATACCTAAAATAGCCAAAACGGGACAAGGGCTTGAACGGACTTCCAATGTTCTCCGATTTGAGGTGAAAAGGAGTGTTCGTCGATTTGTTCTTGCGAGAACAAATGTCTAGCACTCATTTTGGCCCGAAATCATCTTCGAAAGTTCAGAAAGTAACATGGTCAGACCTCTTAAATGAAGGATCGAAGGAGGGCACAAGTCTAGGGTTCCTGTTTTAAGATCCAAAATTAAGGACAAGTGGAGAAGATTTAGGGGAAATTGGTTGTGGTTTATTGTTTAAGGGACTATGGGGATTAAATGGTTGAAGTTTGGTGGCGATTTGGAGTTGTCTCGCCGGTAAAAATGGCAGATCGCTCAAGGGCGGCGCTAGGTTGAGGGAGATGGTGAATCTCTGATGAAGGAGATGAGAGACAGGAATTGTATGGTGTACTAGGTTAATGGGGCTTTTAGGACAACTTTATTTAAGATGGGGTAAAGTTTTTGGGCCGGAGGATGAAGTAAAAAGGATGTCATAAATTAATTAACCCTAAATAAATATTACCACAAATAATTAGATACCAAATTTTAAAAAAAACTGTCAAAATTCGAACTCAAAAAATTAAAAATACAAACATGAGTTATTTTTTGTGATTTTTCCATTTTTGTAAAGCACTAATTTACTAATTAATCTAAAAATATAAAACTAATTCATAAATGCAAATGCAATGTATTTTTGTATTTTTTATGAATTAAATAAAATTAAACGTGCACACAAAAATGCAAATGATTAGGAAAATTCTATAATAATTCCTAAAAATGACCAATAATTAAAGAAAAAATCTAATTTTGGATATTCTGTAGGAGTAATTCATGTGAGGCAAAAATCACGTGCTCACATCTGCCCCTCTTTGCTCGGAGACACGAAGGGTTTTCGGGCAAAGATAAATTGAGCAACTATGACGGATTTTGCCCGTTTGACACTCCATGAGAAGCATTTTGAAAAACCTGACCGAACATTACTTCAAAGGTTGCCTATATATCCTTGGCTATAAAGGAATCAGGTCAGTGTAGTTCTTGAAGTTTTGGTAGCTGGGACTACCGGGAAGCTGTGATTTCACTGTTGTTGTTGCTGCTACTACTTGCTAAACTTCTTATTACACCAAAATGGAAAATAAAAAGCTAAGCTAGCTAAGCCTATCAACTATGAGTTACAAGATTCCTATCTATAAATCTCTTGAAGCTTGATCTTGAGTCTTAGTTGGTTCTTGCTGTGGACTCCGATCCGAATCTTGATGCTCGTCAGCTGAAGGTGCTAGTTCTTTCTTCAACTTTGGATCAAGTCGGGACATGCGAAGCCTATGATTTCAATCATATCTTGAGCAGTCTGCATCTTTCTCCGCTTCAACCTTTGAGTTCACTTTTTTTTTTGTTTATTTCTTTCTTTTCTTTATTTTGGATTGAGACTCATTTCTTTTGGTCATCTCGAATCTTGTGCCTCGAGGTAAAACCTGATCAGACACCAAAACAAACAAACAAACGAAATTTTCTGCCCCAGTTTTCACTAGGAAAATTTCGTGAGTTATTTGCGACAAAAATCCAAACTATTTCTTCATTGAAAGCAATAAAAATCAGGATTGTGTATCCTTGAGAGTAGGGAATGAAACCCTAAATTGGGAAGATTGCCAGGTTATGCTGGAAAGATGACCGGGTTATATCGAAAAAAAAAAGGTCTTCGGGTTATGCCCGAGGAGGTCATTGGGTTATGCCGGAAAAGAAAAAGATCCTCGAGTTATGCCGGGGAGGTCCGCGGGTTATGCCGAGAAAGAGAAAGGGTTCTTAGGTTATGTCGGGGAGGTCATCGGGTTATGCCAGAAAAGAAAAGGTCCTCGGGTTATGTCGGGGAAGTCATCAGGGTATGCCGGAAAAGAAAAGGTCCTCGGGTTATGCCGGAAAAGTCATCGGGTTATGCCGAAAAAGAGACAGGGTCCTCGGGTTATGCTGGGGAGGTCATCGGGTTATGCCGGAAAAGAAAAGGTTTGCAGGTTATGCCGGGGAAGTCATCGGGTTATGCCGGAAAAGAAAAGGTCCTCGGGTTATGCCGGGGAAGTAATCGGTTTATGCCGAAAAAGAAAAGGTCTTCGGGTTATGCCGGGGAAGTCATCGTTTTATACCGGAAAAGAAAAGGTCCTCGGGTTATGCCGGGGAAGTCATTGGGTTATGCCGGAAAAGAAAAGGTCCTCGGGTTACCGGGGATCAACTAGGGAGTGGGACCCTATACTGGAAAAGACTACTAGGTTATGCTAGTAGCGATTAGGGAATGGGACCCTATGTTGGAAAAATGTAGCTAGAGATTGGAGACCCTAGGCTACCATGATTTTGAATTCTTCTTCTTCTTCTTCGTTTCAATTCTTCTTCTTCTTCTTCTTCGTTTCAATTCTTCTTCTTCTTCTTTTCAATTCTTCTTCTTCTTCTTCTTCTTCTTCTTCTTCTTCTTTTATTTCAGGAGAATGAGTAAAAAAGTAGGAAAGAATTTGGAAGAGACTTCCATTTCGGATTGATTATTGCCGCAAAGCTGTTTCTAGCACTTGCGCATTTCTTTTCCTTTTTGGTTACACCTGCTTCCTGCACGGTTGCTTTGGACTGCACCTGTTTCAATTTTTCAAACAAAGAACAATTGTTAATTTGAAACGGTGGTTGGTTTTGTGGCCCTGGTTGTTTTTTATCACTTGATCTCGGCCCAACTCTTTTGGTGATGACCTCTGCTGCTTGCTGGCTTTTCTGATGATTGATCTCTCTCTTAAAATCGAGGAACTCAACTTTCTAAACCGTCCAGCTGACAGTTCAACCATGTGGGGCTTTTTGCCCTTTCACCTTATTCTGTCTCTAGGGGCTTTTGACTTTGGATTCCTTTTCATTTTCAATAATTATTATTTCGGAGCATCGGCTATCATAGCCAGTCGGGATCGACTTGACGCACCCGCTGAGACTGGGTACTTTTCTTTGGACTTGGCTTTTATTAAGCAGAACCCTGTAAAAACTAATCTTGCCACCTTTTCTTTGTATTAATTTCAGAATAGAGTTAGACCGAAAGGGATTCAAAGAAAAGTAAACAAAGGACAAGAAAGTGAATTTAAGGAGAAGCGCCCC
Source organism: Nicotiana sylvestris (assembly GCF_000393655.2). Classification (NCBI taxonomy): domain Eukaryota; kingdom Viridiplantae; phylum Streptophyta; class Magnoliopsida; order Solanales; family Solanaceae; genus Nicotiana; species Nicotiana sylvestris. The sequence continues at coordinate 154,956,394 of NC_091059.1, forward strand.
TTTTTGGGGAGGAGATAATGACTTATCTGGGGTGCATGCAGACTTCAATAGACATGACATGCTTCTTGGACTGGATACCCGATCTGTACAACTATCCAACTTCTCATAAACCCATTGCGACCCGTTTTTTAAAATCGAGAAACCTTGCCAGGACTCTTTCAGTACCAATGGTGGTGAGGGGTTCCTTCTTTTCGATTAACGGCGCCCTTTGCGGGTTTTTTCCAATCGACCTCTCTCATTTCTCTTCTCACCATCGTCTTATAGTGCTATTTTACAAGTTTTCACTAACAAGACTCTCTCATTTTCAATTTCTCTGCTCACCATCGCCTTACGGTGCCCGTAGGTTTTCACCAATAAGACTCTCTCATTTTATTTCTCTCATCTTGATTGCATCGGATCCAAATTACTGCGTTCCCCGATTTGGAAAACCTTTTGCCGATTGATCGGAAGGACTCGAACAAGGTTTGGGTAAAAAGAATTTGGATCGAATTACAACTTTGGAACCGTTCAGGCGGGATCATCACCCAACCATTATAACATCTGCCCTAGTCTCATTTTTGGGGGAAATTGGATTTTTGTTTTGGTGTGACTGAACCCCAGAGAGAGGCTGCCTACGTATCCTTTCGGAATCAAGTCGAACGTAGTTCAGGGAAATATTTTGTTTTTTTTTTCTTTTTTTTTCATTTTTTCATTTTTTTCTTTTTTATTACAAACGTCTTTGAGTTCCAAAGAGGTAATGAAAGAAAGGTAACCGGCTCAAAGGGTTAGCAAAAGATTGGAGTGTTTGTAGTAGTGAGAATGAAATCCTTCGTCATACCAATCGGATAACGCTATTGCTGCAGAAGGATTAGACAAAGTACATTTTGACTGCATCTGCATTTACGGCTGTTTCAGGGTCATTTCCTTCAATGTCTCCCAGATATAATGCCCGTTTTGGCAACAATTTTCTGATGATGTATGGGCCTTTCCAATTAAGAGCAAATTTTCCTTTTGCTTCCTGATGATGGGGAAGGATATGCCTTAAAACGAGTTGCCCTACTTCAAAATTTCTAGGCCGCACTTTCTTGTTGTAGGCACGGGCCATTCTTTGTTGGTACAACTGCTCATGGCATACTGCGGACATTCGTTTTTCATCCATTAGTGTTAACTGTTCCAAATGAGTTTTGACCCACTCGTTGTCTTCAATTTCAGCTTCAACAATGATTCGGAGAGAAGGGATTTTAACTTTTGCGGGTATTACGGCTTCAGTGCCATAAATGAAAAGGTACGGGGTTGCTCGGACCGATGTGCGCACAGTAGTACGATACCCCAACAATGCAAACGGTAACTTTTCATGCCACTACCTGGAACTTTGAATCATCTTTCTCAAAAACTTTTTGATGTCCTTGTTTGCTGCTTCGACGGCACTGTTGGCTTTGGGACAATAAGGAGTAGAGTTCTGATGTGTTATCTTGAATTGTTCACATATCTCCCTCATCAAATGACTATTCAAATTTGCAGCATTGTCCGTAATGATAGTTGCAGGAATACCAAAATGGCATATGAGGTTGGAATGCACGAAGTCTACTACGACTTTCTTAGTGACAGACTTGAGAGTAATTGCTTCCACCCATTTTGTGAAGTAGTCGATGGCGACCAATATGAATCTATGCCCATTTAAGGCTTTTGGTTCGATTGGCCCAATGACATCCATGCCCCAGGCAACAAATGGCCAAGGTGCTGACATAGGATACAGCTCTGTAGGCGGTGAATGAATCAAGTCACCGTGCACCTGACATTGATGACATTTCCGGACGAAGCTGAAGCAGTCTTTTTCCATAGTCATCCAGTAATGGCCCGCTCGAAGGATTTTCTTTGCCAAAACATACCCGTTTATGTGGGGTCTGCACACTCTTGCGTGCACTTCATACATGATTCTTCCGGCCTCTTTGGCGTCAATACATCTTAACAAGTTGAGATCTGGAGTCCTTTTGTACAAGACGTCACCGCTCAGGAAGAAACCGCTTGCGTGCCATCTAATGGTTCTCTTTTGGTCTCCACTGGCTTGCTCGGGGTATTTTTTAATTTTTAGAAATCTTTTGATGTCATGATACCATGGCTGGGTATTTGGTTCCGCCTTAACCGTATTACAGTAACCGTGCCTTTCCCGGATTTGGATTTCCAAGGGATCATTGTGGACATTGCCTGGATATGGCAGCATCGAGGCTAAAGTAGCAAGTGCATCAGCTAGCTCATTGTGACAACGAGGGATGTACCTGAACTCTATTAACTTGAATCGCTTGCTAAGATCTTTCGCATGTCGCCTGTAGAGAATAAGTTTGACATCTCGAGTCTCCCATTCTCCTTGGGCTTATCGGATAATCAGATCTGAAGCTCCCATGATTAACAATTCCTCGACATCTTGGTCAATCTCCATGTTCATACCCATAATGCAGGCTTCATACTCAGCAGTGTTATTTGTGCAGAAAAACTGAAGCCAGGTTGTGGCTGGATAATGCTGACCAGTAGGTGAGATCAAGATTGCCCCAATTCCAACACCTTTTGCGTTCACAACTCCATCAAAGAAAATTTTCCAAGCATTGGTATCTTTGGATATTGCCTCAACTAAATTCACATGTTCATTCGGGAAGTGGGTGCTCAAAGGTTGGTATTCATTATCAACGGGTTTTCAACCAAATGATCCGCTAAAGCTTGGGCTTTCATTGCCATGTGGGTGACATAGACTATGTCAAATTCAGTGAGCAGGATCTGCCATTTTGCTAACCTTCATGTGGGCATTGGTTTCTGGAATATGTACTTTAAAGGGTTCAACCTGGTAATGAGATAAGTGGTGTAGGCCAACAAGTAATGCCTCAGCTTTTGAGCTACCTAGGTCAGAGCGCAACAAGTCATTTCCAACAGGGTATATTTGGCTTCGTATCTTGTGAACTTTTTACTCAAATAGTAGATTGCTTGTTCTTTCCTCCCGGTCACGTCATGTTGCCCGAGGACACATCCAAAAGAATTTTCCAAGACTGTCAAATACAAGAACAAAGGCCTTCCCGGTTCGAGTGGGACCAAGACTGGCGGTTTCGACAAGTATTCTTTGATTTTGTCAAAAGCTTCTTAACACTCGTCTGTCCATTTAATTGCTGCATCTTTCTTCAGTAGCTTGAAGATGGGTTCACATGTAGACGTCAACTAGGCAATGAATCGGCTGATGTAGTTCAATCTTCCTAGCAAGCTCATGACATCTTTCTTGGTTCTTGGAGGAGGCAAATTCCGAATAGACTTTATCTTTGTTGGATCTAACTCGATGCCCCCCGGGCTGACTATGAATCCCAAAAGTTTGCCAGATGGGACCCCAAATGCACATTTGGCTGGGTTTAGCTTCAAATCATAGTTGCGTAGCCGCTCAAAGAATTTTCTCAAGTCCCGAACATGGTCATCCTGGGTCTTGGACTTGATAATCACATCGTCCACATACACCTCTATCTCTTGGTGCATGATGTCATGAAAATGGCAGTCATGGCCCTCATGTATGTTGCCCCGACGTTCTTCAGACCAAAAGGCATGACCCTGTAACAGTATGTGTCCTAGGGTATGGTGAAAGCTGTCTTTTCTGCATCTTCTTCATCCATTAATACCTGGTGATATCCTGCGTAACAATCCATGAAGGACTGTATCTCAGGTTTGGTGCAATTATCAACAGGATGTGGATGTTCGGCAAAGGGAAATTGTCCTTAGGACTTTCTTTGTTAAGATCTCTGTAATCCACGAACACTCGGGTTTTCCCGTCTTTCTTTGGCACTAGAACTACATTGGCTAACCATGTGGTGTACCGAACTACTCGGATAACCCTCGCTTTCAACTGTTTTGTGACTTCTTATTTAATCTTGTCACTGATATCAGTTTTAAACTTTCTTTGCTTTTGCTGGACAGGGGGATAATCGGGGTAAGTTGGCAACTTGTGAACCACCAAATCGACACTCAGTCCTGGCATGTCATCGTATGACCAAGCAAACACATCTTTGAACTCAAACAAGAGTTGGATTAATGCGACCCGAGTTTTCTCATCTGCGTGAATGCTTATTTTGGTTTCCCTAACTTCTTCAAAACTACCCAAATTAACTGGCTCGGTATCATTTAAGTTCGGAGTAGGTTTATTCTCAAATTGTTCCAATTCTCGGTTTATTTCCCTAAAAGCATCTTCTTCATCGTATTCCGGTTCTTGGTTCATTATTTCATAGTTAGACAGTGTGTTTGAATCTGGGCATGAAGTCCGTGAGCATGTTATTTAAAGACGCATTATTAGAATTGAAAAAAAAAAAAAAATAACAAAAATCAGAAAGAGTAGAGAGATGAACGATGAAATATTGATTTCATTTCTTTGAACTTGAAGATAACAGGGTTTACATCGGAAATTTAAAGACATGAAACTAAAGAAAACATCCGAATTACACCTTGAAATAACTCGCAATGCAGAAAAAGTGGCAGAACTGGACTACCAGGATTCCCACCTGATTGGGAATGGAGTAGCCTTCCAATTTTGCAATTTGGCACTGGGTCCCATGTATAGCACCTCGGCTATTCTTGAGCCTTCCCCTGGTTGGACCATGTGAACTTCATATAGCATTTGACTCATAGCCCCATAGATTTCTTCGATCTACTCAGCCGTAAAGGCTTCATCTTCCTCTTCCTTATTGTATTTAGGCTTGACAAATGTTCTATAAAGATGTGGAATCGGCTGAGGCAAGATCCAACCATTGTTCTTCCTTTCATCTGCCCATTTTCCATCAGCTGATGTGGGTTAGAAGACTACCCAAAATAACTTCTCACTAGCAGTCAAGGTGATAGGTTCAGTGATTCCTTGCAATGATTTCCCAAGCCCCTTCCTGGGTTTGTAACCATGTCTTATCATTTCTTTGGCCACCATAATTGATGCATTTGAAAGAAAGTCTTGAGGGCAAGGGTTTCCTTCTTCACACTGGTCTGCAACCACAATCTCAAAAGCTTGATAGACTATATGTTCACTTCCTTCTCTAGCATCAAGACAAGGGACTGACGGGTCCCGATAAATTGATTGCTCATCTTCCCCGTGAACTATAATCTCCTGATCTTCATGTTCGAATTTAACCATCTGGTGGAGAGTAGAAGGAACAGTTCCTGATGCGTGAATCCACGTCCTTCCCAAAAGGAAATTATAGGAAGTATCCATGTCCAAAACCTGGAAGGTCACTACGAAGTCCACCGGACCGACAGTCAGGATCAGATCAATCTCTCCTATTGTATCCCTCTTTATGACGTTGAAGGCACGCACATAGATATTGTTGAGTCTGATTCTCTCAGTACCAATTTCCATACGTTGCAGAGTTGAGAGTGGGCAAATATTTATCCCAGAAACCACCATCGAGCATGACCCTTTTCACATAATACCCTTCGCATTTAACTATCAGGTGAAGGGCTTTGTTGTGTGCGGCCCCTTCCTAGGGCAAATCATTCTTGCTGAAAGAGATTTGATTGATTGCAAAAAACCTCTCTGCCATCCTCTCCAGTTGTTCTACAGTAGTTTCAATAGGTACGTATGCTTTATTAAGAGTTTTGATCAACACCTTTTGATGTTCAGTTGAGCTCATTAGCACAGACAATAGAGATACTTGAGCAGGGGACTTTCGAAGCTGGTTGATTACCTCGTAGTCTGCCATTCTCATTTTCTAGAAGAATGCTTCTTCTTCTTCAGCACTCACTGGCTTCTTAGGTGGGAAACGCTTCTTTGTGGCATTATTCACTTCCTCTAGATTGAGGTACTTCTTAGCCGGGTTATTTTCCTTAATTTCTCCCGAGATCTTTTTGCCTTTGTAAGTTACTACTGATTTGTTATAGTTCCATGGAACAACGGTGGGATCTGTCATGGGCCTTTGTGGCGCGCGACCAATAACCACGGGCTCATTCAGCCTTGGTAGAATTATTGGCCCCCGCATCACGTAGGTCCCTTTGGGCACATACATTTGAGCTCCCTTGTTTATCTCAAACCTCCTAGGAGGACACAATGACATCTGTTCTTTCTTGCGGCCTCGAGGGACCTATAGAACGACATCTTTGGAGGGCACTGCCCCAGTTTTAACTTCCACTTTCTTTTCCGTCTTCTGAGGGGTGGTTTTGCTCTTTTTCTCCCCCTTGTCTTGTTTTGTGACAGCTTTTGGCTTCTTTTCCACATTGGCTATGGCAATGACGGCTTTTAGAGCTGGGTCAAACTCCCTGTCTTTACAAATCATCCTAATAACCGGCCCATTGTTGTGAGCCAGTAGTGGATTGTTGGTTACATTAGGAACGTCTTCGTCCATTAGCACTATTCTCTTTTGTTCTATCAGATCTTCCACAGCCCTCTTCAAGGTCCAACAATTATCTATATCATGCCCTTCTACCCCTAAATGATAGGCACACCAAGTGCCATGTTGGTAAGAGGGTGACTCTGGGTTTTGCCTATTTGGGGGTACGGGTTGCAACAAACCCATTTGGACCAATTTCAGGAATAGTCTAGAATAGGACTCACCAATGGGTGTGAAGTTTGTTTTCCTTGGTGGCTCCTGAGCACGGAAGTTGTTCTGTGGAGGTCAGGGATTGTAGTGAGCTTAGTACGGAGGTTGATTTCTGGGAAATGGAGCTCAGTTCTGATTAAATTGTTGTTGTGGTCTGACGTAGGGTTGGGCATTCATCACTGTGTATGGCTGAGGACATACGCCACATCTTGATGGGGATAGTAGTGTTGTGGAGTTCTTTCAGAGAAAAAAGATCTGGGTGAATGGGGTTTTCTCGCACTCGAAGTTGTCATTACTACTTCTTCCTTCTTCTTTCGATTTGCTACTCTTCCAGACCCGCCCTGGATTGCTTGGTAGGTAGCCCTTATAGCAGACTGACTCAAGATTTGCCCTGTTTTCAACCCATTTTCAACCATTTCACCGATTTTGATGGCTTCGGCAAACGGCTTACCCATCGCAAACATCATGTTTTGATAATAATCAGCCTTTTGGGCTTGAAGGAAGAAACTGACCATCTCTGTTTCGTCCATGGGAGGTTTAACTCTGGCGGCTTATTCGTGCCACTTGACAGCATACTCTCGGAAGCTCTCCGAGGACTTCTTCTTTATGTTTGACAATGAATTCCTGTCAGGAGCGATGTCAATGTTATATTGAAACTGCCTAACAAAGTCCCAAGCCAGGTCGTCCCATATGTGTCAGCGAGATATATCTTGATCCATATACCATTCTGAAGCGATGCCGACCAAACTCTCTCCAAAGTAGGCCATGAGAAGCTCTTCTTTTACGCCCGCGCCCCACAGTTGGTTGCAGTATCTTTTGAGGTGGGCAAGGGGGTACCCATGCCCATCATATTTTTCAAACTTTAGGGTTTTGAAACCCAAGGGTAGATGTACGTGCGGGAACATGCACAGGTCGGCATAAGATATACTCTTTTGCCCACTCAGACCTTGTATATTCTTGAAACTTTGCTCCATGCTTCTCATCTTTCTTGTAATCTCCTCTTGTTCAGGGGTTTTGGCAGTTTTCTCCTACCCTGCGGTAAACTCGTACCGAGGCGGCTAAGGGTAAGCACTGCTAGTAAACTGGGTTGGTTCCATTGGGAAAGATGGTGCTTGAAAGGTGAAAGAGGATGGATCGAAGCTAGGCCTGGGTAGAGTAGGTTGTGTCGCAGCTGAACAAGGTGGTGCAATGAATATGTTTGAAGCCACACCTAAAGTTAACACCTGGGGGCGAGCCTCAGAAGGTGTTCCCACAAAGTTGGCGGAAATGGTAGGATATCCCAGTGGGGTATTTGGATAATTTATGGGGATGTCGGAGGTCCACTTGCCCTAGGAAAAAGCTCGGGAAATCCAGGGATTGCACTTGGTGGTTCTTTTCTATTTGCCTAGGTGTCCCACATTTTCATCATGTGGAGACGCAGAAATCTATTTTCCTCGGCAGCTGCCGATTCTTGGGATGCCCGAGATTGGACTATCATCCGCAATAGGAACTGTTGACAGAGGAATTTCCGAAGACATTTCAACGCTTCCTTTCGACCTCATAAAGTATGGTAGCTAGACTACCACAAAACCAACCACCTTACTATAAACCCGGACTTAACAGTAGATAACAAACCAGTCAGTTTGAAGCAAATAACACATAGTTAATCGCATGTTGGGGTGGGATGCACCTATACAGTTAAATGTGTTTCTACATGTTTTGAAATGGTTGCATGTTTCATCCCGACTTTGCTTACTTTCCCCAATTTTCTTCTCTTTCCACTTTGGCTTTTCGTGCTTCTATTCTCATTTTCCGCTCTTTTCTTTTCTCTCTTTCCTTGCTCTCTTTTCATTTTTATTTTGTTTTTGGGCTTCTTCTTTTTTTATTTGTTTTTTTACATCCCTCTTTTATTGGAGTTATTTACAAAAATTATGACCGGAACCGATGAGGATTGCCTACGTATCACGATGTCGCGTGAATCAGATCATTACGTAGTTCAAGAAGTAAATGCGAAAAATAGAGAAACAATTTTTGTGGGTTTTTTTTTCAAATTTTCATTAATACAACATCTACTTTACTGAATTACAAAAGACTTGAAACATACTTTTTCTAAGACTTTTAAACTTCAAACAGACTCAAGACATACTTTTTCTAGGAATTTAAAACCTCAAACAGACTCGAAACATGCTTTAAAAATGAAAATACAGACTCGAAAAAAGGAAATACAATTAAGAAAACAACAGTGCCTCCAATCCTGTTCTAGGAACACCAACTGGTCTTACAGCGGGCCTATGTGCTATGTCATCTTGAAGCTGATAGAGATCCTCCATTATCTGGCGGAAAAAGATCATTACAGTGGCGAAGAACATGGATTTTGTCATGTCCTCACACGCATTGCATTTCATTGTGATGTAATCAGCAATCCTTCTGACCCTTTCTCTTATGATGCCCTTTTCTCGTAGCAAATGCCCAATCTGCTGGGATCTAACCTATAAGACCTGGGTGGCAGTGTGATTCTGCTCTTGCAAGTGTTGTAGGTCCCCTTCCAACTGTTCCATCAAGGCATAACAATGTTCCCTCTCGGCTTTAAAATTCTTGGCTTGTTTAGCCATTTACTTTCGAGGTTGCTAATCTCCTTTTCCCAACCTGTGACCCCACTTTCATATCTTTTTTTCATCTGTTGAACGAAAGTCGCACACCCCTCTGCATTTTTAACTAACTTTGATCGTACTTTTGCTAGCTCAGAATCAACTTTCTGCAAGTCATCTTCATAATCACGCACCTTTTGAGTGAGGTTGTAAATGAGCCTTTCATCTTTCCTGCTTCTGCCCGGATTCTCGGCTGCTATTTTCAGCTCTCAAACCTGGGCTCTGAGAGCTTCATTTTCTTGAACTAACCTTTTCCTCTCACCCTCGGCCTCTTGTTCCTGTAAACTATTGTTGAATGTGACATTTCTCAACTCTTCTTGCAAAGCGTGAATGCTGGCTTGATATTTCTTTTCCTTTTCTCCCCAAGCTAACCTTTCCTGAATTTTGTCATCAAAGGCTTGAACATGGGGCCTTTTGGCAGGCCTCTCCGGTTTGGGCTCGGGCTCTGGCTCATTATTCACACAAAAACTCCTTTCAAACCAAGAAGCATAATTGGGATCAACTTCGCCCTTAGCTTGGTCAGGTAACTGGGTGTTACTTTTTAGATACCGACAACCATTCCAGTCCCTTTGAACTAAATCCTCGGGTAGCGTTGCTTCTGGGTGTAATTCAATGACTTGGGTGCTTAGATCTGCCTCTTCGGGTATCACATGATATCTTCTCAGCTGTCTTAGAACTCTTTGTGGTGCATATGGTTGTACACTTCTCACTCCCATCATCCTCAAGTAGCCTTTTGAAGCAGTCATGTGTATGACTTCTGTTACCGGGAGCCATCCTATGGTCCATTCAATTTGATTTGCTCACAATTTTCTCAAGTAGAAAACCCAAGCTTCAAACCCTTCTGGTGGTCTGTAGTCTTCCACCCTTTCCTCATACTTTTTGATGAAATTGTTCCCATCCGAAGCATATCTCATGAACTTATGATGACGGCGAAGGTGTTCAATTATCCACACTTGAAGAAGAACATTGCAGCCTTCGAAAAATTGAGCCCCAGATTTGCACAAGGTTAATGCCCGGTAAATGTCTGCCAGCACTAATGGGACAAGTGTGTGATCTTTTTTGTCAACGAGAACCTGTGAGATTCTAGCCATACGAAGGTCTATTGTACCCTCCGCATTCAGAAAGACCATGACCCCTAGAAATTCCACGATGAAGGCAAACCGATGATGAATTTGCCATGTGCTCTTGTCTTTTTGTTATTCAACCCCTTTTCATGTGTTTCAAACCCGGCTGAGTGCTCGAACCTAAAATACATGAAGTAGAAAGAACAACTCCCTTTGATAGCATGGGCCTTGTTCATTTGTTTGCTGATATTTAGAAGATCGAAGAATTTGTGCACCGAGGGAGCCCTAGGGAATATGAGTTGTTGCTTTCTTAACTCTTGGCCGAAATCAATATACCCGGTTATTTCTTCTAGAGTGGGTGTGAGCTCAAAATCCGAGAAACGGAACACATTGTGAACGGGATCCCAAAAGGTTACCAAAGCTTCAATTAAATCCTCCAAGGGTTTGATGTGCATGATGTCTATCAGGGAACCCAACCGCACTTTCACCCAAACTTGGCCATCTTCATCTAAATCATCCCACCACTTACGAAGCTGCAATCAAGCCCGTTCTATGACAGATTGCGATGAGTCCTGGACAGTATTCATTTGTACCTACAGAGGGTTAAGGTTAAGGTTCACTCTTGTGGACTCTTTTTGCAAAACCAGTTTTCTGAAGAAAATCAACGGACAAGGACCCCTTTTATTGCTATGTTAGAAAAAAATGGACATTTTTGCAAATGTGGCCCCTTCACAATTCCAAACGAATTTTGAGGCCGGGGGGGGGGTAAGTATTTAGTTGGAAAAGACACCTTTAAAACAGACTTTCCCGTTCCTCCCGAAAATAGCCTTTAGATAATTGAAATGTAATCTAAGGCTATTCTGGTAAGAAGCGACTTAGAATACCACCGAAGCTGGGTCGGTTTATTGTTTTGACCAAAGCCCTGAACCACCTTTTATTTTATTATTTGTAAAAAATGAGGCCGAACCTTATGTGGGTTGCCTACGTATCCCACATCCGGTGAGAATCAGACCTGCGTAGTTCGGTCAATTTTGACAAAATAAACATGGTATTTGACTCATTCATTTGAAATACATTTTCCTTTTTCTCACTTTTTCCAAAAATTTGGCAGAGTTTCGGGATATTTTCAAATACCAGAATTTTTAGAACCGGATAAATTTTCTATCCTATCTCACTCTTGGTTTTTCTCATTATTTCCTTTTCCTAGCCGGTCAACATGCAAGTCGAAACAAATAAATATTCACATAGCACGTAGGATGCATCAAGATGGTCTTTATTTTGGGTACACCTGTCCTAGACAGACTCAACCCCTGTGTTGAGTCCCCAAGGTCAAATGCACGTGATGCAAATAATCGTTCCTACTAGGGATTTGGCATGAGGTTGCGTTATTCTAGGTTTAAAACCTAGGATTTGTGTTCTAGACTTGGGTTACCCAAGCAGACAACTGGGGCCAAAGAGGGGGTAACGTACCGGAAGCACTAAAGTCTACCCGCCTTGTTGCTGGCCCAGTCTCGATCTATTTGGTATAATTTCTACAGAAAAAGCGGGCCATACGAACGTGTGCACCATTTTCAGAAGACTCATAGGGGTGGCGTAAGAAGACATTTAATACAATTCAAATAATATCAAAGCGGTAAATGATAATTAGCACATTAAGTCCACAAAATACAGTAATATCGACAATAAAGCCAAATAAAAATCTCATTAAAAAGCTCGAATTCTTTAACCCTGAACTAGAGATTCTGAGTTTGATCCCCAGCAGAGTCGCCAAAGCTGTCATACCTCCTTTTTACACCCCGCAGGGGTATATGAGCGAGTTTTTCCAATTAAAGTGACATTATTCGAAATGGGATTATTTAAATTGTCAGAGTCGCCACTTGGAATAGTTTATTTAATGTCCCAAGTCACCGGTTTATTTTAAAATCCCAAATCGAGGAAATTTTGATTTTTATTTAAAGGTCTGCGATCCAGAAATTCTAGATAAGGAATTTTGTTAACCCGGGAGAAGGTGTTAGGCATTTTCGGGTTTCGTGGTTCTAGAACGATTGCTTAGTGATTATTACTTGGCTTAAATTGTTTAACTACTCATTTTAGAACCTATGTGCATTTAACTTTTTACCGCTTTTAAATCACTTCAATTATGCGTAATTAAAGAATTGAGTTACGCATATGTATACTCTTTTCTTTTTGCGCATCAAAATTATGTCACGCGAACGTGTCCATGATTAATAATGTTTTTGTTGATTTATTAAGAAAGTTTGGTTGAAGTTGCGTGAACGTACACATAATCACAATACTAGTCTAAATCGAGCCTAAATCAAACTAGGAGTATTTGATATTTATTAGATCTAAATTATGAATCTAATATGAGGGCCATGTATTTGAGATTTTATTTGGCTTGGCAGACCTCGATTCCAATTTTAAAGGACAACTCAAACTAAACTTTGAGGGCCATAAACTATGTCTTATTTAATATGGCATGCCCCCAATATACTTTTAAAAGCCCAACTAATTAATTAAGGACGGTTTAAAGGAATTATAATTATTCTAAACTAAAATCCGGACTTGATTTATTTAAACAAACGGATCAGTATTAAACGAAGTCCAGTCTATTTCAAAGCCTGGGCCTGAAGTGAAGCTCAATAGCCTATCAAACTTGTAAGGCTGCCCAGTCGCTGATTTCACAATAGCTTAAATTAAGCCCAACTCTGAAAACAGACCACTGTCACAAAGCTGGGACTCAGGATTGAGTCCCCTCATAGACCAAAACATCATTCGAATTCAAAATTACAAAACATGTTGTTTCATGAAAATTAAAACAACTACTGATTGTCATTTAAACAAATACCAAAGCACATTTAGTGTCAATATATCTTTGTGCAGAAGATACAATCCCACAATGACTCATTCTTGTTATCTAACATTTAATACTATCAACTTTTAACCAACATCACTACACAACCTCAAGATAACAGAAAACATCTACTAATCTAGACTCCAAAGGGAGGTTTTATATTCTAGCCTGTGTTTGTCATTCTAATAAGCTCAAAATCGGAAATAAATACCAAATGAACAACTGACTTCAGCTGAACTAACATAGATTAAACACGTGTAACTTGACTGAAAATTTTGCTGCAAAAATCTTTAATAATTCCTTTTATACAAACATCAAACTCAAACTCAGGTAAACCAAATGGCCAACAACAACAACAACGACCCAGTATAATCTCACAAGTGGGGTCTGGGGAGGGTAATATGTACGCAGACCTTACCCCTACCCTGAAGGGTAGAGAGGCTATTTCCAGGAGACTCTCGGCTAAAAAAAAAAAAGCAACAGGAGCCGATATATTAGTACCATAAAAAATGCATAATACAATAACAGCAATATAAGAGATATGAAATACAGAATACGAAATACGAAATAAATGGCTGGTATAGTAAAACTAGCAGGTAAAGCCCTGCATCAATAGACGACCAATTATATTCTTAGTCTAACTCCTAACTAGCTAGTCTCACTCTATTGTGCTGTAGAAATATTCACAACTTTCCCTTAACCTACAACCTTAATGCTCGACCTCCATAATTCCCTTTCAAGGGCCATGTCCTCAGTAATCCTAAGTCGCGTCATGTCTTGTCTGATCACCTCTCCCCAATACTTCTTAGGTCGCCCTCTACCTCTCCGTGTGCCCACTACAGCCAGTCGCTCACACATCCTCACCGGTGCATCAGTGCTCCTCCTCTGAATGTGCCCGAACCATATGAGTCTTACTTCCCGCATCTTGTCCTCCATGGGGGCCACGCCCACCTTCTCTCGAATATCTTCATTCCTAATCTTATCCATCCTTGTATGCCCGCACATCCACCTCAACATCCTCATCTCTGCTACTTTCATCTTCTGGATGTGTGAGTTCTTTACCGGCCAACATTCAGTTCCATATAACATGGCAGGCCTAACCACTGCTCTATAAAACTTACCTTTTAGTAACGGTGGCACTTTCTTGTCACACAAGACTCCCGACGCTAACCTCCACTTCATCCACCCCACCCCTATACGGTGTGTGACATCCTCGTCAATCTCCCCGATCCCCTGAATAACCGATCCAAGGTACTTGAAACTACCCCTCTTGGGAATGACTTGAGAGTCAAGCCTCACTTCAACTCCCGCTTCCGTCGGCTCAACTCCAAATTTGCACTCGAGGTATTCCGTCTTCGTCCTGCTCAACTTGAAACCTTTAGACTCAAGAGCATGTCTCCAAATCTCTAGCCTCTCGTTGACGCCGCCTCGTGTCTCGTCAATTAGAATAATGTCATCAGCAAATAGCATGCACCATGGCACCTCCCCTTGAATATGATGAGTCAGTGCATCCATCACCAGGGCAAATAGGAATGGGCTGAGCGCAGACCCTTGGTGCAACCCCGTAATAACTGGAAAGTGTTCAGAGTCGCCTCCTACTGTCCTAACCCGAGTCTTAGCTCCAGCATACATGTCTTTAATCACCCTAATATAGTCAACCGGGACCCCTTTATCCTCTAAGCAGCTCCATAAGACCTCCCTAGGAACCCTATCGTACGCTTTCTCCAGATCAATAAACACCATGTGGAGATCCTTCTTCCTATCCCTGTACTGTTCCACCATCCTCCTAATAAGGTGGATAGCTTCTGTGGTAGATCGCCCCGGCATGAACCCGAACTGGTTGTCTGAAATAGACACCGTCCTTCGCACTCTCATTTCTACCACTCTCTCCCAAACTTTCATGGTATGACTTAGTAATTTGATGCCCCTATAGTTGTTACAGCTCTGGACATCACCTTTGTTCTTATACAACGGGACCATTGTACTCCACCTCCACTCTTCAGGCATCCTATTAGTCTTGAATATAACACTAAACAATGCAGTAAGCCATTCCAAGCCTGCTCTACCCACACACCTCCACAGTTCAACCGGAATTTCGTCTGGCCCGGTAGCTCTGCCCCTTCTCATCTTACGCATTGCCTCCATGACTTCATCGATCTCAATGTCCCTACAATTACTTACTTCATGGTGACTGTCGGCATTCCTCGATTCCCCAAGTATAATATCCTGATCCCCTTCTTCACTTAGAAGTTTATGAAAGTAGGTCTGCCACCTCCTCTTAATCTGGTCATCTCCCATCAAAACTTTGTCGTCATCCTCTTTTATGCACCTTACTTGGTCCAGGTCCCAAGTTGTCCTCTCTCTCGCCTTAGCGAGTCGGAATAACTTCTTCTCCCCACCTTTCTTCCTTAGTTCCTCATACAGACGAGCAAAAGCTGTTGTCTTAGCCTACGTCACTGCCATCTTCGCCTCCTTCCTAGCTACCTTATACCTTTGATTGTTCTCTCTCTTCTCCTCCTCGTCATTGCTCCCTACTAACCGCAGGTAATCCGCCTTCTTTGCTTCCACTTTACCTTGGACAACTGCATTCCACCACCAATCTCCTTTGTGGCCACCATTGTGGCCCGTAGATATCCCTAACACCTCTCTCGCTGCCTTTCTTATACAGTCCGCCGTCTTCGACCACATTGTGTTTGCGTCCCCACTACTTCTCCAATCTCTCATTGCCGACAACCTTCCTTCCAACTCCTTAGCTTTATCCTTAGTTAAGGCGCCCCACCTAATCCTGGGGCGTCGTTGCCCAAATGGCCAAAACTCATAATTTATCCAATATTACAAGCCAAACTTAAAACCAAAACAGAAAATCGATCAGAACATGACAAAGAAACCAAACTAACTACAGAGATTGATGATTTGTAAGAGGCAACATTTAATAAGATGATATACTCTAGATTTTAACTCAATCAAACAAATTGTGTTCCTCCATTTCACATGTCAAAGAGGTGAGCAATACTTGGAAATAAGAAAGGAAATAAAAGAAGTGAGGAATCAGTAGACAGCAGAAGCAGAAAAGAGCCCAGCCACAGGAAACAACCAACAAAAACCAGCTCAAAAGCAGTCAATGGAACAGTAGAAGAACAATGACTCAGAACCCAATCTTCAAGCCAAATTCAAGCCATTTCTCGAACCAAAAATATAACTATGGAATTTTCAAGAGTTCTAACTAATGCAGGAGAATCAGAAATCCAAAACAAGCAGAGCTTTTGTAGTTTTTTTAACAAAGAAATGCAAGAAATTCAAGATTATTTTCAGAATCAGCCGTTCAATTTTTTTCAGTATTTTTTTTATCTCTAAAATCTAACTTGCTAAAGAAGAAAAGATGACTTTATGGGCAAGCTTTTAGGGCAGCAGAAATGAGCTAAGTTTTGCACTTTTACCCTTTTGAAATTTTCAATTTTGCTGTTCAATCCTTAGTTTAAAATTAGCCTTTTCAGATTAGTCCCAAAGCCAGCTTCTAGGAAGCTTCCCTCAGTCAGTTACACAAATATTCCCTAGCCTAAATTCCTAAATTACCCCCTTAAACCCTGCTATTTACTTCTGAGACTGAATGGGTCAAATTAACCCAAAGGTCTTGGGCTACTGTACTAGCAGACTCTACGGCCTTTGGGCTTCTGAACCCTTGAAGCCCAAATTGCGATCGAAAAGACCATAGGCCGCAAATAAGTAAACCTAGAAGTTCTGCCATTTTCGGCATCAAAGGAAAAACGAACGGGGTAGAACAAAAGAAGAAATGCAAATGACAACAGGCAACAAATGAAATCAAAGAAAATAATAAAGAAGAAAATGTTAATTACACTAATATGCTGATAGTTACTAATATGACCTAAACTGTAAACATGCAACATAGATCAATTCGAACTAACGAAATAAGAAGAAACAGACAAATGCAACTTGAAATACATATAAAGACGGACAGAAAAGATAGAAGATAAAAGGGGAAGAAAACAGAGGAAGATGAACATGAGAAAGGAAGAACAAAATGATGAGAAGCAAAGAGATACCTAAACTAGTAAAAACGGGACAAGGGCTTGAACGGACTTCCAGTGTTCTCCGATTTGATGCGAAAAGAAGTGTTAGTCGATTTGTTCTTGCGAGAACAAATGTCTATCACTCATTTTGGCCCGAAATCATCTTCGAAAGTTTAGAGAGTAACATGGTCGGACCTCTTAAATGAAGGATCGAAGGAGGGCACAAGTCTAGGGTTCCTGTTTTAAGATCCAAAATTAAGGAGAAGTGGAGAGGATTTAGGGGAAATCGGTTGTGGTTTAGTGTTTAAGGGACTATGGGGATTATGTGGTTGAAGTTTGGTGGCGATTTAGAGTTGTCTCGCCGGTGAAAATGGCAGATCGCTCAAGGGCGCGCTAGGTTGAGGGAGATGGTGAATCTCTGATGAAGGAGATGAGAGACAGGAATCGTATGGTGTACTAGATTAATGGGGATTTTCGGACAACTTTATTTAAGATGAGGGAAAGTTCTTGGGCCGTTGGATGAAGTAAAAAAGGATGGCCAGGATTAAATTTAAACAAACCAGCTCCAAACGACATAGTATCGGCCCATACTACGTCGTTTGGATTGTCTACACAACTGATATTTGGACTGGATAAAACATGATTCTGGGCCGGGTAATTGAATGGGAAATGAGGGTATTCAATTGGGCTTGGGAATTTAAATTGATTTGGCCCAAAATTTGATCCTTCTCATTCTTTTTTATTTCAAAAACCTTTTTCTTTTCAAAATTAATTCCTAACACAAATTATACTACCATAATAAATTAATTAACCCTAAATAAACATTACCACAAATAATTAGATACCAAATTAAAAAAATTATCAAAATTCGAACTCAAAAATTAGAAAATGCAAACATGAGTTATTTTTTATGATTTTTCCATTTTTGTAAAGCACTAATTTACTAATTAATTTAAAAATGTAAACCTAAATCCTAAATGTAAACGCAATGTATTTTTATATTTTTATGAATTAAATAAAATTAAACGTGCACACAAAAATGCAAATGATTAGGAAAATTCTACAATAATTCCTAAAAATGACCAATAATTAAAGAAAAAATCTAATTTTGGGTATTCTGTAGGAGTAATTCATGTGAGGCAAAAATCACGTGCTCGTAATAGCCTTGTACTCTAACTCAACCAGAAGATGGCACACCTTCCCAAATACCAACCGGTACGGAGATATATCAATTGGAGTCTTATAAGCAGTCCTTTAAGCCCACAAAGAGTCATCCAGTTTCCTTGACCAGTCAGTTCTATTTGCATTGATAGTTTTTGATAATATGCTTTTTATCTCCCTGCTAGAGACCTCAACTTGTCCACTAGCTTGAGGATGATAAGGGGTTGATACCTTGTGATTGACACCATACTTTGCAAGCAAAGTGTCAAATGCCTTATTGCAGATATGAGAACCCACATCATTGATGATCGCCCGAGGAGTGCCAAACCGTGTGAAGATATTTTTCCTGAAAAATGCCACCACACTTCGGGCTTCATTGTCGGGCAAATCCACGGCCTCAACCCACTTGGAAACGTAATCAATGGCCACCAGAATGTAAGTGTTGCCACACGAACTCAGAAAAGGCCCCATGAAGTCTATGCCCCACACGTCAAAAAT
Source organism: Nicotiana sylvestris (assembly GCF_000393655.2). Classification (NCBI taxonomy): domain Eukaryota; kingdom Viridiplantae; phylum Streptophyta; class Magnoliopsida; order Solanales; family Solanaceae; genus Nicotiana; species Nicotiana sylvestris. The sequence continues at coordinate 154,975,144 of NC_091059.1, forward strand.
GTCAACCTCAAGAATAATGGTGAGAGGCATTTCATCCTTCTTAGAAATTCCACTTGCTCTCTGACATTCATTACATATCTTGATAAGCTCACCATCATCTTTATACAGAGTAGGCCAATAAAAACCACAGCTGAGAACCTTTGAAGTAGTTCTCGCCCCCACCATGATGACCACCGTAGGGAGAGGAATGGCAAGCATCAAGAATACTCATTTGCTCCTCTTTCGGGACACATCTCCGGATCACACCATCATTACAAATCTTAAAAAGATAAGGTTCGTCCCAGTAATAATCCAATTTGTCCCGTTTAAGCTTCTTCCTTTTGGTTAGAAGAGAGCTCACTCAGAACAATGCCAGTCACAAGAAAATTGGCTACATCGCTAACCAAGGCATATTATTCACAGAAACTGAGAGGAGTTGTTCATCCGAAAATGCTTCATTAATTTTGAGACCATCTTTAGGTCTCCCTTCCTCCTCCAAGCGGGACAAGTGGTCCGCCACTTGATTTTCATAACCTTTCCAATCAACAATCTCTAGGTCAAATTCTTGAAGCAATAAAACCTATCTCATCAATCTAGCTTTAGAATCCTTTTTGGTCATCAAGTAATGGAGTGTCGCGTGATCAGTGTGAACAATCACCTTGGCACCCATAAGATAAGGCCTATACTTCTCCATTGCAAACACAATTGCTAGCAACTCTTTCTCTATCACAGTATAATTAACATGGGCATCATTCATAGTTTTTCTTGCATAGTACACTAGATGAAACATCTTGTTCACCCTTTTCCCCAAGCCCTCTCCAACCGCAACGTCACTAGCATCACACATGAGCTCAAATGGCAAGCTCAAATTGGGTGCGGTGATGATGGGAGTTCTCGTCAATCTATACTTGAGAAGCTCAAAAGCTTTCAAGCACTCATCATTTAACACAAATTTTTCATCCTTCAGTAGAACCCCGCATGCCCAAGAAAGCTCCTCACTCCTTTGACGGAAGTAGGAGGAGGGAGTTTTGATATCACGTAAATCTTCGCTTTGTCCACTTCGATACCGTTCTTTGAGATCTTATGGCCGAGGACAATGCCCTCCTTGATCATAAAGTGGCATTTTTTCCAATTAAGCAGTAGATTTGTCTCCTCACATCGGGCCAACACTTTGTCAAGATTACACAAACATTCTTCAAAAGAGTCACCCACAACACTGAAATCATCCATCAACACTTCCAAGAAGTCCTCCACCATATTAGTAAATATAGCCATTATACGTCATTGAAAGGTAGCCGGTGCATTACACAAACCAAATGGCATCCTGGAAAATGCAAAGGTGCCATACAGATATGTGAAGGTGGTTTTCTCCTGGTCATCTGGTGCAATCATAATCTAGTTGTAACCTAAGTACCCATCCAGAAAGTAATAGTGGAACGCCCGGCAAGTTTATCCAGTATTTGGTCGAGAAAGGGCAATGGAAAATAATCTTTGCGGGTCTATTTGTTTAGTTTCCGATAGTCCATTCATACCCTCCATCCGGTGATAGTCCTAGTAGGGATCAACTCATTTTTCTCATTTGTGACCACAGTCATACCCCCCTTTTTCGGCACACATTGGACCGTTGAAGTCCATGAACTATCTGAGATGTGATACACAACCCCTGCATCTAGCCACTTGATAACCTCTTTCTTGACAACCTCTTGCATAGATTCATTCAACCTCCTTTGATGTTCCACGGAGGGTTTGACATCTTCCTCAAGTATAATCTTGTGCATGCAAAAGTCGGGGCTTATCCCCCGAATATCATCTAGAGTCCATCCAATTTCTCTCTTCCTTGTTTGAAGCACCTCAAGGGTGGCATCTACCTGCACGTTAGTAAGGCAAGAAGAAAGAATAACAAGTAAAGTTGAACAAGGGCCCAAGAATTCATACCTGAGGTATGGAGGCAAAGGCTTCAACTCCAATACGGGAGGTTCTTCAATTGAGGTCTTTGTTGGTGAAGTCTTTCTATTCTCAAGATCCAAGGAGAGTTTACGGGGATCATAGGAGTAAGAACCCATTCCGTGCAAGGCGTTGACACACTCGACCAAGCCTTCATCCTTGGCCATATCATGGTTCAACAATACCGCTTCCAAATGATCCTCTACATTGATCATGGCACTCGTTTCATCAATATCACCTCAATCACCAGATCCACAAAAAAATAAACCTCAGTATTATTCGACTACCTCATTGATTTTCACACATATAAGAAAACTTTTTCATCATTCACCCAGAAGGTGAGCTCCCCTGCTTCCACATCAATCAATGCCTTCCCTGTTGCAAGGAAAGGTCTTCCCAATATTATCGACACCTCATAGTCGAATTTGTAGTCCAAAATCACAAAATCAATGGGCAAAAAAAACTTGTCCACCCGGACAAGAACATCATCAATAATACCAAGCGGCCTCTTCATTATTCTATTGGCAATTTGCAATCTCATGGAGGTAGATGTCGGTTGACCAATATCCAAAGTTTTGAAGACAGAGTACGGCATCAAATTTATACTTGCTCCCAAATCATACAAGGCATTAGCAAAATCTGCACTCCCAATGGTATATGGAATGGTAAATGCACCAGGATATTCAAGCTTTGGAGCCATCGAGTGTACAATAGCACTCACTTGATGAGTCATTTTAATGGTCTCACAATCCATAGATCTCTTTTTAGTTACCAAGTCTTTCATAAACTTGGTGTATCCCGACATTTGCTCAAAAGTTTCCACCAAGGGCACATTTATTGACAAACTTTTCATCATCTCAATAAACTTCTTGAACTAGTTTTCACTTTTCTGCTTTGCAAGTCTTTGAGGGTAAGGTGGAGGAGTCTTTAGCAAAGAAGCCTTGTCTTTAGGCATCACCATTTCCGGCATGTCTATCACGTGTTCCCTAGATGGGTTTACGTCATTTTGAGTCTCCCCCTAAACATCCTGAATATCAGTTCTCACCTCACCATCCAACTTCTCTTCACTCACTTGCTCAACAAATATATGATCATCATCATTTTGCACTTCAACCTCATCACTCACAACTCCCTTTTGCTTGGAGGTACTTGTTTCACCACCTCTATCGCTCCTAGTGGTCACTGCCATTGCATGGTCGGTATTGTTCCCAACCTTCGGGTTTACTACCGTGTCACTAGGCAGTGCCCCCTTAGGGCGAGTGTTCAAAAATTGTGAAATCTTGCCAAGTTGGACCTCTAGATTGCGAATAGAAGTATTATGGGACGCCAATTGGGCATTGGAGTCGGCGTTCTTTTACATCATTTGCTCAAACATTAACTCAATCCTTCCATCTCATTATTTGACGAGCTAGGACCTTGGGACGGAAATGGAGGTGAATTATTTGGTTGTTGAAACATTGGAGCCTTTGAAAACCCGGCTCCCGATTACCTTGATTACCATTATTCCAGCCTTTTTGGTTGTTGTTGCCACCCCAATTGTTGTTGTTTCCCCAGTTCTGATTATTGTTCCCCCAATTGTTGGAATTGTTGTTGTTATTGTTCCAATTTTCTTGGCCTTGGTTGCCCCAATTCTAATTATTCCCTTGCGATTTCCATTGTTGATTTGGAGCATTACTGCGTTGTCCTTGATAGTTGTTGGCATACAAAACCTCTTCACTTTGCTCACAATACCTATCATCCTAGTTGTAACCACTACCACCTTGATCAAATTGATCTTGATTGCTTTTCACTTGTTGCCCAGACTGACTCCTCTTCTTTACCAATAAATTAACTCATTCCATTGCGTGTACTTACTTTGGTCCCTGAATCTGCTGAAGCTGTGCTTTGCCTAACTGGTTCATGGTTGTTGTCAACTTAGCTATGGCTTATCCGTGGTCTTGAAGTTCCTTGTGAAGATTTATGACATGAGGATCCCCCTGAGGAACATTCGCCCGACTCTGCTAGGCTGATGAAGTGTCATCCATCTCATCAAGAATCTCGCAAGCCTCATCATAAGATAGCTTCAAAAAATTACCCCCTGCTAACTGGTTTACCACAAGAGGGGTTGCTCTAATGGTAAGCTACCTCCACTTCCAACCAAGAGGTTATGAGTTCGAGTCTTCCCAAGAGAAAGGTGGGAAGTTCTTGGAGAGAAGGATGTCGGTGGTCTATTTGGAAACAGCCTCTCTACCTCAGGGTATGGGTAAGATCTGTGTACACACTACCCTCCCCAGACCCCACTAAGTGGGATTATACTGGGTTGTTGTTGTTGTTGTTGTTGTTGTAACTGGTTTACCACACAATGATTGGTCGTGTTTAGACCTCGATAAAATGTATGTTCGATCATTGATTCAGTCATATCATTGTTGGGGCATTCCTTGACCATAGTTCTATATCTATCCCAAATTTCATGAAGGGGTTCATTTAGTTCCTATTTAAATGCTAAGATCTCATCCCTTAATGCAACCATATGTCCTGGTGAGAAAAACTTGGCTATAAACTTGTCAGCCAACTCATCACAAGTAGTGATGGAATGGTTGGAGAGTCTTTAGAGCTAGTCCAAAGTTTTCCCTCTAAGTGAGAAAGGGAACAATCTCAATCTCAATGCATCCTCCGACACATTTGTTTGCTTGCTACCCCAGCAGGTATCCACAAATCCCTTGAGATGTTTATATGCATTCTTATAGGGAGCACCTGTGAAGTACCCCCCTTTGCTCCAATAAGGTCAGCATGACATTTGTAATCTGGAAATTGCTCGCCCGGATCCGAGGTGGGACAACTGCACTTGCGTACCCTTCATTTGGAAGCACCCAAGGAGCCACTTGTAGAGGAGCTGGGGGAGGGTCAGGAATGTTTTCATTGGCCTGGAGGCCTCTTCTTTGACCTTGAGGTACTAGAGGCACCTCATCGTCACCGTTATCATCTACCTCCTCCCCCGGGATAACATTTCCGATAGGATCATTGTTTGCCATTTTGTACCTAAATCGATTAACTCACACAAGTTAGTAAAATAGAAGGAAAGAAAAATGAAAGACGCCACTAGTTAGATAGATAGCCAAAAATCATTTAACTCCCCGACAACGGCGCCAAAAGGTGATCGGCTCCAACCCTACACCACAATATAATGGCGAGGAGTGGTCGATGCGGCTTTTACCCGAAAGGTCGGGATTGAATCCACAGAGAGTTAATATTGGTTTGGAATCGGGTTTCTATCTAATCTAGCTGTGAGTTGTTCTTAATTGCACTTCTAAACATGTTTGGGTTTGTTACTATTCTAATTTAATGCTAATGAATGCTGAAAAGAATCTAAGTGCAATATTTTTTTGTAAAGGGCTTCTCAAGTAATAAAAGGCACCAGGGAAGTGACTTACACCTAGGCGAGTATCTAATGGGATCTAAAATTTAGGACAAGCTTGTTATATTTGGGGTCGTGATATAACCATTACACATAATTATTCACTCTATACCTCTTGGTAGTTTGAGTGATTTTGCCCTAATTGGCTTTCTCAAGCCCAATTGGGTGTTCAAACAATACAAGCAAAATTGGCTCAAGTCTGGTATTACTATCTCTAGATTTAACCCTTTAATTAGGGCTATCAATCTGTGAGTGCACCCCAATTCCTTGTTAGCCTAAATTTTCTAGACTTAGTCCCTCTTTCTCAAGAAGAGTCTAAGTCATAAAGGCATAAATCAGTGTTTGCAACCACCAATTCTACAATTAAAGCATGAAACAAGCTAAATATCACTAACCCATAAATAATTAAGTCCTAAAATAGAATACCCATTAAATACCCACACTAGGGTCGGGTCACAACCCTAGCTAATGGGTTTAGCTACTCATAATAAAGGTAGAATCAAAGATGGAGATGAAATATAAGCCATAAAAGTCAATTATAAGAAGAAAATCTAAGATTAATGACTAAAGATGTTCTAAAATTACTCTAAGTAGTAAAATATGGCTGCTCACGAGCTCCACGGTACAAAAGATAACCTAAAAATCTGAAAAAGATCTATTTATATACAGCTAAAATTACTGAACAAAAATGCCCCTACGGAGATTTTGCTGACAGTGGAAAATTGGTCGCCTCAGTGCTTGGACTTTTGTGGCCGCGCAAAATCAAGCGCGGACCGCAGTTCTTCTCTTCTGAGCTTGGTCTGGATTTGATTCCTCTAGGAGCGGAAAAGAAACCGCCTTAGCGTTATCTTCAACCACGGCCACAAAATATTTTTGCGGACCGCACTTTTCAGTTAAGCTCCAATCTCCAGTTCTCTGATTCTCAATTTCGCTGAGGGCAAAATTTGGACTGCGGTCGCGTCAAGTAATTCTTCTACCGTGCTATTTCACCGTGATCAGCAGCCTCTGATGCCTTCAAAACTCCTTCTCTGAACCTTACTTCCGCTGGGAGCGTAATTGTGGCGCCCCAGCAGTTGTCCTTCCGCGGCCGCACACTTTCATCGCTGTCAGCGCTTTTTCTCTCAGCTTTGAACTTGTGCAGATTTTACTCCTTTATGAGCTGGTTATGACTTTCTTGCCTCATTTTGACCAAATCCTGCAAACAAGCACAATAAGTCAGTTTTCGAAAATACTTTTACACATTTTTTATCCATAACCTAAGCAAAAGAGAGCATAAGATAGGCTAGAATCCATAGTTATTAGTAATGCAAATGGAAAGACTGTCTCATGAAAAGTTACATCTCTTGAAACATGTATTTTTCTTGTGGCGCTAGGCTGAGACCCTTATATCCTTCTGTTGTGGAGTGTATGGGCAGGTTTTCTAGTGTGATATCCCTTTGGTTTGGAAAAACATGGTTATTTCAGTATTCACAAACTCTAAGCCATTATCAGTTCTGATGGTCTTTATGGAGGTATTGAATTGGTTTTGGACCATTGTAAAGAAAGACTTTATAACATGTAAGGCATTGCTTTTGCTAGTTAGAAGATGTGTCCAAGTACATCTACTATAATCATCAACTAGGGTAATGAAGTATTTGTGATTATCATGAGTTGGTGCATGGTAAGGACCTCACATATCCATATGTAAGAGTTCAAATATCTTGTTTATGGATGTAGTTCTTTCTAGGAAAGGAGATCTATTGTTTCTGCCATAGGGCATATGGAACATAGAAAAGGTGGTTTGTTTGCAAAGCTTATTGGTATAGAATTGATGCCCTTCATCATGATAAAAGGTACATGGCCCAGCATGTTATGCCACAAGAGATCCACAAGATTTTCATTAGAAGTACATACACTGCACATTGAGTTTATATTATTAGAAGAGTGTCACACGCCAAAACCGAGGAGCACGACCGACGCTCAACCGAGTAAACCCGATTGAGCAAGCCTGTTAGGTTTCATTCTACCCAAACTAATTCATGAACAAATAGGAGATGGACTCCATTAATCATACTTAGTAAGTATTTCATTAACAACTTCCATTTTATTTCCATTAGCAGCTTAAATCATAATTATCAAAATATTACAAGTTTTATAAATCCTTGCCAAACATCAAGATTTCTAACTCAATTTTCCATTATCAAACACCACCCACAACCTGTCTACGGAGCCTCTAAACACAACTGAAGAGTAATGTAATATGGAAATGATGGTAACAAGGCTCCGGCTATACCTCAAAATACAAAGTACAAGATAAACAGATGAAACAGGACCCCGAAACAAAGTGGGGCTCACCAAGTCAGCTGAAAGGATGATGCGACACTAGCTGCGACCAACACTGCCTGCTATAGAAATACCTACATCCATTTAAAGACGTAGCGCCCTCTGCAAAAGGGACGTTAGTGCCATCGAATAGCACTAGTATGTACAACTAAACACCATCTAGTTATAAAGAACTTTCATACAAAAATAAGAAAATCACAAGTATAACTCCAAAGCTTTAAACTATCACAACATTATCAATATAAAAGAATCATACAATTTTCACATCATGTTTCCGTAGCCTTTAGTTTGGGGCATTTCATACTGTTCAACATTGTTCACATTACCACCGCTATCTTGAGCGGAGTCTGATCTCGACCCGATCGGCTAGGTTGCCTCATTTGAGACATTCACTTCAATCACAAACACATTACCACCATGAGCGTAGCATGGCATTCGATCTCGGACTGATCGGCTAGGCCGCCTTACCAAGGTGTTTCCCTTTTCCATCAATCATCTCATTTCAATCTTTGTTTCCCATAAATCATTTCATAGGCACTTAGGGCCAGAGATGTCACATCATATATTTGGCACTAGGCCACATCTCACATCATTCCCCAATTTCAATGTTAGATTTGTAATTTAGGAAAATATGGGCATACAAGAGCAAATAAGATTGTAGGCGTAGATGAGACTTCACATAGATGGCACAACAACGCAACTTCAATCTCAATTTAAGGTCTAAGCATTTCAATACATGATTCATAGTCCTTGCACCTTTTCAAGTTACCAAGAATAACACATTGACCATATTGAGACATACCCTCCACGCATATAAGGTTGCAACACCAATTCAAGTGAAATAACAATCAATACAACAATTCAACTTTAATCTTATCGTATTTACATAAACACCGATGAAACTCAATTTCTAAAAGACAGGGTTTTAGATATACATACCTCAATAAAGCTTTCCTTAATTCTTACAAAATTCTGGGACTCTTAGCACTTCAATCTTTTTAGGGAGAATACCTAGCAACTCTCTTGACAATCTTCAAGATTTTGGGGTGAGAGTTGGGTGGGGATTAGATGAAGGTCACTCCCTCTCTCTCTAGAACTCCTTTTCTCACTCTATCTTCAGTAAAAATAACATAGAGAAGGTCGGATGGGGTGTTTTTAATGGGATGGGGTCGGGTTTTAAAATTAGAAAATAGGAGACCCTACTCAGATCTGCGATCGCATATCTAACATGCGGCCCGCAAAAATGGTCCTAAAAACTGGACACACAGCCCGAATATGCGACGGAAATGCAGTTCACATACTTGTTCTGCGGTCGCATAATGCACCGCAGAACTGCCTTCACAAAAAATTTAAGGGAATTATGCGATGACTATGCGGCCCGCATACCGATTATGCGATAGCATAACTGGCCGCATAGTTAACCTCAAATTGACCAAAACACTGACTGGTTCTGCGGTGACTATGCGGTTCGCATACCTATTATACGACCGCATAATGGATCGCATAATCACACATTTTCTAGAAAACTTAATTTCTTAACTTTCTAACGCACAGATCAATCCAAAAGGTCCGAACCACAGCTCGCAAGCTTTCTGCGAAGAATTTAATGAATTTCTAACATATGATCCTAACTTGGTACCACAAGACTCGGGTTATTTTGAGCAGAAATTTCACGGGCCTTACAAAGAGATTTTGTTGGAACTCAAAACAATTTGTACACCTTTATTATCACAAACATAGGAAGAAATGGATGCACTAGGAGCAAAATCACAAGTGTGGTGTAAACAGTGTACATTATTGATATTGTGACTGCATGAGATGGGTGCACTAGGTGTAGAACTGTATGTGCATGATATGGTGGAAACTTTAATGACAGCAGAAGAATTGTTTTTTCCTGAACTTGAGCAATGAAAGTAGAGACTGCCCTTAGCTTTACCAATCTCTAGGGGCCTCCTCAATGAAAGATCATGTAGAAGAATACATGAGAATTTAGTGAATATGATGATGCAATCAAGCTGAACTATCAATGAGTGTATAGAAATCAGATTAAATCTGAAATTGGACATATATAGGACTCTTTTTAGAGTGAATTGAGGACTGAGAATGACATCTCCAATTATTTTCACCTTTACTTTAAATCTATTTGGTAAAGAGACCAAAAAGGGGTAAACTAAAGTCTTAATATTGCTTACGGAGGCCTTGTTATATGTCATATGGTTAGTGGCTCCTGAGCCAAGAATTCAGGAATCAGTATTTTCTTTAAAACTTTCATAAGACTATTTATTGGGCTCAACAGAGGTGGTACAAGCAGTCATACCTGCAAAGTTAATGGCTCCACCAGTCATGTTAATGTTTTTCGAGTTGTCTACATTGTTTCCATTTTTAAAACTCTCCAATATGCTCAGCAGTTTCCCATATTGTTCCTTGCTCAATTGTTGCATGGCTCGACCTTGCTCCTGAAGGTTTCCTCCTTCATCTATCATATTCATCCTATCATTTGTAGTATCAAATACATTTGTTGCTAGTTTCTTTCCCTTGTTACCATTGTTGTACCTCAAATTCTGAGGGTATCCATGAAGTTTATAACACTTGTCCTTGGTGTGCCCTGGCCTCTTGCAGAAGTCACAGAATGGTCTGGGTCTATTTTCCATATAGCCTCTTCCATAGCTATTGTTCCCAGAAGTATTCATGTGTTGGTTGTAGTTTGTTCTAAAATTATTGTTCCCTGGACCATTGACATTCAGTGATATGGATTCAATCATGAGTTGTTGATTGTGTGGTTTAACTTCCCTTTGTTTCTCTTCTTGTATGTGAATAGAAAAGGCTTGTGCAATGCTCGAAAGAGGATTCATCATCAGTATGATCCCTCTCACAACAGTGTATACGTCATTCAACCCTATCAAAAACTGTATCAGTCTTCTATTTTGCTCAGCCTTATGCATATTGGCTTTAGCTCCGCAAGTACACTAGCAGCTGTATTGTGCATGTGCATTCAGTGTATTTAGCTCTTCCCATATCTTCTTTATTTTTGTATAATAGCCCGTTATGTCAAAAGTTCCTTGACTTAGGTCATTAATTTTCTTTTGAAGTTGATAGAGTTTTGCACTGTTGGTTTGATCATACCTATCTTCTAATTCCTGCCATAATTTCTTTGCATCATTCACATATTGTAAACTATCTGCTAGGTCTTTTGAAAGAGAATTTAGAATCCATGAAGTCACCATATATCATCACATCGCTCCCATTGATCAAAGGTCGCATGTCCAATTATTGGTTTTTGACATTTTCCTATTATGAAGCCAACCTAATTCTTTACTGAGAGGGCTCTAAGTACACCTCTTCTCCAAGATCTGTATCATGTGCCTTCAAAAGCTACAAGAACCAACACTAACCCTGCACTCTCCAATGGGTGCATGTACATGGGACTCGAGGTATCCAAGGTATCCTTGTCTATAGCACTTTCCTTATCTCTAGCCATCGCTCAAATCGTAAATCACAATTGATTGAACCGTCAATCGAAAGCAAAAACAATTCAACAGAAGCAACACCGAAAAACCACACAATTTCAAGAGAATCACAAGCTGAAATTGCTATAAGTCGTTGCTATCAGACGAAGTCACAAAGAATTACAGTTTCGAACAGAACTTCAAAATTGATTAATGATCTCGACGAAAACCTAGATCTTCAATTCAAATTTGAAGAGAGAATAAAGTAAGGAACCGTGAATTACCTTAATAGATGAAGCCTACGCTCTGATACCATGTTAAAACTAAGAATTAATCGAGAGAGATTTGAGCTGAAGCTCAACTGCCATGGCTGAAAGCCATAGAGCTCAAAAACGGTGAAGAAGCTTCGAGAGAATATTAGATTGAGAGAATCATTTTCATTAATTAGAAAGAAGAAGTAGTGCGCCTATATACAAGATATTGTACATGTACAGCTGTTATCTACCACTAACCGCCTAAACTACCACTAACTAATAAGCTGACATCAACTAACAACCTAACTAACTAATTGCAATAATAGCCATAGCCAATCCTAACAAATGTGGCTACTAGTTAAATAACTTAACAGTATGAACATTCAAGACATGTCGATTGTAGCAGCTGACTATGCGTGTTACTTTGAGACTGTTATCTCAAACGTTCTGGCCAAATTTTGCCTCGTGCAAACTGAAAAGCTGGTAGCACATTTTGAAATCCTTTCCTGTTTTTTTTTTACAATGATGGACTCAAAGCAACGAAGCGAAGCATACAATGATACGACAAATAAAGAGAGACACAATTGACAAGAAATGCCCTTGTAGAGAAAGGACAGAAGGAAAAGACTCTTTTGAATGCGATGATCAGCTATAATGATTGAGACATGCATTTTGGATTAAGCAGCCTAATTTTCAAACCAATTTAACTTTTCTCTTTATCATTCCTCCTAAACTTGGTTTTTGTGTTAACCCTTGGATCAGGCTCGGGACCCTTTAACTAATGGTGCTCCAAGAGGTTTTCACCACAAGCTTCTCTTATTTATTTATCTTTATTTACCATCGTCTTATAGTGTCTGTGAGTATTTTCACCAATAAGACTCTCTTATTTATTTTTTATTTTTTTGCTTTCACCATAAAGAGCGAGTTCCTTTCTTCTTTTATTTGGACGAAAATGAGGTTATGAGTAACCTGGACTACGGATTTTTCCATTGGTTGATCCTCGAAATCACATCTTTGTAGAAGAAAAGAAAAAGGCCCTTGTGTCCTTGTAATAATTTGGAGACCTCCGCTATTTTGGAAACTCGTTACTTGCATAAATAAATTTAATGCTGTAATAATGATTTTCCCATAAAAGATGGATGCCCTATATATTTTCCTTATTGAAATTTGTCACAACAGGGTCAAAGCCTGTCATTAGCTTTATATATCGACCATAACAAAGCAAATACAAATCATAAAACTCAAATGGCTTTGTGCAGATCCTCCTACTCGTGTCTTCTCATTGTATTTCTAGCTATCATTGGTTTGGCTATTGCAAGGAATCATGGTAACACTTTTTCCATTTATCTTGCTCGTTCTTAACATTTCATACTGGTTCATAGCATTTAGAATTAGTTAATTAAAAAAGATTACATAATTTATTTTTTAATTATTAAATGAACAGGTCGAAAACAAGTGAGTTCACTTTGCTATGACGAGTGCACGACATCATTTTATAACGACGAGTGCTTGGCATTTTGCATAAAGAGATCGTTTAACGATGGCTCTTGTGTTATTGCTGGCACGTGGGACTTTTATTGTTGCTGCAAGATGTGATATCCCATAGTTCATCTCTCTTTTTCAATGTCACCTACAATGATAATGAGAACTAACTTTCTAGGAGAGCAGTTCTTCTATCTTTCTCTTTTTTTTTCTTTTTTTCTTTTTTTTTGTTGCTTAGTTTGCACAATTTTACTGGGTTATATTTACTATTTTGTTGTTAATACTGTTTCTTTCTTTAGTATTTTTTATCATATCTTTTTTTACTCTTGTATTTCTCAAACATGTTTTGAAAACGCTTTTCTTGAGCCAAGGATCTATCAGAAACGGTCTCTCTATTACACACAACGGTAAGGGTAAGGTCTGCATATATCCTATTTTATTTTATTTTGAGACCGACGAGCAAACTCACACAAACGGAGTGAAATGATAAAGAAAGAGAGAAAAATACCCATCGTTTTATCATCTTCCCTTTTTTTTCACAGAAAAGGAAAGAAGAAAGACTAGATATTGGTGTAATTCCCACCTCCACCGATGCTGTTTGAAATTCAACCTTGTATTAAGTAGATGCCACTTTTTATCGAAATCGAGAATTGACAATTTTGTGTTATTTTTTTCTCGTTCGTCATGTCAAAATGAAAAATTCGATAATTCTAATGGTGGTACTTTGAAAGGTGTACTGTAATAGGTTTGAGTAAGCAATCATTGTTATGTTGGGTTTCATCAATGTATATTATTGGTTATTATCAACTCAATATAAGTGACGCGAATCTATGATTTGATATTTATACAGTAAGGTATTTATAAATATTTATTTTTTAAAATATATATATGATTAGAGTAAAAGTTACTAGGCTCTGACACCTATAGATTGTGGTCTAGATCCACTACGTTGTATAACATTTTAGGGTGTACGAGAAGCTTAAAGAGGAGTGTCTTGCAGTTACAAGATTTTGTGGAAGTTCATATGGAGCGACGACTCTTAAATTGATAGTTTAGTCCTTACTTATTTTGTTAATTTCACAAATACCATATTAGTTAATTTGTTATTTCTCACTTATTTTTTTTAATCTAAAGTTAATATACCACTAGGTAGAGTGTCCTGCCTAGTGGCTATTTTTATTTATAAAAATCATATGCTCCTTACATCATGTAAAAGATATGAACATGGCAAAAAATTTTAAAAGCTAATACCAATAGTCGCTCACTTATTTTTGATTTCCATTCTACATCTTTTCTTAAACATTTTAAACGGAGAATTGTTTTCAGCTTGTAAATGTTGTAGGAATGAAATTCCTTCTCTTTCCCATAATCTACCTTAGTCAAAGCAAATCCATATTTTGTCCAAATAAAATTCAATCAATTATATTAGTACCATAAAACATATTAATCCTATCTTTTGTAAGAAGCAAATCATTCTATGGTTTCATGAACTCAAACTGATCACAAGACTATAATCTGTTTGAATCTTTAAACAAACAAATCTCGTAAACAAGAAACCAAATACTATTAGCTATAAGTCACAAGCACATCTGCCTGCGCCCCCTCCCCCCCCCCCCCCAATGTACACAATCTTTAATCACATTCTTAATTTTAGTTAGTAGATCCCAATTAAACAGATGAACTACATTACACCAACATCAGCAACATCAGCCCAGCTACCACTGCATCGCTTAGCTGCAGTATCGAATGAGCACCAGATTTCATCGGTGGGGTCCACGATGGGGTCGGATTATTAAAGCTTCCACTCCTTACTGGCTCTGCTGGTGGCGGAAATGACATGACAGGAGGAGGGTCTGCCACTACAAACGGTGGGATTGTGACATTGGGACAATGGGGCGGAACAGGTAAAAGTGTAGAGTTATGATAATCAGATGACAAGGTGGTAGGTTCCAGGACTTGATCAATGCCATGGCAAATGATAGAACCAGATCCAGTACATATATTGGGACTAACTATTCTGGCATTGTTGAGGAAGAAACTTTTCCTACCAGAATTGTTCGCCTTAAGTACAATGTCAGGTTTGGAAGTTGGTATAATAGAACCTGTAGGAAAATGTTCGAGGTGTTCGAAAAGTAAAGGGGAAGGGATAGAATGTTGGAGCAAGAAATCTGAAACATCATTTTGTGAGATTAAGGTTTGGGAAAGTGTCTTGTCTTTTGGCATCAAGAAAGTGATGTTTTCTTGAATGAAGTCAGGAGGGGCCATGTTAATGAGCATGACAAAAGTGAAGTAATTGGCTTTTCTCATTTCATCAATGGCTTGTAAAATGTCTATGGTTTTTGAGCTAGTGTTTGTGGCAGAAACTGAAGAAATCACTATTGTTATGAGTAAGAACAAGATCATAGGATTGTTGGCCATGCTTGGTTTATTGTGTGTCAATTGAGTTGATATGACTTAGGATTCTTTAAGGAGGAGCATTAGATGATCTTATTTTATCCCGCATAATACAAATTTTAGGTGTTCTACTACTTAGATGGGAAGTTAGCTAAAACATGCAATTTTGCTGCTCCAACAACTTTACCTCATTCCGCCGGCATGAATGAAACACACACACACACACACACACACACACACACACACATATATATATATATATATATATATATATATATATATATATATATATATATATATTCATTTTATTCCCTAATTTCTGTGTATTTGAGGAAATTGAAGAATTTAGGTTATTTCTACCATCTAAAGTCCTCTGACTAACAAGAGAATTAACCAATATCACATGATTCAAGTTCTCAAACAGAAATAAAGAAGAAGACAAAAGAAAAAAAGAAAGATGAAGAAAGAACTCAAGTTTTAGAGAAAAATTAAAAGGTTTTTAATCATACTTCGGAACTCTAGTCAATTTACTCGTCTCAGTCAGCTTTTATGCCAGAATTTCAAATTTTTATGATTAACAGAAGAAAGAAGTGAAGAGGACTCTTCAATGACAAAAATGTCTATTGCAATTCCTTAACCATCAATGGTATTGTAAACCAAACAATTAAATGAATATTCCGGTCCAAGATGATACAAAAAATGCTGAATGTTCTCTATCCAAGTCCAACTCAACTAAACTTGCTTAGTTCTGCTTCCACTATGCTAAAAATAGTTGAGCAGCTTGTATGACACCAATTTCATTGGTGAGATGAAAAAAATATAATTCCAATTGATATGTAGTGAATCAAACATACCAGCACTTTTTGCCACGATATTAGCGCTGCTTAAACTTCCGAAAGCAAGATGATCAAGGGAACTGGAATGATCCTCCAATTTGAGTAGTGCCTGCTGGAGGATTAATTGCCACCCAAAGAAGGGAAATGGTGATAGCAATAAGTCCTGACCATACAAAGACAATGGTTGGTGTCCTGCCTCTTCTGCCCATAAGCCCTTTAGCGAAGGGATAGAGATGTGCCAAAACCCAAAAACTGAAGAATACACCCCCTAGTAAACGGCTCCACTGTGGTATAACACTATATATTGTCCTGCTAAAACCAACTGCTATTGCTATCAAGTTTACCATCATGATTGTAATGGGTGGGATCATGAGGGATGTCCACTTAACCATATAGAGATCAGCAAATTCATCATCTTCGTCATCACCAGCTGATTTTGACGTCAAGGTGAAAGAAATTTCGATGCCAGCAACAACTTTCAGGAGCCCCTGAAGCACAGCAGCTAAGTGAGCACTTGTCCCTCCAATCAGCCAGAACTGCTCGTTTCTCCACAACTCTTCCAACTCGATGCCTGACCACTTGACCTCGAGCACTGCAAGCATGCAGAGGGTGACTGTAATAGTCAGGAGGTACACAAGGAAGGTGACATTTAGTGTTTGGACAATGAACTGACCGGAGAACAGGGAGAGTGCTGGTAAGAAGCAGTAAACAATTAAGAAGATTGATGTGAAGGGGTAGATTCCACAATTGAGGTAAGCAATTTTCTGTAAGAATTTCATTTTTGAGCTGGCCAGAAGGGCATTGTTTCGGGAGAAAAAGATTTCAACTGAACCAGTAGCCCATCGAAGGACCTGATGGAGCCTATCAGTGAGATTAATAGGGGCTGTCCCTCGGAATGCATCGCGTTTGGTAACACAATAAACTGACTTCCAACCCCTGTTGTGCATCCTGTATCCTGTGACAACATCTTCAGTAACTGAACCATAAATCCATCCGACACGTTGTCCCCACTCTGTCTTTTCCTCGTACCAGCAGGAGATGACACTGATGGCCTCTGCAACAGTTGATGCATCAAGATGCTCCCGAGGAATGGTCAAAGCACCAGGCGGCCGTCCATTCTTCACAGCTGGATGATCTGCCAAAGGACGACCTTGGAACTCCGCCACAGGGATTGAATCAATAAGGACTGCTGAGTTCCCAAAAGCCTTGGGAGCCAGTGAGAGGTTCATTTCTTCATCGTCCGAATCACCTAGTCGCAAGGCCCGATGCTCTTCTGGTGCATTAACATGCTTTCTTCTGCGACCAAAGCAGCAGCTACAGCAACCGGATTGATGCTCCTTGGAGCGAGGAGGGTCAAAACCATAGAGGGCTACTCTTCGAAAGAGACATCCAGTTCCCACATACATTGGACCCTGTAGCCCATCAAGGGCCCTCATGTTACCATCAAAAAATACAGTATTGCGATTGGCATACCTATCAGACGGGTCAATGCCCTCAAATCTCTGTGGGAACTGAACATAGCAAAGACGATCTCCTCCCCTATCCATCATGAAACACATACCTTCCCTGATAGCCTGGGAGTTGTAAATGTAATGGTCACAATCAAGGTTAAGAATAAATGCACCATTGGACATGATCGCGGATGCTCGAACCAGGGCGTTCATAGCACCTGCTTTCTTGTTGTGATCATAGCCAGGGCGCTTTTCACGAGAAACATAAACAAGCATGGGAAGACGGATATCAACATCAGTCAGGTCCATAACCCCATCCTCACTGTTACCATGCAGTGGATCATCACTTGGAGGTTTCAACATCACCTGCATATTTGAAAACATGGTCATATTAATAGCTTACATAAACCTATCAATTTGTAAACGTGATTGTAGGTGGAATTCCAAAGAATTTAGAGTAGACAGTTAAGAGAATATTACCTGTATTATTCCAGCATGATCACCCTTGGAATGCTCAGGTCCAGAATTCAACCATGTCCCAGGCCAATGGGTTCCATCTGCCATCCACGTAGCTTTTGGGATCTTTACATTCTCTACAGGTTCATCCTCAGTCTTCTGCCTCTGTTGCTTCATGGCCTTAATCTCTTCCCTTGCATGATAAGCGTCAGACCTACGGCGAATGGATTCTGGCAAGCCATTGATACGGACCTTAAACTCATCATACTCACGCTTTGCCCGCCTACGATCCTTAACAAAGTCTTGCTTTACCTTGTTTTTGTATGGATCCTTCTTTAAACTGAAGTAACTGTCTGGATTTCTAGGTTCAATATTATGTTTACGACAAAATGGTACCCATAAATTAGCAAAACTTGCAGCTTCTGCCATTGCCTCAAAAGTCAAAAGAGCCCCTCCATCATCAGAAACATAGCAAGCAAGCTTTTCCACAGGATAATCTGCAGCTAGAATGGACAATATAGTATTCGCAGTCACAAGAGGAGGTTCCTTCTCTGGATCAGCGGTAGAGACAAACATATCAACGCCAGGGAGATCAGATCTCCCAGTAGGATTGTTTGGGCTAGGTGATTCAAATTTGTCTTTCAAGACACCAAGATCAGTTGCACGGTTGATAGGGCAAAGCTTGGGCAATTGGTCAAGAATCCATGAGAAAGCAAACCATATTTCACAAACCACGGACATCCCCCACAACCAAATTGCATCATTGTTGGGATGTTGCACTCTCCATGTTAAGAAAAGCCCAAGTACAACAAACCGAACAGCAATCAAAAGTCTGAACAGAAGAAACATAGGAAAAGAAAGTAAATATCAGCTCAAAATATCTGGAACCTGTAAATTGTCATTGCATGAGATAAACGCTAGGCAAAGCAATAAACCAATTTTTCTTTCTGTCCACTTTATTGACAAGGGTCCTTTGGATTATCAAAGCGAAGGCATTTCACAGTAAACACTAGAACAATAGTGATAGCAGTATTCAGGTGAGGAGAATGAGAAACACCGATTTTTCTTTTCTTTTTATATCTTATAACAACTAAAACATTATAAAGATAGTAGTGATCTTTTTCCTTGGAAAGTAGAAGTTCATTAAAAGATATAACATTCGATATCTGCACCCCTGAATGGTTCAAGTAGTAGCAACCGAATAAAGGAAAAGTTTTGCAAATATACCAGCTATGTGTCATTCAAGACTAACCCAGTTGTGAAATACACATAGCATGTGTTAGGAGAAAAATGCAACAACAACAAACCCAGTGTAATCTCACAAGTGGGGTCTGGGGAGGATAGCGTGTACGCAGACCTCACCCCTACCTTATGAAGGTAGAGAGATTGTTTCCGATAGACCCTCAGCTAAGGAAAAGCATAGTTACAACATTGTTGAAAAGAAATACGGAAATGGAGAAGCCATGGAAAAGAAGCAGTAACAACATCAAGATAATAAAATAACCGAATCAAAAGAAACCAGTAGTAATACGAGAAAAGTGCACGCATTTAAAATTTAGTGGAGAACTTAGAAATTAATCGATCGATTAAAAGGTAGCTGAAATCAATGGAAAACTACGTGTCAGGGACAAATGAAGCAAAAGTAGAAGAGCAAGCAAGCAGCTAGTTATTCTTCAGACCCCCAAAAAGGGTGATTAAGTAGAGCGTACAGCTATTAGTATCAATCTAAAACAACGCAGAGAAGGACTCTGAAGAGTAAAAGCGGAAATAACTTCTTACCTGTAAGGACTTAGGATTGCAGCAGGAATTTTCAATTTGCGCGTAAGTGGCCTCCATGGTTTGTTCATCAGTTCAGTAGGCTCAACAATATCATCATCTTTTCCATTTGCAAATCCACCTTCTTTTGGCCATATAGCATTTCCATACCCATATGTGCCCCTTGTTTCAAACAGCCAACGGTTGTGATCAAAATCTGCAGTATGGCTCCTAATCAATGCCGACTTAGTTGATTTCATAATTGACAACCTTCTCTCCATCTTTGACATCCCAGCTGGCGCAGGCAGAGGAAGCGGCCGATCATTTCCATTCGCTTCGTCCCAATCAGTGACTTTATATTGCTCCTTACACCCCGGACATATACCATCACCAGTTTTGACAGCATCCAGGTAACAGTCTCTGCATATCTTGAAATCACATTCACACGGAACGATGTCAATGCCTCTTTCATCACTCATCACTTTAGCATCACATCCTGGGATAGCACATGACGACCCTTTTGCACCTGCCATTTGGGGATGATTTGCCTCTGATTCAATCACCTTGTCCATGAGATGAGCTCGTGTAACAGAATTAAAACCACCCGTGAACAATGAACTTGATACATACTGCTCTTCAACCTTCTGAGAAATAGAATCCATGGGCTGATTGTCAGGAGTCGGAGGGAGATGTACCATATAGTTCATATAGTCACTGCTGCTAAGTTCACTATCAAGATCATCCCTTGAGTAGTTAACGTATCGGCCTGAGGAAGTCCGCCGCTGGAAAGTCACATGTGGAGGAAGTGGAGGTTTGCCGTGCTGCGAATCAGGCAAATCCGAGGAATTTGACACAGATGATCTACTAGCTTTGAATGATTTTGATGCCATTTCCAAAGACTAATTAGGATTTAAAGCCAGATCCTGAAGAGAGAAAACATTAACCTGGTTCAAATTCCGAATTCATAGATAAATATCATTATCAACATGCTCTATCGTTATCCTTCCAATCCGGGGGCAACAACCAAATACTCAGATGTAGACATCTGGAGATCATAATTCACTAAGCATTAAGAAAATATAGTATGCTAATGATGAGAAATGATTAAAAAAGCAGAGCTTTTAAGTCTTGAAGTATTGGTAGACTAGGATTCCAAATGTTTGCTTTCTTTCTTTTCACAAACTTGGCAACTATAAGAAAGATGCACAAATTTTACATGAAGTTCAACTGAAGTCAAACTTCAACTCAATTGTACACAAAACAGCTAGAAAACTAGCACAATCACGTTTCATAATCAGATTAATGAGATCAAAATGAACAGATCCAGAATAATCTTTTCATAGATTACCAAAACCCAGATGTAAATAACAATTAGCAACTAAAATACATAAATAAATAACAAAATCCATTTACTTCATTGGTCACTGCAAAAATGTAAAGACCTTTATAAGACTTATAGGGAAAGCAGGTTGTACCTTTATAAGAAATGCTAAGCCATCATTTTGAGAATTGAAAATTACAAGAGAACTGAATCGCTGCAGCAAAACCAATTTGTTTACGCAAATCTTTACAATCCAACGCTAAATCTGAAAGATTTTCAAAATCTGTAATGTGTTATGCAACTGTCTTCACAAAGCTTGAAGCTTTTTCAGAAACTACGAATGGGATTTCGTACCCTTTAGCTTGAAATGGAAGAATTAAATAGCTCTGGAAGTAAAATAAAGGAACTTGTAGTCGAATGCCGGCTCTCTACTTTCAATTTAAAGCTTTTTTTTGCTCTCTTTTCACTTCAATATCTGTTTATAGCTTTAAATAATAAATAGGAATAAGCAGAAGATTTGGAAAATTTTACAGGGAAAAGTTTCCCTGTCTGCCTTACTACAGGATGTTCTGTAATGGCGTGTTTTTGTCCTTTTTTTTGCCTTTTTAAATATTTTGTAGGCTAAGACGAAGACGCAAAATTTCGTCTATTTTGATTCATTTTCTCAAACGGGGTGTGGGGTGTCGGAAAGGGCAAATCAGATATTATTGGCACTGTGGAGGTTATTCTTGTATCTAGTGCTGACTCGGATTTTCAAAAAGGAAAAATGATCTTCACCAAAAAGGGGAAAGTAATAAAGGGCCTTTGACATGGAGTAAAAAGTGCTAAAAGCAAATTGGATTATTATGATTTAACGGTAAAGTATTAACAATTGATTACACTTATTAATTCAACTAAAACCATAAGATATTTACTTTTAATTGTCGGTGCGTTCACTAAAAAATTGGACCATTTCTCGATTTATGCGTGTCATTCTTACGCAAGGACATGCTAATCTTCTCTGTATCGTTTCAATTTTATCGGATATCCCTGAAGGGACTCCAATGTGTTCAATAAAATGAATGCAAACGCTTTTAATCCTACACAAAGTTAGTCCAATTTACCTATCAAAATATACAAAATTGAATTTGAAAAATTATACCAAAGATTTATTTAAAGCAAATGCAATTGGAATTTGATAATGTCCTAACTCCTAATTGAGAAAAATGGCCCTATTTAGGAAAAGAGGTCATCTCTAATCAATAGTGGCTCGTCGTGAAAAAGGCACATCCCGTAAAATAAAACACCTAGAGTTGCACTCTAATTGCAAAAGTGCCACACAACATGGGCGAGATGATGGTAAACGCGTAATTAGCGGAGCGCATGAGGACTTCACGATCACCGTTTTGTCTACCTTGACGATGGTGGCCCAATTTTAATGGTATTTTTATACGTTGTTTGACGCGGGAACATTGGCTGGCAACAACTCTTTACCCACTTTTAAACGTCATTCATTTGCTCTCTTCATATCCTACTTTTCACACTACATCATTTGTAATCGTCTACGCATATACTGTTGTGCCAATTTTTGCTAATTGCAGTCGTGGCTTCATTATTTTCAGAATGTCGCTTTCTCGATTTTAATAGTTAACCCACTGTACCGCAGTTATTTGAACCAATAATATGTTGGATATTCTTTTTGTAATAACATTAACTCAAAATCCAAATCAGACTGGCAGTTGAAAAACTTTCCCACAAAAATAGATTTTGGGTGATTGAAACTTGATCCTACGAAGTTGAAGGCGATTTAAACAAAACAATAAGCACTTCTTGAACTCGCACCCTTTGCCCTCCTTAGACCCAGTAGTCTAGGACTGTAGTTTTGATTAAAAAAAACCACTGATGGTTAGCATGATTAAGAAGGCCTTTTTACATTTACATATGCCTTTTCTCCTATAGTATAAGGGAATGGCTACACTAGTACTGAAGTTGTCCAAATCTGATGGCGAGATACCTCTGCGGAAGCAATGATTTCTCATCGTGCGGAAAGGAAGGCAATAAGAGATGGGGCCAGAGGAAGAAATTGGGGGTTGTTGGGTGGGGTGGGGGTTGGGGGGGGAGAAGAAATCAAGTAATATGATGGGAT
Organism: Nicotiana sylvestris; assembly: GCF_000393655.2. NCBI lineage: Eukaryota > Viridiplantae > Streptophyta > Magnoliopsida > Solanales > Solanaceae > Nicotiana > Nicotiana sylvestris. Next base: position 154,998,303 of record NC_091059.1, read on the forward strand.
CTAGAAACATAAGAAGGTCGGTGACTTGTTGCGAGGAAACTACACAAATGCCAGTGACACAGCTCATGCAACATGCGAAGGCAACCATCCAAAAACATGAGCACGATCATCATTATTCCATTAATAAAACAATTATCTTCATATGTGCTTCCCACGTCCCAAACCTTAGCCTTGTCCACCATCATTGCACCCATCTTCTTTGCTACTACCATCCCACACTACACACTTGCGGGGATTTAAAAAAAGAAAAGCAAAAGCATGTGCACTCCATCTGCCGTCACATGTGGATACTGTTTAAATCAATACTCATGTTCATAATTTTTTCCTTTTTCCCATCCTGTATTTACATATGACTAAGCAGTTCGATATCTTAGGGTTCTACTAACTGTATCCATTACCTGATATTCCCGAATAGGAGGTAAAGATCTGTAGGATAACAATAACAAACATAACCATCACTTCCTTACTGTTAGAGGATATAAAACTACATGCTTGGATTGTGAAAGCCACGAAATTATGTCCCAAGTATCTAATAAAGGAAGTGGGACCAAGATTACACAGATGTCCCCACTCCCAAAAAAGAGTTGCAGCATCAAAAAATTCAAACAACCTCAACGTCTTAAGCCCGGTCAATTTCCATAAGTAGCAACTCACGCCATCACAAAGTCGAGAATTCTTCAGAAATCCACTGAAGGTATGTATACAAATTGCATTTTATCGTTCTAACATCAAGCTACCATAATTTTCTTTGGGCAACATTTGACACAAATAATAAATCAGAATTTGCTCACTTCTGCTTACTGAATCACATATTGCTAAGTCCCTTAGAACTACATCAAATTTTTGAAGTGAAAAAAAAAACGAGTAAAAAAAACTGTGATCTACAATCAAGACAATGGACCTGGGCTTGTAACATTGGGATGGCGGCACTCACAAGTACACACGCTTCTGGATCCTTTCACCACCCGCTGTGACCTTCTAGTGTGAAGCTTGATGTTGACCAGCTTACCTGCGATCTATGAATCACCAGAATACAAAGGAAAGCAAATTTTAGGACTCTATTACCTCATACTACAACTTACAGATGGCATAGTCAAAATAGACAAATCCCCCCCCCCCCCTCCCCCCAAACCAAAAAAAAAAAAAGCAAACCAAAAGATAATAATAGAAATACTAAAGAATAGCTCGTACTGCAAAAAGAAAAAAAGGATTAGTGAAGAAATTTTTCATTATACACCATTGCATGGATAAGTATTTAGCAATGAGCATCACGAGTGAATCAAAATGCATAAGAAGAAATAAAATGAGTACTAAGAATGACCAACACTATAAATCTTAACACTTGTAAATGACTGCAAGGAGTGAGAAGAATGTCAAAGAAATGATGGGACGTTCAGCCTAGAGAATCAATTTGATTATATCATACAGAGTGTTACACCAATTTCACCTGAATGAGCTGTTCTTTATGCAATGAGTTCAAAGAAGTGGAGTCTTGATCCATAGAGAGATAAACAAGAATTTGGGGGGGGGGGGGGGATGGGGAGGTTGGTTAGTTTTCATTTGTCCGACATGATTTAAGGCTAGAACTGCGGATGTACTGGTCATATATGGTTCTACTAGATTGCCACTTGCAATACAAAGCAAGTATTTAGCTTCATGATGTTAATCTCCACTCTCTAAATCCAGGAATTTAGCCACCCTTTGTCATCATCGTTATAAAGAGCAATAGCCCTAGAGGTACAGGGATTTTGTTGACAAAATCTCCTTGGGTAGATGACTCAGCCCATCCAAAGGGAAAGAAGCAAAAGAGTTGGTAAGACAACATTCTCTTGTCCTTCCAGATATTCCCCCTTTGCCAAAGTCATAAAGAGAAATTAAGAATGTCATCAGTTATGACATGATTGAAGGAATGATAGGAGTGGAAACCAATACTTCGAAACAATTTAGTTAATTAAACCCAACAAATCCAGCTATCGCAAAGGAAGAAAATCAGCACTTCACATAGTGAAGAGAAAATGACAACCAATTAAAGAGAAAAAAATGTCGAACCATTCTCCAAACCAAGTCCTCAGGACCTAAGGGTTGAGCTGGATGAGAATAAAGAAAATGCCTTGCATACTGCATCCACAACGAAAACATTCAAAAATTAGATCAACCGAGGAATTAGTATAACTCCTGAAACAAGAATTTGACCAAAACATCACTAATAGGAAAAGAATACAAAGTTATGCAAATATCTCCCTAACCATTCTATGAAATGCAGACAGTGCTACTTGAAGAGGATAATCTCAACCTCAAAGATCTACGAACCTTAGCTAAGTTCATTTGCATCCGTTTAATTTGAGCTGCACTAACACCTTTGAGAAATGATAAAAGCCATCCTGGCTGCAAAGCATTACTAGAAGAGACAAACAGAGCAATCTGCCAAAGAAAAAAAGAGTAAGAGCCTTATACATAGTAATAGTGTGCAATTTCACTTTCTCATCCCTTCCCTCCACGTTCAATATCCTTTTAAAGAGAAGAAAGGAACTTGAATTCCAGTTTCGCTGCAATTGTCGTGTGGCACTTAAGGAATAGGTAGTTATGATAAGTGATGGGAGGGCAAGTACCGACCACACACCAATTTTCTGCTGAAGCTTGATGTTCCCTTGAAAACTGTTATAAATTAAATGATGTAACTTCCTCTTAGACAACCAAAAACTACCTATTATGGGCTTCCTATTAATCATCTTAACTTTGCATTAGGGGTTTCACAAAAGCCTAGGCCAAAGAGATCTGTTCCGGAATGAGAGCATTAACATAGCCACCTTTTTAACACTTCTCCAAGAGATCAGAATAAGAATTGCAAAGTCACTAGTACCTTTCGATAATCAAGAATCCCCTCAAAAGGAAGCTCTAGTTCATCACTGACTATGACAGGAATGCAACCACTGACAATTGCATCAAACAACCTGGCTGATGATGGGGTGTCACCAGCTGGACTTAAGCAAAATACACTCCTGTTTATGCGAGGAAATAAATATAGAAGCACTCAAGTTATAGTTTGAACTGATAAACAACTTTAAATTTCAGAATTTAAAGATCAAAATCAGAGAGCCAAATCTTACTTGCGCATGCCACTCTGTGCTGCTGCTTTTCCTCCTTCTCCTGCAGTCCCCTCCTCAATGAGTACTCCATCTACACCACGGAGCTCTTCCACAAGTTTGGATCGTATCTTTCCACCCTGAAAAGGAAGATATCAGATAGACACAACCATACCATAATTGTTAGAGGTGGCAAAATGGATTTAAAAAAACAATTATCATCCGTATTATCCACTAAAAATGGGTTGCATAATAGACTTTTTAAAAATGGGTAAGATATGGATAAGATTCATATTATCCACTTAAAAAATGAATACTTAATGGATGACCAATGGATTTAACTTTTACATTTGCAGGGACTCAAATTAGGGGTTCCTCAAATATGGGAGACTAGAAATTCTCCCAAAAGTGATCACATCAAGAAGCCATGAATAATATGGTATCCATATTATCCACCGGTTAACCCATTTTCTATCCGTATTAAATATGGGTGGGGTCGGATATTTTATCCGCTTTTGCATTATCCATTGTCGGCTTATATCTGCCCCTGTCTATAACTTTAGTTTATAGCTGATACGTAGTTTGCCTCTGCTTAGTCAGAACCCTTATTAACACCTTGTGTACCTGTAGGTTTCTGTTTAGCTTATTCTTTTGTAGTCTATTTTGTTTATAGCTTTGTGTTGGTCTAGTGGCCGCGCCGAGCTATGATAAAGTGAGGGCATGTCCTCGGGGGAAGCAATGGATAGAGGGGAAGGGTTGCGGGGGGGGGGCACCTTCTAGGTTGAGAGTTGGGTCATGGAATATAACGGGAAAGTCAATAGAGTTAGCAAAGATTCTCCATAAGAGGAAAATTAACATAGCTTGTGTCCAGGAGACTAGATGGGTGGGGAACAGGGCTCGAGAGGCTGATGGGTTTAAGTTGTGGTATTCAGGGAGGGTGAGAGGGAAGAACGGGGTAGGCATTTTAGTTGATAAGGACCTAAGGGAGCTAGTGGTTGAGATTAGGAGGGTGAATGACAGGTTGATGGCCGTTAAGATAGTCGTGGGTAGGTATACTCTGAACGTAGTTAGTGCATACGCGCCTCAGGTGGGTTTGGACGAGGAGGTTAAAAGACAATTCTGGGAGGATTTGGATGGGTTGGTGCAGGGTATACCGTCCACCGAGAAGCTTATTATAGGGGGTGATTTTAACGGCCACATAGGGAGGTCGCCTAGGGGATATGCCGGTGTGCATGGTGGCTTCGGTTTTGGAGATAGAAACGGAGGAGGTACTTCGCTGTTGGAGTACGCTAAAGCTTTTGAGCTAGTGATTGCTAACTCGTGTTTCCCGAAGAAGGCGGAGCACCTGATAACTTTTCGGAGTACGGTGGCCAAGACCCAGATTGACTATCTGCTTCTCCGGAAATGTGATAGAGGTCTATGCACGGATTGAAAGGTCATTCCGAGTGAGAACCTTATGACCCAGCATATGCTTTTGATAATGGACTTAGAGATCAGGCGGACGAGGAAGAGGAGGGCTATGTCTGGTATTCCTAGGGTCAGGTGGGGTGCATTGACCAAGGACAAGGCCCAGGAGTTGGGGGAGAATTTGCTGGCTCTGGGGGCCGGGAGGAGTAGCGGGGACGCGAGCTGTATGTGGTCAATGACAGCAAATTGTATTAGAGAGGTGGCGAGAGAGGTGTTAGGGGTCTCAAAGGGTTTTTCTGGTGGCCATAAAGGGGACTGGTGGTGGAATGAAGAGGTGCATGGAAAAGTGAAAGCAAAGAAAGCAGCATATTTGAAGCTAGTAGAGAGTATAGACGAGGGGCAGAAGAGTGCCAACAGGGAGGGGTACAAAAAGGCTAGGAGAGAGGCGAAGTTGGCGGTTACAGCAGCTAAGGCCGCGGCGTTTAGTCGTTTATACGAAGAAATTGGGGTTAAAGGCGGGGACAAGAAATTGTACAGGCTAGCTAAGGTGAGGGAGCGGAAGGCCTGAGATCTGGACCAAGTGAGATGCATAAAAGACGAGGAGGGAAGAGTTTTATTGGACGGGGCACAGATCAGGCGGAGATGGCAGGCATACTTCCATAAACTCTTGAACGAGGAGGGAGATAGGGGCATCACATTGGGGGAGTTGGAGTACTCGGAGCGGCAACGAGATTTTGGGTACTGTAGGCGCATACGAATGGGGGAGGTGGAAGAGGTTATGCGCAGGATGAGTAGGGGCAGATCGACTGGGCCGGACGAGATCCCGGTGAAATTCTGAAAGAGTGTGGGCAAGGAGGGCTTGGAATGGCGTGCTAGGTTGTTTAACGTCATTACAAAGAAGATGCCCGAAGAGTGGAAGCGGAATACGATGATCCCGTTGTACAAGAACAAGGGGGATGTCCAAAACTGCAATAACTATAGGGGTATCAAGTTGTCAAGCCATACGATAAAAGTGTGGGAGAGGGTGATTGAAGGGAGATTGAGGAGGTGTGTGTCCATTTCTGAGAACCAGTTCGGTTTCATGACGGGACGGTCGACTACTGAGGCCACACACATTGTGAGGAGATTGGTAGAGCGGGATAGGGCAGTGAAGAAGGATTAGCATATGGTGTTCATTGACATGGAGAAAGCCTATGACAAAGTACCGAGAGAAGTTCTATGGAGATGTTTGGAGGCTGGAGGTGTGCCTGTAGCATATATTAGAGTGATTCAGGACATGTATGATGGGGCTAAGACACGGGTGAGGACAGCAAGAGGAGACTGACAACTTTTCGGTTGAGATGGGGTTGAATCAGGGATCAGCACTCAGCCCGTTTTTGTTTTCCCTAGCGATGGATTCTTTGACGCGTCACATCCAAGGGGAGGTGCCTTGGTGCTTGTTATTTGCGGATGACATAGTCCTGATTGATGAGAGGCGAGGTGGCGTTAACGAAAGGCTGGAGGTCTGGAGACATACTCTAGAGTCTAAGGGTTTCAAGTTGAGCAGGACCAAGACAGAATACTTGGAGTGCAAGTTCAGTGGTGTTACCCAGGAGGCGGACGGGGATGTGAGACTCGATACGCAAGTCATTCCCAAGAGAGAGAGTTTCAAATATCTGGGATCTATAATTCAGATGAATGGGGAGATAGATGAGGATGTTACTCACCGTATCGGAGCAGGATGGACAAAGTGGAGGCTCGCTCTCGGTGTCTTGTGTGATAAGAATGTGCCGTTGAAACTTAAGGGTAAGTTCTACAAGGTAGTGGTCAGACCGACTATGTTGTATGGGGCAGAGTGTTGGTCAGTCAAAAAGTCACATGTCCAGCATATGAAAGTAGCGGAAATGAGGATATTGAGATGGATATATGGGCATACTAAATTGGATAGAATTAGGAATGAAGTTATTCGGGACAAGGTGGGAGTGGCCTCTGTGGAGGCAAAGATGCGTGAGGCAAGGTTGAGATGATTTGGGCATGTTAAGAGGAGAAGCGCAGATGCCCCAGTCAGGAGATGTGAGAGGTTGGCCTTGGGAGGTGAGAGGAGGGGTAAAGGTAGACCTAAGAAGTCTTGGGGTGAAGTGATCAGGCAGGACATGGCGCAACTTGAGCTGACCGAAGACATGACCTGATGATCCTAGATAGAAGGGTGTGGAGGTGGAAGATTAGGGTGGAAGGTTAGTAGGTAGTCGGGCGTTTCCCTTTGTCTTCCCTAGTTCGATAGTATTAGTGCTAGTATAATACCCTTTTTTCCTTAGTTTGCTATAGCCACGTGTCCTGTTCTGTTACTACTTACCTTCGGTAATTCCGTAGTTTGCTAGCAGGACTTCGTCATATTCTCGTGTGTTGCCTAGGACTTATCTGTCTAAATATACTATCTTGATATTACTTGTTATCGGTACTATCTTGCTATTCTTTGTTGTTATCTCCGATTTAGTTTTCTAACTATTTGTCTTGTTATCACTTGCTATCAGGGCTTCCTTCACCTTCTTTAGCCGAGGGTCATTCGGAAACAGTCTCCCTACCCGTAGGGGTAAGGCTACGTACATCCTACCCTCCCAGACCCCACTTGGTGGGATTATACTGGGTAGTTGTTGTTGTTGTTGTCATATCTGACCCACCCGCCCGTTTGCCACCCCTATAATTGTAATCACTCAATGGAAGAATATTCTCATTCAAAGGAAGTCCATTGTTTCTAATTGTATCTTTGGCAACTTCCAACAAACTAAACCTAATAGACCAATACAAATTAAAAAAATCAAACCATATAGTATACCTTAAGTTATAAACAGTCCATACAACATGGATTTCTTTTTGATGAAACATTCATTTATCATCAAGGATGTCTTGTACCGTTTATATATAACTTTGGAGGTTACAAGGTAACATCAACTATAGTAAAAACTTCAGTTCTTTACTTTATGACGGGACTATTAAAAGAGTTAATGGTATTACAAGATTGACTACCCATGTTCTGCCCTAGCAAAATTGAGCAACCGGTTCCTAGCAAGATTTAACAAGGAGTTCCTACTGCAAAATTCTCTTTAGATGGAAAGAAATAAATAACTTATTATTCTAGGATTTCGCAATTGCATAGAAGTTAATATCTTACTGTGTCATCACCCGAATGCTCTGCAGATGTCAGGAAAATTACTAAAGCCAGCATGGTAGCATACAACCCACTTAGTAATCACTAGGAGAGCTCCAATTTTTTTCAAAACCATCATAAGATATCGTCTTTTAACTAACTCGGTACACGAGCAATAGCAAGAAATTAACATAAAGTGGCAAATGAACTAAATGAGATATTAATCTTACAGCATTTCTTTTAAGTCTCCCCCGGAAAAATAGCAGTGTAGTTCTCTTTGATGCAGATAAACATTTTGCTTCACATAGATCAACGTTGGCAACATAAGGAAGTATCAGGTCTTTCTCGAGATAAACTTGCCCAGGCTTGTACCTGAAGTTCAAAGTAGCCACCATAGTTGATGTTAGAGCTGGCAAGTGGCAATAATATTCAATTGTTGTAGAAATTAGCAGTGAAGATATTAACCAGTTCCCTGTTGAGTCCATATCTGGGAGCAACCAAATAGCTTTCTTCATAAACTTGCGGACAGACTTGAAAGACCAAGGATGATGAACTGGAAGTATGTGATCTCTTCCCTCAGATCTATTCCAAGCTGGTTGATCCATAACCCATTTCAAAGCTTCCTACATTAAGAAAAGTAATAAAAATATTGACTTGTGACAAAGAGAAGGCTACACAAAGTCTAGCATAACAAAGTCTTTAATCATGGCTCAGAATTCCAAGTTCTATTAAACAATAAATAGATACCAAAAAGTATCAAATTTAAGATATCTATTCAGGTGTTTAACCATAAGGATGTGCAAACTAGAAAACTGGCCAGTTAATCTTTTGAATTTGACTCATCATATTGACTTATGACAAAGAGAAGGCTACACAAAGTCTAGCATAACAAAGTCTTTAAACCTGGCTCAGAATTCCAAGATCTATTAAATAGATACCAAAAAGTATCAAAATTTAAGACATCTGTCAGGTGTTTAACCATAAGGATGTGCAAACTAGAAAACTGGCCAGTTAATCTTTTGAATTTGACTCATGATAGGCTATATCAAAAAAGTAAAGGCTCTAAGCTCTGCTTCTTCGACTAATTGTTCGCATCGGATCTCAGGTTCTCTATTGTACTCCCTAAAAGGGGTTCTTTTCACCTTATTTGTGTAGGTAGAAGTTCCAAGTATGGTAAATTGAAAAGGGGAAAGGGACAAACTTTTAAGAATGCAAATAAATACTAGTTTCCCCACTCAGAATTAACCAATAGTGGAATAATTTTACAAGTGCTTTCCAACAGGAGGGTTTTCTTTCCTTTTTCCCCCAATTCCGCAAAGGCGCAAACAGAGCAGCATGTCTGCTACTAAAATTTGTACCTTGTTGAGATGATAATGCTAATGTGCTTCATACAAGATAAAGAGTCCTAAGGTAATACAGAAGAAGGCAGCATCCGTGCAAGCAGCTTCAAAGGTATGTTAGAACCTCGGGGATAATAATGAATGTCGCCGTTTGTTACCAAAGAAATTGCTTCTTTACTCATTTCACAATATTATTGGATGCAAGTCCATTAGCAAACACGCTGTAAATGCCAAAACTAGGTTAAAGAGCTGAGAACCCCAATGCAGTAGAAGAATTAGTGTGCCTAAGAAACAAGAGGGAAGAAGAAATATAGCTATGATTGCTATTAGAAAAGTGGGCCATAATGTTCCCAAAACACTTTCAAGATTGTGCTTCAGCCAAAACAAAAAAGTTTCAAACCACATGTAGTTTGAAGTAATAGTAATGGAGAGAATGATATCACAAGAAGCAAATTTCAGTGAGAAAATAATTAATTAAAAAACAAGTTGCTAAGCAAGAGAATGTCTTAGGGTTCGAACAGAGCTAGTAAAGAAACAATAAGAAATGAGGAAAAAATGCTGTAGACGAAATGCACTCACACCCTATAAAGAGCCTTGCATTGCTGCTTCTCCATCAAGAAGAAGCTAATGGTAGTGAAAAACGGAATGTAGAACAGATCAGCTTCCTCCTGCTTATGCACTCTAATTACATTCCTCAATAGCCTCTCTGATTCTGGTGCTATTAAGTCCGCCCATAACCAGTAATCAATTGAATGCTACACAAAAAAAAAAATCTCTCATCATAATGAGCTAAACAAATGTAATTAGACGAATAAATGATACTTAAAAAGAACACTGCAAAATTACCTGTTCAATCAAGCGGTGAACAGGACTACCATTAGAGGTGAGATTCGAAGTCTCTCTATACGTGTTATGAAACAACCAGAGCAAATCATAAGTGAATTTCGATGGCATTTGGTATACATAAACTTTGAGAGGCGAAAAAGCAGGGTAAAACGGCTCATCATAAAGCCTTTGATTCTCATTTTTCCAAACGGAATCGTCCAGGTTCTTAGCATCCTCAACTGACGTTGTTCCTGAAACTGTATCGTCACCGGCCGTCGGGGATCGCGGAGATTTGGTTAGGAATTTCTCGAGTGAAGCTACAAAGGAGTAATCGATCTCGGAGTTAGGGTTTCGGGAGGAATAGTGGGACGGGGAAGAAGTGGAGAAGCTGGAGAAGATGTAGAAGAGAAGAGTGAGAGCGAGAAATGAGAGGAGGAAAAGTAGTGCCGGAGATCTGGGTTTGAAGGTTCCAGAAGCAGCACTGTAATGTCTTCCGGCCATTTAGATAATTGAATCGCTGCTCAACACCACAATGACAATCGTTCAATCGCTGATTCACACACCTTAGCTTGGAGTATATGTTAGAAAAATAGGAAATAGCAGACTGATTACAGAAAAATCTGCTCGTGTAAATTGCCAAACCCCTCTCGCTCCTCTTTTTCTGAGCTTTTGACCTTTTTATTTCACCTCAACTTTCACTGCATCCTTACAATATCCCACTTAACTGAAACATACCTTTAAGTTTTTCAAACTTAACCGATAACATCCTTCCGTTAACTTTTCCATCACTTTCTAACCGAGCTTTCTTTTTCTCATGTGCATTGCTTCTTCTTCATTTCCCCCTACCTCCCGATAATTTCCGGCAAGCTCTTTAAAAATAGAAATAATTGACTAGTTAGTCGTCCGACATCTAACCAGCAACACACCTTCTCCAAAAATTTCTCCCTTTTATGTTTAAAACCTCACAGATTCAACACATATCACTAGATTCCTCGTATGCAAGGCTAGTCCATGTGATAGAGAGTAATTTTTTTTTTTTTTTGCCTTTTTGGGAGGAGGGGGAGCGGAGGGGGGAGGGAAGAAGAATCACCAGGAGTGAATGAAGGAGAACAGCAAGAACCTGCAGGAAAGATAATATGAGATTTGATCTCTAGTTCCAATACTCCAGGAGGTCCTTTGGTACAAGGTATAAGAAGGTATAGTGCTGATATAAAAATTAAATATCACCTTTGTTTACCTCGAAAATACGAGTAATAATTAAATTTGATTAGTGGTTTTAAAGACATGTGATTTGGTTCAATACCAATTAATAATCAAGAAATATGAAGTAGAAATGAACGACAGAATTGAATCAAACCAATGTTACTTAGCAGCAGTGACCTCGAGGTGGCTCAGGGCAGTAAGAACAATTAAATAATAAAAATAAAGTAAGAATAATGGAGCTAAAGGACAATGTTGGTAGAAAGTATATTCTTTTCACAGCGATGATAAGATGATCTTACAAATGATTGGGGTCCCCTTTATATAATAGAGGAGCCCTAAATAAGGAATATTCTTAGTACAATTGTCTAACCGCTTAGTACGGAGTCATACAATCATATTTTGTGATTTGCGCCATGACTTTGGGGACGTGGCAGAAATCTAACTTGTTCTGGTACAAATCCATAAAGTACTATTTCGAGGTCGAGAACACCTGACATCGGGTATGCATCATGCTTCGCCTTCGAACTCGGGTCTGGTCCCTCAAGCTCGAACTTGGTCTTACCCGGACTCGGACTTTGGACGACCTCTCAATTATCTAGATCGAAGGCATTCGATCTCAACCGTATACAACCTTAATACTTCGTTTGGTTAGCAAATCAGGCATAAGTTATTCCAGGATTAAAATTAACACCGGGATAACTTATACCTTATAGAAGGTGGGGTAATTAACACCGGTATAACTTATACATTCTTCTTACAAATTATGCAATTGTCATATTTAATACAACATACCAAACAATGGATAAAAGACATTCCCATCATAACTTATACCAATATAACTTATCACGACATAAGCCGTATTCAAACCAAACGACCCCTAAGTTAATATCTTTTCTGTTGTTTTATTAATGGGTTAGTTTCTTCAAAAAGAATATAAATCTCTTAGTGGAGTAAATTAGTTTTGGGTGACTATAAAATGTAAAGCATTTCACGAACAATTAATTTGGCAGTCTGCTGATGAAAATAAGAGTCGTTCTCTATAACCAGCCCAACTCTTTACAAATAATATCTGTGACGCATTTGTGATGCAAGAGTGCTTCAGATACAGAATTTCAAAAAAGTTTTCTACGGTGGAAAACATGAAGTGCACATGAGAAAAAGAAAGCTCCGTTATAAAGTGATGGAAAAGATAACGGAAGGTTCTTGGTTAAATTAGGAAAACCTAAGGGATGTTTTTGGTTAAGTGGGTTATTATAAGGATGTAGTGAAAGGTGAGGTGAAACAACAGGGATGAAAAAGGTCAAAAACTCTCTTTTTCTTTTGTAATTTCGGTTTACTTGATTAGTGGTCTCTCGTCACTTTTTTTTTTTCTTAAACATTGAAAAAGACTAATCGATTTCAGTAAGCTACATATGTTTCATAATTGTCTTGTTTGGCTTTCTAACGCATATTTACCATTTTCAATAATAGTCTTACAATGTTATATATATGTTTAGTGGCGGAGGCACATATTTATTAAGGTGATTCAAAATATTAAAAAATAAACACATAAATAAGCTAAGTAAATTTAACATATGGAATAGTATATATATGGGGAAAAATTACCTAATTACACAGTGTAAGAGTGTCAATTGACACCCCATGAACAAAGGTGGTTGTGCCACTGTACATCTCCTCCACTTTGATAAGCTTAATAGCAAATAGGTAGTCTATTTTTTACTTTTAATTCTTTATATCTTATTTCTTATTTGTTAATTTTAGCCTTTTTTGAATGTTATATAATTCTTCTCGATAAAATTTTATCCGCACCGATTGCTATCACCATCTAATAGATACATAACATGCGTTTGTAAATAAATTGATCTCACTTAATCATGATTAATTAATACATATTTTCACCTATTCAACTAAATACAAAAAAAAAAAAAAAAAAAAAAACTTGCTCTACCTCCTCCTCTTTCAATTCACTACGACATCAACACTAGTATTTGTGACAGGTAAGTTGAAGAAAGTTCATTTCTTAATTGAATGTACAAATTGAAAATAAAGTGTACTAGTTTTCTTGAGATGGCAGGAACAAAAAAAAAACGGATGGTGGGACAGGATAACGGATCGTCATATGAAGATTGAATTGTGTGAAAAGACTATTTAACCGCATGTTGTACAAACCTGAGTGACTTGAGATATTGAATCCAACACTACTTAGCAAATTTGTATTGGACCAACTAGGGATTGACATCGATTGATTAATTGAACATTACTAAGGATATGTTTATGTTAATTCTATGTCCTTAATAGGTGTTGATACTATCTAATATGTTGCCCCAAATCACGGAAGAGTGTCCCTATATTTGAAGTCTTACGGCAAAGATATATTTAAACATTTTCTCATAGTACAAGGATATATTTGGACATTTTCCACATTCTCCAATATATATCTTAATTCTCAAAGGGAAGTTCTAGAACAACTGAAATGGAGTCACTACTGACATGTCTCAAAGCACTGACACGAGATCAAGAACAAATATCATCCAATATCCATGAAAAACAAGCAGGGTATATCTTTTTCAAGCAGTTAAATCCCAAAGTTCAGACATTAAAACTATAAGTAATTCAGGTATATGTGGAGACCAAATCAACAAAGTTCTACATCCATTTATGAAGGTTCAATCATAAGCACAAGAGTTGGTAGAAATTGAACAAGCCTGATATTAACATCACCAAAGCCTGTGGATTCCAGTATTAAGTCAAGTGCACGGGAAGGAATTCAAAAAGAGATGAGATCATCTTTTGGCGATTGCTGCTTCTTTGTGTCATGTCTTGATTCAGATGTGCCATCCACTTTTTTACCAAAAATCATCTCATCAAGATCATCCATCATATCATCATTTCCTCCGTGGACTGCAGACCGGGAGCCTGATGGTTTTCTGATCAGAGCATCTTCTTTTCCAGCACGGGGGGACTCATCGGGCTCCACAGCAACTGGAATCATGGCAGGTTCTGGCTCTGATGAAACAACCATAGGTTTCTTCAATTCGTCATACTTCGAAAGGGCCTTTTGAACTTCATCATTTATATTCAGGGCTTCAAAAAGGAGGGCCTCATTATCTCCAGCAGTCTCGATGATTCTCTGAACAGTATTGAGGGACTGGCGACACTGTTGTACTAGCGTAGCTGACAAGTCATCCTGCAAAAAAAAATTTGAGAGGTAGGCAACAAATTAGAGGAATATGACCCCGGTATTCAAGGAGCTAAATCCACAACTGCGAATTTCTCTAAGGAGATTGCTCTATCATGCAGCAACAGCGTGACAAGGGGTGGCACAAAAATCATTTTCCATCTATTAGTGGGGAGAAAAATAGTGGCCTTTTCTGAGTAGCCCCTTCAACGAAACATATACCAGAATATATTTCAAAATCTGGCCAATAGTTATCCAAAATAATCGAAATCCATAAAAACCTTGACAAACTCTGGTTCAAATAATAAGAGAAATAGTAAAAGTACACCCAATTCCTAAAGGAGGGGTGAGAAACGTGAAAGCAGAATTGGACACTGAAAAGATATGCATGCTGATGACCAAACGGAATAATGTTGAGGGGTTTAAAAAAAGAACTTCCATTAATGAGTTACTTAACAAAAATCTAGCCTACTACATCTTCACGATCACAGTGCAGCTCAAGCTGATGGCCACTACTTTGAGAATAGAGACATGACTAGTGTCTTCGCTGTTTTGCAGGGTAGCTCCTATGGTTAATCTATAAATCTAAATATTTGCTCATATCACTAATTTAAGATTCACCTGTTCAAAATGTCCACACAAGTCTATAGCACTTTAAGAAACTTGCTTTTTAATTAAAAACAAAGGCTATAGCACTTCAAGAAAAGCTCATCAACGACAGTCAACTCAAACATAAATTTCGGCACAAAGTGATGGAAGGCTAGCTATGAACTTCAGACTGTCAAACAGCACTAGCATTCGTCCAATTCATGCAATTGATAAACATCTATAATAAGAAAAAGACTTTGGGCTCACTAATTGTTTTGCACCTAAGGTCGTATGCGGCCTATTTTACTCTTCTCAATAAGGTCCTTTTTTTCTACTTATAAAAAGAAAAGGTCCTTTTTCTTATTCTGATCCTTAAACACCAAAATAACGTATGAGCCCCATGTAATCGCATAACAAATAAACAGTAACATTGTCAACTCTTCCCCTCATAAAAGTGTAAAATAAAACAGACCAATGTGGAGGGAATAAGAAAGGAACATAATACCTCAATGATAAAAGAAATATATACTGGTGGTGGGAGGTAGCAGGTACCCCGTGGATTAGTTGAGGTGCGTGCAAGTTGACCCTCACGGTTGTCAAAACAAAAGAATCATATACTAATTACTAACTATTAGCTACATCTTGCCATATTTCAATTGCAAACCAGCAAAATTATAATATCTACCTGCTAAAAATGCGCACCCAGTTACCAGCAAAGTGCTATGACGCACCTAGAGACATGTCCTTTGTAGAAAGCCATGTGAAGGAAGAAACTAAGAAACCAACGAAAAGAAATGATAACCACACTTGCAAACAATCTTATAACATGCGTAGTGGCGACAAACTATGCACCACGATACTAAAGTTTTCCTTTACCTAGGACTTGCACCGCCTTTTTAAGCCACTACTTACAATAGTGGTGGCAAAATGAGTAAAAGAAAACAGTTATCCACCCATATTATCCATTAGAATATGGGTTGGATAATGAACTATTTAAAAACGGGTCAAATATAGATAAGCACCATATTATCCACTTAGAAAATGGATAACAAATGGATAATTAATGGGTTTAACTTTTACATTTGTAAAGCCTCAAATTGGGAGTTCCTCAAGTTTGGGAGACTACAAATTCTCCCAGAAATGATCATATACAATAAGCCATGGATAATATGGCTATCCATATTATCCGATGGTTAACCCGTTTTTATCCGTATTAAGTATGGATAGGGTCGGATAATTTATCCGTTTTTGTATTGCTCGTTTTCGACCGGTCCCATATCCGACCCAGCCCGCCCGTTTGCCACCCCTACCTTACAATAATATCCAGTGGAATACTACCTGAAGGTTTAGAGTAACATTCAATCTCATTATAAAACAACATACAAGTACATATACGGTCACAAAAAAAGCACAGTTAAAGTACTTGATGATTCTTTTCCTTGTTTCGAGATAAATAAGAAAGTATTTAATGCTACACCATGTAGATGCCATCTTATGAAATTACATTGTGCAAGTACACACTAAGCCTCCCAATATCTAGCAAACCGTTATAACAGGTTAAAATTCCTGCTTGCAGGAGTGCTTGATAAATCTTTCTATCTATGCATTAGTCCAATGGGTTCTAATATTCAGTTATTTTAATCCAGAAGATTAAGCTCAAACACTATTAACCAGGAAAGAACATATATTCCAATCCTAAATTGAATCTCTGCCCTGACATGAAAGCTTGAATTTTTTTAAATTGATCTCCTCTACACCTGCATGTCACTCGCTAATAAGAAGTGGTCCTCATCAAAACGCACAAGCAACAATAATTCCATCACAGCATTCCAACACTAAATGCACCAAGTATAGCAAGAGAAAGCTTTAAATGAAAAGAACAACTCGGTCTCCGGTTGGAGGGCACAATGTGTTCAACTGCATTCTAAAAACCAACTACAAAAAAATGCACGAGTAACCTAAACAGCTATTAAACTCTGCTAGTCATAAGAGCACCAACATTCAGAACTTATTGGTAAAAACAGCAACTATTGCATTGGAAAACTGAACTTAAATCTTCAACTGCAATGTCAAGAAACCAGCTAACATGGCTGCAGTAAGTTGACAATTTTAACATACTGTAAATCCTTTCCGCTCATTAAACGGATAACACTTCTTTAAGGGGATTTTTTTTATAACTGACTCTTATTAAGTTTTTGGAACAAAAAGATGAGAGCAAGAAAAATTGATGTCTTGTTCTTCATTATTGTCCAGTAGTTCAATTTTTCCTTCCAAACATAACTCAGAATCTTTATACATCGCCATCATCCATTCATATTCTTCTTCGCTTTCTCTTCTGTATTAATTCACGATGATCTCAATCAAATTAATTGTACGTCAATCACAGATGAGCTCGGATCTGCTATATAAATCCTCTGTACCCATTATAAAGATTAATTTTACACTAGCAATCCATAAATCATTGCTCAGACAATTGGTCAAGAAGTGAATTCTTTGCATAAAACAACATCACTATGTAAGTATTTGTACTGGGCAACAATTTTACCACTAATTTTGCAAATCCAACCAGCTCATTTGGACTTGAATACAGCTATACTTGATACTTCTTAATAGAAAACAGGCTACACAGACCTAGAGGGCATGATATACAAATGCATAAAGCACAAAGCTAGAAAGATATTATTACATAACAAAAAGATGAAATTAAAAAACCCCAGTTTTAGATGTTTAAGCTTTGCTTGAGTAACACATGAACTAAGCACATTAAAATGAATCTTTAAGTTGAATTTGAGCTTGACTGACATAAATTTTGCAAAATTTGAGCTCATTGGCTAGGAACACCAAAATCCCCTAAGGATGATCGAGTTTGAGCTTCAAACTATATGTTTATTCTAACTATTTTAGGATCACATTTCAAAATATTAAAAATTTTGCCACTATTAACACCAAAAATATATTTTGATTTTGTGGAAGAACATGAGCATCCAAGGTCTTGCTCTAGTGGTAAGAGCGCATTCGAGTAGTGTGTGGGTTAGGCGCATATCACAGTTCGAATCATACTGCAGACAAAGCTTGGTATTTAATTGGAGAAATAGAGGGGCGGGCCCACTATCCACAGAATATCAAAATCGTGCATCACATAGCGGAAGCTTAGTGCACTAGGCTGCTCTTCAGGATTTCTCAGTTCTCAGGAAAAAAGAATATGAGCATCGAACAAACATCTTAAATCAAACTTCATTGGAAACCCTTAGACAACTCATGAGGGAAAATCTGATTTTGGGTTCGCATGTGAACTTTAATATGGAGTTACCAGTGTAAGAATGACTTGCCAAAGGTTTGGCTTTGATATATATGAAAAGAAAAAACCTGAGCATCCACACATTAAAGTAATGGGTGAAATAACACAAAACCCAGTGTTATGAAAGGCGAAAAGCGCAAAAAAGCTCTAAGGTCCATTGGGGCTTTAAGTGCAAAGCGCAAATAATGTGTGGGCTTTAATGAAGAAAGGCGCATATGGAAAAAAAAATACAAATATGTATGTGCAGTCCAAGACTAATAGTTTTTTTTTATAAGTAGTCCAAGACTAATAGTTATAAGTTTAAATAACAAATATATGGACAAAGAAATTGAAAAAGAATTACGATAGTGAAATATCAATTGTTTAGTGTCGCTTATTACGCTCATTGGCAAGGAAAAGTATGCCTTAAAGCCTTGATGACGACACTAAAGCGCCCACAAAGCGAGGCGAAGCGCTCAACATGTTTTGAGCCTCGCTTCAGGGCTTAAGCGCGCCTTTGACAACACTGACAAACCTTTATAAACCTGTTTCAAAACTCTTAAATAACTCATGTGTGCCAATTATATAACTTGACTGATTTAGTCAATAGTATAATTCTCCATCTATCTCAAAAAGCAGTCCTACTTTCGTTTGTGGTCAGCCTTAATGGTGTCTGCTTCCTAATATGACATAAAATGCATTTCTCCTCACAACACAAAATTTTCCTCTATTTTACTTCACGAAACCACAAAAGTCAACGATAGACCCCAAATGTTTCCCCAACATAATAGTCCACACTGATACCCTGAGAATGTATTAAGACGATATCTTCAGATCCTGAGATTGACATGTTGATAGGAATAAAACAGAAGTACCTGCAGAGCATCCTGCTGAGGTGAAGAGGACAAAACAGTTGTCAGAAGCTCTACACTATTTCTAGCCACATCAAATGCCTCCTTTGTCTGTTCAGCTGAAAAGTTCTCCCGTGGAATTTCATGTTGGATTTGCTGTGCCAGAGTAACATCTGGTTCTGCAGCTGACACTGTTCTTGGAGGAGTGAAGATCGGAGCTAGGCTTTCATGGTCACGACCAGGAAAACGTACCCCTCTGGATCTCAAACTCTAAGACAATAACAAAAAGACAGAGATATCACACAGGAATGTGAAGAAATGAATATCAGAAAGTATGTATCTACTCTTCCATTGCTGAAAGAATCATTCATGTATTTGCTACAATGCCCTTGTCTAAAATGTAGTACTTTGACGGTTGGTGATGTATATTAGAGAAAAGTCCAGGCTAGTAATCTATTTTGCCAAGTCAACAAAAACAAAGAGACAACTGAACATTTGACTTCTTAAGATTTTTATGAAATGAAGGTGAGACTGAACATCTGTAATGATACCTTGTAAGTCTCTTCATACACAGGTAAATAGCGAAGCTCGCTCGATGATTCTCCCCAAGCTTCAATTAACACCAGGGCCTTGTTCCGATTGTTAACAACAGTTTGAGGGTCATCAATCAACTTCACCATCTCATCCAGAACCCTCTCAGCAGCAATCTCGGAGAACGCCTTCTCGCAATTCTTTGCAATAGTTTCAAGTAACACCAACCCTAAGTACTGAATCCTGGGGCTCTTCAGCATTATCCTTTTCTTCACGCCCCTAATCAGTTCAACACTATTGATTCTATCGTGATTAATCATGTCACAAAGCTCAAGATTCATAGCCCAATCAGGTTCATCCAGAGTTTCAGCTGTGGCTTCCTCGACAAGCTTATCAGCCTGATTTGGGCCTTGGAAAAGTTCCTTCATCTTGAAACTCATCGAGCTCATTCCAGCAGTGATCTTTTGCCCAACCTCCGATCCCCCAATCTTCAGGCGCTCCCCAAAGGCGCTGACTTTATCCAACAAATTGTTGTCACTCATTTTCGATTAGATCTTCCGCAACTCACTCCTTCGACACTTCCTAGCTTAAATTCTTCAAATCCTTGCCTCTACACTGTCTCCGGCTAAACAGGCTCAGACTTATACTGAAAACGAAAACAAAAGAAGAAGCACAAATGAATGACCTCAACAACATACATAAGTTTTCTTCTTATCGATTAACCTTGCAGGAACCATGTAATTATATTCAAACCCATAGATTACTGGGATACCATAAATACCTAATATAGTCTATTGCTAGGGTTTTACTAATATAAAAAAAAATCGAGAAATTAAAAAGTATCCACGAGACTCGAACAAACAAAATAGACATCCGGTAATGGACTATAGTCATTGGAAATTTGTTATCGTGAGAGAAAACTACATGAAAAGCATCCCACAAATTAATAGTGAAAAAAAAAAAAGCAATTCGAAGTGCAGCAGAGTTGCTAGGAAATAATTTGTACAAGTTTCGGCGAGCTGAATTAAGATTCCAGGTAAGCAGATCAATTTTTCCGATATATAACTCTGAAATTGATGTATATTAGGAACAAAATTCAGCAACAAGATCGCATGAAATTCTACCTTTTAAAAAAACACAAGAAAAAAAAAAGAATACGGCGATCACGAAAGAGAGTGCAAGGACTGAGTGACTTACCTTGAAACTTAAAAGCTTAGGATCGAAGACTGTTCGATTGCGTGTTTATGAGAAGATGACGCGTAACGCGACTGACTTCTCTCTCTAGATGAAGGAATCTTCCGATGTTCCTCGATAATGGAGACCAAAGTCTTCTACTTTACCTTTTATACCTACTCCTTTGCTAACTGTATTTCCGTATTCTATTTCGTATGTATACCAACTACGCTTTAAATGCGATTTCTTCGGTTTCTTCTCTCCCTTTCGTGAATTTTATGCATTTATTTATTTTTTCTTTTTACAACTCACTACACCCTTACCCTATATTTATGTCACCTTTTAATATGTACCCTATTTTTAAAAACTATTGATTTCGTAACCAACTACTAAAAAATCCGTAATAATATGACCATTATACCCCTTCCAAAACATATAAAAGATGCATCAAACATACCCAGATTCAAATTCCATATCTCCTCCATCACTCCGTCTCTCCTGAGATCGCCTCACGCAAAGCAGATTTGAACCAGATTCAAATTCCAAATTCAAAATTACAAAATACATTGTAAGTATTCAAATTCATCTTCAGAGTTCAAAATAGTTTTTGAATTATATGTTTTCTGATTGATTGATTGAAGTTGTTTGACGAACTTCACTGATATGCTAAATTTGCATTCTAAATCTGTTTGACGTTGAATTCTAACATTCTAATCCGATAAATATGCTGAAAATTTTGGTTTATTTGCTAAACAAGCTGAAGTTATTTAGTTCATATCTAAAAAATTCACCAAAACGAGCTGCAAATAACACAACAAAGAAAAAATTATATTAAAACATTATATGAGTGTTATCTAAAAAAATTCACCAAAACGAGCTGCAAATAACACAACGAAAAAAAAATTATATTAAAATATTATATGAGTGTTATCATTGTTTATTTGCTAAACAAGTTAAAGTTCATATTTAAAAAATTCAATAAAACAAGCTGAAGTTTTTATATTGTACAAAATTTCATATTGCACCAAAACTTAAGCATTAGTTGCTGAAGTTTTTTACGTAATCTTTAAAAACTTCAGCAATATGAGCTGAAGTTTTCCTCCTACACTGGGTAAAAAAAATAAAACATAAATTAAAATTACATATTGCACAAAAAACTCCAGCATAGGTGCTGAAGTTTTTAAGTTAATATTTAAAAACTTCAGCAGGAAGAGTTGAAGTTTTTCTACTACACTGGGTAAAAAAACATAAATTAAAATTTCATATTGCATAAAAAACTTCAGCATAGCTGCTGAAGTTTTTTAGTTAATATTTAAAAACTTCAGCAGGAGGAGCTGAAGTTTTCCTATTACACTGGGTAAAAAAATAAAACATAAATTAAAATTATATATTACACAAAAAACTTCAGCATAGGTGCTGAAGTTTTTCAGTTAATCTTTAAAAACTTCAGCAAGAAGAGCTGAAGTTTTTCTCTTACACTGGGTAATAATTTTTAGTATGCTGGATTTTTTTTAGTTCATCTGCTAAAAATGCTTAATATTTTATCATGCAATATGTAATTTTCGGATAAGATTTTGTTAATTGCTCCGTTATTTTCTAAGTTTAAAAAGAATTTTTAGTTCATGCTTGAAGTTTCATCAAGCACTTTGTATTTTTGGATTAGTTTTTGTTAATTCCTGCTGAAGTTATTTAGTTCATTTCCTTTGCTATTTTTCGAATTTGAATATAATTAATATTAAAAAAGCGCACAAAAAAACTTAAAACAAAAACTGAATATTTCATTAAACATTAAAAAAGACAAATTAAATTACATAAATAACAAAAAGAAAAATCAATCGTGCATATTATCATCATCATCATCGTCGTCACTACCAGATGGACGAACATCTTCATCAGCAAGATTATCAAATCTTGCATACATCACAAGCGTATCAAGCTTGTTGTTAATTTCTTCCAGCTCCCTGTCGTACTTGCCTATGAGCTCATCCAGTTTCAGCTCAAAAACTTCTATAATGTCTTGCTTGATTTCTTCCACTATTTGCTTGATGACAGCGTCCATTTTTCTCCTTTTTGTATTTTATGTCTGCTAAAATATATGTGTTTGAGTGAATAAACTCACAAGGTATAGCGTGCTTATATAGGGTGGAAAATCTTTTACATGGTATATGAAAAGGCAAAGATGAATTTTAAACGTTGTCTAATGAAAAGCGTGCATGAATGTGATAGAAATGTAATTATTACACTAACACATGCCCCCAACGCAATATAATTACTACTTTAATTGTGTAGGTTACTCCTGTATACTGTGCAATTAATGCTAAAACATGCTCAAGTTTGTTGAATTCATTTGCTAAAACTTCAGCCCAATGTGCTGAAGTTATTTAGTTCATTTCTAAAATATTCAGCACTTAATGAGCTAAAGTTTGTTTCCCTGCATTCATGAATTCCTGTCATACAACTTTTTCAAAAAAACTTCAACTGATATGCTGAAGTTATTAAGCTTATTTCTAAAAACTTCAGCACTTAATAAGCTGAAGTTTTCTATGCGGGATTCATTAATTATATCATACATCTTTTTCCAAAAAGTTTCAGCAAAAGATGCTTAAGTGATTTAGTTCATTTGTAAAAATTTCAGCACAAACAACCTAAAAATTCTTCTGTTCACTTTTCTAATACTTGCCACTAAACATGAATCTGCAGGATGAGTTCGATTTATGTTGTTATAACTTTCAATGGGAGTTGGACTCCTGATTTCAAATACTTGGATCATGATACAAAACTTGTTCTACTTAATAAGCACATATCATTCAATACTTTCCTAAAGAAAATTAGTGAAGTTACAAATATTGATTCAACCAAATATGCACTAAAAGTATGGTTTGATATCAAACTAAATACAAGCAAAGGAATGCTTGTAACTTCAGATGAAGAACTCAGTACCTGTATACATTTGCTTACAACTGATTCAGCCTACAAGAATTGCCATTTCGTCATCGAAAAAATACAACCTTTCGAATCTGCAGCATTCAAACAATCTCTTGCATATGCGATAGATTCAGAACCTTATGCTGATTATCAACATGAAGTAGGACAACCACTAATGGAAGTAGACAACGAGCAACAACCTTCTAACATTACATCTGCTTCAGACTATATAATGCTGCAACAATTACCCGCTCCTCCAATAAATTCATACCAGTTTATCGATGACCAAGAAGAAGAAGGACAACTAATAATACAAATTGACAACCAACACACAATCCAAGAAAGTTTTTTGTTACCTTCTTCAATTATAAGCAACAACGAAGATGAAGTAAACATGGAGCTTATACCGATAACATCAGATAGAATTGAAGAAATTGCTGAAACTTCTAGTGTTTCTCAGCAATCAAGAAAAAGAGTAAGGAGAAAGCTGAAAGAATCTCCACTATGTAAAATACTTAGGCACGATACGTTGCCTGAGAAAGTAAGAGTTGGATCAATTTTTAAGAACAAACAAAACATGACTAAATTTTTCTGCAGCTTGGAGATAAACCAGAAAGTTGAATTCACTGCTGTTAGATCATGTTCAAAGAGATACGAGCTGAAATGTATCGTCGACAAATGTGGTTGGAATGTACGTGCTATCAGAATAAAAAAATTCCACACTATTCAGGGTGATAAAATATCACAACATCCATGAATGCTCTGTTGATGCAAGAAAATCAGATCAGAAGCATGCTACATCAAATTTTATAAGTGAACAAATTATAGAACATGTTCGAGACAAAAAGATAGAGGTTACACCAGCCTTTGTAGAAAATGAAATGAAAAAGAAATTTGGAATTGACATTGGTTATCACAAGGCATGACGTGCTATTGAAAAAGCTGTTGCTTGCATAAGGGGAACACCTGAAGAGAACTACCAGATTCTTCCTTCATACCTACACATGATGGTGGACAAAAACCTAGGAACGTACACAAGCATAAAAAGAGATGCGTAGAATAGGTAAGCAAAACAATACTAACCATCATCCTGAAGTTTCAAAAATGTTCCTATTTGAAAAACTTCACACCTTATGATTTGTTTTTTTTTGTTTCACTGTACTAATTTTTTTACATGTTCTTTGCTCCTGCGGCATCAGTAGCTAGTTGGTCCTACCGTAGACCCGTTATTGCAGTAGATGCAACGTTTTTAAAGTTAAAATATCGTGATGTTCTATTTGTTGTTGTATCAAAGGATGCAAACAATCAAATCTTTCCTCTATATTTTGGTGTAGCAGATTCAGAAAACAATGAGGCATACATTTGGTTCTTTGAGGAAATGAGAAAAGCAATTCAAGTCCGTCGTGAACTGGTTTTCTTGTCAGATAGAAACCAATCGATCGCAAATGTGATTAGAAAAGTTTTCCTGAAGCTCACCATGGTATCTGCCTCTATCACTTTGAGAAAAATTTAAAGCAAAGACATGCAAAAGTCACGGTAATAAATCTTTTTCAAAGTGCTGCAAGGTCATACAAACGTGAAGATTTTAATCAGTTAATGTCCCAACTCAAAAGTATTGACAAGAAAACATACAATTACATAATAGAAGAGCCTCTAGAGAGATGGGCTCGATCGTGGTTCCCACGGCGACGTTATGATATGCTAACAACAAACATGGTAGAATTAATGAATTCCATTTTACTAAAAGGGAGAGAAATGCCTATTTAAGAATGTTAGATTTCATCCAAGAAAAGTTGGGAGAGTGGTTTTACGAATGGAGAAAAAAGGCAAATGAAACTTTTCACAGAGTATCAATATGGGCAAAAGAAGAGATGACTAAGAAGATGGACTTGGCTTGCAAAATGTTTGTGAGTATATTTTAACTTCAGCTTTTTATATCTATTGCAGTGATTTACTGCTTACATTTAAAAAAAATCATACTTTTTTTCTTTTTGAAGCAACAATACACTAATATAGTTTGTCTTAATTGTCACACCTCCTTTTTCCGCACCCGTGAGGGTACAAGGGAGTTTTTCCAATTAAAGGACAATCGAAACGGGATTTGTTTATTTATTTCAGAGTCGCCACTTGGGAGATTTAGGGTGTCCCAAGTCACCAATTTTAATCCCGAATCGAGGAAAATAATGACTCCATATTACAGTCTGCGTACCAGAAATCTGGATAAGGAATTCTGTTAACCCGGGAGAAGGTGTTAGGCATTCCCGAGTTCCGTGGTTCTAGCACGGTCGCTCAACTGTTATATTTGGCTTGATTATCTGATTTTATACAAATATGAACTTATGTGCCAATTTTATCTTTTAACCGCTTTCATAATTATTATTATATTTTACAAGGAATTGCAACATCGTGAAAACATACCTCGAATCACGTTACATCAATGTACACGTGATTGTTGACATATCTCGACTCGGTTGAGATTTGGATTTGGGTCACATAAATGTGCACCCGAGTTAAGGAAAATAAATTATTAAAGGCACGCTTAAAGCAACTAGCGTATTGTTATTTTGGGGAAAAGCCATGAAATTTGCTAAACGACCCATCCTGGAAACTGAATGCTTCGATAATATACATTTAACGAGGGCCCCGCAGCTTGTGCGTTTTTATTTATTTTTGTCGAGGCTCGTCTCGTTCTCATTTTAAAAGGATATCCTATAGCAACTACGTTTCTTGTCGCGTTTGTCTCTACTAATTGAAAACAGTAGATAGTCCTAATTAATTACATGCTTGCAAGTTATCTATAACAGAATTCATAATGCTTAAAAAATCAGAAACGAGGCTGCGTGCACAGTCAGCCGAACAAGTAATCACGGGCCCAAAACCAGCCCATGCGTGATGGGCCAGACCTGGGCCATGGTTTGTTCGATGCGGGCCTGCTTGGTCCGTTTCGACCTGGGCTCGACCTTCGCGAGGTTGAGATTGCAAGCTATGTGTTCTTTGGCTTAAAACATGGTTTACCAGTTATATGAAACAGTTTATCGGAAAGGAAAGAACTTAACTAGTAGAGTACGATTTTCATGCTTGGCCTACATTAAAGGACACACTACAAAGTTAAACTAAGTCTGAGATACAACTTATTACATTGGGAATATTTTTACCTATCAACATACGTATATAAACTATCGTTCAGCTTAATCTACATTGATATACACTGGGCATACAGGCTACTTCTATTGTCAATACAGGAAGGAAAATTATTACACAGTACATGATATCTAATGTAATAATCTATGTATGAGAGTCGACTTCAAGTCTTTTCTTTTCGTATTCATGCTCAATTTTCCAATTACATTTGACAGTGTATGGGTTGTGTACCTGGTATAGAGGACAAAAAAGAAAGGAATGATCAGCTGGGCAGTATGCAGTAAGCACAACAACAGCAGATACACAACAACAACACAACAACAAACCAACAATCACAAGTGTTTTCCACAGTCCACAGACAACCAACAACAATTCCCAAAACAAAGAAAACCAGCATATGGTCGAGCACCAAACAAGTAATCCCAGAAAGAGTAATGAAACAAACAGAAGTAACAGAGTGTTCTATGCAGCAACACCAGCAGTCCAACAATCACAAGCAGCTCAATCAATGCAAACAACAGAACTTTGGCCGAGACAACTTGACCAAATACAAACTCTTATGTAGCTTTCAGACAGTGTTTTGGTTACAGTGTTTACTAGAAATTTCCTTATGTTTTCAGTTTTTTCTTTAAGCTCACAAGACCTCTCTTAAGACTCAAAATTTTCCACCCCTTTTTTAAGTTCTGAAATGGCCTATTTATAAGCCAAACGACCCAGTGCAGCTAAGCTGCCTGGATCCTCCCACTTGCAGACTGCCTATACTCTTTAAACCCATGCTTAAGCATCTTTTGATGCCAGCCATTTTGTTCCCCACACCTGGATTTTTCTTTAATCAAAGGTTATGGGTTCATTTAAGTATTCATTTTAAACCCCATACTCTTGTGTCTTGTTCCCCATTGATATTAGTTTAATCCCAAATTAGTACCCTACTTGTCAGCTCATTTAAACTAATCATTTTTGTTCTTTTCAAACCCCAGACTACCCTTGTTAAACCTTGCTTATTACTGCCCTGCCCATTGCAGCATCAGGGCATTCTGAACTCATGAAAGTTCAAATTCATGACTGCCCTGGACTGAACCTTTTCAGTCATTTTTGCAATGCAAATAAACTCATTTCAGACGATGCCGGGCATTCAGTCAGTGACAAGGTTCAATTAGTCACGTGAAACTATTAGCTCATTTGATCCATTAGTTATAGAAAACTAATCGACGAGGTTTATCGAGTCGACTATACTAAATACAACAGGTAATAATCAATCGTTCACACAAACAATACGTACAGGGACCCAAAAGGCATCAGACAACTTTTGTTCAATTACTGGGAACCTATATGAATTATTTATGCGACGACTATCCTAATCGAACATGTTTATCATAGGATACATTCAAATCACACACAGAAAACAATCGACCAAATAAAAGGTCTTTGACAGAGATGGAAGAAATCAGAAAAAATAACAAAAAGAACAAACAAACACAACGAAACATGCTGACAACTTAATTAGAACTAAACAAAGGGAAAGGAAAACTTACCGAAAAATGTTTAAACCAAACTGACCCAAATCTGACTCAACTTTGACCATTTGAGGCCGAACAAATTTTAACCAGGGTGTTCTCACATGAGAACACCTTGGTTAAGGTCCATTAAACCTCAAACCCTTGTTAAGGCCGGCTGGATTCCAAGGCTATCCGTGTTCTAGGTTTTGGATTTTCAGATCTGGTTTTTTAGGAGTTGTGGGTAGATTCGGACCAAACCAAGTCTGGTTTGGTCACGAGGAGGGTCCGGGGAGTGTCTGGTATGAAGATGGGGTGGTTTGGTATAGATCGAGTTTCGTCTCGAATCTTCAAATCCAGATTCGAGATGATGGAAGGTGATTCAAGGTACAGGATTAGTAGATTCGTGTTCAGGGTGGTTGGATGTTTCAGGGGTGTGAAGGGGGTGGTCACCGGCGTTCATGCCGCCGGGTTCTGGTGAAAGGGAAACTAGGGCGGCGTTAGGGTTTGGGGGTTTCAGGGCTTGGGGAAGGAGATGACTGAAGGGGGAGTTCGGATAGGGGGCGTGGGGTGAAGGGCCAAGTTTATATACGGAAGGGGAAGAGAGATTGGAGCTGTTAGATCAAGTGATCTGAACGGCTTAGATCTATTGGTGGGTAACAGGACGGGGTCGTTTGGTATGGGAACGGGGTCGTTTTGGTTTAGGTGAGGGGTTGGGTTGAACCGGCTAAATAGGTCGGGTCATGAGGGAAGCCAGGGACCGTTGGATCAATGGGGTTGGACGGCTCAGATCAACTTGCCTGAAACGGCGTCGTTGAGGTGAGTTAAATAGCCTGATCTGGACCGTTCGTTTGAATCAGATCAACGGCTTCAATAGGGACGCCGATACGGCGTCGTTTGAGTCCGTGCTTGGGCAGGCTCGTCTTAGACTGGATCAGTGCTTTGGTTTTGGGCCTTGTTTTGGGGCCCAATCAAATTTTCCTTTCCTTTTTAATTTCAACAAACTAACCAAAAATTCCTAAAAACAATGCAAATAATTAAAATAAACTTACACACATATTGTGTAACACCTACAACAATAAACACACATATTAGAATTTTTAAAAATGGTTAAATCACAGCCTAGAGTAAAAGCTGCATATTTTTTGTGAATTTTCTCTTAAAACCGGACTACGGCCTGATTACCCACGACGTTCTTATTTTTTTTTGTTTTTTGTAAGATTAATTGCAACACGGGCCGAACCACAAATGACTAGCAGCGCATGTCATGAAAAAAATTGGGAATTTGTACAGCGAGGTCACTGGTCACTATTTTTGTTTTCTTTTGGAGTGATTTCCCGTGAAGCAAAAATCACGTGCTTATAGCTGCCCCTCTTTGCACGAGGACACGAAGGGTTTTCGCGCAAAGATAAAGCGGGCGATTTTTGCTCGTCCGAGTACTCCGTGTGAAGCATTTTTTGAAAAAGATTTGACCGAACCTTTGCTTCAGAGGTTTCCTACATATCCTGGGCTAAACAGGAATCAGGTCAATGTAGTTCGGGAAACTTTGGTAGCTGGGACTACCGTGTCACTGTAGTGCTTGCTGTTGTTGTGCGCTGTTGCCTGCCGCTGTAGGATGCTACCGCTCAACCGATCTCCTTGTTACATTGTTCTTGAAAGGAAAAACAAGAAGCTAAGTTAGGGTATGAGATCTCATCTATCTTCAACTTGTTCTTGTTGCCTTGCTTTCTTGTCGGCTAACGCTTTCCTCTGATGCCCTTATTTTGTGAACTTGGGAGATGATGCTGTCCCTTCGCCTTTTCTGGATGCCAGTTTTCATCACTTTGCTTGATTTGCTGGGAACATGGCTTTCTTCTTTAAATCTTTCAATGGTTTCTTCAGTGGTCTGGCTTCCTTTATCAAATTTGTTATGTTGGGCATGCTACAACGTTCCCAAACTGCTTCTTTTGAGACGCGTTCCTTCTTCCTTTTGAATTGCGCGCTTGCCTTTGCAGCTTTCTGCTTCTTGGTGCTGGGGATTTTATTGTATACTGCTTGGGGGACCTCTGTTGCAACCTTCCGTCTTCAGGTGGGGTTACTGATTCCAAAATCTAGAGCTGAAATGTATTCCCGCATTTTACTGGTGGGCGACCTAGAACTTAAATGTATTCCCGCATTATACTGGTGGGTGACCTAGAACTTAAATGTATTCCCGCATTATACTGGTGGGCGACCTAGAACTTAAATGTATTCCCGCATTATACTGGTGGGCGACCTAGAACTTAAATGTATTCCCGCATTATACTGGTGGGCGACCTAGAACTTAAATGTATTCCCGCATTATACTGGTGGGCGACCTAGAACTTAAATGTATTCCCGCATTATACTGGTGGGCGACCTAGAACTTAAATGTATTCCCGCATTATACTGGTGGGCGACCTAGAACTTAAATGTATTCCCGCATTATACTGGTGGGCGACCTAGAACTTAAATGTATTCCCGCATTATACTGGTGGGCGACCTAGAACTTAAATGTATTCCCGCATTATACTGGTGGGCGACCTAGAACTTAAATGTATTCCCGCATTATACTGGTGGGCGACCTAGAACTTAAATGTATTCCCGCATTATACTGGTGGGCGACCTAGAACTCAAATGTATTCCCGCATTATACTGGTGGGCGACCTAGAACTCAAATGTATTCCCGCATTATACTGGTGGGCGACCTAGAACTCAAATGTATTCCCGCATTATACTGGTGGGCGACCTAGAACTCAAATGTATTCCCGCATTATACTGGTGGGCGACCTAGAACTCAAATGTATTCCCGCATTATACTGGTGGGCGACCTAGAACTTAAATGTATTCCCGCATTATACTGGTGGGCGACCTAGAACTTAAATGTATTCCCGCATTATACTGGTGGGCGACCTAGAACTCAAATGTATTCCCGCATTATACTGGTGGGCGGCCTAGAACTCAAATGTATTCCCGCATTATACTGGTGGGCGGCCTAGAACTCAAATGTATTCCCGCATTATACTGGTGGGCGGCCTAAAACTTAAATGTATTCCCGCATTATACTGGTGGGCGACCTAGAACTTAAAAGTATTCCCGCATTATACTGGTGGGCGACCTAGAACTTAAAAGTATTCCCGCATTATACTGGTGGGCGACCTAGAACTTAAAAGTATTCCCGCATTATACTGGTGGGCGACCTAGAACTTAAATGTATTCCCGCATTATACTGGTGGGCGACCTAGAACTTAAAAGTATTCCCGCATTATACTGGTGGGCGACCTAGAACTTAAATGTATTCCCGCATTATACTGGTGGGCGACCTAGAACTTAAATGTATTCCCGCATTATACTGGTGGGCGACCTAGAACTTAAATGTATTCCCGCATTATACTGGTGGGCGACCTAGAACTCAAATGTATTCCCGCATTATACTGGTGGGCGACCTAGAACTCAAATGTATTCCCGCATTATACTGGTGGGCGACCTAGAACTCAAATGTATTCCCGCATTATACTGGTGGGCGACCTAGAACTCAAATGTATTCCCGCATTATACTGGTGGGCGACCTAGAACTCAAATGTATTCCCGCATTATACTGGTGGGCGACCTAGAACTTAAATGTATTCCCGCATTATACTGGTGGGCGACCTAGAACTTAAATGTATTCCCGCATTATACTGGTGGGCGACCTAGAACTCAAATGTATTCCCGCATTATACTGGTGGGCGACCTAGAACTCAAATGTATTCCCGCATTATACTGGTGGGCGACCTAGAACTCAAATGTATTCCCGCATTATACTGGTGGGCGACCTAAAACTTAAATGTATTCCCGCATTATACTAGTGGGCGACCTAGAACTTAAAAGTATTCCCGCATTATACTGGTGGGCGACCTAGAACTTAAAAGTATTCCCGCATTATACTGGTGGGCGACCTAGAACTTAAAAGTATTCCCGCATTATACTGGTGGGCGACCTAGAACTTAAATGTATTCCCGCATTATACTGGTGGGCGACCTAGAACTTAAAAGTATTCCCGCATTATACTGGTGGGCGACCTAGAACTTAAATGTATTCCCGCATTATACTGGTGGGCGACCTAGAACTTAAATGTATTCCCGCATTATACTGGTGGGCGACCTAGAACTTAAATGTATTCCCGCATTATACTGGTGGGCGACCTAGAACTTAAATGTATTCCCGCATTATACTGGTGGGCGACCTAGAACTTAAAAGTATTCCCGCATTATACTGGTGGGCGACCTAGAACTTAAATGTATTCCCGCATTATACTGGTGGGCGACCTAGAACTTAAATGTATTCCCGCATTATACTGGTGGGCGACCTAGAACTTAAATGTATTCCCGCATTATACTGGTGGGCGACCTAGAACTTAAATGTATTCCCGCATTATACTGGTGGGCGACCTAGAACTTAAATGTATTCCCGCATTATACTGGTGGGCGACCTAGAACTTAAATGTATTTGAAATTGTTTCCCCGTTCTTCCAAGAATTTTTTTGACAATTGGCAGAAAATTTTCTGCCCCGGTTTTTGGTGACTTCCCTGGCGTTGCATCTCGCTGCCATCATCAATCCTTTGTTTTCCTGCAGTAGACAAAAAGATTTAATTAGTTTTAATCGTAGTGGTAGAGGGTGCCTTTCCGGCGGATGATTTTTCCTCTCTTCCCCTTTTGTTGCTCTATGTCCCCATAATTGGTTAGTTGACAAAATTGCCTGCTGGGGGTCTCTAGCCTGCTGGGGCTGGTTTTCAATTTGTTCCCTTTTCTGCTTTTTCTTTAAGCACATGCTGTGGGAATCTGCTTTACTCCCGAAACCATTCCCTTTGGAGCTTACTTCCTCCAAAACTGCGAGGCACGATTATTGTATTGCCTAGGGCCGGCTTTTAAGACTGTTTGTGCTATCCTGCATTAGATGAATTCCCCTTCGGTCTCTGGTAGTAAGCTTTGGAAAATCCTTTTCAAGACAAATTTTTAGGAAGAGAAAAAATAAAAATAAAAATAAAAAAAAAAAATAGGAAAGGAGAAAATCTTTCTGAACCAATATTTGGTGGGAGAAGAAACTCAGAAGAACTTATCTGGAGGACATGACAGGTCCCCGTGATCATGACGTGCACCATAGATTCCCGACCCAGTCTATTTGTATCAATCGATTTGCCCGATGGTCTGACTTGCTGGGGATGATAAATGACTGTCCATTTCGTTGCGAATGTGGTCGCTTTTTGTTGATCTGTCTTGTCGCCTCATAGTGCCCTTCGAGGGGTTTTCACCAATGAGACTCTCTCTTTTCTCTCATCTCCCGGCGCCTTATGGTGCCTGTGAAGGTTTTCACCAATAAGACTCTCTCATTTCATATCTCTCATCTTACGTCGCCTTTCGGTGCCTGTGAAGGTTTTCACCGATAAGACTCTCTCGTTTCATATCTCTCATCTTACATCGCCTTTTAGTGCCTGTGAAGGTTTTCACCGATAAGACTCTCTCATTTTATTTCTTCATTGAAGAATCGGGGTGTTATCGATACGACCCTCTCTTCTGGAGATCCCTTTGACCATCAATTCAATCCCAGTCTTATGATCTCTTTTTTGCTGGGGATCGGTGTATTATTCTCGGCCTTATTTGCCTGACTTGGCATCTCTTGGACATTGATCGGGAGGTCTTTTGGACGTTGATGTTGGTTTTGGTGTGGGGTTAAAGAAAGGCTATAAAAATGAAAATAATTTGATGGGTGATGTGCTACAACTTTTGGAATCAAACCTTTGTTGGAACTTAAAACATAACCTCTGCCCCAGTTTTCTTGCTTGGGGAATTTATTTTTTACACTTATGTTGCGCTATGTGCGTTACGCACACTGTGCCTATTATGCACACTATGTACATTATGCATCCTATATTCACTATGATGCATACTATGACCGAGCCGTGAGGCGCCTACGTATCCTCTTTGAGGAATCAGGAGACGCCTACGTATCCTCTTTGAGGAATCAGGTCAAACGTAGTTCCCACGGTTTTGTATTTCTTATGATTTTATCTTCCTTTTTTTCTTTTCCTTCTTTTCATTTTCTTTTTCTTTTTTTTTCTTTTTTTTTTCATGTCTTTTCCAT
The DNA here is from genome assembly GCF_000393655.2 of Nicotiana sylvestris. Taxonomy (NCBI): domain Eukaryota; kingdom Viridiplantae; phylum Streptophyta; class Magnoliopsida; order Solanales; family Solanaceae; genus Nicotiana; species Nicotiana sylvestris. The sequence continues at coordinate 155,032,560 of NC_091059.1, forward strand.
TAGTGATTCCAAAAGAGGGGTATGAAAGAATAACTTAAGGCTCAAAGGGGGAAGCAAGGGTTAAAAGTGTTTGGATAGAAGAAAGAATCGCCTCCGTCATCTCATTATCCAATAAATGCCAAATACAAACAAATAAACCAAAAATTGCCATAATTAAAGAAATTACGCATAATATCTCTTGACCGCATCTGAATTGATAGCCACGTCGACACATCTACCTTCGACATCTGTCAAACACAAAGCACCGTTGGACAATACTCTGGTCACGATATAAGGCCCTTGCCAATTTGGGGCGAATTTGCCTTTTGCCTCGGCCTGATGTGGGAGGATCTTCTTCAATACCTGCTGCCCTACTTCAAACTTCCTGGGGCGCACCTTCTTATTATATGTTCTTGCCATTCTCTTCTGGTACAGCTGACCATGGCACACTGCTGCCAATCTTTTCTCATCTATCAGGCTCAACTGTTCCAATCGAGCTTTGACCCATTCATCATCATTAATCCCGGCTTCAGCGACAATTCGGAGGGACGGAATTTCGACTTCCGCTGGTATTACGGCCTCAGTTCCGTACACCAACAAATAAGGAGTTGTGCCTATGGAAGTTCGGACGGTAGTGCGGTAACCCAACAAAGCAAAGGGTAATCTCTCGTGCCATTGTCTGGATCCTTCCACCATCTTTCGCAGTATCTTCTTGATATTCTTATTGGCTGCTTCGACTGCTCCATTCGCCTTGGGACGATATGGGGTGGAATTGCGGTGTGTAATCTTGAATTGTTGGCATACCTCTCTCATCAGGCTGCTATTAAGATTCGCACCGTTATCCGTGATGATCACTTTTGGGATCCCAAATCTGCAGATGATATGGGAATGAACAAAGTCCACCACCGCCTTTTTGGTTACCGATTTGAAGGTTTTAGCCTCAACCCATTTGGTGAAGTAATCAATGGTCACTAGAATGAACCTATGACCGTTGGATGCTGCCGGCTCGATGGGCCCAATGACATCCATGCCCCATGCCACAAACGGCCAGGGTGCTGACATCGTATGTAACTCTGTTGGCGGAGAATGAATCAAATCTCCATGTATCTGGCACTGATGGCATTTCCTCACGAAAGTGATACAGTCGTGTTCCATGGTGAGCCAATAACACCCTGTTCGAAGGATCTTTCTTGCCAATACATATCCGCTCATGTGTGGCCCACAAACTCCAGCATGTACCTCTGCCATAACCGTCGTTGCTTGACTGGCATCTATGCATCTCAACAATCCCAAATCCGGGGTTCTTTTGTACAATACTCCTCCGCTGAGGAAGAAACCATTCGACAAACGCCGAAGGGCTCTTTTTTGGTCTCCAGAGGCATGTTCTGGATATATCCCCATTCTGAGGTATTCCTTGATATCATGAAACCAGGGTTCGCCATCTGCTTCTTCTTCTATGGCATTGCAGTAGGCGTGCTGATCACGGACCTGGATGTGCAGAGGATCAACATACATTTTGTCAGGGTGGTGCAGCATTGATGCTAAGGTGGCCAAGGCATCCGCAACCTCATTGTGAACTCTCGGGATGTGTTTGAATTTCACCGATCGAAATTGCTTGCTCAGATCATGCAAGCATTGTCGGTATGGTATGAGTTTTAGATCTCGCGTTTCCCATTCACCCTGAATCTGGTGTACCAAGAGGTCCGAGTCTCCCAAGACCAAGACGTCTCGGACATCCATGTCAGCAGCCAAGCGCAGACCTAGAATGCAAGCCTCATACTCGGCCATATTGTTGGTGCAATAGAAGCGTAGTTGAGCCGTAACAGGATAATGGCGTCCTGTTTCAGAAATGAGTACTGCTCCTATTCCAACCCCTTTTGCGTTTGCAGCTCCATCGAAGAAAAGCTTCCAACCCGGTTCCTCAGGTAATTCCAACTCATTTGTATGCATTACCTCTTCGTCAGGAAAATACGTTCTTAAAGGCTCGTATTTTTCATCAACGGGATTCTCCGCCAAATGGTCTGCCAGCGCCTGGGCTTTCATGGCCGTCCTCGTCACATAGACGATATCAAACTCTGTGAGCAGAATTTGCCACTTTGCCAACCTTCCCGTGGGCATAGGTTTCTGAAAGATATACTTTAATGGGTCCAAACGGGATATGAGATAAGTAGTATACGAAGACAGGTAGTGCTTCAACTTCTGAGCTACCCAAGTTAGGGCACAACATGTTTTCTCGAGTTGAGTGTACTTGACCTCATGTACTGTGAATTTCTTGCTAAGATAGTAGATGGCCTGCTCCTTCCTTCCTGTGTCATCATGTTGCCCCAATACACAACCAAATGAATTTTCCAAGACCGTTAGGTAAAGAATTAAGGGCTTCCCAGGCTTCGGCGGGACCAATACGGGTGGATTAGACAGATACCCTTTGATTTGGTCGAAGGCCTCCTGACACTCTGCCGTCCAACCTACCGCAACATCCTTTCTCAGCAACCGAAATATGGGCTCACAAGTTGCTGTGAGTTGGGCGATGAACCTGCTGATGTAATTGAGTCTACCCAGCAAACTCATTACCTCTGTTTTGTTCCTTGGCGGTGGCAAATTTCGGATGGACTCAATTTTGGATGGGTCTAACTCAATCCCTCGTCGACTGACGATGAATCCTAGTAGCTTTCCTGATGGAACCCCGAATGCGCATTTGGCCGGGTTGAGCTTGATATCATACCTTCGGAGTCTTTGGAAAAATCTCCTTAGGTCCGCTACATGGTCTTCCTGACGCCAAGATTTGATGATCACATCATCGACGTACACCTCGATTTCTTTGTGTATCATGTCATGAAACACAGCTGTCATTGCTCGCATGTATGTTGCCCCGGCGTTCTTCAATCCAAACGGCATTACCCGATAGCAGTAAGTTCCCCATGGCGTAATAAACGCTGTCTTTTCCGCATCTTCCTCGTCCATTAGGATCTGATGATATCCCGCATAGCAATCTACAAAGGATCCGACCTCGCGCCCCGCGCAATTATCGATCAAGATATGGATGTTGGGCAATGGAAAATTGTCCTTGGGACTTGCTTTGTTGAGGTTGCGGTAGTCGACGCACACCCTGATTTTTCCATCCTTCTTTGGGACTGGTACCACATTGGCCAACCACTCGGGATATCGAGTGACCCGAATGACCTTCGCTTGCAACTGCTTAATCACTTCTTCTTTGATCTTTACACTCATTTCTGTTTTAAATTTCCTTAGTTTTTGCTTGACCGGAGGGTATGCCGGGTCAGTGGGCAATTTGTGAACCACTAAATTGGTGCTTAATCCAGGCATATCGTCATATGACCATGCAAAAACATCTTTGAATTCCATGAGGGTTTTGATCAATTCTTCTCTGACATTCGGCTCAATGTGGATGCTAATTTTGGTCTCTTGGACGTTATCAGCGTCTCCTAGATTCACAGCCTCAGTGTCATTTAGGTTAGGCTTGGGTTTCTCTTCAAATTGGCACAGTTCTCGGTTTATCTCTTCGAAGGCTTCACCTTCGTCACATTCAGATTCATCATCACAAACGACCTCTTGCATCATTGAGTCGGATTCAGATTGATTTATTAGACTAGGTCGAAGATCCGCTGTGCATGCCATGTCATTAGAACCAGTAAAAAGAGAACTGTTCAGAAAGAAAAAGAACAAAACAAAATTAAAATGGGACAAAAGAAAAGAACTTTATTAAACTTGCGGGATAAAAGGGTTCACACTTTTACAAAAACGAAAGTAAAATTTGGATTACACCCTTGAATAATCCGGACAAAACAAAACACACAAAACATAAATCAAAGCCTACTACCAAGACTCCCCTCGGACAGGAAGAGGAGTAACCGTCCAATTGTTGGTCTTGGCCTCAGGCCCCACAAACTGTATCTCTGCTCTGCTGGAACCTTCTCCAGCTTCCACCATACTGACATCCGCGAATAGCTTCTCAAAACTCTGATTCAGGTCTTCATTTATACCGATCAAAGGTCCTAGAATCTTTGGGACCGGCGACCCCTTGGCACTTGCTTTGACAAAAGACCTTGAGAGACGTGGCACTGGTTTAGGCAGAAACCAGACCCTCTTCTTCATTTTTCACGCTTGCTTCCTATCTGCTGCGGTTGGTTTGAACCCCAATCCGAAAGTTTCCAGATTTTTAGGAAGGGAGACAGGTTGGACAATCCCTTGAAGCTCGACTCCCAGGCCTTTTCCCGGCACAAATCCATTACCCAGCATTTCTGAGACCATCATGACTGTTGCGGCAGCTACCCTAGGGTGCGGGATGATTTCTCCTTCAGAAATTTTGTTGGCCGACCCTGTATCGAAAATCTGGTAGACCCAAGGACCTTTGTCATCAGCGGTCTCTATGAAAGGTACAATGGTTCCGCCCATGGTGCACGTTGTATCCTCGCCGTGTAACACGACCTCTTGTCTTTCCCACTCGAACTTCACCATCTGATGTAGGGTGGAAGGCACCGCTTTGGCTGCATGAATCCAGGGTCGTCCCAACAGCAGGTTATAAGATACTGTGGCGTCCAACACCTGGAATTCCATGGTAAACAGGACCGGACCAATGGTCAGTTCAAGTACAACATCCCCCACAATGGCCGTTCCGTTTCCATCAAACCCTCGGACACAGATACTATTCTTGTGGATCCTTCCGTGGTCGATCTTTAACTGGTTCAAGGTAGATAGTGGGCAAATATTGGCGCTTGAGCCGTTATCCACCAATACTCGAGTTACCACCGAGTCTTCACATTTGACAGCTAGGTATAGAGCTTTATTATGCTCCGTACCTTCCACCGGCAGGTCATCATCTGAGAATGTTACCCTGTTCACCTCGAAAATCTTGCTGGCAATGGTTTCCAGGTGGTTTACAGAAATCTCACTGGGTACATGAGCTTCGTTCAATATCTTCAACAGGGCCCGACGATGCTCCTCAGAATGGATCAGTAACGACAACAGTGAGATCTGGGCCGGTGTTTTTCTCAGCTGTTCGACCATAGAATAGTCTTGTACTTTCATCTTCCTCAGGAACTCTTCAGCCTCTTCTTCGGACACAGGTTTCTTGGTTGCAACTGGGTTGGTTCTTCTTAGCTCCGCCGGAGCAAAACATCGACCTGATCGAGTCAACCCTTGCGCTTCACAACTGACTTCTTCCACCTGTTTTCCTTTGTACATCACCACCGCCTTTTCATATTTCCAAGGCACAGCCCTGCTGTCAATCATCGGCAGCTGGACCACAGGCTTTATGGTCACCCGTTCTCTACATACCCCTTTCAACACGACCGCCGGTGTGGGCGGGATCCCTGGTATTACCAACTTGCTTGGCTCGGGTTTGCTTGTTATGGCGGACGGGCTCTTTCCCAATATCACTACCGGCTTGACGCCTTCTCCCTGCGACTGTACACTCGTTCCTCCACTGGTTGAGACTTCTTTCGGGGCGGCTTGGATCATCATCACTGTTTGTGAGGGTTTTCTCAATTCTCCTCCCTCACACACCAACTCAATCATGTGAGTTTCGTGGTGCGCTGGCAGTGGGTTTTGGTTGATGTTAGGAGCCTCCGGTGTCTGGACCTCGATCTTATTGGTGTCAATAAGATCCTGTATGGCATGCCTTAATTTCCAGCACTTCTCGGTATCATGCCCGAGCATCCCTGAACAGTATTCACAACTGATTGATCGATCCAAATTCTGAGGTGGGGGATTTGGTTCTCGAGTCTGGACAGGACTAACCAAACCCAATTGCCTCAGCTTGTGGAACAAAGCGGTGTAGGTTTCTCCCAGCTCCGTGAAAGTTCTCTGCTTCCGCAACCTGTCATTCCTAGCATCTGGATTTCCCCGAAAACCTGCCCCTGAAGGGTTTCTATACGCCCTTGGTGGAGGGTAGGTGTTTTGTGGTGGTGCATATATGTTCTGGGGAGCCGGTGCGCGCCATTGTGGGCGAACCGGAGGCTGAGTGTATGCCTGGGCTTGGTGTACGGAACAATGTGGTTCTCGAGGTGGATAGAAATTTTGTGGTGGGTTGTATGGGTATTCTGACCTGTGAGGTCTGGGTTGGTTGTAGTGCGGCCTGCCAGCCCTGGACCAACTGCCTGCCTCGATCGTGGCAACTTCTTCTTTCTTTCTTCTCAGCGCACCTCCCGTGCCGCTTTGAATAGCCTGGGTTGTGGCTTTGAGTGCCGAATAGTTCAAGATTTTGTCAGATCTAAGACCCTCTTCTATCATGACCCCTATCTTGACCACCTCGTTGAAAGATTTTCCAACTGTTGTCACCAAGTGACCAAAGTAGGTTGGATCTAGTGTCTGCAAGAAATAGTCCACCATCTCTCCCTCTCTCATGGGAGGATCGACTCTAGCTGCTTGTTCTCTCCAGCGGAACCCGAACTCGCGAAAACTTTCCCCGGGTTTCTTCCCAGTTCTCAATAATGTGAGACGGTCAGGGACTATCTCGAGATTGTACTGGAAATGACCTGCAAAAGCCTGCGCCAGATCATCCCACGTGTACCACCTGCTGGAATCCTGCCTGGTATACCATTCTAGTGCAGATCCGCTCAGACTTTGGCCGAAATAAGCTATCAACAGCTCATCCTTGCCGCCTGCCCCTCTCATTTTGCTACAGAATCCCCGCAAATGTGCCATGGGATCACCGTGCCCTTCATATAAATCAAACTTAGGCATCTTGAACCCAGCCGGGAGTTGGACGTCTGGGAAAGGGCACAGATCTTTGTATGCTACGCTGACTTGATTGCCCAGCCCGTGCAAGTTCCTGAAGGACTGCTCCAGGCTTTTGAACTTTCTCAATACTTCATCCTGTTCAGGGGCCTTAGCCGGCTTCTCAATCTCTGCCGGCACTTCCAAATGTGGATTGTAAGCCTGTGGTTCAGGGGCATGAAACGTAGGCTCGGGGGGATAATATTGTGTATCGTGAGCCTGAAACAATGGCTCACTGGTCGTCCTTTGCAAAGGGGCTGATGTTGGTCCCACAAAAATGGTAATATTGGGTGTTGGGAGAGGTTGATGGGGTGGTGGAGCTTGGGAATCATGAGGGCTTCTTTATTGATGATAAAGGGGATTTGGGCGGCTTGTAGAAGGGCCAGAGTGAGGGTACTCCGGCATGTGTCCCAGTGTTTCAGGGCTCTTTTGTGTTTTGGCCATGGCTAGCTGCATTGCATTCATCTCTAGTCCCATCCTTTCAATCTTTTCCATCGCTTCTTTCAGCAACTGGCTCATCGGCCTCTCTTCCTCATTACTATTCTCTGAAGTAGTCATGCTTGTTGCTATCGGTCCCTTGGATCTGGTTTGATAGGAGTGTGTTGCCAGAGTTCTTTAACAACTAACTTGTCTGGTATAGACAACAACAAACTTTGTTAGCGTTAGAGTTTAACAGATTTGATCATAACACATAGAGGATGCAATGCACCTAGGCAGTTAACCGTTTCTACATGCTTTGCTTCAAACAACATGCGTCATCCCGGTTTGCTCATTCGTCCCTTTAAAGTATTTTGGGAAACCCTGTGTTTTATTTTATTTGTATTTTCTTTTCTTTATTTATTAAAGCGGTCGAATCTTATGGGGATTGCCTACGTATCACGTCCCCGCGTGAATCAGACCAGGCGTAGTTCTGCCTCAAAGTAAAGACACATAGAAATTCTTCCGGAGTCACTTAATTTCATTATCAAAATTTGCTATTACACATTGCTTCAAACAAAATAGCAACAGTACAGACTCCACGGTTTTAAACTTGGTTTGAAGAAAAGAAAACAACATATGGGGAAACAACAAACAAAACGAACAGGACTCGATCAACGACTAATTTTCCAACTTAGGGACCCACAAGGCATCTTTCGGCCCTTTCGCGGCCCTAGGTGTAAGGTCTCTTTGCAAGCTCTTCAACTCGTTCATAATCCGGTGGACGCAGCCCATGATGGAGACAATGAGGGTTTCCTGAGGTGTTTGCTCGCATGCCAAGAATTTCAGGTAGATGTAATGCCCGATTTCGTCAATTCTTGCTCGAATGTTGTCCCTTTCTGCGAACAACTGCCTTAGCTGTCGGCTCTTTAATCCTAGCGTTTGTGCATTGGTGGCGAGCTGATCCTGGAACATCTCCATTTGCCTTTCCATCCTGGTCATTGCATTGTAATAGCGTCTCCTGTCGGCTTGGGCATCTTGTGTTTGCTTGAAGATCCGCTCTTGCAGAGCGGAATTCGTTTCCTTTACTGCTTTGACGCTCAGTTCACAATCCCTCATGACTTGCTGTAGGCGCTTCCTCCGGGCCATTGTACCTTTTGCCCATTTGACCTTCATCCTTGCTATGCAAGCCTCTGATTGGTCTAATTCTTCTTGGCTCTGGATGACCTGATTTCTCAAACTGGCTATCAATCTTTCGTCGGAGCAACGCTTCTGTCGGTCGATGTTATTCTTACTGGCTTGGCGAAGGCGGGCCTCAGGGTTTGGTTCTCTTGGGCTAACTTGTCTTTTTCAGCCTGCTCTTGGGCGACTTGCACGTTGTTTTCGAATACAATCCTTTCAACTTGTCGCTTCAGCTTCCCGATTTCAACCAGGTAACCTTCCTCTTTTGCGAGCCAGTCCCATTGTTCTTGTGATGACTCAACAAAATCTTGGAGGTAAGGCCGTTTGGTTGGCCGTTTCACAATGTTCTTCTTGTTATGCCAAGCGAGATAGGCCGGCGAGACTTCACCCCTAGACACATCACCTACCCGAGTATTTGCCGTCAGGTACTGGCATTCACTCCATATGCAACGAACTGTCTTTTCAGGAAATTGGCCGTCACTGCTGACCTCGACTGCATAAGTGCTGAGATCTTCGTCCGGGTGTAGTACTTGACATCTTCCTAACTGTCTCATCACCCTGTAAGGGGCATAAGGTTGAATACCTCTGAGTCCCATCAAGAGGAAGTGAGGACCAGTGGCGGGCATGTATATGATTTCTTCCACAGAAAGCCAACCCAAAGTCCAGTTTATTTGATCTGCGGTGATGACCCGGAGATAGGATATCCATTCTTCAAACCCTCCCGGTGATCGGAAACCTGAAACCCTTAGGTTATAACCCTCGATGCAGCCCCCATTTGTAGACATGTAGCGCATATACTGAGGATGGTGACACAAGTGTTCGATCATCCACATCTGTAATAACAAGTTGCACCCCTCGAAGAAGTCTGTTCCGGCCTTACAAGCCGTGAGGGCTCGGTACATTTCTGACACTATCATAGGAGCAAGGATGCTTTTATCGTTGGTAATCAGGACTTTGACGATTCCAGCCACTTTCAGGTCGATATTTCTATCTTTTCGGGGAAACACCACAAGGCCCAAAAATGCCACCATAAAAGCGAACCGCCTATGCTCATTCCATTTTACCAGATTTCCCCTGCTGCAAACACCACTTTCTGGATCATTAAATCCTCCTATGCTCCCGTACCTCTGGTATATGAATTGTAGGGTAGAAAAACCTCTATCCAGTTCAGCGTATGGGACTCCCTTGCTTATCTTCAACAGATCCATGAATTTGTGTGAATTCACAGCTCTTGGAGCGATCAGGTATTTGTGTCTCAAACCTTCAGTGACGTCCATGTAACCCGTCATTTCTTCTAAGGTTGGGGTGAGTTCAAAATCCGAGAAACGGAACACGTTGTGGGCCGGGTCCCAGTAGGTAACCAAAGCTCTTATGATATCTCCCCGAGGCTGGATTTCCAACAAATCCACAAGACCTTTCAAATATTTCTTGACCTCATTCTGTCCTTCAACACCTAGATCATTCCACCATAGCCATAACTTGACAGGGATTTTGGTCATTATTGAAAAATGTTCATTTTGCATCGTGCTCATCCTGCACATTTATTAAGATGATTTTAACAAAAAATGACTTGACTCCAAAATATTTTACAAAGGGGATCAAGTTTTGAACACGGCCTTTAAACACTTTGGGGACGAAGATTTTAAGGCTGTGTGGGTCAACTAGACAAAAATGCTAAACAAGACCCAAAGGTGGCTGTTCATGCAAAGTCAGCCTTCCGGCGTCCCTTTTCGGAAACATTCGGCTATTTATGACAAAACAACATCACCTGACTTATTTACGACTCTTTTAAAAATTGACACAATTTTTTTTTTTTATTGATTTTGGCTTTTTTTTAGCAAAATGGGGTTGAACCCGACGAGGGTTGCCTACGTATCTCACATCCGGTGAGAATCAAACCGGCGTAGTTCGGGCTATCGTGAATAGAGAAAATCAAATAAACCTAGAAAACAAGAATATATATTTTTATACTATTTTTGAAAAGAGATAAAGACTAAAGAAAATATTTATTATTATTTTTTTTTTTAATTATATATTTTAGAAGAAATTCCGGCGCGATTTTGACACTACTTGGACATTGGTTTTTCCAAAATAAGTAATTATCTCCCTACGCTGCTATTTTTCCTTTTTAATTTTTTTTTTAAAAAAACCGGTCAGCATGCGGAACTGAAGCAAATAAATGCGCAAAACAAATAGGATGCAGCAGGATGGTCTTTTCGTTTCAGGTTGCCTGTCCTAGACGGACCCAACCCCTGTGTTGAGTCCCCTAAGTCAAATGCAACATGATGCAAATAAGCGTTCCTAATAGGGATCCGGCATGAAGTCAAGTTATTCTAGGTTCGTAACTTGGGTATTTGTTCTAGACTGTGTACCCGAGCGGACAACTCGAGTCGAGGAGGGGGCTACGTACCGGGGACCCGCGAGATCGTCCGGCTTTGTAACTTGTCCGACCTCCTTCTTATTTCAGGTATTGACACTAACAGAATAGGGAGTCTCGACCAGCGAGCTTCTCCCCGGAGGTAAGAAGAGAAGGGTTTCGGCACAGTTTATATACAGTTCAGATAATATCAAAGCGGTAAAAGACAACATTTAGCACGTTATGCAAAAACATGTAATAAAGATCAGATAATAAAGCCAAATATAACAATTATTCTAAGCTCGAATTCTTGAACCCTGAACCAGTGGTTCTGGGTTCGCTCCCCAGCAGAGTCGCCAGAGCTGTCACACCTCCTTTTTCCGCACCCGTGAGGGTACAAGGGAGTTTTTCCAATTAAAGGACAATCGAAACGGGATTTGTTTATTTATTTCAGAGTCGCCACTTGGGAGATTTAGGGTGTCCCAAGTCACCAATTTTAATCCCGAATCGAGGAAAATAATGACTCCATATTACAGTCTGCGTACCAGAAATCTGGATAAGGAATTCTGTTAACCCGGGAGAAGGTGTTAGGCATTCCCGAGTTCCGTGGTTCTAGCACGGTCGCTCAACTGTTATATTTGGCTTGATTATCTGATTTTATACAAATATGAACTTATGTGCCAATTTTATCTTTTAACCGCTTTCATAATTATTATTATTTTTTACAAGGAATTGCAACGTCGTGAAAACATACCTCGAATCACATTACATCAATGTACACGTGATTGTTGACATATCTCGACTCGGTTGAGATTTGGATTTGGGTCACATAAATGTGCACCCGAGTTAAGGAAAATAAATTATTAAAGGCGCGCTTAAAGCAACTAGCGTATTGTTATTTTGGGGAAAAGCCATGAGATTTGCTAAACGACCCATCCTGGAAACTGAATGCTTTGATAATATACATTTAACGAGGGCCCCGCATCTTGTGCGTTTTTATTTATTTTTGTTGAGGTTCGTCTCGTTCTCATTTTAAAAGGATATCCTATAGCAACTACGTTTCTTGTAGCGTTTGTCTCTACTAATTGAAAACAGTAGATAGTCCTAATTAATTACATGCTTGCAAGTTATCTATAACAGAATTCAGAATGCTTAAAAAATCAGAAACGAGGCTGCGTGCACCGTCAGCCGAACAAATAATCACGGGCCCAAATCCAGCCCATGCGTGATGGGCCAGACCTGGGCCATGGTTTGTTCGATGCGGGCCTGCTTGGTCCGTTTCGACCTGGGCTCGACCTTCGCGAGGTTGAGATTGCAAGCTATGTGTTCTTTGGCTTAAAACATGGTTTACCAGTTATATGAAACAGTTTATCGGAAAGGAAAGAACTTAACTAGTAGAGTACGATTTTCATGCTTGGCCTACATTAAAGGACACACTACAAAGTTAAACTAAGTTTGAGATACAACTTATTACATTGGGAATATTTTTACCTATCAACATACGTATATAAACTATCGTTCAGCTTAATCTACATTGATATACACTGGGCATACAGGCTACTTCTATTGTCAACACAGGAAGGAAAATTATTACACAGTACATGATATCTAATGTAATAATCTATGTATGAGAGTCGACTTCAAGTCTTTTCTTTTCGTATTCATGCTCAATTTTCCAATTACATTTGACAGTGTATGGGTTGTGTACCTGGTATAGAGGACAAAAAAGAAAGGAATAATCAGCTGGGCAGTATGCAGTAAGCATAGCAACAGCAGATACACAGCAACAACACAGCAACAAACCAACAATCATAAGTGTTTTCCACAGTCCACAGACAACCAGCAACAATTCCCAGAACAAAGAAAACCAGCAGATGGTCGAGCACCAAACAAGTAATCCCAGAAAGAGTAATGAAACAAACAGAAGTAACAGAGTGTTCTATGCAGCAACACCAGCAGTCCAACAATCACAAGCAGCTCAATCAATGCAAACAACAGAACTTTGGCCGAGACAACTTGACCAAATACAAACTCTTATGTAGCTTTCAGACAGTGTTTTGGTTACAGTGTTTACTAGAAATTTCCTTATGTTTTCAGTTTTTTTCTTTAAGCTCACAAGACCTCTCTTAAGACTCAAAATTTTCCACCCCTTTTTAAGTTCTGAAATGGCCTATTTATAAGCCAAACGACCCAGTGCAGCTAAGCTGCCTGGATCCTCCCACTTGCAGACTGCCCATACTCTTTAAACCCATGCTTAAGCATCTTTTGATGCCAGCCATTTTGTTCCCCACGCCTGGCTTTTCTTTAATCAAAGGTTATGGGTTCATTTAAGTATTCATTTTAAACCCCATACTCTTGTGTCTTGTTCCCCATTGGTATTAGTTTAATCCCAAATTAGTACCCTACTTGTCAGCTCATTTAAACTAATCATTTTTGTTCTTTTCAAACCCCAGACTACCCTTGTTAAACCTTGCTTATTACTGCCCTGCCCATTGCAGCATCAGGGCATTCTGAACTCATGAAAGTTCAAATTCAGGACTGCCCTGGACTGAACCTTTTCAGTCATTTTTGCAATGCAAACAAACTCATTTCAGAGGATGCCGGGCATTCAGTCAGTGACAAGGTTCAATTAGTCACGTGAAACTATTAGCTCATTTGATCCATTAGTTATAGAAAACTAATCGACGAGGTTTATCGAGTCGACTATACTAAATACAACAGGTAATAATCAATCGTTCACATAAACAATACGTACAGGGACCCAAAAGGCATCAGACAACTTTTGTTCAATTACTGGGAACTTATATGAATTATTTATGCGACGACTATCCTAATCGAACATGTTTATCATAGGATACATTCAAATCACACACAGAAAACAATCGACCAAATAAAAGGTCTTTGACAGAGATGGAAGAAATCAGAAAAAATAACAAAAAGAACAAACAAACACAACGAAACATGCTGACAACTTAATTAGAACTAAACAAAGGGAAAGGAAAACTTACCGAAAAATGTTTAAACCAAACTGACCCAAATCTGACTCAACTTTGACCATTTGAGGCCGAACAAATTTTAACCAGGGTGTTCTCACATGAGAACACCTTGGTTAAGGTCCATTAAACCTCAAACCCTTGTTAAGGCCGGCTGAATTCCAAGGCTATCCGTGTTCTAGGTTTTGGATTTTCAGATCTGGTTTTTTAGGAGTTGTGGGTAGATTCGGACCAAAGTCTGGTTTGGTCACGAGGAGGGTCCGGGGAGTGTCTGGTATGAAGATGGGGTGGTTTGGTATAGATCGAGTTTCATCTCGAATCTTCAAATCCAGATTCGAGACAATGGAAGGTGATTCGAGGTACAGGATTAGTAGATTCGCGTTCAGGGTGGTTGGATGTTTCAGGGGTGTGAAGGGGGTGGTCACCGGCATTCATGCCGCCGGGTTCTGGTGAAAGGGAAACTAGGGCGGCGTTAGGGTTTGGGGGTTTCAGGGCTTGGGGAAGGAGATGACTGAAGGGGGGTTCGGATAGGGGGCGTGGGGTGAAGGGCCAAGTTTATATACGGAAGGGGAAGAGAGATTGGAGCCGTTAGATCAAGTGATCTGAACGGCTTAGATCTATTGGTGGGTAACAGGACGGGGTCGTTTGGTATGGGAACGGGGTCGTTTTGGTTTAGGTGAGGGGTTGGGTTGAACCGGCTAAATAGGTCGGGTCATGAGGGAAGCCAGGGACCGTTGGATCAATGGGGTTGGACGGCTCAGATCAACTTGCCTGAAACGGCGTCGTTGAGGTGAGTTGAACAGCCTGATCTGGACCGTTCGTTTGAATCAGATCAACGGCTTCAATAGGGACGCCGATACGGCGTCGTTTGAGTCCGTGCTTGGGCAGGCTCGTCTTGGACTGGATCAGTGCTTTGGTTTTGGGCCTCGTTTTGGGGCCCAATCAGATTTTCCTTTCCTTTTTAATTTCAACAAACTAACCAAAAATTCCTAAAAACAATGCAAATAATTAAAATAAACTTACACACATATTGTGTAACACCTACAACAATAAACACACATATTAGAATTTTTAAAAATGGTTAAATCACGGCCTAGAGTAAAAGCTGCATATTTTTTGTGAATTTTCTCTTAAAACCGGACTACGGCCTGATTACCCACGGCGTTCTTATTTTGTTTTTTTTGTTTTTTTAAGATTAATTGCAACACGGGCCGAACCACAAATGACTAGCAGCGCATGTCATGAAAAAAATTGGGAATTTGTACAGCGAGGTCACTGGTCACTATTTTTGTTTTCTTTTGGAGTGATTGCCCGTGAAGCAAAAATCACGTGCTTACATTAATTTTTTATTCCTTGTTAGGTGTTCAACCTTGACTCAATGTTGTTTAGAATAAATAGTGAAGGAATCAAATTCATTGTGAACTTAAAGAATAGAACTTGTGACTGCCTGGAATTCCAACTTGATGAATTGTCCTGTCCACATGCAATTGCTGCTATTAATAAGAGATATTTGCAGAAATCTGATTACTGCTCAAATTGGTATTCAAAGGAAACATGGTTGAAAACATATGAAGGACATGTGAATACCGTGGGAGATCAAAAATCATGGGATATACCACAAAATGTACAATTTGAGATCACAAAACCTCCCGATGTAGAGATTTTACAAGGAAGAAGACAAAAGAAGAGGCATATACCTACGACTGAATCAGTACCATTCAAGTCTACCAAATGCAGTCGATATAAACAAGTTGGGCATAACAGATTAACTTGCTTGTCTTCTCCAACACCTCATCCATATTCCAAGAAACACACCGAAAAATATTCCAACCTTCAATAATCCTTGGTCTGAATTTAGACTTTCATTATTGTATGACATAATTGAAATGTGATTTTTTCATATGAATAAAAAAAATAAGCTCTTGTACTATTTTATATACTGCTAAAGTACAAATCACTCATTTTTTGTTGCGCAGGCTTACAGGTTTGGTTGCATTTTAAAAAAGTACACAATGACTTATGCGAGAAAAAACTTCAGGTTACAGTATGTGAAATACATATCCTTAAACAAACACACACACTATCTCTCTCTCTCTCTCACACACACACTTACACGTACAACACACAAAAGAAACACATGTACAAACAAAAGCTTCAGCATCTCTAAGCTGAAGTTATAGAAAAAGAACTTAATAATGTTAGCATATTCTCGAATATGCTGAAGTAAACAAAAAAACACAGCATAAAACATAAAAAAGAATTACAAAAACTAAACATTAAAACCAACTAAGAAGTATAAAGCAAATACCAGCAAATAAAAAGGATAATGCAATAGAAAGCTAAGAAGAACGAGGATGGCAATTACATTGATATAAAAAGAGATGAGAACAACACACAAAATACAAACAAAACATCAGCTCTCTGGGTTGAAGTTATACAAAATGAACCTAAAAACTTCAGCTCTATGGGCTGAAGTAAACAAAAAAGCACAACATTAAAACATAAAAAAGGATTACAAACACTAACAATCATCACCATCATCATCATCATCATTATCACAGTACTCCTCAATTTCTCTAAATATCTCATCATCATCATCAGTATCGGATATAACTATAGGGTACTCAGGCAAAAGACCACAAAGTCCAACGAGATCATTCTTCAACTTGTTGAATTCATCACACAGCTGACTTTGTTCGACGATTACTCTATCCATAAGAGAAAGAAAAGTCTTCAGGTTGTTTTGCAGCTTGGAATAATCGTCCCCGATGGGAAACTTAAAACTATCAAACTGTTGCACAACCTTGTCGAACGAGATTGAATAACCTAAACAACTACATTCCAGGTTAAGCCTGTTCTGGAATGATTCATTGGCAAAGAACTGTGGCCTCATTCTCTCCCAATCAGCCTTTATTTGATCCCACAAAAGCATAAGATTAGCTATCAGTTTGTTATTGTACCACTCACACTTCAAAGTCTCCCACTTCTGCATAATTTCATCCATATTAGGCTTCCTACTTCCGCTTGCACCAAACATTTTTTCTTTAACAAAAGCTGAAAGACTAAGGATGAATATAAATTTAAAGAAATATGATGGAAGTCTATGAATGACTATAAAATTTTCTAAGTGAAGAGATTGTTAATATAAACAAAGAGTTCACCTAATCAATTTAATATCTATAAATGTAAAAGTAACTTTTTAGCTATTTTTACTGTTTTACGTTCAGAGAAATTGAATGAAACAAGATAACTAAGTGGTAAAATAAGTATGTGGTAAATGCAAAAAGAAATGTAACTTCAGCCCTAATAAGCCCACAGTTTTTCTATAATAAAAAAATAACTTCAGCCTGAAAAAATAGATAGTAAATGCAAAAAGATAAGTATCAACGTAAAAAATTACCAAAACATGTTGAAGTTTTTGTCACAAGCCTTTTCAAAATTTTCAGCCCAATGTGCTGAAGTTATTTAGTTCATTTCTAAAAACTTCAACACATCATAAGCTGAAGTTTTTCATCGTGGATTCAATAGTTTTGTCCTAAGCTTTTTCAAAATCTTCAACCCAATATGCTGAAGTTATTTAGTTCATTTCTAAAACTTCAGCACATGATAAACTGAAGTTTTTGTCCTAGACTCGATAGTTTTTGTCGTAAAGCTTTTTCAAATAACTTACGCAGAAACAACTGAAGTTATTTAGTGTATTTAGTGATGAGCTGAAGTTTTTGTCCTACATTTGACACTTTTGTTATGACTTTTAACCAAAACTTCAGCTTAAAAAGCAGAAGTTATTTACTTCATGCTCAAGTTTAGCATGTTGAATTTCATAAAAAGACACAAATATATTTGAATCAATCCAAGTCAACTAAAAAACTAATTAATGCGAATAGAACAAATTTTTTAAAGACATCACATAATTCACACAAAATAATGTATATTCACAAAATCGAATTTTGTTTTCACTTACATCCTTGAAAAAAAAAATTAGTTTTTTTGTTTACAAGTTATTCTCTATTCAAAAAATTCACAGAGTATCTTCATATTCTTCATAGTCATGTCCTAGTTGCTCTTCTTGGGTTTCTTAACCACATTCCATGAACCTTCACTATGTCTTCAACCGATTCACAGAAAAGGCGTTCATGCAAATTCGCTACAACACCATCAGCTATAAGACAGTCACGCTCCATTTCACCAAATTTAATTCCACCAAAGCATTTTCTGTCAGACACAGGTTGACGAAATTTAGTACTATGATTTTTTAGCAACTCCCGTCTTCTTTCATAAGAAAAAATAAGAAAATATTGGCCAAAGACATGCTTACTGGTATGCAACTGGGAATTCGTGGGAAGCAAAGATAATGAAGGAGAAGTCAAAACTACTTCATATGTGACGGAGAGTGGCCACATCAAAAACTCGAGCCCCGGGAAATTTGCTCTTTTTCCTAAAAGTTAGATTTATCAACTAGTAAAAAGAGCAAATTGTCCTGGAGCTTGAGTTTTTGATCCGGCCACTCTCCTTTACAGATGAAGTATTTCAACTTTTCCGCCATTATCTTTACTTCCCATGAACTCCCTGCTATACCCAATAAGCATGTCTTTGCTAACATTTTCCTGTTTTTCTTTGAATACAAATTTAAAGAAATATGATAGAAGTCTATGGATGACTATAAAATTTTCAAGTGAAGAGATTGTTAATGTAGCCAAAGAGTGCACCTAATCAATTTAATATCTATAAATGCTGAAGAGATTGTTAACTGTTTTTTGTTCAGAGAAATTGAATGTAACAAGATAAGTAGTTGGCAAAACAAGTAAGTGGTAAATGCTAGTAGTTGGTAAATGCAATAACAAAAATAGTAAAAAATAAGGCCACAAAAAGTAGGTGATATAGGTGATAAATGACAAAAAGTAGCTAGAAAATGCAAAAAAGATAAGTATCAAGTTTAAAAAATACAAAAACATGCTAAAGTTTTTGTCGTAAAGCTTTTTCAAAAACATTCAGCCCAATGTGCTCAAGTTTTTTAGTGTATTTCTCAAAACTTCAGCACCTGATAAGCTGAAGTTTTTGTGTTAGATTCAATAGTTATTGTCGTAAAGTTTTTTCAAAAAACATCAGCCCAATGTGCTGAAGTTTTTTAGTGTATTTCTAAAAACTTCAGCACCTGATAACTGGAAGTTTTTGTGTTGGATTCAATAGTTATTGTTGTAAAGCTTTTTCAAAAAACTTCAGCCCTGATAAGCTGAAGTTTTTGTGTTGGATTCAATAGTTATTGTCGTAAAGCTTTTTCAAAAAACTTCAGCCCAATGTGCTGAAGTTTTTAGTGTATTTCCAAAAAACTTCTGCACCTGATAAGCTGAAGTTTTTGTGTTGGATTCAATAGTTTTTGTCGTAAAGCTTTTTCAAAAATCTTCAGCCCAATGTGCTGAAGTTTTTTGGTGTACAATCGACACTTTTATTATGACTTTTAACCAAAACTTCAGCTTAAAAAGCAGAAGTCATTTACTTCATACTTAAGTTTTTTCAACAAAAATGTACTTAAAATTCATGATAAAAGACACAAACATATTTGTATTAACAAAAGTGAACTAAAAAATAATTAATGTCTATTCACAAAATCCAAATTATGTTCAACCAATCCTCTAATCAAAAAATTCACACAGAGTCTCTTCAAAATATCCATAATCATGCCCTTCTTGTTCTTCTGGAGTTTCATAGCCGCTATCTTTTTTCCACTTTCCATGAGCCCAGAGATTGGCAGCCAATTCTCTCCTGAATGTCAATGACTGACTTTGATCGAAATTGAAGACATTTTCTTTCTTCAATCGCATATCAATTAACTTAAGAGCAAATATACCACAATCAACACTACAAAAAACACATGAAAAAGAAATTGAAGAATAGTTAACACAAGGGGAAAAAATAATAAACATAAGATGAATGGTAAAACATATGCGAAACACGTACTTGTTAGTCTGTTGCGGTGACTTCATCCACTTAATTTGAAATTTTTCCACAGGACTTTCCCCATAAAATTTATTGTGTGCACCAAAATCCAAGCATTTGAGGCAGTGTGGGATCAACCGGGCATAAATTCTGACATGTTCAGACGCACGTTCATATGTTACACTACCCATGGAATCATACACATATATAATTTTAACTTTAAAGTTTAGAATTCCAAAAAAAGTAGTGTGTAGATCTCTGGCCCGTCCTTGGCTTAAGTCGAAATGGAAAGAATACTTTTCTGGCAGATGCTCATGAGATACCACAGGAAAGTTCGAGGCCTTTTACGTAGTTGGCCACCTTTTCATTCGTTGATTCTTCCTCAAACCAACTAAAGTCCGTAAGTGGCTGAATAACCGCTTCTTCTTCAGCCTGTTATTTGGATATCCTTTTTCTCTTTGATTTGCTCTTTTTTTGATCCTCCATTCTCTTTTGCTTCCCTTTTTTTAATTATCTCCATCTGTTCTACTAAAGTATGAATACCATCCAGCTTAGTCATATACTGATCAAAAAGTAAATCTATTATTGCACATCTTGATTTTGGATAACTTGGAAGGTGATAGCAATATTTTTTGCGCAAGTAATGTATGCCCACTTCAATATGTTGCAAATGAACAACAACAAATGATAACATGTCAAATAATAACTTCAGCAGTTTACTATGAATAAAGCTGAAGTTTTCCAAATTACAGTACAAAAACTTTACTATAAAAAATAAGGTGAACTTTTGGGAAATACAATTGAAAACTAATTCAAAAAACAAACTTAATAACTTACTTCATCCACAAGATCAAAGTCAGGATCCATAAGCTCGGTAAAGAATAATTTTGCAATATCAACCCCACCTAATCTGAATCGATTGGAATCATATTCACTGGCGTCCATCTCCAACCACTCTGTAAATCTTTGCATCAATCCATTGTCTTGATTAACATAATGGAAGGGACACTTTCGTGTATTCTTTCCTACTTTCCAATCTTGTCCTCTTTGCTTTTGTTTATGAACTATGTAAGGAGATCTCAACCAAATACTCACCATACGAATCTTTTTCCCTTTTTTTATCTGGTTTTCCTTTTGCTTGCTCTTCCTGTTGTTCCGTCACAACTAACTGCTGTTGTTCAGCAGCAGGGAGAAAACTCACAACCATCATGGCAGATGCTTGACCAACTCCCTGCTGTTCACGACGTTCTTGTCTCTCTTCACGAACAACAACAGCAGCATAATTACCTTCTGAATCAGTACCTTGTGTACTACCAAGTGAAAATGAACATGTATTGAAGTTGGGGATATCACTGGTGTCACACATAGGAGAACTGGAAATCTTCCTTCTATTAGGATTTGAAAGAAGTTGCGATGCATCAGATGAGATCTGCAAAATCAAGGAAAATATAAACATAAATAAAACTGATACAAAACACACATTAGGCAAAAAAACAGCATGTAATCAAATTACAGAAAATAACTACCTGGTCTAAGTGTTGAGACACAGATGGTGTTTGCATTCCAACAGATCCTGTATCTTCATGCAAAAAAAACTAAATAATACTGACTAAATTTTATAAAATAATACCAACACACTTCACACCTGTCTGTGAGGCAACAAGTGTGAATATATGTATTTCTCCTTTTCATATAGCTGCATAAGCTCACCAAATTCTTTTTGAGTTGCCTCGAGTCTTTCTGAAAAATATTCAAAAATATAAAAAGAAAATAAAGTATGTAAAATTTCAAACTGCAAAAAATATACTTCGATCAAATATAATAAATTCATGATCTATAGAATACCTTGACATTTGTCTTCCGCTGTGGTTTCCCCAAGCTGCATGCCTTTCTCGATATCAGCATTTCCAGCTTCATTCAATTATGAACCAACGTCGAGGAGCATTAGAGTATTCTCTGGAAGGTTTTTCTCAACTCTACCTTCATTTAATTCAGCATCATTAGAGAGTTTTGAGTTGTGTCAATTGAAGCACAACTAGTTTCAACTTCCACTGCATATTCATACAGAGAGGGAAATAGATCAACTAGTTTTTCTATATATATACATAGAAAAAATTTATATAAAGACTGAAGTTCTCCAGTCACAAACAAAAACTTCAACAGTTACAAAAAAGACTTCAGCTCGACAGTTACAAAAATAAAAACTTTAGCTCTAGAGCTGAAGTTCACCAGTTACAAAACAAAACATTCAGCAAAAAAACATACTGTAGTTTTTACAAAAAACACAAAACATGAAACAAAACTTCAGCTCCTATCTAAGGTATCATTGAAATATTATAAACTTCACACTTTATACCTGTAGTAACAATTTCATGTGTATCACCATCTAGAAGTTCTTTGCAAATAGCTAGTGCTCCTCCATACCGATCGTCTTTCCTAATAGTGCTAGACACATCGCTCGCTTTCAGTTCTAAAGTACCAACAAGTGCTTGATCTCCATCGCCAAACAAATTGCCTTTTGCAATATCACTTTCCAAAGCACAACTCGGTGTATATTTTTCAGTGCCAACAACTTGATCATCTGCACCTTTCTCTGTTGTTAACTCTTCATCATTTCCATCTTTACTCTATCTGCAAACACTGGATTGTTCCTCTCCACCATATTGTTGAACATGTTCATCGCCTTCAACAACCGCTTCCTTACGTGTAGCATTATCATCTGCGACTTTATGCAATGCATCATGAGCAGTATGTTCTTCAGTCTCAGCAACTTGATTGTCTGCACCTTGCTTGCTTCCAATATTCTCAGTTGATAACTCTGCTTCATCATTTCCATCTCTGCTCAATCTATCAGCACTGGGACGTTCCTCTTCAACTTGTTCTTGAACATGTTGATTGCCTTCAAAAGCCATTTCCTCACGTGTAGCATTTACATCTGCGACTTTATCTAATGCATCATCAATAACATTAATATCCGATGGATGTTCGTAATAGTCATTCCCCCTATCATATTCTCGATGGTTACTCAAATCAAAATTGCCATCGTCCATTCCATTTGATTTGTTGACAATCTTAAACAACTATTCAAACTTTTCATCGAAATATTACTAGAAAAAAAAGTACTAACAATGATTAATCTGAATAATATCAGTAGAAATAAAAAAACTTCTCTATAAATTAGCTTACCTTCACTTTTACAAAAACTGTATCCACAATAGCAAATCCCTCCTCTTTTTTAAACTTATCGAAAACTTTTTTCACGATCATGCTTCTTTCTTTTTCTACATACCTTTGAACCTCCATCGTTAACCTCTAGAATAGACACACAACAAAAATTTAGATATAGAAGAAAACTTCAGCTCAAAAACATGTTGTACTTTTACAAAAACAAAACCAAAAAAACTTCAGATCAAAACTTACAGAACATATTGTGTTGAGTAATTCATTGTCATCAAAGTCACTTGTAGAACGGTTAGAACGACTCTGGTTACGGGATGATTCGCCAATAAAAGGAGTTCGATTTGCTTCGTTTGATCGACTCTGACTACGTGGTGATTCACCAATAACAGGAGTTCAATTCGACCCTTTTGATCAACTCAGAGTACGTGGTGATTCACCAGTTGAAAGAACCGCGTTAAGTACCTTTGAACGAATCCGGCTGCATGGTAATTGTCCAATTAAAGGCATTAAATTCAATTCCTCTTCTGTAGGAATTATATCCAATACCCTAAAGCTGCAATATCTCTATTTAATACAAAAAGTATATTATGAGAAGAAAAAAACTAATACGTCAACATATTAACACAAAGACAAAAAAAGTAACTTACTTCATGACTACTGAACATATCAAAATGTTCGGGAAATTTAGGCTCTTCCACACATACATAACGTAACATCCTGGGAACCTGAGGGATATCAAGGTACTCATCCTCTCTTATATACTTCTCCCGAATATCTGGGAAGCACTTACAAAACCAAGCACATAACGGATATGGAAATCCACCAAGTTTATACTCAGTTGAATGTAATTTGTTCTGCTTGTCCAATGCATGTTTCAGTGAGTAAATGAGCTTCTCATAAGCCACATTACCCCAAGGATATTCAGTACAAACCTTATCATATTCAACAATAGATGCATACTCTTCCATCACAGATGACTCAGTCTTTTTCCCAAACCAAATAGACTCTACAATAAGAATTTCCATAAGCTTTGCAACATCATCATCGCTCTCGCATACGTGTATGTGATTCACAACATTCTTTGTAATTTCATTCTGAGTCATAAAATCTCGAATATCCTTCAAAGTCACACCCTTGGACTTACCAAAATAGCGCTTCAGAATATTGCTCTCTCGATTAATTGATTTTTCAATATTATGTGTTGTGATCCGCAAACCACACATAATGTGAAAGTCTTCAAGGGTGAAGGAAACATCATGGCCAAAAATCTTGAAACTAATCAAGTCTCGATCATTCGTAAATATTCAAGAAAGATACAGACAATGAACCAACTTCATGCTACATTTGAAATTCTCCATAGCCATAATGTATCGAAATGTACCATTATTAAGCTTATCCCATTGTGTAGGAGTCAAGTAAGTTGCAATTAACTTCTTCAAATCGTGGTTCCCCTTCCAGTAACCTTTACAGTTAAACCAATCTCGAAACTCAAAATATCTTTGCCCTGGTCTTGTAGGTGGAGGAGCAGGGACATAAGGACCTGGGGGTATTATAGGTTGTCTAGGTGCTTTAGGTGCTTTAGATTCTTTAGGGGCATTAGTTGCTTTGCGTACTTTAGCTGCATTAGGATATTTAGGTGCCATCTGTTCACAAAAAGTAAAACATACAAAAAATAACATCAAGACATTATCAAAAAGATCAGTTAAAACTTCAATCTCTAAGAAGGCTGAAGTTCGACAGTTACAAAATAAAAACTTTAGTTATAGAGCTAAAATTCGACAGTTAGTTACAAAACAAAAACTTCAGCTCTAGAGCTGAAGTTCGACAGTTCTAAAACAAAAACTTCAGTTTTAGAGCTGAAGTTCACCAGTAACCAAAACTACAACTCTAGAGCTGTAGTTTTTACGAAAAACAAAACACAAATTCAAATCCAAAAATAATGCCAAAACATGAAGAAGAAAAAAACTTCAGCTCCTATCTAAGGTATCATCACTTTAATAGTATCATCTATTTAACTCTCTCAAAATTTTTAAAAATTTGGACGTCTTATCACTGAAGAATTTATAGAATTTTCATCAACAACATAAAAACTTGTTCAAAAAACCTAAAAACACAATCGTAAATGTAAAACTAATGCACTTATTAAAGTAAACCCTAAGAAACAATTTAATCATAAATACATGACTATCAAAACCAAAACTAGAAATAAAACCCAGAAATTGTAAAATAAAACCAAGAAAGTTAATGCAATGTACCTTTGATTAAATCGTAATGTGGGAACAACGATGACTAGCATTTGAAAAATCAAAACAACGACGAAAACCGTTTGATTTCAGAAAAGAACAAATCAAAAAACGCAAATAACGAGAGAGAGAGAGAGAGACAGAGACAGTAGAGGACTACTGTATACTTGGAGAGAAAGTAGTCTTTTAATGAAGAAGGGCAAAATAGTCTTTTTAAAAGGCTTTTAACAAAAAAACGGGTACGGGTGCAAACAGAAAGACAAAGCGGCTACAGGTTAAAAAAGGGCGCCCAAATAGGGCGCCCCATGTAATTTTTACCAACTCTCTTGATCTTTCTTTTTTTTCTACCAAATCATTTACTCCCATATATAGTTTTTTTTTATCTTTATATGGTTTTTCTTTAGGGAAAATTTGCAGTACATTATAATCGTCGATTTATGTAAAAATTATTTCGTTCCATATAAATAGATGTACTAATTAGTTATATATTGTATGGGCCAAAATCCGATCTAGGAAATTCCATATGAAAAGGTGATAATCACAAAAATCGTAGCTCACCACGGGCGACTCAGCTGAGCACGACTAGGGCGAGCCATTGAATGGTCCATCAAGGTCAAGGTCAATGACGAAGCGTAACGAGTTAAAGAGTGGCTCGCTAGGGCCGAGATCGAGCAGGGAATGAGAGCAACAATCAGTTTAGTCATAGAATCTGCAAAGGGAATATTTAACAGAATATTTCCTCTGCTTGTACTTTCTAAGGCCCTTCGGAATATCACATATAAATAGTGGAAGAGATAGAAAGGGAAGGGGAGAGTTCAATTGAATGAAGAGCAATCAAAGTAAAATACAAAGAACCACTTTTAAGAGAGATCCTATCTTTCTGTATATGATTCCTCTTGTCATTTCCATCAAGTCCAAGAAAGTGTATAATATTATTTAGCATTCTTGTGATCCAACATTGTTAGAAGAGTGAATCTTCTGTCCTCTTCAATAAAAGGGTGATTCTTCCCCCATATTTACATTCGTTTCCATTTAATGTATTTATTGCTCATTATGTTACCTTACATCCATTCTTGATAAAGTTATTTAATGCCCTTTGTATTAATTCGGCTCAATACTGATCCCTATCATTCATACGTGCCTATGCTAGATCTAAAATTTGTTATATTTAACTAGGGTTTATCCATCATCATTATACTCAGTTAGTTTAACAAAAGGTTTTATACTTTTTGGCAAAATAATTTGGCGCCGTCTGTGGGAAATTTCCTAGTTAAAATCTTAGTTTCTTCTAGATCTAAAAAAAGGAAGCACGCAGGAAACCCTGTGTATTCTACCGTATGCGCAAATCTAACATGGCAAGTAATGTAGAAGAAAAGAGGAAAGCAATCGCTCTGACATTACTACCAACCTTCTTCACACCATCAATGAAACAGAAGACGAGAGGGTGACACCAAACGCATTTCCTCGGCGAGATAACTCGCCCCCTCCCCATGGCAGCAACACGACCTCACATGACAGGGCAGCCTCTACATCCACAGCGGAGGATACACCACCTACAGTAAAGAAACTGCTCGAGTCATGGTTGACAAATACGTTGACTAGCATCCTCGACAAGCTAGTCTAGAGGCCGGATAGAGAAGGGGCAGGGACTCGCATTACGTCGATTCCCAACGAGCAATACGCTCCCACCCCAACAGGTATTATTGACAGTGTTAATGGTGCAGATAACGACACCCTCACAACCATTTTGAGGAAAATGAGTGATATGGAGAACGAAAACAAGATACTCCATGAGTAGATGAAAGAACATCAAAAAAGGGTGGATAAGATACCGGGCGCCCCAAAACGTCTGCCGAAAAGGGACGCCGATCGGTTCGTGGAGCAGTCGTACAATGATGAGGCAATGCCACATTCCATACCTAAAACCTTCAAAATGTCACCGTACTTGAAAATATATGATGGCATGTCCGACCCCGAAGATCACGTAACCCACTATGTCACAGCAGTGAAAGGCAACGACCTCACAAAAGAACAAATATCTTCCATATTGTTGAAAAAGTTTGGAGAGACCCTAACTGGCGGGGCCCTGACTTGGTACTCGTAGTTACCCGTACGCTCTATAGAAATGTTCGAGGAAATGGCCGATAAGTTCGTCATCACCCATACCGAGGCCAAAAAAGTGGAGGCAAGGGTAAATGACATATTCGCCATTAAGCAATCACCTGGCAAAGTACTTAGGGACTTCCTCGAGCAGTTCAACCGTGTAAGAATGACCCTTCCAAATGTATCTGAAGGAATGGCGGTAGCCGCTTTCCAGAATGGGCTAAGCAAAAGTGGGTCAAGAGCGACCAAAATTGCTGAGCCACTCATGAAATACCCTCCAACCACTTGGGATGAGATACATAATGCTTACTGTGCCGAGGTAAGAGCCGACGAGGACGACCTCAATGGACCTAACCAACATTTGACCTCAGTCCAAATGGAATCTAGGAAAAACCGAAGAAGCAACAAAAGAAGAGATCTGGTCGGGTCACGACCTAATCGAGAAAGACATTAACCTTACGTTAGAGGCACCCTCATGCCGCCTTCACGCCATGACAAAGTTCCATCCAGGTCGCGAACGGGAATCCACCGAAATGAAAGAGGTATGCACCCTTATTATCAGCTCACAGTTTTTGTGTTTCCCCCTCAGAAATAGTCTACGCGTTGGAAAAGCTCGGCCCAAAGGTAAAATGGCCACAGAAGATGAAGTTCGACCCAAATACCAGAAAATCAAATGCCCTCTGTGAATTCCACCATCAACGAGGTCACAAGACTGAGGGCTGCATCGCCTTTAGATAGGAGGTCGTGAACATGCTTCACCAAGGGCACCTAAAAGAGTTGATGAGCGATCGAGGGAGGGCCAACTTCGTCCGAGGGTGAGAACAACATCAGGGGCCGCCCAAACCACCTTCCCCAGTTCGGACCATTCAAATGATCATCGAAGGAGGCGACGACGCATACATCAACAACGTGAAGTTTACCACCACTCACAAGCTCAAGCAGTCAATCACTCACGAACGGTATGATGAACTCAAAGAAAGTATCATCTTCGATAAGTCGGATACCCACAGTTTGGTCTTTCCTCACTATGATGCCCTTGTCATTACTTTACGTGTTTTTGATACTAATGTAAGATGTATCATGGTCGACGATAGAAGCGGCGCATGCATCATCCATCCTCGAGTTTTCACCCAAATAAAGCTCGAGGACAGGATAGTGCCACAGGCATCACGCTAACAGGTTTTAACAATGCAGTTGAGCGGACATCTGAAGAAATCACACTGCCTGTTTTGGCCAGAAGCGTTATGTTGGAGACCACGTTCCTTATCATGGACTAGGATATGGCACACAACACCATCATAGGCCGACCCTGGATCCACGCCATGAAAGTCGTCCCCTCAAGCCTATAAGAAGTTATCAAATTTCCCAATCCTTGGGGGACATTCTGCATTCGAGGAGAACAACGCACCGCCAGGGAATGCTCATCGCTCAAGACTGCACGTACACCCCACAATTGAAAGGCAAAACCAAATAAGCATAGCAATCAATAGGGTCGAGGTCGAGCGAGAACGAGCGAGACGTAATCAGGGATCCCAAAGTTGTGGAAGCTGCAGGATCCACCACAGAGGACCTCGACCCTGTCCAACTTGATGACAATGACCATAACAAAAAGCTTACATCAGCCATAAACTGCAGGATTCGGGTAAGTTCCGCCAATTTTTAGCTAACAACAGAGATTTTTTTCCTTTTCCCATACAGATATGCCGGGCATCCCAAAAGAGATAGCAACCCACAAGTTGAACGTCGACCTATTTTATCCTCTAGTAAGACAAATAAGGCAAAAATTCAACTCCGCAATAAATGATGCGGTTCGCGAAGAAGACGAAAAGCTGCCAAAGAACGACTCTATCAGAGAGTCGAAGTATCCTCAGTGGGTCGCCAACGTGGTCATGGTAAAAAAGAAAGACGAAAAATGGCGGATGTGCGTAGACTTCACGGATTTGAACAAAGCCAGCCCAAAGGACCTGTTCTCGCTACCCCATATTGATTAGCTCATCGACACAACTGTCGGGCACGAGCTATTAAGCTTCTTAGACGTCTACTTAGGCTACAAACAAATCCTCATGGAGGAGGAAGACCAAGAAAAGACCACCTTCATCACTCACCAGGGGACATACTGCTATATGGTCATGCCATTTGGTTGAAAAATGTAGGGGCGACATACGAAGATTGGTAACAAAAATGTTCAAAGACCAACTCGGTAAAACAATGGAAGTCTACATCGATGATATGTTGATCAAGTCAAAGAGGAAGGAGGATAACATCGACCACTTGAAAGAAGCATTCGACATACTCAGACGATACAGTATAAAGCTAAACCCTGAGAAGTGTGCCTTCGGAGTAACTTCATGAAAGTTCCTCCATTTTTTGGTATCATATGAGGTATAGAAGTCAATCCCGGCCAAATTAAAGCCATCGAAGGGATACCAGAGAACCTGACCAGTAAGAAACAAGTAAAGAGGCTGACCGGCCATATAACTGCCATGTCGAGGTTCATCTCACGATCCTCTGATAGATGTCACAAATTTTTCGGCGTGCTCAAAAAAGATAATGGGCTCCAATGGAACTCCGAGTGCGTTAAAGCCTTAAGAGAGCTAAAAACATACCTGTTCTCCCCTCCACTACTCGCCAAGGCAGAATTCGGTGAGCGCCTTCTCGTTTATTTAGTTGTGTCCGACGTGGCCTTGAGCGCGGTTTTAGTCCGAGAGAACAAAGGTACGCAATCTCCCATTTATTACATTAGCAAAACCCTGGTCGACGCCGAAACGAGGTACCTACACCTCGAGAAGTTGGCCCTAGCTCTAGTCGTAGCTTCACGGAAGCTTAGACCCTACTTCTACTGCCACCCCATCTCGGTAGTAATGATCTCCCCCCGAGAAGTATTTTGTACAAGCCCGAGCTGTCGGGCGACTAGCCAAATGGGCCATAGAACTAAGCGAGCACGACATAACCTATTAGTCGCGGACGACGATAAAGCCACAAGTGTTCGCTGACTTTGGCACCGACTTCAGCTCAAAAATAATGCTTGAAGTCGAAAAGGAAACCGCCCACACTCCCATCTGAATTGCACGACATGTGGATACACACAGATGGCGCTTCTAACACATTAGGATCAAGAATGGGACTCGTGCTCGAGGTCCCAACCGAAGAAGTAATTAGATAGTTTATTCGATGCCCAGATATGACTAATAATGAGGCTGAGTATAATGTCGTGATTGCAGGTTTAAAACTAGCGCTCAAGTATGGAGCGAAACGGGTCGTCCTACGGTGCGATTCTCAGCTCGTCATCAATCAAGTTACAGGGACTTTCCAAATAAAAGAGCAAAGGTTGCAAAAATATCAGGTTGAGATCTACAAGCTAATACCCAGTTCAACGAGTGCTAGCTAGACCAGATCCCCCGAGCACATAATATTGAAGCAGACAGTCTCGCCAAGCTGGCCACATCCACCAAAAGCATATCTAGGGATGGGAACGTTGTCACTCTCTTTCACTCGTCGATCGACCAAATCGAGGTATGAACTGTAAACTTAACTTGGGACTGGCACAATCGTATTATCTCATATTTGCATAATAGGGTGCTCCCACCCGATAAAAAAGCCAGGAAGATACGAATGCAGACAGCCAGGTACAACGTCATCAATAACAACTTGTACAAGAGAACATTTGGTGGCCCTCTAGCGAAGTGCTTAGGACCAAACCAAACACGGCGCGTCCTCAAGGAAGTGTACGAAGGTCACTACAGAGCCCATACCGGTAATCGAGCTCTCACCAGATGCCTCGTACGAGCAGGATATTATTGGCCCACGATTAAAAAAGAGGTCGCCGACTTCATTAGAAAGTGCGAACAATGCCAAAAATATGCCCCCATGATTCACCAAGCGGGCGAGCACCTTCACTCAGTCACCTTGCTCTGGCCCTTCATCAAATGGGGAATGGATATCATCGAACCCCTCATAGCGAAATGAGGTAATATATGATTCCTTCTAGTTTTGACTGACTATTTCTCCAAATGGGTGGAAGCAGGTGCATTCGGCCAAATACGCGAACAGGAAGTGATCACATTCATATGGAGAAACATCATATGCCGCTTCGGCATGCCCAAAGAAATCAGTTGCAACAACAGGCCCCAGTTCACTGGAAAAAAGACCGCTGAATTCTTTAAAAAATGGCACATCAAAAGAATACTCTCTATGCCATATCATCCCACGAGCAACGGTCAAGCGGAATCCTCCAAAAAATCAATATTGAACATCATGAAAAAGAAGCTCAAAAATGCCAAGGGACTGTGGCCGAAATTGCTGCCGGAAATGCTATAGGCACATCGTACAATGCCAAAAACAAGCACATGGGAAATGCCGTACTCACTAGTCTATAGGACTGATGCAGTAATACCGGTCGAGGTCAGTGAACCAAGCCTAAGATATTCAAATGAGCACGGGCCAAAGCCAAACAACGATGAAAGCAGAAGGCAAAACCTCGATGAGGCCGAAGAGCGAAGCGACATGGCCTACATAAGAATGGTAGCCCAAAAACAACAGGTAGAGCGGTACTATAATAAAAAAGCCAAGGTTAGGCCATTCAAAGTTGGGGACTATGTACTCAAAGCCAAAACACAAGCAAGCAAGGACCCACGAGAAGGCAAACTGGGAACTAATTGGGACGGCCCATACAAAATCACGGCAGTAGTAAGCAAAGGGCCGTTCCAGCTAGAAACAATGGAGGGAAAATTACTGCCGAACAATTGGAACGTCACCTACCTCAAATACTTCAACTTCTGAGGATAGACGTCCCTCGAATCGTACTCTTTTCCCTTATCCAAGTTTTGTCCCAATTGGGTTTTCTTGGAGAAGTTTTGAACGAGGCGACGAGAAGGGCATCTTGAAGCTAAAAGTATAAGTTCATTGATCGACCTCTCGACTACTTCTCCAGGTCGACCAATGAAAGGACTAGATAGACTGGGACTTCTCCAATGTATGCATGACAGAACAAAAACATGTAAACTTCTCCATCGAATGTATAAACAAAGCAAAATATGCTAATACACGAGCCTCTCATTTCTCCGCCAAATTTATACATTACGCCAACCTCAAAGTCAACATTTGACCTCGATCAAACCGATTCATATTCGACCTCGCTTGAATCAATTAAACATTCGACCTCATTCGAATCAACTAAGAGTTCATGTTCGACCTTGCTTGAACCGACTCATATTTGACCTCGTTCAAATCAACTAAGAGTCCACGTTCGACCTCGCTCGAACTGACTCATATTCGACCTCGTTCGAATTAATTAAACATTCGACCCCGTTCGAATTAACTAAGAATCCACGTTCGACCTCGCTCGAACCGACTCATATTCGACCTCACTCGAATTAATTAAACATTCGAATTCGTTCGAATCAACTAAGAGTCCATGTTTAACCTCGCTCGAACCGACTCATATTTGACCTCACTCGAATTAATTAAACATTCGACCTTGTTCGAATCAATTAAACATTCGATCGCATCCGAACTGATATTCGATCACATCCGACTCAATTCATGCCGACATGAGTTTGATTTGCAACTTCGTTCGAATTAAGTATGATATGGGACTTCACCCAAGTTCAACCAAGGTATACTCGACCATATCCAAATTAGCAGGTACCGACACGACTTTCCGAAGAAAACCATTAGTAGAAAAATAAAGGGGGCCAAGGACGTACAACAAAAGTCATTCTCATTCCATCCCAAAAACAAAACGTCAAACAAAGGGCTATAAAGACACCCCACAAAAAAAACTAAGTATAAAAGCATCACACCACATCATCCCCCCTTCGTCATCGCCATCATCACCACCCGGTCCAGTAGCACCATCTCCACTGTTACCCCCGCCATCAAGATACTCATCATCATACCAAGAATCGTATGCAAACCCATCCAAATCCTCTTCATCATCTTTGGTCCCTGGTGTAGCAGGGTCATAGCCACATGCAAGCCTGGCGTCACGTGCTTTAGTACAGGCATCATTGAAGTCAGCTTCGGGAACCTTCCCCACCACCAACAAGTTTCTATATATGTCCAACTGAGCCTCAACATGGATCCACATCTCGTAAAAATGCCGTGGAACATCAGGGAAAGCGGAAGCATAAGAAAATGCTGATTGATCCACTAGCCTCACCTTTTCGGCCCCAAGGACGGTGATCTGCTCCTTCAAATTCGAAACCTCTTTTTTGAGACCTCCAATATATTCGCTAGCCTCCGCTATCCTAAGTGCGGCCGTCTTAGCATCATTCTCCCGCTTAGACCTAATGACACGAACAACATTTTCTAATTCGGCCACTTGCGCCAACAACGCCGCCCTAGCCTCCTTGGCCCTCTCCAACTCAGCAACCTTTTCAGCCAACTCGCCACTCAAGCCATTAGCACTGGTCAAGTTCTGATCATGCTCAGCCCACAACCCCCTTGTTCACTTCGATCTCGTCCTCCTTAATCTTGAGCGCCCCCTCAAGCTCGCTGCATTTGCTGATGACTCCCATGAGCTCATCGTCCCTTTGCTTTAACTCTTCCCTAAGAAATTGGGGGTAACCACTAGTGCGGAGCCGAGCACACATCACGCGGTACCTATTGCGGTATCGGCGATACTTCGTAACCATTTTCATAAAAACCACCTTTTTCTTCTCCACTCGGCGGGCACTTTCGATTTCCAAGATGAGAGTCTGAAGAAAGAGCAAAAAAAAAAGAAGAAAAAAGAGTCAATAGGAAAGAAAATGAGGCACGCACATGACACTATAATGAGAACAAAGCAAACTTACCTGCAGAGCCAATCCAGATACGCTCAATGATAGATTAGTATCCTTGAACGAGTGTAGAGTCCAGTTCTCGGCACTAGAGCAAAGAAGCACCAAAGAGGGGACCACACTTTTCATGTTGGTCATCAGATTGTAATCCAAAGGGATGACTATTGAACGAGAGGATCCATCAATTCTCACCTCAACCCGAGTAAGCTTGTCATCAAACATCCTCTCATCCTTGGGGTCGACATCGGAGTCGGAGTCAAAATCATTTATGGCCATTCCTCCCTCCCCCTCTTTAGAAAAGGAAGGAATATCGATCGGCTCGGAGAATTACAGATCACTCCTCGGTATGACCACGGTAACCTCTGGCAAAGAAGCAGTCTCAGTGTCAGGAACTGGAATCCCAATTTCCGAAGTCACACCGATTTGCAGTACGGGCAGGCTGGCTCGGGCGCACCACCTGTTGACTCCTCGCCCCTTATTGCCTCATCGTCGACCTTTACTTGCTGCCTTTTCAATGGAACCATTTCCTCATCACTCGGTGAAGACTTATCCATTAGATGTAATAAGGAAGGAGCCGTTTCCCCCAATGATGACCCAGTCTCCCGCCGGTTAAGCCTACACAAGGACAGGGTTTTAGCAGGGGTGGTAGTTCGCAAAGACTCGCCCGTAGACACAACAGTCAGAGGTCTAGTTGCCATACCCGATTGACAGAAAGCGGGAGTAGGAGCCTTTGTCTTTTTCATAGCTCGTTGACCTAAAAGCAAAGAAAATGGCATAAATGAGAAGGGAAAATGATATTAAGGTCCAAGCGACCAAGGATCAAAGCTAGACTTACTGGTCGATAAAGGTTGACGCCTAAACTTTTTGTTGAAGGATGACCATTCACGGATCCCTACCATGTGGGGCAAAACCTGAGCCACCCAGTCACGAATATCACTGACCAGCATGGGAGGCTCCCTCTCGGCTGCGCCAAAAAAGAACGATTAAGTAACCAAAATAAGCCAACAAACGATTAGTTCAACAAAATACTTACAGGCAAAGTTCCACGCCTCGGGAAACCCAGCTGGGTTCGCCACCACGTGTTCAGTTTTAACAAAAAAGTAGTCGACCCAAAACTTACGATTGGTCTTGTCGTCCATTTTTACCACCAGCCCCTTGGTTCCACGTAGAGAAGGGGTAACATCGTGCCCCGGTGGAAGCTTGGAGCAAAGAGATGCATCAAATGGTGGATAGAAATTCTGCGGTCAGCCAGCTCGGTATGCTTTATCAGCATGAGGAAAAGCTTATAAATATAAGGAGATAGCTAGGTCGGGCAAATATTATAATAACGACAAAATTCCTCTGCTAACCGGGGAAGAGCAAGATAATAGCCCACTCAAAACGGGTACGTGTAAAATATGCAGTACCCAGGGCGATGAATATAGATCACATCGTCTCCAATCAGGACCAGGTCAAAATGAGCGGGTATATTGTATTTGGCCATAAGCTCGGAGAGACGATCCGCATTCATTTCGGATTTCACAGGTACAGGGCCATCAGTAGGAAGTTTCTAGAAGTCCGATATTGACTTATCGCCGCGAGAAACAATCTCATCTACAATGGGAAAGTTGTCTTCTTCTGCAACCATAATCTCCCCTTCCTCCCGAACAGGCATGGCCACTGAGAGCGGGTTCGGGCTGAGAATTTACTCGTAGTTGGAAGTTGTACTAGCCATTTGTGTAATTGTATATGAATGAGGGGATCGAAGGTGAAGAAGAAACGACAATGGCAAGGGAATGAGTTGCAGAAAACAAAAGAGAAACTCAGAAAGAGCAGGAGAAGAAGATGAATAGCTTCAAAAAACTCAAAAATGCAAAGTTCTAACTGAGAAGGTTTTCCCCCCTTTTATAAGAAATGCTGGCGCAAAAGTCGAGAAAAGTAACCACCAAATGCACGAGAATCAAAGCAACAGAAACACAAGAAATGATGCAATGCATCGGGAAGACGCGTAGTCATGATGCATAAAATTGTGACGCCATCCTGAACCCTCATCATTAAGAACAACTTTCAAAGCGCTACCTCTCTATCTCGACCATGACAACCATTACTCGACCCCTAGAACGGATTTCTCGATATTGCGGCTGGCAAAGTCCCTTATCGAGGTCGACAAAAAAGATGACCTCGGTCTAACTGTATGGGCCAAAATCTGATCCAGAAAATCTCGTATGAAAAGGTGATCATCACAGAAATCGTATCTCACCACGGGCGACTCGGCTGAGCACGACCAGGGTGAGCCATTGAATGGTCCATCAAGGCCGAGGTCAATGGCGAAGCGTAACGAGTCAAAGAGTGGCTCGTTAGGGCCGAGATTGAGTAGGGAATGGGAGCAACAATCAGTTTACTCATAGAATCTATAATGTTCTCTCTGCTTGTACTTTCTAGGGTCCTTTGGGAATATCCCATATAAATAGTGAAAGAGATAGAAAGGGAAGGAGAGAGTTCAATTGAATGAATAGCAATCAAAGTAAAATACAAAGAACCACTTTTAAGAGAGATCCTATCTTTCTGTATATGATTCCTCTTGTCATTTCTATCAAGTCCAAGAAAGTGTATAATATTCTTTAGCATTCGTGTGATGCAACATTGTCACAAGAGTGAATCTTCTGTCCTCTTCAATAAAAGGGTGATTCTTCCCCCATTTTTACATTCATTGTCATTTAATATATTTATTGCTCATTATGTTACCTTACATCCATTATTGATAACGTTATTTAATGCCTTTTGTATTAAATCGGCTCAACATTGATCCCTATTGTTCATACATGCCTATGCTAGATCTAGAATTTGATATGTTTAACTAGGGTTTATCCATCATCATTATACTCAGTTAGTTTAATAAAAGGTTTCATACTTTTTGGCAAAACATATATAAATTTCGAATATGTAGTATCTTTTGAAGACATTAAATGCATATCACTTATTGGTAAATATATAGAGGAAATATTTTATTATTAAAGCCGGATTTACATCTCATATTATGTTGGGTAAATTGCCCAATTTGTTCTCGACGTAAGGAATAGTCATAGTTTGCGGTTTTGCTACTTTATTTCTATTTTGTCCATAATTTTTATTGGATACCATACCAAACTTAGCGCATGCCTGTCATTTTAAATCGATTCCAGCTTTGACGTCAATCGAATTTGTTGAAATTGTCCACACATAAAAAAGAAATAATATGACTTATATTGGCAAGAAGTCCAACTTTTAACTTTCAGATGAAAAAAGATTCAAATCTCATGAACCTTTAGGGTGTATTTGGTACGAAGGAAAATATTTTTCGGAAAATATTTTCTAATTTTTCCATGTTTGGTTGTCTTAAATATTTTGGAAAATATTTTCCTCCAATTAGAGGAAAAATATTTTCCCTATCAAAAGCAGAAAAATATTTTTCAAAACTCTTTTTCAAGATTCTCCACCCTTTCCACATTCTCATCAACCCCCACTCACCCACCCACCCCACCTCACCCCTACCCACCCCTACCCACCCACCCCAACCCCACTCCTACGTACCCACCCCAACCCCGCCCATCATCGAAGATGAACTATACAAAACCATAACCAAGCTAACTTTGCTGACTATCTCAAAGTGTAAAAGCAAACATAGCAAACCTATTTACATATAACACTAATATATCTACTTTGTTCCTATACAAAACTGCTGTATATAATTCTTAGCCTAAGTAGCTACTATAACATTGCAAATATATGCTATCTCCCTTGCAAGAACATCACTGCCTCGATACCTTTGCTCAAATATACGAGCCAATTGCTTTAAGACTCTCAACAATCTCTTGATTAGTTACCTCTGCACATAGATCAACTCTTTGCTGGTGAGACAATGTAGAAACCATTCTTCATGTATGATCTTTTGATAGCAGGCAAAGAAGTGGCAGCTGATCCCATTAATCTTTTATAGAAATCCACTATCTCTTTTTTGATGGTATCAGGGTTAGTCAACTTGTCTCTTAGTAGTGTTGTGATTTCTGTAATTTGCTTCCTTTGAGTTCTATCCTTTATTACTGTTGTGAAGTACTTAGAATTGAAGTCTCCAAGTTGTATCCATCTTGCTCTAGCTTTCTACTGTAGGACACTCTCCTCAATTAAGGACCATTTCTCTAAATTGAGTAGTGTTTTCTTCTCCATATCTAATAAAGCATTATTTCAATTCAGTGAAATATGTTCTTGGATAGTACTCAGATCCATTCTAGCCTTCTCAATTTTCTAAGTTATGCCCTTGAATTCCCTAGAGTTTAGAGCTTTCAAAGCAGATTTCAGGTTTTTCAAACTTATCCAAATTGATTTCAAAGTACCCTGTGTACTATGAGGATTCCACATGCTAGCCACTATTTGAGAGAAATCTTCATGTGTTGCCCATATGTTGAAAAATCTGAAAGGCACTCTACCAGTCCATGTTGAAGATGACAGTGTTAATAACATAAGAGCATGGTCTGAAATTTGAGGCAATCCATAATTAGTTTCCATATGACCCAGGACATCATCCATTCATAATTGCCAAAAACTCTATCCAATCTGCTGCTGACTCTGTCTACTCGAGGCTGCTTATTAGACCATGTATAATAGTCACCCTTCCAAGGTAGTTCTGTTAATGTTGTATGTTGGAGGCAGGCAGCAAAGTCTTGAATTTCTGAATAGCTTATTGGATTACAAGATAATCTATTATTGGGGTATAATACTGCATTGAAATCTCCAGCCATTAACCATGGTACTACTATGCTTAGTGATAGTAGTTGTAGATTATCCCAAAGAGCTCTTCTTTGTTCCAGTCCATTGTATCCACACACTACAGTGAGAAAATAATCTATAGCACCTCTTCTACTTTTTACCTGATAGTGTATAATTTGAGCATCATCTTTATTACCGGTAATAATCAAGTGACTAGTATCCTATAGTAACTAAATTCTTCCATTCCTAGTCTCCTTATAGTTTGTCATTATACTCCATCCAGGAACAATCGCTTTTGATATCCTTTGAGCATTCCCTTCCTTCACTTTAGTTTCTACAAGTCCTACTAGCTTGATTTTATTTCCCTTAATATACACTCTAACCTCCTTTTGTTTGTACCTTTTATTTACACCCCTAATGTTCCAGAATAACCAATTCATCATTGTTGGCTAGCAGTTTCACCTCTATCCCCAGGTGGCATGTGTTCTCCATGTCTACTCGTTGATATAGCTTCAAACCTATTCTTCACTGGGATGGGAGTCAAAGGTGGGAAGTTGATGAAGTTAAGTTTAGGGCTTTGCACTGCTATACCTTTGTCATCCTGCTTCTCAGCTACAGGTACCATGTTGTATTGATTATTGGTCTTCTTAGGATCAGGTGCCTTTATTGTGCCTATTTGATCTACAACCTCCACTGAGTTGCCAAGGTTCTGTTGATTCTCAACTGATGTTACATTCTGAGGACTAGGTGCATTCTTTATAGGTCCTTTGGTTCTCCATTCCTGTATGACCACCTTGTTACTCCTTGTTTTGCTAGCCTGGATGGGCTACTGCATCATAGGTCGTGGTTGGTTGGAACACTTGTGTCCCACTACCAAGCATTTGTCACAATAAGCAGGTTTCCAGTCATAGGTAACATCTTGCAGAAATTTCTTCCCAGTAGGGTCCATAACCACAATTTCAATTGGCAATTCTTTTGTAACATTGACTTCAATAAGCATTCAAGCAAAGGATACTCGAGTCTTCTTAGTAGTGCACTCATCAGCAAATACAGGGGTCCCAATCACACGAGCAATTCTGCTGAGAGAGCCAACTCCCCAACATGACATAGGAAACTTAGGAAATTTGACCCACAATGGTATAACAATAGGGAATTCTTTCGTGAAATCAAAGTTAGGAGTCCATGGTTTTAGGATAATAGGCTTATTAGCAATTGAGTAAGGACCAACACATAGTATTTCTCGAGCATCTGCAACAGTTTGAAATCTAATAATATAATAGCATTCATCATGGTAGAACAAATCAGGCTCAGCAACATGTGACCAGTGTAAATTGATATATCGCTTCATCGCATTATAACCTGGTCCATCCCCTAAGATATATGCAATCAACGCACATCTCCATTTGTTCTCTTCCTCTTCTTTCTCTAATTTGTCTAATTGAACCATAGGCTGGCCATCAATAATTTGTAGTGGAATATAGGATAGAGACATACCATTAGTAGCAAATCGATTATTCTGGAACAAAGTTTTCCATGAAGCTTTAGGTGCAGCATCATTCACTACTATCATCTCCTCTACTGCTGATTTCTCCAACGAGCCTAAGGTATTTACTTGATTTTGAGTTGGATTTACCAATTTTACTGCTCCATTGACCGAACAATTGAAGAAGCTGATAAATGACCACTTGTCGTTGGAGAAGTTAGATCTAGTCTCTTAGAGATACCAGGATGAGTTGAAGTAGATTCAATTTCACATGCAACACCTCTATTTGCTGGATCTGCAATTGGAACTGATGGAGATGGAGTTGGAACTGACGAAGGTGGAGTTGCTTCTGGTGTTGCTTTCTCCATCGGTGGTTGATTACCAATTACCACCGAGCTTGCAAAATTAGTTAACGGGTGCTTCCTAGGTCGACCACGTCCTCCGCCTCTCCCTTTTGCCATGGAAAACACAAGCGGCGTATGTTAACTAACGTGCGCCGAGAGCACCAGGTAGGAGAGTTAAAGCTTTTTTCAATTGAAAAAGTATTTTTTTTCATTTCAACAAACTAAGTATTTTCTTTTCTTGAAATATAAAAAGTATTTTTTCCCAACAAAACAAGTACTTTCTTTTCATGATGTAGAAAAAGTATTTTCTTTCATTTTAACAAAAAAATACTTTCTTTTCTTGATGTAGAAAAAATATTTTCACAAAAAGAGTACTTTATTTTTATGATGTAGAAAAAAATATTTTCTTTCATTTCAACAAATTAAGTATTTTTTTCTGATGCAGAAAAAGTATTTTCTTTCATTTCAACAAACTGAGTAATTTCTTTTTATGATATAGAAAAGATGCTTTTTTCTGAC
The DNA here is from genome assembly GCF_000393655.2 of Nicotiana sylvestris. Classification (NCBI taxonomy): domain Eukaryota; kingdom Viridiplantae; phylum Streptophyta; class Magnoliopsida; order Solanales; family Solanaceae; genus Nicotiana; species Nicotiana sylvestris. Next base: position 155,073,529 of record NC_091059.1, read on the forward strand.
AAAATAAAGTATTTTTTTAGTTAGCGAGCTCAAATTTCAATGTTATTGTGTGAAAAAGTAATGAGCTTTTGTGAATTTTGAAAAGATAATTAAATTCTTGAAGAAAATAGAGTCGAGGGGAGTACATGAAACATAGGTATTTTGGGGAAGGTGGGTTGAGAAGAGTAGCATAAAAAATTATTTTCCTAAAAATATTTTATAATATCTAACCAAACACTAGAAAATATTTTTCGCAAAAAAGTTTTTCGCTCACCTACCAAATAAAGGAAAATAAATGATAAAACCACTCATTTTCCATAAAGAAATGTCTGCAATCAGCTTTCTTCAAAAAATTTAAACTGACCACCTGTATAACTTAAAACTTTTTAAAGAATACCCTTGAACTATGCTCTACTAGATTTTCATATATTTTTCCAGTTGTTTTCTCGTAAAAACATTGTATAATTGATAATTGATAGTCCCTCCGTTGCTCCCAAAAGGGAAAAGGCAGAAAGCGGCATGGCACTTTAAAAAGTTGCGCTGCTGTATTTACTGGGGTCGGTCGGTTAGTATGAAAGTACGGTTCGATTTATCGATTTTTGATTTTGTAATATTAAAAAACAAACCAAATAAAAGTAATTACGGTTCGGTGTAGTTTTTTTAAGCTTCAGTTCGGTTATTTCCGATTTAGTTTTTCGGTTATTAACGGTGCAAGATTTGTATGTGTTGATTCATAGAGACATAGACTGCTCGCTTTTCTGTTACATTGTAACATTGGAGTATTTAATTAAATCTTGGGTACATTATATCCGATGTTGACTACGAATCTTTACCCCTCTGCAATTGACAGATATATTAAATTTGATTGATATAATTGTATCGATGAGATTTTGGATTAGATTTACATAGCATTCTTTTCACTTGCTTTCTTTATGTCATAGGAGTATGTAGCTCTTGCATTTTGTAATCACAAATTTTTATTGTAGCAAATTAACTGTTTCTCAATGTGCATAGTTACCTCATTCATTTGTAAACGTTGTGTGCTATATATTCAATGTTTTAATCATCAGCAATGATTTCTTATCCAGATTGTTATTACCTTTCACTCCTTTACACTTCAAGTCCGTTTACTAAATCAATTTTCTGGTTTCTTATCCAGGTTATGCCTCAATATCATAAGGTTTTATGAATAATGTAATAGAACTAAAAGCTTTATTCAATACATGCATGCATTTTCTCAGACGTACTTGTGGTAATTAAATCTTGGGTATTGACCGAAACTTCGGTTTTTCGGTTTAACCGAAAACCGAAACACCAAAACCGTTAACCACACCGAATATTGAAATTTAATAATTTATAAACCGCACACCAACCGAATAACTGATTAAACCGACACCAAAAAATCGAAATTTACGGTTCGACCGATTTTTTCGATCCGGTATTATGCCCACCCCTAGTTTTCTTTTTCCCTCTCAATTAGGGGTGTTCAAAACCGAACCGAAACCAAAACTTAATGGCTTATTGGTATTGGGTTAACGGTTTAACAGACGGGGAACATATTGAAATTTTTTTATGAACGGCTTATCGGTTTGGGGCGGATTATTCAATTTTTCTTAATGGATAATCCGCTAACCTGTTAAGAATTGACCATGTAATAATAGTAGTAGAATTTTTTTTATGGCATTACATGTTTTGAAAAATATTCGAAAAAATCCGTAGACCAAGTCTGAGACACGAAATCCTTTGCATTGCTACAAAAGCCAATCGAAGGAAAGCACTGAGACATTACATTGAGAAAATTGCGGCCAAGAAGTTCAATGAGAGATTCGTCCACAGCTCACCCAACTAAAACTCTGAGACTTAAATCGCAACAGCAAAGACATACGCCAAAAAGGATAACGTCCTAAAAATCTGCTGCAAACCACTGCTATTGATTCACTTTTATGGACTCTTAATTTTATTCTGTTGGTGTGCATTCCACTACAACGACATCCACACTATAGATGTGCCTGAGAGAAAATGGAACTCCTTAAGACAGTCAAAAGTGGTGTATGACTTGGAGCGAGTTCAAGTAATTGCAAAGAAAGGCAAGAATTGCACTGATGCAGAAAGATAATAGCTAAATTTGGTAAATTGCATCATGTGCAATATAGATTGAATTAGGTCGATAAATCGCCCGATAACCGCTAATCCGATACAATCCGCCGATATCTTATCGGGTGGCTAGCAGATTAATATATTTAAAAGCCAATAACCGATAAGCCAAACCGTTTAGAGTAAATAACCGCTCAATCCGCCCGATAAGCAGCCCTACTCTCACTATGTCTAATTTTGGTGTGGCTGGAGTGCAGAGAAGAGGGAGTGAATGCCTATAAATAATAAAAAGCAAGGGAAAAATTAAAAAAAAAAAGAAGATCCGACCTGCCGGATTCGAACCAGCGACCTAAGGATTATCTGCGGGATTGCCGACTACAGTCCTCCGCTCTACCAACTGAGCTAAGGTCGGATTTGTTTATTTCGCTCCAAACAAGAGCGTTTTTACTAGTCTTTCCCATATTATGCCATTTTATATTGATTAATTCTTGGTGTATATATTGGTCAGAAATAAGATTTCAGCATTTAGTTAGACTGAAGATGTTGATGTCGTTTGCGTGATGACTTATGTAAAGAACGAAATGTGACCTATACTAATCAGTTTGATGCATCAGCCATATAAAGCTTTGGTAGAATCAGTCATACAACCGTCCTTTTTCACATATTTAACGTTGTTGAGAGGCCTGTACCTCACTAGATTTCTTCGACTAAAGAAGATCGGACAATAAATGTGCTTCGGACAAACAGGGATGTATGCAATAATTTTTGGAAGCGGTGTCGAAATTTATAGAATAACGAGAATAATAGCTTTAATTATCATATTTTTACAGAAGATGTTGCGGAAGCCAAATGTATATAGTGTGAATAAGTCACAACTACTATACCAAAAATTATGACAGCCACCAAATAATAAATAAGACAATAAAAGGAACACCAAAATTTACGAGGTTCGGCTAATTTTGCCTACTCCTCGGACACAACCAATATTTTATTCCACTCCAAAAATACAAGTGAAATAATACTAAAGAGAAAAGATACAAATGCCTTAAACAGATGAGAAGGCAAATGAGAGGTGTGTTTAAATCCTAAACATTAGGCCTTCTTTTATAGGGGGAAAATCCCCCCAAAATTCAAGAGTCCACCGATGTGGGACAAAATTTTGCCAAATTCAACAAATCTCCACCTTGGCAAAATTTCACATCTTCAATTTTCTCTCAATAACAAATTTTGATTGTGTCTTCATCTTCAATCTTCAGTTTTCAACAATGTTGATCAAATCCAAACAATGTTGAAACTTGACCGCAGTCACCACCTTTGTCAGCATATCAGCAGGATTCTCCGTAGTATGAATTTTCTTCACTGTGACTCCACCTTCTTCTATGATTTCTCGTACGAAATGATACCGAACATCAATGTGCTTCGTCCTTGCATGATAAACTTGGTTCTTCGCTAATTGAATAGCACTTTGACTATCACAAAAAATTGTGATACCTTTTTGTTCAACACCAAGCTCCTTTAGCAATCCTTGAAGCCAAATTGCCTCTTTCACAGCCTCTGTAATAGCCATGTACTCTGCCTCTGTTGTAGACAAAGCAACTGTTGACTGCAAAGTAGACTTCCAACTAACTGGTGCCTTTGCAAAAGTAAACACATAACCAGTAGTTGATCTTCGTTTGTCCAGATCACCCGCAAAATCTGAGTCACAATATCCAACTACAGACTGATTGTCTTCCTGCTCAAAAACTAACCCGACATCTACAGTATTATGAATATACCGTAGAATCCACTTCACAGCTTGCCAATGCTCCTTCCCTGGATTGTGCATATATCTGCTAATAACTCCAACAGCTTGTGAAATGTCAGGCCTTGTGCAAACCATTGCATACATCAAGCTACCAACAACATTTGCGTATGGTACCTTTGACATATACTTTCGTTCAGCTTCATCCATTGGCGACATAGTAGTACTTAGCTTAAAATGGGGAGCAAGTGGAGTACTAACTGGCTTAGTCTTGTCATCTATGCCAAAACGTTGTAGTACTCTCTTCAAATATTCTTTCTGAGATAAACAGAGTTTCTTTGAACGTCTATCTCTAATTATCTCCATGCCAAGAATTTTCTTTGCCTCACCCAGATCCTTCATCTCGAACTCCTTCTTCAGTTGATTCTTCAATTTATCAATTTCTTCCGAATTCTTGGAAGCTATCAACATATCATCAACGTATAGGAGAAGATATACAAAGGAACCATCTTTAAGCTTGCGCAAATACACACAATGATCGTATTTGCTTCTCTTGTACCCTTGCCGCAACATAAACTCGTCAAATCGCTTGTACCATTGTCTAGAAGATTGTTTCAATCCGTACAACGATTTTTCAAGTTTGCATACCATATTTTCTTTTCCAGCAACTTTGAATCCTTCTGGCTGAGTCATGTAGATTTCCTCCTCCAAGTTTCCATGTAAAAACGCAGTTTTTACATCCATCTGAACTAGTTCCAAATCCAATTGTGCTACCAAAGCCAACATAATTCTAATGGAGGAATGTTTTACAACTGGAGAAAACACTTCATTGTAATCAATTCCCTCCTTTTGAGCATATCCTTTGGCCACCAATCTTGCTTTGTAGCGAACATCTACTTGGTTAGGAAATCCTTCCTTCTTTGCAAATACCCATTTGCACCCAATTGCTTTCTTTCCCTTCGGGAGATTGGCCAATCTCCATGTATGATTCTGATGAAGGGACTGTATTTCATCATTCATGGCAATCCTCCACTTATCTTCTTCTGAACTTTGGACAGCGTCTTTATAAGTAGTAGGAACATCATCAGCTACAATTGAGGTTGCACAAGCAACCGTCTCTATGAGACGAACAGGTTTCGTTATTGTTCTTTTTGGCCTGCTGGTTGCTATTGATTCAAGTTGTTGTTGAGGTTCCTGAGTTGGAATCTCCTCTACTGGCTCTCCTTCCAGAGGGTAATCTTCATTTGTTTCCTCCTCTGCTTCTTGTGTAGGAAAAATAAATTTTCCCTCAAACTCCACCTGCTTAGAAGCACCTTTATTTTGTTTGGTGTCTTCTGTTACCTTATTTACCATAGCAGATTCATCAAAGGTAATATCTCTGCTGAATATTACTTTCTTTGTCATAGGACACCATAAACGATATCCTTTGACTCCAGAAGTAATTCCCATAAAAATAGCCTTCTTTGCCCTTGGATCCAATTTTGACTCCGTCACATGATAATATGCAGTTGAGCCAAACACGTGCAAAGAGTTATAATCTACAACAGGTTTTCCATACCATTTTTCAAATGGTGTCTTGCCATCAATAGCAGCAGATGGTAGACGATTAATGAGGTGGCATGCATATGTAATTGCCTCAGCCCAAAATTCTTTGCCCAAGCCAGCATTGGACAACATACACCGTACCTTCTCCAGCAAGGTCCGGTTCATACGTTCTGCCACTCCATTCTGTTGTGGTGTATGTCTAACAGTGAAGTGTCGGACGATGCCATCATTTTCACAGACCTTATTGAAATGATCATTTTTGTATTCACCTCCATTGTCTGTGCGAATACACTTGATCCTCCTGCCTGTTTGATTCTCCACCATCGTCTTCCATTTGAGAAAAATTCTCAGCACTTCATCTTTGTTTTTCATTGTATACACCCACACTCTTCGAGAAAAATCATCAACAAAGGTTACAAAATAGTGCTTCCCACCCAATGAAGGTGTTTTGGAAGGACCCCAAACATCAGAGTGTACATAATCCAAAATGCCTTTAGTATTATGGATCGATGTACCAAATTTAACCCTTGTCTGTTTCCCTTTGACACAATGCTCACAAAACTCCAAGTTTACTCCTTTTAACAATCCTTGATCTGATAGAGTTTTCAAGGATTTTCCTCCAGCATGTCCCAAGCGCATGTGCCATAGCTTGGTTGCTTCTGCCTCTTTGTCGTCACTGGATGTCACTGTCGCTGTCCCAATAACTGTACTGCCACGATAGCGGTACATATTATTATTCTTCCGATTAGCCTTCATTACCACTAGTGCACCGGAGCATACTCTCATCACTCCATTTTCTGCAATGATTTTGAACCCTTTTGATTCTAGGGCTCCCACAGAGATGAGATTCTTCTTCAAATCTGGTACATATCGAACATCTGTTAATGTTCTGATCATTCCATCATGGTTCCTTAATCGTATTGAACCAATGCCATATGAGGTAAGAGGGCTGTTATCCGCTGTGTGGATGACTCCATATTCTCCTTCTTGAAATTCCACAAACCAGTCCCTGTTGGGACACATATGATGGCTACAAGCCGAGTCCATCAACCATATGTCTGATGATGTTGATGACTCTGTTGTAACTAATGAGAAGTCTGAATCATCACAATCAGCTACATTTGAATCCATAATGGCCTTTCCATTATTATATTTGGCCTTATTCTTCAACTTCGGACAGTCTTTCTTCCAGTGCCCTTTTTCTCGACAAAAGGCACATTCATCTTTGCTGGGTCTGGATCTTGACTTGGATCTTCCCTTCTTTGTCCTCGTTTGATTTTGAGGACGACCCCTCACAAATAGTGCTTCTCCTTCTCCGCCCTTCTGTTTTTCTCGCTTTCTTTGTTCATAGCTGTACAAAGCCGAACAAACTTCTCTAAGAGAAACTTCGTCATTTCCATGGAGTAGAGTAGTTTCAAGGTGCTCGTACTCATCAGGAAGTGACGCCAACAACATCAAGGCCAAGTCACCATCATCATAAGTTGTATCCATATTTTGCAAATCTGTGACCAACTTATTGAAACTGGTGATATGTTCATTCATCGTGGTACCAGGAACATAGGTGAAGTGAAACAGTCTCTTCTTCATGTACAATTTATTTTGACTGTTTTTCTTCAAAAATTTATCCTCCAGTGCTTTCCATAATTTACTTGCAGAAGTTTCCTTTGTGTATGGATATTTCTGCTCTCTAGCAAGGTAGGATCGAATGGTACCGCAAGCAACACGATTGATAATTCTCCAATCTTCTTCTCCAATAGCATCTGGTCTCTTTTCTTCAATAGCAAGATCTAGCCCTTGTTGAAAAAGGACATCTAGAACCTCGCCTTGCCACATCCCAAAATGTCCGGACCCGTCAAATATTTCTACCGCAAATTTCGCATTTGACACAATTCTTGTCATAAGCGAAGATGCCAATGATGACGTATTGTTGACACTTGATGTAGATTCTTCTTGTTTATTGTCTCCCATCTTTGACACAAATATTATTTAATAGCTGACGACACAAATCAAGATTATTTCCTTTCTGGTGTGGAAGATCAGACTAAGCTGCAACCACAGAGCATACTAAGACAGAATCTTGACACAGTTACCAAGATAAATCTTTTCTGATGTGGAAGATCAGACTATGCTGCAACCACAGAGCATACTAAGACAGTACCTTGGCTCTGATACCAATTGTTGCGGAAGCCAAATGTATATAGTGTGAATAAGTCACAACTACTATACCAAAAATTATGACAGCCACCAAATAATAAATAAGACAATAAAGCAACAATAAAAGGAACACCAGAATTTACGAGGTTCGGCTAATTTTGCCTACTCCTCGGACACAACCAATATTTTATTCCACTCCAAAAATACAAGTGAAATAATACTAAAGAGAGAAGATACAAATGCCTTAAACAGATGAGAAGGCAAATGAGAGGTGTGTTTAAATCCTAAACATTAGGCCTTCTTTTATAGGGGGAAAATCCCCCCAAAATTCAAGAGCCCACCGATGTGGGACAGAATTTTGCCAAATTCAACAGAAAAAATAGTCTTAGTCTATTGGTTTTGTTGAGTACTAAGTAAAAAAAGGTTCTGAGTTCAATACTATTTCAGCACAATTTTTAACCATAGAAGCTCTCTCAAATATTTGCAAATTTTTTTTGCTAGTGGAGGTTCGAACCTCTAACCTCTTAGAGCAAAATCAAACATATAGCCAACGTGCCAAGAAACAATTTATGTCATTTTTTCCTACTTATTCGTTTCCTCACAGTTTTAATATAAGTGTGCTTCCGCCCATGCCGACAAATGGCATATTCCTGCACATATATTCTTAATGGGAACTAGAAGAGAAGATACCATGATTACTAACTACTGCAGTAGGCCAACTATGAAGCTATGATGTTCACTTAAAGGACTGAAGAGAAGCAAGAAATTTACGGAATGGACCTGGAAAATAATATAAACTAGTGAATATGAACTGCATTATTATGCCTACAAATCAACAATTAGAGTTACAAGATACTACTATTTTGCCTCCCATGGTTGGACCAACAGAAAAGGCACGTTGGTTGATATAAACAGTGACGTTACATTGAGGTTAGTGAAGCTTGATGGCTCTCATTTGGTGTCATCTACTTCCTGATATCGGCTGCATTTACCTTTAGAAAATGATGGTCCGTCATCTTCAGTACCAGAGCTATGTCTTTGAGACTTTCTTTTCCGTGGTGTCATTTTCTTGCTGTTTACAAGAATAGCACTCCTGGGATACATTCCTTCATTTCCAAGCTCAATTGATTCTCTGTAACACTGTTCATCAATACAGGGTGAGAATCCTAGCAGTAGTAATCTAATTGGCAACTAAACCTGCAAAGCGTGCAAAAGGAACAAACGCTCCATATTTTTTTATCAAAAACATGAAAATAGCTTCATCAGATCAGAAGTTGAAAACAGAAAAAGTAGAATCCAAAGCATTACAGCCACTAAAATGCTCAATATAGTATTCTGGACATGTTGGTACATCAAACAGATCAAAGTAGTATTTTTGGTGACACCAAGAAAAAAAGTATACCTTTTTCTTCTTATTCCTCCTTTGCTTGTCTTGAGCAGAAGTTCTTCTGATCCTGGACATCTTTATACAAGTGGCCTCGTTTTTTTGAGTATTTATTGGCATTATCTGTTAAGTCATGAAAGTTGCAACGCATCAAAACCTATATCATCTAACTTCTAGATGTCATTATTTAAGGCAATAAATTCTTTACTCATGATATGGACCATATATTTTTTTGCTTCTCGCTATTTGAATTGATAACTTTTGAGAGTTTGAACTAGAGGGAGCTTGTCTGGCAGAGACAAGGGCAAGTATAAATATTGAGATCAGAAAGCACTCATGAGATCATGTGAACCAAAAAGCAGATCGATGCTACATAAATTAGATGATCACCAAGGGTTCACCAAGAATTGGTACCTCGCAATACGGACTATATTTTCCTTTCGTGCACGGAGATAAAGTCTGCATCCACAAGTAAGGTTCAGACTTCATTTTTTGCTCAACCTCACAGAGTATTCCTTCCTCAGCCTCAAACATCTGTGCAACAGCTTCCATTTTTGAAATGTCCTCTGTAACAAAGAGGCTGCAGCTACTTCCACATAGACAGTTATAAGTTTCAAAATCTGCATGGAAAAAATTGTTTTTGTTAAGGAAAGAGGATATGGGGATTGGAGGAACAAGGAAAAAAAATGTTGCTCAACACTTGCAACAGGTTTAAGTCCTATGGTACATCAGCCTGCAGAGCATGTTGCTTGTAATCAAATTGCAATTTTCTAAAGTAGAAAGCTCATTGAAAACGTTAGTAAGCATTGAGTTTAGCTGTGGTACCATGAAAAAGGCATATGGGACCAGCGGAACATTTGCATTCAATGTATGCCACGTAACATAGTCGTTTGCAGAGGATGCAGGCGAAGGATTCTCGAGGTTTTAAACACATTTTAAGTGAAGTCTTAAACTTCATCAAGCACCAGCGGGCACGGTGGTATGATCTCAATAGGAAAGAAAATGAAGTCATTACACAACGAACTGAGACTAAATCTGCCAAGCAACAAGGTATGTGAGCTAAAGACTCTGGGAGACGCATTGCTTCCGCACATAGGAGCTCCTCATAAGGAATAATTGGCACCTTGCCAAGAAGAGCATAACGTTCACTAGCTTCAGCACCAAATGGAAACCATTCATCAATTGCAAAATTCACGGCCTCGCCACAGTTAAAGCCTGCAGGAACAAGGAAAATTAGCTGTATGGGCAAAGTAATATTCTCCGAAATTATAGATGGTCATTGCAAGTGATTTATCAGGTTAAAGTAAAAGCTTCAAGACTAACCATGGCTAAATCCTGAATGGTATGCTCTAGGGAAGGTAATAACAAACTCTCCTGGCATTTGCGCAGCCTTGTAAACTGGGACATCATATTGCAGCAGAATTTTTGGAGAAACCATTGTTGTTTTCTCTTGAAGAACATCAAAGACTCCGTTGACCCCATTTTCTGATAGGATTTCCTCATTGTAGACATGATGCCGAATAAGATTCTCAAACTGAACAGCTGCATGACCAGGAACTCCATACCAAGTTTTGGGCGCCCCACAATGATGATAATTAATGCTGAGAAAGGCAAAAGTCAAGAAAACTTGAAGAGATTAAATGGATGAAACATCTAAGAGAATGTTGGTAGTAACCATGGTATGACTTGCCTATAGAGGTAATGATCCTCCACATGCCACGCAAACATACTAAATAGCATCCCAATGTATAGCATTGGTTCTGTTACTCCCTGAAACAAATATAAATGTATCAAAACATTAAAGCATTTACTAAAATGCTGCATTGATTCCAGAATTTAAAATCATACACTACCGGGATTTCGTTTACAAGCAAGCGTAATGTGGATCTTCGCAGCCGAGGTAGTATCTGCACAGGGAATAACAGTAAGACAATGAATGAAAAGGAAAATGTAGATTAGTCAGACATTTGCAAAACATATGGGGCTTGCGCTAAATAAAACAACATGAAAAATAGAAAAATATGAACTTCAATGAGTAGCAACAAGCTGAGGATGTGCTCCATCTTTAACAATGAAGAAAGATGATAACAGAAGAACGCAGAAGGACGCAAAAGAACTAGCAGAAAACATTTATGTAGAACCTTAAAATTCCATTTGCTACTTCCAAGAGGATCATTGAAAGTGCTTGAGAAGGCACTACCATCTATATTAATTCCATACTCAACCATCCCTTTCTTTGCATGTACCATTTCTTTCCAGAATTCCTTTTCCACATATGCAGGAGGAAGGCATCCAGATATACAATATCTACGAGCTGTTGCCTTGTTTGCCATTATCTCAAAATCACGGATAGTGTAATTTCTGGAACACAAACAAGACTCATGACACATGTCAACCATACAGGATCCAAAAGAAGTAACAAGACAATGTCGATAATGACCAACACTAAGAAATATCGAAGTACCACCATTTTTGTGATGATACTTGCCTATTCTGCTGAACATCACTTATTATATATAGTACCTTCCTCTCATGAAGAAGGAGATCTTATCGTTGTTATTCCATTCAGCAAGTCGCAGAGGTTGCAGCTTAGTGGTAAACTTAAAACCTTTTCGCTCTTTCATCAATACTGCTCCCGGTGGAACAGAAGATCCCAGAGGAGAGACAACCTTACAAATGCCTATAAATTCAATAAAATGCTGGTCAATCAGCAGAAGATGGGCAATAAGTGAAGCAAAACAAGTTCAACTTAACCATTTTACAGTTAGAAAACAACAGAATATAGAGAATAGATTAAAAGTGTGTTATTGAACTATTCTGGTTCCTAATCATTCCAAAACGAGGTGACAAAGAGGCAGCAGAAATACGGTCTCCCAAGTTAAACACCGTTATGATGTTGCAATCTGCTAGAGCCAATCTCACCCTGAGTTGTAGGAAACATATGCAGTTCATAACCTTCAAAGCATAATGTTACACTCCCTCTGTCCCAAGTTGTAAGCACTTATCACTAATCGATGGTCAGTTTAACCAATTTTCAGGACAAAATAAAACTAGATTAATCATTTTTTTTTTGAAAAATTAAGAGATAGTAAAGTACTAAAGGTTTCAAATTTTCTCGTCATAGTTCACTTAGTTGAAACCTCAAGAAAAGTGATAAAGTTAGTAGTATATAACATATATCCTTCTCGCACAGTCGCACTGCAATTAGAGGGTATATTAGACGTCAAAACAGCAAGTCATATTCAGGACTCAGTGACAACATTGAACATATATATATATATATATATATATACTAACATCGAAACAAATAGGTTTTACGTTATCAGCATACCAAATTTTGATGCTTCAAGAGCAATTTTCTGCACATAAACCAAGGGATCCTCAAATTCTTCCTTGGATGGATGATATACTGGGCATTCTTCGATCGTATCAATCCAATCAAACTCACTCGTACTAAGGTAACCGACATTCCTTTTTTGAGAAACTTTTACGCCATGATAACAAGGTTTCTTCACTTTTCTTGCAGGTTTTGTTGGCATTCTTTCTTCACTTAATAAACAATCCCCTTAGCAAAGATAAGGAGTAAAATGAATCAGAGAAAAAAAATAACTGAAAAGATGATCAGATTGCCTTTAGCAAAATAAACTGCCCAGACATGTTTTGAGTCTAAATCAAGGGCGCCTTGGGCCTCTAAAAATTTAAGGCCCAAAAAATAAGAAGCACTACTGTATTATTATATCTATACTTACTATATTAAAAGCACGAAGGCCCTTGGCGAAATGCCGTTCGACTTTTTTATCCTTTAAAGATAGATCTCATATTAGACAAAATAGTAATTTTATTATTTTCCAAATAATTAAGACTTTTTATTTTCCTAATATTTAGGATTTTGAAATAAACTAAAATTATAGTTATTAAATACTTCATTATTTGAACTATTTAAGAAATCCTAATATTTAGGAATTTAAATCAAGTAAGCATTTATTTGTGTAATTTTTTTTGTTTGAATTGAATAAAATAATTACTTGCGTATAATTATAAGTATGTTTCTTCCATATAGATTAGATAATCTTAATTCCACAGAAAGAACATTTGATATACAAAATCAACTTTGTAATTATGAGTATGTTTCTTTCTCTAGATACAAACAAACCAAAACATTCTTAATAAATTATGAATCTTAACGTAAAAGAATAAAGCCAAATATTATATTTATCGGAAAACAACGAAGGTTTTGGCATTAAAAAAATTAGTTAATGTTAGGTGGAAGAATTATTTTGAAAACTAACATTTTGGTTAGTTGTCATGTTTGAATTTGAAAAATAAATATTCTCAAAGGATAAAAATAATTGTTGATGTTCGGGAAAATGAACATAATAATAAATATAAGTATTTAAAATACCTAACAACCTAACATTTTATAGAGAGAGTTATATAGAGTTAACTGCCACATAGTGAAAATCTATATGGTAACTTTTATACCTTTTGAAAACTATTTTTTTTCCTTCAAAAAGTAAATCTACGTTTAAAATATTTGAATAACATATAGAACTAAACCTAATTTTAATTTTAACATGTATTATATATTGTTACTGCTTCCAAAATAGTATTAGCATAGTCTTTTTAGAACCCGTGAATTGCATATAAATTTATTACAATCATAGACACTGAGTTCTTTACTAATTTGTTGAAATCAGTTACTATATTTTTTTTATTGATTAAAGTATATAGCACAATTTGTATTTGCGAGAAAAAAGGCATATTTTGCCAATTAGTTGAGTTATTTGTGTTTTCTATAATGAACTTAAGAATATATAATTTTTCAAATTTTTTTTTACATAATAACTTAAATGTTCAAGGATTAATGCGTTCTTGCTAAAACTAAAATTGAAAAATGATAACTTGTGAAATTAAAGTAATGATATTATAAAACTTATAATAATTTTAAGTTGAATATATTGACTCACATGATTGAGGGCTTATATGGGGTATAGTTTCCTTGCTTATTGTGTTAGCTAAGATAGGTTCAACAATCACTATTTTCAAGAACATATATTTTTTCTATAACTTTTATTTTATCTCTCAAACATAATTTTTAATAGAATATTTATGTAACATTTTAATAGTTCATACTCATTTAGATAGTATTCACGCGCAATGGTTCGTATTTTTTACTCTTTAAAACTAGCTTTCATATTAAACAAAATAATAATTTATTTTTTTTAATTGTAGGAATTATCATTTAATTATATTTCTAATATTTAGGAATAATCAGGTAATTATTTCCCTAGCTGTTAGGAATCTGATCTAAAAAATTATGTTATTTAATTGGAGTCCTTCATATAAGCTCTATTTAGATTTAGAGTATTGAATTCCAAGCATTTCACAAGTATTTTTTTTTATATTGGGTTTACTAGTATTTTTTTGTTATAAAAATTTAGGTTTAGTAGTCCTTATTTTCCTTTTCTTCCTGTATGTGTCCTTATTTTCCTCTTTTTTTCCCCCCAGTTTTAGGAGTATATTTTCAAGATTTACGAGTATTTATTTTAAATAATAAAATACTTATTGAATTATTTTCTCATATTTAGAATTTTAAAATTTATCAACTAAACTTTTGTTATTAAATCATACTTGGGAGTAAAAACAAATACCTAGCAATCACAAACGTAGTAATCTCAATCAATTTTATTTTTTTAAAATTCAAGTATCAAGCTTAAATAAGAAAATAATTTAATTTTAAGAATATAAAAGAAAGAGAAGTATTGTTAATATTCAAACACTAATGGTTGTACTGACATAAAAGTCCAAAAGTGATGTCCTAGCGATTTTTTATTACATTGAACGTAGAATTCATATTGGATAAAATTATAAATACAGTTAAATATTTAAAACTTTGGATGAGCTAATATTAATATTTGAATCAACAAAAAAATATTCTCTTTAACATTAAGAACAATCCTAATTAACCAAAAAAATCTTCGATTTAATAATTAATTTGCGAAATATCTAAGTCATTCTTTTCAAAATTTATAATAAAATCAATTTTAATATAGTAGTAGAGTCAAACTGTTAAAAATGAAAACATTAAAAATAATAACGATGAAACATTAGAAGACAAAATACATTCTAAGTGAGTTGCCATTAATTAATTTTCTTTCTTTTGGTATTCATTTAAATAAATGGCAACTCCCTACATTTTACTATGTACAAAGTTACTTATTAAAATATTAACTTAAAGTAGACATTTTAAAATTTAGCATTTGATAACTTGATTTACATGTTCTTCATATACACATATTTTGTTGATTAACGCTAAGCACACGTGCAACGCACGTACACTAAAGCTAGTAATATATATATACTACTATATTATTATATAATATATATATATATATATATTATAATTTATATTTATATAATATTTAATAAAAGATTTCAAAATTTTAATAATTTTTAAAATTTAGTAGAGGTAGGATTGAATGAGTTAATAGGATAATTTTTCTTTCTCACGAAATTAAATAATTTATTTACCTTGTCATTAATTCTATTTTTCTTCCTCTATTTATAATCTTTTTTTTCTCTTCAAGATTCTCATGATTTTACTCTCTAATTTTAACTCAAATTCTTTAGATTAACTATTCTTTTTTGTCACATTTGATTGATCCACACACCAGAAAGCAAGTTCTTTTGTGTCTCATCTTTTTTAACGAAGAAATCCACGAGACAAATGTCGCAAGGTTCAATCCTCGATAAATAATGGGCTCAACCCTTTACCATTTTCACTTAAAATGATAATTTAATATCATATGGCGTGCGCCTAACCAATATATCGTGAGTTGCGCTTCAACACTAGATCAATCATGTATGTTTTTTTGTGTCTCAATATTATATAGATTTTATAAAAGAAGTTTCAGGGTCTTTTTAATATATTTTAGTTTTAGGCCACTAATTATGTGAGTCGCCCCTCATTGATGATCAACAATTATTTACAGACTATTGCCCCACCATGAACGTATTGTTCAACCAGATTCATTCACATTTGGTAACTGAGTAACATACTTACTACCTTTAATGTTATAATTGAGTTTGTTGAGTTATATTAGGAGTCTATTTGTGTTAATTGATTCACTTTTTGTTTAAAAATAGCTGAATAGACCACGATTTACGCTATTTTACGTGACTGTATTCACAAATACATATCGTGAATACAATCGAATACAATAATTGCCTAGCTGTATTCCCCTATTTCATGCTGAGTTTTGCTACTGAATTCATGAATACAGTAGTTTAAATACATAGAATACACTCTAGCAAAACTGAAAACGTAGCTATAGAAAGTAATATAGTCAATGGTAGCTACGACTAGTTAATAACCACTAAAAAATAGTGGTTTGTGAAAATTTCTCTAGAAAAAATGGCATGGCATGACAACACGTAAAGAGAATTGGCAATATTTTAGCCCTATATTAGGTTTAACAAAGGTAACCCTAAAAAATTGGCATTATATAGCCAAATTCTAAATCACCCTAGTTTCTTATTTATTCTTTCTTCCCGTATTTTTTCTTCTCTTCCCGTATTTCTTCTCCAATCTTTTTTTTTCTTCTTCTTCAATCTAGCAGATTTTGTTCTTCAATCTGTATTTGGAAGGGCATGTGTTCTTTGATAATCTTTGGAAAGTTGTAATGGCTGATACATTTTTCAGGAGTATTATGGGTTCATGGAGATGAGGAGAAGCGAAGAGCGAACGCTTTTGCGGATAATAAAGGGACCGATTGACACTGCCATAATAGACACTATCCTAATGTAAACCCATTTGGTTTCTTGCGTGTCCACTACAATCCAAATTGAACGAATAGAAAGTTCCTCCAACTAATTTGAAAATAGATGTTTTCTTTTGAATTTTCTTGTGTTATTTGTCACATGGCCAATTTTTGGTGTTGATGGGTGAATTTATCCTCATTGTTGCAAATTATGCAAAAAAAAAAAATTAGTGGGATAAAAAGGCAAGGTTAATCTCACATCAGAGAAAATCAGAAGCAAAAACCAAGAGAGACAAAATACATTTCAACTTTGTTTTTCTGCTCTCTTTTCTTTTTTGGTTGGATTGAACGAGTGGGTATGATTGAAATTGGTTGAAAATACCTAAACGAGTCTATATACAAAATTTGAGCAAGATTAGAAGTAATTTAGACTGGTTTCAGGTAAAAAATCAAACCTAAAAATCCAACTGCGACATGTGTATATCACGTTGTATATCGTGTACATCAGTGTATATCATACACAAGTTTTTAAGGACGTCTGTGTATATCACTTTATATATCGTGTATACAACACAATTTTTTTTATGGACGCACATGTATATTATATTTTATATCGTATATATAACACAAATTTTTATGGATATACACAAATAAGCATGATATACATGAGATATCACTGATATACATGAGATATATTGTATACTGAGATATACAAAAAAGAAAAAGAAAATTTTGATATACATCTTAATATATATACAAAAGCGGAAAATAAAGGTGATATATACATTTTGATATACACATTATTTGATTTGTTATACATAGTGATATACAAACAATACAATTATTTTTGTGTTATATACTTAGATATAAACAATAACTATATTTATAATTTCATATTTTAAATATAACAAGAAGGAAAATAAGATTTGATATACATAAAAAAGAAAATTAAAATTGTGATATACATATTATTGTTGTGATATACATTTATAGGTTACTTGATGCCAATAAATGAAAAATGGGTTAATTTTAGCCAATTAGCAGTTTGAGTTGATATATGGTGCCAAACTATATATATATATATATATATTATAGTTTACATTTATATAATATTTAATAAAAAATTTCAAATTTTTAATAATTTTTAAAATTTGGTAAAGGTAGGATTGAGTGAGTTAATAGGATAAATTTTCTCTCTCACTTAATGAAATAATATATTTACCGTGTCATCAATTTTATTTTTCTTCCTTTATGTATAGTCTTTTTTCATGTTTCTCAGGATTTTACTCTCTAATTTTTAACACAAATTCTCTAGATTAACTATTCTTTTTTGTCACATTTGATTAATCCACACACCAGAAAGCAAGTTCTTTTGTGTCTCATCTTTTTTGACGAAGAAATCCACGAGACAAATGTCGCAAGGTTCAAACCTCGATGAATAATGGGCTCACCCCTTTAGCATTTTCACTTAAATGATGAATTTAATATCATATGATGTGCGCCTAACCCATACATCATGAGTTGCGCTCTCAACACTAGACCAAAGTCATGTAGGTTTTTTTGTGTCTCAATATTATATGGATTTTATAAAAGAAGTTTCGGGGTCTTTTTAATATATTTTAGTTTTAGGCCACTAATTTTGTTGAGTCGCCCCTCATTGATGATCAACAATTATTTACAGACTATTGCCCCACCATGTACGTACCGTTCAACTAGATTCATTCACATTTGGTAACTGAGTGATATACTCACTACCTTTAATGTTATTGCCATTGTTGTCTTATCTTAATTGAGACTCTACAAATTTGATTGAGAATATCAGGAGTGGACAAGTGGCTCTAGTAGGAGACTAGTAAAACCTTGATTTAGGTCCCCAAAATTTTTAATAATAGATTTTATAATTTTATTTCAAGTTAGACAATATTAATATTTGTAGAAAAAATAAAAAAGTAGAAAAAAGGTAAAAAGAAAGAAAGATGTCTACTCTATAACAGTAAAAATATTTTTAAAACTCTGAATTAAACTACTTAAATCTTCATATTAGTAAATATATTTTTTACAACAATATCAAAGGTACCATATTGCAAATACATGTTTAACATCTCATTTATTTAAATTATCCTTTATTAAAAATTGGCTTTAGGCCACTACTTTTATAGAGCCGCCCTTCGTTTAAATTTCATACGTTCAGATCCAAACGCCATAATATTTTCCTAAAATTAGGAATCTCGAAAAGGTAAATGGACTTGTAAAGATATGGAGCAGAAGGAAATCGAAGAATTTGCAGAAATGCAAACATTTACTTAAGATATGAGCAAGTTTATTTTTCTTGGTCTATTAATTAGTACTAGTAAGAAAATTAATCAAACAATCACATAAGAAGTGAAGAAATCTGAAAAGACTTACCATTTCTTCCGTGCTTTGAGAGAGAGACGCTGAAGAACGTTCACAAGAGAAATTTCATCGCCGTTTCAAAGATTTCAAAAATGGATAGAACGTTGCAGTTGTTGGTAATTTATACCTTTGCATTTTGGCGTGGCTACGGTTACCCGGATGATCCGACCCACTTTATCAATGAGATATTGCATTTTCATGCAAAATTAATTGTTAAAATTCGTTTATGTTTTTACAAAAACCTTCTCTTATATGAGCTTAAATGAAATTATTGATTCTCTTAGGGTGTGTTTGGTACGAAGGAAAATCTTTTCCATAGAAATTTTTTTCCTAGAAAATGTTTTCATGGAAAATGAGTGGTTTTATTGCTTATTTTTCTTTGTTTGATTGGTGAGTGGAAAATCTTTTCCGAAAAATATTTTCTAGTGTTTGATTAGAGAGTAGAAAATATTTTTTATGCTACTCTCCTCACTCTTCTTCCCCCAAGTCTCCATATTTTCTTGCTCCCCCCCCCTCCCCTCCCTCCCCCCCCCAAAAAAAAAACCAATGTTTCAGAACTTTATTTTCTTCAAAAATTTAATTATTTTTCTAAAAATTCATACAAACCCAAATGAACTAATGTGTTGCTTTACTTTTTTACACAAAAATAATATTCAAATTTGTGCTCCATAATTAAAAAGAAAATACTCATTTTTAGGTTGAAAAAGAAAGTACTCTTTCTACAACATGAAAATAAAGTACTCATTTTATTAAGATAAAAGAAAATACTTTTTCTATATCATAAAAAGAAAATACCCATTTTGTTGAAATGAAAGAAATATTTTTTCTACATCGTGAAAAGAAAATACATTTTAGTTGAAATGAAAGAAAATAATTTTTCTGCATCATGAAAAGGAAATACTTTTTTTTTGTTGAAATATAAGAAAATACTTTTTCTACATCATGAAAAGAAAGTACTTTTTTTTGTTAAAATAAAAAATTACTTTTTTATATCATGAAAAGAAAATACTCATTTGTTGAAATGAAAATAAAAATTCTATCTGTAATATGAAAAGAAAGTACTATATTTTTATTTAGAAAGGGGGTGGGGGTGGGGGTGGGGTGAGGTCAGTTGAAAGTTCTTGTCTGTCACGACTCGAATTTTCTACCGTCGGAATCGTGATGGCGCCTAACACTTGAATGCTAGGCAAGCCAGCAATTATGATTCTAACACATTAATCAATAACCCAAACATAAATAAAAAGTCACTAAAACTAAACAAATAATAAGTGCGAAAATTTTATAACAGTTCCAAAAACTCTAATACATGACTACCCCAATGATCTGGTGTCACAATCCACGAACGTCTAAGAATTTCTACAAATACTGGTTTAAAAAGAAATACATTTGTTCTTGAAATGAAAAGAGACAAGACATCCAAAATGGGGGAAAAAGAGACTGCAGGGTCTGCGAATGCCGACAAATCTACCTTGGGTCTCTCGTGGACTGAAGGCAGCAACCCAAACTCTACTCACGAGGTTAGACACCGAAATCTGCACAGAAAATGCAGAGTGCAATATCAGTACAACTGACCACATGTACTGGTAAGTGTCGAGCCTAATCTCGGCGAGGTAGTGACGAGGCTAGGACACGACAGCCATATAAACCTGTGCAGTTAAATCATATACGATAAAATCATAATAACATAAATTTAACATATAAAGATGGGAAGGAAAAACATGCTGCGGGGAATATCAAATTGTGACAGTAATTCAATAGAGAAGCAAAGTAAACACCATAATTGAACCAACATAAATAATGATATAGTAACACGTGCACGACATCACCCTTCGTGCTTTTACTCTCGCCCTCACCATAAGAAATAACAGAAATGGCACGACATCACCTTCGTGCATTAGCTCTCATAATCATGGCACGACATCACCATTCGTGCATTAACTCTCGTAATCATGGCACAACATCACCCTTCGTCAATTAACACTCACAGAATATGGCACGACATCACCCTTCGTGCATTAACACTCACTCACAATATCGTACACGGCATCACTCTTCATGCTTTTTACTCTTCCTCACCCAAACAGTAGAAACAATAACATCCCGGCAAGGGAATCAACAATAACCAATTTCATTTCAACAGTTAACTTCACAATATAAGTCTCAACTTGAGTTAATACTCAATAATTATCCAATACCAAGAAATTTTAATAAGACTTGTTCAACATGGAGAATCATCAGTTTAAGCTTGAACAATACGCAATAAGAGACACAACGGTCACAGTATAAGACTCTCTTGCATGCTCAACATCAACATATATATACTCGTCACTACACCTATACGTCGTACTCAACACTAACACGTAGCAATTAAGATAACAACACCTAATCCCTCAAGCTAAGGTTAGACCAAACACTTACCTCAATTCCACGGCCAAACTCAAGCCTCAAATATCACTTTTCCTTTAGTTTCCACTTTCAATCCGCCCGAATCTATTCATAATTAGCTAATTAACATCAATTAACACCAAATAAACCAATTCTATGATTATAGATTTTCCAACATTTTCCCCAAAAAGTCAAAAACTGACCCGGGACCGCTTGGTCAAAAACTTGAAATTCGGACCAAAATCTGATTACCCATTCACCCACGAGCCCAAATATGCAATTGGTTATGAAATCCGACCTCAATTTGAGGTCTAAATCCCCAAATTTTGAAATTCCAAAATTGTACCCAAAAATACCCAATTTCCCATGAAAAACCCTAGATTTTGTGATGAACTCTTATTAAAAGATGAAATAAATTGAAGGAAATGAGTTAGAAATCGTTTACCTATGATTTGGGAAGAACTCTTCTTTTGAAAATCGCCTATGGGAGCTTAGGGTTTGAAATTTTGAGAAAATGAGTTGAAATCCCGTCTAAGTCATGTTTTGATCAACTGCAGGTGTCGCATTTGTGAAGCTCTATTATGGGCTATCGCAATTGCAAAACCTTCACAATTCCTGCTACCTTCGCAAATACGAAGAAAGTGTCGCATTTGCGATCACAAACCTCGTAATTGCGAACAAATTATCGCATTTGCGATCCATTCCCCTCCTAGACTCGCTTTGCATTTACGAAGGTTTGTACGCATTTGTAAATTATGCTGGCCCAGCCTTCTAATTGCATTGCGATGAAAGGCTCGCAAATGCGGACCCTGCAGGGCTCGCAATTGCGATGCCTGATATTGCAATTGCGAGATCAGAGGCCTACAACAGCTGAAGTATACCAACAATATTTAAATAAGTCCAAAAAAATCCGTGGTCTATCCAAAACTCATCCGAGCCCTCGGGGCTCCAAACCAAACATGCACACTAGTCTAAAAAAATCATACGAACTTGCTCGTGCGATCAAATCGCCAAAATAACATCTTAAACAATCAATTTAACACCAAAACTCATGAAATCCTTAAGAACATTGAAATTTCTATTTTCACCACCAAACGTTCGAATAATGTCAAATCAGTTCCATTTCACACAAAATTTCGCAGACAAGACTTAAATGCCATATCAAACCTGTACCGAGATCCGAAACCAAAATACGAGCCCGATACCAACGAGATCACACATTATTCCATTTCTAAAAATCTTATATTTTCCAGCAAATAATTTTCTTCAAAAATTTATTTCTCGGGCTAGGGACCTCGGAATTCGATTCCGGGCGTACGCCCAAATCCCATATTTTACTACGGACCCTATGGGATTGTCAAATCATGGGTCCAAGTCTGTTTATCAAAAATATTGACCGAAGTCAACTTTAATCAATTTTAAAGGCAAAATTCAATATTTTTCTTAAATTTCACATAAAGGCTTTCCGAAAACGTAGCCGAACTGCGCACACAAAATCAAGGAGAAAGAAAAAAAATGAGGTTTTCAAGGCCTCAGAACCCAGATTCAGATTGTAAAATATAAGATGACCCTTTGGGTCATCACATTCTCCACCTCTAAAACAACCGTTTGTCCTCGAATGGATATAGAACAGTACCTGAGTCGGTGAAAAGATGGAGATATCTGCTCCTGATGTCGAACTCGGACTCCCAGGTGGCTGTCTCAACAGGATGACCTCTCCACTGCACACAAACCGAAGGGTAACTCTTCGATCTCAACTGACGAACCTGTCGGTCTAGAATAGCTACTGACTCCTCCTCATAGGTCAACTCCCTATCCAACTTGACAATGCTGAAGTCTAACACGTGGGATGGATCACCATGATACTTCCGAAACATGGACACATGGAACACTGGATGCACAATTGATAAACCTGGCGGCAATGCAAGTCTGTAAGCCACCTCTCCCACTCGATCAAGGATCTCAAAAGGTTCAATGAATCTAGGGTTTAGCTTGCCCTTCTTTCCAAATCTCATCACGTCCTTCATGGTCGACACTCGAAGCAACACTCACTCCCCGACCATGAATATCACATCACAAACCTTACGGTCGACATAACTCTTTTGCTTGGACTGAGCTGTACGAAGCCTATCCTGAATGATCTTAACCTTATCCAGGGCATCTTGTACCAAATCTGTACCCCAACAACCGAGCCTTCCCCGGCTCAAACCACCCAACTGGCGATCGATTCCATTTACCATATAATGCCTCATAAGGGGCCATCTGGATGCTCGACTGATAGCTGTTGTTGTAGGCAAACTCCGCTAACAACAAAAACTGATCCCAAGAACCTCCAAATCAATAACACAAGCATGGAGAATATACTCCAAAATCTAAATGGTACGCTCGGACTATCCGTTTGTCTGAGGATGAAATGCCGTGCTCAACTTCCCCGCGTGTCTAACTCACGCTGAACTGCCCTCCAGAAATACGAGGTAAACTGCGTACCCTGGTCAGAAATGATAGATTCGGGCACATCATGGAGACGAACGATCTCCCGGATATAGATCTCATCTAACCGCTCTGAAGAATAGGAAACTGCCACAGGAATGAAATGCGCTGACTTAGTCAGCCTATCAACAATAACCCATACCGCATCGAACTTCCTCTGAGTCTGTGAGAGTCCAACAACGAAGTCCATAGTTATACGCTCCCACCTCCACTCAGGAATCTCAATCTTCTTAAACAAACCACCAGGTCTCTGATACTCGTACTTTACCTGTTGACAATTTAAATACCGAGCTACATACACAACAATATCCTTCTTCATCCTTCTTCACCAGTAATGCTGCCGCAAATCCCGATACATCTTGGCAGCACCCGGATGAATAGAATACCGGGAATTATGGGCCTCCTCTAGAATCAACTCACGAAGTCTATCCAAATTAGGCACACAAACTCCACCCTGAATCCTCAGAACTCCGTCATCTCCATCAACCTGCTTGGCACCACCGTGCCGCACTGTATCCCTAAGGACAAGCAAATGAGGATTATCATACTACTGATCCCTGATATGCTCAAATAATAAAGACCAAGCGACTGTACAGGCTAGAACACTACTGGGCTCAGAGATATCCAACCTCACGAACTGATTGGCCAAAGCCTAAACATCCAAAGCAAATGATCTCTGTCACGACCCAAACCGATAGGCCGTGATGGGCACCCGGTTCCTTACTTAACCAAGTACCAACGTAACGTATCTTTCTCATTACATCATCATATACACGTAACATACGGGCCTAATAGGCTAACATAATCATTTATAAACTCAAAATGTAGGCCGTATAATCTTTCACGTACACGACATATGTCTACAAGCCTCTAAGAGTACATAAATATTACAAAAGTCGGGACAAAGTCCCGCCATACCAAACAATATACATCTAAATCATACTAACCAAACAAGCAACTTTAAAGCAAATGAAGCGCACCAACATCTTCCACTGAACTGATAGCCTACTTGGAGGGCTCTCGACCTGTCTATCGGGACCTGCGGGTATGAAACGCGGCGTCCCCAAGCAAAAGGGATGTTAGTATGAAAAATGTACTGAGTATGTAAGACATGAAAATTAGTACGTAAAAGACATAGATGAAACATGGAATAAAAAAAACACGCCTTTAAATCTGAATAACTTTGTAAATTCTGAAACATTTATAATGTCATGCACGTGCGTATAAATATCATGCCATGCATAGGTATGGGTGTACATAATATCATCAAGCCACTGAGAGCATCCCATCATATCGTCTTATCCACTGTGGGCAACATCATTAACATATACCAGCTGATCAGGTGGTGGTGCATATATAACGCCGTAACCTTTTCCCATATCTCATATACATATATTTATATATATACGCATATATAACGCCATCTGGTCATGTGTCAATGCACATGTATAAATGAGTGAAATGCATGAAAAATACGTAACAATCTCAATATTCCTTCCGGATAAACTTTTTCAACTATGTATTATTCTGAGACCCATGAATAGGAGATAATAATAATGCTCATGGGAATCAAGAATATAGACACTCCTACTATTTCTATGAATAGAGTAATTTATAAAAACTGTGTGTTTGCTCATTTCTTCAGTATAACTTGGATCATGCCAAAAGAAAGAAGGGAGGACCTTAACATACCTGGAGTAGGAAAAACAATCCATATAATATTCTTGGAAAAAATTGCACCTTACTCCTTTAGAACAACAAAATTGTTACGTTGTTAAGCTTCTAATAATAATTCTCGTTGAATTTGACGGAAGAATTCTCGCTGCTACTATTTTGGTAGGAAGCTCATGAAGATGGTAACAAGGCATATCAAAATCGCCACCATACGAGACTTGCAAGTCATGCCCGCCAGAAAGTGAAGAGAGGTTTATAAGCACCCCGACTTAGGAATCACGACCCACCGAAGAAAAGAAAAAAGTATACCGCGATGCACATCTTTTTACTAATCTCTAATGCTACTACTTATGGCTGTATTTAAGTGTAATATTGAGAGCCTTAGATTGAAAGAAAGTCTTCGTTGTTGAGGAAGTAGTGTAGGAACTTTGGTAAGAATTCTGATAATGTCCAAAGCTTTTATTTGAGTGTAGTGTCAAAATTAGTTAGGAATGAAGTAATGTTGCTCATTCCAAGATACAAAGTGTTGCCTTATTATCAATTTGATTAAAATATTATTTTTAATAGAAATGAAGTAGTGTATCTAACCCTTAGTTGCCACCTAAGATTATAATACTACTTATTCATATGTATCAAGAGGGGTTACTGCCACGTTTTGGAGGGTTTGGTCTTATCTGATGATTTACTACTTATTTAGTTAATGTCCCGTTATCCGGTAATTAATTAATTACCCGCATAATTAAAAATTATTTCAACTTACTTAAAATTCTATTTATTATTTTGTAATATACTTTATACAACATACTACCGTGGTCATATGGTACCTCGCATGGTACTAGTCCATAATTATCGGGTATTATCGCTCCATCCGTATTTTATCCCAAAATGCCAAACTTGGACAAAATTTATTTATTTTGACTTGCTCCTCCTTCACCTTCATGAATTTACTAATCGCTTGTGAAATAGAATAATCCTTATAATCTCCAAATAATATTTTACTTGGACCGATGTCAATTTCCTTTTGACAAATTTAATGTACAATATTTCAGGGTGCAACATTGTCGTAACTTAGTACTGCGAAGCGTGGCATCACTGTAATACTGCAAGGCGTAACATTATTCCCCCCTTTGGAACATTCATCCTCGAATATTGACTGATGCACTTATCATTTTCATAACTTGTATCTTCCGAATACTTTAGAACTTCCCTTGCCATCTAGGTGACTGTTCTGTGAATGAGTCCAAAGTCCAGGGCATTTCCCCCTTAGGCCTCCTTCTCACACCATAACTCATACTCGGAATCCTTCTAATCTCGTTACTATTGCTACCTTTCATCCTGCAGCCTGTACAATTTTGACCTTGTAAGTATGACCAATCTCTAGACTTCATATATAAAGCTTGATAAGATATCCCTTTAGGCATCTATGAGTATATTGAAGTTCTTCGCTCGGTACTTTGTTGAATTCATGGATATTGCTATATCTCATCGCATATGTCTCTTTAGCCATCTGTATGAATTTACTGCCATAGCTCTTACTTTAATTTATCGTTGATGAGGTCTGCTATCAAACCCCAGCTTACTCTCGTTGCTTATTCCATATGTATAAATTTAAGTCCTTTAATGTTTCCTCATTGTCACACCTCCTTTTTACCACACCCCGTAAAGGGTATAAATACAAGGGAGTTTTTCCAATTAAAGGACAATCAAAAAGGGATTGTTTATTAATAAAAAATCAGAGTCACCACTTGGGATAATTTAGGGTGTCTCAAGTCACCGGTTTTAAAAATCCCGAACCGAGGAAATTGATTCTGTTCTACAGTCTGCGAACACATAAATCCGGGTAGGGAATTCTGTTAACCCGGGAGAAGGTGTTAGGCATTCCCGAGTTCTGTGGTTCCAGCACGGTTGCTTTGATCGTACTTGGCTTATTAAAATTGTTTAATTACTGACTTTAGATCCTATGTGCATTTACACTTTACTGCTTTTAAATCACTTGATTATTCATAGTTAAAGAATTGAGTTACGCGTACGTATACTCTTTCCTTTTGGCGCGTCAAAAATCATGTCACGCGAACGTGTCCATAATTGATAACACTTTGTTTATTTATTTAAGAAAATTTGGTTGAAGTTGCGCGAACGCATCCCTCGAGTTACTCTTTTTAAAAAAAAATCGTAATTATGTTATGCGAACGTATACACAACCACGATAGTATTTAATCGGCCCTAAAGGTTCCCCTACGAATATTTATCTTATTGTCCAACTAAACATGTGGGGGCCATATGCCATATTCTATTCTAATATGGTACACATCGCATGCCTTAATTAGCGAAATCTGATTGACTAGGAAAAAAATTATCACTACTTGTGGACTAAAAATTTGGACCAATTCTGGACTAACGGACTGAACGAATGGCATGGTGTTTAAAGGATAACGTGAAAGAGCCATGGGCTCAAACGAACTGGCTCTACGTGTGAGTAAGGGTGGCTGATCTACACTCCAGGCCCAACATGAGCCCAGACCCTTAGAGGATCGAGCGATGAGGAGTGCTGGACTCGAGGTCGAGTCCCCGAGCACGCGGGACATCAGATTTTGGCGGAACGGGCATGAGCTCAATTTTATTAGTTAAAAGGGGAAGTCATGCAAGCAGACTTGGACTGGCCTTAATTTTATTAATTGGGCCAATATTAGGCCCAAGTCTAAAACCCTCATTTATGCACAATTAGCTAATTATAATTCCATTAACACTTCATGGAACATGGAATAGAGTTAACCTTCTACTTCTGCATCTCAGTTATCCAATCATATGATGACTAATTAACCATTATGAAATTGCAATACCACTTCCAGCTAAAATGCCCAATGCCCAATTAGTCACTTGCAATTCAATTAAGAAACGATATGAAGTGTGAAATGAGATAAGCATTCCAAGTTTGCAAACAACAAATCCTACTTAAACATATCCGCAATCAACACCAAAGTAAAGTAGTATTCGCTTCTATTCTCTTCCCTTCAAATATGGCTTCAATACCCCATTTAACCAAAAATACACTTAGCTGACCCATAGCATTATCCAAACACAACTAACATGATATCCAAAACTTAAATGAACTACATATCAGTATGAATCACTCTAGAGCTTTTATATCCAAACAACAGTTAGTTTCAGCCTTTGAAATAGGCTGGCAACAACTTTAATTAAGATTCTGAACAAAAGAATACAAGATATAACTAAGCTAAGTTAAACCTACTGTTAATCAAACATTCGTAATAGTCCAGAATCATGTTAAAGTTCAGTCGTACAATACCAAGCCTTTAACTATGAGGCATTTAACAGGAAAGTGAGTCTCTTGCTAATTGTAAACCAAATTCAACCCTCAAAAGATACTATCACCAAAGAGGAAAACTTGCACCCATAACCCATGATTCTAAAGAAAAATAAAGCCACATTAAGACAAAGAACAAGCTGATGTTAAGCTCCCAATCTCCAGATTTCCATATCAAACTTGAAGCAAGTTTTACATTAGATAGAATCAAAGAATATATACCTGGAAATTGAAAAGGAAAAGAGGTGAAGAAGAAGTAGATAACATCAAAAACAAAACACAGTAGTATCAATGCAACAACGACCTCACAGCAGCTTGAAACCCAGAAAACCCAAAAATCAAACCTTCTCCCAACCCAGGTGCACGATGTGAAACTTTCAAATATTTAACTAATGAAGAAGATCATAAATCTCTAGCTGATACAGAATTTGAATAGTTTTTATCCAAGAAATATGCTGGAAATCTGTGCAGTTATAGAATTCTCAGCCATTTTGTTTTCTCAGAATTTATTTTCTCTTTCAAGTCTCTTGGGTCTGCCTTGAAAGGCAAGCAAATATGACTTTATAGGCAAGGCACCGGGGCAGCAAAGAATGGATTCAGTTTTGCACTTGAACCCTTTTTAAATTTTTATTTTTGCTCTCATGTCCTCAGTTTTAGAATAAGAATTTCATATAAGTCCCAGTCCCAGCTTCTAGGAAGCTTCCTAGGCAGTTATTTGAGAGATTCCCTCAATAAATTACCTAAACTACCCCCAAATGCCCCTTAATCACACTCAACAACTCACAGGTCAAGTTGACCGAAAAACCTGATTTGATACGGGTTAAAAAACCCAGGTTCAATTCCTTCTTGGGCTTCTGATTCCTCAGAGTCCAATTGAAATCAAATGATGATTCCAATTTTGAAAAACTGCCCCAAGCTTTCTCTAAACAAAGAAGCCTGGAACCATTTGTTTAAAAGCAGTCGAAACCAAAAGCAAAATGAATGAACTAACCAATCTAATTTCATACCAGCAGTTTAACTAAATCATGGGCCTAATTTCATTAAATAGGTGATCAAACTTATGATGAAAGACTTAGACGAACAAAACAAGGTGGACTAAAGACATCAGATAATCAGGCTTTCACAACGAAAAGAAAAGAAGAGAAAAAGATAACAGGAGATGGAACCAATTTGATCTTCAGAAAACCCAAACAAACTTCGCCCAAACCAAAAGAGAAAGGATAAGGAGGAAGGTGAAATGGTGAAAGAAAATACAAGAGGGGAGGAGGAACTTACCAAGTCACGGCTCGAAACCTAATGGAAACACTGGCATAACAAAATTAATGCTAATTGTTTGCGTCCAGACTTCGTAATTCGAAGAACAACCCTTCTGACCATGCATGCACCAAGTCCGATAGAAAAGAGCTTTTGAACTTTCAAGGCTCGAACCCAGATCTAAGATTCGAGCATCTTCGGTGAGATTCGAGGCAAACAGAGTGAGGATACGGCATGAGGGGGCCATAGTGGCTATGTGGTGTTAATATGGATCCGTTTGGGAAAAGTCAAGTTCTGGTCTGATTTTTGATAGAAGATTCGAGAAACAGAGCTGGGATTTAAGAAAAAACGGCTTAGGGTTTTGGAATGGGGAGGTGGAGAGGAGTTAGGGGTGTAAATTTGGTAGGGTTTGGACGCTGGCTGCCGTCGTGGGCGATTTCCGGCGGTGGTTTAGGGCGGAGCTAACAGAGGGTTTCTGATATGGTGAGAGACGAAGAGGGGGGGGGGTCTGAAAGGTTCAGACATTTAAGTATCAAATGATCCCAGCTTCAGGACCGTCCGATCAAGAAACCTCGACGGTCTTGATCTGTTGCCCATGAAATGACGACGTTTGGTTTGGGAAGGGGGTAACCAGACCGGGTTAGGGTGGTTTGGGCCGGGTATTGGGTGATTTTCATTTGGGTTGGGACAATTAAATTGGTTTGAGCCCAGATTTGGATTTTCTTTCACTTCTTTCTTTTTTCTTTTTCAATTTCAAAATTCTTTTCTTTTCCAAAATTAAAATAAAACCTAAATTAATTAATAATAATTTGTAAACTAAATTAACCTACCCAATTAGATTAATCACTCATCATGGTATTTACAATAATTAATTAAATCCTAAATTTAAAGCAAAATTATACAATTCAAAAATTAAAAAGTAAAAATGCAAAATGAATTATTTTTGTGAGTTTCATTTTTATAAACAAACTAAATTACTAATTAATCTAAAAATATAAAATTAAATCCTAAATGCAGATGCAATATATTTTGTATTTTTCATGAGTTAAATAAAATAAACGTGCATAGACAAATGCAAATAATTAACTGAAAATGCCACGAAATCCAACAAAATTGCAAACACTGAAAGAAATTATTTTGTTTTGAATTTGTTGGAGTAATACATATAGGGCAAAAATCACGTGCTCACAGTTGCCCCTCTTTGCCCGGAAATAAGAAGAGTTTTCGTGCAAAGATAAGTGAGTGGATACGAGCGATTTTCGCCCGTTTGAATACTCCGTGGGAAGCATTTTTGAAAGATTTGACCGTACCGTGCTTCTGAGGTTGCCTACATATCCTTGGCTAAAAAGGAATCAGGTCAGTGTAGTTCGGGAATGTCTAGTTGCTGGGACTATCATGGAGCTATGATTTTACTGCTGCTGCTGCTGCTCACTGAACCCCTTATTACACCGTGTCAAAAATAAAAGAAGCTAGACTAAACTATGATCTATGCTTTACAAAATCCTATCTTGATCTTCAAACTTGATCTTGTATTTCTTGTTGCCTTGTTGTCTTGTATTCTCTTGGTAAAATTCCTTTGTTGTTGTCTTGAATTGTAAACTGAGACACTTCCCTTTCTCCAGGCGGATGCCTGACTGCTGAACTTGATATGTATTCCCATACTATCCAGGTGGGCTCCTGACTTCAAAATGTGAATGTATTCCAATGCTATCCAGGCGGGCTCCTGACTGCTAATCTGAAAGTGTTCCTTGCTTTCCAAGCGGGCTCCTGACTGCTAATTTGAAAGTACTCCTTGCTCTTCAGGCGGGCTCCTGACTTCAACAAAGAATTCGACAGCTAAAATTTAGATTGTACTCCCTTGTTCTCCAGGCGGGCTCCTGATTGCTACGCTTGAAAGTATTCCCTGCTCTCCAGGCAGGCTCCTGACTGCTAAACTTGAAAGTATTCCCTGCTTTCCAGGCAGGCTCCTGACTGTTGGCTTGAAATGTATTCCCTGCTTTCCAGGCGGGCTCCTGACTTCAATATTTGAAAGTATTCCCTACTCTCCAGGCGGGCTCCTGACTTCAACATAGACAAAACAAAGAATTTGAAAGCTAAAACTTAAATTGTACTCCCTTGTTCTCCAGGCGGGCTCCTGATTTCAACTTGAAAATATTCCCTGCTCTCCAGGCGGGCTCCTGACTTCAACTTGAAATGTATTCCCTGCTCTCCAGGCGGGCTCCTAACTTCAACATAGACAGAACAAAGAATTTGAAAGCTAAAACTTAAATTGTACTCCATTGTTCTCCAGGCGGGCTCCTGATTCAACTTGAAATGTATTCCCTGCTCTCCAGGCGGGATCCTGACTTCAACTTGAAATGTATTCCCTGCTTTCCAGACGGCCCCCTGCTATCCAGGCGGGCCCCTGCTCTCCAGGCGGGCTCCTGACTTCAAAATAGATAAAACAAAGAATTTTTTTTCTGCCCCAGTTTAGTGGCTGAGCACAGATGTGAGTGTAAAACTAAATTGTATTACCAAGTATTACTAAAAATTGAAAGCTAGGTCCCATTATCCAGGAGGGTCCTGAAATTCCTAGTTAAACGATAATTAAAAATCTAAGTTATATCTTCTAAAGTGTGACTTATGCTAAATCTTATTATCTAAGAGGGTCTTCAAACTACTCCCTATTATCCAAGAGGGTCCTAAAAATCAAAAGTTGAGTTTTATATTAAGAGTGACAGCTTTTAGGGCTGAATTATACTATCCTACAACAAAATTTTACGCTAAATGTTGCTTTCTAATCGAAATTTTATCGCTAAGTCCCATTATTCAGGAGGGTCCTGGAAACTCCTAATTGAATCCTATCTCGAACATGCAAACTTCTAAGCCAACTTATTCCTTTGGGATACATTTATGCTAGATTATGCTATTTCTGAACTTTAAACTAGGTCCCATTTTCTAGGAGGGTCCTAAAAGTTTACGGTCAAACCTGTTTTGATGCTTGCTCTTTCCCCTACGGAGAGTTTCTCCGAAGCAAACGAATTTTCTGCCCCTGTTTCAATCAAAGAAAAATTTGTCAGTTTAAAGTGGTGGTTAGCTGATGGCATTCTTGCTGAAGATCTCTCCACTGCATTACTTTGTTCTGAATGGCTTTCCCGAGCTGGCCCTGAACCGCTTTGACTTTCTGACTGACTTTCAAATCCCATGGCCTTTGATGAATCGAGTGTTCTATACCCATGTTGTTGTTTCACACCTCTGACCCCTTGATCTGAACCTTTGCATCTCCCATGACATACCAAATCATTCCACCGGTGCAATTTCTGGTGATTCCCCATATCCCACCTTACATCATGCTGTCTTTAGTATGCTCTGACCACGTTGTGATTTGCAATTTTGGAAGTTGGTAGTGAGCTTTGAAACTCTTTTCCACTTACTTGGGGCAACACTGACATTAAAACCTCTTAGACAAATAAACCCAAAAGAAAATGAAATGCAATGACTTTGCGGGTTAAGGATAAGAAGAATCCAAAACCAGATAACTGCTACAAAGGGCAAAAGAAAAAGAAGCTTTTCTGAGTGGAACATCTGGTACCAATGATCATGACATGCATTTCGGATTAATTGGACCAATCTGTCCAACCAATCAACTTTCAGTTGCCGTACTTTGTCGCCTTAGAATTTCCATGACCTGATTACTTTACCCAAACCTTGACCTTGTTCATCCTGCGGTGCCTTGAAACAGTTTTTCACTAACAGGCCTTTCTTACTTGTTGACTTTTCAACTCACTTTGCCTCAAGGTTCCCGTGAGGGTTTTCACCAATAAGACTCTCTTATTTTATTTCTCTCAACTCCCGTCGCCTTACGGTGCCTGTGAAGGTTTTCACCAATAAGACTCTCATTTATTTTTCCTGCTTGAACTAGAGTGTTGCCCCTGACGTGAATTACCTTTACCTGCTTGACTTGCCATTTCTCAAAGACTGATCAGAAGGTCTTTCTTTGGACCGTAATGTGGGCTTTTGGATAGGGTTAGAAAAAAGGGCATTAAAGGCTCAAAATAATTCAAATGGGTTAAAATTACAACTTTCGGAATCAGACTTCTCACAACGACCACGACTTCTGCCCCAGTTTTCTTGCTTGGGGACTTTTGGATTTTTATTTTGATGAGACCGAACCGTGAGGCTGCCTACGTATCCTTAAAAGGAATCAGGTCGAACGGGTAGTTCATGTCATAGAAATTACTTTGTTTTTGTGATTTTTCTTTTCTCTTTATTCTTCTCTTTTTTTCTCTTTTGCTTTTCTCTTTTTTCTTTTTATTGTTTTTCTTCTTCTTTTCTCTTTTCCTCTTTCTTTTCCTTCCTTTTTCTTTTCTTTCTCTCTCCTTTCTTTCTCTTTTTTCTTTTCTTCCTTTTCCTATCTTTCACACTTGTATTTCTGATATTCACTACTGATCCCGAAAGAGGGGTAAGAAAGAAAATAAATAAGGCTCAAAAGGGGTGACGAGGGATCAAGTGTTTAGATAGCGGAACAAAACGCCTTCGTCATTTCAATCTTCAAAATATGCCAAATACAAACAAGTACAATCAAACAAAGAAATCATACATAGTATCTCTTGACTGCATCGGAATTTATAGACATTTCCACACATTTCCATTCTACATCTATCAAATATAACGCGCCATTGGACAACACTCTAGTTACGACAAATGGCCCCTACTAGTTTGGGGAGAACTTTCCTTTTGCTTCAGCCTGATGAGGCAAGATACGTCAAAACACTAACTGACCCACTTCGAACTTCTGTGGACGTACCTTCTTGTTATATGCTCTCACCATTCTCTGTTGGTACAATTGGCCGTGATATACTACTGCCAATCTCTTTTCATCAATCAGACTTAATTGCTCCAAGCGGGTTTTGACCCATTCAACGTCATCAATTTTTGTCTCAGCGACAATCCGAAGGGATGAGATTTTAATTTCTGCGGGTATTACTACCTTCGTGCCATACACCAACAAATAAGGTGTGGCCCCTACTGAAGTGCGAACAGTAGTGCGATAACCCAACAATGCGAAAGGTAACTTCTCATGCCACTGTCTAGAACCTTCTACCATTTTTCGAAGTATCTTCTTTATATTCTTGTTGGCTGCCTCGACTGCTTCATTCGCCTTAGGGCGGTATGGGGTGAAATTGCGATGTATAATCTTAAACTGCTGACATGTCTCTATCATCAGATGACTGTTGAGATTAGTGCCATTGTCCGTCATGATTACCTTCGGGATCCCAAACCGACAGATGATATTTGAATGCACAAA
This sequence comes from Nicotiana sylvestris, assembly GCF_000393655.2. NCBI lineage: Eukaryota > Viridiplantae > Streptophyta > Magnoliopsida > Solanales > Solanaceae > Nicotiana > Nicotiana sylvestris. The sequence continues at coordinate 155,108,995 of NC_091059.1, forward strand.
ATCGACCACTGCTTTCTTGGTCACAGATTTGAAAGTTTTCACTTCAACCCACTTGGTAAAATAATCAATGGCTACCAGGATAAACCTATATCCGTTTGATGCTGCTGGCTCGATTGGCCCAATGAAATCCATTCCCCAAGCAACAAAGGGCCATGGTGCCGACATGGTATGCAGTTCAGATGGCGGGGAATGAATCAAATCTCCGTGCACCTGGCACTGATGAAACTTGCGCACAAAATTGATGCAATCTCACTCCATAGTGAGCCAGTAATAACCTGCTCGGAGAATCTTCTTTGCCAAAATGTACCCACTCATATGCAGTCCACAAACTCCGGAGTGTACCTCAGTCATGATAACTGTGGCCTGTCTGGCATCTATGCATCTTAGCAATCCAAGATCTAGAGTTCTTTTGTATAACACCCCTCCACTGAAGAAAAAATTGCTTGTTAATCATCAAATTATTCTTTTCTGATCACCTGTGGCCTGTACCGGATATACCCCCATCCGGAGGTATTCTATGATATTGTGGAACCATGGCTCCCCATCAAGTTCTTCTTCTACCATATTACAGTAAGCATGCTGATCACGGACCTGAATCTGCAAAGGGTCCACATAAGCCTTATCTGGATGGTGTAACGTTGACGCTAGAGTAGCCAAAGCATCATCGACTTCATTATAGATCCTTGGGATATGCCTGAATTCTATCGACTGAAATCGTTGACAAAGATCATGCAAATATTGTCTGTAGGGTATGAGTTTCAAATCTCGTATTTCCCATTCTTCCTGAATTTGGTGCACCAGAAGGTCCGAGTCACCCAAGACCAAGACTTCCTAGACACCCATAACCACAGCTAACCTCAAACCCAAAATACATGCCTCGTACTCAGCCATGTTGTTGGTATAGTAAAAACGAAGCTGAGCCGTAACAGGGTAGTGCTGCCCTGTTTCAAAAATAAGTACTGCTCCTATCCCCACGCCCTTCATGTTTGCGGCCCCATCAAAGAAAAGTTTCCATCCAGGCTTCTCGACTTGTTCCAACTCATTAATGTGCATCACCTCTTCATCAGGGAAATAAGTTTTCAAAGGTTCATAATCTTCATCAACCGGGTTCTCGACCAAATGGTCCGCCAAGGCCTGTGCTTTGCAATTCAAGTCACGTAGACAATGTCAAACTCTGTGAGCAAGATCTGCCACTTTTCAAGCCTCCCTGTGGGCATAGGCTTCTAAAAGATATACTTCAATGGATCCAAGCGAGATATGAGGTAAGTAGTGTACGATGACAAATAATGTTTCAGCTTCTGTGCCACCCAGGTTAGGGCGCAACATGTCCTCTTAAGATGAGTATACTTAACCTCGTACGGCGTGAATTTCTTGCTAAGGTAATAGATGGCCTGCTCCTTCTTGCCAGTGATATCATGTTGACCCAATACACATCCGAAAGAATTGTCCAAAACCGTCAAATATAGAATCAAAGATCGCCCTAGTTTTGGCGGGACCAACACGGGTGGATTTGACAAATACCCCTTTATCTTATCAAACGCCTCCTGACATTCATCTGTCCATTTGACCGCATCGTCTTTCTTTAACAGTTTAAAGATAGGCTCGCAAGTTGTCGTGAGCTGAGCAATAAACCTGCTGATATAATTCAATCTCCCCAACAAACTCATCACCTCGGTCTTGTTCCTCGGAGGTGGCAATTCCCGGATAGCCTTGACTTTTGATGGATCCAGTTCAATGCCCCAGTGGCTGACTACGAACCCCAACAACTTTCCAGACGGCACCCCAAAAGCACACTTTACTGGATTAAGCTTGAAATAGTACCCGCAAAGCCTTCGGAAGAACTTCTTCAGATCCCTAACATGGTCAGATTGCTTTCTAGACTTCACGATCACATCATCCACGTACACCTCGATTTCCTGGTGTATCATATCATGGAATATTGTTGTCATCGCCCTCATGTAGGTTGCCCCAGCATTTTTCAAGCCAAATGGCATGACCCGATAGCATTACGTTCCCCATGGCGTGATGAATGCCATCTTTTCTGCATCTTCCTCGTCCATTAAGATCTGATGGTAACCCGCGTAACAATCCACAAAAGAACCAATTTCATGTTTGGCGCAATTATCAATCAAGATATGGATGTTTAGCAATGGGAAATTGTCTTTTGGACTCGCCTTGTTGAGATCTCGATAATCGACACACACCCTGGTCTTGCCATCCTTCTTCGGCACGGGCACAACATTGGCTAACCAGGTGGGATACCAGGTGACCCGAATGACTTTAGCATCGAACTGCTTGGTGACCTCTTCTTTGATCTTTACACTCATATCTGTTTTGAACTTTCTCAGCTTCTATTTGATATGAGGGAATGCTGGGTCAGTGGGCAATTTGTGAACCACTAAATCAGTGCTCAGACCCGGCATGTCGTCATAGAACCATGCAAAAATATCTTTGTATTCAAATAGTGATTTAATTATCTCCTCCCTGAGTTGAGGTTCCAGATGTACACTTATTTTAGTCTCACAGACATTATCTTGGTCCCCTAGATTAACTGCTTCTGTATCGTTCAAATTAGGTTTGGGCTTTTCCTCAAAACGACTTAGTTCCTTACTAATTTCTTCATAGGCCTCATCATCATCAAATTCCAACTCGTCATCACACTCAATTTCTTGTATTATTATTTCAGAGCTAGACTGGCTTTTAAAACTGGGCCGAAGATTCTTCATGCATGTCATGTCATTGATATCAGCATAAAAAGAACTGTACAAAAGAAGAAAACAAAAATAAAATTATAAGAAATGAAGGAAAAGGAGCAATTGCATTTCATTGAATATAAAGATAACAAGGTTTTAACACATCCAACTGGACAGAACATAATATCTGAATTACAGACCCTGGAATAATCCAGACAACTAAAGAAAATCAAAACCCACTACCAAGACTCCCTCCGGGTAGGAAGAGGAGTAGCTTTCCAGTTGTTGACTTTTGCACGTGGTCCCACGAATTGCACATCTTCCCTACTGGACCCTTCCCCAACCTGAACCATGTTAACCTCGACGAATAACCTTTCGAACCACTTCTCCAAGTCTCCATCGGCACCAATCAGTGATCCAGGATCTTTTGACAACAGTTGTTTCCTAATACCCGGCTTGACGAATGATCTGGACAGACGCAGGATTGGCTTTGGCAATGCCCATGCTTTCTGTTTTATTTTCTAGCTCTTCTCACGTCTGCAACGGTAGGTTTGAACCCTAGACCAAAAGTATTCAGATTCTTTGGAAGAGAAACTGGCTGCACAATACCTTGCAGAGATGCACCCAAACCTTTGCCCGGTACGAAACCATTTTTCAACATTTCAACAGCTACCATGACTGATGCAACAACCATCTTTGGAGTTGGAGCGCACTTTCCTTCCGGAATTTTCTCTACCAATACTATGTCGAAAACCTGATAAACCCATGGTCCCTTGCCATCATCAACCTCTATGAACGGAAAAATGGCACCATTAGGCACACACAAATTATCTTCGCCGTGTACAACAATTTCCTGTCGATCCCATTCAAACTTGACCATTTGATGCAGAGTAGACGGGACTGCTTTGGCAGCATGGATCCAGGGTCGTCCCAACAGCAGATTGTACGAAACAGCCACATCGAGCACCTGGAACTCCATAGTAAATTCAACTGGCCCTATTGTGAATCTTTACCCCCACCGTCGAATCCCCGAACGCAAATACTGTTCTTGTGAATTCTTTCATCCTCCACTTGTAACTTGTTCAATGTGGAGAGAGGACAAATATTCGCGCTGGACCCATTATCAACCAGTACCCGAGTAACCACAAAATTTTCGCATTTCACCGTCAGATAGAGGGCTCTATTGTGCTCGGTACCCTTCATGGGCAACTCATCATCAGAAAAAGTGACTCTGTTTACCTCAAATATCTTGTTAGCTATCTTTTCCAAGTGGTTTACTGAGATTTTGTCAGGAACGTGGGCTTCGTTCAAGATCTTCATCAAAGCATGACGGTGTTCGTCTGAATGGATCAATAATGACAAGAGCGAGATCTGAGTTGGTGTCTTCCTTAACTGCTCCACAATGGAATAGTCTTGCACTTTCATCTTTCTCAGAAATTCTTCTGCTTCTTCCTCAATCACCGCTTTCTTCACCAACACTGGATTATCTTTTGAGGTCTTAGCTTTTCTCAACTCTTCGAGGGCAAAACATCTCCCCGATCGAGTCAAACCATTGGTCTCACACACTTTTTCTCTAACCTCTTTCCCCTTGTAAGTCACTGTCACTCGTTCATAATTCCATGGGACTGCCTTGCTGTTAACTATCGGTAATTGAGTTACCGATTTGATAATGACAGGATCTGTGGGGGCGCCCTTCACAATTACCACAGGCTTGTTCGTTACTCCTGGCACAACCACTTTTGCTTTTTCATGTTTTCCTGCAACGTCACTTGAGGACCCCTTCTTGACCTCCACAGATGGTTCATTATTTGCCCTGTTCAACTTGATCACAGACTTCTCACTTGTTGACTTTTGAGATGGCCTGGTTTCACTAGCCCGAATCATCATGAAGGTTTGCGAAGGCTTATTAGGCTCCCCTCCCTTATGCACTATCTCAATCATATTTGTTTCATGATGGGCTGACAAGGGATTCTGATTGATATTGGGTGCCTCCGGGGCTTGGACCTCAATCCGATTGGTGTCAATGAGTTCTTGAATGACTGTTTTCAATTTCCAGCATTTCTCTGTGTCATGTCCCGGGGCCCCTGAACAATACTCACAACTCACCGAGCGGTCAAGATTTCTGGGAGGGGGATTCGACAATTTAGCCTCGATCGGATTCAACATACCCAACTGTCTTAGCCTGTGGAATAGGCTAGCATATGATTCTCCCAATGGAGTGAAAGTCTTTTGCTTCTGCAACCTCTCATTCTTAAAGGCTTGGTTGGGTCGAAAACCCATTCCAAGAGGATTTCTGTGGGCTTTTGGGGGTGGGTAGTTATTTTGTGGAGCTTGGTATGGGTTTTGAGGAGCTGGCGCATACCATTGTGTGTGAGCAGGAGGTTAGGTATAGGTTTGTGCATGATGGACAGAAAAATGGGGATCTAGCGGTGGGTAATAGTGTTGTGGTGGGTTATATGGAGTGTAGGGGTAAGTTTGGGGATAGGGTCGCGGCTGGTTATAGTAACGGGGAAGGTTCCTGGATCCAACCCAAGCTTCCGACTCAATTGTCGCAACATCCTCCTCCTTCTTCTTCCCGAGCACACCCCCAGTACCGTTTTGAATGGCCTGAGTGGTCGCCTTGATTGCTGAATAACTCATGATCTTGTTGGACTTGAGTCCCTCTTCAACCATGCCTCCTATTTTCACGACTTCATTAAAGGACTTACCTATTGCTGATACCAAGTGACCGAAATAAGTGGGTTCCAAAGCCTGCAAGAAATAATCAACCATCTCGCTTTCCTTCATCGGAGGGTCAACCCTCGCTGCTTGATCTCTCCAACGGAATCCATATTCTCTGAAGCTCTCACCGGGCTTCTTCTCAAGCTTTGTCAACGTTAGATGATCTGGGATAATTTCGAGGTTGTACTGAAAATGGCAGGCAAAGGCTTGGGCCAAGTCATCCCATGTGTACCACCTGTTGTGATCTTGTCTGGTGTACCATTCTAAGGCCGATCCACTCAGACTTTGGCTGAAATATGCCATCAGCAATTCATCCCTTCCACCTGCTCCTCTCATTTTGCTACAAAATCCTCTCAAGTGTGCTACTGGGTCACCATGCCCATCATATAGATCAAACTTGGGCATTTTGAACCATGCGGGCAACTGAACATCTGGGAACAGACATAAATCCTTATAGGCCACACTCATTTGACCTCCCAGCCCCCTTATATCTCGGAACGATTGCTCTAAGCTTTTGACCTTTCTGATCATCTCTTCATGCTCGGTATTTTTGGGGGATTTCTCGGTCTCTACCGGGATATCAAGATGAGGGGTGTAAGGATATGGTTTTGGAATTTTGAAGGTGGGTTCAGGGGGATAGTACTGGTTGTCATGAGTTTGGAACATGGGTTCACTGGAACATCGGTGTAATGTAGCAGGTGGAGGTGCCACAAAAACAGGTGTAATTGGTGGGGGAGAGTACGAGACTTGTTTGGGTAGTGGAGCTTGAGAAGTATGGGAAGTGGCGCCATGGCATTGTTGGTAGAGGGGAAAGGCTGGAGATGAGTTCATAGTGGGAGGCTCCGGAGGTTGGGCCGATGGTGGGATATAAGCAGGGTTGGCAGGATAAACTGGTGGTGGATGCCCCTTCGCCCAAGCTTGGTACATCTCAGCCATATGCTGCTTTAGCTTATACATTTCTTCCCTCATCGCATTAACGTCCATTTCTTCCACCTCTTTCGATGGGTCGACAGTACTTGTTTCTGGTTTCTGGTTGGCCATATTCAGCCTGTCTTTCGATCGGGTGTTGTATGAGTGAGTTGCCAGAATGCCGATCAACTTACCACCTGCCTGACCTCAATACATTAACAACAACCTTGTTAGCGATTAGGCTTTAACAGATTGGTAACCGCACATTGGGCATGAGTGCACCTAAATAGTTAACCTACTTTATTATATATTTGATTGGTTGCACGCGTCATCCTGTCATGTTCTTTCTTTCAATTTCAAACTTCCCCTTTCCTTTCTTTTCTTTTCCTTCCTTTTTCTTTCTTATTTTTCATCTCTTTCTTTCTCTTTTTTATTCGGTTATGGTCGAATCCTATGGAGATTGCCTACGATCATGACCCTACATGAATCAGACCAAGCATAGTTCTTGGGGATAAATGTGAAGTAAAACATTTTGAGATTTTAGTTTTCATATATATATAAAAACGCTATTACAAAGACTGAAACTAACAGACTCGAGATACAAACTCAAAAACAAACAACCCACATACTCTGATAACAGAAATACAGACTCTAAAACAACTGGCAGACCTTAACGGAAAGAAAATACAGACTCAAGAAAGCACGAATACATCAATGTCTCAAATGTCACCGGGACCCGCAGGGTGTCATTCGGCCTTACTGCGGGCCGACTCGCTAAATCCCTTTGAAGGTGGTAGAGATCTTCCATTACCCATCGAACAAAAATCATCACAGTAGCGAAGAACATAGATCTCGTCATATCCTCACAGCTACTGCACTTCATTGCGATATAGTTGGCGATCCTTTTGACTCGCTCTCTTATGACGCCCTTCTCTTGCAACAAACGCCCAATTTGTTCGGTTCTGGCTTCCAAAGTTCGTTCAGCTACCTGGTTCTGCTCTTGGAGTTGTTGCAAGTCCCTTTCTAGCCGTGCCATTATGGCGTAACAATGTTCTCTTTCAGCCTTAAAAGTTTTGGCTTGTTTAGCCATTTCACCCTCGAGGTTGCCAATTGCCTTTTCCCAACCTGTGACCCCTCTTTCATATCTTTCTTTCATTTGTTGAACGAAAGCTGCATGCCCTTCGGCGCTTTTAGCCAACCTTGCCCGTGCTTTTGCTAGTTCAGACTCAGCTTTCTACAGGTCATCTTCATAGTCACGTTCCTGCTTCGGCCTGGGTTCTCAGATTCAATTTTCAACTGTCGAACCTGAGCTCTGAGGGATTCATTTTCTCGCACCAATCTTCTCCTTTCACCTTCGGCCTCTTGTGCCTGTAAATCATTGTTAAAGGTGACATTTCTCAATTCTTCTCGTAGACCATGGATGATGGCCTTATATTCCTTTTCCTTCTCCCCCGAAGCTAACCTCTCTTGAATTTTATCATCAAAGGCTTGAACATGAGGCCTTTTGGCGGGCCTCTCGGGCTCTGGCTTGTTGTTTACATAAGATATTTTCTCAAACCAAGCAACATAATTTGGATCTACTTCCCCCTTTGCAATGTATGGTACCTGGGTGCCATTTTTTAGATACCGGTAGCTACTCTAATCCTGCTGAACTACAACCTCAGGCAATGTAGCTTCTGGATGTAACTTTATGACCTGGGTGCTTAGATCTTCATATTCAGGCACAATCTGATACCTTCCTAATTGCCTCAAGACCCTCTGCGACGCATATGGCTGAATACTCCTTATGCCCATTATCCTCAGGTATCCTTGGGTAGCAGTCATATAAATGGCCTCTGTCCTCGGAAGCCATCCTATAGTCCACTCGACCTGACCTGCGTCAAGAACTTTCAAATGAGAAACCCATGCTTCAAATCCTTCTGGTGTGTTGTAATCTTTTATCCTCTCCTCATAACTAATGATGAAGTTATTTGGGCTCGAACCGTAACTCATGAATCTGGGATGATGGCGAAGATGCTCGATCAACCACATTTGCAGAATGATGTTGCAACCCTAAAAAAACTGAGCCCCTACTTTGCATAAAGTCAATGCGCGATAGATATCTGCTAGCACCAACGGGGCAAGTGTATAATCTTCCTTGGTAATGAGGATTTGTTCAATTCTAGCCATACGAATATCCACCGTTCCTTTCTCATTTGGAAAAACCATGATCCCCAAGAATGCCACAATAAATGCGAACCGACGATGAATTTACCAAAGGCCCTTGTTTTGTTTGTTGCTCAGACCCTTTTCATGCGTTTCAAAACCAGCAGAATGCCCGAACCTGAAGTATAAGAAATGGAAAGCACAACACCCGTTGCTCACACGTTCCTTATTCGTCTATTTACTAATATTCAGGAGGTCAAAGAACTTGTGCACCGATGGAGCCCTTGGAAATATAAGTTGTTGCTTCCTCAAATCCCGTCCGAATTCAATGTACCCGGCTATCTCCTCCAAAGTAGGGGTGATCTCGAAATCCGAGAAACGAAAGACATTGTGGACAGGATCCCAAAAAGTTACCAAAGCTTTGATCAGATCTTCCCGTAGTTTGATTTCAAAGTGTCTATAAGAGCACCCAAGTGCTTTTCCACCCATTTCTGACCATCTTCGTCTAGATCATTCCACCACATACGCAAGTGTATCTGAGCCTGTTCCTTGACCGCTTCTGGCGGTTCTTGGATGGTATTCATTTATTCCTGTAGAAGATTAAGGTTAGGGTTGACTCGAGTTAACCCTTTTGTAAACAGTTTTTTGAAGAAGAAAAGAAAAAAGAGAAAATAAAAGAAGGAAATAACCATAATCTTTTTCCCCTATATGCCAACTTTAGCCAAATGGCTGTTTTTGCAAATGCGGCCCCTTTCCAATTTCACGCGAATTTTGAGGCCGGGGGGAATTATTTTATGACTCCTCATAAACTTGTCCATTCTTTTACGAAAATAGCCTTTTGAAAACTGAACAATACTCTAAGGCTACCCTCGGCAAGAACGGTTTAAGACATAGCCGAAGCTGGATCGGCTTATTTTGACCAAAAATCAAGATTGCATTCACTCGACCACCGACTCTCTTTTCTTGTTTTTTTTTTAAAAATACGGCCGAACCTTATGTAGGTTGCCTACGTATCCCACATCCAGTAAGAATCAGACCTGCATTGTTCAGTCAGTTTTGACATATTTGACAGAACACAGTGTTTGACTCTTTTGAAATAACTCTTTTTTGAAAATTTTTGGCCAGAGTTTCAGGATGCTTTTCAAATACCGGGATGTTTAGAACCGGGTATTATTTCCTTCCCTATATCACTCTTTGGTTTTCCCTCTTTTTCGCTTTATTTTCCCTGGCCGGTCAACATGCAAGCTAAAATAAATGTTCACATAGCACGTAGAATGCATCAGGATGGTCTGTTCTTTCGGGCGTACCTATCCTAGATGGACCCAATCCCTATGTTGAGTTCCCTAAGTCAAATGCACATGATGCAAACAAATGTTCCTACTAGGGATCCGGCATGGGGATGTGTTTTTCTAGGTTTAAATCCTGGGGTTTTGGTCTAGATTTAGGGTACCCGAGCGGACAACTGGGGCCGAGGAGTGGGCGACTTACCGGGAGCACTGAAGTCTACCTGGCCTTGTCACTTGCCCAACCTCGTTCTATTTGGTATAATTTCTACAGAAAAAGCGAGCCACGCGAACGTGTGCACCATTTTCAGAAGACTTAGAGGGGGTGGCGTAAGAAGACAGTTATATACAATTCAAACAATATTGAAGCGGTAAACAGATAGTATTCAGCACAAAAAGGTTCACAGAATACAGTAATATCAACAATAAATAAAGCCAAGTAAAAATCATGTTAACAAGCTCGAATTCTTGAACCCTGAAGTAAGATTCTGGGTTTGATCCCCAACAGAGTCGCCAGAGCTGTCACACCTTCTTTTTACCACACCCCATAAAGGGTATAAATACAAGGGAGTTTTTCTAATTAAAGGACAATTGAAACGGGATTGTTTATTTATTAAAAATCAGAGTCACTACTTGGGATAATTTAGGGTGTCCCAAGTCACCACTTGGGATAATTTAGGGTGTCCCAAGTCACCAGTTTTAAAAATCTCGAACCGAGGAAATTGACTCTGTTCTACAGCCTGCGAACACAGAAATCCGGGTAAGGAATTCTGTTAACCCGGGAGAAGGTGTTAGGCATTCCCGAGTTCCGTGGTTCCAGCACGGTCGCTTTTATCATACTTGGCTTATTAAAATTGTTTAATTACTGATTTTAGATCTTATGTGCATTTACCCTTTACTGCTTTTAAATCACTTGATTATTTGTAGTTAAAGAATTGAGTTACGCGTACGTATACTCTTTCCCTTTGGCGCGTCAAAAATCATGTCACGCGAACGTGTCCATAATTAATAACGCTTTGTTTATTTATTTAAGAAAATTTGGTTGAAGTTGCGCGAATGCATCCCTCGAGTTACTCTTTTAAAAAAAATCATAATTATGTTATGCGAACGTATACACAACCACGATAGTATTTAATCGGCCCTAAAGGTTCTCCTACGAATATTTATCTTATTGTCCAACTAAACATGTGGGGGCCATAGGCCATATTCTATTCTAACATGGTACACATCGCATGCCTTAATCAGCGAAATCTGATTAACTAGGAAAAAAATTATCACTACTTGTGGACTAAAAATTTGGACCAATTCTGGACTAACGCACTGAACGGATGGCATGATGGTTAAAGGATAACGTGAAAGAGCCCTAGGCTCCAACGAACTGGCTCTACGTGTGAAGAAGGGTGGATGATCTGCACTCCAGGCCCAGACCCTTGGAGGATCGAGCGTTGAGGAGTGCTGGACTCGAGGTCGAGTCCCCGAGCACACGAGACATCAGATTTTGGCGGAACGGGCGTGAGCCCAATTTTATTAGTTAAAAGGGGAAGTCACGCAAGCAGACTTGGACTAGCCTTAATTTTATTAATTGGGCCAATATTAGGCCCAAGTCTAAAACCCTCCTTTATGCACAATTAGCTACTTATAATTCCATTAACACTTCATGGAACATGGAATGGAGTTAACCTTCTACTTCTGCATCTCAGTTATCCAGTCATATGATGACTAATTAACCATTATGATATTGCAATACCACTTCCAGCTAAAATGCCCAATGCCCAATGCCCAATTAGTCACTTGCAATTCAATTAAGAAATGATATGAAGTGTGAAATGAGATAAGCATTCCAAGTTTGCAAACAACAAATCCTACTTAAACATACCCGCAATCAACACCAAAGTAAAGTAGTATTCGCTTCTATTCCCTCCCTTCAAACATGGCTTCAATACCCCATTTAACCAAAAATACACTCAGCTGACCCATAACATTATCCAAACACAACTAACATGATATCCAAAACTTAAATGAACTACATATCAGTATGAATCACTCTAGAGCTTTTATATCCAAACAACAGTTAGTTTCAGCCTTTGAAACAGGCTGGCAACAACTTTAATTAAGATTCTGAACAAAAGAATACAAGATATAACCAAGCTAAGTTAACCTTACTGTTAATCAAACATTCGTAATAGTCCAGAATCATGTTAAAGTTCAGTCGTACAATACTAAGCCTTTAACTATGAGGCATTTAACAGGAAAGTGAGTCTCTTGCTAATTCTAAACCAAATTCAACCCTCAAAAGATACTATCACCAAAGAGGAAAACATGCACCCATAACCCATGATTCTAAAGAAAAATAAAGCCACATTACGACAAAGAACAAGCTGATGTTAAGCTCCCAATCTCCAGATTTCCATATCAAACTTGAAGCAAGTTTTACATTAGATAGAATCAAAGAATATATACCTGGAAATTGAAAAGGAAAAGAGGTGAAGAAGAAGTAGATAATAGCAGAAACAAAACACAGTAGTATCAATGCAACAACGACCTCACAGCAGCTTAAAACCCAGAAAACCCAAAAATCAAACCTTCTCCCAACCCAGGTGCACGATGTGAAACTTTCAAATATTTAACTAATGAAGAAGATCATAAATCTCTAGTTGATACAGAATTTGAACAGTTTTTATCCAAGAAATATGCTGGAAATCTGTGCAGTTATAGAATTCTCTGCCATTTTGTTTTCTCAGAATTTATTTTCTCTTTCAAGTCTCTTGGGTCTATCTTGAAAGGCAAGCAAAGCTGCCTTTATAGGCAAGGCACCGGGGCAGCAAAGAATGGGTTCAGTTTTGCACTTGAACCCTTTTTGAATTTTCATTTTTGGTCTCATGTCCTCAGTTTTAGAATAAGCATTTCATATAAGTCCCAGTCCCAACTTCTAGGAAGCTTCCTAGGCAGTTATTTGAGAGATTCCGTCAACCAATTACCTAAACTACCCCCCCCCCAAATGCCCCTTAATCACACTCAACAACTCACAAGTCAAGCTGACACAAAATCCTAATTTGATACGGGTTAAAAAACCCAGGTTCAATTCCTTCTTGGGCTTTTGATTCCTCAGAGTCCAATTGAAATCAAATGATGATTCCAATTTTGAAAAACTGCCCCAAGCTTTCTCTAAACAAAGAAGCCTGAAACCATTTGTTTAAAAGCAGCCGAAACCAAAAGCAAAATGAATGAACTAACCAATCTAATTTCATACCAGCAGTTTAACTAAATCATGGGCCTAATTTCATTAACTAGGTGATCAAACTTATGATGAAAGACTTAGACGAATAAAACAAGGTGGACTAAAGACATTAGATAATCAGGCTTTCACAACGAAAAGAAAAGAAGAGAAAAAGATAACAGGAGATGGAACCAATTTGATCTTCATAAAACCCAAACTAACTTCGTCCAAACCAAAAGAGAAAGGATGAGGAGGAAGATTAAATGGTGAAAGAAAATACAAGAGGGGAGGAGGAACTTACCAAGTCACGGCGCGAAACCTAATGGAAACACTGGCATAACAAAATTAACACTGATTGTTTGCGTCCAGACTTCGTAACTCGAAGAACAGCCCTTCTGACCATGCATGCACCAAGTCCGATAGAAAAGAGCTTTTGAACTTTCAAGGCTCAAACCCAGATCTAAGATTCGAGCATCTCCAGTGAGATTCGAGGGAAACGGAGTGAGGATACGGCATGAGGGGATCGTAGTGGCTATGTGGTGTTAATTTGGGGCCGTTTGGGAAAAGTCAAGTTCTGGTCTGATTTTTGATCGAAGATTCGAGAAACAGGGCTAGGATTTGAGAAAAATGGTTTAGGGTTTTGGAATGGGGAGGTTGAGAGGAGTTAGGGGTGTAAATTTTGTAGGGTTTGGACGCCGGCCGTCGCCGTGGGCGATTTCCGGCGGGCGGCAGGCAGTGGTTTAGGGTGGAGCTAACAGAGGGTTTCGGATATGGTGAGAGACGTAGAGAGGGGGGGTCTGAAAGGTTCGGACATTTAAGTATCAAATGATCCCAACTTCAGGACCGTCCGATCAAGAAACCTCGACGGTCCTGATCTGTTGCCCATGAAACGATGTCGTTTGGTTTGGGGGGGGGGAACCGGACCGGGTTAGGGTGGTTTGGGCCGGGTATTGGGTGATTTTCATTTGGGTGGGACAATTAAATTGGTTTGAGCCAAGATTTGGATTTCCTTTCACTTCTTTCTTTTTTCTTTTTCAATTTCAAAATTCTTTTCTTTTCCAAAATTAAAATAAAACCTAAATTAATTAATAATAATTTTAAAACTAAATTAACTTACCCAATTAGATTAATCACTCATCATGGTATTTACAATAACTAATTAAATCCTAAATTTAAAGCAAAATTATACAATTCAAAAATTGAAAAGTAAAATTGCAAAATGAATTATTTTTGTGAGTTTTATTTTTTATAAACAAACTAATTTACTAATTAATCTAAAAATATAAAATTAAATCCTAAATGCAGATGCAACATATTTTGTATTTTTCATGAATTAAATAAAATAAACGTGCACAGACAAATGCAAATAATTAACAGAAAATGTCACGAAATCCAACAAAATTGCAAACACTGAAAGAAATTATTTTGTTTTAAATTTGTTGGAGTAATACATATAGGGCAAAAATCACGTGCTCACACTCATTACTGCTCATCTTTAGAATGACGACCTAATCTCATCTCATACTTTGTGACTTTTGTCCATCCATTGTTAATTCACCTCAATATTGATCTACAATATACCACTGATAATTTGAAACTTCTTACGTAATACTTTGCACCTAGGGCTTACATTATATTAAGGAATATTTGAAGTGATTCCCATAATCATATTTCATAGTGTCTCAATGTGATTCACCTTATGTGGGTATCCTAATTTCATGCCGCCAACGAAATTTTTTCTCCTTCTCTTCTTCTCTTTTTTTCTAAATCATTATTCAAACGAAGACCCAAACGTCATCCTTTATCTGTCATAATTATACCGTCATTTTATTATCAGGTCAGCATTTCATTCCTTCTAAATGCTATTAATCTTAGACTCCTTTGAGTTCATCAAGGCTATAGTAAGCTTTGTATAACATAGAGAAACTGTCTGCTCTTCTTGTTTTCATGGGCTTAATCCTAAAGACTTATCCATTCTCGTCACCTTTTCACTCGCCTTTCCTCATCCTTACTCATGTTTCCTTAAAACTTTGTCGCTCTACCATACTTTAGCTTGCGACCTATACATATCCATTTATAAACTTTCCTTCAACTTGCTTGCACCATAGATTTCCTTATGTTGTCCTGGAATATCAAGCGAGACATCACATCGTCTCTAACTATTCTTTACTCTCATAATCAGGCTTTTCGATACCTAGACCATAGGCTGGAAGGTATGCTTCTGACGCTGATGCTATCATTCCTGGATATTGAATCCTCGCGCTTCTAACCTTCTATCCCAAATATGGAATGTTCTCAACCTTCTATTTTTGAGTGTCTCGTACATTGTTTACATTTACCTTGCTTTCCTTAAAGCCTCACATCACATCTTCTATCTCGTTCATAACCTTCCCTCTATATATGTATAATTCATATTCACAACTTGAAGTTCTATTATAATACTTGCACCTCTAGTGTATATATAATTTAGTGAGAGCTTTATACTGACTTCTTATAAAGCTGGTACTTATTCTAACTAGCTTTCTTGTAGAGCCATTATAGATTATGGTTGTTGTACTATCCCTCTCGTACCTCTAACTTTAAGGGAGATCCTACAATATTCTCGATCACAATGTTTCTATTTTTCTGGGTCCAATAATCAAACACCTGATTTACTTGGGTGGTGTAATTCTTTAGTTTCCTCCTCCTTTTGATCGGCCTTTACGTAGGCTTAAGCTACCTTCTGATCTGTGGCTCATGGTATCAGTTATTACCTTAGCCTTTCATGGCCGTTATGGAATCCATGACACAATCTTCTAACAATTCAATCCTTTGTCTATGTCCTGGGCTCAATTCTTTCTTTTAACTTATACCAGAGTCTTTTATGGCTGTATGATTGTCAACAAATATGCTGCCTAGATAATGCCCCAAAATCTTGAGCGTATCCATAACGTACTAACTCTGGATCATTGATCGAATAATTATTTCGTTCCATCTTAGATTTCCTTCAATGTAAGCTATTACTTTTCCTTGTCTTTCTGTCCCCTTGTTGCGTCTATACTTAGCTTATCTTAGTGCCCACACTTGCCAGAGTTTTCATACAACTCATATGATCTCGAATATTACTTTTAATTCTTACTTCCTGTTCATTAGCCACGGTAGGTGCCATTTTCCTTTGGAATGCTTACAATGTTGTTGCGAGATTGTTGTTACACGACCATTTCCTCTTTAGGTCATTTTGCTTAGGTTGAAGCCTTCTTTCTTATCTCCTCAGCTAGTCTTTCGTTGTAGTACTTAGGGAGAACCCTTGACTCTCGTAAAGTTGTGAGCTTATTATGGACCTTTTTGATGTCCTTACTTGCCTATAATCATCCGTAGTTGCTTACTTCCATGCCCTTGTGCTTGTATGGTTGCTTCTGAACTGATATTTTGACTGCCTTCCCAGTGGCACTTTCTTTTATCCCCGTAACACTCATACGGTACCTTAACTAACCTGACTCTTGTTTGAATATATCTCAAGTATTATAATGATATTCTTCGAGGCTGAATTCTCCATGTTGGGTTCTACTATGTTTATCTTACACGATCTGATAACTCGTTTGTAACCTCCTGTTTAGCCATAACTGGGATCTTCCTGACCAATTACTAACTACTCGTTGGCCCATTCTCATGTCAATATTCCGCGAAATCTTTCTTGGGTTATTTCCTTGGTCTTAACTTGCGTCTCGCACTGGCTCCTTAATTATCAATAACATCTCAGGCAGGAACCCTTACTTCTTCTCCTTAACATCGTGTTTGCAAACGTTCTGGAATTGTAGTATATCTGTAGCATTTGTATAAGTGCAATCTCATTCCTTTCTTATTTTTTTATCGCATTCTTCCTTTTATCATTCCATATTACCCCTTTAGGGGAGTACTAAGAGTTGGAGCTACGACGACCTGCCTATAGATGTTTCACCTTTTCATCTTTGGCATCTTTTCACATTATCGATGACTCTTAGTCGCCTTGCGGCAATCCTTCTGTACCAAGGATGACAAATTCCCTTATTTGCGAGGGTGACACTTAATGTAACTGGTACATACAGTCCCTTAAGCTTAACTTTTCTAACATTGCTTGTTTTTTGGGAAGTGTCTTCCTAAATGACCATTCTCTGAATTTCTCATGAATCTTCTTCTGTTGTCCGTCATATTATTGCCGGAATGCGATCTCAAATTCTCATGATGCTGAGTATTTTCCAATCATTCAGTCCCTAATTCATATTTAGTTTATCTTATTTACCAGCCCATACTGATTTCTATTACTCTGGGGATTAACTCTCTCTTCTGGTAGTTGCGTAGGAGTTATGAACTTATTTCTCAAAATGAGGATATAACCTTATGGCCTATACACTTTTGTTGTCTTAAGGCCCATTACCTTTCGTCTCTTTCTTCATTTGATTATAGGTTTTGTAACACTCTACCGTTTTCATCCATATATCACACCTTATTCATAATGCTTCCTTATCTTTCTTCTCATTACTTTGCTAATATTTCTGTATATCCCTTTTCTTTTGAAAACTTCAATACGACATTCTTTCGCTTCTAGCTTCCCTTTGCTCCATCCAATGGCTCTTTGGATTGCTCAACATCCTCGCTCTACTAGGGATGAGAGCCACACTTAAGGTAGTATTTATCCCATCAGGGCTTATAGTGCATGTCTTAGTAGTACTCATATCTGGCTGCACTATTTTAGAGTGCACCATCTAGGTGTCTCATAAAGAGATCGATTAGCACATTTGCAATATCCTTCAGAAATGTCAACTGACGCAATCAATTCATCCATCATATCTTCTTATATTACTTTTTTAACCCTCATAGGGCATATCTGGAATGGGTGCGACCAATTGTATATACCTTTGTTACTATTGAATATGACTCAAAAAGCTTATATTCCCCTGCCTCAATTATAAATGATGTTAACCTTCATTAACTAGGTACCTCGTACCCCTTTTCACCTTGCTCCTTTTACTTGCTAAAACTTATACTTATCTTCTTAATCTCTCATTGTCCTTCACCATAAAGATGGATAGGCATTCTTGCCTTAAGGCTTCTTATCAGGAAGCTTACACCTTTCAGTACACCCATGATCTACTAAAGACCTCATATTTACTTATCGTAGGCATCATAAAAAAATTCAATTCCTCTGACTCAGCTCTTCCATAACTATCTTTCTTTCCAACCTTCTTTCCGGATGTAGGCATCGTCTTATTACGAATAAAATAGATTTTCGGAATTTGAATTCTTATAAGTGAGCTCTACCACACGATCTAGAGTAAGAAGAAAGAGTGACAATCCTAAATGCCCTGTAGCCTCCTGCTTATAAGTGTGGTGTACGACACACCCATAAACAAGACTCTACTAGACACAGCTTGTAGACTTCCTAGGACAGAACTACTCTGATACCACTTTTTGTCATGACCCAAAACGATGGGCCACGACGGGCACCCGGTACCTTACTTAACCGAGTACCAACGTAACGTATCTTTCTTATTACATCATCAAATACACGTAACATACAGGCCTAATAGGACAACATGATCATTTATAAACTCAAAATATAGGCCGACAAGGCCGTACAATCTTTCACATACACGACATATGTCTACAAGCCTCTAAGAGTACATAAATGTCACAAAGGCCGAGACAGAGTCCCGCCATACCAAACAATATATGTCTAAATCATACTAACCAAACAAGCAACTTTAAAGCAAATGAAGTGCACCAACATCTTCCGCTGAGCTGATATCCTACTTGGAGAGCTCTCGACCTGTCTATCGGGACATGCAGGTATGAAACGTGGTGTCCCCAGGAAAAAGGGACGTCAGTATGAAAAATGTACTGAGTATGTAAGGCATGAAAATTAGTACGTAAAAGACATAGATGAAACATGGAATTAAAAAAAACACGTCTTTAAATCTGAATAACTTTGCAAATTCTGAAACATTTATAATGTCATGCACGTGCGTATAAATGTCGTGCCATGCATAGGTATGGGTGTACATAATATCATCAAGCCACTGAGAGCATCCCATCATATTGTCTCGTTCACTGTGGGCAACATCATTAACATATACCAACTGATTAGGTGGTGGTGTGTATATAACGCCGTAACCTTTTCTCATATCTCATATACATATATTTGCATATATACGCATATATAACACCATCTGGTCATGGGTCAATGCACATGTATAAATGAGTGAAATGCATGAAAAATACGTAACAATCTCAATATTCCTTCCGGATAAACTTTTTCAACTATGTATTATTCTGAGATCCATGAACAGGAGATAATAATAATTCTCATGGGAATCAAGAATATAGACACCCCTACTATTTCTATGAATAATAATTTATGGATACTATGTGTTTGCTCGTTTCTTCAGTATAACTTGGACCATGCCAAAAGAAAGAAGGGAGGGTCTTAACATACCTGGAGTAGGAAAAAAAAGAGAGATTATCATTTATAGCCCATCGGCCCAAACATATAACACCCGGTAGCCCTAAAATTGGAATATCATTTTATAGCCAAAAGCAATTCTAGTGGCTAGCCCAAAAGTAATTACGGCTCAATCTGCTATCCCTATCCCTATCCTTTCCCCGTTCTCTTCTATCATCTCGATCGGTTGCCTCTCTCTCTGTAGTTAGTCATTGATTTCTTCATATACTGTAAGAACCCAAACAACATCCCTTTTTATCAATGTGTTTAGTAGATTAAATAAGAATAGCATTAGTAACAACACTTCCACTTTTTTTTTTCTTTTTCTTTCTTTAATGCTTTCGTCGGAGCATTCGATGTTTGCCGGTGGAGCTGGTGAAAGAGGCGATGATGATTTTGTCATTCCCTTCTGAGCTTATTAATCAAATTGGGAATTTTAAGATAACCCCACCCGTATCTTGGCGGGGCATGCTCCCAGTGGGTTTTTGCAGCCATGGTGTCGTTGGACTCTCTTTTCTTGCCTGTGGTTAAACACAAATCTGAGCCTCAATTTCTTGTTACTCTCTCTATTTCATTTACGTACAATAAGGCTATGATAATTTTTGATTTTCTCTTCTATGGAAGATGAATCAAACATATTTTGCGTATTGAAGTATGTTTCTGAAAGTGATAATTGGAAACAAAATACATACTAAACAAACTATCACTATACAAAAAAATATAAAAAATAGACTATGATTATACAAAATATATACTAAATAGACTGTCACTATACAAAATAGACTGTCATTATACAAAAATTATACAATATAGACTATAATATACAATTTATATACAATAGATTGTCACTATACAAAATATATACAAAATAGACTGTCACTATACAAAATAGATTGTCACTATACAAAATATATACAAAATAGACTGTCACCATACAAAATAGATTGTCACTATACAAAACTATACAAAATAGACTATCACTATACAAAATAGACTGTTACTATACAAAAATATACAAAATAGACTGTCACTATACAAAAATAGACTGTCACTATACAAAAATAGACTGTTACTATACAAAAAATATACAAAATAGACGGTCACTATGCAAAAAATATACAAAAATAGACTGTTATTATACAAAAAATATACAAAATAAACATTTCGTATATGACCTGCATTACATATTTCATTCAATTCTTAGCTAATACTTATCAGATCCAGAAGTACAAAATACAATTTAAAAGGGCAAAAAAGGATTGCTCTATCGCGCCAGGTAGGGGTCGAACCCGCGACCTTAGCTTAGGAAGCAGACGCTCTATCCACTGAGCTACAGGCGCTTATGTTATCATGTTCATTCCTTTCGGCTAGTATATGCAATATGTTTGGGCCGAAAGGCCATTTTCTGTAAGTGGGACAAAACATGGGCTATTAAAATTTTGAGGGGCTATAGAGGGTAGTTTTCTCAAAAAAATCCATATAATATTCTTGGAAAAAATTGCACCTTACTCCTTTAGAACCGCAAAATTGTTACGTTGTTAAAATTCTAATAATAATTCTCGTTGAATTTGACGGAAGAATTCTCGCTGCTACTGTTTTTGTAGGAAGCTCATGAAGATGGTAACAATTTGAACAA
Source organism: Nicotiana sylvestris (assembly GCF_000393655.2). Taxonomy (NCBI): domain Eukaryota; kingdom Viridiplantae; phylum Streptophyta; class Magnoliopsida; order Solanales; family Solanaceae; genus Nicotiana; species Nicotiana sylvestris. The sequence continues at coordinate 155,130,056 of NC_091059.1, forward strand.
GTCTCCTACTAATCTCTAATGCTACTACTTATGGCTGTATTTAACTGTAATATTGAGAGCCTTAGATTGAAAGAAAGTCTTCGTTGTTGAGGAAGTAGTGTAGGAACTTTGGTAAAAATTTTGATAATGTCCAAAGCCTTTATTTGAGTGTAGTGTCAAAATTATTTCGGAATGAAGTAATGTTGCTCATTCCAAGATACAAAGTGTTGCCTTATTATCAATTTGATTAAAATATTAATTTTAATAGAAATGAAGTAGTGTATCTAATCCTTAGTTGCCACCTAAGATTATAATACTACTTAGTCATATTTATCAAGAGGGATTACTGCCACGTTTTGGAGGGTTTGGTCTTATCTGATGATTTACTGCTTATTTAGTTAATGTCTCGTTATCCGGTAATTAATTAATTACCCGCATAATTAAAAATTGTCTCAACTTACTTAAAATTCTATTTATTATTTTTTTAATATACTTTATACAACATACCACCGTGGTCATATGGTACCTCGCATGGTACTAGTCCATAATTATCGGGTATTGTCGCTCCATCCGTATTTTATCCCAAAATGCCAAACTTGGACAAAATTCATTTTTTTTGACTTGCTCCCCCTTCACCTTCATGAATTTACTAATCGCTTGTAAAATAGAATAATCCTTATAATCTCCAAATAATCTTTTACTTGGAATGATGTCAACTTCCTTACGACAAATTTAATGTATAATACTTCAGGGTGCAACATCGTCGTAACTTAATACTGCGAAGCGTGACATCACCGTAATGTAATACCGCTGGGTGCAACACTTTCATAACTTAATACTACGAAGCATAACATCACCGTAATACTGCGAGGCGTAATAGTCTCTTACCGACTGGAATATATGCAAGACTACACATACTAGCCAACTTCCTACTCAAAGAATCAACCACTACATTGGCCTTCCTAGGATGATACAAGATGGTGATATCATAGTCTTTCAATAGCTCCAACCACCTCCTCTGCCTCAAATTTAGCTCCTTCTGCTTGAACAAATACTGCAGACTCATGATCTGTGAACACCCCATATAAATAATGCCTCCAAATCTTCAGCGCGTGAATAATGGTTGCTAGCTCCAAATCATGAACTGTATAATTCTTTTCATGAATCTTCAACTGCCGTGAAGCATATGCAATAACCTTGCCATTCTGCATCAATACAACACCAAGTCCAATACGAGATGCGTCACAATATACTATATATGGCCCTGAACCTGTGGGCAAAACCAACACCGCCGCCGTAGTCAAAGTTGTCTTGAACTTCTGAAAGCTCGCCTCACACTCGTTCGACCACCTGAACGAGGAACCCTTCCGGGTCAACCTGGTCATCGGGGCTGCTATAGATGAAAACCCCTCCACAAACCGACGGTAGTAACCTGCCAAACCCAAGAAACTCTGGATCTCTATAGCTGATGTGGCGTCTAGGCCAGTCCTTGACTACCTCAATCTTCTTAGGATACACCTGAATACCCTCTGCTGATACAACATGACCCAAGAAAGCAGCTGAACTCAACCAAAACCCACATTTCGAAAACTTAGCATATAACTGACTGTCTCTTAGAGTCTGAAGAACGACTCGAAGATGCTGCTCATGTCCCTCTCGACTGTGGGAGTATATCAAAATATCATCAATGAAAACAATCACGAAGGAATCCAAATAGGGCTTGAACACCCGGTTCATCAAATCCATAAATGCTGCTGGGGTATTTGTCAACTCGAATGATTTCACTAGGAACTCATAATGCCCGTAACGAATGCAAAAAGCTGTCTTAGGAACATCAGATGCTCTAGTCCTTAACTGATGGTAGCCAGATCTCAAATCAATCTTCTAAAATACCTTGGCACCCTGAAGTTGATCAAACAAATCATCAATCCTCGTCAATGGATACTTGTTCTTGATGGTGACTTTGTTCAACTACCGATAATGTATACACATCCTCATTGATCCATCCTTCTTCTTAACAAACAACATCGGCGCACCCCAGGGCGAGACACTAGATCTAATAAAGCCCTTATCCAGCAAATCTTGCAACTGCTCCTTCAATTCTTTCAACTTTGGCAAGGCCATACGATATGGCGGAATAGAAATAGGCTGAGTGCCCGAAGCCAAATCAATGCAAAAGTTGATATCCCTATCGGGTGGCATCCCCGGCAGGTCTGCAAAAAATACCTCTAGGAACTCCCGAACAACTGACACAGAATCTATGGAAGGAACCTCAGCATTAGAATAACGAACATACGCCAAGTAAGCTAAACACCCATTCTCGATCATACGCCGAGCCTTGATATAAGAAATAACCCTACTGACAGAATGACTAGGAGTCCCTCTCCACTCCACTCGATGCAACCCGGGCAAATCTAAGGTCACGGCTTGGCATAATAGTCCAATATAGCGTGATAAGGTGACAACCAATCCATCCCTAAAATCACATCGAAGTCAACCATATCGAGAAGTAGGAGATCTACACTAGTCTCAAGAACCCCAATAACAACGACGCACGAACAATAGACGCGATCTACAACAATATAATCCCCTACTGGCATGGACACATACACGGGAGTACTCAAAGAATCACGAGGCACAACCAGATATGGGGAAAAATAAGATGACACATATGAGTATGTAGACCTTGGATCAAATAGAACTGAAGCATCTCTACTACAAACTGAAACTGTACTTGTGATAACTGCATCTGAGGACTCAACCTCAGGCCTGGATGGAATAGCATAACATCGAGGCTGGGCCCTACCACTTTGAACTACATCACTGGGATGGCCTTCTGCTGGCTGGCCTCTACCTCTAACGACCTGACCTCTACCTCTAACACCTCTACCTCCACCTCTAGCTGCCTGACCCCAACCTCTAGCCGGGTGAGTAGGCGGTGGAACACTCGGTGCCTGGACCATGGCACGAGAACCTTGATGCTGAGAACTACTGGTTGAGGGCAAAATCTAGCAATGTGCCTCAGATCGCCACAAGTATAACAAGTCCTCGACTGCTGGGACTACTGACCCTGAAATTGACCATGACAACCTGAGTAACTACCCTAAAAACTTTAGAGCAGAGGTACACTGATAGGAGCTGGTGATGCACTATAGGGTAGCTGATCAAAATACTGCATATGAGAACCACAGCCATCTGAAGCACCGTGAGAAGCCTGAAGTGTTGAATGAAACGGCCTGGGAGGATGGCCCCTACCCAAAGAATCCCTGCCTCCAGATGAGGCACCACTAAACCTACCAGAATGACGGGGCCTCTTGTTAGATCTGACCAATCCCCTGAGCTAGAACCATCTCAACCCGCCTGGTCACATTGGCCGCATCCTAAAAAGAAATCTTGCTCCCTATCTCTTTAGCCATCTGCAATCTGATAGGCTGAGTGAGTCCCTCAATGAACCTTCCCCCTCTCTCTCTCTCTTGGTGGGGAGTATAAGAAGGGCATGACAAGCCAAATCAACAAACCTAGTCTTGTACTGAGTGACAGTCATAAAACCCTACTGAAGATGCTCGAGCCGCCTGCGGTAGTCCTCTCTGTGAGTGACATGAAGAAACTTCTCAAGAAATAGCTGAGTGAACTGGTCCTAAGTCAAGGCAGACAAACCAACTGTTCTAGTCAATACAAAATCAATCCACCATCTCTTGGCGGACCCTATTATCTGGAATACAACAAAGTCGACTCCATTGGTCTCTAACAATTGGCTGAGTTACTCCCACTGGCTGAGCTGCTGGAGTCTGGAACTAAGGAGCCTTCTGTTCCAAAGTGTGGGTAGCGGGAGTCCAAGCTCCTCCCCCATCATGAGAGACGACTGGTACAATAGGAAATGTGCCAGTATGAGCTACGCTCTCCATAAAGCCCACTAGACAGACCAAAGCATCCTGAAGTACCGGGGTAGCTATGAACCCCTCCGAAACCTGGGTTGGGCCAGCTGGAATGGTTTGGACCGGAACCCCATCGTCAAACTCTACCTGAAGCTCTGCCACTGGTGCTACTGCTCGAGCTCTGGGCTGAGCCCTGCCCTTGCCTCAGCCTCTGCCCTTCGTAGGAGCTTCCACCAGGGGCTCGGGCTACTGGTCAACTGATAAAGTGGTACGTGTTCTCGCCATCTGTGAAAGAACAGACTGAATGTTCAATTATCATTGAGAAATTAATCGCACGACAGAAAAAAATAGATGTGAAGTTTTCCTAAACTCTATAGCCTCTAGGGGATAAGCATAGACGTCTCTGTACCGATCCCTCAGACTCTACCTAGCTTGTTCATGAATTGTGAGACCTAGGCAACCTAGTGCTCTGATACCAACTTGTCACGACTCGGATTTTCCACAGCCGGGATCGTGATGACACCTAACACTTGAATGTTAGGCAAGCCAACAATTATGATTCTAACACATCAATCAATAACCCAAATAGAAATAAAGAGTCACTAAAACTAAACAGATAATAAGTGCGGAGACTTTATAATATTTCCAATAACCCTAATACATGACTACCCCAATGATCTAGTGTCACAATCCACGAATGTCTAAAAATTTCTACAAATACTGGTTTAAAAAGAAATACATATGTTCTCGAAATGAAAAGAGACATGACAACCAAAATGGGGAAAAAGGGACTCCAGGGTATGCGAACGGCGACAGATCTACCTTGGGTCTCCCGTGGACTGAAGACAGCAACTCAAACTCTACTCACGAGGTCCGACACCGAAATTCACACAGAAAGTGCAGAGTGCAGTATCAGTACAACCGACCCCATGAACTGGTAAGTGTCGAGCCTAACCTCGGCGAGGTAGTGACGAGGCTAGGACACGATAACCATATAAACCTGTGCAGTTAAATCATATACGATAAAACCATAATAACATAAATTTAACATATAAAGATGGGAAAGGAAAATATCCTACGGGGAATATCAGATTCTGACAGTAATTCAATAGAGAAGCAAAGTAAATACCATAATTGAACCAATAGAAATAATGACATAGTAACACGTATTTGCGAAGGCGAAGCTTAGGTCGCAAATGCGACATCTGCAGCTGATCAAAACATGACTTAGACAAGATTTCAACTTATTTTCTCAAAATTTCAAACCCTAAGCTCCCATAGGCGATTTTCCATAGAAGAGTTCTTCCCCAAATCATAGGTAAATGATTTCTAACTCATTTATTTCAATCTATTTCATCTTTTTACAAGAGTTCATCACAAAATCTAGGGCTTTTCATGAGTAATTGGGTGTTTTTGGGTACAATTTTGGAATTTCAAAATTTGGGGATTTAGACCTCAAATCGAGGTCGGATTTCATAACCAATTGCATATTTGGGCTCGTGGGTGAATGAGTAATCGGGTTTTGGTCCGAACTTTGAGTTTTGACCAAGCGGACCCGGGGTCGATTTTTGACTTTTTGGAGAAAATATTGGAAAATCTATAATCATGCACTAGAATTGGTTTATTTGGTGTTAATTGATGTTAATTAGTTATTATGAATAGATTCAGGCATATTGGAAGTGGAAACTAAAGGAAAACCGATATTTGAGGCTTGAGTTTGGCCGTGGAATTGAGGTAAGTGTTTGGTCTAACCTTAGCTTGAGGGATTATGTGTTGTTGTCTTAATTGCTATATGTTAGTGTTGAGTATGACGTATAGTTTTGGTGACGAGTATCTATATGTTGATGTTGAGCATGCAAGTGAGTCTTATACTGCGACTCTTGTGTCTCTTATTACGTATTGTTCATGCTTAAACTGATGATTCTCCATGTTCAACAAGTCTTATGATATTTTCTTGGTATTGGATAATTGTTGAGTATTGACTCAAGTTGAGACTTATATTGTGAAGTTAACTGTTGAAATGATATTGGTTATTGTTGATTCCCTTGCCGAGATGTTATTGTTTCTACTGTTTGGGTGAGGAAGAGTGAAAAGCACGAAGGATGATGTCGTGTACGATATTGTGAGTGAGTGTTAATGCACGAAGGGTAATGATGTGCCATATTATGTAAGTGTAATTGATGAAGGGTGATGACGTGCCATGATTATGAGAGTTAATGCACGAAGGGTGATGTCATGCCATTTCTGTTGTTTCTTATGGTGACGGTGAGAGTAAAAGCACGAAGGGCGATGTCGTGCACGTGTTACTATATCATTATTTCTGTTGGTTCAATTATGGTATTTACTTTACTTCTCTATTGAATTACTGTCAGAATCTGATATTCCCCGCAACATATTTTTCTTTCCCATCTTTATATGTTAAATTTATGTTATTATGGTTTTATCGTATATGATTTAACTACACATGTTTATATGGTTGTCGTGTCCTAGCCTCGTCACTACCTCGCCGAGGTTAGGCTCGATACTTACCAGTACATGGGGTCGGTTGTACTGATACTGCACTCTACAATTTCTGTGCAGATTTCGGTGCCGGACCTCGTGAGTAGAGTTTGAGTTGCTACCTTCAGTCCACAGGAGACCCAAGGTAGATCTGCCGGCGTTCGCATACCCTGGAGTCCCCTTTTTCCCCATTTTGGATGTCATGTCTCTTTTCATTTCGAGAACATATGTATTTCTTTTTAAACCAGTATTTGTAGAAATTCTTAGACATTCATGGATTGTGACACCAGATCATTGGGGTAGTCATGTATTAGGGTTTTTGGAAATGTTATAAAGTTTCCGCACTTATTATCTGTTTAGTTTTAGTGACTCTTTATTTCTGTTTGGGTTATTGATTAATGTGTTAGAATCGTAATTGTTGGCTTGCCTAAAATTCAAGTGTTAGGTGCCATCACGATCCCGACGGTAGGAAATCTGAGTCGTGACAAGTTGGTATCAGAGCACTAGGTTGTCTAGGTCTCACAATTCACGAACAAGCTAGGTAGAGTCTGAGGGATCGGTACGGAGACGTCTGTGCTTATCCCCCAGAGGCTACTGAGTTTAGGAAAACTTCACATCTATTTTTTTCTGTCGTGCGATTAATTTATCAATGATAATTGAAATTTCAGTCTATTCTTTCGCAGATGGCGAGAACACGTACCGCTTCATCAGCTGACCAACAGCCCGAGCCCCCAGTGGAAGCTCCTACGAGGGGCAGAGGCCGGGCTCAGCCTAGAGCTCGAGCAGCAGCACCAGCGGCGGAGCTTCAGGTTTGTTCCCCTCCCAGACTCCCTTCACATTTACGAAGGTTTGTTCGCATTTGCGAACTATACTGGCCTAGCCTTCTAATAGCATTTGCAATGAAAGGCTCGCAAATGCGGACCCTGTAGGGCTCGCAATTGTAAGATCAGAGGCCTGCAACAACTAAAGCATACCAGCAATATTTTCCTAAGTCCAAAACTCTCTGTGGCTTATCCAAAACTCACCCGAGCCCTCGGGGCTCCAAACCAAACATGCACACAAGTCTAAAAACATCATACAGACTTGCTCATGCGATCAAATAGCCAAAATCACATCTTAAACAACGAATTTAACACCAAAACTCATGAAATCCTTAAGAACATTGAAAACTATTTTTACCACCGGACGTTCGAATCACGTCAAATTAATCCCGTTTCTCACCAAATTCCACAGATACGACTTAAATGCCCTATCAAACCTGTATCGGGCTCCGTAACCAAAATACGGGTCCGATACCAACAAGATCTCACATTATTCCATTTCTAAAAATCCTTATATTTTCCAGCAAACAATTTTCTTCAAAAATTTATTTCTCGGGCTAGGGACCTCGGAATTTGATTCCGGGCATACGCCCAAGTCCATATTTTACTACGGGACCATCAAATCACGGGTCCGGGTCCGTTTACCAAAAATATTGACCGACATCAACTTTAATCAATTTAAAGGCAAAATTTAATATTTTTCTTAAATTTCACCTAAAGGCTCTCCGGAAACGCATCCAGACTGTGCACGTAAATTGAGAAAAAATAAAAATGAGGATTGTAAGGCCTCGGAACCCGAATTCGGAATCTAAAACATAAGATGACCCTTTTGGGTCATCACAAGGGGTAGGTTGGTGGGGATGAGGAATAGGATATGGAATGTTGAAAAAGAGTTTTGGAATTATTTTTCCTTCTCTTGATCATTTTCCTGAGTTAGTGAGGAAAATGTTTTCCAAAACATTTAAACCAACCAAACATGATAAAATTAGAAAATATTTTCCGAAAAATAATTTTTTCGTACCAAACGCACACTTAATTCCTCCCCCTTCACATTCAAAAGGAGAAAAAAAATGCTTTAATTACTCGATATTGTTATCGCATTGTCATTACTGGAGTCCTTAAACTTGAGTATTGAAATTTGTAAAGAAAAAATTAATATTTATCACAATTAATTCTACTTTTTGTTTATCAATATTAAAGGTACTTCAAGTCCAATTTTCACCAATAGAATCATAAGGTGCAAAAAAAAGAATTCCCGACCCATATGCATCGCCATCATAATCGTATGTACGTAGTACTTTTATTAATTTCATACTTTGGGCATAGTAAGTTAGTCCAATTATTACGTAATGAATAGTCTATCTTCGTTTGTACGATGTGTTTATACTCCCAAACTTTTGTTACATTTAGCATCCCACGTAATCAATATTTGACCAATTTATTTACAATGATATTTAATGCAGATAAATATGTACGAGAAATCATCCGCTTCAAATAAAATTTATTTTGTGCGTCGATTGTTCAACTTAAAAATGGCAGAAGGTGGATCTGTTACGGAACATATCAATGAGTTTAATATAATATTAACTAGGTTGAGTTCTGTTAATATATATCTATTATTAAAATGATAGGAAAAAACCCTCTTCTTAAGCCAAGTGGCAACCTTGAAATTAGTCACATATAACTATTAAATAATTAACTATTAACTGATATGATATAACTAAAAAAAGACACACATAACTTATTTCTTAATTAATTAATAATAAATAACTAAATCAAAATATTAGAAAGTTTACTATATACCTATCTATTATTAAAAGGAGATAAAAAATTCCTCCTTAAGCCAAGTGGTAGCCTTAAAATTACCCACATGTAACTATTAACTAATAACTAATTCAACCATATGACATAACTAGAAAAAGCCACATATAACTTATTTCTTAATTAATTAATTAATAATAAATAACTAAATCAAAATATTAAAAAATTACTACATAGTACTTAAAAATATTATTAATAATTTAATAATTTTAAGTATTAAATTTAAATTAAATAAATGAAGTCACTATAACATACAAGTATTGATTTTCATTTCCAATTTCTTGTGAATTTGAGTAGTGCATCGAAGGAAAATTCTATGACCGAGTTTCTTCTTCTTTTATGCTTTTGCATAACTATATGTATTTTTTTCTTGATTGTTATTTTTAAAGTAGTTTGATACTTCTATTTTTAACATCGTGTTTAATATTTTTTCTAACTTGTTTGTTGTCCTTTTCCTCTATTCCATTTACTACAGTGTAATTGCTTTCATTGATGTTTCATTAATTGCTTTCATTGATGTTTCATTAATCTTATTCTTCTTCTCCATCGAAAATTTTAAGCTTTTGACACACAAAATTCTTTTGACTTTATTATTAAAAAAATATTAATACATAGAAACCCAAAAAATCGCCAAACTGACAAAATCTAAGCCGATAAATAGTGTTACATTTGGTTTGGTTAAAATATGTAAAAATCAACTTAACTGATTTGTTTAAGCAAAAAATAGAATTAAATCGAACCATAAATAGTCCTACATCCAACCCACTAGAACAAATACGGATTTGATCTATGTCTATTATTTTAAATTCACCCAAATACTATTTTGATTTACTAAACATTTTGCACAAAAAACACACACAGTTTTCATAAAAATATCTAATGACAAAAATTGGATTGAAATGTCAAAATATGTATGTGTCTGATGGTTTTAGAAATGAGGAATGCTTCCAATGCTTAGATTAAAAGTCAAAGAAATCTCATGCATAAGGCGAGCACTCGGATGATTACGAATTATTTTCATAATACTTGATGCAATGTTAATTTTTCTTAATTTGATATGGCACGAGGACTAGTGTTCCCACCCTTCGGGTTTACCACCATATCACTAGGTAGAGTCCTCTTAGGGCGAGTATTCAAAGACTGAAATCTGGCCAAGTTGAACCTCCAAATTCCGGATTGAAGTATTGTGGGATGCCAACTGGGCATTAGAGTCAGCGTTCTTCTTCATCATTTGTTCAAATATCATCTCGATCCTTCACATCTCATTGTTTGAAGAGCTATGAACTTGGGACGGAAATGGAGGTGGGTTGTTTGGTTGTTGATACATCGGAGGCCTTTGAAAGCCTTGCCCCCGATACCCTTGATTGCCGTTGTTCCAACCCCCTTGGTTGTTGTTTCCTCCCCAGTTGTTGTTGTTGCCACTCCAGCTACCCTGATTGTTCTGGTTGCCCCAATTTTGTTTGTTGTTCCCCCGGTTGTTATTGCCTTGTTGGTTTTGATTCCCCCAATTTTCTTGGGATCTCCATTGTTGTTGTTGATTAGGAGCATTGCCCCTTTGTCTTTGGTAATTGTTCACATATTGCACTTCTTCATTTTGCTCATCATAGCCCTCATCTTGATAGAAACCATCACTATCTTGGTCATATTGATACGGACTACCTTGACCTTGTTGACCTCTTTGTCGCCTCTTGTTGACCAACATGTTGACACCTTCCATAGCATTTACTTGTCTAGGAGCTTGAACCTGTTGCAATTGAGCTTTCGCTAACTAGTTCATTGTGGTAGTTAACTCTGCTATTGCCTGACCATGATCATGGAGCTCTTTGTGCAAGTGGATGACAGTGGGGTCACCCTGTGGCACATTGGCTCGACTTTGCCAAGCGGAGGAAGTATCTGCTATCTCATCCAATATCTCACACGCTTGATCATAAAGTGTGTTCATAAAATTTTCCCCTGCTAGTTGGTTCACTACACACTGATTGGTCGTGTTAATTCCACGGAAGAATGTCTGCTGAATCATTGCTTCGGTCATGTCATTGTTCGGACATTTCTTCACTCCCAGATCTCATGAAGTGGTTCATTAGGTTCCTGTTTGAAGACCAAAATATCATCTCTCAAAGTCGCCCTATGCCCCGACAAGAAAAATTTGCTATAAACTTGTCTGCCAACTCATCCCAAGTAGTGATTGAATGGTTGGGAAGCCTTTCAAGCCAGTCCAAAGTTTCCCTCTAAGTGAAAAAGGGAACAATCTCAACCAAAGTGCATCCTATAACACATTTGTTTGCTTGCTTCCCCAATAGGTATCCACGAAGCCTTTAAGATGTTTGTAAGCATTCTGACGGGGAGCACTTGTGAAATACCCTCGCTGCTCCAACAAAGTCAACATCACATTTGTAATTTGAAAATTGCCTGCCCGGATCCGGGGTGGGACAATTGCACTAGAATATCCTTCGTTTGGAAGCACCCGAGGAGCCGCTCTTGGAGGTGGCAGGGGAGATTCTGGAACATTATCATTGTCCTGGCGGCCTCTCCTTTGATCTTGAGGCACTATAGGTACCTCATCATCAATATTGTCATCTACCTCCTCCCCCGGAATGACATTTCCAAGAGGGTCATTGTTATTGTTTGCCATTTTGTACCTGAATTGGCGACACACACAAATTAGTATCATAGAAAGAAAGAAAAATAATACACAAAACTATTTAGATAGATAGCCAAAACCATTAGCTCCCGGGCAACGACGCTAAAAGTGATCGGGTCCAACCCTACACTACCGCAGAGTGGCAAGAGCGGTCGATGCAGCTTTTACCCGAGAAGGTCGGGATCGAATCCACAAGGAGCTAATACAATGTTTGGAGTTGGATTCCTATCTAATCTAGCAGTGTGTAATGCTCTTGATTATACTTCCAATCATTCTTGTTTGTTTGTTACTTCTAATTTTATACTAATGATGCGCGAAATTAAGCTAAGTAGATATGTTTGTAGGATTTTCTAAATGGGTAAAGAGGCACTAGGGAAGTGTCTTACTCCTAGGTAAGTATCTAACGTGATCTAGAATTTAGGGAAATAATGTTATAGTTGGGATCGTGATATAGCCAATGCACGAAGCTACTCACTCTACACCTCTCGGTAGTAAGAGTGGCTTTGCCCTAATTGGATTTCTCAAGCCCAATTGAGTGTTCAATTTGTGCAAGCAATGTTGGCTCAAGTCGGGTATTACTATATCTAGGTTTAACCCTTTAATTGGGGCTATCAATCTCTTGAATACACCCCAATTCCATATTGTCCTGAAATTCCTAGACTTAGTCTCTCTTTCTCAAGAAGAGCCTAAGTCAAAAAGGCACCAATTAGTGTTTGCAACCACTAATTCAACATAGAAAGCATAAATCAAGCCAAATAACGATCACCCATAAACATCTAAGCCATAAAATAAAAGATCCATTAAATACCTACACTAGGGTTGAGCCACAACCCTAGCTAATGGGTTTAGCTACTCATAAAAATAATCCATAAATTGTAATTACAAGATAAAAAACTAAGTTTAATTGCTAAACTAGCTACAAATTTACTTAAAATAGACAAATGCGGCGTTTCACGTGCTCAGCTAACGTAAGATGACCTAAAAATTTGAAAAGAAAGTATTTTTACACAGCTAAATTTTTCGAACAAAAAAGCCCCTGACGGAGGTACCGCTGACAGCGGAGAATGGACCGCTGCAGTGGTGAGGCTACCGCGACCGCGGTAAATCAACCGCGGACCGCGGTCTTCAGTTTTTGCTCAGACTCCAGGCTCTCTGAATCTCTCCTCCGCGGATTGTAGTAAAAGGACCGCTATCGCAGTAGGGGTACTGCGGTCGCATAAAATCATCTCGAACCGCAGTAACTTGCTATGCCTCAACTTGTATCTCTCCGAACCTTGCCACCGCGGACAGCGATAAAAGGACCGCAGTCACAGTGGATTTTTCGCTGTAGTGCTGCTTTGACTTGACTTTGAACTTGTGCAGGTTTCACTCCTTTTTGAGCTGGTTATGACATCCTTGTATCCTTTTGACCAAACACCGCAAACAAGAACAACAAATTAGCTTTTGGGAATACTTGCACACAGTTTAATCCAAAACTCAAGCAAAAAAAAGTATAAACTAGACTAGAATCCGTAGTTATCAACCATACAAATGATCATCAGCGGAGGCGATGAAGCAGCGATCAACCATGTGAAGTTCACCACTATACACAAATTGAACCGGTCGATCACTCATGAACGATACGACGACCTCGAAGACAGTATCATCTTCGATAAGTTAGATACCGACGGTTTTACTTTCCCTCATTTCGATGCTCTTGTTATTACTTTACATATTTCAGATACTGATGTGAAAAAAATAATGGTAGACGACGGAAGCGGCGCATGTATTATCCACCCTCAAGTCCTCACACAAATGAGACTCGAAGACAAGATAGTACTGCATTACATAACACTAACAGGTTTTAACAATACAGTTGAGTGGACCTCTGGGGAGATAATGCTACATGTTTTGGCCGGGGGCGTCACCCTAGAAATAACGTTCCATGTCATGAACCAAGACACAGCTTACAACGCCATCATAGGGCGACCATGGATACACGCCATGAGAGCCATACCGTTAAGCCTATATCAAGTAATCAAGTTCCCTACTCTATGGGGGATATTCAGCATCCGATGTGAACAACATACCGCCCAAGAATGCTATCGTATCGCCCAGGATTGCACATACACCCAATGTCTAAAGGGAACAAACTCAGAAGCATAGCAATTACTGAAGTCGGGGACCGAACTCGACGCACAAACAGACGTCATTGGGGACCCCGACATCATGGAGGCCACTGAGTCAATGGTAGAAGACCTTGATCCCGTCCAACTGAACAGCAGCGGCAACAGTAAAAAGGCTTACATCAGACAAAAACTCTCAGAACCAGGTAAATTTCACAAGTTTTTAATTGACAACGCCGATTTGTTTGACTTCTCCCATGCAGATATACCAGGCATCCCGAAAGACGTTTCCACTCACAAGCTGAACGTCGACACACTCTATCCATTTGTGTGGCAAATAAGAAGAAAATTCAACAATGCAATCAACGAGGCTATTAGTGATGAAGTGGATAAGCTTCTCGCCAATGGTTCCATCCGAGAATCAAAATATCCCCAATGGGTCGCCAATGTGGTCATGGTAAAAAAGAAAAAGGGGAAATGGCAGATGTGCATAGATTTCACAAACCTAAACCAGGCATGCCCAAAAGACTCATTTCCCTTGCCTCACATCGACCAGCTCATCGACACAACAACATGGCACGAATTGCTAAGCTTCTTGGATGCCTACTCAGGTTACAACCAAATCCTCATGGAGGAGGAGGACCAGGAGAAAACTACTTTCATCACCCATTGTCACACCTCCTTTTTACTACACCCTCAGAAGGGGTATAAATATAAGGGAGTTTTTCCAATTAAAGGACAATCGAAACGGGATTAATTATTTAAAATTCAGACTCGCCACTTGGGATATTTAGGATGTCCCAAGTCACCGGTTTAAAATCCTGAATCGACGAAATTGACTCTATTCACGGTCTGCGAACACGGGACTCTGGGTAAGGAATTCTGTTAATCCAAGAGAAGGTGTTAGACATTCCCGAGTTCCGTGGTTCTAGCAAGGTTTCTTTGATCATACTTGGCTTAAAATTATTTAATTACTCGTTTTAGAACCTATGTGCATTTAACTTTTACCGCTTTTTAATTAAGAAAATTATCTTGAAACGAGTCACGCGTACGTGTACCCATTTGTTTTGGCGCGTCAAGAATCATGTCACGCGTACGTGTCCACAATTAATAACACTTTGTTATTGCAAAAAAGAAAAGTTTGGCCAAAGTTGCGCATGCCTAAAGCAAACTACGAACATTTGTCATTTCGTATGATTAAATGATAGATGGCATACCTCGGACTATATGAGCTAATTTAATTAATAGCCTACGAAAACCCATTTTATTATTAAGAAGGTTTGTTCGAAGTTGCACGAACGCATACTCCGAATTGGTTTTTATAATTGTAATCATGTCACGCGAACGTGTACACAATCACAATTGTATTTTAAACGGCCTTAAAGGCTTTTCTATGAATATTCATCACTAGTGTCTAATTAGTATTTGGGAGGGCCATAGAGAATCAACTAAATGGCACACCTCAATTCTTAAATTTAAAGGATTAACTCAACTCATCCGGAGGGCCACAATTGTTTATGTTATGGGGATAACTCACCTCCAACCTAATTAATGGGCTCAATTAACACTAAATGTAGTTCGATGTTCCACTTAAACTGGGCTGCATGATACAGCTAATCCAATCACGCCAAAAAGGCTGGAGCCAGGCCAAAGGACTAATAGTCCGATAAAAGGAACGACCCAGACTTCGTTCAAAAGGGACTTTAGGATTGGGCTTCATAATTGAGCCCAAGTTAGGGGCCCTGCAGTTGAGTGATAAAGTCTCAGGATCGAATCCATGAGACACCCTGCATTACATTGATTTAATGATGAAAGATCCAAACGTTGATGCCACTGATTCTGGAACACAAAACAGGACCACGCCTCTATAACTAAATAACATGTCACTTTAAATTCTGGAGAACTAAATAACATGCAACTTTAATCTTCAGAACCACATGGAGAGGATACCAACGACTGCTGGGAATTGGTACTTAACAGCTGGAGAATCCAATTTATCAAAACTAGCTTTCCCCTTTTTGTTTTTGAAAGTACTAATTAACATTATAATAACAACTAATTCAAACCATCTGTCAGGCCTAACCATACTCATACGATGCCCATTTACACATTAGGAATTGTAAAGTCACTGTACAGAACACTAAATACATACTCATGCTTATTACCAGACCAGGCTGCATATTAACTTCCCTTTAAATGCTAACATTCGGATATAATGGCAGATCTAAATCACTTAAAACCATACAAGTCGAGGGTTCATTTAGTACGACTGGATCTTCTCATATAAAAGTTCCATAGTCCCAATATAATTACAACTATATGAATCAATCTCATAAAACAATAGTGTCAGAATTCGTGACACTTCAAATGACCAAAATACAGCAATAACATGAAAAAAATGCAAATGAAGTAACGGCAGGTTGATTGCCATGCTTTTAGCTTTTATTTCCATCTTCATTATAGTACTTACATCAAGTAAAGCTTAAGAAAATGTACCTGAGAGCACAAATAAGAGAGGAGTAAGAAGATCAGCAACGAGCAGTAAGAAGAGCAAGGGTCAGCAACAAAACAAATCAACAGAACCAACCAGCAGCTCCAAAATCAAATTTCAAACCCATAAATTGAATTAAACGACCAGAAACCAGTTCAATCCAAACAATGGACCAGGAAAACTTCAACTAAGCTGATTTTAATTCATTTCTATGGTCATCTAGTCAGGACTTGTTGCATCACCAGGAAAGTTTCAGAAATTAGCAGAAGAACTCAATGAAACGGTATTTTTCTGAAGTTTTAGTCGTCTAGAATTTTTTAGGAATTTTTAGATCTTCAATTCTTGCCTTGAAAGGCAAGAATGATACCTCTTATAGGCCCAGCCAATAGGGTAGCCCCCAAAACTACTTATTTACCCTTTATCCCCCTTTTAGTTCTTGTTTTAGCTTAAGAGTCCTTAATGTTCAATCTAGAAATTCAGAATAGCCCCAACCCCAGCTTCCTAGAAGCTTCCCTAGTCAGTTACACCTAGATTCCCTATGTCTTTTATCCAAACTAACCTTTAATTGCCTTGTTTTTACCCCTGGCCCCAAAGCAGATATGGGTCAATCTTGACCCAAAACTTAAGAGGCTTTTGCAGTGGTGTCGAGAATGGCCTCAAGGCCCAAACAAAATTAGAAGCTCATTTTAATGAATCAATACTCACTTGGGAGATTTTAAAACTAAGATTCTAGCTAGATCACTGATTTCTCCTTTTAGGCTAGCTAATGAACTATAATTAAACTATATTACCTAATCAACCATAGCTAATTATATAATTAGAAGAATCAGAAATTGTGACCTGAATAAAGCTAAACATGCAGCACACACAAGTTAAACAAAACTGACGACAAGTTCGAAAAGAAAATTGGAGAACACACAGAATAAATACGAACACCAAAATGAAAACCTAGGTTTAAAACTCTTATCAACTTTTAGTCAGAATAAAAATTAATTAAAGAAAAAGGATAAAAAAAGAAGAGGAAGACGGTGAAGTGACAGAAATGGACAGAAAAAATAAAGAAGCTTACCGACTAAACTCGACACCAACACTGGATTTCCAATTTATCCCAAAATAATGTTAATAGCTTGTTCTTTGTCAAGAACCAGCGACCATCATTTTTTCGTGATAAATCGGCCTTGAACACTCAGGAAATTCGGGGAAATAGCCCTTGCATGCACAGAATCTGATTTTGCGTTTTTAGGGTTTCTCTTGAAATCAAGATTCGACGGGTTCTGAAAAGATTCGAGGGAAACGAGTACCAGATTTGGGAGGATGGGGTCGTAGAGGTCATGGGGTGTTATTTTGGGAGTGGTTGGAGGTGGCGCCGCCGGTTGAGGCGGTGGAAAATAGGGCGGCGGATTAGGGTTTGGACGTTCTGAGCCAAATTTGAGAAATTTGGGTGAGATTCGAGGGAAAATGGGTGTGGATTTGGAATGAGGAGAAGGAGAGGGAGTTAGGGTGTAAATTTGGTGGCCATCGGAGACCTACCGCCGCCGTAGGGCTCTTTCCGGTGGCGGTGCACGGTGGGGTTGAGTTGGGGTCTTTGGGAGTGTTGGAGACGACAAGAGGGGTCTGAGTGGTTTGGGCATTTTTATACGGGGGGAAGGGCCAGTTCTAGTCCGTTGGATCTAGGCACGATCAACGACATAGATTAAAACCTAAAGAAACGACGCCGTTTGGATATGGGGGGGAACCGAACCAGGTTGGACGTGGGTTTAGGCTGGGTATAGGGTATTTCGGACGGGTTTTACATTAGAAGATTTGGGCCTAGGAGTTTAATTTGAAAACTGGCCCAATCCTTTTCAAAACAAGATTAACTCAAAACTCTTTTTCCTTTTTCCCTTTTTTTTAAAAAATTAATTAAAATCAAAATTGATTCTTAGAACTATAAAAAACTAATTAAACCTAAAATGATAATTAAAACAATTAATTAAAAACAATTTAACAAAAGAAAGCTACTCAAATCAAAGCTAAAATTAAAAGTACAAATTAAACTAATTTTTATGATTTTTCCATTTTATGCAACAATCAGTTTCCTAATTAATCCTAAAATGTAAAAATTAACCCTAAATGCAAATGTAACATATTTTGTATTTTTCACTAGTTAAAACGCACAAACAAAATGCGTACAATTAACAGCAAATGCCACAAAAATTCACAAAATTGCAAACACTGAAAGAAATTATTTTGTTCTGAATTTGTTCGAATAATTCATATAGGGCAAAAATCACGTGCTCACAGCTGCCCCTCTTTGCCCGGAAACATGAAGTGTTTTCGTGCAAAGATAAGTGAGCGGATACGAGCGATTTTTGCCCGTTTGAATACTCCGCGGGAAGCATTTTGAAAGATTTGACCGCACCCTGCTTCCGAGGTTGGCTACATATCCTTGGCTAAAGGAATCAGGTCAGTGTAGTTCAGGAGTGTTTGGTAGCTGAGACTACCATGAAGCTGGGCTTTCACTGTTGCTACTGCTGATGCTACTGCTTGCTGAACCCCTTATTACACCATGTCAAAAATAAAAGAAGCTAGACTGGACTATAATCTATGTTTTACAAAATCCTATCTAGGTCTTCAAACTTGCTCTTATGCTTCTTGTTTCCTTGTGGTCCTCTATTCTCTCGGTGATATCCATTTGTTATCCCCTTGAATTGTAAGCTGAGATGTCTTCCCCTTCTTCAAGTGGGTGCCTGACCGCTGAATTTGATACGTATTCCCATGCTATCCAAGTGGGCTCCTTCTCGCTGAACTTGAATGTATTCCCATGCTATCCAGGTGGGCTCCTGACTTCAAAACGTGAATGTATTCCCATGCTATCCAGGCGGGCTCCTGACTTCAACAAAATAGACAAAAACAAAAAAAAATTTCTACCCCAGTTTGGGTATGCGGGCCCATGTGTAAGTGTAAAACGAATCACATTACCGAATGTCAATAATAATTTTGAAAACCAGAACTTGAATTGTACTCCCTTTTTCTCCAGGCGGACTCCTGACTGCTAAACTTGAAAGTATTCCCTGCTTTCCAGGCGGGCTCCTGACTTCAACTTGAAAGTACTCCTTACTCTCCAGGCGGGCTCCTGACTTCAAAATAGACAAAACAAAGAATTTGAAAGATAAAACTTAAATTGTACTCCCTTGTTTTCCAGGCGGGCTCCTGATTGCTTAACTTGAAATGTATTCCCTGCTCTCCAGGCGGGCTCCTGACGACTGACTTTGAAATGTATTCGTTGCTCTCCAGGTGGGCTCCTGACTTCAACTTGCAATGTATTCCCTTCTCTCCAGGTGGGTTCCTGACTGCTGATTTAAAATGTATTCCCTGCTCTCCAGGCGGGCTCCTGACTGCCAACTTGAATGTATTCCCTGCTCTCCAGGCGGGCTCCTGACTTCAACAAAATAGACGAAAAACAAAGAAAACTTCTGCCCCAGTTTGGTGGCTGGGTACAGATGTGAGTGTAAAATTAAATCATATTACCAAGTATTACTAAGAATTTGAAAGCTAGGTCCCATTATCCAGGGGGTGTCCTGACAACTCTTAATTAAATGACAATTTGAAATCTAAGTTATATCTTCTAAAGGTGTGACTTTTGCTAAATCTTGTTATCTAAGAGGGTCTTTAAACTACTCCCATTATCCAGGAGGGTCCTGAAAACCAAAGGTCAAATTTTATCTTAAGAGTGACAACTTTTATGGATGAATTATACTATCTTACAGCAGAATTTACGCTAGATGTTGTTATCTAATCGAAATCTTAAAGCTAAGTCCCATTATTCAGGAGGGTCCTGAAAACTCCTAATTGAATCCTATCTCGAACATGCAAACTTATAAGCCAACTTATATTCCTTTAGGATGCATTTATGTTATATTATGATATTTTTGAACATTTAAACTAGGTCCCATTTTTCAGGAGGGTCCTGAAAATTAAAAATCAAACCTGTTTGGCGACTGCCTTTCTCTACGGAAGGTTTCTCCGAAACAATTGGAATTTTCTGCCCCTGTTTCAATCAAAGAACATTTTGTCAATTTAAAATGGTAGTTAGTTGATGGCATTCGTGCTGAAGATCTTTCCACTGCCTTGTTTTGTTCTGAATGGCTTTCCCGAACTTGCCCTGAACCGCTTTGACTTTCTGACTGACTTTCAAATCCCATGACCTTTGACGAACCGAGTGTTCTATACCCATGTTGTTGTTTCACACCTCTGATCCCTTTATCTGAAACTTTTGCATCTCCCATGACATTACCAAATCATTCCACCTTACATCATGCTGTCTTTAGTATGCTCTGACCACGTTGTGATTTGTAATTTTGGAAGTTGGTAGTGAGCTTTGAAACTCTTTTCCACTTACTCGGGACAAGATTGACATTAAAACATCTTAGACAAATAAATCCAAAAGAAATGAAATGCAATGACTTTGCGGGCTAAGGATAAGAAGAATCCAAAACCAGATGACTGCTACAAAGGGAAAAAGAAAAAGAAACTTATCTAGGTGGAACAGCTGGTACCAATGATCATGACATGCATTTCGGATTAATCGGCCCAATCTGTCCAACCAATCAACTTTCAGTTGCCGTACTTTGTTGCCTCAGAATTTCCATGACCTGATTACATTACCCAAAGCTTGACCTAGTTCATCCTGCGGTACCTTGAAAGGTTTTTACCAGCAGACCTCTTTCATTTGTTCATCTCTCAATTTGCTTTTGCCTCACGGTGTTCGTAAGGATTTTCACTAATAAGACTCTCTCATTCTTTGATTTCTCTCAGCTCTGTCGCCTCATGGTGCCCGCGAGGGTTTTCACCGATAAGACTCTCTCATTTTTATTTTTCTGCTTGAACCAGAGTGTTGCCCCTGACATGAATTACCTTTACTTGCTTGACTTGGCATTTCTCAAAGACTGATCAGAAGGTCTTTCTTTGGACCGTAATGTGGGCTTTTGGACAGGGTTAGAAAGAAAGGGTATAAAAGGCTCAAAACAATTCAAACGGGTTCAAAATTACAACTTTCAGAATCAGATTTCTTACAACAACCACAACTTCTGCCCCAGTTTCTTGATTGGGGGATTTTGGATTTTTATTTTGACGGGACCAAACCGTGAGGCTGCCTACCTATCCATAAAAGGAATCAGGTCGAACGTAGTTCATGGCACAGAAATTACTTTGTTGTTGTGATTTTTCCTTTTCTCTTTCTTCTCTTTTTTCTTTCTTTTGCTTTTCTCTCTTTTTTCTTTTATTATTTTTCTTCTTCTTATCTCTTTTCTTTTTTTTTCTTTTTTTTTCATTCTTTTCTTTCTCTTAACTTTCTTTCTCTTTTTCTTTTCTTCCTTTTCTTATTTCTCTTGCTTGTGTTTCTGATATTCGCTACTGATTCCGAAAGATGGGTATGAAAGAAAATAAATAGGCTCAAAAGGGGTGACGAGGAATAAAGTGTTTAGATAGCAGAACAAAACGCCTTCGTCATTTCAATCTTCAAAATATGCCAAATACAAACAAGTACAATCAAACAAAGAAATCATACATAGTATCTCTTGACTACATCAGAATTGATAGCCATTTCTA
Organism: Nicotiana sylvestris; assembly: GCF_000393655.2. Lineage (NCBI taxonomy): Eukaryota > Viridiplantae > Streptophyta > Magnoliopsida > Solanales > Solanaceae > Nicotiana > Nicotiana sylvestris. The sequence continues at coordinate 155,151,877 of NC_091059.1, forward strand.
CACATTTCCCTTCTACATCTGTCAAATATAACGCGTCATTGGACAACACTCTAGTTACAACAAATGGCCCCTGCCAGTTTGGGGCGAACTTTCCTTTTGCTTCAGCCTGATGAGGCAAGATACGTCTCAGCACTAATTGACCCACTTCGAACTTCTGTGGACGTACCTTCTTGTTATATGCTCTCTCCATTCTCTGTTGGTACAATTGGCCGTGACATACTGCTACCAATCTCTTTTCATCAATCAGACTTAATTGCTTCAAGCGGGTTTTGACCCACTCAATATCATCAATTTCCGCCTCAGTGACGATCCGAAAGGATGGGATCTCAATTTCTACGAATATTACTGCCTCTGTGCCATACACCAATAAATAAGGAGTGGCCCCTACTGAAGTACGGACAGTAGTGCGATAACCCAGCAATGCAAACGGCAGCTTCTCATGCCACTGTCTAGAACCTTCCACCATTTTTCGAAGTATCTTCTTTATATTCTTGTTGGCTGCCTCTACTGCTCCATTCGCCTTAGGGCGGTACGGGGTGGAATTGCGATGTATAATCTTAAACTACTGCCATGTCTCCGTCATCAGGTCACTGTTGAGATTAGCGCCATTGTCCATGATGATTACCTTCGGAATCCCAAACCGATAGATGATATTTGAATGCACAAAATCGACCACTACTTTCTTGGTCACAGATTTAAAAGTTTCGCTTCAACCCACTTGGTAAAATAATCAATGGCTACCAGAATAAATCTGTGTCCGTTTGATGCTGCTGGCTCGATTGGCCCAATAACATCCATGCCCCAAGCAACGAAGGGCCATGGTGTCGACATTGTATGCAATTCAGATGGTGGAGAATGAATCAAATCTCCGTGCACCTGGCACTGATGACACTTGCGCACAAACCTGATGCAATCTCGCTCTATAGTGAGCCAGTAATAACCTGCTCGGAGAATTTTCTTTGCCAGAACGTACCCACTCATATGCGGTCCACAAACCCCGGAGTGTACCTCAACCATGATAGTTGTGGCCTGTCTAGCATTTTTGCATCTTAGCAATCCCAGATCTGGAGTCCTTTTGTACAATACCCCTCCACTGAAGAAAAATCCACTTGCCAATCGTCGAATAGTTCTGTTCTGATCACCAGTGGCCTGTATCGGATATACCCCCATGATGTACTCTTTGATATCGTGGAACCATGGCTCCCCATCAAGTTCTTCTTCCACCATATTACAGTAAGCATGCTGATCACGGACCTGGATCTGCAAAGGGTCCACATAAGCCTTATCTGGATGATGTAACATTGACGCCAGAGTAGCCAAAGCAAAATGCGACTTCATTATGTATTCTTGGGATATGCCTGAACTCTATTGACTGAAACCGTTGACAAAGATCATGCAAACATTGTCTGTACGGTATGAGTTTCAAATTCCGTGTTTCCCATTCTCCCTGAATCTAGCGCACCAGAAGGTCCGAGTCACCCAAGACCAAGACTTGTTGGACACCTATATCCATAACTAACCTCAAACCCAAAATGCATGCCTCGTTCTCAGCCATGTTTTTAGTACAATAAAAACGAAGCTGAGCCGTAATAGGGTAGTGCTTCCCTGTTTCAGAAATAAGTACCGCTCCTATCCCCACGCCCTTCGTGTTTGCAGCCCCATCAAAGAAAATTTTTCATCCCGACTTTTCGACTTGTTCCAACTCATCAATGTGCATCACCTCTTAATAAGGGAAATAAGTTTTCAAAGGTTCATAATCTTCATCAACCGGGTTCTTGGCCAAATGGTTCGTCAAGGCCTGTGCTTTCATTGCAGTTCGAGTCACGTAGACAATGTCAAACTCTATGAGCAGGATCTGCCACTTTGTAAGCCTTCCTGTGGGCATAGGCCTCTAAAAGATATACTTCAATGGATCCAAGCGAGATATGAGGTAAGTAGTATAAGATGACAAATAATGTTTCAGCTTCTATGCCACCCAAGTTAGGGCACAACATGTCCTCTCAAGATGCGTATACTTAACCTCGTACGACGTGAATTTCTTGTTGAGGTAACAGATGGCCTGCTCCTTCCTGCCAATGATATCATGTTGACCCAATACACAACCGAATGAATTGTCCAAAACTGTCAAATATAGGATCAAAGGTTTCCCTGGTTCTGGCGGGACCAACACGGGTGGCTTTGACAAATACCCCTTTATCTTGTCAAATACCTCTTGACATTCGTCTGTCCACTTGACTGCAACGTCTTTATTTAACAGTCTAAAGATTGGCTTACAGGTTGTCGTGAGCTGAGCGATGAACCTGCTGATGTAATTCAATCTCCCCAACAAACGCATCACCTCGGTCTTGTTCCTCGGAGGCAGCAATTCCTGGATGGCCTTGACTTTCGATGGATCCAGTTCAATGCCCTGGTGGCTGACTACGAACCCCAATAACTTTCCAGATGGAACACCGAACGTGCATTTTGCAGGATTAAGTTTGAGATTGTACCTGCGAAGCCTTTGGAAGAACTTCCTCAGATCCCTGACATGGTCAGACTACTTTCTAGACTTTACGATCACATTATCCACGTACACCTTGATTTCCCAGTGTATTATATCATGGAATATTGTTGTCTTTGCCCTCATGTAGGTTGCCACAACATTTTTCAAGCCAAATGGCATGACCCGATAGCAGTACGTTCCCCACAGCGTGATGAATGCCGTCTTTTCTGCATCTCCCTCATCCATTAAGATCTGATGATAACCCACGTAACAATCCACAAAAGAACCAATCTCATGTTTGGCACAATTATCAATCAAGATATGGATGTTCGGCAATGGGAAATTGTCTTTTGGACTCGCCTTGTTGAGATCCCGATAGTCAACATACACCTTGGTCTTGCCATCCTTCTTTGGCACCAGCACAACATTGGCTAACCAGGTGGGATACCAGGTGACCCGAATGACTTTGGTATCGAACTGCTTGGTGACCTCTTCTTTGATCTTTACACTCATATCCGTTTTGAAATTTCTCAGCTTCTGTTTGATAGGAGGGAATGCCGGGTCAATGGCCAACTTGTGAACCATTAAATCTGTGCTTAGACCCGGCATGTCATCATAGTACCATGCAAAAACATCTTTGTATTCGAACAGTGCTTTAATTATCTCCTCCCTGAGTTGAGATTCCATATGGACACTTATTTTAGTTTCACGGACATTATCTTGGTCCCCTAGATTAACTGCTTCTATATCGTTCAAATTAGGTTTGGGCTTTTCCTAAAAATGACTTAGTTCCTTACTAATTTCTTCATAGGCCTCATCATCATCAAATTCCAACTCGTCATCACACTCAATTTCTTGTATTATTATTTCAGAGTTAGATTGGCTTTTAAAACTGGGCCGAAGATTCCTCATGCATGTCATGTCATTGATATCAGCATAAAAAGAACTGTACAAAAGAAGAAAACAAAAAACAAAATAAAATTAGAAGAAATGAAGGAAAAGGAATAATTGCATTTCATTGAATTTAAAGATGACAGGGTTTTAACACATCCAACTGGACGAAACATAATATCTGAATTACAGACCCTGGAATAATCCAGACAACTAAAAGAAGATCAAAACCCACTACCAAGACTCCCTCCGGGTAGGAAGAGGAGTAGCTTCCCAGTTGTTGACTTTTACACGTGGTCCCATGAATTGCACATTTGCCTTGTTGGACCCTTTCCCAGCCTCAACCATGTTAACCTCGGTGAATAACCTTTCGAACCCCTTTTCCATGTCTCTATCAGCACCAATCAATGATCCAGGAACCTTTGACAACAGTTGGTTTCTGATACCCGGCCTAACGAATAATCTAGATAGACGCGGGATTGGCCTTGGCAATGCCCATGCTTTTTGTTTCATTTTGTGGGATCGTCTCACATATGCAACTGTAGGCTTGAACCCCAGACCAAAAGTATCCAGATTCTTTGGAAGAGAAACTGGCTGCACAATACCTTGTAGAGATGCACCCAAACCCTTGCCCGGTATAACCATTTTTCAACATTTCAATGGCTACCATGACTGATGCAGTAGCTACCTTTGGAGTTGGAACGCACTTCCCTTCCGGAATTTTCTCTACCGATACTGTGTCAAAAACCTGATAAATCCATGGCCCCTTGTCGTTTTCAACCTCTATGAGTGGAACAATGGCATCATTGGGCACACACAAATTATCCTCGTCGTGTACGAAAATTTCCTGTCAATCCCATTTAAACTTGACAATTTGATGTAAAGTAGACGGGATCGCTTTGGCAGCATGAATCCAAGGTCGTCCCAACAACAGATTATAAGAAACAGCCACATCGAGTACCTGGAATTCCATAGTAAATTCAACTGGCCCTATTGTGAGATCAAGCACTATGTCCCCGACTGAATCTTTCCCTCCACTGTCGAATCCCCGAACGCAAATATTATTCTTGTGAATTCTTTCATCCTCCACTTTCAGCTTGTTCAATGTAGAGAGAGGACAAATGTTTGCGCTAGACCCATTGTCAACTTGTACCCGAGTAACCACAGAATCTTCACATTTCACCGTTAGATAAAGGGCTCTATTGTGCTCGGTACTCTCCACGGGCAACTCATCATCAGAAAAAGTGATTCTGTTTACCTCAAATATCTTGTTAGCTATCTTTTCCAAGTGGTTTACTGAGATTTTGTCAGGAACATGAGCCTCGTTCAAGATCTTCATCAAAGCACGACGGTGTTCGTCTAAATGGATCAATAATGACAAAAGCGAGATCTGAGCTGGTGTCTTACTTAACTGCTCCACAATGGAATAGTCTTGCACTTTCATCTTTCTCAGAAATTCTTCTGCTTCTTCCTCAGTCACCGCTTTCTTCACCAACACTGGATTACCTTTTGAGGTCTTAGCTTTTATCAACTCTTCAGGGGCAAAGCATCTCCCCGATCGAGTCAAACCATGAGTCTCACACACTTCTTCTTTAACCTCTTTCCCTTTGTAAGTCACGGTCACTCATTCATAATTCCATGGGACTGCCTTGCTGTTGACTATCGGTAATTGAGTTACCGGTTTGATAATGACAGGATCTATGGGGGCGCCCTTCACAATTACCACAGGCTTGTTCGTCACTCCTGGCACAACCACTTTTGCTCTTTCATGTTTTCCTGCAACGTCACTTGAGGACCCCTTCTTGACCTCTACAGATGGTTCATTATTTGCCCTGTTCAACTTGATCATAGACTTCTCACTTGTTGACTTTTCAAATGGACTGGCTTCACTAGCCTGAATCATCATGACGGTTTGCGAAGGCTTCTTAGGCTCCCCTCCCTTATGCACTATCTCAATCATATTTGTTTCATAATGGGATGGCAAGGGATTCTAATTTATATTGGGCACCTCCGGAGCTTGGACCTCAATCCGATTGGTGTCAATGAGTTCTTGAATGGCTGTTTTCAATTTCCAATATTTCTCTGTGTCATGTCCCGGGGCCCCTGAACAATACTCACAACTCACCGAGCGGTCAAGATTTTTTGGAGAGGGATTCGGCAATTTAGCCTCGATCGGATTCAACATACCCAACTGTCTCAGTCTGTGGAATAGACTAGCATATGATTCTCCCAATAGAGTGAAAGTCTTTTGCTTCTGCAACCTCTCATTCTTAAAGGCTTGGTTGGGTTGAAAACCTGTTCCAGGAGGATTTCTATAGGCTTTTGGGGGTAGATAGTTCTTTTGTGGAGCTTGGTATGGATTTTGTGGAGCTGGCGCACGCCATTGTGCGTGAGCAGGAGGTTGGGTATAGGTTTGTGCGTGATGGACAGAAAAATGGGGATCTGGCGGTGGGTAATAGTGTTGTGGTGGGTTATATAGAGTGTGGGGGTAAGTTTGGGGATAGGGTCGCGGCTGTTGTAGTAACGGGGAAGGGTCTTGGATCCAACCCAAGATCCCAACTCAATTTTCGCAACATCCTCCTTCTTCTTCTTCTCGAGCACACCCTCAGTACCGTTTTGAATGACCTGAGTGGTCGCCTTGATTGCTGAATAACTCATGATCTTGTTGGACTTGAGTCCCTCTTCAACCATGCCTCCCATTTTTATGACTTCATTAAAGGACTTACCTACTGCTGACACCAAGTGACCTAAATAAGTGGGTTCCAAAGCCTGCAAGAAATAATCAACCATCCCGCTTTCTTTCATCGGAGGGTCAACCCTCGCTGCTTGCTCTCTCCAATGGAATCCATATTCCCTGAAGCTCTCACCGGGCTTCTTCTCAATCTTTTTCAACGACAAGCGGTCTGGGATAATTTCGAGGTTGTATTGAAAATGGCAGTCAAAGGCTTGGGCCAAATCGTCCCATATGTACCACCTGTTGTGATCTTGTCTGGTATACCATTCTAAAGACGATCCACTCAGACTTTGGCTGAAATATGCCATCAACAATTCATCTCTTCCACATGCTCCTCTCATCTTGCTACAGAATCCTCTTAAGTGTGCTACCGGGTCACCATGCCCATCGTACAGATCAAACTTGGGCATTTTGAACCCTGCTGGTAACTGAACATCTGAGAACAGACATCAATCCTTATAGGCCACACTTACCTGACCTCCCAACCCCCTCATATCTCGGAACGATTGTTCTAAGCTTTTGACTTTTCTGATCATCTCTTCTTGCTCAAGATTTTTGGGTGGCTTCTTGGTCTTTGTAGGGAGATCAAGATGAGGGGTGTAAGAATATGGTTCTGGAACTTTGAAGGTGGGTTCAGGGGGATAGTACTGGTTATCGTGTATTTGGAACATAGGTTCACTGAAAGATCGGTGTAATGTAGCAGGTGGAGGTGCCACAAAAACAGGTGTAATTGGTGGGGGAGGGTATGAGACTTGTTTGGGTGGTGGAGCTTGAGAAGTATGGGAAGTGGCGCCATAACATTGTTGGTAGAGGGGAAAGGCTGGAGATGAGTTCACAGTGGGAGGCTCCGGAGGTTGGGCTGATAGTGGGATATAAGCAGGGTTGGCAGGATAAACCGGTGGTGGATGCCCCTTCGCCCAGGCTTGGTACATTTCAGCCATCTGTTGCTTTAGCTTATACATTTCTTCCCTCATTGCATTAACGTCCAATTCTTCCACTTCTTTCGATGGGTCGACAATACTTGTTTTCGGTTCCTGTTTAGCCATATTCAGCCTATCTTTCGATCAGGTATTGTATGAGTGAGTTTCCAGAATGCCAATTAACTAACCACCTGCCTGGACTCAATGCATCAACAACAACATTGTTAGCGATTAGGGTTTAACAGATTGGTAACCGCACATTGGGCATGAATGAACCTAAACAGTTAACCGTCTCTATTATGTATTTGACCGGTTGCATGCATCATCCCGGCCTTTTCTTACTTTCGATTGCAAATTTCCCCCTTTTCTTTCTTTTTCTTTTTCTTCCTTTCATTCTCTCTTTGATTATATTCCCTCTTGATTTTTATTTTCTCTCTTTTCTTTCTTGTTTTTCCGCTCTCTCTCTTTTCTTTTTTTTCTTTACTCTCTTGTTTTTCCTCTTATTTTCTTTCTCTTTTTTATTTGGTTACAGTTGAATCCTATGGAGATTGACTACGTATTATGACCCCGCATGAATTAGACCAAGCGTAGTTCTTGGAGATAAAAATTAATAAAACATTTTTGGAATTTTCAAATTTTCATAATAAGACTCGGAAATAAACTTAAACAGAAACTAGCAGACTCTGATGAAAGACGAAATACAGACTCAAAAAACAAACAACCCACATACTCTGATAAAAGAAATACAGACTCCAAAACAACTGACAGACTTTAACGGAAAGAAAATACAGACTCAAGAAATCACGAATACATCAGTGCCTCAATTGCCCCCGGGACCCGCGGGGCATCATTCGGCCTTGCCGCGGGCCGACTCGCTAAATCCCCTTGGAGGTAGTAGAGATCTTCCATTACCCGGTGAACGAAAATCATTACAGTAGCGAAGAACATAGATCTAGTCATATCCTCACAGCTACTGCACTTCATCGCGATGTAGTTAGCGACCCTTTTGACTCGCTCTCTTATGACGCCCTTCTCTTGCAACAAACGACCAATTTGTTCGGTTCTGGCTTCCAAAGTTCGTTCGGCTACCTGGTTCTGCTCTTGGAGTTGTTGCAAGTCTCTTTCTAGCCGTTCCATTAAGGTGTAACAATGTTCTTTTTCCGCTTTAAAATTTTCGGCTTGTTTAGCCATTTCACCCTCGAGGTTGCCAATTGCCTTTTCCCAACCTGTGACCCCTTTTTCATATCTTTCTTTCATCTGTTGAACGAAAGCTGCATGCCCTTCGACGCTTTTAGCCAACCTCGCCCGTGCTTTTGCTAGTTCAGACTCAACTTTCTGCAGGTTATCTTCATAGTCACATACCTTTTGAGTGAGGTTGTAAATGAGCCTTTCATCTTTCCTGCTTCGACCTGGGTTCTCGACTTCAATTTTCAACTGTCGAAATTGAGCTCTGAAGGCTTCATTTTCCCGCACCAATCTTCTCCTTTCACCTTCGGCCTCTTATGCCTGCAAATCATTGTTGAAGGTGACATTTCTCAACTCTTCTCGTAGACCATGGATGATGGCCTTATATTCCTTTTCCCCCCAAGATAACCTCTCTTGAATTTTATCATCAAAGGCTTGAACATGAGGCCTTTTGGCGGGCCTTTCGGGCTCTAGCTCGTCGTTTACATAAGATATTTTCTCAAACCAAGTAGCATAATTTGGATCTACTTCTCCCTTGGCGATGTCTGGTACCTGGGTGCCATTTTTTAGATACCGACAGCTACTCCAATCCTGCTAAACTATAGCCTCGGGCAATGCAGCTTCTGGATGTAACTCTATGACCTGGGTGCTTTGATCTTCATCTTCAGGCACAATCTGATACCTTCTCAATTGCCTCATGACCCTCTGCGGTGCATATGGTTGGATACTCCTTACACCCATTAACCTCAGGTAGCCTTTGGTAGCAGCCATATAGATGGCTTCTGTCCTCGGGAGCTATCCTATAGTCCACTCGACCTGACATGCATTAAGAACTTTCAAATGAGAGACCCATGCTTCAAACCCTTCTGGTGCGTTATAATATTCTATCCTCTCCTCGTAACTAGTGATAAAGTTATTCGGGCTCGAACCATAACTCATGAATCTGGGATGATGGCGAAGGTGCTCGATCAACCACATTTGCAGAAGGATGCTGCAACTTTCAAAAAATTGAGCCCCTGCTTTGCATAGAGTCAATGCTCGATAAATATCCGCCAGCACCAACGGGGCAAGTGTATGATCTTCCTTGGTAGTAAGGATTTGTGCAATTCTAGCCATACGAATATCCACCGTCCCTTTCTCATTTGAAAAAAACCATGATCCCCAAAAATGCCAGAATAAATGCGAACCAGCGATGAATTTGCCAAAGGCCCTTGTCTTGTTTGTTGCTCAGACCTTTTTCATACGTTTCAAAGCCAGCAGAGTGCCTGAACCTGAAGTATAAGAAATGGAAAGCACAACACCCGTTACTCACACGTTCTTTATTCGTCTGTTTACTAATATTCAGGAGGTCAAAGAACTTGTGCACTGATGGAGCCCTTGGAAATATAAGTCGTTGCTTCCTCAAATCCCGTCCGAATTCAATGTACCCGGCTATTTCCTCCAAAGTAGGGGTGATCTCAAAATTCGAGAAACTAAAGACATTGTGGATAGGATCCCAGAAAGTTACCAAAGCCTTGATCAAATCTTCCCGTGGTTTGATCTCAAAAATGTTTATAAGAGCACCCAACTGCTTTTTCACCCATTTCCGACCATCTTCGTCTAGATCATTCCACCACATACGTAAGTGTAGCTGAGCCTGTTCCCTGACCACTTCTGGCGGTTCCTGGATGATATTCATTTGTTCCTGTGGAAGATTAAGGTTAGGGTTGACTCAAGTTGACCCTTTTGTAAACAGTTTTTTTGAAGAGTAAAAGAAAAAGAAAAGAAGAAAAAAACCATAATTTCCTCCCCTATATGCCAACTTTAGCCAAGTAATTGTTTTTGCAAATGCTTCCCCTTCCTAATTTCACGCGAATTTTGAGGCCGGGGGGGATTATTTTATGACCCTTCACAAACTTGTCCATTCTTTTACGAAAATAGCCTTTCGACAACTGAAGAATACTCTGAGGCTATCTTGGCAAGAACGGTTTAAGACATTGCTGAAGTTGGATCGGCTTATTTTGACCAAAAATCAAGATTGCATTCACTTGACCACCGACTTTCTTTTCTTGTTTTTCTTTCTCTTTTTTTTTCAAAAATGAGGCCGAACCTTATGTAGGTTGCCTACGTATCCCACATCCGGTAAGAATCAAACCTACGTAGTTCGGTCAGTTTTGACACATTTGAAAGAACACAGTGTTTGACTCTTTTGAAATACCCTTTTCGAAAAATTTTGGGCATAGTTTCAGGACGTTTTTTAAATACCGGGATTTTTAGAACTGGACCTTATTTCCTTCCCTATATCACTCTTGGTTTTCCTTTTTCGCTTTATATTCCCTGGCCGGTCAGCATGCAAGCCAAAACAAATAAATGTTCACATAGTACGTAAAATGCATCAGGATGGTCTGTTATTTCGGGCATACCTGTCCTAGACGGACCCAACCCCTATGTTGAGTGCCCTAAGTCAAATGCACATGATGCAAACAAACGTTCCTACTAGGGATCCGACATGAGGCTGTATTTTTCTAGGTTTAAATCCTAGGGTTTTGGTCTAGACTTGGGGTACCCGAGCGGACAACTGGGGCCGAGGAGGGGGCAACGTACCGGGAGCACTGAAGTCTACCCGGCCTTGTCGCTTGCCCAGTCTCGTTCTATTTGGTATAATTTCTACAGAAAAAGCGGGCTACGCGAACGTATGCACCATTTCCAGAAGACTCAGATGGGTGGCGTAAGAAGACAGTTATATACAATTCAAATAATATTAAAGCGGTAAACAGATAGCATTTAGCACAAAAGATTCACAGAATAAAGTAATATTAACAATAAAGCCAAACAAAATCATATTAACAAGCTCGAATTCTTGAACCCTGAACCAGAGATTCTGGGTTCGATCCCCAGCAGAGTCTCCAGAGCTGTCACACCTCCTTTTTACTACACCCCCAGAAGGGGTATAAATATAAGGGATTTTTTAAATTAAAGGTCAATCGAAACGGGATTAATTATTTAAAATTCACAATCGCCACTTGGGATATTTAGGATGTCCCAAGTCACTGGTTTAAAATCCCGAATCGAGGAAATTGACTCTATTCACGGTCTGCGAACACGGGACTCCGGGTAAGGAATTCTGTTAATCCGAGAGAAGGTGTTAGGCATTCCCGAGTTCTGTGCTTCTAGCACGGTCGCTTTGATCATACTTGGCTTAAAATTGTTTAATTACTCGTTTTAGAACCTATGTGCATTTAACTTTTACCGTTTTTAATTAAGAAAATTATCTTGAAACGAGTCACGCGTACGTGTACCCATTTGTTTTGGCGCGTCAAGAATTATGTCGCGCGTACGTGTCCACAATTAATAACGCTTTATTATTGCAAAAAAGAAAAGTTTGGCCAAAGTTGCGCGTGCCTAAAGCAAACTACGGACATTTGTCATTTTGTATGATTAAATGATAGATGGCACACCTCGGACTATATGAGCTAATTTAATTAATAGCCTACGAAAACCCATTTTATTATTAAGAAGGTTTGTTCGAAGTTGCACGAACGCATACTCTGAATTAGTTTTTAGAATTGTAATCATGTCACGCGAACGTGTACACAATAACAATTGTATTTTAAACGGCCCTAAAGGCTTTTCTACTAATATTCATCACTAGTGTCTAATTAGTATTTAGGAGGGCCATAGAGAATCAACTAAATGGCACACCTCAATTCTTAAATTTAAAGGATTAACTCAACTCATCCGGAGGGCCACAATTGTTTATGTTATGGGGATAGCTCACCTCCAACCTAATTAATGGGCTCAATTAACACTAAATGTAGTCCGATGTTCCACTTAAACTGGGTTGCATGATACAGCTAATCCAATCACGCCAAAAAGGCTGGAGCCAGGCCAAAGGACTAATAGTCCGATAAAAGGAATGACCCAGACTTCGTTCAAAAGGGACTTTAGGATTGGGCTTCATAATTGAGCCCAAGTTAGGGGCCCTACAGTTGAGCAATAAAGTCTCAGGATCGAATCCATGAGACACCCTGAATTACACTGATTTAATGATGAAAGATCCAAACGTTGATGCCACTGATTTTGGAGCACAAAACAGGACCACGCCTCTATAACTAAATAACATGTCACTTTAAATTCTGGAGAACTAAATAACATGCAACTTTAATCTTCAGAACCACATGGAGAGGATATCAACGACTGCTGAGAATTGGTACTTAACAGTTGGAGAATCCAATTTATCAAAACTAGCTTTCCCTTTTTTGTTTTTGAAAGTATTAATTAACATTACAATAACAACTAATTCAAACCATTTGTCAGGCCTAACCACACTCATACGATGCCCATTTACACATTAGGAATTGTAAAGTCGCTGTACAGAACACTAAATACATACTCATGCTTATTACCAGACCAGGCTGCATATTAACTTCCCTTTAAATGCTAACATTCGGATAAAATGGCAGATCTAAATCACTTAAAACCATACAAGTTGAGGGTTCATTTAGTACGACTGGATTTTCTCTTACAAAAGTTCCATAGTCCCAATATAATTACAACTATATGAATCAATCTCATCAAACAATAGTGTCAGAATTTGTGACACTTCAAATGACCAAAATACAGCAATAACATGAAAAACAAATGCAAATGAAGTAACGCCAGGTTGATTGCCATGCTTTTAGCTTTTATTTCCATCTTCATTATAGTACTTACATCAAGTAAAGCTTAAGAAAATGTACCTGAGAGCACAAATAAGAGAGGGGTAAGAAGATCAGCAATGAGCAGTAAGAAGAGCAAGGGTCAGCAGCAAAACAAATCAGTAGAACCAATCAGCAGCTCCAAAATCAAATTTCAAACCCAGAAATTGAAGTAAACGACCAGAAACCAGTTCAATCCAAACAATGGACCAGGAAAACTTCAACTAAACTAATTTTAATTCATTTCTATGGTCAACTAGTTAGGACTTGTTGCATCACCAGGAAATTTTCAGAAATTAGCAGAAGAATTCAATGAAACAGTATTTTTCTGAAGTTTTAGCCGTCTAGAATTTTTAGGGATTTTTAGCTCTTCAATTCTTGCCTTGAAAGGCAAGAATGATACCTCTTATAGGCCCAGCCAATAGGGCAGCCCCCAGAACTACTTATTTACCCTTTACCCTTTTTAGTTCTTGTTTAAGCTTAAGGGTCCTTAATGTACAATCTAGAAATTCAGAATAGCCCCAACCCCAGCTTCCTAGAAGCTTCCCTAGTCAGTTACACCTAGATTCCCTATGTCTTTTACCCAAACTAACCCTTAATTACACTATTTTTACCCCTGAACCCAAAGCAGATATGGGTCAATCTTGAGCCAAAACTTAAGAGGCTTTTGCAGTGGGGTCGAGAATAGCCTCAAGGCCCAAACAAAATCAGAAGCTCATTTTAATGAATCAATACTCACTTGGGAGATTTTAAAACTAAAATTCTAGCTAGATGACTGATTTCTCTTTTTAGGCTAACTAATGAACTATAATTAAACTATATTACCTAATAAACCACAACTAATTATATAATTAGAAGAATCAGAAATTGTGACCTGAATAAAGCTAAACAGGCAGCACACACAAGTCAAACAAAACTGATGACAAGTTTGAAAAGAAAATTAGAGAACACACAGAATAAATACGAACACCAAAATGAAAACCTAGGTTTAAAACTCTTATCAACATTTAGTCAGAATAAAAATTAATTAAAGAAAAGAAGAGGAAGACGGTGAAGTGACAGAAATGGACAGAAAAAATAAAGAAGCTTACCGACTAAACTCGACACCAACATTGGATTTCCAATTTATCCCAAAATAATGTTAATAGCTTGTTCTTTGTCAAGAACCAGCGACCATCATTGTTTCGTGATAAATCGGCCTTGAACACTCAGGAAAATCGGGGAAATAGCCCTTGCATGCACAGAATCTGATTTTGGGTTTTTAGGGTTTCTCTTCAAATCAAGATTCGACGGGTTCTGGAAAGATTCGAGGGAAATGAGTACCAGATTTGGGAGGAGGGGGTCATGGAGGTCATGGGGTGTTATTCTGGGAGTGGTTGGAGGTGGCGCCGCCGGTTGAGGCGGTGGAAAATAGGGTGACGGATTAGGGTTTGGACCTTCTGAGCCAGATTTGAGAAATTCGGGTGTGATTCGAGGGAAAAAGTGTGTGGATTTTGAATGAGGAGAAGGAAAGGGAGCTAGGGTGTAAATTTGGTAACCATCGGAGACCTACCGTTGTCGTAGGGCGATTTCCGACGGCGGTGCACGGTAGGGTTGAGTTGGGGTATTTGGGAGTGTTGGAGACGACGATAGGGGGTCTGAGTGGTTCGGACATTTTTATACGGGGGAAGGTCCAGTTTTGGTCCGTTGGATCTAGGCACGATCAACGTCTCAAATTAAAACCTAAAGAAATGACATCGTTTGGATATGGGGGGGGGAACCGGACCGGGTTGGATGCGGATTTGGGCTGGGTATAGGGTATTTTGGACTGGTTTTACATTAGAAGATTTGGGCCTAGGAGTTTAATTTGAAAACTGGCCCAATCCTTTTCAAAACAAGATTAACTCAAAACTCTTTTTCCTTTTTCCTTTTTTTTTGAAAATTAATTAAAATCAAAATTGATTCTTAGAACTATAAAAAACTAATTAAACCTAAAATGATAATTAGCACAATTAATTAAAAATAATTTAACAAAATAAAGCTACTCAAAATCAAAGCTAAAATTAAAAGTACAAATTAAACTAATTTTTATGATTTTTCCATTTTATGCAACAATCAGTTTCCTAATTAATCCTAAAATGTAAAAATTAACCCTAAATGCAAATGCAACATATTTTGTATTTTTCACTAGTTAAAACACACAAACAAAATGCGTACAATTAACAGCAAATGCCACAAAAATTCACAAAATTGCAAACACTGAAAGGAAATTATTTTGTTCTGAATTTGTTGGAATAATTCATATAGGGCAAAAATCACGTGCTCACACCCATGAGGGAACGTACTGTTACAGAGTCATGCCATTCGGGTTGAAGAATGTAAGGGCGACATACCAAAGGTTGGTCACCAAGATGTTCAAAGACCAACTCGGCAAGACAATGGAAGTCTACATCGACGACGTGTTGGTCAAATCAAAAAGGAAAGAAGACCACATCGACCACTTGAAAGAGGCCTTTGGAATATTAAGGTAGTACAGTATGAAACTAAACCCACAAAAAATGTGCCTTCGGCATAACCTCAGGCAAATTTCTCGGTTTCTTGGTATCACAAAGAGGCATCGAAGTCAATCCAGAACAAATCAAAGCCATTGAAGGGATACCTGAAGTGTTAACCAACAAGAAACATGTGCAAAACCTGACTAGCCACATAGCCGCCCCGTCGAGATTCATCCAACGATCATCCGACAGATGCCACAAATTCTTCAACGTGCTAAAAAAAGAAAATGGGCTCCAACGGAATTCAGAATGCATTGATGCCTTGAGGGAACTTAAGGCATACTTGTCTTCGCCCCCACCGCTCGCCAAAGCAGAACCTTGCGAACGCCTCCTAATATACTTGGCCGTCTCAAAGGTCGTGGTAAGCGCAATGTTGGTCCGCAAAAACAAAGGTACATAATATCCAATTTATTATATTAGCAAAACCCTGTTCGACGCCGAAACGAGGTATCCCCACCTTGAGAAATTGGCTTTAGCACTAGTTATAGCTTCACGAAAGCTTAGACCCTATTTTCAGTGCCATCCCATATCGGTGGTGACAACTTTCCCCCCTGCGGAGCATCCTACATAAACCCGAACTGTCAGGAAGACTGGCCAAGTGGGACATAGAATTGAGTGAGCACGATATAACATATAAACCGCAAACAATGATAAAATCGCAGGTATTCGCCAACTTCGTCACCGATTTCAGTGCCAAAAAAATGCCCAAGGTCGAGCAGGAAGCTTCCTGTACCCCGCCTGGGAAACCCGATTCCTAGGTCCTATACACTGACAGCGCATCCAACGCGTCAAGATCTGGACTAGGACTCTTACTTGAGGTCCCAACAGGCAAAATTATCCGCCAATCCATACAGTGCCCCGATATGACTAACAATGTGTATGAGGTCGTAATTGCAGGATTAAATCTAGCTCTCAAATATGGCGCACGACGAGTCATCCTTAGATGCGACTCACAACTCATTGTCAACCAAGTTACAGGGACTTTCCAAATCAAAGAGCAGAGGTTACAAAAGTACCAGGCAGAAATTCATAAACTACTGCCAGAATTCGATGAATGTCCACTCGACCAGATACCTCGAGCGCAAAACATCAAGGCAGATGGCCTTGCCAAATTAGCAGCAACCACCAAAAATACCACTAAAGAAGACGTGGTCACCCTCCTCCACTCGTCAATAGACCAACTTGAGGTACACTCACTTGGGACTGGCGCAACTGCATCACGACATATTTGCAGGAGGGAGTACTCCCGCAAAACAAAAAAGAAGCCAAAAAGCTTTGAATACAGGTAGCTAGGTACAACATCATAAATCACGACCTGTACAAGAGAACGTTCAGGGAACCCTTGGCAAAATGCTTAGGGCCGAATCAGAAAAGGTGCATGCTCAAAGAAGTACACGAAGGTCACTGTAGTGCCCATACAGGCAACCGAGCCCTCGTCAGATTCCTCATTCGGGCAGGATATTACTGTCCCACTATGAAAAAGGAAGTCGCAGATTACGTCAAGAGGTGCGAGAAGTGCCAAAAGTACGCACCTATGATACATCAAGCGGGCGAACACCTCCACTCTGTCACTTTGTCATGGCCGTTCATCAAATGAGGAATGGACATCGTCGGACCCCTCCCAGCGGGGCGAGGTAAGATACGTTTTCTTTTGGCTTTAACTAACTACTTTTCCAAATGGGTGGAAGCAGGTGCGTTCACCCAAATACGCGATCAGGAAGTCATCACATTCATATGGAGGAACATCATATGCCATTTTGGCATCCCTAAAGAAATTAGTTGTGATAATAGGCCCCAATTCACCGGGAAAATGACCATCGAGTTCTTCGAAAAATGGAACATCAAGCGAATACTCTCCACGCCATATCATCCCGCCAGGAACGGTCAAGCCGAATCCTCCAACAAAATAATATTTAACATCTTAAAGAAAAAGCTTGAGGACGCCAAAGCGTTATGGCCAGAATTGCTACCAGAAGTACTATGGGCCTACCGCACCATGCCAAAAACGAGCACAGGCGAAACGCCATATTCACTAGTCTATGGGACTGACGCCATGATACCTATCGAGGTCGGGGAGTATAGCCTGAGATACTCCAATGAAAGAGGACAAAACAACAACGAGAACATGAAACAAGACCTCAACGAGGAAGAAGAACGAAGAGACATAGCTTACATAAGAATGGTAGCCCAAAAAAACAAGCAGAAAAGTACTACAACAATAAAGCCAAAATACGACCGCTCAAAGTCAGAGACTACATTCTCAGGGCCAAAACACAAGCGAGCAAAGACCCAAAAGAAGGCTAACTGGGAACCAATTGGGACGGGCCATACAAAATCACGGCACTAGCAAGCAAAGGAGCATTCCAACTAGAAACAATGGAATAAAAACTACTACAAAACAATTGGAATGTCACCCACCTCAAATACTTCAACTTCTGAAAAAGGATGCCCCTCAAGTCGTACTCTTTTTTCCCTTACCCTGATTTTGTCCCAATTGGGTTTTCTCGGGGAGGTTTTTAACGAGGCGATGAAGGGGACGTCTCGAAGTTCAAGTATGATTCATCGCACCGCTTGCCGACTGCTTCTCCAGGCCGAATGATAAAGGAACTAGATACATGGAAACTTCTCCAATATATGTATGAAACGAATGTATAGTATTCTCCAGTGAATAAAATAAAGCAGCATTTTGTACTCTCCACCAAGATATTCTCCAATGAATGAAATAAAGCAATATTTTACTCTCCATTGTCTCTTTTTTTCGCATCTAACATTCGATCTCGCTCGAATTACTTAACATTCAACCTCGCTCGAATTACTTTACACTCGACCTTTCTCAAGTTACTTTAAGATATATGATCGACTACGCCAAAACATTACACATAAGCAACCGAAAAGCCAAGGACTTCACCGCACAACAAAAAAATGACAATTCAGAGATACACAACAAAAATGTAATCATTCCATTACAACTGTTATACTACAAAACTTTTTACAAAGGGCCCGAAGACACCCTCACAAAAATAGCAAGGCAAAACAAAAATAAATACAACGTCCTTACGCCGCGTTATCCCTCTCGGCATACTCCTCGTTATACCAAGAATCGGAGGCGATCCTGTCTGCATTATCATCGATATCGTCCCGTCCAGGCATACCGGGATCATAACTACAGGCTTCACGGGCCGCAGGTGCTTTAACACGGACACCCTCGAGCTTTGCCTCGGAAACCTTCCCCTCATCCTTCAGGGACTTGTACACATCAAGCTGAGCCTCAGCATGAACCCACATCTCATACAACTCTTGTGGCACAATGGGATTGACAGAAGTATGAGACGTAGATGGCTGCGACTGTCGTCACACTTCCTCAGCCTTCAAAGCAACAACCTGTTCATTCAATCTGGACAACTCTGCCTCCAGATCTTGAATCCGCTCTTCTAACCTCGCTACCTTGAGCGTCGATGTCTCCACCTTATTATCCCGCTCAGACCTACAAACAAGGAGAGCATCATCCAAGGCTACTACTTCAGATATGATGGTCACCCTACCTTTTTCGGCATGAGCCAATTCATCGACTTTAATGCTAAACTCGCCCCACAGATCGACAACCTCCACTTCCCTCTACCCGAGCTCAAAAGTTATAGAAGCTACATGCGCCTGAAGATCGGCATTCTCGTCCATCACCCCCTTGCTCACCTCGAGCTCATCATCCTTGGCCGTAAGAGCCGCCTCAAGCTCGTTGCATTTACCTATGGCCTTCATCAGCTCATCACCCCACTCCTTCAGCTCTTCAACTTTATGCGCCAACTTTTCCTCTTTCTGTTTAAGCCTATCGCAAAATAGCTGAAACTCGCTAACTTAAGTAAAGACATTGGCCAACGCATTGTGCTTGGTACGGTACTCTTTGTACTTGGAGGTCACCTTCTTAAAAATGGTCGTCCTCCACTCATCCCTCCGGTCGCGCTCGATCTCCATAATGAGAGTCTGACATGTAGAAGAAAGAAAGTCAGCATAAGCAGATTACGCATGCGAAACAAATCTTAACAGGAAAATAAAAAACACTTACTCGCAAAGCCATGTCGAAAATACTCCGCGATAGCTTTGCATCACTCATCGCCTGAAGCGTCGCGTTCTCGAAAACGGCGCACAAGGGAGCGAAGGATGACACTAACTGCTCAGAGTTCGCCAAAATATCGTAACCTGCAGGAATGATTACGTGTCGGTTAGGACCCTTCGTCCTCACTTCCACGTGGGTATTTCTCTCCAAAAAGGCACGCACCTCTTCGGGATCGATGTCCGAGCCTGAACTATCGTCCTCTACGAGCACCGCTCCATCTCCTACGATCGTCGATGATGCACCACCTTCAACGGCCCATGCAGGCTCCCCGCCTTGGTATACCCCATATGCCCTAGGGGACCTCCTAGCCATAATAGCATCCGCCATAAAAATGGCCCCTATGTCTGGCATAGGTGAGGACGTTGCTCTCGAGGCAACAACCTTTTTCTTTTCGACGCTAGCGGTGATGGTCTTTCCGAGTTCCATCCTCTTCCTGTTTCTCGATGGCGACTCCTCTACTTTAGAGGACTCATATACAATGTGGTAGATAGGCAGGGAAGAGATCTTATCATGTACAAAAATATTCCGAGGAGAGGGGTCCCTAATTGACAAAGTTTGAGTACGACCTCCGCGAGCGGACTCAGCCAAAGTAAATTGTATCCCTGCCGATGCAATGGCCTGGCCAATGCCGGCACTGGAGCTTTCTTTTTGGAATCCCGTCGACCTGTCACCTCAAAGAGGTCATATCAATAAATAATGGCAAACAACAAAAAGCCGAAACAAAAGTAACACTTACTAGATGGGACCTTCGGTCCAAAACGTTTGTAGAAGACCGCTCAATCTCGAATACCAGCCATGCGAGGTAACACGCGAGCCACCCAGTCTTCAATGCCGATGACGGGAAAGGGTGCACGCCTCTCAGCTAAAAAATAACACAAAGAAACCACAAATGAATGAAAATCAAAAGGGACGAAAGAAGATAACAAGTGTATGCCATCAACACCTACGATTATGATTCCACTACTCGGGAAATCCAGCAGGGTCCGACACCAAGGCTCGGTTTTGATAAAGAAGTACTTGTGCCAAAACTTCCGATTTGTCCTATCATCCATTCCAACTATCAACCTTCTGGTCCCGCAATGCCGCAGGTGTATCATAGTGCCTCTGTAAAAACTAGGTGAAAACAAGTGTAATAGGTGGTGGACATTGACCTCGCAACCAGCCAACTCTGCATACTTTGTTAGCATCAGGAAAGCTTTATACAAATATGGAGACAGCTGCGCCGGGCAGATGTTATAAAATTGGCAGAATTCCTCTGCCAACGTAAGAAGAAGGAGAGTATAACCAATTAAGAAAGTGTAAACATAAAAGGCATAGTACCCAAGTTGATGGACCTCTACGATGTCGCCACCAGCTGGAACCATCTCGACATGAGAAGGGATATGTTATGTAGATCGGAGTTCAGCTATGTGAGACAACCCGATCTCAGAGATCACCGGAACGGGAGCAGGTGCAGGTTCCTTGTGGAAATCGCTTCTGGATAATGGTTTTTTGTGAATTATCTCCTCTACGATAGGAAAACTCTCACCCTCTTCAGCCACGAGATCCTCACCACCGGAAGGAGGAGCCACCGACAATGCTTTGGCATCGGAAACTTCGTCATGAATGTGAAGGATTTGTGACATCTCAACGAGTGTGCTACTGAACCTAAAGAAATAGGTGATGACTAAGTAAGAAGGAAAGAAACTGAATCGTAAAAACAAAGCTAATAACAGGAACCGACAAAGAAGATCGAAGGAAAATATTGTTCCTGTAAGGAGGGGAATGGTGGAAACTTCGGAAAAAACGAAACCCTCATCTATTTTAAGGTTGGATGGCGCGAGAATTGAAGTGAAGGATTGTCAATGACACTAAAACCAAAGCGACATGCACGCAGACGCTATCTCGGGAAGATGTGTAATAATGACGCGCGTAGCTGTGATGTCATCCTAGGGTAACCATATCAATCATGGCTTCGCAGGTTGTGTCGTTCTCTCGATCTTGGTCGACCCGGCTTGATTCAATAGCCAAATTCTCCCGAGATGAAAGCAAAATAATGTCCACTTATCGATGACGTGCAGGGTCACGACCTCAACAAGTGGAGGGACTAATTGTAGGACCAAATTTGGTGACCACGGTAACGGACACGCAAGACAAGGGACGGGGTCGACCATGATATAACGATTGAAGGTTGATTCTCACGAAGGCTGATGTCAAAAGCGAGCAACCGAGATGAGAAAGTAACGGGAGCATAGGTTCATAAGTGGGCATAAAGAATATTCCTTTGGGATATTCTTTATGCTGTACCTTTTAGGGTTTTTGGGGAATATCCCTTATAAATAGGAAGAGATAGGGAACAAAAGAGGATCTTCTTCGGAACTTTGAGAAAGAAAATACATTGTAAGAGTTGACAAAAGAGAATATCCAAAAGTTGTCTTATTTGTTGGTAATATTATTGAAGCACACGTTGTTCCATCTTGATGCATAAATCTAGAGATTCCATACCCATCCCAACTTCATACTTTTCCACGTCGCAGACAGAGAAAAGGGACTTCCCAATCATATGATAGTTGGGTGACAGATCCCTTTTCATCACATTTATTGTCATTGCTTACATTTATTGCATATTTACACCACCATATTTATTGTCAATCATAGTGTATCGAATCTGTTATTTAATGCACCTGAACACTACTCGTTTCATAAGTATTCTATTTTATCTGGTCTAGAATTTATTAAGTTCAACTAAGATTCACCCCTTTAATTCATTATAAATTGGTTTAGCTATTATTTGCTCAAACAATGATAAGGTTGTTAAAGGACTTTTGTGACAGCCAGTTGAACATGGTGACTTCGTTATTAGAGTTCAGAGGATAGTTATGGGCTACCTTCTGAAAAAGTAAGGTAACGACGTTACTACACCAAATCTATCATTACATAACGTGGCACTTTTCATCGTTGCATAACGAAGAATTAACGAATACGATACAATACAATTTGTAACAACCATCCAAACAAGTTGTTAGGCAATACTCTCAGAATAGAAACCACATAGAAGCACTTGACCAAAAAAAATCTCTTGTTTAGGAGACGAATATTCTACCTCTTCGAGCTACTTAGTCAACAAAGTATGATCATCTCGAACACCAACAACTCTAAAAATAAACTAATACCAAAAGTTAATAGAGACAAACACAGGGGTGTAGTTAGCAGATACAACAACAACAACAACAACAACAACAACCCAGTATAATCCCACTTAGTGGGGTCTGGGGAGGGTAGTGTGTACGCAGACCTTACCCTTACCCTGGGGTAGAGAGGCTGTTTCCAAATAGACCCCCGGCATCCTTCCCTCCAAGAACTTCCCACCTTGCTCTTGGGAGACTCGAACTCACAACCTCTTGGTTGGAAGCGGAGGTTGCTTACCATCGGAGTAATGATCCTTACTTAGCAGATAGAATTAAGGAAAGAGACCTGCTTTACAGTAAATTAAAAGAAGAGCAAAAGTTCTATGTTGAAAGGAAAATTTCATTTTATAAAAAGAAAAAGGAGAAAAAGTATCGGTGGCGGCCGGCGGGTGAGGAGTGATATGCGCAACGGCCTTTTTAAATTTGAAAACAGAAGCCGGGGATGAGTTGACGGTTTCTCTTTCCTTATCTGAAACTCCCAATTATGATCAAAAGCAGAGACTAGAGAGTGACGGCCTGGATGAAACCCAAACTGATTGATTTCCATTAAAAATAAAATAAAATTTGAAAAGGAAATAAAATATACACGCGTTAAACTACGGTTTAGGTTTTCCTTCTGTTACGCTCTTCGTCCTCATATGCACGCTGATTTGATCAATTCCCAGATCCGATTTTTCCTCATAGTTCCCCCAAAGTTTCTGAATAATTTTAGCAGAGGTTTATGCTCTTTACCAATTCTCAAAGCAATTTGAATATTACGATTATTTACTTTGTGTATTCATTTTGGTGTCACGATTTGAAAGGCTCCATAATCAAAAAGCGATTCTTATTGTTGAATAGGAGAGAAATTCTACTTTTAGATTAGAGATCATGAGCGGAGATGCGCCGCAGAAGCTAGACGATGAGCAAATTGCGGAGCTTCGTGAGATTTTCCGGTCATTTGATCGGAATAACGACGGAAGCTTAACGCAACTTGAACTCGGATCATTACTCCGATCCTTAGGATTAAAGCCGAGTAATGATCAATTGGAGGATTTAATCCAAAAGGCGGACAGGAACAGCAATGGTTTGATCGAGTTCTCGGAATTTGTAGCTTTGGTAGCGCCGGAGCTCATACCAGCGAAATGTCCGTACTCGGAGGAACAACTGAAGAAGATTTTTCAGATGTTTGATAGGGACGGCAATGGTTTGATAACCGCGGCGGAGTTGGCACATTCGATGGCAAAATTAGGACATGCGCTTACACAAGAGGAGCTAACAGGGATGATTAAGGAAGCTGATAGAGATGGTGATGGTTGTATTAGCTTTGAGGAGTTTGCTCAGGCTATGACTTCCGCTGCGTTTGACAATTCATGGACATGAAACGCATTTTCTTTCTGGTTTGTACTATTTTGATAGTTTTCATTCTGATGACAATCTTTTGATTAATTTTAGGCGCCTATAGTTCTAGTGCCTGTTTAAGTCTTTCGTACATAGCAGCAAATAAAGCATCTTTTTGACAATTGAAATGGCATTGGAAAATGGATATCCCTTGCTGTTTTTGGATGGTCTATAGATTACCACCGATATCAATCAAAGAATCTATCTGGTGGAAATAGATGGGAGTGTTTCAAAATGCGTTCATAGTTCAACTTGGCTTTTCCAATTTTGCAGATATCTTTGTTTTAGTTCTGTTTCTTCTATGTTAGGTAAGTTTTTGTTGCAAAAACACATCATTACAGAAATGAGATGCATTTAGAAGGAAGAAACAGAGATCTCCGACTAACTTGAATAGATTCTGCAACAGAAATTTTCCTGTTTTCTGCAGTCCTTGTATGTAAGGCTCGGAAAACTTATCCAGCAAGCAGAAAATATTAGTCTTTGGAAAACATTTCACATCCTCAAAGCCTAGCCAAAACCCCCATTGCTCCTCTGTAAATCCAAACATATTTCTTTAAGTTCAAAAACATTTTTTCAAACCACAGTCCCCAAACATGTTTTCAAAACTTGTACTCAAAATATTTTCCAAAAAGGTATTGATGCAAACAATGATGATCGTAGGGCACCTCTGATCCCTTTCTTCTTTCTGCAACAAATTTTCTTCATCCGCCACAGGATCTCCAGCTGTTTGCACAACAGGGACGTACAACCAAACTAATCAGGTCAAAGCTCATACCTGCGTAAAATTGTTGAAGTACAACCTCGGGTAGCTTCCTACTTTTGGAAATCCAAATTACCAACCAAAAGCAAATGAGAATCTTACGTTTGACAAAGAACAGACTTCGACAGGAATTTAATAGTCCAGCAACTATCGTTCCATGTATCAACAATCGTACAGGACATTTTATGTATAACTAGCATATCTAAGTCTAACCACAACACAATGACAGCTAAAAGATCAGACAAGCGGAATTGAACAATAGTTTTGAAATATTTTTGCACAAGCTAGAGGATTAGGCCCTTAGGTGAAGAGGGCTTGGCAGGTTCCTCGGTTTTGGAAGCTTTTGGGGACTCCGAGAAAGCATGTATAGGCACGTAACCTGCAGCTGAACTTCTTCCCTGTTCTTCTTCTGCCATCTTTTCCTTCGTCTTCTGGCCCACTTCCCCTGCAGCCTTGGTGACCTTATTGAAAGCACCAGTAACCCAAGATGCCCCTGTCAAAACATATCTGTTCTTCATGATGGCTGATCCAGCAGTGCTAACTGTCTGCTCAGCAGCTGCAAAAGCTGATTTTGTCTTTTCAGTAACTTGGAACTTCTGGTCCATTTCTTTCACTTTGTCATTCACAATAGTTGTTCCCATATTGATTTTCTCACTAAGTCCAATTTTTTGGTCTAGTGAAGCAACTTTGGCTGATGCAGTGGATATGAGCTGGTGTTTCTCATCAAATGTCTTTGCTTTGTTAACTGCATCCTTGCCCAAGATGAAGCCCTTTGCCAACATGCTGCTCACAACATCTTCTGCCTTTTGAATAGCAGATCCACCACCAGCTGCATTAGCCCTCTCAGTTGCCTGCATATATATAGGAGGTATACACTAGCTAGTGACTACCAGACAGTAGATAAGACCAGAATGTCAACATAAATTATACAGACCTTGATTGGCACTGGAGCTGTAGGAGGCAGCTCGTAGTCAGGTTCCAGGGCTACTATGACAGACTGATCAACAATTGTGGCTCCCTGTTAACAACAAACAAGCAGCAGTTAAAAAAAAAAAAAAAGAGAAAATATGGAAGCTAATCCTTCATCCTTCAAATCAAGCATTATAGCAAGCTACTCAACAGCCAATTGCAATTTACTAAATTGCAGTTAATCTGTATCTCTACTATGCTGCGTAGTCTCTTAACTACAATTTCCTCCCTAGACTATCTCTTGAAGCAATTTACTCAAATGCCATCAAATGGCAGAAGGAAAAGACCACATATGCATCAAATGTGCGTAGGGTTGATCTCAAAGATTCTTCCTCTTTAAATGCAGAACAATTCTCTGGCATATCTGGTGAGATTCAAGACTTTCAACAACTCAAAAATTTTGGACTAGTTGTTACCAATTATGCTGCTTAGGGTAACGCCAATGAAACTTTTTCAAGGGAGCAGGAGGGGGTCATTCATATCTTCTTCCCCTTTGCCTTCAAGAGCACATAAAGGAACAAAAGAAGAGGAGGGTGATAAAATAATGAAACACTGACAGCTAAGGAGAAAAATTTTGGGCAAAAACTTCACGCCCCCCTCCCTTCCACTACCCCCTCAGAAGAAAAGCAAATTGTCATCGTGCTCATGCATTTTGAAAGTGCAACAATCAAAAAATTGCCTGTATCATGGAACACAACATCAATCAACCCATTTTAGTCCATCAGTGCCTCTTTTGAACTTCTATGACTTTCTACTGATGCAAAGGCTCAAAGATAATAAGATGAAATGCGGAGGAAATGCCCACTGGCAATGTGGTAGATGGTTTGATGGTATCTAGAGTAAAAATGGGCTTACAAGTTTAAAGCAGCAGCTTCAAAAGAATTTACTTTAGCTATAGAAAGAGAGAGCACAACAGGTATTATAGGGCAAAAAAAATTTATTACCAGCAATGCACTGTGCAGGAACACCTCTAATATTGATCAACAGGCAACCCTATCCTTGGTATGAATGACAATTATAGCAGCAGTGAAAAAATTGAAATAGAACACCACCGATGGACCAAAAGCACAAATAATAAAAGCCAAAAGTTCCAGATACTACATATAAGCCTCAAAAGAGAACTGAAACCACCAACCTCCTGAAGCACCTGTCACAACAGTTTCCTAACAGGAACCACAATTTGTTCATCATCACCTCATTCGATGAACAACAAACCACATAGACAAATAGGAGGATATGTCAAATAAATTATAAATAAACAAAAAATATCACTTCTGATAAAGATGTTTACAGAATAATTGAATCAGCAACTCATTAGCTTTTACGGACATGTACTCAATGACACAATGAAATTCAAATGACAATATATTTTTTAGGGATAATTACCTTATTAGGCCACCCTCCAAAATAATAGCTTTCAAATGTATATGTTTTGTGTATATTAAGTATGAATATATATATACACACACACACATAATCAGTGTATATGATTGTATTTGTTGGCTAGCACCAGTAATTAATTTCGGCCGACGGGCCAAAAATGAAAAAAATCCGATTTCTAACTGCCCTAAAATCTAGGGGGGTGCATCCGATTTATCGATTCGATTTTGACCCTTATCGATAATTACTTATCGATTATCGATTTGTACATATGCTTATCGTTATCGTTTAAATAAGGTTTTGATTTCGATTTATCAATTTTTGGGGCTTATCGATTCGGTTATCGATTACACCAATAAGAAAACTTGCGGGATTCCACGGAACGTATATCGCTATAAACACGCCTAATTAATATGGACAAAAAGAAGCTAAAATAAGACGAACACCGTTTATAACATAAAAATTATGTCAACAAGCACATGCAACGAAACTAAAGTAAGGGATCAAATGTATGCCACCAACACTCCAACGGTATAACAATTGTTTTTTTTTTTTGTCTTTTTAGTATATCTTATCAGTTTATCGATAAACCGATAACCGAAGAGGACAAAATCGAAATCGAAATCGAAATCGATATCTCGATAAGGAAAATTTCGAAATCGAAATCGATAAATCGATAAACCGATAACAAATAATCGATTTGATTTATCGATAAACCGATTCGAATGCACACTCCTACTAAAATCAATCATTCCTTAAGAAACTTACAAGCATTTTCAACATCAAATCTAAACCACTTGAATTAGTGGAAATTATTATACTTACACAGTAAAGATTTTACATAGGACTCCAGAGGATAAGAAAAGTAAACTTACAGAAAGAAGAACTGCAGTTTCTGCACCCTGGGGATCCTTGAATGTGACATATGCAATTTGAGATCGCTCATTCTCACTACGACAGCAATAAAAGAAACGTGCATAAAGCCATAAAAGAAACCAACAAGAAGCTCATATCATATTAGCTTTTAAATTCTCGATAGGCAGATTGTATCTCTGATTTCAAGCTACGCCTAGACGGAAACAAATAGAGGAGAAGAGGAATGACAATACTTTGTGTTACCAACACTAACCTTATCATCTCAACATACTCAATATCCCCAGAGAATGAGAAGAACTCCTTGATATCTTGCTCCGACGCACCAAGAGAGACATTGCTCACTTTCACTGTTCTAACCTATTATGATAAACAACTAGAAAGGATTAGCAAGCCTAGACAACACAGGGTAAAAAGCCATGCATCTTGTTTAATGGTCTTTCGTTCTTCTTTCTTTAGGAAAGGTTAGTGGAGCATACTGCAAGTTGTCCAACATTATGCAAGAATTTTCTCACATGTAGATTTACTGATACGGAGGAGCAACACTTGAGGCATGGATGACTTTACGCGAAAGCTTCTTAAAATCATAAGTGTACAATGGACATTACCACATAGTATCTTTTTCTGATGATGAAAAAAATTCTAATACAAAACATTACCACATATTACCAAAATCTACTACAAAACAGGATTTTGAAGTTTCCTCTTCTCATGAAACATTAAAATTTCATCATTTGGTCCTAGATATAGTCTTCCTTGTAGAAAATGAATTTATTTGGGCACTAATCATTTTAAAGAAGCAATTACAGTACTACGTATTAAACATTGAGGCCACGCGGATCATCATAACTTACTAAAAGCACAAAATTCGAGGAGAAAAACATACATTCGAAGCTCAGAATTCATCCCAAAGACATTTGGTGCCCAAGTCGACTCAAGTCAAATAAAGGACTTTATTGTTTTTCACTTATCAATATCATCCAATCACATCTCCTATGGCAAATCAGATCTAATGATCTGGAATTTGTCAAAAGAATTTTAATCGAACTTTCTAATGTAATTCCTAAAAGTACATTTTGTAACATCAAAAGCCACTCACAAATGAATTAGGCACTTCAGTTGCCACCATTAGTTAATCGCCCAAAGACAATAAGGAGCACTACATTATCATACACACTTTCTAACAGGTTTATCTAACAAATCCAGGAACTAGGTAAACTATAAACTTCATTAAAAGAAGCAAAATCTAGGGCATTTACCCGAGAACGATTGTACCAATAACTCGATAAATTGAACTCAACCGAAAGTAATTGGATCCAATAGAACAATAATTCATAGATTCCAAATAGATCAAATTGATTCGCAACAACAAAAAAAGAAAAAGAAGCAAAAAACAAGAGATGATGAACTACTCACCGACATCGAATCAGAAACAATAGGACTACTCAGTTGTTTGAAGTAAATATATTTGTAGAAGTTTGTAAAGGTGAAGTGGTAATTGAGCGGATGTATAGTATAGAAGGAAAATAAGGGGAGTTGTTTGTGCTATAAGATAGCGAAAGGCAGTGGGTTTTGGGAGAAAAGGTTACTTCAAAACGTCAGCGTACGTGTGACGTGCGAGAGGGAGACTTGGAAAATGGACACGCTATTTTCATTTCGACGTTAACGAGATTTTGTGGCTTTTCCCCAAATTGTACTCCCAAACTGAAGGTATCTTTTTCTTCTTCGCACAAAGAATCCAAAAAGGTAATTTGGTTAAGGCAATCAAAAAGGTATTTTCCTTTTTCCATCTCCATTATTTGCTCAAAGAAATAGATTATTGTAACGAAGGGAAGTTTTCGCTTCCTTATTTACTCGAAGAAAGACGTTTGGACATAAGAATTTTTTCATTTTTTTTTTCCGAAATCACTATTTGACCATAAAATTTTTAATTTTCACTTGAAGATAAATTTTGTAATTTTTGAAAATTTAAAAAACTCCAAAAAACTGTTTTCAAAATTTTCATTCAGACCACTCAAAAAAATTCAAAAACAACCCAAGATTATATTCATGTCCAAACACAACTCTAATTTTCAAATAGTATTTTCACTTGAAAAAAAATTCACTTTTTTTTACAATTTTACAATTCTTATGCCCAAACGCCCACTAAATTATTGTAAGGAAGAAAGGTTTTTGCTTTATGCTCATGTTACGAAGGGTTATAATACGGGAAAAGGGGTCAAAATACCCCTTTACTATGCAAAAAAGAATTATTTATACCCTCTGTTGCACTTTCGATCCATCGTTACCCCCGTTCCTAGGGGTTCATCTATCGCTTCCCATCGTTTCGGTAAATCTACTCTTCGAAAAACAAAGGGACTCTCTATGTAGGGTAAAATCGGGGGTAATATCTACCACGACTTTCCGGTGAGAAAACGGAAGAAGGGCACAAATGCAAGAGATTGTAATCGAGGTTAGAGACCCTTCGTATCGAGATCCAGGAAGAGTGAACGATGTGCTCGTCATCGAGTATGGTAAAAGCGGCGCGCCCCGAGCCAAGAATGAGTGCTAAGACCTCGGGAAACACGACGAATGGTTACATGCAACGAATTGAGGATTGTGATATTCGCACTCAATCACATATCATGTCGCGGATCTCGCTCGATGTCGGTTATGGATTAGTAATTAATGGGAAAGAAAGATTTTTCCCTTTTTAGGCTTATACTAGGGGTAAAACTTTCATACTATATGGGGGGGGGAGGTTTCTTTTGTAACACATGAATCAAAGCAATACAAGTTTGTTTTCTACCTTTTAGCTAATGATAACGTTCTTGTTCACTTATCATGTTCTTCATTCATGTCTGGGCTCGAACCGAGGGTCTAATCGAGGGCGAGGTCACTATTCAATCTAAGTTCAGGCTTGGTCACAACATCGCAATTGGTGTGATCGCTTATTTCCTCTTTAATTCATTTATCTAATATTATTAATTATTTGTGTTAAATCAAACAATGTATTCTTAACATCGTATACAAGTTTAATTCTTCTCCAATTTTGGTGTGAACACTAAAGAAATTATTATAGTGGATTAAAAAAAATAGTTGAAAATAAATTTAGAAAATATAACGTAAAACTGATGTATTTTGATTGTCAAAATATATTATCTTAGTACAAATACAATGATTATCTAGAGTAACGTTTGTACCTTCAAAATAAAAAAAACCAAATATTAAATGCAAAGATTAATCTTGTTGGGTATATACTATTAATTATGCATTCAGATATAGTATATCCTAATAATTATCATGGTTTAAAGTTTAAGTGGGAGATTGTTGGGATATATACTATTAACCATGGGATTGGTTTAGATATTATGAAATAATTATTTATTCAGTTTTAATAAAATTTTAAATATATCATATATTAGTCTGTGTCCTTTATTTATATAGTAGATGATTTAGCGTATATAGCTTAGCTTATATACGGAAGATTAAATCATCGGTTCGTATAAGTATAAAGTTTGAGTTCACAATCTAATGATGGAATTGGACAAACCATCATGGATGAGTGTAGCACAAGATTAAATAAAATTTATCTTGATTATGAAAATAGTTTAATTCCAACTTCTTGTGCTAGTACATTTTGTATGTATTGAACGGATCAAGTCGAGATAAGTATTTTATACTGACTTAATAAAATAAATTCTATAGCAATTAAATATACTTATACTCTTAATCTTGATATAATTATTATTAGTTATGTATATTATTGTTGTTTTGATTTATTGAAAGGCGAGATTCTTTTCTGTGTCAATATGCCTGGTAAATTGGATAATAATATGGTGAAATAATAGTTAGTTGATGGAATCTATGTCTTGGTTTAGAGATTGATGATACACCTTTATGAAAGCTTATAAATTTTCATGTGTAAACTCGGCCGGTGGATTTGTATCCGACACATGAAATAAATTAAGCGAAAGTCTAAAGGAAATAATCAATCAACTAAATTTTCAGTAATTAAATTTAATTGATTAGTATTTGAATCTTAATATGGGGAGTTAAATAAGATTTAATGGATGAATTTCGAAATTGAATGATGAGTGCAATAACGAATTTTTAGTGGAATAATTAGTAATTTATTATGGTAGTATTAATTCCATAATAGGAAGCCTCGTTAATTAAATTATGTAGTCCCTACTGTGCCTGAATAATTAGGAATTAAATGGAATCTCGTTTCTTGATGGAAAAGGAAGACCCAAAAGGTTTAGAAAAAGGTTTTAACCCTAAAACCTATGGCTATATAAAGGGGTCTTATTCCATAAGGAGGCTATAAGTTTTACTACACATTTTCGTTAGAGAAAATTCGCCCACACAAATTTCTCTAATTCTGGACATTATTCGTGTCATACAATAGAAGACCGTGGAATTGGAAGATGATCTTGTGGACGATTTTTGCCCATGCTTGAAGGTATTTTCACGATCATGGTCATGCTTCAAGAGATAAATGCCGATTTTATTGTATGACCAAAAAACATAACTTCCGATTAAAATAATTGTATTCGTGTAATGACGGGTTAAACCTAGTTAATGATAATATCCCTAGATGTAGGTTCCAAAAATGTGATTGATGTTAAACATATCTGGAGGGTAATTGACAATAATACACATTAAATATCCAAGAAGATATGAGCAATAATGGAGTAGTATCTAGTAATAAGTGATAATAAATGACATTTAAGTAAATAAAAGGAATAGTTCACCCAATAAAGAATAAACTGGATGATTGTTCCTCGTGACAATGATGAGTGACATACAGATCTAAGAATATTCGAACTATTCTCGGATATGATAGAAAAGTATAGAATAATATGGGCAAGAATCTTGATAAAAAGGTAATGTTTGTATCTTTGCAAGAGAGAATCTTTATCAAAAGTCTGTTCTTATCAAATATGTGTGTCCCCATCCATACATTATCGTTTTTCCTATTTATATGGGACATTCCCACAACAAACCCTAATAGTACAAATGCAGAGAATATCCAATTGAATATTCTTTTTAATGCCATATTCTAAAAAACAAGTCATTACAGCTCTTTCTATGGTACTCGACCATCGTTTGCACCTTGATCACGAGTCTCGTTGTTTCTTGGTCGACCTCAGCTGACTCTTTTCTCAATGTCACTTTTCCCTAAGCATTGAGACAAATTTCGACCTATACAATTAGTCCCTCCACTTATTAAGGCCGGTCTCAGACGACCTTGATGGGCAAATTCTATTTGTTGTGGTCGGCAAAATTGGATGAGCGAGTCGAATAGTGATGTTTCAGACGAGATGACAATGTGACCTTTTGTGAGCTACAACTTTTGGAGTCATATCAATCCTACTTCAGAATGACATCATGACATCATGTGTCATTATGGTGCATTTTCCCGATGTTTACGTCATTTCTGATGCATCTGTCATTTCGGTACTAGTGTTGGGTAATGATGGCTTGATTTCTCGGTTTTGATGCTTGAATTCTTATAAATAGGGATGTGAGGACATTCATGTTTTGCGTATTCTTCATATCGAATCCATGTGTCTTCTTCTCCTTCATTATTGTGTGTCTACTCTCCTGGTTCCGGCGATTGCAGTTGCTTTCAACCCCTTTTCACTTGAATATCCTCTATTCTGTTGGAACTATGGCTAACATGTTTTCTGGTCTTGGTGAGGGAAGTAACTCGGTCCCTTTGGTGGTGATTATGCCTCCTCATGCTGTGGACATCTCCGTTGCCATTGAGGATGAAAACTTTCCTACGGTGGAGGAGATAGTTCCTCGTGGTGAGAAAGTTAGGTCTGACTTCTCGAAGGCGCCTGAAGATGAGCCCGAGATTTCTGAGTCGGCGATGAAAGAGGCCGATCTAGTAGAGCTTAGGGTTAAATTCAACATTCTGCTCGTGTCGATTTGGTTCTTGCGGAGCGAGATGTGGTGCAGACCCACAGTCCCCGGTATTGCGCGTTCTGTGCTTACCCTTTTCGTATTGGCTACACTCTCCCCTTATCCCATTAGCAGAGGAGTTATACCTTTACTATGGCGTTTGCCAGGCTTAGCTTTCTCCATATATCTACAAGCTTATTAGGATGCTTACTAAATATACGAAATTGACCGGGGTCGAGGTCACATACCAGCATCTGATGCATCTCTTCGCCCCTAGTTTCTATAGGGGACAATGTTGAATCTTTGACATCAAGGAGGTAAATTCTTGGTGGTGAAGATGGATGACAAGGCAAACTACCAATTCTGGCACAATTTCTTCTTTTTCAGAACCGAAAATATGGTGGTGAACGCGGTCGGCTTCTCCGAGACTTGGAATCACACTCATAAGCGTTCAACTTTTCTTCGTTAAAACATTTGATTTTCTTGTTTTGTTCATAGATTCTGAACTCGGGTTCCCTTCTTATGTAGCTAAGACTATGCCCCCTCATTTGGTCGGGGATATTTCCAATAGGGTTGGCCGAGTTCTCCCTCGTACCTTGGGAATTCGCGAGTGGCCGAGCTTTCTCAAGAAGTTTGGGTCTGATCCTTCCTTGGCCGGTGAACTAGTTCATTTTCTTTTGTTTTTTGGCCTCTTAGTCACCTATTTCTTTTAGTTTTCTTTCGTTGATAGTGATAACCTTTTTGGTTCTTCCTTTTCAGGCCGAGGACCTTTGAAGAGGCCGAAAACTCCCCCTCCTTCATTTTGTAAAAAAAACTGCCTCCTCTTCAGTGTCTATTCCTTCCACAACCAAGGTTAGGCCTGCTCGTTCTTCTATTTTTGTTCCTTGCTCGACTACGACTAGGTTTGTTCGGTCTTCGGCCCCGTCTACTGTTGACTCAACATCGGTTTTTTCTCCGCCTGCAAATGTTTTGACAGCGGGGCTTGCGGCTTCCCCTTTATTCTGTCTGGTTGAGGAGGAAGAGGAATCGTTGCCAAGTGATGGGAAATTGGTGCCCCGGAAGAGAAGGTTGGTGGACGTTGGTGATAGGGTTGCCCGGGCTGTAGATTCAACAACGGACAATTTCATCATCTGTGAAACGGTGACCATAATACTCGAGGACGATGTCGAGCTAGCGTCTGATGTTTCGACATCGGCGGAGGCCATTGAGGGCGTACCTCTTCCCTTTGCAACGGTAAAAATCAAAGGGCCGACCGCTGTGGAATTTGATAATTTGCGGCAGGATGGGCCGTCGACTTTTCCCCCGGCTAACGATGCTCCTTCGTCTGCCGATGGGAGAGGCAAAGACGTTTCCGAAGATGGCTACGAGACAGGTTCTAATCTCAATGCTGATGACATGAGGATGATGGAGGAGGGATTTACCCAGTTCGAGGTGAGACTAGAGGGGTCCACGCGGACCATCACGATCTCCATAGACCGTGACCTATTGAAAAACACCAAGAACATAGTCGCTACCCTTGGTCCTTTTTATTCTGATATGGAGGGTGTAACCCCCTTGGAGTTGGATGACACCACCTTATTAAGAAGCATAGCTAGCCTAGCTCTCAGGGTAAATTTTTCAAGGATTTTTTTCTTATCTGCTTTATTCTGATTTTTGATCTATCTCAGTGCTTCGCCTTTGTCGGCAGAGATGTTCTTGTGTTTGACTTTTTTTTTAATTGCAGACCATGGTTTTGGAAATTGAAAGTGCTCGAAGAGAGGAGAGGAGCAATGTTGCTTTTATGAAGTTGCAGCAAAAATACCACAAGTACCGTGGCAAGTACCGAGAAATTTGTAGACGATTTGGCGAGGGCATCAATTTTCAGGTTCTTCAGGATGAACTGAAGCAAAAAGATGACGAGTCAGTGAAGGTCATCGAGAAATGCAGTGTCCATGAAGGGACGATTTAGAAACAAAGAAGAGGAACTCGAAGTCAGCAAAGGGTCGAAGCCCAATGCGATGATCTCCAAGCCCATATGGTCTCACTGTGTGCCGAGCTTGAGGAATGTCAATACAAAGAGGATGCTCTGGGTGGCGAGGTCACCAAGAAGGCAGAGGATCTCGAGAAGGCGGAGTTTGCTCGATCGGGGGCTATGAGGGAGGCGAAGGCTTTGGAGGTCGTGATTTGTATTCTTCGTTTCGAGCGAGAGAGTGGTTTAGAGATGGCCAAGCTTAAAGAAGAGCGGCTTGATGAGCGGATTGGAGAA
Source organism: Nicotiana sylvestris (assembly GCF_000393655.2). Taxonomy (NCBI): domain Eukaryota; kingdom Viridiplantae; phylum Streptophyta; class Magnoliopsida; order Solanales; family Solanaceae; genus Nicotiana; species Nicotiana sylvestris. The sequence continues at coordinate 155,188,076 of NC_091059.1, forward strand.
AGAGGCTTCCGGCCTGTGCGACCGAGTTTCCACTCTTGAGGCCAAGAAGGACTAATTACTGGCTCAACCGTGCTCTTCCTACACTTCTGATTTTCCTGATGTTCCTCGAGATTTGTACGAGGAGTGGATTCACGTTGAGGTCCAGCTGGATATATTTAGAAATCAGATGAGGGCGTGAACCATTTCAGAATCCATCTTCAAATATGCTTGTGTTAAGGCCTGTAGAGCTCGGGTCGCCTATGGTTATGATCCTTCTACACCGGAGTCCGATGACGATGAAGGAGACACGGGCGTGGACCGGATTGAAGAGGATGCCTACCCTGAGGGCGATTGTGATGGTGAAGGGGCAGATGGAGATGGCCTAGGTGGTCCAACCGATGGCACTGTTGGGCCTGGCGGTGACCAGTAGTTCTTCTTTTTCCTTCTTTTTGTTTTGCTATAAATTTGTGCGTTGTTTTTTTGTAAGCGTCTTTACCAGCCTTTGTAAAAAGTTTCTAAGTAGGAAATGCCAGCTTTGTTATTTGTACCTGATTCTCTTTTTGCGGTTCGTGCTTGTATGCTTTTTGATTTTGTCGCTTGGCTGCCTTGACTTTCTTAGCCGTAATCACTTAGTTCGAATAAGGTTGAACATATCCTAAGTTTAATTATGGCCGAGGATCAACAGGTGTTAGTTCAAACAAGGTCAATATAAACTAAGTTTGATTATGGTCGAGGTCTAGTGGATGTTGGTTCGTGCGAGGTCGAATATATCATATGTGTATTCATGGCTGAAGGCCAGTAGATGTTAATTCAAACGAGGTCGAATATAACTTATGTTTAGTTATGGTCGAGGGCCAGTTAGGTGTTACTACGAACGAGGCCGAATATAACCTATGTTCAGTTATGGTCGAGGGCCAGCTAGGTGTTAATTCGAATGAGGTCGAACATAACCTATGTTTAGTTATGGACGAGGGCCGACTAGGTGTTAATTCAAACAAGGTCGAATATAACCTATGTTAAGTTATGGCCGAGGGCCAGTTAGGTGTAAATTTGAACGAGGTCGAATATAAATTATGTTTAGTTATGGCCAAGGTCCGGCTAGGTGTTAATTCGAATGAGGTCGAATATAACCTATGTTTGGAAAGATGCCTATGGGTGCGGCATTTGTCGACGTTGTGAATTTTAAGGCAATGTTGCCTTGGTTGTATATTTGGAGAAATAGAAATAAACTTCATGCATTGTTGCTTTGTTCATACACTTGAAAATTCACATATTTTTTAGGGCGTTGGATGGTGTTTCAGTCCAGTCCTAATCTATCTAGTCGTCCTGTGTCTCCCTATGTGTGCACTTCGACCTGAAGTGTCCTCTTCGTCACCTTGTTAAAAACCTTCTTGAGAAAATCCAATTGGGACAAAACTCAAATGAGGGAAAAAAGTATGACCTGTGGGACGCTTTATCTCTTTTAAAGTTGAAGTACTTGGGTGGGTAATATTCTAGTTGTTTGGTAGCAGTTTTCCTTTCATTGTTTCTAGTTGGAGTGACCTTTTGTTCGCTATTGCCGTGATTTCGTACGAGCCGTCCCAATTTGCTCCCAGTTTACCTTCTCGTGGGTCTTTGCTTGCTTGTGTTTTAGCTTTAAGCACGTAGTCCCCGACTTTGAGTGGCCTAACCTTTGCCTTTTTATTATAATAGCGTTCTGCTTGTTGTTTTTAGGCGATCATCCTTACGTAGTCCATATCTCTTCGTTCTTCAACTTTGTCGAGTTCATGCCTTCTGCTTTCATCATTCCTCGGCCCGCTCTCATGAGAGTATCTTAGGCCGGGCTCCTCCACTTCGATTGGTATTACTACATTAGTCCTATAGACTAATAAATAAGGTGTCTCTCGTGTGCTCATTTTCGTCGTTGTTCGGTAGGCCCAGAGTACTTCTAGTAATATTTCCGGCCACAGGCCTTTGGCGTCTTCAAGTTTTTTCTTCATGATGTTCAGTATAGACTTGTTGGAGGATTCCGCTTGTACGTTGCCCGCGAGATGATATGGCGTTGAGAATATTCTTTTAATATGCCATTTTTCAAAAAATTCAACGATCTTCTTTCCTGTAAATTAGTGTCCGTTGTCGCAGCTGATCTCTTTTGGGGAGGACAAATCAGCATATGATGTTTTTCCATATGAAGGCGATCACTTCTTCTTCACGTATTTGGGCGAATGCTCCTGTTTCTACCCATTTAGAGAAATAGTCAGTCAAAACCAAAAGGAATTGTATACTACCTCGTCCTGCTGGGAAGGGGCCTTACGATGCCCATTCCCCATTTGATGACTGGCCAAGAAGAAGTGACTGAGTGGAGGTGTTCGCCTGCTCGATGTATCATTGGGGCATACTTTTGGCATTGCTCGCATTTTTTCACGAAGTTCGAGGCCTCTTTTTTCATGGTGGTCAGTAATACCTTTCCCGTATGAGGCATCTGACCAAAGCCCGATTTCCAGAATGAGCTCCGTAATGGTCTACACACCTCTTTAAGAACGCGTTGTGTCTCATTTGGGCCCAAGCATTTCACTATAGGGCCGCCATATGTTCTCTTATATAGGTCGTCATGAATGATGATGTACATGGCTGCTTGCATTCGCAATTTCTTGGCTTTTTTTTATGGATGAATACATACATAGACATTTAAAGTTGGCATGATTTTTCATTTAGACACTTAAACTCAAGGGTGTTCCTATTGAGTACTTATACTATCCGAAACTTATTCCAATTAAGCACTTCTTGCTAAGTTGGCACATAAAGTGAGTTTCACCCAATATAGGCGCGTGAAGACCCCAAAAAATAGAATTTTTTCTTTTTTTTCTTTTTTTATTTCCTTCTTCTTCTTCTTCTTCTTCTTCTTTCTCTCCACCACCATTTCCACCTTGATTTAGCTCGAAAGTTTGAACCAACAATTGTCCCTATTGATTAAAACTAAAATGAAGAAGAAGAAGAAGCAAAAGAAGAAGTAGAGAACTGAGACTAAATGAAAGCCACTTCTTCGAAAGCAATGAATTCATTGCCATTTTCCGCTACACAATTTTTCTCTTTCTCTCACTACAATGGGATCGAAAAAAGAAACAAAGAAAAACAGAGGAAGAAGAAGAGAGTAAAACTGAAATGATTCAGAGTTCTTCATTTCATATTGAAACACCATTAATGGGGTCTTTAAAAAGCTTGAAGGTTTAAAATGGGTTACTTGATTTGATGAAAGTTTGAGAAATTAATATTGGGGCTGTCTTCGGGTCATCGTGGGGAATCTTTAGCTGAAGTTATAACAAATTTGGAGGAGTTTCTCTTAAAAAATTGGATTAAAATCGTGCTTGGAACAAGAACACACATGAAAATAGTGAAAAACACCAAGAACACTAATTTCCAAAACACCAATGTCTCGTTTTTTTAAAAATGTGTTCTTTCCTGATTAGGTGTAAATTAAATTTTTCTTTTCTTTTTGAGAATGTTATTTTTAGTTTGTTTATTAAATAGATTTAACATAGTTTTTCCCTTTTTTGTACTCAAAATAATATGTCCTTTTTTATTCATCATTCGCCACGTCAGCAGCGAATGCATTGCACAAACTTTGTAAGTCTGGCTGATTGTCAAAGAAGTGCTTAATTAGAATAAGTTTTGGGTAGTATAAGTGCTCAATAGGAACACCCTTAAGTTTAGGTATCTAAATAAAAATCGTGTCAACTTTAAGTGTCTCCGTATGTATTCAACCATTTTTATCACCTGGGAGTACGCTGTCCTGCGAGTATGTAACAATACTGTTGTGCTAGTCCCACGTCAGGTTTATGGTTATTACCTTGAACTGGTCTATCGATGAGTTGAGGAGATGGACTGCACTTTTGTCCCCGATTGTGATGTTTTTGGTGGCAGCGACTAACTTGGCGAGACCGTCCGCCTCGGTATTCTGTGCTTGGGGGGATCTGGTCGAGTTGACATTCGTCGAACTCGGGTAGTAGCTTGTAGATTTCGGGTTTAGTATTTTTGTAACCTCTGTTCCTTGATTTGGAAAGTCCATATGACTTGATTGATTACAGGTTGAGAATCCCAGCGTAGTCTTAACCGTTTTGCCCTATATTTGAGTGTCAATCTTAACCCTGTAATTACGACCTCATACTCGGCCTCGTTGTTAGTCATGTCCAGGCACCTTATGGATTGGTTAGTCACTTTTCCGGTTGGGACTTCGAGTACAAGTCCCAGTTCGGACCCTAACGCATTGGATACGCCATCGGTGTACTACAAGACCTAGAGGTCTCGTGCTTGGGGAGAAGCATGGACGACTTCTCTTTCGACTCCAGGCATTATTTTTGTGTTGAAGTCGGCGACAAAGTCTACAAGGACTTGTGACTTTATCACTATTCATGGCTGATATGTGATATTATGCTCGCTCAGTTTGATAGCCCATTTGGCCAACCTGCCCGATAGCTCAGGATTATGCAAAATGCTTCTTAAGGGGAAAGTCATGACAACCGAGATGGGGTAGCATTAGAAATACAGTCTAAGATTACGTGAAGCTACGACTAAATGCAGAGCTAGTTTTTCGAGGTGAGGGTATCCCATCTCGGCGTCGACTAGTCTTTTGATAATGTAATATATGGGAGACTGCGTACCTTTGTTTTCTCGGACCAGGACTGTGCTTACCACTTTTTTGGATAGGGCAAGGTAGAAGAGGAGATGTTCCCCCGGATTTGGTTTTGAAAGTAATGGTGGCGATGAAAAATATGCTTTTAATTCCTTCAGGGCTTGGACGTACTCAGAAGTCCATTGGAGACTGTTATCCTTCTTGGGTACACCAAAGAATCTGTGACACTTATATGATGATCGCGAAATAAATCTTGAAAGAGCGGCGATATAGCCAATTAACTTCTGAACCTGTTTTTTGGTGGTCAGGTGTTCTGGTATCCCTTTGATGGGTCTGATTTGATTAGGGTTGACCTCGATCCCTCGCTACGACACCAGAAAACCTAGATATTTTCCTGAGGCCACATTGAATGCACACTTTTCGGAATTCAATTTTATTCTGTACCGTTTGAGTATGTCGAAGGTTTCTCTTAGGTGATCGATGTGATATTCTTTCCTTTTGAACTTGACCAGCATTTTATCTTTATAGACTTCTATCATTTTGCCGAGTTGGTCTTTGAACAATCTCATCACTAATCTTTGGTAAGTTGCCCTTGCGTTTTTCAACGCGAAGGGCATGACCCTGTAGGAATACGTACCCTGGTGGGTAGGGCTGTTCAATTGGATAGGATAACCAAAATCCGATCCATTCAATTTCGGATTTTGGATTTTGGATTGGATCAGATTTCGGATTGGTATTTTAAAATTTTGTATTTCGGATAATATTCGGATTGGTATATTTTAATCTGATCCGATCCGAAATCCGAAATTATTATGGAATGTATAAATACTACACTTTAATTTCGGATAGTCAGTACTTCCTTTACATCAACCTCCAAGTTATTACCTTTACAATTGCTAGATTTAGCTATATTGGCACCATAGTACTCTCATAATTGCATAAACATGAATTTTTCTTAATGTATTGCTTCTTTTACAAAGAAAATATACATATTAGTTTAACTTTGAGGCATAATAATACGATCCGAAATCCGATCCGATCCAAACTTTAAAATCCGATCCAATCCGATATAATTCAGATCGGATTCGGATTGCATTTTCTAGAATCCGAAATCCGAAATCCGAAATTCGAATCCGAAATGTGCTAAATCCGATCCAATGCAGGCACAGCCCTATTGGTGGGTGATGAAAGCGGTTTTCTCCTGATCCTCTTCTTCCATGAGGATCTAATTATAGCCCAGTAGGCATCCAAAAAACTCAGTAGTTGATGTGTGGCCATTGCGCCGATGAGTTGGTCGATATGAAGTAATGAAAATGAATCCTTGGGGCATGCTTTGTTAAAATCTATGCACATCCACCATTTCCCATTCTTCTTTTTCACCATGACCACGTTGGCGACCCATTGGGGGTATTTCGACTCCCTGACGGAGCCGTTTTTCAATAATTTCTCCACCTCTTCGCGTACTGTGTCATTAATTGTGGAGTTGCACTTACACCTAACTTGTCTCACTGGGGGTGGAATGGATCGACGTTCAGTCTGTGCATGGCGATTTCTTTTTGGATACCTGGAATATCTGCTTGGCTAAAAGCAAACAATTCTGCGTTAGCAGTTAAGAATTGACGAAACTTACCCGGTTCCTAAAGTTTGCAGCCGATGTAAGCTTTCTTGTTGAGGTTGTTGCTAGCAAATTGAACGGGGTCGAGGTTTTCTATGGTCAACCCTATAGCTTCGATTGTATAGGGGTCTCTGATGATGTCATTGCTATCATTGCATATCGACCTCGACCCTGTTAATTGCTATATCTCTTTTTCGTTGTCCTTCGTTTGTTGAGTGACCGTGCAATCTAGGGTGATGTGGTAGCATTCCCAGGATGTGTGTCGTTCCCCTCGTATACTGAATATTCCCCATGGAGTTGGGAATTTTATGACTTGGTACAAGCTAAAAGGGATGGCTCTCATGGTGCGTATCCATGGTCGTCCTATTACGGCTTGTATGAAGTGACTCGGTCCATGATATGGAACATGATTTCCAGAGTGACGCCGTCGTCCAGGATAGGGAGTGTGATTTTGCCAAATGTTCGCTCAACTGCATTGTTAAAACCCATTAATGTGATACAATGTGGCACTATCTTATTTTTGAGTTTCATTTGTGCAAGTACTCGAGGGTGTATAATGCACGCACCGCTGTCATCATCTACCATAATGCGTCTCACATCGGTATCTAAAATTTGTAAAGTGATAACAAGGGCATCATAATGAGGTAAAGCCAAATCGTCAGTGTCTGACTTATCGAAGATGATACTTTCTTTGAGTTCATCATAACGTTCGTGGGTTATTGATCGTTTGAGCTTGTGGGCTGTGGTGAACTTCACACTGTTAATGGAAGCATCGTCGCCATTGCTGATGATCATGTGGATGGTGCGAGTTGGTAAGGGCAGTTTCGGCGGTCCCTGATGTTGTTCACGTCCTCTAGCAAAGGTAGTCCTTCCCCGGTCGCTCAGCAACTCTTTGAGGTGTCCTTGTCGTAGCATGTTTATAACCTCCTGTCTTAGGGCGATGCAATCCTCGATTTTGTGTCCTCGTTCTTGGTGGAGCTCGTAAAGGGCATCCGATTTTGTGGTACACGGGTTTAACCTCATCTTTTGTGGCCACTTCACTTTTGGTCCGAGTTTCTCCAAGGGGTAGACTATTTCTGTAGGTGACATATAAAAATTGTGATCGGGTAGTAAAGTGGGCATACCTCTTTCGTTCCGGTGAGTCCCTGCCCTTGATCTGGGTGGGCCGTCTTCGTGGCGGGATGTTCACGTAATGGCGATTTTGACATATGGTAGATGTCATTCCCTGTTGGGTCGCGGAGCTGCAAGGTCCCTTCTGATATCATTTCTTCGATCTTTTCTGGATTCGGCTTGTACTGAGTTCAATTGATGGGTCAGCCCATTGAGGTCGTCCTCTTCTGCTCGGAACTCGACACAACACGTGTTGTGTATTTCATCCTATATAGTTGGTGGTACTTTAGAAGCCGACTTAATAACTTTCTCATTGCCCTTGAACCATTTCTACTCAGCCCATTCTGAAAAGCTACGACCACCATCCCTTCCGATACAGTCGGCAAGGTCATTCTTACTCGATTGAAGCGGGAGAGGAAATCCCTCAATCCCTCTCCCGGAGACTGTTTAATAGCAAATATGTTGTTAACTCTCGCCTTAGCCTTCTTGGCCCCAGCATGGGCCGTTACGAACTTGTCGGCCATTTCTTCGAAAGTTTCAATGGAACTCGCAGAAAGTTGTGAATACCATGTTAACACTCCTCCCGTGAGGGTCTCACAACAAAATGGAGGATACTTGTTCCTTGGAGAGATCATTGCCTTTCACGGCGGTGATGTAATGAGTCACATGGAGGAAATCCCTCAATCCCTCTCCCGGAGACTGTTTAATAGCAAATATGTTGTTAACTCTCGCCTCAGCCTTCTTGGCCCTAGCATGGACCGTTACGAACTTGTCGGCCATTTCTTCGAAAGTTTCAACGGAACTCACAAATATTTGTGAATACCATGTTAAGACTCCTCCCGTGAGGATCTCGCAACAAAATGTAGGAAACTTGTTCCTTGGCGAGATCATTGCCTTTCACGGCGGTGATGTAATGAGTCACATGGTCTTCGGGTTCAGTCGTTCCTTCATATATTTTCAGATAGGGCGGCATTTTAATGGTCTTTGGTATGGCATATGAGGTGGCGTCATCACTATACGGCTGCTCGACAAACTGACCAACATCTCTTTTCGGCAAGATCTTAGGGGCGCCCGGTATCTTATCGACCATTTCTTGGTGTTATCTCATTTGGTCCCGAAGTGTTTTGTTCTCCATTCTTTTCAGGATGGCTGCGAGAGTATCGTCACCTACACTATTAACGACATTATGGGTAATACCTGCCGCTGAAGGAGGGGAGGAAATTTGTCATGTTGCTCGTATAACGCAAGTCCTTACGTTTTCTGTAGCCGTGTCCCGAGAGGGATTATGGAGGATGCTGGTCAGTGTGTCAGTTAGTAAAGCCTCAAGGAACCTTTTTACTGCTGGTGGTGTCTCTTCCACCAGACGTGGAGGCTCCCTTACCAAGAGATTTTGTGATGCTACAATGAGGAGGAGGAGGTGACCCACCTCGCCTCGGGAAGGTATTGGTCAATCATCTATTTTAATTTTAAAAAGTGAAAAGAAAAAAGGAAAATGACCCATTATATTTGATTGTGTGGACTTGTGGCGTCTGGCAACGAGGCAGTTTACTTGCCAAGAAGTTTTGAATCCAATTTTGGATTCATTGTGGTCTATTCAGAATAATCTATGGTCACACACTGAATCAAATATTTGGGCATTGTTTGTATAATAATATGAGCATATTATTTTTCTTACAATATATTAGAGTGTATAAATAATACAACAACAACAACCCAGTATAATCCCACTTAGTGGGGTCTTGGGAGGGTAGTGTGTACGCAGACCTTACCCCTACCTTGGGGTGGAGAGGCTGTTTCCAAAATAGACCCCCGACATCCTTCCCTCCAAAAACTTCCCACCTTGCTCTTTGGAGACTCGAACTCACAACCTCTTGGTTGGAAGTGGAGGTTGCTTACCATCAGAGCAACCTCTCTTGTCTTAAATAAGAATATATGAATAAATAATGGTTATCACTAAGGTTATTCACTTATTTTGAATTATTAAAAATTCTTAATAACTTTATACATGTGAGGTAATATCATACATGATGTCACGATCCAAGTTCTTCCTCCGTGAACTGTCGTGACGGCACCTAGTCTCTACGATTAGGTAAGCCTAACAAATTGCAGAAAAAGAAAATAAAATACGAAATTGGCAAGATACGAGTAAAAACATAAATAAAGAGTTTAACAATGCCGCTCGGCATATACAATACATACTCTCAAAACTGAATCAAACTCCCAAAACCCGGAATCTCATGAAATCACAAGCTGTAAAATAACTACATAGTGTTCTAACTCCAGAATGTCTAAACAAAAGTAAATAGATGAAGTCTAAAGCTAGAAGGAAGAATAGAGAGGGACTCCTCGGTCTGCGGATGAGGAAGATATACTTCGAAGTCTCTAAAGGTTGCCTCGCCTCATTGATAGTATGGCTGAGCCGAAGAACCTGGATCTGCACACGAAATACATGTGCAGTAAATGGCATGAGTACACTACAACAGTACCCAATACGTACCAAGCCTAACCTCGATCGAGTAGTGACAAAGAAGGTCAGGGCCATACTGGTTATATATATATATATAAAACAAGGTAAAACAGTATGAAATGTAATAGTATATTTAAAGCACAAATAGTTGATAGAGAATAAAATCACAGTAAGAATGTGGCTCAGTACACAAAGATAGCAACAGGGGATCTCCCAGGATATCGTCCCGTAGTCCCAAACGTAAATGTGCAAAGGTTCTCCCGAAAATACCAATCCGTAGTCCTAAAGTAAATATCCAGTACAGGAGAATCTCCCGGGTGTCGTCCCGTAGTCCCAAATATAAACGTGCAGAGGGATCTCTCGGAATACCGATCCGTAGTCCCAAAGTAAACATGCAGGGGGATCTCTCGGGATATCGTCCCGTAGTCCCAAAGTAAAACAAACAACAGTATCAAGAAAGAACCTACAATTCTATTCGTGAATAAACAAGAATTCTACTCTAAACATGCTATACAAAGTACAAGTAAGAAGTTAAAGCAGGTAAGACAATTAGAACACATAAGCATGCTTTCCCTAAGTTAAACAAGAGGCTTCAAGTACAAGTATTGCTCAAACAAGAAAAAAACACAAATATTTACTTGATAAAAACGGGATTTTTCAACAATTAGAACGAGTACGCACTCGGCACCTCACGTACACGACATTCATATAACAACAATACCAAAATCCTAAGGGGAGTTCCTCCACACAAGGTTAGGCAAGCCACTTACCTCGAACCGGCTCAAAATCAATCCAAAATCACGCTCTTGCCACAAGTATCCAACTCCGGGTGCCCAAATCTAGTCAAATTAATATCATAACGTAAATATAACTACAAACAATTAATTTAACTAATGAAATCGAAGCTAAGACAAGAAAATAGAAAAACGCCCAAAATCCTCTCTGGGCCCACGTCTCAGAATCGGGTAAAAGTTACGGATTATGAATACCCATTCACTCACGAGCACATTCGAACAAAAATCATCAAAATCTGATGCCAAAATCTCCCTCAAAACTCAGATTTTTGGTTGGGGAACTTTTCCTCTTTTCTTCCAATTTTTCACCCCAAATCCGAAATTAAATGACAAAACTAAGATTAGATTAATGGAATACAACTAGAAAGGGATTAGGAATCGTTACCCACTAATTTTCTCTTCAAAATCATCCCAAAATCGCCTTACCCTGAGATCCAAATTTGATTTTCCAAGTTATGAACTCAAACCCTCGAAATTTCATATTTCTGCCCCGTGATTTCCGCATCTGCTGTCATGGGAACACACCTGCGGTCCCGCACCTACGGAAAAGGCACCACAGGTGCGAAATTCACTTAGTGAGCTGGGTCCGCATCTGCGGTCACTTGGCCGCATCTGCGGTTCTGCATTTGCGGTCACCCAACCGCACCTGCGGTTCCCGGAGCCTTGGCCTATTCCCGCTTCTGCGGCGTCGTACTTGCAGTCCCACACACGCAGGCGCGGTTATGATAGGTTCATCAACCTCAAATTTTGCCTAAGTCCAATTTCCAATTCGTTAAGCATCTGAATCTCACCCGAGGCCCCCGAGACCTCAACCAAACATGTCAACCTATCCTAAATCATCATATGAACTTAGTCCAACTCTAAAATCACATCAAACAACGCTAAAACCACGAATCGACCTCCAATTCAAGCCTAAAGAACTTGAAACTTCAAGAATCCTACAACCGATGTTGAAGTCAACCAAACCATGTCCGATTGACCCCAAATTTTGCACAGAAGTCACATTCAACACTACGGAGCTATTCTAACTTTTAGAATCAGATTCCGACCTCGACATCAAAATCTCACTATCGATCCGGAAACTTCAAAAATTAAACTTTCGGCATTTCAAGCCTAAATAAGCTGCGGACCTCCAAAACACAATCCGAACACGCCCCTAAGCCCAAAATCATCCAACAGAGCTAATGGAATCGACAGAATCCCATTCCGAGGCCGTCTTCACACTGCTCCGACTATGGTCTAAATTCTAAAGCTTAAGCTCTCATTTAGGGACAAAGTGTCCCAAAACACTACGAAACTCAAAACGAATCTTCCTGGCAACTCACAATAGCAGAAAAAAAACACGGGGAAAGCAGTTAATAGGGGATCAGGGCGTTAATTCTTAAAACGACCGGCTGGATCGTTACATCCTCCCCTTAAAATATTCGTTCGTCCTCGAACAAGCATAGAGATATACCTAAAGTAGTAAAATGATGAGGGTAACGGCTGCACATATCATGCTCTATCTGCCAAGTTGCCTACTCGAACGGCGGACCCCACCAATAAACCTTCACTGATGCAATGTTCTTTGATCTCAACTTTCGAACCTGCCTATCCAATATTGCCACTGTCTCCTCAACAAACGATAGATCCTTGTCCAACTGGACTGAACTGAAATCCAATGCGACGGATCACCGTGATACTTACGGAGCATCAAAACATGAAATACCGGATGAACTCCTGCCAAGCTGGGAGGTAAGACAAGCTCATAAGCAACCTCCCCAACACGTCGCAATACCTCAAAAGGGCCAATAAACCTCGGACTCAATTTCCCCTTTTTCTCGAATCTCATAATGCCCTTCATAGGCAAAACCCGAAGAAAGACCTGCTCTCCGACCATATAGGAAACATCACGAACCTTCCGGTCATTATAATTGTTCTGTCTGGACTGGGCTGTGCGAAGTCTATCCTGACTCACCTTAATCTTCTCCAAGGCGTCCTGAACCAAGTCTGTGCCCAATAATCTAGCCTCGCTCGGCTCGAACCAACGCATCGGGGATCTGCACTTCCTACCATACAAAGCCTCATACGGTTCCATCTAAATGCTGGACTGATAACTGTTGTTGTAGGCAAACTCCGCCAGTGGCAAGAATAGATCCCAAGAACCTCCAAACTCCATCACACACGCACAAAGCATATCCTCAAGAATCTTAATAGTGCGCTCGGACTGTCCGTCCGTCTAGGGGTGAAATGTTGTGCTCAACTCCACCCGAGTACCCAACTCATGATGTACGACCCTCCAGAACAGTGATGTGAACTGAGTACCTCTATCTGAAATGATGGAAACCGGAATACCATGTGGTCGAACAATCTCCCGGATATAAATCTCAGCTAACCGCTCTGAAGAGTAGGCGGTACACATAGGAATGAAGTGCGCGGACTTGGTCAGCCGATCCACAATTACCCAGATGGCATCAAACTTCCTCGAAGTCTGTAGGAGTCCAACTACGAAATCCATGGTGATCCGCTCCCAATTCCACTTCAGAATCTCTATCTGCTGAAGTAAACGACCCGGTCTCTGGTGTTCATACTTTACCTACTGACAATTAAGCCATCAGGCTACAAACCCAACTATATCTTTTTTCATCCGCCTCCACCAATAGTGCTGTCTCAAATCCTGGTACATCTTCGCAGCACCCGGATGGATGGAATACCGCGAACTGTGGGCTTCCTCTAGAATCAATTCCTGAATCCCCTCAGTATTGGGTACACAAACCCGAACCTGCATCCTCAATACCCCATCATCACCAATGGTCACTTCTCTGGCATCACCATGCAGAACCTTGTTCTTGAGGACAAGCAAATGAGGGTCATCATACTGACGCTCTCGAATACGATCGAACAAGGAAGACTGAGAAATCACACAAGCTAGAACCCGACTGGGCTCCTAAAGATCCAATCTCCCAAGTGGCTGGCTAAGGGCTGAATATCCATCACCATGGCGTCTCCACTGCTGGTAGATAAGCCAAACTCCCTAAACTCTCTGCCTGACGACTCAAAGCATCAGCCACCACATTGGCCTTGCTTGGGTGATACAAGATAGTAATATCATAGTCCTTCAGAAGCTCTAACCACCTCCTTTGGCGCAAATTAAGGCCCTTCTGCTTAAACAGATGCTGCAAACTCTGGTGATCAGTATAAATCTCACAAGGAATACCGTACAAATAATGAAGCCAGATATTCAAGGCGTGAACAATAGCAGCTAACTCGAGATCGTGGACAGGGTAATTCTTCTTATGTACCTTTAACAATCTAGACGCGTAGGCAATCACCCTACCACCCTGCATTATTATCGCTCGAAGGTCAATCCTCGAGACATCACAATAGACAGTATAAGACTCCGAACCTGTAGGCAATATCAATAATGGGGCTGTAGTTAAAGCTGTCTTGAGCTTCTGGAAGCTTTCCTCACACTCTTCCATCCACTAGAACGTAGCACCCTTCTAGGCCAGTCTAGTCATAAATATTGCAATAGATGAAAAATCCCTCAATAAATTGATGGTAACAACCCGCCAATCCAAGAAAACTACGGATATCTGTAGCTGAGGATGGTCTGGGACAACTCTGCACTACTTCCACTTTCTTTGGATCCACCTTGATCCTTCAACTCGATACTACGTGACCCAAGAATGCCACGGAATCCAACCAAAACTCACATTTCGAGAACTTTGCATATAATTTCTTTTCTCTCAAGGTCTAAAGCACTGTCCTCAGGTGCTGCTCATGATCTTCCCGACTCTGGGAGTATACTAGAATATCATCAATAAATACAATGACGAACGAGTCAAGATATGGCAGGAACACACTGTGTATCAAATGTATAAAGGCTACTAGGGCATTGGTCAGCCCAAATGAAATAACAAGGAACTTGTAATGACCATACCGAGTCCTGAAAGCAGTCTACGGGATATCTGGCTCTCGAATCTTCAACTGATGATAACCTGAATGCAAGTCAATCTTAGAAAACACCTGTACACCCTGTAACTGGTCAAACAAATCATCAATACGAGGTAAAGGATACCGGTTCTTCACTATAACTTTGTTCAGCTGGTGATAGTCAATGCACATACGCATAGAACCATCCTTTTTCTTCACAAACAAGATAGGAGCACCCCAAGGTGATACACTGGGCAGAATAAAACCTTTGTCAAGAAATTCCTGCAACTACTCCTTCAACTTCTTCAACTCAGGAGTAGCCATACGATAAGGAGGAATAAAAAGGTGTTGAGTGCCCAACAACAGATCAATGTTGAAATCAATATCTCTGTCGGGTGGCATACCCGAAAGATCAGCTAGAAACACATCAGGGAAGTCCCGTACTACTGGGACTGAATCAACTGTAGGGGTATCAACACTAATATCTCTCACATAGGCCAGATACATGTCATACCCCTTCTCAACCATTTGCTGAGCCTTAAGGAATGGAATAACTCTACTGGGAGTATGACCTAAAGTACCCTTCCACTCTACTCGCGGTACACCTGGGATAACCAGTGTCACAGTTTTGGCGTGACAATCAATAATAGCATAATGGGGTGACAACCCATCCATGCCCAGGATAACATCGAAATCTACCATGCTAAGCAATAAAAAATCAGCTCTGGTTTCAAATACACTAAGAGCAATCAAACACGACCGATAAATGCGGTCCACAATAAGAGAATATCCAACAGGAGTAGAAACATAAATAGGGGAACTCAAACAATCCCGAGATACGCCCAAATGTGGGGCAAAATAAGAGGACACATAAGAATAAGTGGAGCCTGGATCGAATAAAACCGATGCATCTCTATGATTAACCATGAAAATACATGTGATGGTAGAATCGGAGGCAACAACCTCGGTACGGGTAGGAAGGGCATAATATCTGGCCTACCCTCCCCCTCTAGGGCAACCTCTACCTCCCCGACCTCTACCTCTAGCTGGCTAGGTAGGTGGGGTAGCAACTGGTGCTGTAATCATAGCCTGGGAACTCTGTGAGGCATGCTATGGCTGAGAAGTCGATAGACGTGCACCCCTCCTAAGTTTGGGGAAATCCATCACCATATGACATGTGTCGCCATACTAAAACAAGCTCTAGGAGGGCGTGGCGGCTATGACTGGCTTAGGCCAGGTCTGCTGGACTGACCACTAAAAGCATCCCGTGTAGGAGGCGCACTAGACACTGGAGTGCATAATAAGGCTCCTGAGGTCTAGGAGGAGCTGGAATACCACTGGCTGCTAGAAGAGCTGAATGAATGGGGTGACTCATATAACTCTTACCATAACGAACTATAGCTAGGGCATGAGCACCAGAACAGTGGCCCGACTCTCGAGACCTCTTGGCCTCCCTTTCCTCTCTACCTCGAGCATGCATGCCCTCTACTTTCCTAGCAATGCTCACCACCTGCTGATAAGAAATATCCATCTCCAACTCCCGAGCCATGCTAGACTTGATGCTGGGAATGAGCCCCTTAATAAACCGGTAAACTCTCTCACAAACTATAGAAACCAAGGCTGGTGCATGCCTATCCAAGTTAGTGAAACGGATAGCATACTCTGAAATAGTCATAGTAGCCTGGCGCAAATGCTCAAACTTTGCGCGCCATGCGTCCTTGAGGCTCTAAGGAACATACTCTATCATAAACATATCTGAAAACTGGGTCCATGTAAGGGATGTTGCCTCAGCTGGACTGTCTAACTCAAAAGTACACCACCACTAATAGACTGCTCCTCGAAGCTGGAAGGCAGTGAAAAAAACCCTACTCGATCATGATATACTCATAGTGCGGAGGATATGGTAGCACTCCTCCAGAAATCCCAGAGCATCATCTAATGCTAGACTATTGAATACATGAGGCTTATACTTCTTGAACCTCGCAAACCTCTGTTGCTCATCCTCTGAAGCTGCTGCCCTATCCTCGGGCTGAACTGGGCTACAGGCGGTACTGGTATAACCTTTGGGATCTGATCAACCTGAATCCGTTGCTCAGGAGTGCAGGCGGTAGGAGTCTCTGCCCCTCCCCAGCTTGGGATATGGCTGCAGCAATGGGAATCAACCCTGCCTGAGCTAGAGTAGTGTACATGCTCACGAATTGTGCAAGGGTCTCCTGAAGAGATAGAATAGTAGTAGCAGTAGGCGTATTAGGTGTGTCACACCTCCTTTTCGCCCGCGCCCGCAGGGGCGCAGAGGGAGTTTTTCCAATTAAAGGACAATCGAAACGAGATATTACTTAATTCAGAGTCGCCACTTGGGAGATTCATGGTGTCCCAAGTCACCGGTTGGATCCCGAATTGGGGAAAATATTGACTCTATTTAACAGTCCGCGAACAAGAAATACGGATAAGGAATTCTGTTAACCCGGGAGAAGGTGTTAGGCATTCCCGAGTTCCGTGGTTCTAGCACGGTCGCTCAACTGTCACATTCGGCTTAATTGTCTGATTTTTATACAATTATGAACCTATGTGCAAATTTTAACTTTTAACCGCTTTTATTATTATCATCATTATTTTAACAGAGAATTGCAACGTTGTGAAAACGTATCTCGAACCACGTCACATTAATGTACTCGTGGTTATCGACACATTTCGTCTCCGTTGAGATTTGGATTCGGGTCACATAAATGTGCACCCGAGTTTAAGAAAGTAAATTATTAAAGGAGCGCCTAAAGCGACTGTCGTATTATCATTTTGGGGAAGGCCGTGAACTTTTGCTAAACGGCCCATCTCGAAGTCTAAGGAATTTTACAAACTCTTATAGAGGTCCCCGCAGCTTATATATTTTGTTTGATGAGGCTCGTCTCATTCATTATTAAAAAAAGAATTGCAACGTCATGGAAATGCATCTCGAACCACGTCACAATCAATGTACCCATGATTATTGACATATTTCGACTTCGTTGGGATTTGGACTTGGGTCACATAAATGTGCACCCGGGTTTAAGGAGGTAATATTATATAAAGTACGCGCCTAAAGAGACTAACGCGTTGTTATTTTGGGAAAGACCGTGAAATTCGCTAAACAGCTCGCCTCAGAATCTAAGTATTTCAAATATACATTTGATGAGGGCCCCGCGACTTATGTGTTCTATTTAGCGAGGCTCGTCTCATTTCATTTATAGGTCCATCCTAAAGTGAACTAAGATTTTCTAATTAATTTGTCTCTAAAAATAAGGAAAAATCCTAATCTATTTTGTCAAGGGCCTAAAACAATAATTGTAAACCAAATATGTCTCAGGGCTCAAGGATAAGCCCGAAAAATGTGAATTGGCACAACCAAAAGCCGGCCCAACGTAGTCTTTGGACCAGGCCCATGCAAGTATACAAATAAGGTAAAACCCGGGCCATTCGTTAAAGCGCTAAAGCTTAGATGGTCTGGAATTAGGCTGACCACTAGACTGACGCAACTTCAGTTGAATCAAATCAAGTACCCATCAAAATTACTGCGTCCTTTTAATCAAATGAATAGAACATGGTTTGAAGATTAGATTATTTTAACTACTGGTCTGTTTTTACTAAAGGTGAAAGAGCAAATTAAGAGGTAGCTTTGAGTTCGACAACAAGATTGCATATCAAGCCTTCAAGGATTAGACTATTGGTCATACACTTCTACCAATGCTAGTTAACACCTATATATTAAGAACTAATCTGCATGATATGAGTTACTGCAATACAATACATGCTCAACTGGACATCAAACTCGATCTCAAATCCAACTGTTTCCGACTTTTCTTTTTAAACATAAATGAACACTAAACTACACATACACTCATTGTACTGAATTGCAGTTAGATAGTCACGAATTTGAATTGGTTCGAAGCAGTTCAAAGGCAGTTTATTTCAAGCTATAGATTCAACCATTCCAAATTACTTACACAAACAGTCCTAATTACAATTCAAACCATTACATTCAATTATAAGGAAGATATAGTAGCTATTGAAGTTTTCCAATGAAGTTAGGTTTCTATTTCATTTTATTTCAGCCAAACTCTACATGATGTGGAGATTCAACATGTACCTGGATTGGAAAACATGACAAGAAGAAGGAGAGTCAGCAGCAGGTAAGCAGCAGACAATACAGCAGCAATGGGATTCAGAGCAGCTCCAAAAACCAGTTTTAAGACCAGAATAACACTAAACCACAACCCGTAATGAGTTTGTCAACCAACAGCAATACAGACACCCAAAACAGAACAAACTGAGCTTGGATAAATTCAGAAACAGAATCAATAGACTGCCAAATAGATTCAACAATCAAAAGGGGCAAAAACCAGTGCTTAGAATCTAAATTCTGCCTAGAACTCAATGGAACAGTATCCTTTGTCTTAAACTCTCTCTTAGAACTAATTCAAGACTCAAAAATGTTCTCTCAGATTGACTTTTCCTCTCTCCGAATCTCTCCTCTAATTTTTTTCAGAATCCTTCTATTCTAAAGTTTGCCTCAGAGAAAGCCAGACCAGACCAAAAAAAGTCGAAAGAGAAACTGATTTTTCTACTCTCCCAAAAACCAGCCTAAACTCTGTCCAATCCCCAAAAAACCTCCCTTATTGTCTAAAAATGACTCTATATATAACCAAAACAGACCTGCCCTCTCAACCCTCAAAAGCACTTTAGGTAGAATTTTAAAACTCCTTTTGCCCATCATCTCTCAAACCCCACTATATTATGTTTTCCCTCCTTTTAATTCATTTGTTCCCCACTACCCTTGTCTTTTCTTTATTTAAATTCAAATAGGTATGGGCACCTATTTCTTAATCCATTTCCTTTAAACCTTTCATGTCATTATGTTTTGTTCCCCATTAGCACTAACAAATGCATTAGTTTAATGTTACTTAAGTGCTTTACTGACAACCCACTTAAACTAGCCAATTTTTGAACTTTTCAATCCCCAAATTACCCCCTTAACCCCTGTGTATTATCCTACCTCAACCCCTTTTAATCTGTATCAAATCCATCAGCTATAACCAATTCAACTAAGTTAGAAATCCTAACCATTAACTAAACTAAGGCTCAAAGGTGAACTCAAGTTCAATTCATTATCAAACCCCAAACATAGTTATTTAACCCAGCAAACTCAAACAACAAATGAATTCAAACCAGATCAAAATAGCATTGCAACAAGATGAAGGACATGGTGATTCAGAGAATAAACTAAACATAATTCCATGTCAAACCTAAATACGAACAACACTGTAAATGCATTAAATGAAAACACTGAATTCATATACAAAGTGATGGGCAATCACAGATGACATACTTTGAAATTACAGTAATAGAGAGCAATTACGGGAATAGCTATAGTTTATACAAAACTTACTAATACTGACTGATTCGAATCATTCAGGAAAACAAAGAAGAAACAAAATACAGAGTAAGTACAAAACATTCGAATTTAAACAAAAAATAAGAAAGGAGTAGAGGATGAATTTACTGAACAAAAACTAATAGAAAAAAAAGATAAAACGAACCTACCAATTAAACGAGGCCTGGGTTGGAACCTCCGATGCCTTTTGGACTTGGGGCCAAGACGGACCCTAGTCGAGTGTTCCTGAACGAGAACACATTCGACTAAGGTCTGTTTTGACCTCAGTCTCTGAACTAGCTTCAGATCACCATTCTAAAACCCTTGATTCGAGACTTTCCGGGGTGATTCGACGCAAACTAAGGGTGGTTTGGGAAAGAGTGAGGTCAGGGGGTGGCAGGGTGTGAGTTTGGTGGCATATGAACGGATTAGGGTTTGGGTCGATTCCTTTGACCTAAGATTCGAGGAGCTCGGGGGTGATTCGAAGAAAACTGAGCGTGGGACTGGAACGAGGAAGTCGTGGGGAAGCTGCGGTGTGAATTTGGTGGCATTTGAACGGATTAGGGTTCCGGCCTGATTTTCGATCTAATATTCGAAGCACACAGCTGGGATTCGAGGGGTAAGAGTTAGGGATTCGGAATGGGGAGGTCGAGGGGAATCAGTGGTGAAAAGATGGGGTCGTTTAGACCATCGGAACTGCCGTGAGGCGATTTCCGGTGGGCAGTGCACGGTGGCAAGAGGCGGGGGATCTGTTTGGTCTCTGAAGCTCAGAGACGAAGAGGTAGGGGGGTTTGGTTTAGGGGGCGGGGTAGGATTTAGGAATATATACCAGGTGGGGAATTTAATCCCGACCGTTAGATCAATTAAGATCAACGGCCAGGATCAAGGATATTAACCCATACTGCGTCGTTTGGTTTAAGTAGGGGGTCGGTTTGAACCGGGTAAAGGGTCGGGCCAGTGATTGGGTAAGGATGGGGTGATCTGGACCGTTGGATCAAGTCGTATCAACGGCCCAGATTCTTCATGCCCGAACGGTGTCGTTCCACCCGTCTTCAAGACTGGTTGGATTAGACCGGGTAAAAGGGTATTTGGACTGGGCCTGAACTTTCTTTTAAAATTGGCCCAGTCGGATTTTCTTCTCTTGTTTTCTTCTTTTTCTTCTATTTTTCTTTTTAATTCCTAAAAAACCAAAATTCCTAAATTGAATTGTAAAACCAAGATTATTTTAAAAAGATATTAATTAATCCTTAACAATAATTAACACACAAGATCAAATATTGATAAAAATCACACAATTAAACAATAAAAATGACAAAGCTACTAAAAATTCATATTTTGTGATTTTCATTCTTAAAAATAGGACATGGTTTAATTAATTCCAAAATGCATAATTAAATCCTAAATGCACATGCAACACATATTTTTGTATTTTTCTTAATTAAAGTAGAAATAAACATGCGCAGACAAAATACAAATAAATTACAAACAACACAAAACCATTTTATTTTGAATTTTTGGGAGTAGTTCGCATAGGGCAAAAATCTCATGCTCACAGCTGCCCCTCTTTGTCTGAAAACACAATGAGTTTTCGTGCAAAGATAAAGTGAGCGGATACGAGCGATTTTTGCCCGTTGGAATATTCCGTGTGAAGCATTTTTTGAAAAGATTTAACCGAACCTTTGCTTCAAAGGTTTCCTACATATCCCTGGCTAGAAGTGAATCAGGTTAATGTAGTTCGGGAAGTTTTGGTAGCTGGGACTACCATGGGACTGCCTTTTGTTGTTATTGTTGCTGCATGTTGTTGCTACTGCTTTTCGATCTCCTTATTACACTGTGCTAAAAGAAAGCAAGAAGCTAGACTTAAACTAATGATTACAGAGTCTTATCTATCTTTGACTTGCTCTTGTAGTCTTCTTTTTTATTTCTGAAATGGGATTCATGCTGGGGGTATTTTTGTTGTAACCCTCCGCATTACCGACTTCTAGCTTGATCTTGAAATGTACTCCTCTGTTATGCGGGCGGGCTCCTGACTCCAACTTGACTTTAAACGATAATACGGCCTCCGTTCTACAGGCGGGCTCCTGACTTCAACGACTTCTTAAAAATATAACACCTCTATTCTCCAGGCGGGTTCCTGACTTCAACAACTTCTTAAAAATATAACACCTCTATTCTCCAGGCGGGCTCCTGGCTTCAACGACTTCTTAAAAATATGACACCTCTATTCTCCAGGCGGGCACCTGACTTCATCAACTTAAATTTTAACAACCTCCATTCTGTAGGCGGGCTCCTGACTTCATCAACTTAAAATTATAACAACCTCCGTTCTACAGGCGGGCTCCTGACTTCAACCACAACTATAACAATAAACACCTCCATTCTACAGGAGGGCTCTTGATTCCTTCAACTTAAAATATGACAACCTCCGTTCTACAGGCGGGCTTCTGACTCCTTTAACTTTAAAATATAACAACCTTCATTCTACAGGCGGGCTCCTGACTTCTTCGACTTAAAATTATAACAACCTCCGTTTTATAGGCGGGCTCCTGACTTCAACAACAACTTTTAAAATAAACACCTCCATTCTACAGGCGGGCTCCTGACTCCTTCAACTTAAAATATGACAACCTCCGTTCTACAGGCGGGCTCCTGACTTCTTCGACTTAAAATTATAACAACCTCCGTTTTACAAGCGGGCTCCTGACTTCAACAACAACTTTTAAAATAAACACCTCCATTCTACAGGCGGGCTCCTGACTCCTTCAACTTAAAATTATAACAACCTCCATTTTACAGGCAGGCTCCTGACTCCTTTAACATAAATTTATAACAACCTCCGTTTTATAGGCGGGCTCCTGACTTCAACAACAACTTTTAAAATAAACGACCTCCATTCTACAGGCGGGCTCCTGACTCCTTCAACTTAAAATTTAACAACCTCCGTTCTACAAGCGGGCTCCTGACTTCGACTTGAAATTGTAACCACCTCCGTTCTGCAGGCGGGCTCCTGACTTAGACTATTTCGTAAAATGTAATACCTCCATTCTCTAGGCGGGCTCCTGACTTCAACTACTTCTTAAACTATGACACCTTCATTCTCCGGGCGGGCTCCTGACTTCTTCGATTTAAAATTATAACAACCTCCATTTTACAGGCGGGCTCCTGACTTCAACAACAACTTTTAAAATAAACACCTCCATTCTACAGGTGGGCTCCTGCTTCCTTCAACTTAAAATATGACAACCTCCCTTCTACAGGCGGGCTCCTGACTTCTTCGACTTAAAATTATAACAACCTCCATTTTACAGGCGGGCTCCTGACTTCAACAACAATTTTTAAAATAAACACCTCCATTCTCCAGGCGTGCTCCTGACTCCAATAACTTAAAATATGTCAACCTCTGTTCTACAGGCGGGCTCCCGACTCCTTTAACTTGAATCATCTTCTTTCAGAACTGCTTCCCTCAAAACTGGTGTTTTATTCCTCCGAAAACTGCTGGGGATAACACCGATATTTTATTCACAAATATATTATTTTCCTTCTTCAAAGACTACTTCCTTTAAAGCTGGTGCTTTCACTTCCCTGAAACCTGCCGGAAATAACACTGCTGGGGAATTATCTTCCTCCTTTAAGACTAGTTACTCTCCTCCTTTTAACAATGGTGGGGATGATACTGATTCAAAGGCCACTACCTTTAAAACTTTGGGTTATCTTGCTTCTTCCAGATTGCTTTCTTTAAAACTTGTATTGCCTTCTCCCGTAAACTGCTGGGGATTCCACTTCCTTCAAAACTTGTGTTATCTTCCATCTTCCCCAAGTGGCTATCTGATTTCAAGAAAATTTTCGCAATGAGAGAAAATTTTCTGCCGCGGTTTGATAATCTTCTTTGTGGCCATGTCTTCCCGCTGTCAATAACATTTCCTTTCCCTGCTTCAAATCAAATAAAAATTTGTTAGTTTAAAATGTGGTGAGTGGTCGTGCCACTCCTGCTGGGGATGGTTTTCCCCCTCTTCCTTTCCCTGCTTTGCGCTTTATTACAAAACTTGTTGTGGATGATATTATTTGCTGGGGATGATATTCCTGCTGGGGATGGTTTCTCTTTTCTCTTCCTTCCCCGCTCTGTGTTGTCCGACCATCGCAGAACTTGGTCGATAATCTGTCGGAGTTGCTCCTACATCTCGCAAATCTGCTGGGGATCCTTTTGGAATTTGATCCATGACTTTTTAACTATTGTTTTTCTATTTTTCTCCGACTTCCCCTGGAAATTTGGTCCTCTTGGAATCTAGACCCATCCATCATTTGGTCTTGCGACAAACTTCTTTTCGCTTTGTCGCCTTATCTTTGGCCTGTCCTATCCACATTGTGTTTTTGCACCATCTTGGCAACTGGTAATAAGCTCTGAAAATCCTTTTCAAAACAAACTGCTGGGGAGATAAAGTCTTTAGACAAAAATGAAAAAATGATGATTTCAAAAGATAGAAAAAGAAGAAGTCTTTCTGAAAAAATGCTGGGGAAAAAGAAAAAAAAGAACTTATCTGAATGATATAACCGATCCCAACGATCATGTCGTGCATTCCGGATTAATCAACCCAGTATATTTGTATCAATCAATCTTTCGGACGACCTCATCCTACTGGGGATAAACAGGCACTCAACCCTTTGCCAAATGCAAATCCTTTCCGCCAATCTTGTCTTGTCGCCTCATAGTGGCCTTCGAGGGGTTTTCACTAATAAGACTCTCTCATTTCACTCAACTCTCGTCGCCTTATTGTGCCTGTGAAGGTTTTCACCGATAATACTCTCTCGTTTTATTTCTCTCAACTTACGTCACCTCATGGTGCCTGTGGAGGTTTTCACCGATAAGACTCTCTCATTTTATTTTATTTTTCCAGCTGGGGATCGGAGTGTTACCGATATGACTCTCTCTGCTGGGGATTCTTTCGGCTACAAATTTATTTCCAGCTTATGATCCTCTTCTCTGCTGGGGATCAGAGTGTTATTCTCGACTTCCATTTGCATGATTTGGTACTTCTCGGATACTGATCGGGAGGTCTTTTTTGGACATCAATATGAGTTTTTGTGTATGGCTAAAAGAAAAAGGGTAAAAGGTTCAAAATAATTTTGATGGGTAAAACATTACAACTCTTGGAATCAACTTTCTTTCCCAAAATTATAACACAACTTCTGCTCCAGTTTTCCTTGCTTGGGGATTTTTATTTTTGTTACACTATGACCGAGCCGTGAGGCGCCTACGTATCCTTCTTTGAGGAATCAGGTCAAACGTAGTTCCCAATTCCTTTGTTTTTCTTGTGACTTTTGTCTTTATTATCATTATTTTTTTCTTCTCTTTTTCTTTCATTTTCATTACTGATTTCAAAAGAGGGGTATGAAAGAATAAATAAGGCTCAAAAGGGGAAGAAAATGTTAAAGTGTTTGGATAAAAGAAAGAATTGCCTCCGTCATTTCATTCTCCGATAAATGCCAATTTCAAACAAACAATCAAAAGAAATCATACATAATATCTCTTAACTGCATCAGAATTGATATCTATGTCGACGCATTTCCCTTTGATATCTGTTAAACACAGAGCGCCATTGGACAACACTCTGGTTACAATGAATGGCCCTTGCCAATTCGGGGCGAACTTGCCTTTTGCTTCGGCCTGATATGGCAGGATTCATTTCAACACCTGCTGCTCCACTTCAAATTTTCTGGGGCGCACCTTCTTGTTGTAGGCTCTTGCCATTCTCCTTTGATACAATTGGCCATGGCATACTACTGCCAATCTCTTTTCATCAATCAAGTTCAACTGCTCCAAACGGGTTTTGACCCACTCGTCATCATCAATCTTAGCCTCAGCGACAATCCGAAGGGATGGAATTTCAACTTCCGCTGGTATTACTGCTTCAGTTCCATATACCAACAAATAAGGAGTTGCCCCTACTGAAGTACGCACAGTAGTGCGATATCCCAACAATGCAAATGGTAGCTTTTCATGCCATTGTCTGGACCCTTCAACTATTTTCCTCAGTATCTTCTTTATGTTCTTGTTGGCTGACTCAACTGCCTCATTTGCCTTGGGACGATATGGGGTGGAATTGCGGTGTGTAATCTTGAACTGTTGACATACCTCTTTCATCAAACCGCTGTTAAGATTAACACCATTGTCCGTGATGATCACTTTTGGGATCCCGAATCTACAGATGATATGGGAATGAACAAAATCTACCACTGCCTTCTTGGTTACCGACTTGAAAGTTTTAGCTTTGACCTACTTAGTGAAATAATCGATGGTCACCAGAATGAACCTATGACCGTTGGTAGCTGCCGGCTCAATAGGTCCAATGACATGCATGCCCCAGGCAACAAATGGCCATGGTGCTGACATTGTATGCAATTCTGTCGGCGGAGAATGAATCAGATCTCCGTGTATCTGACACTGATGGCATTTCCGCACGAAACTGATACAATCACGCTCCATAGTGAGCCAATAGTACCCTGCTTGAAGAATCTTCTTTGCCAATACATATCCACTCATATGTGGCCCACAAACTCCAGCATGTACCTCTGTCATAACTGTCGTGGCTTGACTAGCATCTATACATCTCAGCAATCCCAACTCTGGTGTTCTTCTGTACAACATTCCTCCACTGAGGAAAAATCCATTTGCCATTCGCCGAATGGCTCTCTTATGATCTCCGGTGGCCTGCTCCGGGTATATCCCCATCCTGAGGTATTCCTTGACATCATAAAACCATGGCTCGCCATCCATTTCTTCCTCTATCATGTTGCAATAAGCATGCTGATCACGAACCTGGATATGCAATGAGTCAACATGAATTTTGTCTGGGTGGTGCAACATCGATGCTAAAGTGGCCAAAGCATCGGCAACCTCATTATGAACTCTTGGGGTGTTTCTGAACTCCACTGATCGAAATCATTTACTCAGATCAAGCAAGCATTGTCGATATGGTATGAGTTTCAAGTCCCGCATTTCCCATTCACCTTAATCTGATGCACCAGGAGGTCCGAGTCTCCCAAGACCAAGACGTCCTGGACATCCATGTCTGCAGCTAACCGTAAGCCCAAAATGCATACCTCATATTTAGCCATGTTATTGGTACAATAGAAATATAGTTGTGCCGTAACAGGATAATGATGTCCTGTTTCAGAAATAAGTACAGCTCCTATTCCAACTCCTTTCGCATTTGCGGCTCCATCAAAGAAGATCTTCCAACCTGGTTCCTCAGATAATTCCAACTCATCTACATGTATCACTTCTTCATCAGGAAAATAGGTCCTCAATGGCTCGTATTCTTTATCAACAGGATTCTCAGCCAAGTGATCGGCCAATGCTTGGGCTCTTATGGCCGTCCTTGTCACATAGACGATGTCGAACTCCGTGAGTAATATATGCCATTTCGCCAATCTCCCTGTGGGCATAGGCTTCTGGAAAATATACTTCAGTGGATCCAATCGTGAAATGAGATAAGTAGTATATGATGATAGATAATGCTTCAATTTCTGGGCCACCCAAATTAGGGCGCAACATGTCTTCTCGAGTTGAGTGTACTTAACCTCATAGCCTGTAAACTTGTTGCTGAGATAATAGATGGCTTGCTCCTTCCTTCCTGTAATGTCGTGCTGCCCCAGTACGCAGCCAAATGAATTCTCAAGGACCGTTAGATAAAGAATTAACGGTCTTCCTGACTCAGGTGGAACCAACACAGGTGGATTTGATAAATATCCTTTGATTTGGTCAAATGCTTCCTGACATTCTGCCGTCCATTCTACCGCAACATCTTTCTTCAGTAGCCGAAAAATGGGTTCACAAGTTGCTGTGAGTTGAGCAATAAACCTGTTGATATAATTCAACCTTCCCAATAGACTCATTACTTCTGTCTTGTTCTTCGGCGGTGGCAAATCTTGGATGGATTTGATCTTTGACGGGTCCAACTCAATGCCTCGCTGACTGACGATGAATCCCAACAGCTTTCCAGATGGAACACCAAATGCACATTTGGCCCGGTTGAGCTTAATATCATACCTTCGAAGTCTTTGGAAAAACTTCCTTAGGTATGCTATGTGGTCCTCCTGATGCTTGGATTTTATGATCACATCGTCCACGTATATCTCAATCTCTTTGTGTATCATGTCATGAAACACAGTAGTCATTGCTCTCATGTACGTTGCCCTAGTATTCTTCAAACCAAATGGCATTACCCGGTAGCAATAAGTCCCACACGGCGTAATGAAAGTCGTCTTTTCCACATCTTCTTCATCCATCAGAATCTGATGATACCCAGCATAGCAGTCCACAAAAGACCCGATCTCACGTCCGGCACAGTTATTAATCAAGATATGGATATTGGGTAATGTAAAGTTATCCTTTGGGCTTGCCCTGTTCAGATGCGGTAATCGACATACACCCTGATCTTCCCATCTTTCTTCGGCACTGGCACCACATTAGCCAACCAATCAGGATATCGAGTGACCCGAATAACCTTTGCTTGCAGCTGCTTGGTTACTTCCTCTTTAATCTTCACACTCATGTCTGTTTTGAACTTCCTCAATTTTTGCTTGACGGGAGGGCATACCAGGTTAATGGGCAATTTGTGAACCACTAAATCCGTGCTTAACCCCGGCATGTCATCATACGACCATGCAAAAACGTCTTTGACATCAATAAGTGCTTTGATTAGTTCTTCCCTGATATTCGGTGCAATGTGGATGCTTATTTTAGTTTCCTTGATATCCACTGCATCCCCTAAGTTGATGGCTTCTGTCTCATTTAAGTTGGGCTTGGATTTCTCTTTAAATTGGCTTAACTCTCTGTTTATCTCTTCGAAGGCTTCATCCTCATCGTATTTCGATTCATCATCATAATCGACCTCTTGTACAATTAGTTCGGAATCAGATTGATTTTTTAGACTGGGTTGAAAATCCATTGTGCATTCCATGTCATTAGAACCAATATAAAGAGAACTGTTCAGAAAGAGAAAAGAAGAAAACAAAATTAGAACAAGATAAGAAAAGAAAAGCTTTCACTTTATTAAAATACGGGATAACAGAGTTTCACACTTTGCCGAATACAAAACAAAACTAGATTACAACCCTGGAATAATCCAAAAACAAGAAAGAAAATCCAGAGCCTACTACCAAGACTCCCTCCGGGTAGGAAGAAGAGTAGTTGTCCAATTGTTGATATTGGCCCTAAGCCCCACAAACTGTACATCTAACCTACGGGACCCTTCTCCAACTTCTATCATGTTGACTTTGGTGAACAGCCTTTCAAAGCCCTCATTCAAATCTCCATCTGGCCCAATTTGTGGTCCGAGAACTTTCGGGACCGACAACTTTCTGATACCTGCTCTAACAAATGATCTAGATAGGCGCGGAACTAGCTTGGGAAGAACCCAAACGTTTTTCTTCAACTTTCGGGCCCGCCTTACATCTACTACCGTAGGCTTGAATCCTAGCCCAAAAGTGTCCAAATTCTTGGGCAAAGAAACTGGCTGGACCATACCTTGCAGATCAACCCCAGACCTTTTCCTGGTACAAACCCGCTGTTTAGCATTTCCGAGGATACCATGAAGGTCGCAGCCGCGATCCTAGGAAGTGGAAGGTCCTCGCCTTTAGAAATTTTATCCACTGAAACCGTATCAAAAACCTGGTAAACCACAGTCCCTTATCATCATCAGTCTCTATGAAAGGCATGATGGCATTACTTACGACGCTTGCATTGTCTTCCCCATGTACTACGATCTCTTGCCTATCCCACTCGAATTTGACCATATGATGTAATTTAGAAGGCACTGCTTTGGCGGCATGGATCCAGGGTCGCCCCCATAGAAGATTATATGACACTGCCACGTCTAACACTTGAAACTCCATGGTGAACTCGACTGGACCAATTGTTAATTCAAGTATGATGTCACCCACTATGTCTGTACCACCACCGTTAAACCCTCGAACATAGATGTTGTTCTTGTGAATCCTGTCACCATCGACCTTCAGTTTGTTCAATGTGGCCAAAGGACAGATATTGGCATTGGACCCATTATCAATCAGTACTCGAGTGACTACCGAGTCTTCGTACTTCACGGTCAAATAAAGGGCTCTATTATGTTCTGTACCCTCCACGGGCAACTCATCACCTGTAAAAGTGACCCTGTTGACCTCAAAATTCTTGTTTGCTATTTTCTCCAGATGGTTCACAGAGACTTATCCGGAACATGGGCTTCATTCAGAATTTTCATTAATACCTAGCGATGCTCATTTGAATGGATCAACAACGATAACAATGAGATCTGTGCTGGGGTCTTCCTCAACTGATCCACAATGGAATAATCTTGCACCTTCATTTTCTTTAAAAATTCTTCCGCCTCTTCCTCGGTAACTGGATTCTTTGTCGCTACTGGATTGGCCCTTCTTAATTCTGCAGGAGCAAAACACCTTCCCGAATGAGTTAACCCCTGTGCCTCACATATTTCTTCCACAACTTCCTTCCCCTTATGCGTTACCATTACCTGACTGTAGCTCCATGGCACAGCTTTCTCGCTGATTATTAGCAACTGCATTACTGGCCTGATAACAACTGGTCCTATGCATGCCCCCTTCACGGCTACTGGCTTGCTTGATATCCCTTGCATCGTTACTTTGACCGGCTCTGGATTCTTGGCAACATCAGACGAACTATTCCCTATCACCACCACTGGCTTGCCTTCTACTCTTTCTGACTGTACTACCGCTTTTCTACTGATCAACTTTTCTTTCGGACTGGCACAAATCATCATTACCGTTTGTGAGGGCTTCTTGAGCTTCCCTCCTTCGTGCACTAGTTCGATCATGTGGGCTTCATGGTGTGCCGACAACGGGTTCTGATTGATGTTAGGTGCCTCTGGCTCCTGGACCTCGATCCTATTTGTGTCAATAAGATCTTGTACGACAGTCTTCAACTTCCAACACTTCTCAGTATCATGCCCGGGAGCCCCCGAACAATATTCACAGCTTACCGAGTGGTCCAGATATTTGGGAAGGGGATTTGGCAATTTGGGCTCCACAGGACTCAATAGTCCTAACTGCCTCAATTTGTGGAACAGAGTAGTATAGGTTTCTCCCAGCGGAGTGAATGTTCTCTGCCTCTGCACCCTTTCATTCCTGAAAGTTTGATTCCCACGGAAACCCGGTCTCGAAGGATTCCTATAGGCCATTGGTGGTGGATATGTGTTTTGTGGAGGTGGATATATATTCTGGGGAGCCAGCACACACTATTGAGGGCGAGCCGGAGGCTGGGTGTAAGTTTGGGCGTGATGGACAGAGAAATATGGCTCTTATGGTGGGTAGTAGGGCTATGGAGGGCCGTATGGAATGTGTGGGTAATTTGAGTGATGAGGTCTAGGTTGGTAGTGAAGGGGGGGGGCTCTGGACCAAGTACCTGCCTCGACGGTTGCGACATCTTCCCTTTTCTTCTTTCCGAGCGCACCTCCCGTGCCACTCTGGATGGCCTGAGTTTTTGCTTTGATTGCCGAATAGCTCAGGATTTTGTTGGACTTAAGTCCCTATTCAATCATATCGCCCATTTTCACCACCTCGTTGAAAGATTTGCCAACTGACGTCACCAAGTGACCAAAGTAAGTCGGCTCTAGAGTCTGCAGAAAGTAGTACACCATTTCCCCCTCTCTCATCGGAGGATCAACTCTTGCTGCCTGTTTTCTCCACCAGAACCCAAATTCTCTAAAGCTCTCTCCCGGTTTCTTCTCAAGTTTCGGCAATGTGAGACGGTTAGGGACAATCCCAAGGTTGTACTGAAAGTGACCTGCAAATGCTTGTGCTAAATCGTCCCAGGTGTACCACCAGCTCGGATCCTGTCTTGTGTACCATTCCAGTCCAGAACCGCTTAGACTCTGACCAAAGTAAGCTATCAACAGCTCGTCTTTTCCCTCGGCCCCTCTCATCTTACTGCAAAACCCTCGCAGATGTGCCATTGGATCACCGTGCCCCTCGTATAGATCAAACTTTGGCATCTTGAACCCTGCTGGAAATTGAATGTCTGAGAATGGGCACAGATCTTTGTAAGCCACACTGACTTGGTTGCCTAGCCCATGGATATTCCCGAAGGACTGCTCCAGGCTTTTAAACTTTCGAAGCACTTCGTCTTGCTCTGGGCTCTTAGCCGGCTTTTCAGTCTCTACCGGGATCTCGAAGTGAGTATTATAAGTATGAGGCTCGAGTGCTTTGAAGGTTGGTTCACGGGGGTAATATTGGTTATCGTGAGCCTGAAACAATGGCTCGCTGGATGATCTTTGCAGCGTGGCTGGTGGGGGTGCCACAAAAACAGGAACATTTGGTGGAGGAGGGTTCTGATGGGGTTGTGAAGCTTGGGGGTCATAGGCATTTCTTCCTAGATAGTATTGGTGACTGGGGAAGCTTGTCGAAGGGCCGGGGGAAAGGTATTCTGGCGTGTGTCCTGGTGGGAGTAACGGGAGGGCCAGGCGCTTTTTGTACCCTACCTAAGGCCAACTGCATTTCTTTCATCTCCCGTCTCATCTTATCCATTTCCTCTTTCAGCATTTGATTCTCCGTCCTTTCATTCTCGACACTTTGGTCTGAACTAGTCATGTTTTTAGTACGGGCCCTTTGGATCTTGTTTGGTAATGGTAATCTGCCAGAACTTTCTAACAAACTAACTGGTTCAAAATCTCTCTCTGGATAAACAACAAACTTGTTAGTGTTAGAGTTTAACACATATTGCAATTTCACGTTGGGGGATGCAATGTTCCTAGGCAGTTTAACCATTTCTAACATGCATTTGCTTCGGTTGCGTGCGTCATTCCGGCCTCTCATAATTGTGCCTCTTCCTTTATTCTATCCTTCTTTATTATTATTTTTCCCATTTTCCTTCTCTTTTTTTGGTGGTGGTCGAATCTTATGTGGATTGCCTACGTATCATGTCCCCGTATGAATCAGACCGTGCATAGTTTTACCCTATAAGTGCGAAAAGCAAAAAGATAATTTTTTGGACATTTTCTATTTTTCATTAATAAACATTCTATTACAAACTAGACGCTTCTAGGAAAGGAAAATAACATACTCGAAACCAAACCAAGTACGAACTCAATAACTACTGACATACTCTGACGCGAAATAAAGACAGACTCTAACAGACAACAGACTCTAAGAGAAAGAAAATGCAGATTCAAACTATGAACAGATTAAGGTTTTAAATTTAGGTGCTTGCGGGGCGTCATTTGGCCTCACCGTAGGTTTAGGTGTAAGGTTCCTTTCCAGCTGCTCCAATTCATGCATGATTTGCTTCACAAATATAATCACCGCCGAGAAGAAGGTAGTACGGGTCATGTTTTCACACTCCCGACATTTCTTGGTGATAGCACGAGCAATAGTCAAAATCTTGTTCCTGGTTCGGTCTTTCTCTAGGAGTATGCGTTCTATCTGATCCCCTATAGCCTTCAAAACCCGAGAATCATGCAAATGTTGTTTTCGTAACTGCTATATTTCATATTCCATCGAGGCCATCAGATTACAATAGTGTTTACTCTTGGTTTCAAAAGCCTTGGCTTGTTGAGCTGTCTTGCTCTCTAGGGTGGTCACCTTCCTTTTTAGACTGACAATGGTCTTTTCACGATCTTTCCTTGCCTGCTGTGTGCGCTCTTTCGTTCTATTTGCCCATTGTGCTCGGAGTTGTGCTATGGTATCTTCAGATTTCTTCAAATCATCCCGGCACTCACTGATTTCCTTTTTTAACCCTTTTATTAACCGCTCATCCGACCAACTCCTTTGTTGTTTGTCAGCATCTCTCCTCATCTGTCGGATTTGGGCTTTCAGTGCCTCATTTTCTTGGGCCAATTTGCTCTTTTCTCCCCGGTCGGCATCAACTTGCAGACTATTTTCAAATTCCAAGTTTCTAATTTGTTGCCTCAGCTTGCCTATTTCTGCCTTGTAACTATCTTCTTTAGCCAACCAATCCCATTGTTTTTGCGACGCCTGGACGAACTCCTGGAGATGGGGCCCTTTGGCCAGTCTCCCAAACTCGATTTCTTTCCTAAACCAAGCAAGGTATCCCAGCGAAACTTCACCTTTGGACCGATCACGTACACATGTATTGGCTGTTAAGTATTGACACTCGCTCCAAATTTGTCGGACTGCTGCTTCAGGAAACTGTCCGTTGGGCCCGATCTCGACTACTTGGCCACTAAGATCTTCATCTCTCGGAACTATTTGGCATCTCCCCAACTGTCTCAAGACTCGATACGGGACATAGGGTTGAATACTCCAGAGTCCCATCAAAAGGAAATGGGGTCCAGTGGCTGGCATATATATGATTTCATCCACAGGC
The DNA here is from genome assembly GCF_000393655.2 of Nicotiana sylvestris. Lineage (NCBI taxonomy): Eukaryota > Viridiplantae > Streptophyta > Magnoliopsida > Solanales > Solanaceae > Nicotiana > Nicotiana sylvestris. Next base: position 155,222,325 of record NC_091059.1, read on the forward strand.
AACCATCCTAGTGTCCACTGGATTTGGCTGGCAGTGAGGGTCCGAAAGAATGATGTCCACGCCGTAACTCCCTCGGGTAGACTGACCCCCTTGATTCTTGTGTAGAACTCTTCTATGCAAGTTTTCTTCGAGGAACCATAACTCAAGAGCTGGGAACGGTGGCAGATATGCTCAGTTACACCCCTCGAAAAAGTTCCCTCTAGCTTTGAAGGTTGTGAGAGCTCAGAAGATATCAGATACTATCATAGGCGCAAGAGTGCTTTCATCTTGAATGAGCAAGGTACTGACGACCCCAACTATTTTCAGATCAATGTTTCCGTCTTTCCTTGGAAATACCAAAGGGCCCAAAAAGGTTATCATAAAAGCCACTCGTCTATGCTCGTCCCATTTCTGACGGTTATTTTTGCTGCATAACTTGTTACCTGGGTTGTTGAATCCTCCGACATGACTGTATCTGTCGTATATGAAGCGCGGATTACAAAAACCTGCGGCCAAATCTGAGTTATGGACCGTCCTGGGTATCTTTAACGAATCTAAAAACCGATGCATAGTGACAGCTCTTGGAGAAACCAAGTATTTTTGCCTCAACGAAACTTCAGCATTTCCGATGTAACCGGCTATTTCCTCCAAAGTCGGAGTGAGTTCGAAATCGGAGAAGTGGAAGACATTGTGTGTCGGGTCCCAGCAGGCGACCAAAGTTCTTATGATATCCCCCGAGGCTCGATTTCCAATAAACCCGTAAGACCTTTTAGATATTTCTTGACCTCATCTTGCCCTTCACCACCTAAATCATCCCATCATAGCCGCAACTTGAAAGAGATTTTAGTCATTATTAAAAAAGGTTCATTTTGCATCGTGCTCATCCTGCATATTTATTAAAGTGATTAAGAAATAAAATTCATTTGACTCAACAAATTGACTATTTTTTAATTTTTCACAGCTTAAAAGGAAGATCCGGCTCTGCACACGGCTTTTCAGCACTTCGGGAACGAAGATTTTAAAGCTGGGTGAGTCAACCGATCAAAAATCCAAAATGACTACAAGTGGCCATTTATGCAAAGTAAGCCTTCCGGCGTCCCTTTCGGGAACATTCGACTATTCGTGCCAAAAACGGCATCACCCGACTTATTTATGTTGACAATTAAAATTTGACATTTTTTGGCTATTTTTGCAAAAGGGGGAGGTTGGACCCGATGAGGGTTGCCTACGTATCCCGCACCCTGTGAGAATCAAACCGGCGTAGTTTGGGTAGATAAAACAAACTTCTTTTGAAAACAAGACTCTTTTCAATGGCAAATAAAACCATTTCTCATAAACCAAACCCCTTTTTTTCTCTTTTTTTTGTTCATTTTTTCTCAAAAATTCGACAGAGTTTCGACGCTATTTGGACATTGATGATTTTTTCAAAACAGGCGATTAGCTACCTCTATCTCTCTTTCCTCAAAGTATTCAAGAGCCGGTCAGCATGTAAGTCCGAAGCAACAAATGCACAGGTAGCAAGTTGGATGCATCAGGATGGTCTTTTGTCGCTCTGGTATACCTGTCCTAGACAAACCCAACCCCTGTGTTGAGCCTCCAAAGTTAAATGCACATGATGAAAACAAACGTTCCTACTAGGGATCCGGCATGAAGCTGAGTTATTCTAGGTTCATAACCTGGGTATTTGTTCTAGACTGTGTACCCGAGCGGACAACTCGAGTCGAGGAGAGGGCTACATACCGGGAACCAAAAGGTCATCCGGCTTAGTAACTTGTCCAGCCTCTTTCTTATTTCAGGTATTGACACTAACAGAATAGGGAGTCTCGACCAGCAAGCTCATCCCCGGGGGTAAGAAGAGAAGGGTTTCGGCACAGTTTATACACATTTCAGATAATATCAAAGCGGTAAAAGCAGCATTTAGCACATTAGGCCCAAACATGTAACAAAATCCTATAAATCCAAATATAACAATTTATCTAAGCTCGAATTCTGAACCCTGAACCAAAGATTCTAGGTTCGTCCCCAGCAGAGTCGCCAGAGCTGTCACACCTCCTTTTCGCCCGCGCCTGCAGGGGCGCAGAGAGAGTTTTTCCAATTAAAGGACAATCGAAATGGGATTTATTACTTAATTCAGAGTCGCCACTTGGGAGATTCATGGTGTCCCAAGTCACCGGTTGGATCCCGAATTGGGGAAATATTGACTCTGTTTAACAGTCCGCAAACCAGAAATCCGGATAAGGAATTATGTTAACCCAGGAGAAGGTGTTAGGCATTTCCGAGTTCCGTGGTTCTAGCACGGTCGCTCAACTATCATATTCGGCTTAATTATCTGATTTTTATACAATTATGAACCTATGTGCAAATTTTAACTTTTAACCGCTTTTATTATTATCATCATTATTTTAACAGAGAATTGCAACGTTGTGAAAACGTATCTCGAACCATGACACATCAATGTACCCGTGGTTATCGACACATTTCAACTCCGTTGAGATTTGGATTCGGGTCACATAAATGTGCACCCGAGTTTAAGAAAGTAAATTATTAAAGGCGCGCCTAAAGCGACTATCGTATTATCATTTTGGGGAAGGCCATGAACTTTTGCTAAACGGCTCATCCCGAATTCTAAGGAATTTTACAAACTCTTATAGAGGGCCCCGCAGCTTATGTATTTTGTTTGACGAGGCTCGTCTCATTCATTATTAAAAAAAGAATTGCAACGTCATGGAAATGCATCTCGAACCACGTCACAATCAATGTACCCGTGATTATCAACATATTTTGACTTCGTTGGGATTTGGACTTGGGTCACATAAATGTGCACCCGGGTTTAAGGAGGTAATATTATATAAAGTACACGCCTAAAGAGACTAACGGGTTGTTATTTTGGGAAAGACCGTGAAATTCGCTAAACAGCTCGCCTCAGAATCTAAGTATTTCAAATATACATTTGATGACGGCCCCGCGACTAATGTGTTCTATTTAGCGAGGCTCGTCTCATTTCATTTATAGGTCCATCCTAAAGTGAACTAAGATTTTCTAATTAATTTGTCTCTAAAAATAAGGAAAAATCCTAATCGATTTTGTCAAGGGCCTAAAACAATAATTGTAAACCAAATATGTCTTAGGACTCAAGGATAAGCCCGAAAAATGTGAATTGGCACAACCAAAAGCCGGCCTAACGTAGTCTTTGGCCCAGGCCCATGCGAGTATACAAATAAGGTAAAACCCGGGCCATTCGTTAAAGCGCTAAAGCTCAGATGGCCTGGAATTAGGCTGACCACTAGACCGACGCAACTTCAGTTGAATCAAATCAAGTACCCAACAAAATTACTGCGTCCTTTTACTCAAATGAACAGAACATGATTTGAAGATTATATTATTTTAACTACTGGTCCGTTTTTACTAAAGGTGAAAGAGAAAATTAAAAGGTAGCTTTGAGTTCGACAACAAGATTGCATATCAAGCCTTCAAGGATTAGACTATTGGTCATACATTTCTACCAACGCTAGCTAACACCTATATATTAAGAACTAATCTGCATTATATGAGTTACTGCAATACAATACATGCTCAACTGGACATCAAACTCGATCTCAAATCCAACTGTTTCCGACTTTTCTTTTTAAACATAAATGAACACTAAACTACACATACACCCATTATACTGAATTGCAGTTAGATAGTCACGAATTTGAATTGGTTCGAAGCAGTTCAAAGGCAGTTCATTACAAGCTGTAGATTCAACCATTCCAAATTACTTAAACAAACAGTCCTAATTACATTTCAAACTATTACATTCAATTATAAGGAAGATATAGTAGCTACTAAAGTTTTCCAATGAAGTTAGGTTTCCATTTCATTTTATTTCAGCCAAACTCTACATGATGTGGAGATTCAGCATGTACTTGGATTGGAAAACAGGACAAGAAGAAGGAGAATTCAGCAGCAGGTAAGCAGCAGACAATACAGCAGCAATGGGATTCAGAGCAGCTCCAAAAACCAGTTTTAAGACGAGAATAACACTCAACTACAACTCGGAATGAGTTTGTCAACCAACAGCAATACAGACACCCAAAATAGAACAAACTGAGCTCGGATAAATTCAGAAACCGAATCAATAGACTGCCAAATAGATTCAACAATCAAAAGGGGCAAGAACCAGTGCTTGGAATCTAAATTCTGCCTAGAACTCAATGGAACAATATCCTTTCTCTTAAACTCTCTCTTAGAACTGATTCAAGACTCAAAAATGTTCTCTCAGATTGACTTTTCCTCTCTCCGAATCTCTCCTCTAATTTTTTTCAGAATCCTTCTATTCTAAAGTCTGCCTCAGAGAAAGCCAGACCAGACCAAAAAAAATCGAAAGAGAAACTGATTTTTCTGCTCTCCCAAAAACCAGCCTAAACTCTGTCCAATCCCCAAAAAACCTCCCTTATTGTCTAAAATTGACTCTATATATAACCAAAACAGACCTGCCCTCTCAACCCTCAAAAGCACTTTAGGCAGAATTTTAAAACTCCTTCTGCCCATCATCTCTCAAACCCCACTATATTATGTTTTCCCTCCTTTTAATTTATTTGTTCCCCACTACCCTTGTCTTTTCTTTATTTAAATTCAAATAGGTATGGGCACCTATTTCTTAATCCATTTCCTTTAAACCTTTCATGCCATTATGTTTTATTCCTCATTAGCACTAACAAATGCATTAATTTAATGTTACTTAAGTGCTTTACTGACAGCCCACTTAAACTAGTCAATTTTGTAACTTTTCAATCCCCAAATTACCCCCTTAACACCTGTGTATTATCCTACCTCAACCTTTTTCAATCTGTATCAAATCCATCAGCTATAACCAATTCAACTAAGTTAGAAATCCTAACCATTGACTAAACTAAGGCTCAAAGGTGGACTCAAGTTCAATTCATTATCAGACCCCAAACATAGTTATTTAACCCAGCAAACTCAAACAACAAATGAATTCAAACCAGATCAAAATAGCATTGCAACAAGATGAAGGACATGGTGATTCAGAGAATGAACTAAACATAATTCCATGTCAAACCTAAATACGAACAACACTGTAAATGCATTAAATGAAAACACTGAATTCATATACAAAGTGATGGGCAATCACAGATGACATACTTTGAACTTACAATAATAGCGAGCAATTACGGGAATAGCTATAGTTTATACAAAAACTTACTAATACTGACTAATTCGTATCATTCAGGAAAACAAAGAAGAAACAAAATACAGAGTAAGCACAAAACATTCGAATTTAAACAAAAAATAAGAAAGGAGTAGAGGATGAATTTACTGAACAAAAACTAATAGAAAAAGAAGATAAAACGAACCTACCAATTAAACGGGGCCTGGGTTTGAACCTCCGATGCCTTTTGGATTTGGGGCCAAGACGGACCCTAGTCGAGTGTTCCTGAATGAGAACACACTCGACTAAGGTCCGTTTTGACATCAGTCTCTGAACTAGCTTCAGATCACCATTCTGAAACCCTTGATTCGAGACTTTCCGGGGTGATTCGACGCAAACTAAGGGTGGTTTGGGAACGAGGGAGGTCAGGGGGTGGCAGGGTGTGAGTTTGGTGGCATATGAATGGATTAGGGTTTAGGTCGATTCCTTTGACCTAAGATTCGAGGAGCTCGGGGGTGATTCGAAGAAAACTGAGCGTGGGACTGGAACGAGGAAGTCGTGGGGAAGCTGTGGTGTGAATTTGGTGTCATTTGAACGGATTAGGGTTCCGGCCTAATTTTCGATCTAATATTCGAAACACACGGCTGGGATTCGAGGGATAAGAGTTAGGGATTCGGAATAGGGAGGTCGAGGGGAATCAGTGGTGAAAAGATGGGGTCATTTAGACCACCGGAACCGCCGTCAGGCGATTTCTGGTGGGCGGTGCACGGTGGCAAGAGGCGGGGGATATGTTTGGTCTCTGAAGCTCAGAGACGAAAAGGTAGGGGGGTTTGGTTTAGGGGGTGGGGTAGGATTTAGGAATATATACCATGTGGGGAATTTAATCCCGACCATTAGATCAATTAAGATCAACGACCATGATCAAGGAGATTAACCCATACTGCGTCGTTTGGTTTAAGTAGGTGGTCAGGTTGAACCGGGTAACGGGTCGGGCCAGGGAATGGGTAAGGATGGGGTGATCTGGACCGTTGGATCAAGTCGTATCAACGGCCCAGATTCTTCATGCCCAAACGGCGTCGTTCCACTCGTCTTCAAGATTGGTTGGATTGGACCGGGTAAAAGGGTATTTGGACTGGGCCTGAACTTTCTTTTAAAATTGGCCCAGTCCGATTTTCTTCTCTTGTTTTCTTCTTTTTCTTCTATTTTTCTTTTTAATTCCTAAAAAACCAAAATTCCTAATTTGAATTGTAAAACCAAGATTATTTTAAAAAGATATTAATTAATCCTTAACAATAATTAGCACACAAGAACAAATATTGATAAAAAACACACAATTAAACAATAAAAATGACAAAGCTACCAAAAAATTATATTTTGTGATTTTCATTCTTAAAAATAGGACATGGTTTAATTAATTCCAAAATGCATAATTAAATCCTAAATGCACATGCAACACATATTTTTGTATTTTTCTTAATTAAAGTAGAAATAAACATGCGCAGACAAAATACAAATAAATTACAAACAACACAAAATTATTTTATTTTGAATTTTTGGGAGTAGTTCTCATAGGGCAAAAATCACGTGCTCACAAGGTGCCTGGACTCCGGCTGGAGCTGCTGGTGGCTCCTCTATGGTAGCTCGCGCGGGTGCTCTAGTTGCACTACGGGCGCGTCTTCAGCATCTACCCCAGCCCCAACCTCTGGCATCTCTAGCAGGGGGCGCGGGTGCCTGGTCATCTCCGGTAGCAAGTGTCCTCACCATCTGTGAGATAATAGAAGATAGAGGGTTAGAATTGTGATGTCAAAAATCTCGCACGATAAGGAAATCAAATGAAGTGGAATTTTCCTAACAGTTACATAGCCTCTCGTAGATAAGTACAGACATCTCCGTACCGATCCGCGAGACTCTAATAAACCGGCTTGTGATTCATGACTCCTATGAACCTAGAGCTCTGATACCAACTTTCCACGACCCAAGTTCTCCCTCTATGAACTGTCGTGACGGCGTCTAGTCTCTACGACTAGGTAAGCCTAATAAATTGCGGAAAAAAGGAAATGAAATACGAAACTAGAAAGTTACGAGGAAAAACATAAATAAAGAGTTTAACTATGCTGCTCGGCATATACAATACATACTCCCAAAACTTAATCAAACTCCCAAAACCCGGAATCTCATGAAATCACAAGTTGTAAAATAACTACATAGTGTTCTAACTCTAGAATGTCTAAACAAAAGTAAATACAGGAAGTCTAAAGCTAGAGGGAAGAATAAAGAGGGACTCCTCGGTCTGCGGACGCGGCAGATATACCTCGAAGTCTCTGAAGGTTGCCTCATTGATAGTATGGCTGCATCGAAGAACTTGGATCTACACACGAGAGACATGTGCAGGAAAGGGCATGAGTACACCATAACGGTACCCAGTAAGTACCAAGCCTAACCTCGGTCGAGTAGTGACGAGGAAGGTCAGGGCCCTACTGGTTATATATATATATATATATATATAGCAAGGTAAAACAATATGAAATGTAACAGTATAATTAAAGCACAAACAGTTGATAGAGTATAAAATCATAGTAAGAATGTGGCTCAGTACACAGATATATCAACATGGGATCTCCTAGGATATCGTCCCGTAGTCCCAAACGTAAATGTGCAGAGGATCTCCCAGAAATATCAATCCGTAGTCCCAAAGTAAATATCCAGTACAGGGGAATCTTTCGGGTGTCATCCCAAATATAAACGTGCAGGGGGATCTTCCGGAATACCGATCCATAGTCCCAAAGTAAACATGCAGGGGGATCTCCTGGGATATCGTCCCGTAGTCCCAAAGTAAAACAAACAACAGTATCAAGAAAGAACCTATAGTTCTATTCGTGAATAAATATGAATTCTAATCTAAACATGCTACACAGAGTACAAGTAAGCAGTTAAAGCAGGTAAAAACATTAGAACACATAAGCATACTTTCCCTAAGCTAAACAAGAGGCTTCAAGTACAAGTATTGTCAATTACAAGAAAAAAAACAGATATTTACTTGATAAAAACAGGATTTTCAACAATTAGCATGTGTACGCACTCGTCACCTCACGTACATGGCACTCATATAACAACAATACAAAAATCCTAAGGCTAGCTCCCCCACACAAGGTTAGGCAAGCGACTTACCTCGAACCGGCTCAAAATTAATCTGAAATCACGCTCTTGCCACGAGTATCCAACTCTAGGTGGCCCAAATCTTGTCAAATTAATATCATAACGTAAATATAACTACAAACAACTAATTTAACTAATAAAATCGAAGCTAAGGCAAGAAAATAGAAAAACACCCAAAATCCTCTTCGGGCCCACGTCTCAAAATCGGGTAAATATTACGGATTATGAACACACATTCACTCACGAGCACACTCGAACAAAAATCATCAAAATCCGATGCCAAAATCTCCCTCAAAACTTAGATTTTTGGTTGGGGAAATTTTCCTCTTTTCTCCCAATTTTTCACCCCAAATCGGAAATTAAATGACAAAACCAAGATTAGATTAATAGAATACAACTAGAAAGGGATTAGGAATCGTTACCCATTGATTTTCTCTTCAAAATCCTCCAAAATCGCCTTACCCCGAGCTCCAAATTTGATTTTCCAAGTTATGAACCCAACCCTCAAAATTTCATATTTCTGCCCAGCGATTTCCGCATCTACGGTCATGGGGACGCACCTACAGTCCTGCACCTGCGGAAAGGGCATCGCAGGTGCAAAATTCACTTAACGGGCTGGGTCCGCATTTGCGGTCACTTGGCCGCATCTGCGGTTCTGCATTTGCGGTCACCCAGCCGCACCTGCGGTTCCCAGAACCTTAGCCGATTCCTGCTTCTACGGCGCCGCACCTGTAGTCCCACACACGTAGGTGCGGTTATGATAGGTTCATCAACCTCAAATTTTGCTTAAGTCCAATTTCCAATTCGTTAAGCATCTGAAACTCACCCGAGGCCCCCGGGAGCTCAACCAAACATGCCAACCTATCCTAAATCATCTTACGAACTTAGTCCAACTCTCAAATCACATCGAACAACGCTAAAACCATGATCCGGCCTCCAATACAAGCCTAAAGAACTTGAAACTTCAAGAATCCTACAACCGATGTCGAAGTCAACCAAACCAAGTCCGATTGACCCCAAATTTTGCACAGAAGTCACATTCAACACTACAGAGCTATTCTAACTTTTGGAATTGGATTCCGACCCCAACATCAAAATCTCACTATCGATCCAAAAACTTCAAAAATATAACTTTCGGCATTTCAAGCCTAAATAAGCTACGGACCTCCAAAACACAATTCGAACACGCCCCTAAGCCCAAAATCACCCAATGGAGCTAACGAAATCGATAAAATCCCATTCTATGGCCGTCTTCACACTGCTCCGACTATGGTCTAAATTCTAAAGCTTAAGCTCTCATTTAGGGACTAAGTGTCCCAAAACACTCCGAAACTCAAAATGAATTTTTAGGGCAACTCACAATAGCAGAAACAAACATAGGGAAAGCAGTTAATAGGGGATTAGGGCGTTAATTCTTAAAACGACTGGCCGGATCGTTACATCCTCCCCTTAAAATATTCGTTCGTCCTCGAACAAGCATAGAGATATACCTAAAGTAGTGAAAAGATGAGTGTAACGGCTGCGCATATCATGCTCTATCTCCCAAGTCACCTCCTCGACCGGCGGACCCCGCCACTAAACCTTCACTGATGCAATATTCCTTGACCTCAGCTTTCGAACCTGCATGTCCAATATCGCCACTGGCTCCTCAACATAAGATAGATCCTTGTCCAACTGGACTAAACTGAAATCCAATGCGACAGATCATTATGATACTTCCGGAGCATCGAAACATAAAATACCGGATGAACTCCTGCCAAGCTGGGAGGTAAGGCAAGCTCATAAGCAACCTCCCCAACACGTCGCAGTACCTCAAAGGGCCAATAAACCTCGGACTCAATTTACCCTTCTTCTCGAATCTCATAACGCCCTTCATAGGCGAAACCCGAAGCAAGACCCGCTCTCTGGCCATATAGGAAACATCATGAACCTTTCGGTCTTTATAACTGTTCTATCTGGACTGGGCTATGCGAAGTCTATCCTAACTCACCTTAATCTTCTCCAAGGCATCCTGAACCAAGTCTGTGCCCAATAATCTAGCCTCGCCCGACTTGAACCAATGCATTGGGGATCTGCACCGCCTACCATACAAAGCCTCATACGGTGCCATCTAAATGCTGGACTGATACCTGTTGTTATAGGCAAAATCCGCCAGTGGCAAGAACTGATCCCAAGAACCTCCAAACTCCATCACACACACACAGAGCATATCCTTAAGAATCTGAATAGTGCGCTCGGACTGTCTGTCCGTCTAGGGGTGAAATGTTGTGCTCAACTCCACTCGAGTACCCAACTCATGCTGTACAGCCCTCCAGAACAGTGATGTGAACTGAGTACCTCTATCTGAAATGATGGAAATCGGAATACCATGCAGTCGAACAATCTCCCGAATATAAATCTCAGCTAACCGCTCTGAAGAGTAGGCGGTATACATAGGAATGAAGTGCACGGACTTGGCCAACCGATCCACAATCACCCAGATGGCATCAAACTTCCTCGAAGTCTGTGGTAGTCTAACTACGAAATCCATGGTGATCCGCTACCACTTCCACTTCAGAATCTCTATTTGCTGAAGCAAACAATTCGGTCTCTCGTGCTCATACTTTACCTAATGACAATTAAGGCACCGGGCTACAAACCCAACTATATTTTTTTCATCTGCCTCAACCAATAGTGTTGTCTCAAATCCTGGTACATCTTCACAGCACCCGGATGGATGGAATACCGCGAACTATGGGCTTCCTCTATAATAAATTCCCGAATCCCCTCAGCATTGGGTACACAAACCCGACCCTGCATCCTCAATACCCCGTCATCACCAATGGTCACATATCTGGCATCACCATGCAGAACCTTGTTCTTGAGGACAAGCAAATGAGGGTCATCATACTGACGCTCTCGAATACGATCGAACAAGGAAGACTGAGAAATCACACAAGCTAGAACCCGACTGGGCTCCTAAAGATCCAATCTCTTAAGCTGGCTGGCTAAGGGCTGAATATCCATCGCTATAGGCCTCTCCGCTGCTGGTAGATAATACAAACTCCCAAACTCTCTGCCCGACGACTCAAAGCATCAGCCACCGTATTGGCCTTGCCTGGGTGATACAAGATAGTGATATCATAGTCCTTTAGAAGCTCTAACCACCTCCTCTGACGCAAATTAAGGTCCTTCTGCTTGAACAGATGCTGCAAACTCTGGTGATCAGTATAAATCTCACAAGGAACATCGTACAAATAATGACGTCAGATCTTCAACGCATGAACAATAGCCGCTAACTCGAGATCATAGACAGGGTAATTCTCCTCATGTTGATTTAACTATCTAGATGCATAGGCAATCACCCTACCACCCTGCATTAATATCGCTCGAAGGACAATCCTCGAGGCATCACAATAGACAATATAAGACTCCAAACCTGTAGGCAATATCAATAATGGGGTTGTTTGCAAAGTTGTCTTAAGCTTCTGGAAGCTTTCCTCACACTCTTCCATCCACTGGAACGGATCACCTTTCTGGGTCAGTCTAGTAATGGGTGTTGCAATAGATGAAAAATCTCTCAACAAATCGACGGTAATAACCCGCAAAGCCAAGAAAACTACGGATCTTTGTAGCTGAGGATGGTCTGGGCCAACTCTGCACTGCTTCAACTTTCTTTGGATCCACCTTGATCCCTTCACCCGTTACTACGTGACCCAAGAATGCCACGGAATCCAACCAAAACTCACATTTCGAGAACTTTGCGTATAATTTCATTTCTCTCAAGGTCTGAAGCACTGTCCTCAGGTGCTGCTCATGATCTTCCTGACTCCGGGAGTATACTAGAATATCATCAATAAAGACAATGACGAATGAGTCAAGATATGGCCAGGACACGCTCTGTATCAAATGTATAAAGGTTGTTGGGGCATTGGTCAGCCCAAATGAAATAATAAGGAACTTGTAATGACCATACCGAGTCCTGAAAGCAGTCTTCGGGATATCTGGCTCTCGAATCTTCAACTGATGGTAACCTGAATGCAAGTCAATCTTAGAAAACACCCGTGCACCCTGTAACTGGTCAAAAAATCATCAATACAAGGCAAAGGATACCAGTTATTCACTGTAACTTTGTTCAGCTGGTGATAGTCAATGCTCATACACATAGAACCATCCTTTTTCTTCACAAACAAGATAGGAGCACCCCAAGGTGATACACTGGGCAGAATAAAATCTTTGTCAAGCAATTCTTGCAACTGCTCCTTCAACTCAGGAGGAGCCATACGATAAAGAGGAATAGAAAGGTGCTGAGTTCCCAACAACAGATCAATGTTAAAATCAATATCTCTGTCGGGTGGCATACCCGAAAGATCAGCTGGAAACACATCAGGGAAGTCTCGTACTACTGGGACTGAATCAACTGTAGGGGTATCAACATTAGTATCTCTCACACAGGCCAGATACGTGTCATACCCCTTCTCAACCATTCGCTGAGCCTTAAGGAATGAAATAACTCTACTGGGAGTGTGACCGAAAGTACCCCTCCACTCTACTTGCGGTACACCTGGCATAAACAGTGTCACGATTTTGGCATGATAATCAATAATAGCATAATGGGGTGACAACCCATCCATGCCCAGGATAACATCGAAATCTACTATGCTAAGCAATAAAAAATTAGCTCTGGTCTAAAAAACACTAAGAGCAATCAAACACGACCGATAAATACAGTCCACAACAAGAGAATCTCCAACAGAAGTAGAAACATAAACAGGGGAACTCAAAAAATCCCGAGATACGCCCAAATGTGGGGTAAAATAAGAGGACACATAAGAATAAGTGGAGCCTGGATCGAATAAAACCGATGCATCTCTATAATTAGCCATGACAATACATGTGATGGCAGAATTGGAGGCAATAGAATTGGTACGGGCAGGAAGGGCATAATATCTGGCCTAGCCTCCCCCTCTAGGTCGACCTCTACCTCCCCGACCTCTACTTCTAGCTGGCTAGGCAGGTGAGGTAGCAACTGGTGCTATAATCATAGCATGGGAACTCTGCGAGGCATACTGTGGCTGAAAAGTCTGTAGAGGTGCACCCTTCCTAAGTCTGGGGAAATCCCTCACCATATGACATGTGTTGCCACACTCAAACAAGATCTAGGAGGTCATGACGGCTATGACTGGCTTAGGCCAGGTCTACTAGACTGACCACTGAAAGCATACCGGGTAGGAGGTGCACTAGATACTGGAGGTGCATAATAAGGCTCTTAAGGTCTAGGAGGAGCTGGAATACCACTAGCTGCTGGAAGAGCTGAATGAACGGGGCGACTCATATAACCCTTACCATAATGAACTACAGCTAGGGCACGGGCACTAGAACAGTGGCCCGACTCTCGAGACCTCTTGGCCTCCCTTTCCTCTCTACCTCGAGCGTGCATGCCCTCTACTCTCCTAGCAATGCTCACCACCTACTGATAAGAAATATCGATCTCTAACTCCCAAGACATGCTAGACCTGATGGTGAGAATGAGCCCCTTAATCAACCGGCAAACTCTCTCACAAACTATAGAAACCAAGGCTGGTGCATGCATAGCCAAGCAGTGAAACGGACAGCATGCTCCGAAATAGTCATAGTACCCTGGTGCAAATGCTCAAACTCTGCGCGCCATGTGTCCTTGAGGTTCTGAGGAACATACTCTATCAAAAACATATCTGAAAACTGGGTCCATGTAAGGGATGCTGCCTCAGCTGGACTGTCTAACTCAAAAGTACGCCACCACTAATAGGCTGCTCCTTAAAGCTGGAAGGCAGTGAAAGAAACCCCACTCGATCTTGATATACCCATAGTGCAGAGGATATGGTAGCACTCCTCCAGAAATCCCAGAGCATCATCTAATGCTAGACCACTGAATACAGGAAGCTTATACTTCTTGAACCTCTCAAGCCTCTACTGCTCATCCTCTGAAGCTGTTGCCCTGTCCTCGGGCTGAACTGGGACTACAGGAGGCACTGGTATAACCTTTGGAATCTGATCAACCTGAATTCGTTGCTTAGGAGTCTCTGCCTATCCCCCAGACTGGGATATGGCTGCATCAAGGGGAATAAACCCTACCTAACCTAGAGTGGTGTACATGCTCACGAACTGTGTAAGGGTCTCCTGAAGAGATGCAATAGTAGTAGTTGTACGCGTATTAGGTGCCTAGACTCCGGCTGAGGCTGCTGGTGGTTCCTTTGTGGATGCTCGCGCGGGTGCTCTAGTTGCACTATGGGTGCGTCCTCGGCATCTACCCCAGCCCCAACCTCTGGCAGCTCTAACAGGGGACGCGGGTGCCTGGTCATCTCCGGTAACACGTGTCCTCACCATCTGTGAGATAATAGAAGACAGAGTTTTACAATTGTGATGTCAAAAAGCTCGCACGACAAGGAAATCAAATAAAGTGGAATTTTCCTAACAGTTACATAGCCTCTCGTAGATAAGTAGAGACGTCTCCGTACCGATCCGCAAGACTCTAATAAATCGGCTTGTGATTCATGACTCCTATGAACATAGAGCTTTGATACCAACTTGTCACGACCCAAGTTCTCCCTCTGTGAACTGTCATGACGGCGCCTAGTCTCTACGACTAGGTAAGCCTAACAAATCGCAGAAAAAGGAAATGAAATACGAAACTGGAAAGTTACGAGTAAAAACACAAATAAAGAGTTTAACTATGCCACTCGGCATATACAATACATACTCCCAAAACTTAATCAAACTCCCAAAACCCGAAATCTAATGAAATCACAAGCTGTAGAATAACTACATAGTGTTCTAACTCGAGAATGTCTAAACAAAAGTAAATACAGGAAGTCTAAAGCTAGTGGGGAGAATAGAGAGGGACTCTTCGGTCTGCGGACGCGGCAAATATACTTTGAAGTCTCTGAAGGTCGCCTCATTGATAGTATGGTTGCACCGAAGAACCTGGATCTCCACACGAAAGACATGTGCAGGAAAGGGCAAGAGTACACCACAACGGTACCTAGTAAGTACCAAGTCTAACCTCGGTCGAGTAGTGACGAGGAAGGTCAGAGCCCTACTGGTTATATATATATATATATATATATATATATATATATAAAAAACAAGGTAAAACAATATGAAATGTAACAGTATAATTAAAGCACAAACAGTTGATAGAGAATAAAATCATAGTAAGAATGTGGCTCAGTACACAGAGATATCAACAGGGGATATCCTAAGATATCGTCCCGTAGTCCCAAACGTAAATGTGCAGAGGATCTCCCGGAAATATCAATCCGTAGTCCCAAAGTAAATATCCAGTACAGGGGAATCTCCCGGGTGTCATCCCAAATATAAACGTGTAGGGGGATCTTACGGAATACCGATCCGTAGTCCCAAAGTAAACATGCAGGGGGATTTCCTAGGATATCGTCCCGTAGTCCCAAAGTAAAAGAAACAACAGTATCAAGAAAGAACCTATAGTTCTATTCGTGAATAAACATGAATTCTACTCTAAACATGCTACGCAGAGTACAAGTAAGCAGTTAAAGCAGGTAAGACAATTAGAACACATAAGAATACTTTTCCTAAGATAAACAAGAGGCTTCAAGTACAAGTATTGCTCAATTACAAGAAAAAACAGATGTTTACTTGATAAAAACAGAATTTTTCAACAATTAGCACGTGTACGCACTCGTCACCTCACGTACATGGCACTCATATAACAACAATACAAAAATCCTAATGGGAGCTCCCCCACACAAGGTTAGGTAAGCCACTTACCTCGAACCGGCTCAAAATTAATTTGAAATCATGCTCTTGCCACGAGTATCCAACTCTGGTTGGCCCAAATCTAGTCAAATTAATATCATAATGTAAATACAACTACAAACAACTAATTTAACTAATGAAATCGAAGCTAAGGCAAGAAAATAGAAAAATACCCAAAATCCTCTCTGGGCCCACGTCTCGGAATCGAGTAAATATTACGGATTATGAACACTCATTCACTCACGAGCATACTCGAACAAAAATCATTAAAATCTGACGCCAAAATCTCCCTAAAAACTTAGATTTTTGGTTGGGGAACTTTTCCTCTTTTCTCCCAATTTTTCACCCCAAATCGGAAATTAAATGACAAAACTAAGATTAGATTAATGGAATACAACTAGAAAGGGATTAGGAATCGTTACCCAATGATTTTCTCTTCAAAATCCTCCCAAAATCGCCTTACCCCGAGCTCCAAATTTGTTTTTCCAAGTTATGAACCCAAACCCTCGAAATTTCATATTTCTGCCCAGCGATTTCCGCATCTGCGAGCATAGGGACGCACCTACAGTCCCACACCTGCGGAAAAGGCATCGCAGGTGCGAAATTCACTTAACGGGCTGGATCCGCATTTGCGGTCACTTGGCCGCATCTGGGTTCTGCATTTGCGGTCACCCAACCGCACCTGTTGTTCCCGGAGCCTTGGCCTATTCCCGCTTATGCGGTGCCACACCTGCAGTCCCACACACGTAGGTGTGGTTATGATAGGTTCATCAACCTCAAATTTTGCCTAAGTCCAATTTCCAATTCGTTAAGCATCCGAAACTCACCCGAGGCCCCCGGGACCTAAACCAAACATGCCAACCTATCCTAAATCATCATACGAACTTATTACAACTCTCAAATCACATCAAACAATGCTAAAACTACGATTCGACCTCCAATCCAAGCCTAAAGAATTTGAAACTTTAAGAATTCTACAACCGATGTCGAAGCCAACCAAACCAAGTCCGATTGACCTCAAATTTTGGACAGAAGTCACATTCAACACTACGGATCTATTCTAACTTTTGGAATTGGATTCCGAACCCGACATCAAAATCTCATTATCGATCCGGAAACTTAAAAAATTCAACTTTCGGCATTTCAAGCCTAAATAAGCTACGGACCTCCAAAACAGAATCCGAACACGCCCCTAAGCCCAAAATCACCCAACGGAATCGACAGAATCCCATTCCGAGACCGTCTTCACACTGCTCCGACTATTGTCTAAATTCTAAAGCTTAAGCTCTCATTTAGGCACTAAGTGTACTAAAACACTCTAAAACTCAAAACAAATCTTCCAGACAACTCACAATAGCAAAAACAAACAACGGGGAAAGCAGTTAATAGGGGATCAGAGCGTTAATTCTTAAAACAACCGGCCAGATCGTTACATCCTCCCCTTAAAATATTCGTTCATCCTCGAAGAAGCATAGAGATATACCTAAAGTAGTGAAAAGATGAGGGTAACATCTGCGCATATCATGTTCTATCTCCCAAGTCGCCTCCTCGACCGGCAGACCACACCATTAAACCTTCACTGATGCAATGTTCTTTGACCTCAACTTTCGAACCTGCCTGTCCAATATCGCCACTGGCTCCTCAACATAAGATAGATCCTTGTCCAACTGGACTGAACTGAAATTCAATGCAACGGATCACCATGATACTTCTAGAGCATCGAAACATGAAATACCTGATGAACTCCTACCAAGCTGGGAGGTAAGACAAGCTCATAACCAACCTCCCCAACACGTCGCAATACCTCAAAAGGGCCAATAAACCTCAGACTCAATTTCCCCTTCTTCTCAAATCTCATAACGCCCTTCATAGGCGAAACCCGATGCAAGACCCGCTCTCCGACCATATAGGAAACATCACAAACTTTCCGGTCCGTATAACTCTTCTGTCTGGACTGGGTTAGGCAAAGTCTATCCTGACTCACCTTAATCTTCTCCAAGGCATCCTGAACCAAGTCTGTGC
This sequence comes from Nicotiana sylvestris, assembly GCF_000393655.2. Classification (NCBI taxonomy): domain Eukaryota; kingdom Viridiplantae; phylum Streptophyta; class Magnoliopsida; order Solanales; family Solanaceae; genus Nicotiana; species Nicotiana sylvestris. The sequence continues at coordinate 155,240,389 of NC_091059.1, forward strand.
CCAATAATCTAGCCTCGCACGGTTCAAACAATACCATCGGGGATCTGCATTGCCTACCATACAAAGCCTCATACAGTGCCATCTAAATGCTGGACTGATAACTGTTGTTGTAGGCAAACTCCGCCAGTGGCAAGAACTGATCCCAAGAACCTCCAAACTCCATCACACACGCACAGAGCATATCCTCAAGAATCTGAATAGTGCGCTCAGATTGTCTGTCCATCTGGGGGTGAAATGTTGTGCTCAACTCCACCTGAGTACCCAACTCATGTTGTACGGACCTCTAGAACAGTGATGTGAACCGAGTACCTCTATCTAAAATGATGGAAACCGGAATACCATGCAGTCGAACAATCTCCCGGATATAAATCTCAGCTAACCGCTCTGAAGAGTAGGCGGTACACATAGGAATGAAGTGTGCGGACTTGGTCAGTCGATCCACAATCACCCAGATGGCATAAAACTTCCTCGAAATCCGTGGGAGTCTAACTACGAAATCCATGGTGATCCGCTCTCACTTCCACTTCAGAATCTCTATCTGCTGAAGCAAACGACCCAATATCTGGTGCTCATACTTTACCTACTGAAAATTAAGGCACCGGCCTACAAACCCAACTATATCTTTTTTCATCTGCCTCCACCAATAGTGCTATCTCAAATCTTGGTACATCTTCGCGGCACCCAAATGGATAGAATACCGCAAACTGTGGGCTTCCTCTAGAATCAATTCTCGAATCCCCTCAGCATTGGGTAAACAAAGCCGACCCTGCATCCTCAATACCCCATCATCACCAATGGTGTGAGCACGTGATTTTTGTTTATACGACAATCACTCCAAAAGAAATCAAAAAAATAATAACAATTGGTCTTGCTGTACGATTTTTGGAATTTACGTGGCATTTTTGGTAGTTATTTGTGGTCTTGTCCATTCTTATTTAGTCTTATCAAACAAAAATACAAAAAATATATGTCGTGTGTAATTAAACCATATTTCGGTTATTAAAAGGAAAATCATAAAATATGCAACTGTTATTCTATTTGTCGTCCTTGAGTGATTTTATTTTTTTTGTTGTTGAATATTAATGTGTGTGATAGATGTTTAATAATTGTATAGGTGGGATTTTTAGAAATTAAAGAAGAAAAGAAGGGGGTTTTCGGATTGGGCCAGTTTTAAGAACAGGCCCAAACCAAAATAACCCAGTCCAAATCCCTTTTGCCCGGTCCAATTGAGCTGGCCACACGACCGTCCAAACGACGTCGTTGTGTCGCCTTCAATTTGGACTGTTAATCTCACTAGATTGACGGTCCAGATCACTCACCCATAACCCCAAACCCGACCCGTTACCCGGACCAACCCCGACCCCAATACTAAACCAAACGACACCGTTTGATTAACCCTTGGACCCAGGCCGTTGATCTCGATTGATCTAACGGCCCAGATCAAGCCATCCACCCCGTATATAAGCCCTCATCTCGTACCACGCCCCCTATCCAAGCACCCCTCCCTCATCTTCGTCTCCCTCACCAGACCCAGACCCCACGAAACCCTAGCACCGCCCCCCTTTCCGCTCTCCATAAACCCGGCGGCAAGGACGCCGGTGACCACCACCTTAACACCCTAGGACCACCTCGACCCCCTGAACACAGATCCACCAGCCGTGGGTCTCGAATCTTCCCCCACGATCTCGAATCTTCATTTGAAGATTTGAGCCGGACCTCGATCTATACCGACCTACCCCAAATTCATACCAGGTATCCCCTTGACCTTCCTCGTGACCAAACCAAGCTTGGTTTGGTCCGAATCTACCCAAAAATCCCAAAACCCCAAATCTGAAGGTTCAAACCCTAGAATACAAGAATTTTTTGGGGTCTGTTTAGATTTAAATAGAAAGGTGGGGTCTAATAGACCCTAATCGAAGTGTTCTCGATCGAGAACACCTTGATTAAGATCTGTTCAACCCCAAAATAGGCAAATCCGGTCAAAGCTGGGAGTCGATTGTTGTTAAGCTTTCAGAGTGAGTTCCTTTATTCTTTTCCATTGTTGTTTTAAACGTTTGTTTTAGTTTATCGGCATGTTTATTTAGTTTGTTTGTTTATTTTGGGACTTCTATTGTCAGTTGTTCTTCATCTCCATAAGACCTTTTATTTGGTCGATTGTTTATTCTGTTATGTTGAATCCGTATAGTAGTATACATATTTCAATGTGATTAACATCGTCGAATCAATAATGTCTAGGTTTCCCCTGTATCGTGCAAAATTGTCGAGAACAGTTTATGCCTTATTTTGTGTTATTTGTTTGGTCGACTGCTTGTCCTGTGTTATAATTAGTATAGTCGAGTCGATATATGTCGTCAATTAGTTTCATTTGGAATGATAGCAATTTGACTCATGCTATTTTGATTTACTGAAGCATTGTGAATCAGCTTAGTTTGTTTATTGTCACTGTTAGCTAAATCAAAAAACATTTAAGGATTGATTTATAGCTGTAGTCTAGGATAGGTCTCAGATTTTAGTTTAATTGATGGCATTGTTTACTCATTTTCAAACTTGGGCAGCATGTGCATTGCAGTGTAATGGGCAGCATGTGCTGTCAAGACATACTCCTGCTGCCCATACCTGTTTAAAATAATAAGAGATAAGTCCTTATAATAATAAGAAAGAGGCTGTCAGGGGAATATCATGGGAGGGGGCTTTTATTTTATCTGGGAGTGGAAAAACAGCAGGAGATGAGAGGGAGTTTGAATGGTTTAATAGGCTGTAGATGGTATGATGCAAGGCTATAAAAGGAGAAGGGTCTCGATTAGTTAGGGGAGGGTTTTTTTTGGAGGTAAAACAGTCCTAAAAAGAGAACAAATTCAGTTTTGGTTGGCAACATAATTCCATCAGGCTTTGGTTTAGTGTGAAGTCTTAGTAGTTGATACTGTTTCTATTTTTTGGTTTGACTCCAATTCGTTGAAACTTCCCATGCAATCTACTGGTCCAACCTTGGTTTGAGTTCGAGTCCATTTTGAGTTTTGCATGCTGTTTGTTGCTACCTGGTTATCACAAATCTTTTCGGGTTTCGTTTGAGTTGTTCCTGGTGCACTTTGTTACTGTCATTGCTATTGTATTTGTTATTGTTGCCGCCATTCTTGTTGCTGTTGTTGCTGACTTCTCTATATTCTTTTCTTCTGTTGTATTCAACATCCAGGTACACACTTTGAATCTCATACTGATGTAATAGTTAAAAGCATGAAATGAAGATGCAAAGGAATTTAATCAGTCGCTGCTCTACTTACAGTTTTATAAATATTGTTAAAATTGTGTAATTCTTTAATTTGTAGCTCAATAGAGAACATATTAGTGAGCTCGTACTTAATTGAAACTATTTTGGTCTAAAACTGCGATATATGGTTTGTTTAGTAGTATACATGATGTAGCTACATAATTCATGGAATGTGTAAATCACTTAGTGTAATTGTTAATTCGAACTCCTTCTCCAGTTATGCTTTGAATATGTGGGGCGGGTGGTTTTTAACCTTGCCAAATGAAATACAGTTTTAATCTTTTGAGTTTCAACTTTATTGAATCCCGCTTAGGCAGTTTATAGGACAAGTTCCGAATACCATTAGTAGCATCCTCTGATAAGTAATTCCATTAATCTTGTTTAAATGGGTTAGTTTGAATTCAGCTTGAGAAGCGTTTGGAGTAAATTTAGCGTTTCATCAATCTTGTATGCAATTCCCTTTACCAAATTAAAAGCATGTTCACCCATGGAATATGGCACGAAACAATTCCCGTCTCATAAACAATTAATCAGATAATTAACAAGAATCCGGAGTTGGTCAAGCATGTAATTCAATTAGCATGTATTTTCTTTCTTCCATTTTTTTAGAGACAAACATAATAGAAATGTAGTCGCTGTAGGTTTATCCTTTCAAATAATGAGACGAGCCTCGCCAAATAAAACGCAAATCGCGGGGCCCTCAATAATCGATCATAATAAATACTTAGAATTTGGGAATGACTGTTTAGTGTAATTTCACTGTCTTCCCCAAAGATAATAACGCGTCAGACTCTTTAGGCGCGATTTAATCAAATTATATTCTTCAATTCGGGTGCGCATTTATGTGACCCAAATTCAAATCTCAACGGAGTTGAAATGTGTTAACAACTACGGGTGCATTGATTGTGACGTGGTTCGAGATGCATTTTCACGACGTTGCAATTCTATAAAAAGTAAATGATAATAATAAAAGCGGTTTAAACTTAATAAAAGCACAAAAGTCAAAACATGTATTTAAATCAGATATTTAGCCATTATAACAATTTAAGCGACCGTGCTAGAACCACGGGATTCGAGGGTGCCTAACACCTTCCCTCAGGTCAACAGAATTCCTTACTTAGAATTTCTGGTTCGCAGACTTCATTTGGAAAAGTCGAATATTTTTCCTTGATTTGGGATTCAAGATAAACCGGTGACTTGGGACACCAAAAGCCAAACCTTTCCCAAGTGGCGACTCTGAATTAAATAAATAATCACATTTCGAATATTGTCACTTAAATTGGAAAAACTCCCTCGCGCATCTATCCCTTGGGGTAGGCGCGCAAAAAGGAGGTGTGACAGCTCTGGCGACTCTGCTGGGGATTTGACCCAGAACCTCTGGTTCAGGGTTCAAGAATTCGAGCTTAGAATAATTGTTATATTTGGCTTTATTATCTGATCTTTATTACATGTTTTGGCATAACGTGCTAAATGTTGTCTTTTACCGCTTTGATATTATCTGAACTGTATATAAACTGTGCCGAAACCCTTCTCTTCTTACCTCCGGGGAGAAGCTCGCTGGTCGAGACTCCCTATTCTGTTAGTGTCAATACCTGAAATAAGAAAGAGGCCGGACAAGTTACAAAGCCGGACGATCTCGCGGGTCCCCGGTACGTAGCCCCCTCCTCGACTCGAGTTGTCCGCTCGGGTACACAATCTAGAACATATACCCAGGTTATAAACCTAGTATAACCAAACCTCATGTCGGATCCCTAGTAGGAACGCTTATTTGCATCATGTTGCATTTGACGTAGGGGACTCAACACAGGGGTTGGGTCCGTCTAGGACAGGCAACCTGAAATGAAAAGACCATCCTGCTGCATCCCGTTTGTTGGCGCATTTATTTGCTTCAGATCTGCGTGCTGACCGGTTTCTAAAAAAAATTCAAAAAGGGAAAGAAAAATAGCAGCGTAGGCAGATAATTACTTATTTTTGGAAAAATAAAACCAATGTCCAAGTAGTATCAAAACCTCGCCGGAATTTTCTAAAAAAAAAAAGAAAAAAATGAAAATTTGTCTTTTAGTTTGATTTATAAAAAAGAAAACATATATATAAAAATTCCTTCAAAATCCAAAAAAGGGTATTTATTTAAAAGTAAAAAAAGGGGAAAATTCAAAATTCAAAAAATGTTGTTTCATTTGTAGTATCTCTTTAAAATATTTTCAAAATTTCAAAAATAAAAAAAAAGTGAAAAGAAGTTTAAAATTCATAAATATTTCCGTAGTTTTTGATCTGACCCGAACTACGCGGGTTTGATTCTCACAGGGTGCGAGATACGTAGGCAACCCTCATCGGGTCCAACCTCCCTTTTTCAAAATAGCCAGAATGTTAGAATTTTAATTTCGTCATGAATGAGTCGAGTGATGCCGTTTTGTCAAGGATAGCCGAATGTTCCCCAAAGGGACGCCGGAAGGTTGACTTTGCACGAACGGGCATTATTGGTCATGTTTATTTTCTGACCAAATTGCCCAACGGCCTTAGAATCCTCGTCCCCGAGGCTCTGTGAGGCCATGCTCCCCATGTTGTTTTCATTACTACTAGAAGAGTCATAAATAAATCAAGTGATTATTTTTGTCAAAAATAGCCAAATGTTCCCGCAAGGGACGGCGGAAGGCTGATTTTGCATAAACAACCACTATCAGTCGTCTTTTAGAATTTTTTGTCGGTTGACCCCCACAACTTTAAAATCTTCATCCCCGAAGTGCTGAAAGGTCGTGTTCGAAAATCTGACCTTCTTTTTTAGAAAAATAGTCAAAATATTTTTTTTTGAGTCAAATCATTTTTGCTTAAAGCCGCCTTAATAAATGTGCAGGATGAGCACAATGCAAAATGAACACTTTTCGATAATGACTAAAATCCCTGTCAAGTTACGGCTATGGTGGAATGATCTAGGTGTTGAAGGGCAAGATGAGGTCAAGAAATATCTGAAAGGTCTCACGGGTTTACTGAAAATCCAGCCTCGGGGAGATATCATAAGAGCTTTGGTCACCTACTGGGATCCAGCGTACAATGTTTTCCACTTCTCCGATTTTGAACTCACCCCGACTCTGGAGGAGATGGCTGGGTACATCGGAAATGCTGAACTTCCATTAAGGCAAAGATACCTGGTCGCCCCAAGAGCTGTCACGGTGCATCGATTTCTAGACTCACTAAAAATACCCAGGACGGTCCACAACCCAGACTTGGCCGCCGGTTTTTGCAATCCATGCTTCATATACGACAGGTATGGTCATGTAGGAGGATTCAACAATCCGATTAACAAGCTATGCAGCAAAGGTAGTCGTCAGAAGTGGGATAAGCACAGACGGGTGGCTTTCATGATAACATTTTTGGGCCTTCTGGTATTTCCGAGAAGAGATGGAAATATTGATCTGAAGATATCCGGGGTCGTCAGTACTTTACTCACTAAAATGACAGTACTCTCGCGCCTATGGTGGTATCTGATATCTTTCGAGCTCTCACAGCCTGCAAAGCCGGGGGGAATTTCTTCGAAGGATGTAACTTGCTGCTACAAATATGGATGACTGAACATCTCTGTCATCGTTCCGAACTTTTGAGCCATGGTTCCTCGGAGAAAACTTGCATAGAAGAGTTTTACACGAGGACCAAAGAGATCAGTCTGCCCAAAGGAGTTATGACATGGACTTCATTCTTTCAAGCTCTTACTGCCAGCCAAATACAGTGGACACTCGGATGGTTGCCTATTGATGAGGTCATGTATATGCCAGCAACTAGAACTCATTTCCTACTGATGGGACTTAAGAGTATTCAACCCTACGCGCCCTGCCGAATCTTGAGACAACTCGGAAGATACCAGATAGTACCACACGAGGAAGATCTTAGTGCTCAAACAATTGAGATAAGCCCTGACGGACAATTTCCTGAAGCAAAAATCCGCCAGATCTGGAATGAATGTCAATATTTGAAAGCAGATACTTATGTGCAGGATCGGGCCAAAACTGAAATGGCACCAGGTTACCTTGCATGGTATAGAAGAGAAATCGAACACGAAAGGCCGGCTAAAAGACCCCACATCCTGAATTTCGCCGAGTCATCGCAAAAGCAGTGGGATTGGTTGGCAAAAGAAAGAGGCTATCGTACCGAAATCAGCAGGTTGAAGCAACAAGTGGAAGGTCTGAAATATGAGCACAACGTGCAAGTTGCTACCGATCGAGGCGAAAAGAATAGATCGGCCCAAGAAAATGAAGAACTTAGGACCCAAATCCAGAAGTTGAGATTGGCTCTTGATGAACAACCAAGGAGTCGATCAGACGAGCAATTGATAAAAGGGATGAAAAGTGAAGTCAGGAAATGGTGAAATGGTTTAGAAGAGTCTGAAAACATCATGGCAGAGCTCAAGGTGCAGTGGGGTACAAGAGCAGATAAGCATCGCCGATACTTGAAACAATTGAAACGCGACCACGAGAAAACTGTTGCCGAAATGAAGAGAGAAATGGCTACACTTGAGGTTAAAGCAGTTAATCAGGCCGAGGATTTCCAAATTGAGAGCAGATACTGTTACGACTTGTTGGCCCGGATGAAGATAGAAGTACGACAACTGAAGAATCAGCATATGCAGGATTCTCAGGTTTTAAAGACATGCAGTGATCAGATAAAACGCCTGCTCATCGAGAAGAAGAAAACCAGAGATAAGATCAAGACCATTGCCCATGCCATCATCAGACGGTGTCTACGGTGTGAGAACATGACCAGCATTACCGTTCTCTCGGCAGTGATGGGTTATGTCAAGCAGACCATGCATGAGCTGGAACAACTTGAAAGGGATCTCACACCTTGGACCGCGGCGAGGACGAACGATGCCCCGCGGGCGCCAATTTTCGAAACCTTAATGTATTCATAGGTCGAGTCTGTATCTTAGCATCTTCTGTCCGTCTTTTCGCATCATGGTGCATTAGTCTGTTTGAGTCTATGTTTATTTTCAAGGTTTGTTTTTCCTTTTTCAAAAATGTTGCTTGTAATAGGTCATTTCAGTAATAAAATGTGTGTTTCTTTTACACTCATCTATTTCGAACTACGTAATGATCTGATTCATGCGGCATCGTGATACGTAGCCAATCCTCATCGGATCCGGTCACATTTTTTAACTGCAAATATTGAAAACAGTAATAAAAAGGGGAATAAAGAGAAAGAAAGAAAAATGAAAAAAATAAATAAAGGGGAAGCCTAAAAGGAAGCCGGAATGATGCATGCTTTCGTTGCAAACATGTAGGAATTCACTTAACTGTATAGGTGCATCATGCCCCAACGTGAGATTACCTATCTGTTATTTGTTTCGAACTAACCGTTCGTTTGTCGTTGAGTCCTTCCAGGTTTTAGAAAAGGCGGTTGGTTTGGTGAAAGTCTGGCCTCACATTCATACTTCACGAGGTCGAAAGGGAGTGTTCAATTACCTGTTGTTAAGTCAAGAGGGGGTACTCACACTTACTTCACAAGATCAAAGGGAAGCATAGAAATGTCTTCAGAAATTCCGTTGCCGACAGTTCCTGTTTCCGAGGAGAGTTCGATCTCGGCCGTCCTCACGCCCGAATCCGCAACTGCGGAGGAAAATAGAATCCTGCGGCTCTGCATGTTGGAAATGCTGGATGACTGGAGTAACGGAAAAGAGCCGCCAAGTGTTATCCCTGGGTTCCCTGAGTTGTTCTCCAGGACAAGTGGGACTTCCAACGTCCCCATAAGCTATCCGGCTACCCCATTCGGGTACCCAGCCATTTCGGCCTTCTCTGCTGGATCACCCTATGATTCTTATACCTGGTTGTCAACAACAGACGTAGCTACAAACATATTCATTGCTCCTACCTGTCCGATCGTGGCGCAACCCGCTACACACAAGCCAAATTTTGACTCTTCCTCATTCACATTCCAAACACCATCTTTCTCACTGGAACCAACTCGGTTCGCCACCAGCACCCATCCTCCACAGCCTCAATGCGAGTTTGCACCTGGGCAGGATCAAAACCCTAAAACTGCTGAACAAGATGAGATGGCAAAAAGAATGAGGAGCCTTGAGCAGAGTTTGAAAAACATGCAAGGTTTAAGCCGACAGAAGAGTGTCTCCTATACCGATCTGTGCATGTTCCCTCACGTGCACCTACTCGTGGGTTTCAAAACCCCAAAGTTTGAGAAGTACGACGGGCACGGTGACCCCATTGCTCATCTCAAGAAATATTGCAACCAATTGCGGGGAACCGGCGGCAAAGAGGAATTGCTAATGGCATATTTCGGGGAAAGTCTGGTAGGAATAGCCTCAGAATGGTATATGGACCAAGACATATCTCGATGGCATATATGGGATGATCTCGCCAGAGATTTTATGAGACAATTCCAGTATAACATCGACATTGCACCAGACCGAAATTCTCTGTCAAACTTGAAGAAGAAACCTTCAGAAAGCTTCAGAGAATATGCTATTAAATGGTGCGAGTAGGCATCGAGGGTAAAACCTCCCATGGACGAGATAGAAATGGTCACTACTTTTCTCTAGGCTCAAGAATCAGACTATTTCCAGAATATGATGTCAGCCATGGGAAAGCCTTTCGCGGAAGCAATCAAGATCGGGGAGATGGTGGAGAACGGTTTAAAAACGGGTAGAATCTTAAGTCAGGCAGCCATAAGGGCAACCTCCCAAGCCGTCCAAAGCGGGTCCGGAGGAATGGCAAGAGGAAAGAAAAAGGAAGAAACGTCCATGGCAGCATCAGAAGCAAGGGAATATCGTAATCCCAGGCCCCATTTTCCAGAAAGAACCCCACAACATTACTACCCTCACCAAAATGTGACATATGCTCCTCAACCCTACATGGTCATGAATACCCATCCCTATGTCCATCCGCCACAGCAAGCCAATCGAGGCCAAGCTCCACCTCCCAGAAATCAGCCTCCCTACCGCAACCACTATAATCCACAACCTCCTCAAAATAACTTCCGCCCTCAGGAACCACCTAGAAGACGGACTTTCACACCCATCGGTAAACCATATTCTACTTTGTTCCCAAAGCTAGTCCAGTTGGGTTTCCTGCAGCCAGTCCCTCAGACAAGGCACAATCCGGCATCACCTACTTACAAAGCCGGTGTTAGGTGCGCCTATCATTCAGGAGCGGAAGGGCACGATACAAATGACTGTTGGTCTTTGATAAGGGTGGTCGAGAATTTAATAGAGCAAGGGAAAATAGTACTAAGGGACGAGGAGGTCCCAAATGTGACTAACAATCCGTTGCCTGCTCACAATAACGGGCCGCTGATTGGAATGATCTGCGAGGACAAAGAATTTGATCCTGCTTTAAAAGCTATAATCTCCATCGTCGATGCAGGGAAAGGGCCTAAAACCACCCCGAAGCTAGAGAAAGGGGAAAAGAAGGTCATTACTATCAAGGGCGAGCCCGAAGAGAAGGTGGAGAAAAAGACAGTAACGATAGTGCCTGTAAGGAATGAAGTTCTTTACGTTCCACGAGGTCGAGCAGAGAAACCGTAGAGTTTCGAAGTCAAAAGGGCAAAACCAATGTACGTACCAAAAGGGGCCTATGTGGTCCGGGGGACGATTCAACCACCTCGGCTGAATGAGCTAGTGGTTATCGGACGCGTGCCACAAAATCCAATGACAAACCCGTCCATAGTACCGTGGAACTATCAAAGGACGTTGGTTACGTACAAAGGTAGAGAAGTCACGGGAGAACTTCCGGAAAATACTTTCATTGGAAGGTATTCGAACACTCGAGAGTTAAACAACGCCACACGGAGACGCTTCCCACCAAAGAAGCCCGTAAGCGTTGAAGAAGCGGAAGTTTTCTTCCAAAAGATGAAAATGCCAGACTACGAAGTGGTAGATCAACTACGCAAGTGCCCCGAGCAAGTGTCCATGGTATCTCTGCTGATGAGGTCGGTTGAACACTAAAAGATCTTGCTCAAGACCCTGAACGAAGCATACGTACCAGTTGAAACCTCAGTCGAACAACTGGAACGAATGACGGAGAGGTTCTTCGCCGTTAACCAGGTTTCTTTCAGCAAGAACGACTTACCTCCAGAGGGAGCAGCTCACAACAAAGCCTTACATCTGACAGTTAAATGCGAGGACTACTACGTCAAGCGGGTAATATTGGATGGAGGTTCAGGTGTTGACATTTGTCCTCTCTCCACGCTACAGAGAATGGAAATTGGGACCGGAAGAATCCGCCCCAATAATGTCTGCGTAAGGGCTTTTGATGGTGTCAAGAGGTACACCTTCGGGGAAATAGACTTGGTGTTGACTATAGGACCAGTGGAGTTTGAAATAACTTTCCAGGTGCTTGACATGGATACGTCCTACAATTTTCTCCTCGGCAGACCTTGGATTCATGCGGCAGGGGCTGTACCTTTCACTCTTCACCAAATGGTGAAGTTTGAGTAAGAAGACCGGGAAATTGTGGTCCACGGAGAAGACGAACAGTCTATTTATCGGGACTCATCCATCCCGTATCTTGAACCAAGGGAAGGGAGCGAGCACACGGTTTATCAGGCTTTCAAAGTTGTGCTAGCAGAGCAGTATGAAAAGGGAAGACCTTGCCCCCAACCTTTCTTGTCTAACGCCTCAATCATGGTGGCTAAAGAGATGATCTGGCATGGATTCAGGCCAGGGAAAGGGCTCGGACGAACATTGCAAGGAATAACGGAACCCATCACCTTGCCTTCCACCAAGAAACTTTTTGGGATAGGTTTTCAACCCACTCCAAAAGATGAAGAGTGGGAAAAGAAGAGGAAAAATGAGGGTTGGAAACTGCCTCGGCCATTTCCGGATTTATATGAAACTTTCGTCGGACCAAAATACACTGAAGAAGAAGATGATGAGGTTTTCACGGCCGAAGAGATCGAGGAGATATGTGGGGCAATGAGAGAAATGCTCTACGAAGCTCACATGGTTCAACTAGGAGAAGGCACAACCACCACTGAGATGCTATATGTGGGACCAAACGCCAAGCTTCAAAACTGGGAGGCCACGCCATTCCCTACTAGACAGGAGTTCGGGTAGACCTGTCCTGCCACCCTTACTGCATCACGAGTTATCCCCAGGATATAACTTGGATGTTTTTCCCTTCAATTGTTGTTTTGAATTCCTGAGTTATAAACATTGTTATCTTCCAAATTCCAAGAAAATAAAAATCATTTTTTTTTCATTTTTCCTTTGTTCTGATTTTTGTTATTTTTCCTTTATTTTTTTTTCAGTTATAATAATGCGATTTTAAATAATATGACATGCTTGCGGACTTCACGCCCAGATCACAACGAGCTATTTAATTGTGAAATAATGAACCAAGAACCAGAATATGATGAAGAAGAGGCTTTTAGGGAAATAAACCGAAGAATTGGAACACTTTGAGAATAAACCTAAGCCGAATCTGAATGACACTGAACCGGTTAATTTGGGAACTCCTGAAGAAATCCGAGAGACCAAAATAAGCATTCACACGGATGAGAAAACGCGAGACGCGATAATTCAACTCCTTTTTAAATTTAAAGATGTGTTTGCTTGGTCATACGATGACATGCCAGGACTAGGTGTTGATCTGGTGGTGCATAAATTGCCAATTCACCCTGATTGTCCTCCAGTTCAACAAAAGCAACGAAAGTTCAAAACTGATGTCAGTGACAAAATTAAAGAAGAGATCACCAAGCAGCTGAAAACGGGAGTAATTCGGGTAGTCTAGTACACCACGTGGTTGGCGAATGTAGTTCCAGTGCCGAAAAAAGATGGGAAGACTCGGGTATGTGTGGATTATCGAGACTTGAATAGGGCGAGTCCCAAAGAAAATTTCCCATTGCCCAACATCCACATCCTTGTTGATAATTGCGCCAAACATGAGATACAGTCTTTCGTAGATTGTTACGCTGGGTATCATCAGGTGTTGATGGATGAAGAAGACGCCGAGAAGACTGCTTTCACTACACCTTGGGGCACTTACTGTTATTGGGTTATGCCGTTTGGTCTGAAGAATGCTGGGGCAACTTACATGAGGGCCATGACTGCCATTTTTCATGACATGATGCATCAAGAAATAGAGGTGTATGTGGACGACGTGATAGTCAAGTCCAGGACGCGGGACAATCATATCCAAGACTTGAGGAAATTCTTCGAGAGACTGAGGAAGTATGACTTAAAGCTGAACCCAGCCAAATGCGCTTTCGGAGTCCCATCAGGCAAGCTTTTGGGTTTCATAGTAAGCAGGAGAGGTATCGAATTAGATCCAACAAAGATAAAGTCTATCAGAGATCTACCTCCCCCAAGAACGAAGAAAGACGTGATGAGTTTGTTGGGCAGGTTAAACTATATCAGTCGATTCATTGCCCAGCTAACTAGCACGTGTGAGCCCATATTTAAGCTATTGAGGAAAGATGCAGCGATCCAATGGACGGCTGAATGTCAAGAGGCTTTCGACAGAATCAAAGAATATCTTTCAAATCCCCCAGTTTTGGTCCCGCCAGAGCCAGAGAGACCACTGTTCTTGTATCTGACAATCTTGGAAAATTCTTTCGGTTGCGTCCTCGGGCAACATGACATAACCGGAAAGAAGGAACAAGCGATCTACTACTTGAGCAAGAAATTCACCGGCTACGAGGCCAAGTACACTCTGCTGGAAAGAACGTGTTGTGCTTTGACGTGGGTTGCTCAAAAATTGAGACATTATCTCCAAGCTCACACTACTTACCTCATAAGTAGGCTGGATCCTTTGAAGTATATATTTCAGAAACCAATGCCTACTGGAAGACTGGCCAAGTGGAAAATCTTGCTTACTGAATTCGACATAGTCTATGTCACCCATACGGCAATGAAAGCCCAGGCGTTAGCCGATCATTTGGCCGAAAACCCGGTTGATGAAGAATACCAATCGTTGAGTACTTATTTTTCCGGATGAAGAAATAAACACCGTAGAAGTAGTCTCGGAAAACGCTCATGTTTGAAAGATGTTCTTTGATGGGGCCGTAAACGCCAAAGGTGTAGGAATTGGGGCAATTTTGATCTCACCATCTGGTCAGCACTATCCTGCTATAGCTAGACTGCGCTTCTTTTGCACGAACAATACAGCTGAATATGAAGCCTGCATCATAGGCATGCATATGGCGATCGATCAGGATGTTGAAGATTTATTGATTATGGGAGATTCTGACCTGATTATCCGGAAAGCCCAAGGTGAATGGGAAACTCGGGATATCAAGCTTATTACTTACCGACAGCACGTGGAGGATCTCGGCAAGCGCTTTAAATCAATAGAGTTCAGGTATATCCCGCAGTGTCACAATGAACTAGAGGATGCACTTGCTACCTTGGCTTCAATGCTACCTTACCCAGGCAACGCCCACGTCGATCCCTTGGAAATCCAAATCAGGAAAAGACACGGTTACTGCAACGCAATCGAGGCAGGATCGAGTACACCGCCATGGTACCATGATATCAAGAGGTTCTTAAAGACACAAGAATACCCCGAACATGCTACCGGAGATCAGAAGAGGACTATCAGGCGGCATGCAGGAGGTTTCTTTTTGAGCGGCGAGGTATTGTATAAAAGGACCCCGGACCTCAATCTGCTAAGATGTGTTGACGCTGAGGAGAGGCGAGAAGGATCATGCACGAAGTACACGCAGGAGTGTGCGGGCCCCACATGAACGGGTATGTTTTGGCAAAGAAAATCCTTCGAGCAGGTTATTACTGGATGACCATGGAAAAGGACTGTTTTAGCTTCGTTCGAAAGTGTCATCAGTGTCAGGTGCACGGTGATTTGATTCATGCACCTCCCACGGAATTGCATCCCATGTCTGCGCCTTGGCCATTTGTTGCCTGGGGCATGGACGTCATTGGTCCGATCGAGCCGAAGGCCTCAAATGGACACAGATTTATATTGGTTGCTATCGACTACTTCACAAAATGGGTGGAAGCTGTCACTCTCAAGTCGGTCACTAAAAAAGCTGTAGTGGATTTTGTGCATTCAAATCTTATTTGTCGTTTTGGTATTCCTGCAACTATCATCACGGACAACGCGGCAAACATGAATAGTCACTTGATGGGGGATGTATACGAACAGTTGAAAATAACGCATAGGAATTCCACTCCTTATCGGCCCAAGGCCAATGGCGTTGTGGAAGCAGCAAACAAGAACATCAAGAAGATTTTGAGGAAGACGATCCAAAGTTTCCGACAGTGGCATGAACAGTTACCCTTTGCATTGTTGGGATATCGCACTATGGTACGCACATCAGTAGGAGTAACCCCTTATCTTTTGGTTTATGGGACCGAGGCTGTGATACCAGCAGAGGTAGAAATTCCTTCGCTCCGAACCATTGTCGAAGCAGAAATTGAAGATAGCGAGTGGGTTAAGACTCGATTGGAGCAGTTGACTTTGATCGATGAGAAACGAATGGCTGCGGTTTGTCACGGGCAATTGTACCAACGAAGAATGGCCCGTGCTTACAACAAGAAAGTCCGACCCAGGAATTTTGAAGTGGGTCAACTTGTATTGAGGCGCATTCTGCCCCATCACCAGGAAGCGAAAGGAAAATTTGCTCCAAATTGGAAAGGCCCATACATCATCAGGAAGATATTGCCGAGAGGAGCATTGTATCTGGTTGATATCGAAGGAAATGATCCTGAAACAGCAGTGAATGCGGATGCAGTCAAAAGGTACTATGTCTGAGTTATACTCCAGTTGGTCCTGACACATTTTGAAATGACGAAGGTTTTATTCCCACTACCCCAAACACTATCAACTCTCTCTACAAGCCCTTTGAGCCGGCTACATTTCTTTGGCTACCTATCAAAAAAAAAGGGAAAAAAACAAAAAAGGAAAAAAAAAAAAACATACAAAAACAAAACATTGATGAGGCCTGAACTACGTCTGACTTGATTCCGAAAGGATACGTAGGCAGCCTCTCTCTGAGGTTCAGTCACACCAAAATAAAATCCAATTTACCCTAAGATTGCAACCGGGGCACATCAAACGGCTTAGAAGTTGTAGTTTCATCTACCTTTCTTTTACCAAGCACAAGTCCTTCGGATCAATTACCAAAGGTAGGGGAGCCGAGAGATATCACGATTGGAGGCCGGTACATTCAGAATTGAGAGAAATAAAACGAGAGAGTCTTGTCGGTGAAAACCTTCGGGCACCGTGAGGCGACGGGAGTAGAGAAACCAAATATGAGAGAGCTTGTTTAGTAAAAACTCGCAAAGAGTTCTATCAAGCGACAACAAGAAGAGAAATGAGAGAGGTCAACTAGCGAAAACCCGCAAAGGGCGCTGTCGGCCGAAAGGATGACTCCACCTCAGGAAGTCTTGGCAAAGTTCCACCAGTTTAGAAACATAGATCCATTTTGTTTCATGAGGAAATTCAAGTTCATTGAAGGTCAGGCGTCCAGTCCAAAAAGCATGTCATGTCAATTTAAAGCCAGCATGTTTCCATCAGATAAGTCCTTCCTGTCCCGGAAGAGACACTTCTCTTCTAAAATTTGCTTTCTTCATTTTTTTGTTTTACTTTTATTTGAATCCCTTTCATTTTTAACCCCAAGTTCCAGATATACGGGAAAGAATAGGTGGCAGGATCGGTTTCACGGAGTTCCGTTTCGTAAGAAGAAAATACCCCGCTTCAGTGGTACGTTTGTCCAAACCCGATGGATCATGATGTTGGCTGCATTCGAAGTAGAGCCACATAAATAAATAAATAAATAAATAAATAAATAAATAAATAAATAAAATCCCCACAGGGTTTCCCTTTGTACAAATCCCCACAGGGCCTCCCTTTGTAAAAATCCCCACAGAGCCTCCCTTTGTAAAAAAAAAATTCCCCAAAGAGTCTGCCCCAACAAATCCCCAGCGAGTCTGCTTTGTAGAAACCCCCACAGAGCCTCCTTTAAACAAATCCCCACACGGGTCTCGCCTTATACAAATCCCCACAGAGTCTCCCCAATAAAAATCCCTACTGAAAATCCCCAAGCAGAATGGGATGGAAGAACCAAAGCCTTACACGGGCAAATCATCACAGAATCTAGAAATGCGAGTCTGAGCAATCTAAAAGGATTTCGCCTATGAATCCAATCAATGACAGAGCTTCTCAAATAAGGACGCAACAAAGCAACTGGAACAATCAAGGTCACCGAACCAACCACCATTTCCGAACTGATAATTGTGCTTTGTTTGAAAAGTTGAAACAGGTGTGAACCAAGGCAACCGTGCAAGAAGCGGGTGTCGACCAAGAAAGAAAAAGAAATACATTAGTGCAAGAAACATCTTGGCAATAAGGAATCTCCTCAAAAGGGAAGTTTCCCCAGAATTCTCTTTTACATTTTTTACTAAAACAAGAAAACTCAAAAAAGAGGGTCAGTTAGTACCCCCGGCATTTTTCTGTTAGCCAGCATTAGGGCTCCAACCCTAAACTGAGCATCTTCCATTTAGCCAGCATTAGGGCTCCAACCCTGAACTGGGCATTTTTTCTGTTAGCCAGCATTAGGGCTCCAACCCTGGACTGAGCATTTTTTCTGTTAGCCAGCATTAGGGCTCCAACCCTGAACTGAGCATCTTCCATTTAGCCAGCATTAGGGCTCTAACCCTGAACTGAGCATTTTTCTGTTAGCCAGCATTAGGGCTCCAACCCTGAACTGAGCATTTTCCATTTAGCCAGCATTAGGGCTCCAACCCTGAACTGAGCATTTTTTCTGTTAGCTAGCATTAGGGCTCCAACCCTGAACTGAGCATTTTTCTGTTAGCCAACATTAGGGCTCCAACCCTGAACTGAGCATTTTTTTTTATTTAGCCAGCATTAGGGCTCCAACCCTGAACTGAGCATTTTTTCTGTTAGCCAGCATCAGGGCTCCAACCCTGAACTGAGCATTTTCCATTTAGCCAGCATTAGGGCTCCAACCCTGAACTGAGCATTTTTCTATTTAGCCAGCATTAGGGATCCAACCCTGAACTGAGCATTTTTCATTTAGCCAGCATTAGGGCTCCAACCCTGAACTGAGCATTTTTCTGTTAGCCAGCATTAGGGCTCCAACCCTGAACTGAGCATTTTTTTATTTTTAGCCAGCATTAGGGCTCCAACCCTGAACTGAGCATTTTTTCTATTAGCCAGCATCAGGGCTCCAACCCTGAACTGAGCATTTTCCATTTAGCTAGCATTAGGGCTCCAACCCTGAATTGAGCATTTTTCTATTTAGCCAGCATTAGGGCTCCAACCCTGAACTGAGCATTTTTCATTTAGCTAGCATTAGGGCTCCAACCCTGAACTGAGCATTTTGCATTTAGCCAGCATTAGGGCTCCAACCCTGAACTGAGCATTTTTCTATTTAGCCAGCATTAGGGCTCCAACCCTGAACTGAGCATTTTTCATTTAGCCAGCATTAGGGCTCCAACCATGAACTGAGCATTTTTCATTTAGCTAGCATTAGGGCTCCAACCCTGAACTGAGCATTTTTCTGTTAGCCAGCATTAGGGCTTCAACCCTGAACTGAGCATTTTTTTTTATTTATCCAGCATTAGGGCTCCAACCCTGAATTGAGCATTTTTTCTGTTAGCTAGCATCAGGGCTCCAACCCTGAAAGGAGCATTTTCCATTTAGCCAGCATTAGGGCTCCAACCCTGAACTGAGCATTTTTCTATTTAGCCAGCATTAGGGCTCCAACCCTGAACTGAGCATTTTCCATTTAGCCAGCATTGGGGCTCCAACCCTGAATTGAGCATTTTTCTATTTAGCCAGCATTAGGGCTCCAACCCTGAACTGAGCATTTTTCATTTAGCCAGCATTAGGGCTCCAACCCTGAACTGAGCATTTTTACCTTATGGCGACATTAGGACTCCAATCCCTGAGTTGCGTTCTGTAGACTAGAGTTTTCCAATCCCCATCATATTCTGTAAGTTGTTATGGCGATTAATTCACGAAATTTTCCTAGTAAAACTGGGGCAGAAAAATTTCGTTCATTTGTTTTGTTTGTCTCAGCAGGTCTGACCTCGAGGCGCATGGATCAAAACGACCTACGGGATAAGTCTCAATCCAGAATAAAGAAAAGAAGAAAAGGATAAAAAGAAGATGCTCCGAGATATTGAAACAAACAAAGGGCGGATCGCTCCAAATTTGATCAAATTCCCGAGCTCCGCCAATTTCGTTTCACTCAATACTGCAGAAATAAACAAGCACCTACAACTTGTAAGCATCAAGATTCTGATCGAAGTCTACAAGCAGTATCAGCTAAGACCCAAGATCAAGTGGCAAAAGAATTATAGATAGGAATCTTGTAACTAGCGGTTGACAGGCAAAAATAGTTAGTTCAGTTTCAATTTCCTTTGGTTGTAATAAGGCGGTCGGTAAGCAGTAGTGGCAACAGCAACGGCAGTAATGGCAAGCATTACAAATCCCATGGTAGTCCCAGCTACCAAAGTTTCCCGAACTACATTGACCTGATTCCTATTTAGCCCAGGATATGTAGGAAATCTTTGAAGCAAAGATTCGGTCAAATCTTTCAAAATATGCTTCACATGGAGTATTCCAATAGGCAAAAATCGCTCATATCCACTCACTTTATCTTTGCACGAAAACTCTTCATGTTTTCGGACAAAGAGGGGCAGCTGTGAGCACGTGATTTTTGTTTACGCGACAATCACTCCAAAAGAAATCAAAAAAATAATAACAATTGGTCTTGCTGTACGATTTTTGGAATTTACGTGGCATTTTTGGTAGTTATTTGTGGTCTTGTCCATTCTTATTTAGTCTTATCAAACAAAAATACAAAACATATATGTCGTGTGTAATTAAACCATATTTCGGTTATTAAAAGGAAAATCATAAAATATGCAGATGTTATTCTATTTGTCGTCCTTGAGTGATTTTATTTTTTTTGTTGTTGAATATTAATGTGTGTGATAGTTGTTTAATAATTGTATAGGTGGGATTTTTAGAAATTAAAGAAGAAAAGAAGGGGGTTTTCGAATTGGGCCAGTTTTAAGAACAGGCCCAAACCAAAATAACCCAGTCCAAATCCCTTTTTCCCGGTCCAATTGAGCTGGCCACACGACCGTCCAAACGACGTCGTTGTGTCGCCTTCAATTTGGACCGTTAATCTCACTAGATTGACGGTCCAGATCACTCACTCATAACCCCATACCCGACCCGTTACCCGGACCAACCCCGACCCCAATACTAAACTAAACGACACCGTTTGATTAATCCTTGGATCTAGGTCGTTGATCTCGATTGATCTAACGGCCCAGATCAAGCCATCCACCCCGTATATAAGCCCTCATCTCGTACCCCGCCCCCTATCCAAGCACCCCTCCCTCATCTTCATCTCCCTCACCAGACCCAGACCCCATGAAACCCTAGCGCCGCCCCCCTTTCCCCTCGCCATAAACCCGGCGGCAAGGACGCCGGTGACCACCACCTTAACACCCTAGGACCACCTCGACCCCCTAAACACAGATCCACCAGTCGTGGGTCTCGAATCTTCCCCCACCATCTCGAATCTTCATTTGAAGATTTGAGCCGGACCTCGATCTATACCGACCTACCCCAAATTCATAACAGGTATCCCCTTGACCTTCCTCGTGACCAAACCAAGCTTGGTTTGGTCCGAATCTACCCACAAATCCCAAAACCCCAAATCTGAAGGTTCAAACCCTAGAATACAAGAATTTTTTGGGGTCTGTTTAGATTTAAATGGAAAGGTGGGGTCTAATAGACCCTAATCGAAGTGTTCTCGGTCGAGAACACCTTGATTAAGATCTGTTCAACCCCAAAATGGGCAAATCCGGTCAAAGCTGGGAGTCGACTGTTGTTAAGCTTTCAGAGTGAGTTCCTTTGTTATTTTCCATTGTTGTTTTAAACGTTTGTTTTAGTTTATCGGCATGTTTATTTAGTTTGTTTGTTTATTGTGGGACTTCTATTGTCAGTTGTTCTTCATCTCCATAAGACCTTTTATTTGGTCGATTGTTTATTCTGTTATGTTGAATCTATATAGTAGTATACATATTTCAATGTGATTAACATCGTCGAATCAATAATGACTGGGTTTCCCCTGTATCGTGCAAAATTGTCAAGAACAGTTTATGCCTTATTTTGTGTTATTTGTTTGGTCGACTGCTTGTCCTGTGTTATAATTAGTATAGTCGAGTCGATATATGTCGTCAATTAGTTTCATTTGGAATGATAGCAATTCGACTCATGCTATTTTGATTTACTGAAGCATTGTGAATCGGCTTAGTTTGTTTATTGTCACTGTTAGCTAAATCAAAAAACATTTAAGGATTGATTTATAGTTGCAGTCTAGGATAGGTCTCAGATTTTAGTTTAATTGATGGCATTGTTTACTCATTTTCAAACTTGGGCAGCATGTGCATTGCAGTGTAATGGACAGCATGTGCTGTCAAGACATACTCCTGCTGTCCATACCTGTTTAAAATAATAAGAGATAAGTCCTTATAATAATGAGAAAGAGGCTGTCAGGGGAATATCATGGGAGGGGGCTTTTATTTTATCTGGGAGTGGAAAACAGCAGGAGATGGGAGGGAGTTTGAATGGTTTAACAGGCTGTAGATGGTCTGATGCAAGGCTATAAAAGGAGAAGGGTCTCGATTAGTTAGGGGAGGGTTTTTTTGGAGATAAAACAGTCCTAAAAAGAGAACAAATTCAGTTTTGGTTGGCAACATAATTCCATCAGGCTTTGGTTTAGTGTGAAGTCTCAGTAGTTGATACTGTTTCTATTTTTTGGTTTGACTCCAATTCGTTGAAACTTCCTATGCAATCTACTGGTCCAACCTTGGTTTGAGTTCGAGTCCATTTTGAGTTTTGCATGCTGTTTGTTGCTACCTGGTTATCACAAATCTTTTCGGGTTTCGTTTGAGTTGTTCCTGGTGCACTTTGTTACTGTCATTGCTGCTGTATTTGTTATTGTTGCCGCCATTCTTGTTGCTGTTGTTGCTGACTTCTCTGTATTCTTTTCTTCTGTTGTATTCAACATCCAGGTACACACTTTGAATCTCATACTGATGTAACAGTTAAAAGCATGAAATGAAGATGCAAAGGAATTTAATTAGTCGCTGCTCTACTTACAGTTTTATAAATATTGTTAAAATTGTGTAATTCTTTAATTTGTAGCTCAATAGAGAACACATTAGTGAGCTCGTACTTAATTGAAACTATTTTGGTCTAAAACTACGATATATGGTTTGTTTAGTAGTATACATGATGTAGCTATATAATTCATGGAATGTGTAAATCACTTAGTGTAATTGTTAATTCGAACTCCTTCTCCAGTTATGCTTTGAATATGTGGGGCGGGTGGTTTTGAACCTTGCCAAATGAAATACAGTTTTAATCTTTTGAGTTTCAACTTTATTGAATCCCGCTTAGGCAGTTTATAGGACAAGTTCCGAATACCATTAGTAGCATCCTCTGATAAGTAATTCCATTAATCTTGTTTAAATGGGTTAGTTTGAATTCAGCTTGAGAAGCGTTTGGAGTAAATTTAGCATTTCATCAACCTTGTATGCAATTCCCTTTACCAAATTAAAAGCATGTTCACCCATGGAATATGGCACGAAACAATTCCCGTCTCATAAACAATTAATCAGATAATTAACAAGAATCCGGAGTTGGCCAAGCATGTAATTCAATTAGCATGTATTTTCTTTCTTCCATTTTTTTAGAGACAAACATAATAGAAATGTAGTCGTTGTAGGTTTATCCTTTCAAATAATGAGACGAGCCTCGCCAAATAAAACGCAAATCGCGAGGCCTTCAATAATCGATCATAATAAATACTTAGAATTTGGGAATGACTGTTTAGTGTAATTTCACTGTCTTCCCCAAAGATAATAACGCGTCAGACTCTTTAGGCGCGATTTAATCAAATTATATTCTTCAATTCGGGTGCGCATTTATGTGACCCAAATTCAAATCTCAACGGAGTTGAAATGTGTTACCAACTACGGGTGCATTGATTGTGACGTGGTTCGAGATGCATTTTCACGATGTTGCAATTCTATAAAAAGTAAATGATAATAATAAAAGCGGTTTAAACTTAATAAAAGCACATAAGTCACAACATGTATTTAAATCAGATATTTAGCTATTATAACAATTTAAGCGACCGTGCTAGAACCACGGGATTCGAGGGTGCCTAACACCTTCCCTCGGGTCAACAGAATTCCTTACTTAGAATTTCTGGTTCGCAGACTTCATTTGGAAAAGTCGAATATTTTTCCTCGATTTGGGATTCAAGATAAACCGGTGACTTGGGACACCAAAAGCCAAACCTTTCCCAAGTGGCGACTCTGAATTAAATAAATAATCCCATTTCGAATATTGTCACTTAAATTGGAAAAACTCTCTCGCACATCTATCCCTCAGGGTAGGCACACAAAAAGGAGGTGTGACAATTGGTCACATCTCTGGCATCACCATACAGAACCTTGTTCTTGAGGACAAGAAAATGAGGGTCATCATACTGACGCTATCGAATACGATCGAACAAGAAAGACTGAGAAATCACACAAGCTAGAACCCGACTAGGCTCCTAAAGATCCAATCTCTTAAGCTGGCTGGCTAAGGGCTGAATATCCATCGCCATGGGCCTCCCCGCTGCTGGTAGATAAGCCAAACTCTCCAAACTCTCTGCCCGACGACTCAAAGCATCATCCACCACATTGGCCTTGCCTGGGTGATACAAGATACTGATATCATAGTCCTTCAGAATCTCTAACCACCTCCTCTGTCGCAAATTAAGGTCCTTTTGCTTGAACAGATACTGCAAACTCTGGTGATCAATATAAATCTCACAAGGAACACCGTTCAAATAATAATGCCAGATCTTCAAGGCGTGAACAATAGCAGCTAACTCGAGATCGTGGACAAGGTAATTCTTCTCATCTACCTTTAACTATCTAGATGCGTAGGCAATCACCCTACTGCCCTACATTAATATCGCTCGAAGGCCAATCCTCGAGGCATCACAATAGACAGTATAAGACTCTGAACCTGTAGGCAATATCAATAATGGGGCTGTAGTCAAAGCTGTCTTGAGCTTCTAGAAGCTTTCCTCACACTTTTCCATCCACTGGAACGGAGCACCCTTCTGGGTCAGTCTAGTCATAGGTGTTGTAATAGATGAAAAATCCCTCAACAAATCGACGGTAACAACCCGCCAAGCCAAGAAAACTACGGATCTCTGTAGCTGAGGATGGTCTGGTCCAACTCTGCACTACTTCCACTTTCTTTGGATCCACCTTTATCCCTTCACTCGATACTACGTGACCTAAGAATGCCATGGAATCTAACCAAAACTCACATTTCTAGAACTTTGCATATAATTTCTTTTCTCTCAAGGTCTGAAGCACTGTCCTTAGGTGCTGGTCATGATCTTCATGGCTCCGGGAGTATACTAGAATATCATCAATAAAGACAATGATGAACGAGTCAAGATATGGCCGGAACACACTATGTATCAAATGTATAAAAGCTACTGGGGCATTGGTCAGCCCAAATGAAATAACAAGGAACTTGTAATGACCATACCGAGTCCTGAAAGCAGTCTATGGGATATCTGGCTCTCTAATCTTCAACTGATGGTAACCTGGATGCAAGTCAATCTTAGAAAACACCCATGCACCCTGTAACTGGTCAACCAAATCATCAATACGAGGCAAAGGATACCGGTTCTTCACTGTAACTTTGTTCAGCTGGTGATAGTCAATGCACATACGCATAGAACCATCCTTTTTCTTCACAAACAAGATAGGAGCACCCTAAGGTGATACACTGGGCAGAATAAAACCTTTGTAAAGCAATTCCTGCAACTGCTCCTTCAACTCAAGAGGAGTCATACGATAAGGAGGAATAGAAAGGTGCTAAGTGCCAAACAACAGATCAATGTCGAAATCAATATCTCTGTCGGGTGGCATACCCGAAAGATCAGCTGGAAACACATTAGGGAAGTCCCGTGCTACTGGGACTGAATCAACTATAGGGGTATCAACACTAATATCTCTCACATAGGCCAGATACGTGTCATACCCCTTCTCAACTGTTCTCTCAACCTTAAGGAATGAAATAACTCTACTAAGAGTGTGACCGAAAGTACCCCTCCACTCTACTCGCGGTACACCTGGCATAACCAGCATCATGGTTTTGGCATGACAATCAATAATAGCATAATGGGATGACAACCCGTCCATGCCCAGGATAACATCGAAATCTACCATGCTAAGCAATAAAAAATCAGCTCTGGTCTCAAAACCACTAAGAGCAATCAAACACGACCGATCAATGCGGTCCACAACAAGAGAATCTCCAACAGGAGTAGAAACATAAATAGGGGAACTCAAAGAATCCCGAGATACGCCCAAATGTGGGGAAAAATAAGAGGACACATAAGAATAAGTGGAGCCTGGATCGAATAAAGCTGATGCATCTCTATGATTAACCATGACAATACAAGTGATGGCAGAATTGAAGGCAATAGTGTCGGTACGGGCAGGAAGGGCATAATATATGGCATAGCCTCCCCCTCTAGGGCGACCTCTACCTCTAACTTGCTAGGCAAGTGGGGTAGCAACTGTTGCTGTAATCATAGCTTGGGAACTCTGCAAGGCATGCTGTAGCTGAGAAGTCTGTGGAGGTGCACCTCTCCTAAGTTTGGGGAAATCCCTCACCATATGACATGTGTCGCCACACTCAAACAAGCTCTAGGAGGGCGTAGCGGCTGTGACTGGCTCGGGCCAGGTCTACTGGACTAACCACTGAAAGCATCTCGTGCAGGAGGAGCACTAGATACTGGAGGTGCATAATAAGGCTCTTGAGGTCTAGGAGGAGATGGAATACCACTGGCTGCTGGAAGAGCTGAATGAATGGGGCGACTCATATAAACCTTACCATAACGAACTGCAGCTGGGGCACGGGCACCAGAACAGTGGCCCGACTCTCGAGGCCTTTTGGCCTCCCTTTCCTCTCTACCTCGAGCGTGCATGCCCTCTACTCTCCTAGCAATGCTCACCACCTGCTGAAAAGAAATATCCATCTCCAACTCTCGATCCATGCTAGACCTGATGCTAGGAATGAGCCCCTCAATAAACCGGTAAACTCTCTCACGAACTGTAGAAACCAAGGCTGGTGCATGCCTAGCCAAGTCAGTGAAACAGACAGCATACTCTGAAATAGTCATAGTACCTTGGGCACTGAGGAACATACTCTCTTAAAAACATATCTGAAAACTGGGTCAATGTAAGGGATGTTGCCTCAGCTGGACTGTCTAACTCAAAAGTAGGCCACCAATAATAGGTTGTTCCTCGAAGCCGGAAGGCAGTGAAAGAAACCCCACTCGATCATGATATACCCATAGTGCGGAGGATTTGGTAGCACTCCTCCAGAAATCCCAAAGCATCATCTGATGCTAGACCACTGAATATAGGAGGCTTATACTTCTTAAACCTCTCAAGCCTCTACTGCTCATCCTCTAAAGCTGTTGCCCTGTCCTCGGGCTGAACTGGGACTACAGGCGGTACTGGTATAACCTTTGGGATCGAATCAACCTGAATCTGTTGCTCAAGAGTGCAGGAGGTAGGAGTCTCTGCCCCTCCCCCAGCCTAGGATATGGCAGCAGCAAGGGGAATCAACCTTGCCTGAGCTAGAGGGGTGTACATGCTCACGAACTGTGCAAGGGTCTCCTGAAGAGCTTGAATAGTAGTAGCAGTAGGCGTATTAGGTGCCTGGACTCTGGCTGGAGCTACTGGTTGCTCCTCTGTGGCAACTCGTGCTCTAGTTTCACTACAGGCGCGTCCTCGGCATCAACCCCAGCCCCAACCTCAGGCAGCTCTAGCAGGGGGCGTGGGTGCCTGGTCATCTCCGGTAGCACGTGTCCTCACCATCTGTGAGATAATAGAAGACAGAGGTTTAGAATTGTGATGTCAAAAATCTCGCACGACAAGGAAATCAAATGAAGTGGAATTTTCCTAACAGTTACATAGACTCTCGTAGATAAGTACAGACGTCTCTGTACTGATCCGAGAGACTATAATAAACCGGTTTGTGATTCATGACTCCTATCAACCTAGAGCTCTGATACCAACTTGTCACGACCCAAGTTCTCCCTTTGTGAACTATTGTGACGACGTCTAGTCTCAAAGACTAGGTAAGCAAAACAAATTACGGAAAAAGGAAATGAAATACGAAACTGGAAAGTTACGAGTAAAAACATAAATAAAGAGTTTAACTATGCCTCTCGCCATATACAATACATACTCCCAAAACTTAATCAAACTCCCAAAACCCGGAATCTCATGAAATCACAAGCTGTAGAATAACTACATAGTGTTCTAACTCCAGAATGTCTAAACAAAAGTAAATACAGGAAGTCTAAAGCTAGAGGGGAGAATAAAGAAGGACTCCTCGGTCTGCGGACGCTGTAGATATACCTCGAAGTCTCTGAAGGTCGCCTCAATGATAGTATGGATGTACCGAAGAACCTGGATCTGCACATGAAAGACATGTGCAGGAAAGGGCATGAGTACACCACAACGGTACCCAGTAAGTACCAAGCCTAACCTCAGTCGAGTAGTGACGAGGAAGGTCAAGGACCTACTGGTTATATATATATATATATAACAAGGTAAAATAGTATGAAATGTAACAGTATAATTAAAGCACAAATAGTTTATAGAGAATAAAATCATAGTAAGAATATGGCTCAGTACACAGAGATATCAACAGGGGATCTCCTAGGATGTCGTCCCGTATTCCCAAACGAAAGTGTGTAGAGGATCTCCTGGAAATATCAATCCGTAGTCTCAAAGTAACTATCCAGTACAGGGGAATCTCCTAGGAGTCATCACAAATATAAACGTGCAGGGTGATCTTCCGGAATATCGATCTGTAGTCCCAAAGTAAACATGCAGGGGGATCTCCTAGGATATCGTCACGTAGTCCCAAAGTAAAACAAACAACAGTATCAAGAAAGAACTTACAGTTCTATTCATGAATAAACATGAATTCTACTCTAAACATGCTACACAGACTACAAGTAAGCAGTTAAAGAAGGTAAGACAATTAGAACACATAAGCATACTTTTCCTAAGCTAAACAAGAGGCTTCAAGTACAAGTATTGCTCAATTACAAGAAAAAAACAGATATTTACTTGATAAAAATAGGATTTTTCAACAATTAGCATGTGTACGCACTCGTCACTTCACGTACACGGCACTCATATAACAACAATACAAAAATCCTAAGGGGAGCTCCCTCACACAAGGTTAGGCAAGCCACTTACCTCGAACCGGCTCAAAATTAATCCGAAATCACACTCTTTCCACGAGTATCCAACTCTGGGTGGCCCAAATCTAGTCAAATTAATATCATAACGTAAATACAACTACAAACAACTAATTTAACTAATGAAATCAAAGCTAAGGCAAAAAAATAGAAAAACACCCAAAATCCTCTCCGGGCCCACGTCTCGGAATCGGATAAATATTACGGATTATGAACACATATTCACTCACGAGCACACTCGAACAAAAATCATCAAAATCCGACGCTAAAATCTCCCTCAAAACTTAGTTTTTGGTTGGGGAACTTTTCCTTTTTTCTCCCAATTTTCACCCCAAATCGGAAATTAAATGATAAAACTAAGATTAGATTAATGGAATACAACTAGAAAGGGATTAGGAATTGTTACCCATTGATTTTGTCTTCAAAATCATCCCAAAATCGCCTTACCCCAAGCTCCAAATTTGATTTTCCAAGTTATGAACCCAAACCCTCGAAATTTCATATTTCTGCCTAGTGATTTCCGCATTTGCAGTCATGGGGACGCACCTACAGTCTCGCACCTGCGGAAAAGGCATCGCAGGTGCAAAATTCACTTAACGGGTTGGGTCCGCATTTGCGGTTCTGCATTTGCGGTCACCCAGCCACACCTGCGGTTCCTGGAGCTTTGGCTTATTCCCGCTTCTGCGATCACCAAGCCGCTTCTGTGATGTTGCACCTGCGGTCCCACACATGCAGGTGCGGTTATGACAGGTTCAGCAACCTCAGATTTTGCCTAAGTCCAAATTCCAATCCGGTAAGCATCTGAAACTCACTCGAGGCCCCTGTGACCTCAACCACATATGCCAACCAATCCTAAAATATCATACAAACTTAGTCCAACTCTCAAATCACATCAAACAATGCTAAAACCATGAATCGACCTCCAATCCAAGCCTAAAGAACTTGAAACTTCAAGAATCCTACAACTGATGCCGAAACCAAACAAACCAAGTTCGATTGACCCCAAATTTTGCACACAAGTCACATTCTACACTACAGAGCTATTTCAACTTTCGAATCGGATTCTGACCTCAACATCAAAATCTCACTATCGATCCGAAACTTCAAAAATTTAACTTTCGGCATTTCAAGCCTAAATAAGCTACGGACCTCCAAAATAAAATCCGAACATGCCCCTAAGCCTTAAATCACCCAGTGGAGCTAACAGAATCAACGGAATCCCATTCCAAGGTCGTATTCATACTGCTTTAACTACGGTCCAAATTCTAAAGCTTAAGCTCTCATTTAGGTACTAAGTGTCCCAAAACACTCCGAAACTCAAAACGAATCCTCTCCGTAACTCACAATAGCAGAAACAAATATAGGAAAGTAGTTAATAAGGAATCGGAGCATTAATTCTTAAAATTACCGACCGGGTCGTTACACATGAGTTAAGAATTCATGATTAATAAATGGTTATCACCAATGTGATTTATTTATTTGTAATCATGGAAAATTCTTAATAGTTTTATACATGTGTAATCATGTAAATTCATGGATTGAGCATTATGATTACTAAATAGGATCCACTAAAATGATCTATTTATTTGAGTCATTGAAATGTGCTTAATGTACCATGTGAAAATTATCTTTGATAAATCTACATTAGTAGTGGAGGTTCTTAAAAAAGAGTTTTATCTTTAGGTACTAGTGAGACCAACTCCATCCATGAGAAGAAACATTATTATATTAGGTTATAATCACCTTATTTTTGTCTTGTAGTACTGTCAATCTAAGGAGGGGAATGGAAGTAGTCTTGCTTCTTTTCTTTAGATATACTTATGTCTCTACTTCGCTTGATTCTCATTCCATAGAGTTTTCTTTCCCCCTATTTGCATGAAAATACAATAGATGAATAGTCATTCGCTATAAAATTATTTATTTGAATATCTTATTTCTATTAGAGTATGCATAGAAATCCAATCACTAGGATTATTAACTAATAAAGATTGTGAGTATTGAAAAAAAGTTCTGAATCTGGGGGAACACTTCACTATATATTAGTTTCAATATGATATTCAGACTTGGAAGCAAGATCTTCACCCGGCTTAACCACTAAGAACCCAACTGCGCAAGGAACATGAACATCATCGTGGAGAGTAGCCCTCGAGGAGCTGGAAAGTACCCATGTGGCACACCATCCACAAGCAGTCCAAAGTCTTCATTACATAAACATCTATATATCAAATTCCGCCATTTATCACAAAAGCCCATGTTGGGGTTTTCGCCAAACGGGAGAAAATATGATATATTAGGCTCTTGTGTGTTTAATAAAAGGATAATTTATTTTAAAAATGAGATATTACGCATCCTAGAAATTAGAAGAACATAATATATGCCTTGAGCTCATAGTATAATTATAAGAGAATGGAAATCAATATCATACTTATTTTAATTCATGAAACTTCTTAAAATGGTTATTCTCCGAGTTTGGTTACATGCTGGTGGTCATGAATTAGACGAGCTCCGATTGACTTGAAACTTGGTAGGTTCATCAAAAATGATCTAGTGATAAAAGCTCATAGCTATGCAGTGCATCATGCTGTTTTTCGGTATTTTGATGTCGTTTAGATGAGTTTTCAAGTAATTTATTAAATTGGATTTATTATAAATATGAAAAAACTATTATTTTATATCGACTATATTTGTATTAAATTTGGAACATGATTACACATGATGATTTAACTTGATATGCTACATAGCAAGAATGCAAATCACATTGATCTAATCCTAAATACGCCAAAAATAATTTATTCGAATTTAGTCTAGTTTTTTGGCCATCGTGAATTTTACGATATCCGAATGACCTAAAATTTGGTAGGATCATCAGAAATGATCAGTTAAGAAGAACTCACTGCTATGCTGAGAATCACATCGTATTTGACGATTCAGGATTGTTTAGATGAGTTTTTTGGAGGTTTGGTGGATTAAAATGTAATTTACATATGAAAAGTCATTCTTACTATCATTTTATTTATGTCTAATCTAGAACATGATTACTGTCATGGGCAGCTTTCCAGCCATGCCCCATGACCCCTTGGGGGCGCCTCGCGGCGTCTTGCCTCCCAATGCCTAGCGTCACGGACAGCCCCGTGGTCTTGGCCGCGCCAAGTGACAAGCGCGCATATGCCTCTGTCGCCCCACCGATATCCCTATCCAGCGCCCAGCTGCAGGCAGATGCCAACAGTGCCGCACGCGCAGACAATGCCGCACGCGCAGACCGTGATGGCAAAGACAATGCTGCTGACAACGGACCTGTTTCTGCCTTGTAGAAAACTAAATCCTTTTCATTGTAAATATAGAGTAGTTTATTTTATGTACTTCCATTATGTTTCTCTAGCTTAATCAAGTCTATCCTTATAGCTTTGGTTTATTTTTTTTAAGCATTATTAAGGGGGATCAATCATTCAAAACTTTCTAGCAAGCAAACAATTCTCTGTACTGGCGTCTCTCCCCCTCGACACCGCATTGCCTTTCTGTAATAGCTTTCATTAATGCAATCAAGCTTTCTTTCATTCTCAATTCTAATTTATGTTCTCTCAATTTCTCTTGACATTGGTTTTCTCGTACGGCACTAACAATCTTGTCTAACGTACCGAGGGGACCTCAGTTGGTGGATAGTAACTGCACTGATATCAGTTGCTTAGCCTTACATCGCCCTTCCAAGGAATCTTAGGAAGGCACCGCGTAATAGTTGGTATCAGAGCCTAGGCTCGACATCAGACAAGGGAACACATTGCAATTACCACCATTTCTGACCATGGTGAATCATGGGGACCGCATTGTGGCCCTTGAACAGATAGTTGACGGATTACGGACCATCATGGATACGGTGCCTGAACTAAGAACCAGCCTAGGGCAAAGGTTGGACGACCTAGAACGCAGGGTGCTGCAGGCCAAAGTTGACATAGAAAACATCAGTCGCGACTCCGAGGGAGACCGACAAACGGCAGCCATAGAGGAAGCCAAAAATTTTGGCAAATTCTAGGGACTCCAATAGGAGCGTGCCGAGGATTTACCGTAGATGGAACAAGAGGCAGACATGGTGATTGTCATGCAACAAACTATTGACAAAGAAAGATAGCGAAGAAATATTTTATTTTAAAAGTAAAGAGGAGTGTGGCGGTCGTGCAAGCAAGTGAAGTCGAATATATTAGATGAGCTTGCTGCACTCCGATCCATTCCCTTAATATAATAGGTTGTCTACGTCAATTTCTCTATAGCAAGAAGCTATCTCTTCTTTGGGTTCCCTATCGATGTGTGTATGCCTTCATCGAAGAAAGAAGGGGAATCACAAGAAATTTTCATAGACCTAGGCCTAATTCCATCGATGAATCATTCGAGAACGAATTTAGCGAGACTAATCTAATCTTATTCAACCTTAGATGGGAATTAGGGCGAAGCCTGGGTGACTTGACAGACAAGCTCAATGTTGTCAATGCTGCTTTACAGGGCCTGCTTCGAGGCGGTGGAAACCAAATCGGGAGCGCTGTGAACCTCGCTTCCGCGACACAAAAACTAAAAATTCCTGAGCCAAAGCCATACAGTGGAGCTAGGAATGCCAAGGAAGGGGAAACCTTCATCTTTGACATCGAACAATACTTCGATGCGGTTGGGGGCCTAGAAGAAGCTAAGAAGGTAGCAACTGCTGCCATGTATCTTCAGAGTGATGCTAAACTCTGGTGGTGGGTGAAGCACGAAGCCATCAGGGTCGGTGAAGATGCTCTCGAGACATGGGCAAAACTAAAAGCAGCCATACACCTACAGTTCTTCCCCGAAAATATTGAATAGAATACAAGGAATAAGCTACGGGAACTCCACCAGACCAAATCAGTGCGGGACTATGTGCGGGAATTCTCCGCGCTCATGCTAAACATACGTGACATGGGGGACAAAGACAATCTCTTCACCTTCCTAGAAGGGTTGAAAGCTTATGCTCGTATGGATCTGCAAAGACAAATGGTAAATACCCTACCCAAGGCGATCCAAGCAGCTGAATACCTTAGGGACTATCAAGTGAAAGCTCGAAAAGATAGGCCTCAACTGCCTGCCAGAGCGGGATTCAAAGGGGGCCAACCCAGCAATGGTGGCCCTAACAGAAGTGGGGGAGATCGGAGTGCAACCAAATCTAAGGCTCCCTCCTCAGGCAGCAATAGTGTTACGTCAAACAACAATGACTAGGGGATAAATCCCCCTTCAAGATGCCACCATTGCGGCAGACCACACTGGAATAACAAGCATCCACATGCATAGATGAACACCCATCAAGCTTTTGATGATGTGACAGATGATGACACAGACGATACAGACCAGACCGAATTAGTAGGTGCCTTCAATGCAATTGTTGGCTCCATTTCTGAAGCCTTAGCAGGAACCAGTGCTGGTATTTGTAAGAAGAAGGGCCCCTGCCCAAGCACTAAGAAAGAAAGAAAGAAGGCGGTGAGAGGACTCCTCCTAAACAAAAGAGGACCTTAATGTTCATCGAGATGAAGGTAAATGGCAAGCCCATTTAGGCAATGATAGACACGAATGCTACCCACAACTACTTAGCCTTGACTCAGGTGGAGTGACTTGGTCTAGTTGTAGGAAAGGGCAGAGGTACTATCAAGGCTATCAACTAACCTTCTCAGCCAGTGGGTGGGATAGCCAAAGAGGTATTACTGAAGCTTGGCCCTTACGAAGAAAAATTCAACCTACACGTGGTAATCATAGATGACTTCGAGTTGATAGTTGGATTGGAATTCCTGAGGCAAACTAACACCTTGAATGTGTTGTATGCTGACATGTTACTGATGATGGGAGCAAACGGGACCAAGCCCTGCATTATCCCGTGCATGCCCATGAAGATGGTTGTTGAGAACATCTCGGCCTTGCAGTTAAAGAAGGGGGTCAAAAGACATGAACCTACATTCTTGGAAACCCTCTGCATTGAAAGTATAGAACACTCCTCGGGTCCCATTACTGAACCCGTGGAGTTACTACTAGAGTTTGAAGATGTCATGCCATAAGACATGCCAAAGCGACTACCGCCTAGGTGCGCTGTGGACCATGAAATTGAGTTAGTGTCGGGCACAAAGCTACCCGCCCGGGCGCCTTATAGAATGTCACAACCCAAACCCACCAAGCTTCGGAGACAATTGACGGAAATGCTAGACATAGGGATCATCGTACCCTCCAAATCCCCATACAGGTCGCCTGTGCTATTTCAAAAGAAACATGATGGCAGTCTGTGACTCTCTGTGGACTATCGGGCTCTAAACAAAATCACTGTGAAGAACAAGTACCCTATTCCGCTAATGGCAGACTTGTTCGATAGACTAGGCAGTGCGACGGTGTTCACCAAGATAGACCTGAAGACATGTTATTGGCTAGTTCAGATTCCAGAGGGTGATGAACACAAGGCGACCTGTGTGACAAGATATGGGTCGTATGACTTCCTAGTTATGCCATTCAGCTTGACTAATGCCCCAGCTACATTTTGCACCTTGATGAATAAAGTCTTCCAAGAGTACATTGATGAATTCATGGTGGTCTACTTGGATGACATTGTGGTATATAGCCAAACATTGGAGGAACACCAGATGCACTTGCGGAAGGTCCTAGCTCGATTGCGGGAGCATGAACTATATGCGAAGCTATCCAAGTGCTCCTTTGCTCAAAAGAAAATTGACTTCCTTGGACATGTCATTGAGGAAGGGCGGATCAAGATGGACCAACAGAAGATTCAGGCAATCACAGATTGGCCGCCACCTAAGGATATCCACGCCTTGAGGGCGTTCCTTGGCTTATGCAATTTCAATCAGCGATTTGTGAAAAATTACTCCCTCAATGCAGTACCATTGACAGAACTCCTTAATAAGGTCACGCCTTGGGATTAGGGACCCAGGCGAGCGGAGGACTTCTACACATTAAAAACGGCTATGTCTAGTAGCCCCGTCTTGTCCCTCCCTGATCTGGCCAAGCCATTCAAGGTACAAACAGATGCATCCGACTATGCCCTCGGCGGAGTCTTGCAACAAGTAGGGCATCCTATAACGTACGAGAGTCGGAAGCTGAAGGATGCAGTGCGGCACTATGCCGCCCATGAGAAAGAATTATTGGTTGTCGTCCACTGCTTGCGCCTTTGGAGGCACTATCTGCTGGGGACCCCATTCGTGGTCAAGATAAACAACACAGTTGTTAGCCATTTCATTACCCAACCGAAGCTGAATGGTCGACAGGCCAGGTGGTAGGAACTCCTAACTGAATTCCACTTCAACTTGGAGTACCGCAGTGGAAAGACCAATCATGTTGCTCATTCATTCAGTCGGAGGGCTGATCTAACGTCGGTGTGCCTACTCGCCACCCTAAGGGGAAGAGAAGTAGCCACCTTCATCAAGGACTACATACATGATCTACTCATCAAGGATCCTACTACACAATATTTGGTTGATTTGGTAGGACAGGGCAAGACTCACAAGTTCTACATGGAAGATGGTTTTCTGAAAGTGAAAGGGAACTGACTTTATGTTCTTAAAGAGGAGATCTATGAAGGACTCTTCTGGCGGAATGTCATGATACTCTGTGGGTCGGCTATCCCGGTGAAGAACACACCATGGCGTTACTTCGTTGTGCATATTTTTGGCCTCAAATGGCTGATGACGTCGCTCAGTATGTGAAAACTTGTCTAGTATGCCAGAAGGACAAGTCAGATCACTTGACACAAGTGGGACACTTGGAACCGCTAGCTGTCCCAAAGAGAACTTGGGAAAGCATTTCCCTAGATTTCATCACCGGATTGCCCAAGGTCGGAGATCTCACAACTATCTTGGTTGTGGTAGATCGGTTTTCCAAGTATGCTACCTTTATTGCAGCCCCACAATATATATCAGCAGAAGATATAGCTTGACTCTTCTTCTCTCATGTCGTCAAATATTAGGGCCTACCTAAAGACATTGTTAGTGATCGCGACTCACGCTTCACTAGCAACTTTTGGACCCAACTCTTTAAGTGTCTTGGGTCAAAATTGAGTCACGGCTCAAGTTTTCATCCGCAATCTGATGGCCAGATGGAGCGGTTCAATGATATGTTGGAGGAATATATCCGCTACTTTGTAACCGGATCGCAGAAGAATTGGGTAAAGCTTTTGGATGCTGCTCAACTGTGTTTCAATTCACAAAAGAGCTCTAGTATAAACAAAAGCGCTTTTGAAATTGTTACCGGGCAGCAACCGCTACTCCCACACACAGTGAATGCACCAAACATGTCTAAATCTCCTCGAGCCGCTAGCTTCTTAAAAGAGTGGAAGCGGAATTTGGAGATAGTGCGGAGCTATCTTGTCAAAGCTCAAAAGCGGATGAAGAGGCATGCTGATAAAAACCATCGCTTTGTTGAATACCAAGTAGGAGACAAAGTGATGGTCAAAATTCCAAAGCGGTACTTATTTGCAGGGGTCCATGACGCTCGCCTATTGCAAAAATACATTGGACCTTTGTCCATTGAAAGTCGCATTGGGAAAGTTGCATACCGGGTGGATACCCCAGCTTGCTGGAAAATTCATCATGTCTTCCATGTCAACCTCCTGAAACCTTTTCGGGAAGACACGGAGGATCCTTCACGGAGCAAGCTCACAATACCCAGTATTCGAGGTCCCAATTCAATCGGGAAAAGGTGTGTTGAAGCTATCCTTGATGATAGAGTGATTCATGCCTCAAGGAAAGATCACTAAGAGCTCTTGGTAAAATGTCAAGGTTGTGATGCAGAGGAGAATACTTAGGAGAGGGGAACAAACCTCAAAGCCTACAAGATCCTAATTGAAGATTATCTTGAAAGTAAGGCGCTGAGGACGTTGCCAACTTAGGTGGGGGAGAATGTCATGGGCGTCTTTCTAGCCATGCCACATGACCCCTTGGGCGCGCCCCGTGGCATCCTAGTAAGCCTCCCAATGCCTAGCACCACGGACGACCCCGTGGTCTTGGCCGCGCCAAGTGACAAGCGCGCATGTGCCTCTTTCGCCCCACCGATATCCCTCACCAGTGCCCAGCCGCAGGCAGATACCAACAGCACCGCATGCGCAGACAATGTCGCACGCGCAAACAACGTTGCGCGCGCAGACCATGATGCCAAAGACAATGCTGCTGACAACGGACCTGTTTTTGCCTTGTAGAAAACTAAGTCCTTTTCATTGTAAATATAGAGTAGTTTATTTCATGCACTTCCATTATGTTTCTCTAGCTTAATCAAGTCTAGTCTTGTAGCTTTGGTTTATTTTTTTAAGCATTATTAGGGGGAATCAAGCATTCAAAACTTTCTAGCAAGCAAACAATTCTCTGTACTGGTGTCTCTCCCCCTCGACACTGCGTTGCCTTTTTGAAATAGATTTCATTAATGCAATCAAGCTTTCTTTCATTCTCAATTATCATTTCTGTTCTCTCAATTGCTCGTGACATTGGTTTTCCCATACGGCACTGACAATCTCGTCTAGCATACGGAGGGGACCTCAGTTGGCGGACAGTAACTACATTGATATCAGTTGCTTAGCCTTACGTCGCCCTTCCAAGGAATCTCAGGAAGGCACCGTGTAACATAACACATGTTGATTTGACATGAATTGGTATATGATAAGAATGTAAGTCATATTTTAAATTCTTAAAAAATGCTTAAAATGGCAATTTCCCAAATTTGGTCGTAGTTTCGAAGATTGTGATTTTAACAATCTCCAATTGAGCTAAAATTTGGTAGGTTTATCAGAAACATCCCAGTGATTGATACTCACCGGTATGTAGTGAAAAATGTTAATTTTAGTATTTTTAAGACTGTTTAGATGGGTTTGAACATTTTTTTTTTGAATTATGGAACTTAATCCTTAAAGAAAATTTCATGGTTGTGATCAAATGGTGATAGAAGTTAACCTCTATGGTCTCCACTTTTTATTTATAGTGAGATAATAAATTTACGTGTTGACTTAGGTCTTCCTCCATATCATATAAATTTATTATGAACTCACGAGGTAAAGTTACTAGTTATTGATAACCTGTATTGACTCTCTATCTGAGTTTAAAGGTTGAATCAATTTTGTAAATGCAATCATGATTAGGTGGTGATAGAAATATATTTCTATGGTCTTCCACAATTAATTTTAAGTGAGTAATAAATTTATGCGTTAACTTTAGGTTTTCCTCCATATTGGATAAATTTATTGTAAGCTCACTAGGTGAAATACTAGTAATTGATATCATGTACTTACTCTACATCTGAGTATACATGTTGGATCAATGGAACTAGAGATATTAATTATGATGTTCACTTGACATAAATTAACAGTGTACTCTCCATATGAGTTGGGACTATTTTAATTTATTTGAGTGAATAATCTCGCATTACATGTGTATCTTGCATGAATAGTTCCTTTCCCATCAAAATTTTCTATTAAAGATGCGTGAATACATACATATGTAATGTGTTTAAAATGTTAGTATTAAATGGTTATATACAATTGACTGAAAATAACAATATGCTCTCCATCTGAGCTAGTTCTGTTTCTTTCTAGATTGTGTAATTCTTATATTATATAATATACTTTGCATGAATGATTCTTTTTCCATCGAAATTTGTTATTTGAGATGTATGTATGTGTGTGTGTATACATATTGAATGCAGTCTGAATTTTATTATTATTCAATATTTTGACATATTATGGTCTATTTAATATTTTATTTCAACTCCTCAATAACGTCATGCCATTTGTCATATTACTTGTTAAAATCTTCTTTTGATAGTGATAAGACATTAATTTAAAGGATGCAATATATGTATATTTGCTGGAAGGAATTTAATTCCGATTTTTAGGCAAAATAAGAGATGTATATTTGACTTATTTTTCGAATAACTCTTATGTTATTGAGCTTGATAAATATTTTATCTCTCGTGGTACATGAATGCATGATCTTGTCATTGTAAATTAATGTCTCTCCTGAACAGAACAATATTAGTCTACCTCATAAGAGAATATGTTCTTCAAAATTGAGTAAAATTTATATGTGCACTTTTGTCTAAGTCAAATTAATCTGGATAGGATTTTAAGCTGGTCAAGGATGGACTTTAAAGTTCATTGATTAGAGGCACTACCAACTTATGGATCCTATTTGGAAAGAAATTTGACTAAAGGGTATTTCCCTTCAAAAGGAAATAAAGCTGGTGATAAGTTAGAACAAATCCCTTCTGATTTGTATGGTTAAATGAACATACGAGTAAAAACAATTTTTGGGTATTTTTGTAACATTCATAAATGATTACCAAAATATTAATATATTTATTTGATGCACTGTAGGTCTTAATGATTTGAGTAATTTAATGTTTTTAATACTTAATATGGAGAAGCACCAAGGAAACATATTAATATCACGACCCAAAATCCGTTAAAGGTCATGATGGCGCCGGACACCACTGTCAGGCAAGCCAACACCAAATAGTTAATTTAGTTCTCTTTTTTATTTTCTTTTTGAAATCATAATTTTCTTCAATTAAATAATAAGTAATGAACTTCACAAAGTAAAAAATAATATTTTTAACAAGTTTCAAAACTGAATAATCCCATAATCATCCCAGAGCCCAGTGTCACAAGTGCATGAGCATCAACTAGGAAAAATAAAATAAAATACATCATCCGTTCAGAATACAAATTGGACGGAAAAGTAAAATATAATTACTTTGAAGGAGACTCTATTGGCTGCGGATTGTACATAAGATGCAGCTCACCTAAGTCCCCGAGTCAACCATGCCGCTGCACTCATTAGGTCATTAGCCATACATGTGCCTGTACAACAAAAGGTACAACAAATATAGTATTCGTACGAAAACAACGCGTACCCAGTAAGTATCTAGTCTAATCTCGAAGAAGTAGTGACGAGAGGTCAATTCCAACACTTACTATGGCCAACAATTATAATAATATGAAGCTCTAATTAAGCATGATATGTAGAGATAACAATAAAACTCAGAATGAGAAATAACTGAACAAGGCTTCATCACATTCAAGAACCCAAATTACTTCCCTCATTTAAAATAAATGATCTATAAAACAATGAAGCTATACCAATTATAAGAAGGAGGCTTTCAGTTCTATTATCACACACAAAACTCCGCCGAGGACATTCGGCCCGATCCAACATAAATGTAAATTGTGCATTGCCGAGGGTCGAACAACGCAAACCCCGCTCGCGAAACATACATGCTACGCGGCCAAATATATAAAGAATCACCCCGCTCGCGAAACATACATACGACATGGCCAAATATAAATTTATCAACAAATCATAACCCTTTCTTGATTGTTTTCAAAATAAAGACAATTCAACTTGAAATTTTTAGATCCTTAAAAATCCTCAACTTAGTTCCATTTGATACAATTAACACATATAATCAAGTAACAGTGTCCACAAAGCATGGTGTGAACCTAAAACTTTCCGGATGTAACAAGAATAATAGCTACGTACGGACTCTCGTCACCATGTGCGTAAGTAGCCCCCACAAATAAAAGCACATATTGAATTATTTTACCAATGGGGTAAATTCCCTCTTACAAGGTTAGAAAGGAGACTTACTTCGCTCCAAAGTTCCATAACCGGCTCCCAAGTCATCCAAGCAACACAAATCGATGCCCAACGCTCCAACACTAGTCAATAAATATGCAAACCCATAAAAATATACTCTAATACTCACAATAATTCAAATTAAACAAATTTCCAACTCTGTTCAAAAAGTCGGTAAAAATCACTCTCGGGCCCACACGCCTAGATTCCAAATTTTTTTGAAGTTAAACTTTACCCATAACGTCACAAACTCAAATGTATAATTTATTTCCAATTCCATGCCCAAATTCGTGGTAAAAATTCAATTTCTAAGTTTTTCTTCAAAACCACAAATTTTCACTAATTTCTTATGATTTCCATGTAAAAATCTAGATATAATCCAAGTATTTAACTTGCAATAGGTGGAATCACTTACCTTGACATAGATGATGAAAATGGAGCTCCAAAATCGCTCCTAGGTCATCTCCCATTGAGGAATGAAATGAGCCAAACCCATTTTCGCAAACTTATACACTGCCAGACAACCCTTCTTCGCGTTCGCGGGCCTCCTATCGCGTTCTCAATGAACAAAATTCTCGAAAACCATTTTCAAACTCTTCTCAGATAGCCTCTAGTGTAATGTTCATAACCTTTTGTATAAAATTCCAAATGACAAATGGTTTAACTTTATGAAAACTAGACACCAAGATCTACAACTTTCATGTTTTGATCATCTCCCAATTCCTTATAAATTTCGAGATATAAGCTGCCACAGTCAGCCCTATGTAACAAAAATTTCTTCTTCATCTTCCCGGACAGCCTGTAGTGTACCAGACATATCTTTTTGTACACAAATTCAAATGCTAAATGGTTTACTTTTCTTAAAACCAGACACAAAGGGCTACAATTTTTATTTTTGGATCATCTTAAAATTCCTTATAGATATGAGCCTCCGAAGTCAGACCTGTGCAATAAAGATTTCCTTCTTCACGAACGCGAAGAACAAAATCCCAGAAGCCAAATCCTTCTTCGCGAATGCGAGAGGATCCTCGCGAACGCAAAGAACAACACTGGATATCAGTAAATCAGCATCCAGATAGCCCAAAATGATCAAAAACACACACGAGATCCCCGGGACCCCATCCAATCACACCAACCTGTCCCAAAACATGACATGAAGTTTCTCGAGGCCTCAAATCACATAAAACAATACCGAAATCATGAATCACACCCTAATTCAAGCTTAATGAACTTTAGAACTTCAAATTTTTACATTCAATGCCAAAACCTATCAAATCACGTCCGATTGACCTCAAATTTTGCACACAAGTCACATTCAACATTATGGACCTACTCCAACTTCTGAAATTGGAT
This sequence comes from Nicotiana sylvestris, assembly GCF_000393655.2. NCBI lineage: Eukaryota > Viridiplantae > Streptophyta > Magnoliopsida > Solanales > Solanaceae > Nicotiana > Nicotiana sylvestris. The sequence continues at coordinate 155,282,932 of NC_091059.1, forward strand.
TCCGACCCCAATATTAAAAAGTCCACTTCCGGTCAAACTTCTCGAAAACCTTCAAATTTCTAACTTTAGCCAAATAACTCCAAAATGACCTACGAGCTTCCAAATCTACTTTCGAACGTGCTCCCAATTTCAAAATCACCATACAGAGCTATTCCCAGACTCGGAATCCCAAAAGGACATCAATAACATTGAAATGCACTTCAACCCAAATTTATGAAATTCTTCCAAAAATGCTAACTTCCACAATAGGCGCCGAAATTCTTCCGGGTCATCCAAAACCCGATCCGAACAAACTCCCAAGTCCGAAATCATCATACAAACCTGCTGAAACCTTCAAATCTCGATTCTGAGGTCATTTACTCAAAAATCCAACCTTAGTCAATTATTCCAACTTAATGCTTCCGAAATGAGAATTTTCTTTCCAAATCAACTCTGAACTTCCCGAATTTTAATTCTTACCACTTGTACAAGTCATAATACCTGAAGTGAAGCTACCTATGTCCTCAAACTATCGAACGATGCACCAGAGCTTAAAATGATCGGTAGGGTCATTACATTCTCTCTCACTTAAACCTACGTTCGATCTCAAATGTGCTAAGAACTGCTCTGGAGTTGTCCGAAATCACTGCTTAATACCTCGTACACCTACCCGTGCCACCATAACTCAGTTGAGCACACTAGCTTTAGCCAGTATGAATATTCTCCCTTTCTTTTAGTCAAATAAGCCTTAGAACCCAATTCCAACATCCGAAATTCTCTGCCAAGCCTTTTCCCATCATACGAACACCGTATCAATCTCTATGCAATGCACCAATACCTGACTGCATACCTTTGTTGAATCCACTCTATGCACTGCATAACTCACATGACCATAATAACATCCTCTGATAATAATAGTCGAAATTTCACGAACTCGATGCGCACATTGCATCTCATGACATATATAAGTAGTGTTCCAATTCTTACAATATTGCCACGACGGAAGTGATATATAGAAATTTATGACCATCTGTTGAGTCAATAATTCATTGAGTTCCTTCTCTTGACAAGATCCATTGCCTCATTATGAACCAAATAACTATATTTGCTCTTTAATATACTTCATATAAATTCGATCGCACTGATCCTAGGTCCAATAATCTCATGTCACCCAGTACAAGCTGCTAAGGCAATAAGCCACCTCAGACATTGCCAAGAGTCTCAAATGATGCCCCAATGTGCCAACAAGCTATAAACTCGAATGTGATACATAAGGAAAACGAACTCTGTAAAGGACTACTCAACCCATGTAACTAATTAGACAACCGAAAAGGTGTTATAAACCTTCCTCAGAAAATGGGAAACAAAACACATAAGAATAGATATAGGGGACTGTACTCAGCATCACAATGTTGCGGCGTGTAACCTGATCCAACCAAAATATCTGTGGTTGCGTGCCACCCGATCCACACATAATAATCTATTAAGGAAATTCTTACCGAGCTAAAATGCTCATGCCTGTGAAATACTGAATATCAACCACTAGCACGCGAAGTGCATAATACAAACCCTGGAGAGACGGATAGTGCCATACGCCACGAAACTCGAGCACAACTAAGGTGCAATAAATGACTTGTATCTTGAGAGCCATCCTGCTCACATAATACCATCGCTACGCAGAACCTCAACATATATGCATTTAATCAAGCTGTTTCACAACCCACATGGCACAATATAATATTACATGGAATATCTGCCCACGAAATAACATCCAACATCTGAATACTCCTCCATAAGGAGAACTATGCTTAAATGAACACGTTCGGCCTAATATAGAGCCCACATTCATATCTAGATCCATCATGGACCTCAAGTCGGTTCTGATCGCACCGCACTATGCTAATAACCTTTCAAGGATCCACAGTAACTCTTTTCCGACGACACATAAGAACAACCGTCGAATTCAGACCAAACTTCCGTAATTCACATCCAACTATATAGAGCGCCTTTCAGGCCTAAACTCTCACATTAGCGATAGTGCCAAAAATCTCCACACTTTGTTTAAATCTTCAATCAATCAGTGACTACATGTCACACTTATACAATTTTCCCGTGGGACACGCTCCCACGACCTTCCGCACCAGGTAACGAGTCTGCACATCCATACTACCCGCCGTACTAATGTTGTAAAGCAAATCAAAAATTCGAAATTAGTACGCAAAGCCTCTTACACAGGACACCGATCTCAGGCGACGCCAAAGACACTACCAATTTACTCTAATCATCTGAATCCTTTCTTGCTCACCTGAGCTCGTGATATTCTTGCCAACACTAAATGGAAACCTTGATCTTTAACTTCCAATTCATATGTCGCTCACTACACCTAGCATGCTCATACGCGACAGTACAAGAATTTTACCATAACTCCTGAGCCACTAAATAGAATAAAAACTTCATCATATAGAAACTTTTTACTTAGCTCATCTAAGAAGAACCATTGCAACACGCAATTGAATTCTCAAACTGCGGGAATTACAACCTCATGTCGTGATCTAAACCGCCATGACTCTTTCAGAATCCATTTACTCAACCTAGTCCTTAGAACCAAATAACTCCCAAATCAATCAAATTATGGTAGCTGACAAGCCTCGCACGTTCTACCACTAATCACATATATAACTAAGCACGCTGAAGGAACTGATCACGGCCACAATCATGTCAATCCAACCATTACTAATCGACCTGTCTTCTCCCAATTTATTCTTAACTTGCCTTAGAAGTAATACTAGCTCCATTCATAAATGTAATGAAACCCAACAACACTCATCCCGAGTGACCCAATCCACGAGACCACATCGTCTCAATACCCATGAACCATCTCATATTCTCCTTAAGCGCACAATAGCATCGCCAACTGGTACACCCATTCTGCAAGACCTTTCGCGAATCCGAAGCTACTTCTTCCCTTCCTCCAATACTGCACCGCATACCCAATGATAACATAGAACATTCCAAGTCCTTAGGCACTATACTCAAATTCTTGAACCCACTAGGACCACTGGTGAGAGTCACCCACTCTAACTTGGCCCCGAATATAAGCCAAACTCTAGTTCCCTGCTAGCACATGAACACCCTCTCAAGGAAACACCGAGCTGAATCACCTTTCTTGTACATCACCTTTACATGAAGCATAAATCTGAGTATTCCCAAAGCCTGAACATAAATTGATAAGGCCAATTATAGCACGCGTTCCTCAAATCCTTTGCTCAAATCACTACTGATGCTCTCTTTTCTTATTCATAATAACCCACCAATATATAGATAACCATAAACCCCATAATAGATAACCGCACAATCAATCCGTATACAGTAGGGCTCTCCCACTTAGCTTGAAGCGACTATTGCATAATTCTGGAACCCACCAAGATTCTTTCTTCATCATCGACCTGATCTTGTACAATCAACCCGCCAAATTTCTTAAAATCCTTATGTTAAACCCCTTATAAACACTCTGAATTACCCACCACATTTACATATCCGACCTCTTACTGTATAGCCAGTAGAATTCTTCGTAGAAGTTTCGCCAACACCACACAACCGCTAACCTGCTCGCAGGAGGTAACCCACCTGAGCCTGTGCTCATTCACCAATTGTACAAGTTAGTTCACTCCGCATGGACATCAACTAAAGGTGCGATAGTACAATCCAATCCAAGGTCATGTGGTATTCTTCTTCCTATCAAGCAACTCCTTCCTGGCGTATCCAATCTCCCCGTATAATAGCCAATATTCAAAATAACTTTTGTAGACCTAGTCACCGCCCACCATAAATCCCTAATCACTCTAATCTTTTCTCAAGGCGTGTATTTATCTTACTACTGAACCCATATGTTACTATGCCACTCTCCCACTTTGGTCAAACTCTCTCATTTAATCAACTACTCAACTTCTGCTTCATACACCTGGCCTTATAGGAATTTAACCATTGCATAACACTTCCCACATGTCCTTCCTCATCCTTCGCTGCCCAGTTGTTGCCTTAAATCAAGAATCCATCTCTGTAGCACTTGAACCAATAGATCGCTACTCATTTTAAACCTTTCTAAGAATCGTCTTTCTCGATCCATCAACACTAGGAACGCCGATTCGATCCTGAACCACCGCACACCGCGATCTCTGATAGTCGCTTCTTCGATAATATTTCACTCTACTCTACCCCAAAGGTGAATTAAAGAAAACCATAACACCGGCAAACTTAACGTATTCAACAAGGACAATGACACCACATCATAGATGAAAATTCCATCAGGCTCAAAAATACCAAGTCTCGTTACTCCACCACCCCAAACCTGAATATTTTAGTCTGATTTCCTTTTCTCTACCAGAAATAAGATACCAAATCTCTAAATGATGCATTGAGTAAACCTCCTTTCAAGTCATTCACTGCATCGACACATAGGCAAATATCTTAGCATCACATCAATACTGTGTGATAAAACTCATGAGCATTATAACAAACTTTGCATAGACTCAAAGCTCTCAGAAGTACAACTACTGAGTTAAAATGACAGAATATCTATCACGACCCAAATCGATGGGCCGCGATGAGTGCCTGAGTCCTACCTGTCAGACACCCCTAAGCATGCGTCTAAGATATAAACCTGAATAACATCTACTGAATTACGAGAATAATATGCATGAAAGAAACCTGCCCAAAAGGCATATGTACATATACGTGCAACATATGTAGGGAGATCCGACAAGGCTACTATAGACAACTATATACCTCACAACTGGAAGCCGGCAAGGCCACATACTATCAAACTGGACATACTATCTACAGATCTCCATAGAAATATAACTGTACAAAGATGGGACTGAGCCACATCATACGCATATATATATACAAACATATTGTACCAAAATCAAAAGCAACTCCTGATTAAGTGGAGCACGCCAACTCTCGCTAATCAAGGATCCTAAGAAGGGGGACCGTCAGCTTGTTGTGATGACCCGGCCAGTCGTCTCATGAGTTACCGCTCCATTTCCCCCATTTTTGCTTCTTATTGCTTTGTCTATCAATTCTATAAGTGATCGGGTTGGTTGGCTCGGGTTCGGAAAGGATATGGTAAGGTTTGAGACACTTAGTCTCTTTTGAGGAAGCTTAAGTTGAAAAAATCAATCGGATATTGACTTATGTGTTAGAGGGCTCGGATGTGAGTTCCGATGATTTTGATAGCTTTGTAAGGTGATTTAGGACTTATGATCGTGATTGGAATGTATTTTGGAGGTCCGGAGTAGATTTAGGCTTGAGTTGGTGAAGTTGGTATTTTGGCGATTTTTGGTTAATGGGTGAGATTTTGATATAGGGGCCGGAATAGAATTCCGAGAGTTGCACTAGTTCTGTTGTATCATTTGGGATGTGTGTGCAAAATTTTAGGTCATTCGGATGTTGTTTGGTTGGGTTTTTTATCAAAAGCGTAATTTAGAAGATTTTGGAATTCTTAGGCTTGAATCCGATGTGAATTTCGTGTTTTGATGTTGTTTTGAGAATTCCAAAGGTTGGAACAAGTTTGAATGAGGTTATGAGATATGTTGGCATGTTTGGGTGAGGTCCTGGGGGCCTCGGGTGAGTTTCATATGGTCAATCGGACCATTTCATGATGTTTGGAATTGCAGAAAATTGCAGATCAGTGTTGAAGAGAAATGAACTTCGCGTTCACGAGTGGGTCCTCGCGTTCGCGAAGGGTCAGTTGATGAAGGCTGGGATTAAGCCTTCGCGTTTGTTAGGAAGGCTCCGCGTTCGAGAAAGGCCAGGGTGTTTGGTCATCGCGTTCGCGTGAAGTGGACCACGTTTGCGTAGAGGAATTTGGTTAGCTAGACTTGAGGTACTTTATTCATCGCGTTCGCGAGAGGGGTAACGCGATCGCGAAGAGTGGTCTGAGGAAAACATCACATTCGCAATGGGAAGGTCGCGATCGCGAAGAGTAATTCTTGGTTAAAGTTGGATTGTGCTTCGCGAACGCGAAGTGTTGACCGCGTTCGCGAAAAAGGATTTCAAGCTTTGGTAGAATGTTTAAATAGTCGTCTTGTCCGCAATTTTGGGGTTTATTTTCAACATTGTTGAGCGCTTTTGGAGATTTTTGAAGAGTGATTCACGGGGAAACACTTGGAGGTAAGATTCATGGACTTAAAACTCGATTCTAATGTGAAATCTACCTAATTAATCATGGAAATTAAGCCTAAAATGAAAGAAATAGGGCTTGAAATTGGAGATCTAGAAATGGGTATTTGAGGGGTCATTTGTGGTTGGATTTTGATGTTTTTGGTATGTATGAACTCGGGGTATGATAAGGAATCCATTGATGTGATTTTTACCGGAATCCGAGACATGGGCCCAGGGGTCGGGTTTTGGTAATTTTGGGATTTATGTTGTAAATTGCATATTTTTGCTTGGCTTCATTTTCTTAGCATATTTTGATGCCATGATTCTGATTTTGGATAGATTCGACGCGAGTGGAGGCCGATTCGAGGGGAAAAGGCATCGCGGGCTAGAGTTTGGACTGAATTGAGGTGAGTAATGATTATAAATGATGTCCTGAGATATGAAATCCCGGATTGCACATCGTTGTGCTATATTGAGGTGACGCACACGCTAGATAACGAGCGTGGGGTCGTGCACTGTTGGAAATTATGACTTAGTCCGTCCCGAATGACTATTTTACCATGTATTTGACTGAAATCCATTTGTTATCATCATGATTTGGGCTGAATGTCATATTTTGGGCCTCGTGCCAACTATTTGAACCCTTAGGGGATTTTTATTGATATTTCCTCACTATTTCGACTTTATACTTGAACTCAGTAATGCTATATTCTACTGTTTTCATAACTCAGCCATGTTTACTCTGGTTTAACACTTAAATGATATTTTTAAATAATATTTTGGGCTGATCACTATGTTTAACTGTTGCCCGTGTGGCTGTGAGATTCTGATTGAGTAAGGCCGAGGGCCTATGTTGTAAGGAAACACTGATTATGACTATGAGGTCGAGGGCCTGAGATATATACGCCACGAGGTAGCTTGTTGATATGAGGACGATGGCCTAGTAATGATGCCGCGAGATGGCTTGATATTGCACTTGGGCCGTAAGGGGCCCCTCCAGGAGTCTACACACCCCCAGTGAGTGCAGGTACCCATTGTGATGTGAGAAATAGCCCAAGGGGCTGGTATTGTTGACATTGTGCCCAAGGGGCAATCCTTTATGTGCTTATCTGTCTTAATTGTCTGTCATTACCTGTTTAATTGTTGAATAGGCATTTCTTGAAGTTTAAACTAAACTTATATGATTTTATATATCTTTACTGAATCATTGTTCTTACATGTTTTACTGCTTCATTATAGCCTATAATGCACCTTACGTGATTTCATGCTTTCAGTCTTTATTTATGATTATTACTCACTGAGTTGGAGTACTCACTTTACTCCCTGCACCCCGTGTGCAGATTTAGGCGCATCTGTCATTACCTGTTTAATTGTTGAATAGGCATTTCTTGAAGTTTAAACTAAACTTATATGATTTTATATATCTTTACTGAATCATTGTTCTTACATGTTTTACTGCTTCATTATAGCCTATAATGCACCTTACGTGATTTCATGCTTTCAGTCTTTATTTATGATTATTACTCACTGAGTTGGAGTACCCACTTTACTCCCTGCACCCCGTGTGCAGATTCAGGCGCATCTGATCCCGCTACCGAGTGTTGATCTTTCCAGCTCAAGCGGATCCGAAGATTCTCTAAGTAGTTGCTGGCGTTCGCAGCCTAGAGCTTCTTCCCTTATCTTACTTATCTTTGTTTTAGATTTGTATTGAACTCTGTAGACTTTCTAGTATTATCCGGATTTGGTAGTTGCTCATGACTAGTGACACCCCGGTATTGGGCTGTGTTGGGTTTATCTTCCGCAACTATATTGTTAACTATTTACTTTTGGATTAATTATCATGTTTTAGACATAAATTCTTATTGTTTGATTGCTTAAAACTGAAATGGAAAGTGTCAGCTGGCCTTGTCTTCACGAGAGGCGCCATCACGACCGGGTCCGAATTTTGGGTCGTGACACTTGTCTACCTACACCTGCGGGCATGAAACGTAGGCCCCATGAAATAGGACATTAGTACGAAAAATGTACTGAGTATGTAAGACATAAAAATCTGTACGTAAAAGGCATAGATGGAACATGAAATAAAGAAATCCATCTGTAAATCTGAATAACTTTGTAAATTCTGAAACATTTATAATGTTATGCACGTGCATATAAATGTCGTGCCATGCATAGGTATGGGTGTACATAATATCATCAAGCCTCTGAGGGCATCCCATCATATCATCTTGGCCACTGTGGGCAACATCATCAACATATACCAATTGATTATGTGGTGGTGCGTATATAACGCCGTAACTTTTTTCCCATATCCCATATACATAAATATATACATATAAATACGCGTATATAACGTCGTCTGGTAACGGGTCAATGTACATGCATAAATGAATAAAATGCATGAAAATATGTTAAAAATCTCAATATTCTTTTCGGATAATCTTTATCAAGTGCGTATTCCTTTGAGACTCATGAACAGAAGATATAATAATATGTCACATGGGGATTCAAGAAAATAGAGACCCCTAAAATTTCTATGAATTGAGTTGTTTGTGAAAATTGTGTATTTGCTCGTTTCTTCTGTATAACATGGACCATGCCAAAAAGAAAGAAGGGATTGCCTTAACATACCTGGAGTAGGGAAAACTCCATATAATATTCTTGGAGAAGATTGCACCGTATTCTTTTAGAATCGCAAAATTTTATGTTACTAAGATGCTAATAATTTCTCGCTAGAATTGATTTGGTCTCAAGAATTTTTGTTGGAAGCTCCTTAGATTTAAGTGTTAGCGTCTGTTTCTAAAGGATTTTGTACTGGAAAGATAGGTTGTATAAAATGAAATCAAAATGAAACCAAGCTGGTATAAAGGAAACCAAACTTTTTATAAGTATTTTATGTAGTGTCATTATGTACCTAACTTTAGGTGGCCACCTACTCCAACGTAACCATGAGTCATTGTTTGGAAAGTGGTTGGCTGTCACGTTTCTTTTGGGTAATTATTAATCTTTATCCACTTATTATTTAATTAGGTAATATCCCGTTACCCGGTAATTAACCAATTACCCGTATAATTAAAAATTATTTCAAATTACTTAAAATTCTATTTATTTTTATATACTTTATACATCATACTACCATGGTCATATGGTGCCTTACATGGTACTAGTCCATAATTACCGGATATTATCGCTCGACCGGTATTTTATCCCAAATCGGCAACCTTCAACGAAACTCATTTTCTTTAATTCGTGTACTCTTTATCCTTCTTGACACTTACTTATCGCTTGTTATAAATAACATAAATATGTTAACCTCAAGATAATTTCATCCCCGAGTCTAAGTCTATTAACTGAAGATGAAACTTTAACATACAAAAATGCGAGATGTAACATCCTCCCCCCTTAAAAACATTCGTCCTCGAATGTTTAACTCTCCTGGATCTACATAACCTTAGCAGAGTCACATTTGTAACAATACTACTACCAACTCTTCCTGTAGAAACTTAATAATTCAACGCCACATAGGACCACAATCCTTAATAACGATAATGGCCTCACACGGCCAACGACAATAACTGACACCAGAATCCATACACGTATCTTAAGGTTATGACTTTTCAGTCGGACCCTTTTCTGGAGGAGGAAATAAATAGAGATATCTAGACTTCATGTCTTACTTGGCCATCCAAGTCTTTTCTTCCACATTGTTGTTTCTCCAAAGTACTTTTACCGAAGCTATATCTTTAGTTCTCAATCTCTGAACCTGTCTGTATGATATAGCAATGGGAGTTTCTTTATGTGATAGCTACTTTGTGACCTGAACATCATCAACTGACATGATTCTGGAGGATCTCCGATACATTTATGGAGAATAGACACATGAAAGACTAGATATACAGACTCCAAGTCCGAAGGCAAGTCTAACTCATATGCTACCTGGCCTACTTTGCGTATGATCCTATATGGTCCAATGTACCGAGGGCTAAGTTTGTCTTTCTTGCCAAAACTCATCATACCCTTTATAGGTTACACCTTTAAAAATACCCAGTCATTAACCCTGAACTCTACATCTCGTCACCTCACGTCAGAATATGACTTCTGACAACTCTGAGTTGTCAACAGTCGCTCACAGATAAGCTTTACGTTTTCAATGGCTTGTTGAACCAGGTCTGGCCTATGTAACCCAAACTCTCCAACATCAAACCATGCTATAGGGAATCTGCACCTACGTCCATACAAAGTTTTGTACGAAGCCATCTATATACTGGAGCGGTAACTGTTATTATATGCAAACTCGATAAGAGGTAGATGTTCATCCCAACTTCTCTTAAAATCCAATACACATGCTCGTAACATATCCTCGAGCATCTAAATTATGCACTCGGCTAGTCCATCAGTCTGTGGATGAAAAGTTGTGCTGAGATTCACCTAAGTTCCTAGACCTCTCTGAAATGACCTTCAAAAATGTGATGTAAACTGGGCCCCACGATCATATATAATAGATAATAGTACTCTGTGTTATCGCACTATCTCTTTAATTTATAACTTTGCATAATCTTTTGTTGTATATGTAGATTTGACCGGTAGGAAATGAGCTGATTTCGTGAGCCTATTGACTATTATCCATATGGAATCGAACTTACGATGAGAACGAGGTAAACCCATGACAAAGTCCATGTTTATCACATCTCATTTCCATGTCGGGATCTCTAAAGTCTGCAGTAGCCCTCCAGACTTCTGGTGCTCTATCTTTACCTGCTGGCAACTAGGACACTGAGCAACAAACTCAGTAATGTTCTTCTTCATGTCGTTCCACTAGTACACCTCCTTAATATCATGATACATCTTCGTTGACCCAGGGTGGATAGAATAATGAGAATAGTGAGTTCTTCCTGTAACCTACCGACGCAGCCCTACAACATTAAGGACACATAATTGTTCTTTATATCTGAGGACCCCATCTTCTATAATTTCAAATGGTGCCTTCTCCTTCTGAGGGGTGGTATCCCTATATGAACTAACACAAGATCCTCTTACTGGTATTTCTTCACTTCAGTTACTAATGAGGATGTTGTCGTATCCTGAATAGTAATTCCAATATCACCTGAGTCCAGTAATCGAATTCCAAGACTAGATAGTTGATGAATCTCATGGGCTACTCTCCTTTTTTCTGGCTATAAATATGATAGGCTACCCATAGACCTACGGATGAGGGCGTCGGCTACCACGTTCGCCTTCCCCGAATGGTATAAAATATCAACATCGTAGTCTTTAAGTAGCTCCAACCACCTCCTTTGACATAAATACAATTCCTTTTGCTTGAAGATATACTAAAGGCTCTGTATGATCCATATAGATATCAACATGAATGCCATACAAGTAGTGCCTCCACATCTTTAGTGCATGAATCACTGCGGCTAACTCTAAATTATGGGTCGAATAATTCTTCTCGTGCTTTCTTAGTTCTCTAGAAGCATAAGCTACAACCTTATCATGATGCATCAGCACACCACCCAATCTAATGCCTGAAGCGTCACAATAGATAACATAACCATCCGTCCCTTCTGGGAGCTTTAGAATCGGTGTTGAAGTTAATCTATCCTTCAATGCCTGGGAACTCCGTTCGCAAGCATCAGCCCATTAAAACGTGGATCCCTTCTGAGTTCACTTATATGAGTATTCTAATCCTTCTCAATTCATGAAATCCCCCTCTTCGAAGGCTCAAACTTCATCTTTATTTATCACAATTATGCCCTTATTCCACTACCAGGGCAGCATTTCATCTATTCCAAATGTTACTAGTCCTAGATTCCTTTGAGTTCATTCAAGCTATACTGAGCCTTATATAATTTAGAGAAATCATCATCTCTCTTATGAGCTTAACCCCAAGGACTTATCCATTCTCGTCCCCTTTTTACTTATCTTTTTCTTATCCTTCCTCTTATCTTCCTAAAATCTTGTCGTTGTACCATACTTTAACTTGCGACCCACACATCTCTGTTTATACATATTTGCAACCTTCCTTCAACTTGATTTGCACCATAGATTTTCTTATGTTATTCTGGAACATCAAACGAGACACGACACACCACTTTGGTCAAGGTGCTAAAAGAGAAGAAAGTTTCGTTACAAGTTTCCTGTAATAACCTGTCAAATGGAGAAGCTACGAACCTCTGTCGGTGTCGGGGGTCTAGGTTGAGGCTTTACTGCCCCAATCTTTTGTGTATCCACCCGGATGCATTCACCCAAAATGATATGCCCGAGGAAGGCCACAGAGTTCAACCAGAATTCATATTTAGAGAATTTTGCATACAACTTCTCCTTTTGTAGAACTCTGAGCACAGTAACAAATGATCTGCATGTGCAGCCTCTGAACGAGAATACACTAATATATCATCGATAGATACAATTATGAATAGATCTAAAAAGGGCTTGAACACACGGTTTATCAAATCCATGAATACTGCTGAGCATTGGTCAAACCGAACGACATAACACAAAACTTGAAGTTCTCATATCTGGTCCGGAATGCTATCTTCGGGATATCTTCCTCATTAACCCTTACCTAATGGTACCCGGACCTCAAGTCTATCTTTGAAAAACATTTGGCACCTTGCAACTGATCAAATAAATCATCAATCCTAGGGAGCGGGTACTTATTCTTGATCGTCACCTTATTCAACTGTCTATAATCAATACATATCCGTAAGGAACCATCTTTCTTCCTCACAAATAACACAGGTGCTCCCCATGATGATGTATTAGGTCAGATAAAGCCTTTTTCAAGCAAACCTTTTAGTTGTTCCTTCAACTCTTTTAGTTCTACGGGGGCCATTCTATAGGGAGGAGATATTGGATGTGTATCTGGTAGTAGGTTAATAGCAACTCAATTTCTCGCTCGGGCAGAAGACCCTAAAGTTCATCGAGAAACTCATTAACCACAGGGAAGGACTGAATGGTTGGTAACTCTACTTTTACATCCCAAACCCGAACTCAGTGATAAATATGGTCCTTTTTTATCATTTTCCTTGCCTTGAGATGGGAGATAAATTTACCTCTTGGCGATGCTGCATTACCTTTCTATTCTAAAATAGGCTCGCCTGGGAACTGAAATCAAACCATTCTTTGATCTACACTTGATGTTAGCATAACAAAAGTCCAACCAATCCATACCCATTATAATATCAAGTTCTATCCAACCGAACACTACGTACCTTATCTTTGTTTATTATCAAATCTATCACGGGCCATTTTGGGCCACATCCATATATATATAAGTAACAATATTAAAACATAACTTGCATAACTAACTTAGAAAAAGGTTTATATACATAGGGGTCGACCAGGCCATAGACATGTCATACCCAAAACTATATACAGGATACCGTCTACAAAACCTCTAAGTAAACATAACCATAGTATATGTACAAATCGGGACAGAGCTCCCTACATCCTTATAAAAGAACCTAACACATTCTAGTCTCTTTTCTTTAGCTTTTATGTCCTTTAACTCTAATATGAGGTAATTTATGGTGTGTATTGTTAGATTTTCAGGTAAATGATTCCATGAAGTGATTTGAATTCAATTGGAGTGGAATTGAGCAAAAAAGGGTGAAAACCATGCAAAACTCCCCAGTGATTCTGCATCTGCGGAAGGTTGGTCGCAGAAGCAACTCCGCTTCTGTGTGTATAAGCCCGCTTCTGTGAAGTTATATGACCTTGCAAGAAACTGCATTTGCGATTAGATTACCTCTTCTGCGGTTGCGCATCTGCGCTGGGAAGACCGCATCTGCGGTGGCAGAGATTATTTGACATTTTGCTTTTGCGGTGGGCTATCCGCATCTGCGGAGATGCACCTGCGAGTATTCTTCTGCAGATGCGGTCGACGGGCATCAGACCTGGGCACTTTAGGCATTTCACATATTCTCAACCCCAAATCATTTAATACCCAAAACCAGCTTATTTGTAATGGATCTTTTGGCATATTTTCAGTTCTAAAGACTAGAGAGAACAAGGTGGAAACTAGGGTTTTGCACACACACTTGGGTTTTGAAGATTTCAAGCTTGTAGTTAAGGATTTCTTACTCATTTATGTTTGTTTCTTTATTTCCTTGCTTTGTATTAAATATTTAAGTGTGTAGTATTTATTTCCAACACTTGAATCTTGTTTATGGAAATATTCATATTTAAAGTGTGGATTAAATACCTTGTTGTGCTTATGTATTGAATGATTTTCAATTATTTATAAAGTGAGTTATTGTTTCTTTAATTTTTCCAAAGGGATTATCTAACCCTAGGACTCGCCCATTAACTCCGAATTAATTTTGAAAAAGATAATTTGGGGTTGGAAAAAATTAATTAACAAGAACTTGAGGTTTTAACCCTCATTTTATAGATTCTACCTAGGAATAGGATTGAACTACTTGTAGCCATATCTGGGTGTGCTTAATCTCTTAATTGGGTTAGGAATAATTCAATTAGGAAGTCTTGCTAGTCTTCAGAAGAAGCTAATTAAGAATTATTATTTGTTGCTAATTACATAAACTCGCTCATATTTGTAAAATTGTAAAATACATTGGATCTTTACTTGAGTGTAATTCCCGATGCATCAATCCTTATAGTCATTGATCATTTTACTTGCTTTCTAGGTTAGTTTATATTTCCGCATTTAGGTATAAATATTTTCTCAAATCAATTCTAAGTGTTTGGCATTGCATAACAAGTGATAATTCTCTTACATTCCTAATCGCCTACATATTGTTCTCTGTGGGATTCAACCCCGACTTATAGTTGGGTATATTATATTGTATGCTACCATGTCCATTTACTTTTTAGTAGTGGATTTTGACATCATCAAAATTGGCGCCGTTGCCGGGGAACAATTTGGCGTAATTTAGGTTGTTTGAGAAATATGCGTAAGTGCTTTGGTCCAAACTTGTGAATATTTGTGTAATTATTTTTTTACCTTGGTCTATTTTTCTTGTGTGTTTCTTGTTTATTTTCTTAGTTTTGAAAAATGGTATCATTTAATGAAAATTAGTCGGATGGTAGTTGTTCATACTTTAATGACCCTTGTCCTTATTGTGGAGGACCGCACTCGTGGAAATATTATTTAAATTCTCCCGAGGGTGGATTGTGCCCACAATCTCAAACCCATGAGTGGAGTATTTATGATAAGTGTAGTTGTCAAAATGACCATTGGGATGATTGTGCTTATTTGTCTTTCCCTTCCCCAAGTCCCCGCTATGATGATTCTACTCTTTGTGATGAAAATTACAGGGCTATGGAAGTAGAAGAAGTTGAGCATGGTCAAAATGGAGAGTTCAAGCTCATGTTAGAATGCCTAATGGAAGGAGGAAACAAAGAATAAAGTGCCTTGGAGGAGCTGTTGGAAAATAGTCTCCAAAATAACTTGGCACTTGAAAGGTTGAACTTGCAAATGGAAGAAATGCTTGAAGCTTTAGAGGTCCAAAAGGCCTTGGAAGTTAATGATAGCCAAAAATCTTCCTCAGAGGTTGAAGCCAAAAATCCTTCCTTGGCACTTGATCAAAACCAAGAAGAACTCTCAAATGCTCAAAATGAGAAGATGATGCTCATGTTGGAGACCATTCTTGAAAATGAAGAGAAGCACAACTTTGCACTCGAGGACTTGAAACAAGGCTTGGCTCACAATGATGAACATATCCGCACTTTGGAAGATCAAATGAAAATATTGGTTGAGGCTCACTATGCCCACCAACTTGAGAGTGTGGAAGGAAGTCAAGAAGAGTCCAATTTCGAAGAAGAAAGTGAGCTCTACTTTGAGGAATCAAGAATTGAACATCCGCCAACCGACTCCACGAGTGTTATTGATGCCAATAAAAATATGGAATTAGAGTCAATCGGTGTAAATAAAAATTTGGTTGAAATTGACTCTAATCCGGGGGGAAAAAGAGGATGTCAAAATCTGGGAAGAATTGCAACTTGGAGGTTTGATGTCACATTCCAAGCATTTTTCAACTTTGGAATTCTGTGGTGATATGGGAATTGAACTACACGAGTCAATTATGGATTGCGAGGAAAAAAAGCAAAAGTCATACATTATACAATTTAAGGGAACAAGAAGGCAAAATGACATTCCTCACATGAAAGCCAAGAAGTGCAAAATGAAGAAATTGAGGTTTGGCTTGATCATCAATTTACCACCCCCCACCGCTCGTGGTCACAAGCTTGATTTCAAGTTGGGTGCCCAATTCATATCGTCCAAGTGGCAAGAAAAGTGGTAAAATTGAGTTGCATCGTGCCACGATGTTAAATGCGACGCTTGGTGGGAGGCAACCCATCGTTTTTCAAAATTTTTAGTCATTTTTAAAATTTTCTTTTTTAGAATAGCTTAGTATATTATTTTTGACTAATCTGCCAAGTTTCAGATTTTTTGGAGTTGAATTAAGGAGTTTGGGACGTTGGAATGGCAGAAAAAAGTGGCTGCAATTCCGGGCACCAGTTATCTGGTGTAGCCGCATCTGCAGAA
This sequence comes from Nicotiana sylvestris, assembly GCF_000393655.2. Lineage (NCBI taxonomy): Eukaryota > Viridiplantae > Streptophyta > Magnoliopsida > Solanales > Solanaceae > Nicotiana > Nicotiana sylvestris. Next base: position 155,299,586 of record NC_091059.1, read on the forward strand.
TTTTGATCGCAGATGCGGTCACGCAGAAACAGCTCTGCTATCGTAGAAGCGGCCCCGCCCATAGAAGAGTGTCCTTGGCCGCATAAGCGGCGCCACAGAAGCGTAAATCGGGTAGGTGTTTAAAAAAATTAGATCTCTCATTTCCCTCAGGTATCTTCTGCTTTGTTATTCTCAGCCCTAAACTCCCCCATCTCTAACATACTCCAAAACCTCCTTTGTTGATCTCTATTTCTCTTTCACAAGACACCATAAGTATCTCTCATCTACTTCTCTTTTCTTCTTCTTCTCCATCTCTCAAGTTCCTATGGCTATTTCCCCTACTTCCCCATTCCCCTCTGATTTGTGTGAGAATAGGGTGAGGAAATTGGTTGAGAGTGCATGTGTGTGTGCTGCTTATTATGAAACAAATATGTGGAAAATCTGAGTACCCAAATTGTGTGAAGAAGAGGCAATTTTAAACTTCTTGCAAGGTGTTCGACAAAGTGTTTAAAAGAAAATTTCTTGCTAAGTACTACAAAATCGGTCTCAATAGAATCAGAGTTTCATGTAGTGCACTAATTTAGAAGTCTAAAGTATAAATTAGGTGCCAAAATCGGGTTTAAGAATTGAAAAATGTAAAAAATCTGGGCATTTGAACCCTTGCACGAGCACCGTAGATGTGGAACTTCTACCACAGATGCGGTCTCGCACCTGCATTGAATGTTCCATAGGTGAAATTTCTGGAAACCTGAGAAAAATTGCAGATGCAGTAAAACTCCCGCAGAAGCGGGACCGCTCCTGCATTGACTCTTCCGCAGATGCGAAAATTGGGCAGGATACCAAATTCCAGCAGCTTTGCAACAGGTCCTTCCCGGGCCCATTCAAGTTGATTCTTTGGCCTAATTGCATTGTTTTAAATTGCTTAACATGATTCTATTGCCCGACTGACTTTGTTTTGATTTTATGAAGGTACTTTGATCTAAAATGAACCAGAACATGAACGAAAATGCTCCACAACAATATGAAATTGAGGAGGATGTTGAGGAACCATTTGATAACTCACGCTTCATGTCGGCTGACTGTCAGCGCAGATATTATGAAAACATTATCACCAAAAAGATATTGCTTGAAAAGGGGATCAACGAGGAGAAATTGGTTGAACGGCTCCCAGATTTCTATGACCGTTTCTATGCCTCTGGATGGTCATGCTTCATTCCCACTCCATGTAAAGCCAATGAGGAGTGGGTTCACGAATTTTATGCGAATCTTAAGCGCACATACTTTGCCAACCCACAACTCATCATTAGAGGAAAATTGGTAAGGTTTGGGATAGAACAGATAAATAACACCCTTGGAATTCATAACTATCCAGTTGAGGCAATGTGAGATAAGGACCAATATGACAACCGGGAATGGCTTGTCTCCAAACTCTACCCTTCAAGTATGCGAGCAAAATGGGCAAACAGGAGAAAAGGGTTGAAGTCAATTGATTTCACAGTTGAAGAAAAAATGTGGATGTACATCCTATGCAACAGGGTGTCACCTTGTGGAAACGTCTCGGATGTCTCCTACACCAGGGCATTGATCATTACATGCATCCTGGACGGCATTCCTGTGAATGTCGGTTACTATATCCTATAGGAGCTAAGGGAGTATTTGCTGGATAATGACGCAGGGTTGATGTTCCCTTCATTGATCACACAGTTATGCATGAGGGCATAGGTTGAGGTGCATAGCACCGATCGTTGGTTACCAGCTGATAAACCTTTTCACCCACTGAGAGTGACTGGAGAGGGTAGTGCAGTCAAAAGCAAGAAAAGGAAGGTCACCACTACGGCTGCCGGTCCAGAGTCATCTTCACAGGTAGCTGCACCTGAGGGACCATTTTGGGGTGCTAAACTCTGAGTTTGCATCCATCCAGGAGTTAGTTTCACAACTTCCGAGTGGGCCCTCATTCTCCTAGCCTGGACCCGCGTACTTCTCCAGGGAAGAAATGAGGAGTTACTTAGATGCGCATAAGAGTCAGAAAGAGTCTCATGAGAAGATGGCAGCATCAGTTAGCAGACTCGAGACAGCCTACGGTACTTTGGCTAAGGTGCATGCAGATCTCCAGTCAGACTTCAAGAAGGAGAAGGAGAAGAACAAGAAGAAGAGCAAGTTCATGATCAAAATGTAGAGAGGCATAAAGGCCATCTTCAAATAGGGACAACCAGGCAAGAAGATACCAGTGGGGGATAAAGATAATAGCGAGGAGTATTCCTTCATGTCAGAGGTTGGTGATGGTGATAATGATGATGAGGCTGATGATGATGAGGCTACGAGTTCAGCATAGCATTGATCAGCCTTCCTCCCACAGTCTGCTAGTCTAATGTAGACCTCAGGAAGACCCTCAAACTATTTATGCTTTATTTTTTATATTATGCAGTGAGGACACTGCAATGTTTTTAGTTGGGGTGGCTTTAGGAGTATACTTTATTCATACTGTGATATTGTGTGCCCTTGCTGGGCTTATTTTGTGTTGTTATGGATATTGTGTGTCCTTGTAGGGCTATTTTATTGTATCAGGTGCTCTTGATGAGCTTGGTGTGATTAGTCTATTTTAATCTCACTTTCGTTATTTATTTTCTTTAATAGCTTGTTGTTATTAGTATTAGTCGCTTTTATTTTAGTATCCTCTTTAGTAGTTTTGTTCTTTTATTTTTATTTCCTTAGTAGTATTTCCTTGGATTTTATTCATGATATGGTTCTTTCCCAAGGAACATTTTTTGAAGTGAACCGGGTGACTTTTCCCTATGATAGATGGCATGACAACTTTCTTAAAGGAATTAGTCTTGTTTTGCTAGGAAGAGACTTCTGAATTATGTACTAAATAAATTAGTATCTTGTATGTGAAATGTGAATTAAGAATACCCCTCTGAATTTTGGTTTTGAACTAAAACAAGTAAGTTGCATGGTGAAGAATAATTTTTGTAATAGATTTTTGGCTCTTTTAGTGACTCTTTGCCCACTAGTTTGAATAATATTGCTCTAGATGCTCTTATTAGAAAATAAAATTGATCCGTCTTGATTAATTCATGTGTCATGTGTGTTAGTGTTTGTACAAATAAATCTTGTGTTTATTTCTATCATGTAGAACTTGCCCGGTTAGTCTTTCAGCGCTAATGATAGTATGTTTGGTTGGAGGGATGATCTTAGGCATTCTTTGTGATATTTGAAAAACCTCTTTAGCCTTTCAAGCCTTCCATTGCATAAATACTATCACTAGTACCTTATTTGAGCCTTTAACCTTTTCTTTGGCCACCTCATTACAAACCTTTCCCCTTTTGTAAAATAATTCCCTCTTTTGAACTCGTCCCTCCTTGAACATTGAGAATGAGGCTAAAAGCCTAAGTTGGGGGTGTGGTGTCAAAGTGAAAATTGGTAAGGTTGTACATTGAGTGTAGGAACATATACCTCAAAGTGTTCATATTAAATTGTTCAAGCTCCAACAGAAAAATATGTATATAAAAAAAGAAGAGAAATATATGTATGTATATAAATATGGAGCCTTGAAGTAAATTAGAGAGGTATTTAAGGTGGTTCTATGTTGATAACTAGATGCCAATGAGGCTATGTTGCTTGAAAAGAAACAAAGTGCAAAAAGAAAGACAAATGTAAGTAGTGTTCAAAGAGGGTGTAGTCACTTATATCCAAACGTTTATCCGGCCCTTTCCTAAACCTACATTACAAGCTTAAAAAGTCTTTATGGGACCTCCAGCCAAATGTTCTTGAATAAGCGATGAATTAAAATAAGGGAAATTTTATGGTATGAGATGTTGTAACACTTGATATTCTTTGTGAGAGTGAGTGTCTTTGTAAATTTGTCCCTTATGTTGTATTGTAAATATAGTGATTTTGGGACTTTCTTTCTTGTGAGGGCACATAAATTAGGAAGGATTGATGAAATTGAGTAAGTTGAGCATATGTAGTGGACTAGTGCTTGTGAGTCACTTCTTGATGCTTATTCTTGTCACTTGATTATTTTGAAACTCCTGTGCACATTCTTGAAGTTGTTTTCAAATGAGGGAGTCATTTGGGAAAGACGCACATACTTGAGCCTAATTATTAGTACCAACCAATTCCATAAGTGTGGTGCTTAATTAGAGAATGTGATTTGTAAATAATAGCAATACCACTTGTGTTTTAAATGATAAAGCCTCATTGAAGTGTTGGTTTTGATTTGCTTGAGGACAAGCAAAAGCTTTAAGTTGGGGGTGTTGATGAGTGGTGATTTTACCACTCATTCTAGTCTCTTTTCTTTAGCTTTTATGTCCTTTAACTCTAATATGAAGTCGTTTATAGTGTGTATTGTTAGATTTTCAGGTAAATGATGCCATGAAGTGATTTGAATGCAATTGGAGTGGAATTGAGCAAAAAAGGGTGAAAACCATGTGAAACTCCCCTGTGATTCCGCATCTGCGGAAGGTTGGTCGCAGAAGCGACTCCGCTTTTGCGTGTATAAGCCCGTTTCTGCGAAGTTATGTGACCATGCAAGAAACCGCATCTGCGGTTAGATTACCGCTCCTACAATTTTGCATCTGCGCTGAGAAGACTGCATTTGCGGTGGCAAAGATTATTTGACATTTCACTTCTGCGGTGGGCTATCCGCATCTGCAGAGATGCACCTGCGAATATTCTTTCGCAGGTGCGGTCAACAGGCATCAGACCTGAGCACTTTAGGCATTTCACATATTCTAAACCCCAAATCATTTAATACCTAGAACCAGCTCATTTGTAATGGATCTTTTGGCATATTTTCAGTTCTAAAGACTAGAGAGAACAAGGTGGAAGCTAGGGTTTTGCACACACACTTGGACTTTTAAGATTTCAAGCTTATGGTTAAGGATTTCTTACCTATTTATGTTTATTTCTTCTATTCCTTGCTTTGTATTGAATATTTAAGTGTGTAGTATTTATTTCCAACACTTGAATCTTGTTTATGGAAATATTTATATTTAAAGTGTGAATTAAATACCTTGTTGTGTTTATGTATTGAATGATTTTCAATTATTTATGAAGTGAGTTAATGTTTCTTTAATTATTCTTGTTCTTTAATGTTTCCAAAAGGATTAGCTAACCCTAGGACTCGCCCATTAACTCCGAATTAATTTTGGAAAAGATAATTTGGGGTTGGAAAAGATTAATTAACAAGAACTTGAGGTTTTAACCCTCATTTTATAGATTCTTCCTAGGGATAGGATTGAACTACTTGTAGACATCTTCGGGTATGCTTAATCTCTTAATTGGGTTAGGAATAATTCAATTAGGAAGTCTTGTTAGTCTTCGGAAGAAGCTAATTAAGAATTATTATCCGTGGCTAATTAACATAAATTCGCTCATATTTGTAAAATCGTGAAATACATTGGATCGTTACTTGAGTGTAATTTCCGATGCATCAATCCTTGTAGCCATTGATCATTTTACTTGCTTTCTAGGTTAGTTTATATTTCCGCATTTAGGTATAAATATTTTCTCAAATCAATTCTAAGTGTTTGGCATTGCATAACAAGTGATAATTCTCTTACATTCCTAATCGCCTATATATTGTTCTCTGTGGGATTCGACCCCGACTCATAGTTGGGTATATTATGTTGCATGCGACCGTGTCCATTTACTTTTTAGTAGTGGATTTCGATGTCATTAGTTAGTACTTGTGACATCTATAGAACTCTGTACTAAATGAAAGCTCAGTCTATGGCATGTTCAGATATAGGATTGTCTAGAACATGTGCTAAAAGGGAAATCAGATATATAAGTTGGAACTAAGAACGTATAGGTGCATGTTTATTGAACATCCAAAAAAATGAATGGTGGTTTATTTTATTATCTTAAATAAAATAGGGGAATTGTTAAAACAAATGCAATGTTCTAGATATGGATTGCTTAATAAACTATGTTCTTAGAAGTAAACTAGTGTTTATAGGAATTGGGCAAAGAAATAACTAGATGTTCAAGAATATCAAAACCCACACATCGGAATTGACGTTCCATTGCATTTAAGTAGTAGGAGAACGTTAATAGACATAATATACCTTTGTTGAGTGGGAGTGATATTTGAACAGTGAATACTATAGTAAGAAGTTTTTGATATTTTATTACCGTAACGTAATGGAGGTAATATTAGTAGTACTTCGTCGTAGTGGGAGAATACTAAGAAAAATTATAGTTTTGGGTACATTCTTGGGATAGTTTCGGTAACAGGATCTCTGAAGAGTTTAATACCAAACTATATAGTTATGACAAAGCATTACTGGACAAAGATTGCATCAGAAATAACTTGACAAGATTCTTTAACAAAACCTTATTTGGGTAAGACTTTTAATAGTGTAAAAAGAATGCATGAGAAAGTTGTAGATGCATGGTTATGAGTCTAAGTAGGATATTGTTGGGTATATACTATTAACCATGCATTTGAATATAGTATATTCTAATAATTGTCATGGTTAAAAGTCTAAATGGGAGAATGTTGGGATATATACTATTGCCTAACGGATTGGTTTAGATATAGTATTTATTATGAAATAATTATTTATTCAGTTTTAATAAAGTTTTAAATAGATCAAATATTAGCATGTGTCCTTTGCTTATATAGTAGATGATGTAGTGTATAGAGTTTAGCTTATACACGGAAGATTAAATCATCGGTTCTTATAAGTATAAATTTTTAGTTCACAATCTAATGATGGAATTGGACAAACCATCATGGATGATTGTAGTACAAGATTAAATATAATTTATCTTGATTACGGGAATGGTTTAATTCCAACTTCTTGTGTGTCATGACTCTAAATCTCTAATGTCGTGATGGCGCCTATCTCAATACTAGGCAAGCTGAAATCTCAATAAACCACAAATTCCTTTAAGTTTGAAAACATAATAAAATATTTAAGAGAAAAATTCCACAATTTCTTAAACAAAATACTATGTTTGTATAAAATACACTTCTAAAATCCGATGTCACTTAGTACATGAGCATATAAGTGATAACATAGCCTGACTGATAAATCAGTGTCTAAAAATAAAATAGTACAAATAACTGAAAGGAAAAAGAGTCAACGTCTATGGATGCCAATCAACTACATCGGTAGTCTCTAACAGATAAATCTCTAAAATCTAGCAGTCGATGTATCCAGAAGTACCGGATCTGCACACGTAATGTAGAGTATAGTATGAGTACAATTGACCCCATGTACTCAATAAGTAACAACACTAACCTTTGGGCTGGATGTAATAACGAGCTCAATATGTACGGTCCAATATAAAAATAACAGAACAGAAAAGTAGTCATGTTTTCAAGTTCATAGCTAACTTAATACAAGTAAGATAGATCAGTTCTGCATGATATGAGGAATATGACATTTCTATATCTACATGACAAAATACATGTTATATGTGATGTACCATAATGGAAACCTCGTGTACTCACTCTCAGAATATGCAATCTCTCAGTACTGTATATGGCCAATCCAGCCCAAATATAAATAAAACATTAAATAAATAAGGCAAGTCTATGCCCTAGGAAGATCCATCCTGAATATGAATATCAACTGGGCTCCTTCAACCCAAGCGCTATATAAAGCCAAAATGGCCTACTGCGGCGTGCAGTCAGATCCTATAATAATAAAGCTTGTAAGGCCCGCTGCTGCGTGCAACCCTGATCCACATAATAATAAAGCCTATAAGGCCTGCTATGGTGTACAGCTCGATCCATAGATAATATATATAGCCAATATGGTTTGCTGCAGCGTATAGCTCGATTCCATAAATATCCTCACAATTGGATAAAACGTGACTGGATGTACAATTTATATTTTTGAAACAATCAATTCAACAGCAATATGACCTCTGTGGGGCTCAAAAAATCTCACATAGCCTAAGCATGATTTTCAACCTGAGTCTCAGCTCAATTCTTCGAACACATGAAGGATGTGTGAAAAATGTCATGATTATTTGACTATGCAACTCTGTGAAATCAATTAAGTCACTATTTCCATGGTGCACGCCCATGAGCTCGTCACCTAGCATGTGTGTCACCTCCATACCAATCATATAACACGTAACTCAGGGATTCACACCCTCAGAACCAAGTTCAGAAATGTTACTTACCTCAAACCGTGAAGTTCATTATTCCAATAATCCCTTGCCTCGTGAATTGGCATACGAATGTCTCGAATCTAGTCACAAACAATTTGATACAGTCAATACAATTTTTAGGAATTAATTCCATATGAAAATACAACCTTTTCCAATTAAAATCCGAAATTCAAATCAAAAATTAATAGTGGGACCCACATCTCGGAACCCGATAAAAGTTGTAAAATGTGAATGCCCATTCAACCATGAGTCCAACCATACCAAATTTACAAAATTTCTACATCTCGACCTTCAAATCCTCAAATCTTATTTTCAAATCTGTATGCCAAAATCCTTGAATTTCATCTCAAAAATACATAATCTAGTCGAAATACTCAATGATAATTCAATATTATTGACTAACAATGATCACAAGTGATTTACCTCAAGATTTCCCGTGAATTTTCGTTCAAAAATCGCCCTAACCGTGCTTGAGAGTCCAAAAATGAGAAAAATCTCGGATTCCTTCAATTTTATGTTGTTCAGGGATTTTCGCATCTGCAGTGAACTAGGCTACATCTGCGGTCTCGCAGATGCGAGGTCCTTCATGCTTCTACGGATCATGGCACTTCTGCGGACAAAAGTCTGCTTTTGCGGACTCGCTTCTGCGAAGAAGTTGTCCGCTTCTGTGATGAGGCCTGACCCTTCCCTTTTCCGCTTCTGCGATCAACCAGCCGCATCTGCGACCTCGCAAGTGCGAAAAAATCCTTGCACCTGTGCAATATGCCTAGCCCCTGACTCCTAGAATCTTCTGCATTGTCCTTTGCGCATCTGCAGCATCGCACCTGCAATCAAAGCTTCGCAGGTGCGGTTACACTAGAAGCAAAATTCAACATTTTCCTTAAGTTCAATTTTGATCCGTTAACCATTCGAACTTCACCTGAGGCCCTCGGGACCTCAACCAAATATATCAACAAGTCCTAAAACATCATACGAACTTAGTCGAGGCCTCAAATCACATCATACAATGCTAAAGCACAAATCACACCCCAATTCAAGCTTAATGAAAACTAAGAAATTTTAACTTCTACATTCGATGACTTATCAAATAAAGTCCGATTGATCTCAAATTTTGCACACAAGTCATAAATGATATAACGGACCTACTCCAATTTCCAGAATCAAATTCCGACCCTGATATAAAAAGTTAACTCCCGATCAAACTTTCAATTTTTTATTTTTGCCATTTCAAATTTTGCTACGGACCTCAAAATAAATATTCGGACACACTCCTAAGTCCAAAATCATAATACGGAGCTATTGGAACCATCACAATTCTATTCCGGGGTCATTTATACATATTTCATTATCTGGTCACTTATTTCAACTTAAGTTTTAATTCTTAGAACTAAGTATTCAAATTCATTCTAAAACCTCCCCGACAAGTCACATAATTATAATTGAACATAGAATAAGCAGTAAATGGGGAAACGTGGCTGTAATACTCAAAACGACCAGCCGGGTCTTTACATTCCCCCCTCTTAAACCAACTTTTTTCCTTGAACGGGTTTAGAATTATACCTGGAGTCTCAAATAGGTGTGGATATCTGCTCTGCATCTCCCGCTCAGTCTCTCAGGTAGCTTCTCCGACTGGCTGACCTCTCCACTGTACTTTCACTGAAGTTAAGTTCTTTGACCTCAACTTTCGAATCAGTCGATCTAAAATGGCCATAGGCTCCACAACAAAAGTCAAATTACCATCCAACTGAACTGTACTTAAATCCAAAACATGAGATGGATGTCCAACATACTTCCAAAGCATTGATACATGAAACATTGTATGGACACCCGATAGACTAGGTGGCAATGCAAGTTCATAAGACAACTCTCCAATCCTCTTAAGTTCTTCAAAATTCCCAATATATTGAGGACTCAACTTGCCCTTCTTTCCAAATCTCACAACACCCTTCATAGGCAAAATTCTGAGTAGTACCTTCTCTCCTACCATGTAAGCAACATCGCGAAGCTTCCGGTCACCATAACTTTTCTGTCTAGATTGTGCTGTGTAAATTTGATCCTAAATCAATTTAACTTTTTCCAAAGCATCCTGAACTAAGTCAGTACCCAATAGCCTAGACTCACCCGGCTCAAACTAACCTACCAGAGATCGACACCGTCTCCCATACAAAACCTAATACAGAGCCATCTGAATTCTCGATTGGTATCGTTGTTATTGGAAAACTCTGCTAGTGGCAGAAACTCATCCCAAGAACCCACGAACTCTATAACAAAAGCACGTAACATATCTTCCAATATCTGAATAGTGCGCTCGGACTGTCCGTCCATCTGAGGGTGAAATGTTGAACTCAATTGAACTTGTGTGACTAACTTTTGCTGCACCGCTCTCCAAAATTGTGATGTAAATTGCGTGCCCCTATCTGAAATAATGGACACTAGCACACCGAGAAGGCGAACTATCTCACAGACATAAATATCAGCCAACCACTCCGAAGAATAAGTAGTACCAACTGGAATAAAATACGCGGACATGTTCAACCGATCCACAATCACCCAAATAGCATCAAACATCCTTAAAGTCTGTGGGAGTCCAACTACGAAGTCCATGGTGATACGCTCCCATTTCCACTCCGAAATTTCAAGTTTCTAAAGTAATATGCCTGCTCTTTGATGCTCGTACTTCACTTGCTGACAATTTAAACACCAAGATACAAACCCCGCTATATCTTTCTTCATCTTTCTCCACCAATAATGTTGCCTCAAGTCATAATACATCTTCGCAACACCTGGATGAATGGAATACTGCAAACTGTGGGCCTCATTAAGAATCAACTCATGTAGTCCATCTACGTTTGGTACACAAATACGACTATGCATCCTCAACACCCCATCATCTCCAATAGTAACATATTTGGCATTATCATGCTGAATTGTTTCCTTAAGGACAAGCAAATGAGGATCATCATATTGGCGCTCTCTGATGTGGTCATATAAGGAAGACCGAGAAACCACATAAGCTAGAACTAAATTGGGCTCCAAAACATCTAATCTCACGACCCGATTGGCTAAGGCCTGAACATCTGATGCAAGTGACCTCTCCCCAACAAGAATGAAAGCAAGGCTACCCATACTCACTGCCTTTCTAATCAAGGCATCGGCCACTACGTTGGCCTTCCTAGGATGATAAAAAATAGTAATATCATAGTCCTTTAGCAACTCCAACCATCTACACTGTCTCAAATTTAGATCCTTTTGTTTGAATAAGTGTTGAAGACTCCTATGACTTGTAAATACTTCACAAAACACACTGTAGAGATGGTACTTCCAAATTTTCAATGCATGAATAATAGCTGCCAACTCTAAATCATGAACAAGGTAGTTCTTTTCATGTGGCTTCAACTGGAGTGAAGCATAAGTAATAACTCTACCCTCCTGCATTAAGACACATCCAATACCAATCCAAGAAGTATCACAATATATAGTATAAGAATCCGACGATGAAGGCAAAACTAGAACTGGAGTTGTGGTCAAAGTAGTCTTGAGCTTCTGAAAGCTCTCTTCACACTCATCCCACTAACTGAACGAAGCACCCTTCTGGGTAAATTTAGTCATAGGCACTGCAATAGATGAGAAACCCTCTACAAAGCAATGATAGTATCCGGCCAAGCCGAGAAAACATCAAACCTCAGTAGCTGAAGATGACCTGGGCCAACTCTGAATTGCCTTAATCTTTTTCGGATCCACCTTAATTCCCTCACTAGACATTATGTGTCCCAAGAATGTAACCGAACTAAGCCAGAACTCACACTTGGAGAATTTGGTATAATATTTCTCCTTTCTCAGTCTCTGCATACAATACTCAAATGTTATGCATACTCTTCCTAGCTACGTGAGTACACCAGGATGTCATCAATAAATACAGCAAACGAATCAAGATACGATTGGAACACACTATTCATTAGGTGCATAAATGCTGCTAGGGCATTGGTCAGCCCAAAAGACATCACAAGAAACTCATAGTGACCATAATGAGTCCGAAATGCCGTTTTTAGAATATCCGAATCTCGAGTTTTCAACTGGTGATACCCAGACCTCAAATCCATTTTGGAGAATACCCTCGCTCCCTTAAGCTGGTCAAATAAATCATCAATAAGTGGCAAAGGATACTTGTTCATGAGTTTAACTTTGTTCAACTGCCTGTAGTCAATGCACATCCACATAGTGCCATCTTTATTTTTCACATACAGAATTGGTGCACCCCAAGGCGACACACTAGGCCTAATAAAACCCTTATCAAGAAGTTCCTAAAGTTGCTCTTTCAATTCTTTTAATTTAGTTGGTGTCATACAATACGGAGGAATAGAAATGGGCTGAGTGCCTGATACCAAGTCAATACCGAAATCAATATCCCTATCAGGTGGCATACCTGATAGATCTGCAGGAAATACATTAGGAAAGTCTCATACTACCGGAACATAGTCAATAGTAGGAGCGTCAGCATCCACATCTCTCATAAAATCCAAATATGATAAACACCCCGTCCCAACCATTCATTGGGCCTTTAAATATTAAATTACCCTACTAGGAACATAATCTGGAGAACCTCTCCATTCGACCCTTGGTAACCCCGGCATTGCCACTGTCACGGTTTTAGCGTAATAATCTAGAATAGCATGACATAGAGGCAACCAATCCATACCCAAGATCACATCAAAATTGACCATACTAAGCAATAAAAGATCAACTCTGGTCTCCAAACCCCCAATAATCACTACACACGACCAATATATGCGGTCCAAAATAATAATATCGCCCATCGGCATAGACATATGAACAAGTGAAACTAAGGACTCATATGGCATATTCAGACAACGAGCATAATACGACGAGACATATGAATATGTGGAACCAGGGTCAAATAATATAGAAGTTTCCTTGTGGCATACTAAGACAATACATGTAATCACTGTGTCTGAAGTAACAATATCTGGCATGGAAGGAATAGCATAAAATCAAGCCTGACCACCACCTGATCAACCTCCCACTCTAGGGCGACCTCTAGTTGCATATGCCCCACCCCGTGCTGGCTGGGAGGGTGGTGACATAACTAGTGCGGGAGTCGCAACTTGACTCCTTTGCTGATTGGACCTCTCGAAAGGCGGGGACAATACTTACTCACATGACCCATCTTTCCACACTCATAACAATCCCTCTCGAAAAATGGCGGCGAGCACTGAGGCTGACCCTGAGATCCAGAATAACTACCAGAGTAACCTGGTACAGATAAACCGTGAACTAATGGTGCATGCGATGAACTCTGAGCTAGAAGTGCACTAAGAGATGACAGACTCGGTCAAGCATTGTATGAACCATGGCTAGCTGATGCGCCATGATGAGCTGAAGGAACATTGCTGGAATTACCCGGACCATGAGACCTTTTGGCCTCCCTCTCCTCATGCTCCCGAGTATGGACCATTTCTAGTTGTCGAGCACTATCAACTACCTCATCAAACTTAGCACCTGATACATTTCCAAGAATCATAACAAAATGAAACTACTGGTTGAGGCCATTAATGAACCTCCTAATCTTTTCCTCTCAGTGAGAACCAACCAAATTGCATGATGATCCAAGTCTGAAAACCTCATCTCATACTGGGTAAGAGACATGTCCTCCTAACGAAGTTGTTCGAACTGCATACGCAACTCCTCTCTGCTGGTCGGCAGCACAAACTTCTCCAAAAGAAATAATGCAGAACTCATGCCATGAAAATGGTACTATACCAACTGGTCTACTCCTCTTATACGCCCCCCACCAACTAAAGGTTGCCCCGGTCAACTGAAAGATAGTAAATGAGACCCTACTAATCTCCAAAATACCCGTTGTACGAAGAATCCACTGGCATCTGTGCAAGAATTCCTGAGCATCCTCTAACTCAGCTCCACTAAAGGATGGAGGATAGAGTCTCCCATATATCTCTAGTATCTTATGCTCCTCATCATTCATAATAGGACCCACCTTGGCCTGAGCAGTTGCAACTGGCTAGGCTAGTAGTACCCTCGGTATCTGAAGTCCCTGCACTACCTGCTCTGAAGTACGGACGATGGGGGTATGAGTACCTCCCACGACGTGAGAAGTGGCAAGTGCGGCCTAAGCCGAAACCACCTGAGCAAGGCCAGTGCAAATAACCAATATTTGGGCCAAAGCCTCCTAAAGGTCTAGAATCACAATAGGCAAGTTGGAGCCTGAGTTGGTCTCACTGGCTCAACTATATCCGGAACCTGCTCTTGAGCTGTAGCAACCGATGGGTCAAAAGGTACTGCTCTAGATGCTATACTAGCTGCACCTCGGCCTCTACCGCGGGCCTGGCCTCTACCACAACCCCAACCTCTCATTGGCCTAACTGGTGGTACTAGTGGCTGGACGCCCAATCCAGTAGTATATGTCATCGCCATCTGTAAAAAATAGAATAACAGGATTTTAGTTTCCGGAATCAACACATTCGCACGACAAGAATACAAGAAAGCAAAATTTTCCTAAGGATTCGGCAGCCTCTCGAAGATAAGTACGGACGTCTCCGTAGCGATCCGCAAGACTCTACTAAACCTGCTCATGACTCATGAGACCTTGTAACCTAGGCTCTAACACCAACTCTTACGAACCTAAATCTCTCATGTCGTGATGGCGCCTATCTCAATACTAGGCAAGCTGAAATATTAATAAACCACAAATTCCTTTAAGTTTGAAAACATAATAAAAGATTTAAGAGAAAAATCCCAAAATTTCTAATACAAAAATACTTTGTTTGTATAAAATACACTCCCAAAACCCGATGTCACCGAGTACATGAGCATCTAAATGATAAAATAGTCTGACTGATAAAATACTATCTGGAAATATGGAACAGTACAAATAACTGAAAGGAAAGAGAGTCAAGGTTTGCAGACGCCAAGCAATTACTTCGATAGTCTCCAACAGATAAATCTCCAAAATCTAGCAGTTGCCATATCTGGAAGTACCTGGATTTGCACACGTAGTGCAGAGTGTAGTATGAGTACAACCTAACTCATGTACTCAATAAATAATAAGACTAACCTTTGGGCTGAAAGTAGTGACGAGCTCAGCAGGTACAGTCCAATATAGAAATAACAATACAGAAAAGTTGGCTTGCTTTCAAGTTCATAGTTAACTTAATACAAGTAAGACAGATCAGTTCTGCATGATATGAGGAATATGACATCTCTATATCTACATGCCAAAACACATGCTATATGTGATGTACCACAATGAAATCCTCGTGTACTCACTCTCAGAATACTTAGTCAATCAGCACTGTATATAGCCAATCCAGCCCGAATATAAATAAAATATTAAATAAATAAGGCAAGTCTATGCCCTGGGAAGATCCATCCTGAATATGAATATCAATTGCGCTCACTATGGGGGTGCAGACTCCGGAGGGGTTCCTTCAGCCCAAGAGCTATATAAAGCCAATATGGCCTACTACGGCGTGCAGTCCGATCCCATAATAATAAAGCCTATAAGGCCTGCTGCAGCGTGCAGCTTTGATCCATTTAATAATAAAGCCTATATATATATATATATCCAGTATGGCCTGTTGTGGCGTGCAGCTCGATCTCATAAATATCCTCACAATTAGATAAAATGTGACTGGATGTTAAATTTACATTTTTAAAACAATTTATTCAACAGCAATATGACCTCTGTGGGTCTCAAAATGTTGGCACATAGCCTAAGCATGATTTTCAACCTGAGTCTCAGCTCAATTCTTCTAACACGTGGAGGATATGTGAAAAATGTCATGATTATTTGACTATGCAACTCTACGGAATCAATTAAGTCACAATTTTCATTGTGCATGCCCGTCACTTAGCATGTGTGCCACCTCCATACCAATCATATAACACGTAATTCAGGGATTCATACCCTCAGAACCAAGTTTAGAAATGTTACTTACCTCAAACAGTAAAGTTCTTTATTCCAATAAGCCATTGCCTCGCGAATTGGCCTTCGAATGCATTGAATCTAGTCACAAATAATACGATAAAATCAACACAATTTTTAGGAATCAATTCCATATGAAAATACTAACTTTTACAATTAAAATCTGAAATTCAACTCAAAAATCAATAGTGGGGCTCACATCTCGGAACTAGACAAAAGTTACAAAATATGAACGCTCATTCAACCACGAGTCAAACCATACCAGATTTAACAAATTCCGACATCAACTCGACCTTCAAATCCTCAAATCGTATTTTCAAATCTGTAGGCCCAAATCCTTAAATTTCATCTCAAAAACACGTAATCTAGTCGAAATACTCAATGATAATTCACTATTATTGACTAACGATGATCACAAGTGATTTAACCTCAAGATTTTCCGTGAATTTTCGCTCAAAAATGTGCTTGAGAGTCCAAAAATGAGAAAAATCTCGGACTCCTTCGATTTTATTCTGTTCGGTGATTTCGCATTTGCGGTCCGCAGATGCGAGGTCCTTCATTCTTCTTCGACTCATTGCACTTCTGCGGACAGAAGTCCTCTTTTACAGACTTGCTTCTACGAAGAAGTTGTCCGCTTCTATGACGAGGCCTGATCCTTCCCTTTTCAGCTTCTGCAATCAACCAGCTGCATCTGCGACCTCGTAGGTGCGAAAAAATCCTTGCACCTACGCAACTTGTCCAGCCCCTCACTCATGGCCACTTCTGTGATGGCCTTTGCGCATCTGCGGCATCGCACTTGCGATCAAAGCTTCGCAGGTGCGGTTACACCAGAAGCAAAATTCCACATTTTCCTTAAGTCCAAATTTTGATCCGTTAACCATCCGAACTTCACCAGAGGCCCTTGGAAACTCAACCAAATATATCAACAAGTCCTAAAACATCATACAAACTTAGTCGAGGCGTCAAATCACATCAAACAATACTAAAAATACAAATCACACCCCAATTCAAGCTTAATAAAAACTAAGAATTCCAACTTCTACATTCGATGTCGAAACCTATCAAATCAAATCCGATTGACTTCAAATTTTGCACACAAGACATAAATGACATAACGAACCTACTCCAATTTCCAGAATCGAATTCCGACCCCGATATCAAAAAGTCAACTCCCGATCAAACTTCCAAACTTTCAATTTTCTATTCTCGTCGTTTCAAGCTAAATTTAGCTACGGACTAAACGGGTCGGGCCCGCAGTCTAAGTGGGCCCAACAGCTAAGTAGTGATTATTTTTAAAAATTAAATAGAAATTAGAGACAAAAATATGTTAAAAAAATACCTAAGGCAATGCCTTATAAATTTATTATAGAATTATGACCTGATTTTTTAATTCAAATTTAAAGACAAAAATATTGTAAAAAGATATTCAAAGCAATTTCTTGTAATTTTATTATAGCAATAAAAAATATGTCAATATCTTTCTTAGTCTTCCTCCCCCTATGGAATGAGCACAACAAGGTGCTAATACCACCATTGAGAAGAAATAATGCAAATATTATTCATATTCATCTTATATTTATAAATATCGTTCGTTGCGGTTGTGCGAGGAAAACCTTTATAAGTAGGATTAAAAAAAATTCTAATATAATGCGCAAATGTAGGGTCAGACGGAAAACTACAGAGTAAGTACATAACAATTACCATTTTGCCAATTCTTCCCGATCTTTTTTTGGATCATAATATAAAATATCACTGGTAACAAAGTTATTCCCGGTTGAAATTGATTTAAACCGGTACTAGGGTTAGCTGACTAGGACTAGGTACACTTTTTCCCTCGGCCAAAGCTTTCAGACGTTGATATCTGACGCTATCTTTACAGTATTTTTTTATGTGTATAGCCAAAGAACCCTTCCCCCCCCCCCCGATCCAAAATATTTAAAAGTTAACTCCATACCACAAGTTTTACACTTAGCCTTATTTTCTTGGAACTAGTTGAGTAAAAAATGGCCAAATAAAAGATGTTTTATGTTGTTTGGTAGGTTGTCTAGAAAAAGTAGGGGCAGTAACGAGAGTATCATATGGATCATCATTTGGATTAGCAGTGCTATCACTAGTTGGGTTAACATCAGGAGCAGGACTAGTGGGTGTATCATCATCTGGTTGAGTTTCGTCAAGATCAATTTCCTCATCATCATGTTCATCAATAGTATTATAATTACTAGAATAGAGAGCATTCATCAATTCATGGTCTAAATGTCCACCGGGTGAAATATTATGGCAAAATTCAGTCTCGGTAAATTGTAATAAAATATCGGTACAAGAAAGCAGGTGTAGGACGGGTATGGGGTTTGGTTCGGGGAGTCGGGGGCAGGGGAGGAGGAACAGCAGTACCACTAGATTTGCTAGTCTTGGATTTTTCCTTATTCTTATTTTTACCAAAAATATCTCTTAAGGGAGACATCTTAATTAATCAAGTAATAGCAAATAAATACACAAACAAAACTATAATTTTATGACTTAAGAGTTGGAACAAGTTTACCGGATTGACGAAAAACTTGTTGAAAATTGATTATCGTTGAAGACTTGAAGACTTCAATTCACCGACTTCACAATTTTTTTCACAAATTGTAACAACCTCAATATTTTTTGACTATTTTTTGCACTAAAGTAAGCAATAGTAGTAAGTATAGAAGAAAATTAGAGAGAGATTGTGATAGATTGATATTGATTTTGTAAGAAAATGAAAGAATGAGGGGGTATTTATAGTTGTAAATAGGGGAAAAGTATAATTATAAAAAGTTCGGGGCCAAAACTAAGTTGGGAGGTTAAATGGCTATTTTTCAAATAGCCAACGGCTATTTTTTAAACCCCAACAGCTATCGGTCCGGTCCCAATCTCTTGGCGGGCCAAACGAACCCGGTCCTAACGGTTCCTAGGTAAGAACCGGCCCATGAGACCAGCCCAATCCCACCTCTATCGGTCCTAACGGTCCCGGCCCATTTAGCATGCGGCCCCATGCCGATTTCGGGCCCGGACCAGCCCACGTGCCATACTTAATCCGGTCACTTATTTCAACTTAAGCTTTAAATCATAGAACTAAGTATTCCAATTCATTCTGAAACCTCCCCGACAAGTCACATAATTATAATTGAACATAGAATAAGTAGTAAATGAGGAAATACGGTCGTAATACTCAAAACGATCGGCTGAGTCGTTACATTCTCCCCCTTTTAAATAAGTGTTCGTCCTCAAACGGATTTAGAATTATACCTGGAGTCTCAAATAGGTGTGGATATCTGCTTCGCATCTTCCGTTCAGTCTCCTAGGTAGATTCTCCGACTGGCTGACCTCTCTACTGCACTTTCACTGGAGCTATGTTTTTTGACCTCAACTTTCGAACTTGCTGGTCTAAAATGGCCACCAACTCCACATCATAAGTCAAATTACCATCCAACTGAACTGTACTGAAATTCAAAACATGAGACGGATCTCCGACATACAACCGGAGCATGGATACATGAAACACTGGATGACCACCCGATAGACTAGGCATCAATGCAAGTTCATAAGTCACCTCTATGATAACAATTAGGTCGGGAATCCAAACTAGAGTAAGAATTTAAGAAGTAAATGCGGAAGCAACAACAATAAGGAATTGAACAACTAGAATTAAAAGGCATAAAATAAGGATATGGGAAGATTCAAGAAAAGAATTCCAAGAACGCAAGTTCTATAGCCTTGACAAGACCAAATCAACAACGTCTTGATTTATTGAAGAAATCAAATGTCTTTACTTAAAAGCAAATCGAAACAATAGATTCGGATCTTGACCGCTTTACGAGTAACTTGAGACAATAATTAATAACTAGTATTAATTGCCTTCTAAGAGTACCACAAAGGAATCAAATATATCACAATAGAGAAGTAATCTTACTACCTCGAACTATGAACTAATAAAGGTTGAAAGATAAATCTCAAAGCATAAGAAAAAGGTTCAAAAAAACTCTCAAAGGATGATATTCTTAATTAATAATGGAGTCCTAATGAATGAAAAGAACTCCTTATTTACAGGAGTAGAAGTCCTTAAAATTATTTGGGGGGGGCTGCTAAGGGGTAACAAAAGTCATCAAAATTAGGTGGGAGCGGCCAAATCCCTTTGGGGCAGATTTGGATCTTAAAACTACTAGTTTTGGCCATTAGTTTGGACCCCAATTGGGCTCCTTTTGAAACATCCCCTTTTGAATCTCTTTTAAGCTCATTTTGAGCCCTTTTGGTGGACTTTAAGGGCTGATTTGGTGACTCAATCTTCCTCCTCTTGGACTTCAATTTGGACCACCAAATAATTGTAAAACTTGGACAATTCATCTCCTTTGGGCTTGAGCTCTTCATCTACAATTAAAAGCTTCTTTATTTTCCATTGAAGTCCAGTAATCTTAGTCTGCAACTCTTAGCTTGAGTTCTTGTAAATGACCTTGGAGCTTCCAAAACTCTATCCTTGTCCTTGATGCTATCACTCTCCAATCCTCTTAAGTACTTCAAAAGGCCCAAATAGTGCACTATAGTTTTTAAGACTAGGCGGCAATGCAAGTTCCTACTCAGTCTCCTAGGTATCTTAAAAAGTAACATATTATTTACAGTAGTCACATAGATGATATAGTATTTTTAACCTCAAACGGGATATATGCAGTATAGTTTATCATTTGATTTCTTTTATCAAAATAGTGCTTCAATGCCTTTTATTATTGAACATAATAGTAATGTTTTTTTGACGATGCTTACAATATATACTGAAAATCGATATTGATTATTTGATCTATATATTGTTGCTAACATGATATACATCACTGTCTCGATAGAAAATAGATACCATCGCCTATAAATCAAGACTGCTAAATTGAATGCCTTGTATGCAATGTACCCCAAAGTCATTAGATTAAAATGAAGGAGAACTAAATTTGGGGTTTAGTAAGCTATTGCGTCCAACAGATGGTATTATCGTATCCAGGGGCAAAGCGGGTGATTAAATTGTCGAAAAAATATATTGCGTATATAGGTAAAATATCAGGTTCTAGAGATACATAATATATATTGAATACCTTTTTATCGGAAAATTCTTTTTTTACTTCTTTCAAGTTTGAACACCCTTGAAGAAATTCCTGACTTCGCCACTGATCGTATCAGAGTAATAGACCAAGAAAGAAAGAGCTGCAATCCAAATTTGCATTTGTGCAAATGATGAGAGATGAAATTTTGTTGAATGACACACAACAAAATTCATACTATAAATATTTAGCGTCTCCCCCTTTATTTGATAAAAATATTATATAGTAAAAGTCTTTAGAGACCATAACATAAGAATATTTTAAAGTCAGAGAAATATATGTTGGCCTCGAGAACAGAAAAACTCCATAAGATATACTATATGAGATTAAATAATTAAAATATTAAGTACCATAACAATTGAAAAAAGAAAAGTTGCACAACAGTACTACACAGTATTAATTCTCCACAGCTCTTCCTTACACACAGCAAACCGCAACCTAACTTTGAAGTTCAAAATAAACCACAATATCAATTCTACAGTTATACAACATTTCAAGAGCCCTTAGCACTGCAATGCCAAATCTATCACGAAACTCTTAACTTATGGCAAGGCAAAAACACCGCTATATATACTACATCATCAACATTACAACCAAAACAATTTAGCCAAAGTTCATGGTTTAATTAATGATTCACTAGTAAACTTTTGATGATAACTTCTGCTTTAGGTGATGCAATCTGAAATTTTGATATCTCAGCAAGCAATTTTGACTCTTGCGGATTCTTCATTTTTACTTATGACGAGTCACTTGCAGAATTTACATATAGCCATGACTCAATTTTCATTCTCACCAGCACCGGAGACTTGGCTAAGAGAAGCTTGATAAGCTGCATCTGAGGATTTTTGCCTATAAAGCCGTCTAGCTTGATTTCCATGAGGTGATCGAATGTCAAATCTGAAAAACCTTCAACTTCATGAGATTCTGGAGCAACAACTACGCTATTATTCACCTAAGAAAGATTAAAAAAACCATATACCCGAATTTATTGAGGATCTGAGCTATAAGAAAAGATGCTAAATAAGGAGGAGAAAGAATAGAATGAAATGATTAAGAACCTCGATTTCCAAATATTGTAAATACGGCATGCTTCTCATCAAGCAAAGAGCATAGGAGACCTCACATAATTTACACAGACAATGACCAAAGAGGTACAGACGCTTCTGAAACGGAAGCCTAGTCGGTAATTCACCTGCTACTGCAGGCACGAACTAGGGAGAAAATGCCACATACAAGATGACTCAGAGCCCAAATGATGTTCCATATATAAAAATGCATTAAAAGATTCAAATAAGCACATTTACCTTGAGAGTAATTATGTTACTAAAGTGGAGATGCTTGAGAGCAGAAAAAAACTCAAAGAACTTGGTGATACAAAATTTATTTGCCCCATCATACCATCCCCAATGCGCAAGTGATAATTTTTCCAGCAGGGGTATAGGTTTTAAGCAAAGAGATCTTATATTGCCGTCAAAGTCAAAGGATTTCAGGTTGGGAGCATTAATTTCAATGACATTTCTTAAAGTATATGAGATTTTCAACGCCAAATGCTCAAGCAACGGGCATCCAGAGATTAAACTTTCAAGCAACTCAGAAGAAATTTTTACGCCACGTAATTCCAGGCTAGTTAACTTATCAAATCCTTTGAAGGAGGGTGGAGGAAGTATTATACAACCTTCGAGAATCAGATGCTTCAAATGCAAACATGCGGAAAAGTGAAGAAGGCAATTTGTATGGTTTACCCTTGGTCGGAAGTCTAAGAAAAAGATGCTCAATGCCATTCCTAAAAAGAAAATATATCAAGTTGTCAATCTTTGTACACATTCCCGAATGAGGAATGCAGAGGGTAAACGTTGTAATAGGTCCTGAATGAAAGGTGAAAATATTGAAGATAATCTTTGTAAAGTAAATGTTATGGGATCTCAAATCCTTTTGAGTTGTCCAAAGTGTTTCATCAAGCGTCAACTTTGGAAGTCTGCACCAGATATATCTCCATTTCTTCGATAAGATGCTTGTCCTCACAACATCTTGAAAAGGCACACACATAAGAATATCATCAATTACGTTCTCAGGAAGGTTGCTAAGTACATCAGTAGTTAAAGTTTGACGACACTGCTTCTTGAGATTTGGAGACATCAGAGCAACATTCGCCAATAAGAACCTGTAGAAAATAAACAAGACTACAAAAGATAAGGTTCACAACTATCTGGACAGAACTGCTGTTTCCCCATCGTTGAATAACATGCAACAACTGTAAGAAGAACAAGAAGGGGGTGTTCTGTTGAAATCATTCATCCATCTCCTCTGGATATCCTTCATGAATACAGAGGGATAATCATATTTGTTGTGCAAAAGTAGAATCACGTTACCTTTCTCTTCTATTAAGCTTATAAACTAACATAAATAGCGACAATAAGTAGGAGTGCTTATCCGGTGGTTAGGTTCAGTATTTGCACTTAGTTTTGGCTTATCAGTTATCGGTTTCTAAATGTGCTAAACCCAAACCAATAAAAGTCAGTTATTGGTTAAGTTAATACATATTCAGGATTTTGATCAACTATTTAGCGATGTTGGTGTAATCAAACATCCATATAGTAGTATGCAGAATCAAGAATCAGATATATAGAAAGTAGAACACTTCGCACAGTGTAAGAAGGAATTCAAGGCAACACAACTAGTTAAACATTATATGGTTGATATCAAATTAACATGGCAATCAATTGTTAGCAACATTTAACATTCAAATGAAGTGGACTAACCCTGATATACTCTAAAATCATTCAAAGCTTTAATCATCAACTCACACCATAAAAAGATTTGGATAGTGCATGAAACTAAGCAAATAATCACATTGTAATCTTCAGACGAGGCTCTTGTTCAGGATTTTCAATTAAACAGATCTCAATAGTCAATAAACCAGTACTTTTATGAAGTTTGAATCTATATTATTGATTCTGCGATAAGATAGGCTACAAACTGAACTTTGCCACCATGTAATTTAAAAACAAAAAGAATCATGCAGATGGGTGTTTTTCACTAGCATAACCTTCTAATTGGTAGCGTAGCTGTGTAGGCTGTAGTAAATAGATTCAATGTCCACTGAATTTTTAAGCTGTTTTTGTGTGAGAATAAGATAAAGCAGCAGATGAGATTCACTACCTTAGTGGAATGGAAGACAAAATACAGTGTTTGAGACACCATCGACCAAAGATGAGAGAGGAAGAGGAGAAACTCACCTGAGATTGAGGGGATTTGGCCGGAACTAGCAAGGGTAAAATGTAATTTGAGTAGAGCTGTAGGGGTTTGGTATCAATTAAACCGAGCTAGACCGACTTGTTTTTTATAAAGAGCAACTAATAACCTGTTTGGCCAAATGTATTTTTTTTCAAAGTTAAAATGTTTAGCCAAAAATTTTAAAAGGAAAAAAACTTTTTTTGAATAAAAGTAAAAGGAGAAAAAATAGTTCTTCCTAAAAGTATTTTTTTGCAAAATATTTTTGAAACAAATATACTTTTGTAGCTTGTTTGGCAATTTTTTTTTTTGTGCGGTCAAAGGTACTTTTTTGTGTTGGCAAAAATATTTTTTTCGCAAAGTTAAAGTGTTCGACGAAGTTTTAAAAGGAAAAAAAATACTTTTGAATAGAAGCAAATAAAAGTAGCTTCTTTTAAAAGTACTTTTTTGAAAATCATTTTTGAGAAAAAATACACTTAAAAACACTTCTTTAAAACTTAATCAAACACTAATTGTTGTTCAAAGTGCTTTTTAAATTAATTAGTCAAATTTTAGAAAAGCACTTTTCAAGATAAACTAATTTTAGAAGCACATTTTAAGTAAAAATCCTACTTATAGCCTGTTTGGCCAAGCTAAAATCAACTTATTTTTAAAAGTGTTTTTCTCAAAAGTGCTTGTTAAGAATACTTTTGGTGAGAACCAACTTATGTTTGGTTAATTAATTTGAAAAGCACTTTTGAGTAGCAACTAATATTTGGCCAAACTTTTAAAATTTGTTTCTACCTGTATTTTTCTCAAAAGTGTTTTTTAAAAAATATTTTTAAAAAGAAGTTACTTTTTTCTGTTTCTACTCCTACTTAAAAACACTTTTTTTTTCTTTCGAAATACTTGCCAAACACCTTTACTCTGAAAAAGCACTGCCCAAAAATAATTTTGAAAAAAAAAAAAAACCTAAGCCAAACAGGCTATTTTAGTATCATTTAAAGATATTCAATAGACGACCTCTCATAGAGAATCTCCAGTAATGTTCAATAGACTCCTAAATAGGGTTATCATTTGCTCTATTAATATATCCAATTCCTCCCCACACACACACCTTCACCCCACCCAACCCCCCCCCCACCCCCAACCCCAAAAAGCACACCTGATTTAGCAAAGAGGGAAAAAGCACACCTTGAAATTTAAACAAAAATACAAGGAATGACCAAAGCGGGTGTAACCAAATATCTATGCCTAATATTGTGTACTCTGATCAAGTGATCATGTGAGACTGTTGAATCATTTTAATAAAGATATTATTTGACCAAGCATTCTGTTGTCATTAATAAAGTAAACATTAGTCTCTATCAAATATTTTTATGTATTCGTCCAGCCATGACAGAAAAGGAGCCTTTTCAACTCAAAATCTGAATTGGGAAAATGCTTAAAAAATCGTGTCATTTCTTTTTCGATGCTTCTTTGCCTTGCCTTATTCAAAACAAGGCGAGATTCCAAGTTACATTCATTTGAACATGGCATGTAGGCCGGCCCTCAAATATCTAACAGCACTGTTTGATAATAACAACAATTAGTCCAACAGACCATTTGTTGGCTTCTAAAAAAGGATGAAAAATGAACAGGATAAATTTGGGACCAATCTAACTATAAATTGCTTAATCCAAAGATGAATTTCTCCAATTCCTGTGATAAGAAAGAGAAGGAAAGAAGTTGAATGGGTCTTTAAAGGCGTATTTTCACCCACTCAGAAGAAGCAACGTCTCTGTTTTTTGTACAATTGTAGGTAGCGAGTAAAAAGAAACCAAAACAGATACTGCCAACTCTAAACTACCACAAACGCTTAGGCCATTTAGAGAGTTATCAGCATCAGCCCAACAATAAGCAACGTAGAGAGGGAAGAATTTTCATAATATGCTGGGAAAGAGCAAGCCATCTTCCATACCAATTTCCATACCATAACAATAAGCCATCTATTTAGTGGGAGAAGCTGCTAGAAGCAACCTCTGCATAGAATACAAATCTCACGATAACAAACAAATACCATTCAATATCTCTGTACAAAAAGCAAGCCATCCATACATCAGCTTGCATCTTCATTAAAATCCTTATAGTCGTTGCTTATGTAAACAGCAAAATTTACAAACAGATCCTCTGCAACAACTTTCTACCGTGCCCTTTTTTACTTTCTTAACAAGTAAACAACATTTTAGTACTCTTTTTTACCTAACCGTTGTGCTGGATAATATCCATACAAAGTCTGCATACATATGCATCAAAAAACCAATACAAGATCAGACACGGCCCTTTTTCTTTTGGGGGTCCCCTTTTCACTACTCAGAACATCAGTAGTAGTGAAGATCAGTCCTTCATAACAAGCTTGTTAATGCCCACCAGTTCAGAGCGTCCACCTGACAAAAAAATATTACCACATGGGGAAAGGTTCAATGCTCTACACCCTCTAAAATTCACCACACCTTCAGTATTGTGTTCAATGCAGTATCACACTGATGCAGTGAGTAAACATATGAGCAGCAATAAACATTGGAATAGAAGGCAAGGAAGAAAAGAGAATATACTATTGACACCTGACCCCACCTCACAATGTTTGTGATACACACGTTTAATGCAGTGTACACTGAGGCATATGATGAACGAATAATTTCAGACCCCGCGATGAAACAAGAATTATATCAAGACAGATTTTCAATATATCAAAACGGTGTCAGCGAGTTACATAACCACTTACACGTGTACATTGAAGTGAAATTCCTTTTGCTAAGTAACACATACATACACAGGTCAAACCATTATAGATAGTGAAATCTTTGATCCATAAGAGCCCTATTTGTATGGCAATTGAAATGAGAAAAAACCACCCAAATAGCAAGAGTTTTGCAAGATATGTAATCTGATAGACTAGCAATAGCTCATAATGGAGGATGGAGATGTACCTCTGTTGTTGCAGTGTTCAAATAAAATCCATGAAATCATCAAATCTGAGCTGCTGATGAAAGAAGCCCCATCTGTTCAGTAAGATGACACATATGGTTCAGTTTATCCAAATCATTCTCCTCAACTCCTAGAAAATCCTCTTCCTTTTCAAAGCCATCTTCCATGCCAATTTCATCCGTATCCCCAGTAAGAGGGCTTGCAGAAAGAATCTGGTCCCAGAAAATATCATTAATCGCTGGAAGCTTAGGCACATCATCAAGCAGGACATCGACATGGGTGTCTGCCAAAAATCCATCAGGGGCAATTGCTGTTACACCATCCAAAATGGCTTGCGTGTTGTCAATATATGGCACATTTCCAGTCTCAGGCCTCTTGAGGCCAGTTATTCCAAAAGTTTCCTGTCTATTAATCATTTGTTCTTGAGAAAATTTAGGCAAATCATGGTCTGTGAGAGAGTTCAGAGCATCCGTTTCAGGTAACTTAGGAACTTTGGCCTCCCCAGGAACAACAGTAGTTGAAGATTGGCTCTCAGACATGACAGATGAACAAGAGTTGAATGGAAATCCTGAATCTGAGTTTATATGAGACTGTGAAGACATTGGCAATACTTCAGAGAGGGTAACCCCAGAAATACGACTGAATGTATCACCACTAAGTGCGTTCTTGGGAGAGAGGGGATTATCAGTCAAAAGACCATTTGTATTCTTAAGTCTGTTGTCCAGCCTCCCAGGTGTATTTATTTTCAGAATCTGCCGCAGCAATGCTTTTGCTGCCTCGTTCATTGAAGGTTGATACCTGACTATCCGTCCATCTTGCAACATATTAACAGGACTGCCCGCAACATTTTCTTCATCCTGGTCAGGAAGTCTCCTTTTCTTATTCATTCCAGCAATACGCCTGTTACTCCCATTCTGTTGATGTACCAGTTGGGCTACAAAGCCAGGGCTCTGCATGGCCTTGGCAAGGAATGACATCATTTGCTGTTGCCTTTTCTCCATTAATTGGACACGCTGCCCAACAGTCTGCATTTGGTGATCCGTCGCCTGCTGCTGCTGTTTCAACTTAACCAGCTCCTGCATAAGAACATCCTTATCTCTTTTAAGCCTTTCCACCTCATCCTCTATTCCGAACTTCCCAACTTCAACACAAGATCCAACAGATGCATTTTGCACTTGGGAGGTGGTTTGCTGATGGCCCTGCACCTGAGAGGGTTTTCGCCTGCTTATACTCTTCAACAGGTGTTTGTGGCCTCTAAGAAATCCCTCGTTTGCAAATTCCCAGCGATCCGGATCAACCTTCCTGAAACCCTGATTGACAAAAGGGGAAAGCAAACTATAAAAGGAATTAAAGTTGTCCAGTGGGTACAAGGGCAGAACACATAATAGTGACGACCACACTCTGCAGAAAGATGACTCTCTGATCACAAACAAATCCCTAACATCCATCTATTACTTAAAACATCTCAACCTGGAATGATTCCATCAACTATGTCGACGATTGTTACCCAGGGAGTTAAAGTGCAGGACTATAATGGTGTAGCACAAGTATGTACGTGAATAAAGCAATAAAGTATTAAATTTTGTGACAAAATGGCATGCCCCAAAGGCATAGAATAATATGCGATTTAACCTAAAACTACTTTAAAAGCTAGTCTAACACTATCTTCAGTACATTTACTAAATCTACTTCACAGGAAATGGTAAAGTTTTTTTACAAGTAAAATTTTACTGGGCACAGTAGATATAAAAAAGGGAACAATAAATGTTTGAAAAACAAGAGCAAATACAACAAAATAGGGGTATAGAGTGCGGTGAGGCAATGGAGGTTAGTGGGTGATGGATGAGAGAGAAAAATAAAGAAGGGGTAAAGGCATGGGATAAGTTTTACCCCACCTCCCTGAAGGAATATCTTCATCTCAGTTAATTATAGTCCCCTTGAGCAATTCAATCCTAAGCTTCCCCCATAGATACCAAACATTACAATTTAAAATCATAGAGATCAAAACAGATGTGCCATCCTTCTTTTTATCTTTTTATGACCGAGAAAAGCTGTCTGAAGCCCTATGTTGCACGGACTCTCCAAAATGTTGCCGCACCGCTGTCGAATCCTCCAAGAATGCACTACTTTTGGAGGATCCGACACGCATCCGGTGACATTTTCATAGAGACCGAGCAACATAGCTGAAGCCAGCCCTTAGGATCAACTACAGCCTTTGTAACTCGCGGATAATGGGGGGGCCCCCTCAACTCTTCTTGAATATGCGACCTAAGTCACAAGTCTCTTAACCTTTATTTTTATTTTTTTTACTAAGATAAGTAAATATTATTTAGGCAAGTACCAAGATGGTACTGCAAAAAACAAATTTACAACAGTACAGAAGTCACCATATAACAATTCATCACACTCATCTCAATGAATCTAAAAAGTTTAAAACATCTGAGAAGCCTTCTACTATCCTCTCGTTACACCATTGAAACAGATTTTCTGCTATATATTTCCTCTCTCCATCAAAACACCTCCTATCCCTTCCCACCATATACTCCATAAGATGCATAAAGCAGCTGTCTGTTCTCCAAATTTTATTTCTGTTTCCTCCAATCTTGTATCCTTGCCAGCTTGACAATAAACTTTGCACATCTCTAGGCATCAACCAGTGCACTCCAAATAAACAAGCTAAAGCATCGTTCCAGCATAATATACCACTAATATAGTCTCGAAATGTCTAATGGAAAAAATTCAGAAGATAGAGAAGCGAGAGAAATAACAAGTTAAAGCATTTAAATCAGTATAAATAGACACAGAAATTTGCAGAGATAGAAAATTGATTAATTTTTTTAGGGTTTAAGGAAACGGTTCGGACACAATAATAAAAGCAAGAGAAGTAGCAACCAGAGGAAGGGAAAGGAAGACGAAATGTACAGACGTAAGTATTCAACTGTCTGACGAAGCTGGAGAAGTTATTGTGCTTGAAATACTTGGGCAAAACATCTCTAGCAAACTCCGGCACGTTCCACACAACAAAGCTGTTGTGACTCTTACTCCACGACACCACAGAATCCGTCGACGGATCATCAACCATGTCATACGTCTTGCTCAGAAACGGCGGCGGCGAATTCCCTACCGTCGTGGTCTCATGAACTCCGTCCATTCAATCGAACCGTTTTCTCAATACACTCACAAGCTCTACAGAAATAAATATACAGCGACAGCTGAATTCAAAAAAATATAGAGAGAGAATTCTGCCAAAAAAAATGGAAGTATCGAGATCCGAAGAGAAGCAAAGAGAGGAAAAATGTCGCTGTACGGTGAGCAAAAGGAGACTAAGGAGAAAGAAGAAGGGGAGTAGGGGAGAGAGTGACTGGCACCAAGCGGTGGAAATTGGAAACTAGAGGACGCGAGAAGGTCATGGAACGCTTGATTTGCGCCAACGAGGCATATTCGTTTGTCCTTTGCCCCCTATGTTTATTGAAATTTTCTCGAGGAGCATATTTGTTGCGAGTATTTGTGCACTCTCCTAAATTTGCATGTTTATAGTCTTTTGGAGCCATGGATTTGGGTGTAATTACACATTTTGGCTATCAAGTAATTATTTGGTCAGCATAAAATTGGGTGTAATTAGAGTGGTATAATTATACTTTTCAATTCTCAAGGGGAGGTGAGAATTGGTGGTAATTACGCTGTATAATTACAAGGTTGTTTTTTAGTTTTTTTTTTCTTTTTGTTTTTATTTTAATTTATTTTCTTTATAACTTTTTATTTCTATTATTTTAATTTTTAAATTTTATTTTTACTTTTTAATTTCTTTTGAAATTTTAAAATATATTTTTCTCTGTACATTATTTATTTTTTATTTCTCTATCTTTCCTTCTTGTGATTCCATGTAATTGCTTATATTTTATTTTTTATTTGTTTTATTATCCTATTTTTTGAAACTACACCTCCTAATATTAGAAATAATGAGTCATTAATAAACTTGGCATATAATGAGTGATGCAACTAAAGTGGATTTCGTTGTTGAATGTGGTTATAGACTTGTCATGTTTCCTAATCTTAAGTTGCAGTGGGACTTAATAATATTATGTTGGAATTTGAGATATGTTAAACTATTTTAAAGCAAAAAAAAACTTTCTCTCTCTTCGCTCTAACTTCTCTCTAAGCATAGGTTAATCTAACGTACGCACTGGAGCTCCATGGGAAGGGGGCGAGGTCGGGGAAGGGGACGACCTAGAAAAGAGATACAAATAGCGTTTGGAAGTTCGGTGCATGTTCAATCCAAGGAGAAAGCATCAATATCAAAGCAACCAGTGACAAAAATACCAATGGAACAGTACCCAGCTTTAGATCCGTCATCGAGCTCAACTGTGAAAGCTATAACAATGGAGGATGGGGAAAAAACTCCTATAACAGAGAATTCTAAAGTGGAGGAAGGAAAACAGAGTAAACAAAGTACAGATCTAGTACAAAAGGAGGTGATTCAAACTCGAAAAGAAGAAGATGCAACAGTAAAGAGTGATGAGAATCAAAAGGAAGCAAAGGAGATGGCTAAACCACAGTGGAACTCACTATTTGCTGGAAATAGAGTGGCAGAAAATGGAATGGCCCTAAGCTACTTTCCTCCCCAAATTGTTGATGGGGAGACGATAGTACAACTAGAGAAAAATGAAGTTGACAAAGAAGCAGAGAAGTGGAAAAACTCACTTATTGTCTATGTTTTGGGAGAGACACCAGGATATACAGTCATGCACAGGTATATTTCTCAAATGTGGAATTCTATTCCTATGCCAGATTTGTATTTGCATGAGGAGGGATATTATGTGGCTCGATTCAATAATGAAAATGATATGAATGAAGTACTCTTTTCTGGACCTTATACTATGAAGAATAGACCAATTATTTTGAAACTGTGAAACCCTGCTTTTGATTTTAATCAAGAGTTTATGACAGAGATTCCATTATGGGTGAAGTTTCCTAAACTACCTATGAGTTGTTGGGGATGTGGATCATTAGGCAGGATTGCTAGTGCATTAGGGAAACCTCTATTTGCTGATGAATGTACTACTAAACAAATGAGGATTTCCAATGCTAGAATGTTGATTGAAGTTAATGTATCCAAGCCACTACCTGATACATATAGTAGTAATGGAACCAAATGGAAAGAAATTTCAACAAGAAGTGGAGTTTGAATGGAAGCCCCAATTCTGTCCAAAATGTCAAGTTATTGGACACATTTGTACTAAGAAACCTAAGCAGCAAGGGATGAATAGACAAGTACAAAATAGAAGAGGATGGGAACAGAAGAAGATAGTGCAATAATGGAAGCCTAAAGAAACTATGGATAAGCAGAATGATGATCAACAACAGGTGACTACAGAAGTCAATCAAAATGAAGTGGATTATAGTATGAGCAAACTGCAGCAACAAGAAATTGCAACACCAGCTGAGAAGGATAGAAGTGTCACTAAAGGAAAGGAGCTGATGCCTAACCCAGAATTGAATTTAATCAACTTTCCACGGTTGAGTGCAGTGATGATGACCAAAGCTAGGACTGGATCTACATGGATAAAACAGAGAGAGATGTAGAGAATAAGGCAAGTTGAACTTCCTGACCTAGGAGGACCTATTATTGCTCAGTGACTTGGATATTTTGGAATATTAGGGGGGGTGAAATAAGTGTATAAACAAAAAGAGTTAAAGAAATATATAAAAGCAAAAAATATAAAAATTCTAGGATTGGTGGAAACAAGAGTTAAGCAGCATAGATGCAAGAAGATAGCTACAAAAATTGATGCTAATTGGGGCATTGTACATAATTATTCAGCTGCTATCAATGGAAGAATCTGGTTGATGTGGGATCAAAACTCATATAGTGTAAATGTGCTAAGGGTGGAAGCCCAGTTAATACATTGTGAAATCACTACAAATGACTTCGAATGTGTGATGACTATTGTTTATGGCTATAATACTGTGGAAGAGAGGAGAAGTTTATGGAGTAGTTTGGAAGATATAACACAAAGCACTAATTGCCCATTGAGCTCCCATCTTGTAACATTCAATGAAGTTAAGGATTTCTCAGAATGCATTAATTCAACTCTATTAAATGAATTACAGTGGAAAGGTGATTATTATACATGGACAAACAAGCAAAAAGGAGGAGAAAGAGTCAGTAGCAAAATTGATAGAGCTTTTGGAAATCATGACTGGATGATGAATTGGGGCCATGTTGTACTTGAATATGATCTACCTAATATTTCAAATCAAGCCCCTATGTTGTTAACCTTGCTTAAAGTGAACCAAAACATTAGAGCACCTTTCAGATTTTTCAACATATAGTGTGAGCATGAACAGTTCCTGTATCTTGTTGAGACTTATTGGAAGAAACAACCGGATAAAGATCTCATGCAGAATATCTGGAATAAAATGAAGGCAATGAGACATGTATTCAGATAATTAAACCAGAAGGAATTCAGAGTAACTGTGGGGAAGATTGACAAAGCTAGAGAAGATCTTCAAAGAATTCAGACAACAATGAAAGTTAACTATGATGACAGTTTGTTAATTGAAGAGAGAGAGAAGCCCTGATGAATCTGAAAAAATGGAGTCTGATAGAGGAGAGTATATTGAAACAGAAATCTAGAGCTCAGTGGATACAACTTGGAGATTCAAATTCAAAATATTTTGCTATTATTATAAAGGAAAGAATTCAAAGGAAACAAATCAAAGAACTCAAAGCATTGAAAGATGGTAAGATGCTGACTAATCCTAATGACCTAAAGCAGGAAATTGTTTCATTTTACAAAGGGTTAATGGGAAGTTCAAAACAGTCTCTAAGGGCAGTTAACAAGATAGTAATGAGTAAGGGACCCATGAACAACAAATATTTCTTTGTTCCTCCGTTAAAAAACAAGAGATAGTGGAAGGGTTGGGATCAATTAGGAATGATAAATTTCCAGGGTTGGATGGATACAATGCTTATTTCTATAAAAGGGCATGGAGTGTAGTAGGTCCAGAGATTATAAATGCAGTTAAAAGGTTCTTTGAGGTTAGCAGGATGAATAGATCTATCAATTGTACATCTGTGACTCTAATACATAAAAATGAGCATCTTATAAGTGTGAAGGAGTATAGACCCATTGCTTATTGTTCAGTGTTATATAAAATTATTTTCAAAGTCTTAGCAACAAGAATTTAGAAAGTAATTGCAACAGTGATATGTGAAACTCAAACTGGATTCATTCCTGGAAGGAAGATCTCAGATAATATCTTTCTTGCACAAGAACTGGTGAAGTCATATACAAGGGAAAATGTGTCTCCTAGATGCATGATTAAAATAGATATTCAAAAAGCATATGATTCTGTGGAATGGGTATACCTGGAGCAGATGTTAGATGAGATGGGATTTCCTAGACAGTTCATTTCATGGGTACTAGAATGTGTGACAACTGTGAATTATTCTATCTTGGTCAATGGTAAGACAACAGTTCCTTTCAATGCAGCTAAAGGACTTAGGCAAGGAGATCTAATTTCTCCTTTCCTATTTGCAATAGCCATGGAATATCTGAGTAGGATGCTTAATAAAGTGAAAGGAAGTAAAGGATTCAAATATCACCCAAAGTGCTCTAAGCTATCAATAACTCATTTGTCCTTTGTAGATGATCTTTTGCTATTTTAAAGAGGTGATACTGAATCTGTGGATACTATTAGAAGATGTTTCATGGAGTTCTCTAATGCCTCAGGTCTTCAAGTCAATAAAGATAAAAGCTCTATTTATTTGGAGGGGTTACTCAAGAGGTTCAGAATCAAATACTACAATTGCTAGAAGTCACTAAAGGTGACTTACTATTCAGCTATTTAGGGATACCTTTAGCTACAAAGAAGATATCCTTAATACAGTGGCAACCTTTGATCAACAAGATGGTATCTAGAATTACTGCTTGGACTGCCAAGAAACTCTCTACGCAGGAAGGCCCCAGCTAATTTAAACACTATTGTTTGGTATTCAGGCATATTTGTCACAATTTCCCTCAAAAGTATTAAATGCAATTGAGGCTTACTGTCGAAGCTATCTATGGTCTGGTACCAATATAATTACGAGAAAGGCTCTGTTAGCATGGGAGAAAGTGTGCACTCCAAAATCAATGGGTGGATTAGGATTGATAAATATGAGACTATGGAATAAGGCAACAATAATTAAAGCTAACTGGGACATTGAACATAAGGTGGACAGACTGTGGATCAGATGGGTACACTCTTATTATATTAAGAACCAAAAGTTTGATCAAATGGTCATACCTATGCATGCAGGATGGATGGTGAGGAGAATCTTTGAAGCATGAAGATATGTGACACGGGTTCAACACAACAACAAAAACAGCTTAATCAAGCAGATTTACCTTCAACCAATTGACAACAATGAGAGGATACCATGGAAGACACTAAGGTTTGGGAATGATGCTTGACCAAAAGCCCATTTCACAATGTGGATGCAGATGCAAGGGAAATTACTAAAAGTGGACAGAATTGCTGCTTGGGGCATAAATGTGGATCGTGTATGTAAACTGTGTAATAGGCATGATGAAACAAGGAACTATTTATTCATGGAATGTCCTTATTCTATGGAAATCTGGGAAGGGGTACTAAAATGGATGAAGGTTCAACATTTCAAAATAGCACAAAGATGGAGAACTGGATCATTGAAAGAGCAAAAGGCAGAACAAAAAGAGCTCAAGTGTTTAAGATGGCATACACAGAATGGGTGTATGCAACATGGATAGAAAGGAATCAACGCAGATTTGAAGGCAAATCAAAGAATTCAAGTCAACTGGTGAGGCAAATTGCTTATGTGTGTAGTGTTCAAGCACCAGCCAGAATCAAAGATTAGATTCAGCAGCTTAGAGTTAGTTAATTCTGGTAGTATGTGTTTTAGTCGTTTGTGAGTATTAACAGATAGTAGACTGTGATGTAGTCTACTATGGAACTTTTATGTAATCATTTTGATGATTAATAAAAAAAATTAATTACCAAAAAAAACTATTTTATTTTATTTTTTTAAATTTTGAAATTGTGTTATATTCATGTTCCAATTTACTTATTTTAGTAGTATTGGCTCACATTGCATGTTATTCATTTTTTAGTTGGAATTGATAAATTAGTTTTATCAAACATTTGAAAAATGTTATGACACTATATTTATGAATATTAATTTATTTTATCAAACATGAATTCCATGATGTTCTTACAAAACGTATATTTTTAGTTTTTGCAAGTATCTAAACTAAATATTATTAATTTAATATATATATATATATATATATATATATAAATTATTTTTATAATATTAGTTATAAATATATAATTACTAATTAATGTATATTCACAAAAAATGTACATCTTAAATACCAAATTTAATGTTATTTACTCTTATAACATTTATAAGCATATATTTATTATATTAACTTTTAATTTTTGATAAGTACTTAATTTAAAATTTAATCTAACTGTATAATTACACTTGTGCAACCAAACAGTAAACTTGTAATTACACTATAATTACACTATGACAAACAAACAAGTCGTCGTAATTACACAACTGTGTAATTACTAGGTTGTGTAATTACTACCCTAGTAATTACACCAATTCCAATTACTGGGTGACTTTCCAAACATACTCTTATAGTTTTTGTACCCAACAACAATAACAAAAGAATCCAATAGATTTCTTAAGTGGGTTTCGAAAGCATAATGTATACGCAAACATTATCCCTATTTTTGGGAGGTAAAGAGTCAATAGACTTTTGGCTTAGAAAAATAAAAACAAGTAATAATAAAAACCAAAAATATAAAATATAAAACTAGCGATCTAAAAGTTAGAAAAATGGGGGAGGGGAGGGGGCAATAAGAACAAGCAGTGTTTCTCTACCCACCAAGGTGACAAAAATAACACTTAGATCCCTGATTGATGATTATATAGTAATAAGCTGGTTATAAAAACTAAAATCGCGAGCACAAACAAGAGCAACACAACAATAACAACAATGATCCAATGAAATCCCACTAATAAGGTTTACGTAGAATTTTTTCCCTACTCCGAGGAATAGAGAGACTGTTTCCGTAAGACACTCGGCTCAAGAAGACGAAACAAGAACAATACATATTCAAAATTTTGTAAAAATATTCAAGTACATAAATGAGTATACAAATTAGACATAACGAAGTAGCAGGAAAACAACGGAAAAAAATAATCTATAAAGCATTTTGTTGCATGTACAAAATAACAAAACTAAGTTGTAGCTATTCAATTGATAATGTCTAGTTATTTATTTATTTCTGTAATCATTGATAGTTTGTATCTCATAGAGAAAAACACATAGTAAAAATAACGAAGATTGAAAAATATTATTTAAAAATAAAAAATATATGCAACATTTTTTTTGGTAACTAAACTCTTTATTTACCAAGTAAACATATACGACTCAATACAAGAAGAAAAAATACAACCGTGCTATCTTGGACATAGCCCCAATCCAGCCAACTACACATCTTCTCTACTGCTCTAACCTTCTATCACTCACTACTAAAGATAAAAGTTCAGACTCTCCATCTTCGTCTTTAAGCTAGGAAACCTCGATCCTCTACAATGGATTTCTTGGATAATATGTCTTTTCAATATCTCACTAGTTCGCCTCTTGTGTTGAAACAAACTCATGTTCCTCTCCTGCCAAATGCAATACAAACATCCAGCCGAAGTTAGTCTATACATAGCAGCAGTATCATACTTCCCTTGCCCGTATCTCACAGTCCATCTCATTTTATCATGTCATCCCATAGATTTCCTGTTATTACCTTGCCATCCCAATATCCTGTCCCAGACAGTTGCAGAGTAACAACATTGAAAGAATAGGTGATTTATGGATTCATCTTCACTGTTGCACAGAGGACATTTCAAATCATACACATGCTTCCACTTTACGAATCTATCCTTTGTAAGCAATCTTTCATGAATAGCAATGTATAATATGAACACCCATCTTGGTGCCCCTAAGTTATTGCCTATTAGTCTCTTCTAGATAACTTTTTGAAATTCTCCCCTAATTTTGCAATACATCCCTTTTGTGGAAAATGTAATCATTTGAGTTACCTGCATTTCATTGCATCCAGCTTGTTCAAACACTTCTTTCGCATTCAAAATTTTCCTGACCACCCATGAAGCTCTGTCCACCCTTGCATCCCATACTCTACCATGTTTGATATAGTAAGCATGAACCCATTTAATCCAAATTCTATCTTTTTTCCCATATACATTCCATAGATGCTTATATATGGCTGCCCTATTCCAAGCATATATGTACAGTAATCCTAGACCCCCAACAGATTTAGAATAGCATAGTCGATCCCACGCTATTAAGGCTTTCTTTGACATTTCAGCTCCACCAGTTCATAAGAACCTTATGCATAATGATTCAATCAATTGCACCACTTTCTTAGGTAATACAAAAACCCGCGACCAGAAAATTTGAACGGTACAGATTTTATCAATTGGACACGTCCAACATAAGATAAGAATTTTGCAGTCCACGATGTAATTTTGCTTAGCATTCTGTCCATCAGTGGTTTAAACTGTACCACACTGGTCTTTTTATCACTTAGAGGGATCCCCAGGTATCTGAAAAGCAACTCCCATTTTGTGAACCCCAAACTCTGCATTATGTCTTCTTGATCCTCTCTACATACACCTCCAAAATAAATGAAGCTCTTCTCAGTATTTGCTGCCAGCCTAGAAGATTCAGAAAATTCCTGGAAGCATTCATAAATCATTCTAACCGATATAGGATCTCCTCTACAAAAGAACAACAAATCATCAGCAAATCCCAAATGAGTAACATTCAGTTTCTCATATTTTGGATGGAAATTAAAATCTGGTTGTCTTCTTAAAGTCTTCATTCTCCTATTCAAATATTCTATGACCAACACAAAAAGAAAAGGGGATAGGGGATCCCCCTGCCTGAGTCCTTTCCTTGCTTTGAAAGGGATAACAGGTATACCATTGATAATTATTGAGTAGGATACTGTGCTGATACAGATCATTATCCATTTCACAAACACTAATGGAAAATTTAAGTTATTAAGGATTTGCTCCATAAAAGTCCATTCCACTGAATCATACACTTTCCTCGTATCAATTTTCAATATACATCTTGGCGAAATTCCTTTTCTT
This sequence comes from Nicotiana sylvestris, assembly GCF_000393655.2. Lineage (NCBI taxonomy): Eukaryota > Viridiplantae > Streptophyta > Magnoliopsida > Solanales > Solanaceae > Nicotiana > Nicotiana sylvestris. Next base: position 155,339,151 of record NC_091059.1, read on the forward strand.
CCATACCCTTTAACTAATTCGTGACTCATAACAATATTATCTGTGATCACTCTCCCTGGTACGAAAGCTGACTGACTGGAGTCCATAAGCATATCCATGATCTACTGCAATCTATGTGTTAAGATCTTCGATATCAACTTGTAGAGTATAGTACAACATGAGATAGGTCTAAACTCCGATACTTTTGAAAGGTTCTTCACTTTAGGAGTGAGAGTAATAGTAGTACAATTTATAGGTTCATGCATACTTTCTGTTGAGAAGAACTCCAAAACAGCCTTAATAATGTCTTCTCCCACAACTGACCGAGCTTTTTTGAAAAATACAGCATTGTAGTCATCGCACCCCGATGCCTTCAAGTCATTTATATCCTTCAAAGATTGGACTATTTCTTCTTTTATGACCGGTGCAGCAAGGCAGAGTTGTTGTTGTCTATCCAACCTATTGCCTTCCTTCATAATATTAGGATTTATAGTAGGTAATTGAGCTACTGCAGTGCCCGATAATTTGCTATAGAATGTAGTAATCTCCTCATTAATAGCATCCTGAGTTTGCAGAAAAACACCATCTTCATTTATCAAATGTCTTATCTTCTTTTGATTCACCCTATTCTTCATACTAGTAAAGAAAAAAGCACTGTTTGAGTTCCCCAATTTCAACCATTGTATTCGTGATTTCTGCCTGAGAATGCTTTCCTCAATAGTATCCCATTTTTCCAACTGTTTTTTGATATCCCTTTCCTGTTCAAAATATAGTTGGTTGTGATCATGGCATCTCATTTGTGCTTGAATCTATGTTAATTGTTGTCTCAAGGTCTTGATCCTCATATTCACCCCTTTATATTCCTTTGTGTTGATTTGTTTCAGCTCCTCTTTCAATATTTTCAGTCTCATCCATGCCCTATTCATCCAGCTTCCTCCCATAGGAATTTCCCACGCATCTTTGACAACCTTCAGGAAACTGCTATGTTCAACAATACAATTGAGGAATCTAAAGGTTTTTGGTCCTTTAAATGTCACCTCATCCAAAGATATACATAAAGGAGAGTGATCCGAAAGATTTAGATCCATGACAATAACCTCCTTTTGTGGAAATCTGAGCATCCATTCTGAATTTACTATGGCCCTATCAATTTTGCTAAATACATGGTTGTTTGTCCATGTAAACCATCTCCCAATATATCTCATGTCATTCATGTTAGTATCCTCCATATAGTCATTGAAATCTTTAATTTCCATCTCATGTACTAGTGCTCCACCTTGTCTATCTTCAATGTGAGATATGGTATTGAAATCACCCATAATTAGCCAAGCCTCCATTTGATTCTAATTCAACTTTCTTAGATCCTCTCACATCTTCTTCCTGTCTTCAATGATATGCAACCCATATATGGCAGTAGAACTAAACCTCAAGTTTAGTCTCTGAATAGTAACTACTCCATGTATATATTGATCTGACATACTCTCTATAGTATAAGTAATACAGTTAGGATCCCAAATTATCCATATTCGACCTCTATTACTATAACTATAGTTATGATGCCAACCCTAGCTCCTTGCTATTTTCCCAATCGTTTTGACAGCATTCTACTCCTTTACTCTATGCTCCAGGACTGCTATGATTACTACATTATTATTCTTCATGAACAACCTGAACTCCTTTTGTTTATATGGTTTGTTCAGACCCTCCACATTCCAAGTTACCAAATTTATGTTGGACTAAAAGGAGTGATTAAATCCCCAGGATCCCTACTATAGCTACTTTGCCCATACATCTCCTCATCACTTCTAATACGCCCTAGATGCTGAAAATTTTGTTCACTGAGAGGGATGAAACCATTTGATACATTCACCCCTTGCTCAATTACATTATGTACTCCTTTCATGGCAGATTTCTTCCTTGTAATTTGCCATTGATCAGCTGCAGATTCTATTGGTTTGGACTCCTGTGCACTCTGAGCTCTCTTCTCTGTTGGCTTAAGTTTATCCCCTTTTATAACTTCGTCCTGTCTATCTACATTTTCCTCGTTTTTCTTAATCCATGTTTTTCTTTTGGACTGCAACTGAGGGGGGGGGGCTTTTGCATTGGCCTACAAGTATGTCCAACCTGTAAACAATGAGGGCAATATGCTGGAACCTAATCATATTTAACTTTTTGTTCAAAAATCCTCCCATTTGGATCTAACACCTTGATTATATCTGGCAGCTCTTTAGTAACATCCATCTCAATTAAAATTCTAGCACAGGATATTTGTTCCACTTTTGTAGTACATTCATCAGCATATAGGAGAATCCCTAAACCACTTCCAATTCTACTCAGTGAATCCATTCCCCAGCAGCTCAAGGGGAGGTTTGGAAATTTCACCCATAATGGAATAGTTTGTAGAACTTCAGCTTGGAAATCAAAATTAGTTGTCCATGGTTTGATTATTATTGGCTTATTGTTGATTGTATAGGGCCCTGTAAACAGTAACTGATCCATGTCTTCCATAAAACTGAACCTCACTACAAAGTATCCATCATTGTGATAGAATACTTTAGGTTTTGCAGCAAAATTCCAATGCGCAGCTATGAATCTCTCAAGGGCTCCAATAGATGGAGTATCCCCCACCACATATAGTATCAATGCTTGTCTCCATTTTTAATTTTCCTTTTCTATTTCCTCCTTATTAAGTTCAATAATCTTCTCCCCATACTTAATAACTGGAGCAACAAAACTCAGATTCATACCCCTTGCCGCCATTTTATTACCCGCAAACAATGTTTTTCATTCCTTCACTCCAGTAGGATTAACTTCCCCCTCCCCCCTTCACCAATGGTGCTTCTTCCTCTAGTTTTTTCAATTTTACCTCCAAATTTGGCCCATTTTTTATTCCCCCAGAATTAAACTTTCCCTCAATTGTTTTCGTTAAATTCAAACACCTTTGAGCACCAGTTGCTATATCTACCTTTGAATTTAGCCCTTGTTCAGTATCACTTACTATTACATGGCTCGTATCTGCACCCACCTGTTGCATCACTGTTCCATTGGTTATCAGTTGAATTCCTCTCCCAGAATTCGATTTCATTTTCCCTGTGCCTTCTACCCCAGTGCTCGTCGGAGTTTGGATCTCCTCCCCTCTAATTACCAGAGGTGGCCAAGTTTCCATTGCAGCTCCCATTTGTTCCATAGAAATTATTACTTCCTTTGCTCCTCCACTTCGTTTAATAGCTTCACTTGTCTGTTGATGGCCTGCCTGAGCCTTCTCAGGCTCCTTCCTCAGTCTTCCTCTTCCCATTTCCGGCTAGGCGCACAATAGCAAAGCACACTAGAACTACGCCGAGAGCAGTCAGGCACTTGTGAGCTAATTACAAAGTAAGCAGCCTATTATTTGAGTTTACCTTCCAACATTTGAAATCAAGGTGACATGCTAAGACCTAACTAGAGTATTGATTTATGGTATTAATCAATACTTATTTAATTCTAGAGCCCGTTTGGCCATGAATTTTTTTTTTTCCAAAAAGTTTCATTTTTTTTCAAAATCAACGTTTGACCATAAAATTTCCAATTTTCACTTGAACATGAATTTTGAATTTTTCGAGAATTTGAAAAACTCCAAAAAATAATTTTTCAAAATTTTCCATCAGATCACTCACAAAAATTCAAAAAGAACCCAAAATTATATTCATATCCAAACACAACTCTAAATTTCAAATACCATTTTCACTTCAAAAAAAATAACTTTTTTCGAAATTTTACAATTCTTATATCCAAACGCCCACCTAGTACTTTTAAAAGTAAACATAAATTTAACATGAAGACTGAAAATTGACTAAAAGAGAAAGAATCAAGAAACATTTGAGAGTTTTTTTGGGGGGTAAACTGGATATTATAACTGTTTGAACAAATAATTGTTAAACTAATTAGTAACAAATTCATGGAGTGAATCTCAGTTGAACTTAATAATTCCTAGATCAGATGGAACGAGATTCTACTATAATGAGATCGGTTTAGGAGCGTTAAGTGATATGTTCAATACGATATGATTAACAAAATATATAATATCCTGAAAATGCATTGAAGGCAAGAAATGATAATAGTCATAATATGAAGGGGCTATCACCCAATGATTGTGTGATTAGTTGCCTCCTCTTTCTGATGACGTGAAACGATATGCACCCAATATGGATGTGGAATCTTGAGATTTATGGATGAAAGTTAAACAACATGTGCTTGAGTAAAGTGAATAAGACAATTCTTTCGTATATTCCTCTCTCATTTTTACAATGTATTCTCTCTTCTTTGAAATGGCAGCCCCCTTTCTTGTTTACTAACTCCTCTTTTACAAGGGACATTTTCCAAAAACCCCTAAAAAGTACAACATAAAGAATATCCAAAAGGCATATTCTTCCTACCTCTTTCTAAGTTTAAACTACCATTGTTGTCTTATTCCGACTGCCCGCTTTTGATCGCCGTCCTTTGTCACGACGACCGTCAGTTGTTGTGTTGTGAACTTGTGGTGACCCCGTCCCATGCCTTGCTTATCCGTTGTCGTTGTTTCCAATTTTGGACCCATACAGTTAGTCCCTCAACTTGTGGAGGTCGTGGCCCTGCACGTAGGGGTGGGCATAAAAACCGAAAAACCGAATTCCGAACCGGACCGAATTAATTCGGTATTTCGGTTTTGATTTTTTCGGTATTCTGGTCCAATTCGGTATTGCAATTTCGGTATTTCGGTACGGTATTCGGTATTAAAATTCTGAAATTTCGGTATACCGAAATACCGAAAATCCGATTTTTAAAAGACATTTTCTTAATTATTGCCCAGCCCATCGCCCCAGCCCCAAACACTCAGCGGCCAGCCCATCGCCCCAGCCCCAAACACCCAGCCCATCGCCCGCCCCAGCCCCAAACGCCCAAGCCCAAGCCCAAGCCTAAACTCTAAAGGTCATTTGTCCAATTCTGAATTTCAGATACAAAAGAGAAAGTGAGAAACCCTGATCTGCTTCTTCTTTCAGATCAAATCTAATTCAAATGGACGCTCTCGATTCTGTGTTCGATCCTCTTAGAGATTTCGCCAAAGACAACGTTAGGCTCGTCAAAAGATGTCACAAGGTTGTTGGATTTTTGTCACCAGCGATCGGTTTTGTTGTGATGGGATTTGTCACAAGGTTCCGGGCAAACGAAGATGCTGTTGTTGCGAACTTGCGATAGTTTCAATTTTCAAAGGTATGTTTCTACTTTCTAGCGATTTCTACTTTCTAGCGATGGAAATGAATTTGATGAAGATTTCTAGCGGTGTTCTTTAGCGAAGATTAATTTTATATTCGAAACTCATTTTTTTGGATCAAGTATTTGATTAGGTATAAAGTAGGTTGACATATGAGGATCCTATAAGGTATAGCAGTAGAACAGGGAATGAAGATAGTAGTTTCGTGAAATTTCTTTAGCAGTAAGCGTTGGGCGTTGGCAGTTGTGTATTGATATTGATTGAAGTAACTGATACAGGAAAATGATTAATTTATGTAGACCGTTGCACAAACTGTAGTAATTGTATCTTACTAGAGCTAACTGGATAGAAAGTTAGAAACTGTACTAATTTCTGTTGCTGCTGCTCTCTGTTCTTTAGCAATGGACATAGTACTCTAATTAATTAATTTTGGAGACTGATTAGCTTGTTGGGTCTGCTTTTGTTAAACTTATCTCTTCAAAGTTCAAACACTTTACTGCATTAAAGGACTAATTGACTTGTTTGTTCTACACTTGTCAGCCGTGTCTCTTTACATAGTTTTGCTGCTTTTAGCCACTAAAGTAGTGTATGTCATGAAACTTAATTTCTTGCATTCTACTTCTAGTGGACGTTATTGTGCTAACAATGATAACTGTTCGTTCAACACTTCATTATTTGGACTTGGTGGAGCAAACTGTTCTTAAATGATAATTTTGAATAGCGGATCAAATTATCAACTTGATAGGTCTAGAATACTTAGTTGAGCAATTTCACTTTGCTTTCCAGCTACTCATTGCCATATTACCTTCTGAATAGCAAGAGGTCTAGCTTTTTTCGAATTTTTTTCATTGTTTTCTGCATTTTGATGAATCATAAGATTAAAAAGGCCTTTTTCTCAATTTTATCAATTTTTTGATAATTATGATGAATCAGAATGACTTGATGGCTAGTTGAGAGAAAGAAGCTTGTTGTTGGAAGTTTACATAGTTGAATATCAGTACTGCGGTACAATGACATAAATCTGTTGCTATATCTAGTTCTTATCAGCCTGCTTTGATTTAGTATTGCAATGCTTAATTTTGATCAAGAATAACTTATTAAAAAACAATATTATGTTTGAGAATATAATAAAGGGAGACAAATGAAAGGACGTTTGATGCATAATTAAGGAAGCTATTGGCTCGGAATGAAGTGACATGAGTTGTTGAGTGCCTGGAAGAGTTATCAATGCTTGGGCTTTTGTGGGCATGATCTTTGCCATTGTCTACTGTACTGCTGGGCGCTGGCATTTCTGGAGGACACATAAATCCAGCAGTGACCTTTGGGCTGTTCTTGGCAAGGAAACTATCGTTGACAAGGGCAGTGTTCTACATGGTGATGCAGTGTCTTGGTGCTAGGGATTCATATGTCCCACTTTTGGCACCATTGCCTATTGGATTTGCTATGCTCCTGGTACACTTGGCCACAATTCCAATCACTGGTTTCTCTGCTGCTGCATCTTAGTTCATGCTTGCAGATGCTGTTCAGATGGTTTGGCTGTGTACTGTGTTAAGTCATAAGTGTTAAGTTGTGTAATCAATAATGTGTTGTGTAGTTGTGTAGTTGTGTACAGATTCAATTGTGTACTGTATTAAGTGTTAAGTTGTGTAATGTGCAGTTTTTGCTTGTAAAGAAGTTGTTGTCTTATTCAGCTTTTGCTTTTCACTTATTCAATTGTGCATGTGCCATCAGATTCAGATCAGCCATGTGCAGTTGTGCACTGTTATATATCAGAAAACAGTGCACCGAAATATTGATTATTTCATTGATTATTAAACCGAAACCGTACCGAACCAAAATAAGAAATACCGAACCGTACCGAAATATTTTGGTATGGTATTTGGTATACACAATTGATAAACCGAATACCGAAATACCGAACCGAAATTCTTAAATACCAAACCGAAATACCAAACGCCCACCCCTACTTGCACGTCCTTGATAAACAGACATCGTCCGTTTCTGTTGGAGAATTTGGTTGTTGAATTGCACCGGTTTGGCCAAGGCCGAGAGAGCGACACATTCCACGGAACCCTGATTGATGTATTTATCAAGGTGTGACATCACTCCCACGTGCGTCATTACTGCGCATCTTCCCGAGACATCGTCTGATTGCTTGTCACTTTGGTTTTAGCGCCATTGGTAGTCTTTTGCTTCAATTCTCGTGCCATCCAACCCTATAAATAGGTGAAAGTTTTTTTTCCATAAATTTTTGGCCATTTCCTTCTTTGTGTATACATTGCCTCCTTACCATCTTCATCAGTTCTTTAGCTCAGTTCCTATAACTCTGTTTCTAGTTTTTCCATTCAGTCACTGTTGTTCATTTTAGTTTTACCAGCACACCCCCTATTACCAAGATGCCCTGAACCCACCGTGCACGTGATGAGGTTTCTGATGCTACTCCGTTGTCTATGGCCCCTCTTTCCGGTAGCGAGGATGTAGCGGTTGAGGAGGGTGATAGTTTCCCCACCGTAGAAGAGATACTCCCCAGAAACCCTATGTCCAGAAAGGATTTCCACAAGGAGCCCACTCCTTCCCCCGTTTCGGTGATCTATGAGACTGGGCCCACTCACATAAATGAACTTCGGTCTACGTACAGTATTCCTCCTCATGTCGAGATGGTTCCAACTTGGATGTCCACATATCGGGATATTGTGATTTTTACGTGTATCGTTTTGTGATCGGTCATACCCCCCCTCTTCTTCCGCTGGCGGAGGGGTTCTGTCGATTCTACGAAGTTTGCCCTGCACAGTTGTCTCTATATACATATAAGATTTTTTTGGTGCTGACGAAGTATACGGAGTTGCCTGGGTGTGAGGTTAGCATTCACCACCTTTTACATATATATTCCCCGAGTTTTGATAGAGTTACATCTGTAACATCGTGGGACCAGAGGGTTGGTGGTCGGAACAGACGACAGGACAAGCCGTAAGTTTTGGCATAAGTATTTCTTCATCAAAACTGAGCACTTGGTGTCGTACCCTACTAGATTTCTAGAGCAGTAGAGTCATAATAGTGGGTGTCGGCGGCGTACGCCTGTTGTTTACTTTCGTTCTTTCTAATTTTTATTTACCCGTGATTTTTCTGTGTAGTTCAGAGGCGTGCACCCTTTTCCGTCATAGGCATTGAGGATTGGGTAGCTCGTGTGTTGCCTCATGTGGTGGGGACTCGAGATTGGCCCGCATTCTTCAAACGCTTTGGGCAGAAAGTTCTGTCTGGTAAGTGTTCCCTTTGCTCTTACCTTTGGTTGTTTGCCATCGTTTATTGAGACGACCTCTTTGTGGTGATAGGTCGTAGAGCTTCCACGAAGAAGGCTCCGGTCCCGGCATTTTGCTAGGCCGTTGCATCGGCGGGGATGCAATTTATCTTAGTTGAGTCTGTCCGAAAAGGTCGTACTCAGACCGTACCAACAAGAGACTCTCCTCATGATGTCATTATACGAGATGAGATCTCTTCTCGGCCTATCTACCACCTCGTGGATGAGCCTTCCAACGGGGATGAATCACCGTTGAGGAAAAGGAGGAGGGTGGAGCTCAGGAAGGCCGTCGCCACTGATCTTGAAAAGAAATGAGTCGTTGCTTTGGGAGTGGCGTCCTCGCCTAGGTCAGGCACATGGGCCATTTTTATGGAGGACGTTATTTTGGCAGAGAGGTCCCCTAGGGCCTAAAGGGTATGTCAAGGCAGGGGATCTATATGATCTGCTGAGGGTGGTGCGTCTTCTACTGTCGAAGGTGGTGGAGCGGTGCATGCCTAGGACGATGTTTCATGTTTGGACGTCGATCTCGAAGATGTGCGAGCTTTCTTGGAGCAACATACTCGTGTGGAAGTGAGGACGGAGGGTCCTGACCAACACATAGTCATCCCCGTGGATTATGACTTGTTGGCGAATTCTGAGTAGGCAGCGTCGGCATTTGCCCCTTTGTGTGCTGCTTCCGAGAGTACGGTGCTTAAGGCAATAAGTGATGCAGAGCTATCGTGGAGTATTTTCAGCATGTCTTTGCGGGTAAGTGTTTTTCTCTCTTCTTTTTGTTTTTGAATTCATTTTGTATACGTAATCTACTTCAGCTGGCTTTCTTTCCTCTGCATATTAGACTCTCATCATGGATATCGAGTGTGATCGAAGGGATAAGCGGAAGACGGGCGCTTTTGGTAAAGTGGCCTCTAAATATAAGGAGTATCGCACCAAGCAGTGTGCATTGGCCGATTTCTTCACTCAGGACATCGATTTTCAGCTGTTCCGTGATGGGCTTAAGTAGAAGGAGAAACAGTTGGCACAAAAGGTCGAAGAGCTAAAAGAGCGGGACGAAGATCTGATGAAATCCATCGCCTGATATAGTGAACTTGAGGCGGCTCTTAAGGACAAGGAAGAAGAGTTTGAGGTGATCAAGGGGGTGATGGCCGAGAACGCCGATTTTCAAGCGCGGATGGCCACCTTAACTGTTGAGCTTGATTGAAGAGCGGCGGAGGCTGTCGATTTGAGGGGTGAGCTGAGTGTTAAGGCTGATGGATTGGCTCGTGCCAAAAGGGGTAGGGCAACTGCCATTATCTGAGGTAGTGGCTTTGGAAGACGCCCTTCATGTTTGTAGATCTGAACTGGACAATGAGATGGAGACGTCCGCGCTCAAGGTAGCGAGGTTTGAGGAACGTATTCAAGATCTGGAGGCGGAGTTGTCCGTGTTGAACGAACAAGTTACTGCTTTGAATACGGAGGATGTGCGATGGTAGTCGCTACTCTCTACGTCTCATACTTTGGCTGATCCTGTCATGCCACTGGAACTATATGAGATATAGGTCCACGCCGAGGCTTGACTTGATGTGTACAAGTCCCTGCAAGCCAATGGGAATGTTTTAGAGGCAAAACTTCAGGATGTGCGTATTAAAGCATATGGAGCTCGTGAGGCTTGTGGTTACGACCCCGGTACACCTGAAGGGGATGATATTGATGATGATGATACGGATAGGCTCGCCTCCGATTCTTGATATAATGAGGAGTATGCCACGGGGGATGACGTGGCGTAGGACTTTGTTGTATTCATTTTTTTATTTTTGTGAGGGCGTCCTTGAGCCTTTTGTAAGAAAAACTTCTGTAATATATCCAGTTGTAATGGACCAATTACTTTTTTGTTGTGTACCTCTGAATTGTTATTTTTGTTTGTTGCGAGGGGGTCCCTGGTTTTTCAACCTCGTGTGATGTTTTGTCATAGATGACCGTAGATCTTAGTAACTCAAACAAGGTTATGTAAAGTAATTCGGGCGACGTCAGATGTCAAGTAACTCGAATGACGTCAAAGATTAAATGGTTAGATCGAGGTCAAAAAAAATTTCTTTTGGTGATGGCCTTTAGCCGTAGGGGTGTTATTTCGAGTTGGTCGAAATGTTAACCCATTGTAATTCGAGCGATGACGAATATTAAATGATTCAAGTGAGGTTGAATTTTTTGTTTGGCGATGGCCTTTGGCCGCAGGGGTGTTATTTCAAGTTGGTCGAAATTTTAACCCGTTGTAATTCGAGCGAGGTCGAACGTTAGATTGCAAAAGAATGATGGAGAGTAAAATGTTGCTTAATTTCATTTGCTGGAGTATTGTACATGTCGGTTTCATACATATATTAGAGTTTCCCTATATCTAGTCCCTTCATCGTTCGACCTGGAGAGCTTGTCGGCAGGCGGGGCGATGAATTATACTTTGAACTTCGAGACGTCCCCCTCATCACCTCGTTAAAAACCTCCTTGAGAAAACCAGATTGGGACAAACCCCGGGTGAGGGAAAAAGAGTACGACTCGAGGGGCGTCATTTTTTAGTTTTGAAGTGTTTAAGATGGGTGACGTTCCAATTGTTTTGTAGTAGTTTTCCTTCCATTGTTTCTAACTAGAATGCCGCTTTGCTTGCTGCCGCTGTGATTTTGTATGGCCCGTCCCAATTGGTTCCCAGTTTTCCTTCTTTTGGGTCTTTGGCCGCTTGTGTTTTGTCCTTGAGGACATACTCCCTAACTTTGAGTGATCGTATTTTAGCCTTCTTGTTGTAGTACCTTTCCGCTTGTTGTTTTAGGGATACCATCCTTACATGAACCATGTCTATTCGTTCTTCTACTTCGTCGAGGTCTTGCTTTCTGTTCTCGTCATTGTTTTTTCTGCTTTCGTTGTAGTATCTCAGGCTAGGTTCTCCAACCTCAACGGGTATAACAGTGTCAGTCCCGTAGACTAATGAATATGGTGTTTTGCCTGTGCTTGTTTTTGGCGTGGTGCAGTAGGCCTATAATACCTCTAGTAGCAGTTCCGACCATAACCCTTTGGCATCCTCAAACCTTTTCTTTAGGATATTCAATATTGTTTTGTTGGAGGATTCGGCTTGACCGTTACCACTGGGATGGTATGGCGTGGAGAGTATTCGCTTAATGCGCCATTTTTCGAGGAACTCGATCGTCTTTTTTTCGGTGAACTGAGGTACATTATCGCAGCTGATTTCTTTGGGGATGCCGAAGCGGCATATGATGTTTTTCCATATGAATGTGATGACTTCCTGTTCGCATATTTGGGCGAACGCACCTGCTTCCACCCATTTGGAAAAGTAGTCAGTTAAAACTAAAAGGAAATGTGTCTTACCTTGCCCTGTTGGGAGGGGTCCGAACGATATCCATTCCCCATTTGATGAACGACCATGGTGAAGTGATGGAGTGAAGGAGTTCGCCCGCTTGGTGTATCATGGGTGCTTACTTCTGGCATTGCTCGCATCTTTTGACGTAATCCGCGACTTCCCTGTTCATAGTGGGCCAATAGTACCCTTCCCGAATGAGGCATCTGACGAGGGCTCGGTTGCCTGTGTGGGCACCACAGTATCCTTTGTATACTTCTTTGAGCACGCACCTTGTTTGATTTGGCCCTAGGCATTTTGCCAAGGGGCCGCCGAACGTCCTTTTGTAAAGGTCATGATTTATGAGGCTGTACCTGGCCGCCTGCATTCGAAGATTTTTGGCTTCCTTTTTGTCTTGTGGGAGTGTTCCCTCTTACAAATATGTCATGGCGCGGTTGCGCTAATCCCAAGTCAAATTTACAGAATGTACCTCAATTGGTCTGTTGACAAGTGGAGGAGGGTGACCACGTTCTCCTTGGTGATATTTTTGGTTGCTGCTGCCAGTTTGGCGAGGCCATCTGCTTCGATGTTCTGCGCCTAGGGTATTTGGTCGAGTCGGCATTCATCGAATTCTGGCAGTAGCTTATGGATTTCTGCCTAGTATTTCTGTAGCCTTTGCTCCTTGATTTGGAAAGTCCCAGTAACTTGGTTAACGACGAGTTGTGAGTCGCATCTGAGGACGACTCGTCGTACACTATATTTGAGGGCCAGTTTCAGTTCTGCAATAACGGCCTCATACTCGGCCTCATTGTTAGTCATTTCGGGGCACCGTATGGATTGGCGAATCACTTTGCCTATTGGGACTTCAAGTACTAGTCCCAGTCCAGACACCGATGCATTAGATGCGTCATTGGTGTAGAGAACCCAGAGGTCGGGTTGCGCAGGGGAGGTGCGAAATGCTTCTTGCTCGACCTCGGACAATATTTCTGCACTGAAGTCGGCGACAAAGTCGGCGAGTACCTGCGACTTTATCGCTGTTCGCGACTGATATGTTATATTGTGCTCGCTCAATTATATGGCCCATTTGGCCAATTCCCGACAGTTCGGGTTTATGCAGGATGCTCCTGAGGGGGAAAGTCGTCGTCACCACTGATATGATGTGACATTGAAAATGTGGTCTAAGCTTTCATGAAGCTATAACCAATGCCAGAGCCAGTTTTTCGAGGTGGGGATACCTCATTTTGGTGTCAAACAAGGTTTTACTGATATAATAAATCGAAGAGTACGTAACTTCATTTTCGTGGACCAAAACTGCACTTACCGCGACTTCTAAGACGACTAGGTAGAATAGGAGGCGTTCGCTGGGATCTACCTTAGCGAGTAGTGGCGGCGAGTAGGGGTGTGCATTCGAATCGGTTTATCGATAAATTGAATCGATTATTTGTTATCGGTTTATCGATATCGGTTTATTGATTTCAATTTCGATTTCAAAATTTTCCTTATCGAGTTATCGATTTCGATTTTGATTTTGTCCTTTTGGGTTATCAATTTATCGATAAACCGATAAGATATACTAAAAAGACAATTTTTTTTACCCTTATTCTATAATACCTTTTCCTTTACCCTAAGCCCCTAACCCTATTATTTCCTCTACCACATTTAAGGAATGATCATATTTAAAGCTCAAGGGAATGAAGTTCAAATTAATGGAAAACAAAATTAGTCGTGATGATGTATTTTTTTATACTATTAGAGTGTTGGTGGCATACATTTGATCCCTTACTTTAGTTTCGTTGCATGTGCTTGTTGACACAATTTTTATGTTATAAACAGTGTTCGACTTATTTTAGCTTCTTTTTGTCCATATTAGTTAGGCGTGTTTATAGCGATATACTTTCCGTGGAATCCCACAAATTTTTTTATTGGTGTAATCAATAACCGAATTGATAAGCCCCAAAAATCGATAAAAAATCGAAAAATTTGAAACCTTATTGAAACGATAACGACAAGAATATGTACAAATCGATAAGGGTCAAAATCGAATGCACACCCCTAGCGGCGAGGACAAGTATGCTTTTAGTTTTCTTAGGGCCTCGATGCAATTTGAATTCCACTGGAGCCTGTTGTCTTTCTTCAGCACATTAAAAAATTTATGGCATCTATCAGATGACCGGGAGATGAACCTCGACAGGGCGGCTATCCGACTAGCTAGTTTTTATACCTATTTTTTGCTGGTTAATATTTTGGGTATTCTTTCGATGGCCTTGATCTGGTCTGGATTGACCTCGATGCCTCTTTGTAATACCAAGAAACCGAGGAATTTGCCTGAGGTTATGCCAAAGGTGCATTTTTTGGGATTTAGCTTCATTCCGTATCGTCTTAATGTGTCGAAGGCCTCTGTAAGGTGGTCGACATGGTCCTCTTTCCTTTTGGATTTGACCAACATGTCATCGATGTAAACCTCCATCGTTTTGCCGAGTTGGTCTTTAAATATTTTGGTGACCAACCTTTGATATGTGGCCCCTGCATTCTTTAGCCCGAATGGCATGACTTTGTAACAATACGTTCCTTGATGGGTGATGAAAGTAGTTTTCTCTTGGTCTTCCTCCTCCATGAGGATTTGGTTATAACCCGAATAGGGGTCCAAAAAGCTTAGCAGTTCGTGCCCTGCTGTTGCATTGATGAGTTGGTTGATATGAGTCAGTGGAAAAGAGTCTTCCGAGCATGCCTTGTTTAGATCTGTGAAATCTACACACATCTGCCATTTCCCATTTTTCTTCTTTACCATGACCACATTTGCGACCCATTAGGGATATTTTGATTCTCGGATAGAACCGTTGGCGAGCAATTTATCAACTTCAACGTTGACGGCCTCGTTGATTGTGACGTTGAACTTTCTCCTTATTTGTCACACCAGTGGATAGAGTGGGTCGACATTCAACTTATGCGTAGCGATGTTTTTTGGAATGCCTGGTATATCTGAATGGGAGAAGGCAAATAGATCGACATTGTCAGTTAAGAATTTATGAAATATACCTGGCTCCGAGAGATTGTGCCCGATATAAGCCTTCTTTGTGCTGTCGCTATTGTTTATTTGGACAGGATCAAGATCTTCTATCATCGGCTCAGCGGCTTTCACGATGTCGGGATCTTTGATAACGTCTGTTTTTACGCCTGACTTGGTTCCCAACATCGCTGATTACTATGCTTCCGCATTGGTTTCCTTTAGTTGTCGAGTGTGTGTGCAGTCCTGGGCGATATGATAGCACTCTCACGCAGTATGTTGTTTGCCTCGGAGGCTGAATATTCCCCATGGAGTAGGGAACTTGATCACTTGATAGAGGCTTGACGGGATGACCCTCATAGCGTGTATCCATGGCCGTCCTATGATGGCGTTGTAAGTTGTATCCTGGTCCATGATATGAAATGTTGTTTCCAAGGTGACTCCCCGGCTAAGACGGGTAGCACTATTTCTCCAGAAGTCCGCTCGACTGCATTATTAAAACCCGTTAGTGTTATACAATGCAGTATTATCTTATCCTCGAGCCTCATCTGTACGAGGACTCGGGGATGAATAATGCATGTGCCGCTTCCTTCATCCACCACTATTCTTTTTACATCAGTATCTAAAATACGTAGAGTAATAACAAGAGCATCGTAATGAGGGAAAGTCAAACTATCGGTATCTGACTTATCGAAGATGATACTATCTTCGAGGTCATCATACCATTCATGAGTGATCGACCGCTTGAGTTTGTGTGTAGTGGTGTATTTCATATGGTTGATTGTTGCCCCGTCGCTTCCACCGATGATCATTTGGATAGTGTGAGCAGGAAAGGGAGCTTTGGAGGTCCTTGGGGTTGTTCGCGTCAGCGGGTAAAATTGGCTCGTCCTCGGTCGCTCATTAGTTCTCTCAGGTGTCCCTAGTTCAGCATTCTCACTACCTTCTGCCGCAGGCCTATACAGTCTTCGATCTTGTGACCCCGCTCCTGGTGAAATTCACAAAAAGCATTCGACTTCCGAGTATTTGGATCGGATTTCATCTTTTGCAGTCATTGCACCTTTGTGCCGAGCTTCTCCAGTGCATACACTAACTCTGAAGGGGAAACACAAAAATTATGAGCAGATAAGAGTGGAGGCATACCTCTTTTGTTTTGCTGAGTCCCTGTGATGGAGCGGGCCATCCTGTGCCGAGCTGGTGGTGGGACGTCTGTTCTGATGTAGGGTTGGTGTCTATCTCGGCCAGACGGGGACCCAATTGATCCCTTCTATTGTCGTTACGACGATCTTTCCTTGATTCTGATTGAACTGATGTCAGCCATTGGATCGGATCGTTGAGGTCGTCCTCAATGGCTCTTACCTCGGTGCAGTAGGCATTGTGGATCTCTTCCCAGGTGGTAGGAGGATATTTCACGAGTCTACTCAATAGTTTTCTGGTTGCTCTCGACCCGTTCCTACTCAACCCGTTGTGGAAGGCCGCTACCGCCATCCCTTCTAACACGTTTGGTAGGCTCATTCTCACCCTATTAAACCGGGCGAGGAAGTCCCTAAGTCCCTCACCAGGCGATTGCCTAACGGTGAATATATTGTTTACCCTGATTTCCGCTTTTTTAGCCCCCACGTGAGCGGTGACAAACTTGTCCGCTATTTCCTCGAACATTGCTATTGACTGCGGCGGCAGTTGTGAATACCAGGTTAAGGCTCTCCCTATTAGGGTTTCGCCGAATATTTTCAGTAATACTGACGATACTTGCTCCTTTAAAAGTTTATTGCCCTTCACCGCTGTGGCATAGTGGACAATGTGATCTTCTGGGTCCGTAGTGCCATCGTAATATTCAGATATGGTGGCCTTTTGAAGGTGTTTGATATGGCATGGGGGGCTACTCCTTCACTGTATGGTTATTCGATGAATCGACCAACGTCTCGTTTCGTTAATAACTTTGGGGCTCCCGGTATTTTGTGGACCCTTTCTTGATGTTCCTTCATCTAATCATGGAGCGCCCTGTTTTTGTTTTCTATTTCTTCCATTTTCTTCAGAATGGCTATGAGTGCGTCATTACCTACATCAACAATGGTATGAGTGTTACCTATTTGGGGGGCGTCCTGTTCGCCAATGGTTGTCATGATGTCTATATGTGTAGTATTTCTGTTCTCCCTTTGGACAGGTTTATCGAGTATGTTGTTCAGAGTGCTCGTTAGCCACTCTTACAGTAGTCTTTTTATTGCTGGTGGTGCTTCCTCTATTGTTGACGTGGAGGCTCCCTTTTTCGTGTGAAGCAGTTACGCTCTCGCGAGAGGGGGAGGCGAAGCACTCCGCCTGGGTGTAGCATTCGGTGTCGCGTTTTCATCGATTTCCCTGCCATCTTCGTTGATTGTGTTCAAGATGTTGGTAGTGACACCTGCTATCGTTTTCAACCTCGCATCTCCTTTTCCTATCATTGTTAGTGGGGCAAACGAGGAAGAGATGTGTTTTTTTATTTATGATCTAGAAAGAACTATAGTTTCAACTAGAAAACTCCCCACAGACGGCGCCAAATTGTTTGAACAAATAATTGCTAAAACTAATTAGTAACAAATTAATGGAGTGGATCTCAGTTGAACTTAATAATTCCTAGATCAGATGGAACGAGATTCTACTATAATGAGAACGGTTTAGGAACGTTAAGTGATGTGTTCAATACGATGTGATTAACAAAATATATAATATCCTGAAAATGCAATGAATGCAAGAAATGATAATAGTCATAATATGAAGGGACTGTCACCCAATGATTGTGTGATTAGATGTCTCCTCTTTTCTGATGACGTGAAACGATATGCAACCGATATGGATGTGGAATCTTGAGATTTATGGATGAAAGTTAAACAACATGTGCTTGAGTAAAGTGAATAAGACAATTCTTTCGTATATTCCTCTCTCCTTTTTACAATGTATTCTCTCTTCTTTGAAATGGCAGCCTCATTTCTTGTTTATTAACTCCTCCTATTTATAAGGGACATTTTTCAAAAAACTCTAAAAAGTACAACATAAAGAATATCCAGAAGGCATATTCGTCCTACCTCTTTCTAAGTTTAAACTACCGTTATTGTCTTATTCCGACTGCCCGCTATTGGTCATCGTCCTTTGTCACGACAACCGTCAGTTGTTGTGTTGTGGTGACCCCATCCCATGTCTTGCTTATCCGTTGGTGTGGTTGTCAATTTTGGACCCATACAATAACATTATGAACAGTGTTGCAAAATTACATCATTAGTAAGGGAATTGGAGTTCCCTTGAGACGTAGATAGCATGCTAAGACCCACTCTAGTATCAAATTGTGATATCAATATGTGCTCAATTTTACTAATGTTTAAACATAAATTTGCATCATTTTATCATAAAATTTTGAATGTAAGTATTACATTCCTTCACTTTTACTCTTGCTATTTTAGGTGCAATTTTAAAAAGGTATTATCACACTTAATCATTCACAAAGTTTTGAAGGGTTAAATTTATTAGTCTTCATATATTCTTGTTCTTAACTTTAGGGGTCTAATTTGAGAAAATATCAAAGTTTTATGGATAGACTATTCCCTTTTAAGTTTTTAAGCATAACCACGCACGTTCCATATTATGACGCAACACCACAAAATTGACAAATTATAGCGTAAAGTCCTCTTTTTCATAGTACTACTCCATTATCCGTTCGCGCCACTATACGCACAGAGCGGCGATGGTTGTTGGAGGAGCAGTAGCAGATTGCCTTTCTAAATGTGGAACTTCGTTTGTCGCGAGGTCTTCTTCATCATCATTTTACGGAATTGGTTCAAGTCTTAGTCTGAATTCGAATCTACCTTGTCCAATTAGACCTCGTCGAGCTGTTGGATTATGTGTTGCTAGTTTGATCACGAATTCCGATTCGTTCGAAGTTGGAAAGCTTATCGGTAGCTATGGCTTCATGAATGTCACCAGGTAAGTGTGTGGACGGGCACTCGAACTCGGACTATATTTTTGTAAATAGATAATTGAGTCATTATAT
Source organism: Nicotiana sylvestris (assembly GCF_000393655.2). Taxonomy (NCBI): domain Eukaryota; kingdom Viridiplantae; phylum Streptophyta; class Magnoliopsida; order Solanales; family Solanaceae; genus Nicotiana; species Nicotiana sylvestris. The sequence continues at coordinate 155,357,984 of NC_091059.1, forward strand.
TTCTGTAGTATTTCCTAGGTCAAGGTGTAAGTGTTTAGTTTTAAAATACATGAGGTCTGAGTCATATTACTAGAGTGTTTAGCGTAATTTATTCTCTTAATTTTAACTAGTTATAGACGTACATTCATTTTCTTTCCTATGATGCATTTTCTTTTCTCGAGTTTGTACCATTTAATTTTCTTATTTTTTTTTGTTATAGTTACTCGGGCCTCCAATCTGGAATGGGGATGGATTATGCGGTATCAGAAGATATAGGGAGCTTTAAAGTACAAGATATTGGAGAAGGAAATGTCACGATCAGGTGGAAATTCCTTTTTGGGATTATATGTTTACGAAATTGTTGAATTTGGATAAAGTAGTTTATAGTAGGTTGTTGTTACCTTTAATCTTGCTGCTGATACTATCATCCGCAGTTCCTTTGCAGGCTTTATGAAGGAAGAGTAGCTCAAGGTCCACTTAGAGGAACTCGGGTCATTTTTAAGGTGATTGCCTTTGCCATTCTTTTCTATGTTGTTGTTTTGATAGTCTGACTTGTTTCACAAATTGAAGCTCTTTCTTTGCTGAATAACATTTGCACAGCTCAGATTTTACTTGCTTTCAAGTGATGATTTGGTGATATGAATGTTTAGGTTATTTTCTTCTACTTCCTGTGACAGAACTCATGCTACTATGTCTGAGTAGGATAACGGATATCTACAAGCGGATGTAACAAACTTGGGAATCTTTCCCGCTGTTAAATGTTTTTGGAAAAACCTTGTTCTTTGCTTAACCATGTTTGACTTCCCTTTTGGCGAGCTTCATCTTCTCCCGTGGTTATGCTCTTTTACATATCTTACTCCTTGTTGTCTTTTCACAAAGAAAAGAATGTGAATCTAAGTTATTGCTTTCAAAGTATGATCATTGCTAGTGGCAAGCTAGCAATGTAAACAAGACGATCCAAAAAATACAAGAATATCCAACTTGGAAATTGAACCTGTGACCTAAAGCAATTTTTGAACCCTCTTTGCCACTACACTAAAATCTTCCCTCAGGACAATCTCAACAGAAGAAACACACACAGTAGGATATTAAGGCAAATACATTATACAGATACACAGAAGATAGTTTAACTCAAAATTTGTACCTTTGATGTTAGCTTCCTCTCTAAGCTTCTTCAGCAGCCTCTTTATCGTAAGTCTTATTTTCCCCTACCTCTCATAGAATTTTCATATGACAAGAAAGGTTATATGATGCAGGTATATCCTGGAAAACAAGTTGGTGGAAGTGAGGCTGACATGATGGCTGCGAATGAGCTTAATGCTCATGCTTCCCTTCAAGTAATATTATAATTCTTTGGTTGAATCTCTAGCATTTACGGAGTTATCTTGTTGGATCATTGTTGGTCGAATACTTCAAATAAGATCCTTTTCATTTTTAATATTTCACAGAGCAGTCCAAAAGATTTCTGCAAGCATATTCAAATACTTGTAGGAGGATTTGAGACAAATACTGGGGAGCAGGTATGTTATGTTTTTTGTCAGTTGTAGGCAGATTAGATGTGAAATTCTTGCTTTTGGCTTATGTTTCTGATGACATCACCGAAATTTTTGGGCTTTCTCAGTGGCTTGCTTTTAGGGATAATGGAAAATATAGTGCTGCAGATTATGCTAAAATTACTAGTGAAAAAATGGCAAAAGTGATTGCTGGAGGAGAACAGAGATTGTGGAACCCCTTTGAGCAGGATCAGACCATAAAACGCAGAAGATATTTTGTTATTAGGCTGCTTCATGGGGCTATGAGAGGTCTGTCCTATATGCATGACAATGACAGACTACACCAAAGTCTTGGTCCTGCTTCTGTTGTCCTAAAGTAGGTTTTTGAGACCACTTCTCCTTTTTTTCCTTTCATTTGGCTCTTCTGTTTTTGGGGCTAGGGTGGAGGGTTGTTCCATAAACATTAATGCCTCTAGCTGAATCATGATTTTGTTGCAAACTACCAGTACAGTTGTTGAGAAAGATGCTGCATATCTAGTTCCTCAGCTCCGTGATCTCGCCTTCTCTGTTGATATAAGGTATCCCCATTACATAACTTGCTCGTGTGATACCACTTTCCCCTGTAATGATGACCTAACTATGCTTGTGTTGACTATCTATGAAAAATATACTACTCCATTTGATTACAGTTTACTGTTAAATGCTGGAAAAGCTGAAAATTCATTTTGTTTCTTTTTTGCTGACTGTAATACAATTTAGCTTGTCAAGGATTGGTTGATATGTGAAGTAGTAATTGGTAAATACTCTTCTGTTCTGTTTTACTTTTTGCTATTCATACCTTTTGAGGTTCTTCTGACTACTTCCTTAAGGAGTATCTTCCAAATTCGCTAGAGACAAGCAATTCACATAAAAGCAACTGTAGTTTAATTGATTTCATTACTTGTTCCCCTTATGACAGCCATATGGCGACATTTTCTTCTCAGATAATTGGGTAGTGAAGGTGGCGAGAGAAAAATGAAATCAAGATAGCTATATGACCGGCTGACATTCTATAACCATTTGCCTTTACAGCTATTCTAAACTTGAAGATCGTCCTAATATCCTGTCAGAAGGACTTTGGAGACGGGCATCTGTTTCTGGAGCGTCTAGTCCTTTGGAGAGAAGAGCTTTTGGAATAGCAGATGACATGTACATTCCATGAGTGCAATAGTTTCTCGTTGGAAACAATCTTAGGTTGCTCATATTAAACGTTTTGCTATTTGCAGATTTGAAGCTGGACTTCTTTTTGCTTATTTAGCATTTATTCCATTTTGTCAAGCAGGAGTCATGGACAGCCTATCATTGCGGGTTTGTGCCCTTTATAACTATGTAACTGTTTTACCTTCTGCTCTTATATGGTGACTGGAGCTAATTACTGTCCTCTGTTATTCTTCTGTCATGCCCTTGCAGAGGCTCCTGGAAAATACTTTTCAACTTGATCTTCAAGCTGCAAGGGAGTAAGAGAACTCACTTCGAATTATATGGTTTGAAATAACACGTAAATGGAGACAGACTTAAGGTCATAAAATGGCTATGAAGAGAAAGGGGGAATTTATATAAGATGTTACATTGACTTGGTTATCGTGTTTTGTTGACCGACAAAGTTTAAGGCCATAGTTAGGAGCTGTAGAGATATAGGGGCTGGAAGGCATGTAAATGCGCTTCCACCCCCAAACCACGAGAGAGGGAGGGGGGGGGAGGCAAAAAAAATTGTAGCTATGATCTAGTTAAGTTTGTTGGTAGCCCCTCGAACAATAACCAAGTCTAGCTAGGGTTTGATGTCAGTTAAGAGATTGTTGATTGACACTGTTTTTCCATAGTACATTTCTCACCTTCTTGAGTCGATTATGAACATTACAAAATCATCAGTTTTTATCAAGGACCATTCGCACTAGGTTTCTTAACTTATTTTTGACAGGTATTGTTCTGCTGATGATCGCCTGCTAGAAGCAGTCAAGTTTCTTGATCTAGGTGATGGTGCTGGCTGGGAGTTACTGCAGGTAGAATATCTCAACTGTTGCAACCATTCGTGTTCGCTTTCCATATTATTTTAATGAGTCTGCAAAAGACATGAAGCACTGTGACTATGAGGAATACCTTAAAGTTTGTCTTAGTTTCAATACCACTCGCTTGTTCCATTTCAAGTTCTTTCATATTAGCACTTAATGAGTTGGCCGAAGAAAATTTAGTAGTGGAAACTTTCCTTAGTATAAATTTCAGGCCACTCATTGTTCCCTTTCAATTTTCCATATTTGTTTGAGCTGTGAAATATGTGTATGAGCGCGCACGCTTGCATTTGTTTAGTCTGTAGGTCTACTAAATTTGAGTTTTTGGGTTATTTTACTATGCAGGCAATGCTTAATCGTGACTACCGTGGGAGGCCAATTGCAGAAGCTGTAGTAAACCATCGATTCCTGAGTGGTACTTTCCTATGAAATCACACAGAATTTGAGTCGTACATATTGAGTGCTGATCGGTAAGGAGGCGAGGACCCACAGCATAAAACTAATATGCTCTTACCATGTATGTTGTAAACTTGTAATGTTGCCAATTTTTGTAATTCAAATCCTTATTTTGATATATTATCCGAGCAACATGATATGAAGTTCCAATCCAACTAAACAAGGTTGAGGTGGGTTAATGAACCACCCTTAACTTTGATATTGAATCATGTAAAGTTCTTCCAAATAATGAAACTATTGCACGAACTCGTGAAATATTAAACAAGATGTTGCATTATAAATTCCTTTCAGTTTCACTGCAGAGTGCTTTTTCCCCCACCTAGTTTCACTGCAAACTACCCTTTACTTCAAATGATTGTCTTGAGTCTACTTCGACGGTTTGACTGTCAAATTACTCTAATGTTTCTACCACTTTGGAATTGAAACTTTAACAACTTGACACTATTTATATCACTATTTAGCCAGCGCCTATCATTATTTCCTCATTTTTAATGAATTGATGTTGAAATCACTCCAAAATTTAGTCAACTTGATTATCAAAGTCAAACGTAGCTTGTTTGCTTAAAGATTTTAGATCACCTTGTGTGTATTTAACTTCAATTTTGATGTGCTTGAAAATCTAGATCGTAACCATGAAATAAAAAAATAAAAAAATCAGATTGTAACGGCTCAAATTAGAAGGTTCCGATCTTCGTGTCCCATTATTTGGTTAATATCGGAATAAACTTTACTTTCTAATCAACTAGTATTTGGGAATTGGGCGCACCTAATGTGTGCATACATCATGACAATTATACAGGGGCAAGGGTGTCAATGGTTCGGTTTGGCCGGTTATTTTATAAAATTAGTATCATACCAATTTTCGGTTATTCTATTATGTATAACCAAAATTAAACTTTTCGAAACCGTCCCAATCATGTCGGTTTCTCTTCGGTATCGGTACGGTTCAATTAATTTTCTGTATTTTTTTTAAATATCATATAGAATTCACCAATAGAAGTAGAATGCAATAATATATGTTCTTTTACAGGACGTAACAAAACTTTCTAGACATTTTTACTGCTAAAGGGTGATGAACTAAAAAAAATGAAAGATGGTTAGAATATAGATCCATCAACTATTCTACAACAGCATAAAAGAAACCAAGCAAAGGCAAAGAAAATATAAATCACACGAGTGGAAAGATATTAACCAAGTTAGGACTCAAGAATAAAGTCTATAGAAAATTAAATATTCAAAAAGATAAATCTAAATTATATGAAAGAAAACTTATTCAATACATTGTAGTTTGCTTCTCATGATCGCTAGAATATTTTTTGTCTTGCTAAGATACTTGAAATAACTTAGTCTAAGTAGAAGTAGCATAATAGGTTTTAGGAATTAGTATTTTGAGTTTAATTACTTATTGACTTGTAACAGTTTTCATAATTTCGAGGCCCAAAGAAAAATTTAATGCATTATTATTTTTAAACTTACTATATAAATATTTTTTTCCACATGTAAAATTTATTCGGTACGGTTCGGTATTTTTTTGATTTATTTTTATAAAATAAAATACCTACCCTAATTATCAGTGCGGTTATAGATTTATATAAAAACCTACGGTTTTTAAAAAAAAAAACTAAAAATCGATTTCGTGCGCTACGGTTCAATCGGTTTAGTCGGTTTTCGAATATCCAATGACACCTCTAGATAGGGGGAAACATGGAAGTTATTGTTTTGCTAGTAACACCAATTACCTTGTAACTAGATGTATTAGTAGATTTTCATTATCACTTATATCATGTATAAAATTGAAGTTCCAAATTTTGATGTTTAGTTAGATGGCATCATATAAATTGAACAAAAAAGTAACTTTTAGTAAAATCTTATTTAAGTAATTTAATAAAGTACAAATATATAGAAATTAATTGTGATTAAGTTACATGATTTGACGTAAACACTTTAACAACGGCCTATTATTATTTTCAATATCACTCGACAAGAATGTCAAATTAACCAAAAATCGAATTCGAATAGAGAAAGGGGCAAAAGAGACATTTTGATGCACCGGCGAGTTGTGTCGCCGAGTCAGAGTCGTTGACCGGAACAAAATTAAAAGAAGGCTTTTTAGCGTCGATAAAGAATCCGTCCAAAGGATTTTTCACTTCGACGAAAGAGAAAGGAATTTTTTAAAAACTCTCTCTGATTTTTCCGATTTCTTATCCCTGCAAATTGCAATTCACATCTCATATCCCATTTTCTTGCTTCAGCTGGCGCACCACAGGTAATTATTTCTGCTGATCTGACAATTTACATGGTTTTATAGGGATCAATTTTTATTTTATTTTTTGCTATAAAAATCATAAAATTCGATTCTTTCTTCGTATCCCCTATGTGGGTTTCTATTTGTTCCACTGCTGTTAGCGTGTTCCATTTGGTATTCTGTAGATTTTGTTTCGGTTTGAAAATTTTAGCTAAGCTTGGTAGTGAGTGGAACTTCTTTTACTCCAATTGAATTTGGTACCTTTTGGATTTTGTCTTTTTTATTCCTTTATGGGAAAATTTAGCTAAGTTCTGTATGTTATAAATGTAGTTTTTTTTCCTTGAGTTCAGTTGGTACTCTTTAGTTTCTTTTTTTGTTTGAAAAACTCAGCTAATAGTGTGTGATTTATGTCTGCACTAGAAATTTGCATAGGGTGAAGATTAGACTACAGGGCATAGCATTAGTTTCTGAATACCTTTTTTAGTGAATTAGAATTGGGACTCGCATTTGCTAGATAATCGTGCAGGATTTCGAAAGGCTTTTTATTGGTTCACCTCATTGTGTTCCCTTTTACTTTTCCCACTTGAAGTGAGAGTTAGAATCTAGAACCTGGTTCGAGTCGAACTGATTTTGAAGTTTGTTGTCAAATATGGAGTGAAATTCCCCAATTCTTACTGCCGGTTAAAGTTAACCTCCAACTTGGGAACCATGAAGCTTGATAAGATCTTTCATCATTTGAGTCTCCGAGTTCTTAGTGTTGCGGAAGTTGTAGATAATTATTTTCTATTGGTACTAATAATTCATTTGTATTAGCATACAAGAGAATCGTATATATAAGTTCTGAGCTTTGTAGATACTAGAGATTTGGATAAAAGCTCTTCTACTCAAGGAAAAAGCAAATGTGCTTCTTTGTGAACTTGCTCACCCTTGCGTCCTTTTTATTTTCTGTAGTACATATTTGGCATGCCGAAAGTTGCTGGAGCTACTATTACTAAAGGGCGTATTACTGGACACTTTTAGATTACTTTCTTTAGAGGTCTTGTTTTGCTACTACCTCACGTGTATAAAGGAATTGAGGAAGAGAAGAAATCACCTCCAGCCTGCAGAGACTAAATGGCCATTCTGGTTCATGGTGTATAGATGGAGGGAAGCCTTCTCAAACGAGCTTTACAGATACACCAAATTTTTGTCGGGGATTGATGCTAGATTGTGCAATGCAGAACCTCAAACTCTCCCACAATCCACTCATACATTATAGGCCTATAAGAACCTCTGATTTGGAAGTACTTCAGAAAATCCATGGAGATCTGTTCCCGATCAGGTCTGATTATTTCTTTCATGTTTGGTTCATTAAAGTAGTATGCTGTCAGATAATGTCTTGAATTTTTAAACTGGAATGTGCTCCATAACCAAAAGTTTTTGGTCTTTAAGGTAAACATCTCATTTTGTTAATAACTCTTTTTTTCTTTTCGGGTGCTTAGATATGAGTCTGAGTTCTTCCAAAATGTTGTTAATGGCCGGGGCATTGTTTCATGGGGAGCTGTTGATCGCAATCGGCCCAATGGGCAAAATGACGAACTTATTGGATTTGTGACTGCGCGGACTGTTCTAGCAAAAGACAGTGATGTGAGCCTTTCTGCTCTTTTACTCGTAGAATTTAGCCTTATAAAATTTTGTTGATTTTGAATCACATATATCTGTAGATAGAAGATTTTCTGAGATATGACTCATCGAGATCAGAGCAAACATTGATTTACATCTTGACACTGGGAGTTGCAGACTCCTATAAAAATCTCGGCATAGGTAAAGGCTTTGTTTTCCCGTTTACGCTCTTATTTCTACTTCTATCTCTCATTTTATGACTTACCAAATGCTCCGTACTTTTTGATTTTCAGCTAGTTCTCTAATTCACGAGGTCATAAAATATGCCTCGAACATCCCGACTTGTCGAGCAGTTTACCTACATGTGATCTCATATAATAACCCTGCCATATACTTGTACAAAAAGATGTACTTTCAATGTGTGAGGAGGCTACCTGCCTTTTATTTTATTAACGGTCAGCATTATGATGCGTACTTGTTCATCTACTATGTGAATGGTGGTCGCTCTCCTTGCTCACCTCTGTAAGTGCAGCCATCCCTTTTCCCTGAACTCACTTGATCAGAGGTTTCTCTTTCTTTATGATTGATTAATTTGTCATATGCGATAATTATCCTGGTAGAGAGATCATTTATCATTTATCATGGTTTTTCCTCAAGGTTCAAAAGAGTGTAGGTGGTGAAACTATATCATCTTTTCGGGAGTAAAGATATAAAGTGTCCTTGAGGATGACTTGTTATTCACAGTTTTCAGTATAATATCTTGGCTATAGGAGAGGACTTCAGTTAGAGGATCTGGTAGAAAGGACATTGAGCTAATCTGCTATTGCAAACTCGTGGACCACTACATTTTCCAATTTGTCCAATTTTCTATTGAGAGTTCAATATGCTTTATGGCTGCTTTGTGAATTTAAACTTGAAAAAATGGGGAAACCCTGGTAGAACTTACTCTGCTTATCTTTACCTTTCCTCTAGTTTGGCACTGCTCCTTGTTTGACTCAGTTTCAGTTAGGAAAAACACACTTGCACTTATTTGAGATGGGTAATCGGCTTCATGCATGTTTTAGTGGCAACTCCGTAGACTAAAAGAGCATTAAACATGTGAAATACGATTGAGTATTAGTTTTGGGGGTTGGAGGGATGAACACGGCTTCCTGCCCTCTTCTCAAAGTAATAGCCTGAGATTGATAGCACAATGTAGCCCAGGTTTCTAGTATACTTTAACTGCAAGGCAGATAGAGTAAAATTCACTCGGCAATCGAGAGAGCTTGGTGGTCTTAAGAATAGTTCCGGTGGGGGGATTCTCTTAAAAATAAAGGAGACGAATAGATCTAGTTCATCTTCATGTTAACGGAAGAGTGGATACAATATCACATAATCTGTTCAATATGTATTTCCTTTAGGAGGCTCATAAATAGCTAATAGCCTTGGAGGAAAAAGCAAAATATTAAATTGCTAAGTATTTTTTTTTTTGGGGGGGGGGGGGGGGGATAAAAGCTCGAGATACTGAAGTGCTGCAAAACAAGATCCAGCAACTTGACGGAGACAAATAGTGCTAGAGGAAATGGGCTTCTGTTTCCCACTTAGAAGGTGAAAGAATCAGTAGAAATGCATTAAATTTATAGCCCGTTTGGCTAAGCTGCAAAAATCAGCTTATTTTGAGAAGTGCTTTTCTCAAAAGTACTTTTGGTGATAAGCAGTTTGTGTTTGGCTAATTAGTTTGAAAAGCACTTCAGAGCAGCAATTAGTGTTTGACCAAACTTTAAAAAACTGCTTCTAAGTGTATTTTTCTCAAAAGTGCTTTTGGAGAGAAGCTACTTTTCTTTTGCTTCTGCTTCTCCTCAAATGCACTTTTTTCCTTCCAAAAGCTTGGCCAAACACCTCAATTTTTGGCCAAAAGTGCTTTTGGCCTAATAAAAGCACTTTTGGCCGAAAAGAAGCTTGGCCAAACAGGCTATTAAGCATGGAGGTAAGATAGATTATCTACATCTATTATTTCTTCAATTATTGTAGCTTCATGCATTTTTCAGCTAGTGATCATCTTTATTGGTCTTTGTGACATGATAGTGGTAGTCGTATCTGCATTGTTTCACTTAATACTCCGCGTCAGTTAGATTACTGGGTGGGATAAAAGAAGGTGATAAACACTAATTTACATTTGCACATTTTCCTGTAATGAACAAGTAAGCTAGAATCTGGCATTGAATTGAAACAAATGATAGTTTGATTGTCCAGTCTAGGATTTGCTTTTCAAACACAACAGCAACAACAACAATTGCTACATCTCAATTCCAAGCTACTTTTCTAACAGATGTTACTTTAATACTTGGCAATTGCCCTTTTGAATTTCAGAGAGCTCGTTAAGCTTTTAGTTACTTGTGCAAAGAGTGGATTCAAGACGATGGCTGCCAAGCTCTGGACGAAAGAAGAGAGAAAGCCCTCCAAATGGCCAAAATCCAAGGAGTCTGGTTCCCTTCTCCCAACAAAACATAACAGGAGGATGTCAACCGAGGGTGCCGTGTCTCAATTTGTTTAATCTCTAGCTCCTGCAGTTTTCATGATACTGGAAATGGAACTAAAAGTAAGAAAGAAATGTCATTAGTCATCTATTTGTTTCTTATATAACTTTGGTGTTTTACCTGTACCTATAATAAACCTTCTGTCATCTTCTGTTCTTGTGATTTACTAGTTGATATGTATATTATTGTGAAAGGTCACCCAAGAAATTCAATAGTATGTATTGAGATTCTTTGTTTCATTCCTGTTTCGTTTGGTATGATGGATAAGGAAAAATAATCCTGGGATAAAAATTTAGTACCGTTTTATCCCTATTTTAGTTACTAATATTAGGTAAGTTATCCCAGGATTAAAAATAGTACTGGGATATCTTATACTTGTCAGAGGTGTAATAGTAATTCCCAGGATAAATTATTTCAGTATAAAATAGTAAAATTGACAATCTCAGGATTAGCAACATACCAAACAGTCAATAAGGAATAATACTAATCTCAATATAATAATTTCAGCATAACTTAGGTTTCAAACCGACTCCTTACTTTCTTCTTTAACTTTTCTTGCTGCTGTGATTCAGGAAATGCTCAAAAATCATATATTGTGCCTCTGACAAGAATCAGATGCCACTATGAAAGGAAAACTTTAGAAAAGTTGGTGACAAAGAATGATCATTGCACGTTGAAACTCATGAAAGTTATGAAGTTTGAAACATTAAACATATATATGTATTATAATATAATATATGGTTACGTAAAAAGGTATTGGTAGGTCAACTGCGCAATTTCGTCACTCGAAGAGCAGTTGAGCGTTCTTCCTCGATTCATTCAACGGCGGAACAATCACATTATATCGGACGCACATTATAGGTTGAGGGGTCACCGGCGCCCGAAAACTTTGACAAAACCTCCATATATATTGCAAATGTCTTCAAAAATAGTCAGATATTAGCATAGGCCCCCGTATCAATCTTTATGAGCAATTATAAATTTAATTAAATGTCATAATGCTCCGGACCGTCGAATCCCGGGTCTGCCTCTGAAGTTAATTACGGATTCGACAGAATTCATTATATAAAATGTAGAAGTTGCATATAAAATAGTTTAATTCACGATAGTAATATATTTATATATTATAGTTCTAGCATAACTAGCAAGCATATGAACAAAATAACTAAGCATAAACCATCGGCAGCCTTAATGTAGTCATAGCAACCTCTTGCTTTCATGTCTAATTCAAGAACTTAACTAAAAAGACAGTTCCAGCAAATTACAAAGAAAATTAATCCAAAACTTGAAAACCAGTCTCATCATTTCTCAACGTGGTCAAACATTTAAATAACCGTTTCACGTCGGAACTGCTATGATGCACGTAGTTCGGGAGAGTTTTTGTTGGGTTTTTGAATTCTATATATATATATATATATATATATAAAGGTGTTAATAAAACTATTAAGAAATCATATTTCATGAAAAGGTATTTCCAAATGAAGAACCTTTTCACATATATAGTACCCAATTTTACGACTTAGTAATAGTCATAATATAAATACTCTCTCAGGCTCTCACAAGATATTTCTTTGTATTTTGAGATTCAATCAGCATATATATGTACGTAATTGGGGTGACAATTAGATTACTCATTATTAATTATTCATAATGTGTCTGCTTTATTTAAATACTTTCTCTAACTTATTTATTATTTTATAATTATCACGTTATAGAAGCATCCAAATTGACTTGTAATTACAAGAATGATTTTATAATAAGTCGTTAGAAGTTAGAAATAAATTGGTTCGGTAGTTCGTCCCAAAAGACAATAAGGGTTTCGTGAGCTCCTGAACTTTTGATATAGCACACAAACAGAAAGATACAGTTATGCAAATTCTATATTAATCCATGGTAAATTAAACTGAAATTTCCCAACAAGATAATGTATTAAACTGTCCGATATCATCTACAAGTTTAAACTGCTAAAATTTTAAATTCGAGTCTCTAAGCAAATATCGATATAGACAGATGTTTTGAGTTAAATATAAATAAATAAAAAAATTCACATTGTAACATTTTTAATCTTCTAGGACAGATAATTTTACAATTTGATGCAAACATGGTAATTCCACTAGTTTCAAAGAAATTAAGTGTTTAACTTAAACAAGTTGTAATATACACTTTGAGAAGACTTTTTCTTGACTTTGTCTCCTAATGTTCTACATAGAGAGTGTAATATATAGCGTAAAGCGTACACAAATACCTGCGTTGCGTTGCATAACTTGTCCCGCTAGCCTTGTGGTAAAGAAAAATTGAAGTCAATCTATACCAACTTTGAACTATAACACAAAGAAATTACCATTGAGCTCAAGTTAGTTAAACCTAAGGTTAGTGTTTTTCCCCTTAATATGCTGTTTTATTATTATTATTTATCGGCATATTTTGTGTTCAAGGATTGTGAAATAAATGAATAAAAATAACCATGAAGATAGGTTTGCTAAATTAACAAGACGTCCATCTTTTAACCTATATCAAAAATATGAAAGAATTTGAGCATCTAATTTGCCTTAAGGTCAGCGGTGTTTGTAAAATAATTTTGTGTAAGGTGCATGTCGACATATATATTATCATAATTCGGCCTGTACACGATTTTGAGTCTGTGAATGTTGGGTTTTACTATAAGCCTGTACTTAATTTTTATCCTAAATTGATGTTTAAATTTACTTTGTATTGATGTCGATTGTTTTTTTTTTTTGTGTATTGTTACAATAATAATTACGTCTTAATCTCAAGCAAGTTGTGGTCGATTATATGAATCTTCAGTAATCATATTTATTCATTTACATTCATCTCATGCTAACGTTACACAAAATATTATTTTCACACATGCATGCATGCACACAAACACCACACACACATATATATTAATTAATTATTTAGCAAAATAGTGTTAGATGATACCCCTTAATTCAAATGTTCTTTGGTAATGATCACTAGTATCCAAAAACAGTTCTTAGTTCCCATCTAAGGTTTTAGTGCAAGTAGAGTTACTTGATACATACATACGCGGGAAATAATAGATATCTGATAGAATAGTTGAGGTGCGCGCAAGTTGACGTGTACTGTTACGCAACGCCTTCTTGATGATCTTTGGAAGGGCAACGTAAGGCTAAGCAACCGATGTCAGTGCGGTTGTTGTCCGCCAATGAGGTCCTCGCCGCACGCTAGACTAGATTGTCAGTGCCGTGCGGGAAAACCAATGTCGTGAGCAATTGCGGAAGCTGAGAGAGAATTGGGTTTTGAATGCTGATGATGATTTTATTGATGACTGAAAATGATGATTACAATGATGTGGTGTCGAGGGGGAGAGACACCAGAAAATGCTGATTGAAATGTTTGATTGTTTGGTCCCCCTTAATAATGCTTAAAAAAAATAAACCAACATTACAAGACTAGTCCTTCAAAACCCAATTCTCTCTCAGCTTCCGCAATTGCTCACGACATTGGTTTTCCCGCACGGCACTGACAATCTAGTCTAGCGTGCGGCGAGGACCTCATTGGCGGACAGCAACCGCACTGACATCGGTTGCTTAGCCTTACGTTGCCCTTCCAAAGATCATCAGGAAGGCGTTGCGTAACAGTTGGTATCAGAGCCTAGGCTCGACATCGGACGAGGGAACATTTGCCATCATCACCATTTCTGACCATGGTGAATCATGGGGAGCGTCTAGCATCCCTAGAAGAGACGGTTGACCGATTACGACCCATCGTAGAAACGGTGCCTGATCAAAGCAACAACCTAGTGCAAAGGTTGGACGACCTGGACCGCCGAATGCGGCAGGCCGAAAATGACATTGCAAACATCAGTCGTGACTCCGACGAGGACCGACAAACGGTAGCCATTGAAACTGCCAATATTCATGGCAAATTTGAGGACCTCCAACAGGAGCGTGCCGACGATACATAAAGCTCACATATATCCAAAGTGTATGAGAAAGATCAGCAGAATTTGATGATATGAGTGGTCTAAAAAAAGGTCCTTGGACTCCTGAAGAAGATCAAAAGCTAGTTGATTACATCCACAAAAATGGCCATGGAAATTGGAGTGCTCTTCCTAAACTTGCTGGACTTAATCGCTGTGGAAAAAGCTGCCGCCTTAGGTGGACTAATTATCTCAGGCCTGATATCAAGAGAGGCAAATTCTCTGAAGATGAAGAAAAACTCATCGTCAAACTCCATTCACTCCTCGGTAACAAGTACGTAATATGGACTATGTACTACTCGTTCCGTTTCACTTTGTTTGACATTATTTTCTTATTAGTCCGATCTGTTCTAAAAAAAATGATACTACATTTCTATGTTTTCTTAATGAGAAGCTTTACAACCATAAAAATATTATGGTATGTTTACGACTATAAGTTTCAAAAGTCTTAAAACCACAGAAATGTTAAGTATGATGTGTTTAACACCACAAATATTGAGAAGTTATAGTACATACACTCAAACCTCTCTATAACAACCTCATTTTTTCTGGATTTTTTTGGTTGTTATATAGCAAAGTGTTGTTATGGAGAACATATATCATAAAATAGCATGAAAATTGGTTCCATAAAAACTTGGATTTTATAGTGAATTGTTGTTATATAGCGATGTTGTTATAGAAAGTTCTGACTGTAGTAATTTTTATTTTTAAACTTCATGTCAAGTTAAACTATGCAACATGAAACATAAGGGTATAAATCTCTTAGATTCACTGATGGAATTAACTGTATTATTGACACCCCTAAGTTTATTTTGTTGCAGATGGTCAGCAATTGCAACACGTCTACCGGGACGAACTGATAATGAGATCAAGAATTACTGGAATACTCATTTGAGAAAGAAACTTCTGCAAATGGGAATTGACCCGGTAACTCATAGGCCAAGAACTGATCATATCAACCTTTTTAATGCCTTAATTGGGAATTTGCCTCCTCAACTTCTTGCTGCTATTACTTCCAATTATATCGATATTAATAATATTGATATGAATATTCTCACCAACTTCTTGTTTTCAGATACGGCTCAACTAATTCACCAAATCCAATTGTTACAGAACTCTAGCTTATTAGTTAATTCTCTAATTAGAAATGCCACTGCAACAACTTCTCCCTTAAATATAGAAGCTTTGAGCCAAATTTTAGGGTCACAGAATCAGATTCAAGAGTACAACTCTACCTTAATGAATAACCAGCAATTTCTATCCAATAGTAGTAGTGACTCATTAACTGATTTTGGTCTCAATTCCTCAAATGTACATGCAGAATTCACACATGCAAATAATTTTTCTGGTAAATTAGATTATCAGGAAATTAATGACACTAAATTAGGAGGTGATCAACTGATGCGCCTGAGTGGCACATGTAGCACGTCATCAAGTGTTACTGGAAGTGAAAATCAAATGAAAAATATCAGTAAAATGCATAACGAGAACAACACCAGCGATATTTACCCGAAACAAGAACTGATAATGCAGCCTTCATCTGCATCAACGTCCACATTTGAACCCTGGGGACAAATTATGGGTGATGAAGAAGCAAACGACTCTTACTGGAGAGACATTATTGAGTAAGTTCTGTTTTTAGTACGTACTATAGCATTTAATTTTGAATTTAACTTCTATACACGACATACGATGAAAAGATTTCTTACACTATAAGGTTACATAAAAGATACTACATGTTTTTGTTCATCATAAGTAAACCTGCATGTTGAAATATATTCGTGGCGTTAAATTTTTTTCAACTGTCGATGTATTATTCATAGTTTAATTAAATTGATGTTTTTACTAATTCTTTATGTTGTTTAATTCTTGCAGCCAAGCTTCAAGAATCCATGACCGCTACTCACCTTGAATTGCTTTGGTTGCATATTAGAGCGACGGAATATTGAGACACTTTCTGTTTTTGCTGCTACCATTTTTTGGTTTTTTTTCTTCTGTAAATTAAAATATTTTGAATTTTCATTAATTGGCGTGCAGTTTCTGGTTTCCATTGTATCAGAGGTGTTTTTTTTTTTTTTTTTGGTACTTAATAAACCTAGACTCGAAAAAAATCCATTTCTCCTTAAATTTGGAAAAGTGGAGTATAAATATCGACGGTATATATATGCTTTAATTTATCTTCGTGTAATGAATAAATTATCTACTTGTGCTGGATATGATACATACAGTTATTTAAAAGTGCGCAGTATCGTTCAGGATCCAATATCATGTTTAACTAATAATTTTAGGATTTAACTAATATAAAGAAAGTTTACACTATATATGTAAATTTACCTTTTTGTGGCATGTTACATACCTTGTTTTCGAAGATACTAATTCCACAAATATATGGATTTTAAGACTGTTAATTCTCGTTCTAGTTAACCAGACATAATTAAGCTCAAAGGATAACATTAGAAGCTAATTAAACCCATTTAGCCACGAGAAAAAACAAGCGAGATCATAATATTAATTGGTAGGTAATATTGTTGAACTGATAAAACAATTAACCACTCCACCAACCATTACCAAATACTATGGGTAGATCGATTTCATTGAATATGAAGTATGTTTGAATCTTCTTTTTCTTTAAATTCTTCAAATCAGTTCTTTTAGAAGTTTCCACATATTAAGACTATAGTAACACGAGCATTTGAAATTTCCTATTAGACGAAGTAATTATTAAAGAGGAGCAACTCAAGGATCTCTTTCAATTATTTAAGTTTTCACATATTAAGACTATAGTGGAAGAAAATATAATACTGCTCAACGAGAGGAGTTATGAGACTGTATATATGGAGTTGTAAGTTGCAACAGAGCAGCACGACATTAATAATAGAGAGCTTTGTTTAAAAGTGTAATTGGGAATAATTAGAGCATGGCAGTATAAAATTGATAAGCTTTTTTCTTTCTAAATATATATGGGAATTAATATGTAATCAAAATCAGACAACTCGATCATAGCTTTGTTCAAAACAAAGTATAACTAGGAATAAGCAAAAGGGTGAGAATACGCTTGGGAAAATCTTACTTTCCTTTAATTTTTGCATGTTTTTAAATTGTATTTGGTGGCCAGGTTTTTATGTTTGCATGTAACGAGTCTCTACATGCAAATTAAAGAATATATTGTCGAAGGTCGTTTGAGTCATTGATGCTGCCAAGAACTTGTGTTCCCACTTTAACAATTGTATCTTATAAGGAATCCATATATGTAATTCAATTTTGATCGACGTAGAATTCTACAGGTTTCTTTTTCCTTCCTCTTGGTCATTAATTATATATAACTAACTCTTGGGTTGCAATTTAAAAGTACGATATATAACTAATTCTTTTTCCTTCCTCTGGTCATGCAAATTTACGCTGGCTCCTTTGACCTACCTAACAATGCATATGAAAATTTTTATCTACATATTTTAAGGTAATGATCAATAGAAAAGGTCGCTAACATGAGCAAGTTCCCCTAAGCTATGTATAACCACAATCGTGCAAATTTACATTCCACTAATATATTACTGTTGGGATTGAAGTTTGGTGAATGGGAAATGAAGGAAAGAAAGTAAAGGGTGTTGATACCCAATTTTTTTCTATATATTTTTAATATGCAAAAATACTTTCAAAATAGCATATATATGCATATATAAGCATGCACAAGATTGTTATAATTTTCCCATAATTTTAAAGATTTTAAATTGATTTATTTCCTTCCCTTTTACTGATAAAATCCTCAATAATTATCCATCAAATTATTGTTGGGGTGATTTAGTCATTTAAATTCTATATTTATGCGAAAATATTGTTAAAATATTTTTTGTGTATTTTTATAATTGCATTTTGTATTTTTAAAGCTAAATTGCATATAATTGCAATATTAGCCTTATTAATATATAATTACAATTATATGCATAAAATTGATCTTCTATATTTTTAAAATATTAAATATCTATCTTAAATCATTTTAGTATACAAAATTATTTTTTCAGAAATTATATAGATTTTATAATAAATTATATAGGGATAAATTGGATATTTAAAACATAGCCAGATTTGCATTTTAATTTTAGCCTAATTTTAATCCAACCCCAGCCCAATTCCTAATCAGATTACCCGAACCAGGCCCTAATTACCCCTACCCGTCTAAAAGATCAATGGCTCTCGTCCGTTCTTACCTTTTTTAATCCTAAACGACCCCCTAACCCTATCTCATTCTCCCAAACCCGCCGCCTCTGTATTCTCTCATCTCCTCTCCTCTCTCAGTAACTCAACCTAACTCTAGCCCCTTTAACCGCCGACCTCTCTTCTCCGGTCTTCTCCGGTGATCTCCCATCAACTCCTAAGCCTTTGATGGCTCCTCTAATGCCACGCTTGCCTTCTCTAAGGTCTTCAAAGGCCCATGGCCACGCCGAATTGCACTTAGGGTTCGTCACTTGTCTGTTCTGGGCTACTCCAGTGTGATTTCGAGTAAAATCACACCGTATTTATTACGATCCTTGGGATTCTAGACAGGTTCTTTCATCTCTATTTGGGTTTCTTCTGAAACCCTAATTTCTATCTGTATCTCCTAGATCCGTACCAATTTAAAACGATTTGAGTTGGCTTCTTTGATGTTTTACAATATCCTTGGAACTCTTTACAATAACCATGTGATTTCAAGTGTTTTCATCTTCTTCTAAAATTAGGGTTTTCGAAACTTCTTCTAAAACTTTGTTTAAACTAATTCTTCATGTTTAAACTTCTATCTCTTGCATATTTCGACTGATTCTATGATTTTACTACCTTTTCAACTCGCCTATGTTGAAATCCAATTTTCTAAATTTCTTCGTCTGGTTCTGTGTATTAGCATGATTGCTCGTTTCTTGTTTGAGTTTCTGCGACTATCTTGCTTGAATATGTTCTTACTAAGTTTTTTATCACCTCTATATGTTTGTGTTCATCTTGACTGATCAATACTTGCCTCTTTGCTTGCTATGTTTGGTTACTCCTATCTCACTCTTTTTATATGTTAAAACTCTCTCTTTGATTGACTATGAACTCCTTGTTTCTAGGCTTGATTTGAAAAACTTCTCTTTAGACCTTCGATTTTCCTGTTTAAACTTAGGAGCCCATGTTACTCTCCTTAAATCAGTAATTTCGAATCCTCGATTCCATGATTTACTATATGCTGATTTTCGATTATTTTCATATTCTGCAACTTTATTTTGTTTTCTTACCTTATTTGGTTAACTGAGTATTTTACTGATTCTTCATTACCTGTTTTCTTAATTGAACCTAGGTACTTACCCCTAATTGTCTGTTTTGTACCTTATGCTCTACTTGATTTCTTTCCTTAATCATTTCTGCCTATTACCGTTGGTTGATTACCCCTTAATTAAAGGAGTTCTTGCATTAATTTGATTCTGATTAGTATTTGGTTCCATAATTACTATGCTACTATGATTCTTGCCTTATTTTTTTCTAATTTCGAACTACTATATATACACACACTCTCATTAACACAAACACACAAACATTGGTTCAAAAAACTCTCTCTTACACGCTAAAAAGCTTTCTGCTCTCTTTTGTATCACTTACTACTGTCTAAAGTCAGCCGGCTGCAAGCCAACGCTGACTACTGGGTTCTCTTTTTCTTTGTGTTTACTACCCTTATACTGGTATTTTCCAATTTTAATTCAAGTCTCAAAAACAATATGTTTCTCCTATTACTTCAATTTGTCATATTTCTAATATGCCTTTACCTATGGTTTTGTTGCTCAACCTGCAATTAGCATGTCTACTTCATTGTCTTCTTTCTGCATGCTACATACCCCTTAGGATACCCTTCTAGTATGTCTTAATGTGTCTATGTTTCCCTGATCCCTGGCATGCCTCATTTCCCGTGTAAAGTAATTGGCTATCCTAAGCTTCTTGATTCTGTATTAACTCTACAGTTCATGCTATATTTTAAAAGCCTTGACCCCCCTTTTAAGGGCCCCTCTGGTTCTGTACCTATGTGTATATATGTTTACTATGTGCCCTATGCTTACCCCCAAATCCCCATTACCCCCTAAATGGATGTGTGCACCTGTCTGACTTCATGCATTGAAATGCTGATGAACTTCTTCTAGTTCTGTATTTGGTTTGGTTGATTGTTGATCACTTACCCTTTTCAAATTGTATTATTCAATAACTCCCAATGTGTTTTACAAAACACTTTCAAGCAAAATGTCTTTTAATGTTGTTTTCCTACTAAAACCTTTCAAATTGTGTCAAACACTATCACCCTACTCCTAAGTCCTTAGGTTCTCCCCCTCCAGTGTGTGTACTGCCTTGGGATCCTCTTGAGAACCCTCTGAACTCTGGCACACTGAGGCTGGCTCTTCCACACTGCACTTATTCAATTTGGTTACCAAGTTTAGGTGTGAGCACCGCCCGGGATCCTTGAGATCCTTAGGGAACTTTGACGCACCTAGACAATGATATTGTCTATGAAAGTGGCATTTGAGGCTGTTGGAAGCTTTGGAAAATCTGGGCCTATTTGTAGGCTCCCTATAGAATAACTTCTTATTTTTCTTATCTAATTATGTAATTCATTCATATGGTCTATAATAATTTGTAAACGAATATTGGGATAACTAGTGAAAAGGGTGGGTAGTTACATATTTGTGGGGTAATACGGGTATAAACCATGCCTATAGGACTTTATATTTTGCTATGATTGCCTTATCAAGTAGAAACCATGCACTATAGGACGTTATATTTTGCTATGTTAGAAATCATGCCTATAGATCTCAAGTGGTTCCAATAATAGAAATCATGTTATAGGTTTTAAAACCAACTTCACGAGTAGATACCATGCCTATAGGATATGGTTCAGTTCAACTTCTGTTATAAAGTGTTTACATGTGTGTTTTATTTGTCAGCATGCCTGCAAGTTCCTAAAAATCAGTTTTAAACAATTAGATATCATGCCTATATGGGACAACACAAGAAATTCTGCCTATAGATTTAAGCCAGTTTAGTTTAAATAAATCAATCTAGTCCACGATTAGTTCACTTCGAAATTAGTTTAATTAATGGTTTATTTTCCCTAAAACGAGTTCTTTCAAAAAAAAATGCCTTAATCTATCATTAGATAGCATGCCTATAGGGATTCAAGAGTCTGTTTTAAAATTTGCCTTGTTTTCACTATATAAACGTAGTTATCAGTATTCCGCGTGTAGGCAAGCCTATAAGGCGTTTTCAAATCCTGTAACTCTGAAACTGTTTCTGTTAGTTAATGTCTTTCTAATTTTAATAGGCTTTAAAAATGAGTAGGTAAACTGGTAGGGCCATTACTTCTGAGTTTTAAAACAAACTGCCTATCTTCTGTGTCTTGATATTCACTTAGATATCATGCCTTAGGATACTATTTGATAAAAGGCCCTTATTTGTGTTTGAGTCGTGCTACTTATGTGTGTTGTTTGGGGAGGTAAACTTGAGCCTTTAATTGCTCCTTTTGTCTTATGTGCTAAATTCCTAATTGTTCTTGCCTGTCGCTTTAGTATTTTCACCTTTAAAACCTTAGGGGTCTGTCTAGAATTACCTATAGGTAGAGGTTCTAAAATTCCTTCAGGACCATTAAGAAGGGATGGGTAACAACAAGCAATAGAGATCGCTGACCAACATTCGTTTTAATGACCACTAAGGGGGTGGGAAGGGTAGATATGGGATATGATGACTACGCGCTAATGTCACGTGTAGCCCCTCATTGAGAAGTGTTTACCGGACATTGTGTGGGGTGATATTATAAGCTAACCAACCTAGGACTCCTCCTTTTTCCCAAAATTCCTTTTTGTTTAAAACTTTGTTTTATACAACTTGTTCAAAATCTTTATCTTATTATTTGAGTTATACAACGTGCTTTACTTGTAACCTATTTGATTCAACTATTTATCTATTAATGGACTAATTCGTAAATATAAGTTCGATCGGGACCCACAGTTGTGGACCAAGAGGGGTGCCTAACACCTTCCCCTCGAGGTCATTTTGATCCCTTACCCTAATATCTGGTAATGCAAACCAATCCAAGAGTTAATCGCTCTAGGTGCCCTAACGCACCATAACTCGTTAGGTGGCGACTCTTCAAATACCCAATTCCCAAAAGGAAATGAGTTATTACCCCCCATGAATGTCGAAACCCGGACCTCTCTCCGTGGAGGGAAAATGGGGGCGCGACAAGGGAAAGTGAGTTTTCTTTTGCTTTGGAAAGAGCAAATGTCCCTCATTGGTGGTGGAAAGAAAAGTGAATGTGCTTATATTGAGAAAGCACTTCCCTTGGTGTTAAATGGGTTGGAAAGAAAGTAAACCTCGTACTATTATTTTCGGCTTCAGATTTGGTCAAAGATTGATTGATTAATCTTTTTGGACAAAATTTCTTTCAATTATTTAATTAATTAACAAAAAATCAACTCGAAATAACAAAGGACCCGCGACGCGACCCAATCCGTTTCTTTTTTTGGATTATTTTAAATTAATTTTTCAGAATATTTTAAATGGGAATCGTTCCCCCTGTTCTAATACCCATGATTGTTTCTGAAAGGTTGCAAACTTTTCAGAAATACTGCCAAAAAATGGCTATAAATGTGCCTTGATCCCAGAATCTTTCCTTACGAAATTTTCTGATCTTCTTCTTCTTCTTCTTCTTCTTCTTCTTCTGTACAAAATTTTCCAATGTGATTTACAATCATTAAGTGGTTCAAAGTTCATCAGAGTTTTTGGTACCAATACAGTGATGAGTTAAGTCGTTCTATCTTGGGAGGATAATATTCCAATACCTCGGGTACATGAGGGGAATAATTTCCTTAAGGACATACTATACATTCAGTGGGTTCGATTTCATTCCGAAATATATTTTCAGATTTCACTTCTGATTATTTAAATTTCTTATATACTTTTGTTGTCTGTTTTTATTTTATTATATTATAGTACTACAACTTGACTAACAATCTTAAGAAAATTATTAATATATTGTAATCTACATTCTGCTTTGGAGATTGAAACCTTTGTGGTTTTCTATACTGTCTGAATTTTTTATTTCTGATTTGAAGGTATAAACACTTCATCAGAGTATTAAAACTCAAAAACGATTTGAGAAACATAAAAAAAATCATCGTTTTATTGTGAAATAGTATATACAAAACTTCAATTTTGTTTATTAAACTTACTGTTTATCATTAATTACATTATTGTTTATAGTTTTATTTTCTGCCATTAATTGAACTCTACTGTTGTGGACAGAAAGAAATGGAAATTGATAATGAAAATTCTTCTGCGGCTGTTGCAGCAACGATGATAGCCTCGTCAAGCCGAACTGATGTACTACTGGTCGAAAAAACGAGGAAATTTCTGGAGCCAACTTCAAAGGATGGCAGCAAAGGGTGTTCTTTGGCTTATCACACTTGATATGCAGAAGTTCACCAGTGAAAATCCTTCAGTGTCTGTCGCCGACATGCCAGACAATGAGAAGTTTATGATTGTTGAGGCGTGGAAACAGACAAATTTTTGTTGCTAAGGCTACATCCTAAGTGCTTTGGGGGATGACTTGTATAATGTCTACAGCGCTATGAATACTTCGAGAGAATTATGGGATGCACTTGAGAAGAAGTACAAGAGTGAAGATGCATGCTTGAAAATTTTTGTGGTTGCCAAGTTTCTAGATTACAAAATGATAGACAACAAAACTGTTGGAACCAAAGTTCAAGAGCTTCAACTTATTTTTCACGACCTTATTGTTAAAGGTATGGTAGTGAATGAAGCATTCAAGTGGCTGCAATGATTGAAAAGTTGCCTCCTTCGTGGAGACAATTCAAAAAATATCTAAACCACAAGCTCAAAGAAATGAAGTTGGAAGATCTTGTGATCCGTCTCAAGATTGAGGAAGATAACAAAATAGCCGAGTCTCGTGGAAATTCAACGATTATGGGAGCTAATATCGTTGAGGAGACTGCTCCAAAAATTAAGAAGATGAAGAGGTCTTCTAGACAGACTAAGGAGCAAAACAAAAAAAAATCAAGGGCAACTGCTACAATTGTAAAAAAAAAAAAAAAAAACTAGTCACAAAGTCCTGATTGTCATCTCCCAAAATGGACAAGAAAAAGGGACATGCTAACATAGTGGAGACGAATGATGACATTGATCATCTATGTGAAATGCTTTCGAAATGCAACTTAGTTGGAAATCTGAAGGAGTGGTGGATTGACTCTAGAGTCATTCGACTTGTTTGTGCTATCAAAAAAGCATTTGCGACTTACTCTACTGCAACAGCCAAGATTGAGGGTTATGAGAAGATATTCCTGAAGGTGACTTCCGGTAAGGTGTTAACACTCAATAGCGTTCTTCATGTTCCTACTATTAGGAAAAACTTAGTTTCAACTTCTTTACTTGTTAAGAATGGATTCAAATGTGTAGTTGTATCTGACAAAGTTGTTGTAAGCAAGAATGATATATATGTTGGAAAAGGCTACCTCATAGAGGGCCTTTTCAAACTCAATGTAATGGTTGTTGACATTATTAATAAAATTTTAGCTTCTTCTTATTCATTGGAGTCAAATGATTTATGGCATGTTTGTTTAGGACATATCAATTACAAAACTTGCGGAAGTTAATTAATTTAGAAGTATTGCCTAAATTCGAGTGTAATAAATTAAAATGTCAAATATGTGTTGAATCTAAGTTTGTAAAACATCGTTATAAGTCTGTTGAAAGGAATTCAAATCCTTTAGACTTAATTCATACTGACATTTGTGATATGAAGCCAACACCATCTCGTGGTGGGAAATAATATTTTATAACTTTGATTGACGATTATACTCGATATTGTTATGTTTATTTGCTTAATAGTAAGGATGAAGCAATTGAAGCATTTAAGCAATACAAGAATGAAGTGGAGAATCAATTGAATAAAAAGATTAAAATGATTAGAAGTGATTGGGGTGGAAAATACGAATCTCCGTTTGCAGAATTATGTTCGGAATATGAAATTATCCATCAAACTATTGCCCGTTACACACCTCAATCCAATGGAATTGCGGAAAGAAAAAAATCGGACATTAAAGAAAATGATGAATGCCTTATTAATAAGTTCTGGCTTACCGCAGAATTTGTGGGGGGAACCTATCCTTACAGCTAACCGAATACTCAACAGAGTACCCCACGACAAAACACAATCTATTCCATATGAAAAATAGAAAGGAAGAAAATTTAACTTGAAATATTTTAAAGTGTAGGGTTGTTTAGCAAAGATACAAGTACCTTTACCCAAAAGGGTAAAGATCGGACCAAAAACTGTGGATTGTGTTTTTATTGGATATGTTATAAATGGTAAAGCATGTCGGTTTTGGTTCATAAATATGATAATCCCGAAATTCATGTTAATACGAAATTGAATCAGATAATGTTGAATTCCTTGAAAGCACCTATATGTATAAAGCTGAATACGAGTCGTTAAGTGAAAGATTTAAACGACCATAGGAAGAACCAAAGGAAATACTCCAAGTGAAGAGGATCCAAGGCGTAGCAAACGTCAAAGAACATCTACTTCCTTTGGACTAGATTTTGTGACATTATTACTTGAAAATGAGCCTCAAACTTTCAAAGCAGCTATGTCATCTTCTAATTCAACATTTTGGAAAGAGGCGGTCAATAGTGAGATTCAATCAATTTTGGATAACCATACATGGAATTGGTTTATCTTCCTCCAGGAAATAAGCCTTTAGGTTCGAAATGGATTTTAAAGGGAAAATGAAAGCTGATGGCACTATTGACAAATATAAGACAATATTTGTTGTCAAAGGTTATAGACAAAAGGGAAGCCTTGATTACTTTGACACTTACTCGCCAGTGATCTATTAGGGTGTTAGTGGCACTAGCGGCCGTGTATGGTCTTGAAATCCATCAAATGGATGTTAAAAATCTTTCTTAAATGGAGAATTGGAGGAAGAGATTTACATGAAACAACCTGAGGGTTTGTGGTTCCGGATAAAGAAAAGAAAATGTGCAAACTTGTTAAGTCGTTTTATGAACTTAAATAAACACCCAAAAAATGGCATGCCAAATTTGATCAAACAATGTTGGCAAGTGAGTTTAAAATCAACGATTGTGACAAATGTATTTACATTAAAAGCACTACAGGTCATGTAGTCATTGTTTGTTTATAAGTTGGTGACATGTTGATAATAAGCAAAGATATGGCACATATAAATGCTACTAAGAGCATGCTGGCTAGCAAACTCGACATGAAAACTTAAGAGTTGTTGATGTGATCTTAGGAATCCGAATTCACAAGTCTCCACAAGGTCTAGCATTATCACAGTCTCACTATATTGAAAAATTACTTGACAAGTTCACGTATTTGAATTTCAAGATTGCCAATACTCCAATTGACGTGAGTTATGCACTTAAAAAGAATGAATGTGAAAGTGACTCACAACTGGACTATGCAAGAATATTGGAAAGTTTGATGTATATCATGAATTGTACGCGACTAGATATAACATGTGATATTAGCAAAATGAGTCGGTTTACAAGTAATCTCAATCAAATACGTTAGACGACAATGAAATGAGTTTTGGGTATCTGAAACATACCCAAGACTCTGCTCTGCATTATAACAAATATCACTCCATGATTGAGGGATATAGTGATGCAAATTGGATCACCGGATCATTGGAAGTTAAATCCACGAATGGATATATTTTCACAATTGGGGGTGGAGCAGTGTCTTAGAAATCATTCAAACAAACGTGTATCGCCCGTTCTACAATGGAATCTGAATTCATAACTTTATACAAGGCCGGTGAAGAAGCTTAATGGCTCCGAAATTTCTTGGAATATATTCCATTTTGGTCTAAACCTTTGGCACCTATATGTATACATTGTGATGGTCAAGCAGCAATAGGCAGGGTAGGAGCGTTATGTATATCGAAAAATCTTGTCACATACGGCGGTGACACAATGCTGTTAGACATCTATTCTCTAGTGGTATTATCATGATTGACTACATAAAGTCAAGAGATAACGTGTCAGATCCACTTACAAAAGGCCTATCTAGAGAGGCAGTTGAAAGATCATCAAAGGGAATGAGGTTAAGGCATAGGATAATTCATCATGGCGGTAACTCTACCTAGCAAAGTGGAGATCCCAAAAGCTAGGTTCAAAGATATCAGACAAAGTTATGAATGATGGTTCGACATTGTCAGATAACTCAACCCACTCTCATGATAAAGACAATATTCAGAAATCGGCGTAAAACATTAAGGCTTTTTGATGAGTCAATAAAGCTTAAAGCTTCTTAATAATTTTCTAAGCCTGGCAATGATAACAACCAAAATGCAAGAACACGAAACAAGACTTGAAAAGCAAATAAAGAAAGGGAAGCAAGACACATATATTAATGAGATATTAGTAATAACTAGAAATAAATCCTAATCACCCCTAATATAATCAACAAACGCACATATACTAATAGAATCCTCAAGAGGAAGACAACCCTCTTGAAAATTCTAGGGCTTGTTCAAAGGCAACCACCAGTCTACCTTCAAGCTCACAAAATGTATAGAAATATTCAATATAATCTAAGAAATGAAAGATAACCTAATATTTTCTATTTATACTAAGCTCTATATAATGACTAAAAAGACCCTTAGGTGCTTGGGCTCTCCAGTTGTAATTGGGCCTCTTCACATGAACTTGGCCACCATCCTTGAATATCATTTGGATGAAATTGTAGACTCTATTAGGTTTTTCCAAAAGATCATTCAAAACTTCCAACTTCATTAAATGCATCCCAATAATTTGAAGGTTATTGGCTTGACTCCTAGTGAAGGGTCTTGAAGGCATATGCATAATGTGATTATCTTTGCCTTCTTGAAAAAAAATTATCCTCAAATTTGTAACATCGCCTACATCAAAATGAGACAAGTCACTAACATTGAAAACATCATGCACTTGAAAATCATTAGGAAGATGAACTTTATAAGCATTTTCATTAATTCTTTCAAGAATTTGGAAAGGCTCATCTCCTCTTGGTATCAACTTATTCTTTCTCTTGTGAGGGAACCTTTACTTCCTAAAATTCACTCACACCCATTCTCCGGGTTCAAACACCATTTTCTTTTTTCCTTTATTGGCTTTGCTAGCCACTTTTTGGTTCATCTTTTTAAGTTGTTTCCTAGAATTCTCGTGAGTTTTTTTTCATGGCTTCGACTCTTGTCTTGGCATCTAAACCCACAAAAACATCTTTAGCCAAAAGTGTTAGATCCAAAGGAGCTAAAGGATTAAAATCATAAACACATTCAAAAGGAGACATGTCAGCATATGAATGAATAATCCTATTATATGCAAATTCTATTAATGGCAATTGTTCCTCCCAAGATGCAAGCTTTCTTTTAACCATGGCCCTAAGCATATTTCCTAAGGACCTATTGACAACTTCGGTTTGACCATCGGTTTGAGGGTGACAAGAAGTAGAAATAACAATTTAGTGCCAAGCTTACCCCACAAACTCTTCCAAAAATGACTAAGAAACTTGGAATCCCTATCACTAACAATTGTTTTTGAAGTTCCATGCAACTTAAGCACATGATCAACAAATAAAGTAGCAACAAGGGTAGCATCATCCCTTTTATGACATGGTATAAAATGTGTCATTTTAGAAAATCTATCAACTACCACAAAAACACTATCTACCACAAATATACTATCTCTACTTTTCCTAGTCCTAGACAAACCAAGAATAAAATCCATAGAAATATCAAACCAAGGAGCATTAGGAATAGTCAAGGGAGTATACAAACCAAAAGGATGTACCTTAGACTTAGCTTGCTTGCACTCAACATATTGACCACATACTTTATCTACGTCAACTTTCATCTTAGGCCAATAAAGTGTTGTTTTAATATATATAAAGTCTTAGAGACTCCTAAATGTCCCATTAAACCACCACTATGTGCCTCGCTAATAAGCATTTCTCTCCAAGAGGACCTAGGCACACACAACCTACCATCTCTTAATAGGAATCCATCAAACTTATGAAATCTCTTTTATTTTTCTACTTTGGCTAGTTCCTTATCCTTCTCTTTCTTCCCTTGCTTATCAAGGTATGAATTATCTAACCTATAAGGTTTCTTATATACCTCAACTTGATCACAATTAACATAAAGCTCATTAAAGTCATGATCACTAGGATAAAGTTCTCTTAGGCTCTCAAATCCCATCAACCTAGAAGTCAAAGTATTCATTAAAATAAATCTCCTAGAAAGAGCATCAGCGACCACATATTCTTTGCCTTTCTTAAAGTGAATCACATATGGAAATTTCTCAATAAACTCTACCCATTTAGCACGTCTCTGGTTTAATTTACCTTGGCTCTTAAGGTGATTCAAAGATCCATGGTCGGTTTTAATCATAAACTCCCTATGCCAAAAGGTAATGTTGACAATTTGATAAAGCTCATACTAAGGCATACAACTCCTTGTCATATGTCAAATAGTTCAAGCTCGCCCCTCTAAGTTTCCCACTAAAGTAGGCTACGGGTTGTTTATCTTGCATTAAAACTGCTCTTATACCTACTCCACTAGCATCACACTCAATTTTAAAAGTCTTTTCAAAATTAGAAAGTTGAAGAAGTGGTGCCTTGCTAAGATTTATCTTTCAACTCCCTAAATTATTTCTATTATTCTTTTCCCCAAACATAGGTCTTATCTTTCTTAATCACTTGGGTCAACGGTGCGGCTATGGTGCTAAAGTTCCTAACAAACCTTCTATAGAAACTACCCAACCCATGAAAGCTCCTAACGTCCCCAATAGACTTAGGTGTAGACCAACTCCTAATGGCTTCTACTTTAGAATCATCAACTTATACACCCTTAGAACTCACAACAAAACCAAGAAAGACCATTTCATCTACACAAAAGTACACTTTTTCAAATTAGCAAATAATCTTTCCTTTCTAAGAGCATTAAAAATTTGTTTCAAGTGCCCAACATGCTCTTCAAGTGACTTTGAATACACCAAATATCATCAAAATAAATTACAACAAACTTTCCGATAAATGGTTTCATCATATGGTTCATAAACCTTATAAAAGTGCTCGGTGCATTAGAAAGTCCAAAAGGCATAACCATCCATTCATACAATCCAAATTTAGTTTTAAAAGCGATTTTCTACTCATTACCGGGTTTCATTCTTATTTGGTGATAACCACTTCTCAAGTCAATTTTAGAAAAAATAAGAGATCCACTCAGTTCATCAAGTAAGTCATCAAGCCTATGTATAGGATGACGATACTTATCGTGATTTTATTGATATCCCTACATTCAATGCACGTTCTCCAACTTCCATCTTTCTTCGGCACTAGGATAACGGGAACGGCACAAGGACTCAAGCTTTCCCTTACAAATTTCATCTCAAGAAGGTCATCAACTTACTTTTGCAACTCTTTTGTAGCCTCTGGATTACTCCTATATGCCTCTTGATTTGGAAGTTGATATCCCAGAACAAAGTCAATTTGGTGCTATATTCCCCTCAAAGGTGGTAGTTCCCTTGGTAGCTCTTCGGGAAAGACAACTTCATAACCTTACTAAGGAGTAAAAACTTCACTAGGTACAAAAGGGGTTAGCTCATTAGTAGTCAAAAAACAATCTTAATGAATAAGAAGTATAAGAGAACGATTATCCTCAACCTCTCTCAAAGGATCTTGATGACTAGCTAACAAACTCACTTTTTCTTTCCCCCTAGACTCACTCTTATTTTGTAAAAGTGAAACCTTTCCCCCATGTTCACTCATTTTTCACTTTTTTCTCTCTTGAAGTGCCACTCTTCTCTTTTTTCCCCTCTATTGAAGTATCACTCTTTTCTCTCGCTCGCTTACTCTTTACTTTTTCCCTCAATTCTCTTATTTTTTTGTAATCTTCACTCACTTGAAATGGTGTCAAAGGTAAAAGAGTAAATTTATGTCCATCTTTAACAAGAGAGTACTTATTAGTTCTTCCATAATTTTGCTTCTCTATCATATTGCCAAGGTCGGCCTAGAAGCAAATGACAAGCTTGCATTGGCACTACATCACACCAAAGTTCATCATGATACTTTCCGATCTTGAACTTTATCAATATTAGCTTTGTCACTTTGAGTTCTCCACACTCATTTAACCATTGTAGTTTATATGGTGTAGGATGCCTCCTTATAGGCAAACTCAACTGTTCTACCAAAGATGCACTTACCACATTTGTACAACTTCCATTATCAATTATCAGTGAGCAAACATCTCCCATAATCTTTCATCTAGCATGAAAAAGATTCTCCTTTGATCTAGTTCTTCCTTAGCAAGTGCATCCATAAGTCTTCTTACTACCCAGTAGCACTTCGGGTCTTCTTCTTCACACTCTCCATTATCACTTTCACTTTCCTCTTCAACATCTTTACCATGATCACTATCTCCCGTTTGATATCCTCCATCTTCCATTGCAATGATAACTCTCCGATTTGGACAATCTCTCATGTAATGACCAAGGCCATGGCACTTATGGCACCTACTATTAGTAGGAGACTTGTATTGAGCCTTATTTGATCCTTCTTTAGCCTCCACCTTAGGTTTGGATTTTTCAACTTGATTTTTGAAATCTTGTTTAGTCTCTTTAGGCTTGTCCCAATGGCTTGAAGATTTCCAAGTCTCTTTTCCCTTGCTCCAAGAAGAAGTAGTGCTCTTGGACTTGTATCTTTTCTCACCCTTAATCCCCTTTTCAACTCTCAAATCCTCTTGGTAAGCATTATCTAAGTAATCATACTTGTGCAACCTCATAGCAGAAGAAATTTTCTTGTTCAACCCCACAAGGAATCTTGGAACATTAAGATCCTCTCTATCATGAATGTTGGCTCGCAAACTTGTCTTCTCGAACTCTTTAAAGAATTCATCAATATTCTTACTACCTTGCCTCAAAGTGTAGAATTTTGAAAGAATGTCTTCTTAAAAGTAATCCGGTACAAACCTTTTCTTCATGATACCTTTCATTTCATCCCAAGTAGTAATAGGATCAAGTAGTCATTGTTCCCTTTGCCTATTGTAAGATTCCCTCCAAGTAGAGGCAAATCCCTCAAATTGAGTGATGGCATACTTAATCTTCGTGGCTTTAGGAATATTTTTAACTTGGAAGATGCTTTCACTCTTGATTACCCGATCCAAGTATTCTTCCGGGTTACTACTTCCTTTGAAAGGTGGAAGAGTGATCTTGATTGTGTTCAACCCTCTTTCATGCTCATCATGGTTGTATCTTGATTGTAGATAACCTTGCCAAGCTTGTTGCCTCATTGAATTTTGAGCATGATCTTCTTCTTCCTCAAGATTGATGTGCTCTTCTTGTGGTGGTCGGTGATTTTGTGGATTGACCCTCCTTTGTTGCCTTTGGGATTGATTTTCATGGAGTGGAATCCCTCTTTGTGCATAAGTAGCTTGAGCATGGATCCCCTGTTGCATTAGATTAGGATCCAAATGAGTAGAAGGAGTTTATGGAGAGCACTAGTTTCAACACCTTGTTGATGTGGGAGAGTTCCACTCACCAAGGAGTTCACTTTTTCCTCTTAAACTTGCATCCTATTCTCCTTGTTTGTGAACCTTCCATCAATCATATCAAATCTCTTCATCATGACCTTAAACATTTTTTCCATGGTGTTGGAAGATCCCTCACTCATATTGAACTTTCCTACAAAGTGAACAAAAAAATTAGTGATAAAAGTCCTCACCGAGTCACTCCCTTAGTGTATACACTCAAGTTGTATGTCACTCAATCACTCGTGTTTCACTCTTGAAAATTGGCTTTTAATTCTCCCTTTTTAATCTCATTCGCTCGAGCTTTTTTTTTAACTCAAAAGGTGAAACTCAAAGTTGCCTTCAAACTAGTACCCAAGACTCTATAACAAGTCCCTTCCATCTTGGGGGTGGAGTGGAATTGATGTTTAAATAAGAACGGACAATTTAAGCAAATTTGGACTTGAACCAAGAAAATTAACAATGAAATAAAAGATAAAAGCGCAAAGAAATTGGCACGAATTAAGTAGACATACACAAAAATTAGATTAACTATTAATATGAACTAATATTAATGTTATCTAATTGAAGAAGTCAAGAGAAATGAATCAGGAATGGAAAATTTTCAAGATCAAAGTTGCAAGAACCTCTTTTTTGATATAGTGCATTGCTCTCTACTTTGTACAATCCAACAATGGAGTTTGAAGTTTTCAACCAAAACTCTATAAACTAGAAAATAATTTTGTCTCTCAGTTTAATCATGTATTTTCTTCGAATTCTATCACTAAATAATACTCAAACTTGTAATCAATTGGCAACAACTTCTTAAATTTCCAAAGCATCAAATTCAATTTCTAAGTTTCCTTCGATGGAGTCCAAACATATCAACCAACAATATCAATCAATCTTCACAAATTCTTGAGCAAATGAATTCTTGAAAGTGTTCAACAGTGAAGTACGAGAACAATGACAAAATAGAAAAGCCAGAGTACTTTTTTTTTCTTTTTTGGGGAATTTTGTTTAAAGCTAAAAGCAAAGAATTATAGGAATAATTCTACAGCCTTGGGTCTTGATACCAAATGATAACAACCAAAATGCAAGAACAAGAAATGGGACTTGAAAAACAAATAAAGAAAGGGAAGCAAGACACAAATATTGATGAGATATTAGTAATAACTAGAATTAAATCCTAATCACCCCTCATACAATCAACAAAAGCACCTATACTAATAGAATCCTCAAGAGGAAGACAAACCTCTTGTAAATTCTAGGGCTGGTTCAAAGGCAACCACAAATCTACCTTCAAGCTCACAAAATACATAGCAATATTCAATATAGTCTAAGAAATGAAAGATGACCTAATATTTTCTATCTATACTAAGGTCTATATAATGATTAAAAAGACCCTTAGATGCTTGGGCTATCCACTTGTAATTGGACTTCTTCTCATGAACTTAGGCCACCATCCATGAATATCATTTTGGATGAAATTGTAGACTCTATTAGGCTTTTCCAAAAGTTTATCCAAAACTTCCAACTTCATCAAATGCATCCTAATAATTTGAAGGTTCGTGACTTGACTCATAGTGAACGATCTTAAAGGCATAGGCATAATGTGATCAGGCAGGAAATGACCAGATAGTGTGTCTATATGATTACACATTTAGAAATCACCTATGTGAGTGTGAAGTGTAAGTCGCTTCAAGATGAATGAAAGTAAAAGCCCATTCCTTAAGCACTCATGAAATCATGGGTGTTCATGGCTGAAACGAACACAACCGTGAGAACAATAGATGGTTAAGGATTGATTGTATGACTTATGTTCTCTAGGTATACAACAAAGCTTGACGGTTTAAAAATATCAAATCTACTGATTGATCGAGCATATCCGATATAAGTTCAAAGGGAAACCTACTTATCCAGATGCAATTAATCATTGCATGTAAATCACACACTTGTTCGTGCATTCTTTTGTCTTATAGCCATTCCCTATTCATGTGGGGGATTGCTGGGATTGAAGTTTGGTGAATGGGAAATGGAGGGAAGAAAGTAAGCTCCCTTTTACTTTAGAAAGAGCAAGTATCCCTTATTGGCGGTAGAAACAAAAGTGAATGTACTTATATTGAGAAAGCACTTCTCTTGGTGTTAAATAGGTTGGAAAGAAAGTAAGCCTTGCGCCGTCGTCGTCACTCGCTCGGCTCGGCTTCGGCTTTGGTCAAATCCAACTATTAAATAAGCTCCCTTTTGCTTTAGAAAAAGTAAGTGTCCCTCATTGGTGGTGGAAAGAAAAGTGAATGTGTTTATATTGAGAAAGCACTTCTCTTGGTATTAAATGGGTCGGAAAGAAAGTAAGTCTCGTGTTGTCGCTCGCTCGCTCACTCGCTCACTCGGCTCGGCTTAGGCTTCGACTTTGGTCAAAGATTGATTGACTAATCATTTTGGACAATTTTTTTAATTATTTAATTAATTAACGAAAAGTCAACCCGGAATAACCCAGGACCCGCGTCACGACCTACTCTGTTTCTTTATCAGATTGTTTTAAATTAATTTCCCAGAATATTTTAAAAGGGAATCGTTTCCGCCTGTTCCAATAGACATGGTTGTTTCTGAAAGATTGCAAACTTTTCAGAAACAGTGCCAGAAAATGGCTATAAATATGTCTTGATCCCAAAATCTTTCCTTACGAAATTTTCTGATGTTCTTCAAGTGTGTTTTACATCCATTAAGTGGTTCGAAATTTATTAGAGTTTTTGGCACCAATACACTGGTGAGTTAAGTCATTTTATCCTAGAAGGATAATATTCCAATACCTCGGGTACTTGAGGGGAATAATTTTCTTAAGGATACATTGTACATTTAGTGGGCTCGATTTTATTCCGAGATATATTTTCAGATTTTGCTTCTGATTATTTAAATTTTTGCTATACTTCTGTTTTCTGTTGCACAATTATTACTATTTCATTATAATATAGTATTACAGTTTGACTAACAATAACAACTTAACCCGTATGGAAATTTCTTTTCTCTTTCTTGGATTAGTAGTAATAAAAGAACAATGCGTATACACGTGTGAGTGATAAAGTTGATTATTGCACTTGCATAAATTTGCAAGTACATCCCATCATCAAACATGAAGATGCGTGTATTCCTCTCTCTAAACATTTTTGTCTATTCATTTGTTGAGTTAGCTCCCATTTTTTCCATTTTTTTTGTTTGTAAATCTAGGTCCTAAAAACGCTACTTCAGTTTTTAAATATACCATGATACAAAAATATTTAAAAGGAGGTTGATAATCAAAGTAACAAGATATACATTATCGAATTAATTTTGAGATAGGGTGAGAAGAATGTCTATAGTTTAAGGCTCGAGGGAACATTTGATTTTAACAAAAAAATTAGTAAATAATTTTTTTCCCAATTAGAAAGCCATTTAATAAGTTTCCATTTTTTGTCCATGAATCTCCGTGAAAAAGAGTCTGCAACTAAAATGTGGTTTTTTTTGGACTCAAAGAACAAAAATATATAATAAAAAAAATATAGTGACCATAATATATATAGCGTCTTTTTAAAAGACGTTATACCTTAACGGCCATTTGACCAGTTAAGTATAACGTCTTTTAAAAGACGCTATATATATAGCGTTCTTTACTGAGACGCTATACATATTGTGTGGGCCCACAAATAATTCTTCTGTACTTAACTAACATAATAATAATTCAACTGTGTATAACATTTTAAGCTAAGACACTATACCTCAAATAACTGAATCCCCGGACTAGTTTTTGCCTTATTTAAGGAGGTGAAGGATTTTGTAAAACGGAAAAGGGTCAAAAATGCCCCTGAAATGTTGAAAAAGGTTTAAAAATTCCCTCCATTCACCTATTGGGCTAAAAATACCCTCCATCCACCTTTTTGATTCACTTATGCCCTTTGATCGTTAGGTCAATGCTGAATTAAAAATAATAATTATTTAAATTCCACATGACAACTTCTTATTGGCCAAAATTAAAACATCTAACACATTAGAAAGACCCATCCATATCTACCAGTTTTGCGTACTAACCCGCTTCAAATACTAACTCGACCCAAATAAAAAGTTCAACTAAAAAAAAGAGGCCTCAAAATCTACCAAAACCGTGACATAGAAAGTTATATGAATCCAAAATCTACAAAGTATAACACTACCAACTCGTTGGTACATCAAGTGAGCTCAAAGAAGATTGATATTTTTCTTCAAGTGTTCCAAAAAAGTTAAGATCCAGTTCCTTAATGCTTGGAAATGCAGAATATCCGGAAGCGCCTACTTGGGAACTTACTCATATAAGCTCTTTACTAGCACCGCGTCGTTAGGAAGAACAAACTGGTAATGTTGCCACACGGGGTGTCTTTTTTTATTTTGAACTTTTTATTCGGGTCAGGTTAGTGTTGGGCCGGGTTAGTCCGAAAAATGGGTAGATATGGTTGGGTCTTTCTAATATGTTAGATGTTTTAATTTTGACCAATAAGAAGTTTTCACATAGAATTTAAATAATTATTTTTAAAATTCAGCATTGACCTAATGGTCAAAAGGTATAAGTGAACCAAAAAGGTAGATGGAGGGGTATTTCTAGCCCAATAGGTAGATGAAGAATATTTTTAGACCTTTTTCAATAGTTCAGGGGCATTTTTTACCCTTCTCCATTTGTAAAAATCCATTCATAAAACATTTTCAAGTCTTCTAAAATTTTTCTTTGTTAAGTTGTTTTGAATTTTGTCATAATGTCTGAAGAGCGTAGAATTAGGGTTTCATTATATCGGGGAGGGGTGAGGTTTGTGGTGTTGAATAACTCAGTAAGCTATGGTTTATCTCCATAGTATCATGTTAAGTTGCCACTTACAATGGACTACGATACATTGGTATCGTTGTTATGTAAAAAAATAAGTGTGAGCAAACGTTCGGTGAATAAAATAATTGGAAGATATACGTATTCTGTGACTCCGCAAGGGGTTGTTTGTTATGCAGATTTTAACAACGAAGACGATGAAACTCTGAGAGATTTTTTGAGGACTCTAGATGAATACTGAGAATTTATTGTGATAAAACTGTTAGAAATGTACGTCAAGGTTGAAGACGTTCGCAATAATGAGGTTGCGCAAAGTAGGAAAATCCCTCAATCATTGGGTGGTTATTTTGGAGTAGTTTTAGCCGAACAGGTTCCGGCTGAAAGAGTTTGGCCGGATCTAAACTTATCTCCACGGGCGAATGAGGAGTGGGAAAATAATTTTTCTCATAGTATACATAATCCACAAGCCGAGTGGTAAACTTCAATTTTCCTTTGTGTTACGATATATATTTTTGTGTATTTTGTTTGTATTAACACTCGTATATTCATAGGGGGGTACCGACCAGATATGAATTTTACAAGTTATGAACCAACGGCCAGTTGGAATATGCTTACTTTTGGTATGTTGGATCATGATGGTCCATCCGGGATTCAGCATCAACAAGATAATGTGCATCATAGGATATCAACGCATTATGATTTGTAAGTAAATATATAAAGCTATATGTATTGTTTGGACCAATTTTAGTAACTCATTATTTCTTTGGTTGTGTAGTGAAAATGACCAACTTGATGGTCATGTCCTTATTCAATTGCCCGAAGACGACGTATTTACTCGGAATCTGGCAAATGCACAGAGTCAGAAAGAGAATAGTGATTATGACAACAATGATGATGAGTCTGAAGATGACACACCCTTTCTTGATGAGGGTGATGAGGAGGAGGAAGGGAATGTCGAACCTGATTTGACGAGGGAGCATACTCCATCTCCCGTTGGACCAAGAGTGTACCAGTCTCACGTGTCGTTTCATTCAAGGCATATTCCCTATCTTGATCATTTGCCAAGTATGCCGGATGTGGATGCCCTCACAAGGTATATTGACGAAATTTGGATAGCAATGTGAGATGAATGTAGACCAACAGTGTTGTCAAAGGGCATGCTTTTTCCTGATAAGGCGCGCCTAATCAGGGCGGTGAAAATGTATAGCGTAAAAGAGTGTCGTAAGATGACGGTATGAAAGTCATATCCGGATGTATACAAGGCTATTTGTCGTAGATGGTTTACAGGTTGTAATTGGATGTTGCGTGCGAGGAAGAAGAAAATAAATATGTGAGTTGTGGTAAATACATTGGCACCCACAATTGTGAAATGGACACATTCATCGGGAATCACTTTAACTTGGATGTTGACTTGATTTCTCTTGTCTTGATTCCACAAATTGAAGCCTCTATAAGGTACAAGATCAAAGAGTGTATTACATCTGTCTAGCAGGAATATGAGTGTAACATTACCAAAAGAAAGGCATTTCTTGGGCGCAAACGTGCGTTTGAAATTGTTTATGGTGACTGGGATAAGTCATTTGCATCTTTACCCAAGTACATGGCCGCATTGCAACACTTTAACCTCGAGACTGTTGTTGAATGGAAGCTTGAGCGGAGTTCGAGAATACCAGAATATATATTTAAATACATGTTCTAGGCATTTAAACCAACAATTGATGGTTTTGTGCATTGTTAGTCGGTAATATCCATAGACGACATTCATGTCTATGGAAAGTATGATATTAAGCTATTGATCGTTGTTGCAGTAGATGCTAATGGACAAATATTTTCCCTAGCTTTTGCTATTTGTGCCAATGAAATCCAAGAGATGTGGATGCTATTTTTGAACCACTTGAAGGAGCACGTTGTCAAACAACGTTCAGGTATTTGCCTAATATCTAATCGGCATGGCGGTATTTTAAGTTCTGTACAACGTTTGCCTAAATAGCAAGAACTGTATGCATACCACATTTACTATGTGAGGCACCTGAAAGCCAATTTTCAGAAGGCACATCCCAACAAGGACTTGCATAATTTAATGTGGATGGCTGCAACTGATCACCAAGAGTGCAAATTCAGGAGGCGCATGGAATCGATCAGTCAGGAAGATGAAAGAGCCTATCATTGGTTGATGCGACATGAGCTTGACAAGTGGACAATGTATGCGGATGGTGGCAGACGATGGGGAACCCTGACTACAAATATGTCAGTCTTTCAATGGGTTATTGAAGTCTGCACGTGGATTGTCTATCACTGCCATGGTGCGGATGTCATTCAAACAGATGGCAGAGAGGTTTGTTGAAAGGCATAGAGGTGCATCAGAATTGATGGAGAGGGGTGTTGAATTTATGCCAATACCAATGAAAAGATTTGAGAAATACAGGAGACGAGCACATTGAAATTCATTTTTACAGTATTGCAACAAGCAAAATATTTTTGAAGTTCGCACCGCTATCCATCAAAACCGGGGGAATAATACACACACCGTAAATGAAGCCAGCAGGTTGTGTTCTTGTGGGAAATGGTCCATCTACCATATACCGTGCTCACATGTCATGAAGTGCTTTCAACATACAGGTTTCGCAACAACCCTGTACGTTGATAAGCAATATAGTGTTGCTGCATACTTAAATACATATAGTGGGCAGTTGCAGCCAGTGGGTGCTGAGCATTATTGGCCGCCGGAACCATTTAGAATAGTGTGTAACAAGGAGTATTTGCGTAAGCTACAAGTACAAAAAAGAACGTGTATAAGAAACCAAATGGATGTTGGTGATACCGTTTATACGCGTTGTGAGCACGTGATTTTTGCCTTACGAAAAACTACTCCAAAATAAATCAAAAATAAATTTCTTTTACTGTGTAATTTCTGAATTTGCGTAGTGTTAAATATTTGTTTATGTCCGTAAATGTTTACTTTGTCATGATAAAATGAAAAATAAAATAAAATACATGTTGCATGCATATAGGATTTAATTATACATTTAAGAGATAATTTAAATAAAATCGCAAAAATATGCATTGGTTCTATTTCAAATGTTTCATTGGGTGATTGATGTTTTGACTACGTGTTAAATAATTGTTATGAAGTAATTAATATTTTTGTGTAAGGTTAAAAATTGTTTTATAATTTTTATTAGGATTTTTTATAATTTAAATAAAATTAGAAAATATATGTAATTGTGAAAGAAAATTGGACCTGGATTAAAATCCAGGCCCAAGTGAACTAATTACCCCAACAGCCCAAACCAAATTACCCCCCTTTAGCCCAGGTCCGGTCCAGTCCGAAAAGAGTCAATACGACAGCGTTTAGTCATGGCTCAGCATGGACCGTTCGATCAAATCCAATCAACGGACGAGATCTTCTACCCTTACCCGAAACCCGTAACCCGACCCCTTGACCCAATACAGGCCGACCCTGAACTTAGACCAAACGACGTCGTTCGGATTAGTGGATTAATCCTGGCCCTTAATCTTACTTGATCGGACGGATAACATCAGTCCACCCCACCCCTATATAAGTCCCCAAGCCTTACCCGGCCCCTAACTAAAAACACCCCCCCTTCCTACACTGTTCATCATCGTCCCAAACCCCCACTCCTAACCCTAGCCGCCCTAGGATTCCACCGCCTGAAACCCGGCGGCATCAACGCCGCCGGTCACCAAAGTAACACCCCAGAACCCCCTGAGCCTCCTCTATCCAAATATGTTATCTGCTTGGTTCGAATCTCCCTGAAGATTCTCGAATCTTCATTTGAAGATTTGAGCCAAGTTCAGATCTAAACCAAACAACACCTAGTTAACACCATAGCTTCCCCTAGTCATCCTGAGCATGGATCTGTTGGTTGTTTGGTTCGAATCAGTCCGGAACTTCTCGAATCTTCTTTTAAAGATTCGGACCAAACAAGAACAAACTCATATCCATTTCAAACTAACACGAAATAACCCCTAGGCTACCCTCACCCTTGTATAATGTTTGGTTCCCTTCAAATCTGCCCAGAAATGTTCGGATTTAAGATCCAAGAACCTGAAACCCTAAAAATTTCCAATCTTGGAATTTTTCCGATTTCAAATAAAAGATTGAGGTTCAATTGACCTTAGTCAAAGTATTTTTAGTGGAAAATACTTCGACTAAGGTCTGTTTGATTTCAAACAAAAATCCGAAGCCGAGTTGAGTTCGAGTCTGATTAAAATTCAGAGGTATTTTTCTATTATTTTTGTGTATTCTAAGTGTATTGTTGTCTGTGTCAATAGCTTTTTGATTTTTCATATTTGTTTTGATCAATTCTGTCCTTTCTGTCTCCTACCTATTTACTTGATCCGAATGTGAATTGTTTCTATTGGTTGTGATTATTTACAATGTATGTAATCGACTCGATTAAGTTCGTCGATTAGTTATATTATGAATTCTCGTTTATGATAAATACTGAATTGAAACAATTTGTCTACCTATTGTTTGTTGACAATTGTTATAGATAGTTAGTTAATTAGTCTTTTAAATCATGTTTGTTTATAAATCAGTGAGTCCGTCAAATGGATGTTGTGTATGTATTGATTTCTGGGTAGTTAGTTTCAGGTAATGCATATACTGTC
Source organism: Nicotiana sylvestris (assembly GCF_000393655.2). Lineage (NCBI taxonomy): Eukaryota > Viridiplantae > Streptophyta > Magnoliopsida > Solanales > Solanaceae > Nicotiana > Nicotiana sylvestris. The sequence continues at coordinate 155,400,313 of NC_091059.1, forward strand.
AATACCCCTGCACTTATGCTAAATTCAATTTCAATTCAGATTTTGTTCTGTTAAGTTCTGCGTATTGTTAAAATGTTTGTGTACAAGTTCAGTGTTCAAATCTGAATTTAATTTTGTTCATTAGCTATCATTGAATAGACAGAATGTTTGTTTGATTTAGGACTTGGTTATTAGCTGCTAAACAGGTTTAATTCAGATAATTTGGTTAAGGTTTAAGCAATTTTGGTCTGGGACAGTAATAACAATAGTATTAAGGGATTTTCAGTGATTATTTGAGAAATGAAACAGTAGGGTAATATAATAATAATAGTGTGCTTATAATGGAATGTTAGTGGCTATAATTTAGGAGATAATGGGAAACAAAGGGTAATGGAATGCTGGAAATCAGGAAAAAGTTCACTCAATGGGATTTAAAGTAGTTAAAAGCAGATTTTAGATATGATTTTCTGTTTTTAAAAGATAAAAGGGGGTCCAGGCAGCACAAAAAGGAAGGAGGCATACCTGTATAAATACAGGGGCAGATTTCAGGAATAAGGGGGGAAGACAGAGAGAATTTTTAAGAGAGAATTTTTGAAGAGATTTTGAGGGCTGAGATTTTAAAGGAAGGAAACAGAAAATAGAACACTCACATACACACTCACACACAGATACAGCAGCAGAAACAGAAAATCAGAAACAAACTGAATTTGAAACTGAAGAAAAACTGAAATCTGAAATGTTGTTCTTTTGTTGAATCTGTTCAACTTTATGTGATTCCACTGTTCAGTTAAAATCCGAAGTGTTTCTTAAAAGTACTTTACTGTGCATCTGGGCTCTTCGAATCCTATTCCTGTTCAGATTTACTGTGTTATCAGTATATTCTACTGAATTTGTTACTGTTGTAACTGCTGAAACTTACTTCTTCTACCTCCATTTTCAGGTATATATATCTTTTAAATTTTAAGTTGGAAAGAGATTTCAGCATGACCCATCAATGAAGCTTGAATTGAAATGCTATTTCCAATTGTCCAAGTTCATTATTTTCATTTTTTATGTTAATTAATTAGTAGTGAACTCAATTTGATAGCCATGAGTTAAATTGTCTTATTTTGAAATTCATATAAAACTTTGTAATAATGTTATCCATGTCAAATTTCATTAGTTTAGTTATCTATGAGTTGTGTAAATAAGAAGCATGGCAGAAAGTTGGTTTTTATTTACACTTCATGGTGTTGTTAGATAGGTATAGCATAATATAGCATTATCAAAGAAAATATGCTATAAGTTTATCTTGTTAGTTAATTAGTTGTTGTTTAAAGCTAGATGATGATTAGCTGCAATTTGCCATCTTTTGGCATAACATTGGTGGTGTTCATAATTTATAGTTGAAAGATGTATTAGTATAATCCGTATGTTCAAAAGTGTCAAATATAGTAAGTAATATATTGTATGCAATATCATTTTATTAAGTCAACAAGACTTATTCTCTTTCTTAGTAATAAAGGGCTTAGGAACTTATACAATGTGAAAATTAATAGTTAGTAATAATTCACATAGATTGAGAATCAAATTGGTTTGATTATATCTATATCTATCCTAACTCAATCATAGGCATAACTAAGTAAGTTAATTTCATCTATTAAGATTAAAACGAGTATGTGAGAATAAGTTGAGTTGTATATACACAAATGGCAACACTTTAAATCAATGGTAATTAAAATAGAATTTGCATTAAGTAATAATGAAAATTCTTGGAAAATATTTCCTTCCTTTATAAATCATTCATTTTCAGTTTCATATGTAATTTATTCCTTGGCATATATATATATATGTCATATTTGTTTTAAAGTTAGTATTAATCATATCTTTATTCTGTCATTTGAATTTGAATAATTGGAATGAATATGATTTATATTCGGAAATTATAATCAATGGTCAATATTTAATAAATTGTAGATTATTTTCCAAAAATTAAAGAATATCTTAAAACGAGATTTCTCGTGATATAACAAACATTTTTTTTTGAAATTCCATAATATCATTACAAATATGTTGCGCAATTAGGGATACGTTCGCGTACCCTGATTATACTTTTAAAAGCAAAATTTCGGATTATGCGTACGCGCAATTTCGAGCGAATATTTAATAAAAGGATTTTTCTAAAGGCGTTAAATCAATTTTATAAAAATTCGATATGTACGGTTCATTATTCAAGAAAAATAATTATTCTTGATTCAACGCAATCTCGAAAAAATGTGCTTAATAAATATATTGTCAAAAGTAATTGTGTACACGTGCGCGTGACACAATTCCGCATCTTTTTAATTTATAACACGAATATACGTACGCGTAATTCGATTCAAAGAAGGTTTCTCAATCACGATAAGTATAAGCGGTAGTAAAATCAGATAACATCAATATATTTAATAAAATCAAGATGATTAAGCCAATAATAAAAACAGTTAAGCGACCGTGCTAGAACCACGGAATTCGGAAATGCCTAACACCTTCTTCCGGATTAACAGAATTCCTTACTCAGGATTTCTGGTTCGCAGAAAAATAAACAGAGTCATATTCTCCTCGATTCAGGGATTATAATTGGTGACTTGGGACGCCTCAAAATTCCCAGGTGGCGACTCTGAAACAAATAAACAAATCCCGTTTCGACTGTCCTTCAATTGGAGAAAACTCCCCACGCGCCCCGCGGGCGGGGCGAAAAAGGAGGTGCGACAGCTCTGGCGACTCTGCTGGGGACCAACGGTGAACTGTAGCCCAGAACCATTGGTTCAGGGTTTAAAGAATTCGAGCTTAAAATATCTGTGTTAATTGGCTTTATGATTTTCAACTGTTTACATGCTAATATGCTAAATGTTTTTTTTACCGCTTTAATATTATTTGAATTGTGAATATATACAACTGCTACGAAACCCCCTTCTTTCTGAGTCTTCTGAATTTATGGTGTACACGTGCGCGTGACCCACCTTTCTGTTAAAGTCATACCAAATAAGACGGAGTTGGGACAAGTAACTAGGCCGGGTAGACTTTCGTGCTCCCGGTACATTACCCCCGCTTCGGCTCAAACTGTCCGTTTGGGTAAGCCAGGTTTAGAACAATCAACCTAAGGTTTTACACTTAGAATAACTCAGCCATGTACCGGATCCCTAGTAGGAACGAATATTTGCATCATATGCATTTGGCCTTGGAGACTCAACACAGGGGTTGGGTCTGTCTAGGACAGGTGAACCAAAAATTAAAAGACCATCATGATGCATCCTACTTGTTATTTGTGCATTCATTCGCCTCGAACATGCTTGTTGACCAGCTTAAATAAAATCATGGTGAAAAGCAAGGAATAAAATGGGTTGCTTTAAATATTTCGAACAAATATAGTTTTAAAAATTTTTTTAAATAAAAGAAAAAATTTCGAAAATGATTTTTAGTATAAATTTTGACTTTATTAAAATTAAATTTCAGATATAAAATGAGCACTACACAAAGCCCCTCATCCACAAGTACGGAGGAATTTCTATGTCAGCTTCAAATGTGGTGGAATGATTTAGGCGAAGACGGTCAAAAATGGGTCGTCAAGCATTTGGGAAATCTTACGGACATTATGAAAGTTGAGCCTCAGGATGATCTGATTACGGCATTAGTAATGTTCTGGGATCCTGTTCACAATGTTTTTCGTTTCTCTGACTTCGAGCTTACTCCTACATTAGAGGAGATAGCTGGCTATGTTGGTTTTGACGGAAGTTTAAGAAATCAAAGCTTGATATTCACAAAGGCTCCTTCAATACATCGATTCTTCGGTCTTCTGAACATCAGCAGTCAAATCAGGAAAAGCAATGTCATCAATGGATGTTGTTCCTTCAATTTTTTGTATTCCAGGTTTGGAAAATCAGATGGGTTCGAAATTCATGAGAAAGGCCTTACTAATAAGCAAAACAAAGACACTTGGCAGATGCACCGTCGATTTGCTTTCATGGTGGCTTTTCTAGGAGTCATGGTCTTCCCAAATAAAGAGCGAACAATTGATATTCGCACCGCAAAAGTTGTGCAAATCCTCACCACTAAAGAAAATCACACCCTTGTCCCCATCATTCTATCAGATATTTATCGGGCTTTGACTTTATGCAAATCAGGAGCGAAAGTTTTCGAAGGATGCAAAATTTTGTTGCAAATGTGGGTGATTGAACATCTCCAACAACAGCCCAAGATCATACAGTATGGGTCGAACAAAGCTAATTGCATCGAGAGCTATGAGGAAAGAACAAAAGATTATCAAGCTCCAGAAGGGATAGAAGCATGGGTATCTCATCTAAAGGCTTTAACTGCAAATCAAATTGAATGGACTCTGGGATGGCTCCCGATGAGAGAAGTAATACATATGTCAACCTCAAATAGTTATCTACTACTATTGGGATTGAGAAGCATTCAGCCGTATGCACCACTAAGAGTTTTAAGGCAACTAGGGAGATATCAAATAGTTCCTGATGAGGAAGATTTGAGTACGCAAGTAATCGAATTACACCCAGAAGCCACTATTCCCGAAGCTTTACTTCAGCAAATGTGGAATGGGTGCCGATACTTGAAAAGTGATACTCAAGTCCTAGACACTACCAAGGGTGAGATAAATCCTGGATATGCAAGGTGGTTCGAAAAGCGGTCTCGCGTGGATGATGTACCAGAACCTGAGCTAAAAAGGCCAACAAAAAGACCCCATGTTCAAAACTTCAATGATAAAATCCAAGAGCGGTTGATCTGGGGAGAAAAAGAAAAAGGGTACAAAGCAACTATCCATGCCCTAAAAGAAAATCTAAGAAGCCTCAGTTTGGAGAAAGATTTGCAAGAACAAGAAGCCGAAGGCGAGAAAAAGAGTCTAGCTTGTGAGAATGAAAATCTTCATGCTCGATTCCAAAAAATGAAAAGAGTTTCTGAAACGCCAAAGAGGAGCTGGAAGGATCAAAAAACCATCGCCAATCTCTTTGAAAGAATGCAAGATTATGATTCCATTCTTGCGGAAAACGAAAGGGCATTGAGCAAAGCAAAAGAAAGGATCCAACAATTAAACGAAGAAGCCAGATCTAACAAGGAACGCCAAGATAGGCAATCCGAAAAAGACAAGGCACAATTCAAGAAGGAAAAAGACTATTGGATGCGATCAGAAGACCAGCTTCGTGCACAACTAGAAGAGGCAAGAAGATGCAACAGAGAACATCAACAAGCAGACCTCGACAGGGAAAGATCGCAAGCAAGATTAGAGCAGGCCAGACTCCGAGCTCTGTTAGAATCAGCTCTAGATCGTGAAAACCGTGTCAGAGATATAGCCACCACTCGTCAGCAGCAATTGCAAGACCAAGACCAACGTCTCCAAGGTTTCAGGGCACAAGTCCACGACTTGGCAGTCTTCACATCTCAAAGTTATGTAAACTGCCAAGGAATGGATTATGAAAGGTTTACAGAGCATGCGCCCACTTTTGCTCGTCATCTAGCAATAGAGTTGGAAAGGATGTATCGTACGCTGGGAGGCCATCCAGGTCAAGCCCCACATTGAGCAGATAATCCAATATTAGAGAACAAAAGTGGAAAGTGGGGCATTTTGTGAGATGTTATGAATTGTATCTTTTATTCTGATTTAAGTGTGTGTGTTTCAAGCTATTTTCTTAAAGTTTTCGAATGTAATTCCATCTTTGTGTAATAAATAAACATGATTGACTTTGGTCCGAACTACGCAAGGTCTGATTCATGTTTGACATAATACATAGGCAATCTCTAAGAGTCGACCACCACGATAAAGATATCTATAGTAAATAAAAGCGAATGACAATTTTTCAATTTCAATAAAGCTGGGACGATACAAGCAACCGAGCGAATGCATAATAGAAAGGGATTATTTGTCTAGGAGCATTGCATCTCAACGTGTGATTATATATGTGTTAAACTCTCAAAACTAACAAGTTTGTTCATTTTCAGAATTCAACCAGTTAGTTTCTCTAAAGAGTATACTGGCATATTATCACTATCACACAAGATCAAAAGGACCAATACCCGAAAGTATGTCTATCCCAGATGTTGACACAGGTATGGAGATAGAAGAGATGGATGTCGGGAAAATGAAAGAAGAAATGCTTAAGCTCAAGCAGCAAATGGCTGAAATGTACCAAGCTTGGTCTACAGGACAGTTACCCCCATCTTACCCAAATAACCCTGCTCCATCAATGATCCAAACTCAGGATAATATCACCACTGAATTATCCCCAAGTTTCCCCATTTATCAGCACTACCGAGGCACCACCTCTCAGACACCACAGTCTCCACCTCCAAAACCAGTTCCGTACCTTCCTCCACCTATGACTCCTGTTTTCGTAGCACCTCCCCCTGCTACATTTCACAAATCTCCTAGTGAGCCTACATTTCAGGCCCAAGACAACCAATATTACCCCCGGAGCCCACCTTCAAAGCCTCCGAAATCAATTCACCTGCTCCTCGGTTTGATCTCCCAACCGAATTGACAAGCCAGCCAAAAATGCTGAACAAGAAGAGATGTTCAGGAAGGTCAAAAGTCTAGAACAATCGTTCCGAGACATGCGGGGATTAGGTGGGCAAGTCAGTGTAGCCTACAAAGATTTATGCTTATTCCCTAATGTACAATTGCCATTCGGCTTCAAGATGCCCAAATTTGACCTATACAACGGGCACGGCGACCCAGTAGCCCACTTAAGGGGTTTCTGTAGCAATATGCGAGGAGCTGGGGGAAAGGATGAATTATTAATGGCATACTTCAGTCAAAGTCTAAGCGGATCAGCTTTGGAGTGGTATACACGCCAGGACCATGGAAGATGGTACACCTGGGATGACCTGGCACAGGCATTCGCATACCATTTCCAATACAATCTGGAAATCATCCCAGATCGGTTATCTTTGACCAAATTTGAGAAGAAACACAATGAGAGTTTCAGAGAGTATGGTTTTCGGTGGAGAGAACAGGCAGCAAGAGTAGATCCTCCTATGAAGGAGAGCGAAATGGTAGACTACTTCCTCCAAGCCTTGGAACCGACTTACTATGCCCATTTGGTTTCAGCGGTTGGGAAATCATTCAACGAAGTAGTGAAGATGGGAGGTATGGTGGAAGAAGGTCTCAAGACAAATAAAATCATGAGCTATTCAGCAATTAATGCAACTACTCAAGCCATTCAAGGCGGGGTAGGAGGAATCGGAAGAAAGAAAAGGGAGGAAACAGCAGTAGTTGATTCAGGAATTTGGCCGGGACCCAGAGGTTCACCACTTTACTATAATCAACAACGACCTCGCTAATCAGCTTACCACCATGATTCATCCCAACACTACTATCACCCTTCAGAGCCTCATTTTGCCATTAACCATGCTCAAGCATACAATCAGCCACCTGTTCACACCAATTGGCGTGCTCCTGTCACATCAAATACTTACCCACGAGCCTATCCCGGACCAGGTTTCAGGCCTAGGCCAGCATTCAGGGGAGAAAGGGAACAGAAAAAGAAAACTTACACTCCATTGGGAGAGTCTTACACTAGTCTGTTCCACAGGTTGAGACAGCTAGACATGCTGAGACCAATACAATCCAAACTACCCAATCCTCCACCAAAGAATCTGGATTACACCATTAGCTGTGAATATTGCTCCGGTGCACCAGGCCATGATACGGAGAAATGTTGGCATTTGAAAAATGCAATACAAGAGCTGATTGATACTAACAAAATCGAGGTTCAAACCCCCGAAGCTCCAAATATCAATAGAAATCCAATGCCAGCCCATCAAGAGGCTAACATGATAGAAATCATACAAGCTGATGGGGAGACAAAGAAGCCGTCACAAACTGTCATGATGATCAAGTCTCATGAAACCAAGCCAGATAAGCAGTTAATGGAGGAGAAGCCGGTGTCTAAGCAGAACAAAAATGGTGATGGACCATCTATGATAATCGAGGAGGCATCATCGAGCAAAGTTGCCGCAAAACAAGAAAGGCCGAAAGTGGTAGTACCAGGGGTTGCTAACAAACCCATTATATTTGTGGAAGGAGCCCGTACAGATCAGGTTATTATTGCACTTGTAGTCCAGCTGCCGATCATCAACAACAAAGCCATCCCATGGAACTATGAACGGGTGACTGTAATGTACAAGGGCAAAGAAATCAAGGAAGAAGTGTGTGAGGTGCAAGGCTTGACACGTTCGGGAAGATGTTTTACTCCCGAAGAGTTGAGAAAAACTAAAAACAATCCAATGCCAACAAAGAGAGCTGTGACGGAAGAAGAGGCGGAGGAGTTTTTAAGAAAAATGAAACTCCATGATTATTCTGTTGTGGATCAATTAAAGAAGACCCCCGCTCAAATTTCATTGTTGTCATTACTGATCCATTCAGAGGAACACCGTCTGGCGTTGATGAAAATCCTGAATGAAGCTCATGTTCCTGAAAAGATCTCTGTAAATCATTTGGGCAAAATAGCCAACAGAATCTTTGAGACAAACAGAATTACATTTGCTGATGATGAATTACCTGTGGAAGGTACCGAGCACAACAAAGCTCTTTACCTCACCGTGAAATGTGAAAACTCCGTAGTAACCCGGGTATTGGTTGACAATGGGTCCAGTGCAAACATATGCCCTCTCTCCACTTTAAACAAATTAAAAATTAAAGAGGAAAGGATCCAGAAGAATAGTATCTGCGTACGAGGATTTGACGGTGGAAGCAGAGATTCATTTGGCGACATAGTGTTGGAACTAACTATAGGGCCAGTGGAATTCACAATGGAATTCCAAGTGCTGGACATATCTGTTTCTTACAACTTGTTATTGGGTCGACCATGGATCCATGCTGCTAAAGCAGTCCCATCAACACTACATCAGGCTGTCAAGTTTGAATGGTATCATCAAGAAGTAGTCGTGTATGGAGAAGAAAGTTTAAATGCTCACAGCAATACCATTGTACCGGTCGAGGGAACAGAAAATGACCAGGGACCATGGGTATACCAAGTGACAAACACAGTGTCGATAGAGAAAATTACAGAAGGGAAATACCTTCCGAATCCAAGGATATCCTCTGCATCAGTCATGATAGCTTATGAAATGTTAAAGAATGGCTTTATACCCGGCAAAGGTCTGGGCTTATCTCTGCAAGGAATTGTACAACCAGTATCTCTCCCCGAGAACTGGGGAACATTCGGTTTAGGGTTCATACCCACCGCCAACGACGTAATAAGGGCCAGGAAGTTGAAACACCAAGCATGGGTTCTTCCAAAACCAGTACCACATCTGTCAAAGTCTTTTGTCAAGACCGGCGCTAAAAATCGCCCGATAACAACAATTCCTAAATCCCGGGTCAATCCTGAGAAGGAATTAATTGAAAGGTTCGAGAAATTGTTTAGTGATGTGAATATGTTGGAAAGCGGAGAAGGGTGTAGCAACGCAGAAGTTCAATTCGTTGGGCCAGAAACAAAGCTCAATAATTGGAAAGCCACTCCTCTCCCAATTCGAAAGGAGTCTTGGTAGTTTATTTTGATTTTCTTTCAGTTTGTTTGGGTTATTTCAAGGTTGTAATCCCAAAGTTTATCTTACAGTTGGTTTGAAGTGTGCAAAACCTTGTTATCTTTCATCATCCAATAAAAAGCAGTTTCCTTTTTATTATCATTCCTAATAGCTTTCTTTTCTTTTTCTTCTTTTCTGTACAGTTCCTTTTACGCTGGCTCTAGTGATATGGCATGCATGAGGAATCCTCAGCCCAGTCTTAAAAATCAATCTGATTCCGAAATATTAATTCAAGAAATATATTGTGATTATGAATCAGAATATGATGAAGATGAGGTTTTTGAAGAGATTAGTAAAGAGTTAATTCACTTTGAGGAAAAAATCAAACCTAACTTGAGTGATACCGAGGACGTCAATATAGGGGACACGAGTAATGTCCGGGAAACTAAAATAAGTGTCCATCTCGAACCAAAGATCCGAGAAGAGTTAATTAAAGCACTCATAGAATTCAAAGATGTTTTTGCATGGTCGTATGACGACATGCCGGGCTTGAGCACTGATTTAGTGGTCCACAAATTGCCCACCGATCCAACGGTGCCTCCTGTCAAGCAGAGGCTGAGAAAATTCAAGCCTGATATGAGTATGAGAATTAAGGAAGAAATCACCAAACAATTGGAAGCAAAGGTCATTCGAGTCACTCGATATCCTGTTTGGTTGGCTAATGTCGTTCCTGTGCCAAAGAAAGATGGCAAAATTAGAGTATGCGTCGACTATCGCAATCTCAACAAAGCAAGTCCAAAGGATAATTTCCCATTACCCAATATACATATTTTGATCGACAATTGTGCCAAGCATGATATAGGGTCTTTCGTGGATTGTTATGCCGGGTATCATCAAATTCTAATGGATGAAGAAGATGCAGAAAAGACGGCATTCATCACACCATGGGGAACTTATTGCTACCGGGTAATGCCATTCGGTTTAAAGAACGCCGGAGCAACCTATATGAGAGCAATGACCACAGTGTTTCATGATATGATACACAAGGAAATTGAGGTATACGTGGATGATGTGATCATAAAATCAAAGCATCAGGCCGACCACGTTGGGGATTTGAGGAAGTTTTTCTTGAGACTTCGCAGATACAACCTCAAGCTTAACCCTGCCAAATGCGCATTTGGAGTTCCATCCGGAAAGTTGCTGGGATTCATAGTCAGTCGACGAGGCATCGAGCTAGATCCGTCAAAGATTAAAGCCATCCAAGAACTGCCACCTCCAAAAAACAAAACTGAAGTAATGAGTTTGTTGGGGAGGTTAAATTATATCAGCAGGTTTATTGCTCAGCTCACGACAACCTGTGAGCCAATTTTCAAATTGTTAAAAAGGATGTTGCGGTCAAATGGACCGATGAGTGTCAAGAAGCGTTCAACAAAATAAAAGGGTACTTGTCAAACCCACCCGTGTTGGTCCCGCTAGAGCCAGAAAGACCTTTGATTCTTTACTTAACAGTTTTGGAAAATTCATTTGGTTGCGTATTGGGGCAACATGACCTCACTGGCAGAAAAGAACAGGCCATCTACTACCTTAGCAAGAAGTTCACAGCTTATGAGGTTAAGTATACTCATCTGGAAAAGACATGTTGCGCCCTAACATGGGTAGCTCAAAAATTGAAACACTATTTGTCATCCTACACTACTTACCTCATTTCTCGGTTGGATCCATTGAAATACATTTTTCAAAAGCCTATGCCAACGGGAAGACTTGCAAAGTGGCAGATATTGCTCACGGAATTCGACATCATCTATGTGACTAGAACTGCAATGAAGGCTCAAGCACTGGCCGATCATTTAGCCGAAAACCCGGTCGATGAGGAATATGAGCCGTTGAAGACTTATTTTCCTGATGAAGAAACAATGCATATCGACGAGGTGGAACAAATTGAAAAACCTGGCTGGAAACTTTTCTTTGATGGAGCCGCTAACATGAAAGGAGTCGGAATAGGAGCTGTAATCATTTCTGAAACAGGGCATCACTATCCTGTTACGGCTCAATTGCGATTTTATTGCACCAATAATATGGCTGAATATGAAGCTTGCATTTTGGGGTTAAGGCTAGCTGCAGACATGGGTATCCGAGAAATCTTAGTCATGGGAGATTCGGATCTTTTGGTACATCAAATTCAAGGAGAATGGGAAACCCGAGACTTGAAGCTCATCCCATACCGACAATGTCTACATGATCTTTGTCAGCGGTTTCAATCAGTGGAATTACAACATATTCCAAGAATCCATAATGAGGTTGCCGATGCATTAGCTACCCTAGCATCAATGTTGCACCATCCGGACAAAGCTTATGTAGATCCAATACATATTCAAGTCCACGATCAGCACGCTTATTGCAATATGGTTGAAGAAGAATTTGATGGTGAACCATGGTTCCACGACATCAAGGAGTATATCAGAATGGGGATATATCCCGCACAAGCCACAGGAGATCAAAAGAGGACCATTAGGCGATTAGCAAATGGATTCTTCTTGAGCGGAGGAGTTTTGTATAAAAGAACACCAGATCTTGGATTATTAAGATGCATAGATGCCAGACAAGCTACAGCTGTCATGTCTGAAGTACATTCAGGAGTTTGCGGACCCCACATGAGTGGATATGTATTGGCAAAGAAAATCCTCCGAGCTGGTTACTATTGGCTTACCATGGAGCGAGATTGTATCAGTTTTGTGCGCAAGTGTCATCAATGCCAAATACACGGAGATTTGATTCATTCTCCACCATCCGAGTTGCACACAATGTCGGCACCATGGCCATTCGTTGCCTGGGGCATGGATGTGATTGGACCAATTGAGCCGGCAGCATCCAATGGACACAGATTCATTCTGGTAGCTATTGATTATTTTACCAAATGGGTTGAGGCCAAGACATTCAAATCAGTGACCAAGAAAGCTGTGGTCGATTTTGTCCACTCAAATATCATATGTCGATTCGGAATCCCGAAGGTGATCATCACAGATAACGGTGCTAATCTTAACAGCAACTTAATGAAGGAAGTATGTCAACAGTTTAAGATTACACATCGTAACTCTACCCCATATCGGCCCAAGGCGAATGGAGCAGTAGAAGCAGCCAACAAAAACATAAAGAAGATACTTCGGAAAATGGTAGAAGGTTCAAAACAATGGCATGAAAAATTACCATTTGCATTATTGGGATACCGCACTACTGTTCGCACTTCAGTAGGAGCCACTCCTTATTTGTTGGTATATGGCACCGAAGCAGTAATTCCTGCAGAAATTGAGATTCCTTCCCTTCGGATCATCGCCGAAGCAAAGATTGATGATGATGAATGGGTCAAAACCCGTCTGGAACAGTTAAACTTGATTGATGAAAAACGATTAACCGCAGTATGTCATGGTCAATTATATCAAAGAAGAATAGAAAGAGCATACAACAAAAAGGTACGTCCTCGGAAATTTGAAGTAGGACAGCATGTGCTGAAACGTATTCTTCCACATCAAGTTGAAGCAAAGGGCAAATTTGCCCCGAATTGGCAAGGACCATTCATTGTGACCAGAGTATTATCAAATGGTGCACTATGCTTAACAGACATTGAAGGCAAATGCATAGATATGGCGATCAATTCTGACGCAGTAAAGAGATATTATGCATAACTTTTTGAGTGTTTGTATTTAGCATTATTTCGAAGATTGGAATGACAAAGGAAATTTATTCTGCTATCCAAACACTATACCATTTGCTTCCCCTTTGAGCCATACTTGTTTTCTTTCCTACCCTCTCTTGGAATCAATAAAAATCAAGTATTATTATTAAAAAAATAAAAATAAAAAAAATCAGCATTATTATCAGGTGAACTACGTTTGACCTGATTCCTCAAAGAAGGATACGTAGGCGCTTCACAGCTCGGTCATAGGGTGCACAACATACATAAAATGTGCACAAAAAGAAACATTAAGCGACCCCAATCAAGGAACTGGGGCAAGAATTGTATTAGGAATAAGAAAAGATTCCAAGAGTTGTAAAACACATACCAAAATTATTTAAGCTTTTCCATTTCTAACCCCATACCAAAAAGACCTTTCGACCAATCTTAGGAAAAATGCTAATGAAGATGGTTCATAACATTCTGGTACAAACAAGAAAAGAAAGTAAAAACGAGAGAGTCTTATAGGTGAAAACCCAAACGGGCACCATAAGGCGACGGAAGTTGAGAGAAAAAGTAAAAACGAGAGAGTCTTATAGGTGAAAACCCAAACGAGCACCATAAGGCGACAGAAGTTGAGAGAAAAAGTAAAAATGAGAGAGTCTTATTGGTGAAAACCTTTGTAGGCACCATAAGGCGAAAAGGAAATGAGAAATGAACAAATGAGGAAGGTATATCGGTAAAAACTCTTTGAGATGTTACAAGCCCAACAGGCTTGTGAAATGAAAATTGAAGTTGGATTACGGAAATTTTGGGGAAAAACAAAAATAAGACAATTGAGAGGAGATTGACTAAAAGACTGGGTTGATTAATCCGAAATGCATACCCTGATCATTGGTGCCAGTAACTCCAATCAGATAAGTTTTTATTTCGACTCAAACAGTCATCCAAAATTGGATTTTTCTTTTTGTCGAAATCAACGTATTTCGTCACTAATAATCTTACTTTTCTAAAAGCTTTGAGATAAGTTTTATTCCAAACAAATAAGAAGGAATGTCAAGGTATACTACCAAGATTCAAGGTTACAAAATACAGCCACGAAAGGTGGGAGATAAAAGTACGGGTGTAAGAAAGATGAAATCAAAAGTGGATCAGCAAAGTCAAAAGAGGCACATGATTACAGTTGAAAGGTTTTGAAGGAAAACACACAGAGGGGAATCCTATAGTCAAGGATCAATTACAAAGACAAAACAGTCTTTTCAATCATTCCAAGGCAATAAAGAGAGACGAAGAGAAACATCACCATCTGCAAGAATACCACAGCCAACCACCCTGCTTTAAACTAACGCAGTTTTCTTTGATTTAAAAACAGGGGCAAATACAATATTTGTGTCAGGAAATACCTGGTAAAGAAATTGAAGAAGTCAGGCGTCCACCTGGAGAATGAGGATGAAGTTAAAAAAAGAAGTCAGGCGTCCACCTGGAGAATAAGGATGAGAAATTGAAGAAATCAGGCGTCCACCTGGAGAACGAGGATAAGAAATTGAAAAAGTCAGGCGTCCACCTGGAGAATGAGGATGAAGAAAAGAAGAAGTCAGGCGACCACCTGGAGAATGAGGATAAAGAAATTGAAGAAGTCAGGCGTCCACCTGGAGAATGAGGATGAGAAGAAGTCAGGCGTCCACCTGGAGAATGAGGATGAGAAGAAGTCAGGCGTCCACCTGGAGAATAAGGATGAGAAATTGAAGAAATCAGGCATCCACCTGGAGAACAAGGATGAGAAAAAGAAGAAGTCAGGCGTCCACCTGGAGAATGAGGATGAGAATTGAAGAAGTCAGGCGTCCACCTGGAAAATGAGGATAAAGAAATTGAAGAAGTCAGGCGTCCACCTGGAGAATGAGGATGAAGTTAAAAAGAAGTCAGGCGTCCACCTGGAGAATGAGGATGAGAATTGAAGAAGTCAGGCGTCCACCTGGAGAATGAGGATAAAGAAATTGAAGAAGTCAGGCGTCCACCTGGAGAATGAGGATAAAGAAATTGAAGAAGTCAGGCGTCCACCTGGAGAATGAGGATAAAGGAATTGAAGAAGTCAGGCGTCCACCTGGAGAATGAGGATGAAGTTCAAAAAAAGAGAAGTCAGGCGTCCACCTGGAGAATGAGGACAGAGAATTAAAGAAGTCAGGCGTCCACCTGGAGAATGAGGATAAAGAAATTGAAGAAGTCAGGCGTCCACCTGGAGAATGAGGATAAAGAAATTAAAGAAGTCAGGCGTCCACCTGGAAAATGAGGATAAAGAAATTGAAAAAGTCAGGCGTCCACCTGGAGAATGAGGATGAAGAAAAGAAAAAGTCAGGCGTCCACCTGGAGAATGAGGATAAAGAAATTGAAGAAGTCAGGCGTCCACCTGGAGAATGAGGATGAAAATTGAACGAGTCAGGCGTCCACCTGGAGAATGAGGATAAAGAAATTGAAGAAATCAGGCGTCCACCTGGAGAATGAGGATAAAGAATTAATGAAGTTAGGCGTCCACCTGGAGAATGAGGATGAAGAAAGAAAAGAAACAGTCGAGGCACCCACCTGAAGAACAAGGGAATGCAATTGAAGTGATGAAATCAAAAGCTCGCTCATATGAAAGAAGCACATTTAGAATCAATAAAGCAGAGGAGTCCAACAGAATCCCCAGCAAGAAACAACAAGAGTTCCAAGAGGAATACGGAATAAGCCAAATGCCCAAGATTCACCAAGATATCAAGACAACAAGAAACGCAAGGGCATGATCTAGATAAGATTTTTATAATTCCTGTACCATAATCTAGCTTAATTTTGTATTTCCTTTAAAGTAAGGTGTAATAAGGAGGTCAGCAAGCAGTAAAAACAGCACGAAGCAGCAGTAACATCACAGTCCCATGGTAGTCCCAGCTACCAAAAAATTCCCGAACTACATTGACCTGATTCCTTTATAGCCAAGGATATGTAGGAAACCTTTGGAGCAGAGGTTCGGTCAAATCTTTCTAAAAATGATTCCCACGGAGTATTCGAACGGGCAAAAATCGCTCGTGTCCGCTCACTTTATCTTTGTACGAAAACTTTTCGGGTTTCCGCACAAAGAGGGGCAGCTGTGAGCACGTGATTTTTGCCTTACGAAAAACTACTCCAAAATAAATCAAAAATAAATTTCTTTTACTGTGTAATTTCTGAATTTGCGTAGTGTTAAATATTTGTTTATGTCCGTAAATGTTTACTTTGTCATGATAAAATGAAAAATAAAATAAAATACATGTTGCATGCATATAGGATTTAATTATACATTTAAGAGATAATTTAAATAAAATCGCAAAAATATGCATTGGTTCTATTTCAAATGTTTCATTGGGTGATTGATGTTTTGACTACGTGTTAAATAATTGTTATGAAGTAATTAATATTTTTGTGTAAGGTTAAAAATTGTTTTATAATTTTTATTAGGATTTTTTATAATTTAAATAAAATTAGAAAATATATGTAATTGTGAAAGAAAATTGGACCTGGATTAAAATCCAGGCCCAAGTGAACTAATTACCCAAACAGCCCAAACCAAATTACCCCCCTTTAGCCCAGGTCCGGTCCAGTCCGAAAAGAGTCAATACGATAGCGTTTAGTCATGGCTCAGCATGGACCGTTCGATCAAATCCAATCAACGGACGAGATCTTCTACCCTTACCCGAAACCCGTAACCCGACCCCTTGACCCAATACAGGCCGACCCTGAACTTAGACCAAACGACGTCGTTCGGATTAGTGGATTAATCCTGGCCCTTAATCTTACTTGATCGGACGGATAACATCAGTCCACCCCACCCCTATATAAGTCCCCAAGCCTTACCCAACCCCTAACTAAACACCCCCCCTCTCCTACACTATTCATCATCGTCCCAAACCCCCACTCCTAACCCTAGCCGCCCTAGGATTCCACCGCCTGAAACCCGGCGGCATCAACGCCGCCGGTCACCAAAGTAACACCCCAGAACCCCCTGAGCCTCCTCTATCCAAATATGTTATCTGCTTGGTTCGAATCTCCCTGAAGATTCTCGAATCTTCATTTGAAGATTTGAGCCAAGTTCAGATCTAAACCAAACAACACCTAGTTAACACCATAGCTTCCCCTAGTCATCCTGAGTATGGATCTGTTGGTTGTTTGGTTCGAATCAGTCCGGAACTTCTCGAATCTTCTTTTAAAGATTCGGACCAAACAAGAACAAACTCAGATCCATTTCAAACTAACACGAAATAACCCCTAGGCTACCCTCACCCTTGTATCATGTTTGGTTCCCTTCAAATCTGCCCAGAAATGTTCGGATTTAAGATCCAAGAACCTGAAACCCTAAAAATTTCCAATCTTGGAATTTTTCCGATTTCAAGTAAAAGATTGAGGTTCAATCGACCTTAGTCAAAGTATTTTCAGTGGAAAATACTTCGACTAAGGTCTGTTTGATTTCAAACAAAAATCCGAAGCCGAGTTGAGTTCGAGTCTGATTAAAATTCAGAGGTATTTTTCTATTATTTTTGTGTATTCTAAGTGTATTGTTGTCTGTGTCAATAGCTTTTTGATTTTTCATATTTGTTTTGATCAATTCTGTCATTTCTGTCTCCTACCTATTTACTTGATCCGAATGTGAATTGTTTCTATTGGTTGTGATTATTTACAATGTATGTAATCGACTCGATTAAGTTCGTCGATTAGTTATATTATGAATTCTCGTTTATGATAAATACTGAATTGAAACAATTTGTCTACCTATTGTTTGTTGACAATTGTTATAGATAGTTAGTTAATTAGTCTTTTAAATCATGTTTGTTTATAAATCAGTGAGTCCGTCAAATGGATGTTGTGTATGTATTGATTTCTGGGTAGTTAGTTTCAGGTAATGCATATACTGTCAATACCCCTGCACTTATGCTAAATTCAATTTCAATTCAGATTTTGTTCTGTTAAGTTCTGCGTATTGTTAAAATGTTTGTGTACAAGTTCAGTGTTCAAATCTGAATTTAATTTTGTTCATTAGCTATCATTGAATAGACAGAATGTTTGTTTGATTTAGGACTTGGTTATTAGCTGCTAAACAGGTTTAATTCAGATAATTTGGTTAAGGTTTAAGCAATTTTGGTCTGGGACAGTAATAAAAATAGTATTAAGGGATTTTCAGTGATTATTTGAGAAATGAAACAGTAGGGTAATATAATAATAATAGTGTGCTTATAATGGAATGTTAGTGGCTATAATTTAGGAGATAATGGGAAACAAAGGGTAATGGAATGCTGGAAATCAGGAAAAAGTTCACTCAATGGGATTTAAAGTAGTTAAAAGCAGATTTTAGATATGATTTTCTGTTTTTAAAAGATAAAAGGGGGTCCAGGCAGCACAAAAAGGAAGGAGGCATACCTGTATAAATACAGGGGCAGATTTCAGGAATAAGGGGGGAAGACAGAGAGAATCTTTAAGAGAGAATTTTTGAAGAGATTTTGAGGGCTGAGATTTTAAAGGAAGGAAACAGAAAATAGAACACTCACATACACACTCACACACAGATACAGCAGCAGAAGCAGAAAATCAGAAACAAACTGAATTTGAAACTGAAGAAAAACTGAAATCTGAAATGTTGTTCTTTTGTTGAATCTGTTCAACTTTATGTGATTCCACTGTTCAGTTAAAATCCGAAGTGTTTCTTAAAAGTACTTTACTGTGCATCTGGGCTCTTCGAATCCTATTCTTGTTCAGATTTACTGGGTTATCAGTATATTCTACTGAATTTGTTACTGCTGTAACTGCTGAAACTTACTTCTTCTACCTCCATTTCAGGTATATATATCTTTTAAATTTTAAGTTGGAAAGAGATTTCAGTATGACCCATCAATGAAGCTTGAATTGAAATGCTATTTCCAATTGTCCAAGTTCATTATTTTCATTTTTTATGTTAATTAATTAGTAGTGAACTCAATTTGATAGCCATGAGTTAAATTGTCTTATTTTGAAATTCATATAAAACTTTGTAATAATGTTATCCATGTCAAATTTCATTAGTTTAGTTATCTATGAGTTGTGTAAATAAGAAGCATGGCAGAAAGTTGGTTTTTATTTACACTTCATGGTGTTGTTAGATAGGTATAGCATAATATAGCATTATCAAAGAAAATATGCTATAAGTTTATCTTGTTAGTTAATTAGTTGTTGTTTAAAGCTAGATGATGATTAGCTGCAATTTGCCATCTTTTGGCATAACATTGGTGGTGTTCATAATTTATAGTTGAAAGATGTATTAGTATAATCCGTATGTTCAAAAGTGTCAAATATAGTAAGTAATATATTGTATGCAATATCATTTTATTAAGTCAACAAGACTTATTCTCTTTCTTAGTAATAAAGGGCTTAGGAACTTATACAATGTGAAAATTAATAGTTAGTAATAATTCACATAGATTGAGAATCAAATTGGTTTGATTATATCTATATCTATCCTAACTCAATCATAGGCATAACTAAGTAAGTTAATTTCATCTATTAAGATTAAAACGAGTATGTGAGAATAAGTTGAGTTGTATATACACAAATGGCAACACTTTAAATCAATGGTAATTAAAATAGAATTTGCATTAAGTAATAATGAAAATTCTTGGAAAATATTTCCTTCCTTTATAAATCATTCATTTTCAGTTTCATATGTAATTTATTCCTTGGCATATATATATATATGTCATATTTGTTTTAAAGTTAGTATTAATCATATCTTTATTTTGTCCTTTGAATTTGAATAATTAGAATGAATATGATTTATATTCGGAAATTATAATCAATGGTCAATATTTAATAAATTGTGGATTATTTTCCAAAAATTAAAGAATATCTTAAAACGAGATTTCTCGTGATATAACAAACATTTTTTTTTGAAATTCCATAATATCATTACAAATATGTTGCGCAATTAGGGATACGTTCGCGTACCCTGATTATACTTTTAAAAGCAAAATTTCGGATTATGCGTACGCGCAATTTCGAGCGAATATTTAATAAAAGGATTTTTCTAAAGGCGTTAAATCAATTTTATAAAAATTCGATATGTACGGTTCATTATTCAAGAAAAATAATTATTCTTGATTCAACGCAATCTCGAAAAAATGTGCTTAATAAATATATTGTCAAAAGTAATTGTGTACACGTGCGCGTGACACAATTCCGCATCTTTTTAATTTATAACACGAATATACGTACGCGTAATTCGATTCAAAGAAGGTTTCTCAATCACGATAAGTATAAGCGGTAGTAAAATCAGATAACATCAATATATTTAATAAAATCAAGATGATTAAGCCAATAATAAAAACAGTTAAGCGACCGTGCTAGAACCACGGAATTCGGAAATGCCTAACACCTTCTTCCGGATTAACAGAATTCCTTATTCAGGATTTCTGGTTCGCAGAAAAAAAAAAAAAACAGAGTCATATTCTCCTCGATTCAGGGATTATAATTGGTGACTTGGGACGCCTCAAAATTCCCAGGTGGCGACTCTGAAACAAATAAACAAATCTCGTTTCGACTGTCCTTTAATTGGAGAAAACTCCCCACGCGCCCCGCGGGCGGGGTGGAAAAAGGAGGTGCGGCACGCGTAAATGTGGCATATGCTCGCAAACAGGACGCGTCCGTCATAAATGTCCTTCAGCTGGTTTGGGTGGCGGTGGTAATCCAACTCCTAGTAGAAGTTCAACTAATGTGCCCAACTATCAAAGATACACATAGTGTTTTATTTCCGTAATATGGTTGTAATAAGTGTATGTACTTATTTATCTTACAGAATGTATAAAAGAAAATTATATTTCCATTGTTGTTAAATCTTTTTGATATTTAACATTAATACTTCAGTACACCAATCTAACATAAACCATTAAAAAAATAGCCTTCAAAATAATCTTTTTTATATTAAACATTAATACACGTAGTGCCATTTTTTTTAATGGATGTTGTAATGATTATTCAAAAGGTCTTTGAAATACATATGACTTGGTTCAGTTTAAGAAGATTTCTTATACCCGAAATAATTATTATCACGTGAAGCATAGCACAGTTACATACCATGTTGCGTGTATTGTCTTGTCGACCTGAAAAAGCTGCCGTTCTGGAAAACCTGTCTTTTGGAAAAGCATTATTGTACTGTAAAGAATCATTAGCAAGCGAAGCATAGCACGGTTAAATACCACGTTATGTGTATTGTCTTGTCAATCTGATAAAGTTACCATCCTGAAAAAGCTGTCTTTTGGAAAAATATTATTGTACTGTAAAAATCATTAGCGCGCGAAGCATAGGGTGGTTAAATACCATATTATGTATTTTTTCTTGCCTATAAATGACCAGCACATTTTAGTTATTATCTGCATTTAACCAAAACAAATAGCAAAATTGTCCATAAATTTATCATTTTTCTTGCATAACAAATGATTGGACGCAATGGCCAACCAAAGTGCTATTGTGGCAAATGTGCGATTATGAAGGCATGTTGGTCCGATGGTAATGTTGGGCGCAGATACTGGATGTGTCTATACATGTTTGGAGCAATGACGGAAATCATTGTATGTTTGAGGAATGGTATGATGAACCCATTAACCAGGAATACTACAAATCAATTTGCAGTATGTTTGGAATAGGAACGCTGAATACCAACGATAGATCTTTGAAATGCAACAAAAAATTATGGCACTGCAGGAGAAACTAAAAGAGGCAGAAGAAGAAAAAAAATGGAAGAGAATTTTAAGTGGTTGGAGCAGAGAATAATGAGCGGTAGTGACTAAACAAACACATGTATGTGTTTAGTGTGATATTTTATCTTTATGTTTTCCGTGTCATGTATTTTCATTAGTTGTATCGAATTTAAATTATGTTAAGTTGCTATTTTTGTTTTGCCCAGTTTTACTAGTAAAATAACAAAGAAATCGAGAAATAAAACATAATGCGCATATAATGTTAAACCATAGATAAAGTTACTATTGTTTACTGATTGTCATATGTACATAAAATAAAAAAATCAATGTGTCCCACAACATTTATGCTTTAAAGAAGCCTCTGGCCTGAGGCGCATCCCATCCCACCCAACTACACTATCAGGATCATCCTCATCATGTCGCCTCTTTATCGGAGGATGCGCTGCATCATGATCGTCAGTAAGGCTAGCAGGCTCAATAGAAGTGGTCATCGTTCCAACATTAACCTACAGAATAATGCGATATTTTAGTATATGAAATATGTATTAGTAATTTATGTGTTAGCTAAAAAAAATTAGAATGTCTTACCATGGTCTCAGCGGCCTCCTCAATATAATCAACCGTCTCAGGCCTATCCGTGACGAGAGAGGAAGATGGCTTCAAAAAAAAATTGGCTTTAGATATTTTTGACTAATCAATGAAATAACACAAATATAAATAATAGTAATACAAATTAACCAAATCCTGTGAAAGATCCTCAACATCCATCACTGATGAGCCATAATTCAATCGGCGCCCACTATTCACATCTCGTACCGGACGAGCATGAGCAACCATCGATGCATCTGGAGGGTTAGGAAAATATGCATCCCAGTCATGTGAAGTCAAGGTCGTGCCCCCGATCAACAATGGAGCTGACAGGGTCACTTGTGAAGTCCCTGGAGTAAGTCCTAGGCTAAATGACGGGATATTACTAGGATCAGGGTGGTCACCCGGCTGATCAACTCCAACACCCGCAACAGGTGCCTCAACGCCCCCTTGCTGGAGACCACCTCCTCACCGAACCCTATAACCTCGTGGGACACCCCTGCCATGTCGACCACATTCAGGCTGCACTGGTAGCCCACGATGGTACTGCTCTAGCACCATATAATCAGCCTCATGTCCTAAGCACTCATCATCCCAGGCTCGTTGCAATGTCTGGGCAGCCAAATCTGTAACCCACAGGCCATAGTCGTGCAAAACAGTCACTCCCTCGCCGGTATGCTGCTGCATCTGTAGTCCCAACTGGTGGAACTGATGTAGGCCAATAACTTGCACAACATGTAAAATACTAATTACGAAACGGTAAGGTTAACGTTATAACTAAGTATACCAAATAACATACCAGCGCCTCATGCCTCCTAGCGTATGGAACGAACTGACCGCCAACACGATGAATGGGATTCCTGATGAAAAGTCAGGTAATGCTGCGGTACCAGCCGATATATGCATGCTCACCATCCATAAGATAGGCTGGAAGGGGTAGCGGAATCAGGTCACGTCGCTGGTCCCAAGTCTGGATCTGCAACTCTAACCATGCCTCATATGCCTGGTCAACCCTCGAACGATCATCCCTCTAGTAATGTATCCTGAGCCAAGCGGGCGGTGGAGGTACATGCTGCGGTCGGCCAAACTGGCGAAAGACTCACTCGGTGGGATGATGCTTGACAATATCGAGACACATCACCGGGACGGAAGAACTCTAGATAAGTCGCTCGGTCGAGCAATAACCGGGCAAACCAGCTATTAGCTCGTTGTTGTATGGCCTCCAAATGAACTATTACGTAAAAACAGGAACTGTGAGTATACACAACACATATAAATCCAGGCCAAGTAAACTTAAGTATAGAATTACCTACGCGTCCTCCAGCAAATCTCTGCAATAGGGGAGATTATGTCGAGCCTCGTACTCACGTCCGTATCCCCGCCTATCAACCTACCTCCTATCCAAAGGGAGAAACAGTGTAGGTGGTGCATCCTGAGCTATGGGTGATAGAGGTGGCTGAAACTACAAGAACCGCTCCCAAGCCCAAACTTACTATACAATTTGGACGTAAAATTTAAGGTATATTTTTATGATGTATGTTATAATGAAGAGAGTATTTGACTATGTTTTCACCTACAGTAGTGGCATAAATCCTACAACGTCTCGCTGGGTGCCTGATCGGGTCCAACCCTATACCACTACAGAGTAACAAGAGCGGTCGATGTAGCTTTTACCCGAAAAGGTCGCGATCGAATCTACAGGGAGCTAATACATTTGGAGTTGGATTCCTATCTAATCTAGCAGTGTGTAGTACTCTTGATTACACTTCCAATCATTTTTGTTTGTTTGTTACTTCTAATTTTATACTAATGATGTGCGAAATTAAGCTAAGTAGATAAGTTTGTAGGGGTTTCTAAATGGGTAAAGAGGCACTAGAAAAGTGACTTACTCCTAGGTGAGTATCTAACGGGATCAAGAGCTTAGAGCAATAATATTATAGTCGGGATCGTGATATAGCCAATGCACGAAGCTACTCACTCTATACCTCTCGGTAGTAAGAGTGACCTTGCCCTAGTGGGTTTTCTCAAGCCCAATTGGGTGTTTAATTTGGGCAAGCAATGTTGGCTCAAGTCGGGTATTACTATCTCTAGGTTTAACCCTTTAATTGTGGCTATCAATCTCTTGAATACACCTCAATTCCTTGTTGGCTTGAAATTTATAGACTTAGTCTCTCTTTCTTAAGAAGAACCTAAGTCAAAAAGGCACAAATTAGTGTTTGCAACCACTAATTCAACATAGAAAGCATAAATCAAGCCAAATAACAATCACCCATAAACATCTAAGCCCTAAAATAAAAGACCCATTAAATACCCACACTAGGGTTGAGCTACAACCCTAGCTAATGGGTTTAGCTACTCATAATTGAAGAAGAAATCATAGATTGAGATGGAGAATAATCCATAAATTGTAATTACAAGCTAAGAGACTAAGATTAATTGCTAAGTAAGCTACAAAATTACTCAGAATAGTCAAATACGATGTTTCACATGCTCAATTGACGTAAGATGACCTAAAATTTTTTAAAAAAAGTATTTATATACTGCTAAATTTTTCGGACAAAAATGCCCCTGACGGAGGTACCGATGACAGCGGAAAATAGACCGCTGCAGCGGTGAGGTTACCGTGGCTGCGGTAAATCAACCGCGAACCGCGGTCTTCAGCTTTTGCTCAAACTCCAGGCTCTCTGAACTTCTTCTCCGCGGACCGCGGTAAACTGACCGTTGTCGCGGTGGAGGCATCGCGGTCGCATAAAATCACCGCGGACCGCAGTAGCTTGAATTCCAAAAATGCCAACTCTCTGAATCTTTGCCACTGCAAACCGCGATAAAAGGATCGCGATCGCGGTGAGTCTTATGCAGCCGCGGTGGATTTTCCGCTGTAGCGTTGCTTTGACTTGGCTTTGAACTTGTGCAAGTTTTACTCCTTTTTGAGCTGGTTATGACATCCTTGTCTTCTTTTGATCAAACACTGCAAACAAGCACAACAAGTTAGCTTTTTGGGAATACTTTTACACATTTTAGTCCAAAACTCAAGCAAAAAGGAGCATAAACTAGACTAGAATCCCTAGTTATCAGTGCCCATGCATGCTCGGCACATCCACCTGTACAGGTAACCATGAACAACAACACTCCAGCTGTACTGATATAAATCATCTAGCTACTCAAGATGATGAAGAAATCTCAAGCTGACTAGGTTTTCCGAAGTGTTCAGCAACAATACGCCTCCAAACATAAGCAGCAACAGCGACCTCGTGTACCGATTAATATGAACATCCGGTGTATCATGAGTAAGGCCATCATGCATGGCCTCCAAATGCAGCCGAACGGGCGTCAACATAAGATGACTAGCCCCAACCAATGCACCCTCATCCTCTGGCCGGAAACCAATGAGTCATTGCAACGTCTCCAGGTACTGATCTCCCGTATAATCTCTCATGGCTTGCGGCAAAGCAACAGGAAATCCATCAACCTGCAGCCCATACAGAACCTCCATGTCATGCAGTGTGATAGTGGCCTCGCTAATGGGCAAATGAAATGTGTGTGTCTCTGGTCGCCACCGCTCTATCAATGTCGTGATCAATGACCAATCCAGCTGTAGCCGGCCGATCTCAATGATCCTATAAAAACCTATATCCTACAGCCGTCTGAATATACGGGGATGGAGCTGGTGGTTTTTAAGAAAGTCTCACATGTCGTCTACTCTCCTAGAACATAAAGTCTGGGCCAATAACTGCCCCTCCCATATGTAGAAAGACCTATGCTCGGCCTGTAGCAATAGTAACTCTAGGGAGGCAGGTCCGGGATGCAAAGACGAAACCTTCATGACGAGTACTGTAAATTGAACAAAATTAATTACATTATTTTTCTTTTCCATTGCTTAAATATATTGCAATACCTTGAATATTAAATTTTATTCGATATTTTTACTATATTGTTAATTAGGTTGATACATTTTCAATATTATAACTTTATATTTTATATGTTAGTTTTATTATTTTATATGTTTGTTAGTTATTCACCTATTTTTTAATATACATGATTTAATTATTAAATATTCACATTTTGGTTTCAGACACAATATTTGAAGTCCAGTAGCACCAATGTATCCTGAATTCTTATGTTCATGATGATAATTTTTTTTCGATGTTTCACTCAACATGTCTGTTATTTTATATGTTAGTTTATTATTATATATGTTAGTTTTATTATTTAATATGTTAGTTTTATTATTGTATATGTTTGTTTGTTACTGACTTATTTTTTACTATGCTAAAATTAAATAATTAATTTTCATAACTATACATGATTTAATTATTAAATATTCACATTTTGGTTTCAGACACAATATTTGAAGTTCAGCAGCACCAATGTATCCTGAATTCTTATGTTCATGATGAGAATTTTTTTCCGATGTTTCACTCAACATGTCTGTTATTTTATATGTTAGTTTATTATTATATATGTTAGTTTTATTATTTAATATGTTAGTTTTATTATTTTATATGTTTGTTTGTTTGTTTGTTTGTTTGTTACTGACTTATTTTTTACTATGCTAAAATTAAATAATTAATTTTCATAACTATACAAGATTTAATTATTAAATATTCACATTTTGGTTCCGGACACAATATTTGAGGGCCAGCAGCACCAATGTATCATGAATTCTTATGTTCTTACGTTAGTTGATTATAATTGGAGATAGTTTGTGTTTGAACTATTAGTTTTTTGACTTATTATTGGGAATAAGAGATAATTAAATGATTAATTTCTATAACTACAAGGATACTACGCTAAAGGGCACTACGTTTTACTACACTAAAAGGTCACTACATTATAAATACAAGCACTACATTAGGCCACAAGATACCACTACAGGGAACTAAAATAATAATTTATGTAGTTTACTAGCCTTTTAACAAATAAATAGTCTAAACCGGATAAAAATAATAAATCAATTTTATTACAAAACAATCACGAAAATACATATACCACAGTAAAAAGTAACTAATTAATATTTTTTAAACAAGTAATAACAAATTCTCTATTTTACGAATTTTTTTAGCACACTAATACTATAGTCCGGATAAAAAATTACAAATTAGTTAAATCGCAAAACGATCACAAAATAATATAGAGCACATAAAAAATAACTAATATGCATTTTTATCCAAGTTTTAACAAAAACTAAGTGGGAATACCTTGATTTAAGTTTTTTAAAAAGTTGAAGATTTTGTGATTTGGAACCGAAACAAGCAACAATGTCCGAGATAATGCCTTAGCTAGCACGTGGGACCGAGAATCTTTACTTTTTGTGGGACGGGTGGGTTCCACTCAAGCTTTTTTTGATTAAAATGGAGGGGAGGGGGGACCATTTTGATTTTTTAATTTGGGGGGGGGGGGGTTTCGATGATTCTATTTTGGGAAGGAAGAAGACGGTCTATATTATATCTATCGTGTCTTTTGTTAATACACTATATATATAAAGTCTTAACAAAAGATGCTATACTTAAATGGCCAAACGGTCAATTAGAAAACGCTATATATATTATGGTCACTATATTTTTGTTCTTTGAATCCATAATAACCACATTTTGGTTTCGGATAAATAAGTTCACTTCAACACGGGAAGAAAAACACCAAAGTAAAGAAAAGAAGAGGAGACAACTGTATTTTACCCTACTTTTTATTCCTTGAGTGATAAAAAAAGAAAGAAAAGAGCAAATGATTGGAAATTGTACAAACTTCCGACCAAAAAAATACTACTACTAATGTTTTCTTATTTTCAATTGAAGGGTTTAAGGGGAAAAAAAACACAGAAGGGAAACGTTGTAAAACCCTAAACCCTGTCCCCGCTCCGCCCTCAACCCTCCTTCAGTGAACTGGCGCAAAATTCTTTCTAATCTCATCCTCTGATAATTTTACAAATAGTGGGTGTTTCTGAATTTCACTGCTCAAACCCTAGGAAGAGACTAAAATGGCGTCACCGGCATTGAAGAAAAGTTACAAGTGTGTGCAGTCTCTTCAGCAATTCTACACTGGCGGGCCTTACGCCGTAGCTTCGGATAATTCGTTTCTCATATGTGCTTGCAATGACACAATAAAGATAGTCGATTTATCAAACGCTTCAATAAAATCGACCATAGAGGGTGATTCTGAGCCAGTGACAGCTCTTGCTCTAAGCCCTAATAATAATTTCCTCTTTTCTGCTAGTCATAGCCGACAGATTAGGGTTTGGGAACTTTCCACCCTCAAATGCCTCCGCTCCTGGAAGGTAAAAATCTTTCATTTTTAGCTTTACGTGTTAGAATACAAGTTATTTAGTAGTGGTATGAGCCGAGAGTCTGTTGGAAACAGCCTCTCTATCTTAACAAGGTAGGGGTAAGGCTGCATGCACTACCCTCCCCAGACCCCACTATGTGTGATTATACCGGGTTTGTTGTTGTTGTTAGTAATGGAATGAAGCGTGCTTTAGTGCTATAGCAGAATCATAGGGATCGAGTGGGTTTTTGTTGTAGTTCCAAACTGCCCAAGTTTTGGTGGGCGGAGTTACTTGTGTTGGTAGGAGGTTTCAAGTTACCCGTGACATTAGGAGGTAGCAGGTATTCGTGCTGGCAGGAGGTAGCAAGTACCCGTGTTGGTAGGAGGTAGTAGGTACCCGAGCTGGTAGGAGATTGCAGGCACTCGTGCTGGTTGAAGGTAGCAGATACCTGCGCTGGTTGGAGGTAGTAGATACCAGTGTTGGTTGGAGGTAGACGATACCTTAGGAGGTAGTAGGTGCCCGTGCTGGTAGGAGGTAGTAGGTACTCGGTGGAATAGTCGAGGTGTGCACAAGTTGACATGGATACCGCCGTCATAAAAAAGTTTTTATGTTGTTCCTTTATAGGTGGGATAGCTAGCAGAGAATTTGGTGCTCTTTTGGATCTTGAACACTGGCAACTTACTTTTACAGGGGCATGAAGGACCTGTGATGGGGATGGCTTGTGATGCATCAGGTGGATTGCTGGCAACAGCTGGGGCTGACAGGAAAGTTCTCGTGTGGGATGTCGATGGAGGCTTTTGCACTCATTATTTCAAAGGTCACAAAGGGGTTGTCACCAGCATTATGTTTCATCCTGACCCGAATCGGCTGCTGGTGAGATTTTATGATTGTTATAGTTAGTGGTTTGCTTCCTTGTCACATTAAAGATGTAAACAAATTGCCTTGTTTCTTTCAGCTAACTGTTTATAGAAAGCAGGGCACATTTATCAATTTCTTGGTCCATTGAGCTTTTCGTGTTCCAATTTGTTTTGAATGGTTTCTTTTGTGTTTTCCTTTGAACATATTCAAGGACAGGAAGTATTTATGTGTTATATGGATTCGGCTACAGGTGCATTGCCAATATGCGTGTGTATAAGTATCCTGTATGGCTCCAAGCATCTTTTATTTAATTTTAGTGTATTTTAGAGTATCACACCAAATGAAAGAATCAAATGCAAAATACTATAATCCCATTGTCACTGGAATAGTCATTTTTTAATTACAAATTGGACACCCAGAAGCTGATTCATTCTCCTAGGTTTTATTTTTGTGTCATTTTCTTTCAAAATTTTTAAATTTGATTCGAATGTCCACTGCGCTTCATAATCCTATGTGAATTTTACCTTGCCGGTCCTAAACCTGGATAACGGATGAGGGTTGGTGACTACAGAGGGTCAACAACCAGCGAAAAACTAGTTGAATGATGATAAACCCTCACAATAAGAATGGATATAGAGGATTCATATATTCGACTTCAACTGAGATTTAGGATTTGTAGTACTAGTTGTTTAAGCATATCCAATTTTTTCATGATTTTCTAATGGTCTCTCATATCCCTGTTTTTGCTGGGAATGGTGACTCTTTAACAAGTCCATCTCAGGCAAGGCTTTTGTCTAATAGAGTTTTTTATGATATTCGAACTTTCAAGACTGAATAGGCAATCATTATGCAGCCTGGTGACTCTTGCTATATCATGTAGAAGTGCAGCAAACTGCATTTTTGGTTAGGCAATCATTATGCAGTCTGGTGACTCTTGCTATATCATGTAGAAGTGAAGCAAACTGCATTTTTGGTTAGGTGTTAGAATTTAAAGATGAAAAAGGAAAGTCGTAAAAAACCTTCTCCTTTTTTGTATCAGTAAAACCTTCCATTTCGTTTTTGAAACAACAAATAAAAACCTCCTATTTTTTTGAGCTAGTAAAGTTTTTGTTTCAACAAATTATTGCTACTACCTACCCCCTCTTTACAATAGCTAGCTATCAAGTAAGCCTTTTTATGTGGCTAATGAGTTTTTGTGCTTCTTCTTCCCCATACTTGCTAATATAAGTTTCTTCTAGTTATGTTGTGGGGGACATGCTAAATTCTACCCTTTTAATCTCTGGGTTATTTGGAAAGAGAGGAATAGAAGGGCTTTTGAAGGTGTGGAACAAGATTCTGTAAAATTGCAAAAGTCTTTTGTTTCTAGTTTCTTTTTGGTATCGTGAGGTCCCTATTTGTATAGAGGATTGGGCCTCTTCTTATTGAATTAATTGGCTCAGCTTTTTGTATTTGTCTATACTCTATAGCTGTTCTCTGGTGGTGATGATGCTTCCATAAAGGTCTGGAATCTGACGAGGAAGAAATGTCTGTCAACACTAGAGAAGCATCAATCAGCTATCACTTCCATGGCAATATCTGAAGATGGATGGACTCTGCTTAGCGCAGGGAGAGACAAGGCATGTTCTCCTTTTTACTTTATCTTTTTCTCCCACTTTATATTTTAGTGGGGTAGGTTGAGAAAAAACTAATTGTTGCTAAGGTCATGAAAAAAAGTAATGAGGATTAGAAGGAGCTTTATCCATCTTGTGGCCTTTAAAAGACGAATCCAAGAATCTAAACAGAAAGTAATAGCCTGCATCAATCTATAAGCCAGTAACTGTCCTGCCAGAAGTCTCTTTCCCGAAAAAGAGAAATCTTTGTTTCCAGATTGATATTAAGTTATCAACAAAGGGAAGGTCACCTTTCAGAAGATAAGGCATGAACATACTCCTAGCGATGAATTAAACTCCTTTTTTCTTTTGGTTTGGGAGAAGAGTTACATGTGAAGGTATGCTTAATAAAATTTGATCCAGAGGGAGATGTGAAGTCAATGCCCCTATTCTGGAATGGCTGCTACTTTAACCATTATTATATCCTGGCCTTGTTGAGGACCGGGTATTTTTTACAATTTACCATGCTTGGCACAAATCTTTCTATTTGCCGTACAAGAAAATATTAAAGAATATCATGTCATAGAGTTGTTAGATGACCTATATACATGCTAATGAGACTTTCATGCATGGATATTACTTATCAAATGTTTTTGATTCAAGTCATAAGCTTGGAAGTGCTCCTTTTTTCCAATTCTTCTTCACGAGGACACCTTGAGTGTCAGTTGAAGCACTATCTAATACTAAGATTAATGACAGGTTGTAAATTTGTGGAACTTACATGATTATGGCTGCATGACCACCATACCAATGTTTGAGTCACTGGAAGCCCTGTGTATAATTGGTCCAGAATCTCCTTTTGCTGCATGCCTGGCTTCATTGACATATCCGCAGACAAAGAAGAGAAACGATGTACCATCAATTAATTTCATCACTGTCGGTGAACGGGGATTAGTACGGATATGGAGTTCTGATAGGTACGTGTCAATCACTTAAAGTTCTAAAAAGGATCTAGCATTCAAAGCAGTCGAAACTTGAAAGATACAGCAATTCAGCTCTTTAGTTGCATCTATTGTTTCTAATTGTTCTCTTTTATTATTGATTTTGCTTGATTATGGTAGCCATTTTCACTCTTGTGATTCCTACAGTTCTGTTGGAACTAACTTTGTTATATCTTCCGACAGTTATAAAAACAAAAAGTATTATAGATCCTGCTCTAGCATTCAAGGCAGTCGAAACTTGAAAGATACCACAATTCAGCTCTTTAGTTGCAACAAATTGTTTCTAACTGTTCTCTTTTATTGTTGATTTCTCTTGATTGTAATAGACATTTCAGTCATGTGATTCCTGCAGTTCTGTTGGATTATTAAATTGTTTAATTTTCTTTTGCAACAGGGCACTGTGCCTTTTTGAGCAGAAATCCTCTGATATTGCCGTAAGCTCTGACAACGAAGATTCGAAGAGAGGCTTTACTTCTGCTATGATTTTGCCTGCAAGTCAGGAGTTACTTTGTGTTACAGCTGACCAGCAGTTTTTTCTTTATTATCCGGAGGAATCTGAAGGTAGTCTGAATGTAGTTCTTAGGAAGAGGTTTGTTGGATACAATGAAGAGATTGCAGATATGAAATTTTTGGGTGACGAGGAACAGTTCCTTGCTGTTTCAACAAGCGTAGAGCAGGTCAGTTCTGCAATGCTTTCCTGGGTTTAAATTATTGAATAACATATAGAATACTGCACATAGTTGTAAGGTTTTTGTGGCCCATCTTGAAGTTGCTCTTCAGCATTTGACATCCTTGAATATCTTTTTCCAAAATTATAATTTAATGACTTGTGAGAGGAGAAAATTGTTTAACTGAATTTGGCTATTAGCTATCAAAACCATGTTATGGTGATATCTTATTTGAGAATTACAGGAATCATGTACACCAGGTTTATTATCAATTGTTTAGCAGTACTTTTTGGTTGGTTAAGGGGCCTCTAGCCTTTATTGGGCCCATGTTGAGGATATTGCTATCTGCTCCATTGTCATTTGTTATTTCATATGATGTGCACTTCTATATGCTGAAGAGAAAAATGGTGTAGAAGAGATATTACTGTTTGCCTGCCATTTTTGGTTAAACTTTTGCATTTTTATTCAGAAGTTGCCTAGGCCTCCATTTCCAACATATTTACTGAACCTGTGAACATTTATCATTTTTGTCAAAACAAAGCAGTGAGAAAAGACCTGTCAAAATGTTCTACTTTAAAATTTGTTCTTACCATTATATACATTTTGAAGAATATGAATGAATATGAATTGAGTAGATTCTTTCATGTAACATACAGTGTCCTAATTCGAATAGTCCAAACCATTCTTTGTCTTTTTGTTTATTTTACAAGCCTCTTATCTGACTAGAAAGATAGCATACAAGTCTAGTACTCCTTTCTATTTCTTTTTATTTTATGTGACACAAGGATTAAGAAATTGATTGTTTGGCTGTAATACTGGTGCATGTATCAAAGTAATAGTTGGAATTTACTTTTGATAAAACAGTCATCACATCACAGTTTAATTTAAGTCTTTTCTCAGGCTCTAAATCATTTCATGTATACAGGTGCGAGTGTATGATCTTACATCAATGTCATGCTCTTACGTGTTGGCTGGGCATACTGATGTTATTTTGTGCCTTGATTCCTGTGTATCAAGTTCTGGAAGAACACTTATTGTGACAGGGAGTAAGGACAACTCCGTAAGTCTGTCCTATCTCTTTCTGCTCTTTAGACACATGCAGCATTTGATGTACGCTTTTAATCTTTATCTGCCTGGTTACCAAGATTGTACTTTGCTCTGCAAGATTAGTACCAATTTTTTCTGCTTCTGATTCTACTGTTTCAATAGGTTAGGTTATGGG
This sequence comes from Nicotiana sylvestris, assembly GCF_000393655.2. Lineage (NCBI taxonomy): Eukaryota > Viridiplantae > Streptophyta > Magnoliopsida > Solanales > Solanaceae > Nicotiana > Nicotiana sylvestris. The sequence continues at coordinate 155,434,371 of NC_091059.1, forward strand.
ATTGCCAGAGCAAGGCTTGTGTTGGAGTTGGCATAGGTCACATGGGAGCTGTCGGAGCTGTTGCTTTATCAAAGAAACATCGGAACTTCTTTGTGAGTGGTAGTAGGTAAATGATTATCCCTGAACGCTGTAGTGGGCATACCCTTCTTCTATAAATTTGTATGAGAACAGGATCTGTCCAAATTAACTTTTCAGGAATCAAAATTATGTGACCTAGAAATCTTTTTTTAGCTTCAATGTTGAATTTTAGCTCACAAGTAGGAATTCATAAAGGCACAATTGTAAATATCTTGCTTTTAGAATTAGTTGATAATCACGTCTTTGCCATGACCGTCCTTTAGTAGAACTCTTTTATAAGAATTAAAACCAGTGTTGTGAAGAGCGTGAAGCGAGGAAAAGCGACAACCCCTATTTCACGAAAAGCGAGAAGCGAAGCGCTTGCTTTTCTTAAGTGAAGCGGATTTTAAAAAAAAAAATTAAAATAAATACTGCATAGATAACACATGTAATTGTAAGCAAATGTTCAATACTTCAATTAAAAAACTAAAGAGTAGCATCAATTAAAGCACAAAATGAGCATCCTATTCTTCTACAACATTGTCAAATTCTTGTATTCCACTATCATTATTATATTGCTCGTCATCTTCTTCAACTTCATCTTCTTCATCAACTAGGGACAAAGTAGCTGCCTGTTTTTCCTTCCTCTGTGAACTTGAAGTTGAGGTACTCCCCCTCAAACCATAAATCCTCTCCCCAATTCCACGCGCCTCCGCAACATCACCCCAAGTGAAATTAGAAGTATCCTCAAATACTTCTTCATCTGCATGATCTTCCGGGACTCCAGTTAGCCATTCATTAGCATCATCGATGTTGTCCAAACTAATTGGATCAATTACACTGCGAGCATTGTAATGACGCCTCAACGTTTTATTGTACTTAATGAAGACTAGATCATTGAGGCACTTCAAGGTTAGTTTGTTCCTCTTTTTGATATGAATCTGCAAATAATAAGTAATTAGTAATATTAGGACAATTGAGATATAATTTAATTATCTCAATATATTAAATCTTTCATATTAGTTCTTACATGCTCAAACACGCTCCAATTCCTTTCACACCCGGATGAGCTACATGTTAGACTTAGAACCTTGATGGCAAACTTTTGTAAATCTGGAGTGGAATGACCATATTGCTTCCACCATTCAACTGTAGAAGTAGAACAAATTTTCAAAACATAATATTGATAAAGAAATAACTTATTAACTATAAAACAACATATAGGCACTCGCTCACCTGGTGACTTTGTCTTTCTTTGTTTAATGGCCATGTTTTTTCCAAAAAGTTAGCTCAGCATTCCTATAAATACTAAATTGCTCTGTGATTTTATCTTGCACGGATTCTTCAGGTATCAACTTCTCAATACATTCATAGTATCCATTCTACAAAGGTTCATCTCCTAGAATCCTCTCTTCATTGTCATAAAACAGTTCCGGATTCAAAACAAGTCCAGCTGCATGCAAAGAGCTATGAAGCTTACTATCCCACCTTTTATCTATGATCTCAAAGACTCTTTTGTATTTTCTTTGATCACTAAAAGAGGCTTGAATAGCCTCCTTTGCCCTATCAATTGCTTCGTACAGGTAGCCCATTGGTGGCCTTTGTTCCCCATCCACCAAACGAAGCACTTTAACTAAAGGACCACCAATCTTCAATGCATGAACCACATTGTTCCAGAATGAAGAAGAAAGTATAATATCTGCAGATTCTCTCCCTCGAGCTTCCCTTCCATAGGCACTGCTAGTGTACTCATCGAAACAAACAACTTCTTCAAATTGCTTTTTTGCTCATACATCCTAGCCAAAGTCAAGAAAGCAGTAGCAAATCTTGTCTTTGCAGGTTTCACCAAGCCTCTTTGTTTAGTGAATCTCTTCATCATGTTCAATAACAAAGGCCTTTGAACAATATAGGAATGCACTCTAATTGCCTGATTAAAGACAGTACTGAAGGGTCTTTCCTTGAAAATATCACCGAAGATCAAATTAACAGAATGTGCTGCACACGGAGTCCAATAGATATGCGGGTAGCAAGCAGACATCATATCACCAGCTTTAACATTTTCACTGCCATTGTCCGTGACAACTTGAACAACATTTTCTGCTCCAATAGAGTTTATTGTACTCTTGAACAAGGAGTACATTTTGGTTGAATCAGTCGAAGAGTCGCTTGCATCAACGGACTCAAGAAACAAGCTTCCCTTAGGAGAATTCACCAAGATATTGATGATCATTTTTCTATTTCTCGCCGTCCACTTATCCATCATAATGGAACAACCAAACTTGTTTCATTCTACTTTGTGCTCCTCCACGATTTTGTTCACCTCCGCCGCCTCTTTTTTTAGATATGACCCTCTAACTTCATAATAAGTTGGAGGCTTCATTCCTGGGCCATATTGGCCTACAACATCAATAAAAGCAGCAAAAGTGTCAGTATAATTAACACAATTAAAAGGAAGACCTGCATCATACATCTACCGGGCAAAAAAGGTAACTGCACGGTCCCTCAAAATCGCTTTGGCATCAACTTGAGGATTACCACCTTTTCCTCCCTTATCTCCAGATTTTTGCGGGAAGTAACAATCCATAGGACCTTTGGTCTTGCCAGTAGATCCACAACTAGAAGACATTGGTGGAAGCATCCTTCCCCGCTTTTGTGATTTTGGTGGAAGCGACGAAGCATCGTCACCTTCTTCTGTTTCATCATCATCATCAAGATTATAAAGTTCCTGTTCATGAATCATTTGAGTCTTTAACTCTTTCTTTTTTTGAAGGTAAGCTTTCAATACTTCCTTCACATGCCCCGGAACTTTAGGACAAGATGCGACATTTGGATCACCACCGATTAGATGTGCTTTTTGACGATAGATTCCTCCATTTGTAATCTTATCACAAAAAAGACATCTAATGACCATCTTGTTGGTCTTGTTAACTCTTGCAGAGTAAGCCCAAGCCGGATCTTTCCTATCTTCTTTTGGCGCCATTAAAAGAACAACTATATAACACATAAGAAAGGCAATAAGAACTAAGAATAAAAAATATAATAATTGGGCAGAAATTGAGTAGAAACTGGGCAGAATTTTTCTGAAAAAAATTCGCCAGCATTTTGGCGCTTTTTGGACGTTTAGAAAGAAAAAGAAAAAAAAAAGAAGAAGAATGAAAATAAAAAGTGCAGAACATGCCTGTTGAAAGTTGCTGTTGTACCGCTGAAGAAGAAGAAGAACTCTAGTTTGAAGAAGAGAAATCACTGCTTGAAGTTAATGAAATAGAGAGGAAGAAATCGCTACTGCTGAAGAACCCTAGTTTCTTGCTGTCGCTGCTGAAGAAGTCGAAGAAGTCCAGAGAACTAAAACAGAACCAAGTTTTTAATTAAATAGGGCTTTGGGTCTTTTAAATCAAAAAAGCGTCCGCTTCACTCGCTTCTTCTCGCTTCACCGCTTCTCGCTTTTTACAGAGAAGCGGTCGCTTATACATACCAGAGCCGCTTTTAATGGTAGAAGCGCTGACCCTTCCGCTCCGATTCGCTTCTCGCTCCTCGCTCGCCTTTTTTTTTTTATCACTGATTAAAACTATTATGTTATACAAAGAATAAAGCCCAAAAGAATACTGGTGAGTGTGGCTGTCTTTCTTCTAAAAAATGTTTTTGCTGGTGTCAGCATGCATGCTGTAAAGTGACATTTATCAGATCTGTGTCATTCGGCTCTTGAGTGAGTGGATTTAACTCCTTGATGCGTCCGCAATAATTCTCTTTCTGAATTGTAGTGCTCAACCTTTTTAATCTAGTTATACCACTGTGATGCTTCTGCTTCCTTGATATTTGAAGTACATGTCATGAGGATTTAGCACTGAGTTGAGTTTGCTTACGGCTTTGTTGACCTGAGTTGATATTCCTTTTTACTGGTTGAATGCAAATAACATTCATTGTCCTGTATCTGCATACCATCTTCTTTTAGCCTTAGATCGTGTACTTCATCTTTTTAGGCTTCAATATCTGTTACAAGATGTTGATTATTGAAGCCAAATGATCTAAAGTGTTCCTAATAATATCTTCTAGAAATTATATCTTTGATCTTTCTACATTCTTTCCAGTGACCGTACGCTAAAGGTATGGCATTTTGATGGTGTCTCTGACAACAATGAAGAAGTCCTAACTTTGAAAGCAAAAGCAGTTGTAGCAGCACATGACAAGGATATTAACTCTTTGGCAATAGCTCCAAATGACAGTCTTGTTTGCAGTGGTTCCCAGGTTTGTAAGATTAGAACATCTGATTAAATCTTCGCATAAAAAAATCTGCTGCAGGAGACATATTATTATCTCATGCTTCTTTTATATTTTCTAAATCTTTCATCCCATCTCCTCATATTACTAGGATCGCACTGCTTGCATATGGAGACTTCCAGACCTTGTATCAGTGGTTACACTGAAAGGGCATAAAAGGGGGATATGGTCTGTTGAGTTTTCTCCAGTTGATCATTGTGTGATAACAGCTTCTGGAGACAAGACAATAAAGATATGGGCAATATCTGACGGATCATGTTTGAAAACATTTGAAGGGCATACGTCAAGTGTGTTAAGAGCAACATTTCTTACCCGTGGCACCCAGTTTGTTTCTTGTGGTAATGACATTCTGGAGGCCATTGTAGCTTTATTTAAGTGTTGATATATCTGTTTCTCATCGCCTACTTTTGCTAAAAAGTATGACCGTCTCTCCAGGTGCTGATGGTTTGGTGAAGCTGTGGACAGTTAAGACAAATGAGTGTATTGCCACATATGACCAACATGAGGATAAGGTGCTCAAATTTTTTTGTTATTTATTTATGTCCATTCACTTGAAAAGAGCATTATATTATCTCCACCTTGGAAGATCCAATTGTTCTGAATTAATGAGTATAAGCCTGCACAGCATATTTGGTTTTTGACCAGTGCCATTGGCCATTTACATATCAATATTTGAGTGATTGACCAAAGATTCGATGAACGCTTTTTTCCAACTGTCGTTTGAATTTGCCATTTTCATGGCAACTGAGGAGCAAAGTTTGGGTCCTGGCCTGTTGATTGATGAAGTGACTCTCCAGTTTCTATTACCTGCAGTTTAAAATGGTACTGAAATTTGAATGACGCGGACGATTGGGACGAGAAGCTCTGAGGAAACCTTAAGAAAGCTTGAATATTCATTCTCAAGTAGAGCTCTTAGGGACTTGGCATATTCTGGCATGTTCATGTGTGCTCTGTATGAAATTACTTTATTTGTTGCTGCGTTCTGGTACCACATGTTATTAGGTCTTTGAATGTGATTGTAAAATCTCTCTATTGGGAGATTGTTGGCTATTTGACTGAATAATTTCGCCTTGCTTCTAGTTTGCACCATCTTTACAAATGATAGGTTAGCGAAGCTAGCTAGTTTCGTAGTTTTATACATTGTAAAGTTGCTGACAATTTTACTGTTTTCTTACAAAATGACACTCGTTCATTTTCTTCTCAGATATTTGCCACACAGTTGGGATTGGTAATATCTTGTTTTCTCTCTAACTTGCTATCCAGATTTGGGCCCTGGCTGTTGGTAAGAAAACAGAAATGCTTGCAACTGGCGGTGGTGATGCGGTGATCAATTTGTGGCATGACTCGACAGCTTCTGATAAAGAGGAAGCTTTTCGTAAAGAAGTAAGTAATCATATCAATTTTCTCTTGAAGTGATAGTCATCGAACAACATTGTTGGGTGTTGATGAAAAATAATTCTGCCAAGGCATAGTTTCTGTGGAAGAAACTTTGTTAATGGGCGTCTTTTGCCCCAGCGAGGTCCTGATGGCTTGATCACCTTAAATTTTTGTTTCCCAAATGTCTAGAGCAATTCTTGAAGAATGCTGCCTTCTCTCGAGCTTCGTAATTGAGTCAAGGAGTACTTCCAGTTAATGTTATCAGACTAACAGTATAACCTTTTACTTTTCTTCTGTCTTTTAAAACTTTTGAGAGATTTTTGCGAACTAGTTCTGTGAACAATTCAGGATGCCTATGGTGTTACAGTCATATTAGTATAATTGAATTAGTTAATTAGTTGCTATGAGCTGTAATTTTATTTGTGTTTATTACTATATATACAAAGGGAGAAGAAGATCCGGTCTGTTTGTGATGTGGTTGTGTCTGAAAAATTACTACAGAACTTCATGTGATGATATCAATATGTTGCTCATGCAGGAGGAAGGCGTTCTAAGGGGTCAAGAGCTAGAAAATGCTTTAATAGATGCTGAATACACAAGAGCAATTCAGATTGCATTTGAGCTTCAAAGACCACATAAACTTCTAGAGTTATTTGGCGACCTCTGCAGGTAGTCTTGACCTCTCCATTTTTTACCTTTTCTCTTAGTGATGGCTCTATTTTTCTGTTCCCTTTTTGGTTATTGATGGTGCAAATGCTATTGTACCACAACTTTCATCTAACATCTAGCTCTTGGCAGGAAGAGCGATGCGCAAGATCAGATAGGAAAAGCAGTAAAGGCTCTTGCTAAGGAAGAGCGTCGCTTGCTTTTTGAATATGTCCGGGATTGGAACACGAAGCCAAAGTTTTGTCATATTGCACAATATGTTCTTTTCCGGGCATTCTGTGTTCTCTCACCTGCCGAGATTCTTGAGGTACCATTGTGTCTTCCCCTTAAATGTACATGGAAAATTTGGTCACAACCGTAGAAAAAGAAATTGTTAAAATTGATACATGTTCCAGAAGATTTACCATGCCAGCAAAGTCCACTAACTGGGGGGGTGAGACTTCCAGAAATGTTTCTCCATTGCTTCAACGGGCTGTCAAACTGTTATTATATCACATGCTATAATATCTATCAAGAAAATGATTGCATATATTAGCTTGGTGTATTGGTCTTTTCAGTGCTCGAATTTTTTCTTTATAGCAGGAAAGTCCATTTAGTTGATTGGCTACTTGATATACTTGCTTGATTAGGCATACATTAGACTTTACCATATCTAGCATCAATCTCTTGGTACTATTCTGTAACACTATGCTGTGCTCTAGGCACTACTTTTATCTGTTTTGCTCTATTTGGAACTAGTTTTACTTATCTAGTGCTTCCTTGAGAGATCTTATGGTTTTCCTTCTCATTATACAGATTAAGGGTATTGGAGAACTGCTTGAAGGTCTTATTTCTTATTCTCAGAGGCATTTCGATAGAGTAGATAGATTAGAAAGAAGCACGTTCATGTTTGACTGTACTTTAACTGGAATGTCGGTCATTGAGCCAGAAGGTAATGAGGGGAGATCAGAGGACAAGGATGCCAGACTTTCTATTGGTGCAAATAGCGAGCAGTTAAGTGAGATTGATTCAATGGAGCAAGAGCAGCAGCACGAAGAAATGAAAGAAAAAAGATCTTCAAAAAAGCGAAAAAACAAATCAAGAGATGCCACTAGTAAGAAAGTGAAGGGGGTGACTGACATTTGAGATTCAGTTATAGCATCAGTGGCGTAAGATGTTGCTATTTGATGAACTAAGCGAGTTGCTTCCCTTTGTTGAGCTTGATGATTGAAAGGGGTTGAGCCTTGGTGTTGCTGATCTTCATTGAAAGGGGTTGCACGTGCAAAGTGCGGAAATCTCTTTGCCAGGAAGGTCTTTTCCTCTGCCCCGAAAAGATTTTGGATGCTAGCCATAGAATACATCAGCAATTTTTAACTACTGTAAAGATTTTGGACGGCAAAGGAAAATTTTGGACACTGGAGTGGAAGTTACCTTGACCCCTCTCCAGTATTTTTAGGTTATTTATTGATATTTCAATTTTAAACTGACTTTTCTTTGTAACTTTATAAGAAACATATTTATTATCTTATAGTCTGTAACCTGAAGATGTCCAAGGACATCACATTTGTTAGTTCTATTCCACTCGGACGCCACAATATCTGCATAGCAATTGTCCTTGCTAGTAGATTTTTCCCATGAACACTGGGTGAAGGTTATGTCCTGAATGTGAAGAGGCTAATCTCAGGTATTGAATTCCTCAATAGTCAAAGTCAAACATCCATTTGCCTATAAATGTTGCCTCTCTTTATCCTATTGCATGTGATAACTTTGACAGAAACGCTATGTGCAATAATTTCAATGTATCATCTGGTTGAGTAGCATAGAATTTTGTAAAGTTTTCTGCTCTATTAGCAATCTTAAAGCTGGAATATAGAGATCTGAATTGTCGACATCGATAGCCGAGCTCTAAACGTGGATCTCCTTATGGTTTGGCTTAAAATCCGAGCGTATATTATCTGCAGTTGCTCTTTACGAAAAATTGTGGAATAAAAGTATAAAAACAGATCCTAATTAGGCATATTTTCCCCGTATTCCAAATCGCAGATCTCAAACAATAAAAAAAATATTTACTAATTAGGCTTAAAGTTATACCGTTGCTGTAGGTTATTTTAACCCGATTGTTTAAGTGTTGTACATACTCTTAGGGTCGTTTGGTACATGGGACAAGGACAATAATTCCGAGATCAAGGTTGGGATTAACTTTATCCTATATTTGTTTTGGGGTATTTGCTATCGGGGAATAACTTTATGGTGGAATTAGTTATCTCATATATAGAAGGTGGGATAACTAATCTGGTGGGATCTCCCACCCATGGGACATCCCACCATTGTACCAAACAACCCTTTAGGGCTTTGAGGGATAAGGGATAATTAATCCTGGGATTAAATTTGAGATGAGTTTATCCCACGTTTGATTGAGATAAAATCACGGTATAAGTGTATAACTAATCCTAGGATTAGTTATCGGGATTGTAGTGTTATTTTTATCCCTATGGGAGGGCGCAATAACAATCTCTGAATAACTAATTCCAGGATAATTAACTATGGGAGAATTTATTTTCCAACCAAACAACCCCTTAGGGATCGTTGGGAAATTATTTCCCATAATTAAACATGGGATAAATAATCTCGCATTTTATCCTGGAATTGTTATCCCTTGTACCACCAGCCAAACAATACCTTAATGAATATAATTAAACTCTAAAAAAATTAGTCTCTCTTTTATCTCCATTTCCTTTCTTTGGCTTCCCAGTAGTGACACGTTAGAAAGTCTCTTTGCGTGAGTTATGTTCCCACCTTTCTTACTTTCAAGTTTCAAGAGTCGTGCCTTATTCTCTATTCCAATATGATCTAGAACATCAAAAGAATGAAAAATCAAATACGTGTGTTTGGTAAATTATCTTTCTTAGGAGCGAAAATAATTTTCTCTCTCTCTATATATTCTATTAATACCACTAAAAATTGGGACCAGTTTAAAGAGATGAAGAAGAACAGTCTATGTGTGATTAACGAGGGTGGCCGGCATTTACACCAATCATAATCAAGTTCAACTTTTAATAACTAGAATTTATTATTATTAAAAACAAAACAGAAAGTAACTATTACTTCTAAACTTTTGAATAAATTTCTCTGAGGTTATGCCAGCTTGCATAGCGCTTGAGATCAATAAATAATGCAACCAAATTAAAGAGGGCAGACAACAACACTCAACTAATTTTTTAAAAAATTAACATGTTGTATCAAGTATGTAATTTTTCTCCCTTTCTACGTTTTGACTAAAATAGGCTATCACATTAAATGTTTTGCGTGTGAACAGCAAAGAATTCGGAAATCAGAAATTCAGCATTCTGTAATTTGAATTTTGAGCCACATGATTTTAACAAGTAGCCCCAACTTCTTCCTATTTCTTAGTGTGTCTTTCTGTCGTCTGCTCATTGACAGTTAGGTAAGTTCTTGTGTTGTACACATAAAGAGAGCCCACATAGGTGACGAATTTAATGCAGATTTAGTGATTTATCAAAACACCATTGTTTCTTCAGTAGTTTGGTATATTACTACACGATGTTCTTTTCGCCTTATTTTCGTTTATTTTGTTCTCGTTATTGCTTGTTGCTATTGTTCTTTTTCTATTTTTCCTCGTGTCGAGGGTTTACTAGAAACAATTTCTCTACATTCAATGTAAGGGTAAGGTCTCTATATTATCTACAGAAGCGGACCCAGTATTTTTACGGGGCACATTATTCTGCTCAACCAGTGCCCCTAAAGGCTTGTAGTGTCCCGGTGTGAACTACTTTAAATTAACCATTTTCAAGATATATACTTGTATATATACAGGATTTTGGCCGAAGTTTAGGGGGTTCGGTGACCCCTCACCCATACAAATGGGTCCGCCTCTGTTAATCTGCCATCCCCAAATCCCACTTGTGAGATTATACCGAGTTTGTTGAAATAGTTTGGTATAGGCTGTATTAACTACTTCTACAATTCGTTTGCCAACCATCTACTTAACCACACACTCTTTTAATGGTTTAATTTCTTTCTTCTTTTTTCTTCTTTAAATACCATCTTACTTTTTCTTATCCTATTATTACTAGCTTGTGCTTTTTTCAATTTGTCCAGCTAAAGAAAGTTGTACTTGACATTTTAAAGGAGAAAAAAGGGTTGCTTCTTATTTGGCCGAGGTAGTCATGACTATTGCACAAGACTTGTATAATGAGGAGGATTCAATGTTTTGTTCAAAGAAAGTTTGTGTAATGGAGGCAGCTGGTCAGCTTGGATCCACACTCGTACACCGTCTCTTGCTCAGAGGTTACACTGTCCACGCCGCTTTTCAAAACCATGGTTCGTTTCTTCCCTTAATAGGGTAGCCCAGTGCATTAAGCTCCTAGCGGAATCCGGGAAGTGCCGGTCTATTATACGTAACCTTACTTTATATTTCTGCAAGAGGTTGTTTCCACGGTTCGAACCCGTGACCTCTTGATTCATTGCACCAACTTTACTGTTTAGTTTCACCATCATAAATCGGGGACATTTTGTCTCCTCTAATTCTTGATAGTATAATAATGATATTATTGCAGTAATAGAAAATCTGATCCTGTATTTTGCTTTTGGACAGATGAAATGCAGCGTTTTAAGAGGAAATATGCTGGTGGAAATGTGGATGAAAGTAGAAGTAAGAATTTGATATGTTTTCATGCTGATCCCTTGGATTATCACAGCATAGTGGATGCTCTCAAAGGCTGCTGTGGCTTGTTTTACTCTTTCGAGCCTCCCTCCGATTATCCTACCTACGACGTGAGTTATTCCACAATTACTATACATGTTTTCCATGTCTATTGGAAACAGCTTCTCTACATTCACTCGTTAGTAGTAAGGTCTGCGTACACACTACCCTCCCCAAAACTCACGTGTGAGAATATACTGGGTCTGTTTGTTATTGTCGTTACTGTACTTGTTTTCCTGCATTGTATTTGGAACAAGATGATTACTCAATTTTGCTCTCATTTTCCTGCTTTTTTTTTTACATTAAAGTCAAAGTGCCAACTAAAAGTTTCTGAGTTATGTTGCAGGAATTGATGGGAGAAATGGAAGTGAGAGCAGCTCATAATGTGATGGAAGCCTGTGCACAAACAGATACCTTACACAAGGTAGTCTTTACATCCTCTGCCACAGCTGTGTTATGGGGCACAAGGAAGAGGGACCAACATGACTCTTCCCATTCTCATTCTTGCGTGGATGAAAGAGATTGGACGGACATCAGCTTTTGCAAAAAATACAAGGTAATTTACCTATTCAATCCTCTACGGATTGGCAACAACAAGCTGTGAAAGAGCCTAGGGAGTAAGCATTAAATGATGAAACTGATTTTACAAATAAGCAATTATGTATTTGGATAGAAGTGCTGAAACTAATAATTGAAAAAGGGCGCATGACGGAAATGGAATAGGGAGGGAGACGGTTTTGTTTTAAGGAGGTTATTTGGAGATTGCAACAAATATAATGGATAAATAGTAAACAGCTTGGTCAAACAAAAATGATTTTTGGCTGATTTTGCTTGCACACACTTTGACGTTATTATCAGTACTTTTGGCGTTCACCGGACATATAGAAAAGTCAAAAAGTGCTTATAAGTTAGTTTAACCTGCTTATAACTCAAACACCACTGAAGTCTAACACGATTCGGGTTGGCAGTTATGGCATGGGCTATCAAAGACACAAGCAGAGAAAGCAGCATGGGCATTGGCAATGGACAGAGGAGTAAGCATGGTATCTATAAATGGCGGGTTGCTAATTCATCCAGATCTCAATATCAGAGAACCTTACTTGAAGGGAGCTGCTGAAATGTATGAAGGTGGTGTTTTTGTTGCAGTGGACCTGAATTTCTTAGTAGATGCCCATATTTGTGTGTTTGAGGATGTTTCCTCTTACGGACGATACTTATGCTTCAACAGAGTCATAAACTCCAGTAAAGATGCTACTACACTAGCCAATATGCTTCTGCCTCCTTCAGCTTCATCAAAAACTGAAAGGTAAATTCTATCATCTACTTCATTTATAGTAACCACATTCGATTTTGTTATCCTTTTGGATTTACCATTTGTGCATAAACTGCAGTTTGGAGGATGATATGGTCTATGAGCAAAGGATCAGCAACCAGAAACTAAACAAGCTGATGCTGGAATTTGATACTGGATCAGATGTCCAAGTCTATTGATTGATGCCTTTACTGTGTATAAAGCATGGCTCCTACAAAACTAATTGAGGATTCTCCAAGGAGACGAGAAGAGCTCCCTCAAATTTTTAGATAGATTTTTGAGGTTCAAGACCTCATCATAAGTTTGTTACAAATTGGACTTACAACAAAGTTGCATATACAGCATGACAGAAATGTTAAATGACCAACAGAAGCATTTTGCATAGAGGCAAGCCTTGATATATGTAACAATAGCTAGCACCATTTTGCTTGCAAATTACTATACAATGAAATTGATTAGAATGGATGTTTTGTCCCTAATGCCACTATTTATAATATAGCTGCAATTACTACTAATAACATTACTCAATCGTACGCCTAGATTTGAATGATCAACTCTGTAATCAGTTGTTAGAATTGATAGGTCTTCAAATTGTTCATTTGAAAAAAATGAATCACAAATGAAAAAACAGTTCTCCCTAAAAATATGAATCAAATAGGAGTTTTACAAAGCCCCTTATCGGATTTGAACCAACGACTTACCCTTGTAGGCTGCTTTTTCCAGAATGCAATCCGAGATAACTTACCCTATTAAGTACTTTTTCCGGAATGCAATCCGAGATAACCGTAACCGTGCATATATAGAAATATATTTTCCTCTGTAGTTTGGCATCGCCAAGTTGCTAAAAGTATCACTCAATCTGATCTTGCGCCTCTTTTGCGGACAAGGACAATCCAAGTAATCAACCAGACAAGAAATTATGCCTCACCCAGTATCTTAATTGTAAAAATAGCACGGTATAACCAGTTTTCGGACTGATCATTCAAAAATAGCCAGCGTTTAGGGTCAATGAAAAATAGCCACTATTTTGCTGCAACAAAGACCGGTCCAGCATAATATACTGGAGTTCGGTGCACCTGTGTATGAACTCCAGCATATTATGCTGGACCGATATACTTTGCTGACTCCAGTATAATATACTGGAGACTAGAGCACTGGTGCTCCAAACTCCAGTATATTATACTGTACAAATATACTTGCTGGAACTCCAGTATATTATGTTAGAGTTCTAGTGTACTTGAAACTCCATTATATTATGCTGGAGTTCCAGCATACTTATCCTGGAACTCCAGTATAATATGCTGGAGTTCAAGCATACTTATGCTGAAACTCCAGTATAATATAGTGACATATTTTCCGGGTTTTGAACAGTGTTTTCGCTCAGATTTATCTTTCCATGAAAAGTGGCTAAATTTCGATTACTTTTAAAACTAAGCTATTTTTGAACGACTAGTTGTAAATCTGGCTATTTTTGAATTTCTCCCATCTTAATTAGCTCGCGGCCAACAGTGTCATTTAAAACATGAGTTTAACTTCTATACACCATTAATAGTTTAAAAAAATTACACTATTTAGTCACCTAAAAATAACAAAAGGTAAACCATCTATAAGAAGTTCGATTAGTGATCCGGAAAATAAGGTAAGCTACCTACTGGAATATGATACTAATAGTGTAAAATACTTTGCACTCTCAATGTACATAAGTTAAATCCTTAAAAACATTACAGACAATTTGCTCAGAATTTTGTTCCATCGTACCACACTCCTGTATGTTTTCTACTCATGCTCTAAGTCGGCAATGTTTTATGAGGGAAAGATCTAAGGGAACCCTATCTGCATTACATTGACCCAGAATTGCTGCTCCTCAAGGGATATGCACATATGCTTAGTAATTCTGGAGGTAAACCGAGGTTCAGCCTAGTTGAACATTTTTATTACACCACTTCCATCATCTCAACGATCAAATGGCCATATACTTCACGAGGACAGATCAGGCACTTAATGACAGGGAAATAACCGAGGATAACTTGTATTTGCGTGCCTTAGTTGAACCTTTTGGTAGAATTTTAATCTCTGTCCTGGAATGGACAGTGACTTCTTTCCAGTCAGAAGCTGATGCCCCTTCACCACGATAATCTCGAGGACAGTAGAGAACTTGGAGTTTGGAACTTGCTGCAATTCCCAAAGCAACAATAGATTTCTTAGATTCAAGGAATATAGAACGTAAAATAACCGAAGAAATTATCACAAGGTTATCTCCCAGGACGATCAGGTGAATGCATTTGCTAACTACCACAATATTATTTTCCTTACCTACACCTAACATGCTTGTTTTCTGGATCGTCACTTTACTAACTTTTGATCTCCTGATGTTTCCCAATGCCTGAATATCTTCATTGTCCCCTTTGAACTCCAGAAACTCTCCAAGGACAAATTTATTACCTTTAAGCTCTAACCTGCATTTATCGGAAATTCAGAATAATTAGAGTGCTTAGAGTTGGAAAAGCTTTACTTCAGTTTAAACTGCAAGGATATGTGCAAATTACTTCCAAGAGAACAGAAGGAATGTTTATTAACTCACTAGCATGTGCGATACTGCTTATGCACAAACAACATGATATTTTTGAACCCCCCCCCCCACCCCCCACCCCACAAAAAAAAAAAAAAAAAAGAAAAACACACACACACACTATAGCCAACACTCTCTTGCTTGATGGCATTCTTCTATGTCCATTGAAGATCTTACACTGTAAGTGAATTAGTAAAGGACCAAAAACACTTTTTCGCAAGTCCCCTAACTTTTTATTTTTATTTTTTTTTATTTTTTATTGTTAGGTCCCCAACTTTAATTACACTAGCTTTAGAGTACGTGCATTGCACGTGTATTCCGCGTCACTCAATTAAAATTTGTGCACAAGAAAAACGATTAATATGAAATAGTAAGCCTTAAGGTATGTTAAAGAAGATGCAACACTCATTTATTATGTTTACGTAATAGTTAAATAAAAAATAATTGAATATCTTTTGCACTTGTGAGATGAACAATTTGTATTGACGTCTACATTTGTCCATGTTAGTTAATATGAAATTTGTATAGAAAGATAAATTTTTAGGTGATCCCATTTTCTAAGCTCCTTGTTTGAGTTATAAATCACTTAGCTATTGTTATCCTACCTATTTTTTTTATCCAATAACAAGCAAAGTTTATATTGCAAGCATATTCGACATAATACTTTTCTTTCTTCACCAAAATTTTCAAATTACAGCCTAATTTTAAAGAAAATAAAAATTAATTGAAGCAAGTGGTAACATTTAAGCAAATTTCATAGGCAACTTTGCAACCAATATCAGTTGACTAAAAAATACATGATAGCCTAAATTTAGGATAAGAACGTTTAATGACGTACAGATTCTATGGTGATTTGAGTTAACATTAAATATATTTTTAGGTAAATAATTCAGTTAATTATCTCGGCGATATTTTATTATGATACAAACGCGCGCACATACTCCAGCATATTAGACAACAAAATATACATTGAATTTGACATCTCAAGTTCAATTAAATTTTTCTCATATGCTTTAGACCTCTATCCTTTTTGTAATTGTAGCAAATTCCTTATAAACTTAATATGCTACATACAATCAAACATATGTATATACCACAAAATAATAAAACATAATGATAACAAAAATATCGAGCAAAGAAAATGCATATAACAAACAAATATCCAAATACAACATAATAATACGCGTTGCATGTGTATTTTATATCAACGAATACAAATTTTAAGAAAATTACTTGGATATTATTCTCAAATGTGTTGCAAAATTTTAAAAATCTAAATTCCTGAAAGAAATGATGAATATTGTCAGTTAACCACATCCCTAATTTGATATTTGTTTGGGATTACATACAATATATATCCGCTAGATAGATTTATCGACACTATGAGAAGACAAAACTCTATGACAACACTTTTGGAAAGTGTTTTATTAACATTTTCTTAAAAAAGAATAGCGTGAAATAGATAACACTTTTACATTACCAACTTTAAATCTATAAAAATTTAACGATCTGAAAATAGTTGTTAGCTCATGAGTATGGTTTCTGTACTGCTTTAAGTTTTTATCTCTTGGTATCTTGAAGTGGAACACTTCTAATGTCACATAGATTATTGATATTCTGAGTGAGATAACAATTCTTAAAATTATGACTCTTATGAAAATTAACTTATTCGACTTATATAAATAATCTTATTGGGATTACATTCCTAAATATTATGATTTTCTATATAGTTCAAATAAAAAAAGATTTAAGAGTCAAAATTTTAGTAAATTTAATGCTCTAAATATTAAAAATAATAATTAAACGATGGTTATTTCCAATATGAAATTTATTTAAATGATAAAAATGTTGATCAATTTCTCACTGAAGTTCTGGGCTTTTATAATAGTCTAGATTAAAGAACACAAAATTTAAAGAAAAGTGAAACACTATTTTTCTATATATTTTGCAGTTTTTATAATAGTCTCACATTATTTACCATGTAATTAGAATAAATTAATTTATTACAAATATCAAGTAAAATTATTCTTCAAAAATATTACTCATTGTTGTTATAAATTATTTTGTTCATCATGAATAAATGGAGTACCATTACGTTGTCAGTTTTCAATTTTCATATAGAACTACATCAAGACTACAAATTTTGTAGTAACATTTATTTAAGGTAAATATTAATTGACTTTTTAAATATTTATCCAAGGTAAAATTTTAATCAATTTTAAAGTCCTAAAATTTAGGTATCTAGTTTAAAGAAGAAAATAGTTAATAACCAAATCTCAACGAATTTCTAGTTCCTAAATATTAGGAAAATATTTAAAATGACTATTTTATCTAGTATGAACTCTATGTTTAAAGGGTAAAAAAGGCAAACGACATTTCGCTAAGGGCCTTCGTGCTTTTAATATAGTACTAGTCTCTCGGCACGCGCGTTGCGCGTGTATATTCTGTTATAAGTGTAAAATTTTAAATAATATAAATATTATATTAAAATTTGTGTGTAATCCATAGAATAAAAATAAAAACAGAAGTGTAAGTAAATGGTGATTGTCGATTCTATTTAGCCAACTCAATGAAGGAAGAAACTCTACCTTAGAAGTCATCAATCATTTTAGTCAATATATTCAAAACTTAAATTTCTTTAAGTTTTAAAATTTCATTGCTCAATTTCAGATTTTTTTTTTTTTTGAGAAGGTAACATTTGTTGCATATATATTAACTGCATCAAAACAGAAATAATTAACCATAATTACCAATTTCAGAAATTTTCATGCTTACCTTTTAGTTTAAGCTATAACATATAGTAATGTTTTATGAAGTTTTTTAATTTTATTTGGAAATTTATTTATTTATTGCTCTTATGTATATAAATAGAGTCAGCTAACTGATATAAGTTACTTTTTCCCGGGCAAAAAGTAAAATTTTCTATTTTTTTAATCTATAGAAATTAATATGATAGCTTGCTAATATATTTACTTTTTAATTATATATCTTATTATTTTTGTGGTTTTCTTAATTAAGAATTATCACATACTCCATTTTTAGATTTTCAACTATAGATTTGTTCTTGAGCAGTAATTATTGAAACTTTGCTACGATGAAAACAATCTTATAGATATACAACATTTCTATCAAGGTGCTTAATTTTGTCGTCACTCTTGAAAATCATGAGAGTTGGACATATATTTTTTTTAATTTATAACTTTCTCATTACCTTGTTTTGATTTTAAATTTCCATTCCTAAACATATTTTTTACCAAATGATAATTTTGACCTCTCCTTTCACGCGAACAAATGAAGGAAAAAATCACACAGAGACCAAACTCATCTCTCCTTTTTAATCTTCAAAATATAACAAAGGAAAGAAATTAAATCAGAAACTTATTATGGTAGTAATTTATGGATTCTAAGCTGAACCAACATATGTAAGGAAAGAAAAATCAGAATCATACTTTAGCGAGTATTAAGTAATAAAAATTCATTTATTTGTCATGAAAAATAGTCGATAATAAAAAATAACACAAATTTATTGACATGCAAAAAAAAAAAAAGGATTTTGAATCCTTTTATCTATCTTTGTCAAGGGCCGACATTGTTAGAACTACCCAACAAATCAATAAACTACAACATAAAGAGCATGCAGGAGAGGTAAAACAAAACAGCCATGGGCGCAAGGAGGAATTAAAAAAAAACTTTAATTTCTTCCATACTTACCAGGAGTCTTAACACATATGGTTCATGTGTTGCTATTGCTGGTATATTGGTGTTATCAAAA
Organism: Nicotiana sylvestris; assembly: GCF_000393655.2. Classification (NCBI taxonomy): domain Eukaryota; kingdom Viridiplantae; phylum Streptophyta; class Magnoliopsida; order Solanales; family Solanaceae; genus Nicotiana; species Nicotiana sylvestris. Next base: position 155,453,101 of record NC_091059.1, read on the forward strand.
TAAATGTATTACGTTGTTTTTGCTGGTATGTTGGTGTTATCAAATAAATAATTTTAAGAATATTTGGTAGAAAGGTATCAAAAGAATGAAAAGTCACGATTTATTTATTTAGCTTTGGGAAGTAACAATTTATTTTTTTAGATTTGAGAAGTGATGATTTGTTAATGTTAGTTTTGTAATGTGAATGGTTGTGACTAATTGACTATTAATGAAGGGGTATGAAGCATTGATTGGGGCTATTTGTAGTGTTAGTTTATTCGTAAATCTATAAATAAATTATTTAAGTTATTTAGAAGGGCAATTTAGTAATTCAACTTTTAACTTTTGAGCTTTCCACTTTTATAATAATATAGATTTAGAACAAACATTAACAATACAAAACTTTCTTTATAATTTAGTACAATACTTTAATCGTTGGCAGAAGGTTAATCTTCTTAGACTATCAACTACATTTACTTTAAAAATTAATATACTTGATTTTTAAATACCCAATAGAATAAAAATGTTTATATTTGGCGTAGAGAAGGATATCAACTAATTAATACAACCTAAACCCAAAAGGAATACAAAGTGGTCAAAACTTTGTACAGTTCGAAATATTAGAAAATTAATTTACTGACTTTTCCTAAATATTAGGAAAATAATTAAATAATTATTTCTAAATATTAGAAAAATAATAAATGAATATTCCTAAGTATTAGGCAATTAGTTAAATTACTATTTTGTCTAGTGCGGACTTTATTTTTAAAGGTAAAAAAGATGAACGACATTTCACTAAGGGTTTTCGTGTTTTTAATATCGTATAGATGAATTTTGAAGTTCTATCAGACAGGTCAACATTCTTGGTCATAACGGATAAACTGACTGTTTCATTCCAATTCTTGAAAACATTACTGTCATAAAACAGCATAAAGATGAACGCAATGCGACAGACCTGTCCCACATTGGAGCTGTGCTGAGTACAAGATTAAGCTTCTCATGTATTGATTCCTGCATTTCCTTCTTCCCACCATGAAATGCACCTTTAATCCAACCAGAAAGCATGTTCGATTCTGGTTTTAGTTGAATCCATTGATCGTATGTTATGACCTCAGGGGGGAAAGAGTCTGACACAATGGTACTGCAAGACAGAAGTAAGCTTTAACAGTAATCATAAGATACAAGTTTAATGATCACAAGAGAAACATAACACTGGAATAGCATAAATGATCTAATTTGAACGTCGATTTTAATTAGTTTACATTTAGTTTTTTTTTGGTTTATCTGGAATAATCTCCATCAAGTGTTTATTGTGAATTGTTTACTTATTTTATTTAATATTCTCAAGTTCTATCAACTCAGATTCAAGATGGATAGTAATATACCTTTGTCATCCCTCAGCCCCTCTACCACCTTTTATATCTATCAATAGAACTAGGGCCGGTGGCTACCTCACTGAGCTATTGATCGGGAAGCTATAGCCTGGTTTAACAAACCGTAATATTTAGCTATGGAGCTGGGATGGATCTTTATTGTCTTAAGCACCAAGGAATAGAACAACTAGTTACATCCAATTCAACCTTTAAAATCCCACATCTCAAAAGTTATTATTCATATCATCTAATCAGTACTAAAAGTTTCCTCCCAAAAGATGCTCCTCGAGCTTCAAAGAGGTGTTGGTTAGAAACCAGTAACATCATTCGCAGCAAGCATTATTATGTTTTCTGTTAACCAGACCTAATTCTAGAAGGAATAGCTTGCAATAACTATGTGGAATACACGCTTAAACGCCATAATTACTCTGATATATAACCAGCAGATGACCAAAATGCATACCGGAAACTGGGATTTGAACATATGACTTTGCAAGACAAATATCCTTCAGGAAGAGTGATGCCCCTTTGTTCAAGGTAGGATTCAAGAATAGGAACTAATCGTTTTGCTTCGGCTACCTGAAATATAGAAACTTATAATAACAAACGCAAAAAACTAAAATCTTGATATAAGCAGTAGAAAAGTAAATTCCACTGATCAATGATAAATAATAGAATACCACAAGTTGCTTGACAAGATGATAGATTGAGGATTCATATCACTGAGCCCAACTTGCTTGAGATTGAGGGGTAGTAGTACTTGTTGTTGTATGCACTTGCAAAGAATTAATGCAAGCAATCAACCAAGCAATAGGTGGAATCTGAATGGAACTGTTCTCAACTGAATATTTTAAAGCAGACAAATGATGAAGAACATACTAAAATCCCCCTTCACAACTTTATGGGCACTTGATCTCACAGGTATCCTCAAATAAAGATGACCCTACTTTCGTAACAAGCAAGCAGCAAAAATCATGCTGCTTAACATCTATGTTGCAATTCATCTTCTCAGCAATAGTTTTCCAGGTAGATTCGCGTAAAATTGTCAACCTTCAATACGAAACGATGTCGCTACTCTGCACTTCAATCCAACCCAAGATCAGCCTTGGTGACAGAATGGTTTCACAAGTTTGGAGGGGATTCATAAAGGACAACAGTATCAGAAGAATATTCCTTCCAGAAGAACTTGAGCAAGTAACATCTATCCTTCCGGGCAGAGTGGATCTAAAGTCATAGAAATTCTCCATGTAGAAAGAAAACCTAGTCAGTGCTTTACTTTAAAGTCCTTAAGCATAAACTCAAGGTCACATAGCATCATCCTTCTTGGGAAGACCATCACTGAAGAAATCCTAGACAGCTCAGGCCAATACTAGTAAAAACTAAAAGAAGGCAACACCGGCATGTATAAAGGACCTAAAGAGAGTTATAATTGCATGGGCCTCATAAAGAAAGTTCATTATTGAATGGGCGCCTGGCCATATTCACTTTAGAATTTCCCGCATCATAAAAAGAACATGGAGGAGTTGGCCGCCTAAGCAGTTGTGCAAGTTTAGGAGCAAAAATCTCACAGAACCTATGAGATCTAAGATAATGTTTGACCAACCAAATCATAGAAAAAGCCATGATAGAGAACTAAAGTTTTTCCAAGTGAAATAATCAATCAAGTATCAAGTAGTTTTAGAATTTTCAGATTCGGTAACACATAAAAAGCAATAAGGACAGATTTGCAACTAACAGGATCTGGGAGACGCTCCGTCTTATGGCCTCCAGTACAAACCCATCTCCCGTCCTTATCAACAGATACAAACCCTGATACATTCTTAACACAAACTACCACAGCTTCCCTGTAGAAAAAAAGAGAGGCTAATTTGAACTGGTTTTTCTTTCCATCTAATTGAAGGAAACAAAATTCTTTAAATCACAGATACGGTAAAAACCGACAAAAATATCATTGTGCTCCATATACAATGAAATGAGCTTGAAGAAACAAAAAATAAAAGAGTTTTATACTTTAGAACCGTTTTAAAGGGCAGAGGAGTAGCGAGACATTTGACCTATCATCAAGGTAAATGTTAGCCCAAGGAACGGGGCATAAGTCCCGCGTATTTTTTATTTCTAATAAATTTTAACATAAAAGTACTTAAAAATTAAGTAATTTAAGAAACACATTAAAATTTTATAAATTCAAAAGCAAAGATGTCACAGAAACGATTTAACTGTCTAGGGATAACATATATGTACATAATAATATTTTAAATCACCAAATACTCACCTAAAGAACAAAATAATATACAATAAGTTAACGTTATACAACTCAGAATGGACAATCATGGTGTAAAGCATCAATCAGTGTTCTAGGGTGTACGAGCAGTTTTTAGTGGCAGAGCCAGGAGATTATTTAAGGGGATTCAAAATGCCACACCTGTGATTTGATCTAATAACCTAAACCAATTTTTAAACCCCCTTTGCCACTTCACTAGAACTTTTCCTTATGTAAAGGGATTCAACAGCTTATATATAACCAAAAAAAAAAAAAGAATTTTTGCCTTATTTACACAGCATATTTCAATGAAGGCAATTCAATTGAGCCGCCCTCCTTCAAGCTAGTTGTCCCCGTGTACGAGGCCAATGGTCCAAATCGTAAAGCACACATGGGGCAAAAACCCACGTGTTAGTCCCAAGACACGTTAGCCCCATGATTGCCTTGGGACGTTTAGAGGTGTCTCCCCTAGAAGCAAGTCCATAATAAGCCTTTATTATTGCTTGAGAATGCTAACAAAAAGTTCCTACTCATACGTGAAGATCAAAATTACGCAACCATGGAAACAGGTAAAGTTTTTGGACCAAATATTTTTGCACAGATACACATTTTTCAAATAAGCATACATATAGTTACTGTACCACAAAGCGATGTGGGTTCAAGAGATGCACCTTTTAGTGACGAGAACTAAATCAATACTCTGTCGAGAACCAGAATCTTGGTCAGGAATTTGAAGCCCAACATGAGCTTTGCCACCATAAAGCTTCTCAAGTCTAGTTTTGACAAAAAACGAACGAAAGATCACAGTAAAAATGTATGAATCAACGTAATGAAGATAGGAGCTAAAAACCCCAAATAAAATATATGGGCTTGTGGCGTTATGATTACAAAACGATGAAACTGTAATACCTTTCGGCAACGGTAAAGAGAGCATTGAAATCGGAGGTTCCAATGTCGATAACGTCGTCATCGTAAAAGAAGTACTTAAGTACTATCACGACGATAAGGAAACAGATCAGCTCAACCAACATGCCGTCTTCTCACTGTTATTCCGATTACGATAATTCCGCCTCCGTCAAAGTGTCTGATCTTTGGAGCTAAAGAAGTGTTGTTTCGGAGACGAAATATTTCTGGTTGAGAAAAGAGGAAAAGTTTGCACCGACGAGTACACGTCATAGTCCTAGGATCCTTTACCTGCCACGCGGGTCAGTGGTTACTTGATTTGGCGGTTTAGGATTTTACTTGGAGCTCCGGCGCTACTTTTGAGGTTTTCGGTTTTCCCCTAACCAAAGTCAAGATATGAAGCTCAATCCAAATTAACACTGTACGATCTCTTAAAATAATTTGAGATTTTTGGAATTATAATCCTTCAAATCCCACATGTACTTTTACACTAAGGGGTTATTTGGTAAAAAATTAGGACATTTCAGCATTATTATAATCCCGGGACTAAACCACGATAATATTTGGATAATCTATCACATCTTCCATATGGGAGTAAGTTATACCAAGATTTTGGTATAAAAATTATTAATTTTAGTTAATACCCCCAACTTAATATGAGATTAAATTAATTTTAAAATTTATATGGGAAAAACCACTTAATCCTTTGAACAAATGGCCCAGAAGACTCTTGTCGAATACAGATAACATAAACAATTAAACTTTAATCTCAACTAGTTGGTATGCATGAACCATTTATTTCGATTATATATGGTGTTATTCTATTTTAGCTAATTTTACATTGAGACGTATTAACATGCCAAAATTCCAAGGGCCAAATAATACGCCTCGTGGAGGGTGGGTCTATAATTGATTGTTAACCATTTAAAATTTGTGTTTTGGCAACCGACCAGCGATATTCAAAGTTTTTATCAAGGTTGCATTATACAAGGTTAAAACTTCTTTCTTTTTTTAGCAAACAAAGATATTTATATTAGTACTTCGTAGGATTTAAAACATTACAGATATTGTTCGTGTCACTTAGGACACATTGGTTACCTAGACTTACTAGAACATTACAAGCATCAGTAGCTAGATGCTTCACAAAAACATATTGTTCCTTCTTGTCTTTGATTACAAAAGATTCAACAAAAGACGGGGGCTTCACAAAATATTTTTTCGTCCTTGTTTGTACGTCAGTCTTCTTTGCTAGCTGATGGGCCACTTCGTTGCCTTGCCGGAACACCTGTATGAGGACCACTTCCTTTTCTTGGTGGATTAACAACCTGCATGCGTCAACAATATGACCATACATTTGATTATCTTGGTGTATACATTGGATTACCTCAGTGTAGTCTGTTTCTATTTCTAGTGGGAACAATTTCCATTCTTGAGCTGTTTGAAGTCCCTCAAGTAGAGCCAGGAGCCTGCTTCCAATGAGCCATTTGTATGCGTGGATTTTGTAAAACCTACAATCTAATTTCACTTGTGTTTCTGAATACACCTCCCAAGCCGCTCTTTTGGTTGATTTTGTAGCTTGCGTCAATATTTAATTTATACCATCCTTTTGGGGGTTTATGCCATGCATTTTCTTGTTATAGCTGTGATGATTTCCCGTTAGGAGCTTGTATTCTAAAGATCTTTGCATGATGTAGTCAATATTGATGGGGTTACATGTGTTGTTTTGGTTGTTGTTATTTCTATTTATCCAAATACTCCATAGTAAAAACGAAAAAAGAGACTTCCAGTTTATATAACTATTTCCAAGGTTGTGATTAAAATCTCTTACTTGTATACGCCAATGGATGTCCGCTGGTTTATAATAATTTGACCATCCCACACTATCCCAATAGAGACTAGTCGTTTTACAAGCGAAGAAAATATGCATGATGGATTCTTCCTCCGTTTTGCATATTGGACATATGGGGTCTATGTTAATGCCTATATAAGCTAGGTACGTTCTACATGACAGTCTATTATGAAGGCATTGCCATAGGAAGAAGTTGGTTTTATTTGGACAGTTCAATTTTCAAAAACCAATCAAAATCTATTTCTCTTGCTTTTGGTTATTCAATTAGGTCATATCAAGATGTAGTGGTAAAAAGACCTTTTGTATTCTGGAACCAAATAGGTGTATCGCAAAGTGGATCCCTAGTACGAATCCTAACCTTAGAAATATGCTCTTTGATATCCTCGATGATTGTTGTAGAGAATTTTTTGAAGTTTCAATTATAGTTGCTATAGATATCGTTAATTTTTAGAGAGTGGTCATCAATTGAAAGTCCCTCAATTGTGCTTCCATTGTTTTCTATATTTGGGATCCAACTTGTATGCCAAATGTTCATATTGGATCTCTGGTGGGGTGACCAAATAATACCTTTGGTGCAATATTCCCATCCTTTCAAAATACTCCTCCAAACGAAAGAGTGGTGGTTCTTGGCTTTGCTAGTGCCATGGGAGGTAATAATTAGTTTTTCCCATAGAGTAGTTGTGTTAGTGAGCAGTCTCCAGGCTAAACTTGTTAGAAGGCTAATATTTTTTGCACTAGCATTTCTTATGCCCAGCCCCCATTGGACTTTTGTTGGCACGACCATTTGATTAGATGGAGCTTTTTCTTTTCAGCAGTTGTTCCCCATATAAAATCTCTTTGAATGTTGTTAATGTTTTTCAAGATTTTTATTGAGAGTAAGGTGTATTGCATATAGTGGTTAGGGATTGAATTTAGGCAAGCTTGTGCTAGAGTGGTTTTTCGTGTTATATTAATAAACTTAGTTTTCCGGTTAGCTAGTCTAGCCCTCATTTTGTCTATAATAAAGTGGTAATCAGCAGGTCTTGGGTTTTTGGTCAGGATTGAAAATCCTAAATAAGTTCCAAAGGAGTCATTTTTTTAAAGTCCCAAACTGCTAGTAATGTCCCTAGTAATATTAGGGCAGCAATTATTAGAGAAAATAATTTATGATTTTGTAGTATTTATACTTTAGCCTGATTGGTTACAAAAGAAATTTGGACCAGTTTTTATGGCTTGACATGATTTATTATTTGCCTTGGCCATCATTGTTAGGTCATCTACGAAATATAAGTAAGAGAATTTGGGGCTTTTCCTTCCTGTAACAATAGGGTCCTAATTGTGTATATCTACTTGGTGGTTAATAAATCTAGAGAACATCTCCATACAAAGTATAAAGATATATGGAGATATAGGGTCGTCTTGCCAAATTTCCCGACTTGGTTCAAAGAAATTGGTGATTGAACCATTTTCTAGGACCCCTATTGAGCTAGTGGAAATACAATTTAGTAAGAGTTTGGAGAATTTAGGGAAACAATTAAAATATCTGAGGGTACGATAAATAAAAGACCACTCGGCGATCAAAGACATTTTCGAGGTCGATATTTAAGATCATTTGATCCCGCTTTCCTTTCAATTTTTTAAAGTTAGAGATTAACACTTGGATTATGATTGCATTACCGGAGGATCTTCAGTTCATAAAACTGGTTTGGAAAGGACTAATAATATGTTCTAGGAATAGCTTGAGACGATTTGCAAGTATTTTTGTAACCGTCTTGTACATAGTATTGCAAAGGCTAATTGGCCTAAATTTTTTGATATTGTTTGCATTTGGCATTTTTGGATTTAGGCGTAAGTATATTTTATTAATGTCACTAGGGATCTGTTGGATGTTGAAGATCACATGACAAAGGTTTTTTTTTACAGATTTTCCAATAATATGCCAATATTTTTGGGAAAAAAATGGATAGAGGCCATATGTTCCAGGAGCTTTAAAGGGTTTAAAAAGAAGATTGCTCTCGTAACTTCACCATCTAACAATGGCTTGTCTAAGGTTTTTAGATCATACTTATAGCAACTATAGGGGCTTGTTTTCATGTTATTCCAATCAGTGCTTAAGTGCGAGGTAGTGAAAGTATCCCTAAAGTAATTGCAAACACGTGGCATGATCAAGTGTTGATCATTTAGCCAGTTTTCAGCCTCGTCCTTAAAATAGGTAATCTTATTTCTCCTCCTCCTATTTGAAGCGGAAATATGGAAAATTTTAGTATTAGCATCTCCTTCATTAAGCTACTTTATTCTAGACCTTAATTTCCAGTATTCCTCCTCTATTCTAAGGATATCATTGTAATCCTTTTTAGGTTAATCTCGAGTGTATGAAGAAAATCACTCATTGTGTAATTCTTAGAGTTTTGGATCCCTTGAAGTCTTGCCAACTTTTTTCTTTTTTTTTTTTATACCAAAAATATCCCCAAAAGTCTTGTCCTTCCATGACTTTATACTAGTTGCAAAGTTCTTACTAGCACTGCAATAATCTATTCCAGTCCAATTTTTGCTAACTAGGTTTTGAAAGTCGGGGTGTCTACATCAAAAAGATTCTAATCGAAATAGTTGTCTGTACTCTTGTCTACCTCTAGGAATTAATTCTTCTAGAAGTGGGTTATGATCTGAGTAGGCCTTTGGAAGGTGGATTACTGAGCAATTAGGAAAAACTTCAAGCCAATCCTCATTTCCTAAAATTTTATCTAGTCGTTCCATGATGAGTCCCTTTGTTTCTCTTCCTATGATTTGACCGCGTAAATTTGCAACCCTTATAGCCAATGTCTATTAAATTGCAATTACTAATTTTTGACCAAAGGTAATTAGCTCTATTACTGTTTAAAGGTCCCCCCCTCGAATTGTTTATTTGATCTCATAATGTCATTAAAGTCACCTTCTACCATTCATGGGCCTTTATAATTTTATAGATATTTTCTAAAAAAATTCACATAATATTCCTATTAAATTTATCAGTACTAGCATATATAGATGCAAATAATCAAAGTTTACGAACAGGAAGTACCTCAATTGTTGCATAAATTTCCTGATTCCTGCGGATAAAATTATGGATAGTGACTACATTGTGGTTTCACATTACCACCATACCTCCTGCTTGGCCTTCAGCGAGAACTTCTATCATTTCTGAGAAACTAAAATCATTAAGCATTTGAGCATGGTTTGCCATCCTAGTTCCCAATAGTATATGGTCTGTGGGTGTCAACCATCTCCCTAAAGTTTCTCCTAAAATCGTCATTATTTCCTCTCCTAATTTTCCAAATAATGAAATTAGTTGGACGATTCATGGCTAGGTTTAGATTCATGTTTGCTGGGTCCCCATTCTCCCTTCCCCCTTTTAGAAAGACAGGGCTCCTCCTGAGTGAGGGAACTAGAATCGTGGCTCTGTTGCCCAATGTTGGGTCTTTTGGTGGCCTAATGTCCATTGAGCACTTGTACAATACCAGTGGGCAGTTGAGCACATGCCTCTTCTTTTGCATCTCCTTGAAGAGATACACTTTTACCTCGTTTAGGTTTGAGAACTCCAGAATCTGTTCCATGCCTGGGTTGAGGGGGTCTCCTATTTCTTCCATGGCAACCTCTTCTTATTCTGGATCCTACACCATCTGGGTGTCAGGTCAATAATAGCTATGCTATTGCCCTACTGATTTAAGTCCTTCGCCCGATCCCGAATGCATATTTTTTCGGGTTCATCTTCAATTGATGTTTTCTTAACCATTCGAAGAACTTGCGTAAATTTTTGATGTGGTCGGTTCTTTCTTTTGAAAGGACTACCAAATCTCTTTTGGTTCTTCGGTCATCCAGAGGTGTATATTCCCATTCCGCCTAGATCCGGTATCATAAGCCATATTGTTTCTACTTTTTCGGGAAAATCGGTTTTCGGGTATCTAGGCATGGTTTATGCTATGATCAGTATATGTGTTCCTTATCTGCTGCTCTGTAGCTGCCTTCCTCGCTTCATCTTCGGCTTTCAGAGTTGTGAACTAACCTCTTCCTTTTACAGCCAGACAACTGGGAGATAAGCTGGGCATCTAAAGAACATAAGATCTGAGCTGCTGCCAGGCATAGTGGTTGTTGCTCCATTGGTGGTGCTTGTTGCTCCTAAATTGTTGTGTATTTTTCATGGCATGAAGATCGGGTTTAGTTGTGAGAGAGTTTCTAATGAAAAGAAGGGCATGTCCAGGAGTAGGATTTGTGGTTGTATGAGATTGAAATAGGGTGGCATATTCCATTGGATCCTGGGTTCAGAGATGGTGCATGTGGGTGTAGAATATTGTTTAGCCATACTTGATTTAGATAGTTGTTCATTGCAAGCCTCATCCCTTCGGATATCAACTGTGCTAGGTAGTGGGTTTTTTTGGAGGATGACTATCATCTCCTGCCCATTTATTTGGAGATTGAAAGAGACTGCATGACCCATCAGTCCCATCTCCATCAATGAAAGAGGCTGGTAATCTTGTGCAGCAGGTGGTTGGACATAGATGATTTGTGGATTTTTCATTTGTGGGGTGAAATGAGGTAGATTTTCCATATTCTAAGCTCTTTGATGTCTCAGAATCTAGATTAGTCTTTGTCTTCTCCTCAATGTGGAGGGAATTCTTGGCATCTTGTATTAATTGGTGGGTTTTAAGAAGGCTATTGGCAGACGTGGTTTTGGATTCACCAGTGATAGTGAGAGTATAGGTAATTAGGGCAACGATTGAGTTTTCAATTTGCATGTCATTTGGATGGAAAGGCGTAAGGTTTATAACATGATCTTCTGAAGATCTAGCTTCCATTTCATGTTTTAGGGGATGTGCCATTTGCTTGGTGATTGAGTTTTGGTTGGACATTTGTAAGACATGCTCTTGGGGCCCCTCTTCTAAGTTCTAAGAGGGGTACCTTATCTCTCATAATTTGTTTTGTAGTAGTATTAGTGTTTAGGGAATGTTTTAATTGGTTATTAGCAGCGGTAGAGTCATTATTTGTTAATGGGCTAATCCTATTGTTAGGGGTGCTCTTATGCATGGTATTCTTAGTAGTAGTATTAACCAATGACATGTTTGTTTCTAATGTGTCTATATTATCCAAACTAGTGTCCATGTGTTCATCTCTAATAGAGTAGTCGTTTTTAATTTCTTTTTGATTTTCGTTGGTTTCACACAAAACCATTGCTCATTTTCTAAGAGAGAGAAATTGTTTTGGGTTTGAATAGTGGTATTTCCCATGGCCAAGTTTGTTGAACCCTCATTGGTGGATTTTTCTTGATTTCTAACAGGATTTTTAGATTTGTATTGCAAAACTTGAGTATCCAGATACTTACCTGTATTGGCATTGAACAATTTGATAATGATACCTGAGTTGTTGTGATTTTTCATTGATTTGGTGAAGCTTTTTGGATTACTTTTTCGATTTTGCTTCTTCCCTCTGTTGAAAGATACTATCTTCCACTCCCCGTCAGTATCTTCAATTGTCGTTGTTGGTTGGTCCTTGTTTGGAGTCATTTTTTCCATGCTTTCCTTTTGAACATAAGTGCACTGAGTTTGTGTATGACCCAACCTTCCACAGTTCTTACATAGAGAATTTTCACCTTCGTAGTGGATGTATTGTTTATGGTGACCAATATAGATAAATTGTTGTACTGGGTATTCCAATGGTAATTCAAAGAGCCTGACATAACGACCTCGTACTGTGGTTGATGTGCAAGCATCAATTTTTAATAGACGTCCTACAAAATTCCCATTTTTTTCTAAGATTTTTCCATCATAGAATTTAGTCGGCAATTGTGGTAATCTAATTCATACCGCTGAGACTGTTAATTTCTCCTTGGTGGCTACAAAGTTTGGTTTCCATTTTGTAATTGATAGATATTGGCCATTAATGAACCATGGTCCTTGGTGGAGGGCCTTTTCCATGTTCTCTTTTTTGCTAAATTTGATGACGTAGTAGTCTTCCCCTAGGTCAATTAATGGGAAAACCTCTGAGGAACGCCACAACTCTTAGATTTTCTTTTTTAGATAATGATGTATTATATGTTTTTCGAAACGTTTCATGATGATAGAGAACCTTCATGGTTCATAAATTCTCTGCTTCTCTTCCTCTGAACCTTCATTGTCTTAAAGTTCATTGGGTCTGAGGATACTAGCATGTCCCTAATTCTTCCAGGCCATGCTTTGTGGTTTTCCCATGCTCTAAATCGGGTGGTTTTGGAGGAATTTTGTTTGAAGGTTCAGAGAACTGGCTATTCATTGTAGAGAGAGAATTCAAGATAGGTGGTTACAAGGTTGAAACTTCATTCTCACTATCTTCTTCTTTTTTTCTAATTCAAGTATAAGAGGAATATTCACGCAAATATCTAATTTTCTTCTGCATGATGAAGTTTTAAGATTTTATATCCTCCAGGGATAAATGGTTTAGCTTTTGACCTCATATTAATTTAATCATTAGATGCCTAATTTTGACTCAGATTACAAGTGAACCATTTCAGCTGCATTATACTTCTCTATTCTGATGAACCTATGCACATTGAACCGCTAATTATGAATGTTGCTGTGTTTGGATTACTGATTAGATAAACAAAATGAAGAGTAAAATGACAAGGTCCGAGTGTGTTTCTTCACCACAAAGTCAGTAATGATTTTAACTTCATTAATTTAACTAGGATATAGACGATGGAACCAAGACCAATCCTAGACCATATCAAAGTACACTTGGAAAAAAAAATTCTCTCTTCTCCAGATGCAAATTTGATACTAGAAATATAGAAAGAGAATAAAGCTAAAAAGAATAATACAAAAATAAAGGATATTGCCCAACATGATAAAACCACATTGAGAAACTGAACCCCAGAACTAATAAGAATGGAACACTACCGATGATACAATCCTTTTCTTATGTAAACACCTATTTGAGACAAACAAATAGCCAAAAGAAGAAAAGAAAAGAAAAGAAAAGCAAAGATTTTGAGCAAACACAATTAAGTCCAACATTTACTCTTGAATTTAGTATACCTCTCTACACGTCAGGCACAAGATAGGTGACAACCGGTCTATTACTTCTGGCTGCTGGTGCCTTTCTTTTTCAGTAGGCTTCCAAATTTATGAAGCAAAGGTTTCTTCTTCTTCTGACTTTGCGGCTTTGTAGGAGATGTGCCACCATTCTCAGGATTTTCCGCTGAAGGTACTCCATTTACCTGGTCGAAGCTCTCTCCAACATCTGTCTTCGACTCTGATTCCTCTTCTTGTACTGTCTCTCTTTCAGGAGAGAAGTCTTTGTCGCCAATCTTGCAGCTCTCCCACATTTTAAACTCGCCTTCTGCTGAATCATCATCTTCCTTTTCTTTGTGCTCATTTCCGGTCAGTTCTCCATTTGGCTTCTCAACTTCAGCTAAGGTCTCAACAATAGCTTCATCGCGCAAGGTGATATTGACTTCTTCAGATTTTGCTTCAGCGGATTGCTCAGATTGATGAGGCATAACTTCAATCTTAGGCTTCTCCAGTATTCCTCCTCCATTTTGTTCAGAGAATTCCACCACCTTTGGAAGCATATCATAATCTTTTTCACTTTCAGAAAGCTCTCCATTTTCTTCAGATTCCTTTTTGGCCAAAGCTTCTTTGAGGGACTTGGACAACTCTTCAACTTTCTTTAAAGATTCGGCTTCTCTACTACGAAGCTCCTCATTCTCCTGAAGAATATTCTGCACTTCATTTTCCTTGTCCAACAGTGACTCCTTCAACTTCATGCTCTCGCCCTTTGCTTCACCAAGAACCTCTTTTAGATAGGTCACCTCAGATTCAGCTTCGTTTAGGGAATTCTTCAACTGAGCTGCTTCCTCTTTGAAAGAAGCTTCTTGCTCAGCCTCTTTTAGCAGATTTACCAATCGGTTTATTTCTTTTTCCCTTGAAGAATTTTCTTCTTCAGTTTTCTTTACACAATTCATCAGATGAAGCTCCTTGTCCTCCCACTCAGCCTTCGAAATCTGGTGTTCATTCTTAGATTGTTCTACTGAAGTAGTGAGATCATCAATTTTCTCTTTTGCTTCATCAAGCAGGCTTTCGTACTTTTCATTGGTTGCTTTCAATACTAACTTCAAATCTTCTATTTGTGTTTCGTAATGTTCATGTTCAGCTTGGCTAGACAACAACCTCTCTTTGGCTTCTCTTGCTTCTGAAGAAACTTCATGTAATGCTGATGCCAAACTTTCCATCGCCTTCTTACTTTTCTCTTCCTCCTCCCTGGAGTTTTCCAACTCATTTATAAGTTTGTTTTTTTCTTCCAAAAGGGACTGAACACTTTCTGCTGCTAGTTTCTCGTGCTCGATAGCCTGAGTTTTCTCCTCCTTCACAGTTTCAAGCTCAGCAATAAGAGACTCGACCTTCTTTGCCATTTCAGAAGCTTCTTCCTTGGCAATCTGAGCACGACGTTCTGATTCCTCAAGATCCCCTTTCTGTCTTGTCGTTGACATTTCCAGTAGGCCCACCTTCTCCTTGAGAGAAGCAATCTCAGATTCTGCATCATGTAACAAATCGTTACTTCCTTCGAGCTGTTTCATGACCGACTCCAGTGATTCAGACGCAGATCTCTCCAAATGACGGGCTTCCTTAGTCTGAGCCTCTAATTCCTCAACCTTCTGCTGCCACTCCTCCATTAGATTATGTGCGTAAGATTCAGCCATCCTAGAAGCCTCCAGGTCAACATTAAGTTGCTCCAGGAGAGCTTCTTTCTCCACCAATTTCTCTTCATAACTTTTTGCCTCCTCGAGATCTTCCGTCAGCGTCTCTATCTCAAGTTTCAGGTCTTCCAACAACTTATTCTTCTCACTATCTTCTTTTCTCAATCCCTCGATCTCAAGTTTCAGTTTTTCCAACAACTTGTTCTTCTCACCGTCATCTTTTCTCAATGCCTCAGTCGCAAGTTTCAGATTTTCTAACAAAATATTCTTCTCATCATCTCCTTTCCTCAGTGCTTCTTTCTCAAGTTCCACATTTTCCAACAACTTATTCTTCTCACCATCTTCTTTTCTCAGAGCCTCCATCTCGAGTTTCAGATTTTCCAACAACTTATTCTTCTCACTATCTTCTTTTCTCAGAGCCTCTATCTCATGTTTCAGGTTTTCCAACAACTTATTCTTCTCACTGCCTTCTTCTCTCAGCCCCGCTATCTCAAGGTTCAGATCTTCCACCAACTTATTCGTCTCACAAGACTCATTTTCATTCCTGGATTCAAGCAAAGATTTCACTCTCACTAACTCAGCTGAGAGAATTTCCACCTTCTCTGCCTGAATTTCAGCAATTTTTGTGGCATCATCGGCATGGCTGAGTGCCTTATTTTTGGCATCAGAAGTCATGGTTAATTCTTGCTTTACACGTTGAAGTTCCTCTGTGGCGGATAGGAGAGCAGCAACATCCAAAGCATGTTGGTTCTTCACGGCATCAAGCTCCTTCTGCCATTCCTCTTCTTTCTTCTGAGCTGATTCAATGCCCGCTTGTTCCATCTCGACAGCACGAAACTTTTCAATTTCAGAGTTTTCTTCAGCTCGCTTTTGAGCTACCATAGCTTCTCTCAGCTTCTCATTGGCTTCTTCAGCCATTTTCTGAGATTCCTTCACTTCTTCAAGAGCTTTCTCCTTCTCCTTTTCAACCAAAGCCAATTTCTCCTTGGCCTTCTTAAGGTCTTCATGAGCAACATTCAATTCAGCTTGCAGCTCCGATGGCTTCAAGATCCGCGTTGGCTTTTTCTGACAACAATAAAATCATGCAATAATCCAGATCAGAATTTATAAGTTTCACAAACAGCCTGATTTTGAGACAAAAACAAATAACTTCCGTCTAGCATTAATGTTAGAGAGTCTATACAATTGACTCATCACCACAACTGCTAGTGCATATAATCACCCGATGGTAAATCAGAACTCATCCCTTAGGGTAGGCTGTCTACATCACACTCCTTAGGGTGTGGCCCTTCCCTGACCCTGCGTGAACGCAAGATGCCTTGTGCACTGGGCTGCCCTTTTTTCTTTGGTGAATCAGAACTCAAATTTCACCTTATTAGACACAGAGAACAGCAGGACATTGCAATTTAAGTTGCATTTTAGCATTAAACTCCTCACCTTCTCCATTTGTAGAATCAAACACCAACCCCCACCCCGAAAAAAATGCTGACGAAACCAAGGAAATGAAGTCAAGGAATTTTGCGGAACTTACATCAGGCGGGGTACTGTTCTTAGGGGACCGCCGTTCCACAGAAGGCTTGGAAGTTACAGATCTTGGAGACTTCTCAACTGGAGGGCGTGAATTTTGAAAGGGCGAGGGTGAATCAGCATCAGATTTTGATAGTCCCCTGCTTACTTTACTCACCCGGTCTCGAGGAGTTGCTGGTGTTGACTTGTCGGATAGAGTGGATCTGATATAAAGTTCAAAATATTCAACAATTAGGCAACTTCTAAAATGCAACATTACACTAAGCACAAACTCATTATCCTATTAAAGAAAATGCAAACACAATTTGATGGATCCAAAGCAAAAGGTAGAAACTTTATCAAATTACAGCTAAAAAAGCTTCTTTTTTAGTTATTCTAACAGCATTAAGCATATAGTTGCAGTAAAATAAGATCACACCTTTAAATCAGGGCAAATTGGAGTACAAGTTTAGATCCAGAGATCAAGTCAAAAGTACATTAGAATCCTCAAAGAATTATGATCCATAAAAAACAACACTACAAACAAGCAAATCTAAGCACTAACCAAGTACAAAATGCACAAAATCAAGAATAGAGGCATTAAAAAAAAGAGAATGTTTTTCTACAAAGCACCACAAAATGAGTAACAAAATGCAGATACAACCCAAAAACTAGGATCAATTGAAAAACAAGAAAATACCCAAATCAGATCCAGTGGACTTACTTTGATTTAGTAGCCATGGTGTCGGTGGAAGGCAGATTTTTACAGCAAACGAAAACCAAGTTCCGATTTCACAATTTATGAAAAAAAAATGGTTCTTTATCAAGAAATGGGAAGGTTTGCTGCTATAGTGCTGACATGGTCTTGGGCTTAGAGAGAGAAACAGACTGAGGAGAGAGAGATATAGAAGAAACAAAGAAGTTGTGAGAGACTATATCAAGATAGAGTAAAATTCCAGTAGTAGAAGTACACTTAGTAGCAGTGAGTAGGAATTTACAGAGAAAATCATTTGGGGTTGGTGTTCTTCTGTCTCCAGAGTGGCCACACCATTACATTAGTAATACTACCACTTTGTCTATGTATCTCTCTCTCACACACACACTCTCTCTCTCTCTCTCTGTATGTATTGTTTTGCAGCTTGAATTACAAGGTGGAAATTACAAGAAAACCCCTGTTGATTCTCACTGAGTCAAAAAATGGAAAGAAAAAAGGTCTATGCTTTAGTACTAGGAGTAACTTTTTTCAGAACCAAAGAAAGACCTGTGAATCCATATAGTAATATCTATTTCTCTCACTACTTTTTCAGCATAAAGATAGGAAATGGGACAAGGGTCCAGGGGAGGGTCGCTGTTCTTTCTTGTGCCTACTGTATAAAGCTGATCACTTTCTTTTACAAAAAAAAAAAAAAAATCAATACACAAGGTATGGGGTCGCATCCCATGAATGTGATGCAAACAACTTATCATATGCAAGCCTTAGTGGCTACTTTCATGAGATATAAATTATACGAAAATAACTTTACCTTTCTTCCAAGACTCCTCTTTACAAAAATATTTTTTGACAAAATTGAAGATTTGTTTTTCTGAATTAATAGTTATCTCTCTACAAGGTTTACTTAGCTATTACAATGACGAAATTGGAATAACTTTTTGTGTGAACTTGAATGTTATTTTAATTTTTCTTAAAATAAAGTATATATTCAATAATTTATTAATTAGTATAAGAAACACAAATTCTATAAGTTTAAAGTGGTTAGAAATTTTGGGGTCACATAATAAATTATTTGACTTCTCAATTTGAAATACAATCATAAATTGTGCATTCCCCTTCTCTCCACTCCCACACCTCGGACCTTTATTTTTCGTTGAAATTGGAGTTTCTTTTTTTTTTCTTTTTCTTTTTTAAATTTTGTGTGGGGTCCACTGATTTGGGAAGGTTGAAAGGAAATGTGCAAGTTTAAACTTTGAGTTTCTCACCCAAATGCATTCAAATTCTAGAGAATATCCACTTCCTTATAAAGGAGAAACTTAAATTTCCTAGAATAGTAAGGAAATGAAAAGAAGGCAATGTGGATGTTATTTGTTCACGAGCACTTGTCGAATTAGAGCTTGTTTGGAATAGCTGATTAAAGTAGTTAAATAAGTATGACTTAAGGTCATTATTTGCTCAAGACGAATAATGTGTAAATTTTAAAAATTTCAAGAGAAAATATTACCTTACCAAAGACAATTAGATGTAGGTTAAGAAGATGCTACACTTAGCCATTTCAGGGGCCCCAATGTACCAAAAAGTAAATATTAGAAACACAAAGTTACGCTCTAAAAATTAGGAGTGGGTCCCAATGGTCAAAATGATATTACTCCTTCCTATCCAAAATAAGGGGGTGTTTGACTAAGTTTATAAGCTGGTTAAACTGACTTATAAGCACTTTTTGGCTTATCTACGCGTTTGGTAAAATTAAAAGTGCTTATAAGCCAAAAGCCATAAGTTGGTCTCCCCCAACTTTTTAGGTTTGACCAAAATATTTACTATTCTATCCATAAAATACTTATTTTTAAAACAAAACTTTTCGTATACTCAGTTCTTCAGCTGCTTATTATTAATTTAAGCACTTTTATCCAAACACGTAATTGCTTATTTTTTAAATCGGCTTCAACACTTAAAATGCTTTTCAGCACCTAATGCTTATCAGCTACTCTAAATCAGCTAAGTCAAACGGGCTCTAAGTGATTTTTTTGTTTTTTTTCTTGTGGTCCAAAATAAGTGATTTTTCCAGATTTCAAGAATGAATTAATTATTTTTTTCCTACATTGCCCTTGGAGTAATTAATGTTAGAGTATATGTTAGGAGTATTTATGTAAAGAGATAGTGAAGGTTAATATGGTCAATTTCATTGCTAATTAATGTTAAAAGGTGAATTTTTTAATATGTGTAAAAACAACCAAAAAAATCACTTATTTTGGACCGGACGGAGTACATACTAAGCATATTTTGAAGGACAGTGTATCCTAGAAATTAATTTATTTTTCGAGTCCGATCTTATTCCTCAAAGCGTTTTGAAGGGAATGGAAAGCTAAACACCTTTTTACCAGCAGTGCAACTCAAAATTTTAATGTGAATAACTAATGGGGCATTTTGAAAGATTCCGTGTATTAATTGTAAAATTGTCTAGATAGTATTTTGTTATCTACCAATTAAATTCGAATGCCATTAATTTCTAACATTTAAAAATTTCCTTTTGAACGTTTAAATTGACTACCATTTGTAACGGCAACCATTTGGTAAAAAACCTATGGAACGTCTAACCTCTAAATTTTATACGTTTCCTCACCAGGGCTGATGTAGTGTACCACTTACGACTTACGAGTTAGGATGAATTCGGTTGCTGTTATTCCAATGTGATATATTATACTGTATGTTAAAAATTTACTAAATAAACATAAATTGTAGATTTCGAATTCAGTAAGTTAAAAAGGTTGTGGTAGTATTCTGAACTTTAAACACATAAAATTTAACTTCTGAATCCGCATTTGTTCCTCACAATTTTCAAACTTGAGAAGTCATAAATCTCACATCAAGAATACTGCCGGCAGTAGCTACAATAGCAGTCAAAGCAAGAGTTAATATTTAAAACTTATGGGTTCGGATTCTAGTCTTTTTAAGCTACAAAGTTCTAGATTAGTGTTTACCCCAAAATTAGGTAATAATTAAATTTGTACGCGCTTTAAAGGATACGTGGTTTAATTCAACATGAATAATTAAGAATACCAGATAAATGAATTAAAGATGAAATAAACGATCAAATCAATCGTAATGTTAAGACCAGGACTGATTTTAAATTGAATAATGAGCTCGTCCTCGATTGGTATCTCGGTTCAAGCTCAGTCGCGAATAAAGAACAGAACAAATGAGTAATGCCTTTAACAGTAGCTAGAAGACAAAAGTAAACCTTTATTGCTTTGAATTGTTTGTTATAATATGTCAGCCTAAAGAAGAACTTTCCCTTTGTATAGCAAGAGAGTTTCAGTCCTGGTATAAGTCTAAAAAAAAGTAAAAATCTTCTTTTTTGTGTCATTGTTGATACATAATCGACATCGAATGAGATTCGCACCGTGATATCCAGTTGAGGGTGAGTATTATGGTCCTCTATGTTAGTCAATCTGTATTACTGTAATAAATAATGAAACAGTAAACTTTCTGAAATAGAAACAGAAAAAGAAATTTAGTAGCAACAGAATGTCAAAATAACATCTGAAAATAATTTCGGAATAAATCGAGCCCACTGAATGCACAGTGTGTCCTTAAGGAAATTATTCCCCTCAAGTACTTGAGGTGCTGAAATATTATTCTCCCGGGATAGAACGATTTTAACTCACCAATGTAGTGGCACCAAAAACTCTGATAAACTTCGAACCACTCAATGGTTGTAAAACACACTGGAAAATATGTGCATAAGAAGATTAGAAAATTTCGCAACGAAAGTTCTTGGATTCAAACATATTTATAGCCTTTCTGGCACTGTTTCTCAAAAGGTTTGCAACCTTTCAGAATCCAGGACAGAAACGGAAGGGACCGAGTCGTGTCGCGGGTCCTGGGTTATTTCGGGTTGAATTTTCTTTAATTAATTAACTTAATTAAGATTAATTAATCAATCTTTGACCGAATGTCAAAGCAGAAGTCGAAGCCGAGTCGAGCGACGACGACGGCGTGAGGCTTACTTTCTTTCTAACTCATTTAACACCAAGATAAGTGCTTTCTCAATATAAGCACATTTACTTTCTTTCCACCACCGATGAGGGACACTTTGTTCTTCCAAAGCAAAAGGGAACTCACTTTCCCTCCACTTTCTTCCCTCCATTTCCCTTCACCAATCTTTAATCCCAACACTCTATCCGTCACACCCAATTGTTTACCGTATTTTCCGAGGTCTAGAACTTATACTCGACCTGAGACGCGTCGCTTTACCATGTCCAATGTTGGATATATCATTCACTCTTCCCGGGTCTCGATACGAAGAGTCTCTGACCTCGATTACAATCTCACGATCTGTGCTCCCCTTCGTTCTCTCATCGGGGAATCGAGGTAGACATTGCCCCCGATTTTACCCGTACACAATTAGCAATATGTGTATAATCCAATGAATTTAGTAATACAAATAGAACGTTTTAACTAAAGCTATTGGGTTTGGCCTAATCCGCAACTACGAAGCTAGTAGCAAATACTAATTCTTAGTGCGAAAATAAAAAATGGGGAGAAAGGAGATAAAGAATGATTGTAAGAAACAACTAGAGAGGAAGTTGACAAGCAAACAAACAAGCAGAATGACAGATTAGTTATTAAGTAATATGGTAGCTAGAGGGCAGAAGTCTCTTCCTGCCACTTCAACTTGAAATTGCAATTATTATTACGTTAGTTATAGCTTGCTTGCTAGCTGGGATATATAATATATGGACTTTTACACATTTAGGTGGGGAGTGAGTCCCCTCTCTAGTCCCTACACTCATCCATAAAATTCTTCCTTAGCCGCACATCTAATTACTCATCTTCCTTATCTAATAATATTAAATTTTAATTTATATACAACAACAACAACAATAAACTCAATGAATTCTCATAAAAGAAGTCTTAGGAGGATAACGTATATGCAGGCGTTACCCCTATCCTTGAAAGGCAGAAAGATCACTTCCAATAGAGTCTCGACTAAAGAAAAAATGAAAAGAAGCAGTGGCAATAAGTAGTAACAACGGTAAGATAATAAGAATACAAAACATCTTATATACAATGTCAGTTAAATTCTTTTTATAATATTATATTTGTGCTTTTTAACTGGTTTTAATATGCCATTTTACTATTATTTTACTAAAATTTAAGTATATACACGTAAAATATAAATAATTTTACACTAGCAATACAAATTTATAGCAACTTATATTTTTATATTATCATATCACACTTGAGTCTTGATATGCAAGGTTGTTGTAGGTCAATTTAACTTGATAACGTACAAATATTTTATACCGTCAGACACAAAACATAAACTCAATTAGAATTATTATAGATGAGTACATATTAATTACTATAGGCCAACCTAGTCTTAATGGTACAAAGATACACGTACGGCCGAAGTTAAACTCAATATATTTGATAAATTTGCTTGTAATTTGTAGTTCTTTTTATGAGATAGGCTGATAATTTTACTACTACAATTTTCTTTTATCTAGTATTTCTTTTCAAAAGAAATATAACATGTCACATTCAACCAGTAACTTTTGCATAATTGCATTGGAGATTAGAATGTCATTCGAAATTGTGAACTTACCTTTCACATTAATCTGTACAAGTAAGTTCTATAGAACAAACTGGAAAGAGACATATTAGGAGAAATGAGAAAGTGGTAATAATGAAGATTTAGGAGTATCAATCAAGTAAAATGGAAACAAGCTCAATAATTAGCATTGAAATTAGAATTAGTGCGTTATTAGATTATCATTAATGATGTAGAGGCCAACTAATTCATCATGTGCCAAAGGCGGAGAACAATCTCAACAAATGATCAAGTCCCACTTGGAAAGGAAAAAAAATTCCTCGACTTAATTTTAATTAAATAAAATAGAACAAACTGGGGAAAAGAGAAGAATATAGGACCAAAAATTAAATACTTTCCAAACACCTCATTGGGGGGAGAAAAAAAGAGAAAAGAAGATCACCTTTTATATTCTAATGAATTTAAATGGTGGAATTTTCTAACTTGTACAAGGAACATTTAATAAAAGTATATATGTTGTGGAATCTAACTATTTCAAGTCTACTTACAAAGAAATTGAGCTACTAGAAATGTTAAGATTGATTTCGTGTTTTGGCAATAAATTTTCACTAAATCAACTTTTTCGAATGATAAGAGAAATAAGCACATAATTTAGGATTTGAATGTTATGGTTTTTGGACCGTGTTCGAAATTCTATCCCAATACACTTAATTTATTTGGTTCGAAATCTATTATATTTGTATTTATCTAGCAATTTTTTTAATACATAAACAAAGTTTAATCCAAAGTTATTGAATTGGATGAACTCATAACTTATTCTTTACGTCCGCCTCCACTAGAAAATTCTAATTGAAACCGAAGAAAATTAAATAGTAGTAAAAGAGTAACTTGGTGGTAAAAATGGCACCTTGTATCATACAGGTTTTAAGGTTCGATTCTTATCAAATTATTAATATTCCCTTTAAATTAAAAGATTACTCTAATTGGAATACATACAACAGAAGCAGAGGAAAATATATTAAAGGAGAATAAAACAAATGAGTAGAAGATAAATGTTTTTTCCAGGAAACCGAAGCTGATGGATTTTATGGAAGGTAGCAAATAAGCATCACAGCACATGGCTTTGCACTTTGTTAATATGGTAGCCCATGTTACACTAATACTCCTTGCAATTATACTATGAATTGTTCCATCTTGTAAATAGTATTTCCTTTATAAAACAACTCAAAATTTATTTTCTAAAGCTATAATGTTTTTGAAAAAAATTGCTTTCATTTTTTGGCTTTTAATATACGAGTAGGGGTTTGTTATAATATGGCTATATAGACTTTCACTATGTTTTTCCTTTTAAGCATTTTTGGTTTAAATCTCTAATCTCTATTTACATATCAAAATTAAAGGAGACCCAATAAAATTAGTGGCCTAAAGTTAAATTTAATAAGAGGCAAAAATTAATAAGTAGCCATTTTTATGGTTGGTCATCGACATTTAGCTACAAATTCAAAAGTAATCGATACTTAGCAATTAGATTCACACGGAAATCTTTTTTTTGACAATAATACCCCTCTTGTGTCTACAAAAGTTACGTCGGCATCACCCCATACATATTTTCGAGACATCCTTCTATAGATTTTCGCTTCCGCCTTACAGATTCAAGTAAGTCCTCGTTCTTCAATCGTCTCGTGATTATAACACAATTTAGTTTTGGGCTATAAGCCAGATTGTAAACGATTTTAGAGCCAAATTCTGGAGTTTAAACAGTAGCACCTTTAATCTCCAATAATCTATGTTTGTGATTGAATTCGTAGATGAAAAGCTGCTGAACTGCTGGATATTGGAGCACATTATAAAAATGTGGATTATTAAGCTGAATTTCATATGAACAGAATTCAACAATCTAAAATGTTATGCTGGATTATTTCCATCTTTCCAAAAAAAAATGTTGAGTATCAATAATGTGCAAGTTAAATAAACATCAATTTATTTTGTGATTGATTGTGTAATAGATAAAATGTGATTTAATTTCCAGTACTTAAGTTGTGATTATAAAGCTGAATGTTTGGTGGATTGAAAAAAACACAGTTAAAAGCATTTGAATATCTTGTATGAATTCCAGAAGAAAATACTGGAATTTCATATGACATTAGTTTAAACACCAGTATTTTATACTGGATCATATGTTAAAAGTTCAAAACACCAGTATATTATGCTGGATTTTTCTGAATTCATATGTAAAAATTTAAATCTCCAACATATAATACTAGAACTTTCTCTGATTCATATAAAAAAAACACACGTGAATGTCTTATCTTCCCCTAATATAGTCAGACCTCTCTATAACTGTTTACCTCGAAAAATGCAAGTAACAATTAAAGGTGATTTGCGGTTTTAAAGATATGTGATTTATTCCAATACTAGTGAATACACAAGTAATATTAGGTTTAAGTAAGAAGAATTGATGAACCAAACCAGTGTTGTTAGAGCAACAGGGACCTCGAGCTCGATTATCTCGGGGGCATCGAGGTGAGTTAAAAGTTAATGAAGTATGAACAATAAAGTAAAAATAATAAAGCTGAAGAATAATTGTGGAGCACAGTAAACGAGAAAAGCAGAGTAGAATGTTCTATTGCATTGAATGAGATGATTTTTACAAAATGATTAGAGTCCCCTTTATATAGAGAGGAAAAATCCGAATATGGTACATTTTCAATTATGGTAAAGAATTCTATTGGTACAGCTGTATAACAACCTAGTACGGACTCGTACTATTTCGTACAAATCGTGTCCCTTAATTTATGCCCTGATCCACGTGTCCTTGAGAAATTCCCGCTCTTTCTTGAGTGTCATCGAAATTGTGCAGTCCTCGAGGCAGATCATGACGGGTCTCCAATTTGCTTCTCGAGGTGCGCATATCCCATCCAGGCTCGATTCTTACTTCGAGCTTTCGAACTCGAGCTTGAGGTGTGATCAAGTCTTCTAAATCGAGCTCTCCGATTTAGACCGTATATAGATAGTCCCCGCGTTTCTTATAATGAAAAGATAAGAAATGATCTGATTCTCGCCCCTTCGATGCCCCAATCATGATGTCAGTCTAGTGAGGTCAACGGTCCGTGTGACTGAAAAGTCGTGCAGAAGTTACGCCTACATAGTTTTCAAAAAGCCTTTAATGAAAGACGGCTATTGGTCGTCTGTTAAGCTTCTCCAATATGCTTAGACAACCTCTATAAATATTTCAATCCTTCATTCTTCAAACTTTTACTTTTACAATACCATCAAATCTTTTTTGCACTTATTCTTTCCTTGTGCCCATTTCTTAACCAACTCCTTCTCCTTCTTTTGAATTTTCACATCAAAAATGACAAAAACTTCTAATACAGTTCCACAAAAAGAGAAGGCCTCTTCGTCTTCACGCCCATCGAAGAACAAAATGGTGGTACCTCTTCGCATTGAGGAGTGTACCCCCGGGCTTTGTGATACGTCTTCCGATTTCAAGGTCGGCAAGCCTTCTTCAGTTCCAGAATAATGTGAACCCATGTCTCGGTATATTAGCTTAATAACTGGCCTCAAACAAGTGAAGGCAGATTGTCGTTGGGGAGATGAAGTACACGTGGAGATCCCTTCACCTGATGAGGATATAACCACTCACAAAGCGGGGTACCTAAGCATGTACACATACCCATTTACCTTAGGTCCCATAGATCCTTCTTTGCCCTTTACAAACCTAGTGGTCCTCGATTTCTGTCGACAATACTAAGTGACACTCGGCCAAATTTATCCTTCCTTCTGGCGGATTGTTCACCTAATTAGGTACTTTTCGAGCAAAGTCGAGGGGATGTCTTTTACCCTCGACTATCTGATCAGATTATACATCCCTCGTCTCTATCGAGGTGGTTTGATAAAATTGCAATGTTGATCTCCGAAGTTTTTCTTCGCTAGCATCGATGAGGATAAAGACCGAGGGTGGATAAGTCGCTTCGTTCAAGTCAGGACCTCCGACCTGATTCCCGCTGAAAAGTTGCCGTTCCCCGAGGAATGGAATACGAAGCGTAAGTAGAGACCTATCGAGCATGTTTCATTACTTAGACATTTTCCCGTCCCTTTGAACTAATTCCCTTTTGATGATGCAACCGTTGATTGGTATCCAGGTGTGGTTCCGGACCTCCTGGGCTAGGTTCGGCAACTAGATTCCACTTTCACATATTCCGAGCGCGTCTGGCGCGATCTGGCCAAAGGTCGATGGGACGTCAAAAACCACGGTGAGTTCTTATTATTTGCATATTTAAATCCCTTAGTGAAATACTCCTCAGCAATACACTTAACTTTACGCTTGTGTAGGCCTCAGAGATGATGTTTCGATGAGGCCTCCCCCACCTGGCGAGGGAGAGACCAAAAAACCTGCCAAGGACAAGAAAAGAAGGAAAGGGTCGCCAACGGAGTCCCCGAAGCCAAAAAAGGCCAAACTTCAAAAACCAAGGGCCGATACGGTGGCCTTGACTCCAAATATTGTTGCACGTCTTCGTGTTGAGGACGAAGAGAGAGATGAGGTCGAGGACGAAGATACTCGCCCATTAATAACTCGGAGAGGAGGAGGCACCGATCCTTTAAAGTCGGCTGAGCCGGAGGCCACCGAAGCGGTTCAACATCAAGCTGAGGAAGTTCCCAGGGGGAGCTAGAGCGAGGTTCTTGAACCAACTAGTGGCAAGAAAGCGCCCTATCCTGAAGGGCACTTGGCTGATGAACTTAGAGAACCCAGCCCTGAGGTTCCTCAAAGGCAGTAAAAGGCCCCGATAGGTCCACTCGAGGTGATTGATGTAGATAACTCTCCGCTAGGCCCGTCATTTTCTGAGGGGCAAATACGGGATGCCCAAGTTATGAAGACTTCTGATGTGGGAGCATCCCACGGGGAGAATGACATCTTCGGCGAATACCTTGGAAGAGGGCCCCGATCTTGACGCCTCGTTTATCCTCGATGTTACACACCACAATATTACATCTATATTACGTCTCGTAGTATTATATTACAATGATGTTACGTCTTGCAGTATTATGCTACGATAATGTTACGTCCTGCATTATTATATTATGATGATGTTATGCCTTGCAGTATTGCATTACGATGATGTTACGCTTCGCAGTATTAAATTACGACGATGTTGCACCCTGTAGTATTGTACGTTGAATTTGTTGTAAGATAATTTGCATCAGTCCAAAGAAAAGATTATTTGGAGATTATAAGGATTATGCTATTTCAAACAAGTGATGAGTAAATTTGTGAAGGTGAGAGGGGAAGCAAGTCAAAGAAAATGAATTTTCATCCAAGTTTGGCATATTGGGATAAAATACGGCCGGAGCTAAAATACTCGATATTTATAGACTAGTGTCATACAAGGTGCCACATGACCATTATAGTAATGTGTATGAAGTGTGTTAAAAATGAGTAGTATTTTAAGTAATTTGAGATAATTTTTAATTATGTGGCAATTGATTAATTATTGATTAGATGGAAATTAACAAGTTAACAAATCAAGTGGACAATTTGGTGGATAAGGTTGTAACGTGGCAGCCAACTATTCAACTCAATGACTCTTAAATTGAAATGCAAGGTGTCACATTTTAAGAGATATTGATGACTAAAGTAAGCTTATTAGGTGGGGCCCACATCAATTCTAACAAGAGTTTTCTCTAAGAATATCAAAAGCAACGTGAGATTTTGATAAGAAAAGTTATCTCAACTTAAAAGAGATGCATATTAAAGTAAGGTCTTCGAAAGTGTCTTCAACAAGATTTTACAACATCTTAAGCAATGTGAGATTTGTAATTTTAACGGATTACGGTGCAATCTTTCTCAAGAATATCATACAAATTTTCTCTTACTTCGATCCGTCGTTACATGTTATCGCAATCAACGAGGGTTAAAGAGATTGTCAAGAGAATCGATTCAGGTATGTTAAGGCTATCCATTCTTTCTTTTGGCATGATCTATATGACACAAACGAAGCGAGCAAATGCACAATTTCCATAATGACTCTATTCATAGAAATACTACAGATGTTTATGTTTTTGATTCCCCATGTGTCATATTATTCTATCATCTGTTCACGGGTGTCAGAAAATACATAAGTTGATAAAGGATATTTCATGATATTAATCAAAAGCATAATGGTCTTATGACGTACCGAGAGATTTTATTAACGTATTTCATATGCATTTTATGCATTTATACATGCACATTGACCCATGACCAGATGGCGTTATATATGCGTATATATATGTATATGGGATATGGGAAAGGCTATGGCGTTATATACGTACCGTCACCTGATCAGCTGGTATATGTTGATGATTTTGCCCACATTGGCCGAGATGATATGATGGGATGCCCTCAGAGGCTTGATGAAGTTATGAACACATGTACCTATGCACGACCATGACATTTATACATATATGCATGACACTATAAGTATTACATGATTTACAGAGTTATCCAGACTTACATGTCGAGTCTTTTACTCCATGTTTCTCTCATGTCTATTGGCTATTATTTACTGATTTTCATTCCTTACATACTCGGTACATTATTTGTACTGACGTTTCTTTTGCCTGGGGATGTTGTGTTTCATGCCCGCAGGTCCCGATAGACAGGCTGAGAGTCCTCCAAGTAGGTTATCAGCTCAGCAAAAAATGTTGGTGCATTCCATTTGCTCCGGAGTTGCTTGTTTGGTCAGTATGATTTAAACGTGTATTTGTTTGGTATGATGGGGCCCTGTCCCGACCTTTATGATAAGTATGTACTCCTAGAGGCTTGTAGACAGATATTATGTATACAGATACTTGTATGGCCTTGTCGGCCTATATGTTAAGTATATAATGGATCACATTGGCCTTATAGGCCCGTATGTCACATGTATGAGTTTCTACATCAGGTTGGGTCGTTCTTTGTTGGGTATTCCCTCGTGTTTTCTCTGGTTATCTTATGACGCCCCTTCTAGCCCACTTACCTATGATGATGTAATAAGGAAGATACGTTATATTGGTACTCGGTTGAGTAAGGTACCGGGTGCCCGTCGCGACCCATCCGTTTGGGTCATGACAAAAGTGGTATCAGAGCAGTTATGTCCTAGAGAGTCTACAAGTCGTATCTTGTAGAGTCTTATTTATGGGTGTGTTGTACTCCACACTTATAAGCAGGAGGCTACAGGACATTTAGGACTGTCACTCTTTTTTCTTACTCTAGATCGTGTGGTATAGCTCACTTATAAAAATTCAAATTTCGAACTTCTATTTTATTCGTAATAAGATAATGCCAACATTCAGAAAGACGGTCGATAAGAGATATAGTTGTGGAAGTGTTGAGTTAGAGGAACTCGATTTTATATTTTGCTTATGATAAGTAAATGTGAGGTCTTCAACAGATCATGCATGTACTAAAAGGTGTAAGGTTCTTGATAAAGAGCTTTAAGGAAAGAATACTTATCCACTCTTACGGTAAAAAAAAATAACAGAATCGGAAGTTAGACACAAATTTCAACAAGTAAAAGAAGCAAGGTGAAGAAGGGTGCGAGGTACCCAGTTAATAAAGATTATCCTTATTTACCATTCAGGAAGAGAGATATAAGCATATTGAGTTACCTTCAACAGTAACAAAGGTATGTATAATTGGCCACACCGATCTAAGTTATGCTCTATGGAAGCTAACAAATATGGTTTAAGAGAAGGACATAACATCACGATCCGGCTGGGTTTAGAGTGACCCAAAATGGTGGATAAATTGTTTGCGTTAGTTAACATTGCCGAAGGATATTGCAAATGTACTAATAAATCTCTTTGTCAGACACCCAGATGGTGCATTCTAAAATAGTACAACTAGATATGAGTACTACAAAGATAGGAACTGAAAACCTTGAAGGGATAAATATCACCTAATATGGCTCTCGTCCCTAGTAGAGAGAGAATGTTAGGCATCCCGAAGATCTAGTAGATGGAGCAAGGGGAGGTAAAAGCGAAAGAATGTCTTGTTAAGGTTTTCAGAATAAAGTAATAGGTAGAAATATTATCAGGGAAGTATGAAGAGGGATAATGAAGCATTATGAGTGACATGTGATATATGGATGGCAACGGTAGATTATTACAGAATCTATAGTCAAATGAAGAAAGAGACGAGACGTGATTGGCCTTAAGACAACAAAAGAGTATAGGCTATACGGTCACGTCCTCATTTCGAGGAATAAGTTTGTGACTCTAACGTGATTAACAGAAGGAAAAGTTAGACCAAGAGTAATAGAAATCAATATGGACTGGTGAACAAGATAAACTAAACATGAATTAGGAACTGAGCGATTTAATAATAGTCAGCATCATGAGAATTTTAGTTGCGTTCCGGAAAGTAATAGAATAGACAACAGAAGAAGATCCTTGATGAATTTAGAGAATGGTCATTTAGGAAAACACTTCCCTAAAGTAAGCAATGTGAGTAAAGTTAAGCTTAAAGGACTATATGTGCTAGTTACACTAAGTGTCACCATCGCGGATGAGGAATTTTGTTATCCTTGGTATAGAAGGATTACCGCAAGGCAAGTAAGGGTCATTGATAATGTGAAATGACGCCAAATATGAAGAGGAAAAACATCTATAGGCAGGTCGTCATAGCTCCATATCCTAGTATTCCCTTAAAGGGGGGAATATGTAATGATAAAGGAAGAATGCGATAAAAATGAGAAAGGGATGAGATTGCACTTATCCAAATATTACAGATATGCTATGATTCCAGAACATTATGTAAGCACGCTGTCAAAAAGAAAAAAAGTAAGGGTTCCTGCCCGGGATGTTATTGATAGATAAGGATCCAGGACGTGAGGTAAGTTAAGATAAGGAAATAATCCAAGAAAGATTACGTGGAATATGGATATGAGAATGGGTCGACGAGTAGTTAGTAGTCGATTCAAGAAGAGCCTAGTCACGACTAGACAAGAAGTTACAGACAAATCAGCAGATCATGCAAGATAAATGTAGTAAACCCCAACATGGAGAATTAAGTCTCACTGTAATGTCATTATAATACTTGAGATATATTCAAATAGGAGTCGGGGTAGTTAAAGGTACCGTATAAATGTTACGGGGATAAAAGAAAGTGCCACTAGAAAGGCAGTCAAAATATCAGTTCAGAAGCAACCCTACAAGAACAAGGGCGTGGAGGTAAGTAACTACAGATGATTATGGGCAAGGAAGGACATGAAAAGGTCTGTAATAAGCTCATAGCTTTACGAGAGTCAAAGTTTCTCCCTAAGTACTACAACAAAAGCCTAGCTGAGGAAATAAGGAAGAAGGCTTCACCTCAGCACAACGACCTAAAGAGGAAATGGTCGTATGACAACAGTCTAATAACAACATTGTATGCACTCCCTATAAAAGTGGCACCTATAGAGGCTAATAAACAGGGAGAAAAATCAAAAGTGATATTCAGGATCATATGAGTTGTATGGAATTTCAATATATGTGGGCACTAAGATAAGCTAAGTATGGACGCAACAAGAGGACAGAAAAATCAGGAAGAGTAATAGCTTACGTTTAAAGAAAGCTGAGATGGAAAAAAGGAATTACTCAATCAATGATCCAGAGTTGGTTACATTATGGACGCACTTAAGGGTTCAGAGTTTTATACATACAGCATATACAGTCGTAGAAGATTCTGGTATACATTAAAAGAAGGAATTAAGCCCAGGTCATAAATGAAGCATTAAATTAAAGGATTGTATCATGCATATTCCTCAGCGCCCATGAAAGGCTAAACATAATAACTAATACCATGAACCACAAATGGAGAGATAACTTAAGCCGACATAAAGGCCGATTAGAAGAGGGAGGAAACTAAAGAGTTACATCAATGAAGCAAATCAAGAATCCGATTATTGGACCCAGAAGTTATAGGAATCATGATTGAGAACATAGCAGAATCACTCTTAATATTAGAGGCGCAAGAGAGATAGCACAACAACCATATTCTATAACGGCTCTATGATAAAGCTAGTTAGAAAATACTAGCCTCATAAGAATTCAGTATGGAACTCCCACCGGATTGTATAGGCACCAGAGGTGCACCTATTATAATAGAGCTTCAAATTGTGGATGTGAATTCTACATATATTAAGGAAGGTCATGAATGAGATAAAAATGTGATGTGAAACCTTAAAGTAAGTAAGGTAAAAGTGAACGACGTACGAGATACTCAGATGCAAAAGGTTGTGAATAGTCCATACTTTGGATAGAAGGCTAAAAGCGCAGGGATTCAATATCCAGTAATGATAGCGGCATCGTTAGTGGCATACCTTCCAGCCTATGGTTTCACAGTACCGAAAGATCTAATTAGAGAGTAAAAGAAGAGTTAGAGACGATGCAATGTCTCGCTTGATATTCCAGAAAAGCATAAGGGAATCGATCACAAGCTAAAGTATGATAGAACAACAAGGTTTTGAAAAACAAGAGTAAGGATATGAAGAAGGCAGGTGAGAAGGTGACAGAAGTGGTATGGATAAGTCCTTGAGATTAAACCGTGAAAACAAAGGAGCTGATGGTTCATCTAAGTTATCGAAAGCTCAATATAGCCTGAATGAACTCAAAGGAGTCTAAGACTAGTAGCATTTAGAAGAGATGAGATACTGCCATGGTAGCAGAATGAGGGTGTAGTTCTGATAAATAAAGGATGATGTTTGGGCCTTCGCTTGAGTAATAATTTAAAGAAGAAGAAAAAAAAGGATTTCATGAATTGTAAGAAACTAAAATACCCATATAAGGCGAGTCACATTGGGATGCTATAAAGTACGATTATGGAAGTATAGTATCACCCCTAAGTGGATCAATCTAATTACTCCAGATGTCCCAGATGAGACACGATCCCTAGCGGTGGTGTTACATAAAAGACCAAGTTATCAGTGGTGGATGATGAATCAACATTAAGGTGAATAAAAAATAGATGGATAAAAGTTCAATAGTATGAGATGAGATTAGACTATCAGTCTTGAGGATAAGCAACAAAAGTAACCTGGAGTTGGTTGCATACCTCAGTAACGATAAATCAAAGTAAGAATTATGGTATAGTATGACCTACGTAGATGCAGTAAAGTCATACGAATGGATAACCAGATCTATGAAATAAGATATGGCTATATGCGCAAGTTTTACAAAGTATCGAGTGAAGAACTTCAGTACACCTATAGATGCCTAGAGAGGCATCCTATTAAGCCTTGTATATGTTTACAAAGTAAGGCCTAGAGACTGGATAAAAGCTGGAGGAGAAAGGAGAGAAGAGTCGCATAGGCACACTTACAAGGTCAGTATCGTAGAGGCTACATGATAGAAGGTAGCAACAGTTACGAGATTGGAAAGAATTTGATCACAAGTCATGGCGTGGGAAATAGACCTAAAGGGGGGAATGCCCTGGCCTTTGGATTTATTCATAGAACAACTGCCTAAATGGCAAGGAGAGTATTAAGGTATTCACAAGGGCTATAAGTTATTAAAATGATAAGAGCATCAATCAACATTCGAGGATGAATGTTCCAAAGGGGGGAATGATGTTACGTGCCGCAATATTACGTCGATATTACATCTCGTAGTATTATATTACGATGATGTTACGTCCTGCAGTATTATATTACAATGATGTTACATCCTACAGTATTATATTATGATGATGTTATACCTTGCAGTATTACAATACGATGATGTTACGCTTCACAGTATTAAATTACGACGATGTTGCACCCTGTAGTATTGTACATTGAATTTGTTGTAAGATAATTGGCATCAGTCCAAGAAAAAGATTATTTGGAGATTATAAGGCTTATGCTATTTCAAACAAGTGATGAGTAAATTCGTGAAGGTGAGCGGGGAAGTAAGTCAAAGAAAATGAATTTTCATCCAAGTTTGGCATGTTGGGATAAAATACGACCGAGCTAAAATACTCGATATTTATAGACTAGTGCCATACAAAATGCCATATAACCATTATAGTAATGTGTATGAAGTGTGTTAAAAGTGATGTAGTATTTTAAGTAATTTGAGATAATTTTTAATTATGTGGACAATTGATTAATTATTGAGTAGTGTGAGATTAACAAGTTAACAAATCAAGTGGACAATTTGGTGGATAAGTTTGTAACGTGGCAGCCCACTATTTAACTCAATGACTCTTAAATTGAAATGCAAGGTGTCACATTTTAAGAGATATTGATGCCTAAGTAAGCTTATTAGGTGGCCCCATATCAATTCTAACAAGAGTTATCTCTAAGAATAGCAAAAGCAACGTGAGATTTTGATAACAAAAGCTACCTCAACTTAACAGAGATGCATATTAAAGTGAGGTCTTCGTAAATGTCTTCAACAAGATTTTATAACATCATAAGCAATGTGAGATTTGTAATTTTAACGGAGTACGATGCAATCATTCTCAAGAATATCATACGGATTTTCTCATTCTTCGATCCGCCGTTACATGTTATCGCAATCAACAGGGGTTAAAGGGATTGTCAAGAGAATCGATTCAGGTATGTTAAGGCTATCCCTTCTTTCTTTTGGCATGATCTATATGACACAAACGAAGCGAGCAAATGCACAATTTTCATAATGACTATATTCATAGAAATACTAGAGATGATTATGTTCTTGATTCCCAATGTTTCATATTATTCTATTATCTGTTCACGGGTGTCAGAAAATATGTAAGTTGATAAAGGATATTTCATGATATTAATCAGAAGCATAATGGTCTTATGATGTACCGAGAGATTTTATTAATGTATTTCATATGTATTTCATGAATTTATACATGCACATTGACCCATGACCAGATGGTGTTATATACGTGTATATATATGTATATGAGATATGGGAAAGGTTATGGCGTTATATACGCACCACTACCTGATCAGCTGGTATACGTTGATGATTTTGCCCACAGTGGCCGAGATGATATGATGGGATTCCCTCAGAGGCTTGATGATGTTATGAATACATGCACCTATGCACGATATGACATTCATACATATATGCATGACACTATAAGTATTACATGATTTATAGAGTTATCCAGACTTACATGTCGAGTCTTTTACTCCATGTTTCTCTCATGTCTATTGTCTATTATTTACTGATTTTTATTCCTTACATACTCGGTACATTATTTGTACTGACGTTCCTTTTGCCTTGGGACGCTGTGTTTCATGCCTGCAGGTCCTGATAGATAGGTCAAGAGTCCTCCAAATAGGCTATCAGCTCAGCGGAAAATGTTGGTGCGCTTCATTTGCTCCGTAGTTGCTTGTTTGGTCAGTATGATTTAAACGTGTATTGTTTGGTATGGCGGGGCCCTGTCCCAACCTTTATGATAAGTATGTACTCTTAGAGGCTTGTAGACAGATGTCATGTATACAGATACTTTTATGGCCTTGTCGGCCTATATGTTAAATATATAATGGATCACATTGGCCTTATAGGCCCGTATGTCAGAGGTATGAGTTTCTATATCAGGTTGGGTTGTTCTGTGTTGGGTATTCCCTCATTTTTGCTTTGATTATCTCATGACGTCCCTTCTAGCCCACTTACCTATGATGATGTAATAAGGAAGATATGTTATGTTGGTACTCGGTTGAGTAAGGTACCGGGTGCCCATCGCGGCCCATCGATTTGGGTCGTGACACTCGAAGAGGCTGAGAAGCTTCAAAAGTAGGTAAACTTTGACTTATCAACTTCATTCAGAGTTTGATTCTTGCTTTTCTGACCTCCTTCCTTTATGTTTAGTCTGCGATGCTCTTCAATCAGGCTTTTGCCAAGTCTCGAGCTGAGCTTGCTGATCGAGGCCTACTCTGCACTACTATTAAGTAGCGAGAGAGGGTCGAAGAGCTTTTACCCGATTTAGGGTCAGGATCGATTTCCACAGAGAGTTAGAATTTGGAGTCGGGTATCTATCTAGTTTAGAGTTGCGTATGTGTTCCAAATTACACTTCTATACATTTTTGGGTTTTTGTTTTACTTCTACTTTTATCAAACTACAACGACAAATTAAACTAGAATAAGCTAAGAGTAAAATGTTGCGGGTTGTTCAAATGGTTTAAAAGGCACTAGGATAGTGACTTTCGCCGAGGTGGTCACTTGACGGATACTTGAGTCTAAGGCATGATTGACATATTTGGGGAGTATTATATAACCGTTGCACGATTTTACCCACTCTACACCTCTCGGTGGTTCAAGTGATTTTGCACGAATTGACTTTCTCAAGACTAATTGGGTATGCAAATTTGTACAAGCAATCAAGGTTCAAGTCGGGTATTACTCTCTCGAGGTTTAACCTTTTAATTGGGGCTATCAATCTCTTGAGTACGCCCCAATTCCTTGTTAAACCAATTTCAGAGACTCAAGCTCTCTTTCTCAAGAAGAGCTCAAGTCAACTAAACACAAACTAGTGTTTACAACCACTAATTCAGCAATTAAACATGAAATTAGCCCAAATATCAAACACCCATAGTCAATCTAGCCCTAAAACACAAGACCCATCAATTACCCATACTAGGGTTGAGCCACAACCCTAACTTATGGCTTTAGCTACTCATAATTAAAGAAAAAAGCAAGAAATAGATGAAGAAAAACTCATATTATTTAATTACTAAGATAAACAAGAAGATTCAATGTTGAAATGTAGATAAAATTGCCCAAAATAGCTAAAATATTCGAACCCATAAGCGCAGCTCTTAGCTAAAACTATCTGATAACCTAAAATTGGGAAAAGAAGCTATTTATACTAAGCTAAAAAATTTGGACAAAAATACCTCTGCGGGGCTAGTGAGGATCGCACAAAACGGTGTGCAGCCGTACTAAGGCTCTGAACTTGAAAATTCATGTCTCTAAACTCTGGAAATGCGGACCGTACATAATGGAGTGCGGCCGCGGAGGCTTCTGGTGCGGTCCGCATGAAATGGAGCGCGGACCACATTGGCTTGAAACTTGGAATTGGCAGCTCTCTGATCTTTCTCACTGCGGACCGCACTAAATCGAGTGCGATCGCGTTGATCCCAGTGCGGATCGCACAAAACCTAGTGCGGCCGCATTGGCTGTTTGCCTGAATGTCATGCTCTCTGAACCTCACTCATGCGGACCGCACAGAATGGTGTGAAACTGCATTGAGCCTGTTTTGCCTGAGCTTTGTCTTTTCTTGGTACTTGTGCAAGTTTCGCTCCTTTTTGAGTTGATCTTTGACATCTTATCACTTTGTTGATCAAACCTGCAATCAAGCACAACTTGTGAGCCTTTTGGGACTATTTTGTATAAATTCCTAATCAAAACATAAGCAAGAAGGAGTATAAAATGCATTAAAACCCCCTAGTTCTCAACTCCCCCATACTTAAGCTTTTGCTTGTCCTCAAGCAAACAAAATAAGACCCACACCCCTTAAGGGAAAATCCGAGAAAATTCAATTGTCCTAAAGTAGCCTCATCTAGCATCAATTGGGACTAACAATTGCCCTCAATACAAATGAATCATTAACAACATTTACTCCTTGAAACACCATAGATTAAGTGCGACACAAGAGCATCAAGAGTTGACTCAACACATCAAAGAACTCTTTCTATTATTTTGGTCATTGTGGAACCCAAACTCATACATCCCCAGCTCTCCCTAAACAAACATCACCTTTAGAATAGTGGCACTCAGAACGAGGTTAATGAAAAATCACTCATCTCTCTCAAGGAAAAGTCACGAGTCCGACTCTAAGTACCATATGCTTTCCACTTATGTGAGTCACCACTAATGTAAGTTTCATTCAATTCAAAATCATATAGGGCTTTTGTGGAGACATAGTGAAGGCTTTTGGTTTAGGGTAGGTATTGTTTGGTCTAAGTAGGTTCCATCTTCCCTTAAACACTTTTTTTGTTTCATTTGGCACACATTCCCTTGACTCTTTGAGTCATTTTACTTCTTTCTAAGGGGTTAGAGAGACACACTGTCACTCTTTCTTATACATTTTAAACCTTTTCTCCTTTTTCAACTTTCCACACCTTTCATTCTTTGCTTTTCTTGAATCTCTTTTTATTCTTTTTCAAATTGAACATTCTTTTTGTCTTTTTGCTTTTTTTTCTTTTTCATTGTCTTTCCTTTTCTTCATTTTTGTGCATTTTTACACTTTGTTGCAATTCTCGTCTCTCCCCCAAACTTATACTTTTGCCATGTGCTAAAGGAAAGATCGGGTGCCAGGAGAGGGTCTCTTTTAGAACGGGTATGAGCTTGTATCATGGTTCTTGAGGGAAAAAGGGTTTAAGGCTCAATAGGGTTGACTAGGGATCTTATCATTGGTAGGTTATGAAAGTGTTCAAGCTATCATTTGGACCAAGGAGAGCCTATAATCATGTCTCAAGTCAAAATTCACTTAGGATTTCACCTCATCAAACATTCAGGGCAAGTTCTAGACCAATGGCTCGGGACTTGGACTTGCAATGCAATTTCTCACCACACAAGCTATGGGATTGCTAAAGACACAGAGTCGGGGGCCCACAATGACCTTAGATAAGATTTGAGCACACAATGGCCCCGAAAAACCACTTGATGATTATTGGTCAACACAAGAGTCTCAAAGTCACGACTTTCACCATCCTAAACACAACAATTTGTTTTTGACCATAAGATCAAAGGCAAATGTGCTAGGCCCAAGTGAAGCTTTGCTTGAGGCACCCTTAACCACTAACTACTAAAAATAAAAAGAAAAAAGGACTCAAACCCTTAAGAAGGTTGTCATGCCATCCATCATTAGGAAGAGCCACCCGGTTCACACAAACTCCACCTTTGGAAAGAACCGTGGCATTAAGAAAACCAAAGGCTTATTGCAAACTTTCAAAACACGAAGCTATGAACATCAATAAGAAGCTAAGAACGAAAAATTGCGGAAAGTAAAATGAATATATACAAGAGGGGATTTGTCGAATATACAATAGATGGAATGAATATGTACAATGTAACATAACTTTATATACAGACCCAAAGTAAAATAAAAGTATGATAAATGTAACGAAATGTTAAAGTTATATACAACCCAAAGATGAAAAATAAAGAAAACATAAAAATTGTCAAATATATACAGTAATCCAAATCTATAAAAGTAGGGCCTATCCCCTCAAATGAAAGCTGACATTGTACCCAATGCCAACTAAACTAAATAAGCACCAAAAAGACAAGGGAAAAGGATATAGAGACTCCTTTTGGCCCATCTTCCTGCATGGGCTCCTGAGTGGTCCCTGGGTCCTCACTGTGCTTGGGAACCTCAGACTGGTTCCCTATGGCCTG
The DNA here is from genome assembly GCF_000393655.2 of Nicotiana sylvestris. Lineage (NCBI taxonomy): Eukaryota > Viridiplantae > Streptophyta > Magnoliopsida > Solanales > Solanaceae > Nicotiana > Nicotiana sylvestris. The sequence continues at coordinate 155,493,236 of NC_091059.1, forward strand.
CTGCTCTGCTGGTGGGACCTGGGCCTAGACCTGGACAGGCTCATGAGGTGCAACCTGTGGCTGACTAGAGGAGTCCTCTGGTGGGTCTGCCAACTGGATGACTGCATCATCTGCTCTGGGAATCATCCTCTTCCTCTTGGGAGGCCTCTGGGACTGCTCGGGCTGGGGATGAGCTGATGGTACTAGGTCCTGTAGCAATAAGTCCAAAGGCAGATGATCTGCCTTCATCCTGTCAACATCAAACCTCAGCGCCTTTACGGACACTTGGAAGCCCGCATCTTCCTCAACTTCTTGTGCTCCTTAGCAACCTCCTTGAGAGCCTTACTGTGTGAATCAACTGCATCTGTGAGCACCTTCTGAGTGTCGAGGATTTTCTTTTAGTTGGCCAGAATCTCCTTGAGGGCATCCTCTATGGACTGTGGGACCTGTGGAGGCGGAGGAGTCGACTGAGCCTCTACTATAGTAGTGAGGATAGACAACTTGGATGACGCTGTCTGCATCCAGTTGTTGATACTGAGAAGAGCCTGGCTCAGTCGATGGGCAGTCACTGGGTAAGCTCGGGAAGAGGGTATCTCCAGATCTGCTGAGGTGGATGGGCTAGGAGGAATGTCTGTGGAGGTGGAGGCAGGTTGAGCAGGAGCCACTACCACAACTGGCTCTTCAGACTGGCCATTTGGAGCAGTAGCAGTTCCCTTGAAGTTCTTGCTCTTTGGTTTATCATCCCCCTGCATGCTATACCATGATAATGGGGCCTTCGCCTTGGCCTTTATATCAAACGACCTCTTTTCAACTTTGAGGTCCCGGAAGTACATAGTCAAGAAGCTGGGGAAAGGGTAGTTTATGTCATTCTCACTGCCCAGAAGTGTGATTACCCTAGACATTACATTTCCCACATTTATCGGGTACCCCTCCATGGTTGAAGCCACCAAAACTGCCCGGTGCAGAGGGAGGGTGTTGTCATGAGTAGTGGGGTCCAGTTTGCTGCACACAAGTGTTTCCCACCCCCTTGCCTCGAAGTTCAAACTTCTTCTCAGAATCTTGACGCCCGCATTCAACCAATCGGGGGTGGTACCTGGGATTGCCAGATACTATGCCAACCAGGGACGGACCTCCTCGCCCATTTCCATCTTCGCCATATATAGGGTCTCATCCTCCTCATCAAAACCAAGGTAGTCATTTATTGTTTTCCCATCAAACAACACCTTCAGATTTCGCACCTTGGTCACTTTCGTGCCCTTTTTTATGTGGGCAACGTTGGTGTAGAATTCCTTGACCAAGTGCTCGTTGGCATCTACACATTCACCCAAAAAGTATTCCCAGTTAATTCTCTCCCTAAACTGCCTCCTCACATTGGGGTTGTGAGGTAGCAAGTATCTATCCATAAAACTCCTCTCCGGGATCAACTTCCTCACTGGCCACCATTCCCGGAATTTATGATACGCTACCTCACTCATGAACTGGTCTTGCCTCGCCTCCGGTTTCCACGTTCTAGAAACACCCCCACTTGAGGTTCACCCCTTCTCTGACTACTTCTTCTCTTCCTACTTCCTCCTCATCTCCTACTGCACCCTCTCCGGATAATGAAATTGTGGGAGAGGTGGAGTATTCATTCCCACCACCTTCAGCTGAGCCCTCAGACGATCCAGAAGATACATTCATTGACGCTTGGGTAGCGAGGGAAGTGGGATGAGTGTCTTTTAGTCTGTTTCTCTCTGGCTAGTCAGGGATGTACTCTGGGATTGAGTCTGAAGATATCTTCCGGGAGGGCTCGTACTCACTCCCAGACATGTCAATGGCCCTATCAGCAGCTTTAATCATCTTCCTCATGTTTTTAATGTTTTGCCGGGCTTGAACAGTCAATCTTACCATTTTCTGTTTCCCTCCCCGAGAAGATTCTCCTCTGCCTAGTTGTTTAGAGCCTTTACCTTGTTGTTCACCACTGTTTGCAAACACAACTCAATAAGCTTGTTAGTATCATTAGAAACAATTATAAGCAGAGTTGCAGAAAGAATTGAAGACAGTTGCAGAAGATATGCAGTGCGGACCACACAGAATAGTGTGAGGCCGCACAGAGGTCAGTGCGGACCGCACAAAATAGCAATGCGGTCCGCACAGAGGTTTCAAACTACCCACTCTCTCTATCCAGGCAGTGCAGACTGCACAAAATGTAGTGCGGTCGCACAGGGACCATGTGATCCGCACAAAATGTAGTGCAGCCGCAGTCCCGAAAGTTCAGCTTTCAGGACTTTCAATAATGCGGTCTGCACAAAATGTTACTACGGACTGCAAAAGGGCACCACAGACCGCACAGAATTGAACGCGGTCCGCACTGAGTGCCCAGTTGTGGCACTAACTTAGGGTTCAAAATAATTTGTTTCTAAGCCCAATTTTTCACCTAACTAGTGTCCTTACATGTTTGCCCAATGTATTTAACTATCTATGTCCACTTTAATCAAGATATTAACTACCCTAACCTAACCAATGGAAGAAATTAAAGCAAGAAAAGAGTAATAGACAAGTAAAACAAAAAGGAAAAGAAAATAATGAAATTAAATCAATTAAAAAGAAGTAGAGGTACCAGATGTGAGATTTACAGATGATTAATGAGTCCTAGCAGCTAGTTACGAGCAGAAGATATGATGAACAGTGTTTTTTTTATGAGGTTTGAGAGTCAGAGGATCAAAAAGTTTAAACATTGGGCCTCAGATACTATTTATAGAAAAAGTCCTGGGGCCTAGCTTACCTACCCCAATGCGGACCGCTCAAAATGGACTGCACTGCGATCCGCATCACACAACACTTTTGAAGATTGAGAAGGCAACCTACTGCGGTCCGCACAAAATGTCATGCGGTCGCAGTGGTCCACCGCGGACCGCACAAAATATAGTGCGGCCGCAGTGGCAAACTTCAGAGAGTTGGGCATTTCACCCTTCATCAGTGCGACCACATTGACAACTTCAGAGACCTGAACACTTTTTCCACTATGTCCTGCACTGCATCAACACAACCCTGTAGCATCTCACAACCAGTTAGCCTAAAAATCAATCCTATACTACAATGAAAATCAAATAAAAACAAGAAAAAAAACACATGGGTTGCCTCCCAAGAAGCGCCTGATTTAATGTCGTGGCACGACGCAGGTTACCATCACATCATTTGAGATGAAGAAGTGTCACCACGTGGCTGTCATCTATTTTTCCCAAGTAGTGCTTGACCCTATGCCCATTCACTCTGAAAACTTCACCATTTTTGTTCTTTAAATCAAGAGCACCAAACGGGGTCACACACATGACTTCAAAAGGTCCACTCCATTTTGACTTGAGCTTTCCCGAAAACAAACGTAGCCGGGAGTTGAACAAGAGAACCAAATCGTCCACTTTGAACTCCTTACTACGAGCATATTTATCATGAAGGTACTTCATTTTGTCCTTGTATAAGGACAAATTGGAGTAGGCATAGAATCCGAATTTATCAAGTTCATTAAGCTGCTCCACATGAAGATTGGCTGCGACATCCCATTCAAGATTTAGCTTCCTCAAAGCCCACATGGCCTTGTGCTCTAACTCAACCGGTAGATGGCAAGCTTTCCCAAACACCAACCGATACGGAGACATACCAATCGTAGTCTTGTAAGCAGTCCTATAATCCCATAGAGCGTCATCCAACTTCTTTGACCAATCGGTCCTATTTGCATTGACCGTCTTTGACAATATGCTTTTGATTTCCCTGTTGGAGACTTCAACTTGTCCACTTTCTTAAGGATGATAGGGAGTAGAAACTTTGTGATTGACACCATACTTTGAAAGCAAAGTGTCAAAAGCTCTATTGCAAAAATGAGACCCCCCATGACTTATGATTGCACGAGGAGTACCAAACCTTGTAAAAATGCTCTTCTTGAGAAATGCAACAACACTCCGGGCCTCATTGTTGGGTAAAGCCACGGCTTCAACCCACTTTGAAACATAGTCCACCGCCACAAGAATGTATGTGTTCCCACATGAGCTTACAAACGGGCCCATAAAGTCAATGCCCCACACATCAAAAATATCAACCTGAATGGTATTGAGAGGCATTTCATCTTTCTTTTAAATGCCACCCGCTCTTTGACATTCATCACACCTCTTCACAAGTTCACTTGCATCTTTGTACAAAGTTGGCCAATAAAACCCACAACTAAGAACTTTGGAAGCCGTCCTCGCCCCGCCATGATGGCCACCATAGGGAGAGGAATGACAAGCCTCCAAGATACTCAATTGCTCTTCCTCCGGGAAACACCTTCGGATCACACCATCCGTGCAAATCTTGAACAAGTATGGCTCATCCCAATAGAAATCCAAACTATCCCGCTTGAGCTTCTTCCTTTAGTTAGAAGAGAGCTCACACGGGAATATACCAGTCACAAGGAAATTTGCAACATCGGCAAACCATGTCATATCATTCATCGACACCGAAAGGAGTTGTTCTTCGGGAAATGAATCATTGATCTCTAGACCTCCTCCAAGCGGGACAAATGGTCTGCAACTTGGTTCTTACTACCCTTCCGGTCCACAATCTCCAAATCAAACTCTTGAAGCAACAAGACCCATCGCATCGGTCTAGCTTTGGAATCCTTCTTCATCATCAAGTATCGGAGTGCGGCATGTTCTGTATGAATATTAACCTTAGCACCCATAAGATATGGTCGGAATTTTTTATTGCGAACACAATAGCCAAAAGTTCTTTCTCGGTCACTGTGTAGTTCACTTGAGCATCATTCATTATCTTGCTCGCATAGTACACCGGATGAAACTTTTTGTTCACTCTTTGACCCAAAACCGCCCCAACCGCAACATCGCTCGCATCACACATGAGCTCAAAAGGTAAGCTCAAATTAGATGCAGTAATGATAGGAGTGGTGGTCAACTTATGCTTGAGAAGTTCAAAGGCTTGCATACACTTTTTATCAAACACGACTTTAGAATCTTTTTCCAACAACTTGCACAAGGGATTCACTATTTTCGAAAAGTCTTTGATAAATCTCCAGTAGAACCCCGCATGCCCAAGAAAACTTCAAACTCCCTTGACGGATGTAGGGGAGGGAGCCTTGAAATTACATCGATCTTTGCTTTATCTACCTCAATACCATGCTTCGAAATTTTATGCCCAAGAACTATTCCTTCTTCCACCATAAAGCGACATTTCTCCCAATTGAGGACAAGATTGGTTTCTTCACAACGGGCCAAAACTCTATCAAGATTCTTCAATAACCCATCAAATGAATCCCCCACAACACTAAAGTCGTCCATGAACACCTCCAAAATGTCTTCCGCCATATCGGTGAAAATGGCCATCATACACTACTGAAATGTAGCCGGTGCATTACACAACCCAAAAGCCATCCTAGAAAAGGCAAAGGAGCCATATGGACAAGTGAATGTGGTCTTCTCCTGATCTTCCGGATCAATTAAGATTTGGTTGTACCCAGAATACCCATCCAAAAAACAGTAGAAGACAGCCCGGCAAGTCGATCCGACATCTAATCAAGAAAAGGCAAAGGAAAGTGATCCTTGCGGGTCACATTATTCAACTTGCGGTAGTTCATGCATACCCTCCAACCGGTAACAGTTCTTGTAGGAATCAACTCCTTTTGTGAATTTTTAACCACGATCATGCCACCCTTCTTCGGTATACATTGCACCAGTGAAGTCCAAGAGCTATCAGAGATGAGGTACACAACCCCGACATCCAACCACTTGATCACCTCCTTTTTTATAACTTCTTGCATTACCTCATTCAACCTCCTTTGATGCTCCAAGGAGGGCTTTGCATCATCTTCCAAAATAATCTTGTGCATACAGAATGCGGGGTTTATTCCCCGAATATCAGCTAAAGTCCATCCAATTGCCTTTTTCCGCTTTTAAAGCACTGCCAATGTGGCATCAACCTGCATGTTAGTAAGGCAAGAAGAAATAATGACTGGAAAAGTAGAATTTAAGCCTAAGAACTCATACCTGAGGTGTGGAGGCAGCGGTTTCAACTCCAACACCGGAGGCTCCTTAATTGAAGGTTTTGTTGGTGGAGTCTTTCTATTCTCGAGGTCCAAAGATAATTTCCTAGGCTTATAAGAGTAAGAGCCCATTCCATGTAAAGCATTCACGCACTCCACTCGGCTTGCATCCTCATTGACATCAAAATTCAATAATACGGCCTCCAATGGGTCCTCCAAGTTGATTATTGCACTAATGTCATCAATTATCACTACTGTAACGAGGTCCACAAAAGAGCACACCTCGGTAGTGTTGGGCTGCTTCATTAATTTGCACACATGAAAGACCACCTTTTCGTCACCCACCTAGAAGGTGAGTTCCCCTACTTCCACATCAACTAAGGTCTTCCCCGTAGCAAGGAAAGGTCTCCCCAGAATAATAGGAACTTCATAATCTACCTCACAATCCAAGATCACAAAGTCAGCTGGCAAGATAAATTTGTCCACCCGGACAAGCACATCATCAATAATACCCAATGGTCTCTTCATTGTTCTATCTTCCATTTGTAATCTCATGGAAGTCGGCCTCAGCTGCCCAATACCCAAAGTTTTGAAAACGGAATAGGGCATCAAATTGATACTAGCCCCCAAATCACATAGAGCTTTAGCAAAATCCGCACTCCCAATGGTGTAAGGAATGGTGAAAGCACCGGGATCTTCAAGCTTCGGGGCCATTGAATGCATTATTGCACTAACTTGGTGAGTCATCTTTATAGTTTCACAATACATAGACCGCTTCATTGTTACCAAGTCCTTCATGAATTTAGCATAGCCCGACATTTGTTCAAGAGCCTCCACCAAAGGCACATTGATGGATAAGCTCTCCATCATGTCGATGAACTTTTTAAACTGATTTTCATTTTTCTGCTTCGCGGGCCTTTGAGTATAAGGCGGAGGTGGCCTTGCCAAAGGAGCCTTGGCTTTAGGCACAACCGGCTCCGGCATGTCTATTATGTGATCCCTAGACGGGTTCACATCATTTTGAGTTTCCACCTCAACATCTTGAATATCAATCCTCACTTCTTCATTCACATTTTCATCAATCACATTTTCAACCACCAAAGGAACTTCATCTTCTTGTAACTCAACATCATCATCCACAATTTGCTTTTGGTTGGAGGCATGTGTAAGCACGTGATTTTTGACCCTCCCCGAGAATTTTCACATTTTAGTGTGAATATGTGAAATTGGGTCTAGTATAGCTATTTTAACTATTTTTACTTTATTTCGTTGCAAAAAGAAAAATTACAAAAAAAAGTATATATATAAATTTTAGTTTATGTATCCCTCATAAACTTGAAAAAATCAAAAATTGCACTTTATTTTGGTACTTTATATAAATTCGAAAATTAACAAAAAAAATATATATAATTCTATTAATGTTTTGAAGTCATTTTAATACAAAAAAATATTATTTCATATTTTTGTCTTTATTAAAAAACGAAAATTACAAAAAAATAGTTTTATTAATATTTTATAGTTATTTTAACTTTGAAAAATACAAAAAATATTACTTCATATTTTATCTTAATATTTACGAAAATTACAAAAATGGTTTTATTAATATTTTATAGTCGTTTTAACTTTGAAAAAAATACAAAAATAGTACTTCATATTTTATCTTAATATTTACGAAAATTACAAAAATAGTTTTATTAATATTTTGTAGCTATTTTAAAACCTTAAAAATATTTAAAAAAAAGATATAGTTTTGTTAAATACTAGTCTTATTTTCGGTAGTTATTTTGCTTACATAGGACTAGTTAAGCAACGTGTTCCTATTTCTCGGGTCCGGGCAAAAGAATAAAATTCGGGTTCAAACTACCCGGTTTTAGGCCTAATTTTCGGACCTAGCCCATAATAACCGTGTCCAGGACACGTGGGGAACCCCACCACGCGTGGGGAACATATGCCTTGAACCCCACCACGCGTGGGCTCATTTTTCTGGGCAAACCATGTCAAATACACGGACTAACACATTTGACAAAGGGGGGATTTTGGGAATTTTGGTCAGAAAAAAGAAAAAAAAACGAAAAGAAAAAATTTGCACTGTTCACCTTCTTCTTCACAAAGAAGAAGAAGAGAAAACCCTACTGGACACCACCACCCCGTCCCGGCCAAGCTGACCCTCCTCCGCCTCGCCTGCGTCGACCAAACACCACCACCAAACGACCACTCCGTCCCGACCAGCTCCCCCATCACCGTCGACCGAACACCATCAACAAACCACTGTTCCTCGGTCTTCTTCAAAAAAAACCAAAAAAAAAAAAAAACCTACTGTGAGAACGAGGACCCCGTCACCTTCCCCACACCCTCACGACCACCAACAAACCATCACCCTCCTCCTCCCAAACTCCATTCCCCACTTCCCCCTCGCCGGAAACCACCAGTCCAAACACCACCATTGCTTGCTGCCCGCTACCCGCCATAGTCGGCAACCACTCCATCACCACCCAAACGCCACCTCCATCAGCTTCACTAGCCTCACGTCCAAACGAACCACCCGCCTCCTCCCAGTCCACCATGAAACCACCCTCGTTCCACCTCAAAACCCTCCCCAGCTGACCTCCATTGACGCGACAACCCAAGCCCGTCGACCACTACCCACGACGACCCCCGTTGTCACTGCACCCCAAAACCACTGCCCAAGCAGCCCGTTGCACCCCCCGTCGTCAAACACTGTCCGTTGGCCCCACAGTCGTCGACCAAACAATCCGTCAGTGAGGTCGAGTTGAAGTCGAGTTCCAGTCCAAAATCCAAAAGTTGAGTCGAGGTCCGGTTCGTCGAGTTTGTTCCGGGGTTTTCGTTGTTGTTCCTTGTTCAGTGAAGTCCGGTTCGAGTTCCGTAGGAAGCACTGTTTGTCGTTCTAGGATTGTCGAGGTTCGAAGGTTGGTGTTCTTCGTCCCTTGTTTCATTTTGTTCGTTTCGCATGTTATGATTCAAGGCAAATGAGAGTATTTGATATTGATGAATGTCGACAATGCAATCTTGTTGTTTTGTTAAAAATGTTTATTTTTGGATAGTTATTGCCTGCTTCAAGTAACTGTGAAAACATCTGAATGGTTTGTTTGTCATCTTTGTTAAATCGTTTTTTTTTCTCATGTTTACCATGGATATTATTACCTGTTAGAATCGTTGTTTTGTTTAACCTCGGATGACTTCATTGGTAGAAAATCGTAGTTGCCTTAAGTTTGCCCTTAAATAATAAATAAAAATGAGACGAGCTTCGCCACATAAAAAATGTACAGATTGCGGAGCCCTCACAAAAATATGTGTATTAAATACTTAGATTCCGGGATGGGTCGTTTTAGCAAAGTTCACGGCCCTACCCAAAAATAATAATGCGCTAGTTGCTTTAGGCGCGCCTTTAATAATGTTATCTCCCTAAACTCGGGTGCACATTTATGTGACCCAAATCCAAATCTCAACGGAGTCGAAATATGTCTCTAGTCACGGGCACATTGATTGTGACGTGGCCCGAGACGCATTTCCACGTCGTTGCAAATTCCTTCAAAAAATAAGAATGAGATGAGCCTCGCCGAATAAAAATACAAATTGTGGGGCTCTCAGTAAATACTTGTTTTAAATTACTTAGAAGTCAGGAGGGCCATTTAGCGAATTTCACGGCCTTCCCAAAATAATAACGCGATAGTCTCTTTAGGCGCGTGTTTAATAATTTACTTTCTTAAACATGGGCGTGCATTTCATGCGACCCAAATCCCGATCCCAAAACATCAAATAAAATGTGTTCCGGATTATGGGTGCATTTCATGTGACGTAGTCCAAAGACGTGTTTTAAATGATGTTCACATTTCTTTTAAAAAACAATAATAGTAAAGCGGTTAAAAGATAAATTTGCACATAAGTTCATATTGTATTTAAAATCAGATAAATAAGCCAAATATAACAGTTGAGCGACCGTGCTAGAACCACGGAACTCGGGAATGCCTAACACCTTCTCCCGGGTTAACAGAATTCCTTATCCGGATTTCTGGTACGCAGACTGTAATATAGAGTCATTCTTTTCCTCGATTCGGGATTAAAATTGGTGACTTGGGACACCCTAAATCTCCCAAGTGGCGACTCTGAAATAATTAAACCAATCCCGTTTCGATTGTCCTTTAATTGGAAAAAACTCCCTTGCACCCCATCGGGTGCGGAAAAAGGAGGTGTGACAGCTCTGGCGACTCTGCTGGGGACTGACCCAGAACCACTGGTTCAAGGTTGAGAATTCGAGCTTAAAATAATTGTTATTATTTGGCTTTATCTATTATCTGATTTTTACATGTTTGAGCCTAATGTGTTAAATGCTGCTTTTACCGCTTTGATATTATTTGAACTGTATATAAACTGTGCCGAAACCCATATCCTTTCTGAGTCTTCTGAATCATGAAGAAGGGTGTACTTCGTACGACTTCTTTTCTGTATAGTGTCAAATCCCAATTTAGAACGAGGTTCGGACAAGTTGCTAAGCCGGTGAAGCTTCTGTATTCCCGGTACGCTGCCCCCCCTCGGCTCGAGCTGTCCGCTCGGGTAAGCCAGGTCTAGAACAAACACCCAGGTTCTGAACTTAGTATAACAAAGCCACATGCCGGATCCCTAGTAGGAACGTTTATTTGCATCATGTGCATTTGACTTAGGGGACTCAACACAGGGGTTGGGTCCGTCTAGGACAAGCAACCTGAAAATAATAGACCAGCTTTTGGCATCCTATGTGCTACATGTTGTATTTAGTCAAGGGCGAATGGGTCATTTGGTCATTTCCAGCATGATGTTATTTTAATCAAAGCATGGGGAACATTTGTGGAATCCAAGAAGCCTTGGAATTCCCTATGTCCCCCACGCTTCATTTTTGGGAAAAGCACCTAGGGAACATTTGTGGAATCCAAGAAGTCTTGGAATTCCCTATGTCCCCCACGCTTCATATGTTGGTAAAAGCGCATGGGGAGCATTTGCGGAATCCAAGAAGTCTTGGAAATCATTATGTCTCCCATGCCACATTTTTGAAAGAAATAATAAATATAAAAAAATAAAATTACAAATAAAACAAAGCATGAAAATTCAAAAAGATTTTGTATGTTTTCATTATTTTCCACAGATTAAAAAAAACATCGTGAAAAAGAGGAGAAAAAATGACAGTGTAGAGATATAACTACTTATTTTTAGAGAAAAATCAATGTCCGAGTAGTATCGAAACTCTGCTGAAATTTTGAGAAAATGAAAAATGTCTTGTTAGTTTGTTATATTAAAAGCAAAGGAAAAACAAAAATCATCATTGTTCTGTCTTGTTTTTAAAAATATAGAAAAGAAAATAGTTTGTTTAGCCGTAAAAATGAAAAAAAAGGTTTTTTTTAAATGGGTTATTTATTTATTTATCTGTTTATGAAAATGTCAAAATAAAAATAAAAATAATAAAATAAAAAGAGTTGGGCGTTGAAAGTAGTTTTATTATTTGTTACAAATATATATATATATATATATATATAAAATCCAAAAAGTTTTTCTTTATTTCCAAAATATGTATATATATCTTTATCTGTTGCAAGAACATTTGTCTTACCAAGAGTTTTTAGAATCCCAGTTTTCAAAATAAATTATCCAAAAATATTTTCCATTATTTACTTCTTTAGAAAGTCTTTCTAGTTGTTTCTTTAAAAAATAAAATAGAAAAATAAAAAAATATTTTGATTCTTCTTTTAAAAATTGAAAAGAAAATTCAAAATTCAAAAAAAAAACATTTTAGAAGCATTTCTTATATTAAAGGTAAAATTCCGAAAAATATTTTCTTCTTTTCTTTAGAATAAAAAAAAACGAAAATTCAAAAAATATTAGTCTTTCTTTTAAAAAAGAAAATCAATCAAAAAATAATATTTCCTTGCTTCTTTTAAAGTAGTTCTTTTAAACGAAAATTCAAAAAAAGGTTAGTTCATCTTCTTATTATTATTTGCCTACTTATTCTTATCGGACCGAACTACGCGGGTTTGATTCTCACCGGATGTGAGATACGTAGGCAACCCTCATCGGGTCCAACCCCACCTTCTCAAAAAAGAAGGAATGGTTTATGTTTTTCGTTAATTCGTTTGTTTGTTATAAATGAAAATAATAGAATAATAGTCTATTTGATTGTTGTGAAAATAATAAAAAAAAATATAGAAAATGGAAAAGGGTCCTCGCAAAAACAGTTTATTTGCCCGAACTACGCGGGTTTGATTCTCACCGGATGTGAGATACGTAGGCAACCCTCATCGGGTCCAACCCCACCGTTTTGCTAAAAAGCCAAAAACAAACAAATAATAATCATAAAAAAAATATATATGTCAAATTTCAATTTTTGTCATAAAGAAGTCGGGTGACGCTGTTTTATCAAGACATAGCCGAATGTTCCCGAAAGGGACGCCAGAAGGCTGACTTTGCATAAAACAGCCACCTTTGGATCATTTTTTAAGATTTGGTCCAGTTGACCCACACAGCCTTAAAAATCCTCGTCCCCGAGACGTTGAAAGGCCGTGTTTGCAATATTGAGTTTTCTAATTTGAAAAACGAAAAAGAGTCATAAATAAGTCAGGTGATGTTGTTTTGTCATAAATAGCCGAATGTTCCTGAAAGGGACGCCGGAAGGCTAACTTTGCATAAACAGCCACCTTTGGGTCATTGTTTTAGATTTGGTCCAATTGACCCACACAGCCTTAAAAGATCTTCGTCCCCGAGGCGCTGAAGGGCCGTGTTTTGCAACACCAAGTTTTATTATAATTTGAAAAAGAGTCGACGGTCAGGTGAATACCGTCTTTTGTCATAATAAGCCGAGCCAGCTTCGGCCGCGTCTTAAACCGTTCTTGCCGAAATAGCCTTAGAGTATCTTCGGTTGTCGAAAGGTTATTTTCGTAAAAGAATGGACAAATTTGTAAAGTGTCATAAAATAATCCTCCCCGGCCTCAAAATTTATATGAAATTTGGAAGGGGCCACATTTGCAAAAAATAACCGTCCGGTTGCATTTGGCAAACGGGGAAAGGAACTATCCGTTCGTTTTTGAGTTTGTAATTGTTGATTAGAGTATGCGAATTATTTTGATTTTCGGGTCCGTTTGTTGTCTCTTGTCAAAAGTCTGTTTTTGCAATCAAGTTTGTTTTAATTTGAAAATTGGAAATTCCAAAAAGAAAAATGTGTGCGTTTATTATTGTTTATCTTTTATTGGTCCGAACTACGCAAGGTCTGATTCAAGCAGGGACGTGATACGTAGGCAATCTCCATAAGATTCGACCACCATTAAAATAAAAAATAAAAAAAATATAATAATAAATAAATAAAAGAGAGTGTGGAAGATTTTCAGGGGGCACAATTGTCTAACTGCTTAGGTACATTGTATCTCTGATATATGATTGTCTGTCCAATGCCCTAACACTAACGTGATGGCTTCCCTTTGATGTGTCCATATATAGAAAGTGGTTGGTTGTGGTAACTCCTCCTTGCAAAGCAAAATCAAAGGACAATGGCTCAGAACCGCAGAACCGAGTGGGTCAGTACTGATGACCGACAACAATTGGTCGAACTGAACAACGGGTTGGTAGAAGAAGTGAAAATGCTGAGACAGCATGTGGCAGACATGTATCAGGCATGGATAACAGGAAAAGCACCACCCCCTCCACCGCCAAGTCTCTTGAACTCGGTCAATTCCCAAGCACCCAACACCATAATGGAAGATCCCCCATACTCTCCATCCCAACCCACTTATGGCAGCCTTCCCAGCTACCCGAGTAGCTCCATCACTCCTCAATGCTTCTCCGCTCCCCAACACCACTTCTTTCCCCGCCATACTTCACTTTCCAGGCACCCGGCTCCACAAAATGCCTACCCACCTACACAAGCCTACCAAAAGCCATCTGGATCAGGTTTCCGGCCCTGTCAACATGCAAGAATGAAGAGGTTGCTGAAACGAGGAGAGGCTCTCACCCCCATCGGGGTATCTTATGCCAGTCTGTTTGAAAGGCTAAGGCATGCTGGTTCGATTGAGCCACTCCCCGCATGTACTATAAATCCGCTTGCAAGGAGCTTTGATCCGGCAGCACGATGCGCCTACCACTCCAATGTCGTAGGGCACAACATTGAGAGCTGTCATAGCTGGAGAAAGGAAGTAGAGAAAATGATCCGAGAAGGGCGGGTTGCGATTAATAACAGTGACATGGAGCACTCGAACCTCCTCGAGAATTTGCCGACGGAGGTTGATGAGGTTGAAGCTGGTAATGGTCTCGGCAGTATTGATGCAAAGCTCAGTGGCTAAAATGCCAATTTTGATAAAGTGGGAGGACGCTCCGTTCCTTGGTCAGCAAGAGAGAAGCTTGTGGTGGCTTATTTTGTGGTCATTTCTGTTGTTCGGATTATTAAGGTTGTAATTGGGATTTTGTCATGTGTCAAACCTTCTTATCTTTCCATTTTGTCATAGCAGTTTGTTTAAATTTTGTCCAGTTTGTGTTAGGATTTTATTCTGGTTGTTTTGTTTGTTTTATTATTCAAACCATTTCGTCGGTAGTCTAATACAAAGCCGGTCTTTTGTTAGTTCCAGTCGTCTTTTTGTTTAGACCTTTTATCATTTCGTTCAATGCCGATTCTAGGGACATGACATGCGCACCCAGTTTGGGCCTAATCTTAAAAGTTAATCATAAAACCCTGGAAAGGCGATTCAGACCATTTAAAGGAAATAAGGACGGTTGAGATTATTCAGAGCTCGAGTCATATGGAACTGGGGCAAGTGAAACACAAAGAAAAACCGTTAAAAGCAAGATTCGCCAAATTGGCATGAGGGTCGCCCAACGGTAATGAGAGTGTCGCCCAACGGTGCTTTAGAAGTGACAAATGAACAAACATATGTTGAACATAATTGTCAAGTCCAGCACCATCGGAAGAGACTATAAATCTATTGTTTAATTGTGTTGTTTGTACTTGGCATGTTTTGAAGACTGGAATGACGAAGGCATTTTGTTCTGCTACCCAAACACTTTATCCTTCGTTAACCCCTTTTGAGCCTTATTTATTTTCCTTTCATACCCCTCGTTCGGAATTAGTAGCAACGAATAGAATACGTAAGCGCGGCAGGTAAACAAAAGAAAAAAAAGAGAAAGAAAGAAAACAACAAAACGAAAAAGAGAAAAAAAAAAGAGAAAAAGAAAAGAAAAGAAATTGATAACAAAGAAAAAAAAAGAAAATCAAATGAAAAGAGGAATTGGGAACTACGTTTGACCTGATTCCTCAAAGAGGATACGTAGACGCTTCACGGCTCGGTCATAGTTTTGAAAAATGAAAAAAAATCAATTAAAATATCCCCAAGCAAGAAACTGGGGCAGATGTTGCGTTTGTTGTAAATAAATCTAGTTCCGAAGGTTGTAATTAATAACCCAAAATCGACGCGTTTTTGAGCCTTTGATACCGTTTCTTTCTAACCCTATCCAAAACCCACATTACGGTCCAAAGAAAGACCTTCCGATCAGTTTTCAAAAAATGCCAAGTCAGACAAATGAAGAGTCTTACCGGCGAACATAACATTCTGTTCCACAGCAGAAAGGACTCTAATCTCCAACAGAAAGAGTCATACCAGCAACACTCCAAATCCCCAGCTAGGGAGAGTGATACAAATGAGAGAGTCTTATCGGTGAAAACCTTCACAGGCACCATAAGGCGATGAAAGCTGAGAGAAAAGCCAAAAATGAGAGAGACTTGATAGTGAAAACCCTTTGGGCACTGCAAGTCGAATAAGATTAAGAATCAGATGAGGAATCACCAATTGAGGATCTTGAAAGATGATTGACGGTAAAGGATAGGCCCCATATGCATGTCATGGCCATTAGAGTCGGTATCTGCATTTGATAGGGTTTTTATTTATAGTTTCTTTTGTAAAAGAGTCATCGTTTCCTTTGTCTTTTATTTTGTTTCTGTTATCTTTCTCCTTTCATAAAAAATTTCCCCAATAGAGTCTGTCCGGTCAGAACAAGTATGAAATGACTTCAAAATATGCCATCAGCTTTCCAAGATGAGATCTGACTAGTATATCCAAATGGTATAGTCAGCGAGGAACAAGCGCGAGGCCAGTGTCAAAAAAGATATCCCCAGCAAAGGGAATTGACAAAAGGATTGACGAGCGTCAAGAGAGATATCCTTGCCAAAACCAAGGTTATAAACCTCAAAGGCCAAGGCCCATGAACAGAGCAAGGAGAGCAGTGAGCATGATTTGGCGAAATCTATACTAGACTAAAAGGTCGGGAAAATGCCAGTTTCCGAGCTATGCCACAAAAGAAGATGGATATCCCCAACAGGAAGGGATTATCCCCAGCACATAATATCATCCCCAACAAGTTGTGGAATACAGAGCAAGGAGGGAGAAAGGGAAAACCATCCCAACAGGAGTATCACAACCAACCACCATGTTTTAAACTAACAATTTTGTTTGATTTGAAACAGGTAAGGGAAATGGCATTGAGGCAGAAACGCATGCCACAAGGGATATTATCAAACTGGGGCAGAAAATTTTCCTTCCATTTAGAAAATTTTCTGGAAGTCAGGTACCCCCAGCTGATAACATTTTACCCCCAACAGGTAAGTAAATAAATCCTCAACAGTGTTATCCCTAGCAGTTGCGAGGGGTCCAACACAAGGTTGGAAAGTCGGTATCCTCAGCGGTTAGACTTCAAAGGAGGAATCTAATAATAATAATAATAATAATAAAAAATAAAAAAAAGAATAATAATAAAAAATGGGGAAGGTAGAAAATGAACATTCATCCCAATCCCCAGCAAGTATTCGAGGTAAGACATTTTCAAGTCTTAAGGATATGTCGGGTTAATCCGCCCTCAAATAGGATCTATCGGGTTCGTCCGCCCTCAAATAGGATCTGTTGGGTTCATCCGCCCTCAAATAGGATATGTCGGGTTCATCCGCCCTCAAATAGGATATGTTGGGTTCATCCGCCCTCAAATAGGATCTGTTGGGTTCATCCGCCCTCAAATAGGATATGTTGGGTTAATCCGCCCTCAAATAGGATATGTCGGGTTCATCCGCCCTCAAATAGGATCTGTCGGGTTCATCCGCCCTCAAATAGGATATGTTGGGTTAATCCGCCCTCAAATAGGATATGTTGGGTTCATCCGCCCTCAAATAGGATCTGTTGGGTTCATCCGCCCTCAAATAGGATATGTCGGGTTCATCCGCCCTCAAATAGGATATGTTGGGTTAATCCGCCCTCAAATAGGATCTGTCGGGTTCATCCGCCCTCAAATAGGATATGTCGGGTTAATCCGCCCTCAAATAGGATCTGTCGGGTTAATCCGCCCTCAAATAGGATATGTTGGGTTCATCCGCCCTCAAATAGGATATGTTGGGTTAATCCGCCCTCAAATAGGATCTGTCGGGTTAATCCGCCCTCAAATAGGATCTGTCGGGTTCATCCGCCCTCAAATAGGATATGTTGGGTTCATCCGCCCTCAAATAGGATCTGTCGGGTTCATCCGCCCTCAAATAGGATATGTTGGGTTCATCCGCCCTCAAATAGGATATGTTGGGTTCATCCGCCCTCAAATAGGATATGTTGGTTTCAGTCTTTACTTTTAAGTGTTGAAGTTGGGAGCCCGCCCAGATAATAGAGGCATACATTCAGTCTTTTTATTTTCAAGTGTCGAAGTTGGGAGCCCGCCCAGATAATAGAGGCATACATTCAGTCTTTTATTTTAAGTGTTGAAATTGGGAGCCCGCCCAGATAATAGAGGCATACATTCAGTCTTTTATTTTAAGTGTTGAAATTGGGAGCCCGCCCAGATAATAGAGGCATACATTCAGTCTTTTATTTTAAGTGTTGAAATTGGGAGCCCGCCCAGATAATAGAGGCATACATTCAGTCTTTTATTTTAAGTGTTGAAATTGGGAGCCCGCCCAGATAACAGAGGCATACATTCAGTCTTTTTATTTCAAGTGTTGAAATTGGGAGCCCGCCCAGATAATAGAGGCATACATTCCACGTCTTCACCCATAGGAGATGCATTTCCCCCTAAGTTTTAGTTTTACCCATAGGAGATGCATTTCCTCCTAGGTTTGTTCAGTTTCACCCATAGGAGATGCATTTTCTCCTAAGTTCAGTTTTACCATAGGAGACGCACTTCCTAAGTTCAGTTCTACCAATAGGAGACGCACTTCCTAAGTTTATTGCACCCAATAGGAGACGCATTTCCTAAGCAAGTTTTTACCAGTAGGAGACGCACCTCCTAAGAATAGTTCACCAATAGGAGACGCACTTCCTAAAGTTTAGTTTCACCCAGTAGGAGACGCACTTCCTAAAAACAGTTATCCCCAATAGGAGACGCACTTCCTAAGTTTATTGTACCCACATGAGACGCACTTCCTCAAAGTTAAGTTTTACCCATAGGAGATGCATTTCCTCCTAAGTTGTTTTTCAAGAAAAAAAAAATCTTAGTCTGACGAATTTTTCTCCTAAGATAGAGACCTAGTCTGACGAACCTTCTCCTAGGATCCAAATCTTAGTCTGATGAATCTTTCTCCTAAGATAACCAAAAAACAAACAAGACCTAGTCTGATGAACCTTCTCCTAGGATCAAAATCTTAGTCTGACGAATTTTTCTCCTAAGATAGAGACCTAGTCTGACGAACCTTCTCCTAGGATCCAAATCTTAGTCTGATGAATCTTTCTCCTAAGATAACCAAAAAACAAACAAGACCTAGTCTGATGAACCTTCTCCTAGGATCAAAATCTTAGTCTGACGAATTTTTCTCCTAAGATAGAGACCTAGTCTGACGAACCTTCTCCTAGGATCCAAATCTTAGTCTGATGAATCTTTCTCCTAAGATAACCAAAAAACAAAAAATGACCTAGTCTGATGAACCTTCTCCTAGGATCAAAATCTTAGTCTGATGAATCTTTCTCCTAAGATACCAAAAAAAATGACCTAGTCTGATGAACCTTCTCCTAGGATCAAAATCTTAGTCCGATGAATTTTTCTCCTGAGATAGAGACCTAGTCTGACGAACCTTCTCCTAGGATCAAAATCTTAGTCTGATGAATCTTTCTCCTAAGATAACCAAAAAAACAAAATCTTAGTCTGATGAATCTTTCTCCTAAGATAACCAAAAAACAAAAATGACCTAGTCTGACGAACCTTCTCCTAGGATCAAAATCTTAGTCCGATGAATCTTTCTCCTAAGATGCTAAAAAAAACATTTTGAAAAAAAGAGAGTCATTTTCCTAAAGCCAGACGCCCACCTGTATAACGAGAGGAATACATTTCAGTCCTTACATTTCAAGCATTGAAGTTAGGCGCCCACCTGCATAACAAGGGAATACATCCTAATCTAGTGTTTAGTTCACTCTCAGCACTGCACCAGTAGTATCAGTGGGCTACGATTTTGCTAACGACTCACAAACCTCCCCAGTGCAAACTGGGTTAGGAAATTTTGTTTGTTTGTTTGTTTTGATTGTCAGGGACCCGGCTGTAGAACGGAGTTTGTGGTATGTCAAAGATCGAAGAAGTCAGGAGTCCGCCTGTCAAAGATCAAGCCGTAACCCATTGGAAGGCAGAAGGCTACAACAAAAATCCCTAGCACTCAATCCAAGATAGAAGCAACAAGAAGCTCGCCCCAAGAATGCGAGTCAACAGTCTGAGAGGGTCAACAAAAGCTAGTCACAAAAACAAAAAAAAAAAGAAAAAAAAAAAATAAAAATAAAAATGAATGGATCCAAAGCACGGAAGTGGAGAACAGATGTGATCTGCTCAAGAACTAGCGCCTACAACTAGGAAGTATCAAGGTTCAAATCCAAAGTCTGTATGAAGCACCATTCAAGACTCAAGACCAAGTTTCAGAAGACTTAAGAGTAGGAATCCTTGTAACTAGTAGCTGATAGGCTTAGTTAGTCTTTTTCAGTTTTCATTTTTGTTGTAATGACAGGACCGCGGACCGGAACCTCAACGGAACGGCACCTCGATCGGCTCTTCACCTCGGTACACTTCACTATCTCTCCCATTTCCGAACTACACGTGGCCTGATTCCTGTATAACCAAGGATATGTAGGCAGCTCAGATACCAGGGCTCGGTCACATTCCCTCCCTTTCCTGAAGTGTAGTCCGTCCAAGTAATGGTCGGGTCAAAAACACGGCTAGTCGTTCTTTGTCGGAAAACTCTTCGTGTTTCCAGTCAAAGAGGGGCAGCTGTAAGCACGTGATTTTTGACCCTCCCCGAGAATTTTCACATTTTAGTGTGAATATGTGAAATTGGGTCTAGTATAGCTATTTTAACTATTTTTACTTTATTTCGTTGCAAAAAGAAAAATTACAAAAAAAAGTATATATATAAATTTTAGTTTATGTATCCCTCATAAACTTGAAAAAATCAAAAATTGCACTTTATTTTGGTACTTTATATAAATTCGAAAATTAACAAAAAAATATATATATAATTCTATTAATGTTTTGAAGTCATTTTAATACAAAAAAATATTATTTCATATTTTTGTATTTATTAAAAAACGAAAATTACAAAAAAAATAGTTTTATTAATATTTTATAGTTATTTTAACTTTGAAAAATACAAAAAATATTACTTCATATTTTATCTTAATATTTACGAAAATTACAAAAAATGGTTTTATTAATATTTTATAGTCGTTTTAACTTTGAAAAAAATACAAAAATAGTACTTCATATTTTATCTTAATATTTACGAAAATTACAAAAATAGTTTTATTAATATTTTGTAGCTATTTTAAAACCTTAAAAATATTTAAAAAAAGATATAGTTTTGTTAAATACTAGTCTTATTTTCGGTAGTTATTTTGCTTACATAGGACTAGTTAAGCAACGTGTTCCTATTTCTCGGGTCCGGGCAAAAGAATAAAATTCGGGTTCAAACTACCCGGTTTTAGGCCTAATTTTCGGACCTAGCCCATAATAACCGTGTCCAGGACACGTGGGGAACCCCACCACGCGTGGGGAACATATGCCTTGAACCCCACCACGCGTGAGCTCATTTTTCTGGGCAAACCATGTCAAATACACGGACTAACACATTTGACAAAGGGGGGGATTTTGGACTCTTGGTCAGAAAAAAGAAAAAAAAAACGAAAAGAAAAAATTTGCACTGTTCATCTTCTTCTTCACAAAGAAGAAGAAGAGAAAACCCTACCGGACACCACCACCCCGTCCCGGCCAAGCTGACCCTCCTCCGCCTCGCCTGCGTCGACCAAACACCACCACCAAATGACCACTCCGTCCCGACCAGCTCCCCCATCACCGTCGACCGAACACCATCAACAAACCACTGTTCCTCGGTCTTCTTCAAAAAAAACCAAAAAAAAAAAAAAACCTACTGTGAGAACGAGGACCCCGTCACCTTCCCCACACCCTCACGACCACCAACAAACCATCACCCTCCTCCTCCCAAACTCCATTCCCCACTTCCCCCTCGCCGGAAACCACCAGTCCAAACACCACCATTGCTTGCTGCCCGCTACCCGCCATAGTCGGCAACCACTCCATCACCACCCAAACGCCACCTCCATCAGCTTCACTAGCCTCACGTCCAAACGAACCACCCGCCTCCTCCCAGTCCACCATGAAACCACCCTCGTTCCACCTCAAAACCCTCCCCAGCTGACCTCCATCGACGCGACAACCCAAGCCCGTCGACCACTACCCACGACGACCCCCGTTGTCACTGCACCCCAAAACCACTGCCCAAGCAGCCCGTTGCACCCCCCGTCGTCAAACACTGCCCGTTGGCCCCACAGTCATCGACCAAACAATCCGTCAGTGAGGTCGAGTTGAAATCGAGTTCCAGTCCAAAGTCCAAAAGTTGAGTCGAGGTCCGGTTCGTCGAGTTTGTTCCGGGGTTTTCGTTGTTGTTCCTTGTTCAGTGAAGTCCGGTTCGAGTTCCGTAGGAAGCACTGTTTGCCGTTCTAGGATTGTCGAGGTTCGAAGGTTGGTGTTCTTCATCCCTTGTTTCATTTTGTTCGTTTCGCATGTTATGATTCAAGGCAAATGAGAGTATTTGATATTGATGAATGTCGACAATGCAATCTTGTTGTTTTGTTAAAAATGTTTATTTTTGGATAGTTATTGCCTGCTTCAAGTAACTGTGAAAACATCTGAATGGTTTGTTTGTCATCTTTGTTAAATCGTTTTTTTTTCTCATGTTTACCATGGATATTATTACCTGTTAGAATCGTTGTTTTGTTTAACCTCGGATGACTTCATTGGTAGAAAATCGTAGTTGCCTTAAGTTTGCCCTTAAATAATAAATAAAAATGAGACGAGCTTCGCCACATAAAAAATGTACAGATTGCGGAGCCCTCACAAAAATATGTGTATTAAATACTTAGATTCCGGGATGGGTCGTTTTAGCAAAGTTCACGGCCCTACCCAAAAATAATAATGCGCTAGTTGCTTTAGGCGCGCCTTTAATAATGTTATCTCCCTAAACTCGGGTGCACATTTATGTGACCCAAATCCAAATCTCAACGGAGTCGAAATATGTCTCTAGTCACGGGCACATTGATTGTGACGTGGCCCGAGACGCATTTCCACGTCGTTGCAAATTCCTTCAAAAAATAAGAATGAGATGAGCCTCGCCGAATAAAAATACAAATTGTGGGGCTCTCAGTAAATACTTGTTTTAAATTACTTAGAAGTCAGGAGGGCCGTTTAGCGAATTTCACGGCCTTCCCAAAATAATAACGCGATAGTCTCTTTAGGCGCGTGTTTAATAATTTACTTTATTAAACATGGGCGTGCATTTCATGCGACCCAAATCCCGATCCCAAAACATCAAATAAAATGTGTTCCGGATTATGGGTGCATTTCATGTGACGTAGTCCAAAGACGTGTTTTAAATGATGTTCACATTTCTTTTAAAAAACAATAATAGTAAAGCGGTTAAAAGATAAATTTGCACATAAGTTCATATTGTATTAAAAATTAGATAATCAAGCCAAATATAACAGTTGAGCGACCGTGCTAGAACCACGGAACTCGGGAATGCCTAACACCTTCTCCCGGGTTAACAGAATTCCTTATTCGGATTTCTGGTACGCAGACTGTAATATAGAGTCATTCTTTTCCTCGATTCGGGATTAAAATTGGTGACTTGGGACACCCTAAATCTCCCAAGTGGCGACTCTGAAATAATTAAACCAATCCCGTTTCGGTTGTCCTTTAATTGGAAAAACTCCCCTCGCGCCCCTCGGGCGCGGAAAAAGGAGGTGTGACAGCATGCACATCACCGCCTCTCCCACTTCTTGTTGTTACCGCCATAACATGATTATTCCCACCCTTCGGGTTCACTACTGTATCACTTGTTAGAGCACCCTTTGGGCGAGTATTTAATGACTGTGAGATTTGGCCTAATTGCACCTCCAAGTTTCTAATTGAGGTATTGTGGGAAGCCAACTGAACATCAGAATCCGAATTCTTCTTCATCATCTGTTCGAACATCATTTCAATTCTACCCATATCATTGCTAGAAGAACTAGGAACTTGAGATGGAAATGGAGGTAGATTTTTTGGTTGTTGGTACATTGGGGGCCTTTGAAAGCCTTGCCCCCGGTTTCCTTGGTTTCCATTGTTCCATCCACCTTGATTGTTATTACCACCCCAATTGTTGTTAGTACCATTCCAATTTCCTTGGTTGTTTTGATTGTTGTTCTGATTTCCCCAGTTGTTGTTTTGATTGTTATTCCCCCAATTACCATTGCCTTGTTGTTGATTTCCCCAATTGCCTTGGGGTCTCCATCGTTGTTGGTTGGAAGAATTGCCTTTTTGGCCTTGATAATTATTCACGTATTGCACCTCTTCACTTTGTTCATCATAACCATCATTTTGAAATCCACTACAATTATTGTCAATTTACTCCGAATTCCCTTGATTCTGTTTCCCTCTTTGTCTTCTTTTGTTGACAAGCATGTTGACACCCTCCATGACATTCACTTGGCGAGGATTTTGAACTTGTTGCAACTGTGCCTTCGCTAGTTTGTTAATCGTGGTTGTCAACTCAACTATAGCCTGCCTATGATCATGTAACTCCTTATGCAAATGAATAACCATGGGGTCACCCTGGGGCACATTGGCTCTACTTTGCCAAGCGGAAGAAGTGCCAGCCATCTCGTCAAGAATGTCACGAGCCTCATCATACGACAGCTTCATGAAGTTTCCCCCAGTAAGTTGGTTCACTATGTATTGGTTTGTTGTATTAATGCCCCGGTAGAAGGTTTGTTGGATCATCGCCTCAGTCATATCATTGTTGGGGAATTCCTTCACCATTGTTCCATAACGCTCCCAAATCTCATGCAAAGGTTCCATGGGCTCTTGCTTGAAAGCTAATATCTCATCTTGCAATGCCACCATATGCCCCAGTGAGAAGAATTTTGCAATGAACTTGTCCTCCAACTCATCCCAAGTAGTGATGGAATGGTTGGGAAGTCGCTCGAGACAATCCAATGCCTTCCCTCTAAGTGAGAATGGGAAGAATATCAACCTAAGAGCATCCTCGGACACATTAGTCTGCTTGCTCCCCCAACATGTATCCACGAACCCTTTGAGATATTTGTAAGCATTTTAATTTGCAGCGCCCGTGAAGTACCCGCGTTGCTCTAGTAAGGTCAACATCACATTGGTTATTTGAAAATTGCCCGCCCAGATTCGGGGTGGGACAATAGCACTTGCATAGCCTTGGTTCGGAAGCACTCTAGGAGCCACTCTTGGAGGTGGTGGAGGAGGGTCTGGAATATTGTCATTAACATTAGCCTGGCGGCCTCTACATTGTCCTTGAGGTACAAGATGCACCTCATCATCTCCGACATCATCTACCTCCTCCCCCGTAATCACATTTCCAAGAGGGTCATTTGCGTTGTTCGCTGCCATTTGGTACCTGAGTTGTGACACAAACGAATTAGTAACAAAGAAGGAAAGAAGAACAATACCCAAAACTAGCTAAATAGATAGCCAAAACCGTTAGCTCCCCGGCAACGGCACCAAAAAATGATCGAGGCCTACTCTGCATTACTATTAAGTAGCAGGAGAGGGTCGAAGAGGTTTTACCCGATTTAGGGTCGGGATCGATTTCCACAGAGAGCTAGAATTTGGAGTCGGGTATCTATCTAGTTTAAAGTTACGTATGTGTTCCATATTACACTTCTATACATTTTTGGGTTTTTGTTTTACTTCTACTTTTATCAAACTACAATGGTAAATTAAACTAGAATAAGCTAAGAGTAAAATGTTGCGGGTTGTTCAAATGGTTTAAAAGGCACTAGGGTAGTGACTTTCGCCTAGGTGGTCAATTGACGGATACTTGAGTCTAAGGCATGATTGACATATTTAGGGAGTATGATATAACCGTTGCATGATTTTACCCACTCTACACCTCTCAGTGGTTCAAGTGATTTTGCCTGAATTGACTTTCTCAAGACCAATTGGGTATGCAATTTGCACAAACAATCAAGGTTCAAGTCAGGTATTACTCTCTCAAGGTTTAGCCCTTTAATTGGGGCTATCAATATCTTGAGTACGCCCCAATTCCTTGTTGGACCAATTTTAGAGACTCAAGCTCTCTTTCTCAACAAGAGCTCAAGTCAACTAAACACAAACTAGTGTTTGCAACCACTAATTCAGCAATTAAACATGAAATTAGCCAAAATATCAAACACCCATAGTCAATCTAGCCCTAAAACACAAGACCCATCAATTACCCACACTAGGGTTGAGCCACAACCCTAGTTTATGGGTTTAGCTACTCATAATTAAAGAATAAAAGTAAGAAATAGATGAAGAAAAATTCATATTAATTAATTACTAAGATAAACAAGAAGATTCAATGTTGAAATGTAGATAAAATTGCCCAAAATAGCTAAAATATTCGAACCCACGAGTGCAGCTCTCAGCTAAAACTATCTGATGACCTAAAAATGGGAAAAGAATCTATTTATACTAAGTTGAAAAATCTGGACAAAAATATCTCTGCGGGGCTAGTGCGGACCGCACAAAATGGTGTGCGGCTGCACTAAGTCTCTGAACTTGAAAATTCATGTCTCTGAACTCTGGCAATGTACACCGCACATAATGGAGTGTGGCCACGGAGGCTTCTGATGCAGTCCGCATGAAATGGAGCGCGGACCGCATTGGCTAGAAACTTGGAATTGGCAGCTCTCTGATCTTTCTCACTGCAGACCGCACTAAATCGAGTGCGATCGCGTTGATCCCAATGCAGACCACATAAAACCTAGTGCGGCCGCATTGACTGTTTGCCTGGATGTCATGCTCTCTGAACCTCACTCATGCGGACCGCACAGAATGGTGTGCGGCCGCATTGAGCCTGTTTTGCCTGAGCTTTATCTTGTCTTGGTACTTGTGCAAGTTTCTCTCTTTTTTGAGCTGATCTTTGATATTTTGTCACTTTTTTTTATCAAACCTGCAATCAAGCACAAGTTGTGAGCCTTTTGGGACTATTTTGTATAAATTCCTAATCAAAACATAAGCAAGAAGGAGTATAAAATACATCAAAAATCCCTAGTTATCACTTGCCTGATGTGAAGATGAGCTCAGGAAGCTTATGTCTGAAATGGACGAACTCAAGGTTCTCTATGCCAAAAGAGAAGGGGAACTCAATGATCTTCGAGCTAGTTCTATGAAGGCTTCCCAAGAGCGGACCGAGTTTGTTGAAAACTTAATATAGCCTTTGTGGGCATATTTTGTACTTATTTGTTTTGGCGTCTAATGTTATACCTTTGCAGTTCCAGGAAAAGGCTGACCCGGTAGAGAAGCTCCGGGATGAGCTTAGGACCAAAGAGGTTGCAACCCTCGGGTGGAAGCAAAATATGGATCGCTTAGCCTCTGAAAAGGACAGTTTTCGGGAACAGCTGGCCTCGGCCGAGAGTCAGCTTCGGAGTGCAAAGGAGGAGGTTCGTAAATTTAAGGAGCTTCACACTGAGACAGTCGCTGAGCTTCACGAGAGTTAGCGTTCGTGTCTTCTTATCGAACCAATGTTGGAGCTACCAATGATCGGGCTAGGGAGATATCTGCTGCAGCTGAGCTTAAGTTATCTTGCACCGTCAATAATGCTCGACTGTAATCTCGAAGGCATTCTCTCGAGGAAGTGCATGCTAAAGGCTTTGACCTTTCTACAGAAATTGAGAAGGTGAAGGCTTTGGAAGAAGAGGCAGCTGCACTGCTCTCTACCGATGAGGATTCTGTCAGCGGCTTCGAGAGTAGGGAGGATGAAAACGAAGTCCCCAAGGGAGAAGAGGCCCCCGAAGATCAGGCTACCGAAGGTCAGACCACCGAAGATGTTGTTTTGGTAGATGCTGCCCCCGAGTGAGTGACCCCGATGGTAGACTAGGTCCTTTTTAATTTTATGTAAGGGCTCCATGGGGGAGTTTTATAAATGTGTTTTGGACCATCTCTTGAATATAAAAGACTTTTGCTTCATATTTGTTTTTGTGTTAAATTTCGCCTTGCCTTCAATTTTGAAATGAGATTTGGTGTTGTTGACGATCAGTCTGATGTATTGTACTTAGAATGTAATACCATTAAGTTACCCCTTAAGGTTCGAACTTCGAGCCAATTCTTAAGTTAATTCGACATCAGCTCGAGGTGAAGGACTTTTGAGTTCGAGCTAGGTAAGGTCTCGAGCATGGTGTGCTTCGGCCTTTAAGCTCCTTAAACATTGGCCCTTAGGCTTTTAAATATCGGCCCTTAGGCTCTTTAGAGTTGGCGCTTAGGCTCTTTTAGGTTGACCCTTACGCTTTTTTGGGTTGGCCCTTAGGCTCTTTTGGGTTGGCCCTTAGGCTTTTTAGGTAGGGCCAATTCGGCCTCTAATATGGCTATAAATTTTTCCCTCTTTCTGGCTAAAGACTTAGTGAAAATTTTGGTATGCCTTAGCATGTATTTTTTGTATTCATATTCGTTCGATTTTTTCAAAGGTTCGATTGATTGGAACCTCATTTGTAATTTGATATGCAATATTAATCGAATACCTCTTGAGGTTTTTTTGAAGGTTGATGTTAACGAAGCCTTCGTATTATTTGAGGGTTGATTTTATCGAAGCCCATTATAATTTGCTTTTGCCGAGTGTGGCTTGATTTAACCGATTTTTTCAATGTATTTTAAGGCCTTTTAGTTTTATAGCAAAAGTCGGACGTCTCCGAGCCGCATTATTTTGGCCGTAGCCTTTAGTCCCCGAGTGTGATGGCTTTAACCTTAATATCAAGGGGATGCCTCTTTGAGGTCTTGTGAGCTCGAGTGTGCCTCTTTGAGATCTTATAAGTTCGAGTGTTTGATGACTCGATATGGCGACTATCGATGACATTCCTCGAGTATCCGGGTGCATTTTTGGCCCTTGAGTTGTTTCATGTAGGAATATAAATGTGGACTTCTTTGAGGCACAAAATGTTTCGATATAATAAGAATGATTCTTTAAATAATTGATACATGCGTACATGTTTTGCCATTGGGGGCTCGACTATTCTACATGGACACGGTTCATTTGATCGTTTGGCCTATTGCAACATTCCCCTATCGAGGCCCTCCTCGGCATGAATCAGTTTCTTTGAGGATGCGTCCTCCGAGGGTGATGCCCCCAGTGTTCGAGGTTTATTGAAAAGAAACCTTGAATACTTGTTGAATATTCCTTAGGTAGCATATAGGTGTTGCCTCGTTAAAAACCCTGCCGATAAAATCCATTTGGGATAAAACTCGATCTAAGGGAAAAAGAGTGCAACTCATGCTTTAAAACCCAAGGTCGAGCTGAAAGGTGCCTCAATGTTTCCAATCGAACATCTGCAAGGAGTTAGTTTTAAATACAAATGGAAAAGGGGAGAAGGTCATACCTCAGCAGTAATAGCGTTTGAGAAATGACACATTCCAATTGTTTGGTAGTTTCTCGCCTTCCATTGTGCTAAGTTGGTAGGATCATTTCCCTATGACTCTGAGGACATGGTAAGGTCCTTCCCAATTGGGGCCTAGTTTCCCTTCGTTTGGGTCTCGTGGGTTGAGAGTGTCTTTCCTTAGGACTAAGTCCCCAACTCCGAAATATCGAAGGTTCGTCCTTCTGCTGTAATACCTTTCGATCCTTTGTTTTTGCGCGGTCATTCGAATTAATACGGCCTCACATTTTTCATCTAGTAGTTTGAGAGAAGTGTTCATAACTTCGTGATTTGAATCCTTGGTGGCATGCTCAAACCTAACGCTAGGTTCCCCGGCTTCGAGTGGGATCAATGCTTCGGACCCGTATACCAAAGAAAATAGGGTCTCCCCCATGCTCGACTTTGACATCGTTCGATATGCCCACAGCACCTCGGGAAATACTTCTATCCATTTCCCCTTTGCATCATCTAAACTTTTCTTTAAATTTCGAATGATGGTTTTGTTTGTAGACTCGGCCTGACCATTTGCACTTGGGTGGTAAGGCGGTGATAGAATCCTTTTGATTTTATGGTCCTTGAGGAATTTTGTTACTTTGTTGACGATGAATTGTTTCCCATTGTCACATGCTATTTCGGAAGGTATCCTGAACCGACATATGATGTGGTCCCATATGAAGTCAATGCCTTCTTTTTCTCTTATCTTTTCCAAGGCATGCGCTTCTACCCATTTTGAGAAATAGTCAGTCATAAACAAAATAAATTTAGCTTTACCTGGAGCTATTGGTTGGGGGCCGACGATGTCCATTCCCCATTTTATGAATGGCCACATGGATAAGACCGAATGGAGTTGTTCATTGGGTTGATGGATCATCGGTGCAAATCTTTGGCATTTATCACACCTTCGAACGAATTCCTTGGTATCATTTTCCATGCTATCCCAAAAATACCCCGCTCTGATCACCTTGCGAACCAAAGAGTCTGCACCAGAATGGTTCCCGCAAGTGCCCTCGTGGATTTCTCGTAATACATAATCGGTGTCCCCGGGTCCCAAGCACACTGCCAGTGGTCCATCGAAGGTTCTCCTATACAACGTTCCATATTCATCGAGTGAGAATCGAGTTTCTTTGGCTAGAAGTGCTCTCGACTCTTTTGGGTCCGGGGAAGCTTCCCGTGCTTCAAGTAGTCGATGTACTTATTCCTCCAATCCCATGTTAAACTTGTTGAATTAATTTCTGTGTGGCCTTCTTTGACCACTGACCTTGATAGTTGGACGACAGTCCCCCAGACGATATCATCTTCTTCAACCGATAACCCCAAGTTTGCAAGTGCATCGGTCTCGCTATTCAGTTCTCGAGGTACATGGTCCAGTGCCCATTCCTTGAAGCGATGTAATGTCACTTGAAGTTTGTCTAAGTACATCTGCATTCAATCGTCTCGAACTCGAAGCTCCAATTTACTTGATTCACTACCAAAAAGGAGTCACACTTTGCCTTAATGATCTCTGCTTCAAGGCCTTGGCTAGTTCGTGACCTGCAATCATGGCCTCATACTCGGCCTCAATGTTAGTCAATTTAGAAGTTTTGATAGATTTCCTAATGACACTTCCCGTAGGCAGTTTTAAAAGGATGCTGAGCCCGGATCCTTTCACATTCGAGGAACCATCTGTGAAGAGGTTCCATACCCCCGATGACATACCCATTTTTAGCAAGAGTTCCTATTCTACTTCGGGTATGAGGGCAGGAGAGAAATCGGCCACGAAGTCTACCTAAATTTGAGACTTAATAGCCGTTTGAGGCTGATATTCAATATCATACCCTCCAAGTTCGATGTCCCATTTGGCCAATCTGCCCGATAATTCGGGCTTATGCAAGACATTTTGGAGTGGGTACGTAGTGAATACACGTATAGGGTGGCATTGAAAATATGGTTTTAATTTCCTAGATGCGCTTATTTATGCAAGAGCTAACTTTTCCAAATGTGGGTACTTGGTTTCAGCATCTCCTAGGGTCCGACTCACATAATAGACAGGAAATTGCGTACCTTGCTCTTCTCAAACTAACACGCCACTTATCGCCACCTCGGACACGGCTAAATACAAGTAGAGTGTTTCATCCTCCTTCAGAGTATGGAGCAGGGGTGGGCTCGAGAGATACTGTTTTAATTCTTCCAAGGCTTATTGGCACTCCGGAGTCCATGCGAAGTTGTTCTTCTTCTTGAGTAGGGAAAAGAAATGATGACTCTGATTTGATGACCCCGAGATAAATCTCAAAAAATGTGAGTAACTATTAAAGGTGATTTGTGGTTTTAAAGATATGTGATTTATTCCAATTCTAGTGAAAAAACAAGTAATATTAGGTTTAAGTAAGAAGAGTTGATGAACCAAACCAGTGTTGTTAGAGCAACGAGGACCTCGAGCTCGATTATCTTAGGGTCCTTGAGGTGAGTTAAAAGCTAACGAAGTATGAACAATAAAGTAAAAACAATAAAGCTGAAGAACAATTATGGAGTATAGTAAACGAGAAAAGCAAAGTAGAATGTTCTATTGCAGTGAATGAGATGATCTTTATAAATGATTGGGATCCCTTTTATATAGGAGGGGAAAATCCTAATATGGTATATTCCCAATTATGGTAAAGAATTCTATTGGTACACCTACATAACAACCTAGTAAGGACTCGTACTATTTTGTACAAATCTTATCCTTTAATTTATGCCATGATCCATGTGTCCTTGAGAAATTCCCGATCTTTATTGAGTGTCATCAAAATTGTATTGTACTCGAGGAAAATCATGACGGTCTCCGATTTTCTTCCCGAGGTGCGCATATCCCGGCCAGGCTTGATTCTTACTTCGAGCTTCCGAACTCGAACTCGAGGTATGATCAAGTCTTCTAGATCGAGCTCTCCGATTTAGATCGTATATAGATAGTCCCCGCATTTCTTAGAATGAAATGATATTAAATGATTTGAATTCTCGAAGTCCTTTATGATGGCATCACTCTTATGACATAAGCGATGAAATGACCAAAGCGTCCCGTCGGTTCTCTTCCCAAAAAGCATTAAATCCACGTCAGAGCCGGTTGGCCATCAATATTAATGAACTATCGCCGCCTTCCTCTATATATACTTGTTTTCTATTCTCATTAAGAACCTTTCCACCCTGCAACGCCTATTTTCCTCTATACGTTTCCTTTTCACCACCAGCTCCTCCACCGTATAAGCTTAAAACCTCGCCGGTTTATTCATTTCTTCCTTCTTTTTCAAAAGAGCTGAGGTCAAAAACTTCCAAATCCATTCCTCATAAAGAAAGAACCTCCACTTCTACTTCCCATCCGGCTGGTGGTAAACCGTCGGCGCTTCACGAGATCATACCGAGCAATATTTCCTTGAAAAAGGACTTTATAGTCGAGAACCCTCCCGATGTCCCCGGCTGTCAAGAGCTTGTATCAAGATACATAAGATCAATTGAGAAAGAACACCTCGATGCTGTGAGGAGAGAGTGTAAATGGGAAGAGAAGGTCGTTCTGCAAATACCTTCTCATGAGGAGGACATCACAACTTACGTAGATGGGTTCTTGAGTGTGTATACATACCCATTTATGTTGGGTCCATTTGACCTGCTCATGCTTGAATTTTGTCGAAGATATCAAGTTACCTTAGGCCAGATTCATCCATCCTTTTGTCAGATTGTAATAATGATGAGGTTCTTCATCGAAAAGGTCGGGCTCGAGTTCACCCTCAGCCACCTCATCCTATTATATCGACCTCAACATTTTCGAGGTTTATTAAAACTCTAACACCGATCAACCAAGTCCTTCTTCGCCAATAACGACGAAGACAAGGATCGAGGTTGGATGAGCCAGTTCATCCGGGTGAGGACCGTCAATGTTATTCCAGAGGAGTTCTGCTGTTTCCTGAGGAATGGAACTTCGAACGTGAGTTGAATTCTTTGCTTTAGTTCTTTTCCATTAATTTTGCTAAACTTCGCATAATTATTCCTTTCCCTTTTCCGCAGCAGTCCCTTGGATGCCTAATGTTGTCCTCAACCTTGAGGACTGGGTTCGCAAACTAGTTGCTACTTTATCATACGACAAACGCAAGTGGAGGGACTTTTCCAAGGGCAAGTGGGAGGCGAAACACCACGGTACGTGTCATAATGTTTCTTTCCTTATTAAGAATGTCTTTCTTCATGTGACCTAATTCCCCCATCGCAGGTATTGGTGAGTTCTTCGAGATGAGGCCGCCCCCTTCTATGGAGGAAGTAGGATCTTCGGCTCTAAAGATATAGAAGGATAACAAGAGAAAAAGTTCCTCGAAGATCGAGGACACTCAAAGCCAAGCAGAGCCCGCTCGGAGGCGCAAGAAAAGCGTCGTCATCAATGTGGATATTGACTCGGTCCACCAGTTCATGGACGATGACGGTGACGAGATGGAGGGTTCAAGCTCGAACCAGGAAATCTTCCAAGGCTATCAAGCCTGCTGAGATCGGGGCCCCTAGCCTCGAGGAATGAACTTTAAAAGAAAAGGGGGATGAAGGCCCTGCATCACCTGACGTGGTAACTGCTTCTCAAACTTCTGGAAATACTCCAAATGGAGTAAGCTTCAAAGCTCCTTTGCCTGAACAGAGCGCCTCAGGTGATCTCCCCGAGGCCATGACAGTAGTTCATTCCTCATCATTTTTGGCCTTCTCCGAGGATGCCATTAGGGATGCTCAGAACTTGAAGACGTCCGAGCTAGGCAGAGTCCCAATTGAAAATGAACCTTTCCAGGGTTGCTTTGTTGGGGTCGATGAGGCCGACCCAGCGGATGCGAGCTCAATCTTCAAGGAGGCTCAACGTCTTTGCTCAATTGTAAGTTTTTTGTGGTACTGCAATTTCTCTAATGCCATAATTTTCTTCTTTTGTCTAATCAATCAATCCTTTTTGTAGGCCTTTGACAAATTGAAGACCGAATTGCGTCATTGTGAAGCGGAGTTACGTAGAGCTTCGAATCAGGAGAAATCCTTTAGGCTTCTCCTTGACAAAAAGGAGGAAGAACTGAAGCATCTTTGATCGGAGTTGGCCAAAGCTCGTGAATACGAGAGTGAGTTAGAAAAGCAGGTAACCTTTGTTCTGAAAAATACAGGCTACCTCTCCCATTTTCAGAGGCTAATACTTCAATGTCTCAGTTGCAGCAAAAGCTATATATGATTGGGCAGCTCCAGAGCGAGGTAGATCAAGTTCGAGTCGAGTGCAATAAATGGAAGGCGAAGATGGACACCCGCGTTGTGGCTAAAAATAATGCACTGGCAAAGGTGTCGGCCCTCGAGGTTCAACTTCGGAATGCTCAAGGGAGAAACTTGCTTTAGGATGGCAAAATAATAGAGCTCGAAACTGGTCTTGCGAAGGCCAAGGCCAAAGTTATGGAAGTCCGCGCCGAAGCCAGAGAAATATAAGCCAAGGCCGACCGGGCGGTGGCCATCTATTTGAAGGATGCTACCGATGCTCAAATGGAGTTGAGGGGGGCCTCCGACCGAGAGAAAGAAGCAATGACTATGCCCGGTGTCGATCCTGAAGGGAGACCCTTGAAGAGGTCTATGCTAAGGGCTTGGATCTCTCCGAGGAAATAAAGCAAGCTAAGGCAGATGAGGCTGATGCCAAATTTGTCCTTTCCTCTGATGATGATGATGGAGTCGAAAATGATGAATAGGAGGAAGTTTCCGAAGAAGCTACCCCCGGGGAAGAGGCCGGTCCCGGGGGAATGACAGGTCGGGGGGGGGGAATGCCCCTCCGGTGTAGGTAGTTTTTCCATCTTTTTGTAATTATTTTCTTTGTAAGACCCCTGTGTAATATCTTTTTGTGTATATAAAAAGGAAAGGAGTTTCCTTGATAGTTTGCCTTCAATTTTTCTTCAAAGTTTGCTTGATTTTTGATGCTATAATCTCTGAGCATTGATTCAAATTCGGGGTAGAGTAGACCCTCAAGTTTTGTGTTTCAATCAACGATCGATAATAGGTTACCACTTAAGGTTCGATCTTCGAGCTAAGTTTTAGCTTGGGACTTTTGAGTCCGAGCTGGGTAAGGTCTCGAGCATGGTGTGCTTCGGCTTTTAAGCTCTTTAAATATTGACCCTTAGGCTTTTTAGGTTGGCCCTTAGGCTCTTTTAGGTTGTCCCTTAGGCTCTTTTGGGTTGGCCCTTAGGCTCTTTAGGTAGGGCCAATTTGACCTCTAAAATGGCTATAAATTTTTCCCTCTTTTGGTTAAAGATTTAGTGAACATTTTCGTATGCTTTAGTATGTATTTTTTGTATTCATAATCGTTCGATTTTTTCAAAAGTTCGATTGATTGGAACCTTATTTGTAATTTTATATGCAAAGTTAATCGAATACCTCTTGAGGTTTTTTTGAAGGCAGATGTTATCGAAGCCTTCGCATTATTCGAGGGCTGATTATATCGAAGTCCCTTATAATTTACTTTTGCCGAGGGTAGCCTGATTTAACGGGTTTTTTCGAAGTATATGAAGGCCTTTTAGTATGATCGGCCGTAGCCTTTTCATATAACCATAGTATTTTATATGGTTGTAGTCTTTAGTCCCCGAGTGTGATGGCCTTGGCCTTAATATCGAGGGGATGCCTCTTCGAGGTCTTGTGAGCTCGAGTGTGCCTCTTTGAGGTCTTATAAGTTCGAGTGTGCCTCTTTGAGGTATCATAGGTTCAAGTGTTCGATGACTGATTTGTCGATTATTGATGACAGTCCTCGAATATTCGGGTGCATACGGGGTTTTGGTCCTTGAGCCGCTAAATGTGAAAATAGTAGACTTCTTTGAGGCACAAAGTGTTTTGATATAATAAGAATGCTTTTTCAAATAATTGATACATGCGTACATATTTTGCCACTAGGGGCTCGACTATTCTACATGGACACGGTTCATTTGACCATTTGGCTCATTACAACATCCCCCTATCAAGGCCCTCCTTAACATCAATTGCTTTCGTCGAGGATGCGTCCTCCGATAGTGATGCCCCCAGTGTTAGAGGTTGATTGAAACAAAGCTTGAATACTTGTTGAATATTCCTTAGGTAGCATATAGGTGTTACCTCGTTAAAAACCTTGCCGATAAAACCCATTTGGGATAAAACCCGATCTAAGGGAAAAAGAGTGCAACACATGCTTTAAAACCCAAGGTCTTCGAGCTGAAAGGTGCCTCGACATTTGCAATCGAACATCTCAGTAGTAATAACATCTGAGCAACGATATATTCCAATTGCTTGGTAGTTGCTCGCCTTCCATTGTGCTAAATTTGTAGGATCCTTTCCCTACGATTCTGAGGACACGTTACCGTCCTTCCCAATTGGGGCCTAGTTTCCCTTCATTTGGGTTTCGAGTGTTGAGAGTGACTTTCCTTAGGACTAAGTCCCTGACTCCGAAATATCAAAGGTTCGTCCTTCTGTTGTAATACCTTTCGATCCTTTGTTTTTCGTGGCTATTTGAATTAATGCGGCCTTACATTTTTCATCTAGTAGTTTGAGAGAAGTGTTCATAGCTTTGTGATTTGAATACTTGGTGGCATGCTGAAACCTGACGCTAGGTTCCCCGACTTTGATTGGAATCAATGCTTCACCTGTACACCAAAGAAAATGGGGTCTCCTCCGCGCTCGGCTTTGATGTCGTTCGATATGCCCATAGCACCTCGGGCAATACTTCTCTCCATTTCCTCTTTGCATCGTCTAACCTTTTCTTTAGGTTTCGAATGATGGTTTTGTTTGTGGACTTGGCCTGACCATTTGCACTTGGGTGGTAAGGTGCTGATAGAATCCTTTTGATTTTATGGTCCTCGAGGAATTTGGTCACTTTGCTGCTGATGAATTATTTTCCGTTGTCACATACTATTTTGGCAGGTATCCCGAACCGACATATAATGTGGTCCCATATGTAGTCGATGACTTCTTTTTCTCTTATCTTCTCGAAGGCCTGTGCTTCTACCCATTTTGAGAAGTAGTCAGTCATAAAAACAATAAATTTATCTTTACCTGGCGCCGGTTGTAGGGGGCAACAATGTCCATTCCCTATTTTATGAATGGCCACGGGGATAGGACTGAATAGAGTTGTTCATCGGGTTGATGGATCATCAGTGCAAATCTTTAGCATTTATCATACCTTTGAACGAACTCCTTGGTATCCTTAGCCATGCTATCCCAATAATACCCAGCTCTAATCACCTTGCGAACCAAAGAGTCGGCACCAGAATGTTCCCGCAAGTGCCCTTGTGGATTTCTCATAATACATAATCGGTGTCCTCGAGTCCCAAGGACACTGCCAGTGGTCCATCGAAGGTTCTCCTATACAACATTCCATTTTAATCGAGCTGCTTTGGCTCGAAGTTCTCTCAACTCTTTTGGGTTTGGGGGAGAGCTTCCCGTGCTTCAAGTAGTCGATGTACTTATTCCTCCAATCCCACGTTAAACTTGTTGAATTAATTTCTGCATGGCCTTCTTCGACCACCAACCTCGGTAGTTCGATGACAGTCCCTGGGACAATATCATCTTCTTCAACCAATGACCCCAAGTTTGCAAGTGCATCGGCCTCGCTATTCTGTTCTCGGGGTACATGGTGCAGTGTCCATTCCTTGAACCGGTGCAATGTCACTTGAGTTTGTCTAAGTACCTCTGCATTCGATTGTCTCGAAGCTCGATGCTCCCGTTTACTTGATTTACTACCAAAATGGAGTCACACTTTGCCTCAATGACCTCTGCTCCAAGGCCCTTGGCTAGTTCGAAACCTGCAATCATGGCCTCATACTCGGCCTAATGACACTACCCGTAGACGGTTTTAAAACGATGTCGAGCCTGATCCTTTCACATTCGAGGCACCGTCTGTGAAGAGGGTCCATACCCCCGATGATGTACTTATTTTTAGCAAGAGTTCCTTTTCTACTTCGGGTACGAGAGCCGGCACGAAATCGATCAAGAAGTCTGCCAAAATTTGAGACTTGATAGCCATTCGAGGCTGATATTTGATATCATACCCTCCAAGTTCGATTGCCCATTTGGCCAATCTTCCCGATAATTCGGGTGTATGCAGGACACATCGAAGTAGGTACGTAGTCAATACACATATATGATGGCATTGAAAATATAGTTTTAATTTCCTACATGTGCTTATTAATGCAAGAGCTAACTTTTCCAAATGTGGGTACCTGGTTTCAATATCTTCTAGGGTCCAACTCACATAATAGACAGGAAATTACATACCTTGCTCTTCTCGAACCAACACGCCACTTACTGCCACATCAGACACGGCTAAATAAAAGTAGAGTATTTCATCCTCCTTCGGATTATGGAGCAGGGGTGGGCTCGAGAGATACCGTTTTAATTCTTCTAAGGCTTGTTGGCACTCCAGAGTCCATGCGAAGTTGTTCTTCTTCTTGAGTAGGGAAAAGAAATGATGGCTCCGATCTGATGACCTCGAGATAAATCGACCTAGGGCAGCTATCCGTCTGGTCAGCTGTTGTACGTCTTTCACATTGTTCACTACGGTAATTTCCTCGATGGCTTTGATTTTATTAGGGTTGATCTCGATACCCTTGTTCAACACCATAAAGCCCAAGAACTTGCCTGAGCCGACTCCAAAAGTGCATTTCTCGGGGTTGAGTTTTATGTTGTACTTTCTTAGGATATCGAACATCACCTGCAAATGGGTCTAATGGTCCTCTGCATGTAAGGAGTTAACTAGCATTTCATCAATATAAACTTCCATGGATTTTCCTATTTGATGTTCAAAAATCCTATTAACTAGGCGTTGATATGTGGCTCCTGCATTTTTTAGCCCGAAGGGCATTACATTATAACAATACGTACCATACTTCATGATGAACGAAGTCTTTTCGTGGTCCTCCGGGTTAATTTGAATTTGGTTGTACCCAAAGTAGGCATCGCGAAAGGTAAGGATCTCGTGGCCAGCCGTAGCATCGATCAAACGATCAATGTTGGGCAATGGGAAAAAATCTTTAGGTCATGTTTTGTTCAAATCTTTGTAGTCTATACACATTCTAAGTTTATTCCCCTTTTTAGGGACTACCAATACGTTAGCCAGCCATTCATGATATTTTACTTCCCTAATGGATCCTATCTTGAGAAGTTTGGTTACCTCTCCTTTGATGAATGCATGCTTTACCTCGGACTGAGGTCTCCTCTTTTGCTTCACCGGTTTAAATCTGGGATTGACACTTAGTCGATGGGTAGTTATCTTCAGTGGAAGCCCTGTCATATCTAAGTGGGACCAGGCAAAGAAATCAATGTTATCGATAAGAAATTGAATGAGTTTTTCCCTGAGTTCGGGGTTTAACCTCATCCCCAGGTATACCTTTCGTTCTGGAATATGCTTGATCAATATGGCCTGCTCGAGTTCTTTGATCGTGGACTTCGTCGCATTCAATTCCTCGGGGGCAACGAAGGCTCGGAGGATGAAGAATTCTTTTTCTTCGTACTTGAACACCTGTTCATCAAACACCTGTCCCTCGGGCTCAACTGAGGGTATGGGTTGTGATTGCTATTTGGCCACCTGTTTGTCCTTTGGCTTTTCTGATGTGGATGGTGTCGATACTGGTGCCAAGTCGTGTACTGCAAACATCTCCTTATACTGTTTTCACGCCATTCTTTGTTGGTAACTTCATCATTTGATGAAGGGTTGATGGCACTGCCCTTATGCTATGGATCCACGGCTTTCCAAGTAAACATTATACCTCATATCTCCTTCAATGACATGAGACTTGGTGTCTTGTATAGTTCCAGCCATGTTGACTGGGAGGATGATTTCCCCTTCATTGTTTCACTTGCCATGTTGAATCTATTCAAGACTCAAAAGGCAGGTATGATTTGGTCAAGCAGCCCGAGCTACTCCACGACCTTTGATTAGTGCATCGTTGTGAGGCTGAGATAAGGCCTCGATGTCTTTCTCGCTGAATGTGAGGGTGTACTCGGGCATATAGTCCCGAGTCCGCTTATTCCTTATGATAGATACTTTGGTACGTTTGAATATGGGCCCTTGTGGGACGTCAACTCCACCGATAATCAAGTGAATGACATGTTGAGGTTCTTCAGGTTCATTCTTCCTATTTGCATCTCTTTCTCAGAAATGGTTCTTGGCCCGATCGCTGAGAAATTCACGAAGATGCCCCTCGTTGAACAACTGAGCTACCTCCTCTCTAAGATATCTACAATCCTCGGTCCTATGCCCATGAGAACCATGATACTTGCACATCAAGTTTGGGTTCCTCTAAGAAGGATCGGTCTGTATAGGCTTGGGCCATCTAGTATCTCTAATTTTGCAAATGGCTGAGACGATACCCGAGGCATCGACGGTAAAGTTGTATTCCGATAATCGGGGTACCTATGCCAGTCCCAAGTGTCTATCAAACCCGATTTTGCTCATGATCCCCCAGGAACTTTGACCTCGATCTGCTCTTCGATCATTCCGAGGTATGTTACACCTTGAAATATTCCTCCGATCCTCGACGTATGGTTGATATCTTCCCTTATTCGACCTTGACCCCTGTTTGCATTTCCTGACTCCTTTTCTAGTAACTTGCTTGGATAAACTGAGCTCTAGGGGGCTCCCAACTGGTCATCCTCGTCCCTAATTTTTGATTGGTACCTGTTATGCATATCCGCCCAAGTCACGGCAGGATACTCGATCAAGTTATGCTTCAGCTGCTTTGAAGCTATCGAACTTCGTTCATTTAGCCCCTGAGTGAAGGCTTGTACGACCCAGTCATCGGAGACTGGTGGTAACTCCATTCGTTCAGATTGGAAACGGGATACAAACTCCCTCAGCATCTCGTTCTCCCTTTGCTTTATTTTGAATACATCGGACTTCTTTGTTGCAACTTTTATGGCACCGGCATGTGCCTTTACAAATGAGTCTGCCAACA
This sequence comes from Nicotiana sylvestris, assembly GCF_000393655.2. NCBI lineage: Eukaryota > Viridiplantae > Streptophyta > Magnoliopsida > Solanales > Solanaceae > Nicotiana > Nicotiana sylvestris. Next base: position 155,534,065 of record NC_091059.1, read on the forward strand.
TGGCAAACGAATCAATAGAGTTCGGGGATAAGTTATGTACCAAATCATGGCACCTTTAGACAGAGTTTCCCCAAACTTTTTTAGCAAAACAGACTCAATCTCATCGTCTTCCAAATCATTTCCTTTTATGCCACAAGTATATGTGGTGATGTGCTCGTTGGGATCAGTGGTCCCGTTGTATTTTGGGATGTCTGGCATCTGAAACTTCTTCGGGATGGGCTTCGGAGCCGCACTCTGCGGGAATGGTTTTTGCATGAACTACTTCGAGTCTAGTTGTTTCAAAATCAGAACTGCTCCCGGTATCTGGTCGACCCTTGACTTGTATGTCTCTACCTTCTTGTCATTTTCTTTAATCTTCTTTTCGCCGGTCTCGATCCTTTTGGCGAGCTCTTCGAGCATCCTCATGATTGTGGGGTCAGTCCCCGAGTTGTTTCCGTTTGATTTCTCCGGTTCTGGTTCAGCAGGCCGAAGTTCTCATGTTCAGCTATACTCGGGGTCTTATTTTGACTCTGAAGTTGGGCAATAGTGATTTGTTGAGCCTGCAACATCTCAAATATCACTTTGTATACGGCTAAAATTGGAGAGCCCGATTTTATGATCATTATGACATCCTATAGCCCGTCTTCAAGAGGCCTGAGGCACAGTTCGAGGCCAGACCCTGAGGGTTCCCTATGCTCGACCTCAGGGCAGAGCAAATCGGCGGCTATGATAAACGAGTGGGAGATTCCCAAGGCAAGTGGTTAGAGCTGACCAAGTCTGTATGAATAGTACAAGTCCATACCATGGAATTAAATGGATATACCAGCCGTTTATCTTTGTAATAAATGCGTATGTACTATGTTTGTAAACACTCTCTATTTTCTTTCCTTTGATTTATTGCTTACATTTATTGTGTTTCATTGATTGTTCTTCATTTATAACTCATCGTTGATCATAAAGAGCCATCATCAAGGCCCTTAGAACTCTTAGTCCCCCATCGATCGGCCCTAGTCAAGCATTTAGCTCGACCTCGAGGCCCTGCTTAGGCCAGCACGAGGCCTTCGATCCAATACTGTTTGGTTTGGATGATAACGCTGCTCTTTACTTTTAATTTCCTAACTCACACTTAGCATCTATTGCCTAACAAAAAGCATAAAAATAAATCATATATTTTTAGAACCACAAAATCAAATCTAATTGTAATTACCATTTTTGAGGTAAACAGTTTGGCGCCCACCGCGGGGTTAAAAATAATAGTGATTGTTTTCGTGCTGGTTTACTGTAAACACAAAGTTATTCTTTACACTTTTTCTTGCCCAAGAATCTTTGATTTCAGGTCAAAATGTCTAACTCAGTGAATGCACATGAAAACAACGGTCTCGAAGACCATGGAGAGAATGGTGTAGTTGTTCCAAGCATCGGTGTACCACTGCAAAATCCTGAGGATGCACCAGAGCCAATCCCCGTTGATGTGATCTTATGCAATGCTCAACATGTCGATATAAGCTCCCACACTAACAGGAGTATACGCCAAGAAAACCAACAAGAAGCTCAGAAAACTCCAGCTCGGGGGGAACAAGAGGTTAGCCTTCTTGTCATTTTTGAGATGTTGCAGGCACAATAGTTGGAGATTGTTCAACCGCAAAACCACCAAAAAACTCCAAGCATAGAAGCATCGGAAACGGACCCTCAAGTCGAATAGGTGCCGGAACGATTGAGCAACAATAGGTCAGCAGCGGACCCCGCTATTATGAAAATGCTCGAGGACCTCACAAAGAGTATTGAATCGGGCGAAAAGAAGATAGAAGTTAATGATAAAAATGTGGAGACCTACAATTCAAGGGTCAATCAGATTCGGGCGCACCCTCGATCCTGAAGGGTGTCGATTCAAAGAAAATCGTACAAAAGCCATTCCCATCAAGTGCGGCTTCGAAGCCCATCCCGAAGAAATTTAGAATGCCTGATCTCCCGAAGTACAACGTAACCTCGGATCCCAACGAGCACGTCACTACCTACACTTGTGCTGTAAAGGGAAATGACCTGAAGGACGACGAGATTGAATCCGTCCTGTTGAAGAAATTCAGGGAAACACTTTCAAAAGGGTCCATGATGTGGTATCACAACCTTTCCTCGAATTTGATAGACTCATTCAGCATGCTCGCACATTCTTTTATTAAGGCACATGTCGGTACCATCAAGGTTGCTACAAGGAAATCCGACGTCTTCAAAATCAAACAGAGAGAAAACGAGATGTTGCGGGAGTGTGTATCTCGCTTTCAGATGGAGCAAATGGAGTTACCACCAGTCTCCGATGACTGGGTAGTGTAGTCCTTTACCCAAGGCTTGAATGAACGAAGCTCGGTAGCTTCAAAATAGCTAAAGTAGAACTTGGTTGAATATCCCGCCGTGACTTGAGCGAATGTCCACAACCGATATCAATCAAAGTTTAGGGACGAGGACGACTAACTGGGGCCCCCTCGGGCTTAGTATATCCTAGCAGGTTCCTGGCAAAGGAGCCAAAACCAAACAAGGAAAGGTACCAACCATACACTGAAGATCGAAGAAACTCCCCAAGGCGTAACATAACCCGGAACGACCGAAGGGCAGACGGAGGTCAGAATCCTCGGGGACTCGTGAGTAGAGCTGGATTCAACAGATACACAGGGCCGATGGAGGCACCCCAGTTATCTGAGTACAACTTCAACGTTGATATTTCGGACATCATATCTGCCATTAGTAAAATCAGAGACACCAGGTGGCTGAAACCCGTACTATCAGACCCGTCGCAAAGGAATCCTAACCTGACGTGCGAATTTCACGGCACACACGATCATAGAACCGAAGATTGCAGACAGCTCCGAGAAGAAGTAGTCCGACTACTTAGCAAAGGGCACCTCCGAGATCTCCTCGGCGACCTAGCCAAAAATCAATTTCGGGAAAGAGAGGAGAATAGGAAAAATGAAACAGAAGAACCACAACATGTCATCCACATGATTGTTGGGGGAGTCGACATCCCACAGGAACCCACTATCAAAAGAACAAAAATATCCATCACTAGGGAAAAGAGAACTCAAGGTTACATACCCAAGGATGCTCTCACATTCAGCGACGAGGGCATCGAGACCCTATCTCAGCCTCATAACGATGCATTGGTAATTTTTTTTCTTGTGAATACATTTCAAATTAAACGTATACTTGTGGATCCAGGTAGCTCAGCCAATATTATCAGGTCGAGGGTGGTAGAGCAGCTCGGACTTCTTGACCAGATCGTGCCTGCCTCCCGAGTCCTCAACGGATTCAACATGGCTAGAGAGACAAAGAAAGGGGAAATCACCCTCCCAGTCAATGTGACCGACACAACCCAAAACGTCAAGTTTCATGTCATTGAAGGAGATATGAGATACAATGCCTTACTCGGAAGGTCATGGATACACTGTATGAGATCAGTAACATTAACCCTTCATCAAATGATGAAATTTCCAACAAAGGATGGAATAAAAACGGTATACGGGGAACATCATGTAGCAAGAGAGATGTTCGCGGTGCACGATGTGGCACCGGCATCAACACCTTCAGCATCGAAGAAGCCAAACGATAAGCAAACAATGAAGTAACAATTACAAGCTACATGCTCGGCTGCACCCGAGAATAAGCGAAGGACCGTACTGTGCCCCCAAAGAGAGCGGTTAAAACATATCGAGGCTTGAGCGCCATCACAACTATGGTATAACCGTCTCCCTTTTTATTACATTTTATACTAACCTTTGCGCATGCGTCCGGTTAAGAAGAATCAAAGCACCTTCCAACTTAAAGACCTTAGGTTTTAAAGCATGCATTGCACTCTTTTCCTTCGATCAGATTTTATTCCAACAAGGGTTTTACCGGCAAGGTTTTTAATGAGGGGACATATATATGATACCTAAGGAGAACTCAACAAGTATTCAAGGCTCCTCTTCAATCAACCTCGAATACTGGGGGACATCCCCGTGAGGTCATCTCCCCAGAGAAATCAAGACGAGCCAAAGAGGGTTTCAATAGAAAAATGATGTATCGGACCAAATGATCAAAAGAACTATGTCCGCATAGAACAATCGAACCCTCAGCGGCGAAGACTATGTATACTTGTACCAAGTAATCAAGGAATATTTTTTGATTTTTTACCATCAAAACACTCTGCGCTTTAAAGAAGTTCACTATTTTTACAAGAAACAGCCCTAGAGCCTCTCGAAGCCGTAAGACCTCTGGGCCGGAAAACTTCGAGCTCATAAGCCCTCAATGAGGAAACATCAAAGTTCACTAAGAACGGCTCTAGAGCCAAAAAATTGCTCGATGTCTCAAGGACTGTCGCTGTCTGTCACTCATCGAGCTGTCAAAAACTCGAGGCCATAAGGCCCCATGCGGGCAACCTCGAGCTCATAAGACCTCCAAAAGCAACACCAAAACTGTAAGACCTTAAGCAAGGCATGAATCACGCTTGTACCAAGAATCTGTAAGACCTCAAGCAAGGCATGAATTGTACTTGTGCGAAGTAACCTATCTGTAAGACCTCAAGTAAGGCATGTTGAAAGTTATAAGACCTTACAAAAGGCATAATCCCGATCTTAAAGTTAAGGCTATATATTCAAACTTGTAAGACCCCTAAAAAGGCATGCCCTCGATATAGACGCCGAAGCTATTTCACTCGGGGACTAAAAGGCTACGGCCAAACATAATAACTACGGTCATAAGGCTCCGGCCAAACTAACGTGACTCGGGGATGCCCGATCATCGCCATAAAATCACAGACTTTCAATTACTTCGAAAATACTTCGAAAAGAACCGGTTAATCAGGCTACCCTCGGCATAAGCAAAAGAGCTTCGATCATATCAGCTCCAAACAATGAAAAGGCTTCGAAACAATTTAGCTATTGAGCGAAACCTCTCGAGGTGCTCATTTATCGCCATATAATGACTCACAATCGAGGTCCTTATCGAACTGTTAAAGAGTCGGACGAACACAAAAATTTCAAAAAGTCTTTAACGAGGGAAAAATAAAGCCTATATTAGAGGTCGTACCGACCCAACGCGTAAGAGCCACTGCCGCCCGCTTAAATTAAGGGTCATACCGACCCAATGCATAAGAGCAACTACCGCCAGCTTAAATTAAGGGTCATACCAACCCAACATGTGAGAGCCACTGTCGCCAGCTTAAGTTAAGGGTCGTATCGACCCAACGCGTAAGAGCCACTATTGCCAACGTAAGTTAAAGGTTGTACCGACCTAACGCATAAGAGCCTAAGCGCTAGCCCACATTAAAAGTTGTGCCGACCAAATACATAAGTGCCTACGGGCCAACCTAACAAGCCTCAGGGCCAATTTATCTGGCTAATCATTGACAAACGTCGAAATACAAAACAAATAAAGACACACACAAGCAAAGGGTAATGCATGAAAAATTAAACTGAAAGGCTTCCTTATATATGTATATATGAAATAATGCAAGGCTACATTTGCAGTGCTTTCTGAAAGCCCTATACACAGAATCAGGAAAAAATAGCCTATTCTACTATCTCCTCGGTGACTGCAGTCCCGTCGGCCTCTCCCTCATTATCTTCGGCATCAGATACGAGGAACTTGGCATCATATTCATCTACCTTGGCCTGCTCAATCTCTTTCGAGAGATCGAAGCCCCTAACATGGATTTCCTCGAGGGTTTCCCTCTGGGATTTGCACCGGGCATACTCATTGCTTCTTCTCTCCCGATTGGAAGCCCCTCTCAACTTAGCTCGAGCGTCAGTAGCATCTATTAAATAAAGAGCCACTTTCTTATCAGCCTTGGCCCGAATCTCTTCAGCTTTAGCCCGGGCATCTACGACCTCGGCCTTCATATTCAAAAGGTCAGATTCGAGACTTGCAATCCTGCTCATCTGGACCAAGCTATTTTCATGAGAGTTCCGAAGCTGCACTTCAAGGGCAGAAGCCTTGGCCAAAGCATTCTTCTTGGCCGCAACTTGGGTATCTATCTGAGCCTTTAGCTCATCACACTCATACTTGGCCTGGCCAGCTTCGCCCCAAAGCCGTTCCAGGTCCTCCGTCTTGCTCTGCAGCTGAAGTATCAAAATATTAATCTCGAAGGATAGAAGAAGAAGCATGCATTCCCTCGGAACAAAGGTTACCTATTGCTCGAGGCGGCCTTCGTAGTTCAGGCTTCGATTAATCTCATACCGAAGGTGTTTCAACTCCTTATCCCTTTCATCACAAAGGATCATGTGGGACTTTTCCCCATTCAAGGCCTTCCGCAACCTGGCTTCACAGCGGAGCAACTCAGACTTGAGCTTGTCAAAGGCCTATGAAGAAGCTCAGTGAGAAAGTGAAAATGCAAAACCAAAAAACCAACGAAGTCAACCAAAACTCACCATGGAACAAAGACATCGAGTCTCCTCAAAGGTTGAACATGTATCTACTGGCCTGGTCTCACCGGCCCCAGTCGAACCGCTCTCGATAGGAGTATGATCGCTCAAGACCTCACTCAATTTAGGCAGCCCCTGGCCTCGAACATCCCGCAAAGTACCTTTGACGGGAGAAAAAGACGGCGGCAAAAAATTGGTGTCCCTCGAAGTACCTTCGACGGGAGAAGAAGACAGCGGCAAAGAAGGAACCGTTTTCCCAAGGCTAGAAGCCTCGGGGGCTGAGGCTCAGCTGATACATCTTCTTTGAGCCTCCGGGCAGAACTTGCCTCACTATGAGCACCTTTTCCCTTCGAGGATTCCTTCTGTTTGTTATTATTACTCGGCTCGAAGTCGACGACCCTTCCTTCCCTCCGAGGGGACACGGTCTCACTTTAGGAAATTCTCCAATGCATGCGGTGACGGAGTTAATATACATAAAAGGAAGTACCTTTCAAAGAAAATAAACCACACAGCACGTACCGTGGTGTTTTACCTCCCATTTACCCTTCAACAAGTCTCGCCACTTACGCTCATCGCAGGTCGAGCGAGCTGCTTGCTTCCAAGTCCAATCCGCTAGGTCAGGTACCTCGTATGGCATTCAAAGGATTGTTGTACAAAGGAAAAGGAAAAACATCTTTACGGATTCCGCCTCTACCATGAACAAAAATGATAAAAATACAAGTGTACCACTTACGTGTGATATTCCATTTCTCAGGAAATGGCAGGAACTCCACGGGGATAATATCAACAGTCCGCACTCGGACAAATCTATTCATCCACCCTCGGTCCCCATTTTCTTCGTCGTCGGCCATAAAGGGCCTGGTGGATCGACATCGTAAAGCTATCAGGCTTTGGTAATGAAAGGGCCGGTACAATCTGGTGAGATGGCTAAGGGTTAAGTCCGGCTTCCTCCGCAAAGAACCTCATCACTAATACTATCCTCTAGAACAACGGGTGAATCTGTGACATGGTAGCCCGATATCTTCAACAAAAGTCAAGTACGACTCTATCAAGAGAGCCCAACGTGAAATGGTACATGTATATATTCAAAAACCCCTCTACATGAGCCATGATGTTCTCTTCCGGGGAAGGTACCTGCAGTACCACCCTTTCTCCCCATCTATAGTCTCTCCTCACTGCCTCGAGGTGTCCCCCTCCTATTGATGAAGTGAACCTCGATGCATGCTCCTAATGGCCCTCAACATTTGAAGGTCTCTCTAACGAAAGGTCCCTCCTCGAGACAAAACATCTCAAGGTTTGCTCGCCGAATGCCGGTGGTGTACCACCGACCGAGCGGGAAGTAGAGGCAGAACTCTCCTCTTCTTAGTGAGCAGGTTTTGGCGTAGCAGCCATAACTATGGTGAAACAAGAGAAGGGAAATAAAAACTTAGGCGAAAGCTTTGAATTAAAATGATGAAAGAGCTAATGCAAGGAAGGAGAACTCTATGAAAAGGATAGCTGCTCAAAGTAGCGGAATCCTCAAATAAGGGGAGAGCAAACTCATATATAGAGAAAGCGGCAACTGTCCACCTACTTTCAAGGACAATTAATTCTAACTAGGCCATTATCACTTTTAGGGAAGTGTACCGGCGGGTCCATCTCGGTCGCTTCATGACCGCGCCATACGAATGATATTGTCATACAACATTCGAGGGGTCAAAGATTCCCATGTCAACCTAGCCTCGAGATGGTGCCCGATCTCGAGGATCTCTACTACCATAACGATGGGCTCTAAGGAGCCATCTACACCAATCTAGCCTCGAGATGGTGCCCGATCTCGAGGATCTTTATCAATATAAAGTTGGGTTCTAAGAAGCTATCAACATCAATCTAGCCTCGAGACGGTGCCCGATCTCGAGGATCTCTATTACTATAACTATGAGCTCTAAGGAGCTATCCATATAAACCTAGCATCAAAATGGTACCCTATATCGAGGATCTCTGCTATTACAAGTGCGGGTCATTCACCCGATTCTTTGTCCCTCGGGCTACCTGAGCCCGAGCCAGTTCTCACTTGAGAATTATTAATAAAGCCTCAGGGCTATCTTCACCTTCAGATCAATTTAAACGCTCTCTCAATTACTTTAGCCCAGGGGCCATCCAAGTTCGAGTGTATCCTCGCTCAGGGGCCATCTATAACGCCTTAGGGCTATCTTCATTTTAAGTGCAAATCGAGTTTTCGAGGCCGCCCGAGTTCAAGCAAACTCTCACTTGGGTTTTTGAGGCATCCCATCATATTATCTTGGCCACTGTGGGCAAAATCATCAATGTATGCTAGCTGATCAGATGGTGGTGCGTATATAACGATGTAACCTTTTTCTATATCCCATATGCATATAATATAAGCGTATATAACGCCATCTGGTCATGGGTCAATGTACATGTATAAATGAATGAAATGTATAAGAAATATATTAATAAGATTTCTCGGAATGTCATAAGATCAATATGCCTTTGATTAATATCATGAAATAAACTTTATCAACTTACGTATTTTCTGAGACCCATGAACAGATAGAATAATAGGACATATGAGGAATGAAGAACATAGGCACTTCTAGTACTTCTATGAATAGAGTCATTTATGAAAGTTGTGCATTTGCTCGTTTTGTTTGTATTTTATGGATCATCCCAAAATAAAAGAAGGGATAGCCTTAACATATCTGAGCCGATTCTCTTGACAATCCCTCTAACACACGCCAATTGCGATAAAACACTTAGCGGCAAGATTGAAGTAGGGAAAAATCCATATGATATTGTTGATAAATATTGTACCATGTTCTCTTAGAATTACATCTCACGCTGCTATTACATAATCTTGTATGAATTTTTGTTGAAGCAAAATCACGTTGGCATTCCATATGATATAAGCATCTCTCAAGCAAATCATGTTGCTATGTAGATTAGATATAAATATTACTCTTTGTGATTTTGAGAAGTCTTTTACCTTAGTGTGTGTGGGCCCCACTTAGGTGATGACTTAGCCAAAAGTCCCTCTAAATATGCCACCTTGTAATGTGATTTAAGAGTCACTATATGGGCATAGTTTGCTTCTATGTTGGGGGGCTTATCAAGCCTATCCAATAATTATCCACTCATTTTGTTAATCTCCCACTAATCCAATAATTAATCAATTACCCACAGAATTAAGAATTATCTCAAGTTACTAAAAAGATTCAACTTACTTTTAACGCACTTTATACACCTTACTATCATGGTCATGTGGTACCTTGTATGACACTAGTCCATAAATGCAGGGTATTATAGATGGGACCTTCTTTTATCTCAAAATGTCAAACTTCGACGAAACTCATTTTTTTCGATTTGCTTACCCTCTCACCTTCACAAACTTGTTTGAAGTAGCATAATACTTATAACCTCAAAAATAATCTCATTCTTGAGCTTACGTAGATTAACGTACGACGAAACTTTAATGTACGAAAATGTGAAATGTAACATCTCATTTCTGAGCTTCTATCAATTTACTTATGGCATACTTCCACGTACAAAAATATGGGGTGTAACATCATTCCCCCTTTTGGAAAATTCGTCCTCGAATGTTGACTGATGCACTTATTATTTTCATAACCTATGTCTTCCGAATACTTTAGTACTCTCCTTGCCATCTAGGCAACTGTTCTATGAATAAATTCAAAGGCCAGGGCATTCCCTCCTTTAGGCCTCTTTCTCACACCACGACTTGTGGTCGGAATCCTTCCAATCTCGTAATTGTTGCTACCTTCTATCATGCAACTTGTACGACTCTAACTTGTAAGTGCACCTATGCGACTCTTCTCTCCTTTTCCCCCCAGTTTTTAGCCAATCTATAGGCCTCACTTTGTAATCATATACAGAGCTTGACAAGATGTCCCCCTGGGAATCTACAGGTATACTGAAGTTCTTCGCTCGGTACTTTTATCGAACTTACGAATACTGCTATATCTTATTTCATTGACCCGGTTATCTATCCACATAAATTTACTGAATCTAGGTAGATTGTACTATACCATAACTCTTACTTCGATTTATCGTTACTGAGGTTTGCTACCAAACTCCAGGTTACTCTCGTTACTTATCCTATATGTATAAATCTAGGTCCTTTAATGCCTCTTCATTACTGTTCATCTTAAGAATGATGGCCTAATCTCATCTCATACTTGTAACTTGTGTCCATCCATTGTTGATTCACTCAATGTTGATCTGCAATCTACTACTGATAACTTGAAACCTCTTACGTACTACATTGTCACTAGGGATTACATCTCATTAGAGGATATCTGAAGTGACTTGCCTAATCCACCTAGGGGCGATACTATACTTCAATAATCATATTTTATAGCATCCCAATGTGACTCACCTTACGTGGGTATTTTAATCCTGTATAATTCATGAACTCCCTTTTTCTTTTCTTCAAATTACTACTCAATCGAAGGTCCAAACGTCATCCATTATCTATCACAATTACACTCTCATTCTACTACCAGGGCAGCATTTTATCTCTTCTAAATGCTACTAGTCTTGGACTCATTTGAGTTTATTCAGGCTATATTGAGCTTTCTATAACTTAGAGAAACCATCAGCTCTCTTGTTTTCATGGGCTTAATCCTGAGGACTTATACATTCTCGTCACCTTCTCACTCGCCCTTTCTTATCCTTATTCTTGTCTTCCTAAAACCTTGTCCCTTTTACCATACTTTAGCTTGTGACCTACACATATCTATTTATACTACTCGCAACCTTCCTTCATCTTGCTTGCACCATAGATTTCCTTATGTTATTCTGTAACATCAAGCGAGATATTACATCGTCTCTAACTCTTCTTTACTCTCTTAACTAGACCTCTCGGTACCTAGAAGTCATAGGCTAGAAGATATGTCACTGACGACACCGCTATCATTCCTGGATACTGAATCCCAACACTTCTAGCCTTCTGTTAGAAGTATGGACTATTCGCAACCATCTTCACTTGAGTATCTCGTACATTGTTCTCCTTTACCTTACTTACCTTAAAATATCGCCTTACGTCTTCTATCCCTTTATAATTCACCTCCACAACTTGAAGCTCTATTGTAATACTTGCACCTCTGATGCATACACAATCCGATGAGAGCTTCATAGTGACTTCTTATGAGCCTGGTACTCTTCTAACTGGTTTTATCATAGAGCCATTATAGAATATGGCTACTGTACTATCTCTATTGTACCTATGATATTAAGAGTGATTCTGCAATGTTCTAAATCACGATTTATATAATTTTCTGGGTCCAATAATCAGACTCCTAATTTACTTGATTGATGTAACTCTTTAGTTTTCTCTTTCTTCTGATCATCCTTTATATAGGCTTAAGCTATCTTTCAATTTATGGCTCATGGTATTAGTTATTACTTTAGCCTTTCATGGACGCTATGAATATCCGTTTTATCATCATCTAACAATTCAATCCTTTATCTATGACTTGGACTCAATTCTTTCTTTTAACTTATACCAGAGTCTTCTACGGCTATATGAATATCAATATATATGCTGCATGGATAATACTCCGAAATCTTAAGTGTGTTCATAACGTAACTAACTCTGAATTATTGATCGAATAATTCCTTTCGTTCCTTCTCAGCTTTCTTTAAACGTAAGGTATTACTTTTCTTGGTTTTTCCGCCCCTTGTTGTGTGTATACTTAGCTTATCTTAATTCCCACACATGCCAGAATTTTCGTGCAATTCATTTGATTTTTAATATTACTATTGATTTACTTCCCGTTCATTGACCACGGTAGGTGCCACTTTCCAAAAAACCCCGAATGGTTTATATTCATGCATAAAAATTTGGTGCAAGTCACCAAAATTGTAACACTTCAGAACGTGTGGAAACAAAAACTGATAAGAAAGAAGTTGTTCCACTATATCATCATATTGTTTCCCATCATACCCGGAGTCGTAGACATCTATGGTCTTCTCAATCAAGTCTAACACTGCTAAAAAATAATGAGTGCTGAAATTTAATGGGATATCACCATTTACCAAGTTTGAAGGTTGTCAAATTGGATAGAAAACCTTATTAACAGACGTCCATGGAATCACACATTTCTTATTCTCCCCCAAAACAAACTAACAAAGACTAAATGACAGTCCACAAGGGCGAACCCAAAAAGCATCATGTTCATTATCGTTTAAATTTCTATGATATTTTCGATCATCATATACTAGATCCAGTGTATCATCAAAGCTTATATTTGTTGTTGTAGAAGCAAGTGGTTACTCATTGATATGATATGAATGTTTCTTCCGCAGATAATACAACAAAATATTCATTTACTATGTAATAAAAATATAATAGAAAACACAATAAAATCTATATAAACATATAACAAAAATCAATTAGAAAGGAAAAAATTGAAACCACAATGCTTATAAAGAGATATACATACAACATCATTAGAATAATATTGGTCATCTACAATCTCTTTAAAGAACATTCTGCTTTTAATTTTTTTATTATAAAGTTCATATGACTTCTCCAATAGCTTAGGATTTTCCTCGTAGATATCAGTTACTCCTCTAACAAAATAGAGACATAACAAAAATCAAAATCCCATAACAAAAGAATTAGTAAAAAGATCTAAATCACATATAAGTAGGGGAAAAAATATAGCAACATTTACTTTGAAAGACAGTCTTTCCTCTTGTATTCTTTTAAATATGTATCAAAATTGCTCCATATTTTTTTATTAGTTTTCGATAATACCAACGACATCTACGAACAAATTTTGAATTTCAGTTATTACTTTTACTAGGAATCCTATATGGAGATTTTAAATGCAAAGTGGCATTACGAACGCTTCGTCCTCTGTCAAGGAATTCTTCTCCTGGAACTGTACTATATCCAAACTTTGTTACTGTTGGTATTATTTTATATCTGTCACGACCCGAATTTTTCATCTTTGGGAGTCGTGATGGCGCCTACTAGTGAAATCTAGGCAAGCCAATCAACTGAATTATTTGCCTTATTTCCATTTTCAAATTCGTTAATAGTTATAGGCCAACAATTAATAATCAACAAAATTTAACAAGCGGAAGATTCAATTTCAAGCTTTAATAATCCTGCTAATACCATTCCACAACAAATCTATCCAAGATTGGTGTCACAACTTCGCAAACTGTCTAAGAGTACTACAAATAAAAGTCTGAAAGAAATAACAAAATACTGTCTTTGGGATTACATAAAAGAAACAGAAAAATAGATAGAGGGAGACGTCAAGGCCTACGGACTCTTGCAGGACTACCTCGGGTCGCCTGATGAACAAGGAGCAGAAATCTCACTACGGTCCAAAATCTATAGCATTGGGATCTGCACCAAAGAGTGCAGAGTGTAGTATCAGCACAACCGACCTCATGTGTTGGTAAGTGCCTAGCCTAACCTCGACAAAGTAGTGATGAGGCTAGGACCAGACTACCAAATAAACCTGTGCAGTTAAATCATATACATCGGAAAAGAAGAACAGTAATGTATAGTTAAGTATGGGATGAGGTAACATGTTGCGGGGACATTGAATAATAACAGAAGAACAACAAATAAATATGAGGATCACCGTAGTTCAACTGAAAATAGAAGGGGAGATCATGCTGTGGGGTACATCAAGTATCAACAGGAAACCAACAATTAAATATAGAGAAACCGTAACTCAGTTATCGATAAAAATCAGGAAAACAAAGACAAGTGCACGACATCACCCTTCGTGCTTTAACACTCTCTCACCAAAATAATACATGACATCACCCTTCGTGCTTTAACACTCTCTCACCAAAATAATACACGGCATCACCCTTCGTGCTTTAACACTGTCTCACCAAAATAATACACGGCATCACCCTTCGTGCTTTACACTCTTCCTCACCCAAGCAACAAACACAAGGCAAATAGGGTAAGGGAATCTATAACATCGAAATAAAATCAAGTAACAACAGAAAATCAGTAAATAAACGTAAAGGACAACATAACTCAATTATCAACAAGAATCAGGAAAATCAAGGACAAGTGCACGGCATCACCCTTCGTGCTTTTACTCTCGTCCTCACTATAAGAATCAATATAAACTGCACAGCATCACCCTTCGTTCTTTTACTCTCATCATCACCATAAAATCAATATAATCGGCACAGAATTGTACATCGTGCGGCAGGCATCACCCTTCGTGCTTTACACTCTTCCTCACAAAACCATATACGGCATCACCCTTCGTGCTTTAACACTCTTCCTCACACAAACAACAATCACAAGAAATAAGGGCGAAATAAATAAAATCACAATAAAATCTCGGCAAGGGAAACAATATCGAAACAATAACATCCCGGCAAGGGAGACAATATCATGATTCTCTCTCTTCTTTCTTCTTTCACATTTTCTTCACAACTCAATTCACAACTTGAGCCAATGCTCTATAATGTTCAACAATTCTATTCTTAACTTGAGCCAATGCTCTACAATGTTCAACAATTCAATTCTCAACTTGAGTCAACGCTCTGCCATGTTCAATTAACAATAATACTTTCACAAGTTATATTCCTCAATAGAAATTATCATATAGAGCATGAACAATATGAAACGGAGTCACATTAATCATAGTATAAGACTCACGGGCATGCTTGACACCAACGTATAGAAACTCGTCACCATGCATATACATCGTACTCGACAAATACCACATAGCAAATAGGACTCGACTCCTAATCTCTCAAGCTAAGGTTAGACCAAACACTTACCTCGCTTTGCAACCAATTCAAAATTCTAACAAGCCTTTGCCTCGCGAATTCGTGCCCGAAATTCTCAAATCCAAGTCGAAATCGTGACAAACCCTTTTGGAATCGCTCAAATCCGTGCTTGAATGACCAAACATGGAAGAAATTTCGGACACCTTTGGTTTTTACAATTCCCAGGGGTATTATAGGGATTTTACTTGCTTTTCCACGCTCCTGCTGCACTCACAGGCAGAAAACGTCTAAATCGGCGCGGTCGCGCGCCTGGGCGCGCTTATGACATAGTTCCAGTAAAATAATCATAACTTTCTGTATACACCTCCAAATGACGAACGGTTTAATGATATGGAAACTAGACTCAAAGAACTTTAATTTGATAGGTTTTGCAGCATACAAATCATTCTATCCATATAGATATGCTCGTCCAAAGTAAGGTCTTGCGCGTACTCATTTGCAACTTTACTCTATTATGTAATTTTCCAACTTGGCTTAGACTTAGAGCCTTCCTTAGACCTGATATTACTTATAGTATGTTTTGTACACTTACTATCATATCCAATTGGTATCCATCATATTAATTGGTCGTCGGATGAGAAGTAGAGTCCGCCCCCAAACGTATAACATAACTTACCTCTTCTTTCACACATTTCAATTTTCCCGAATTTTTACTAACTCCCAAAATTTCCAAAAATTTTGCCAGAGTTTCCTTTGTAACTGGGCCTATCCACCTATCAGAGAAGCCGAGAAACCAATCCTAACAATATATACATAATCCAATCAACGTAACCCAACATGAAAACAATACCAACATTGGCCTCATAAGTAATATATTACTAGAAAAGGAACGACATTCACATTAACTATTCATGTGACACTAAACTCATATCAGGTAAGTTCTCAACATTTTCATAAAATACAGAAATAAATATTTAAATTAAAGATGACATTTTTGGGTCATCATAATATCTTATAATGCAGCGTCAAAGATTTCTTTGTAGTCCCTTTTCCTTCCTTACTTCTTTGCTTTTTGTGAAAGACAAAGTGTCCATCATTGATTGTGGAAAGTCTTTTTCTTCACTTTATAATGAATTACTCTTTGGTTGGGCTTGTATAGAGCTAGTAAAAGGGAGTGGTCTCGTGCACATGAGAAGTTGGCCCTAAAGGTAAAACGGGTCGATTTGTCCCCCCCCCTGCGCGCGAGATATACGTGAGGCCTAGTCCAAATCTGGTTTTGCTAAAATTATTTCTTCGATTTTTGAGCTTACCAGAAAAGTGTCCAAATACATGCTTACCAGAATATGTCCAAATTCTTTCTCTTTGAATTGGATTTTGTAATGTCCAATTTATTATTTTGTAACAACCATAATTTAATTCTTGTAACAGCCATGATTTAATTCTTGTAACGGCTGTAGTTAATTGGGTAACAGCTCCATTTTAATTTTTATAATAGCTATAGATTAATTTATTCATCTGTAACTGTTCAACAGCTTTGCCTACAAAAGGCAGTCTTCTTTGTGCATAATCTGACATAGAAAACACGCCTTCATCTCTCTTCTTCAAACGATTTCTAGGCAATTGTTTTGTGCAAATGCCAAACTTCCAGCCACGAGTGCACGTGTTTGGAGGTATTGTGGAATCTTGGAAAGCGATCGGTCTTAACGATTTGCACCAGTCATGCCGAAATCGCTTTCAAGGCAGTGGCTTGCCACGACATAATATTTTTGATAAATTGTTCTTCTTTCCTTCTTGTTCTTAATCAATATTATCTACTCATTGGTTTTGAGTGATGAATTAGTGTCAATCTATTTAATAGAAGGAGACCCTAAGTTATATAGTAAAGCAATGAGGTCAATAAATGCTAGTTTTTGGAAAGAGGCAATTAAAAGTGAATTGGACTCTATAGTTTCTAATCACACTTGGGACTTGTCTGATTTGCCTAAAGGCTGTAAACCCATAAGTGGCAAGTGGATATTTAAGAAGAAATTGAGACCTGATGATACAATTAAGAAAGATAAGGCTAGACTTGTTATTAGGGGTTTTAACCAAAAGAAAGACATTGATTACTTTGACACTTATTCTCTTGTGACTAAGATAACGACTATTAGAACTCTTGTTGCTTTAGCCGCTATTCATAATTTAGTGATACATCACATGGATGCTAAAACGGCTTTCCTAAATGGTGATTTAGAGAAAGAGATCTATATGTCTTAACCAAAGGGTTTTATGATCTAAGGACAAGAGAATAAAGTATGCAAATTGAGAAAGTCTCTGTATGGTCTGAAGCGGGCACCTAAGCAATGGTATGTAAAGTTTAATCACACGTTAGTGAGTAATGGTTTTGTTGTTAATGCATCTGATACTTGTATTTATTCCAAGATGATAGGATCAAATTGTGTTATTATATGTATGTATGTGGATGACATGTTAATATTTGTCCCTAATGTGAATGTTGTTAATGAGATTAAGAAATTTTTGTCTTCTAAAATCTTGGAGAAGCAGGTGTGATTCTAGGGATTAAAATCAAAAGAACTTCTAATGGGTTTTCGGTGTCCCAGTTTCATTATATTTAAAAAATGTTGAAAAGGTTTAATTATTTTGATATAGCACCTGTGAGAACTCCTTGTGAACCTAGGTTAGCATACACTTGAGAAAGGATAAGGAATCTAGTATTTCTCAAATTGAATATGCTAAGATAATTGGTAGTATAATGCTTCTTATGAATTATACACGACCTGATATTGCTTATGCTATTAGTAGATTGAGTAGATATACTCACAATCATAGTAGTGAACATTGATATGCTCTTTATCGTTTGTTAAGGTATTTGAGAGACACTATGGATTGGTGTTTGTATTTTAATAAATTTTCTGCTATTTTAGAAGGATTTTGTGATGCAAACTGGATTACTAACAATGATAAAGTTAGTTCCACTAGTGGCTATGTATTTACTTTGGGTGCAAGTGATATTTCGTGGAAGTCTTTAAAACAAACTTGTATGGTACGATCTACTATGGAGTCTGAATTCATTGCTCTTGAGTTGGCAGGGCAAGAAGCTGAGTGGTTGAGAAACTTATTGGCAGACATGCCTTTGTGGGGAATACAAGCTTTACCAGTTTCTCTATATTGTGACTCACAGGCGGCAATTGTAATTGCCAAAAATAGTGTGTACAATGAAAAAAGAAGACATATCCGCATTAGACATGGTGCTGTAAAATAATTGTTAAAACATGATATTATTTCCTTGAAATATGTAAGATCCGAAAGAAATTTGGTATGTCCTTTAACCAAGGGTTTGGCAAGGAGAGTTATCCTTGAAATATCGAAAAGGATGGGGTTAAAGCCCATGGATTGAGGAAGTATGGTGGATACTCATTTATGGTCAAACGGGACCATATGGGACCTCAATATGCACTACATTTCCTATCCTATGACGTATAGTAGTGCTTTATAAGGTTGAGCTTATTTTTCTCTTAATGATTCCATAGCCTTAAGGTGGTCTATGTATAGATAGATTTGACAGAATCACCTACGTGAGTATAAAGGTTGGGATGTCTTTCCAGAGCACTCATGAGACCCAAGGTATGTGCATGACCATAAAAGCACTTTGTTAGTATCGCGGAGTTTGCATAGATTTAAGGATATAGTATGTGTTGTGGGGGTCTAACTAATGTCCATTCAATTCAAGAGTACTTCACTTTGTGAATGTTAGTTGTTGCCTCATTTCACTACGTGTCAATTCAAATCGAAAGATATTGGCACTTAAATACATGTTTCTTTTTTTATCCAGAATTGTTCTTATTCTATTTTGTCTTTGCATTAGTGGGAGATTGTTGGTATTATTTTATATCTTATAATGCAAATTCAAAGATTTCTTTGTCCCTTTTCCTTCTTTACTTCTTTGTCTTTTGTGAAAGACAAAGTGTCCCTTATTGGTTGTGGAAAGTCTTTTTCTTCACTTTATAATGACTTACTCTTTGTTGGGCTTGTAAAGATCTAGTAAAAGGGAATGGTCTCGTGCACATGAGAAGTTGGTCTTGAATGCAAAAAGGGTCAATTTGCCCCCCCCGCGCGCGAGATATACGTGAGGCCTAATCCAAATTTGGTTTTGCTAAAATTATTTCTTCGATTTCTGAGCTTATCAGAAAAGTGTCCAAATACATGCTTACCAAAATATGTCCAAATTCTTTCTCTTTGTCTAAATTCTGTAACATCCATTTTATTATTTTGTAACAGCTATAATTTAATTCTTGTAACAGCTATGATTTAATTCTGGTAACATCTGTAGTTAATTGGGTAACGACTCTATTTTAATTTCTGTAACAACTACAGATTAACTCTTCATCTGTAACTATTCAACAGCTTTGCCTACAAAAGGCAGTCTTCTTTGTGAATAATCTGACATATAAAACACATTCATCTCTCTTTTTCAAACGATTTCTAGGCAATTGTTTTGTGCAAATTCCAAACTTCCAGCCAAGAGTGCACGTGTTTGGAGGTGTTGTGGAATCTCGGGGAGCGACCGATCTTAACCATTTGCACCCAGTCGGGCCAAAATCGCTTTCAAGGCAGTGGCTTGACATGACACAGTATTTTTTATAAATTGTTCTTCTTTCCTTCTTGTTCTTAGTCAATATTATCTACTCATTTTTCTTACAGTTACTTCTCTTGTTGAAACCGATACAGACTTCAAATTTAATTGATCTACTTCCATAGAGGAATTATAGCAAACCTCTTTTCCTTTATCAACATTAAATTTACTTGTCCTTTTTCAGCATCTACTTTCTTCATAATCTATTCTACATATTGTAATTTTGACTGCGGGTCACAATAATTAACCAAGGTAGCAATGGGCATGCAACTTAATGAGGAGAAACATAAACTCCCCCATGCACACATGAACGTAATACAATCTGTTTATCAGAATAAATGGCCTTCATATCAACAAAAATATGGAGATTAACATGGGCATGATCAACTGTCATCACTTGATTTGGCTTGAATGTGTTAGAAGATTAAAATTAGGGCTAAAATCTATAAATTTCCTATTCCTTTTTCTATTATACGACAATGTAGGCTGTTGTAAAAAGATAAAGGAAATTTAGAGATTACGAACCATTATAATATACTGGAATTCAAGATTTACAGTTGCTGAATAAAATAATAAAACTACTCACACTATCCTATTAAATCTTTCCAATAAACTGGTGAACACAAATAGGTGATCTTTCCAACAACACCTCTTCCTTTTCTTTGAGAGCACCTTCACTTTCTTATGCACATATATCAAAAAGAGTTGCTAGACCAGTAGAATCAGCTTCTCTTTCTTTTGGGGAGGATAGTGTCTTCATGTTTGATGCAAAAAGTTGTTGTTCCTCTTCAGGTGTATCCAAAACTATATTCCAATCTGCTATATCGCGCATAATAGATCGACATTTGTACCGTATGCTAGAACATCTGGTCCGCTACCCTTAGAATAGACATGTGCGCTATTTTGCAAAATGTCTTAACTGGAGTGAGGTGTGAACAATTCATATGTCCCATCAATTATTTTTTGAATAATAGCATCAACATATGTACCATTTGCGAGAACTGGTTCAATCGGGAATACAATTTGTTTTCTCTCCACTTATTTTATCATATGAAGGTCCTTTCGCTAAATCTTTACCACTGTTGCACCTCCATTAGTGCCTTCTTTATTTTGCCCTCCACAAACTAACTCAATATTTATGACTGAAGACATTGGACTATAAGATGATATTTGCTCAAATTCCTTATTGCCTCCATTAATCAACATCTTTTCCCTGTTCACTATTTGTCACCCAAACGATTAGCAGAATCTCCACAAACAACATCATCTATAAGTTGATTCATTTCATTATCTTGATCAAGATATCCATTTTCATCATTTAAAATACCACGATGGTATCTTTCTTCACTTCTTTAATCTAATTTCCCAAAAATTCCACAACTTTATCAAGCTTATCATTTATACCTGTAACAATGATTAACTCTTATAAATTTACAATATATTATCCTAACAAAATCAAAGCTAAATACCACTAGAGTAGTTAATCATCTTTACGGGATCATCAATATATTTCTTCCTCTCTCAAATTTGATCCTGAACGTATAATCTCTTTAATTTTGATTGATATCCTCTAAAAGAAACAAAAAATAAAAAATAACAATAAAGATAAAAATATATCACAAAAAAAATTAAGTAAAAACAAGACTAACTAAATCAGAAAAATAACAACTTACATTCACAATGTTACTAACATCTATTTGCGATGAATGTTCATGAAGATATGACGGGTTTACCTTGAAAACCCCGAATTTCTATTTAATCAACAAAAAATACAGAATTAAATTAAAACAAAAGTATGAGAAAAGAAAATATGAGAAAAGGTAAAATACTTTTAACTTATACTTTCATTTTTAAGGAATTCTTTAAGAAGTCATATGTTGGAGTTCCCATTTTTGAATAAGACCACATCCTAATAGGCATACAATCGTAAATTTTTGATTGAATATAAATATACAAAAATTTAATGTTATCTTTTTTTTGTTTTGTTTATAAGATAGTAGTCTTGAAGACATGAAGCTTTTAACTCCACGTAGTAATTTTTTTTATTATTATTATTATAGTAAATGTTAATTCATGTTAATAAGATATTAGTCATATATTTGCAATATATTACCTTGGATCTTCTTGCAAAAATTCTTATTTATTAATATGAAGATTTGAGTAATTTAATTTAAAATTTTAAAATATTCCTACCATGAAAAAGAAGACAATCTTTATTTTTTAATAAATATTTCATATTTTTTTTTTAAATCTATAGGCTTCATTATTATTTAAGCGAAAAAATAATAAAGTGTATATTATTAAAAAAAATTTGGAGCCTTAAGCAAAGAATTTACTAGCCTTCCATTTCCAATGATTTAATAATTTCAAGAACTTAAAGAAAGACACTTGTGTTCCCAAACGCTTGCTGCTCATGAACAACTTTTGCTTAGAGAAATATGCGTATCCTTAATGTGTTTTTACAACGAGACACTATTTCGGTTTCCAAATTTTCATTTCTAATACAAATTTGGCTAGGTGTGCGAAATAGTTTTTCAGCAATTTCAACAAATCAAATATCTTCATTTTAATTGATGCGAACATGTATACTCCCCCCTTTTGTCTTGGTGCAAATGTAATATAATAATCATACTACAACGTGCTGCCTCCATGACAATTATGACATGTATACTCCCCCTTTTGTCTTGGTGCAAATGTAATATAATAATCATGCTACAACGCGCTGCCTCCATAACAATTATTCATTGCCCACATGTAACATGCACTCCTAGTCCTACATATGATTTCTTTCGCCTTTTTTAGATTTTGGACAAACGCTACGTACATTATATCCACATATTAAAAAATGTGCTCTCATATTTCAATTTATTATTAAGGTAATCAATATTTCAGGACTGAAGAGTAAATACTTTACTTTGTGCATCTTACCTCCACAACATTCTATTTATGCACTAAACTCCATTTAACATTAGTTCATATTACGATTTTTCGCAATCGGCTTTTTGTGTCCAAAAACAATCACACCAAATTAAACCAATGTACGAGGACGTTAGTTGAGGAATTAATACCTTTCAGATTTCTATAATACAGAAACTAGTACACTGAAATCAAGGTCTCTTTCTTTAATTTTATAGAAAAGGGAAAAAATAATACCAAAAGGACTTTTAATTCTTAAAAAAAAAATATTTTCTTTATCGACCATTACGCCATAACCTTGTGTGCACTAGACCAGTGATTCTTTTCATCCGTCTAAATTTTGGTGCACTGAGTATCCAATATTTGCACTGATGAAAATAACAAATACTATCAATAGTATAATTAAAGTACGTACAAGTTATGTCTTATCAATAAAAAAATATTAAAGAGATTCGAGAGTGAACAATCACTGACCATAAAATAAACTAGAGAAGAAAAGGTAAAGCTAAAACGTGGGGACAGACTAAGACAAGGTGTACCACGCCACAATTAGCCTTTCACTTGGTGGGGCGCATGTTATCCTTCTCCCAACTATTGATCATTGCTGTCGCCATTCAAATCTTTTGTACTAAAGATTTACTCCAGCAAACAAAATAAGATAGTATCTTATATGGTGGATCAATTTTTATTTTGGTAAATAGGTGACCACGGCCACAAGGGAATTGTCAACTTCATTTAATGAAAAGGAGGATAAGCATATGTGAATGTCTTTTAACTTGGTTTTGAAGGACAATTCATGGCTGGACCAACAAATTTGAGAATGTTGTGTGTAGTTGGTTCCTGCACATCCAGCTATGCAACTTGTGACAAGATCAAACTGAGCTATTACTATAACTATTTTGTGCAGTAGAATCTCCAATGAGCTGGCTCATGCACCTGCTACCCAACAAAGAACTTAGTACAATTAGATTCAATTTAACAATATAAAATGTTCAAAAACTAGATCCATCAAATTATGCTTGTTCATTATAGTTGTCAACAACCATATTACTTTTTCCTTTGTTTGAAACCAACATTTAACTAACTTCTTTATAATATCAAGTGGTGATATGATTTGGCATTTTTGTTAAACCAAGAAGATAATGGTTAAAGTTAGTACTGTCTCTTTTCGATTATTGGTAAGGCTGAGCATCACCTAATCCCCAAAATCAAAAACATATACGTGACAACCGTCAACTATCATTTCTCTGTATAGGATACGTAGACAATGTGGAGATTGTCCATTTCAGATCAAAGAGCAAAATTCATTTCAGGTTCTGAAATGCAGATTGTCTTTATACAGCTTCTACTTTACAGAAAGTTTACATAACAAACCATGAGAATCTTCCTACTCATCATCATATGAAACATGGAAACTGGTGGTACAACCACTTGCTTCAGGATCTTCTGCTCCACAGCAATCATAAAATTTGGCAGCATAAGGAGGATCATCTGGTCCTAGTTCGTAATACCTACATTGAAAAGAAGGCAGAAACTGTCCTTCAGAAAGATATTGCATGCTATAAGATCAGATCACCAAAGTAAACTTAGAAATACCATTCCCATAGAGAAAAAAAATATAGAAAGTAAAGTTGTACAATTTACTTGTTAACAAATTCTTAACAGCTAATTTATTGTTCCACAATATAGATGGTGGCAGGACGAAAGTCATCCCATACTCATCTTCTCCTTTCTTCCATTGTGTTTTCTCATTACTTTCGCAACAATTACACTAAGTGAAATTCTTCCAGGAGCATTCAACCCCTGGGGTAGATATCGATCTTATAAGAGAAGATGCAAGATGTAAGCCGACTGCATCTTATTCCTGTACAGTATGAGTATCCTGATCGAATGTCTTTTTGCTTTTCCAGTTTCCTTTTTTTCTTTTCCATTTTAATTTTTTAGAATGGAAAATTGTATAAAGCAAGACACAGTGTGAAGTAGTTTGCTGCGAAATTCATGACACAATGGTTGTGTCTATGGACTTCAGCAGCTGTATCTACAGGTGAGATCATGGAAATGCTCAAGTTTCTAGAACAAAGTAAAAAGATCTACTCCCTGGACATAAAGGCAAATTCTGCTGCAGAAGTGGCAAAACTATAACTTCACTGAAGCATTCATGCCTAAACTATTATGCTGAACCCAACTTGCCGATAACAATTACAAGTCCCATGCACAAACCAAGCATGTTTTGAATAAAAATGTTTACAAGTTCATCCAACGGTCGAGCACATAAATCAACTATTTAGGTTAAGACTCATCTCCACTAGATTTGATAATCTTGAAATCGGAATTGCTATGCTCTTCAGAGAAAAGCATTTCATTATACGTGCACTTCTTGTTCTAGATTTTGTCAACTGCAGGTATATAACCAACATTCATATGAGAAGCACCAAGCTAGTATAATTATTAGGGGTGGCAAATGGATGGTTGGGCGGGTCAAAATGGGCTGAAGCAAGAAATGGGTCATTGTCCAATCCTGTCCAAAGCTTACTTGGGCTAAGATGTGTGGGATCAAAATGGGCTAAACAATAGGTTACAACCCAACCCGCCTAACTTGACCTAACTTTTGAGTAATTTTTCAAAAGACAATTTCGAATTAGTCATTGTTCAAATTACTTCAATTGTCTAAAATAATACACTTTATAAGATCCTTAATTACATTAATTTGGTAAAAAGTATGACAAAAAACTGCAAATACATATGCAGTGGTACTCATTTGTTTCTCAAGAATTTAGAGATCACTATTTGATATTGATTTGCAAAAATGTTACTAGTGCTTCAAAATGCTCACTTAATATGAAGATAAGATACCTTATTCCATTTATTTTTGTGACTCCTACTAACCGATATACATATGCTAAACATATCCATCATAACTTAAGAATTTAAACCAGGAATGTGTATATATTTAAAAATTGATAATTTAAAGACATAAGCTGACAATCGAAAAAAGAAATACAATTTACCAATTCAAAAATCCAGTAATTAATATGAAACATCTACACATATTACTAATGTACTAGTAGAACCTCAGATTCTTATTACAATTACTTAAATTGAGATGATCCACATTTAATTGATTTAATTAAAAAATTAGACACGCAATTATTATAAGAAGGTGCTTTTTATGAGTTTATATTGATAGATCTTATGCTAAAATGTTGTAGTGGATAAATTACCAGAGTACCTAGAAAGAACTGAAAAGTGAATGTCCACTCAGACACATCCACCAAAACACATAGGAGTAGTACTAATAGTTAAAGCTTGAAGCTGGGCCCACTCAATGGACATGTGCTCTAGTTTCACATGCTCTCCAGAGAAACACCTTTCCCAGCCCCAGGTCCTTTTATTACACGGGTCACTAATGGGCTAATTCACGGCTCAGTTTGGGCAACTATTTGTTTGATGGGTTGCTTTGGGCTAGCCCAAATTAGCCCATCTGTTAAGTATATTATGCCCAAACCCATTAAATCTTGGGCGGGTTGGATGGGTCTGGGTTTAATTTACCACCCCTCCAATAAAGTCTAGATGTCTTTCCAAGCAAAATATACTACTTCCATAATTGTGTATGAGAGGAATTTTTCACTAGTAATACTTAATGAATGAAGAGAGTTGCTTTTCTAGGAGCATTGCTTTACTATGAGCAGCCACTGGGAAGATGAAAACGTTGGGGCACCTAAGAATAAGATGAGTTGATTGGAAGGTGATAGCAGCCACAAGGAAAATGAAAATCTGGGGCCTATCCAACCTGAAGTGATATTATTACTCTATGGACATGAAAGTACTATTTTATAATGGAATTTACAGAAGCTATTGGGATGAAGCCAAAACAAAAAGGTTTAAATGCTGCCATATAGGATAAACAAAGTTTACGCCTTTACAAGTTTATCTCTGACTATTTTAGAATTTAGCTTCTTTCATTATAAGTCTCTTAACGGAATTTATTGAGACATTTGCTTTTGTTTTTCACGTCAAGCTTCCTTCTTTATTTAACTCAATATAATAAGTTGCTCAAAGCTTAGTTCTGTAGACTATAAATTTAGCAGGCTGCAGCAAAATGATAGATGTTCCCAACTTTAGAAAAATTAAGGTCACATGATGCTTATACCATGGTTATAAAAATACTAGGGTAGTTGCCGAGTCTTCAAAAAAGGGGAAGTTCATCTAGATGATAGACAGTGGTACCAACAAATGGAATTGAATATGAACTTTTGGTTTAAAGGAATAGTTACAATGGAAGTACTTAAAGTGGCCACTCAAAATGGTACTTAAAGTGGTCACTTTGGGAGCTCTGTGAAATCCATTCTTATTCATCCGAAGCATTGCAATGACACTTAAATACATAAAGACTGCTATGAGTCATGTCATCTAAGAACTGATCTTTTGGTGGGGGTTCCTCCAGTAGTGGGAGAGGGGGCAGGGGACAGATACAAACATGAGGAGATTAAAGCAGTGATCTGATAAGGTAAAGGCTAAGAAGTATAACAGATGGGTCATTGGAACAGAAGATGTAGATAATAGATCACTAGTACCAAACAATGAAAAACCAATCAGATCTACACAAGCTACAACTATGCGTTTCTTGACGTTTACTCCTGATTCATTTAAAATTGTAACATAAAAGTATCCGAAATAATTTTTAGCATCTATTAATCCACATTTTTCTCAACCCCCTAATAGTTCTTCACTTCTTTCCTATAAATTTAAAATGCATCCCGGCTAAATGCTCTGGCAGTATCAGGATTCAATTCTTTGGCAATAAATGTTAAAGCTACCTAACTAAAGAGGTCAATTGACCTGACTCATGTTATTTTGGCACAAAATTTAGCTCAGTGATAGAAAGCTATGTAAAATTTTCACTCTAGTACCTGACTCACGTAATAAACAAAACTGCAAATGAATTTTGTGTTCCTACGAAGAAGTAACTGGACAACGCTAGAGTTCTATCTAAATCTCTGGATACAAGCCTACATTACCCCTTTGATCATGTCTAAAACAACTTAAACAGGCTAAGCATTTCCCCCCGTTGATAATGTTGTAAAAATGATACACTAAAGCTAATGACAACATAAACCATTTACAATTCAGCATTTAGCCCAGGGGCGGAGCTAGTGTCAATGTTACGGGTTTGGCCGAACCCAATAACTTTGGTTAAAAACCATGTATTCGTCTTAAAAAAATTCATTAAGTATATACAATATATTACAATTTAGAACCCAGTAACTTAAAAAGGACTAGAATCCGAATCCATAAGCTACAAATCCTTCCTCAGCCTCTGCTTTACCCTCATAATAACCCAGTTGCTCCTTAACTTTATTATCATTGCTTAACAGCTAAAATAAAGTATGTAATTACAAGAAACAGATGATGTAATTGTGATATCACAAGCACCACTGGCCCTTAATTTGCCTAAAAAGATAAATTTATTCTGTATTAGCATGATATTGATACAAATAGAGCGAACCAATTTCACCAGCTAATCTGGAAATGACACGTAGTTGATTGATCAATTGATTGTTTAAACGATACCCTATGGATATATAAGAGCGAGCATGAATCTGATCACTTTGAAGCAACGATTTTATTAATAGAGTGATTAAAAGAATTACATAAACAAAAAAAATGAAAGGTAAGATACCTTTTCTGATCGTCATGACGGCGACAGACAAAGAAAGAAGGATGAAAGCGGCATGAATTTGGGTTGTTAGAAGGTGAAGTGTATGCCTGTTTGCATCTTCTGCACACCTTCTCTATGCTCTGATTCACTCCTCTTTTTCCTGCTTTTTCCGCCATTTCCCAGCTTGTACAGTTGTTAGTTGTTACGCTGAATTCTGATCAACTCTTTAATCCGACGTGAAAGTTCTATGGGCCTTCTGGAAGGGCCCCGAATGTTCTGAAATTCTCAATTTTGGGTGGATAAGCAGGTGAAAGCTCACTCAACAGCAACAATTTTCTCTAAGAATTAATCCAAATAGCCGTCTACATAATATTTTGAACTAAAAATAGTTGACCAAAATATAATATATGTATATTTCATATATACTATATAATAATTATATATAATTTATACACTAATTAAAAAAAACAATAAATATAACTAGCTATTTATGTAACAAAATCCCTTTTAATTCCAAAGATTCGTTAAAATTGACCTATTATCAAAAGTTAACATTTAAAGTTTATGAATTCGAGAGTTTAATATTTTTAAGTTGTTTGATTTTAAATTGATAATTTATACATATATTAAGATAATTACAAAATAATATATACATATTAAATTAAAAAAAACTATTGAATTCGATGGATCCTATAAGACCGTATTCTAACTCCAAAGTCCAACCCAATCTATTATAATTACTCAAATTATTATTTTTACATTAACGTGAGTAGGTTCGAGGGGTGTCAAATGGGCGGGTTGGGTCAATTTTGGGCGGGTCAAAAATGGGTTGAGTCAATAATTGGGCGGGTCATGTTACTTGGGCTAAGATGGGTTGGGTTAAAATGGGTTAAAATTCGGGTCATAACCCAACCCGCCCAACTCTTATTAAACTTTAATTAATATATGTTATTTTCTTATAAATTGTATAATTACTAAATAAGGATATTTTGCTTTTGTTATGGTTATATTTAAAATATTAAACAAAAAATAAAATTATTTCTCAGATATTTTGACAAACTTACTCATGGATCAATTTGGGCTAAAATTAGCCCAACTTTAATTGGATTGAGATGGTTTGGGTCAAGATGGACTAAGTTCAATAAATGAGCGGGTCAATAACCAACCCAACCTTGAACGGGTTGGGCGGGTCATTTGGGCTTGGGCCAAATTTGACAGCCCTAGTAGGTTCACAAAATTGTTTTAAAGAAATTAAAGTGATTAAGTAAGAAATAATATCACACCCTATAGGATGTAGGGCTGTTCATTCGGATTGGATATCCGAAATCCGAACCGATCCATTCAATTTCGGATTTCGAATTTCGGATTGGATCGTATTTTGGATTGTATTTTTTAAAATTTCGGATTTCGGATCGGATTCGGATTGGTATATTTTAATCCGATCCGAAATTCGAAATTATTAGGGCATGTATATTACTACACTTTAATTTCAGATAGTCAGTACTTCCTTTACATCAACCTCCAAGTTATTACCTTTACAATTGCTAGATTTAGCTATATTGACACCATAGTACTCTCATAATTGCATAAACATGAATTTTTCTTAATGTATTGCTTCTTTTACAAAGAAAATATACATATTAGTTTAACTTTGAGGCAAAATAATACGATCCGAAATCCGATCCAATCCAAACTTTAAAATCCAATCCAATCCAATCCGATATAATTCGGATCGGATTCGGATTGCATTTCTAGAATCCGAAATATGCTAAATCCGATCCGATCCGATCCGTGCACAACCCTAATAGGATGTACATGAAATTATCCCCAATATTTTTTTTGAGTTTTTGGTTTTTTTTTTTTCGACTAATCTAATAATTCTTAAATAAGTCTTTCTTTTAATTCTTTTGGTGGGAATGTTCAAATTTTCTAAAATACAGTAGGGTATTTCTTTTTTCGCATCTTCATCTTAATGATTAATTATATTTTGTTAAAACTTGAAAGGAAAATAAGAGTATTTGAAGGTGAACGTAAAAGGTATTTGGAAGTTTAGTTGTGTTCGACAAATAATGCAGTTTTGTGAATGAAAATTATTACTTAAAAATCACCTCTAACAAATTTTTCAAACTTCAAATTTTCTATTTCAAGTTGAAGTTGAAATATGGACGAGATTGTACAACAAACACTTATTTGAATTTATTTCTTCTAATAATTCAAATATTATCTATGTACAAAAGTGAAGGATAGAAAGATTAGCTATGAAATATCATAAACATTTTATTCCTTAAAATCAATTTAATACAAGGAAACTAAGTGGGCGTTTGGACATAAGAATTGTAAACTTCAAAATAGAGTGAAATTTTTTTTCAAGTGAAAATGGTATTTGAAATTTAGAGTTGAATTTAGACATGATTATAATTTTGGGTTGTTTTTAAAGTTTTGTTAATGATTTGAGTAAAAATTTCGAAAAATAGTTTTTTGGAGTTTTTTAAATTTTTGAAAATTTTCAAAATGCATCTTCAAGTGAAAATTGAAAATTTTATCAACAAAAGCTGATTTCGAAAAAATATGGAAATTTTTTGAAAAAAAGAAAAAAAATTTCTTATGTCCAAACGGGCTCTAAAATTAAATCAAAAAAATGAGGAGCACAACTGCAATACCTCAAATGACAAGAGTGGTAACCTTTATAAAAATAAACTTTGAGGTCCCAAAAAAGAAAAAAGAATAGTCGGCTAGCTAGTTGATGTCTTGATGATAAAGGAGCGATACACTGAATCCCACGTCCATAGGTGACCGGAGCCTGAGGTTCTGAGCGCAGCCAAAAACCTAGACGCAGGTGCTCTGCTCCTCGCGAAGAAGACGGCGAGCACCAGATTTGAATGGAAATAATTAACCAGAAATAGCGTTTTTCAGTTATTTCTATTCTTCAACTCACCCAAAAATAGGAATTAAAAATATTGTGAAAAAAAAAGGATGTCTTTCTCTCTCCTCTCCTTATCTTCTTCTTCATCTTCCACGCTTACCAGAAATATTCCCCCTTTTATCTCTACTACATCTTCGCCGTCCGTTTTACTTTCCCTTTTAAGGAACCATTCTAATTTCAGCAATGTTACCTCTAACGCTACAATTTTCGGTTCCAGCTCGTGTTCTTTCTTTTCTTCGTCTTGTTCTATGTCGACTTCCAATTATGTGGTTCCGAGGGATTTTGCGTCTTCCTCTTATTCTTCCTCTTCGTCTGGAAATTCTGATGGGGAAAGCTCGAAGATTGTATCGGGTGAAAATGATGAACAAGGGGCTGAGACTGACGATGAAGACCAAGTCTTGATTGTTGACGAGGAAGATATTAGTCTTTCCAGCTCTGATCTTCCCCAAAAATGGGATGTATTAGGCCTTGGCCAAGCTATGGTAAATGCTCTTATACCCTTTTTCACATAACTTGGTAAAATGTCAGTAGGAATGTTTAGAGGATGCCTAGCTATTAGAATGCATGTTGCTCTATATTTATACATTAAAAAGAGTTGTTCTTTAATCCCTTTTTGACAAACCATTGTTGCTCAACAATGGGAATATTGGTTAAAATCATACTATGTTGGTATTACTTTTTTGAAGAAGAATCAGGAAAACAAGTTGGTATTTCAATTCCTATGGGTCTCTAGGGCTTAGCTCAATTGGCAAAGGTTGAGAGACTTGTGATTTAGTTCACAGGTTTGAGCTCTGTGCCAAGCGTCTGGTATTTAAGTAGAGAAGGATAGAGGGGATTGGGTTGCTAGTGGGGGGCGCCAAGTATCCCGTGGAATTATCCGAGGTGCACGCAAGCTGTCCCAGACACCACAGTTATTAAAAAAAAGGGGTTAGAGGGGGTGGGCCCACAGTCCTTGAGTTTCAGAGGCTGTGGTTGGTCCTAAGGTTGGCTCCAAACGTGTTTCTCAGTCATAAAAAAAAGATATTGAAGGATCGTTATTCTTTTTGCTCCTTACAGATAATCTTTTGCATTCACTTAGTAGCTGTTGTTGTTGATGATGACGATGACTACCCAAAAACACCGTAGGTGTATTTAAACTTGAGAATATATTAGATTTGCTTATAATCCTTTGGCTTCTTACTGTATCTCAAATCTTCTCTTTCATGAGTGGCAGTACGGCACTACAGTGACCTAATTGGCATTAACTTTTGCTGTATTACTTTATTTTAGTTATCATTGCTCCCACAGAAGTTTTCACAATTTGACACAACAGGCTGATATATCTTAGTTATAGTACCAGGTTCTTTCATGTAATGATGCTCTTTGGCGATTTATATAGGTTGATTTTTCTGGCATGGTTGATGATGAATTTCTGGAGAGGCTTGGATTAGAGAAGGGTACAAGAAAGGTCATCAATCATGAGGAAAGGGGTAAAGTTCTGCGTGCGATGGACGGATGCAGCTACAAGGCTGCTGCTGGTGGATCACTTTCTAATAGCCTGGTTGCCTTGGCTAGGCTTGGTGGTCAGCCAATAGCTAGTCCTGCTTTGAATGTAGGCATGGCAGGTAGTATCGGAAGTGATCCCTTGGGTGGATTTTACAGGTAAAGGTTAACTCTTTTAGATTTTATCCCATTTTTACCGTAGGAGTTTGGTGACTGTTACAAATGCTGCTTTCTCGTGTCTCTCCGTTTCTTTAACACCTCCCCTCTGAACTCCCTATCTAGGAGCTTAACAACTGCTTTTCCTACTTTCTCCACTGGCGACTCCAATTCCTGATCCTATTGCTGGGAGTGGAGGGCCCTTACCACTACGCTATTCTTCTGACCTCCTTTTTTTGGGGGGTGGTGGATGCTGCAGTCTGTTTGGACTGTACGGTTCCTGCAGGTTGTTACTATAGATGTAAATATGTGCTTTGGACCCGCATATTGCCGTCAAATAATATGCACGGGGGAGCAAGAGATAATTTTTGAAAATGGAGAGCAAGACTATTGTAAAAAATATCAATTACAAGCTGTACGTGCCTTTGAGATTTCAGTAGCTGAAGGAACAGTCTTTTGGTATTATGTAGGCTTAGAATTTTGAATGAATCTCCAGTCTCATGAGTTATATAAGAGAAATACTAAATTATTCCACATCTAAATTGAGAACTTAAGAGAGTTTGTTGTGCAGTGCCCCATGGATTTTTTTGTTTATCTGAGTGCTTCAATTAGACTGACCACTGATCAGAGCTGTATCACTTTACATACAGATCCAAACTTCGACGAGCAAATGTGAATTTTTTGTCAGCACCAGTAAAGGATGGGACAACGGGAACTGTGATAGTCCTCACAACACCGGATGCTCAACGAACCATGCTAGCGTACCAGGTTAGTAAATGTGCTGTAGTAACCTCGCTCATGTCATTTTCTGCATAGGAATGACAGTTGGCTTGGATTAGAGTAACCCCATCCCAGACATATTGTATACCCTATATTATACATGCCATAGTTCCAAACCTGTCACCTTATCACTAACATATGGGTATTTAGATGCAGTATGCTGAATTAATACTGGGAGCTGATGGTCATGGTTTAAGGGAAACAGTTCACGTTCAAAGTATAGAACCTTTTTCCTTTTTTTTTAAACATGTATTTTATAATACTTTACCTCTGGAAGAACCTTAGGCTTTGCTATTTTGGCTAATACTATGATATGCAAGTAAATCACTTTAACCAAAGTTTAGCAAATCTTTATATGACTCTGAGCTAGTTTAAGTACTTTCTATGAAAAGAAGCAAATTAGGGGTGCCAGAAAATGGATGTATTTTCTTTTTAATGGAGGAGAGATGATAATAGAATCTTCTCTTCCCTGCTCTTGGGGTCCTTCTCCTTGGTGGGACAAATAGTAGGTTATTGTGGCTCAGCAAAGGCTTGTATGCCTTTCTCTTACTGCAAGTCGACAAAGACCATCTGTTTTTGCTACCTTTTGCTCTGCCATGCTACAGTCTTATAGGCCTCATATGAAATCATCGGCCTTACTCAAACAAGATAGACCATCTCTTTTCATTTCACGTACCTGCCAGATTTATTTTAAACAGTAAAAAACACAACCTCCACCCTTCCAGAAGGAAGGCTTGCCCACTGGTTCAATTGCATTCATGTGCTTGGCTTTCCACATCTTGTTTTAGTAAGTGTCCCTTCTGCAGAATGAGTTTTTAACTGCCTTTTTCTGCTCCTGTTGTGAGAGCAGGGTACGTCATCAAGGATAAACTTTGACCCATGCTTGGCTGATGCAATTACTAAAACAAATATATTGGTTGTGGAAGGATACTTGTTTGAGCTTCCTGATACAGTCAGAACAATTTCGAAAGTTTGCGAAGAAGCCCGCAAGTGGGGATCATTAGTTGCCATCACAGCATCAGATGTCTCCTGCATCGAGAGACATTATGATGATTACTGGTAAACCTTATTTTCTATCTTGCTTCTGCATAATAAAGCTAAAAATACTAACCCCCCCCCCGCCCCCTCAAAAAAAAAAAGCCCCACTCTGATAAAAGCAAAAGTATAAGGAAAGAGAAAAAGCTCGGAAAACTGGATTTTTGTCAGTCTTTGGATCCTCGATGTGGAAAGAGAAGTTCATGCAGATTCATGCTAGACCTTGCACTTGACGTTGTTTCTTCTACAACTAAAATGTTGTTTATCCTTAATGTTTTCCACATTTTTCGGCCAGGGAAATCATGGCAAATTATGCAGATATAGTATTTGCTAACAGCGAAGAAGCAAGAGCTTTCTGTCATTTTTCATCAAAAGAAAGTCCCCTTTCTGCTACGAGGTACCTGAGCCATTTCGTCCCTTTAGTTTCCGTCACAGATGGGCCTAAAGGTTCTTACATTGGTGTGAAAGGGGAAGCTATCTATATTCCTCCATCACCTTGTGTGCCCGTAGATACTTGTGGTGCAGGGGATGCTTATGCATCGGGTATTTTGTACGGAATATTGAGGGGTGTGTCTGATTTGAGAACCATGGGTTCCGTAGCAGCTAAGGTTGCATCTGTAGTGGTAGGGCAACAAGGTACTAGGCTTAGGGTACAAGATGCTATTGGGTTGGCGGAGTCATTTTCATCCCACTGCAGGGACTCAACCTTTTGGTCAGATATAGGTTCCGATCAGATCTCCAGCTTGTAATACTCGAAAGCTGAACTCTGACATCAGTTTAGTGGTTATCGCGTTAGTTTTATTCTCACATTCTTAGCTATTGAGCTTTGTAAATTGATGATATTCATTGTAATTATTCGCGCCATTGTTTTTAATGGATTCAGTAAAAGATTTAAGGACTTTGAATTTGCTTCGGTTTTGCATATCTTTTCCTGGAACATGTAGGTATGTCTGCAGATCGACCTCCACAATGGTTGGGATCATATATCATGGTATTATCTAGTGATATACTATCAATCTGATTTATATATTAGTTAATCCTTAGTACATTGATCCCCGATATTCATTAGATTTTGGGCACTGTCTGGAATGTTAGATGAATTTTCTGTCCCAACGCCTAATTTGTAATAGCAGGTGAGTCAAATCTATTGTTATGGGCGGTTTCCAGCCATGTCCCATGACCCCTTGGACGCCCCCCATGGCGTCCTGGCAAGCCTCCCAATGCCTAGCGCCATGGTCGGCCCCGTGGTTTCAGCAGTGCCAAGTGTCAAACGTGCATGTGCCTTTGTCGCCCCACCGATAGCTCACGCCAGTGCCCAGCGGCTGGCAGATGCCAACAGTGCAGCACGCACAGACAATGTCGCGTGCACAATTCATGATGATGCCAACAGCGCCGCGCGCATAGACTATGCCGCGCGCGCAGATCTTGATGCCTCGCCAGCGCCTAGCCGCAAGCAGATTCCAACAGCTCCTTGCACAGACCCTGATGCGAAATACAAAGTTGCTGCCAATGGACCTGTTTCTACCTTGTAGAAAACTAAGTCCTTTCCATTGTAAATATAGAGTAGTTTTATTTCATGCACTTCTATTATGTTTCTCTAGATTAGTTAGGTCAAGTCTTATAACTTTGGTTTATTTTTTTTAAGCACTATTAGGGGGATCAAGCAATCAAACTTTCTAGCAAGCAAACATTTATCTGTAATGGTGTCTTTCCCCCTCGACACCGCGTAGCCTTTTGTAATAGCTTTCATTAATGCAATAAAGCTTTTATTCTCAATTCTCATTTTCGTTTTCGCAATTGCTCTTGGCATATGTTTTCCCATACGGCATTGACAATCTCGTCTGGCGTACGGAGGGGACCTCAGTTGGCGGACAGCAGCCACACTGACATCGGTTGCTTAGCCTTACGTCGCCCTTACAAGGAATCTCAAGAAGGCGCCGCATAACAGTTGGTATCAGAGCCTAGGTTCGACATCGGACGAGGGAACACATTGCCATTACCACCATTTCTGACCATGGTGAATCATGGGGACCGCATTGCTGCCCTTGAAGAAACGGTTGACGTATTATGGCCCATCGCGAATACGGTGCCTGAACTAAGAGCCAGCCTAGTGCAAAGGTTGGACGACCTGGACCGCTGAATGCTCCAAGTCGAAGTTGACATAGCAAACATCAGTCGCGACTCTGAAGGATATCGGCAAACGGCAGTTACAGAGGCAGCCGAAATTTATGGCAAATACGAGGACCTCCAACAGGAGCGCGCCTAGGATTTAGCTCATAGAGAACAAGAGGCAGACATGGTGACTGTCATGCAACAAACCATAGACAACCTGACATGCCAACTCAATGTTGTCAATGCTGCCCTACAAAGCCTACTTTGAGGCGGCAAAAACCAAATCAGGGGTGCTGTGAACCTCGCCCCTGTGCCACAAAAGCTGAAAATTCCGGAGCCAAAGCCATACGACGGAGCTCGGGATGCTAAAGAAGTGGAAAACTTCATCTTCGACATCGAACAATACTTCCATGCCGTGGGCGAGTTGGAAGAAACCAAAAAGGCAGCAACTGCTGCCATGTATCTTCAGGGTGATGCTAAACTCTGGTGGCGAGTGAAATACGAAGCCATCAGGGCCGGGGAAGATACTCTCAAGACATGGGTAGAACTGAAGGCCGCCATACGCCTGCAGTTCTTCCCCGAAAACGTGGAGTACAATGCACGGAGAAAGCTACGGGAGCTCCGCCAAACTAGGTCAGTGCGGGACTACGTGCGGGAATTATCCGCGCTCATGCTAAACATACGGGATATGGGTAACAAAGACAAACTTTTCATATACCTAGAAGGTTTGAAACCTCATGCCCGTATGGGCTGCAAAGACAAAGGGTAGATACTCTCCCTAAGACGATTCAAGCTACTGAATGCCTATGGGATTATCATATGGAAACTCAAAAGGACAGGCCTCAGCCGCCTGTCCGAGGGTGTTACAATGGGAGCTAGTCTAGCAATGGTGGCCCTAGCAGAAGTGGGGGAGATCGAAGTGCAACCAAATCCAAGACTCCTTCCTCAAGCAGAAACAGTGTTGCATCCGTCAACAACAATCAGGGAGGAAACCCCCTTCAGAATGCCGTCATTGCGGCATGCCACATTAGAACAATGAATGCCCACATATACAGATCAATGCTCATCAGACTGTTGAGGATGAGTTAGATGACGACTCAGACGAAGCAGAACAAGTAGGTGCCTTCAATGCAATTGTTGGCTCCCTCCCTAATACTTTAGCGGGAACTAGTGCTGGTATCCCTAAGAAGGAGTCATGCCCAATCGCCAAGAAAGGGAAAAAGAAGGCGGATAAGAGGCCACCTCCTACCCAAGAGAGGACCTTAATGTTCGTCGAAATGAAAGTCAATGGCAAACCTATTCGGGCAATGATAGACATAGGTGTTACCCACAATTACTTAGCCTCGACTCAGGTGAAACACCTCGGTCTAGTTGTCCAAAAGAGTGAGGGTCATGTCAAGGCTATCAACTCACCACCTCAACCAGTGGGTGGAATAGCCAAAGAAGTGCCCATGAAGCTTGGACCTTACGAAGGAAGATTCAACCTACGCGTCGCAATCATAGATGACTTCGAATTGATAGTGGATTGAAATTTCTGAAGCAAACCGACACCATACCGGTGCCATATGCCAACATGCTCCCGATGATGGGAGAAAACAGGGCCAAGCCTTGCATCATACCATGCATGCCTATAAAGATGGCCGCTGAAAACATCTCGGCCATGCAGTTGAAGGAGGGAGTCAAAAGACATGAACCTATGGTTCCGGCTACCCTTTGCAACAAGAATCAGAAGTCATATCATCGGCCTCATATGACTCATGACGCTCCTCAGTGTGTGAAGACACGTCAAGTAGAACAAAAGGATAAGTCGGGTTGCTCATCATAAACGGGACTCTTGGAGCCACTACATGCCCCAGAAAGACCTTGGGAAAGTGTTTCCCTTAACTTCATCACATGATTGCCCAAAGTCGGCAACCTTGCATCCATCTTGGTTGTAATAGATCGGTTTTCCAATTATGCAACCTTCATAGCAGCCCTACAAAACATATCAGCAGAAGATACAACTCGACTCTTCTTCTTGCATATTGTCAAATATTGGGGCTTGCCCAAAGACATCGTTAGTGACCGCGGCTCACACTTCACTAGCAACTTTTAGACCCATCTCTTTAAGTGCTTTAGGTCAAAATTGAGTCACAGCTCAAGCCTTCATCCACCATCAGATGACCAGACGGGACAGTTCAATGACATGCTGGAGGAATATCTCCGTCACTTGCAACCAGATCACAAAAGCATTGGGTGAAGCTTTTGAATGCTGCTCAATTGTGTTTCAATTCTCAAAAGAGCCCTAATACAAACAAAAGCGCTTTTGAAATTGTTACCGGATAACAAACTTTCTCCCACAAACGGTGAATGCATCAACCATACCGAAATCTCCTGGAGCTGCCAACTTCACGAGGGAATGGGAGCGCAATTTGGAGATAGTGTGGAGCTATCTCGTGAAATCCCAAGAGCGGGCAAAAAGGTTCACCGAACAAAATCTTTGCTTTGTCCAATAACAAGCAGGAGACAAAGTGATGCTAAACATCCTAAGGTGGTACTTGTTTGCAGAGAGGACCCATGAACCTCGCCTACTGCAAAAACACATCGGACCCATGTCCATTGAAAGTCGCAATGGAAAAGCCACATACCAGGTGAACATTCCAGCCTGGTGGAAGATCCATCCAGTCTTCCATGTCAGTCACCTGAGATCTCTTCGGAAAGATATGGAACATAATTCACAAAGCCAACTCACAAGACAGAGGGGAACAAACCTCACAACTAACAAGAGCCTGATCAATCATCATCTTGCAAGTAAGGCTCCGAGGATGTCGCCAACTCAGGTGGGGGAAAAC
Source organism: Nicotiana sylvestris (assembly GCF_000393655.2). NCBI lineage: Eukaryota > Viridiplantae > Streptophyta > Magnoliopsida > Solanales > Solanaceae > Nicotiana > Nicotiana sylvestris. The sequence continues at coordinate 155,573,705 of NC_091059.1, forward strand.
TTCATGGGCGGCTTTCCAGCCATGCCTCATGACCCCTTGGACGCACCCCATGGCGTCCTAGCAAGCCTCCCAATGCCTAGCACCATGGTCGGCCCCATGGTCTCGGCAGCGCCAACTGACAAGCGCGCGCGCATGTGCCTCTATCACCCCACCGATAGCCCACGCCAGCACCCAGCGGCGGCAGATGCCAACAGTGCCACGTGCACAAACAATGTCGCGTGCATAGTACATAATAATGCCAATAGCGGCGCGCGCACAGGCTATACGGCGCGCGTAGATCCTGATGCCTCGCCAGCGCCCAGTCGCTGGCAGATTCCAACAGCGCCGCGCACACCAACAATGTCGCGCGCAGACCCTAATGCAAAATACAAAGTTTCTGCCAACGGACTTGTTTCTACCTTGTAGAAAACTAAGTCTTTTTCATTGTAAATATAGAATAGTTTTATTTCATGCACTTCCATTATGTTTCTCTAGATTAGTTAGGTCAAGTCTTGTAACTTTGGTTTATTTTTTTAAGCACTATTAGGGGGGATCAATCAATCAAAGTTTCTAGCAAGCAAACATTCTCTGTACTGATATCTCTCCCCCTCGAGACCGCGTAGCTTTTTGTAATGGATTTTATTAATGCAATCAAGCTTTCATTCTCAATTCTCATTTCCGTTTCCGCAATTTCTCTTGACATCGGTTTTTCCGTACAGCGTTGACAATCTCGTCTAGCGTACATATGGGACCTCAGTTGACAGACAACAACCACACTAACATCGGTTGCTTAGTCTTACATCGCCTTTCCAAGGAATCTCAAGAAGGCGCCGCGTAACAGTATTCATGTACATCTTACATATCTTATTGGACATAATAAGTTTAGTTTTTGCAATGGCCAAGAAAGTAAAAAAGTTTTAGGCAGTACTTCAGCTTTCCACATTTGTAAGGTGATATCTAGATTATAAGCAGAGAGTAAACTGGGAACTTACCCATTGATAATAGTGAACTTAGTTATTTGGTACCTGTTAGTGGTGGGAGGTGATAGGTATCTTCGCGAAATTGATCGAGGTGCTCGCAAGTTGATCCATACAATACGGTTATCAAAAAAAATTACAAGTGAACGCATTAGAAAAACTAACAATATCAGCTATGACTTTGATATATAATGTTACTACGACTTTTACATAAAGGAATACTAGCAAATAAAGCAGGTGGATATTATACTGAGCCAGGTTAATTCTTTTGCTATTTTTTAAACTGGCGTAATAGTTTTCTGGCCACTTAAACTTGTAGGGCTTTTAAAAGTCGATACATGAACTTTAAACTTTCCCATTTGAAAACTCTTGATTTCCTTAACTAATAAACACATCTGACCATTGAGCCTACGCGAGTATATTACACATACACAGACGTGTCCGTCCGGTTAGCAAATGACCAATGAATTTGTTACACATCTGATGATGAGTAGGCATTTTATACCATTAATTAGTCAAATTTCACTAAAAATATTTTTGAGCTTATTTTGGAAGCTTAAACAAAGAGGATATAAGAAGCTCCATTAATTAATAACATATCAAGTAAGCAATGAAATGATGAAAAATCTCCACTCAACCATTAATGTTGTCGTTTTATCACTTGTACTCATCTCCACGGAATCATCTCCAACTGTCTGCATTATCGGCAACGGAATCGACGGATCCTCCGTGGCGCACTTCCTGTGGAGCTATTCAAACTCCGAAATCGGCACAACCAGAATCTTTGAGCGGCACGATGCTGTCGGAGGGCGCATGGCAACGGTGATTATTTCCGGCGAGACATTCGAGGCTGGTGCCTCCATTCTTCACCCCAAGAACTACCACGATTTGAATTACACTAAATATCTAAATCTCTCTGTCCGACCTTCTGAATCTGATTCCTCATTTGGCATTTGGGATGGACGCGAGTTCGTTTTCAAAACCTTCACTTCCCAATCAAAGCTCCCTATATTCCTAAGCCTTGTGTCCTTCGCCAATTCCATCTTGTTTTTCTTTTGCTATGGCTTCTCTTTGTTTCGCATGAACACCTTCGTTGAGGTACTCCAACTTCACTAGCAATTGTGGAACATGCCAACAACTCCTTTTTTCCTTTTCTTAATAACTAAAAATTTGTGGAAATATAACGAAAAACAAGATTTTTTTAGATAATGCTATAATGAAAAACGGAGGCAGTGGGCAAAAGATTTGGAGAATATAGTTAGTATAGCTCTATTTTTCTGTAAGTTAGTGGTGGTATCTAAGGAGCAACTTGCAGTGTAGGTATTTAAGAGCAAACAAGGTAGTTAATTCAAGGGGCCGAGGCTTTGTTAGTTGGTACAGATTTCTATGCATATACAACCCATTTTGGACCGTTGGGCATTGGAAAGAGGGCTTTCACGCTCCTGTGCGCAGCATGCTGATTAGGACCAACTGATGTCATATGAGCATGGTTAACGGTCAAATGTGTTTATTAGTTAAGGAAGTCATGAGTTCAAGTGTTCAAATGGAAAAGTTTAAAGTTCATGTATCGACTTTTAAAAGCCCTAGAAGTTTAAGTGACCAGGAAGTCATTACGCCTTTCCAGGGGCAGCTCAGCGGATCTGTTGGCCTAAGGGGAAACCATATTGAGAGGCCCTTAAATTTATTTTATAAAATATTTATGCTAACAATAAAATTTACTTTCTAAACAATAAATTAATCATTTAAGACAAAAATAAGCGAATTTAAAAAATAAAAAAAGGAAGAAGAGCACAAAAAATAAAGTGGTGGACTATCGGATGTTGAGGTCTACAAATTTTGATTTGGCTATCATCACAAACAAGAAAAAGAAATAAACATACATAATGTAATAGCTTTAGTTTTGAGCATTAACGATGTCAAAAATATTTGCTCATTATGATCAATTTAATTAATAATTGTAGTTCATTCTATTAAGTAACACTTATTGGTGAATATCTAAAATAAATTATAAATAACCTAATATAATATGTCGAATTACACTAAAAGAAAACCGGTGTATGAATACTTTTGTGTTCGTACAGTTTGAGAGAACATTGTAAAAGGAATTCATTATGTTGTCGATATATATAACTTAATTCCTATAAGAAAAGGATAAAACTATAATTGAAGACTGAAGCAAATATAATAATTAATCAGTAAAGAAAACTATCATAATTTATGAATTTATTGATAAAAGATAACCTCAATCAAATAACAAAAAAAAATACAGCAACACTTTTCTTTATACTAATTATTTATATAACTTATATAATAAATAGTAATAACAATAAGAATTGAAAATAAATTTGGGGCCTTCAAATTATGGGGCCAGAGGAGACGACCTCACTGCCCAAGCCTTTAGAGCCGCCCTTGCGCCTTTCTAATTAGTACGTCACAATTAGAGCCAAAAGAAAAGACATGCAATAGAAACACATTTTTTACTGGTTACAAATTAAAAGTCACGTTTTTGGACTTAATACGTCAGCAGAAGAAAGATACAAGATTGCATATTAGTTGGTATTTGCGGCTTATTCTGAAGATGTTTTTCGTTACTAAAAAGGATCCCTGGTAGGAAGACTCAAATATGATCCTGATATTACAACTACTTAAACAAAACCTTACAATGTAGTAAAAGCATGCCCTAAACAAGCCTCCCTTGTGCTTCTCAAAAACTAAAAACTTCTTCATTCTAAATGTTGTGCATCAATAAAAGTATATGTTTGACCCTCAAAAATATATTTTTGTCTAGCACTTGAGAGCAAGTCGTTTAGTTTATATGATTAGGAGCATGTTTGGAAAGTCATCTTGAAAATAGATTTGGGTGTAATTAGGTGTAATTATATAGTTTTGCATATATACATTTTTTTGATAATTATATTTTATTTCATCAAAATTTCAGTTACAACCATAGCTAAAACTGGAAAGCAGCAATTTGGACATAATTCCCAAACTTATTGCATATCATCTCTACACAGTCTCATCTACACAACTCTATCGTCTATGGATAAAAGTTTAAATCTTTCGTACATCTATCCAATCTTCTAACTCTACGAGCTCTAACATGAATTTCTCTTATCAATTGCTTAATCACTTAATCTGCAGACCTTCTGTTAGCCTTGAAGATTCTTGTATTCCTTTCCTGCCATAAGTGATATACTCCACCAGCTAGTGTCATTCTATATACCTCCTGTTGAGCAGTCTTCCCAGTAGCATTCTCTATAGCCCATTGCACTTCATGCTGCCAGTTTCACACCTCCCTTCTTATACTTTGCTAAGCTAGAAGCTTTGACCACAGTTGTTTAGTATATATATACTCAAATAGTAGATGGTCGATATCTTCATTTTCGTGTTCACATAGCACATATTTCATATCATCTAAATTAGCGCAGCATGCAATCCTCTCCTTAGTTTGTAGTCTTTTGTGAAGAGCCAAGAATAAAATGAATGTTCATTTAGGTTGCCCAACATTGTTGCATACCAATATTCTCCAAGGAACTTTCTGAAATTCCCCACGATAATCTCTATATATGTCCTTTATTGAGTACTTAGGCATAACTGCCACATCTGTTTCATTGAAGCCTATCTGTTCAACCATGCTTTTTGCTTTAATGATCTTCTGTACCATCCACGAAGCTTGATTAGTTTTAGTATCCCATACTTCCCCTATCTTGGTATAGTAGGAGTGGATCCATTTTACCCACAAACAATCTTTCTTCCTACATATGTTTGATAGAAGTTTGCCAATAGTAGCCCAGTTTCATACATAGATGTCTAATATATTTAGACCCCCAACAGCTTTAGGAAGACATAGTCTATCGCATACAATCAATGCTTTCTTGGTAAGATCACTTTCTCCAGTCCACAGAAAACTTCTGCAGGTAGCTTCTACCATCTGAGCAACCTTTTTTGGAAGTACAAATACCTGTGACCAATAGACTTGAATAGAGTACAACACATATTTCACAAGCTGGATTCTTCCAGCATATGATAAGTATCTAGTAGTCCATGATTTGATTCTAGCCAGCATCTTATCTATTAGTGGTTTGCATTGAATAATAGATAGCCTTTTTGTACTCAAGGGAATTTCTAAGTATCTAAAAGGCAATTCACCCTTGCCAAATTGGATAATCTGTAAAATCAACTGTTGGATATCCTGTTGGACACCACCAAAGTACACCGAACTTTTCTCAACATTGGCAATCAATCCAGACACCTGTGTGAATTTTTGGAAGTATTGGATCAACATAGTGACAGACTTCAATTCACCTTTACAGAATAATAAAAGATCATCTGCAAAACCAAGCTGTATAATCTGCAGCTTCTTACATCTTGGATAAAATTTGAAACTTTTGTCCTCACAGACACCCTTCAAACTTCTACTAAAATATTCCATAGCAAGCACAAATAAGAAGGGGGAGAGGGTCTCCTTGCCTTAGAACTTTCTTAGCTGGAAATGGTGGCAGTGGCTCTCCATTGAGTAGAATTGAATATGATACAGTTGATATCAACACATAATCCATCTAATAAACTTTGCTGGAAACTGGAGGCGTTGTAGGATTTGCTCAACATATGGCCATTCCACTGAATCATAAGCCTTCCTCATATCTATTGTTAGCATACATCTAGGAGTGATACCTTTCCTTCCATATCCCTTCACCAGTTCATGACTCAAAATAATATTGCCTGTAATTAATCTACCTGGGACAAAAGCTAATTGACTTTTGTCCACAAGGCTGTCCATCACCCTCTGCATCCTAGTAGTAAGGATTTTGGAAATCCGCTTATATAGCATAGTGCAACATTCTATTGGTCTGAATTCTGATATCCTTGTGGGTTTCTTAATCTTTGGGATTAATGTAATTGTTGTACAGTTTATTGCTTTATATATATCTCCTTCAATTAAGAACTGGAGAACAACTTCAATAACATTACTTCCAATCACACCCCAAGCTTTCTTGAAAAAGAGTGCATTAAATACATCACATCTATCATCAATACTTATAAGGGCTTGAAATACTTCATCTTGAGTTACATGTGATACTAGCTGCAGTTGTTGATGTCTATTGAGCACATTCCCACGTTTTATAACCTCAAGATCTATTACTGGTAGCTGAGCAGCAGCACTCCTTAGTAGTGTTATATAGAAATTAGTCACTTCTACAACAATGTCTTCAGGTTGCTGAATAATATCTCCTTTAGAATCAATAAGGCTTGTAATTCTGTTCTGAACCTATCTATTACTCAAGCTAGCAAAGAAATAAGCATTGTTCTCATCACCTAGTTCTAGCCATTTGTTCCTAGATTTCTGCTTCACAATACTTTCCTCCACTAGGCTTCATTTCTCTAGTTCAATTTTCACTTATTTCTCTTCTTCAAATAGTAGATCTGGTTGAGTGTGATGACCCATTTGTGTTTAAATATCTTGCAACTTCTGTCTATAGAACTCAATCTTCTCTCCTACATTTCTGAATTCTGTATGATTTAGTTGTTTTAACTCTTTCTTCATTGTTGTTAGCTTCCACCATATGTCTTGCATGTCTGTTTTCCTGTAGTCTTGCACCAAGTATTAGCCACCACTTTTAGGAAGTCTATGTGATCTGCAAGGCAATTAAGGAATTTAAAAGGCTTTGGACTTCTTTGCACGTCATCTTTTAATTGGATACTTAATGAGGTATGGTCTGAAATCCCAGGGTTTAAGATTATTACTTCAATAATAACAACTGTCATCAACCATTCTGCATTCACAAGAGCTCTGTTTATCCTGCTCCAGATTTGTCCATTTGACCAAGTATATTTCCTCCCTATTGCTCGTAATTCTGTCATGCTACTAGCTTGTATAAAGTCACTGAAATCCCTTATTTTATTCTCCTGGACTAGGTTGCCAAACTGCCTGTCCTATATATCAGTTATAGCATTGAAATCCCCAAAGAGTAACCATGGCCTTTGGACAGACATATTAACCCCTTCAACTCTTCCCATAACTCCTTCCTTGCCTCAATAGTATGCAAACCATAGACTACTGTCAAGTACAGTTTTAGATGTAAATGAGGAATGCTAAGGATTTCATGAATAGCCTGAGAGCTCATGTTAGTAGCTTCAAACTCCAGTCTGTTTGGGTCCTAAATAATCTATATTCTTCCTTTTAAGCTATGTGCATAGTTTGCAAACCATTTTCAGATAGTTGCAATTTTTTGTATTACTCTGCTAGCATTATGTTCCTTTACTCTATTTTCCAGTATAGCTATCAATGCTACATCATAGCTTACAATGAACTTCTTTACTTCTTTTTTCTTATAAACTTTATTTACACCCCTCACATTCCAAGTTATAAGTCTCATTTACTTGGTAGTTTAGACTTAGAATCCCCATCACCCTGGTAGTTACATTGCCCTTTCTCCACAATTATATCCCCTATCTCAAAGTTAAGTGGACTAAATTTATTCACCACATTAATGCCAATATCACCCCTTATGTTTGCCATCCCACTTTTAGCTGCAGATTTCTTTTTAGCTAGTTCCTAGTCTGGTAGTTGATCAGTCTCAGTATCACCTATCTTGCTTGCATGTATTACATTATTAGTTGGAACACTTTCATCCTTTTTAGTCTTGCCTGGTTCTGTTCTTCTTCTCCACTCCATCCTTGATTTTTGTTTTCCTTCTATAACTGTGTGGGTAGCCCTGCAGCTATGTCCAACCTGAAGGCAGGTGTGGCAATATTCAGGAACCCAATCATAGTGAATTGATTGCTCAAAAACTTTGCCCTTAGGATCCATAACCTTTAGAACAGTAGGCATCTCCTTTGTAACATTCATTTCAACCAAAAACCTTGCATAGGAAATCCTCTCCATTTTTGAAATGCATTCATCTGTATATAGTGGTATTCCTAAGCCACTTCCTATCCTACTGAATGAATCCATACTCCAACAATTCAATGACAAGTTGGGCAGTTTTACCCAAATAGGGATAGTCTGTAAAATTTCCTTGCTGAAATCAAAATTAGGCGACCAAGCTTTAACAATTATAGGTTTGTTTCTTATCGTATACAGTCCAAACATCAGCACAACATCCCTATCCTCCACACTGTTGAGCTTAACCACAAAATAGCCATCATTATGGAAGTATATTTTTGGTTTGGTAACAAAATTCCACTCTGCAGCAATAAATCGATCCAAAACACCAATTGAGGGGGAGTCACCCACAACATACAATACAATTGCATGTTTCCATTTCATAGTTTCTCGCTCAACCTCATCTGTATCTAGTTCAACTATTTTTTCACCATTTTTGATCGTCAGAGCAATAAATTTGAGATTCATACCTCTAGACGCCAAATTATTTCCAGCAAATAGGTTCACCCACTCTTTCTTTTGTGCCTCATCTAGTTTTTTTATAAATTTGAACTTCCTTCGTCATAGCTAGCTTCATTGCTTCCGTCTGTTGTACCTCCTTCCTCTGTATCACCTTTTCAACCTTAATTTTCTCTGTAATTGGAACTTTATCCAGTAGCTTCACAGTTTGGCTTTGTCCACCTTTATCAATTGGAGTTGATCTAGCTGAATTCACTCCATACAAAGGCGACCATGTCTCATTAGAGCTCTGCAACTGTTCCATTGAGCTCGACAGCTTCTGCATGTCTTCGATCTTCTTTGTTTGCTCAATTACTGATTCCTTACTAGCAATTGTGATCTGGATCACTCTCTTTGGTCTCCCCCTACCCATGCCGGCAGAGGAGCACGTTAGCTCACCGTCAATGCGCGTCCGTCGTCGTTGATTTTAGAGAGAGAAAGTAGAGAGAAGTCAGAGAATTTAGTTTTGCATATTTGTTTGGCCAAGTAATTACTTGGTCAGTATGGAATTAGGTGTAATTAGAGGGGTGTAATTACACTCTCCAATTCTCAAGGGGGAGGTAAAAATTGGTAGTAATTACACTATGTAATTACAAAGTTGCTTTTTAGTTTCTTTATTTTTTGTTTTTATTTTAATTTTTCTTTATAAATTTTTATTTCTATTATTTTAGATTTTTAATTTTGTTTTTACTTTCTAATTTCTTTTAAAAATTTAAAATATATTTTTCTCTGTACATTATTATCTTTTATTTCTCTACCTTTACTTCTTGCGATTCAATGTAATTGCTTATATTTTATTTATTTTTTATTTAATTATTATTCTATTGTTTGAAACTACACATCCTAATATTAGAAATAATGAGCCATGAACAAACTTGACATATAATGAGTAATGCAATTAAAGTGGAATTTTATTGTTGAATGTGGTTATAAACTTATTATGTTTCCTAATCTTAAGTTGTAGTGGAACTTACTATTATTATGTTGGAATTTAACATATGTTATACCTATTTTTTTTTAATTTTAAAATTATATTATATTCATGATTCTAATTTGCTTGCTTTAATAATATTGGCTCACATTACATGTTGTTCATTTCTTAGTTAGAATTGATAGATTAGTTTTGTCAAGCATTTGAATAATGTTATGACATTATAATTATAAATATTAATTTATTTTATCAAACATGAATTCCATAATGTTCTTACAAGACGTATATTTTTAGTTTTTGTAAGTATCTAAAGTAAATATTATTAATTTGAAAAATATATATAAATTATTTTTATAATATTAGTTATAAATATATGATTACTAATTAATGTATATTCACGAAAATATATGTCTTAAATACCAAATATAATATCATTTATACTTATAAAAATTTATAGGCATATATTTATTATATTAACTTTTAAGTTTTGATAATTATTTTATTTAAAATTTAATCTAATTGTATAATTATACTTGTGCAACCAAACACTAAACTTGTAATTACACTATAATTATACTATGACAAACAAGTAGGTCGTCGTAATTATACAACTGTGTAATTACTACCCTAATAATTACACCAATTTTAATTACTTGGTGGCTTTCCAAACATACCTTAGATTAATCAGACCCTAGATTAATTTGTTCCAACAAAAAAATGTGGGAAAGAGTGTATAAATTCGCCAACCATTGGGGAGGCGTATGTAAACTAAAATATAAGTGACGAATGGTTACTTGTACATGCCACCTTATCATAGACCATATAAATTATTTCACATCTCTCTCATGTCAAAAAATAAATTTTCAGAAATCCAAAGTGTTCTTCTCCAAATTCTGATCACCGGCAGTCAAGCATTTGGTCACTACATCCTTCAATATCCCTGAAAGCCACAGCTTTGACAAATACCTAGGGTTTCTAATTTTTAACTCCAAACCTATAAAGAGAGATTTCCAATTCTTCCTAGATAATTTTAAAACAGGATTTGCGGGTTGGAAAACTAATCTTTTGAGCATGGCGGGCAGGACTACTCTTATTAAGGCAGCCTTAAATTCGCTCACAAATCACGTCATGCAAATCACTAATCTACCAATACAACTCTTAAACCAGCTACAACGTTATCAACGAAATTTTCTTTGGGGAACCACACACCAAAAAAGAAAATTACATTCTGTACGATGAGAAAGAGTCACTACATCCAAAGTGGAAGGGGGGCTGGATATTCAAAGATTAAAAGAGAAGAACCAAGCCCTCCTAGCTAACACAGCTTGGAGATTGTTCCACAATCCATCGTTCTTTATGGGCATCTTAATCTCCAAATATATTTCCCCTAACACTCACCATTCTTGTAGGCCCTCTAGAACTTGGAAAAATATTCTTTTATGATGGTCTGCATGCCAACAAGGCCTTGTTTGGAGAATATCAACGGGCACAAATGTACAATTTTGGAATGACCCTTGGTTAGGCCCCGTTTAATCCTGCGACATCAAGTTCAAGGGACTTTATTTCTTTAATTAGGACTCAAGGGCTACAGTCTCCCAAATTATGCAATCCAATATGCTTGCTTGTCCCCAGCTATCTCTACAACTCCCACCACCTATAATGAACTCAATACAACAGTTCTACCTTCCCCAATACTCAATTGATCTTGACCGATTAATCTGGGGAATCACCTCCGTTGGCAAATTTGCGGTGCGATCTTGTTATAATTCCCTCACCCACAGTTTACACCCAACCAACAGTCATGGATGGATTTGGAAACTACAAGTCCCCCCAAAACTCAAGTATTTCCTATGGTTATGTGTACAGAATAAACTGCCTACTAATGCTTATCTCCATCAACTAGGTATTATTAATAGTTCACCATGCCACTTCTGTTAATTAGAAATCGAAAATACTTTGCATATTCTCGTACACTATGCAAATGCTAAGCAATGTTGGGCCAACTTGAGCCTATCTTCCCTTATACACTCTACCCCTTTTACGACCATTAATCTTCATAAAGGGCTTCGAAAATTATTTATGCTATAAGAAATAAAAATAGCTTTATAAACACTAGGATTCTGGCAAACGCCACCATAATAAGACATTTGGAGATATAATATTATTACATGGCTTGCACTCCAAACTCAAAAAAAAAAAAAAAAAGTGCCTAAGTATATAAAATGGATACCACCCAAGCTTGGTTCCATGAAACTAAACACAGATGACGCCTCAGTAGGAATGTATGGATTGGCAGGCGTAGGTGGAGTCTTCCGAAACCCCAGGATGTTGGATCATGGGATTTGCAGGAATTACTACTGCAACAAATGCTATGGAATGAGAACTGATGGTGTTACTACGTGACTTACAAATGGCAGTCCATCTCAATTTATAACCATTAGAAATTAACGTTGATGATGTGCAAGTAATAAACATTTTACATGACCATAACTCTGATTGCTCCCATGTTATTATTGATTGCAGGTGTCACAGCCCCAAAACCGTCCCGGTCGTGATGGCGCCTATCGTGAAACTAGGCCAGCCAACCCATTTCCAAAATAGTCCACATTTCATTTAAAACTTAAGTAAACCATATTTTTAACCGAAATCCGATAAAAGATATAAAGTAAAAAATCAAAACAAAGCGGGAAATACAAGCCCAACTGCGGGTGTCACTAAGTCATGAGAAAAATACTACAACTGTTCGAAATAAAACAAGACTAACATAGTCTGAGAATAGCCAACAAATACACTAAGAGGAAGATAAGGAAGGAGAAAGGCGGGACTGCAATCGCCAGGTAGCTACCTCGCTATCTCCAATGAAAGTCCACGACTGAAATGATCAACAACCGCTACTGATAACTAGGGATTCTAGTTTATTTTATGCTTTTTTTTTGCTTGAGTTTTGGACTAAAATGTGTATAAGTATTCCCAAAAGCAAACTTGTTGTGCTTGTTTGCAGTGTTTGATCAAAAGGAGACAAGGATGTCATAACCAGCTCAAAAATGAGTGAAACCTACACAAGTTCAAAGCCAAGTTAAAGCAGCGCTACAGCAGAAAATCCACCGCGGCCACAGAAGACCCACCACGATCGCGGTCCTTTTATCGCGGTCCACGGTGGCAAGGTTCAGAGATATATAAGTTGAGGCACTGCAAGTTACCGCGGTCCGCGATGATTTTATGCGACCGCGGTACTCCTACCACGACAACGGTCCTTTTACTGCGATCTCCAGAGAAGAGATTCAGAGAGCCTGGAGTCTGAGCAAAAGCTGAAGACCGCGATCCGTGGTTGATTTACCGTAGTCGCGGTATCCTCACCGCTGCAGCGGTCCATTTTCCGCTGTCAGCGGTACCTCCGTCAGGGGCGCTTTTGTCCGGAAAATTTGGCTGTGTATAAATACTACTTTTTTAGATTTTTAGGTCATTTTATCTTAGTTGAGCACGCGAAACGCCGTATTTGTCTATTTTGATTAATTTTGTAGCTTACTTAGCAATTAATATTAGTCTCTTATCTTGTAATTACAATTTATGGATTATTCTTCATCTCAATCTATGATTTCTTCTTCAATTATGAGTAGCTAAACCCATTAGCTAGGGTTGTGGCTCAACCCTAGTGTGAGTATTTAATGGGTCTTTTATTCTAGGGCTTAAACATTTATGGGTGATTGTTATTTAGCCTGATTTATGCTTTATATGTTGAATTAGTGGTTGCAAACACTAATTTGTGCCCTTTTGACTTAGGCTCTTCTTGAGAAAGATAGACTAAATCTAGGAATTTCAGGCCAACAAGGAATTGGGGTGTATTCAAGAGATTGATAGCACCAATTAAAGGGTTAAACCTAGAGATAGTAATACTTGGCTTGAGCCAATATTGCTTTGCACAAATTGAACACCCAATTGGGCTTGAGAAAGCCAATTAGGGCAAGGTCACTCTTACTACCGAGAGGTGTAGAGTGAGTAGCTTCGTGCATTGGCTATATCACGATCCCAACTATAACATTATTGTCCTAAGTTCTAGATCCTGTTAGATAATCACCTAGGAGTAAGTCACTTCCCTAGTGCCTCTTTACCTATTTAGAAAACCCAACAAACATAGAGACTTAGCTTAATTTTGCACAACATTAGTATAAAATTAGAAGTAACAAACAAACAAGAATGATTAGAAGTGTAATCAAGAGCATCATACACTGCTAGATTAGATAGGAATCCAACTCTAAATATTGTATTAGCTCCCTGTGGATTCGATCCCGACCTTCTCGGGTAAAAGCTGCATCGACCACTCTTGCCACTCTGTAGTGGTGTAGGGTTGAACCCGATCACTTTTTGGCATCGTTGTCGGGGAGCTAACAGTTTTGACTATCTATCTAAATAGTTTTGTGTATTATTTTTCTTTCCTTCTGTGATACTAATTTTTGTGTGTCGCCAATTCAGGTACAAAATGGCGAACAATGACAATGACCCTCTTGGAAATGCTATTCCGGGGGAGGAGGTAGATGACAATATTGATGATGAGGTACCTATAGTGCCTCAGTCTCAAAGGAGAGGCCGCCAGGCCAATGATAATATTCCAGACCCTCCCCCTCCACCTCCAAGAGCGGCTCCTCGGGTGCTTCCAAACGAAGAATATGCTAGTGCAATTGTCCCACCCCGAATCTGGGCGGGCAATTTCCAAATTAAAAATGTGATGTTGACTTTGTTGGAGCAGCGATGGTATTTCACAGGTGCTCCCCATCAGAATGCTTACAAACATCTTAAAGGCTTCGTGGATACCTGTTGGGGAAGTAAGCAAATAAATGTGTTAGAGGATGCACTTCGGTTGAGATTGTTCCCTTTTTCACTTAGAGGGAAAGCTTTGGACTGGCTTGAAAGGCTTCCCAACCATTCCATCACTCTTTGGGATGAGTTGGCGGACAAGTTTATAGAAAAGTTTTTCTCGCCGGGGCATATGGCGACTTTGAGAGATGAGATTTTGGCCTTCAAATAGGAACCTAATGAACTACTTCATGAGATATGGGAGAGATATCAGACAATGGTGAAACAATGTCCGAACAATGACATGACCGAAGCAATGATTCAGCAGAAATTCTACCGTGGTATTAACACGACCAATCAGTGTGTAGTGAACTAGCTATCAGGGGAAATTTTATGAACACACCTTATGATCAAGTGTGTGAGATATTGGATAAGATGGCAGATACTTCCTCAGCTCGGCAAAGTCAAGCCAATGTGCCACAGGGTGACCCCACTTTCATCCACTTGCACAAAGAGCTCCATGATCATGGCCAGGCAATAGTAGAGTTAACTACTATAATGAACCAGATAGCGAAAACTCAATTGCAATAGGTTCAAGCTCCTAGACAAGTAAATGTTGTGGAAGGTGTCAACATGTTGGTCAACAAGAGGCGACAAATAGGTCAACAAGGTCAAGGTAGTCCGAATCAATATGACCAAGGTAGTGGTGGTTTCAATCAAGATAAGGGCTATGATGAGCAAAATGAAGAAGTGCAATATATGAACAATTACCAAGGACAAAGGGGCAATGCTCCTAACCAACAATAACAATGGAGATCCCAAGGAAATTGGGGGAATCAAAACCAACAAGGCAATAACAACTGGGGGAACAACAATCAAAATTGGGGCAACCAGAACAATCAGGGTAACTGGAGTGGCAACAACAATAATTGGGGAGGAAAAACAATCAAGGGGGTTGGAACAATGGCAATCAAGGGAATCACGGGCAAGGCTTTCAAAGGCCTCTGATGTATCAACAACCAAACAACCCACCTCCATTTCCGTACCAAGGTCTTAGCTCGTCAAATAATGAGATGGGACGGATAGAGATGATGTTTGAACAAATGATGAAGAAGAACGCCGACTCTGATGCCCAGTTGGCATCCTACAATACTTCAATCTGGAATTTGGAGGTTCAACTTGGCCAGATTTCAGTCTTTGAATACTCTCCCTAAGGAGGCTCTACCTAGTGATATGATAGTAACCGAAAGGTGGAAACAACACCGGGCATGCAATGGCGGTGATTACTAGAAGTGGTCGTGGTGGTGATGTGAATACCTCCAAGCAAAAGGAAATTGTGAGTGATGAGATTCAAGTGCAAGATGATAATGTTCCTTTAGTTGATGAGCAAGTGAGAGAAAAGAATGTGAATGCGAAAATGAGGATTGATGTTCACGATGATTAGGTGGAGACCCAAAATGACGTGAACCCGTCTAGGAAACACGTAATAGACATACCGAAAATGCTAGTGCCCAAGGCTAAGGCTCCCTTGCCAAGGCCTCCTCCACCTTACCCTAAAAGGCTTGCGAAACAAAAGAATGAGAACCAATTTAGAAAATTTATTGACATGATAAAGATCTTATCACTCAATGTTCCTTTGGTGGAAGCTCTTGAGCAAATGTCGGGTTACGCCAAGTTCATGACAGACTTGGTGACAAAAAAGAGATCTATGGACTGTGAGACCATCAAAATGACTCACCAAGTAAGTGCAATTCTGCACTCGATAGCTCCAAAGCTTGAAGATCCCGGCACTTTCACCATCCCGTGTACCGTTGGGAGCTCGGATTTTACAAAGGCATTGTGCGATTTAGGTGCAAGTATCAATTTGATGCCTTACTCCGTGTTCAAAACTTTAGGTATTAGGCAACTGAGGGCTACTTCAATGAGGTTGCAAATGGCGGATAGAACTATGAAGAGGTCGCTTGGTATTGTAGATGATGTTCTTGTTCGGGTGGACAAGTTCATTTTCCCCGCTAATTTTGTGATCTTGGACTGTGAGGTTGATTATGAGATTATGATCATATTGGGAAGACCTTTCCTTGCAACTGGGAAGGCCTTAGTTGATGTAGAATCAGGGGAACTTACCTTCCGGGTGGGTGATGAAAAAGTGGTCTTTCATGTGTGTAAGTCAATGAAGCAGCCCATACTGAAGTGTGCTCTTTCATGGATCTTGTCACGAAAGTGATAGTTGATGATACTAGTGCAGTGATCAATGTGGAGGACCCTCTAGAGGCGGTGTTGTTGAATCTTGATGTAAATGAGGATGAAGGCCGGGTGGAGTGTGTCAATGCTTTACATGGAATAGGCTCTTACTCTTATGAGCCTCAGAAGCTCTCTTTGAATCTTGAGAATAGGAAGACTCCACCAACAAAGCCCTCAATCGAGGAACCTCCTGTGTTAGAGTTGAAGTCGTTGCCTCCATACCTCGGGTATGAATTCTTAGGCCCTAGTTCAACTTTGCCAGTTATTCTTTCCTCTTGTCTTACTAACATGCAGGTAGATGCCACATTGACGGTGCTCTAAAAATGGAAGAAGGCAATCGGATGGACTTTAGCTGATATCCGGGGGATAAGCCCCACCTTTTATATTCACAAGATTATTCTTAAGGAAGATGCCAAGCCCTTCGTGGAACATCAAATGAGTTTGAATGAGGCTATGTAAGACGTTATGAAAAAGGAGGTAATCAATTGGTTAGATGCAGGGGTTGTGTACCCCATCTCGAATAGTTCTTGGACTTCGCCGGTGCAATGTGTGCCAAAGAAGGGTAGTATGACCGTGGTTACCAATGTGCAAAATAAGTTGATTCCCACCAGGACTGTCACCGGATGGAGGGTGTGCATGGACTACCGCAAGCTGAATAAAGTGACCCGCAAGGATCACTTTCCATTGCCTTTTCTTGACCAGATGCTAGATAGACTTGCTGGGCGTGCCTTCTACTGTTTCTTGGATGGGTACTCTGGGTACAACCAGATTTTGATTGCTCCAGAAGATCAAAAGAAAACCACCTTCACGTGTTAGTATGGTACCTTTGCCTTTTCTAAGATGCCATTTGGGTTGTGTAATGCACCGACTACATTCTAGCGGTGTATGATGGCCATATTTACCGACATGGTGGAGGACATTTGGAGGTGTTCATGGACGACTTTAGTGTTGTTTGTGTCTCGTTTGATGAATGTTTGAAGAATCTGGACAAGGTGTTGGCCCAGTGCAAAGAGACCAATCTTGTGCTTAACTGGGAAAAATGTCACTTTATGGTCAAGGAAGACATTGTCCTCGGCCATAAGATCTCAAAGCACGACATAGAGGTGGACAAGGCTAAAATTGAAGTAATCTCAAAGCTTCCTCCTCCTACATCAGTCAAGGGGGTTAGAAGTTTTCTTGGGCATGCAGGGTTCTACAGAAAATTCATCAAAGACTTTTCTAAGGTAGTGAATCCCTTGTGCAAGTTATTGGAAAAAGATGCCAAGTTTGTGTTCAATGAAGAATGTATGAAAGCTTTTGAACTCCTCGAGTACAAATTGACAACCACTCTCATTATTACCGCACCCAATTAGAGCTTACCTTTTGAGCTCATATGTGATGCAAGCGATGTTGCGGTAGGACCTGTTTTAGGTCAAAGAGTGAATAAGATGTTTCACCCGGTGTATTATGCAAGAAAAATAATGAATGATGCTCCAGTGAATTACACGATGACGGAAAAAGAGTTGTTGGCTATTGTGTTCGCAATGGAGAAGTTTAGGTCTTATCTCATGGGTGCCAAGCCGATAATTCATACCGACCATGCCGCACTCTGCTACTTGATGACGAAGAAGGATTCCAAATCTCGATTGATTAGATAGGTCTTATTACTTCAAGAGTTTGATCCGGAGATTGTGGACCGGAAAGGGTGTGAAAGCCAAGTGGCGGACCACTTGTCCTGCTTGGAGGAGGAGGGAAGATCCCGTGATGGCCTCAAGATTAATGATTCATTTCCTGATGAGCAGCTCCTATCTATGTATGTGAATAGCATGCCCTGGTTTGCGGATATTGCCAATATCCTTGTAACCGGTATTGTTCTGTATGAGCTCTCTTCTAACCAAAGGAAGAAGCTTAAACAAGATAGCTTGGACTACTACTAGGATGAGCTATACTTGTTCAAAATCTGTAATAATGGTGTGATCCGGAGATGTGTTCAAGAGGAGGAGCAATTGAGTATTTTGGATGCTTGTCATTCCTCTCCCTACGGTGGTCATCATGGTGGGGCGAGGACAGCTTCAAAGGTGTTAAGTTGTGGTTTTTTGGCCCACATTGTACAAGGATACAAGTTAACTGGTGAAGAAATGTGATGAATGTCAAAGAGCGGGTGGAATTTCAAAGAAGGATAAGATGCCTCTCACCACTATTCTCGAGGTTGACATATTTGATGTGTGGGGCATTGATTTCATGGGTCCGTTTGTAAGCTCTTGTGGTAACACGTACATTCTTGTGGCCGTTGATTATGTTTCAAAGTGGGTTAAGGCCGTGGCTTTACCTAACAATGAGGCCCGGAGTGTTGTGGCCTTTCTCAAGAAGTATATCTTTACTCGGTTTGGCACTTCTAGAGCAATGATTAATGATGGAGGGTCTCATTTTTGCAATAAGGCATTTGACACTTTGCTTGCAAAGTATGGTGTCAATCATAAGGTTTATACCCCTTACCATCCTCAAGCTAGTGGGCAAGTTGAAGTCTCCAACCGGGAGATCAAGAGTATATTGTCAAAGACGATCAATGCAAATAGGACCGATTGGTCAAAGAAATTGGATGATGCTATTTGGGCTTATAGGACTACTTATAAGACTCCGATTGGTATGTCCCCGTATCGGTTGGTGTTTGGGAAAGCTTGTCATCTACCGGTCGAGTTAGAGCACAAGGACATGTGGGCTTTAAGGAAGTTAAATCTTGAATGGGATGTGGAAGCAAATCTTCGAGTGGAGCAGCTTAATGAGCTTGATGAGTTCCGGTTTCATGCCTACTCCAGCTCATCCTTGTATAAGGACAAGATGAAGTACCTTCATGACAAGTATGCTCGTGGAAAGAAGTTCAAAGTGGGTAATTTGGTTCTCTTGTTCAATTGCCGATTACGACTGTTTCCGGAAAAGCATAAATCAAAATGGAGTGGACCTTTTGAGGTGGTGCTTGTGACTCCTTTTGGTGCTCTTGATTTGAAAAACAAAAATGGTGAGATCTTCAGAGTTAATGGGCACAGAGTCAAGCACTATCTTGGCAAGTTTGATGATAGCCACGTGGTGGAAATAATCCATCTCAAGTGATTGATGGTAACCTGCGTCGTGCCGCGATGTTAAATCAGGCGCTTCTTGGGAGGCAACCCATGTGATTTTCTTTTTGTTTTTCTTTGATTTTCTTCTTAGTGTAGAATTTGCTTTTGAACTAACTGGTTGTGAGATGTGTATAGGGATATTTGATACGGTGAAGGACTAATTTGGAAAAAGTTGGCACTCTCTGAAGTTTAGACCGTTGTCGCGCTTGATTTTTTGTGGTTGTGATGGCCTTACCACGGAGGTGGAAATTGTTCGCGGTCAGCGATGCTAAAATGTCCAAAGTGGAGGTTCTATGAAGTTTCAACCGCTGTCGCGGTGCATTTTTCGCGGTCAGCGGTGGCTTACCGCTGTGGCAAAGCATTTTTCGTGGTCCGCAGTGGTCTCAAAGCAACAACCCTTCTGAGTTTCAAAATCACGGTTTGCGGTGCATTTGTCGCGGTCACGGTAGGTAAAAATAAGTGGGTCCCAAGGCTTGTCTATAAATAGAACCTCAGGGCCCCCTTTTACACTTTTCGCCCTTTGCGCTCTCAATCAACATAAACTACTGTTCACTCACGCCCTAGCTTGCACAAACACAAGAACTGAGTTGAATTTGTTTCACATTTCACATCTGGTAATTCCAATCAACCCTTAGTCTTTAATTTTGTTCTTATTTTCTTTTCCATTAATAGTTATTACTTCTTCTTCTTCTTTTTTCTTTCAATTTTGACTTAGGGTTCCATAATATTAACTAGATTAGGTTTTAATTAGTTAGAAATGGTTATTAACTACCTAGTAGATTGATAATGTGTTGATTAATGCTAAAATGAATGGAAAATTTGAAACCCTAGGTGTTGAGCCCAAATTTGACCTTCGCGGTCCGTGGTTGTTTTTCCGCGGTCCGTAGTCATTTTTCCGTGGTCTGCGGTCATCTATCTTTTGAGAGATTTTAAGTCTTGATAACCGTAGTCAGCGGTGGCATTTTTCGTGGACAGCGGTGCCTCTCCGTGGCCGTGATGGTTTTTTCGCGGTCCGCGATGATAAAGTTCAGAGAAGTACATTTGAGGGATTGCGGTCCGCGGTTGATTTTTTGTGGTCCGCGGTGCACTTACCGCGGTCGCGCTCTATTTTCCATGGTCTGCGGTGCTAATGAATTAGAGAGTGGGTAGTCTGAATCCCACCTTTTTGCAGCCGCTGTGCATTTTTTGCGGTCCGCGGTTTGCTGTTTTGTCTTGCACTATCAACTGCTTTCCTGCACCACTTATTCTAGTCTTTGCACTAACAAGTTATAACTGATTATACTTGTAGACAATGGTTAAATCTAGAGGAGGTAGCAACAAACAAAAGGGTAGAGTAGAGTCCTCCTGGGGTAGGGGACGAGGCATGATTAAATTGACCCCAGCAGTTCGGAAAGCAATTGGGGAAACCAGAAAAATCATCAGAGCTGCAGATTGAGCTGCTTCCCATTCTGAGGGAAGTGAGTACTTGCCCTCCCGGGAGGCATCAGATTCTGATTCAGTGCCAGAATATATTTTAGACTTCTTGGGAAGACTTAGGTTGAGAGATGAGCCCACACCTCCAGCCTTTCCTACTGCTCGTGCTTCAGTTCATATTTCTTCTGAGTCGTTTGAGGGCTCAATAGAGAGCAGTGATAGTTCAGCTTCAACCTCACCTACACCTTCGTCACCAAGACAAGATGTATATGTTGTTGTACGGGATGAAGAGGGAGGGGGTGTGCCCCAACCCGGGGGTGTGGAAAGAACTAGAAACCCCGAAGTGTGGCAAAAACGGTTCATCAGTGAGCTGGCTTATCACAAGTTCCGGGAATGGTGGCCTCTAAGGTCATTTATTCATGAGCGCTAGTTCATATAGAGGGATCTCCTGCCACACAACCCCAACGTGAAACAACAATTCAATGAACGAGTGGGGTGGGATTACTTCACCAGTAGGGTGTCAAAGGCAAACGAGCACTTAGTCAAAGAGTGTTACGCCAATGCTTCCCATATCAAGAAAGATACCAAAGTGACTAAAGTGCGGAACTTGAAAGTAAAGTTTGATGGGAACACAATAAATGAATACCTGGGCTTTAATGAGGAAGATGAAGCATTTTACTTAGAGAAGTTGGCACTGGATAAGGCAGCCCATCCGTGGTTGGCATCATATCTAGCTCTCCCGGGAACCACCCCAGCATGGTTGACAACAGGGGTTCCTATCTGAGGAAAGCCCTAAACTTTGAGGCGAAGGGGTAGGAGACTTTTGTATGCAGCAGGTTGGACCCCACTACCCATGAAAACTCCATGATGGTCTCCCGGGTGATATTAGTGGCGGCTATTATGGCAGGGTTCCTGATCAATGTCGAGAATGTCATGTCTAGGGTGATCACTAGGGTGGTCAATGAGGGTGACATATCATACCCCTTCCCCAACTTCCTTACAATGTATTTGGAAAACCAGGAGGTGGAGAAAAGAAACTTTGACGTGAAGGTGAAACCCAAGATGCCCTTTTCATAGTACAACCACAAGGCTGAGGACAACCCCAAAACCAAAGAATCCAAGGGCAAAGCCACTACTTCTACTGGCCAATCTGAAGAGACAGTAGTCGTAGTCACTTCTTCTCAGCCTCCCACTGCCATACCAGATCCTGCCTCTAGATCATCTACTTCCACCTCTCCAGATATTCCATCCTCCTCAACATACCCATTGACTGCCATAGATTGAGCCAAACACTCTCCAATATCTACAACTAGATGCAGGCAGTAACTTCTAAGCTGTCTGTACTCTCTAGTTCAATGGCAGCTCAGTCAGTGCCCCCACAGCCACAGATGCCAACTTCGGTAGAGGAGACTCTTAAGGAGCTTCTGGGAAACCAGAAGAAGCTCCTTAATAACCAAAAGATGATAATGGATGCTCATGCTGATCAAGGGAAAACATTTAAGGAGATAAGCAAATACACAAAGAAGCTGAAGAAGATGCGAGAATCGAAGAATTCGGTTAAGGAATTGAGGGGAGAAGTGGAGAAGATGAAGGCAGCTGACTATTTGCCTTTGGAGCTAATATTGCATGATCAGCCTCCAGCAGCTCAGACAGAGCAGGTTCCGGAGCAGGAGATTGAGAGAGCTCCAAAGAGGAGGAGGATGATCCCCCAGGTAGATGATGTTGATATTGAGTTGGAGGAGACAGAGGGTGTTGCTTCTAGCTATCCACAAGCCCCCAGGACAGCTGATCTAGGTGCCCAGCCACAGGATCTCGTGCTACCACAGGACCCCATGCAGACGGAGGTTCCATAGAGATTTTTCTTCACTCTCTATCTTTCTTTTTGAGCTTATTTTTGGTTAGTTAGCATTGAGGACAATGCTAGCTTTCATTTGAGGGGGTGACCCTACTTTGATTTTTGATTTGGTAGTTGGATTGTAATTATGACACTATTTTCTTTCTTTATGCTTATTTTTCAGTTTTGGTATGTATATAACTTTACCTTTTATTTTACTTTTCGCTATTGTCCTAGTGTGGTCTGTATATAAAGTTACTCATGTATATATTCATTCTTTCTTATGTATATTCATCTAAACCCTCTTTTGTACATATTCAGTTTACTTTCCGCATTTTACTTCATAGCTTCTTTTGCAATTTCCTTAATAGTATAGCTTCTTATTTCATTTGATAGCTTCTTTTTCGGTTCGTAGATTCTTATTTTTCAAGTTTCAATGATAAATAAGCCTTTGGTTTTCTTAATGTCACGGTTCTTTTCAAAGGTGGAGTTTGTGTGAACCGGGTGGCTCTTCCCGATGATGAATGGCATGACAACCTTCTTAAGGGTTCGAGTCTATTTTTTTGTATAAATAGTAGTTAGTAAGCAATGGTGCCTCAGGCAAAGCTTCACTTGGGCCTAACATATTTACCTTTGACCTTATGGTTAAAAACAAATTATTGTGTATAGGATGGTGATAGTTGTGACCTTGAGACCCTTGTGTTGGCTAAACAATTATTGAGTGTTTCTCGGAACCATTTGTGTTGATCAAATCTTAGCTAAGGTTGTTGTGGGCCACAGACTCTGTTTCTTTAGCAATCCTATAGCTTATGTGGTGAGGTATTGATTTACAAGTCCAAGTCCCGTACCAATGAGTTAGAACTTGCCCTGAATGTTTGTCCAAGCGAAATCCTAAGTGAAGCTCGACTTAAGAAGTGATTATAGGCTCTCATTGATCTTAATTGAGACTTAAGAACATCCATAGCCTACCTGTAAGCACGTGATTTTTGCCCTATATGAGAATTACTCCCAAAAAATTCAAAATAAAATGATTTTCCTTGGTGTGAAATTTTGTGAGATTTTGTGATATTTTGGATAATTATTTGTATTTGTCTGTGTTTGTTTATTTGTTAAATTAATAAAAAAATATGTCGCATTTGCATGTAGGATTTAATTCTATAATTGTTACTAATTAAATTTGTTTACAAAAAATTAAAAATTACAAAAATAGGCATCGTTTGCATTTTTAGCATTTAATGTCCAAATATACAATTTTATGCTTAATTATTACTTAATTGTGCGTTAATTGTTATTGGGAGTTAATTTGCACTTTTATAACTTAATTTAGTTCTTAATAATAGTTTAAGTATTTTTATAATTTAGTTTTAGAAAAATAAAAGAAGAAAAGAGAGCGAAAATATAAAGAAAGTCGGAATTAGGCCTCTTCTTCAACTTCAAGCCATAGGCCCAAAAAATGGCCCAATCTTCCCTACGACCCAGTCCATTTCGAACTGGGTCGACCCAGTCCATAACCCAAAAGACCCAAACCCCTTTTGTCTTACATTTTACAAAACAAAAACAAAACAAAAAAAAAAAGAAAGAAGAGAAAACCCTAAAGCTAACCAACCCGCCCCCCCTTCTATCTTTCTTCTTCTTCTTCCTCAAGAAAGACCCCTCCCATGGCTGCCCTTTACCCTCCATTAGCACGTCCTAATAGACCAGTTGTTCAAGCTTTACCTGCTCCGACCATGGATGACCCAGCTGCGTCTTCATCTCCTTCGTCAAGCTCAAAACTTACTTGACATCCATGGTTGCCAACGCTACGTCGAATGCTTCTGTCTCCGAGCTGCTGCCTCACGCCCATCATCTTCAACACCAAGCTCCCCGCGACTGCCCGTCACAGCTTCTGCCTCGTCAACTCAGGCAGCCATGGCTGCCATTGCATTCCATCAACGTCGAACAACTAATTTGGCTTGCCATTGTTCGACGACCAGCTGTTGTTGCTCCCCTATGCTTTACGTTGTTTTTTATCCCTCCCTCGACAAACTGTTGCTGCTACTCATCGCAGTAGTTCCCTATTGCCTGCTTCTCCATCGTCACTGTAGCAGCAGCTGCGTCCAGCCATAGGATCTCCGTCGTGATGCAACTTCCTCCGAGCTGCTGCTGCCGGCATCCGCTGCTTCACTTCATCGTTCTTCTTTGCTTCTAGTGTTTTGTTGTTGCTTCGTCTTCTTTGTTTGTCAAATGTCGAGGGTTTTTCATTGAGTCGAGGCTTGGACAGATTTGTATACAATCAAAGTTCGTCGTTGATTCATCTCCGGTTAGTTGTTTTTGAGTTTTATTTTGTCCATATTTTGTTTGATATTTTCCGGATCCAAAATCGTTAAATGATTTAATCTTT
Source organism: Nicotiana sylvestris (assembly GCF_000393655.2). Classification (NCBI taxonomy): domain Eukaryota; kingdom Viridiplantae; phylum Streptophyta; class Magnoliopsida; order Solanales; family Solanaceae; genus Nicotiana; species Nicotiana sylvestris. The sequence goes on from NC_091059.1 coordinate 155,598,730, forward strand.
GTTTTGTTCGTTGTTCATCTTTGAAATAATTTTCTAGTGTGTTCATGTTGTTTGTTAAATTAATTTTCAGATTTCAAAATAGAAGTTTAATTAATTGTTTTCATATTCATTTCATGTTTGTATTATTGTTTAAGTGAATATTTGTTAGTTTGATGTTTGTTAGATTCAAATTGAAATTTAATTAACTATTTCTTCAATTTGTTTCATGTGTTTATGTATTGTTAGAAATTGTTAATATTGTTAAGTTCAAGTTTAAGTTCATAATTGTTTCTTCGTCGATCTTGTTATTTGTTTAAAGAATTTAGTTGTGTTAAAGGAATATATTGATTTAATCGTTTAATCCGTCATGTTTGTTGTGTTAAAATAGATTCATTCATGTTCATGTTTGGATGATCTTGAATCCGAATTTTGTATAGTTTGATTTCTTGTTTACCATTTATGATTATTTCTTGAATTGTTCTCATAATCTTGTTTAAAGTTTAATATAAGAATTGTTTGTTGTAATGTTGTTAGAGTTGATTTTAAGTTCAATATTATTGAATTTAGGAATCTAAATATACTTGTTTGATTGTTGTTGTTGTTTAAATCCGAAAAATAGGTTTGTTGTTGCCAAAAATATTGTTCAATCAAATTTTAGTTGTTCTTGGTTGTTCAATTTGTGTTCATGTGATTTGTTGTTGAAATGTTGTTAAAATCATGTTCATGTGATATTGTTGTTATGATGTTCATCCGTATTCATATTGTTGTTTGAACATTGTTAGAAATTGATCATATTGTCTATATTTTGGTTAAGTTTGATTAATTGATGTGTTATAGCTGATGGGTAGTTTGGTAAATTTGTAATACGTTCAGGGGTAGTTTGGTAATTTCAGTAAGGTCGGAAGGGGTAGTTTAGGAATTGTACATTTTGTAATTGTTTATTTGAAGCATGGGGGACAAAATGAAATGGGGTGGGTTGTGATATGATTATTTAATATAAAGGGGGGACAAGATTTAATTTAAAGGGGAATCTTGCATTATTTTAAATGAAGCATGGGGGACAAAATGAAATGGGGTGGTGTGATATGTTTATTTAATGTAATGGGGATGAGTGGAAAGATAATGGGTTGGGTAGAGAAAAGTATGGATTTTAATTAATTGAAAGGTTTATGGGATGGGTTATATATGTGAGGTCTTGAAATCAAAAAATATAGACAGAGAGATAGAGAAAAAATACACAGATACGAGAGAGAGAAACAAATCTGAAAATAAGAGAGAGAAAAAAAGGCTGAACATTTAAGAGAGAGAAAATTCCGAAAAAATATTTAAACTTTCAAATAAAAAAAAACTAAAAAAAATATTCTGTTTTCTTTCATTGTTTGAAATCAGAATTAATTGTTGTTTCATCAAAGCTTGAAGCTTTTGTTTTTGGGATTACTTCTCTACTGGTTTGCAAACTCTTTTCCTGGGTTGATACTGTTGCTGGGTTGTTGCTGCTGTGCTATACTGTTATTACTGTTGCTGATTCTCATCTTCATTTTTTTGCTTCCAATATCAGGTACACAACTGAAAAGCTGGTTATTGTAATCCGAAATATGAAGCATGAATACATATGAAGAATGAAATTTTGAAGTTTTAATTTCGTTTTTCTTTGTTTCCTTTTGTTGATTATATTTAAGCTATTCCATGTATTACTAAATAATAACTGGAATAAAAAAAATAACTTAAGTTAGTCTTTAATGAATCAGTTCGGCAAAACAAGTTAATTCACTAGTTATGAAGGTTTCAAGATTATCAACAATAGGTTAATCATGAATAACTAGCTAAATTTAGCTAAGACATGAATTTAAATTAAAAATTCATAAATTAGGCATTAAGGCATGACTTGAGTTCAAGCAAGACTAGAAGAACGTTTAAGTCTAATAAACTTTCTAATAAGCTTTAGTAATTATGGTTAAATCAAGTTTCAAATGGTTGTGAATAATTAATCTCAATAATTTTTTTAACAATGCTGAGTTTTAATCTAGCTATATTTGATTCTTTTGGATATTAGTTGTTGAACTTTTATTTTATTTATAATTTCGAAATTAAGAATAAAATTCCTTTTTCATCAATATTTGTATTAATCAAGCAATTAGCATGTCATGTTTTCTTAATAATAATAACAAATAAATAAATAAAACGTAATTAATTAGGATTTTCTTTATTCATTTTAGAGACTAATTTTAAATAGCAAAATGTAGTCACTTTAAGATTTGTCCATTTAAAATAAATGAGACGAGCCTCGCCAAATAAAACACACAAATTGCGGGGCCCTCGATAAAAATTTAATTGATTACTTAAACTTCGGGATGGGCCGTTTAGCAAATTTCACGGCCTTCCCCAAAGTAATAAAGCGCTAATCGCTTTAGGCGCGATATAATAATAATACATTCTTAAACACGGGTACGCATTTATGCGACCCAAATCCAAATCCCAAAACATTGAATAAAAATATGTTCCGGATCGTGGATGCATTTTATGTAACGCAATCCAAAGACATGTTTTTAAACGATGTTCACATTCTTTAAAAATATAATAATAACAATAAAAGCGGTTAAAAGTTAAAATTGCACTATAGTTTTTTTTGAACATGTATTAAAATCAGATATTTTAGCCATTACAACAGTTTAAGCGACCGTGCTAGAACCACGGGATTCGGGGGTGCCTAACACCTTCCCGAGGTCAACAGAATTCCTTACTTAGAATTTCTGGTTCGCAGACTTCATTTGGAAAGTCGAATATTTTCCTCGATTCGGGATTAAATTGGTGACTTGGGACACCCTAAAACTCCCAAGTGGCGACTCTGAAATAAATAAATAAATCCCGTTTCGATTGTCCTTTAATTGGAAAAAAAACTCCCTTGCACCCCCCGCGAGGGCGGAAAAAGGAGGTGTGACAGCTCTGGCGACTCTGCTGGGGACAATATTTTTTTAAACCCAGAACCACTGGTTCAGGGTTAGAAATTCGAGCTTAGATAAATTGTTATATTTGGTTTTATCTGATTTTTACATGTTTGAGCCTAATGTGCTAAATGCTGCTTTTACCGCTTTGATATTATTTGAACTGTACATATAAACTGTGCCGAAACCCTTCTCTCTTCACCTCCGGGGATGTGCTTACTGGTTGAGACTCCTTATTCTGTTAGTGTTATACCCTGAAATAAGAAAGAGGTCGGACAAGTTACGAAGCCGGATGGCCTTTTGGTTCCCGGTAAGTTGCCCCCTCCTCGACTCGAGTTGTCCGCTCGGGTACACAGTCTAGTACACTGACCCAGGTTTTGAATATAGAATAACGTGACTTCATGCCGGATCCCTAGTAGGAACGCTTATTTGCATCACGTTGCATTTGACTTAGGGGACTCAACACAGGGGTTGGGTCCGTCTAGGACTAGCAACCTGAAATGAAAAGACCATTCTGATGCATCCTACTTGCTCTGTACATATATTTGTTTCGAACTTGCATGTTGACCGGTTTCTGAATCTCGGGAATGTTGGAAAATTGAAAAAAAAAGGGTGAAAAAAAAAGAAAAGAAAAAGAAGAGAAATATCAGTTAGGGAGCTAATTGATTATCTTAGAAATAAAAAAAATCAATGACCAATTACTGGCGAAACTCTGCCGAAATTTTGAAAAAAAAAGGAAAATGTTTTATTTTGTTTTACTAAAAAAAAAATAGAAAAAGAGCCTTCTATTTTTGGAAAGTTGGTTGTTGATAAAGAAAAGGATAAGAAAAGTTTTTGTTCTAGTTTGAAAAACATAAGTTGTTTCATTATTTGTTGAAAAAGGAAAAAAATAAGTCTTTTATTTTAGTTTGGAAAATAGGTTATTTTATTATCTGTGAAAATAATAAAAAAAAAAGTCTATTATTTTTAGCTTGGAAAAATAGGCTGTTCTATTGGTTGAAAAGAAAAAAAAGAGTCTTGTTTCTAAAAATAGTTTTTATTCGCTTATGAAATGCCAAAAATAAAAATGGAAAAGAGTCATGTTTTAAAATAGTTCGGTTAATTTGCCCGAACTACGCGGGTTTGATTCTCACCGGATGTGAGATACGTAGGCAACCCTCATCGGGTCCAACCCCCTTTTGCTAAAAAACCCAAAAACAAATAAAAAAAAACATGTCAAGATTTTTAATTTTGTCATAAATAAGTCGGGTGATGTCCAACTTCCTCTTTTACAAAAAACATAGCAAAAATATATATGTCAAATTTCTAAGAAGTCGGGTGACGCTGTTTTATCAAGACATAGCCGAATGTTCCCGAAGGGGACGCCGGAAGGCTGACTTTGCATAAACAGCCACTTTTGGGTCATATTTAAGATTTGGTCCAGTTGACCCACACAGCCTTAAAAATCTTCGTCCCCGAGACGTTGAAAGGCCGTGTTTGCAATATTGAGTTTTCTAATTTGAAAAACGATAAAAAGAGTCATAAATAAGTCAGGTGATGTTGTTATGTCATAAATAGCCGAATGTTCCCGAAAGGAACGCCGGAAGGCTGACTTTGCATAAACAGCCACTTTTGGGTCATGTTTAGGATTTTTGGTCTAGTTGACCCACACAGCCCTATAAATCTTCGTCCTCGAGGCGCTGAAGGGCCGTGTTTGCAACACCAGGTTTTTATTATAATTTTAAAAGAGAAAAAAAAACAAAGAGTCGGCGGTCAGGTGAATACCGTTTGAATTTTTGGTCAAAATAAAGCCGAGCCAGCTTCAGCCGCGTCTTAAAACCGTTCTTGCCGAAATAACCTTAGAGTACCTTTCAATCGTCAAAGGTTATTTTCGTAAAAGAACGGACAAGTTTGTAAAGTGTCAAAATAATACTCCCCGGCCTCAAAATTCATGTGAGATTTGGAAGGGGGCACATTTGCAAAAATAGCCGTTTGTTTGCATTTGTCAAACGGGGAAAGGAAGCTGGCCTTTTTGTTTTGAGGTTATAAATCTTTTGGCTAGAATATATGGGTTGTTTGATTTTTGAGTTTGTTGGTCATCTTTCAACCTTTGAAACCCAGTTTATTTTATTATGAAAATTGATAAAAAAAATGTGTCTCATTGTTGTTACCTTTCATTTGGTCCGAACTACGCAAGGTCTGATTCATGCGGGGTCATGATACGTAGGCAATCTCCATAAGATTCGACTACCACTGAAAAAGAAAAAAAGGGAAGAAAGAAAAATAAAGGAAAGCGCAAGTGCATCGCATCTCTGATAGAACGGTTTAACTGCTTAGGTGCATTGCATCTCTAATATATGATTATCTGTCAAATGCCCTGACACTAACGTGATGGCTTCCCTTTGCTGTGTTCATATATAGAAAAGTGGTTGGTTGTGGTAACTCCTCCCTGCAAAGCAAATGACACAGAACCTCAGAACAGGGTGGGTCGGTACTGATGACCGACAACAATTGGTCGAACAGAACAACGGGTTGGTAGAAGAAGTGAAAATGCTGAGACAACATGTGGCAGACATGTATCAAGCATGGATAACTGGGAAAGCACCACCCCCACCACCGCCAAGCTTTTCAAACTCTGGCATTACCCATCCCCCATACTCTCCATCCCAGCCCACTTATGACAGCTTTCCTAGCTACCCGAGTAGCTCCATCACTCGTCCACGCTACTCCCTTCCCCAATGCTACTTCTCTCCACGAGATTCCCAAAGACGGGCTTCACTTTCCAAATACCCAGCTCCACAGAAGGCCTATCCACCCTCACAAGCCTACCAGAAGCCCCCTGGATCAGGTTTCCGGCCCAATCAAGCATTTAGGAACGAAAGGTTGCTGAAACGAGGAAAGGCTCTCACCCCTATCGGAGTATCTTATGCAAGTCTATTTGAAAGGCTAAAGCATGCTGGCTCGATTGAACCACTCCCCGCATGTACTCCAAATCCACTTGCAAGGAGCTTTGATCCGGCAGCGCGATGCGCCTACCACTCCAATGTCATAGGGCACAACATTGAGAGTTGTCATAGTTGGAGAAGGGAAGTAGAGAAAATGATCCAAGAAGGGCGGGTTGTGATTAATAACAGTGACATGGTGCACTCGAGCCCCCTCGAGAACTTGCCAACGGATGTTGATGATATTGAAGCTGGTAATGGTCTTGGCAGTATCGATGCAAAGCTCAGTGGCTAAGATGCCAGTCTTGATAAAGTGGAAGGACGCTCTGTTCCTTGGTTAACAAGAGAGAAGCTTGTGGTGGCTTATTTTGTTGACATTTATGTTGTTCGGATTATTAGGGTTATAAGTCGGATATTGTCTTGTCCAGTTTGTTTTAGGATTTTGTTCTGGATTGTTTTGTTTGTTTTGTTATTTAAACCATTTCACCGGTAGTCTAATACAAAATCCGGTCTTTCTTTATTTCCAGTCATCTCTTTGTTTGGTCCTTTTATCATTTTTGTTCAGTGCCGATTCTAGTGACATGACATGCGCACACAGTTTGGGCCCAACCTTAAAAGTTAATCGTAAAACCCTGGAAAGGCGATCAGACCATTTAAAGGAAATAAGAACGGTTTGGGATTATTTGAAGCCCGAGTCATGTGGAATTGGGGCAAGTTAAACACAAAGAAAACCGTTAAAATCAAGATTCTCCAAATTGGCGTGAGGGTCATTCATGATAATGAGAGTGTCGCCCAACGATGTTTTAGAAATAACAAAGGGAAAAGCAAATGTTTAACATAATTGTCAAGCCCAGCACCGTCGGAAGAGACTATAAATCTATTGTTTGTTGTGTTGTTTGCATTTGGCATGTTTTGAAGACTGGAATGACGAAGGCATTTTGTTCTGCTACCTAAACACTTTATCCTTCGTTACCCCTTTTGAGCCTTACTTATTTTTCTTTCATACCCCTCGTTCGGAATCAGTAAAAAAAACGACTAGAAAACGCGAGCATGGCATGAAAACATGAAGAAAAAAAAAGAAAGAAAAAAAAAAGAAGAAAAGAAAACAACAAAACGAAAAAGAAAAGAAAAGAAAAATGATAACAAAAAAAAAGTCAAATGAAAAAAGAGGAATTGGGAACTACGTTTGACCTGATTCCTCAAAGAGGATACGTAGGCGCTTCACGGCTCGGTCATAGGGTGCTTAATGGCCACAATGGTCATAGTGTACATGGTGTAATAAAAATAATAAAAAATAAGTAAATAATCCCCAAGCAAGAAACTGGGTCAAGGGTTGCGCTTGTTGTAAACAAATATGATTTCGAAGGTTGTAATTTTGAACCCCAAATTTGATTTGTTTTTTAGCCTTTAATACCCTTTCTTTCTAGCCTGTCCAAAAACCCACATTACGGTCCAAAGAAAGACCTTCTGACCAGTCTGCAAAAGATGCCAAGTCAGACAAATGAGAGTCATACCGGCAACACTCCAAATCCCCAGCTGGAAAGTGACACAAATGAGAGAGTCTTATCGGTGAAAATCTTCACGGACACCATAAGGCGATGAAAGCTGAGAGAAAAACCAAAATGAGAGAGACTTGATAGTGAAAACCCTTCGGGCACTACAAGTCGAATAAGATTGAGAATCAGATGGGGAATTGCCAATTGAAGGTCTTGAAAGACGATTGACGACGGAAGATAGGCCACAAATGCATGCCATGACCATTAGAGTCGGTGTCTGCGTTTGATAGGTTTTTATTTATAGTTTCTTTTGTTACAGAGTCATCTTTTTCATTTGTCTTTTATTCTGTTCCCTTTTTATCTTTTTCCTTTCATAGAAAAACTCCCCAATAGAGTCTGTCTGGTCAAAACAAGTGTGAATTGACTTTAAAATATGCCATCAGCTTTCCAATTATGCAAGATAAGATCTGACTAGTACATCCAAGTGGTATAGTCAACGAGGAACAAACGCGAGGCCAGTGTCAAAAAAGATATCCCCAGCAAAAGGGAATTGACAAAAGGATTGACAAGTGTCAAGAGGGATACCCTTGCCGAAATCAAAGGTTATAAACCTCAAGGCCAAGGCCCGTTGAACAAAGCAAGGAGAGCAGTGAGCATGATTTGGGGAAATTCATACTAGACTAAAAGGTCGGGGAAATGCCAGTTTCCGAGCTATGCCACAAAAGAAGAGGGATATCCCCAGCAGAAAGGGATTATCCCCAGCAAATAATATCATCCCCAACAAGTTGTGGAGCGCAGAGCAAGGAAGGAGAAAAGGAAAAGCCATCCCAGTAGGAATATCACAACCAACCACCACGTTTTAAACTAACAAATTTTGTTTGATTTGAAACAGGTAAAGGAAATGGCATTGATGACAGAAATGCATGCCATAAGGGAGACTGTCAAACTGGGGCAGAAAATTTTCCTTTCATTTGGAAAATTTTCTGGAAGTCAGGTACCCATTCGAGGAAGAATAAAGATAGCACCAGTCTCAAGGGAAGTGGTATTTGAACCAGTGTTGCCCCAACATAATAAGTTTAAATGGAGGAAGTATTCCCCAGCAGATAGAATAAAGGGATGACACTTGTGCTCAGAAAAGCAAAAAGCCATTATCATCCCCAGCAGCTTCCAGAAGAATGAAGCATCGACTTGAAGGGATAAAATTCCCCAGCAGCGTTATCCTCAACAACGTTATCCCGAGAAGATAACACTTTTATCCCCAACAGTGTTGAAAAAAAAATTGAATTTGAAGGAGGGGAAGAAGGGAGACTTCCCTAGTAGTATTATCCCCAGCAATCAGGCGTCCACCTGGAGAACAAGGAAGAGCAGTTGGAGTATTAGCAATCAGGCGTCCACCTGGAGAACAAAGAAGAGCAGTTGAGGTATCAGCAATCAGGAGCCCACCTGGAGAATAAGGGAATACAATGGAAGTATCAGCAATCAGGAGCCCACCTGGAGAATAAGGGAATACAGTTCAAATTTTAAGTAATCAGGAGCCCCCCCCTGAAAAATAGAATGGTGATTTGTTGGTTGAAGTTGGGAGCCTGCCCATATAATAGAGGAATACATTCAGTCTTTTCATTTCAAAAAAAAACGAAAAAAGAAAGAAAAAGGGGGAAGTAGTTTGCAGAGGAATGAAACATCCTACTCAAAAGGAAGTAATTTTGGAAGGAGTAAGATAACATATTTACTCAGCAGAGTTATCCACAGCAGTGTTATCCCCAGTGGATCATCGAGATGTAGAAGCATCCTCGACAGAGTTTCGGGCAACCCAGAGTGGGTAAGGAAGAAAAGGAAAAGTCATCCCCAGCAAAATAATCCCCAGCAGTTTCGAGGGAAGACAACACAGGTAAGTAAATAATTCAGGAAGAAGGAAATGGTTCACGCATAGGAGAGACATTTCCTCCTAAGTCTAGTTTCACCCATAGGAGATGCATTTCCTCCTAAGTTTACTTTTACCCCATAGGAGATGCATTTCCTCCTAAGTTTAGTTTTTACCCATATGAGATGCATTTCCTCCTAAGTTTGTTTTAGTTTCACCCATAGGAGATGCATTTCCTCCTGAGTTTGTTTTTACCCATAGGAGATGCATTTCCTCCTAAGTTTGTTTTAGTTTCACCCATAGGAGATGCATTTCCTCCTAAGTTTGTTTTTGCCCATAGGAGAGACATTTCCTCCTAAGTTGTTGTTGAACCAATAGGAGACGCATTTCCTCCTAAGTTTAGTTTCACCCATAGGAGAGGCATTTCCTCCTAAGTTTAGTTTCACCCATAGGAGAGACATTTCCTCCTAAGTTGTTGTTGAACCAATAGAAGAGGCATTTCCTCCTAAGTTTAGTTTCACCCATAGGAGAGGCATTTCCTCCTAAGTTTATTTTACCCATAGGAGATGCATTTCCTCCTAAGTTTCTTTTAGTTTCACCCCATAGGAGATGCATTTCCTCCTAAGTTTAGTCTTACCCATAGGAGAGGCATTTCCTCCTAAGTTTATTTTACCCATAGGAGAGGCATTTCCTCCTAAGTTGTTGTTGAAATCAGGAGTCCGCCTGGAGAACAGAGACATACTTTTCAAGTATGACGTCAGGAGCCCGCCTGAAGAGAGGAAAGGCGTTTTTAAAAGTTGTTGAAATCTTGCCAACCTAAAGAAAGGAATGGTGATGTATTGTTTGAAGTCAGGAGCCCGCCTGAAGAGAGGAATGGCGATTAATTTCAAAGTTGTTGTCAGGAGCCCGCCTGAAGAGAGGAAAGGCGTTTTTAAAAGTTGTTGAAATCTTGCCAACCTAAAGAAAGGAATGGCGATGTATTGTTTGAAGTCAGGAGCCCGCCTGAAGAGAGGAATGGCGATTTATTTTCAAAGTTGTTGTTGAAGTCAGGAGCCCGCCTGAAGAGAGGAAAGGCGTTTATTTTAAAAGTTGTGTATTTGAAGTCAGGAGCCCGCCTGAAGAGAGGAATGGCGCTTATTTTTAAATGTTGTAGTTGAAGTTGGGAGCCCGCCCAGATAACAGAGGAATACATTTCAGTCTTTTCATTTCAAGCATTGAAGTTGGGAGCCCGCCCATATAACAGAGGCATACATTTCAGTCTTTACATTTCAAGCATTGAAGTTGGGAGCCCGCCCAGATAACAGAGGCATACATTTCAGTCTTTACATTTCAAGAGTTGAAGTTGGAAGCCCGCCCAGATAACAGAGGCATACATTCAGTCTTTAATTTCAAGTGTTGAAGTTGGGAGCCCGCCCATAGAACAAGAGGCATACATTTCAAGATCAAGTCAGAGGACAATAAAACAGAGGGTTACAATAGGAATCCCCAGCAGGAAACAATAAAATTCCCCGGCACCGGGAAACAGAAGGTTGCAACAAGAGGTCACAGTACAAACTCAAGTACATGTGTCAAAAGAAGTAAAGCACCGAAAGAAATGCAAGCAGACAAGGAAGCAAGGCAACAAAAACAAATTGTACTCTAGCCTAGCTTCTTGTTTTTTTTAAGCACGGTGTAACAAGGAGATCGGTAAGCAGTAGTAATAGCATGCAACAACAGTAACATTGCAGTCCAACGGTAGTCCCAGCTACCAAAATTTCCCGAACTACATTGACCTGATTCCTGTTTAGCCCAGGATATGTAGGAAACCTTTGAAGCAAAGGTTCGGTCAAATCTTTTTCAAAAAAATGCTTCACACGGAGTACTCGGATGGGCAAAAATCGCTCGCTTTATCTTTGCACGAAAACCCTTCGTGTCTTCGGGCAAAGAGGGGCAGCTGTAAGCACGTGATTTTTGCCCTATATGAGAATTACTCCCAAAAAATTCAAAATAAAATGATTTTCCTTGGTGTGAAATTTTGTGAGATTTTGTGATATTTTGGATAATTATTTGTATTTGTCTGTGTTTGTTTATTTGTTAAATTAATAAAAAAATACAAAAATATGTCGCATTTGCATGTAGGATTTAATTCTATAATTGTTACTAATTAAATTTGTTTACAAAAAATTAAAAATTACAAAAATAGGCATCGTTTTCATTTTTAGCATTTAATGTCCAAATATACAATTTTATGCTTAATTATTACTTAATTGTGCGTTAATTGTTATTGGGAGTTAATTTACGCTTTTATAACTTAATTTAGTTCTTAATAATAGTTTAAGTATTTTTATAATTTAGTTTTAGAAAAATAAAAGAAGAAAAGAGAGCGAAAATATAAAGAAAGTCGGAATTAGGCCTCTTCTTCAACTTCAAGCCATAGGCCCAAAAAATGGCCCAATCTTCCCTACGACCCAGTCCATTTCGAACTGGGTCGACCCAGTCCATAACCCAAAAGACCCAAACCCCTTTTGTCTTACATTTTACAAAACAAAAACAAAACAAAAAAAAAAGAAAGAAGGGAAAACCCTAAAGAGCTAACCAACCCGCCCCCCCTTTCTATCTTTCTTCTTCTTCTTCCTCAAGAAAGACCCCTCCCATGGCTGCCCTTTACCCTCCATTAGCACGTCCTAATAGACCAGTTGTTCAAGCTTTACCTGCTCCGACCATGGATGACCCAGCTGCGTCTTCATCTCCTTCGTCAAGCTCAAAACTTACTTGACATCCATGGTTGCCAACGCTACGTCGAATGCTTCTGTCTCCGAGCTGCTGCCTCACGCCCATCATCTTCAACACCAAGCTCCCCGCGACTGCCCATCACAGCTTCTGCCTCGTCAACTCAGGCAGCCATGGCTGCCATTGCATTCCATCAACGTCGAACAACTAATTTGGCTTGCCATTGTTCGACGACCAACTGTTGTTGCTCCCCTATGCTTTACGTTGTTTCTTATCCCTCCCTCGACAAACTGTTGCTGATACTCATCGCAGTAGTTCCCTATTGCCTGCTTCTCCATCGTCACTGTAGCAGCAGCTGCGTCCAGCCATAGGATCTCCGTCGCGATGCAGCTTCCTCCGAGCTGCTGCTGCCGGCATCCGCTGCTTCACTTCATCGTTCTTCTTTGCTTCTAGCGTTTTGTTGTTGCTTCGTCTTCTTTGTTTGTCAAATGTCGAGGGTTTTTCATTGAGTTGAGGCTTGGACAGATTTGTATACAATCAAAGTTCGTCGTTGATTCATCTCCGGTTAGTTGTTTTTGAGTTTTATTTTGTCCATATTTTGTTTGATATTTTCCGGATCCAAAATCGTTAAATGATTTAATCTTTGTTTTGTTCGTTGTTCATCTTTGAAATAATTTTCTAGTGTGTTCATGTTGTTTGTTAAATTAATTTTCAGATTTCAAAATAGAAGTTTAATTAATTGTTTTCATATTCATTTCATGTTTGTATTATTGTTTAAGTGAATATTTGTTAGTTTGATGTTTGTTAGATTCAAATTGAAATTTAATTAACTATTTCTTCAATTTGTTTCATGTGTTTATGTATTGTTAAGAATTTTTAATATTGTTAAGTTCAAGCTTAAGGTCATAATTGTGTATTCGTCGATCTTGTTATTTGTCTAAAAAGAATTTAGTTGTGTTAAAGGAATATATTGATTTAATCGTTTAATCCGTCATGTTTGTTGTGTTAAAATAGATTCATTCATGTTCATGTTTGGATGATCTTGAATCCGAATTTTGTATAGTTTGATTTCTTGTTTACCATTTATGATTATTTCTTGAATTGTTCTCATAATCTTGTTTAAAGTTTAATATAAGAATTGTTTGTTGTAATGTTGTTAGAGTTGATTTTAAGTTCAATATTATTGAATTTAGGAATCTAAATATACTTGTTTGATTGTTGTTGTTGTTTAAATCCGAAAAATAGGTTTGTTGTTGCCAAAAATATTGTTCAATCAAATTTTAGTTGTTCTTGGTTGTTCAATTTGTGTTCATGTGATTTGTTGTTGAAATGTTGTTAAAATCATGTTCATGTGATATTGTTGTTATGATGTTCATCCGTATTCATATTGTTGTTTGAACATTGTTAGAAATTGATCATATTGTCTATATTTTGGTTAAGTTTGATTAATTGATGTGTTATAGCTGATGGGTAGTTTGGTAAATTTGTAATACGTTCAGGGGTAGTTTGGTAATTTCAGTAAGGTCGGAAGGGGTAGTTTAGGAATTGTACATTTTGTAATTGTTTATTTGAAGCATGGGGGACAAATTGAAATGGGGTGGGTTGTGATATGATTATTTAATATAAAGGGGGGACAAGATTTAATTTAAAGGGGAATCTTGCATTATTTTAAATGAAGCATGGGGGACAAAATGAAATGGGGTGGTGTGATATGTTTATTTAATATAATGGGGATGAGTGAGAAGATAATGGGTTTGGTAGAGAAAATGGGTTGATTTTAATTGATTAAAAGATTTATGGGATGAGTTATAAGAAGTCTGGAAATCAGAATAAAAAGGAGAGAGAACAGATAAGAGAAAAATACACAGATACGAGAGAGAGAAACGAATCTGAAAATAAGAAGAAAAAAAAGGCTGAACATTTAAGAGAGAGAAAATTCCGAAAAAATATTTAAACTTTCACATAAAAAAAAACTAAAAAAAATATTCTGTTTTCTTTCATTGTTTGAAATCAGAATTAATTGTTGTTTCATCAAAGCTTGAAGCTTTTGTTTTTGGGATTACTTCTCTACTGGTTTGCAAACTCTTTTCCTGGGTTGATACTGTTGCTGGGTTGTTGCTGCTGTGCTATACTGTTATTACTGTTGCTGATTCTCATCTTCATTTTTTTGCTTCCAATATCAGGTACACAACTGAAAAGCTGGTTATTGTAATCCGAAATATGAAGCATGAATACATATGAAGAATGAAATTTTGAAGTTTTAATTTCGTTTTTCTTTGTTTCCTTTTGTTGATTATATTTAAGCTATTCCATGTATTACTAAATAATAACTGGAATAAAAAAAAATAACTTAAGTTAGTCTTTAATGAATCAGTTCGGCAAAACAGGTTAATTCACTAGTTATGAAGGTTTCAAGATTATCAACAGTAGGTTAATCATGAATAACTAGCTAAATTTAGCTAAGACATGAATTTAAATTAAAACTTCGTAAATTAGGCATTAAGGCATGACTTGAGTTCAAGCAAGACTAGAAGAACGTTTAAGTCTAATAAACTTTCTAATAAGCTTTAGTAATTATGGTTAAATCAAGTTTTAAATGGTTGTGAATAATTAATCTCAATAATTTTTTTAACAATGCTGAGTTTTAATCTAGCTATATTTGATTCTTTTGGATATTAGTTGTTGAACTTTTATTTTATTTATAATTTCGAAATTAAGAATAAAATTCCTTTTTCATCAATATTTGTATTAATCAAGCAATTAGCATGTCATGTTTTCTTAATAATAATAAATAAATAAATAAATAAAACGTAATTAATTAGGATTTTCTTTATTCATTTTAGAGACTAATTTTAAATAGAAAAATGTAGTCGCTTTAAGATTTGTCCATTTAAAATAAATGAAACGAGCCTCGCCAAATAAAACACACAAATTGCGGGGCCCTCGATAAAAATTTAATTGATTACTTAAACTTCGGGATGGGCCATTTAGCAAATTTCACGGCCTTCCCCAAAGTAATAAAGCGCTAATCGCTTTAGGCGCGATATAATAATAATACATTCTTAAACACGGGTACGCATTTATGCGACCCAAATCCAAATCCCAAAACATTGAATAAAAATATGTTCCGGATCGTGGATGCATTTTATGTAACGCAATCCAAAGACATGTTTTTAAACGATGTTCACATTCTTTAAAAATATAATAATAACAATAAAAGCGGTTAAAAGTTAAAATTGCACTATAGTTTTTTTTTTGAACATGTATTAAAATCAGATATTTTAGCCATTACAACAGTTTAAGCGACCGTGCTAGAACCACGGGATTCGGGGGTGCCTAACACCTTCCCTCGGGTCAACAAAATTCCTTACTTAGAATTTCTGGTTCGCAGACTTCATTTGGAAAGTCGAATATTTTCCTCGATTCGGGATTAAATTGGTGACTTGGGACACCCTAAAACTCCCAAGTGGCGACTCTGAAATAAATAAATAAATCCCGTTTCGATTGTCCTTTAATTGGAAAAAAACTCCCTTGCACCCCCCGCGAGGGCGGAAAAAGGAGGTGTGACACTACCAATGATAATATCCCTAGTCATCCCCGTTGATCCATAGCCCTTATTCTTTCAATAACCATGATGCAAAACTTTATCCTTTCTGAAATGACCCTCTCTTGGCACCCTATCTTTCCTTAGCACAAGGCAAAAGCATAAGTTTGGGGGGAGAGATGAGGAATGCAAAAGTGGTAAAAGGTACAAAATGAAGAAAAGGAAAGGCAAAAAGAAAAAAGAAAGAAAAGACAAAAAAGTCAAAAAGAAAGTGAACAATGTAGAGGAAATAAAGGGATTCAGTAAAAGCAAAAGATGAAAGGCATGGAAAGGTTGAAAAGGAGAAAAAGAATTGAAATGAACAAGAAAGAGTGGCAGTATGTCTCTTTAAGCCCCTAAAGAAGAAGTAAATGACTCAAAGAGTCAAGAAAATGTGTTCCAAAATGAAGTGCTTAAGGGAAGATGAAACCTTCTTAGACCAATATATCCTACCTTGAACCAAAAGCCTTCATTACATTCCCACAAAAGCCCTATATGTTCTTGAGTTGGGTGAGCTTACATTAGTGGTGACTCACATAAGGGGCAAGCTTATGGTACTTAGAGTCGAACTTGTGACCTTTCTTTGAGAGAGATGAGTGTGTTTCCCACAAACCTCGTTCTGAGTGCTACAATCTGAAAGTGAGGTTTGCTTATGGAAAGTTGAGGAGTATGAGTTTGGGTTCCACAGCGACCAATGTAATAGAAAGAGTTTCCTTGATGAGTTGAGTCAACTCTTGATGCTTTTGTGTCGCACTATAGCCATTGTGCTAAAAGGTTATGGATTGTTGATAATGCATTTGAGTTGAGGGTAATTGTTAGTCCCAATTGATTCTTGATGAGGTTACTTTAGGACAACTGAATTTTTTTCTTTCTTTTATATTGAGCAGGTGGGAATTACTTTGTTTGTTTGAGGACAAGCAAAAGCTTAAGTTTGGGGGAGTTGATAACTAGGGATTCTAGTTTATTTTATGCTTTTTTTTCTTGAGTTTTGGACTAAAATGTTTATAAGCATTCCCAAAAGCTAACTTGTTGTACTTCTTTGCAGTGTTTAGTCAAAAGGAGATAAGGATGTCATAACCAGCTCAAAAAGGAGTGAAACCTGCACAAGTTCAAAGTCAAGTCAAAGCAGCGCTACAACGGAAAATCCACTGCGGTCGCAGAAGACCCACCGCGACCGCGGTCCTTTTATCACAGTCTGTTGTGGCAAGGTTTAGAGAGATACAAGTTGAGGCATTGCAAGTTACCGCGGTCCGCGATGATTTTATGCGACCGCGGTATCCCTACCGCGACAGCGGTCCTTTTACTGCGATCCGCGGAGAAGAGACTCAAAGAGCCTGGAGTCTGAGCAAAAGCTGAAGACCGCGGTCCGCGGTTGATTTACCGCGGCCGTGGTAGCCTCACCGCTGCAGCGATTTCACTGTCAGCGGCACCTCTGTTAGGGGCGCTTTTGTCCGAAAAATTTGGCTGTGTAAATACTACTTTTTCAGATTTTTAGGTCTTCTTATCTTAGCAGAGCACGTGAAATGCCATATTTGTCTATTTTGAGTAATTTTGTAGCTTACTTAGCAATTAATCTTAGTCTCTTATCTTGTAATTACAATTTATGGATTATTCTTCATCTCAATATATGATTTCTTCTTCAATTATGAGTAGCTAAACCCATTAGCTAGGGTTGTGGCTCAACCCTAGTTCGGGTATTTAATGGGTCTTTTATTATAGGGATTAGATGTTTATGGGTGATTGTTATTTGGCATGATTTATGCTTTCTATGTTGAATTAGTGGTTGCAAACACTAATTTGTGCCTTTTTGACTTAGGCTCTTCTCGAGAAAGAGAGACTAAGTCTAGGAATTTCAGGTCAACAAGGAATTGGGGTATATTCAAGAGATTAATAGCCCCAATTAAAGGGTTAAACCTAGAGATAGTAATACCCAAGTTGACCAACCTTGCTTGCACAAATTGAACACCCAACTGGGCTTGAGAAAGCCAATTAGGGCAAGGTCACTCTTACTACCGAGAGGTGTAGAGTGAGTAGATTCTTGCATTGGCTATATCACGATCCCAACTATAACATTATTGTCCTAAGTTCTAGATCCCGTTAGATACTCATCTAGGAGTAAGTCACTTCCCTAGTGCCTCTTTACCCATTCAGAAAACCCTACAAACTTATCTACTTTGCTTAATTTCGCACAACATTAGTATAAAATTAAAAGCAACAAACAAACAAGAATGATTGGAAGTGTAATCAAGAGCACCACACACTACTAGATTAGATAGGAATCCAACTCCAAACATTGTATTAGCTCCCTGTGGATTCGATCCCGATCTTCTCGGGTAAAAGCTGCATCGACCGCTCTTGCCACTCTGTAGTGGTGTAGGGTTGGCCCTAATCATCTATCGTGGCCCGAGATACCTGGATCTGCACACAAGGTGCAGGGGATAACGTGAGTACACCAACTCAGCAAGTAACAAGTCCAAACTATGGACTGAGAGGTAGTGACGAACTCAACCTCCTTAAAAGATAACAGAAATAACGTACAGAAACGTAGGCATGCTTTCAGCTAAATAGACAGTTCAAAATAGGGAATAGAGCAGATATGAACATGGTAAAGAAATGAGACTCTACTATATCTATATGTCAGTGCACATGTTGTATGGAATGCACCATGCTGAGTGCCTCATGTGCCCACAATCTCAAATTCTCATCCACTCAGTACTGTATATGGCTCATACGACCTAGGAAAGATCCATCCCGGAATATATACATCTCTGACAGCAGTCGCTCAATACTGAGGAAAGCCAATCTAGCCTGTGGAAAAGATCCATCTCCAGATAATAACAATGGTAACAACCTCACAACCACTCGGTACTATATATGGCTCACAAGGCCTAGGGAAGATCCATACTAAAATATATAAACATCACAGACCATCGGTCTCCAGTACCGAGGAATATGACAACCATCCTCATGGAGAAGATCCATCATCATACCAAGGGAAGATCCATCCTGTAGATAATCAACTGCGCTCAGTGGAGGTGTGTTACAAACTCCGGAGGGGAACCTATAGCCCAAACGTTATCATAATCATCAACGTAACCGCTGCGGCGTACAGCCCGATCCCATAACTATCACTCACAATCAGGCTCTCAGACTCACTTAGTCACCACTCTTCAGTCTCACACACATGGGCTCACAATGTCATGAAACTAGCCCGAACAATGATATGATGTGCCAAGTAATAACAACTGAGACTGAGACATGATATGATATGCATGAGCAATACTGAGTACAGAATATCAATGAATGTAATGAGACGAAAGCAAGAAACGACCACTCGGGTCTCAACGGTATCGGCGTGAAGCCCTAACAGGATATCTAGCATGTTTTTACGGCACATTTACTTAATCACATGATAGAAACACGAATACCAACAAGAAAGAGTTGCTAAGCGGTGCCATGGAATGATCGCGGCCAAAATTCTCACGGTGCGTGCCCACACGCCTGTGACTTGGCATTTGCGTCACCTCAATAGTAATCATAGAACACATAGTTCAGGGTTTCGAGCCCTCAGAACCAAGTTTGGAAGCGTTACTTGTTGATACCCAATTTTTCCCTATGTATTTTATACCCAAGATATTTTCAAAATAGCATATATGTGCATATATAAGCACACCCAAGAGTTTTGGTATTTTTGTGATTTTTAAACCAATTTACTGCCTATTTTAATACCACAAAAATCCAAAATCATTCCCAAAATTATCATTTTTGATGAATAACTTATTTCATTCTCATATTTACACCAAAATATAATTAAGGTGATTTTTGCATATTTTTACCAATTTATTTGGCATTTTTAAAGCTAAATTGCACATAATTGCAATTATAGCCTATTTTGTAATTAATAGCATTTTATAACAATACAATTTGCTCCAATATTTTTAAATTAATATTTATATAATATTTGCCTACCTAGTATTTTTAATCTGCTTTTAAAATCGTTATTACTATTTTTATAAAATAGAAAGGGGAAAAGTGGCTATTTAAAACCTAGCCCCAGTTGCATTTCAATTACAGCCCAAATTGCACCCCAATTCGACCCAATTTCAATCCCCAAATCAAACGATCCAATTTCAATTTAGCCCGCCCCTGACCCAACTAACCTAACCCGCCCGGCCTTCCCTTTTAATTCAGGCCGTTGATCATTCTGATCAACGACCACAATCAGTTCTTTCCTTTTTAATTCCCACTTACACCCTAACCCTAAATCACTTCTATCAGATACGCCGCCTCTAAACCCTCGTCCTCTCAAACTCTCTCTAGCCTTCTCCGAAACCCTAATCTTCCCCACCGGTTTCTACCCTGTTTCACCGGAACCCATGGCGTCCCAAGCCCTGGGTGACCTGTACTCACCTCCATGTGCTCTTGTACACTTGCTGCTTGAAGAATCGAGGTCTGACCTTGAAGGTTTTCGCTCAGATCTCCGCCGATTCAAGTTTCACGGCCATCTCCGGCATGTCCTGATCCTATCTCTGACTCATCCGACTCAGATCAGAACTTTTCCAGGCCTTTCTCGCCTCTAGGGTTCTTCTGAAACCCTAGCCTTTCGAGGTTCTCCTAATTTATCTAGATCTATTCTAGATCTATGTTTATTTTAAGGTTTTCAAACGATTTCTCGAAGTTTCTTTCAAAACTTTGCTTTCAAAACCGTTCATCTTCTTCGACTTAGGATTTCTTTAGCTTTACTTGCTCTATTGTGACTCTCATGTGTTCTTACTGTATTTGTTCTACTGTGATTCTTGTGTGTTTTCTTCGACTATACTTTCTTCTACCATTTCCTTATGATTTCTTTTACTGTATCTTGTTCTTTTATTATGTTTTCATGAAATGTGTAAGGTCTTAAGTTCCTTTGGGTTTTCTGAACTTATTTTGTTGTTATTCCTACCTGATTTACTTGCTTTCGTCTCTACACTCGATTAATGGTAAAACCCTAGAATTTGGGGGTTTCATTCGAGTTCTTGAGGCCACTTGTTATGTGACTTGTTTGCTTCCCATCTCTGAACTTGTTTGGTTTCAAATCCCTAATTTCTGAGTTCCTGAAGTTGTTTCATCTTTGCCTGGACTTCTGCATGCTCTCTGATATTCCCTCTTGCCTATAGTCCACTACTCACTAATTTTTGATTGAAATCCAGCCTCGTATGTTTAAAGCTTATGCACTCTTTATAGGTAGAATTTCCCACTCAGAATAACCTCTGATTTTGGGACTGATTTCAGACTTCCTTGTGTAAGCCTGATTGATTCATTCCTTGTTTAATTTGAAGACCCTCTCTAACCTTTCGATTCCCCTATTTTCTGACTCGGTTCATTAGTGATTTTGAATCTCTGATTCCCTGATTTACTATGTACTAATTGATTTACTCCTTGCCTTATTTATTTAACCGTGTGTTTCCAATCCTCCCCTATGTATTTACCCCTTATTTGTATGCTATGCACAATGTGTTACTTGATCCCCTTTCCTTAAATAATTTCTGCCTTTTACCGTTCAAATTTGGACTCCTTAATTAAAGGAATCCCCTTCTCCTGATTGATTCTAATTGATACTGAATTATTTTTTGCCTTGCTTACTTGCCTGGTTTTTAAACTATAAATACCCTGCTCTTTTTCCTTTAAACACACGAACAATAGAGTTTAAAAAACACACACACACTAAAAGCTCTCTTCTCTTTACCACTATTAGTACTACTGTTGTGTCTAGTTGGCTGAAAGCCAAGGCTAGACTATAGAATCTTGCTTGCTTTTCTCAAGTGTTTGCTGAGGCTTGAGTGGACTCTCTGGCTGTTTTCTTGCTTTGTTTGTTCTGCTGTTTGAAAGTTGCAACTGGTATGTCTCCATAAGTTAAATAACATTCTCCAAAACTATGTGTTTACTTCTTCCTTTCACATGTCCCTCACTATATATTTGTATTGTGCTTTCCTGCATTCTGTAGCTATACTTTAGTCTGTTATGTTATTTCTTTATGTTTCTGCACCTTTAAGTTCTGTTATGATTCCTTGTCCTTCCTTGATGTTTTCTATACATGCTTTCCATGTGAACCCTTTCCCTTTGACCCCTTATGTGTGATTACTGTTCTAGGTTAGGGTAGCATCCCATTGCTATCCATGACCTGGGACCAGGTTCTCTTGAACCTTACTCAAATCAGTCCCATTCCCTTCTTCCCCCTTTATGTGTTGAGCCTTGACTAGAGTCTGGTAGTGTCCTAATCACCATCCAGGCTCAAGTCTGACTTTAAAAAGTCTGCTCTTTATTTGTTTGGATCAAGTAAAGGGTCAGGGATGTGCCAGCCTATACTCATGGCTGGGTATGACCACCCTTTGCTCTGATTCCCTCAACTCCCCTCACTTTACACTTACTCCTAGTTCCTTAAGTTCTGCCCCCTTTGGTAAGCCATGCTTTGGGACCCTTGAGCTCCCTCTAAACTTGGATGCCTGAGGGCTAGCATTTCCACACTGCACTACTCTGTTGCTATTATAATTACTCAGAGTGTTAAGCATTGCCTGGAGTTCTTAAGACTCCTTGGAACTTTGAAAATATTTTGAGTAAGGAGAAGGCCTTGGAACTGGAATCTGGATTTGGTGAAACACATGTGTTGGACATTAAGGTTGCATTGGGCTTCCTCGGATCTGTCTGTAGTTTTGATGTATTTATTTTTAGTCTTTTCCTTCCAGTTCTGTAATAACTTTGTAAAAGAAACTCGGGGAAAATATTAGTAAAGGGTGTGGGAGGGGTTTATGTTGCCTGCATAAATCAAAGGGTAGAGATCATGCCTATAGGTCTTTTGTGCTTTAAATTTTACTAGAAATCCTGCCTATAGGTTTGTTTAATGTTCCTAATTCAGTCACCTAGATACCATACCTATAGGGTTTAACGTTTAATCATATTGCAAATCACTAGAGATCCTACCTATAGGATTCTAACATTCATGTAATCAATTGCATATAGAAACCATGCCTATAGGAAATGCATATGCGTTAGGCAAACTATAGGGTAATTAAACATTCATCTATTTACCAACTCTTTAACAGGCCTTAAAATCAAGTATAGATACCATGCCTATAGGGTTTCGTCTCAAACCTGTCTGAATCGTTTAAGTAGTAACAGTCCGTTAACTGGTCCTTAATGTCTTGATGTAATGCTTCAATAAAACTCTTGTAAACCAGTATGCTTTTAAATCCCTCAAATCAGCATCTTTTTCTGAAACAGTTTCTTTCTAAACATTCTGTCTAAATGTTTTACTCAGACCCTGAAATTGTCTTTTAAAACAGTTGCAACTTACCCTTTCCTTAGATATTTCTTATCTCTGAAACTCTTTCACAACCATTTCTGTGCTTTATTTTTACCGCAGTCCATACTTTCTTTTCAAAACACCTCTGCATTGGACTATTTTTTCCTGAAACCAGTACATTTTAAATCACTCGCTTGAAATACCTTAATCTCTGACAATCGGATCCGAGTTGCCTAATGTAGACTTTCTGTCTAAATGTATGTGTTGAACTAGTCCGCTTGCCGCTTAATTTTTTTTTTTTAACTTAAGACCAAATCAGTCTATGCTAAGACATGCTAAACTAAGTGTTTGTTTGGTTAAGGGGGTTACTTGAGCCTTACCTATTTGTTTGTTCATCCTTATATTTGTTACTTGTTTTGTATGTCGCAATTAGAATTTTAACCTTTGAACCCCATATATGCCTACATCCCTTTCTTTCCCCTTTAGGATTAGAAGTCCTGATACCCCGGGACTGATAGGTTGGGACGGGTAATAGCATGCAATAAATAACGATACCATTTCGCGCCTTAACACCTTAACGGGGTGGGAAGGGTAGATATGGATATGATGACCGATGCGCTAATATCACGTGCGACCCCTCTTCTGAGGAGTGATCGCTGGTATTGCATTGAAGTGATCCATATTTATTATAAATTTAGGACTCCTCTCCCTTTACTTGCTTTCATCTCTTCTTGTAAAACTGTTCAAATCTCTTTTTCGTGAATTTCTGCCTTCTCTACTTATCTTTGAAAATTTTCAACTTGGTCGCAATCTTATGTGCGAATCCTTATTTGAGCCTTGATTGTTTACTTGTAAAGTCACAATTGCAACATGGCCGGGAACCACACTAGTGGATCTTGAGGGGTGCCTAACACCTTCCCCTCGGGATAATTTCTAGCCCTTACCCTAATCTCTGGTCTCTTCATCTCAAACCCTTCTTAAAGTGTCCTAATGCACTATAATCATTAGGTGGCGACTCTTCAACTTCCAAACCCAATTCTCGAAAGGGAATAGAGTTGTCCTCCCAATGTCGTATACCCGATTTCTGACCCCACGGTTAGAGGAAAAAGGGGGCGTCGACATTACTTACCTCAAGCCAAGCCAAACTCTAGTTCGCGATGCCTTTGCCTCTCGAATCGGCCTCCAGATCTAACCAAAACCATATTTATACCGTCAATATAAGCTAAAGGAACAAAGCCACGCGAAAATAATCAAATTACATCAAAAATCCTGAAATTGGCCAAACCCGACCCCCGGACCCATATCTCGAAATCCGATAAAAATCACATCACTAGAATCCTTATCCTCCCACGAGTCTATACATACCAAGAACATCAAAATCGAACCTCAAATGGCCCCTCAAATCCCCAATGAAAACTATCCAATTTCAAGCCCTAGTTCTCCAATTTTATCCCTTAAATTCCAATAATTTCATGACTAATCAGTTAGAAATCACCATAGAATCGAGTATTGAGTTCACAAATCTTACCTCCAAGCGTTACCCCTTGAATGCCTCTTCAAATCCTCTCAAAAAGCTCCAAGCCCGTCTCAAAAATGGTGAAACAAGGCTGAAAATCATGAAGAGAAACTTATATAGTTTCTGACCCAGGGATTCCGCATCTGCAGTCCCTTAAGCGCACTTCTGCTACCACTTTTGTGGAAATTTTCCCGCTTCTACGGTTTTCACTTAAAAGGCCAACATCCGTACCTGCGCCCCAAGCCTCGCACTTGCGGGCTCACTGGTGCGGTTATCCATCTGCTCCTACGGCTAAATCCGGTCATGTGGTCAGCCCTACGCACCTGCGGTCCCCAATCCGCAGGTGCGAAAACAACAGAAGCAGAAAATTCTGCAGCTCCACTCAAATTCCAAATCTTCCGCCAACCATCCAAAACCATCCCGAGGCCCTCGGGACCTCAACCAAACATGCCAACAAGTCACACAACACTATTCAAATTTGTTCCAACCTTCGGAACACTCAAAACAACATCAAAACACCCTCAGATTCAAGCCTAAGTATTCCAAAACTTCCGAATTCCGCCATCAATCAAAAAGTCTATCAAACCTCATCCGAATGACCTGAAATTTTGCACACACGTCCCAAATGACATAATGGACCTACTACAATTTTAGAATTCTAATCCGACCCCGATATCAAATTTCCACTACCAACCGGAAAACGCCAAAACTCCAATTTCGCTAATTCAAGCCTAAATCTACCACGGACCTCCAAATTACATTCCAATCGCGCTCCTAAGTCCCAAATCACCTCACAAAGCTATC
Organism: Nicotiana sylvestris; assembly: GCF_000393655.2. NCBI lineage: Eukaryota > Viridiplantae > Streptophyta > Magnoliopsida > Solanales > Solanaceae > Nicotiana > Nicotiana sylvestris. Next base: position 155,623,820 of record NC_091059.1, read on the forward strand.
CAAACCATAAAAATCAAGTTCTGAGATCATTTACTCACAAGTCAACTTTCGGTTGATTTTTCCAACTAAAGCTTCCCAAAAAGAGACTAAGTGTCTCATTTCTCTACAAAACCACTCTGAACCCAAACCAACCAACGCGATATGATGAAATATAGCTGAAAAACACATAAAGAATCAGAAATGGGGGAAATGGAGCGGTAACTCATGAAACGACCAGTCGGGTCATTACATCAGATTCTTGTTGCACCAACTCCATGATCCACTAGTTATGGACACGTATGGGGAACAAAACTTAGTAGCAGATAGACTAGAACATTTTGGATCAAGCTTGACAGAGAGTAATACTACTTTTTTTGAACAACCACCACTGTTTGTGTCACGACCCAACTCGGAGGGCCGCGACAGGCCCCAGGTACTTTACTCAACCGAGTACCAATATAACGTATCTTTCTTATCACACCATCATAGGTAAATGGTCCAGAAGGGCCATCATTAGATAACCAGAATAAAACATAAGGGAATGCTAGACATAGGGCGACCCAACATGACAGAGAAACTTATATATGTGACATACGAGCCTATAAGACCGAAATGATAATTTGGACATTCAAAACATAGGCCGACAAGGCCATACAAGTATCCATATACATGACATATATCAACAAGCCTCTAAGAGTACATAAATGTCATAAAGGTCGGGTCAAAGCCCCGTCATACCAATCATTACATGTCCAAATCATAGTGATCAAAAAGGAAACTCTGGAGCAAGTGGAGTGCACCAACACCTTCCGCTAAGCTGATAGCCTACTAGGAGGAATGTCAACCTGTCAATCAGGACCTGCGGGCATGAAACACAGTATCCCCGTCATACCAATCATTAATTGCTTTATTTACTGTCTTTATTCTTTCACTACGAAACTGACTTGGCTCTGCATGTCTTTTCTTTCCTTTAGCTGCTTTCCTTTATTGCTTTATTTCAATGCTGTTGTAATTACTACAATTATTGTAATTATTCATCTTATGAACGTGAAAATACATGTCAATTTGTTTCATTCTTGTAAACTACATCTTCAACATCATATTCCACTCGTGCCAAATAAACACCATAGCAACGCTTATAATGAGTGGTTGCGCTCTTCCAATATTATCACCCTTTAAATTCGGCAAAGGCGTATTTGCGGTAAAATCAGTCGATCAGTAGTGCAGTCGACGGTTCCGTGCCTTTCCCTCTTGAGTTGTCCGCTCAAGGGTACCTGTCTAACACCCCAAAAGAAACCTTACTCTGTCTAACTGTGCATGCATCATGGTCAAATATAGCCGAGTCAGTCATGTTGTGCACATGATGACTCACTAAGATAGTCTTGTCCAAAGTCCATCGGGTTTCCCTGAAACCCAAACGGACACCTACATGTTCTGTGCATTTATTTGGAGAACTAAATGCTTTTTATGTTGATTATTGGTATTAAATAGTCGAGTCTGGTGGGGGGTGAGGTCTTAACCCTTTTGTTTTGCAGAAAATGAATGACAAAGTTCCTAACTTCGATATGGTAAACATACCTTCACTCTTGCAGACTTGGTGGAGAAACCTCCTATCGAGCAACCGAATCAATGAATGGAAAGATAGAGTCACCAAGGCTAGTGAGAAGCTAGAATACCTGGAGTACAGCTTGCTGGAATTGGAAGGAAAAGTGAGGAAAAGAGTCATCGACTGTCAAAATGCTGAGGAAGGCAAAGGAGAACGTCTGGCGATAGCATTTTTACTGGTAAATCTGCGCGAGCTGGAGGACTTGATCAATGAGAACATTCAACCTGAAGAAGTTTCTCTTGGGACCAAGTAGTTAGGAGTCTTTCTTTTCGCTTTTAATGTAATAAGGCCAATGGCCATTAGTGACATTTTTACTTTCTACTATTTTAGTGTCGTTTTGGGATTCGTCTTATTTTTTGTCAATAAAATGAGGCATTTAGCATTATAAGTTCTCCAAATTAACTTGTCTCTAGGCCTACCTTGGGCACAATGAGGCACCCAAATTAGGACACGATTTATATTCTTGCACAATATGTTTAAATATTGCAACATTTTTTCCTCATAATCCGCACTAACTTGTTACCTTTTTTGTTTTTCTTTTCTTTTATTATTCCCCTCCACAAAGGTTAGTTCGTGTATTCTGGCACCATCATCATACAGTACGAGATCCAAGGGCCCAAAAAGCTCCGGGGTAGCAAGGCTAAACAAAAGTACCATGCATCACATTTTACTAGCTGATTTTATTTCTGCATTGTCTTTAATTCTAAAAAGAGCTCTGATACTCAAAACAGTTATGAATCTAATCGAAGCATTTCAGTTTATTATATATCTCACTCTTATTATTTTCCTATCATTCACTTTATTTTATACAGCATTACTATTACTTGCCTTGATGATGAACCAATGATTATGACTTGCAACGAGACAACGCAACAAACGAATACGGACTCCGAAAAGGATGATATACCAGAAGAGGTCGTTAGAGGAGTTGAGAATTTTGAAAATAGGCCTAAGTCTAATTTGGATGAAACTGAGGTCGTTAATCTGGGAGATGCAGAGAATGTCAAAGAAACGCGCATCAGTGTTCACTTGTCACCATCAGAAAAGAAAGAGTACACGGAGTTCCTAAAGGAATATGAAGACATATTCGCCTGGTCATATGATGATATGACTGGTCTCAGCACATCCATTGTAGCTCACAAACTGCCAACAGATCCAACATGCCCGCCGGTAAAGCAGAAGCTCAGGAAATTCAAACCCGACATGAGTTTGAAAATCAAAGAAGAGGTTACCAAGCAAGTCAAAGCCAAGGTTCTCAGGGTAGTAGAGTATCCGACATGGTTAGCCAACATCGTGCCAGTGCCAAAAAAGGATGGGAAAGTTAGAGTTTGTGTTTACTATCGGGATCTTAATTGGGCCAGCCCCAAAGACGACTTCCCCTTGCCTAACATACACATTCTTATTGACAACTACGCCAAGCATGAGTTGCAGTCTTTTGTTGATTGTTTCGCTGGGTATCATCAGATATGGATGGATGAGGAAGATGCAGAGAAAACGGCTTTCATCATGCCGTGGGAATGTACTGTTACAAAATGATGCCATTCGGTTTGAAGAACGCTGGTGCCACCTACATGAGAGCCATGACTACCATCTTTCATGACATGATACACAAGGAGATCGAGGTATATGTGGATGACGTCATCATCAAATCCAAGAAAGCCAGGGATCACATGGCAGATCTAAGAAAGTTCTTTAACAGACTGAGGAGGTACAATCTGAAACTGAATCCTGCCAAGTGTGCATTCGGGGTTCCTGCTGAAAAATTATTGGGTTTCATCGTGAGTCGTCAAGGAATAGAATTGGATCCATCAAAGGTCAAAGCTATCCAAGAATTGCCACCGCCAAAGAACAAGAAGGACGCGATGAGTTTCCTGGGAAGACTCAACTATATTAGCCGGTTCATAGCTCAATCTATGGTCATTTGTGAACCTATCTTCAAAATATTGAAGAAAGACGCTACTACCAAATGGATTGATGACTGTCAGAAAGCTTTTGACAGAATCAAGGAATACCTATCAAAGCCGCCGGTCTTGGTTCCACCCGAGCCAGGAAGACCCCTATTGCTTTACCTTGCGGTATTGGATAGAACATTCGGTTGTGTTTTAGGACAACATGATGAAACAGGGAGAAAGGAGCGAGCCATCAACTATCTCAGTAAGAAGTTCACACCGTACGAGGCCCGGTATTCTCTTTTAGAATGCACTTATTGTGCTCTGACTTAGGCCACGCAGAAGTTGAGGCATTACTTATGTGCTTACACTACTTATCTCATATCTAGAATGGACCCTCTGAAGTATATCTTCCAGAAGCCCATGCCCACTGGCAAGCTCGCCAAGTGGCAGATCTTGCTAAGTGAATTCGACATTGTTTACGTAACCCAGAAAGCAGTCAAAGGGCAAGACTTGGCGGACCATCTCGTCGAGAATCCCATAGACGGAGAATACGAGCCCCTAAAAACGTATTTTTTCGATGAAGAGGTATCTTTCATAGGAGAAGATATTGCAGAATCCTATGATGGTTGGAGGTTGTTTTTCAACGGAGCTGCAAATTTCAAAGGAGTTGGCATACGAGCAGTCCTGGTATCAGAAACCGGTCAGCATTACCCGGTATCCGCCAAGCTCAGATTCCCATGCACCAACAACATGGCCAAATATGAAGCCTGCAGTCTAGGGATTAAATTGTCCATTGATATGAAAATTCAGGAGTTACTAGTAATCGGAGACTCGGACCTACTCATACATCAGGTTCGAGAAGAATGGGCAACCAAGAATCCCAAGATACTCCCTTATCTGCATCACATACAGGAATTGAGAAAGAGGTTCAGAAAGACAGAATTCCAGCATGTTCCCAGGGTACAGAATGAGTTCGCCGATGCACTTGCAACTTTGTCATCTATGATTCAGCATCCAGATACAAATTTCATTGACCCCATCCAGGTCAATATTCATGACCAACCAGCTTATTGTGCTCATGTTGAGGAAGAAGCCGACAGGAAACCATGGTTCCACGACATCAAAGAGTATTTGACCACAGGAGAATATCCAGAGCTTGCCAATGCTACCCAGAAACGCACGCTTCGGAGACTATCCAATAATTTCTTTCACAGTGGAGGAATCCTGTACAGGAGGACTCCTGATTTGGGTTTACTAAGGTGTGTCGATGCAAGGGAAGCAACCAAGTTATTGGAGGAAGTACATTCAGGGACCTGCGGACCACACATGAATGGTTTTGTTTTAGCAAAGAAGATACTCCGAGCAGGATATTTCTGGATGACTATGGAAACAGACTGCATCCAGTATGTCCGAAAGTGCCATCACTGTCAAATACATGCAGATATGATAAAAGTGCCTCCAAACGAGCTTAATGCAACAAGCTCACCATGGTCGTTCGTCGCTTGGGGAATGGATGTTATCGGTCCAATCAAGCCTACCGCGTCAAACGGGCACAGGTTAATCTTGGTAGCAATTGATTATTTTATTAAATGGGTTGAAGCAACATCATACAAAGTAGTTACTAAGAAGGTGGTAGTAGATTTCGTCCGCGACCGTATAGTTTGTCGGTTCGGAATTCCAGAGTCAATCATCACTGACAACGGTTCCAATCTTAATAGCGACCTGATGAAAACAATGTGTGAGACTTTCAAGATCAGACACAAGAACTCTACGGCTTATAGACCGCAGATGAATGGAGCTGTAGAAGCGGCCAACAAAAACATCAAGAAGATACTAAGGAAGATGATCGAGAGGCACAAACAATGGCATGGGAAGTTGTCATTCGCCTTATTGGGTTATCGTACCATAGTCCGCACATCAACCGGGGAAACTCCCTACATGCTGGTTTATGGTACAGAGGCGGTCATTCCCGCTGAGGTAGAAATTCCATCATTAAGGATCATACAAGAAGCCGAGTTAGATGACGTAAAATGGGTAAAAGGTCGCTACGAGAAGTTAGCCCTCATAGATGGAAAGAGGATGAATGCAGTCTATCATGGTCAGTTATACCAGAACAGAATGTCCAGAGCTTTCAACAAGAGAGTTAAACCAGGGAAGTTTACACCAGGACAACTGGTGTTAAAGAAGATATTTCCACATCAAGACGAAGCCAAAGGGAAATTCTCTCCCAATTGGCAGGGTCATACATGGTTCACCGAGTTCTAACCGGAGGAGCCCTTATTCTTGCAGAAATGGACGGAGAAGTCTAGCCGAAACCGATCAACTCAGACGCAGTAAAGAGATACTACAATTGATCGTATGCTTTTCTTTATGATGTAATTTGAACTACGCCTGACCTAATTCCCGTTTAAGAGGGGATACGTAGGCATCCCTATGGGTTCGGTCATGTTTTAATAAAAAATCCATTTTCCCCGCTATTGGAACTGGGGCTGAATTTTGAGGAGGATCCTCAAAATTCCGAAGTCAGTTTGTCGGTTATCGCATCAACATCAACCCAGTAAACTGGGGCAGAGTTTTGAGGAGGACCCTCAAAATTCTGGAATCGATCCGCTTTCAATTATTCAGCACAGTCGTCAGCAGCGCCATCCCAGTGAACTGGGGCAGAATTTTGAGGAGGACCCTCAAAATTTCGGAGCAAGCAAGGTTGACGTGTCTTGAACCACGTTGCAGTTGTTGGTTCATCCACAATAAAATCATTTTTTTTCAAAATATATATACTTACATTACATTTACTGAATCATGCATAAACATCATTTGCATCACCGTCGTTTAGAAATGCTACCCCAATGATACGTAACGTCAGGAGCCAAGGGATACGAACTAACCTTCCCCTCTACAGAACTCACGATTTTTCTTTGGATGCATGAACTCAGATCGCAATGCAAAATGCATTCACTCTTCAAAGTCAAAACCCCCAAAACAATCACTCAACTCACAAAGGTCTACTATCTACACCCAACATTCGCCAGTAGTCATGATATCGCAACCGCCAATCAGCTAAGAAAATTACTACTATTTGCTCCTTTACATTCCTGCACTGCATAAGGCTACTTTCTGCCTTTTGAGACTAAGCTCTGTCTCTATCTGCATTCTTGCATAAGGCTACTTATCTGCCTTTCGAGGTTAAGCTCTACCTCCATCCTGTATAAGGCTACTTATCTGCCTTTCGAGACTAAGCTCTGTCTCCATCTGCATTCTTGCATAAGGCTACTTTTCTGCCTTCCGAGGTTAAGCTCTACCTCCATCATCACCTGCATAAGGCTACCTTATCTGCCTTTCGAGACTAAGCATTGTCTCCATCCGCACTTCCCTGTATTGCATAAGGCTACCTTTCTGCCTTTCGAGGTTAAGATCTACCTCCATCTGTATTTTGCATAAGGCTATTTTTCTGCCTTTCGAGGTTAAGCTCTACCTCCATCTGCATTTTGCATAAGGCTACTTTTCTGCCTTCCGAGGTTAAGCTCTACCACCATCATCACCTGCATAAGGCTACTTATCTGCCTTCCGAGACTAAGCTCTGTCACCATTTGCATTTTCTGCATTGCATAAGGCTATCTTCTGCCTTCCGAGGTTAAGCTCTACCTCCATCCTGCATAAGGCTACATATCTGCCTTCCGAGACTAAGCATTGTCTCCATCGCGCTTGGGATGAAATATTGCCACTTTATTTTTTCGAACGGCTGAAATATCACCACCTGCATTCAATCTCTCACTTTGGCTGAAATATCGCCACCTGCATTTAAATTCTCGCTTTGGCTGAAAGATCGCCACCCTTTGCATTCATTTGGCTGAAAGATGGCCACCTTTTCATGGGCTGAAAGATTGCCAACTTATTCAAAGGCGTCATAGTTCGGAGGCACCACTTGCATATCCCGAGAACACCATTTCATGGCCTGCGAATCTTTATTTTTATGCTTTTCATGGCCCAGGACATCATAGTCTGAGGACATCATCCTAACCGTCCGAAGACAACATTCATGGTCCAATGGGAACTTGCATCATGTTTTAATTATGCACAATATACGCCGCATTTCTCATTTGCAGGTACACCGGCTGGCCCACGGCCGCCTCAGCAGGAGCGATCCCGCTCCGGTTCTCCGCAATCTATTCGACTCCAAACACCTTTTAAATTTGACCATCGCGTCCGTTTTTTCGAATCTCCATCGACACATTCCGTCAATGGTTCCTAAACTACATGTGGCCTGATTCCTGTAAAACTAGGGATATGTAGACTGCTTAGAAACCAAAGCGCGGTCAAAATTCTTTTTCAATCACCGTTTCCGGTCAAAATTGGCCATCTTGTCTTTACCCGACAACTCTTTCATCCTCCTCGGGTAAAGAGGGGCAGTTGTTGATACCCAATTTTTTCCTATGTATTTTATACCCAAAATATTTTTAAAATAGCATATATGTGCATATATAAGCACACCCAAGAGTTTTGCTATTTTTGTGATTTTTAAACCAATTTACTGCCTATTTTAATACCACACAAATCCAAAATCATTCCCCAAAAATTATCATTTTTGATGAATAACTTATTTCATTTTCATATTTACACCAAAATATAATTAAGGTGATTTTTGCATATTTTTACCAATTTATTTGGCATTTTTAAAGCTAAATTGCACATAATTGCAATTATAGCCTATTTTGTAATTAATAGCATTTTATAACAATAAAATTTGATCCAATATTTTTAAATTAATATTTATATAATATTTGCCTACCTAGTATTTTTAATCTGCTTTTAAAATCGTTATTACTATTTTTATAAAATAGAAAGGGGAAAAGTGCCTATTTAAAACCTAGCCCCAGTTGCATTTCAATTACAGCCCAAATTGCACCCCAATTCGACCCAATTTCAATCCCCAAATCAAATGACCCAATTTCAATTTAGCCCGCCCCTGACCCAACTAACCTAACCCGCCCGGCCTCCCCTTTTAATCCAGGCCGTTGATCATTCTGATCAACAGCCACGATCAGTTCTTTCCTTTTTAATTCACACTTACACCCTAACCCAAAATCACTTCTATCAGATACACCGCCTCTAAACCCTCGTCCTCTCAAACTCTCTCTAGCCTTCTCCGAAACCCTAATCTTCCCAACCGGTTTCTACCATGTTTCACCAGAACCCATGGCATCCCAAGCCCTGGGTGACCTGTACTCACCTCCATGTGCTCTTGTACACTTGCTGCTTGAAGAATCGAGGTCTGACCTTGAAGGTTTTCGCTCAGATCTCCGCCGATTCAAGTTTCACGGCCATCTCCGGCTTTGCTCCGGCATGTCCTGATCCTATCTCTGACTCATCCAACTCAGATCAGACCTTTTCCAGGCCTTTCTCGCCTCTAGGGTTCTTCTGAAACCCTAGCCTTTCGAGGTTTTCCTAATTTCTCTAGATCTATTCTAGATCTATATTTATTTTAAGGTTTTCAAATGATTTCTCGAAGTTTCTTTTAAAACTTTGCTTTCAAAACCGTTCATCTTCTTCGACTTAGGGTTTCTTTAGCTTTACTTTCTCTACTGTGACTCTCATGTGTTCTTACTGTATTTGTTCTACTGTGATTCTTGTGTGTTTTCTTCGACTATATTTTCTTCTACCGTTTCCTTATGATTTCTTTTACTGTATCTTGTTCTTTTATTATGTTTGTCACACCTCCTTTTTTCCGCCCCGCGAGGGTACAGGGAGTTTTCTCCAATTAAAGGACAGTCGAAACGGGATTTGTTTATTTGTTTCAGAGTCGCCACCTGAGAATTTTAAGGCGTCCCAAGTCACCGGTTTTAATCCCTGAATCGAGGAGAATATGACTCTGTTTGTTATTCTGCGAACAAGAAATCCCGAGTAAGGAATTCTGTTAATTCGGGAGAAGGTGTTAGGCATTCCCAAATTCTGTGGTTCTAGCACGGTCGCTTAACCGTTTTTATATTTGGCTTAATTATCTTGATTTACTAAATACCCTTTTCCTTGTTACCTGATTTTATTATCGCTTTTGTTTAGATTGTTCATAATTATATAAACGAATCACGCGTACGTATATTCGTATTATATACCTTTTATAATTGTAGAGAATCATGTCACGCATACGTGTACACAAAAAGGTTGATAATATTTTTTATATTTTTATTATAAAAAAAACCATACGTTCAAAAATTAAAAATAAAATTAAGAACATCGTTGCCCTTGTATGATTAAACAATGAACTGCACATCTCGGGTTTTTAGGAAATTAATTTGCTATTCTCCGAAAACTCCCTTTTATTAAATATTCGCTCGAAATTGCGCGAACGCATAATCCGAATTGCTTTTAGAAATATAATTAGGTTACGCGAACGTATCCCTAATCACAAAAATATTTTTGATGGTAGTATAAATTTGTTTACAAATTGTTTATTACATCCATATTATTTTTATGTGAAAATCATGAGAAATCCCCATTTGAGATGCCCTTAAATTCTTTGGAAAGAATTCACAATTTATTAAATGTTGACCGCTGATTATATTTTTACGTGTGAATTATATTCTTCCGAGCCATTCAAATTTTAGGAGTAAAAATAAACAAAGTGTGATTAATACTACCATTTTTCTCGTAAATCCAATATATGTATACCCAAAAAGTGAATTTCATATGAAACTAAAAAAAATGATTTATGAAAGGAAGAGATGTTTTCGAAGAATTTTCATTATTTTATTTAGTGCAAACTCTATTTCTACATACCATTGATATAAAATGTTGCAATTCGTGCTTATACATCCCATCTCATTCTCATATACTTTGTTTTTAATCCAAAGTTATAATTGCTTAGTTAATTTGTTTATGACGATAAATAATCAAATTGATGAAAAAGGGGTTGTCATACAAATTGACTTAATAAAATTGCATTACATGCAACATAGTTGTACGTCTGAACCGTTCATAACATTCTAACATCGTAACGAGCTATATCAACTCACCTTTCACATATGATTATATATATACCCGTCATCATGCCATGTATGAAACATACAACTTATATCAATCTAAACAAAAATCAGATTTTTACAAGATATGCTAATAATGTAATTTCTTGATACTTCCATTCTACTTTACATTTAGCTAACAATGTTACGGGATGTAATTAATGGCCCATTTTATGCCATGTTCCCTACCTTGATAATTCAATCATGACTTCACTTAATGAAATTTCCGAAATATATAACATTATTACAATACTTATGCGAACTTCCAATGGGAATGATTAACTATAGTCGTTATGTCAAGCATACTACCATGTTAAATAACTTAAAACAAAACTGAAATTTAAACTAATAGCTTTAAACAAGTAAAAGACATAATTATAATCCCAAACTTCATCTTTTTTTCCAATGTTCTTTTCACAACATGAGTCTTAAAAATATGTACCTGGAAATGAAGGTAGAAGAAATAAATTTCAGCAGTGACAGCAGCAGCAAAGCAGCAAAATATATCAGTATTTCCACAGATTTGAGCAACAAAAACAGGACCCGAGGAACCCAGATGCACAGGAGCAAAGCTTCTTAAAGAATTTCAGATTTTAAAACCCAGCAGTATCAACAAACAAGACCCGGACAGATTCTAGAAAAATAATGTTTCAGATTTTCTTTTTCCTTTTCTATTATCTGTTTTCGACTCTATGTGTATATGAGTACTCTATTTTCTGTTTCTTTTTCTGTTTTTCTTCTTTCTTTTCAGATTTCTGTTTCTGCTTCTGTGTGTTTTCCTCTCTTAATTTCTATATCTGTGTGTATTAAAATCTGGTTGTGTTCATCTATTTCTCTCTCTTTTAATCAGATCTTTTTCCTTCTTTTTAAAATCTGATCCTCAGTTCTTTTCTATCTTAAAATCAGATCTCCTTTAAAATCTCAATGTAAAAAAATCTGGTTCCTCCCTCTTAAAAGTAGATATCCGTTTTCTTTCTTTTGAAATCTCTCTCTAAAATCTGATCTCCTTTAAAATCCGAGTCCCTGTATTTATACAGGTCTGCCCCTTTCCTTTTAGTGCTGCTTGGACCCCCTTCTTCTTTTAAAAATCAGAAATTCCCATTAAAAACTGCTTTTACTACTTTAAATCCCATTAAGTGATCTTTTCCTGATTTTCAGCATTCCCATTACCCTTTGTTTCCCATTATCTCATTAAGTAATAGCCATTATCACTCCACTATCAGCACACTACTATTATCACATTACCCTACTGTTTCTATCCCAGAAATACCCTTGAAAATCCCTTTTATTACTGCCCTTAATACAAAAATCAGAAGCTAGTACAAAACAGGTTTAAAAATCTGTTCAAACCTAATTATCAACCTGATTTAAAACAGCTATAACTAATTCTCTTAAGTTCTGGACTGAATCTTAACTGAGAATGCACTTTTCTAACACAATTGTATCTAATCAACATTTGTGAAATTGAATTTAAATCTAACATCACAACAACATTACACTGAATTCAACATAACAAGTTAAACTGAATTTCAGCATTGAACTAAGATCCAAACAAATACAGGAGCATTGTCAATATACTGATAATGCCCTGAAACTTATGCTCAGAAATCAACACATACACAGCATCCTTTTGATGAACTTATTGAATTATAAACAAGGATGATTTAATTGACGAGTATTAATTAAACTGATTATCTATAACAATTGTCCACAAACAATAGGTAAACATATTATTTCAATCAGTATTATCATAAATGGGAATTCATAATGTAACTAATCGACGAACTTAATCGAGTCGATTACACACATTGTAAACAAACATAACCAACAGAAACAATTCACACTTTGATCAAGTAAGCGGGTATGAGACAGAATAACAGAATTAATCAAACAAAAATATGAAAAATTAACAGACAACTAAAATAGGCAACAACATATGTAGGAAACAAAAGAAATAGGAAAATACCTCTGAATCTTCAATTTCATACGGACTCAAACTCAACTTGGATTCGGACCCTTTTGAGGCTGAACAGACTTTATTCGAAGTATTCTCAATTGAGAATACCTCGATTAAAGTCTCTTAGACCTCAATCCTTCACTCGAATTGGAAAAATTCCAAGATTGGAAATTTTTTAGGGTTTCAGATTCTTTGATTTTAAATTCGAACACTTCTGGGCAGATTCGAAAGAAACCAAAGATGACACAAGGGTGAGGGATGCCTAGGGGTCATTTGGTGTTAGTTTGGAACAAATCTGAGTGAGTTCATATTTGGCTCGAACCTTCAAAAGAAGATTCGAAGAACTCTGAGGTGATTCGAGCCAAACCAACACCAGATCCATAGCTAGGGTAGTTAGGGGAAGCTACGGTGTTAATTTGGAAGTCATCGGAAAGGGTCGAGTTTGGCTTGAATCTTCAAATGAAGATTCGAGAACCTTCAGGAGGATTCGAGCCTAGTGGCTAACAGATTCGGATAGAGGATGGTCAGGGGGTTCAGGGGTGTTAAGGTGGTGACCGGCGGCGTTGTTGCCGCCGAGTTTCAGGCGATGAGGAATGAGAGCGGCTAGGGTTAGGGGTGTGCTTTCGGAGAGGATGATGAATAGTGAAGAGGGGAGTGTTTAGTTAGGGGGCCGGGGTAGGGATTTGGATTTATATAGGGATGGGGTGGATTGATACTGGCCGTTAGATCAGGCAGAATGGATGGCCAGGATCTATATGCTTACATGAACGGCGTCGTTTTGGTTTAGTTGGAGAATGGGTCGGCCCGGGTACTGGATCGGGTAGGGATCACGGGTTAGGTCAAAATCCTGGGAGCCCTTGGATCAGAAGTAATGAACGGCCCCGATCTATTGCAACCATACGACGCCGTATGGTTTGCATTTGTAATTAAATGACCGGGCATCATCAAACGACGTAGTATTTGCCCTATACTACGTCGTTTGATGGTTTTTGGGTTGACTGACTTGGGCTGGGTAAAATGTATTGTTTTGGGCTTGAATTTTTTTGTCAAATAAATGGCCCAGTCCGTTTTTCTTTACATTTTAATCAACTCTTTTCAATTTCCAATTTTATTCTTTAATTATTAAAATCCTAATTAAAATTATAAAAACAAAATTACTCTTACAAAATATTAATTACTTTTAACAACTATTAACACATAGACAAAACATTAATCACACAGTGAAACATTTAAAATAGAATAAATGCGTATTTTTTTGTGATTTTATTTTAATTAACTCTTAAATGCATAATTAAATCCTAATTATGCATGCAACATGTGTTTTTATTTTATTTTTCATTTTAACAAACAAAGTAGACATTTACGGACATAACACAAATATTTAATAAACGCCACTCAAATTCTAAAAATTGCACACTAAGCAAAAAATTGTTTTATCATTACTTTTTTTTTAATTTTGTTTTGGAGTAATTTTCGTGAGGCAAAAATCACGTGCTCACAGCTGCCCCTCTTTGTGCGGAAACTCGAAGAGTTTTCGTGCAAAGATAAAGTGAGCGGATACGAGCGATTTTTTGCCCGTTTAAATACTCCGTGGGAAGCATTTTTTTTTGAAAGATTTGACCGAACCTCTGCTTCAAAGGTTTCCTACATATCCTTGGCTATAAAGGAATCAGGTCAATGTAGTTCGGGAAGTTTTGGGTAGCTGGGACTACCGTGGGACTGTGATGTTACTGCTGTTTTGTGCTGCTTTTACTGCTTGCTGACCTCCTTATTACACCTTGCTTCAAAGGTAAAACAAAAGCTAAACTAGACTATGGTATATGAATTACAGAATCTTATCTAGATCATGCCCTTGCGTTTCTTGTTGTCTTGATGTCTTGGTGACTTTTGGGCATCTTTTGCTTCTGACTTGTTCCGCATTTCCTTTCATTGTGTCTCGTATTTCCTTTATTTGTTTGGGACTCTTGTTGTTTCTTGCTGGGGATTTGGTTGGACTCCTCTGCTTTATTGACTTTACGTGTGCTCCTTTCTCACATGGGCGGGCTTTTGACTTCATCCGTAATGTCAAACTACATTGCCATTCTGTTCTTCAGGTGGGCGCCTGATTGCTGATCCTTCAATTGTATTCCCTTATTCTCCAGGTGGACGCTTGATTGCCTTTTCGATTCTTCATCCTCATTCTCCAGGTGGACGCCTGATTTCTTCTTTAATTCCTCATCCTCATTCTCCAGGTGGACGCCTGATTTCTTCTTTAATTCCTCATCCTCATTCTCCAGGTGGACGCCTGACTTCTTCTTAAATTCTTCATCCTCATTCTCCAGGTGGACGCCTGACTTCTTCTTAAATTCTTTCATCCTCATTCTCCAGGTGGACGCCTGACTTCTTCTTAAATTCTTCATCCTCATTCTCCAGGTGGACGCCTGATTTCTTCTTCAATTCTTCATCCTCATTCTCCAGGTGGACGCCTGACTTCTTCTTAAATTTTCATCCTCATTCTCCAGGTGGACGCCTGATTTCTTCTTCATTCTTTCATCCTCATTCTCCAGGTGGACGCCTGACTTCTTCTTAAATTCTTCATCCTCATTCTCCAGGTGGACGCCTGACTTCTTCTTCAATTCTTCATCCTTATTCTCCAGGTGGACGCCTGATTTCTTCTTCAATCTTCTTCA
This sequence comes from Nicotiana sylvestris, assembly GCF_000393655.2. Lineage (NCBI taxonomy): Eukaryota > Viridiplantae > Streptophyta > Magnoliopsida > Solanales > Solanaceae > Nicotiana > Nicotiana sylvestris. The sequence continues at coordinate 155,638,936 of NC_091059.1, forward strand.
TCCTCATTCTCCAGGTGGACGCCTGATTTATTTTTCAATTCTTCATCCTCATTCTCCAGGTGGACGCCTGATTTCTTCTTTAATTTTTCATCCTCATTCTCCAGGTGGACGCCTGATTTCTTCTTAAATTCTTCATCCTCATTCTCCAGGTGGATGCCTGATTTCTTTTTAATTCTTCATCCTCATTCTCCAGGTGGACGCCTGACTTCTTTTTTATCTCTCATCCTCATTCTCCAGGTGGACGCCTGATTTCTTCTTTATCTCTTCATCCTCATTCTCCAGGTGGACGCCTGATTTCTTCTTCAATTTTTCATCCTCATTCTCCAGGTGGACGCCTGACTTCTTCTTAAATTCTTCATCCTCATTCTCCAGGTGGACGCCTGATTTCTTCTTTAATTTTTCATCCTCATTCTCCAGGTGGACGCCTGATTTCTCCTTTAATTCTTTCTCCGGGTGTTTCCTGACACAAATGTTGTTTTTGCCCCTGTTTTAAATCAAGGAAAACTTTGTTAGTTTTAAAGAAGGATGGTTAACTGGGGCATTCTCGCTGACGATGGGGCTTCTCTTTGTCTTTGTTTTATTGCCTTGGAATGGTTGAAAGGACTGTCTGTCCTTGTAATTGATCCTTAACTATAGGATCCCCAACTGTATGTTTTCCTTCAAACCCTTTTAACCGTAATCATATGTTCTCCTGACATTGTTGATCCGCTTTTGATTCCACTTTTCTTACACCCATATCTTATTATTTTTTATTACCTCCTGCCCATCATGGCCGTATTTTTGTCCTATGCAACCTTGAATCTTGGTAGTATACCTTGACATTCTTTCTTATTTGTTTGGAACAAAACTCATCTCAAAAGCTTTAGAAGAGTAAGATTATTAGTGACGAAAACATGATGATTTCGACAATCTAGAATGAAAAGAAAAATCCAAATTTGGATGACTGTTGGAGAAGGAATAAAGGACTTATCTGATTAGAGTCACTGGCACCAATGATCATGGTATGCATTTTGGATTAATCAACCCGGTCTTTTAATCAATCTCCTTTCAATTGTCTCATTTTGTTTTCCCAAAATTTCCATAAACCAACTTCATTTTTTCATTTTACAGACCTATTTGACTTGCAATATCTTAAAGAGTTTTCACCGACAAACCTTCCTCATTTGTTCATTTCTTAATTCCTTTTCGCCTTATGGTGCATGCGAAGGTTTTCACCAATAAGACTCTCTCATTTTACTTTCTCTCAACTTCCGTCATCTTATGGTGGCCGTATGGGTTTTCACCTATAAGACTCTCTCATTTTCTCTTTCTTTTCTTGTTTGTACCAGAGTGTTATGAACCATCTTTATTTGCTTGACTCAGCATTTTTCTAAGATTGATCGAAAGGTCTTTTTGGTATGTGGTTGGAAATGGAAAGGTATCAAAAATGTTAAACAGCTTTGATATGGGTTTAAAATTACAACTCTTGGAATCTTTTTCTTATTTCCAATGCAATTCCTGCCCCAATTTCTTGATTGGGGTCTCTTGATGTTTCTTTTTGTGCACATTATGCATATTGTGCACCCTATGACCGAGCCGTGAGGCGCCTACGTATCCTTCTTTGAGGAATCAGGTCAAACGTAGTTCACTACAATAATAGTGATTTTCCTTCTTTTTTTTTTATTGTTCATATTTGATTTTCATTGATTCCAAGAGAAGATAGGAAAGAAACAAATGTGGCTCAAAGGGGAAGCAAAGGGTATAGTGTTTGGATAGCAGAATAAATTGCCTTTGTCATTCCAATCTTCGAAATAATGCCGAATACAAACATTTAAAAAGTTATGCATAATATCTCTTTACCGCATCAGAATTGATAGCCATGTCTATGCATTTTCCTTCGATATCTGTTAAACATAGTGCACCATTCGATAATACTCTGGTCACAATGAATGGTCCTTGCCAATTCGGGGCAAATTTGCCTTTTGCCTCAACCTGATGTGGAAGAATACGTTTCAGCACATGTTGACCCACTTCAAACTTCCGGGGACGCACCTTTTTGTTGTATGCTCTTGCTATTCTTCTTTGATACAATTGGCCATGACACACTGCGGCCAGTCGTTTTTCATCAATCAAGTTTAACTTTTCCTGACGGGTTTTGACCCATTCATCATCATCAATCTTTGCTTCGGCGATGATCCGAAGGGAAGGAATTTCAACTTCTGCAGGAATTACTGCCTCAGTGCCATATACCAACAAATAAGGAGTTGCTCCTACTGAAGTGCGAACAGTAGTGCGATATCCCAATAACGCAAATGGTAGTTTTTCGTGCCATTGTCTTGAACCTTCTACCATTTTCCGAAGTATCTTCTTTATGTTTTTGTTGGCTGCCTCGACTGCTCCATTCGCCTTGGGCCGATATGGGGTAGAGTTGCGATGTGTAATCTTAAACTGTTGACATACTTCCTTCATTAAGTTACTGTTAAGATTAGCACCGTTATCTATGATGATCACCTTTGGGATTCCGAATCGACATATGATATTTGAGTGGACAAAATCGACCACAGCTTTCTTGGTCACTGATTTGAATGTTTTGGCCTCAACCCATTTGGTAAAATAATCAATGGCTACCAGAATGAACCTGTGCCCATTGGATGCTGCCGGCTCAATTGGTCCAATCACATCCATGCCCCAAGCGACGAAGGGCCATGGTGCCGACATTGTGTGCAACTCGGATGGTGGAGAATGAATTAAATCCCCGTGTATCTGGCATTGATGACACTTGCGCACAAAACTGATACAATCTCGCTCCATGGTAAGCCAATAGTAACCAGCTCGGAGAATTTTCTTTGCCAATACATATCCACTCATGTGGGGTCCGCAAACTCCCGCATGCACTTCAAACATGACGGCCGTAGCTTGTCTGGCATCTATGCATCTTAACAATCCAAGGTCTGGTGTTCTTTTATACAAAACTCCTCCGCTCAAGAAGAATCCATTTGCCAATCGCCTAATGGTTCTCTTTTGATCCCCTGTGGCTTGTGCTGGATATATCCCTATTCTGATATATTCCTTGATGTCGTGGAACCATGGTTCACCGTCAAATTCCTCTTCAACCATATTGCAGTAAGCGTGCTGATCGTGGACTTGAATATGTAGTGGATCCACATAAGTTTTGTCCGGATGGTGCAACATTGATGCCAGGGTAGCCAATGCATCGGCAACCTCATTATGGATCCTTGGAATATGCCGGAACTCCACTGATTGAAACCGCTGACAAAGATCATGTAGACATTGTCGGTATGGTATGAGCTTCAAGTCTCGGGTTTCCCATTCTCCTTGAATTTGATGTACCAGAAGATCCGAATCTCCCATGACTAAGATTTCCTGGATACCCATGTCTGCGGCTAGCCTTAACCCCAAAATACAAGCTTCATATTCGGCCATATTATTGGTGCAATAAAATCGTAGTTGAGCCGTAACAGGATAGTGGTGCCCTGTTTCAGAAATGATTACAGCTCCTATCCCGACTCCTTTCATGTTAGCGGCCCCATCAAAGAAGAGTTTCCAGCCAGGTTTTTCAATTTGCTCCATCTCATCGATATGCATTATTTCTTCATGGGGAAAATAGGTTTTCAATGGCTCGTACTCCTCATCGATCGGGTTCGGCTAAATGATCGGCCAGTGCTTGGGCTTTCATTGCAGTTCGAGTCACATAGATGATGTCGAATTCTGTGAGCAATATCTGCCACTTTGCAAGTCTTCTCGTTAGCATAGGCTTTTGAAAAATATATTTCAACGGATCCAAACGCGAAATGAGGTAATAGTGTAGGACGACAAATAGTGTTTCAACTTCTGAGCTACCCATGTTAGGGCGCAACATGTCTTTTCCAGATGAGTATACTTAACCTCATAAGCTGTGAATTTCTTGCTAAGGTAGTAGATGGCCTGTTCTTTTCTGCCGGTGAGGTCATGTTGCCCCAATACACAACTAAATGAATTTTCCAAGACCGTCAAGTAAAGAATCAGAGGTCTTCCTGGCTCCGGCGGGACCAGCACGGGTGGGTTCGACAAGTATCCTTTTATCTTATCAAACGCTTCTTGACACTCATCGGTCCATTTGACCGCAGTATCCTTTTTTAACAATTTGAAAATAGGCTCACAGGTTGTCGTGAGCTGAGCAATAAATCTGCTGATGTAATTCAACCTCCCTAACAAACTCATTACTTCAGTTTTGTTCCTTGGAGGTGGCAATTCTTGGATGGCTTTGTTTTTTGATGGGTCTAGCTCGATGCCTCGCCGACTGACTATAAATCCCAACAACTTTCCAGATGGAACTCCAAATGCGCATTTGGCAGGGTTAAGCTTGAGATTGTACCTGCGAAGTCTTAAGAAGAATTTCCTCAAATCCCCAACGTGGTCGGCCTGATGCTTTGATTTTATGATCACATCGTCCACGTATACCTCAATATCCTTGTGTATCATATCATGAAACACTGTGGTCATTGCTCTCATGTAAGTTGCTCCGGCGTTCTTCAAACCGAATGGCATTACCCGGTAGCAATAAGTTCCCCATGGTGTGATGAATGCCGTCTTTTCTGCATCTTCTTCATCCATTAGAATTTGATGATACCCGACATAACAATCCACGAAAGATCCTATCTCATGCTTGGCACAATTATCGATCAAAATATGGATATTGGGTAATGGGAAATTATCCTTCGGGCTTGCTTTGTTGAGATTGCGGTAGTCGACGCACACTCTAATTTTGCCGTCTTTCTTTGGTATAGGAACGATATTAGCTAACCAAATAGGATATCGAGTAACTCGAATGACCTTTGCTTCCAACTGTTTGGTGATTTCTTCCTTAATTCTGACACTCATATCAGGCTTGAATTTTCTCAGCCTCTGCTTGACAGGAGGCACCATTGGATCGGTGGGAAATTTGTGAACCACTAAATCAGTGCTCAAACCCGGCATGTCGTCATATGACCATGCAAAAACATCTTTGAATTCTATGAGTGCTTTAATTAACTCTTCTCGGATCCTTGGTTCGAGATGGACACTTATTTTAGTTTCCCGGATATTATTCGTGTCCCCTATATTGATGTCCTCGGTATCACTCAGGTTAGGTTTGGTTTTTTCCTCAAAGTGAATTAACTCTTTACTAATCTCTTCAAAAGCCTCATCTTCATCATATTCTGATTCATCATCACAATATATTTCTTGAATTATTATTTCGGAACCAGATTGATTTTTTAAGACTGGGCTGAGGATTCCTCATGCATGCCATATCACTAGAGCCAGCGTAAAAAGAAATGTACAGAAAAAGAAGAAAAGGAAAAGAAAACTATCAGGAATGATAATGAAAAAAGAAACTGTATTTTATTGGATGATGAAAGATAACAAGGTTTGCACACTTCAAACAAACTGTAAGATAAGCATTGGGATTACAACCCTGAGGTAACCCAAACAAATTGAAGGAAAATCAAAATAAACTACCAAGACTCCTTTTGAATGGGGAGAGGAGTGGCTTTCCAATTATTAAGCTTTGTTTCTGGTCCAACGAATTGAACTTCTGCGTTGCTACAACCTTCCCCGCTTTCTACCATATTCACATCGTCAAACAATTTCTAGAATCTTTCAATTAATTCCTCCTCAGGATTGACCAGGGATTTAGGAATTGTTGTTATCGGGCTATTTTTAGCACCGGTCTTGACAAAAGACTTTGATAGATGTGGGACTGGTTTTGGAAGAACCCATGCCTTTTGTTTCAGCTTTCTGGCATTTCTCACGTCGGTGACAGTGGGTATGAATCCCAAACCAAATGTTCCCCAGTTCTCGGGGAGAGATACTGGTTGTATAATTCCTTGCAAAGATGAGCCCAGACCTTTGCCGGGTATAAAACCATTTTTTAACATTTCATAGGCTATCATGACTGATGCAGAGGTTATCTTTGGATTCGGAATGTACTTCCCCTCTGGAATTTTCTCTACCGACACTGTATCGGACACTTGGTATACCCATGGTCCCTGGTCATTTTCTATTCCCTCGACCGGTACAATGGCACTGCTGTGAGCATTTAAACTTTCTTCCCCATGCACAACTATTTCTTGATGATCCCATTCAAACTTGACCGCCTGATGTAGTGTTGACGGGACTGCTTCAGCAGCATGGATCCATGGTCGACCCAACAACAAATTATAAGAAACAGTTATGTCCAGTACTTGAAACTCCATCGTGAATTCAACCGGCCCTATTGTCAGTTCCAACACTATGTCGCCAAATGAATCTCTACTTCCACCGTCAAACCCCCGTACGCAAATACTATTCTTCTGGATCCTCTCCTCTTTGATTTTCAATTTGCTTAAAGTGGAAAGAGGGAAGATGTTTGCACTTGACCCGTTGTCAACCAATACCTGGGTTACTACGGAGTTTTCACATTTCACGGTGAGGTAAAGAGCTCTGTTGTGCTCAGTCCCTTCCACAGGCAATTCATCATCAGAAAATGTAATTCTGTTCACCTCAAAGATTCTGTTGGCTATTTTTCCTAAATGATTTACAGAGATTTTATCGGGAACGTGAGCCTCATTCAGGATTTTCATCAAAGACAGACAGTGCTCCTCTGAATGGATCAGTAATGACAACAATGAAATTTGAGCGGGCGTCTTCTTCAGTTGATCCACAACAGAATAGTCATGGAGCTTCATTTTTCTTAAAAACTCTTCCTCTTCTTTTTCCGTCACAGCTCTCTTTATTGGTGTTGGATTATTTTTAGTTTTTCTTAACTCTTCGGGAGTAAAGCATCTTCCCGAACGAGTCAAGCCTTGCACCTCACAGACTTCTTCCTTGACTTCTTTTCCTTTGTACATTACAGTTACCCGTTCATAGCTCCATGGAATGGCCTTGTTGTTGATCACTGGTAGCTGGGTTACAGGTTTGATAATAACCCGATCTATACGGGCTCCTTCCACGAATACAATGGGTTTACTGGCAACCCCTGGTACTATCACTTTCGACCTTTCTTGCTTTGTGGCAACTTTGCTCGAAGATCCCTTTTCGACTACCACAGATGGTTCATCACCATTTCTGTTTTGCTTAGGTACCGACTTCTCCTCTGTTAACTACTTATCCGGCTTGGCTTTATGAGACCTGATCATCATGACGGTTTGTGACGGCTTTTTTGTCTCCCCATCAACCTGTACTATTTCTATCATATTAGCCTCCTGATGGGCTGGCATTGGGTTTCTATTGATATTGGGAGCTTCGGGGGTTTGAACCTCGATTTTATTAGTATCAATCAGCTCTTGTATTGCATTTTTTAAATGCCAGCATTTTTCCGTATCATGGCCTGGTGTACCGGAACAATACTCACAGCTAATGGTGTAGTCCAGATTCTTTGGAGGAGGATTGGGTAGCTTAGATTGTATTGGTCTTAGCATGTCCAGCTGTCTCAGCCTGTGGAACAGACTAGTGTAGGACTCTCTCAATGGAGTGTAGGTTTTCTTTTTCTGTTCCCTTTCTCCCCTGAATGCTGGCCTAGGCCTGAAACCTAGTCCGGGATAGGCTCGTGGGTAAGTACCTGGTATGACAGGAGCACGCCAGTTAGCGTGTGCCGGTGGATGATTGTATGCTTGTGTATGGTTGATGGAAAAATGAGGTTCTGAAGGGTGATAGTAGTGTTGAGATGAATTGTGGTGGTGAGTTGATTGGTGAGGTCGATGTTGATTATAGTAAGGAAGTGATCCTCTGGATCCCGACCAAGCACCTGAATCAACTACCGCTGCTTCCTCCCTCTTCTTTCTTCCGATTCCTCCTACCCCGCCTTGAATAGCTTGAGTAGTCGCCTTAATAGCTGAATAGCTCATGATTTTATTTGTCTTGAGGCCTTCTTCCACTATACCTCCCATCTTTACTACTTCGTTGAATGATTTACCTACCGCTGAAACCAAATGGGCATAGTAAGTTGGTTCCAAGGCTTGAAGGAAGTAGTCTACCATTTCACTCTCCTTCATAGGAGGGTCCACTCTTGCTGCCTGTTCTCTCCACTGGAAGCCATACTCTCTGAAACTTTCATTGTGTTTTTTCTCAAATTTTGTCAAAGATAGTCGATCTGGGATGATTTCCAGATTGTATTGGAAATAGTATGCAAATGCCTGTGCCAGGTCATCCCAGGTGTACCATCTCCCATGGTCCTGGCGTGTATACCACTCCAAAGCTGATCCGCTTAAACTTTGACTGAAGTAAGCCATCAATAATTCGTCCTTTCCCCCAGCTCCTCGCATCTTGCTGCAGAAACCCCTTAAGTGGGCTACTGGGTCGCCGTGCCCATTGTATAGGTCAAATTTGGGCAACTTGAAGCCAACTGGAAATTGCACATTTGGGAATAAGCATAAATCTTTGTAGGCCACACTGACCTGTCCTCCTAACCCTCGCATGTCTCGGAACGATTGTTCTAGGCTTTTGACCTTTCTGAACATCTCTTCTTGTTCAGCATTTTTGACTGGTTTGTCAATTTCGGTTGGGAGGTCAAAACGAGGAGTAGTTGAATGGATTTCGGAGGCCTTGAAGGTGGGCTCCGGGGGGTAATATTGATTGTCCTGGGCCTGGAATATGGGCTCACTAGGAGATTTATGGAATGTAGCCGGGGGAGGTGCTACGAAAACAGAAGTCACTGGTGGAGGAAAGTATGGAACTGGTTTAGGAGGGGGAGACTGCGGTGTCTGAGAGGTGGTGCCTCGGTAGTGTTGGTAGATGTGGAAATTTGGGGATAATTCAGTAGTAAGATTATCCTGAGTTTGGGCCATTGATGGAGGAGGGTTAGTTGGGTAAGATGGGGGTGACTGCCCTGTAGACCAGGCCTGGTACATCTCAGCCATTTGCTGCTTGAGTTTAAACATCTCTTCTTTCATTTTCCCGACATCTATCTCCTCTATCTCAATACATGTGTCAACATCTGGGATAGACATACTTTCGGGTATTGGTCCTTTTGATCTCGTGTGATAATGATAATATGCCAGTATACTCTTTAGAGAAACTAACTGCTTGAATTCTAGAAATGAGCAAACTTGTTAGTTTTGAGAGTTTAACACATATATAATTACACGTTGAGATGCGATGCTCCTAGACAAATAACCCATTTCTATTATGCATTTGCTCGGCTGGTGGCGTCATCCCAGCTTTTCTTGGTCTTTTATTGTTGTTCACTCTTATTTTATTTTCTTATATATATTTTTTATTGTATTGTGGTCGAATCTTATAGAGATTGCCTACGTATCATGCCCCCGCATGAATCAGACCTTGCGTAGTTCGGACGTAAGGTAAACACTTTTATTCATTATACAAAGATGGAACAGACATTACATTTTAAAACCTTATAAGAAAATGGTTTGGAACACACACACTCAAATCAAAATAAAAGATACAACTCTTAATATCTCTCAACACGCCCCACTTTCCACTTTTGTTGTCAATCATTGGATTATCTGCTCAATGTGGGGCTTGACCTGGATGACCTCCCAGCGTACGATACATCCTTTCCAACTCCATTGCTAGATGACGGGCAAAAATAGGTGCATGCTCTGTAAACCTTTCATAATCCATTCCTTGGCAGTTTACATAACTTTGAGAGGTGTAGACCGCCAGGTCGTGGATTTGTGCCCTGAAATCTTGGAGACGTTGGTCTTGGTTCTGTAATTGTTGCTGGCGAGTGGTGGCTATATCTTTGATACGGTCCTCACGATCTAGAGCTGACTCTAATAGAGCTCAGAGTCTGGCCTGTTCTAGTCTTACCTGCGCTCTTTCTCTGTCGATGTCCACTTGTTGATGTTCTCTGTTGTATCTTCTCGCCTCTTCCAGTTGTGCACAAAGTTGGTCTTCTGAACGTATCCAATGGTCTTTTTCCTTTTTGAATTGTGCCCTGTCTTCTTCGGATTGCCTTACTTGGCGTTCCTTATTAGATCTGGCTTCTTCGTTTAATTGTTGGATTCTTTCTTTAGCTTTCTCAACGCCCTTTCGTTTTTTGCAAGAATGGAATCATAATCTTGCATTCTTTCAAAAAGATTGGCGATGGTTTTTTGATCCTTCCAACTCCTCATTGGTGTTTCAGAAGCTTTTTTCATTTTTTGAAATCGAGCGTGAAGATTTTCATTCTCACAAGCTAAACTCTTCTTCTCGCCTTCGGCTTCTTGTGCTTGCAAATCTTTCTCCAGACTGAGGCTCCTCAGATTTTCCTTTAGGGCATGGATAGTTGCTTTGTACCCTTTTTCCTTTTCTCCCCAAATCAACCGCTCTTGGATTTTATCATTAAAGGTTTGAACATGGGGTCTTTTTGTTGGCCTTCTTAGCTCGGGTTCTGGTACATCATCCACGCGAGACCTTTTCTCAAACCACCTTGCATATCCAGGATTTATCTCACCCCTTGTAGTGTCTGGGACTTGAGTATCACTTTTCAAGTATCGACATCCATTCCACATCTGCTGAATTAGAGCCTCGGGAATAGTGGCTTCCGGGTGTAATTCGATTACTTGCATACTCAAATCTTCATCATCAGGAACTACTTGGTATCTCCCTAGTTGTCTTAGAACTCTTAGTGGCGCATATGGCTGGATGCTTCTCAATCCCAATAGTAGCAAATAACTATTTGAGGTTGACATGTGTATCACTTCCCTCATCGGGAGCCATCCCAAAGTCCACTCAATTTGATTTGCCGTTAAAGCCCTTAGATGAGATACCCAGGCTTCTATCCCTTCTGGGGACTTATAATCTTTTATTCTTTCCTCATAACTCTCGATGAAATTATCATTGCTTGGCCCATACTGTATGATCTTGGGCTGATGTTGGAGATGTTCAATCACCCACATTTGCAACAAAATTTTGCATCCTTCGAAGACTTTTGCTCCTGATTTACATAAAGTCAACGCCCGATAAATGTCTGAGAGAATGATTGGGACAAGGGTATGATTTTCCTTGGTGGTGAGGACCTGCACAACTTTCGCGGTGCGAATATCAATTGTTCGCTCTTTGTTTGGGAAGAGCATGATTCCTAGAAAAGCCACTATGAAGGCGAAGCGACGGTGAATCTGCCAGGTGTTTTTGTTTTCCTTGTTAGTAAGGCCTTTCTCATGAATTTCAAATCCATCTGGCTTTCCGAACCTTGAATATAAGAAGTTGAAAGAACAACATCCGTTGATGACATTGCTTTTCCTGATTTGATTACTGATGTTCAGAAGACCGAAGAATCGATGTACCGAGGGAGCCTTTATGAATATCAGGTTTTGATTTCTTAGACTTCCGTCAAAACCAGCATATCCAGCTATCTCCTCTAATGTAGGAGTAAGCTCGAAATCAGAGAAACGAAAGACATTGTGAACAGGGTCCTAAAAAGTTACTAACGCCGAAATCAGATCATCACGTGGTTTAATTTTCATAATATCCGTGAGATTTCCCAAATGCTTGACGACCCATTTTTGACCACCTTCGCCTAACTCATACCACCACATTTGAAGCTGAAATAGAAACTCGTCTGTATTTGTGGATGGGGGGTTTTGTGCGGTGCTCATTTTGTATCTGAAATTTAATTTTAATAAAATCAAGACTCATTTTGAAAATATACACTAAAAAAAATCATTTTCAATTTTTATTTATTAAACACTTTTTATTTCAAGATTTAAAACTATTTTTTGGGAATTTCTTAAAACAACCCATTTTATTCCTCGGACCTCACAATGATTTCGATTAAGCTGGTCAACAAGCAAATCCGAGGCAAATGAATGCACAGGTAGCAAGTAGGATGTATCAGGATGGTCTTTTTATTTCGGGTTCACCTGTCCTAGACAGACCCAACCCCTGTGTTGAGTCTCCAAGGCCAAATGTACATGATGCAAATAGACGTTCCTACTAGGGATCCGGTACATGGCTGAGTTATTCTAAGTGAAAAACCTGAGGTTGATTGTTCTAAACCTGGCTCACCCAAACGGACAGTTTGAGCTGAAGTGGGGGCAACGTACCGGGAGCACGAAAGTCTACCCAGCCTAGTTACTTGTCCCAACTTCGTCTTATTTGGTATGACTTCTAACAGAAAGGTGGGCCACGCGCACGTGTACACCATAAGTTAAGAAGACTCAGAAAGACGAAGGGTTTCGTAGCAGATTTATATACACAATTCAAATAATATTAAAGCGGTAAAAGCATCATTTAGCACATTAAGCATATATCATGTAAAAATCAGATAATAAATAAAGCCAACTATAGCAGTTATTTTAAGCTCGAATTCTTGAACCCTGAACCAGAGATTCTGGGTTCGTTCCCCAGCAGAGTCGCCAGAGCTGTCACACCTCCTTTTTTCCGCCCCGCGAGGGTTTAGGGAGTTTTCTCCAATTAAAGGACAGTCGAAACGGGATTTGTTTATTTGTTTCAGAGTCGCCACCTGGGAATTTTAAGGCGTCCCAAGTCACCGGTTTTAATCCCTGAATCGAGGAGAATATGACTCTGTTTGTTATTCTGCGAACCAGAAATCCTGAGTAAGGAATTCTGTTAATTCGGGAGAAGGTGTTAGGCATTTCCAAATTCCGTGGTTCTAGCACGGTCGCTTAACCGTTTTTATATTTGGCTTAATTATCTTGATTTACTAAATACCCTTTTCCTTGTTACCTGATTTTATTACCGCTTTTGTTTAGATTGTTCATAATTATATAAACGAATCACGCGGACGTATATTCGTATTATATACCTTTTATAATTGTAGAGAATCATGTCACGCATACGTGTACACAAAAAGGTTGATAATATTTTTTATATTTTTATTATAAAAAAACCATACGTTCAAAAATTAAAAATAAAATTAAGAACATCGTTGCCCTTGTATGATTAAACAATGAACTGCACATCTCGGGTTTTTAGGAAATTAATTTGCTATTCTCCGAAAAATCCCTTTTATTAAATATTCGCTCGAAATTGCGCGAACGCATAATCCGAATTGCTTTTAGAAATATAATCAGGTTACGCGAACGTATCCCTAATCACAAAAATATTTTTGATGGTAGTATAAATTTGTTTACAAATTGTTTATTACATCCATATTATTTTTATGTGAAAATCATGAGAAATCCCCATTTGAGATGTCCTTAAATTCTTTGGAAAGAATTCACAATTTATTAAATGTTGACCGCTGATTATATTTTTACGTGTGAATTATATTCTTCCGAGCCATTCAAATTTTAGGAGTAAAAATAAACAAAGTGTGATTAATACTACCATTTTTCTCGTAAATCCAATATATGTATACCCAAAAAGTGAATTGCATATGAAACTAAAAAAATTGATTTATGAAAGGAAGAGATGTTTTCGAAGAATTTTCATTATTTTATTTAGTGCAAACTCTATTTCTACATACCATTGATATAAAATGTTGCAATTCGTGCTTATACATCCCATCTCATTCTCATATACTTTGTTTTTAATCCAAAGTTATAATTGCTTAGTTAATTTGTTTATGACGATAAATAATCAAATTGATGAAAAAAGGGGTTGTTATACAAATTGACTTAATAAAATTGCATAACATGCAACATAGTTGTACGTCTGAACCGTTCATAACATTCTAACATCGTAACGAGCTATATCAACTCACCTTTCACATATGATTATATATATACCCGTCATCATGCCATGTATGAAACATACAACTTATATCAATCTAAACAAAAATCAGATTTTTACAAGATATGCTAATAATGTAATTTCTTGATACTTCCATTCTACTTTACATTTAGCTAACAATGTTACGGGATGTAATTAATGGCTCATTTTATGCCATGTTCCCTACCTTGATAATTCAATCATGACTTCACTTAATGAAAATTTCGAAATATATAACATTATTACAATACTTATGCGAACTTCCAATGGGAATGATTAACTATAGTCGTTATGTCAAGCATACTACCATGTTAAATAACTTAAAACAAAACTGAAATTTAAACTAATAGCTTTAAACAAGTAAAAGACATAATTATAATCCCAAACTTCATCTTTTTTTCCAATGTTCTTTTTACAACATGAGTCTTAAAAATATGTACCTGGAAATGAAGGTAGAAGAAATAAATTTCAGCAGTGACAGCAGCAGCAAAGCAGCAAAATATATCAGTATTTCCACATATTTGAGCAACAAAAACAGGACCTGAGGAACCCAGATGCACAGGAGCAAAGCTTCTTAAAGAATTTCAGATTTTAAAACCCAGCAGTATCAACAAACAAGACCCGGACAGATTCCGGAAAAATAATGTTTCAGATTTTCTTTTTCCTTTTCTATTATCTGTTTTCGACTCTATGTGTATATGAGTACTCTATTTTCTGTTTCTTTTTCTGTTTTTCTTCTTTCTTTTCAGATTTCTGTGTTTCTGCTTCTGTGTGTTTTCCTCTCTTAATTTCTATATCTGTGTGTATTAAAATCTGGTTGTGTTCATCTATTTCTCTCTCTTTTAATCAGATCTTTTTCCTTCTTTTTAAAATCTGATCCTCAGTTCTTTTCTATCTTAAAATCATATCTCCTTTAAAATCTCAATGTAAAAAATCTGGTTCCTCCCTCTTAAAAGCAGATATCAGTTTTCTTTCTTTTGAAATCTCTCTCTAAAATCTGATCTCCTTCAAATCTGAGTCCCTGTATCTATACAGGTCTGCCCCTTTCCTTTTAGTGCTGCTTGGACTCCCTTTTTCTTTTAAAAATCAGAAATTCCCATTAAAAACTGCTTTTACTACTTTAAATCCCATTAAGTGATCTTTTCCTGATTTTCAGCATTCCCATTACCCTTTGTTTCCCATTATCTCATTAAGTAATAGCCATTATCACTCCACTATCAGCACACTACTATTATCACATTACCCTACTGTTTCTATCCCAAAACAACCCTAAAATCCTACTGTTATTACTGCCCTTAATACAAAAATCTGAATCTAGTACAAAACAGGTTTAAAAATCTATTCAAACCTAATTATCAACCTGATTTAAAACAGCTATAACTAATTCTCTTAAGTTCTGGACTGAATCTTAACTGAGAATGCACTTTTCTAACACAATTGTATCTAATCAACATTTGTGAAATTGAATTTAAACCTAACATCACAACAACATTACACTGAAATTCAACATAACAAGTTAAACTGAATTTCAGCATTGAACTAAGATCCAAACAAATACAGGAGCATTGTCAATATACTGATAATGCCCTGAAACTTATGCTCAGAAATCAACACATACACAGCATCCTTTTGATGAACTTATTGAATTATAAACAAGGATGATTTAATTGACGAGTATTAATTAAACTGATTATCTATAACAATTGTCCACAAACAATAGGTAAACAGATTGTTTCAATCAGTATTATCATAAACGGGAATTCATAATGTAACTAATCGACGAACTTAATCGAGTCGATTACACACATTGTAAACAAACATAACCAACAGAAACAATTCACACTTTGATCAAGTAAGCGGGTATGAGACAGAATAACAGAATTAATCAAACAAAAATATGAAAAATTAACAGACAACTAAAATAGGCAACAACATATGTAGGAAACAAAAGAAATAGGAAAATACCTCTGAATATTCAATTTCATACGGACTCAAACTCAACTTGGATTCGGACCCTTTTGAGGCTGAACAGACTTTATTCGAAGTATTCTCAATTGAGAATACCTCGATTAAAGTCTCTTAGACCTCAATCCTTCACTCGAATTGGAAAAATTCCAAGATTGGAAATTTTTTAGGGTTTCAGATTCTTTGATTTTAAATTCGAACACTTCTGGGCAGATTTGAAAGAAACAAAAGATGACACAAGGGTGAGGGATGCCTAGGGGTCATTTGGTGTTAGTTTGGAATGAATCTGAGTGAGTTCATGTTTGGCTCGAACCTTCAAAAGAAGATTCGAAGAACTCTGAGGTGATTCGAGTCAAACCAACACCAGATCCATAGCTAGGGTAGTTAGGGGAAGCTACGGTGTTAATTTGTAAGTCATCGGAAAGGGTCGAGTTTGGCTCGAATCTTCAAATGAAGATTCGAGAACCTTCAGGAGGATTCGAGCCCAGTGGCTAACAGATTCGGATAGAGGATGGTCAGGGGGTTCAGGGGTGTTAAGGTGGTGACCGGCAGCGTTGTTGCCGCCGGGTTTCAGGCGATGGGGAATGAGGGCGGCTAGGATTAGGGGTGTGCTTTCGGAGAGGAAGATGAATAGTGAAGAGGGGGGTGTTTAGTTAGGGGGCTGGGGTAGGGATTTGGATTTATATAGGGATGGGGTGGATTGATACTGGCCGTTAGATCAGGCAGAATGGATGGCCAGGATCTATATGCTTACATGAACGGCGTCGTTTTGGTTTAGTTGGGGAATGGGTCGGCCCGGGTACTGGATCGGGTAGGGATCACGGGTTAGGTCAAAATCCTGGGAGCCCTTGGATCAGAAGTAATGAACGGCCCCGATCTATTGCAACCATACGACGCCGTATGGTTTGCATTTGTAATTAAATGACCGGGCATCATCAAACGACGTAGTATTTGCCCTATACTACGTCGTTTGATGGTTTTTGGGTTGACTGACTTGGGCTGGGTAAAATGTATTGTTTTGGGCCTGAATTTTTTTGTCAAATAAATGGCCCAGTCCGTTTTTCTTTACATTTTAATCAACTCTTTTCAATTTCCAATTTTATTCTTTAATTATTAAAATCCTAATTAAAATTATAAAAACAAAATTACTCTTACAAAATATTAATTACTTTTAACAACTATTAACACATAGACAAAACATTAATCACACAGTGAAACATTTAAAATAGAATAAATGCGTATTTTTTTGTGATTTTATTTTAATTAACTCTTAAATGCATAATTAAATCCTAATTATGCATGCAACATGTGTTTTTATTTTATTTTTCATTTTAACAAACAAAGTAGACATTTACGGACATAACACAAATATTTAATAAACGCCACTCAAATTCTAAAAATTGCACACTAAGCAAAAAATTGTTTTATCATTACTTTTTTTTTATTTTGTTTTGGAGTAATTTTCGTGAGGCAAAAATCACGTGCTCACAATGTTTTCATGAAATGTGTAAGGTCTTAAGTTCCTTTGGGTTTTCTGAACTTATTTTGTTGTTATTCCTGCCTGATTTACTTGCTTTCGTTTCTACACTCGATTAATGGTAAAAACCCTAGAATTTGGGGGTTTCATTCGAGTTCTTGAGGCCACTTGTTACGTGACTTGTTTGCTTCCCATCTCTGAACTTGTTTGGTTTCAAATCCCTAATTTCTAAGTTCCTGAAGTTGTTTCATCTTTGCCTGGCCTTCTGCATGCTCTCTGATATTCCCTCTTGCCTATAGTCCACTACTCACTAATTTTTGATTGAAATCCAGCCTCATATGTTTAAAGCTTATGCACTCTTTATAGGTAGAATTTCCCACTCAGAATAACCTCTGATTTTGGGACTGATTTCAGACTTCCTTGTGTAAGCCTGATTGATTCATTCCTTGTTGATTCTTTCTTTGTCTAATTTGGACCTTTTTCTGACTTGGTTCATTATTGATTTCGAATCCTTGATTCCTTGATTTACTATGTACTAGTTGATTTACTTCTTACCTTATTTACCTAACCGTGTATTTTTAAACTTCCCTTATGTATTTACCCTTCATTGCCCAATGTGTTACTTGATTTTCTTTCCTTAAATAAAACTCTGCCCTTTTACCGTTCAAATTTGGACTCCTTAATTAAAGGAATCCCCTTCTCCTGATTGATTCTAATTGATACTGAATTATTCTTTGCCTTGCTTACTTGCCTGGTTTTTAAACTATAAATACTCTGCTCTTTTTCCTTTAAACACACGAAGGCCTGAGGGCTAGCATTTCCACACTGCACTACTCTATTGCTATTATAATTACTCAGAGTGTTAAGCATTGCCTGGAGTTCTTAAGACTCCTTGGAACTTTGAAAACATTCTGAGTAAGGAGAAGGCCTTGGAACTGGAATCTGGATTTGGTGAAACACATATGTTGGACATTAAGGTTGCATTAGGCTTCCTCGGATCTGTCTGTAGTTTTGATGTATTTATTTTTAGTCTTTTCCTTCCAGTTCTGTAATAACTTTGTAAAAGAAACTCGGGGAAAATATTAGTAAAGGGTGTGGGAGGGGTTTATGTTGCCTGCATAAATCAAAGGGTAGAGATCATGCCTATAGATTTTTTGTGCTTTAAATTTTACTAGAAATCTTGCCTATAGGTTTGTTTAATGTTCCTAATTCAGTCACCTAGATACCATGCCTATAGGGTTTAACGTTTAATCATATTGCAAATCACTAGAGATCCTGCCTATAGGATTCTAACATTCATGTAATCAATTGCATATAGAAACCATGCCTTATAGGAAATGCATATGCGTTAGGCAAACTATAGGGTAATTAAACATTCATCTATTTACCAACTCTTTAACAGGCCTTAAAATCAAGTATAGATACCATGCCTATAGGGTTTCGTCTCAAACCTGTCTGATTCGTTTAAGTAGTAACAGTCCGTTAACTGGTCCTTAATGTCTTGATGTAACGCTTCAATAAAACTCTTGTAAACTAGTATGCTTTTAAATCCCTCAAATCAGCATCTTTTTCTGAAACAGTTTCTTTCTAAACATTCTGTCTAAATGTTTTACGTAGACCCTGAAATTGTCTTTTAAAACAGTTGTAACTTACCCTTTCCTTAGATATTTCTATCTCTGAAACTCTTTCACAACCATTTCTGTGCTTTATTTTTACCGTAGTCCATACTTTCTTTTCAAAACTCCTCTGCATTGGACTACTTTTTCCTGAAACCAATACCTTTTAAATCATTCGCTTGAAATACCTTAATCTCTGACAATCGGATCCGAGTTGCCTAATGTAGACTTTCTGTCTAAATGTATGTGTTGAACTAGTCCGCTTGCCGCTTAATTTTTTTTTAACTTAAGACCAAATCAGTATATGCTAAGACATGCTAAACTAAGTGTTTGTTTGGTTAAGGGGTTTAATTAAGCCTTACCTATTTATTTGTTCATCCTTATATTTGTTACTTGTTTTGTATGTCGCAATTAGAATTTTAACCTTTAAACCCCATATATGCCTACATCCCTTTCTTTCTCCTTTAGGATTAGAAGTCCTGATACCCCGGGACAGATAGTTTGGGACGGGTAATAGCATGCAATAAATAACGATACCATTTCGTGCCTTAACACCTTAACGGGGTGGGAAGGGTAGATATGGATATGATGACCAATGCGCTAATATCACGTGCGACCCCTCTTCTGAGGAGTGATCGCTGGGTATTGCATTGAAGTGATCCATATTAATTATAAACTTAGGACTCCTCTCTCTTTACTTCCTTTCATCTCTTCTTGTAAAACTGTTCAAATCTCTTTTTCATGAATTTCTGCCTTCTCTACTTATCTTTGAAAATTTTCAACTTGGTCGCAATCTTATGTGTGAATCCTTATTTGAGCCTTGATTGTTTACTTGTAAAGTCACAATTGCAACATGGCCGGGAACCACACTAGTGGATCTTGAGGGGTGCCTAACACCTTCCCCTCGGGATAATTTCTAGCCCTTACCCTAATCTCTGGTCTCTTCATCTCAAACCCTTCTTAAAGTGTCCTAATGCGCTATAATCATTAGGTGGCGACTCTTCAACTTCCAAACCCAATTCTCAAAATGGAATAGAGTTGTCCTCCCAATGTCGTATACCCGATTTCTGACCCCACGGTTAGAGGAAAAAGGGGGCGTCGACATTACTTACCTCAAGCCTAGCCAAACTCTAGCTCGCGATGCCTTTGCCTCTCGAATCAGCCTCCAAATATAACCAAAACCATATTTATGTCGTCAATATAAGCTAAAGGAACAAAGCCACGCGAAAATAATCAAATTACATCAAAAATCCTGAAATTGGCCAAACCCGACCCCCGGGCCCACATCTCGAAATCCGATAAAAATCACATCACTAGAATCCTTATCCTCCCACGAGTCTATACATACCAAGAACATCAAAATCGAACCTCAAATGGCCCCTCAAATTCCCAATGAAAACTATCCAATTTCAAGCCCTAGTTCTCCAATTTTAACCCTTAAATTCCAGTAATTTCATGACTAATTAGTTAGAAATCACCATAGAATCGAGTATTGAGTTCACAAATCTTACCTCCAAGCGTTACCCCTTGAATCCCTCTTCAAA
This sequence comes from Nicotiana sylvestris, assembly GCF_000393655.2. NCBI lineage: Eukaryota > Viridiplantae > Streptophyta > Magnoliopsida > Solanales > Solanaceae > Nicotiana > Nicotiana sylvestris. The sequence continues at coordinate 155,659,152 of NC_091059.1, forward strand.
TCCTCTCAAAAAGCTCCAAGCCCGTCTCAAAAATGGTGAAACAAGGCTGAAAATCATGAAGAGAAACTTATATAGTTTCTGACCCAGGGATTCCGCATCTGCAGTCCCTTAAGCGCACTTCCGCTACCACTTTTGCAGAAATTTTCCCGCTTCTACAGTTTTCACTTAAAAGGCAAACATCTGTACCTGCTCTCCAAGCCTCGCACTTGCGGGCTCACAGGTGTGGTTATCCATCTGCTCCTACGGCTAAATCCGGTCATGTGGTCAGCCCTACGCACCTGCGGTCCCCAATCCGCAGGTGCGAAAACAACAGAAGCAGAAAATTCTGCAGCTCCACTCAAATTCCAAATCTTCCGCTAACCATCCAAAACCATCCCGAGGCCCTCGGGACCTCAACCAAACATGCCAACAAGTCACACAACACCATTCAAATTTGTTCCAACCTTCGGAACACTCAAAACAACATCAAAACACCCTCAGATTCAAGCCTAAGGATTCCAAAACTTCCGAATTTCGCCATCAATCAAAAAGTCTATCAAACCGCATCCGAATGACCTGAAATTTTGCACACGCGTCCCAAATGACATAATGGACCTACTGAAATTTTTAGAATTCCAATCCGACCCCGTTATCAAAATTCCACTACCAACCGGAAAACGCCAAAACTCCAATTTCGCTAATTCAAGCCTAAATCTACCACGGACCTCCAAATTACATTCCAATCGCGCTCCTAAGTCCCAAATCACCTCACAAAGCTATCCAAACCATAAAAATCAAGTTCTGAGATCATTTACTCACAAGTCAACTTTCGGTTGATTTTTCCAACTAAAGCTTCCCAAAAAGAGACTAAGTGTCTCATTTCTCTATAAAACCACTCTGAACCCAAACCAACCAACGCGATATGATGAAATATAGCTGAAAAACGCATAAAGAATCAGAAATGGGGGAAATGGAGCGGTAACTCATAAAACAACCGGCCGGGTCGTTACATCAGATTCTTGTTGCACCAGCTCCATGATCCACTAGTCATGGACACGTATGGGGAACAAAACATGGTAGCAGATAGACTAGAACATTTTGGATCAAGCTTGACAGAGAGTAATACTACTTTTTTTGAACAACCACCACCGTTTGTGTCACGACCCAACTCGGAGGGCCGCGACAGGCCCCAGGTACTTTACTCAACCGAGTACCAACATAACGTATCTTTCTTATCACACCATCATAGGTAAATGGTCCAGAATGGCCATCATTAGATAACCAGAATAAAACATAAGGGAATGCTAGACATAGGGCGACCCAACATGATAGATAAACTTATACATGTGACATACGAGCCTATAAGACCGAAATGATAATTTGGACATTCAAAACATAGGCCGACAAGGCCATACAAGTATCCATATACATGACATCTATCAACAAGCCTCTAAGAGTACATAAACATTATAAAGGTCGGGACAAAGCCCCGTCATACCAATCATTACATGTCCAAATCATAGTGACCAAAAAGGCAACTCCGGAGCAAGTGGAGTGCACCAACACCTTCCGCTAAGTTCATAGCCTACTAGGAGGAATGTTAACCTATCAATCAGGACCAGCAGGCATGAAACACAGTATCCCCAGGTAAAAGGGACGTCAGTACGAATAAAGTACCGAGTATGTAAGGCAGAAAAGCATAAATATGAACAATAATGTAAAGAGAGGTTGAGAAGATACAACCTGTAAAATATAAGTGCCTCTGAGGGATACTGACATGAAATGCATGATACATATACATAAATTTTTAAAAAGCATACGCCTCTATGGGCATCATCATCATCATATCGTACTCAACCTCGAAGAGGACTAGGCAAAAATGTATCCGGCCATCATAAGGCTCGGTAGAATCGTACCCGGCTACGTGGAGCTTGGTGAAACCCAGCTGATCAGTGGTTGCACAATAGGTGTCGTACCTGACCGACTATACCGCGACTCGATAGAGTAAAATAGATACATATATATAATGCATGCTAGACTCATGGAATTATGTTCTAAACCTTTCGGAGTGACATAAGGTCATCGCACTCTCGATTAACATTATTGACATCCATACCATCAATATGAACCTCAATAGGATTCAAGGATCACACATACTTGCTTAGAATAACTTTATAAGGAAAGAACAACACGAGGAGCCTTAGTTGCTAGGAGTAGATCCGTTATGAAATAGTGTATCGTTTATGTTCATTTCATTTTAGATCATGCCAAAATAAAGAAGTAAGTGCCTTTACATACCTTTGAAATCTTCTATCCAATCGTCAAGCAAGCTCAATATAATCTTCTTACGTATACAATGAGTAAACCGATTGCGTCGTCATCATATAATCATTGTAACTCTCATATTTGGAAACCAATATTCTACAAGAAAACGGACAGCACCTCCCCTATTTGTACTACATCCCATATGTTATCAAAAGTCACCAAACAGCCCAAACAACAACAATATAATTTACAATAAGCTCTCCGATTAGCTCAACAATCATTTTGAGCGGCAAACTCGATTTACAATTAACAAAATATGGTTTGAATCCAATTCCTTTTCCTTGAATCCGCCTACAACATATATAACATCATATTTATGCTTGCCATATCATTTTCAACACAAAACATCATACACTACAAGAAAAATAGTTATTAGCGACAACAAAAATGGTCCCTAAAAACTAAAATCTGGTCCTTAAAGAGAAACAACGACCAGCATCACCTGATCGCGACCCGTCGCTATAGGCTTCGCCGCTAAAGGTCAATAGCGATGGGGATTTTGAGCCGGTCTCTAAAGAGCTTCAGCGACCAACAATTTTCCCTTCTCTAAAATATTTTTAAGGACCAGATTTCTGGTCCACGATAAAAGAAAAATAATACCTTAATTAGATAGTATCTAGTCCTTAATTGATTTAGCTACCAGATTTTTCTGGTCCCTAAAATATTTTGGGAACTACTTTTTCTGGTCCATAATTATAAATCAGTATCTATTAAATTGGTCAAATGACTATTTTAAGGACAACCAATTTGGTTCTTAAAGACATTACAGCTAATCTCTAAAGGTTAATATGAATAAATCTCAATTTTAATCAATAAAATTCTCAAACCACCATGGTCACAAGAAATAATATAATATAAATCTTTCTATTACAAAAATTGAGTAACTTCTAGTTAATGTCAAGATGTATATATAGCCATAATATAAGTCACAATATCTTTTACAAAAATCCATAGCAAAAACACCTAATTAATATTCCTAGATTAGAAATATAATATAGTTTTTGCAATAATATATCATTGCAAAATCATAGTTATCTTTTATATATGTCTCCAAAAGCTGCATCTTAATATGTAAATTATAGTCTCCAAAACCTGGAAAAAAATGCAAACAGTTATTCTCAGGAATAAATTGAAGGAAAATAGAAAATAAATTTTAATAGGATAATTATTTAACCACTTACCTGAATAAATGCCAAATTCGTCAAATGTAATTATATATACTTGAAAAACAAACTGTCAATATAAAAGAGGCTGCATGACAATAAACGGGAGTAGATTAGAAATATTATATCTATTTTTTGGATAATAAGAACAATAAGTTAAGTTTTCCTAAGCTTTAAGATAAAAAAAAACTAATAGTCAAAAGGCTGAGCTGAGGAAGTTCTTCTCATTTCACACAGTTGTTGATAAGGACAAATTAGCAACAAAAAGCACATTATGTAAGTCAAGTACACAAGGATGACAAATGCAAGATACATGAAGATAAGATTTGTTAGGACAAGCAAAATGTATTTGGAGACACAAAACTAGTATCCTCAAAAATTGGCAGTCCACTAGAAATTGAAGTGGATGAACTTCAGCTAAAAGTATACAGTGTAAACTGCATACATAGAATCAAGAAGAGTGTCAGCGGGAAAAGGAGGAGGGTGGATTTCACTATCAAAATACCAAAAGATCCTAGCTCTAGAATCAGGAAATTGTGTCCACTTAACTGAAAAGCTATGCATTTGAAAAAATAGACAATACAAATCAAATTGGAAGTAACAGTTTATGACACGTTGTGTTAGAGCAAAGTAATTAAAAGATAAGTAATTTGCTATAAATAGTACTATGTCTAGTCTTTTCAAGCTTAGTACTTGGATTAATTAGTCCATTTCCAGTAGGTCTAGTTTCTCATTTGTTAGAACAAGCATTTACATTGGTTTTTTTTAAATTGAAAAACATTCTGCATCTTGACACAATTGAGAAGAATTACAGTAGGTCTAGAGGTTATTGAAGCAAGATTTGTGTAATTTACTCTGACTGCACATGATTCACACATGAGATCGGGTTCACAATATAGACAAGAAGGAGCTATGGGGTAAATAGAATATCATAATACTGAACACGATAATAAGAATTTCTAGCCAAAAGGGCAACCATTCCCATTCTTTCTTTTCTACCCCCTTTGGCACATTTATAAGAGCTTCTTGGATTAGCTTACCCTTCACATACTTTGCATGTAATTGTCCTCTCCATTTATTCCATAATTTCTTCATCCAACCCAAAATATGATCACGATGAATATCCATGTCATCACTCTCAAATTTATTCTACAATAAAAATAATTTCTTAAAAGTTTAGAGTATGTGAAAAGCTCTTCTGGAGCAAAGCAAAAATTTAACTTTCTAACGTTTTTTCATAGTTAAGACATTAAGTCATACTCTATCGTATATAATTCAATAGCATCTAGAAAAAGAATAACTACTAGGAAACATCTCAAATCGTACTAGAGAGCATATTGATATCAGCCTTTGCTCTAACTAGCAAAGTAAAATTACCAGTGGCAAACATTTTTCGGAGGCAATCCTCTGAGTCATTTATTTGGAACTCTCTGCATCTCATCAATAGAAGAATTGATGAACCCCGATTGAATAAGCTTCATCAAGTCGACTATCAACAAGCTGCATCCATTGCTTACTTGGTGCCATAACCTTGAATAGTTATAGATATTAGATGAAAAAATATATTTAGGATAACAAAAACACTAAGGTGCAGATAACCTTTTATTAAACTTGCAAACCCATTCTAATGATCAAAACTTTCTAAGATATCAAAATATGAGATATACTATTAATTGATAGTCAAAACAAATAATATAGAATTGCTCAGCAAAATAAATACATGATGTGTCTTACATATTCCTATTCATTTAATGCACCTTCTACCATAATTATTTTTGACTAACGATGACACTGGTACATATACTATTGTGATATTTTGACGGAATTGACAGTGAAACTAAAGGACTTTAATGAAACCAAGTCGTTTACTGATTATGATGTTTAAATTTAGCTTTGAAGTTCGCTCCTTTATCTATCTATCAGTCCAAATTAGCTAAGAAACTCATTAACAATAAAACTTAATTAGTAAGTTTGAAAATACAACCTCAAGAAAAATAGATATGGGACATTCAAATCTTTCATATCTACATATGTAGTTATGCACATACAATCCTAAAGCTTTACAACAAACAGTAACAACATATTAAACTTCATTAAAGCATTACATAAGAGAATGCATGTTAGTATTGAGAGCAGAACAAATTTAATCTTCAGATTGCTTCCTGTTAATACTCTCTGTATCATCATATGAGAAGTAAAAAGCTAAACAAATACATTCATAGTACAACACATTGCTGGAATACATTTCTATACCAGCAACAGTGAAATCAAAACTCTCATACTATTGGATATTCTTAATTAACGAACAGAGACACACGATCTTTCATAGCTAGTGCAGTATGAATCAAACAACTGGAACTGTAGGGACCAGATGATCCAAAATGATGTCAACATTAAAACATGAAAGTTTAAAAAGAGAAACAAAGACGATGGAGGGAAATACGTTAACAAAGACAATGCATACCACCATTTCTTCCTCGTCTAGAGTTTTTCTTAAATATCATATTGGATTTACCAAGATCAATAAATTGGTTATACAATTCAAAAAACCTATAAAATTCTAGAGTAAAGAAACTAAATTATAGCACATAATATGTAAAAATTTCAACCAATTCATCACCACATAAGAAAACCCATAACAAATAATATCACACAATATACCCACGACATACATTCCTTAGTCTTTCAATCAAGTTCCCAAAAGACTTGCTTAATATAACTCTAATAGACAAAGTTCCACAATTAATACTCAAATACTTTACTTTAGCTCTCACACAACAACAATTAAATTTTAAATAGATTTAAAAAAACAGAACGTTAAGATGGCTCTTGCCCTCCAAGCCCCAACTTCAAACCGAATACCCTCACTTCTAGTTCTCAAACAACAAAAATTAGTATTCTAATAAATAAATAAACACAATCAAAGAACCATATGTCAAAAGAAAGAAAGAAAAAGAGAAAGTAACGAAAGGAAAAAGTTTCTGATTTTCATTTTTAAAAAACGAGTCACATGAGAAATTGAAGAAATTAACTTACCCTTGAAGTAGTTAATGCCCAAGGATTAACAAATTTGTGCTGAAGAAAGAGCTATTGAGAAGGTTTTAGGTGTCTTGGAATTTTAGGGTTGAGAGAGAGAGACGGGGGAAAATATTTTGGGAAGTACCTAAAAGTAAAAAGTTTTTACTTATTCTTCTCCCGCTGAAATGTGATTATTAGAGACCGGGTATTTGTCTTTGTTTATACTAGATTTAAATCCCTTCGTTTATTTTGAATAAAAAATGCGATTTTGGGACCAAAATAACCCTTTTTCTTGTAGTGATAAGCATAATCTTCAAATATAGTCCACACGCCTAGTACATTAACCTTTACCGTCAACATCTTATTTTTCATGTTATCTTTTTCAATCCATTAAATTAGCATATAGATAGCTTAACAACAACAACCACAACATAATGAAACTATTTATAATAATTTTTAGCCACAATAAACCATATATATAGCCTCAACACAACCCACAAAACAAGATAATGATTCCTTATGCCATGTCAATTACTATCTTGTAAATTTTCACTGAACCAACTCAACAAACACATGATTGACCTTAAGAAAAACCAAGAATATAATTTACATACTTAGTCAGTATATACAAATTGAAATCCCCAGCTGGTGTAGCTCACAACAACCCCCAATCACATCACAACACTATAGGAGTTGTATTCTCTTCTTAAATCAACTTTTGTGTTCAGGTTGGTATGTAAATACTTGTATTTCACCTTGAAACTCTAATATATATGAAGTAGGGGCTTATTCTTATCTTAAACATAAAGAAAAACACGAAATCTGAAGTTACTTACCTTTAAAGAACCCTCCAAAACAGCCACAAGATGAAGAACTACGATCTAGCAAGCACCACGAGATTTCTAGTGTTGAGTTCATATTTTTATCTTAGGTTTTCACCCTAGAATCATGGAGGAACCCTTTTAGAGAATTTATGAGGGTTTAAGAACCGTTGTGGATGAGAAAAATGAGTTAAAACGACATATAAATGACTTAAATACAAGCTGAAGTTTCAACCGACTTTGTGGGTCCCATGGGAGCTGCTTGCGCGGTCTCGTGAAAATACAAATATATCTCTAGTCTGATGTCATATCGACTAACGGTTTAATGAATTAGAAAATAGACTCGTGGATCTTTAATTTGATATGTAGATCATCCCTCGATTCCAAGTATATTGGGAGAAAAGTGCAGCTACATTTGACCTAAATTTCAGCACATTATGAATGCAACTTCTGATGACCTTTGCCAACTTTTGTTACACAACTCGCTTGACTTAAAAACATAACACACGACTATCATACGACTAAAATAACTCGTAACTTAACCTCCTTATCATGTTAATCACCCTAGTCTCACCCCAAAAGTATATGTTATAACATTCCAAACTTATCGACTTTCGACGAAACTTATTTTCTTCAATTCGTTTAGCGTCTAAGCTTTCCAACCCTTTTGGTACTTGTTATTCATGATCTTAAAGATTTGTAACCTTCAAGATAACATGATGAACTAACGTTATGTACTTTCAAAAATGACCTCATTTCCGAGTTTACATCAATTGGCTTACGACGTACTCTCACGTACGAAAATATGGGATATAACATCATTCCCCCCTTTGGAACATTCATCCTGGAATGTTGAGTGATGCATTTATTAGTCTCATAACCTGTAGCTCTTGCGAACACTTTAATATTGTCCTTAACATCTAGGAAACTGTTCTGTAAATAAATCTAAAGGCCAAGGTATTCCCCCCTTTTAGGCCTCTTTCTCATACCACGACCTGTGGACGGAATTCTTCCAATCTCGTAACTGTTGTTACCTTTTGTCATGCATCATGTACAACCATGTACTTGTATGTGTTCCTACGCGACTCTTCTCTCCTTTTTCCTCCAGCTTTTAGCCAAGCTCTAGGCCTCACTTTGTGAACATATACAGAACTATGACAAGATGTCCCTCTAGGCATCTATAGGTGTACTAAAGTTCTTCGCTTGGTACTTTGTCGAACTTACGACTATTGCTATACCTTGCTTCATAGCCTCGGTTATATATGCTTATGGTTTTACTACATCTAGGTAGGTCATACTATATCCTAACTCTTACTTTGATTTATTATTAACGTGGTTTGCTGCCCAACTCCAGGTTACTCTCTCACCGTTTATCCTATATGTATAAATCAAAGTCATTTAATGTTTCTTTATTACTGTTCATCTAAATAATGGCATCATAATCTCTTCTCATACGTTGGAACTTTTATCCATCTATTATTGATTCACCTTACTATTGATCTATAATCCACCACTGATAACTTGAAACCTCTTACGTAATACATTGTCACTAGGGCTCATATCTCATCGGAGGACATTTGAAGTGGCTTTCCTTATTCACCTAGGGACGATACCATGCTTCAATAACTGTATTTCATAGCATCCCAATGTGATTTGTCTTATAGGGGTATTCTAATCCCGTGCCATCCATGAAATCTCTTCTCTTTGAATCATTACTCAATTCAAGGTCTAAATATCATCCTTTTATAATTTACTACAATTACACCCTTACATTACGACCAGGGCATCATTCCATCTCTTCTAAATGCTCCTAGTCTTAGACTCCTCCATGTTAATTCAAGCTATACTAAGCTTTTTATAATATACATAAACCATTAGCTCTCTCGTTTGATGGGCTTATTACCGAGGTCTTACCTATTCTAGTCAACTTCTAACTCACATTTTCTTTTTCTTACTCCTATATACCTAAAATCTTGTCACTCTGCCATACTTTAGCTTGTGACCTACACATATCTACTCACATCCTTCCTTTAATTTACTAGCACCACAGATTTCCTTTTGTGCCTTCTCAGTTGTCTTTAAATGTAAGTAATTACTTTTCCTGGTCGTTCTGCCACTGGCTACATAAATACTTGGCTTATCTTAGTGCCAGAATACTGGAATTTCATGTAACTCATATGATCTCAAATATCAGCTTTTCATTTTTACTTCCCGTTCATTAGCCACGATAGGTACCACTTTCTTATGGAGTGTATACAATGTTGTAGTGAGACTATTGTTACAAGAACATTTCTTCTTCAAGTTACTATGCTTAGGTTGAAGCCTTCTTCCTTTTTCCTTAGTTAGCCTTTCGTTATAGTACTTAAGGGAGATCCTCTGACAACTATAAAGCTGCAAGCTGATTACGTGTTATAACTGAAGGAATTTTTGACGTTCTTACTTTCCTATAATTATACTTAGTTACCTACCTTCGCGCCCTTGTGCTAGTAGGGTTGCTTCTGAACTGAAATTTTGGCTATTTCCTTAGTGACACTTTCTTTTATCTCCGTAATACTTATCCGGTACTTTTAACTACCCCAAATCCTATCCAAATATTTCTCAAGGATCACGATGTCATTATATCTGCGAAATCGAATTCACTATGTTGGGGTTCACTACGTTTACCTTGCACAATTTGCATGATTTGTCTGTATCCTCTTGTCTAGCTATAACTAGTCTCTTCCCGAATCAACTACTAATTACTCATTGGTCCATTCTCATGTCTATATCCCGCGTAATCTCTCTTGGATTATTTTTTTTGTCTTAACTTACCACTCGTACTGGCTCCTTATGTATCAAATGTTCATTCGCACTTATTTATCAATAACATCTGGTGTGGGAACCTTTACTGCCTCTCCCCTGCGGCGTGCTTGCATAATGTTCTGGAGTCGTAACATATCTGTAGGGTCTGAATAAATGCAATCTCATTACTTTCACCTTTCTACCACATTCTTCCTTTATTATTCCATAGTTACCTAAACCAATAACTCCGACTTAATACCATATCACACCATCTTCCCCCTTTAGGAGAGTACTAAGACTTAGTGCTACGAAGATCTACCTATAGATGTTTTACCTCTTCATCTTTGGTATCTTTTTGCATCATCAATGACCCTTACTCGCCTTATGATAATCCTTCTGTACCAGGAATAACTGAATTTCTTACGCACGAAGGTGACACCTAGTGTAACTGGCACACATAGTCTCTTAAGATTAACTCTGCTCAGAGTGCTTGCTTCAGGGAAGCGTCTTCCTAAATGACCTTAAAGGTTATTCATCTATTGTCTATTCTATTATTGTTGGAACACGGTCTCTGAAATTCTCGCGATGCCGACTATTACCAATTCCTTCGATCCCTAATTCATGTTCGATTTTTTTAATCTTGTTTACTATCCCATACTAAATTCTATTACTACGGGGGTCTAATTTTTCCTTCTGGCAATCACGTTCGAGTCATCAACTCAATTCTTGAATGAGGATATAGCCTTTGGCCTATACTTTTTTATTGTCTCAAGGCTTGTCACCTCTTGTCTTTTCCTTCACTTGACTATAGACTCTGTCATTTTGTCATATTTCGATTTACCGTTATCATCCATTTATCACATCTTACTCATAATGCTTCAATTACTCTCTTCTTATTCTCCGGCTAATATTTCTGTCTATCACTTTATTCTGATAACTTCAACAAAACATTATTTTACTTTTAGCTCCCCTTGCTTCATCTCACTGGCTCTTCAGGTCACCTAGGATTCTCTTTTTACTAGGAACGAGAGTCATACAAAGGTAAATATTTATCCCTTCTAGGATTCCAGTGCCAATCTTCTAAATTTTTCCGGACATTCTAGTATTTATATCTAAATGTACTATTCTAGATTGCACCATCGGGGTGTCTCGCAAGGAGAACTATTACCACATTTGCAATATCCTTCGGAAACATTAGCTAATGATAATAATTCATCTACCATTTTGGGTTACTCTAACCCTAATTGGATCTTGCTATCCCCTTCTTCTCTTAAACTATATTTGTCAACTCCCATAGGGCATAACTGAGATGGGCATGGCCAATTGTACATACCTCTATTACTGTTGAAGGTAACTCAAAATGCTTATATTTCTCTTCTTGAATTGCAAATACTGATAATCTTCATTAGCTGGTTACCTCGTACTCTTTTTCAAGTTGCTTCCTTTACTTATTGAAACTTGTATCCACCTCCTGATTCTCTCGTCTCTCTGTACCATATGGGTGGATAGATATTCATGTCTTGGGGCTCCTTATCAAGAAGCTCACACATCTTAGTACACATATGATCTGCTGAAGACCTAACATTTATGCATCATAAGCATGATGCAAAATCGAGTTCCTCTGATCAACTCTTCCACAACCACATTCAACCTCTTACTAACTGTCTTTGTGGATGTAGGTATCCTTGTATTACAAATAGAATAGAATTTAGGAGCTTGAATCCTTACAACTGAGCTCTACCATATGATCTAGAGTAAGAAGAAAGAGTGACAATCCTAAATGCCCTGTAGCCTCCTGCTTATAAGTGTGGTGCACAACACACCCATAAATAAGACTCTACTAGACACGGCTTATAGACTCCCTAGAACAGAACCTGGCTTTGATACCACTTTTGTCACGACCCAACTCGGAGGGCCGCGACAGGCACATGGTATTTTACTCAACCGAGTACCAACATAATGTATCTTTCTTATCACACCATCATAGGTAAATGGTCCAGAAGGGCATCATGAGATAACCAGAATAACACATAACGGAATGCTAGATATAGGGCGACCCAACATGATATACAAACTTATACATGTGACATATATGCCTATAAGACCGAAATGATAATTTGGACACTCAAAACATAGGCCGAAAAGGCCATACAAGTATCCATATACATGACATCTGTCTACAAGCCTCTAAGAGTACATAAATGTCATAAAGATCGGGACAGGGCCCCACCATACCAATCAATACATGTCCAAAGCATACTGACTAAAAAGGCAACTCGCAATTGGAGTGCACCAACACCTTCCGCTGAGTTGATAGCCTACTAGGAGGACCGTCAACCTATCAAACGGGACATGCGGACATGAAACGCAGCATCCCCAGGCAAAAGAGACATCAGTACGAATAAAGTACCAAGTATGTAAGGACGAAAAACATAAATATGAACAATAATGTAAAAAGAGGTTGGGAAGATACAACCTGGAATATATGAGTGCCTCTGAGGGATACTGACATGAAATGCATGATACATATATATACATAAACTTTTAAAAAGCATATGCCTCTGTGGGAATCATCATCATCATATCGTACCCGGACTTGAAGAGGACTCGGTAAAAATGTACCCGGTCATCATAAGGCTCGGTAGAATCGTACCCGGTCACGTGGAGCTCGGTAAAACCTAACTGATCAGTGGTTGCACAATAAGTGTCGTACCCGGTCGACTATAGTGTGGCTCGGTAGAGTAAAATAGCTACATATATATAATGCATGCTAGACTCATGAAATTACGTTCTAAACCTTTCGGAATGACATAAGGTCGTCGCACCCTCGATTAACATTATTGACATCCATACCATCAATATGAACCTCAATAGGATTTAAGGATCACACATACTTGCTTAGAATAACTTTATAAATGAAAGAACAACACGGGCAACCTTAGTTGCTAGGAGTAAATCCGTTATGAAATAGCGTATCGTTTATGTTCATTTCATTTTAGATCATGCCAAAAGAAAGAAGGAAGTGCCTTAGCATACCTTTGAAATCTTCTATCCAATCGTCAAGCAAGCTCAATATGATCTTCTTACGTCTACAATGAGTAAATCGACTTCGTCGTCATCATATAAGCGTTGTAACTCTTATATTTGGAAATCAATATTCTACAAGAAAATGGACAACACCTCCCCTATTTGTTATACATCCCATATGCTACCAAAAGTCACCAAACAACCCAAACAACGACAATATAATTCACAATAAGCTCTCCGATTAGTTCAACAACCATTTTGAGCGGCAAGCTCGATTTACGATTAACAAAATATGATTTGAATCCAATTCCTTTTCCATGAATCTGCCTACAACATATATAACATCATACTTATACTTACCATATCATTTTCAATACAAAACATCATAAGCATAATCTTCAAATATAGTCCACACGCCTAGCACCTTAACCTTTACCGTCAACATCTTATTTTTCATGTTATCTTCTTTAATCCACTGAATTAGCACATAGATAGCTTAACAACAACAGCCACAATATAATGAAACTATTTATAATAATTTCCAGCCAAAACAAACCATATATATAGCCTCAACACAGCCCACAAAATAAGATAATGATTCCTTATGCCATATCAATTACTATCTTGTAGATTTTCACTGAACCAACTCAACCAACACATGATTGACCTTAAGCACAACCAAGAACATGATTTAAATACCTTAGACAGTAGATACAACTTGAAATCCCCGACTGGTGTAGCTCACAACAACCCTCAATCACATCACAACACTATAGGAGTTGTATTTTCTTCTTGAATCAACTTTTGTGTTCAAGTTGGTGTGTAAATACTTGTATTTCGCCTTGAAACTCTAATATATATGAAGGAGGGACTGATTCGTATCTTAAACATAAAGAACAACACGAAATCTGAAGTTACTTCCTTTGAAGAACCCTTCAAAACAGCCACAAGATGAAGAACTACGATCTAACAAGCACCACGAGATTTCTAGTGTTGGATTCATGTATTTATCTTAGGTTTTCACCCTAGAATCATGGAGGAACCCTTGTAGAGCATTTATAAGGATTTAGTAACTGTTGTGGATGAGAAAAATGAGTTAAAACGATATATAAATGACTTAAATACAAGCTGAAGTTTAAACCGACTTTATGGGTCCCATGGGAGCTGCTTGCGCGGTCTCGCAAAAACGCAAATATCTCTCTATTCCGATGTCATATCGACTAACGGTTTAATGAATTAGAATCTAGACTCGTATATCTTCAATTTGATATGTATATCATCCCTCGATTCCAAGAATATTGGGAGGAAAGTGCAGCTACATTTGACCTAAATTTCAGCACATTATGAATGCAACTTCTGATGACCTTTGCCAACTTTTGTTCCACAACTCGCTTGACTTAAAAACATAACACACGACTATCATACGACTAAAATAACTCGTAACTTAACCTCCTTATCATGTTAATCACCCTAGTCTCACCCCAAAAGTATATGTTATAACATTCCAAACTTATCGACTTTCGACGAAACTTATTTTCTTCAATTTGTTTAACGTCTAAGCTTTCCAACCCTTTTGGTACTTGTTATTCATGATCTTAAAGATTTGTAACCTTCAAGATAACATGATGAACTAACGTTATGTACTTTCAAAAACGATCTTTTTCGAGCTTACATCAATTGGCTTACGATGTACTCTCACGTACAAAAACATGGAATGTAACAGTTTGTTTAGGACGTTTTGGATGAAGATCGAATAGGCAAACAAAAAATACGACAACACTTCAGCAATCTCCAACTTGTTGAGCAAGGAACTACACCTTTGGGTAACAACAACCAAGATGGAGTGCCACAACACCATCCTTTTTGTGACCCAGGAGATTTTTTTTGTAATAGTTTAAATACTTCAACTTCGGGGTTGTTCACCCACCTAGTTTTAAAAATTTGGCGGACCATGAAGCCCCCAAAAGTAGCTTAGGTGCTTCTAAGCGTTTTCCCCTGTACTTGTAATTTAGTTTTTAAGATATAAAAGTTATCTTTCCAGACCAATTTTTTTTTAATCATTGTACGTAAATCAAAACATATGTGATGAATGCCACGCAATTACTTAACAACAATAACAACAGATCCAGTATAATCTCATAAGTGAAGTTTGGGGAGGATCGATAGTACGCAAGCCTTACTCCTACAGTGAATATAGAGAAGATGTTTCTAGTAGAACCTCGACACGAGGAAAAATAAGAAAAGAGCATTAATAACAAGAAATAACGAGAATGAAATAAAAGAAAACAAGGCGAAAGAAACAACATGAAGATAAAAATCTACAATATTAGAATACAAGACCGCTACTAATAACACTAAAAATGTTCAGAAACCCTTACAACTACCTATTAATCTACAACAATAATCCTCGACCTCCACATCCTTCTATTAAGGGTCATGCCCTTGGTCAGCTGAAGTAAAGTCATATCTTGCCTAATCACCTCTCCCTAATACTTTTTTGGCCTACCTCTACCTCTTTTAAGACCCCCTACTGACAACCTCTCACACCTCCTTACTAGCGCATCTGCGCTTCTACTATTCACATGCCCAAATCATCTAAGTCTCACTTCCCGCATTTTGTCCTCTATGGGGACTACTCCCGCCTTGGCCCGAATATCCTCATTCTTAATCTTATCAATTCTGGTATACCCGCACATCCATCTCAACATCCTTGTTTCTGTTACTTTCATTTTTTGGACATAAAAATTATTGACTGACCAACACTCTGCCCCATACATTGAACTTGAAACTCAAGAGAGAGTTTATGCAGTTAAAATACATATTACCGAACTGCTTTTTACAAGTAATCATTGTACGTAAGCAAATCAAGTAAAAAGTGAGGGAGACTTCAACAATGTCACGAGCAATAACTAGGCTATGTAATTAGATTATTAGAACAAGAAATATTTGCAATTAATCATCTTATATAAATAAGTCATCAAAAACTGAGGGAAACTTCAATAATTCAGTAATCCATCCGATCCATATTATTTGTCATGTTTTCTTTTTGGACGCCCTTAAAAAAATATAAAATATAACGATAATTTGATTGAATTGTACTTATTTATTCTTTGATCTCAATTTAATACCGTTCTTAATTTCACCAGATTAATCTCTCTTCATATTTCTTAGAATAAGAATAAAGATGAAAAATAATTAATTCTATTTTGATTTTAAAATGATAAATATTTTGGACCAATTATATAATAATCACAACAAGTAAAATAAACGGAAGGGAGTAAGTACCTTCACTATATTTATTTCCCCATTTTCCTGTAAAAAATTTCATTTCCTGTATTTGCTTTCTTATTTTGGTCCACTGTGGGCCGGGCCCGGGCCTAAACGAGCCTCGTGGGCCGGTCCTAACTGGGCCCGGATTTCGTGGGCTAGTCCTAAATGGGCCCAGGCTTCGCGGATATATATATATATATATATATATATATATATATGTGTGTGTGTGTGTGTGTGTACACATATATATGTGGACCTAAGTGGGCCGGGCCTACTTTTTTATTTTTTTATTTTTATCTAAGGCAATTTCTTGTAAATTATATAGCTTACATATATATACACTTAGTATATCTATATATACACTTAATATAAAGAGTTGTTTTGCGCGTTCTCCAAACATTCATATATATATATATATATTAAGATGAACTCGGTATCAAACTTACATATTAAAGTTTACATTTAATACTTCAAATTAAAGTTCAAACTTGCACTTATCATTGCATAATAAATTAATAATACTTCAAATTAATCTAACAAACTAAAACATTAAGCATAATACGTTTACTAATTTTAAAATAATACAAATTATCTCAAATAAACTTAAAATCTTAAATATGAATGTCTGGAGAACGTGCAAGACAACACTTTATATGCCTCCTTAAACAGCTTTTGCCCTCCAACTTTGGACGATGAGTGAAGACTCGACCATAGTTCTTGCACTTTATTATGTAAACTTCTTCATTTTCTTCTACCACATTAAAGTGTTCCCAAACAAATAACGCACTCTAGAATCACCAGACATGATTTAATTTGAATTAAGAATTTGAATTTGAGAAATGAGAGATGAGTGAAGACTTGAATACTTCAATTTGAGTTTGAGAAATGAGAGAGATTGATGATTTTGTGAGAAAAATGAAAGAATGAGGGAGTATTTATCGTTAAAAATAGGGAAAAAGTATAATTATAAAATATTTAGGGTTAAAACAAAGTTGGGGGGGGGGGGAGGGAGGGAGGGAGGAGGTTAAATGGCTATTTTAGAAATAACAAACGATTATTTTTACAGGCCAACGACCATATTTTAAACTTTAGTAACGGCTAAAAAAATTTTTGGAATAACTTTTTTTCTAAAAAATAGTCGTTGGGCCCGTTTGAGTCCGTTTAAGACCGGTTGAACCGACCCACTTAGCAGCCGGTCCCGAGCCCAAATGGTCCCGGTCCTCACGGGCTTTTTCCGTGAACCGGCCCACTTAGCAGCCCACCCCACCTAGTCCCGGGTTTAAACGATTAGGCCCGTTTAGGCCCACTACCTATATGAGCTTGCAGGCCCGGGCCTAACCGACCCACATGCGAGCCTTATGTGGGAATATTTGTTTGTTTGTTGTTGTTGTTTTCTTATTTTTGGGGATTTTCTATTATTTTTTCGTTTGTCCTTATTTGTCCTTTTATCTTTTGAGTAATTTGAATTAGGGCATAGTTAAGCATACACCACAGCACAAACCATGCAATTCATCAAATCCAAACCCATAGCTCATTCTTGCTTCAACTTCACACGCTCACTCTCCGATTTTTCAACTCTCTCCAACCTCTTACAAGGACGCATTTCCCATAATCACCTTCTACAAATCCACGCTCGGGTTTTCCGTATTGGTGCTCACCAAGACAACCTCATCGCCACCCGCCTTATTGGTCAATACCCATCAAATATTTCCCTCCGAGTACTTCACGGCCAGTTAAAAGAACCCAATCTTTTCCCCTTCAACGCCATTATCAGGGTTCTTAGTGAAGAGGGAAATTTCGCTGACGCATTCGTGGTTTTTAACAAGTTAAGATATCAGTCCCTTTTGCCTAATCAGTTGACCTTTTCGTTCCTTCTTAAAGCTTGTTCTCGTTCCGGGAATTCATATTATGTTCAACAGGTTCATTCCCTTGTTCTAAAGTTGCGTCTTGGTGATGACTCATCTGTCTTTAAAGGGTTGTTAAGCGTTTATGCTAGGAGTTTGAGAGATTTGCATTCTGCGCATAAGCTGTTTGATGAAATGCCTGAGAAGGATGTTATTTCTTGGACTTGTTTGATTTCTGGGTATGCCAAGTTGGGTTTGTCTGAGGAAGCTTTGTGTCAATTTTTATCTATGGTAAAGAAGAGCTTGATCCCTGAAAATGATACTATGATTAGCGTGTTATCTGCATGTTCGAAACTTGATATGTCGAATATCGAGAAATGGATTGGGAACTTTTTGTATGATTTAGGAAGTTCCGGATGTGACTCTGTTAGTATTGTTCTTGTTTACTTGTATGGAAAGTGGGGAAAGGTTGATAAAAGTCGGGAAATATTTGAACAAATTTCTGGTGATGGGAAGAGAAGTGTGCTTCCTTGGAATGCTATGATAGGCGCATATGTTCAGAATGGCTGTGCGTTGGAGGGTTTAAGTCTTTTCCAGTTGATGATGGAGCTTAATTGTTGTTGCCCCAATCATGTGACAATGGTTAATGTGCTCTCAGCTTGTGCTCAAGTTGGTAATTTGTACCTTGGTTTGTGGGTTCACGAGTACATGAAAGGTAGTAGGCAAAAAGGGTTTTTACTTTCAAATGCAAATCTTGCAACTGCTTTGATAGATATGTACTCTAAATGCGGTAGTTTAGAGAAAGCAGGAGATGTTTTTGACCAATTGGTTGTAAAAGATGTCGTTTCATTCAATGCTATGATCATGGGTCTTGCAATAAATGGTAAAGGCATGGAGGCGTTAAAACTTTTCTCGCAAATGTTAGAGCTTAATTTGCGTCCGAATGCTAGAACATTCCTTGGTTTGCTATGTGCTTGCAGTCACTCAGGTTTGACAGCAGAAGGCCGTCAGATATTTAAGGAAATGAGCCATTGTTTTTGTATTGCTCCTACATTGGAACATTATGCTAGCTATATTGATCTTCTCGCTCGAGTAGGTTATGTTGAGGAAGCACTTCAAGTTGCTACCTCAATGCCTTTTAAACCCAATAATTTTGTATGGGGAGCTTTGCTTGGTGGCTGCATGCTGCACAACAGATTGGAACTAGCCCAAATTATTTCCTCCATTCTTGTGGAGGTGGACCCTAACAATTCTGCTGGCTATGTGATGTTGTCCAATACATATGCCAGTGATCAACGCTGGAGCGCTATTTCACGACTGAGGTTGTCAATGAAGGAAAAGGGAGTAGCAAAGATGCCAGGATGTAGTTGGATTAACATTGCCGGAGTAGCGCATGAATTTCTGGCTGGGTCCTCCTCACATCCTCAGAATGAAAGCATGCATGGCATATTGCAGGTATTACTGAAGGAGATGAAGCTAGCAAGTATTTAGACAACTCACAAGCATATTATCATTGAGGAGTTACTATGAGAAGCACACTCTTTCTACCATATGGGTTTGCGGACATAAAGAATGGGCTTGGTGGGATAGAGCTGCATTAAAGATCTCTGTTGTTTAGATAGGATATGCGGACTCTCTGGAAGGCACTAGGCTAGTGGATTCTGTCGCTTGGTTTCATGGGGCTATCTATTTGCAGCATTGACTGTCACAGGTACTCTCTTGGAAATAACTCCTCCATTACATCATTTCATCTCTTTTTAGCAGCTGCTGGTTCCAATAAATGTGGTAGAGCCTTTGTCTTCAGCTGATGCATGATTCTGCTGCGTGATCCTTTAATTTTGTTGCGCTGATACACAGTGGAGTTATTTCTGGACTTCAGATGGCTGCCTTTATGCACTTTTTAGACCAGTAACATCAGGTATATTTTTCATTTTATTTTCCAGTGGGATTGTTTTTAACTTCAATTTATAAACTATGGCCCATACTTCCTGATGCAATTACTAAAACAAATATATTGGTTATGGAAGGATACTTGTTTGAGCTTCCTGATACAGTCAGAACAATTTCGAAAGTCTGCAATGAAGCCTGCAAGTGTGGAGCATTAGTTGCCATCACAGCATCAGATGTATCCTGCATTGAGAGACATTATGAATATGATGATTACTGGTAAAACCTTGTTTTCTATCTTGCATCTGCATAATAGAGCTGAACCCTCCCCCCCCCTCCCCCCGCGCACACACAAGGAAACAAATCCACTCTAACAAAGCAGAAGAAAAGAGAAAAAAAATGGAAAACTGGGTTTAGCTCAGTCTTTGATCCTCAATGTAGAAATTGAAGTCCATGCGAATTCATGCTATATAACTATATTGATCAGGCTAAGTCTACTAACTGTTATCAGTCCGTTGAAATTATCATAAAAACTCGAGTCAGAAACCAAAATTTGTTGCGCAAACATGTACATAGTGATCCTGAATTTTGTTTCTTCTACTATTCCAGTGTTGTTTATCCTTATTAATTGCCACATTTTTCGGCCAGGGAAATCATGGAAAATTATGCAGATATAGTATTTGCGAACAGTGAAGAAGCAAGAGCTAAAATTCCATTTCTGCTACAAGGTACCTGAGCCATTTTGTCCCTTTAGTTTCCATCACAAATGGGCCTAAAGGTTCTTACATTGGTGTGAAGGGGGAGGCTATCTATATTCCTCTGTCACCATGCATGCCTGTAGATACTTGTGGTGCAGGGGATGCTTATCCATCAGGTATTTTTTTCGGAATATTGAGGGTGTCTAATTTGAAAAGCAGGGGTTCCGTAGCAGCTAAGGTTGCATCTGTAGTGGTAGAGCAACAAGGTACTAGGCATAAGATACGAGATGCTATTGGGTTGGCAGAAGTCATTTTCATCCCATTGCAGGGACTTAATTTTTTGGTCTGATATAGGTCCGATCAGATTTCCAGCTTGTAATACTCAAAAGGTGAGCTTTGACATCGGTTTAGTGGTTATCGCATTAGTTTTTTATTCTCACATTCTTCGCTCTAGAGCTTTGTACAGTGATATTCATTGTAATTATTCACGTCGTTGGTTTAATCAATAATGGATTCAACAAAAGATTTAAGGAATTTGAACTTGCTTCAGTTTTACATCTTTTTCCTGTGTATGCGGATTGATCTCCGCAATGGTTGGGGTCATTCATGGTTCTATCTTACGATATACCATCAGTATGCTAATCTCATTTTCCAGTCACAGAGCACTGAAATTTGAGTCGCACAATAAAATGTGTAATGCCATCCTTACATTAATAGCATTAGTTAATCCCTACTACAGAGCATTTTCCCTTCGATATTCATCAAATTTTGGGCATTGTTGAGGAATGGTAGATGAACTTTCAGTCTGAAAGCCATCTGTACTAGCCTGGTGAGTCAACTGTGTGCTTGTACATCTTAATTATCTCAGTAGACATAATAAGCTCAGTTTTATCAATGGCCAAGCAAGTAAACGAGTTTGGGGCAGTATTTCAGCTTTCCACATTTTTGGGCGAATCTAGATTATAAGCAGAGACCATAAGTTTTTTTTTTTGGAAACTTTCAGGAAAACGCGTAGTCAGTACAGTCTCTGCCTTTCAGGGGAGCACTCTGTGCGCACTGGGTAAAACCCCCACTATGTAATAGCCTGCAAATCACACAAGTAATGTAAATCGTACTAGATAAGCCTTGTGCAACATGCTCAACCCAGAAGGCATTGAGGGGATTAATCCCAGGTCATTTGTATGGATGACCGCCCGGAAACCAAATGTTACTAAGACTTTTGCGTAAAGGAGCGAATGCTTTCACAATTAACCACTGTACATAAATCAAAATAGACGTGACAAATGCTGTCGCAACCATAGAGTAGGCTATGTAATTTAAACAATGTTATTTATAACCTATCATCCTACTTAAATTAATCGACAAAAAATTGAGGGGAACTTGAATAATTTCGTCAACAAGGAGATTTTTGTAATTAATAAAGACACGACAATATATTGTTCTTAATTTATCATCGTTGATAATTAAATAAATCAATAAATCTAATATTTCATCAACTGCAAGAGAGGATTATATAATTGAAAAAAAAAACATTTTTTTTGCAACAATCACTGTTCATAAATAAAAAGAGAATAAAGAAAATGAGGGGAAACCTTAAAAAAATCTAGTTCGGACCACCGCGCCAAACACCGTACCTGAAATGTTAAGGAAACGGTGGAGAAATCTATCTTTTTCACAGTGATAAAAATAAATATCATCGCTCTTCGAAGAGATTAAGGAGTTACCAAATAACTGCCAGTCAATAACCACTCCTCTCATTTGCTTCTTTCGGCTATTGTAAAAGATTTAGCGTGAGATTTGTTTCCTGATCTGAAGTTGTAATTTTTTCTTTTCAAGGATAAGACATACTTTCACTATCTTTATTTCCCCATTTTCCTGTATTTGCTTTCTTATTTTGGGGGTTTTCTGGGTTCACTTTCTTTAGGGTTTTGAATTGATATTCCCTTTTAGCACTAGCTGGTTAAGTTTTTGTAGCTTTTATCTTTGTTTTTCGCCCTTTTCCGTTGAGTGATTTGAATTAGGGCATCGAGCTTGGTGAAAAGTCGAATTTACTGAAGCTGTTCTTTCATTTGAGCACGTATTTTGATGGGTCCAGAGCTCATTAAGTAAAAAGATCCAATTTTTAACGTTCTCCCTCTTGTTTTTAATCAAAAAAGTTCCTACTTTTAAGTGGTTATTCGCGCCTTTGTACTCTTAGTCCTACTTTTACCTCTTTTGGGTAATTTATTCGGATAGGTGTAACCTGGAAGAGTGTATATCTTGTTGTTCTTTTTGTATGTCAATCCCTCCATTTTATATGTTTTTTGGTGGTTTTGAGCATATTGGGTCTGTTTCTTCATGGATTTCATGGGAGAAGCTAGTTTTGCTGGAGGGAATATGATCCCCGATAGCACTTCTAATGGTAGTGGCTTCGACAATTGGGGTCCTGGTTTTTCTGACCAGGCTGTTTGGGCTACTGAGGATGATTACAGAGATTGGAACACGGGCCCCTCCTCCGAAACCCCTTCCAGTTCCAATCGATCTGGGAGTGAGCCTCCCCATAAGAAGTCACGGAGCTCACAGGGTGCAGATTCACATGTTACTAGTCGCTCCAAAGCAATTGGAAAGATGTTCTTCAAAACTAAATTGTGTTGCAAGTTCCGCGCTGGGGTGTGCCCTTATATTAATAATTGTAACTTTGCTCATGGTATAGAGGAGCTGCGCAAGCCGCCTCCTAATTGGCAAGAGATAGTGGCTGAACATGAAAGTGAGCACGGAGGAGGAGGAGTTATGTTGGAATCAAGAGAAGAGCACCAGATACCAACTGTGAGTTCTCCTGAGTTGCGTATTGAGACACAAAGGTCCTTTAAAGGGAGGCATTGCAAGAAGTTCTACACTGAAGAAGGATGTCCTTATGGAGATACTTGCACTTTCCTTCACGATGAACAGTCTCGAGCTAGAGAGAGTGTTGCAATAAGTGTGACTCCCACTGTTGGTGGATTTGGTAATAATGCTGCTGGAGCAAACCTGAAGCCTTCAAACTGGAAGACAAGAATTTGTAATAAGTGGGAGACCACTGGTTATTGCCCTTTTGGCAGCAAGTGTCATTTTGCTCATGGAGCAGCAGGTATGAAAATGCATCTTTTGCTTATTTTGTTGGTATAGGAGTTGTGATTTTACTGTATAGAGAGAGTGCTGCAAGTTGATGCTTGTCGATTTCTATTTCTCTCTGGATATTAATCTGCTTGGTTAAATTGTGGTTTGGTGTAAAATGCTCATCACACAAGATGTGTCATAATGTTAAGATGGATTTGTGGTTATACACGTTTAGACAAGATTATAAATAATCACATAAAAAATGTACAAGTAGCACATATAGATGATAAATCGAGGGAAAGTTGTTCTTGATTTATTAAAAAAGAAAAAAATAAGAGGGAGAAAAGGTCAGTTGGCATGGTTTAGCCATGTTTTTTGTAGACCTATGTTGCTCGGATACAGGTAAGTATATCCCTTGCGAGTGCGGATATCTCATACGAGTGTGGATTTAGAGGTTAGGATTCGTCATGGTCTAAATTTTAACATACGGGGTTATGGATCTAGGTGCCTAGATAAGTGATGGCATTCATCTAAAAATAATTCAAAATTAAAGTAGAGCTACGAGAATATTCTGTGGAAAACTTGCATGCAGCTTGTATAGTGTAGTAATTATGTCTTTTATTAGTTATTAAGTTGTGGGCAGCTAGACACACTCGAAGATTGCGGGATTTCTTCATTCTCCCACATTTTACACAATAAAGTAGTAAACTAGATATTAAAATATAATTAATGTAATTAAAAAAACTAGACATAAAGCGATTTTTTTTTACTTTTGATCCAAGAATCACGTGACTATTGATCTTACTCCATGTTTGTCTTTGGTAATTAAAAATGAGTAAAGTACTCCTTATGTTCCAACTTATGTGACGTAGTTTTATTCGTCAGCGAGTTTAAGAAAGAAAGACTTGCAACTTTTGGTCTTAAACATGTCACAATATTTGTAGGCTACAAGACCGTTGAAACTTGTGCGTTAAATATGCTATAACATTTGTATGCCTATTGAAGCTTCTTATTGAAGGGCTGTTTGGTTACAGGGATTAGGAGGGTTGTCCCACTATAAAATTTGGGATTATAATATTCCAGTGTTTGATTGTAGGTGTTAGCTAAAACCAGGATAAAATTTATACCAAAATCATGGGATTATCCATCCCATATGGGTATATGGTGGGATTATCTAACCTAGTTATTATCCTGGTTATGATCTAGGGATAACCTGGTTTTGAACCAAACAACCTCTTAGGTAAAATTAGAAGTTTATAGTTAAGTTGTGTCCAAATATAGAAAGATGTCATTCTTTTTGAAACAAAATATTAAGGAAATAGTGTCATATAAAATGGAACAGAGAGAGTATGTAACTTGTAATGTAAATGTAAAAATAAGAAACTTAACAACAACAACAACCCAGTATAATCCCACTTAGTGGGGTTTGGGGAGGGTAATTTGTACGCAGACCTTACCCCTAACCTGGGGTAGAGAGGCTGTTTCCAAATAGACCCTCGACATCCTTCCCTCCAAGAACTTCCCACCTTGCTCTTGGGGAGACTCGAACTCACAATCTCTTGGTTGGAAGTGGAGGTATCTTACCATCAGAGCAACCCCTCTTGTCCTTAAAGAAAGACAACTTAAAGAAAGTAAATTTGAAATCTTAAATTATAAGATTTATGTTGTCATAAACAGAGGCACACTTGTCTCAACACTTGGTTATTCAAAAATCAGTTAAGTACATAACCACCAAACCAAATTAGAATTTCAATATCCACCAAGAACAATGAACATTTGGACATACCTAATAAAAAACTGACAAGCATATTCAAATTAGACACTTGGTAGCCTACTAGCTTTTACTATTCTTCTCCAAAGACTACTGTTACTAAATTCTAATTAGGGTTCATCTGTTGGTAGTTCAATTAAATTATTAGCAGTTTTGTCGATATCAAAACAATTGCCACCTAAATCAACATCAAAATGAAAATGAATAGAAATATTAGAAGGTTATGGAAAAAGGAAAACCACTTATCATGCTTAATAAATTACTGAAGAAAATATCAAATCAAGGAAATATAGACATACCCAAATACCAATAGTTGCTTGGACCACTTCTATATTGTTCCTTTTTGCGGAGATCAAGCGTAAATTATAATGCATAAGAAGTAAATCTTCGTTTCTTGAAATATTTAATTAATTTCTTGTGAATCAATAAATAAGTGATTCAATTCCTTTCACAACAAGAGGATGAAGCTGGCTGCGAATGTAACTCATAAGCCAAGCTTTGCAAAAGTGGAGCAGAGGCAATATGATTTGCGCACCAAGAAAGAGGCTCTTCATACATCATAGCCGCATTCACATGAAGCTTTCTAAAATATCACTCCTAGTACAAAATGCTCCAAGGTACTTGATTCAATTCATTTGAATTTTAATGTGTCTTTGTAAGAATTGATCCTATTCAATGAAATTCTCTATCTTCATTAGGAGCATATCTCCGATTCTATTGCTTTCACATTGAATCCATGATAGTACTTTGGAACCAATGAATATGTCATACAATGTAAAGTTATATTACTCTTAGGCCATCTCCAACCTTGCCCCTATCCCCCATAACGGGGGAAATATTTGGGAGAATTTAGCTCCAACCCTCCCCCATTTTTGTCCAAAAAATGGGGATGAATAGTGTTCCCTCAAATATGGGGGTACACTATTCATCACTTTATTATTATTATTTTATTATTTATTCTTTTAATTTATCTCTTTATATATACCTAATTATGTTTATGTAATGTCTTTATAATATTAATATTATATCTTAACTTTGGTGTATAATTTTGATAAATTAATTTTCGTGCATTTATTATTTTTATGTAGAAATGGCAGTAGATGAAAATCAACGATTTCAAGAATTTTTATTTCGACATAGAAGAATTAAGGACAAAGATGCTTATTTTGCACTTCGTAATGCATTAATAGATCATTTATGGGAGAATACTAGAGGTTGAAGTTGAATATTTATCTAGTATTTCGAATGAATTTTATCGTTATGTAATATGTATTTAATTAATCTTGTATCGCAATGATTTCACTTTTATTTGAATTATTAGTTAATCTATAATAATTGCTTAGAAATTATATTATTTAATATTCAGATTACTCGTGATCACGCCCAACTATGCCTTGTAAAAAGGACTAAGCGGTCGTTGCAAATATAATCTGGTTTACAAGTCTGGAGTCGAATCCTACAGAGAACTAAGGCTTAGCTACAGTTGTTACCTATTACTAAGAAAACAAGCTCGAACAATTCCTAAGTTATAAATATTAAGATTCTTGTATCTAATTAACTAACAAATTAAATTAGTAGATTAACAACTAAAGATACTATGGGTTGGAGAAAAGATTAAGGAGGTTTAGATTTATGATTTCCTCTATTGTCGGAATCCTTTCCGCTATGTTTTCTATAAATTTGCCTAAGTCTTCTCTACCGATCATGAGCACTCTGACTGTCGTAACTCTCTCCCGAGTAATTACCACAATTTACTAGACATATTCTTTCAAATTACGCTAGCTGGCATTAAGTGTGGCTCACTCGGATCGCACCAAGGTTTCGTTATCCCTAATCCCACCTTTAAACCCTCTGTATTGATCCCTCATATACATTAGGAGTGATGTTGTTCAACAACTACCTAAATATGCACTCTCTCCCGAGTAATACACACTAAATAGACACAGTTGATTGATAGCTCTTCAACCAACCACAATAATAACGTAGTTGAACAAATAGAGAAAATACTACAGTAAATCTATATTAACGTAACAGGAAAATCATCCTTCAAGAGGTTCCATCAAAACCCTAGATAACAAATTAGCTATTCATAATAGTATGCATAACTACAATACTAGAATTCATAACCAATAATGAGAATATAGGAAGAAGGAAGCGAAAAACTTGTAGAAGAATGCCCCGCCTTGCTCCTAGTGTGTTCTTGCCTCCTTAGGTCGAATCTCCGGTCTCCTTAGCCTCCTTAGGTCTAAATTATGTCCAAACTCGATCTCTCCTCCAAAGTGGCGTTTTTAGGTCTATTTATATGTGTAGGAAAAGACCTAAACGTGTAAGCCAAGTCCTAGTCAAACCAGGAGACGAATAAGGTCTTCAAAACTCAGACCGGACCTAGCCTTAGGCTGGCCTGGCCAGGCTAAAGCCTAGTTCAGCCTGGCCTCTCCTTTTCACCGTTCTCGCACACACTTTCAACGTTTAAGTATCCCTTTTGCTCTACTTTCATCTCCAATTCACCTACACACAAAATAGACTTCATTACGCGCAAATAAAGTGTATTTTATCACTAAAGCATGTAAAATGCAAGGCACATAATGTACGAAACTATGGAATTATAGTCACACATCATAAAACTTTCATTCATCATCCATCACTATTAAGAAACACGTGTCAATCGTCTGAAATATCTGCTCACTTTGTAAACTGCAATGGATATTAGATTCGATTAGTTAACTGAACAGTCTGAAGAATTTTGTGCCGAATCATGACATGATACATGCTTTTTTTTTTTTACACATGCTTTTTTCCCCCCTAAAGCATTCAAATGTGTTTATTGCTAGTTGCTGAGACAAATTTGCTTCACATATTGTTATGAACACTCGTGCTCACAAAGTGATATCATCATTAGAAAGAATGATGATGGATGATGAATGGAAATAACTAGATAAAGGAGTTTTAGCTAAAGCACTTGAAATAAAATCTCTTATAATAAATGGTGAGATAGCATTGACTACTTTTTGAAGTTTATGAAACCAATTGTATCAATGTTTAAAGGTGTCGATCTTTGATTGTTCAAAGTTGCATCTTATTTATAATATATGGGATACAATGATTGAGAAAGTGGAAATAATTATCTTTGAGCACGAGGGGAAGGTTCTCATTACCTTTTAATCGGACTCTTTTAGTACAATTCAAGAATTACTTGTGGTTGGGTGGAACAATAATACTACTTCCGCTGTAATACTACCCTAAGTTGGTTAACAATGTGTTCACTGAATAAATAAATGGTATAAATTCCGCTGTAACAGGCAGGAATTTTCTGTTAATGGCAGTAATTCTTTATACCTTAGGTTACTGTTTAGTGTTCTCTCTATAGAGTATCTCATGTCCTACGGCAATAATTTATGCGCAGATTTATTCAGTAAAGATTAAATAGGAACTTGTGTTGTTAGTGTTGAGTGACTTTAGTTAGAACAGGGTGCTGTCTGAAGAAGAGTTGGAATAGTTTTTGGAATTTTAGATATTGTCTTTTCATCCTTTTCTTATCTGGATATTAAATTTTAGATAGGGAAAGTATAAATTTGAGAGAGGTCGGTGCACAAGGAAAGCAGAGAATGTAGTTTCGGCATTCCATGTCCAGGAGAACAGAATGTGCTTTAATAGTGAACGTGGCCCCTCATTCTTAAATATATGCTAGTCGCTTTTGGATAGTTCTCATACTGTAATAGCTTTGGGTGTTATTACCTGTTCTTTCCCACTGGAATTGGTTGTGGTGGTCTGCATGGATTGCAAAACTAAATTAGAGAATGTAGTTTCACAGTTACTAAATCAGATGCCAATTTAAATGAAAAATGTACTGTAATAAGATACATACGTATAGTGTGTAATAGGAAGAGGGTTTTGGTATGTCATTTATAAATTACATACTCTGCCACTAGACTTGCGGTGCTGAAAGAGCCATATGAGTTACGAAGACCAAGGAAGCAGTTGATTGTTGACTCAACTTGTTGTACTTGGAACTGGTTATGATTTTCTTTCGTTGAAAAAAAAAATGGCTATGATTTCACAGTAGTGAGATCATAGCTTAATACTCATAAATGTCCTGTATAAACTAATTGTTTATAGTCAGAGAATTCTGCATCTGTACAACCTACATCACCAGAGCTTAATACTCATAAATGTCCTGCCAATTTGAACTCTTCTCAAATTTATTTGGTTTCTGGACTTGATATTCGTTGAAAAAGGCGTCATCAATATTACCCTTCCCCACCACAACACCCCCCCCCCCCCAAAATGGCTATAGCTTTGGGTTCTGGACTTTACACTATATTCTATTTGGATATTTAATCTGATGCTAATATTAGCCGTCTTCGGCGGGCAGAGTTGCACAAGTATGGTGGAGGGCTGATGGAGATGGAAGGCAAAGATCCTCTATCTACTCCTCCAGACTTGAGGCAGGGAGGGGGTTCTTTAAAAACAACAGAGAGTACGGTGCCCTCAACGATTTCTGCACCTCACACAGATGTTTACCATTTGGGGCCGGGCGTTCAAGTTCAAAGGCCCTCTGGCGTAGTCCAGGGAGCTGGCCATAGGGTCATTCAGAAATGGAAAGGGCCAGATAAAATTAGTAAGATATATGGCGACTGGATTGATGACATAGAGTGAGGAAGTCGTGTTTGCAAACAACTTATCTGTTTATGAAGATACTCTGTAGGCAGGCATAGGTGTGCCCTCGACTAATAGGCATACGAAGAATTTGAGTTCTTTTTTTATTTCTTTGAACTGTAACGAGGGCACGCCTAATGTTGTTTTAGAGCTACAAACAAATAGAGCTGCTTGTCAGCATGTATTGTCTAATACCTATGTATTCTACTATCCCTGTTTGGGAGAAAAGGAGGAGCAAAGTCTGTTGTAGTTCATCCTCTTGAATTTAATTATGGGATTTGCATTGCCTAATGAAATAATAATCTGTATAATGCAAGTTTAGAAGTAATGAGGCAAACTTTAAAATAATCTGCACATCTGTTGTTTCCTTTTTAGATGAACATAACAGTAGTGTTTGAATTATTTTTAGTGCATTTTGAGTAATTTAATGAAACAATCTATGACAAGAAGATTGGACTAGAGGAGTTTACATTAAGTATTGAAAACTCAGCTTAAATATGCAATCTCCAAGTTGTACTCGTATTTTTCTATCTTTTAATCATCCCTTTAGGGGCGATAACCTGTACATTCGTTTCTCTTTCTGAAGATGTATTCAAGCCGAAGTTACAAGTTGGCCACGCAATTGGTACTTAACAATTTTGTTGTACGGGTGTGATGGATGCGTCTATTATTTGCTAATACTGAACTTTAATATATGTAAGTACTAAGATATTATTTATGATCAAACTCTGACTTAATTATTCGTAATATGTGCATTCAAGGTGTGGCCTAGTGGTCAATAAAATGGACCGAGAACAGGTTGGTTTAAATTGCAATGGAAACAAAAAATATTAAGTGACTTGTTCTTATCTGTCAAGCCTATTAGTTGCACAAACTGATCCGGACAGCAATAATTTAAAAAATATATTCGTACTTATGTGTATGTTGATGCTTCTGCTAGTTGTCATGGCAACTTGGGGTTTTTGATGTATGTATGTATGTCGGACTTTGGTTCTACTATTTTTGTTGGCCACTTGAGCTTCTTGGCGTATGTATGTTGCCTTTTAAAATCCTGAAGTAGCCATTGAATACAACACGCGCTGAGAATTTTTTAGGTTTGCGTGTCAAATTCAATGCCATTTTTTTACTCATCTTTAGCTTTACCAACCTTCCAATTCTTCTTCGTCCTCCCTTCCATTTCCATTTTCCTTATCTTGAATTTAAAGGAAAAAATCGTCTTTAGATTAAAAAGAAATTAAGGAAAATAGTCTTTGCGGACTTGTAAACAACAACAGTCTGCCACGTCAAAATTCTCCCTGCAAAAAGATATACAATTATGTTGCACGTCCACAACAAGCTAATGTATGAAAATTGTTACACTAATTAAATTGTTATGTTACCTTCAACAATTAGATGATGAAAAGCTGAAAGAGAATTTAAAATAGTAACAACCATTAAGCTATTTGGTTGACAAAAATTAGGATAGTGACTTCCCCAAATCCTACTACACTTTATGCAATTATTAGTTATTTCCAATTGATTTTGTGTAAAACAACCAAATTCAAGAAAGCTAGACATCTTTGCCACTAAGGGCATCGCTAACCCTTTGCATTATTTTTTTACACCAAAATTGTGTAAATACCAAAATAGTACTGATGAAAACTTTGGGTCCACCAAACTGTATAGAGAACCTGATTCTCTATCAGTTTCCACAGAACACATACAATCAGAGATAAGTAAATGACACAGCAGAGTTTTACGTAGAAAACTTCCTGCTCACGGGATTAAAAACTACGACCTACACTCGTAGGATTTCAACTTCACTAACTGAGCAAACTTCAGATTACAAACTATTGTAACCTAGGAATTAACTTCTTAATCCCTCACTTATTTGTAATAACTCTATTACAAACCTATTTGTAATAACTTTATTACAAAGCTCACAACTCGACTAACTCTAGCCAAGACACAAGCACAAGATTTATGATTTTACAAGTGGTTTCCTACACAATGTTTCTATCTAAGCTAAGCAGGAATTACAAGTAGATCACTCTAACAAAGGTACAACACAACTAAGGACATATGGTAACACAATGCTGAAAACTGGTCCTTTGTTCCGTTGTTCTTCGTTCTTGATGCCTTGAAGTCACTTGGAAGATGGCAGCACACTTGAGAGAGAAGCTTGATGATTTTCGGATTGTTCAAGTGTATGTTTTTCCTTTGTTTCATGTTGATAATATCCAATTTATGTCACTTAGATGATGCAAGCAATTATCTGGTACAAGGCATGCTCCATAAAGTGACTGTTTCACTATTTGCACTATTACGTGTGTGCAGAGAAATAGTACAGTGACTTTATAGCTATGGGGAGTTGACTTGTACTGTCAGCAAGGGAATTGATGTCCATATGTTCCCTCTGTTGTCTCATTGACTCAAGTTGTTGGAACTTGTGTCAGACTTGATACTTGTTGTTCCTGAGCACTTTGAGGATGTGTAACAGGTTCCTAATCTGGTTCTCATCATAAAATTTGTTAGAATATCAAAATACAAGAAGGCATATAACTTATCAATTTTCCCCCTTTTGATGATGACAAACTTATAATCGAAGTTCCCCCTTGAGAACTAGATTTCTATACAATTTTTTCTACAAGAAAACTTTTCATTCCCCCTGCGAATCTGAGAACTTGTTTCCCCCTAAATTTTTATTCCCCCTTTTGGCATCATAAAAAGATTAGACACACGCATTATGCAAAAAGAAGTCTAGCAAAGTTAACTCATGCCATATGTATGCATACAACATGGCTAAAAATAGAGCGCAAGAGTATAACATGCATAGCAAAAGATGAGATGCTTATTAATTTGAAAGAGAAGAGAACAAAAATAGTAGTACCATTGTTACACAACCATTCACAAAAAGATAACTTAAAAAGTACCAGTCATAGAAACAACAAAAGAAAGACAAAGGTAGGACATACACCATTCAACTAGACACTGGGAAGGGAACTGTTTTAAAGGGCACTGGAAGGGAGATGTAAGGATGAGGAGGCAAAATTTTTGAGAAGAATGTCCATTCGAGCATTTGCAGTTACTTGTTCGCTAAGTAGCCGCTCTTTCAAGTCCTTTACCTATTTTCTGAGATCTGCATTTTATTTGGTGAGGCGAGCAACCTTTGTGCCTTGTGCACTGTTGGAGCTAGGTGCCTCCTAGGCCTGACTAAGTTGCCCTTCAATAATGGCATTATGTGCCTTCAATCTCCTTATCTCCTCATTTGCAACATTCTGAGCATCAATCAACTAAGAGATAGTGGAATTGCTGCCAACACCGTCTTTTTTGTTAATACACTCATATTCCTCCAAGGTGGTCTTTGAGAAAGTTTACTTGCGAGTTCCAACGGTTGCTCTTCCCAAGGGGACCTTGAAGAAGTTAAACACTTTAGTGAGTAGGAATCCATAAGGCAAGCCATGATTTCCATCCTTGAATTCCGCCACTTTCTTTATATGCTCAATCATAAGACCATACAGATTGAAGCATCAGTGTTTCCATGAGGAACATGTCTGCTTTTGAAGTGATAGAACACCTTTCTACGCGTGGAAGTAAGACCTTATTCACCATCTCAAATAGAAGTTGATACACTGGAAGGAGGGCCTTCTTGTGCACCCATTCCGCCCTATTGCACAACATCATCCTTTAGAATGACACTTCTGAAATTGGAAGAACATGTCCCCTCAATGGATGATATCCCTTCAGTAGACACTCCCAAAATATTCCCTAACACACCCTCGTCCATCACAAAATCTGTGCCAGTGACCTTCAAGTAAATGTTATCATCTTCCACTATAAACATATCTGCATAGAAGATATGCACCTCTTTCTCATACACCTTGGGGCTTTCATTGGTGAACAAGTGTGTCCACTTTTGAAACTTGCAAATGTCAACCAGTTGTCTCATTCCTGACATGTCAAGAATGTTAGGAGGAAAAGTTCTGCCACATGGTACCCTCTGCTTCCTAAGGTTTTCTCTGCCTTCATCCTTTGACATAATCACTTTGGCCTTCTTGGAGGAACCAGGTTCCTCGGTGTCACCAGCCTTCCTCTTTACCGACTTCCTTACATTTTTCTCCTTCTTTTCAGACTTCTTAGAAGATTTGTCACCAGACTTCTCTCCCTCGATATTTTTCACTTCCACAATTTTCATAGATGACTATCTCCAAGTTTTGGAATCATATGTTTCTTAGAGGATTTATGAATTAAGGAAGCAGGTTCCTTATTTACCACTTATTGTCAACATCAACAGCAAGTGCTGGAGGTACCTCATTCTTATTTCTATCTTCTCCCTTTCACCAACCTCCTCCTTTTTTTTCTCTTCTTTGTTGTTCTTTATAACATATTCAAAGGCTTCCTTCTTTTGCAGCCTGGTAGTGGGTCTTTTAAGAGTGGGCTCTTTGGGAACTGCCATTCCACTTCTAGCAGCAATAAAGCTTGCCATAATTACATTATCATAGTCTTCCTCAATGTTTTTATTTTCATCTTCAGATAAAGACCTCATCTAAGAATGATAAAGTTCAACGGTTTAGCATCGAAGCGAGGAGAAGAAGCAGGATCAATACTGACCTGGGGCTCTTTTGAGGAGCAATGCATTTCATCCCAAGTAGAAAAAAGTGCTCTTCTTGGGCAGAGGGATCATGTCCCTTTGTTTTTTCCTCAGTAGTACTGACTGGTGCCAAATTTTCAAGGCGCACCAGTTCCCTACCTTTAGCTTTCTGACTTTCATCTTCCCTTTGAGACCCAATGGTCTTATTATCACCCTTATAACCACCAACCAACCCTCCCTCTTCAACAATCAATAACATGTTCTCAATGGCTTCTTTCTTATTTACCGCCAAAATAGAATCGAACGATGTCGGAAGAACATTACCTATATGAGTGGCAATATTAAGATCAAAGCTTGGAGCAGGTACTGCTGAACCTTCACCACTGCGAACCACATCTTGTTGGGTTTCAGAACTTTTACCAACTTTCTGACTAGAAACTTCTTGTCCCTCGTCTCCGTCTACTGTTTCGTCTTCTGCTATTTTTTGTGGCGAGGCAGAAGGAGAGGTCGCAACAATAAATCTTTTAGGGTTCTGAGTTTTACGACTGCAGTGAGAACCATGAATCGAGTGGGTTATAGAAGAAGAAGTAGGTGGTTGTTGTCTAGTATGGGGTTTTGACTGGGTAACGGTTGGGACTCGAACTCTTGCCCCACTGTTTTGTTAGAAGAAGACATAGTGGGGACGACACTGGAAGTGTTTGAAATTTCTAGATTCTAGGATATAGTGAAGAGTTGAAGTAAGGACACGAGAATGAGAGAGTTTTCTTTGAGAGAGAAAGGGAATTTTGGCTTTGATAAGGATAGTTGGGAAACATACATATTTTGGGGTTATCTAGAGGAGGTGAGGGACCGATTACAAACGGGTATGAATTACTGGGTAGATGGGTCGGTTTGTAATGGGTGTGATGTTTGAATTCTAAAGAGATAAGAGAGAGAGACATAAGTATTTAATGACGTGACACTTTTTAAAGCCATTAAAGATGTGCATGAGAGTACAAAGGAACTACTAACCTAATTCAAGGGAACCAGGTTTCCTGGTATAATACTCCTCAAATCTATAAAAGTTTCAACATACGCTATATATAGAATTTACTTTTTTTTATCTTGCCTTGATTGTGTAAAAATTATACTTCTATTACTTATTTAAGCCCTTATGATTGACTTTTGAATTACTTCTCTATTTATAAATAATTGGATATACAATTAGAGAAATATTATTAATTTTAATATTATTTAATTATTAAAAATGGGTATCATTAAATACTTGTTAAGTAAAAAAAGAAGAAGAAGCAAAGTAAGACATTTAAGAATTGGGCTTAAAGCCCATAGAGTGATTTGTTCCATCGTAAGCAAAAGGCATAAAGCCTTGGACGAAAGAGTGGTTGAGAAAATTTCAAAGAGTACAAAGTCCCCAAAAATAAAAAGGCAGAGACTTCTACGGATAAGAACCAGAAGCACGTTCCAGCAAAGTACTCATGTAGACAATGAAAATTCTAGGCTTCTTTACAAATAACTAGTTCTTGAACGCATGTATATAAAATTTCATATTCTCAATTATCCTATAGTATGATAATTGGATAGTTAATTCTCTTCTTTCTCTGTATCAACAGTAAGTTCAATGTTTAGGTGTGAAACTTTAAAATTAATTAAAATGCGCTGATTGTTGTAGAATTGATTGTTTGACGGGTATAAATTGGACCGGAGCCTACGTATTGACTCGAGGAGTTTTGAGGTGAGCGGATATAACCCTTTACTAAAGTGGTTCTACTCACAAAAAAACATGCGCACAAAGTATTTGATAAGATACTTTAAAGAGTCAACATGTGCTTAATTGGAATGAGTGAATACATGTTGACTAAGTATACTCTAGTTAACGCTTATATATTTTACTCGAGAAGTATAATTGTCTATTTTTGTCACGACCCAGATTTCCCACCCCCGGGAGTCGTGATGGCGCCTATTAATGGGAGCTAGGCAAACCAAATCTTAACTACTTGCTACACTTTCATTTTTGCCTCTTTTAACAAACACAAGCCGATGATATGATAAAAGCGAAATTTTAAATAAATAAGCGGAAGTCAACAATTATATATCTTAAGGCTACGTCTATTACAACTTTTGAAAACCTCAAATATCCAAAACCTGGTGTCACAGTGTCATAATGTCACAGACTGTCTAAGAGTTACTACATACAAGGTCTGAATAAATACAATACACTGTTTCTGAACAAAAGGAAATGAAACAGGAAATAGAGATAGAGGGAGACGCCAGGGCCTGCGGACTTGCAGGTCTACCTTGGGTCTCCGGGTGGACTGAAGGAAGCACACTAACTACTTTCCGAACGCTGCTCATGGATCTGTACACAGTGCAGAGTGTAGTATCAGCACAACCGACCCCATGTGCTGGTAAGTGTCTAGCCTAACCTCGGCGAAGTAGTGACGAGGCTAGGACCAGACTACCAAATAAACCTGCACAGTTCATATATATATATACACACACAGCGGAAAAGAAAAACAGAAATAACCAGTCAATGTGGGAGGGGAGAAACATGCTATGAGGGAGATAATAGTTCCGAATAGAAAGGCATCAAGTAAGGAAAGAAACAATAACTAGAATATCAACAAGGAAGCAAAAATCAACAATTGCACGGCATCACCCTTCGTGCTTTTATTCTCGTTCTCACCAAAAAAATCATATAATCAAAATGTGCACGGTATCACCCTTCGTGCTTTTTCTCTCTTTCCTCACCATATAATCAATAGAATCGGCACGGAATGGTACGTCGTGCGGCATGACATCATCCTTGGTGCTTTACACTCTTTCCTCACAATAACAAACAATGCATGACATCACCCTTCATGCTTTAACACTCTTCCTCACCCAAATAACAATCACAAACAATGGGGCAAGGGAATAAACAAAATAAATAATAGAAATTCCGGCAAGGTAACACAATTAAACAATTAAATCCAGAAAAGGGAACAACATCAATAATCTCAGCATCCCGGCAAGGGAGATAATTAACAAAGCAACAATATCCCGGCAAGGGAACAATTTAATAACTCTTTCTCAATTTTTACTTCACAATTCACTTCAAAACTCGAGCCAATGTTCTAGAGGTTCGATTATCACTTATTCTTTCACAACTCATTTCACAACTTGAGCCAATGCCCTAGAAGTTCAATTGTCACTTATACTTTCAAAATTTCACTATACAACTTGAGCCAACGCTCCTCAATGTTCATAAGTCACAATTCTTTCCACAAGCTTTATACAACAATTAGGAATCTTCACCAAGGCATGAATAATACAACGAAATCATGAAAACCACAATATAAGACCCACAGTCATGCTTGACACCAACATATAGATACTCGTCACCATGCCTATACGTCGTACTCGATAAGAAGCAAATAGCAAATATGACACAACTCCTAATCCCTCAAGCTAAGGTTAGACCAAACACTTACATCGATGCAACGAACACAATTCAAGCCTCAACTACCGCTTTACTTCTTGTTTCCACCACCAACTCGATTGTATCTAGCCATAATTTGTTTAACGATATCAATAAATGCTAAATGAATCAATTCTAATGCATGAAAATAGGTTTTATAAAGATTTCCCCAAAAAATCAAAAATTGACCCCTGACCCACTTGGTCCAAACCTGAAATTCGGACCAAAACCCGATTACCCATTTACCCCCGAGCCCGGTATCTAATTGGTTTTGGAATCCGACCTCAATTTGAGTTCTAAATCCCCAAATTTCAATATTCTTGGGTTTTACCCAAAATTCCCAATT
The DNA here is from genome assembly GCF_000393655.2 of Nicotiana sylvestris. Taxonomy (NCBI): domain Eukaryota; kingdom Viridiplantae; phylum Streptophyta; class Magnoliopsida; order Solanales; family Solanaceae; genus Nicotiana; species Nicotiana sylvestris. Next base: position 155,697,840 of record NC_091059.1, read on the forward strand.
CCACCATAAAAATAATTGATTTGAAGTTGAAATCATATTAAAAGATGTTAATGATTGAAGAAAACTAGTTAAAAATGACTTACAATTGATTTGGAGAAGAAAAGTTGTTTGAAAAATCGCCTCTTATGTTTTTGGGATTTTGAAAAATGAAAATAACTGGAAATCCCGTCTATTTATACCCCTCTCAGACCTCCTGTGCGGACTGCACAAAATGGACTGCGGCCGCACAGGCCTTCCTGAGGTACTGCGGTCCAGTGCCCTGTGCAGACCGCACAAAATGAACCGCGGCCGCACAGGTCTCCACCGCGGACTGCAAGAAATCGAGCGCAGCCGCGAAGGCTTGGCCTTGCTCACCGCGGACCTCACAAATCCCACCGCAGTCGCGGAGTCCCCACTGCGGTCGCGAAGCTTCCATCGCGGACCGCGAGACCTGGCTTCAGAGACCTGCAACTTCTATGAATCTGCAACTTTTTCCTAAGTGTAAAAACATCCTGAAACTCACCCGAGCCCTCGGGGCTCCAAACCAAATGTCATACTAACTCAAAAACATTATATGTACTTACTCGTGTAATCAAATCATCAAAATAACCTCATGAACATCAAATTAAATCTCGAAATCAATGAAATTTTTTTCTCAAAACTTCTTTAAACATAGATTTTGTAATTTAAGTCTGAATCACGTCGCATGACATCCGTTTTTTTAATCAAATTCCACAGAAATGTCTTAATCATATATAAGACCTGTACCGGGCGCCGGAACCAAAATGCGGGCCCGATAGCATCATGTTCTAATCAAATTTCTTTAAACAAATTCCAGAATACAATTTCCTTTAAAAATTAATTTCTCGGGCTTGGGACCTTGAAATCCGATTTCGGGCATACGCCCAAGTCCTATATTTTCCTACGGACCCTCCAGGATCGTCAAATTACGGGTTCGGGTCCGTTTACCCAAAACATTGACCGAAGTCAAATTAGTTCATTTTATAATCAAAACTTATCATTTTTCACATATTATCATGTTTAAGCTTTCCGGCTACGCGCCCGGACTGTGCATGCAAATTGAGATGACTCTAAATGAGGTTTTCAAGGCCTTAGAAAATGGATGTTTTGTTTTAAAACAAGTGATGACCTTTTGGGTCATCATAATTTTTTATATTTTTATGCTTTATTATATGATCTTACATGTTAATGTTTCAAGAGTTAAATAGAAATTTTTAAAAATACTTTGAGTAATTTTATTTCATGCTTATGCTATGCATACACTCAAGAATATTATTATGAATACAAATAGAACACTTTCAAACAAGATTTAGACTTGAAAAGTCACAAGAGGAAGTTTTAGAAAGATAAGATGTTTGGGAGTATCCTCTATTCTAAGAAGGGGACATCATCTAGGCCAAGGGTACTGATCAAGGCGTTGACTTCCTGAAACTACTTATGCCAAAGTAGGGAGCACACGAGCCGAGGGTCTCTTTGCTAAGAATTTGCCTAGCTAGGATAGGTATGATACATGAGCGCTGAGAACCATGAAGTGAGTGGCACCTTGTGGATTGGGCCTATTCGATTAGGTTGGGATCGAACCCGTGCCGATCACACAGTGACTAAGACAGAAATAAGCCAGGTTAGTTGGAACTCCCGAAGCATAAAGTGAAGTTTTTTTTATAAGAAAGAAAAAGAACAGAATTTCTTTAAGAATATTCATAAACTGTTGTTATGCAATTATTTTTTGAATTGTTCGTAGAAGCTCTATGTTTTCCATACTTTTAGAATCATTGCTTGTAACGTATATTTTATTAAAGTTTTGTCCCCTGTCGTTGAGCTCACTGAGTACAATGGATGGTTCTGACGTTCTCTTTTGGTAACCTGCATTGGTCTGCGGTACAATGTAGGAAACGGTTTTGCAGGCAAGCAGGTACGTGTTTGGACTTCCCTCACTTCCAGTGCTATTGGTGAGCTCCGCTTTTGTTCGTGGAGTGTCGCGTCCCTTTTTTCTCACAAAATCGGGTTTCGGCCTTTCTGAGAAAACTCTTTTCTAAGAGGGTAGGGAATTGGATTTGAAAGAGTTTTCACTTAACGGATTAAGGTGCATTAGGGCACCTAGATCAAATAACTCATATAACCAGTTTATATCACCAGAGATCGGGTAAGGGATCGAAATTACCTTGAGGGGAAGGTGTTAGGCACCCCTCGAGGTCCACAACGCTAGGTCCCGGTCGAACTTGAATTAAGCGAATTAGTCTAAAAAAAAGAGAGAAAGCAATTTGGACAAATACAATATTTAATTTATATTAAACAGGGGTATAGGGGGGTGGTCCTAAGTTTTTTAGCCTATAGGATCATTCCATGCAATAAATTGTAACTCCCTCAAGTCGAGGTGTTACTCATAGCATTAGCGCACGGGATATCATCTCCTTTACTACCAAATTACTATCTTTAAGTTGTTACTTAAGCATAATAGTAGTTTCTAGCTCGTTCCTGACGCGTGCACTACCCGTCCCTTACCTATGACCCTGGAGGTATTAGGACCTCTATTTGGGATAGTTCTAGACCAACCTATATTACTTAAAAAATGTGAAATCTAGGTGACAAACAAAAATAAATAGAACTTTCAGATAAAGAATAAGTATGGGCTCACCTTAACCTCCACACATACGCAACAAAAGCACACAATTGAATCAACAAACATTATTAACTTTGGAATCCTATAGGTAGGATATTTACGTGATAAAGCAGAGTATAAGGCAGTTTTATTAAGGCGAGCATTGGGACCTATTTGTTTGCCTATTAATTTTATTCAGCATGGATCTGGGCATTTTCCGCAATAGTATGTCACAGTTTTAAGCCCAGAATCATTAGTAAGTCTTACAGATATATGGCCTAAGTTTACAAAATCGATTGAATTCAGAATCGACCAACGCGATCCTATAGGCATGATTTCTACGATTTTATTAATTACAAACCTATAGACATGGTTTCTAAGTGTATCATTGATTTTAACTTATAAAGACACATTTTATTCCTTTTCAAATCTTATAGGCATGCTTTCTAATTGCTGAATTAATTTAAACCTTATAGGTATGATTTCTAAATTTGAAGTTGATTTTTGGTCCTATAAGCATAATTTCTAGGTTTGAATGGAGTTAAATCCTATATGCATGATATCTATTAACTGCATCTGGATAGAAATTAAATAGATTGCCAGGAAGGATAATTGATTCAAACAAACAAGGTCCTATAGGCATGGTCACTAATGCACATTTAGTTGAAAACATGTGTAGATCTTATGAACAGGATTTCTAATGTGCAGAATTAAACGAAAGTTCTATAAGCAGGATCTCTAATATGCAAATGTAAGATATAGAACCAAAAATGATCATGAAAGTCCTATAGGTAGGATTTCTAAACACAATATAGTACTCACACAGTTCAATCAACATAATTAAATCCTATAGACATGATTTCTACCGAGTTTTAGCAAAAGATATAAGGAAAACCCCCTAGCTATACTAAATATCCCCAAATCTGTTATTACATAGATTATTACAGCCCATAATATCGAATGAATTACATAATTATAATAGCTACACTATAGGAAGCCTTCATAGGCCCAAATAAACCTGGGAACCAGGCCTTCCCATATAACAGCTTTGAAGCATAGCAGTGATTCATCCACAACACATTAAAACCAGGCTTCCAGTGTGTCAAAGTTCCCAAAGAGCCTCAAGGACCCTGGGCAATGCTCACACCAGAACCACACATTCAACAAAGAGTTCATAAAAGATTGAAAAATTAGCCCCAATGTGTCAGAGTTCAAAGGAGTCTCAAGGACCCTAGGTAGTGCTCACACTGGGGGTGGTTGAGAACCTAAATGACTAAGAGTATATAAAGAGAGAAGAGCCAGGTTTTAAAAGATAGTTGGATTTTAGAAGAAACATGATTCAAAACATAGAATTGTAGGCAGAACTGCACCAGGGAAACATACAAAGTTCATGCTTAAACACAGTCAAAATAAGTTAAAGTCTAGTTAAGCTAAATGCTTATGCTAGTATTTGAAACAGTCATGGCTTAGTCACAGAAGCAATTAGGTAGAAACATTTGAATTGAATAGACATGACATATGAGTTAAGTAATAGACATATTTGAGTGCAAAGTTCAAAACATGTAGAAGATTAACAAGTAATACATGAAACCAGTTAAACCTTAGGCTAAATCATGAAAAGGATTCATATTATTCAAAACTAATTAGCCCTAGGTTAACAATGTTACTAAATGGAGTCACACAATCAGGTGAAGGGCAGAATCATACTAGGAATTGAAACAGGCTAGTCAAGCAAAACATAGAGAATGGAATTTGCAAGGATTAGGGCATACCAATTAAGCAAGAAAGAAAGTAAGCATACCACAACAGTGAGATTCCAGAATAGTTTTGGCCTTGGCTTTCAGCCAGCCAAAATCAAGGGACACTTAGCATAGAAATCAGAACAAGAGAGAGCAAGAGAGAGCTTAAGCTTTTTAGTGAGAATTAGAGAGTTCGAGACTTGTCTTAAGAGGGAATGGGGAAGGGTTTAAATATTACCCAATGAAATAGATCAATAAGGTATTAAATCAATCATAGATAAAAAAGGAATGAAAATAATTTCATAATCAATTTAAGTCAGCTTCAGTCAATTAACAGAACATAATAGCATAAAATCAGGCTAGTATTATCCAGGTTAAGGAAAGTGTTATACAGAGTCAATCAAATAGTCAAGATGCCAGATCAAAATAAGGTAGGGAGTGATGAGAACAGGTAAATCGAACCAAATAAGGAACTACCAGTACTGAAACCTTAGTAAAGATTTCAAGGTCTTAATTTTGGGGTAAGTGAAATCAATCACCAATTAACGGCAAGAGTGAAAGATGCATAGAGGCGGATAGACAGAAACATTAAAGGAAAGATAATAACGAAAACCCTAAATTTAATGTGAGCAAAAAAAAGGCAGAAATACAAAAGAGCATTAATAAAATACACAAATACATATAGACAGAAATAATTAGGGCTTGAACCATATTTTGTTCGATTTTGAAGAATCAAAAACCCTAAATTTTTGGGTAAATAAAATTTGTGTAAATAACCAAAAGGAAAACTATCATAGAGATGGAAATACTAAAGATTAATCACAAATTTAGTTTGTCTTTGAAAAATCAGAAACCCTAAATTTTAGGGTAGGTAAAATCAGTCAGAAGTGATAAAACACAGAGATAGATATACTGAAACATTAAGGGAACAATACTGAAAAAATAAGAAATCACTTTAGATCTAGAAAGATCTGGGACCCTAGTTTTAGGATAAGTAAAAGATTCAACCAAAAATAGACAGATTCGACGAGTGACAAGGTAAATAATAACATTAAAGCGAACCAGAATGAACCAAAATCTAGTTTGAACCAGAGATCCGAAACCCGAACTGATAGATACGAAAAATATTCGTACTCACAGGTTTTGGGATGAACACAAACGAGAATAATCAAAATATGAGAGATTTTGAACTAGATCTGGTTCGAGTCTCTTGAGATACACTTTCCATTTGAGGCAAAAAAGCTTAAGTAACATCAAAACAGGGTAGCAAGTAAAGAAGTAAAGCCAAATAAGGCGGGGAATCAAGAGAGGATCCCATTTTTGATAGGAATCAAAGGGGAAATAGTGATTGTGGGTTAAGGTTCGAGAGGGTGAAGGGTTAGGAGATAAGAGGATTCAATGACAGCGGGTGGGGGGAGATGGTTTAGGGTTAAGGGTGATTGGTATACTTAAAAGGGGTGAGTGATTAGGGTCGTTGATCTTCTGAGATCAACGTCCAAGATTAGAGTTTAGACGGGCGGGTTAATTGGACGAGTATGGGTCCAGGTTAGGTGTTCGGCTGGTGTAATAGGTGTTGGGTAATTAGGCTGGTTAGGTCCGAAAAATTAATTAGAAAAGGGCTATGTTTTAAATACCCAATTAAACTAATAAAATAATTTATAAAAATAATTAATAAACGATAAAATGCCATTTAAATATGAAAATGATTTAAAAATAATTATTTAACATTATAAAAATTATAAAAAGTCATTTTATGTGTAGATAATACAATTATACATATATATGGGCTATTATTGCAAAATGTACAATTCTAGCCTTAAAAAATGCAAATGTAATTATAAAAAGTGCAAATAAAATATTTGAACACTATATGGGCATAAATGATAAATTTAGATGGTTAAATCATCTTAAAATAATATGAGGGATAATTATTGGATATTTGTATAATAAAAAATGCAGAAATAAATTGATTTAAAGCCTTTAAAATTATAGAAAAAATTATAAAACACTTGGGCATGTTTGTGAATCTAATAATAATGTATGTGCATTATTTTGAAGATATATATACATATTCAAAATATATGAGGTAAAATTTGGGTATCAACAACTGCCACTCTTTACCCGGAAAGGATGAAAGAGTTGTCGGGTAAAGAAATGATGACCGATTTTGACCAAATAGGGTATTTTGAAAAATATGGGCCGCACCCTAGTCTCTGAGCTGCCTACATATCCCTGATTTTACAGGAATTAGGCTGTGTGTAGTTTTGGACCCAATGGTGAATGAAACTGATGGAATTGTTATAGGAATGGTCGTATATTTTGGAAAGGGTTCCTTTTGGGAAGGATAGTATCGGATGGGTTTATGCGGAGTTATGAATTTGAAGCGTAACAGATGTATCATAGGGCAGATATCTGAACGGTCATAGAGTGAAGGTGAGTGATTGATGGGAATCGGTTACGTTTAAAATAATGGCAGGGTGTAAATGGTATGAGCGAAAACCGGAGCGAAGGTTGCTCCTGTTTGAAGAACGGTTACATCCTGAATTACCTGCAAAACTTAAAACATGATGCACGCAAGTATATAGATTACCGCGAGAATTTAAATATGATGCAAATTCCCTCTGGACCATAAAGGTTGTCTTTGGACAGTGAGGATGACGTCCTTAGACCATGACGTCCCGGGCCATGAATCATGAGATCAGGGATTCGCAGGCCATGAAATTATATTCTCGGGTCATGAAAATGGTGCCTCTAAACCATGACGCCTTTGAATAATGATGTGCAGTATTGAGAGATCCTCAGGCCATGACATGGTGTCTTCAAGCTATGAGGATGATGCCTTCGGACTATGACACCTTTGGATAAATTGGCTACATATCAGCCCATGAAGTGCAGAGACATGGTACCAAAGGTAATAACAAGGCATAGCTTAGCCTTGTGCAGAGTTTTGGGACAGAGCTTAGCCCCAAGAGAAAAAGATAATGCAAATAGAGAAACATTTATGCAGAGAGAGACAAAGCTTAGTCTCATGAGAAGACAATGCTTAGCCTTATGCAAATATGGAAGCAGGTCTTAGCCTCACGCACGATTTGAGACAGGGCTTAGTCTCATACAAAGAGAAGGCAATGCTTAGCCTTATGCAGATATGGAGGCATGACTTAGCCTCATGCAAGATTTGAGACATGGCTTAGTCTCATGCAAAGAGAAGGTAATGCTTAGCCTTATGCAAATATGGAGGCAGGGCTTAGCCTCATGCAAGATATGAGACATGGCTTAGTCTCATGCAAAGAGAAGACGATGCTTAGCCTTATATAAATATGGAGACAGGGCTTAGCATCATGCAAGATTTGATACAAGGTTTAGTCTCATACAAAGAGAAGGCAATGCTTAGCCTTATGCAGATATGGAGGCAGGGCTTAGCCTCATGCAAGATTTGAGACAGGGCTTAGTCTCATGTAAAGAGAAGGCAATGCTTAGCCTTATGCAAATATGGAGGCAGGGCTTAGCCTCATACAAGATTTGAGACAGGGCTTAGTCTCATGCAAAGAGAAGGCAATGCTTAGCCTTATGCAAATATGGAGGCATGACTTAGCCTCATACAAGATTTGAGACAGGACTTAGTTTCATGCAAAGAGAAGACAATGCTTAGCCTTATGTAGTGGACAAATAGCAAATAGGAGCAAAATATTTCTTAGCTGGAGATATATTTGCGCTTGGAGGTCCAGTTGTTATTATATTAAGGCGCACGTACTTGTGGTTATTCCTTGTCCCTGCATTCAAAGAAAAATTGTGAGTTTTGCGGGGAGGTTGGTTCGTGCCTTTGTCTGCTTGTTTTGCTTTACTTTAATCTGGAGACCCTGTTCAAGTTGCCCTGGGTAACACCTGGCGGCCATAGAAAATAAAGTTTTCGAAAAAATGCACTTATTGACAGAATAGAATCATTTTATAAAACATAGTGGTGTATAATATCAAGTAAATTAGATGAACTAATGACTGTGACACTTTTAGAGACATCACGGCTTCTTTGCATTAGAATTTTGAGGGTCCTCCTCAAAATTCTGCCACGGTTTAGTAAGTGATTTTTCGGCCATTCTGCATGTAACGAAGTTTGTTGGATCTGCTCCGGAATTTTGAGAATCCTTCTCAAAATTCTGCCCCAGTTACTTAACTGATCGATTTTTGACTGTCTTGCCTATGATGACGTCGGCTAGATTTGCTTCGGAATTTTGAGGGCCCTCCTTAAAATTCTGCCCCAATTTCTGGTTTTTGGGGAAATAAAATTTTTATTAAGATGTGATCGAACCAACAGGGCTGCTTACGTAACCCCTCTTAAAGGGGAATCAGGTCAAGCGTAGTTCAGTTACATCATATGAAGAAAAATAGATAGTTTACATATAGTATCTTTTGACTACATCTGAATTGATAGGCTTTGGCCAGATTTTTCCGTCCATTTCTGCGAGTATGATTGCTCCTCCTGTCAATACTCTATGAACCATGTAAGGACCTTGCCAGTTAGGTGAAAATTTCCCTTTGGCTTCATTTTGATGTGGAAATATCCGCTTCAACACCAGCTGCCCCGGTGTGAACTATCTTGGTTTGACCCTTTTGTTGAAAGCTCTGGACATTCTATTCTAATAAAGCTGACCGTGACATACTGCATTCATCCTCTTTCCATCTATGAGGGCTAGTTGCTCGTAGCGACTCCTTATCCATTCTGCATCACTGATTTCAGCTTCTTGTATGATCCTTAAAGAAGGAATTTCTACCTCGACGGGAATGACAACTTCGGTACCATAAACCAGCAGATAGGGAGTTACCTCGGTTGATATGCGTACTGTGGTACGGTATCCTAATAAGGCGAATAGTAACTTCCGTGCCATTGCTTGTGATTTTCTACCATTTTCCTAAGTATCTTCTTGATGTTCTTGTTGGCAGCTTCCACGGCTCCGTTCATTTAAGGCATGTATGCTGTGGAGATTTTATGCTTGATCTTGAAAATTTCACACATGGCTTTCATCAGATCACAGTTGAGATTGGCGGTATTATCGGTGATGATGGACTCGGGAACCTCGAATCGACAAGCAATACTATCTCTGACAAAATCTGCGACGACTTTTTTGGTAACAACTTTGTAAGATGCAGCTTCAACCTATTTAGTGAAATAGTCGATGGCCACTAAAATGAACCAGTGCCCGTTAGAAGAGGTGGGCTCGATTGGGCCGATGACATCCATTCCCTAGGCGGCAAAAGGCCAAGGTGAGCTTGTTGCATTAAACTCGTTTCGTGGCACTCGTATCATGTATGCATGTATCTGGCATTGGTATCATTTCTGAACATACCGTATGCAGTCTGTCTCCATGGTCATCCAAAAGTATCCGGCTCTGAGTATTTTCTTGGCCAAGACAATACCGTTTATATGTGGGCCACAGGTTCCGACATATATCTCCTCGAGCAGTTTGGAAGCCTCTTTTGCGTCAACACACTTTAACAATCCTAGATGAGGTGTTCTTCTATACAAAATTCCTCCGCTTTGGAAGAAATGATTGGACAGCCTCCGGAGTGTGCGTTTCTGAGTATGGTTCGCCTGTTCTGGGTACTCTCCTTTTGCCAAATATTCTGTGATGTCGTGGAACCAAGGTTTTCCGTCTGTTTCTTCTTCAACATGAGCACAGTGTGCCGGCTGATTATGGATCCTCACCGGAATGGGATCAATGAAATTCTTGTCTGGATGTTGTATCATTGATGACAAGGTGGCCAGTGCGTTTGTGAACTCGTTCTAGACTCTTGAAACATGTTTGAATTCTATCTTCGTGAGCCTCTTCATCAATTCTTGCACATGATACAAGTATGGTAGTATCTTGGGATTTTTCGTAGCCCATTCTCCTTGAACCTGATGTACCAGAAGATCCGAATCACCAATTACCAACAACTCTTGTATATTCATGTCGATGGCCAAATTGAGCCCCATGATGCAAGCCTTATATTCTGCCATATTAATTGTGAGCACGTGATTTTTGTCCTATATGAATTACTCCTACAAATTCAAAATAAAATAATTTTTTCCATTGTTTGCAATTTTGTGAATTTTTGTGGCATTTTCTGTTAATTGTTTGCAATTGTCTGTGCATGTTTATTCTATTTAATTAATGAAAATAAAAAAATATGTTGTATTTGCATTTAGGATTTAACTTTGCACTCTTGAATTAAGTAGTAAATTAGTTATTTTATATGAATTGGAAAATCACAAAATAGTTATTTTTGCACTTTTAATTTTAATTTTTGAACTTTGGTGGGTTTTCCTTTAATTTGGTTTTAACTAATTGTGGTAATTATTAGAGTTAATTAATTCAATGTGGTAGGGTTAATTTTATTTAAGATTTAGTTTGGGTTTTATTTTATTTATTTGAAATTTTTTAATTAAAAGAGTATGAAAATAAAAGAATTAATTTGGAAATAATGAAAAGAAAAAGGAAGAAATCAGTTTTGGGCCAAATCCATGCAAATTCCATAAGCCCAAACCTTCTGCCCTGAGACCCGTCCAAAATACTCTTTACCCAGCCAAACCCGCATCCAACCCGGTTCGATTCCCTCCCCAAACCAAACGACGTCGTTTCGTTAAGTTTTGATCTGAGCCGTTGATCGTGCCTATATCCAACAAACCAGAGCTGGCCCTTCCCCCTGTATAAAAATGTCCGAACCCTCAGACCCCCACCCTCTTGCTCGTCATTTCCAACACCCTCAAAGACCCCAACGTAACCCCACCATGCACCCCGCCGGAAATCGATCTACGGCGGCGGTAGGTCTCCGATGGCCACCAAATTTACACCCTAGCTCCCTCTCCTTCTCCTCATTTCAAATCCACACCCCTTTTCCCTCGAATCATACCTGAATTTCTCGAATCTGGCTCAGAAGCTCCAAACCCTAATCCGCCACCCTATTTTTCCACCACCTCAACCGGCGGTGCCACCTCCAACCACTCCCAAAATAACACCCCATGACCTCCATGGCTCCCTCATACCAAATCCGGTACTCGTTTTCCTCGAATATTTTCAGAACCCGTCGAATTTTGATTTGAAGTGTGAAACCCTAAAAACCCAAAATCAGATTCTGTGCATGCAAGGGCTATTTCCCCGATTTTCCTGAGTGTTCAAGGCTGATTAAACACGAAACAATGATGGTCGTTGGTTCTTGACAAAGAACAATCTATTAACATTATTTTGGGATAAATTGGAAATCCAGTGTTGGTGTCGAGTTTAGTCGGTAAGCTTCTTTATTTTTTCTGTCCATTTCTGTCACTTCACCGTCTTCCTCTTCTTTTCTTCTCCTTTTTCTTTAATTAATTTTTATTCTGACTAAAAGTTGATAAAAGTTTTAAACCTAGGTTTTCATTTTGGTGTTCGTATTTATTCTGTGTGTTCTCCAATTTTCTTTTCAAATTTGCCGTCAGTTTTGTTTGATTTGTGTATGTTGCCTGTTTAGCTTTATTTAGGTCACAATTTCTGATTCTTCTAATTGTACAATTAGCTGTGGCTGATTAGGTAATATAGCTTAATTATAGTTCATTAGTTATCCTTAAAAGAGAAATCAATCATTTAGCTAGAATTTTAGTTTTAATATCTCCCAAGTGATTATTGATTCATTAAAATGAGTTTCTGATTTTGTTTGGGCCTTGAGGCCATTCTCGACCCCACTGTAGAAGCCTTTTAAGCTTTGGGTCAAGATTGACCCATATCTACTTTGGGTTCAGGGGTTAAAATAGGGCAATTAAGGGTTAGTTTGAGTAAATGACATAGGGAATCTTGAGTAACAGAATTCAGAAGCTTCTAGGAAAGTGGGGTAGGGGCTTATATGAAATCTGATATTTTAAACTAAGGGCTTTTGAGCAAAATTGAAAATATGAAAAGGGTCTAGGTGCAAATCTGATCCTTCTTTAGCTGCCCTAGTGCCTTGCCTATAAAGACAGTTTTTCTTGCCTTTGAAGGCAGAGATTTTTCTGAGGGCTGAAATCCAAAAAATATAGAAAGACTGCAAAAAAAAAAAAGAAAAAAAAAAACAATCTACTGTTTCATAGGATATTTTTCAGCCTCATTTTTCTCTACACTAAACTTCTGAAAGAGCCTGTATACTCTGAAAAAGTACAGAAATTTCTGCATCATTTTTGGGTCGAAAATTACTGGGGATTGGTCTTTAATTTCATTGTTAGCAGTAGTTGAAGAATTTCAAAGGATTTCTGAACTATTTGGGGTTTTAAAAATGGTTTAAAGGGAGGAATGTTGTTATGTTGGTGTTGCTGATCTACTGCTGTTGTTTCCTCCTAACCTTGGGCTTGTTTTTTTTTGTTACTTTTGCTGAAATCAGGTACTTCTTGGATCTCACTAACATATGAAGTGCATATTGAAGCTATGTGATCAATTTGGACTTGTGGATGAATGTGAACTAGGCTGAATATTAGTCTATATTCTTCAAAGACTATTCATGTGTTCCTTATTGAATTAGTTTTATTATTTGAACTTTATTGTATTCAGTCATGCTATGGACAATGCATTTTCGGATTGTATTTGGACTCTAATTTGTCACTTTGGTTCTAGCTTGGTTAAATTCTTTCTCAAGTATTTGTGTGTTTGGACTGTTATGGGGGGAATTTAATTTTGATGAACAACGTTTTTAGTTTGATCAGTAGTCGAGTTCTGTACTTTTCTTTCATATTTAAGGTTACTAATTTAGATATCATGTTAATAGTGGTAGCTTGAAACTCTATAGTTTGGTCATTCAATTTGAGCAACGTTAGTTAATTGTTGAAGCTACATAGCTTTATCATTGTTAGAGTAAGCTGTTAATGCAAGAATTAGCATGCGGTAAAGATTAGCTCTGGATCCATATTCATCTCACAATTGCTTGTAAACAAGTGTAAATTTGAACTCGTAATCTAGTGATGCATATTAGTTCTTGTCTATGTTTTTTTCTGGAATTCCTTAAAGGAATTGGGCCTGACTTGGGCCAATATGGGTCAGTTTGCTAGGAAAAAGGACTTCATCCCTATTTCCGCCCTTGTGACTCCTTAGGCCCAACTTTGGGCCCTATCACATCCAGGAGGTTTTAATTCGTCGTTTTTTTTGGTAATTGAAATAATAAAAGGGGTTTGTCCTTGAGTATTGTATGGCTATTCTTGTTTATTGTTGGGTCTGGGTATCGCGCCCAGCTTGTTCTGTTTTCCTCCTTCCAAAACTCTTCAGGTGACATTGGGCCTGTAGCCGGCCAAACAATTTCATGTGATTACAATGCTTGTTTTATCCCATTTGGGTTTACGATTAGTAGGAGTAATTTGAACTTTGATCTAGAGTAGGCCCAAATATCATGGACCGTTCTAATTAAGTGTTGTCATCTACCAATAAATTGAGGTGTGCCATTTTAACCAAATCACCTATGGCCCTCACAAATACTAATTAGACACTAATGATGAATATTCGTAGAAAAAGCCTTTAGGGCCGTTTAAAATACAATTGTGATTGTGTACACGTTCGCGTGACATGATTACAATTCTAAAAACCAATTCGGGGTATGCGTTCGCGCAACATCGAACAAACCTTCTTAATAATAAAATAGGTTTTCATAGGCTATTAATTAATTTAGCTCACGTAGTCCGAGGTGTGCCATCTACCATTTAATCATGCATGGCCCTCGTGTTAATTTCATAACATAGATATAAAATGACAAATGTTTGTAGTTTGCTTTAGGTACATTTAATACACTATCGTGATTGTGTATACGTTCGCGTAACATAATTACGGTTTTCTATAAGACTAATTCGGAGTATGCATTCGCGCAACTTCGACTAAATTTTCTTAATAATAATAAAGTTTCATTAATTGTGGACAGGTTCGCGTGACACAATTATTGACACGCCAAACAAGCGGGTACACGTACGCGTAACTTATTTCAAGACGTTTTCTTAATTAAAGGAGGTAAAAGCACATAGGTTCTAAAACGAGTAATTAGACAATTTAATAAGACAAGTACGATCAAAGCGACCGTGCTAGAACCACGGAACTCGGGAATGCCTGACACCTTCTCCCGGGTTAACAGAATTCCTTACTCGAATTTCTGGTTCGCGGACTGTAGTACAGAGTTAATCTTTTCCTCGATTCGGGATTTAAACCGGTGACTTGGGACACCATAAATTATCCTAAGTGGCGACTCTGAATCTTTAAACAAACCCGTTTCGATTGTCCTTTAATTGGAAAAACTCCCTTATATTTATACCCTTTTGCGGGATGTAGTTAAAAAGGAGGTGTGACAGCTCTGACGACTCTGCTGGGGATCGAACCCAGAATCTCTGGTTCAGGGTTCAGAATTCGAGCTTATTAATATGATTTTGCTTGGCTTTATTTATTGTTGATATTACTGTATTCTGTGAACCTTTTGTGCTAAATGTTATCTGTTTACCATTTTAATCTTGTTTGAATTGTATATAACTGTCTTCTTACGCCACCTCTCTGAGTCTTCTGAAAATGGTGCACACTTTCGCGTGGCATGCTTTTTCTGTAGAAATTATACCAAATAGAACGAGGATGGGCAAGCAACAAGGCCGGGTAGACTTTAGTGCTCCCGGTACGTCGCCCCCTCTTCGGCCCCAGTTGTCTTCTCGGGTACCCCAAGTCTAGACAAAAATCCCAGGAGTTAAACATAGAAAAACACAGCTTCATGTCGAATCCCTAATAGGAACATTTGTTTGCATCATGTGCATTTGACTTAGGGGACTCAACACAAGGGTTGGGTCCGTCTAGGATAGGTATGCCCGAAATAACAGACCATCCTGATGCATTCTATGTGCTATGTGAACATTTATTTGTTTCGGCTTGCATGCTGACCGGCTAGGAAAAATAAAGCAAAAAGAAAAAACAAGAGTGATGTATGTAATGAAATAAAGCCCGGTTCTAAAGAAAACTCCGGTATTTGAAAAATGCCCCGAAGCTCTTTCAAAAATTTTCAGAAAAAAGTTATTTCAAAAGAGTCAAACACTATGTTCTTCCAAATGTGTCAAAACTGACCAAACTACGCAGGTCTGATTCTCATCGGATGTGGGATACGTAGGCATCCTACGTAAGGTTCGGCCTTATTTTTGATAAAAAAGAAAGAAAAGCAAGAAAAGAAAGTCGGTGGTCGAGTGAATGCAGTTTGGATTTTTGATCAAAATAAGTCGATCCAGCTTCGGCAATGTCTTAAACCGTTCTTGCCGAGATAGGCTCAGAGTAATTTTCAGTTGTCGAAAGGCTATTTTCATAAAAGAATTGACAAGTTTGTGAAGGGTCATAAAATAATCCCCTCCCCCCCCCCGGCCTCAAAATTCATGTAAAATTGGGAAGGGGCCGCATTTGCAAAAACAGTCACTTGGCTAAAATTGGCATATAGGGGAGGAAATCATGGTCCTTTGATTTGTTTTTTTCTTTTCTTCTTTTCATTTCTCTCTATTTTTTCTTTTCTTCTTCAAAAACCTATTTACAAAAGGGTCCATTCGAGTCAACCCTAACCTTACCCTTCCGTAGGAACAGAATGAATACCATCCAGGATACGCCAGAAGTGGTCAGGGAACATGCTCAGTTGCACTTGCGTATGTGGTGGAATGATCTAGATGAAGATGGTCAGAAATGGGTGAAAAAGCAATTGGGTGCTCTTATAAACATTTTTGAGATCAAACCACGGGAAGATTTGATCAAGGCTTTGGTAACTTTCTGGGATCCTGTTCACAATGTCTTTCGTTTCTCGGATTTTGAGATCACCTCTACTTTGGAGGATATAGCCGGGTACATTGAATTCGGACGATATTTGAGGAAGCAACAACTTATATTTCCAAGGGCTCCATCGGTGCACAAGTTCTTCGACCTCCTGAATATCAGTAAATAGACGAATAAAGAACGTGTGAGCAATGAGTGTTGTGATTTCCATTTCTTATACTTCAGGTTCGGGCACTCTGCTGATTTCGAAATGCATGAAAAGGGTCTGAGCAACAAACAAGACAAGGGCATTTGGCAAATTTATCGCCGGTTCGCATTTATTGTGGCATTCTTGGGGATCATGGTTTTTCCAAATGAGAAAGGGACGGTGGATATTCGTATGGCTAGAATTGCACAAATCCTCACTACCAAGGAAGACCATACACTTGCCCCATTGGTGCTGGCAGATATTTATCGAGCATTGACTTTATGCAAAGCAGGGGCTCAATTTTTTGAAGGTTGCAACATCCTTCTGCAAATGTGGTTGATCGAGCACCTTCGCCATCATCCCAGATTCATGAGTTATGGTCGGAGCCCGAATAACTTCATCACTAGTTACGAGGAGAGGGTAAAAGATTACAACGCACCGGAAGGGTTTGAAGCATGGATCTCTCACTTGAAAGTTCTTAACGTAGGTCAGGTCGAGTGGATTATAGGATGGATCCCGAGGACAGAAGCCATCTATATGACTGCTACCAAAGGCTACCTGAGGTTAATGGGTATAAGGAGTATTCAGCCATATGCACCGCAGAGGGTCTTGAGGCAATTGGGAAGGTATCAGATTGTGCCTGAGGATGAAGATCTAAGCACCCAGGTCATAGAGTTACATCCAGAAGCTGCATTGCCCAAGGCTGTAGTTCAGCAGGATTGGAATAGCTGCCGGTATCTAAAAAATGGCACCCAGGTACCAGATATCGCCAAGGGGGATGTAGATCCAAATTATGTTGCTTTGTTTGAGAAAATGTCTTATGTAAATAACGAGCCAGAGCCCGAGAGGCCCGCCAAAAGGCCTCATGTTCAAGCCTTTGATGATAAAATTCAGGAGAGGTTAGCCTGGGGGAGAAGGAAAAGGAATATAAGGCCATCATCCATGATCTACGAGAAGAGTTGAGAAATGTCACCTTCAATAATGATTTGCAGGCACAAGAGGCCAAAGGTGAGAGGAGAAGATTGGTCCGAGAAAATGAAGCTCTCAGAGCTCAGGTTTGACAGTTGAAAATCGAAGCCGAGAACCCAGGCCGAAGCAGGAAAGATGAAAGGCTCATTTACAACCTTACTCAAAAGGTACGTGACTATGAAGATGACTTGCAGAAAGCTGAGTCTGAACTAGCAAAAGCACAGGTGAGGTTGGCTAAAATCACTGAATGGCGTGCAGCTTTCGTTCAACAAATGAAAGAAAGATATGAAAAATGGGACACAGGTTGGGAAAAGGCAATTGGCAACCTCGAGGGTGAAATGGCTAAACAAGCCAAAAAATTTAAGGCTAAAAGAGAACATTATTACGCCTTAATGGCACGACTAGAAAGATATTTTCAACAACTCCAAGAGTAGAACCAGGTAGTCGAACGAAGTTTGGAAGCCAGAACCGAACAGATCGAGCATTTGTTGCAAGAGAAGGGCGTCATAAGAGAGCGAGTTAAAAGGGTCGCCAACTACATCATGATGAAGTGCAGTAACTGTGAGGATATGACTAGATCTATGTTCTTCGCTACTGCGATGATTTTTGTTTGCCGGGTAATGGAAGATCTCTACCATCTCCAAGAGGATTTAGCGAGTCGGCCCGCGGCGAGGTTGAATGATGCCCCGCGGGTCTCAGGGGCAATTGAGGCACTGATGTATTCATGATTTCTTAAGTCTGTATTTTCTTTCCGCTAAAGTATGGCAGTTTGTCTTGGAGTCTGTATTTCTTTTATCAGAGTATGTGGGTTGTTTGTTTTTTGAGCCTGTATTTCGTCTTTCATCAGAGTCTGTTAGTTTCTGTTTAAGTTTATTTCCGAGTCTTATTATGAAAATTTGAAAATTCCAAAAATGTTTTATTATTTTTATCTCCAAGAACTACGCTTGGTCTGATTCATGCGGGGTCATGATACGTAGGCGATCTCCATAGGATTCGACCGTAACCAAATAAAAAGAGAGAAAGAAAATAAGAGGAAAAACAAGAGAGTAAAGAAAAGAAAAGAGCGGAAAAACAAGAAAGAAAAGAAAGTAAGAAATCAAGAGGGAATAAAAAAAAAAGAGAACAGAGGCAAGAGTGAAAGGAAGGGAAAGAAAAAGAAAGAAAAAGGGGGAAGTTTGCAATTAAAAGTAAGAAAAGGCCGGGATGACGCATGCAACCGATCAAATACATAATAGAGACGGTTAACTGTTTAGGTGCATTCATGCCCAATGTGCGGTTACCAATCTGTTAAAGCCTAATCGCTAACAAAGTTGTTGTTTGATGTATTGAGTCCAGGCAGGTGATTAGTTGATTGGCATTCTGGCAACCCACTCATACAACACCCGATCAAAAGACAGGCTGAATATGACCAACCAAGAACCGGAGACAAGTATTGTTGACCCGTCAAAAGAGGTGGAAGAACTAGATGTTAATGCAATGAGGGAAGAGATGTATAAGTTAAAGTAGCAGATGGCTGAAATGTACCAAGCCTGGGACAAGGGGCATCCACCACCGGTTTATCCCGCCAACCCTGCTTATATCCCACCATCAGCCCATCCTCCGGATCCTCCCACTATGAACTTATCTCTAGCCTTTCCCCTCTACCAACAATGTCATGGCGCCACTTCCCATACTTCTCAAGCTCCACCACTCAAACAAGTCCCATACCCTCCCCCACCAATTACACCTGTTTTTGTGGTACCTCCACCTGCTACATTACACCGATCTTCCAGTGAACCCCTGTTCCAAACTCACGACAACCAGTACTATCCCCTGAACCCACCTTCAAAGTTCCAGAACCATATTCTTGCACCCCTCATCTTGATCTCCCGGCAGAGACCGAGAAGCCACCCAAAAATCCCGAGCATGAAGAGATGATCAGAAAGGTCAAAAGCTTAGAATAGTCGTTCCGAGATATGAGAGGGTTTGTAGGTCAAGTAAGTGTGGCCTATAAGGATTTATGTCTGTTCCAAGATGTTCAGTTGCCAGCGGGGTTCAAAATGCCCAAGTTTGATCTGTACGATGGGCATGGTGACCCAGTAGCACACTTAAGAGGATTTTGTAGCAAGATGAGAGGAGTAGGTGGAAGAGATGAATTGTTGATGGCATATTTTAGCCAAAGTTTGAGCGGCTCAGCATTAGAATGGTATACCAAACAAGATCACAGCAGGTGGTACACATGGGACGATTTGGCCCAAGCCTTTGCCTACCATTTTCAGTACAACCTTGAAATCCTAGACCGTCTGTCGTTGACAAAGATTGAGAAGAATTCCGGTGAGAGCTTTAGGGAATATGGATTCCGTTGGAGAGAGCAAGCAGCAAGGGTTGACCTCGATGAAAGAAAGTGAGATGGTTGATTATTTTCTGCAGGCTTTGGAACCCACTTATTTTGGACACTTGGTGTCAGCAGTAGGTAAGTCCTTTAATGAAGTTGTAAAAATAGGAGACATGGTTGAGGAAGGACTCAAGTCCAACAAGATCATGAGTTATTCAGCAATCAAGGCGACCACCCAGGCCATTCAAAACTGTACTGAAGGTGTACTCGGGAAGAAGAAGAAAGAGGATGTTGCTACAATTGAGTCGGGAGCTTGGGTTGGATCCAGGAACATTCCACGTTACTACAACCTGCCTCGACCCTACCACCAGACTTACCCACACACTCCATATAGTCCACCACAACACTACTACCCACCGCCCGATCCCCATTTTTCCGTCCATCACGCACAAACCTATACCCAACCCCCCGCTCACGCACAATGGCATGCACCGGCTCCACAAAGTCCATACCTAGCTACACAAAATGCCCATCTACCCCAAAGAGCCTACAACAATCCCCCTGGAACAGGTTTTCGGCCAAATCAAGCCTTTAAGAATGAGAGGTTGCAGAAGCAGAAGACTTTCACTCCTTTGGGAGAATCATATGATAGTCTATTCCATCGACTGAGACAGTTAGGTATGTTGAATCCGATTGAGTCTAAACTGCCGAATCCCCATCCCAGAAATCTTGACCGCTCGGTGAGTTGCGAGTATTGTTCAGGGACCCCGGGTCACGACACAGAGAAATGCTGGAAATTGAAAACAACAATTCAAGAGCTCATTAATACTAAACTGATTAATGTTCAAGCCCCGGAGGCACCCAACATCAACCAGAACTCGTTGCCAGCCCATTATGAGACCAATATGATTGAGATAGTGCATAAGGGAGGAGAGCCTAAGAAGCCTTCACAAACCATCATAATGATTCGGGCTAGTGAAGACAAGCCCTTTAAAAAAGTCAGCAAGTGAGAAGTCTGTGATCAAGTTGAACGGGGCAAATAACGAACCATCCGTGAAGGTCAAGAAGGGGTCCTCAAGTGATGTTGCAGGGAAACATCAAAGAGCAAACGTGGTTGTGCCAGGAGTGACGAACAAGCCTGTGGTAATTGTGAAGGGCGCCCTCACAGATCTTGTCATTATCAAACCAGTAACTCAATTACCGATAGTCAACAGCAAGGCAGTCCTATGGAATTATGAACGAGTGACAGTGACTTACAAGGGGAAAGAAGTTAAAGAAGAAGTGTGTGAGACTCACGGTTTGACTCGATCGGGGAGATGCTTTGCCCCCGAAGAGTTGAGGAAAGCTAAGACCTCAAAAGATAATCCAGTATTCGTGAAGAAAGCGGTGACCGAGGAAGAAGTAGAAGAATTTCTGAGAAAGATGAAAGTACAGGACTATTCCACTGGGGAGCAGTTAAGGAAAACACCGACTCAAATCTCGCTCTTGTTATTATTGATCCATTCAGACGAGCACCGTCGGGCTTTGATGAAAATCTTGAATGAAGCCCACGTTCCTGACAAAATCTTAGTAAGCCACTTGGAAAATATAGCTAGTAAGATATTTGAGGTAAACAGGGTCACTTTTTCTGATGATGAATTGCCCATGGAGGGTACCAAGCACAATAAAGCCCTCTATCTGACGGTGAAATTTGAAGATTCCGTGGTTACTCGGATACTTGTTGACAACGGTTCCAGTGCCAATATTTGCCCTCTTTCTACTCTGAACAACTTGAAGGTGGATGGTGAAAGAATTCACAAGAACGGTATCTGCGTTAGGGGATTCGATGGTGGGGAGAAAGATTCAGTTGGGGACATAGTGCTCGAGCTTACAATAGGGCCAGTCGAATTTACTATGGAATTACAGGTGCTCGATGTGGCTGTTTCTTACAATCTGTTGTTAGGTCGACCCTGGATTCATGCTGCCAAAGCGGTCCCGTCCACTCTGCATCAAATGGTTAAGTTTGAATGGGATAGACAGGAAATTGTTGTGCATGGCGAAGATAATTTGTGTGTTCCTAGTGATGCCATTGTTCCATTCATAGACTTTGATGACGACAAGGGGACGTGGGTTTATCAGGTTTTTGACACGGTAGCGGTAGAGAAAATTCCTGAAGGGAAGTGCGTGCCGACTCCAAGGGTAGCTGCTGCCTCAGTTATGGTAGCCGTTGAAATGTTGAAAAATGGTTTTGTACCGGGCAAAGGTTTGGGTGCATCTATGCAGGGTATCGTACAACCGGTTTCTCTTCCTAAGAACTTGGATACGTTTGGTCTGGGGTTCAAGCCCACAGTCACAGACGTGAGAAGAGCCAGAAAAATGAAACAGAGAGCATGGGCCCTTCCAAAGCCAGTCCCGCGTCTTTCCCGATCATTTGTTAGGCCTGGTACCATAAAGCGCCCAGTGACGGCAGTTCCCATTTCGGTAGTTGATGTGGATGAAGATTTTATGGAAAGGTTCGAGAGGATATTTGCCGATGTGAACGTGTTGGAAGCTGGAGAGGGTTCTAGCAAGGCGGATGTACAATTTGTTGGGCCCGGTGCAAAAATTAACAATTGGGAAGCTACTCTTCTCCCCATCAGGAGGGAGTTTTGGTAGTTTGCTTTGATTTTCTTTCAATTTATCTGGATTATTCCAGGGTTGTAATTCAGATTCTATGTTCCGTCTATTTGGATGTATTAACCCCGTTATCTTTAGATTCAATGAAATGCAATTTCTCTTTTCCTCTCTTCCTGATAGTTTTATTTTTGTTTTCCTTTTTTCCTTGTACAGTTCTTTTTATGCTGGCTTCAATGATATGATATGCATGCGGAATCTCCAGCCCAGTCTTAAAATCCAATCTAATCCTGAAATAGTAATTCAAGAAATAGAGTGTGATGTTGAATTGGAATATGACGAGGATGAAGCCTTTGAAGAGATTAGTAAAGAATTAAGCCATTTTGAAGAAAAACCCAAGCCTAACCTGAGTGATACAGAAACAATCAATTTAGGGGACCAAGTTAATGTCCGGAAAACTAAAATATGTGTCCATCTTTGCATGGACACTTATGACGACATGCCAAGTCTAATCACCGGCTTGGTAGTTCACAAATTTCCCACTGATCTGGCATTCCCCCATGTCAAGCAGAAGTTGAGGAAATTTAAAACTGATATGAGTGTGAAAATCAAGGAAGAGGTCACCAAACAGTTTGAGGCCAAGGTCATTCGAGTCACTCGGTATCCCACTTGGTTAGCCAATATAGTGCATGTGCCAAAGAAGGACGGCAAGACTAGGGTGTATGTTAATTATCGAGACCTCAACAAGGCGAGTCCCAAGGATAGCTTCGCATTACCTAACATCCATATATTGATCGATAATTGTGCCAAACATGAGATTGGTTCTTTTGTGGATTGTTATGAGGGCTACCACCAGATCTTAATGGATGAAGAAGACGCAGAAAAGATAGCATTCATCACTCCATGGGGAACGTACTGCTATCGGGTCATGCCATTTGGTTTGAAAAATGCCGGGGCACCTACATGAGGGAAATGACAACCATATTCCATGACATGATACACAGGGAGATTGAGGTTTATGTGGATGATATGATTGTAAAGTCTAGAAAGCAGTCTGACCATGTCAGAGATCTGAGAAAGTTCTTCCAAAGGCTTCGCAGGTACAATCTCAAGCTCAATCCTAAAAAATGCGTGTTCAGTGTTCCGTCTGGAAAGTTGTTGGGATTCATAGTCAGCCGACGAGGTATTGAATTAGACCTGTCAAAAATCAAAGCCATCCAGGAATTGCCACCTCCGAAGAACAAGACTGAGGTGATGAGTCTGTTGGGAAGATTGAATTACATCAGCCGGTTTATTGCTTAGCTCACGACAACGTGTGAGCCTATCTTCAAATTTTTAAAGAAAGATGTTGCAGTCGAGTGGACAGATGAATGTCAGGAAGTCTTTGATAATATAAAAGGGTACTTGTCAAACCCACCTATGTTGGTCCCGCCAGAACCAGGGAGACCTTTGATTCTGTATTTGATAGTCTTGGACAATTCATTTGGATATGTGTTGGGACAGCATGACATCACTGGCAGGAAGGAGCAGGCCATATATTATCTCAGCAAGAAGTTCACATCTTACGAGGTTAAGTACACTCAACTTGAGAGGACGTGTTGCACCCTAACTTGGGTAGCCCAGAGGCTGAAACATTATTTGTCCTCTTATACTACTTACCTCATCTCTCGCTTGGATCCATTGAAGTATATCTTCCAAAAGTCTATGCCCACGGGAAGGCTCGCAAAGTGGAAGATCTTTCTCACAGAATTTGAAATTGTCTACGTGACTCAGACCGCGATGAAAGCACAAGCATTGGTTGACCACTTGGATGAGAATCCTGTGGATGAAGAATACGAACCTTTGAAGACTTACTTCCCTGATGAAGAGGTAATGCACATTGATGAGTTGGAACAGATTGAAAGGCCAGGATGGAAACTTTTCTTTGATGGGGCTGCTAACATGAAAGGCGTTGGGATAGGAGCGGTACTTGTCTCTGAAATAGGGCATCATTACCCTGTTACGACTCAGCTTTAGTTCTAATGTACTAACAACATGGCGAAATACGAGGCATGCATTTTGGGTTTGAAGATGTCTGTGGATATAGGTGTCCAGGAAGTCTTGGTCTTGGGTGACTCGGACCTTCTGGTACACCCGATTCAGGGAGAATGGGAAACACATGATTTAAAACTCATACCATACCGGCAATGCTTGCATGATCTCTGCCAACGGTTTCAATCAATAGAGTTCAGGCATATTCCGAGGATCCACAATGAGGTTGCTGATGCTTTGGCTACTTTGGCGTCAATGTTATATCATCCGGATAAGGCTTATGTTGATCCATTGCATATTCAGGTCCGTGATCAACATGCTTATTGTAACATGGTGGAGTAAGAGCTTGATGGGAAGCCTTGGTTTCACGACATCAAGGAATACATCCGAAGGGGAGTATATCCGGTACAAGCCACATGTGATCAAAAGAGAACGATTCGTCGCTTGGCAAGTGGATTTTTCTTTAGTGGAGGAGTTTTGTACAAATGAACTCCAAATCTTGGGTTATTAAGAAGTGTAGATGCCAGACAGGCTATGGCTATCATGACCGAAGTACATTCTGGAGTTTGTGGACCGCACATGAGTGGGTATGTGCTGGCAAAGAAGATCATCCGGGCAGGTTATTATTGGCTCACCATGGAGCGAGATTGTATCAGTTTCGTGAATGTCAGCAGTGCCAAGTGCATGGAGATTTGATTCATTCTCCACCATCTAAATACATACAATGTCCGCATCATGGCCTTTTGTTGCTTGGGGAATGGATGCCATTGGGCCAATCGAGCCGGTAGCGTCCAATAGGCACAGGTTTATTCTGGTGGCCATCGATTATTTCACCAAGTGGGTAGAGGCTAAAACATTCAAGTCTGTAACCAAGAAGGCAGTGGTTGATTTTGTGCGTTCAAATATCATTTGCCGGTTCGGGATACCGAAGGTGATCATTACAGACAATGGGGATAATCTCAATAGTCATCTAATGAAAGAGGTATGTCAGCAGTTCAAGATTACACATCGCAATTCTACCCCATACCGCCCTAAGGCGAACGGAGCAGTTGAGGTGGCCAACAAGAATATAAAGAAGATATTTCGAAAAATGGTAGAAGGTTCTAGGCAGTGGCATGAGAAGTTGTCGTTTGCATTGCTCGGTTATCATACTACTGTCCGTACTTCAGTAGGGGCGACTCCTTATTTGTTGGTATATGGCACTGAAGTAGTGATACCCGCAGAAGTGGAAATCCCATCCCTTCGAATTATCACGGAGGCTGAGATCGATGATGAGGAGTGGGTCAAAACCCGCTTGGAACAATTAAGTTTGATCGATGAGAAGAGACTAGAAGCAGTGTGTCATGGCTAGTTGTATCAACAGAGAATTGCAAGAGCATACAACAAGAAGGTGCGTCCACGAAAGTTTGAAGTGGGGCAGTTAGTATTGAAACACATTCTTCCTCATCAAGTTGAAGCAAAAGGAAAATTCTCCCCAAATTGGCAGGGGCCGTTCGTCATGACTAGAGTGTTGTCCAATGGTGCATTGTATTTGACAGATGTAGAAGGCAAATGTGTAGAAATGGCTATCAATTCTGATGCAGTCAAAAGATACTATGTATGATTTCTTTTTTTGATTGTACTTGTTTGTATTTGGAATGTCACGAATATTGGAATGACGAAGACATTTTGTTCTGCTATCTAAACTCTTTATCCCTTATCACCCCTCTTGAGTCTTATTTGTTTTCTTTCATACCCATCTTTCAAAATCAGTAGAAAAGATCAGGAACACAAGCGTGAAAGATAAGTAAAGGAAAAAGAGAAAAGAAAAGAACAAAAAGGGAGAGAAGAAAAATGAAAATAAAGAAAAAAGAAGGAAAGAAAAGAAACAAAAAAAAGAGAAAGAAAAGAATGAAAAGAAAAAAAAGAAAGAAGAAAAGAAGATAAAGAAAAAGGAAGAAAAATTACAACAAACAAAGTAATTCCTATGTCATGAACTACGTTTGACCTGATTCCTTTTAAGGATACGTAGGCAGCCTCACGGTTCGGTCCCGTCAAAATAGAAATCCAAAAGTCCCCAAGCAAGAAACTGGGGCAGAAGTTGTGGTTGTTGTAAGAAATCTGATTCCGAATGTTGTAAATTTGAACCCAATCAAATCGTTTTGAGCTTTTTATACCCTTCCTTTCTAAACCCATCCAAAAGCCACATTAAGGTCCAAAGGAAGACCTTCCGATCAGTCTTCGGGAAATGCCAAGTCAAGCAGGTAGCTGTGATTCACATCAGGGGCAACACTCTGGTCCGACGGGATCTGAGAGAAACCAAAAGTGAGAGAGTCTTATTGGTGAAAACCCCCACGAGCACCGTAAGGAGACGGGACCTAAGAGAAATAAAAATGAGAGAGTCTTATTGGTGAAAACCCTCATGGGCACCGTAAGGTGAAAGTGAGTTGAGAGATGAACGAATGGAAGAGGTCTGCTGGTGAAAACCTTTCAAGGCACCGCAGGATGAACAAGGTCAGGATTTGGGTGAAGAAATCAGGTTATGGAAATTCCGGGCAATAAAGTATGGAAATTGAAAGTTGATTGGTTGGGCGGATTGGGCCGATTAATCCAAATTGCATGTCATGATCATTGGTGTTAGCTGCTCCGCTCAGATAAGTCTCTTTTCTTTTTCCTCTTCAGATAGTCTCCCAGTCTTGGATTTTCTTATCCTTAACTCTGAAAGTCATTGCATTTCATTTCTTTCGGGTTTATTTCTCTAAGATGTTCCCAATGTCAGTTATGTTTAAACAAATAAGAAGGAATTTCCAAGCTTACTACCAGATTCAAGATTGCAAAGCATAGTGCGGCCAGAGCATACCAAAGATAACATGATGTAAAATGGGATAAAGTGCCAGCAAGAGTTCCATCGGCAAAATGATTTGGTAATTTCATGGGAGATGCAGAGGCTCAGTTTAAGGGGTAAGAGGTATGAGGCAACGGTCCGGGAATAGAACACTCAGGTCATTCAAGTTATAGGTTTTTGAAAGTCGGCCGGAAAGTCAAGCAGGTCAAGGCCAGCTCAGAGAAGCCAGTCAAAACAAGACAATGCAGCGGAGAGACCTTCAGCAAGAATGCCATCGACTAACCACCGCATTTTAAAACTGACAAAATTCTCTTTGGTTAAAACAGGGGCAGGAAATTTTGATTGTTTCAGAGAAACCTTCCGTGGAGAAAGGCAGTCACCAAACAGGTTTGATTTTTGATTTTCAGGACCCTCCTAGAAAATGAGACCTAGCTTAAAAATCAAAACAATCATGAGTAGTAAAATCTAGCATAAATGTACCCCAAGGAGTGTAAGATGGTTTCAAGTTCGCATGCTTGAGATGAGATTTAGCTTTAAATTTCAGGACCCTCCTGGATAATGGGATTTAATTTTAAAATTTCAGGACCCACCTAGATAATGGGATTTAATTTTAAAATTCCAGGACCCTCCTGAATAATGGGACTTAGCTTTAAGATTACAATTAGATAACAACATTTAGCGTAAATCCTGTTGTAGCCTAGTATAATTAAAGTTGTCATGCTTAAGATAAAATTTGACCTTTGATTTTCAGGACCCTCCTGGATAATGGGATGTAGCTTTAAGACCCTCTTAGATAACAAGATTTAGCGGAAGTCACACCTTTAGAAGATATAACTTAGATTTAAAATTGTTGTTTAGGTAAGAATTGTCAGGACCCTCCTGGATAATGGGACCTAGCTTTCGAATTCTTAGTAATATTTGGCAATATGATTCAGTTTAACATTCACATCTGTGCCCAGCCACCAAATTGCGGCAAGAAATTTTCTCTATTTTTGTCTATTTTGCTGAAATCAGGAGCCCACCTGGAGAGCAGGGAATACGTTTCAATTTGAAGTTAGGAGCCTGCCTGGAGAGCAGGGAATACGTTTCAAGTTGAAGTCAGGAGCCCGCCTGAAGAGCAGGGAATACTTTCAAGTTGAATTCAGGAGCCTACCTGGATAACATGGGAATACATTCACGTTTCGAAGTCAGGGAGCCCGCCTGGATAGCATGGGAATATATTTACATTTTGAAATCAGGAGCCCGCTTGGAGAGAAGGGAATACATTCAAGTCAAGCAGTCAGATATCCCCCTGGAGAAAGGGAAAACATCTCAGATTACAATTCAAGGTGGTAACAAATGGATTTCATCAGGAGAATATAAGTCAACAAGGCAACAAGAACCACAAGAGCAAGTTGAAGAGATAGACAGGATTTTTGTAATGTATAGATCATAGTCTAGCCTAGCTTCTTTTATTCTGACATGGTGTAATAAGAGGTTCAGTAAGCAGTAGCAGCTACAGCAATGGTGAAATCACAGCCTCATGGTAGTCCCAGCTACCAAAACTTCCCGAACTACATTAACCTGATTCCTTTATAGCCAAGGATATGTAGACAACCTCGGAAGCAGGATGCGCTCAAATCTTTCAAAAAATGCTTCCCACAGAGTATTCAAACGGGCAAAAATCGCTCGTATCCGCTGACTTTATCTTTGCACGAAAACTCTTCGTCTTTCCGGGCAAAGAGGGGCAGCTGTGAGCACGTGATTTTTGCCCTATATGAATTACTCCTAAAAATTCAAAATAAAATAATTTTTTCCATTGTTTGCAATTTTGCAGATTTTTGTTGCACTTTCTGTTAATTGTTTGCAATTGTCTGTGCATGTTTATTCTATTTAATTAGTGAAAATATAAAAAAATGTTGCATTTGTATTTAGGATTTAACTTTGCACTCTTGAATTAAGTAGTAAATTAGTTATTTTATATGAATTGGAAAATCACAAAATAGTTATTTTTGCATTTTTAATTTTAATTTTTGAACTTTGGTGGTTTTTCCTTTAATTTGGTTTTAACTAATTGTGGTAATTATTAGAGTTAATTAATTCAATGTGGCAGGGTTAATTTGATTTAAGATTTAGTTTGGGTTTTATTTTATTTATTTGAATTTTTTTAATTAAAAGAGTTTGAAAATAAAAGAATTAATTTGGAAAGAATGAAAAGAAAAAGGAAGAAATCAGTTTTGGGCCAAATCCATGCAAATTCCATAAGCCCAAACCTTCTTCCCTGAGACCCGTCCAAAATACCCTTTACCCAGCCCAAACCCGCGTCCAACCCGGTCCGATAAACCAAACGACGTCGTTTCGTTAAGTTTTGATCTGAGCCGTTGATCGTGCCTAGATCCAATGGACCAGAACTGGCCCTTCCCCCATATAAAAATGTCCGAACCCTCAGACCCCTCCCCCCTCTTGCTCGTCGTTTCCAACACCCTCAAAGACCCCAACGTAACCCCACCGTGCACCGCCGTCGGAAATCGCCCTACGGCGGCAGTAGGTCTCCGATGGCCACCAAATTTACACCCTAGCTCCCTTTCCTTCTCCTTATTCCAAATCCACACCCCTTTTCCCTCGAATCACACCTGAATTTCTCGAATCTGGCTTAGAAGCTCCAAACCCTAACCCGCCGCCTTATTTTTCCACCGCCTCAACTGGCGGCGCCACCTCCAACCACTCCCAAAATAACACCCCATGACCTCCATGGCTCCCTCATACCAAATCCGGTATTCGTTTCCCTCGAATCTTTCTAGAACCCATCGAATCTTGATTTGAAGTGTGAAACCCTAAAAACCAAAAATCAGATTCTGTGCATGCAAGGGCTATTTCCCCGATTTTCCTGAGTGTTCAAGGTCGATTTATCACGAAACAATGATGGTCGTTGGTTCTTGAAAAAGAACAAGCTATTAACATTATTTTGGGATAAATTGGAAATCCAGTGTTGGTGTCGAGTTTAGTCGGTAAGCTTCTTTATTTTTTCTGTGCATTACTGTCACTTCACCGTCTTCCTCTTCTTTTCTTCTCCTTTTTCTTTAATTAATTTTTATTCTGACTAAAAGTTGATAAAAGTTTTAAACCTAGGTTTTCATTTTGGTGTTCGTATTTATTCTGTGTGTTCTCCAATTTTCTTTTCAAATTTGTCGTCAGTTTTGTTTGATTTGTGTATATTGCCTGTTTAGCTTTATTTAGGTCACAATTTCTGATTCTTCTAATTGTACAATTAGCTGTGGATGATTAGGTAATATAGCTTAATTATAGTTCATTTGTTAGCCTTAAAAGAGAAATCAGTCATTTAGCTAGAATTTTAGTTTTAAAATCTCCCAAGTGATTATTGATTCATTAAAATGAGCTTCTGATTTTGTTTGGGCCTTGAGGCCATTCTCGACCCCACTGCAAAAGCCTTTTAAGCTTTGGGTCAAGATTGACCCATATCTACTTTGGGTTCAGGGGTAAAAACAGGGCAATTAAGGGTTAGTTTGGGTAAAAAACATAGGGAATCTTGAGTAATAGAATTCAGAAGCTTCTAGGAAAGTGGGGTGGGGGCTTATATGAAATCTGATATTTTAAAATAAGGGCTTTTGAGCAAAAATGAAAATATAAAAAAGGTCTAGGTGCAAATCTAATCCTCCTTTAGCTGCCTTAGTGCCTTGCCTATAAAGGCAGCTTTTCTTGTCTTTGAAGGCAAAGATTTTTCTGAGGGCTGAAATCCAAAAAATATAGAAAGACTGCAAAAAAAACAATCTACTGTTTTATAGGATATTTTTCAGCCTCATTTTTCTCTGCACTAAACTTCTGAAAGAGCCTGTATACTCTGAAAAAGTACAGAAATTTCTGCATCATTTTTGGGTCGAAAATTACTGGGGATTGGTCTTTAATTTAATTGTTAACAGTAGTTGAAAAATTTCAAAGGATTTCTGAACTATTTGGGGTTTTAAAAATGGTTTAAAGGGAGGAATGGTGTTGTGTTGGTGTTGCTGATCTACTGCTGATGTTTCCTCCTAACCTTGGGCTTGATTTTTTTGTTACTTTTGTTGAAATCAGGTACTTCTTGGATCTCACTAACATGTGAAGTGCATATTGAAGCTATGTGATCAATTTGGACTTGTGGATGAATGTCAACTAGGCTGAATATTAGTCTATATTCTTCAAAGACAATTCATGTGTTCCTTATTGAATTAGTTTTACTATTTGAACTTTATTGTATTCAGTCATGCTATGGACAATGCATTTTCGGATTGTATTTGGACTCTAATTTGTCACTTTGGTTCTAGCTTGGTTAAATTCTTTCTCAAGTATTTGTGTGTTTGGACTGTTATGGGGGCAATTTAATTTCGATGAACAACGTTCTTAGTTGGATCAGTAGTCGAGTTCTATACTTTTCTTTAATATTTAAGGTTACTAATTTAGATATCATGTTAATAGTGGTAGCTTGAAACTCTATAGATTGGTGGTTCAATTTGAGCAACGTTAGTTGACTGTTGAAGCTACATAGTTTTTTCATTGTTAGAGTGAGCTGTTAATACAAGAATTAGCATGCGGTAAAGATTAGCTCTGGATCCATATTCATCTCACAATTGCTTGTAAACAAGTGCAAAATTTGAACTCGTAATCTCGTAATGCATGTTAGTTCTTGTCTATGATTGTTTCTTGAATTTCTTAAGGGAATTGAGTCTGACTTGGGCCAATATGGGTCAGTTTGCTAGGAAAAAGGCCTTCATCCCTATTTCCGCCCTTGTGACTCCTTAGGCCCAACTTTGGGCCCTATCACATCCAGGAGGTTTTAATTCGTCGTTTTTTTTGGTAATTGATATAATAAAAGGGGTTTGTCCTTGAATATTGTATGGCCATTCTTGTTTAATGTTGGGTCTGGGTATCGCGCCCACCCTGTTCTGTTTTCCTCCTTCCAAAACTCTTCAGGTGACATTGGGCCTGTAGCCGGCCAAACAATTTCATGTGATTACAATGCTTGTTTTATCCCATTTGGGTTTACGACTAGTAGGAGTAATTTGAACTTTGATCTAGATTAGGCCCAAACATCATGGACCGTTTTAATTAAGTGTTGTCATCTACCAATAAATTGAGGTGTGCCATTTTAACCAAATCACCTATGGCCCTCACTAATACTAATTAGACACTAATGATGAATATTCGTAGAAAAAGACTTTAGGGCCGTTTAAAATACAATTGTGATTGTGTACACATTCGCGTGACATGATTACAATTCTAAAAACCAATTCGGGGTATGCGTTCGCGCAACTTCGAACAAACCTTCTTAATAATAAAATATGTTTTCATAGGCTATTAATTAATTTAGCTCACGTAGTCCGAGGTGTGTCATCTACCATTTAATCATGCATGACCCTCGTGTTAATTTCATAACATGATATAAAATAACAAATGTTCGTAGTTTGCTTTAGGCACATTTAATACACTATCGTGATTGTGTATACGTTCGTGTAACATAATTACGATTTTTTTTAAAAGACTAATTCGAAGTATGCATTTGCGCAACTTCGACTAAATTTTCTTAATAATAATAAAGTGTCATTAATTGTGGACATGTTCATGTGACACGATTTTTGACACGCCAAACAAGTGGGTACACGTATGCGTGACTTATTTCAAGACGTTTTCTTAATTAAAGGAGGTAAAAGCACATAGGTTCTAAAACGAGTAATTAGACAATTTAATAAGCCAAGTACGATCAAAGAAACCGTTCTAGAACCACGGAACTCGGGAATGCCTGACACCTTCTCCCGGGTTAACAGAATCCTTACTCAGATTTCTGGTTCGCGGACTGTAGTACAGAGTCAATCTTTTCCTCGATTCGGGATTGAAACAAGTGACTTGGTACACCATAAATTATCCCAAGTGGAGACTCTGAATCTTTAAACAAACCCCGTTTTGATTGTCCTTTAATAGGAAAAACTCCCTTATATTTATACCCTTTGCGGGGTGTAGTTAAAAAGAAGGTGTGACATTGATGGTGTACGAAAACCTAAGTTTTGCAGATACCGGATAATGTTGACCTGTCTCTAACACCAAAACCACTCCAATACCCACTCATTTGAAGTTTGCAGCTCTGTCGAAGAATATTCTCCAACCGTCATAGGCTTCAGAAATGTCCTCTCCTACGAACAACACTTCTTTGTCAGGAAAATATTGGTTCGTATTCTCCTCCTACGGGATTTTCAGCAAGATGGTCTGCCAATGCTTGTCCTTAGACTACCTTCTGAGTTACATCGATGATATCGAACTCACTTAACAATATCTACCATTTGGCTAACTTCCTAGTAAGCATAGGCTTCTGAAAGATGTACTTCAGAGGATCCATTCTTGATATGAGGTAGGTGATGTAGGCACATAAGTAATGCCTCAATTTCTGAGTTATCCATGTCAAAGCACAACAAATGCGTTCTAATAGAGAATACCGTGCCTCGTAAGGTGTGAACTTCTTACTCGAGTAATATATAACTTGCTCCTTTCTTCCTGTCTCGTCATGTTGTCCCAGAGCATGATCGAGTCTAACCCTACACCACTACAGAATGGCAAGAGCGGTCGAGCAACTTTTACCCGAGAAGGTCGGGATCGAATCCAGAGGGAGCTAGAATGATTGGGAATTGGATTCCTATCTAAGCTAGCAGTGTGTAGTGCTTTTAATTACACTTCCAATCATGTTTGTTTGTTTGTTACTTCTAATTTTATGCTAATGATGTGTGAAATTAAGCTAAGTAGATATGTATGTAGGGTTTTCTAAATGGGTAAAAAGGCACTAGGGAAGTGACTTTACCCTAGGTAAATACTTGAGGGGTTCTAAAGCCTAAGGCAAAGTTGTTATGTTTGGGATCGTGATATAGCCAATGCACAAAACTACTCACTCTATACCTCTCGGTAGCTTGAGTGACTTTGCCCTAATTGGCTTTCTCAAGACCAATTGGGTGTCAAAATTGTGCAAGCAATATAAGCTCAAGTCGGGTATTACTATCTCTAGGTTTAACCTTTTAATTGGGGCTATCAATCTCTTGAATACACCCCAATTCCTTATTGGCCTGATTTTCCTAGACTCAAACTCTCTTTCTCAAGAAGAGCCCAAGTCAAAAAGGCACAAATTAGTATTTGCAACCACTAATTCAACATAGAAAACACAAATCAGGACAAATATCAACAACCCATAAACATCTAAGCCTTAAAACAAGAGGCCCATCAAATACCCACACTAGGGTTGAGTCATAACCCTAGCTAATGAGTCTAGCTACTCATAATAATGGAAGAAATGAGATATTGAGATGAAGAACAACCCATAAAATATAATTACAAGCTAAAATTAGAAGATTCAATGTTAAACTAGCTACAAAATTACTCAAAATAGCTTAAAACTGTCGTTCACGTGCTCTGCTAAGATAAAGATACCCTAAAAATCTAAAAAGAAGTATTTATACAAGGCCAAATTTTCTGGACAAAAATACCCCTGACGGAGGTCCCGCGGACCGTGAAAAATGAACCGCGGCCGCGGTGAGGCTTTTTGGCTTCAAGTTTTGGTCTCTGAATCTGGCCACCGCGAACCACAGTAAATGGAGCGCGGCCGCGATGGCTTCACCACGGACCGCAAGAAATGGACCGCGAACCGCGGTGTCTTGAAACTTCCAAAATCCTAGCACATTGAATCCCTTCTCTGCGAACCGCAACAAATGGACTGCGGCCGCGATGAGGCTACCGCGGGCCGCATTGCTTGAATCTCCAAAATTGTTTCCTCTCTGAACTTTGTCACCGCGGACCATACTAAATGGACCGCGACCGCGGTGGGTCTATTGCAACCGCAGTGGATTTACTGCTGCAGCGGTGTTGATACCTAATTTTTTCCTATATATTTTTAAATATGCATAAATACCTTCAAATAGCATATATATGCATATATAAGCATGCACAAGGCTTTTATTATTTTTCCATAATTTTAAGGGTTTGAATTGATTTATTTTCTCCCCTTCTATCCATAAAATCCCCAATAATTATTTTTAAAATTATTATTTTGATAATTCATTTATTTAATTTCTATAATTTTGCCAAAATATGGCTAATGTGATTTTTATGTATTTTTTACAATTACATTAGTATTTTTAAGCTAAATTGCATATAATTACAATATTAGGCCATTTTAAGATATAATTATATTTTATATGCATAAAATTGGCCAGTGTATTTTTAAAATGATAATTATGTATTTTAAATCATTTTGTCACCTTAAATTATTTTCCAAAAATTACCTATTTTTTTATAAATTAAAATAGGGAAAACTGGCTATTTAAATAATAGCCAAATTTGGCTTTCTATCCTAGCCAAATCGGACCCCAATTCCAGCCCCAATTTTAATTTTTAATAACCCAATAAACCCCGACGCAGACTCAATTACCCACTACCCGACCCAAGCCATTTTAAATCCTGGTTGTTGATCTTTTAGATCAACGACCCTCGTTCTTCTTTTCCTTTTTAATTCTAACAGAGACCCTAACCCTAATCATTTCTCTAATTCCGCCGCCCTCAAACTCTCTCATCTCCTTTATTCTCTCTCAACCTAACCCTAGACTCTGTCAGTAGCCTCATTCTCCGGTCATCTCCGGCTACCTCCTTTCAACCCCAAGCCTCCAATGAGTCTCTCATCGTCTTGCTCATCATCTCTAAGGCCTTCCAGGGTCTTGGGCCATGTCGATTTGAACCTAGGGTTTTTGATTATATGGTTTGAGGCTTCTCTGGTGTGATTTTTGGCAAAATCACACCATATGTGTTACGACTTGTGAAGTTACAACAGGTTCTTTCGATTTGTATTTGGATTACTTTTGAAACCCTAACTCTCTCCTGAATCTCTCAGATCTGTGCTATTTTCATGTTTTAAGCCTATTTCCTTCTATGATTTGCTTATTCTCGAGCTTCTTCTGAAATATCCTCTACTTTAGACCGTTTTTACTTTCTTTGAAAACTAGGGTTTCTCGGAGTTCTTTTACGCATGTTTTAACTGATTTCTTTATGATTAAACCTTTTTCCTTGCTTATTTTGTTCGATTTTATGTTCCTACTACTTTTTAACTCGACTCTGTTAAAAGCCCTAATTTTTAAGATTTTCTTTGCTTGGGTTATGTGTGTTAGCAAGATTTTCTTTGCTTTGGTTCCGTGTGTTAGCATGATCTTCTTTGCCTTGGTTCTGTGTGTTAGCATGATTTTCTCTGCCTTGGTTCTAGCCTGTTTACCTGATTCTTGTTAGTCTCTCGTGGTCACCATGCTTCGAATGTGTTGTGCTCAATCTTTAGCCTACTTATATCGCCTCTGAATGATTGTGTTTGCTCATCTCTTGCTTCCTTCTGTCTATATGGCTGACCTTGTTTATTTGCTATTCCTGTTCATTCATCTCTATTTATATGTTGAAAATACAGAATCATGACTCCCCCATGATTGATTCTGATTTTCCTTAATTGATGGTAATTGTAAGATTTTCTTTCAAAGCCCTAGAATTCTACTCGTCTTTTTGAATTAACTGATTTCATTACATTATCTGCTATGGTACTTTGTTTTACTAAGCCTTTCCTTAATTGGGTTTTTCTGAATTTAGTCCTAATCAACTACTCTATGCCTACTGAACCTTGACTCCTTCCTTATTTATTCATGCACTGATTTTTATTCTTAACTTATATGGTACTGAATCTTTCCATTTGATTATGATTCCCTTAACTTAAGGGAGTACTTCCTTGATGCCCTAATTGATTGATTGTGAGTTCTTAAATTAGTATACTACTATGATTTTTACCTTATTTCACTACCTACTTTCAGCTATAAATACCCTAAGTCTTTCTTTAACAATGACAGAGTTTTCAAAAACTACGTCTCTTACTAAAAATCTCTGCTCTCCCCTCTCTCTTGTGTTATTTGCTGCTATTAGCCGGCTGCAAGCCAAAGCTAATCATATGTGCTCTATTGTTCTTTTATTCTGCTTACTTCTTTTCACTGGTATGTCCTAATTTTAGTTTAAAGCATCAACAACAACATGCTTCTCTTTTTGTTTCAGTTTCTCTTATTTCTATTCTGCTTCTACTTGTGGTTCTGTTGTGAAACTTGTAGTTAAGTCACACTATTAGCATGTTATTATGTCTCCCCCTCCCTTTGAATCAATGTACTCCCTTATGTGATTCAAAGCATGACTGGACAATTGTTTTTACCTACTGTGTACTTACTATTTCTGTGGATCCCAAATCCCTATCCCCCTCTATGTGTTTATGTTCCTCAAGACTGGTTTGTGATTATGCTAGTGTCAACTATCTCTGAATATGTCCAAACCAGCCCTAATACCCTTGCTGAGATTATGTGTCTGCAATCAAATGTCTGTGTATCCCCAAACCCTTTGACCCCTGTGTCACTACTGAATTCATTTGGATTCTGTGTGTGATCCTATCGTAAACTGCTTGAACTTTGTTTACTACTCCAACCTCTTTTCAAACAATCTCTATTGCTTCACTAATTGCTTTCAAAACAAACTTTTAAGTCCAATCTTTAATAAACTTCTTTCAACTTGTGTCCTGCACTTTCGCTTTACTCTTAGTTAATAAGTTCCGCCCCCTCTAGTATGTGTACTGCCTTAGGATCCTCTTGAGAGACCTCTTAACTCTGGCATACTGAGGCTGGCCTTTCCACAATGCACTGGTTCAATGCTTGGTTGCTAAGTCTAGGTGTAAGCATTGCCCGATGTCCTTAAGACCCTTAGGGAACTTTGATGCACCTAG
This sequence comes from Nicotiana sylvestris, assembly GCF_000393655.2. NCBI lineage: Eukaryota > Viridiplantae > Streptophyta > Magnoliopsida > Solanales > Solanaceae > Nicotiana > Nicotiana sylvestris. The sequence continues at coordinate 155,735,616 of NC_091059.1, forward strand.
ACTCTGATTTGTCTATGGAAATGAGGCTTGTAAGACCATTGGAGGCTTTGGGAAACTTGGGCCTAATTGTAGGCTCCCTATAAAATAGCTTCTTAACTTTTATCTTTTTATTTATGTAATTCATTTATTGGCCTGTAATAAGTTGTAAAAAGATATTTGGGGTACTTAGTAAAAGGGTGGGTAGATGTATACTTTGTGGGGTAATATGGGTAGAAATCCTGCTCTTAGGATTTTACTTTCAAATATGCATGCTTTACTCAATAGAAAACATGTTCATAGGGTTTTACTCTTATTGAATCTGATTTTGTTTGCACAATAGATATCATGCATATAGGTTTTCACTTCCAATGTTGTTTGCATCAAGCAGAAATCATGTTCATAAGATTATGCATTTGTCATGTTAGAGACCATGCTTATAGGTTCCAAACCATTATGTCTTATATCGGTTTAAGTATAGATGTCATGCCTATAGGACTTAATTCCAATTCAGTTCTAATAAGTCTTTCCATATGTTACTGCAAATCGACTAAAACCAGTAATACGCCTAGATACCATGCCTATAGGGATCTCTATTCGCAGTTATGTCTGATAATCTGATTAGCCTAATAAATCAATGTCATTACGCCGAGTTCATCTTTTAAAACTGGTCTTATTAAGTATTGACTTCTCCTGAAACAAGTTCTTTCAAAATTGCAGTAATCTCATTAGATACCATGTTTATAGGTACAAAAGGGCTATTTCAAAAAATTGCTTGTTTTTGCATTAATATTGACATAGTATACTACATATAGGCAAACCTTAGGGCATTTTCCAAACCTGCATTCCCCTGAAGTTGTTTTTGTCATTTAACGTTTCTGATTCTAATACATTTAAAAAGAATCCCTAGGCAACTGCTAGGTTATAACTTTTGGGTCTGAAAAGTGGTCTGTTTCTTCACAATCACTTAGAGATCCTGCTTTAGGACTTTGATCAATAAAAACCTTAACTGTGCTTGAGATGTGCTCCTTGTATATTTGTTTGCGAAGGAAACTATGAGCCTTTTACTTGTTCACATTATATGAAAGTCCTAAATGTTTTGACTGTCACCTTAGAGTTTTCGCGTCTAGAACTACCCATAGGTAGAGGTCTTAACTCCCTCTGGGACCATTAAGAAGGGACGGGTAGCAGCACGCAATAGGAGTCAGTGACTAAACACTCGCTTTGCATGACCAATAAGGGGATGGGAAGGGTAGACATGGGATATGATGACTACGCGGTAGTGTCAAGTATATCCCCTCTTCGAGGAGTGTTTACCGGATATTGCGTGGGGTGATCCCATTGGATAAACAACCCAGGACCCCTCTTTACCAAATCCCCTCTCTTTACTTAAACTTTTTTTTTGCTTATTTAAACTTGTTCAAACTTTTTATCTTACTACTTGAACTATTCAACGTGCTTTACTCAACTGTTTATATGGACTAATTTGTAAATGTAAGTTCGGCCGGGACCCACAGTCGTGGACCAAGAGGGGTGCCTAACACCTTCCCCTTGAAGGTTACTTTGAGCCCTTACCCTAATCTCTGGTAATGCAAACCAACCCAAGAGTTAATCACTCTAGGTGCCCTAACGCACCATAATCTGTTAGGTGAAGACTCTTCAAATATCCAATTCCCAAAAGGAAATGAGTCATTACACCCCGTGAATGTCGAAACCCGGACCTCTGCCCGCGATGGGGGAAAAAAGGGGGCGCGGCAGCATGGAGACTCTGCTGGGGATATTTTTAGGCTCTTACCATACCGAACTTGTCTTTACAAAGTAGTCCAAGCATGCTTATCGCGTACCCTTATCTGAATTTATTTGCCTATTTCTCAAGCATTTATGATTCCTTTATTACCCCAAAAAATGACTTGTCTCTTTGTTTTCCTTTTTATGTAACTGTCTTTTCATGCTGTATTTATTTTTCCTATGTGAAAATACTTGCCTACATGTTATTAACTGCTACACAAATCATGCTCCACATCATATTCCATATCATATTCCACTCGTGCGTCTCAAATCCTATACCAACGCTTGAATGAATGGTTGCGCTTTTCCTATTTATTACCCTTAAATTCGAAAAGGCTTATTTGCGGTAAAACCAGTCGATCAGTGGTGCAGTCGATGGTTTTGTGCCTTTCCCTTCAAGTTGTCCGCTTGAGGGTACCCGTCTAAAACCCCATAGAAACCTTACTCTGTTTAAATTGTGGATGCATCATGGTCAAACCTAGTCGGGTTAGTTATGTTGTCCACATAATGATCCTTTAAGATAAACGTTATCCAAAGTCCATCGGGGTTTTCCATAATCCCAACGGACACAACCACGTTTTGTGCATTAATTTGGAGAACTAAAGGCCGATATGTTGATCATGAATGTATAAATAGTCGAGTCCGGTGGGGGTAAGGTCTTAACCCTTTTGTTTTGCAGAAATGAAGAACGAGGTCCCCAACTTTGGTATGGTTAGCACACCCTCACTCTTGCTAGACTGGTGGAGGAATCTTCTGTCAAATGACCAAATCAACAAATGGAAAGAGAGGGCTGCCAAATCCAGTGAAAAGCTGGAATACAACCTATTGGAATTGGAAGGAAAGGTGAGGAAGAGAGCCACCGATTACCGGAATGCTGAGGGAAATGAAGGAGAACATTTGGCAAAGGCATTTTTACTGGTGAACCTACGGGAACTGGAGGATTTGATCAACGAGAACATTCAACCTGAGGAAGGTCCTTCTGGGACCAAATAGATTAGATTTACTTGCTTTTCTCAAAATGTAATAAGGCCAAGTGCCAGTAGTGACTTGTTTTTTTATTATGATAGTGTCGTTTTGGATTCGTCTACTTTTATATTATTAAATGAAGCATTAACGGCATTTGAAGTTCTCCAAATTTATTTGTTGCTAGGCCTACCTCGGGCACAATGAGGCTCCCAAATTAGGATGCGAGTTTATATTTTGCAATATGTGTTTAAATACTGCAAACATTACAGAATCCCCACTAACTTGTTACCTTTTTGTTTGTTTATTTTTTATTATTATTCTCATCCCCATAGGTTGGTTCATCCATACTGGCCTCATCAGCATATCATACCAGCTCTAGAGGCCCTCCACCACCTCCTCCTCCAAGCAACACAAAAAGTAGAGGAAAATCAAAGATAGACGGCTTAAGTGGAATTCGAAAGGAAAACATTGAGAACGCAGAGATTTCCGATGGTCGTAGTACTCCGGCCCCGAATGACCTAGTTTTGAGACTTGAACAAAAGATACTAGAACTGCAAGGACAACTTGAGTAGGTTCACAATTTGGTAAACTTTTCACTCACCCTCAATGTCTCTAATATCCACCAACAGAACGCAAAGAACCCAACACCTCCTCAAAATACACAAAACCAACAGCCGCAAAATCCTACCATACCAAATCAATACGCAACTCTACCACAAAATATCAATCCATTGCCGATACAAACTTTACCACAACAACATCAACCAATCCCGTACCCATCAACCACCACTTATCAAACTCCCCAAAATACACTACCACTCATTCCCGATCCACAAAACCACCAATGACCATTATTATACCCAAGTTCTTGGCACCCATCAGAGCAACCCCATATACGTGGAAACTATACCACATTCTACCCAGCCAATATCATACACACCAGTATCCTCTAAAAAGGACCTGCTCATTAAGAACATGGTCGAAAAACTCAAGAAATTAACAAGCCGCGTTCAAGGTGTTAAATGTAATAGAGGAATGAAAGGGTTGAACTATGAAGATCTGTGCATACAGCCCGATGTGGAACTGCCGGAGGGGTACAAACCTCTCAAGTTCAAAATGTTCGATGGTACAGGTGATCCCAGGGTTCACCTAAGGACTTACTGTGATAAGCTGGTCGGAGTTGGAAAAGATGAAAAGATTTGAATGAAGCTCTTTATGAGGAGCCTTACTGGGGATGCATTGTCTTGGTATATCAGCCAAAATCTCAAGAAATGGTCCAATTAGGTGAACATGGCATCAGATTTCATGGACCGATTCAGGTTCAATATGGAGAATGCACCGGATGTCTTCTACATCAGAATCTCAAGAAGAAACTTACTGAGACTTTCCGCGAATATGCTACCCGTTGGAGTTCGGAAACCGCCAAGGTCAGGCCCGCTTTGGACGAAGAACAGATGAACAAATTCTTTGTCAGAGCACAAGATCCACAATATTATGAGAGGTTGATGGTTATCGAAAATCACAAATTCTCAGATATCATTAAGCTCGAGGAAAGAATCGAGGAAGGAATCAAGAGTGGGATGGTAACAAATTTTGAGGCACTGCAAGCCACGAATAAGGCACTCCAATTAGGTGACATATCAAAGAAGAAAGGGGTTGGAACAGTAATGGTGGACCAGGGCCCAAAATCTCCATTTGTATGCCAAACACCCCTACCCACATACCAGACACCTCCACCCACCTATCAAACACCTCCACCCACATATCAAACACTTCTACCCACATACCAAGCATCATCACCTACATATTAACCTTCATCCCTCAGATATTCCCAACAAGCCACTGTCCATCACACCTATAATTCCGAACCATCCCACTTCCAATCACCACTAAATTGCCAAAATTATCCAAGACCAAGACCCAATTTCGACTGCAAGACACCCAGACAATACACCTTCATTGCTGAGCCCATCAACCAATTGTATGAAAGGTTAAAGGCCGCAGGTTACATCACTCCTATTCCTGTTGTGGCACTAGAAAATCCATCCCAATGTGTTAATCTGAACAAAACCGGTGCATACCACTCTGCTAAGAAAGGGCACACCACTACTGAGTACCGGACATTGAAGGATAAGATTCAGATGCCCATTGACAACAAGGTCATACAGGTGAAGGAAGCCACACCTAATGTCCGCAACAATCCCCTCCCTGATCATAGAGGTGACAGTGTACATGTTATAGAAACAAATGAAGAATGGGACCCCGAGGGGTCAATCGGGCTTATCCGAGAAGGCGATGACTTTAGGGTTGTCATTACATTTACTCCTATTGTGGTTTAGACTCAGGCACCTATCGACGTCGAGGTAACAGCATCAGTTCCATTCGAGGTGGAAGTAACTCCGCCCGTAGCCACCTCCGCTCCATTTGAAGTAGAAGTAGTCACACATTTTACTGTGACGGTGTCAACCACACCCCCATTCAACTCAAAGGCAATACCCTGGAATTATGTCTCCGAGGCTCGCCGAAAAGGAAAGGCTAAGATAGAGGAATCTGATGCCATACAAGGGATGACTAGAACTGGAATAGTCTACACACCTGAACACCTGGGAGGTTCAAGTAAGGATGCCACTGCTAGGCAGCCTGTCATTGAGACCGGACCGGATGACTTGTGGAGGAAAGTACAAGCGAAAGAGTATTCTGTTTTTCATCATCTGAACAAAGTCCTTGCTCAGATATCTATCCTGTTACTACTACAAGAATTCAGAGGCACACAAGAACGCCTTGATGAAAGTACTGAGCGAGGCTTATATACCCAATAACATCACTGGTGGAGAAATGGAATATGATCGGTCAGGTGTTGGAGAGACATAAGATTATCTTCCATGAAGATGTGCTACCGCTCGAAGGTCTGAATCACAATTCAGCATTGCATATCATAGTACAATTTGAAGATAAGTTCATTGCCAAGGTCCTGGTTGATGGAGGTTTTAGTCTGAATATCTGTCCATTGGATACCCTGAAAAGGTTGGACAAAGTTTTCCATGAAATATGGACCGGAAGCATGAATGTAAAGGCTTTCGATGGGTCTTAGAGGGCCACGATCGGGAAAATTAACCTTTGCTTACAGATGGGGCCAACTTGGTTCGATGTTGAATTCCAAGTACTTGACATACCAGCCTCATATAATATTTTGTTGGGCCGCCCATGGATCCATGCTGTTGGAGTCGTACCCTCCACACTACATCAAGTCGTGAAGTTCGAATGGAACCATCAGGAGGTAATCATTCATGGGGACAGGAGAAACCCCATCTACACTAGTCAAACTATCCCGGCTATTGGACATAGAAGAAGTCTAAGAGGGGAGATCTATCACCACATTGAACGGGTTAACGTCATCGAGAAGTATAAGTGGTGGAGTAATAAAATAGAAAGCATACTAGCATGGTCTGGGTATGAACCCGGCAAAGGGTTTGGAAAGAACCTCCAGGTTATCACCAAGCCGATACGGTTGAAAAATTATGGTATCACCTTTGGTATCGGATACCAGTATACATGGCAGGAGTACAGAGAATGGTCGCCTCCATGGTGTGGACCGTATTACCCTCTTGAGCAACCGATACCCCATTTGGAACAAGCTTTCCATCATGCAAACACAATATGGGGAACTGCTGAAGAAGAAGCACTAGTTGGGTGGAAGGATCTGTTCTTGGAAGATAAGGATATGGACTGCAGTGCTATAATTGAGGAGGAAGAAGGCCTCTCCATTCAGACTGTGGCAAAGGGAGTTGTTCTCAGAAACTAGACCGCCACACCATCCCGAGCCCGCGGAGTCCCTAGGTAGCTTGGCAGAATTTATAGCCGTTCTAGGCATTAAATTTCCAGCAATTTTGTTTTAAGATTTCTTTGTTTCAAAATAAATGCTCGATCTACCGAGCTAAGCTTTGTTCGAACAATTTTCTCAGTTTTAATCAAAACATTTATCCTTTATCATTATTCATGACTATTTTATATTTTTCCTTTCTACAGTGTTATTATTACTTTTCCTGATGAACCAGTGACTGTGACATGTAATGAGGCAACACAACATGATAATAGTGACTTAGTGGAAGAAGATGAGATACCCGAGGAAATTGTCAGAAAAGTTGAGAATTTTGAGAAGCCTAAATCCAACTTGGATGAAACAAAAGCAGTAAATTTGGGAGACGCCGAGACTATCAAAGAGACCTGCATCAGCATTCACTTGTCACCAACAGAAAAGGAAGAGTACATCCATTTTTTAAAGGAATATGAGGATATCTTCACATGGTCGTATGACGATATGACCGGTTTGAGCACATCTATAGTAGCTCATAAGTTGCCTACCAATCTCATGTGCCCACTAGTCAAGCAGAAACTCAGAAAATTCAAACCAGTTATGAGTTTGAAAATCAAGGAGGAAGTTACCAAGTAGATCAAAGCCAAGGTTCTCAAGGTGGTTGAGTACCTAACATGGTTAGCTAACATTGTGCCAGTTCTAAAGAAGAACGGGAAGGTCCGAGTGTCTGTTGATTATCAGGATTTAAACAGAGCAAGTCCCAAAGACAACTTACTACTGCCAAATATATATATATATCCTGATCGATAACTGCACCAAGCAGGCACTCCAATCCATTGTAGATTGCTTCACCGGTTATCACCAGATCTGGATGGATGAAGAAAATGCCGAGAAGATAGTTTTTATTATGCCTTGGGGTGTATACTGTTACAAGATGATGTTGTTCGGTCTAAAGAATGTTGGGGCTACTTACATAAGGGTCATGACGACCATATTCCATGATATGATACACAAGGAAATAGAGATATATGTGAACAATGTCATTATCAAATCCAAAAAGGCCGCAGATCATATAGCAGACTTGAGAAAATTCTTCGACAGGCTCAAGAGGTACAATTTGAAGTTGAACCTCGCAAAGTGTGCATACGGGGTTCCTACAGGGAAGTTACTGGGATTCATTGTCAGTCGCCGAGGGATCTAGCTAGATCCAACTAAAGTCAAAGTCATTCAGGAGCTACCGCCACCTAAAAGAAAAAAAGACGCGATGAGCTTCCTGGGACAACTCAACTACATCAGCCGATTCATAGCACAGTCCACAGTAATATGTGAACCCATCTTCAAGATGCTGAGGAAAGATGCCGAGACAAGTTGGACAGAGGATTGTCAGAAAGCTTTTGACAAGATCAAGGAATACCTCTCCACACCACCAGTTTTGGTCCCGCCAAAACCAAGACGACCTTTGCTACTTTATCTATCCATGTTAGATGGAGCCTTCAGATGTGTTTTGGGACAACTTGATGAGACAGTAAGAAAAGAGCAAGCCATATATTACCTGAGTAAGAAATTCACACCTTATGAAGCACGGTACTCACTGCTCGAACGCACTTGTTGTGCTTTGACCTGGACAGCCCAGAAATTGAGGCATTATTTCTGTGCCTACACTACATACCTCATATCCAGGATGAATCCCCTGAAGTACATATTTCAGAAGCCCATGCCTACGTGGAAGTTGGCTAAATGGCAAATAATGCTGAGCGAGTTCGACATCGTCTATGTAACTCAAAAGGCAGTCAAGGGGCAGGCATTGGCAGATCACCTCACTGAAAATCCGGTGGGAGGAGGCTACGAACCTTTGAAAACATATTTTCCTGATGAAGAAGTATCATTCGTGGGAGAAGACATTACAGAAGTGTATGACGGTTGGAGGATGTTCTTTGACGGAGCCTCAAATTTCAAAGGAGTAGGCATTGGAGTAGTTTTGGTGTCAAAAATGGGGCAACACTATCCGGTATCTTCTAACCTCAGATTTCCCTGCACCAACAACATGACAGAATATGAAGCCTGCATATTAGGGCTCAACATGGCAGTTGACATGAGCATTCAGGAGTTGTTGGTGATCGACGATTTAGATTTGCTTGTACACCAGATACAAGGAGAATAGGCTACCAAGAATTCCAAGATATTGCCATATCTGCACCATGTGCAGGAATTGAAAAGGAGGTTCACAAAGCTAGAATTCTGACATGTGCCCAGAATTCAAAATGAGTTCGCAGACGTATTAGCCACTTTGTCATCCATGATACAGCATCCAGATAAGAACTATATTGATCCCATTTTAGTAAGGATCCATAATCATCCAGCATATTGTGCTCATGTCGAGGAAGAAGTAGATGGAAAGCCTTGGTTCCATGACATCAAGGAGTACTTATCAAAAGGAGAATATCTGGAGCACGCAAATCACATTCAAAAATGCATGCTCCGGAGGTTGTAAAATCACTTCTTCCACAACGGAGGGAACTTGTACAGAAGAACTCTGAATTTGGGTTTACTAAGGTGTGTCGACGCAAGGGAAACTTCCAAGCTACTTGAGGATGTGCATGCTGGGACATGTGTCCCGCACATGAATGGTTTCGTTCTGGCCAAGAAGATACTAAGGACAGGTTACCTTTGGATGAGCATGGCGACGGATTGTATTTAGTATGTCCGTAAATGCTTTCAATGTCAAGTGCATGCCGACATGATAAAAGTGCCACCAAACGAGCTCAATGCAACAAACTCACCTTGGCCATTCGCCGCCTGGGAAATGGATGTTATCGGTCTGATTGAGCCCACTGCTTCAAACAGACACCGGTTTATTCCGGTAGCCATTGATTACTTCACGAAATGGGTAGAAGCTGCATCTTACAGCGCTGTAACCAAGAAAGTCGTCGCAGATTTTGTCAAGGATTGCATTTTGTGCCGATTCGGAGTTCCTAAGTCCATTATTACAGACAATGCTGCCAACCTCAACAGTGATCTGATGAAAGATATATGTGAAACTTTCAAAATCAAGCACAAGAATTCCACCGCCTACAGACCTCAGATGAATGGAGCCGTAGAAGCCGCCAACAAGAACATTAAAGAAGATACTAAGAAAAATGGTAGAGAATCACAAGCAGTGGCAGGAGAAGTTACCCTTTGCTCTGTTAGGGTAACACACTACAGTTCGTACGTCAATCAGGGCAACTCCCTACATGCTGGTTTATGGTACCGAGGTTGTTATCCCAACCAAGGTAGATATTCCTTATTTAAGAGTCATACATGAAGCTGAACTCAGCGATGCAGAATGGATAAGGAGTCGCTATGAACAATTGGCCCTTATCGATGGAAAAAGGATGAACGCAATATGTCACGTGTGAGCACGTGATTTTTGCCCTATATATGAATAATTCCCAAAATTCAAACAAAATAATTTTTCTTTATTTTTACAATTTTTGTGAATTTTGGTGTCATTTTGTGTTAATTGTTTGCATTTTATTTGTGCATTTTTATTCATATGAAAATACGAAAAAAAAATACATTTGGCATTTGCATTTAGGATTTAACTTCATATTTTAGGATTAATTAGGGGTTAATTTGTTTTAAAACAAAATATAAAGAAAATAATAAAAATAATCCACTTTTGCATTCTTAATTGTTAATTGCTGAATTTGTCACGAAATAGATTTTAAACAATTTTAGGAGTTAATTAGTTTAACTTTGAAATATATTAGGACTCTATTTTACTTTTTGCATTTTTATAAAATCAAAGAAAATAGACTTTTCCAATTTTTACCATTTTACAGGATTTTGTAGGATTTTTATTTAATTGTTTGCATTTTTGTGCATGTTTAAGTTTTATTTAAGTCATGAAAAAGTACCAAAATATCATGCATTGCATTTAGGATTTGTTTTTACGTTTTTAGAATTAATCAGTAATTATTTGCTTTATAAAATTTGAAAATCACAAAAATAGTCCATTTTTTTTACATTTTTTGTCTGTTAATTTTTAGTTAATTAATTTTCCTCTTTTAATTTAGAATTACGTATTATTTATAATTTTTATAATTAGCCAATTAGTTTAGTTTCACACTTTTGGATAGTTTAGGACTTATAATGTGAATCTGGGCCAAATCCTATACCCAACTAGTGCCCAATTCAGACAGCCCAAATCACCCCTCCTTGCCCACGACCCGACCCGTCCATATACACACGGAAATGCAATCAGTCAATCAAACCCACAGACCCCTAATCCCAAAACCGCGACTGTTCTTCTTCTTTGAAGAACACGCGAGTCGAGCCTCAAATCCGTCACAATAAATCGTCAAAATTCACGCGAGTGAGCATTAAGCCCTAACCCACGCGTCCCTCTACCTATCCTCTTGCTGTTGTTAACGGATTTTCTGATGCCAAGATTCGCTTCTGTTCACTCGCTCAATTTTGAGAGGAGGCACGCGATTGGAAGGTCCTAAATTCGTTGGATGAATGTGAGGCATTGGATTGATTTCGTTCAATCCGAGCCCCACATTCATCAGGGATTCGTTTCATAAAAGGGCTTAATCCGATTTTTGAAGGGAGAAGAATTTTTGAGCAGAAAATTGAGGGTTAAAAACAATGGTCTTTCTTCTTCTTCTGGATTGAATTTTAGTTTAGTTCTAGTCTAAAAAGAAAAATACAAAAATCTGTTTTTGGTTTTGTGTGATTCTCTTCTTTGTTCTCTATATTTAAAAAATTCAAAAAACAATTCTCATTCTTCACTGATGAGCTTGGGTTGAACTCGAAGGAAAATGAACTGAGGTCTACTAACTGTTCATGAGCTTTGATTTCGTCGACTCTGTTTCTATGGTTGCTCTGCTGCTTCGCCATTGAACCTCGACGAGATTTGGAATCAAAGGGTGTATTGTCGAGTATATAGTTATTAAAAGGAGTTTAAAATTTCAGATGTTGTCACTCCCAATTCCAAGGCCAGATTCGTTTGTATTGGAGTCCAAACGAAATTAATCAAAGCTTCGCGCAATTAGGTTCAATCTCTTTCTCATTTCTTATGTCAGTTTGGATGTTGATTGAAAATACGATAAGAGCCATGGAAATCCATTTATAGAAGTAATTTTTTGACTAATTCCATTAGAGGTTGAATTTGAGGTTAGCTTTCAGTTTCAGTTCGCGTTTGGAAAGGCTATTTGACATGTCATTTGTTGTTCGAATCTTACACTCATTGTTCTGTTCTGCTCTGCCTCATGTATACTCACATGGTTCTTCGCTTGGTTATCTGACTCTCTAGTACGAATGTTTCCGGTTATCTGTTCAGGGTCGTATGCCTGCTCATCGATGCCAAAATCGTTCTGTTCTCTTCTTCTAAACGAGCATAGCATGTTGTGCTTGGATTCTGCCGTTATCAAAGTTTTAATCACATGATCCTAGGGAGGTTGAAATGGCTGCTATGTTAAGATCACGCTTAGTGTTTCACCTCTGCTCCGATATGTTTGTTAGGAATCGAATTAGTGTCTTCGTTTATGAGATTTGAGACCATTCGTGTGTCTATCAATTGGTTAACCAAATCTGTTCTTGAAAGTGAGACCTGTTTGGTTTTTGATAATTCACGGTTGCAATTTAACTTGTTGCATGACCGTTAAATGAATGGCGAGTCGATAATCTACTCATTTGTGCTTTTCATGACTATGTTGGTTTGGTTCCGTCAAGTTCGAGTTTGAAATAGTTTTTCCTGTGTTGCTTCTCTGATCTGCTTGGATTAGCTTTCTCCACACGTTTGTTGCTGAAATCTGACCATCTCTATGGTGAGGCAGTGGCGAATTTGAAGGTTTCAAGTGTCCTCCCTGCTTTGTTACTGCTGTAATAATCTTGCTCTTTCGAGCTGCTGAAGAAGTCAATTTCAGCAGTAGATTGAGCTGATGACGCGCAGTATTTTGGTTATTTGTTTGAACTGTGAGTCTGCTGAAAATCTGCTTTGTTTTGCACTAATTGAGCAGCAAGTCTGTGCAGTTTGAGCGCAAATTCTGCATTGTTAGCCTTGTTAAGGAATCTGTCTTGGCTTTTGGTTTATCTGCATTTCAGGATCCATTTTTGTTCTTGTAGTAGCAGGATTGCATACTCTTTTCTCTCAGTTATCTGATCCTCTGGTTTGACGATTGAGTTGTAAACCTTCAGCTTGATTTATCAACATAGGGGTTCATTTCTGACCTTTGTTTTGAGTTGATATTGGTTACTATCCTATCCGAGCTTAAATAAACGTTATATATGTTGCAAATTTTGTTTAAATCTTACGAGTTTTAGCTTTATGTTTATGTTGTTGCTATTTCGAATTGGCATGCTCTATTGCTTGGCTTGTTTTCATCTATTATAGCTCCTTTTGGAGGTTTTTTTTACATAACTTGTCAATTGAGATGATCTTGGATCAGATAATACTGAATCTCACATTTGAGGAGCAGCTAGCTGTGTACTCTAAACTTGGGCAGCCTTCTCATAGACGCTGAGGCTATTAGTATAATCCCTTGAACTCGAAGCTGAAAATGTGCAAATTAATTAGGACTTTTATTTTACTTTTAGAGACAAAATATATAGGAAATTATAGTCATTATAGGATTGCCCTAAAAATTAATTGAGATGAGCCTCGCCAAATATAAATGTAAATTGCGGGGCCCTCAATAAATGGTTGATTAAAAAAATTTTAGACTTCGGGATGGGCCGTTTAGCGAATTTCACGGCTTTCCCTAAAGATAACAACGCGTTAGACCCTTTAGGAGCATTTTTAATAAAATTACTTTCTTAAACTCGGGTGCGCATTGATGCAACCCAAGTCCAAATCTCAACGGAGTTGGAATGTCTCAATAACCATGGGTGCATTGATGTGACGTGGTTCGAGACACATTTTCACGACGTTGCAATTCTCGTTAAAAATAATGATAAAAGCGGTTTATAAATAAAAAGCACATAGGCTAGCATGTATCAAAATCAGATAAAATCAATACAACAGTTAAGCGACCGTGCTAGAACCACAGAACTCGGGAATGCCTAACACCTTCTCCCGGGTTAACAGAATTCCTTACTCGGATTTCTGGTTCGCGGATTGTAACAGAGTCATAAATTTCCTCGGTTCGGGATTCAACCGGTGACTTGGGACACCATTAATATCCCAAGTGGCGACTCTGAATAATTAATAATCTAAATCCCGTTCCGATTGTCCTTTAATTGAAAAAACTCCTTTACCCCCATTTTGCGGGTGTTAGTGAAAAAGGAGGTGTGACAGCTCTGGCGACTTTGCTGGGGACCGAACCCAGGATCTCTGGTTCAGGGTTTAGAATTCGAGCTTAGATAAATTGTTGTATTTAATTGTATCTGATTTTCCTACATGTTTTGTGCTGAATGTGCTAAATGTTACCGCTTTGATATTATCTGAACTGTATATAAACTATGCCGACACCCTTCTCTCTTCACCTCCGGGGATGTGCTTACTGGTTGAGACTCCCTATTCTGTTAGTGTGACACCTTAAAATAAGAAAGAGGCCGGACAAGTTACGAAGCCGGATGGCCTTTTGGTTCCAGGTAAGTTGCCCCCTCCTGGACTCGAGTTGTCTGCTCGGGTACACAGTCTAGAACACCGACCCAGGTTTTGAACATAGAATAATGTGACTTCATGCCGGATCCCTAGTAGGAACGCTTATTTTCATCACGTTGCATTTGACTTAGGGGACTCAACACAGGGGTTGGGTCCGTCCAGGACTAGCAACCTGAAATGAAAAGACCATCCTGATGCATTCTCTTATGCTGCGCATTTATTTGTTTCGAACCTGCATGTTGACCGGTTTCTGAATCTCGAAAATGTTGGAAAATTGAGAAAAGAAAAAGAAAAAAAATAGAGAGAAATAACAGATAGGGAGTGTAAAACCCAATGCCCAAACACTGTCGAAACTCTGCCGAAATTTTGAGAAAATGAAAAAGGAAAATGCTTTATTTCTAATAGTCTGTTTTACTAAAACAAAAGAAAAATAGAAAAAAAGGAGTCTTTTATTTTTGGAAAGTGTTTGTTGAAAAAAAAAAGAAGTCTTTTATTCTTTGTTTGGAAAATAGGTTGTTTATTGTTTGTTGAAAAAGAAAAAATTGAAAATGAAAAAGAGTATTGTTTTAAAATAGTTCGGTTAATTGGCTCGAACTACGCCGGTTTGATTCTCACAGGGTGTGGGATACGTAGGAAACCCTCATCGGGCCCAACCTTTCCTTTGCAAAAATAGCCAAAAAATGTCAAATTTTTTATTTTCGTCGTAAATAAGTTGGGTGATGTCGTTTTGTCAAAAATAGCCAAATGTTCCCAAACGGAACGCCGGAAGGCTGCCCTGCATAAATAGCCACCTTTGGTCATGTTTTCAATTTTTTACCCTCACAGCCTTAAGTTTTCGTCCTCGAGGCGTTGAAAGGCCGTGTTGCAATACCGGGTCTTTTAAGGTCGTCTTGTCATAAATAGCCGAATGTCCCCAAAAGGAACGCCGGAAGCCTGACTTTGCAAAACGGCCATCTTGGTCAATTTTTTTTTGACGGGTGACTTTCGCAGCCTTAAAATCTTTGTTCCCGAAGTGCTGAAAAGCCGTGTTTGACAGTCGAGTTCTTAAAATTTGAAAATATGTACGTAATTTTGAGTCGAAAATATAGATAGTTTTTTTTGAGCCGAATAAGAGCTTTTCTTTTGCTTAATCGCCTTAATAAATGTGCAGGATGAGCACGATGCTAAATGAGCCCTTCTCAATAATGACCAAAATCCCTTTTGAGTTGCGATTATGGTGGAATGATTTAGGCAAAGAAGGGCAAGACGAATTGAAAAAGTATTTGAAAGATCTCCCGGATTTATTAGACATTCAGCCTCGGGGTGATATTATCAGGGCATTGGTCGCTTATTGGGATTCGACACATAATGTATTTCATTTCTCAGACTTTGAGCTCACTCCGATATTGGAAGAAATAGCGGGGTACATCGGAAGTGATCAAGCTCCATTGAGGTTCAAATACTTAATTGCTCCCAGGGCCATTACCATACACCGGTTTTTAGATTCCTTGAAAATACCCCGAACAGTTCATCATCCAGATTTTACAAAGGGTTTTTGCAGTTTTCGCTTCATATATGATAGATATGGCCACGTGGGCGGGTTCAATAATCCAGACTTTAAGCTATACAGTAGAAGTAACCGACAAAAATGGGAGGAACACAGACGGGTGGCTTTTATGTTGGCTTTTTTGGGCCTCATAGTATTTCCAAGGAAAGATGGAGATATTGATTTGAAAGTAGCTGGGGTCGTCAGTACCTTGCAAACCATGGGGAAAAGCACTTTAGCACCTATGATCGTGGCTGACATCTTCCGGGCTCTCACTGCTTGCAAAGCTGGGGGCAAATTGTTTGAGGGATGTAACTTGTTGTTACAAATGTAGATGACTGAGCATTTGTGCCCCCGCTCTCAACTATTGAGTTATGGTTCGTTTGAGAAAAATTGTATAGGAGAATTTTACACAAGAATCAAAGGGGCTAGTCTACCTGAAGGAGTCACGGCCTGGACATCATTATTTCGGACCCTCACTGCCAGCCAGATATAGTGGGTGCTTGGATGGTTGCCTGTCGAAGAAGTCATATATATGCCAGCAGCCCGGCCGCATTTTCTGTTTATGGGACTCAAAAACATCCAGCCCTATGCACCATATCGGGTTCTGAGGCAACTCGGGAGGTACCAAGTAGCACCGAGAGATGAAGATCTGAGTACCCAAGTGGTCGAAATTAGTCCTGACGGTCGGTTCCCCGAAGAAAAGGTTCGCCAAATCTGGAGTGAGTGTCAACATTTGATGGCGAACACTTGTGTGTCAGATAGGGCTAAAAGGGAAGTTGCTCCGGGGTATCATGATTGGTTCAGAGGTGACGTGGCGTGTGGGAGACCATCTAAAATACCTCATCTCGAAGATTTCGCTGAGTCGTCCCAAGAGCAGTGGGACTGGTTAGCAAAGGAAGAAGGCTATCGAGTTGAGATTGGTAAACTGAAGCAGCAAGTTGAGAGTCTGAAATTCGAGAACAGTGTACAGGTTGTCGCGGATCAAGGTGATAAGAACAGACTGGCTCGAGAAAACGAAGCGCTTAGGGCCCAAATCCGGCAATTGAGGATAACCGTCGATAAGCAACCAAGGAGCCGATCGGATGAACAACTGATAAAAAGGCTGGAAAATGAAGTCAGGGAATGGCGGGATGAATTAGAAAAATCCGAGAATATCATGGCAGAGCTTAAAGCGCAGTGGGCTACAAGAACATAGGAGCGTCACCGGTACTTGAATCAGTTGAAAAGGGACCATGAGAAAATTGTTGCCGATTCAAAGAGAAAAGTGGTTGCCCTTGAGGGTAAAGCGGTTAGGCAGGCTAGAGATTTTGGAATTGAAAGTGGTCATTGTTACGACTTGTTGGCCCAAATGGAGGTAGAAGTGCAGCAGTTGCAAGATCAACACCTGCAGGATTCTCGAGCTTTAAAGACATGCAGCGATCAGATAAGACGCTTGCTTATAGAAAAGAAGCAAACAAAAGACAGGATTAGAGCCATTGCTCATGCCAGTTTCCGGAGATGTCGGGTTTGTGAAGACATGACCCATACTACTTTTGTCTCCGAAGTAATGATCTATGTGAAACGAACCATGAATGAATTAGAGCAGCTTGAAAGGGATTTGGATCCTAGGCCCGCGGCGAGGCCGAACGACGCCCCGCGGACACCTAAGTTTGAAGCACTAGAGTATGTGTGAGCACGTGATTTTTGTCTTGCGCGACAATCGCTCCAAAAGAATTAAAAAAAAATAATAACAAATGGTCCTGCTGTACAAATTTGGATTTTACATGGCACTTTGTTAATTATTCATGATTTCTGCCCATTTTTATTTTTTTTTATTAAAACAAAATACAAAAAATGTATGTGTCATGCATAATTTGAACCGTAATCCAGTTGTTAAATAGAAAATCGTAAATAGGCATCTTTGTCCGTGATTTTGTTTTTTTTGTTTGATTTTACCTATTTTAAAATATTTTAATGTGTGTGCAAATAACTGTATTAAGTGTTTATTTAATTTTAATTTGATTTACTTAGGTTTTTGTTTTTAAAATAAAGAAGAAAAATAATAATAAAAAAAAATCTTTTTTTCGGACTTGGGCCAATTTTAAACAAATTGGCCCGAACAAACTCAGCCCAAAACCCAGGCCTGCCCGGTCCGTGACCAGCCTACTTCGAGAACATACAAACGACGTCGTTTTTATCCAGGCTGATCTGAGCCGTTGATCTCTAAAAGATCAACGACCAAGATCTCTCACCCCGAACCCACTAACAGACCCGATCCGTCTCACCCGGACCGACCCCAACCCTTTACCCTTGAAACGACGCCGTTCCCTGTTAGTCGAAGGATCCTGGCTCTTCATCACATCTCATCCAACGGCCAGGATCCACCTACCCACTAACTATATAAACTCATAACATTACCCTGCCCCCCTATCCGAACCCCAGCCTTCATCGTCTTCACAAGAACCCCAAACCCTAGAGCCGCCTCTGTACACCTTCACCATGAAAGCCGGCGGCATGAACGCCGGTGGCCTTCCCCTTAACACCATAGAACCCCCTCACCGCCCTGAACATTGATCTGTTGGCCGTTTAGTTCGAATCCCTTCCCACCTTCTCGAATCTTTATTTGAAGATTCGAGTCGGAACCCGATTTACACCAATCGACCTCAACTTCACACCAAACAGTCCCCAGACCCCCCTCGTGACCAAACCACTTGGTTTGGTCCGAATCTAACCAGGGAAACACGAATCCCAGATCTAATTTTTGAACCCTAGTTTTCTCCGTGCATGTTCCGTGTCTCGTTTAAACCAAAAGATTAAGGTCTAATGGACCTTAATCAAAGTGTTTCTCATCTGAGAAACACTTCGATTAAAGTCCATTCAGCCTTAAGAAAGGTCTGTCCGAATCCAAGTTAAGGCTTTTGATTTTTCGAGATTTAAGGTGAGTTTTGCTTTTTCTTTTCTTATTTCTGTTAGTCCATGTGATTGATTAAAGGTCTGTTCATGTTTTGTTTTAATTTGTGTCTTTGAATTTTTATCAACTGTTGTTTGTCCACTTTACCTGAACCTCTGTGTTTGTTTGAATCCCTCTCCTATTCTGATAATGCGTATGTATGTATGTGCTGTGCGAATAATTGAGCTTCAAATTTTGACTGATCAACTGATTCCTCGAGTACCACTTTGTTTAGTCAGTATAATTCAAATCATGTGTCGATACTGTTAAATGTCTGATTTTTGGCTACGATTGTGCATGTTATGATTAATATAGTCGAGTCGACATGTGTCGTTAATTAGTTTCAATTGCCTGAACAATAACAAATCGATTTGCTTCTGGACACATTTGTTTGAATCGATTAGGAACTGAGTTTGTTTACTTATAGTTGTTAACTTGAATCAGAAATGTAAAAAGGAATGTTTGTTTAACTTCTGAATTGGAGGGCATGTGCACTTTCTGCACAACATGTGCATTTGTGCACCACAGGTGCATTTGTGCACAGCCTGTGCCCTGCATAAGGGCTTTTGAATAAAATAATCGACAGCACATGCTGTCAGATATATTCTGCTGCCCATTACCCTGCTTTAGTTAAGAAGTATTAAACCTCTTTCAAAAGGGTAAGTCTGCCAGGGAATGTGATGGGTTTCTAATACTTAAATAGCTAAGTGGAACTGAAAAGAAGAAAGCACATGGGAGGGGTATATGGTTAGTCGATCAGGCTGCAAAAGGGGTGATGTTAAGGCTTATAAAAGGGAGGCACATTGAGAGATAAGGAGATCCTTAGAGACAGAAGGAAATTGTGAGGAAAAGGGCAGAACATATAGGTAGAGAAGGAGAGGAAAGTCAGACTGATTTTAAGAATACATCTGATATTAGAGAGACAGACATAGGGGATTCAGACTGAATCATTGAGGGTTTGAAGTTCAAGAAGATAAAAAAAACTGAGAGGAGTTCTTCTGATAACTCAAATAGATTTCAAGACTGAAAATTGGAACTGTTTTGTTTAAGAAGAAAAGATATAGTGAGAGGGATATCATAAAGAGGTACATACAGACACATTGAGAGAAGCTATATACACAGATAGGGAGTGAACAAGAAACAGGGAATATACAGAAATTTCAGGAGAAACTGTTTTCTGTTTGGTTTTCATTTGCTGTCAACCTGTTGGGCTGTACTGATTCTTCCAAGTCTCGATTGAGATTACTGGTGGTATTTCGTGCTTAGTTTCCTTTGGTTTGGTCTGCCTGGAGTTTTTTTTTATGCTACACTGCCTACTGCTGTCATTTTCCACTTTTTCCTCGTCTATAATTGTATCTTGCATCGGAACTTGTCCTGCTGCTGTTATCTGTTACTGCTGCTATTTCGTTTACACTGCTGCTCAACTGACTCCCCTGCTTTCTTCATTGTAAGCATTTCCTCAGGTACACATTTCGAATCTGTCTGATGTTGCAATGAAAGTTGAATCGAAAGATCTGAAGGAGTTATAATCATCTGTTGCATTGCCTACAAATTTTTTTTATATATAAATGTTGTTAGGATGTGTAAGTTTCTAGTCTGTTAGCCTAATAGAGATACATTGGTAAGGTTGTACTTAATTAAAGTTTATGTCAATCTAAAACTGCGACATTTGACTCGTTTAGTAGTATACAAGATGTAAATACAATTCATGAAATGTGCAGCTATTTAACACGATTGTTAACTTAAACTCGCTCTGTCAGCATGCTTTGAATATGTAAGGGCAAATGGCCGCTTTAAATCTAGCTAAAGATAATACAGTTTCAGATTCTCGAGTTTCAGCTTCATTAGGCAGTTTATAGGATGAGTTTCAAATATCATTAGTCGCATCTTCTAATAAGTGGTTTTAATTAATCTTGTCTAAATAAGTTAAAGTTAAGGAGCTCTTGTAGTAGTCGTAGCATTTCATCAATCTTGTATATAATTCTTCTATCAAATTAAAAGCATGTTTCATGAGGTACAACGTTTCTTCACTCTGTAAATAATTAATCAGACGATTAACCAAAATCTGGATTTGGCCAAAGCATATAATTGAATTAGCATGCATCTTTTCTTCTATTTTTAGACATAAACACATTAGAAATGTAGTCGCTTTAGGATGTTCCTTCTAAAATAATGAGACGAGCCTCGCCAAATAAAAACGTAAATTGTGGGGCCCTCAATAATTAACCATAATAAATATTTAGAATTCAGGACAGACCGTTTAGTGAATTTCATGGCCTTCCTCAAAATAATAACGCGTTTAGACTTTTTTTAGGCGCGGTTTAAGTAAATTATATTCTTAAATTCGGGTGCACATTGATGTGACCCAAATCCAAATCTCAACGGAATCAAAATGTGTCGACGACCACGGGTGCATTGATTGTGACGTGGTTCGAGATGCATTTTACGACGTTGCAATTCTATAAAAAATAAAAGATAATAATAAAAGCGGTTTTAAATTTAATAAAAGCACATAAGTCACAACATGTATTTAAATCCGGTATTTAGCCATTATAACAATTTAAGCGACCGTGCTAGAACCACGGGATTCGAGGGTGCCTAACACCTTCCCTCGGGTAAACAGAATTCCTTACTTAGAATTTCTGGTTCGCATACTTCATTTGGAAAAGTCAAAAAAATTCTCGATTTGGGATTCAAGATAAACCGGTGACTTGGGACACCAAAAGCCAAACCTTTCCCAAGTGGAGACTCTGAATTAAATAAATAATCCCATTTCGAATATTGTCACTTAAATTGGAAAAACTCCCTCGCGCATTCTACCCTTCGGGGCGGGCGCGCAAAAAGGAGGTGTGACAGCTCTGGCGACTCTGCTGGGGATAAGTTCGCAGAACGTTAGTTCAGGGTTCAGAATTCGAGCTTAGAATAATTGTTATATTTGGCTTTATTATCTGATCTTTATTACATGTTTTGGCATAACGTGCTAAATGTTGTCTTTTACCGCTTTGATATTATCTGAACTGTATATAAACTGTGCCGAAACCCTTCTCTTCTTACCTCCGGGGAGAAGCTCGCTGGTCGAGACTCCCTATTCTGTTAGTGTCAATACCTGAAATAAGAAAGAGGCCGGACAAGTTACAAAGCCGGACGATCTCGCGGGTCCCCGGTACGTAGCCCCCTCCTCGACTCGAGTTGTCCGCTCGGGTACACAGTCTAGAACATATACCCAGGTTATAAACCTAGTATAACAAAACCTCATGCCGGATCCCTAGTAGGAACGCTTATTTGCATCATGTTGCATTTGACATAGGGGACTCAACACAGGGGTTGGGTCCGTCTAGGACAGGCAACCTGAAATGAAAAGACCATCCTGCTGCATCCCGTTTGTTTTGCGCATTTATTTGCTTCAGTTCTGCATGCCGACCGGGTTCTAAAAAAAAACTTTAAAAAAAGAGAAAATAACAGCGTAGGGAGATAATTACTTATTTTTGGAAAAAATAAAACCAATGTCCAAGTAGTGTCAAAACCTCGCCGGAATTTTCTTTAAAAAAAAAGAAAAAAATTAAAACAAAATTTGTCTTTTAGTTTTATTTATTAAAAAAAATATATAAAAAAAATTCCTTTTAATCACTATCAAAATCCAAAAAATATATATATAAAAGTAAAAAAAAAAAAGAAGGGAAAATTCAAAATTCAAAAAAAAATGTTGTTTCTTTTGTAGTATCTCTTTTATAAATTCAGACTAATAGTCCAAATACTTCCTTAAAAGATTTTTCGAAATTTCAAAAAAAAGAGTGAAAAGAAGTTAAAATTCAAAGACAAAATGTTTCTTTAGTCATCGTCTCTTTTCAAAATATAATAAAAAAAACAAAAAAATATAAAAAAAAACGAAATCCAAAAATATTTTCTCCTTTTCAGTGTAAGTATTTTATTCAGAAAAAAAGGGTTAGTTTATTTCCTCTACGCCTGATCGGACCGAACTACGCGGGTCTGATTCTCACCGTATGTGAGATACGTAGGCAAATCTCATCGGTTTCGATCCCAATTTTCAAAAAAAAACCAAAAATATTTTCCTTAAGTTCCTTCTTTATAAATCTTTCCTTAGAAAATGCAAAAAAAGAAATAAAAAATAATATAGAAGTTTTCTTTAAACTCAAATAAAAAAAAATTAGTTTCCTTCTTTCTGAAGTCTTTCATACGAAAAAATGAAATAAGAATTAAAAATCAGCAACAAAAATCCAAAATACTCTTTTCTTTTTTAGTCTTTCTTTTGTAAATATCCATAAAAAAAAATATATTTGAAAAATTAATTCCAAAAAATATTTTCGCTTTTCTTTAGAAGTGCTTTTGTAAATAAATAAAAACTCAGAAATTCCAAATCATTTTCTTAAAAGTCCCTCTTTCAAAATTTAAGAGGCAACATCATAAATCAAAAAAAAAATATTCTTTCTTCCGTAGAAAAAGGTGAAACAAATGAAAAATCAACCAAACACATTTTTCTTTTCTTTTTTAAAAAAAAAATATTCCCAAAGTTCAAGTCAAAAGCAAACAACTTTTTTAGAAGTCTTTCTTTAAAAATAAAACAAAAATCAAAATAAAAAAAAATATCTTCTTTCTTCTTTTAAAGCATTTCTTTCGAAAATTCCAAAAAAAAGAGTTAGTTTACTTACTCCATTCACGATCGCGAGAACTACGCCGGTTTGATTCTCGCAGGGTGCGAGATACGTAGGCAACCCTCATCAGGTCCAACCTCCCCTTTTTCAGAAATAGCCAAAATGTCAGAATTTTAATTTATGAGTCAGGTGATGCCGTTTTGTCAAGAATAGCCGAATGTTCCCAAAAGGGACGCCGGAAGGCTGACTTTGCATAAACAGCCGTTTTGGTCATTTTTAAAAATCTTGACCAAATTGCCCAATGGCCTTAGGATCCTCGTCCCCGAGGCTCTGCGAGGCCATGTTCCCAATGTCGGGTCACCATTCTGAAAAAAAAAGAAAGAAAAAGAGTCATAAATAAATCAAGTGATGCTGTTTTGTCAAAAACAGCCAAATGTTCCTGAAAGGGATGGCGGAAGGCTGACTTTGCATAAACGGTCACTTTCGATCATCTTTTAGAGTTTGATCGGTTGACCCTCACAGCCTTAAAATCTTCATCCCCGAAGTGCTGAAAGGCCGTGTTCGAAAATCGGATCTTTCTTTCTTAAATATAGTCAAATCATTTTTGAATCAAATCATTTTTGTTGAAATCACCTTAATAAATGTGCAGGATGAGCACGATGCAAAATGAACATTTTTCAATAATGACCAAAATCCCTGTCAAGTTACGGCTATGGTGGAATGATCTAGGCGCTGAAGGACAAAATGAGGTCAAGAAATATCTGAAAGGTCTCGTGGGTTTGTTGGAAATCCAGCCTCGGGGAGATATCATAAGAGCTTTGGTTACCTATTGGGACCCGGCGCACAATGTTTTCCATTTCTCTGATTTTGAACTCACCCCGACTTTGGAAGAAATGGCCGGATACATCGGGAATACTGAACTTCCCTTGAGGGAAAAATACTTGGTCGCCCCAAGAGTCGTCACGGTACATCGGTTCCTAGATTCATTGAAGATACCTAGAACAGTCCACAACCCGGATCTGGCAGCCGGATTTTGTACTCCATGCTTCATATATGATAGGTACAGTCATGAGGGGGGATTCAATAATCCAATCAACAAACTGTGCAGCAAAGGTGTTCGTCAGAAGTGGGACAAACACAGACGTATAGCGTTCATGATGATGTTCCTGGGCCTTCTGGTATTTCCAAGGAAAGACGGAAACATTGATTTGAAGATATCCGGGGTCGTCAGCACTTTACTCACGCAAAGTGACAGTACTCTCGCGCCTATGGTGGTATCTGACATCTTTCGAGCTCTTACAGCTTGTAAAGCTGGGGGAAATTTCTTCGAAGGTTGTAACTTGCTCCTACAGATATGGATGACCGAGCACCTCTGCCATCATTCCGAGATTTTGAGCCATGGTTCCCCGGAAAAGACTTGCATAGAAGAATCTTACACGAGAACCAAAGAGATCAGTTTGCCCAAAGGAGTCCTGGCATGGACCTCGTTCTTTCAAGCTCTTACTGCCAGCCAAATACAATGGACGCTAGGATGGTTGCCTGTTGATGAGATCCTATATATGTCGGCAGCTAAAACTCATTTCTTACTGATGGGGCTTAAGAGCATTCAACCTTACGCACCCTGCCGAGTTTTGAGACAGTTCGGAAGATGCCAGACAGTACCTCATGAGGAAGATCTTAGCACTCAAGCAGTTGAGATAAGTCCTAACGGACAATTCCCAGAAGCAAAGATTCGCCAAATCTGGAGTGAGTGTCAATATTTGAAATCAGATACTTGCGTGCGGGATCGAGCCAAAGGAGAGATGGCGCCAGGTTACCTTGCATGGTATAGAAGGGAACTTGAGCATGAAAGGCCAGCTAAGAGACCCCACATCCGGAATTTCACCGAATCATCGCAAAGGCAGTGGGATTGGTTAGCAAAGGAAAGAGGCTATTGCGCCGAAATCAGCAGGTTAAAGCAACAAGTGGAAAGTTTGAAATATGAGCACAACGTGCAAGATGCTACCAATCTGGGAGAGAGGAACAGGTTAATTCAGGAAAACGAAGTGCTCAGAGCCCAGATCAAACAGATAAGGGTGGATGCAAATAAACAGCCAAGGCGTCAATCAGACGAGCAGATGATAAAAAGGCTAAAAAGTGAAATCAGGGAATGGCGAGATGGTTTCGAGAAATCTGAAAACGTCATAGCGGAGCTCAGGGCACAGTGGGATACAAGAGCAGATAAGCATCGCCGATACTTGAACCAATTGGAAGGCGACCACGAGAAAACCGTTGCTAAGATAAAGAGAGAGATGGCTGCACTTGAGATCAAAGCAGTTAATCAGGCCAAGGATTTCCAAATTGAGAGCAGATACTGGTACGACTCAATAGCCCAGATGAAGTTGGAAGTACGGCGACTGAAGCATCAGCATATACAGGATACTCAAGTATTCAAGATATGTAGCGATCAGATAAAACGCCTACTCGTAGAGAAGAAGCAAACCAGAGATAGGATCAAGGCCATTGCCCATGCCATCACCAGACGATGTCTACGATGTGAGAACATGTCCAGCGTTACCGTCCTCTCGGTAGTGATGGGTTATGTCAAGCAGACTATGCATGAGCTGGAGCAACTTGAGAGGGATCTCACGCCTAGGACCGCGGCAAGGCCGAACGATGCCCCGCGGACACCAATTTTCAAAACCATAATGCACTCATAAGTCAAGCCTGTATCTTAGCATCTTCTGCCTGTTTTTCCATCAGGGTGATTTTTAGTCTATTTTGAGTCTAGGTTTATTTTCAAAGTTTGCTCTTTCTTTTGCAAAATGTAGTTTGTAATAGACCATTTCAACAATAAAGAGGTTGCTTCTTTTACGCTCATTTGTGTTTTTCGAACTACGTAATGATCTGATTCACGTAGGCATCGTGATACGTAGGCAATCCTCATCGGATCCGGTCGCATTTCTTACTGCAAAATAATAACAATAAAAAAAAGAAAAAAAAAGAAGAGAAAAAAAAGGGGAAAACTAATAAGAGGAAGATGCCGGAATGACGCATGCTCTCGTAGCAAACATGTAGTGATCCACTTAACTGTATAGGTGCATCATGCCCAACGTGAGATTGACTATCTGTTATTTGCTGCGAATTAACCATGCGTTTGTCGTTGAGTATTCAGGGTTTTTGAAAAGACGGTTGGTTTGGTGAAAGTCTGGCCTCGCACTCATATTTCACGAGGTCAAGGAGAAGTGTTCAACTACCTGTTGTTAGGACCAGAAGCAGTACTCACACTTACTTCACCAGGTCAAAAGGAAGTGTGGAAATGTCTTCAGAAATTCCATTGCAAACAATCCCTGTTTCTGAGGAGAGCTCAATCTCAGCCGTCCTCACACCTGAATCCGCAACTGCGGAGGAAAATAGAATCCTACGGCTCCGCATGTTGGAAATGCTGGACGACTGGAATAATGGGAAAGAGCCGCCAAGTGTCGTCCCCGGATTCCCTGAATTATTCTCCAGGTCAAGTGGGACTTCTAATGTCCCCATAAATTATCCTGCTACCCCATTCGGGTACCCAGCCACCTCAGCCTTCTCTGCTGGATCGCCTTCTGAGCCTCATCCCCGAATGTCATCCACTGATGCAAGCATGAACATCTTTACTGCATCGCCTTGCCCGATTACGGCACAGCCTACCACGTACAAGCCAAGCTTTGACTCATCCTCTTTTACATTCCAAGCACCATCGTTCTCAATGGAACCAACTAGGTTCGCTACCAGTACTAATCCTCTACCGCCTCAGTGCGAGCTTGCACCTGGGCAAGATCAGAACCCCAGAATTGCAGAACAAAATGAGATTGCCAAGAGAATGAGAAGCCTTGAACAAAGTTTGAAGAATATGCAAGGATTAAGCGGACAGAAGAGCGTCTCTTACGCCGACCTATGCATGTTCCCTCACGTGCACCTGCCAACGGGTTTCAAGACCCCAAAGTTCGAGAAATACGATGGGCACGGTGACCCCATTGCACATCTTAAGAAATACTGCAACCAATTGCGGGGAGCCGGCGGAAAAGAAGAACTGCTGATGGCATATTTTGGGGAAAGTCTAGTAGGGATAGCTTCGGAATGGTATATGTACCAGGAAATGTCCCGATGGCATATATGGGATGATCTCGCCAGAGATTTTGTGAAACAATTCCAGTATAACATCGACATTGCGCCAGACCGAAATTCTCTGTCGAATTTGAAGAAGAAACCTTCAGAAAGCTTCAGAGAATATGCTATTAAGTGGCGTGAACAGGCGTCAAGAGTGAAGCCTCCCATGGATGAAGTGGAAATGGTCACTACCTTTCTCCAGGCTCAAGAGTCTGACTATTTCCAAAACATGATGTCAGCCATGGGTAAGCCATTCGCGGAAGCGATCAAGATTGGAGAGATGGTGGAAAATGGTCTGAAAACAGGTAGGATTCTGAGTCAAGCAGCCATAAGGGCGACCTCCCAGGCCGTCCAAAGCGGGTCTGGAGGAACGACAAGAGGGAAAAAGAAGGAAGAAACGACTATGGCAGCCTCGGAAGCAAGGGAGTATCGTCATCCCAGGCCCCGTTTTCCGGAAAGAACCCCACAACACTACTACCCCCACTCAAATTTGGCATATGCTCATCAACCTTATATGGTCATGAATGCCCAACCTTATACCCATCCACCACAACAAGCCAACCGAGGCCCAGCTCCACCTCCCAGAAATCAGCCTCTTTACCGTAACCACTATAACCCACAACCCCCGTAGAATAACTTCTGCCCTCAGGAGCCACCCAGAAGGCGGACTTTCACGCCCATCGGTGAGCCATACTCAACTTTGTTCCCAAAGCTGGTCCAGTTGGGTTTCTTGCAACCAATCCCTCAAACAAGGCAAAACCCGACGTCACCTTCTTACAAAGCTGGAGTCAGATGCGCCTATCATTCAGGGGCCGAGGGACATGATACAAATGACTGCTGGTCGTTGAAAAGAGTGGTCGAGAATTTGATAGAGCAAGGGAAAATAGTGCTAAGGGACGAAGAGATCCCGAATGTAACTAACAATCCATTACCTGCTCATAATAATGGGCCGCTGATCGGAATGATTTGTGAAGACAAAGAGTTCGACCCTGCTCTGAAAGCCATAATTGCCATTGTCGACACGGGAAAGAAGCCCGAAACAGAACAGAAACCAGAAAAAGGGGAAGAGGCCAAAGCTATAAAGAAAGTGCCTGAAAAGAAGGTGGAGAAGAAAGTGGTACCGGCAAAGGGTGGAGTTCTTTACATACCGCGAGGTCAAGCCAAGAAGACGCAGAACTTCGGGATCAAAAAGACAAAACCTATGTATGTGCCAAAAGGGGCCTATGTGGTCCGGGGGACGATTCAACCACCTCGGCTGAATGAGCCAGTGGTTATCGGACGCGTGCCACAAAAGCCAATGACCAACCCGTCCACAGTACCGTGGAATTATCAAAAGACTTTGGTAATGTACAAAGGTAAAGAGGTCATGGGAGAACTTCCAGAAAATACTTTCATTGGAAGGTATTCAAATACCCAAGAACTGAACAACGCCACACAAAGGCGCTTCCCGCCAAAGAAGCCCGTGAGTGTTGAAGAAGCGGAAGTGTTCTTCCAACAAATGAAAATGCCAGATTACGAAGTGATAGATCAACTGCGCAAGTACCCCGAGCAAGTGTCCATGCTGTCATTGTTAATGAGGTCGACCGAGCATCGAAAGATCTTACTAAAGACCCTGAATGAAGCATATGTGCCAGTTGAAACCTCGGTAGAGCAATTAGAGCGGATGACAGAAAGATTCTTCGCCGTCAACCAAATCTCTTTCAGCAAGAACGATCTACCCCCGGAAGGAGCGGCACACAACAAGGCTTTGCATCTAACAGTTAAATGCGAAGACTATTATGTCAAGCGGGTAATGTTGGATGGGGGCTCAGGCGTTGACATTTGCCCGCTCTCCACGCTACAAAGAATGGAAATTGGGACCGGAAGAATCCGACCCAACAATGTCTGCGTAAGGGCTTTCGACAGTATCAAGAGAGATACCATGGGAGAAATAGACCTGTTATTGGTCATAGGACTAGTCGAATTTCAAGTAACCTTCCAGGTACTCGACATGGATACATCCTACAATTTTCTCCTTGGCAGACCTTGGATCCATGCGGCAGGAGCCGTGCCTTCCACTCTTCACCAGATGGTGAAGTTCGAGTACGAAGACAGAGAGATCGTGGTCCATGGGGAAGATGAGCATGCTATTTATCGGGACCCATCCATCCCATATCTGGAACCGAGAGAAGGGAGCGAACATACGGTCTATCAAGCTTTTGAGATTGTACTGGCAGAGCAGCACGAAGAGGGAATACCCTGCCCCCAGCCTTTCTTGTCTAACGCCTCGGTTATGGTGGCCAAAGAGATGATCCGGCACGGATTTAGGCCAGGGAAGGGGCTTGGACGAACCCTTCAGGGAATAACAGAACCCATTACCTTGCCAGTCACCAAGAAACCTTTTGGACTAGGTTTCAAACCTACTCCAGCAGACGAAGAGTGGGCAAAGAAAAGGAAAAATGAGGGTTGGAAGTTACCTCGACCACTGCCGGATTTATATGCAACTTTCCTCAGGCCAAGGTACGCTGAAGAAGAAGATGATGAGGTCTTCACAGCTGAGGAAATCGAGGAGATATGTGGGGCGATGAGAGAGATGCTCTACGAGGTCCACATGGTTCAACCAGGTGAAGGCACAAGCATTGCTGAGATGATGTACATGGGGCCGAACGCCAAACTTCAAAACTGGGAGGCTACGCCATTCCCGACTAGACGGAAGTCCGGGTAGACCTGTCCTGCCACCTTTCCTGTGTCACAAGTTATCTCCAGGACATAACTTGAACGTTTTCTTCCTTTCCATTGTTGTTTTGAATTCCTAAGTTGTAAACATTGTTGTCTTCCAACTTTCCAAAGAAAATAAAAAAAAATCATCATTGCTTTCCCATTCTTTCTTTTGTTCTGATTTTTGTTATTTTTCCTTTTATCTTTCTTTTCAGTTATAATAATGCGGCTTTAAATATGACATGCTTGCGGACTTCACGCCCAGATCACAATGAGCTATTTAACTGCGAATTAATGAACCCAGAATCAGAGTACGATGCGGAAGAGGCTTTTAGGGAAATAAACTGAGAGTTGGAATATTTTGAGAATAAACCTAAGCCAAATCTGAATGACACCGAACCGGTTAATTTAAGAACTCCTGAAGAAATCCGGGAGACCAAAATAAGCATTCACATGGACAAGAAAACGCGAGAGGCGATAATTCAACTTCTTTTTGAATTTAAAGACGTGTTTGCTTGGTCATATGATGACATGCCGGGTCTAGGGGTTGATCTAGTGGTTCATAAATTGCCGATTCATCCTGATTGTCCTCCAGTTCAACAAAAGCAACGAAAGTTCAAAACTGAGGTCAGTGACAAGATTAAAGAGGAGATCACCAAACAATTGAAAACGGGAGTGATTCGGGTAGTCCAGTATACAACTTGGTTGGCAAATGTGGTTCCAGTACCGAAAAAGGACGGGAAAACTCGGGTATGTGTAGATTACCGAGATCTGAACAGAGCAAGTCCTAAAGATAATTTCCCGCTGCCCAACATCCACATCCTCGTTGATAATTGCGCCAAACACGAGATACAGTCTTTCGTAGATTGTTACGCTGGGTATCATCAGGTATTGATGGATGAAGAGGACGCCGAGAAAACTGCTTTCACCACGCCTTGGGGCACCTACTGTTATCGGGTCATGCCATTTGGTTTGAAGAATGCTGGGGCTACTTACATGAGAGCCATGACTGCCATTTTTCATGACATGATGCATCAGGAAATAGAGGTATACGTGGATGACGTGATAGTCAAGTCCCGGACGCAGGATAATCACATCCAAGACTTGAGGAAATTCTTCGAGAGACTAAGGAAGTATGACTTGAAGCTAAACCCAGCCAAGTGTGCTTTCGGAGTTCCGTCAGGCAAACTTTTGGGCTTCATTGTAAGCAGGAGAGGTATCAAGCTAGATCCAACTAAGATAAAATCCATCAGAGATCTGCCTCCCCCGAGAACAAAGAAAGACGTGATGAGTCTGTTGGGCAGGTTGAACTACATCAGTCGGTTTATTGCCCAGTTGACAAGCACGTGCGAGCCCATATTCAAGCTTTTAAGGAAAGATGCGGCGATTAAATGGATAACTGAGTGTCAAGAAGCCTTCGATAAAGTCAAGGAATACCTCTCGAATCCCCCAGTCTTGGTCCCTCCAGAACCAGGGAGGCCACTTTTCTTGTTTCTAACAGTCTTGGAGAATTCTTTTGGTTGCGTCCTCGGGCAACACGACATAACCGGAAAGAAGGAGCAAGCAATCTACTACTTGAGCAAGAAATTCACCGGCTACGAGGCCAAATACACTCTACTGGAAAGAACATGTTGCGCTCTGACGTGGGTTGCTCAAAAGCTGAGACATTATCTCCAAGCCCACACTACTTTCCTCATAAGCAGGCTGGATCCTTTGAAATATATATTTCAGAAACCGATGCCTACCAGGAGACTGGCCAAGTGGCAAATCCTGCTTACCGAATTCGACATAGTCTATGTCACTCGCACAGCAATGAAAGCCCAGGCGCTAGCAGATCATTTGGCCGAAAATCCGGTCGATGAGGAATACCAACCATTGAGTACCTACTTTCCAGATGAAGAAGTAAACACCGTAGAAGTGGTCTCGGAGGAAGCTCATGTTTGGAAGATGTTCTTTGATGGAGCCGTGAACGCCAAGGGTGTAGGGATTGGGGCAATTTTGATCTCGCCTTCTGGTCAGCATTATCCCGCCACAGCTAGACTTCGTTTCTTTTGCACAAATAATACAGCTGAGTATGAAGCCTGCATCATGGGCATGCATATGGCAATCGATCAGGATGTCGAAGACTTACTGATTATGGGAGATTCTGACCTGATTATCCGGCAAGCTCAAGGCGAATGGGAAACTCGGGATGTCAAACTTATCCCTTACCGACAGCATGTGGAGGACCTCAGCAAGCGCTTTACATCAATAGAGTTCAGGTATATCCCGAGGTGTCACAATGAACTGGCAGATGCACTTGCTACTTTGGCTTCAATGCTACCCTACCCGGGCAACGCCCACGTCGATCCTTTGGAAATCCAAATCAAGGAAAGACACGGTTACTGCAGTGTAATCGAGGCGGGATCAAATACGCAGCCTTGGTACCATGACATCAAGAGGTTCCTGAAGACACAAGAATACCCCGAGCACGCTACTGGAGATCAAAAGAGGACCATTAGGCGACATGCAAGTGGTTTCTTTCTGAGCGGTGAATTGTTGTATAAGAGGACCCCGGACCTCAATCTTCTAAGATGTGTCGATATCGAGGAAGCGAGAAAGATCATGCACGAAGTACACGCAGGTGTGTGCGGACCTCACATGAACGGGTATGTCTTAGCGAAGAAAATCCTTCGAGCAGGTTATTACTGGATGACCATGGAAAAGGATTGCTTTAGCTTCGTTCGGAAGTGTCATCAGTGTCAGGTGCACGGTGATTTGATTCATGCACCTCCCACGTCTGCACCTTGGCCATTTGTCGCCTGGGGCATGGACGTCATTGGACCAATCGAACCAAAGGCTTCGAATGGACACAGGTTTATACTGGTTGCCATAGACTACTTCACAAAATGGGTAGAGGCTGTCACTCTCAAGTCGGTCACTAAGAAAGCTGTGGTGGATTTTGTACACTCAAATCTTATCTGTCGTTTCGGTATTCCTGCGACTATCATTACAGATAACGCAGCAAACTTGAACAGTCACTTGATGGGAGATGTATGCGAGCAATTCAAGATAACGCATAGGAATTCTACTCCTTATCGGCCAAAGGCCAACGGCACTGTAGAAGCGGCAAACAAAAATATCAAGAAGATTCTGAGGAAAACGATCCAAAGTTCCCGTCAGTGGCATGAGCAGTTACCATTTGCATTATTGGGGTATCGCACTACGGTACGCACATCGGTAGGAGCGACTCCTTATCTTTTGGTTTATGGGACCGAGGCTGTAATACCGGCAGAGGTAGAAATTCCTTCGCTTCGAACCATTGTCGAAGCAGAAATCGAAGACAGCGAGTGGGTCAAGACTCGGTTAGAGCAATTGACTTTGATTGATGAAAAGCGAATGGCCGCGGTTTGTCACGGACAGTTGTACCAACGAAGAATGGCCCGTGCTTACAACAAGAAAGTCCGACCCAGGAATTTCGAAGTAGGTCAGCTGGTACTGAGGCGTATTCTGCCGCATCATGAGGAAGCAAAAGGGAAGTTTGCTCCAAATTGGAAAGGCCCATACATCATAAGGAAGATATTGCCGAGAGGAGCATTGTATTTAGGTGATATCGAAGGAAATGACCCCGACACAGCAGTAAATGCAGATGCAGTCAAGAGATACTACGTCTAAATCATACTCCAGTGGTCCTGACACATTTGAAAATGACGAAGGTTTTACTCCCCACTACTCCCAAACACTACCCAATCCTCTCTACAAAGCAAAAAAAAAAAAAAAAAAAACAAAACAAAACAAAAAAAAAATTGATTGAGGCCTGAACTACGTTTGACTTGATTCCGAAAGGATACGTAGGTAGCCTCTCCCTGAGGTTCAGTCACACCAACAATAAAATCTCATTCACCCTGAAATTGAAACCGGGGCACGTCGAGCAGTTGAGAAGTTAGTATTATCTCCCTCTCATTACCAAGCACAAGCCTTCAAATCAATTACCAAAGATAGTGGGGAACCAATAAGCATCACAAGTGGAGACCGGCACACTCCGAATTAAGAGAGATAAAATGAGAGAGTCTCGTCGGTGAAAACCTTCGGGCACCACGAGGCGACGGGAGTAGAGAAACAAAAATGAGAGAGCTTGTTTAGTAAAAACTCACAAAGAGTGCTATCAAGCGATGACAGGAAGAGAAATGAGAGAGGTCAGCCAGCGAAAACCCGCAAAGGGCGCTGTTGGCCGAAAAGAATGACTCCACCCCAAAGAGGTCTCGGCAAAGCTCCACCGGTTTGGAATCACAGATCCGTTCTGGTTCAGGGAAACGCAAGTTCATGGAAGGTCAGGCGTCCAGTCCAAAGAGCATGTCATGTCATTTAAAGCCAGCGTTATCTTCCTCAGATAAGTCTTTCTCGTCCCGAAAGAGACATTCCCTTCCTGAAATTTGTTTTCTCCTTTCTTTGTTTCTCTTCGAATCCCGTTTTATGTTTTAACCCCAAGTTCAGGATACACCGGAAAGGGCAGGTGGCAGGTTTGTTTTCACGGAATTCCGTTTCATGAAGGAAAACACCCCGTTTCATCGGTACATCTGTCCAAACTTGATAAATCATGATGTTTGATGGCGTTCAAAGTAAAGAGGAAAAAGAGAAATTTCCCCCAGCAAGTCTGCCTTCGGACGAATCCCCACAGAGTCTCTCCTTGTACAATCCTCACACAGAGTCTCCCCAATATAAAAAAAAAGCATGAAAAAAAAAGAAGACAAATCCCGTTGGAATTTCCCCAGCACATCCCCAGCGAGTCCCTTTGTAAAAATTCCCCAACAAGCTTACCCCAACCAAGCCTAGAAAGCCCGCTTCGAAACAATTACCCAGCATGCCCCGTTGTACAAAAATCCACACAAAGAATCCACTTTGTAAATATTCCCCCCACAGAGCTTCCTTTTGTACAAATCCCCACAGAATACCTCCAATAAAAGCCCCGTTGAGAACCTCCAAGCAAAATGGGACACAAAAAAGAGGGAAAGAAAAAGAGCCTTACGAGGCAAATCATCACAGAATCTGGAAATACAAGCCTGAGCAATCTAAAAGGTTCCGACATATGAATCAAATCAATGGCGGGACTTCGCAACAGAAATGAAGACGCAATAAAGCAACCGGGAACGATCAAGGTCACCAAACCGACCGTCATTTCCGAACTAACAATTGTTCTTTGTCTGAAGAGTTGAAACAGGTTTAATCCAAGACAATCGTGCAAGAAGCACGTGTCGCCCAAAGAAGAAGGTACACGGGTACAATAAATATTTTGGCAATAAGGAATTCACTCGAAAGGTAAGTGTCCCCGAAACTCCCTTTTGTCTTTTACTAAAACAAGAAAATTCAAAAAAAGAGGTCAGTCGTTGTTCTCGAATTTTGTCCCCAGCTAGTCAGCATTAGGGTTTTAAACCCTAAACTGAACTTTTCCTTTAATCAGCATTAGGGTTTTAAACCCTAAACTGAATTTTTCCATTAGTCAGCATTAGGGTTTTAAACCCTAAACTGAACTTTTTCCATTCAGCCAGCATTAGGGTTTTAAACCCTAAACTGAGCTTTTCCATGCAATCAGCATTAGGGTTTTAAACCCTAAACTGAATTTTTCCTTTAGTCAGCATTAGGGTTTTAAACCCTAAACTGAACTTTTTCCATTCAGCCAGCATTAGGGTTTTAAACCCTAAACTGAGCTTTTCCATGCAATCAGCATTAGGGTTTTAAACCCTAAACTGAATTTTTCCTTTAGTCAGCATTAGGGTTTTAAACCCTAAACTGAACTTTTTCCATTCAGCCAGCATTAGGGTTTTAAACCCTAAACTGAGCTTTTCCATGCAATCAGCATTAGGGTTTTAAACCCTAAACTGAATTTTTCCTTTAGTCAGCATTAGGGTTTTAAACCCTAAACTGAACTTTTTCCATTCAGCCAGCATTAGGGTTTTAAACCCTAAACTGAGCTTTTCCATGCAATCAGCATTAGGGTTTTAAACCCTAAACTGAATTTTTCCTCTTAATCAGCATTAGGGTTTTAAACCCTAAACTGAACTTTTTCCATTCAGCCAGCATTAGGGTTTTAAACCCTAAACTGAGCTTTTCCATGCAATCAGCATTAGGGTTTTAAACCCTAAACTGAATTTTTCCTTTAGTCAGCATTAGGGTTTTAAACCCTAAACTGAACTTTTTCCATTCAGCCAGCATTAGGGTTTTAAACCCTAAACTGAGCTTTTCCATGCAATCAGCATTAGGGTTTTAAACCCTAAACTGAATTTTTCCTTTAGTCAGCATTAGGGTTTTAAACCCTAAACTGAACTTTTTCCATTCAGCCAGCATTAGGGTTTTAAACCCTAAACTGAGCTTTTCCATGCAATCAGCATTAGGGTTTTAAACCCTAAACTGAATTTTTCCTTTAGTCAGCATTAGGGTTTTAAACCCTAAACTGAATTTTTTCCATTCAGCCAGCATTAGGGTTTTAAACCCTAAACTGAGCTTTTCCATGCAATCAGCATTAGGGTTTTAAACCCTAAACTGAATTTTCCCTAGTTGGTTAGTATTAGAGTTTCAACTCTAAAACTGACCTTCTCCCCAGCTAGTCGGTATTAGGGCTCCAACCCTGAACTGAACATTTTTATCTTCCTTCATCAATTTTATGAACTTCCTGGCGAATAATTCACGAAATTTTCCTAGTGAAACTGGGGCAGAAAATTTCGTTTGTTTGTTTTCTCCCGCAGGTCTAACCTCGAGCCACACGATTCGAAATGACCCACGAGATGAGTCTCAACTCAGAAACAAAGAA
Source organism: Nicotiana sylvestris (assembly GCF_000393655.2). Lineage (NCBI taxonomy): Eukaryota > Viridiplantae > Streptophyta > Magnoliopsida > Solanales > Solanaceae > Nicotiana > Nicotiana sylvestris. Next base: position 155,772,424 of record NC_091059.1, read on the forward strand.
GAAAAAAGACAAAAAAAGAAGATGTCCCGAGAATATCAGAGTAAATGGAAGGCGGATCGGCTCCAACATTTGACTAAGGTCCTGAACTCTGCCAGTCGCATTTCACTCAGTATCCCAAAGATTGAACAAGTCGTCGCAACTCGCAAGCATCAAAATTCGGATCAAAGTCTCCAAGCACAATCAGCTAAGACCCAAGATCAAGTCGCAAAAGAATCATAGATAGGAATCTTGTAACTCGCAGTTGACATGCATATAAGTAGTTAGTTCAGTTCCAATTTTCCTTTGGTTGTAATAAGGCGGTCAGTGACGCAGCAGTGACAATAGCAACAGCAGTAACAACAAGCATTGCAATCCCATGGTAGTCCCAGCTACCAAAGCTTTCCGAACTAAATTGACCTGATTCCTGTTTAGCCCGGGATATGTAGGAAATCTTTGAAGCAAGATTCGGTCAAAACTTTCAAAACATGCTTCACATGGAGTAGTCCATAGGCAAAAATCGCTCATATCCGCTCACTTTATCTTTGCACGAAAACCCTTCGTGTTTCCGAACAAAGAGGGGCAGCTGTGAGCACGTGATTTTTGTCTTGCGCGACAATCGCTCCAAAAGAATAAAAAAATAATAACAAATGGTCCTGCTGTACAAATTTGGATTTTACATGGCACTTTGTTAATTATTCATGATTTCTGCCCATTTTTATTTTTTTTTATTAAAACAAAATACAAAAAATGTATGTGTCATGCATAATTTGAACCGTAATCCGGTTGTTAAATAGAAAATCGTAAATAGGCATCTTTGTCCGTGATTTTGTTTTTTTGTTTGATTTTACCTGTTTTAAAATATTTTAATGTGTGTGCAAATAACTGTATTAAGTGTTTATTTAATTTTAATTTGATTTACTTAGGTTTTTGTTTTTAAAATAAAGAAGAAAAATAATAATAAAAAAAAATCTTTTTTTCGGACTTGGGCCAATTTTAAACAAATTGGCCCGAACAAACTCAGCCCAAAACCCAGGCCTGTCCGGTCCGTGACCAGCCTACTTCGAGAACATACAAACGACGTCGTTTTTATCCAGGCTGATCTGAGCCGTTGATCTCTGAAAGATCAACGGCCAAGATCTCTCACCCCGAACCCACTAACAGACCCGATCCGTCTCACCCGGACCGACCCCAACCCTTTACCCTTGAAACGACGCCGTTCCCTGTTAGTCGAAGGATCCTGGCCCTTCATCACATCTCATCCAACGGCCAGGATCCACCTACCCACTAACTATATAAACTCATAACATTACCCTGCCCCCCCATCCGAACCCCAGCCTTCATCGTCTTCACAAGAACCCCAAACCCTAGAACCGCCTCTGTACACCTTCACCATGAAAGCCGGCGGCATGAACGCCGGTGGCCTTCCCCTTAACACCATAGAGCCCCCTCACCGCCCTGAACATTGATCTGTTGGCCGTTTAGTTCGAATCCCTTCCCACCTTCTCGAATCTTCATTTGAAGATTCGAGTCGGAACCCGATTTACACCAATCGACCTCAACTTCACACCAGACAGTCCCCAGACCCCCCTCGTGACCAAACCATGCTTGGTTTGGTCCGAATCTAACCAGGGAAACACGAATCCTAGATCTAATTTTTGAACCCTAGTTTTCTCCGTGCATGTTCCGTGTCTCGTTTAAACCAAAAGATTAAGGTCTAATGGACCTTAATCGAAGTGTTTCTCATCTGAGAAACACTTCGATTAAAGTCCGTTCAGCCTTAAGAAAGGTCTGTCCGAATCCAAGTTAAGGCTTTTGATTTTTCGAGATTTAAGGTGAGTTTTGCTTTTTCTTTTCTTATTTCTGTTAGTCCATGTGATTGATTAAAGGTCTGTTCATGTTTTGTTTTAATTTGTGTCTTTGAATTTTTATCAACTGTTGTTTGTCCACTTTACCTGAACCTCTGTGTTTGTTTGAATCCCTCTCCTATTCTGATAATGCGTATGTATGTATGTGCTGTGCGAATAATTGAGCTTCAAATTTTGACTGATCAACTGATTCCTCGAGTACCACTTTGTTTAGTCAGTATAATTCAAATCATGTGTCGATACTGTTAAATGTCTGATTTTTGGCTACGATTGTGCATGTTATGATTAATATAGTCAAGTCGACATGTGTCGTTAATTAGTTTCAATTGCCTGAACAATAACAAATCGATTTGCTTCTGGACACATTTGTTTGAATCGATTAGGAACTGAGTTTGTTTACTTATAGTTGTTAATTTGAATCAGAAATGTAAAAAGGAATGTTTGTTTAACTTCTGAATTGGAGGGCATGTGCACTTTCTGCACAACATGTGCATTTGTGCACCACAGGTGCATTTGTGCACAGCCTGTGCCCTGCATAAGGGCTTTTGAATAAAATAATCGACAGCACATGCTGTCAGATATATTCTGCTGCCCATTACCCTGCTTTAGTTAAGAAGTATTAAACCTCTTTCAAAAGGGTAAGTCTGCCAGGGAATGTGATGGGTTTCTAATACTTAAATAGCTAAGTGGAACTGAAAAGAAGAAAGCACATGTGAGGGGTATCTGGTTAGTCGATCAGGCTACAAAAGGGGTGATGTTAAGGCTTATAAAAGGGAGGCACATTGAGAGATAAGGAGATACATAGAGACAGAAGGAAATTGTGAGGAAAAAGGGCAGAACATATAGGTAGAGAAGGAGAGGAAAGTCAGACTGATTTTAAGAATACATCTGATATTAGAGAGACAGACATAGGGGATTCAGACTGAATCATTGAGGGTTTGAAGTTCAAGAAGATAAAAAAAAACTGAGAGGAGTTCTTCTAATAACTCAAATAGATTTCAAGACTGAAAATTGGCACTGTTTTGTTTAAGAAAAAAAGAGATAGTGAGAGGGATATCATAAAGAGGCACATACAGACACATTGAGAGAAGCTATATACACAGATAGGGAGTGAACAAGAAACATGGAATATACAGAAATTTCAGGAGAAATTGTTTTCTGTTTGGTTTTCATTTGCTGTCAACCTGTTGGGCTGTACTGATTCTTCCAAGTCTCGATTGAGATTACTGGTGGTATTTCGTGCTTAGTTTCCTTTGGTTTGGTCTGCCTGGAGTTTTTGTTTATGCTACACTGCCTACTGCTGTCATTTTCCACTTTTTCCTCGTCTATAATTGTATCTTGCATCGGAACTTGTCCTGCTGCTGTTATCTGTTACTGTTGCTGTTTCGTTTACACTGCTGCTCAACTGACCCCCCTGCTTTCTTCATTGTAAGCATTTCCTCAGGTACACATTTCGAATCTGTCTGATGTTGCAATGAAAGTTGAATCGAAAGATCTGAAGGAGTTATAATCATCTGTTGCATTGCCTACGAATTTTTTTTATATATAAATGTTGTTAGGATGTGTAAGTTTCTAGTCTGTTAGCCTAATAGAGATACATTAGTAAGGTTGTACTTAATTAAAGTTTATGCCAATCTAAAACTGCGACATTTGACTCGTTTAGTAGTATACAAGATGTAAATACAATTCATGAAATGTGCAGCTATTTAACACGATTGTTAACTTAAACTCGCTCTGTCAGCATGCTTTGAATATGTAAGGGCAAATGGCCGCTTTAAATCTAGCTAAAGATAATACAGTTTCAGATTCTCGAGTTTCAGCTTCATTAGGCAGTTTATAGGATGAGTTTCAAATATCATTAGTCGCATCTTCTAATAAGTGGTTTTAATTAATCTTGTCTAAATAAGTTAAAGTTAAGGAGCTCTTGTAGTAGTCGTAGCATTTCATCAATCTTGTATATAATTCTTCTATCAAATTAAAAGCATGTTTCATGAGGTACAACGTTTCTTCACTCTGTAAATAATTAATCAGACGATTAACCAAAATCTGGATTTGGCCAAAGCATATAATTGAATTAGCATGCATCTTTTCTTCTATTTTTAGAGACAAACACATTAGAAATGTAGTCGCTTTAGGATGTTCCTTCTAAAATAATGAGACGAGCCTCGCCAAATAAAAACGTAAATTGTGGGGCCCTCAATAATTAACCATAATAAATATTTAGAATTCTGGACAGGCCGTTTAGTGAATTTCATGGCCTTCCTCAAAATAATAACGCGTTTAGACTTTTTTTTAGGCACGGTTTAAGTAAATTATATTCTTAAATTCGGGTGCACATTGATGTGACCCAAATCCAAATCTCAACGGAGTCAAAATGTATCGAAGATCACGGGTGCATTGATTGTGACGTGGTTCGAGATGCATTTTACGACGTTGCAATTCTATAAAAAATAAAAGATAATAATAAAAGCGGTTTTAAATTTAATAAAAGCACATAAGTCACAACATGTATTTAAATCCGATATTTAGCCATTATAACAATTTAAGCGACCGTGCTAGAACCACGGGATTCGAGGGTGCCTAACACCTTCCCTCGGGTCAACAGAATTCCTTACTTAGAATTTCTGGTTCGCAGACTTCATTTGGAAAAGTCGAAAATTTCCTCGATTTGGGATTCAAGATAAACCGGTGACTTGGGACACCAAAAGCCAAACCTTTCCCAAGTGGCGACTCTGAATTAAATAAATAATCTCATTTCGAATATTGTCACTTAAATTGGAAAAACTCCCTCGCGCATTCTACCCTTCGGGGCGGGCGCGCAAAAAGGAGGTGTGACAGTATGCATAGGCTATGTCTGTAGTTTTCTACCTTTTGAGTCTGTCTTTCATCTGTCCGTTATCTTTTCAGGTCAAGTATGTTTGCAGTCTTAGAGTCTGTGTTTGCTTTTAATTTGCGTATGTTAGTTTCATTCCGAGAAATGTTTAGTTTGTAATAGTTTGTTTTAGTAATGAAAATTGAAATTTTCAAAAATAATTCTTATTTCCACCCTTTATTTTTGCATTTATTTTTCACGAACTACGCTTGGCCTGATTCGTGCGGGATCACAATACGTAGGCAGTCTCCATAGGATTCGACCGTAATCGTAACAACAAAACGTAAGAAAGAGAAAGAGATAAAAAGAAGGGAGCGAAAAAAGAGAAAGACAGAAGAGAGCGGAAAAACAAAAAGAGAAAGTGAAAGCAAGAAATGAGCGGAAACACAAAAGAGAAAGAAATAGAAAAAGAAAAGAGCACAAAAGAGGGATAAGGTGAGAAATTTTAAAGAAAGGTAGAAATAAACAAGGAACGAAGTGCCGGGATGACACATGCAATCGAGCAAACGCATAATAGAAATGATTAACTGTATAGGTGCATTCATACCAACGTGCGGTTGTCAAATCTATTAAGACTTAATCGCTAACAAAGTGGTTATCTAAATGTGTGATTTCAGGCAGGTGGTTAGTTGATTGGTAATTCTGGCAACTCACTCGTACAACACCCGGTCGAAAGATAAAGTAAACATGACAGGGCAGGACTCGGAAATCAGCATCGTAGACCCTTCAAATGAAGTTGAGGTAACAGATGTGGGTGCTATGAAAGAAGAGATGAGGAAACTAAAAGCACAAATGGCCGAAATGCATCGGGCATGGTCTCAGGGACATCCGGCACCACTATACCCCGCTAATCCATCTTACATCCCACCCCTGGCTCAGGCTCCAGAGCCCACCACTCCCCACGCATCTTCAGCCTTCCCTTATCACACCCAGGGCTATGGTACTACTTCATACGCTCCTCCAGCTCCACCACCCAAACAGAATCCTCCCCTACCCATGGTTCCAGTCTTTGTGGCACCTCCCCTAGCCCCATTACATATATCGTCTAGTGAGCCGTTATTCCAAGATCACGACACCCAATATTACCCTCACGAACCCACTTTCAAAGCGCCTGAGCCATATACCTATTCACCCCATTTTGAAATCCCGGGAGAAGTTGAGAAACCGGCTAAGAATGCAGAACAGGAGGAAGTGATTCGTAAAGTCAAAAGCTTGGAGCAATCTTTCAGGAACATGCATGGTTTAGGAAACCAAGTCAGCGTTACGTACAAATATTTGTGCTTTTCCCCGATGTTCAGTTGCCTGCGGGGTTTAAAATGCCGATGTTTAACTTGTATGAGGGGCACGGTGACCCAGTATCCCATCTGCGTGGCTTTTTTAGCAAAATTAGAGGTGCTGGAATGGTACACGAGACAGGACCCCGGCCGATGGTATACATGGGATGATTTGGCACAAGCATTCATTGGCCATTTTAAGTATAACCTTGAGATAGTCCCGGACCGTCTGTCATTGTTGAAGCTGGAAAAGAAGCCTGGGGAAAGTTTTAGAGAGTTTGGTTTCCGCTGGAGGGAACAAGCAACAAGGGTTGATCCTCCGATGAGGGAGAGTGAGATGGTAGATTACTTCTTGCAAACATTGGAGCCTACCTATTTTGGTCATCTAGTGACATCTGTCGGAAAGTCGTTTAATAAAGTGGTAAAGATGGGAGCCATGATTAAAGAGGGATTGAAGTCTAACAAGATCTTGAGCTACTCGGCATTGAAAGCAACCACCCAGTACATCCAAAGCGGTACTGGTGGTGCGCTTGGAAAGAAGAAAAAGGAAGAAGTTGCTACGGTTGAAACCAGTGCTTGATCCAGGCCCAATAACCCTCCACCATACTACAACCAACCCAGACCCCACCACCCAAACTACCAATATACCCCATATGGCCCACCACAACACTACTATCCACCACCAGAACCACACTTTTCTATCCACCACGCCCAGACATACACTCAGCCTCCGGTGCACTCGCAATGGCGCACACCAACTCCCCAAAACATACATCCACCCCCACAAAACACCTATCCAGCCCCCAGGGCAAACAGACCAAGAACCAGCTTCCACCCAAACCAAGCTTTTAGAAGTGAGAAGGCCCCAAATAGAAAAACATTTACTCCACTGGGAGAATCTTACACCACTCTCTTCCATAGATTGAAACAGTTGGGAATGTTGACCCCAATTGAGTCCAAAGCACCAAACCCCCTTCCCAGAAACTTGGACCATTCTGTTAGCTGCGAGTATTGCTCAGGGATGCCGAGGCACGATACTGAAAAATGTTGGAAGTTGAAAAACGTGGTACAAGAACTCATTGATAATCGCCGTATTGAAGTACATCCCTAGACGCCCCGAATATCAATCAAAACCCGTTACCAGCGCATTATGAAGACAATATGATCGAACTGATACATAAGGGGACAGAGCCTAAAAAACCCTCGCAGACGGTCATGGCGATCCATTCTACGGAAGCCAAGGTCAAAGAAAAGACAGTTAGCGCAAGGCCAGTGCTTCAGCTAAAAGCGATAAAAGATAAGCCAGTGTTGGTAACGGGAAAAGGACCATTTGTTGTTGCAAAAAAGCCAGAGCCAGTCAAGTTAGTGGTACCGGGGTCATCATCTACACCCGTGGTTATTGTGAAAGGGGCCTACATAGAACCAGTTGTCATAAAGCCGGTAGTCCAATTACCCGTGGTTGATAGCAAAGCCGTACCGTTGAAATATGACAAGGTAGTGGTGACATACAAAGGAAAGGAAATTGAGGAAGAGAGTTGTGAAGCACAAGGACTAACTCGGTCGGGACGTTGTTTTGCTCCCGAAGAGTTGAGAAAGGCTAGGGGCGCTAAAGACAATCCAGTGCTAGTCAAAAAGGCTGTGACGGAAGAAGAGGCAGAAGAATTTCTGAAAAAGATAAAAGTGCAAGATTATTCCATTGTTGAACAATTGAGAAAAACACCGGCCCAGATCTCGTTGTTGTCATTATTGATCCATTCTGACGAGCATTGCCGAGCTTTGATGAAGATATTGAATGAAGCTCATGTGCCCGACAAAATTTCAGTGAACCATCTGGAGACAATTGCCAACAAGATCTTTGAGGTAAATCGGGTAGCATTTTCTGATGATGAATTGCATGTGGAAGGCACAGAACACAATAAAGCTCTCTACTTGACGGTCAAGTGTGAAGATTCAATGGTTACTCGGGCGTTGATCGATAACGGGTCAAGTGCTAATATTTGTACGTTGTCCACATTGAACAAGTTGAAGATTGATGATGATAGAATCCGCAAAAATAGTATTTGTGTTCGAGGGTTCGACGGAGGGGGAACAAACACAGTGGGGGATATTATACTCGAATAGACTATTGGCCCAGTGGAGTTCACTATGGAATTTCAGGTGTTAGATGCTGTAGTGTCCTACAATCTTTTGTTGGGTCGACCATGGATCCACGCGGCCAAAGCAGTGCCTTCTACACTGCACCAAATGGTCAAGTTCGTGTGGGACAGACAAGAAATCGTGTTATATGGGGAAGATCCCACATGCGCCATGAATGATGCCATTGTGCCCTTTATAGAAACTGAAGATGATAAGGGACCATGGGTTTATCAGGTCTTCGACACGGTCCCGGTGAACAGAGTGTCCGAGGGTAAAAGCATTCCATGTTCCAGGGTGGCAGCTGCGACCGTCATGGTAGTATCAGAAATGCTGAGTAATGGGTTCGTGCCAGGAAAAGGTCTGGGGGCTGAGCTTCAGGGCATTGTTCAACCTGTTTCTCTGCCCAAAAATCTGGACACCTTCGGACTAGGGTTCAAACCAACAGCGGCAGATGTTAGAAGGGCTCGTACATTGAAAAAGAAAGCTTGGGTTCTTCCCAAACCGATTCCACGCTTGTCCAGGTCCTTCGTCAGGCCAGGGGACAAGAAGCGGTCATTGGTGAAGGTGTCGGGTCCACTGATTGGTGCAGAGGGGAACTTGGATAAGGTGTTCGAGAGGGTATTTTCTGAAGTGAACATGGTTGAGGCCGGGGAAGGGTCAAGCAGAGCAGATATACAGTACATCGGACCGCATGCTAACATCAACAATTGGGAAGCTACTCCTCTTCCAATTCGGAGGGAGTCATGGTAGTGGGTTTTGTTTTCCTTTTGTCACTTGGATTATTCCAGGGTTTGTAATTCAGTTGCTATGTTCCGTCCGTTTGGATGAGTTAAAACCCTGTTATCTTTACATTCAGTGAAATGCAATTTTCTTCATTCCTAATTTTTTTCCATTTTTTTTGTGTACAGTTCTTTTTATGCTGATATCAATGTTATGATATGCATGAGGAATCTTCGGCCCAGTTTTAAAAGCCAATCTATCTCAGAAATAATAATACAAGAAATCGAGTGTGATGATGGGGTGGATTGTAACGACGATGAGGCTTATGAGGAAATTAGTAAAGAATTAAGTCACTTTGAAAAAAAACCCAAACCTAACCTAAATAACACAGAAGCAGTTAATCTAGGGGACTAAGACAATGTGCGGGAAACTAAAGTAAGTGTTCATCTGGAGCCACAACTCAAGGAGGAGATAATTAGAGTATTATATGAGTACAAAGATGTTTTTTCATAGTCATATGATGATATGCCAGGTCTAAGCACCGATTTGGTGGTTCACAAATTGCCCATTGATCCGGCACTCCCTCCTGTCAAGCAGAAGTTGAGAAAGTTCAAAACGGACATAAGTGTGAAGATTAAAGAAGAAATTACCAAATAATTTGACGCAAAGGTCATTCAGATTACACGGTATCCCACTTGGTTAGCTAATGTTGTGCCTGTGCCGAAGAAAGATGGCAAGACCAGGGTGTGTGTCGATTATCGAGATCTTAACAAGGCGAGTCCAAAAGACAATTTTCCACTGCCCAACATCCATATACTGATTGACAATTGTGCCAAACATGATATTGGTTCTTTTGTGGATTGTTACGCGGGTTATCATCAGATTCTAATGGACGAGGAAGATGCAGAAAAGACGACATTCATCACGCCGTGGGGAACGTATTGTTATCGGGTCATGCCATTCGGTTTGAAAAACGCTGGGGCAACTTATATGAGGGCCATGACAACAATATTCCATGATATTATACACAAGGAAATCGAGGTGTACGTGGATGATGTGATCGTGAAGTCTAGACAGCAGTCAGCCCATGTCAGATATTTGAGAAAGTTCTTTCAAAGGCTTCGCAGGTACAATCTTAAGCTCAATCCTGCAAAGTGTGCTTTCGGGGTGCCATCTAGGAAGTTGTTGGGGTTTATAGTCAGCCGACGGGGTATTGAGTTAGACCCGTCGAAGATCAAAGCTATTCAGGAATTGCCACCTCCAAGAAACAAAACTGAGGTGATGAGCTTGTTAGGAAGATTGAACTATATCAGTAGGTTCATTGCTCAGCTCACGACAACTTGTGAGCCGATTTTCAAATTGTTGAAGAAAGATGATGCAGTCAAATGGACTGATGAATGTCAGGAGGCTTTTGATAAGATAAAGGGGTATTTATCGAACCCACCTGTGTTGGTCCCGCTAGAACCAGGGAGGCCTTTGATTCTATATCTGACTGTTTTGGATAATTCATTCGGCTGTGTACTGGGGCAGCATGATGTTACAGGTAGAAAGGAGCAGGCTATCTACTATCTCAGCAAGAAGTTCACATCTTACGAGGTTAAGTATACTCATCTGGAGAGGACATGTTGCGCCCTAACTTGGGTAGCACAGAAGTTGAAACATTATTTGTCATCCTACAGCACTTACCTCATATCTCGCTTGGACCCACTGAAGTATATTTTTCAGAAGCCTATGCCCATAGGGAGGCTTGCAAAGTGGTAGATCTTTCTTAAAGAGTTTGACATTATCTATGTGACACTGACTGCGATGAAAGCACAGGTATTAGCCGATCATTTGGCTGAGAACCCCATCGATGAAGATTACGAACCTTTGAAAACTTATTTCCCTGATGAGGAGGTGATGCACATTGATGAATAGGAACAAGATGAGAAGCCGGGATGGAAACTTTTCTTTGATGGGGCTGCAAATATGAAAGGCGTGGGAATAGGAGCGGTACTTATTTCTGAAACAGGTCAGCATTACCCTGTTACAGCTCGGCTTCGTTTCTACTGTACGAACAACATGGCGGAATATGAGGCGTGTATATTGGGATTGAGATTAGCTGTAGATATGGATATACGGGAAGTCTTGGTCATGGGTGACTCGGACCTACTGATACACCAAATTCAAGAAGAATAGGAAACACGGGATTTAAAGCTTATACTGTACCGGCAATGTCTGCATGAGCTTTGTCAGCGGTTTCAGGCTATAGAATTCAGGCACATTCCAAGGATTCATAATGAGGTTGCCGACGCTTTGGCTACTTTGGCATCGATGTTGCATCATCCAGACAAGGCTTATGTTGATCCGTTGCAGATTCAAGTCCATGATCAGCATGCTTACTGTAATATGATAGAAGAGGAAATCGACGGCAAGCCGTGGTTCCATGATATCAAAGAATACATTAGGATAGGAGTATATCCGCTACAGGCCACCGGTGATCAGAAAAGAATGATTCGGCGATTGGCAAGCAGGTTTTTCTTTAGTGGAGGAGTGTTGTACAAAAGAACTCCAGACTTCGGGTTGTTGAGATGCATGGACGCGAGACAGGCCACATCTATCATGATTGAGGTACATTCCGGAGTTTGTGGACCGCATATGAGTGGGTACGTTCTAGCAAAAAAGATTCTCTGAGCAGGTTATTATTGGCTCACTATGGAGCGGGATTGTATCAGTTTTGTGCGTAAATGTCATCAGTGCCAAATGCATGGAGATTTGATTCATTCTCCACCATCAGAACTACATACGATGTCCGCACCATGGCCTTTTGTCGCATGGGGCATGCATGTTATTGGGCCAATTGATCCAGCAGCGTCAAATGGGCACAGGTTTATTCTGGTAGCTATAGACTACTTTACCAAATGGGTGGAAGCTAAGACGTTCAAGTCTGTGACTAAGAAAGCTGTGGTCGACTTCGTGTACTCAAATATCATCTGTCGGTTTGGGATTCCGAAGGTAATCATCACGGATAATGGGGCTAATCTTAATAGCCATTTGATGAAAGAGACATGTGAGCAGTTTAAGATTACCCATAGGCATTCTACTCCATACCGTCCCAAAGCAAATGGTGCAGTTGAAGCAGCCAATAAGAATATAAAGAAAATACTCCGAAAGATGGTTGAAGGGTCTAGACAATGGCATGAGAAATTACCTTATGCATTGTTAGGATACCGCACCACCGTTCGTACCTCGGTGGGGGAGACTCCTTATTCATTGGTGTATGGCACCGAGGCAGTAATACCTGCAGAGGTGGAAATCCCATCTCTGCGAATCGTTACGGAGGCTGAGATCGATGATGAGGAATGGTTGAAAAGCCGCCTTGAGCAGTTGAGTTTAATTGACGAGAAGAGATTGGCATCAGTGTGTCATGGTCAACTGTACTAACGAAGAATGGCAAGAGCATACAACAAGAAAGTGCGTCCAAGGAAATTTGAAGTCGGACAGTTAGTACTGAGGCGGATTTTGCCTCATTGGGCTGAAGCAAAAGGAAAATTTGCCCCAAACTGGCAGGGACCATTTGTAGTAACCAGAGTGTTGTCTAACGGGGCATTGTATTTGACATATGTAGAAGGAAAATGTATAGAAATGGCCATCAATTCCGATGCAGTCAAGAGATATTATGTATGATTTCTTTATTTCTGAATGTATTTGTTTGTATTTGGCATATCTTAAAGATTGAAATGACGAAGGCGTTTTGTCATGCTATCCAAACACTTTTATCCCTTGTCATCCCCTTTGAGCCTTACTTATTTTTCATACCCCTCTTTCGAAATCAATGACACTATCAAGGAACATAGGTGCCGAACATAAAAGAAAAAAAAAAGAGAAAAGCAAAGGAAAAAGAAAAGAAAAGAAAAAAAAGAAAGAAGAAGGAAAAAGAAGAAAAAAAACAAAAAGAAAAAAAATGAAAAGTGAAGGAAAAGAGAAAGAGAATGAAAAGAAGAAGAAAAGAAAGAAAAGAAAAGAAAAAAACACACAACAACAAAGGTAACTATGATACAGTGAACTACGTTTGACTTGATCCCGAAAAGGTACGTAGGCAGCCTTACTCCGAGGTTCAGTCATACCAAAATAAAAATCCAAAAATCCCCAAGCAAGAAACTGGGGCAGAAGTTGTGATTGTTGTGAACAGTTGGATTCCGAAAGTTGTAATTTGAACCCATTTGAATTGTTTTGAGCCTTTTTATACCTTTCTTTCTAACCCAATCCAAAAGCCTACATTACGGTCCAAAGAAAGACCTTCTGATCAGTTTTGAGAAATGCCAAGTTGAGCAGGTAGGAATAACTCACGATAGGGGCAACACTCTGGTTCAAGCAAGAAAAAACAAGGTAATAATGAGAGAGTCTTATCGGTAAAAACCTTCACAGGCACCCCTAAGGCGACGGGAGTTGAGAGAAAAATAAATGAGAGAGTCTTATTGGTGAAAACCTTCGCGGGTACCTTGAGGCAAAAGTGAGTTGAAAATGGTTATTTGGCAAGAGGGTTGTGGGTGGAAAACTGTTTCGAGACACCACAGGATGAACAAGGTTAAGGTCTGGGTAATTCAAACAATTGATGGAAGTCCTGGGCAATGAGGTATGGCAATTGAGAGTTGTTTAGTTGGATCGGTTGGGCCGATTAGTCCGAAATGCATGTCATGACCATTGGTGCCAGCTGTTCCGGTCAGATAAGTTTCTTTTCTTCACTTCATTTTTAGTAGTCATCCGATTTTGGATTCTTCTTATCCCTAACCCGTAAAACCATTGCATTTCATTCTCTTTTGGGGGGGTTTGTTTGTCTAAATGTTCTAATGTCAGTTATGTTTAAAAGCAAGTGGGAAAGGATTTCAAGGCTCGCTACCAGCTTCTGAAATTGTAAAGCACAACGTGGTCAGAGCATGTCAAAAACAACATGATGTCAAGTGGAATACAGAGAATTAATGGAAATTTCATCGGTGGAATGATTGGGAAATCTCGTGGGAAATGCAAAGGTTCAAACAAAAGGGTCAGAAAAGTGAAATAACAGCACGGGTGTAAAACATTTAGGTCGCCAGAGGTTGGGGAATTTAAAAGTTGGTCAGAAAATCAAACGGTTCAGGGTCAGTGCGTGGAAGTCAGTCAACACAAAGCAATGCAGGGGAAGGATTTTTCAGCAAGAATGCCATCAACTAACCACCATCTTAAACTAACGGAATTTTCTTTGATTGGAATAGGAGCAGAAAGTTGGTGGTTCAGGAGGAATTCTCCATAAAAGAGAAAGCAAGCAATAATTAGGTTTGACCGCAAAGTGCGGTTTGATTAAATACAAGATAATCATGAATAGCATAGGGGAATATAATTTTGTTGCAAAGTTTGCATGTTTAGGATAAAATGCAAGTTGTCAGGACCTTCCTGGATAATAGGACATAATTCAAATACCCGGATAAGATAACATGGTATAGTGAGAAGTAACACCTTAGGTTCATAATTGTTTGGAGTTGACAGGATCTTCCTGGATAAAGGGATGTAGTTTAAACCCTTGTAGATAACATGATGTAGTTGTCAGAACCTCCCTGGATAATAGGATTTAGCTTTCAATTCTTAGTAATATGTGATAATATAATTCAGTTTAACACTCACCCATACACCCAGCTTCCAAACTGGGGCAGAAAAATTTCCGTTGGTTGATTATTTTGTTGAAGTCAGGAGTCCGCCTGGAGAACAGAGACATACTTTTTAAGTTTGGTGTCAGGAGTCCGCCTGAAGAACGGAGACATACAGTTTAAATTTTAAAAGTCAGGAGTCCGCCTGGAGAATAGAGACATACTTTTTAAGTTTGGTGTCAGGAGTCCGCCTGAAGAACGGAGACATACAGTTTAAATTTTAAAAGTCTGGAGTCCGCCTGGAGAACAGAGACACGCATTTCGAATTTCGGCAATCAGGAGTCCGCTTGGAGAATAGAGACATACAATTCAATTTTAGCAATCAGGAGCGCGCCTGAAGAACAGAGGTGACACAATTCAGATTTTAGTTTTCAATCAATTTCTTTGTTCATTTTGAAGTCAGGAACCCGCCTGGAGAACAGAGGTACAGAATTCAAAATTCAGAAGCCAAGAGTCCGCCTGGATAATAGAGACATGCATTTCAAATTTTAGCAATCAGGGGTCCGCCTGGAGAATAGAGACATTCAATTTCAAAATTCAGAAGTCAGGAGTCCACCTGGAGAACAGAGACATACAATTCAAATTTTAAGCAATCAGGAGCCCGCTTGAAGAATAGAGGTGATACAATTCAAATTCTAGTTTTCAATCAACTTCTTTTGTCTATTTTGAAGTCAGAAGCCCACCTGGAGAACAGAGGAACACATTCAAGTTATGAAGTCAGGAGCTCGCCTGGATAGTAGAGGAATACTTTCAATTTCAGGGTCAGCAGTCAGGAGCCCACCTGGAGAACAGAGGAATACATTCAAGTTATGAAGTCAGGAGCCCGCCTGGATAGTAGAGGAATACTTTCAATTTTAGGGTCAGCAGTCAGGAGCCCGCCTGGATAACCGAGGAATACATTCAGGTTCAAGTTTATTCAAGTTCACCAGTTTGGAGAGAAAGAATAGCATCTCAGTGCACGATTTGAAGTAGCAGTAGTGAGTTTCACAACAAGACAACAGGGCAACAAGGAAGTTCAAGATGCAAGTCTGAAGACTTTAGATAGGATTTTTTTTTTTTTTGAAATTCGTAGTTCATAGTTTAGTCCAGCTTCTTTTATTTTGCCACGGTGTAATAAGGAAGGTTAGCGAGCAGTAGCAGCAGCAGCAATCGCAGTGAAACCACAGCTCCCGGTAGTCCCAGCTACCGGACACTCCCGAACTATACTGGCCTGATTCCTGTTTAGCCCAGGATATGTAGGCAACTTCTGAAGCAAAGTGCGGTCAAACTTTTCAAAATGTTTCACAACGGAATATTGAATGGGCAAAAATCGCTCGTATTTTCTCACTTATCTTTGCACGAAAACTCTTCGTGTTTTCGAGCAAAGAGGGGCAGCTGTGAGCACGTGATTTTTGCCCTATATATGAATAATTACCAAAATTCAAACAAAATAATTTTTCTTTATTTTTACATTTTTTGTGAATTTTGGTGTCATTTTGTATTAATTGTTTGCATTTTATTTGTGCATTTTTATTCATATGAAAATACGAAAAAAATACGTTTGGCATTTGCATTTAGGATTTAACTTCATATTTTAGGATTAATTAGGGGATAATTTGTTTTAGAACAAAATATAAAGAAAATAACAAAAATAATTCACTTTTGCATTCTTAATTGTTAATTGTTGAATTTGTCACGAAATAGATTTTAAACAATTTTAGGAGTTAATTAGTTTAACTTTGAAATATATTAGGACTCTATTTTACTTTTTGCATTTTTATAAAATCAAAGAAAATAGACTTTTCCAATTTTTACCATTTTACAGGATTTTGTAGGATTTTTATTTAATTGTTTGCATTTTTGTGCATGTTTAAGTTTTATTTAAGTCATGAAAAAGTACCAAAATATCATGCATTGCATTTAGGATTTGTTTTTACGTTTTTAGAATTAATCAGTAATTATTTGCTTTATAAAATTTGAAAATCACAAAAATAGTCCATTTTTTTACATTTTTTGTCTGTTAATTTTTAGTTTATTAATTTTCCTCTTTTAATTTAGAATTACGTATTATTTATAATTTTTATAATTAGCCAATTATTTTAGTTTCACACTTTTGGATAGTTTAGGACTTATAATGTGAATCTGGGCCAAATCCTATACCCAACTAGTGCCCAATTCGGACCAGCCCAAATCACCCCTCCTTGCCCACGACCCGACCCGTCCATATACACACGGAAATGCAATCAGTCAATCAAACCCCCAAACCCCTAATCCCAAAATTGCGACTGTTCTTCTTCTTTGAAGAACACGCGAGTCAAGCCTCAAATCCGTCCCAATAAATCGTCAAAATTCACGTGAGTGAGCATCAAGCCCTAACCCACGCGTCCCTCTACCTATCCTCTTGATGTTGTTAACGGATTCTTTGATGCCAAGATTCACTTTTGTTCACTCGCTCGATTTTGAGATGAGGCACGTGATTGGAAGGTCCTAGAGACGATTCGTTGGATGAATGTGAGGCATTGGATTGATTTCGTTCAATCCGAGCCCCACATTCATCAGGGATTCGTTTCATAAAAGGGCTTAATCCGATTTTTTAAGGGAGAAGAATTTTTTAGCAGAAAATTGAGGGTTAAAAAACAATGGTCTTTCTTCTTCTTCTGGATTGAATTTTAGTTTAGTACTAGTCTATAAAGAAAAATACAAAAATCTGTTTTTGGTTTTGTGTGATTCTCTTCTTTGTTCTCTATATTTAAAAAATTCAAAAAAAAATTCTCACTCTTCACTGATGAGCTTGGGTTGAACTCGAAGGAAAATGAACTGAGGTCTACTAACTGTTCATGAGCTTCGATTTCGTCGACTCTGTTTCTATGATTTCTCTGCTGCTTCGCCATTGAACCTCGACGGGATTTGGAATCAAAGGGTGTATTGTCGAGTATATAGTTATTAAAAGGAGTTTAAAATTTCAGCTGTTGTCACTCCCAATTCCAAGGCCGGATTCGTTTGTATTGGAGTCCAAACGAAATTAATCAAAGCTTCGCGCAATTAGGTTTAATCTCTTTCTCTTTTCTTATGTCAGTTTGGATGTTGATTGAAAATACGATAAGAGCCATGGAAATCCATTTATAGAAGTAATTTTTTGACTAATTCCATTAGAGGTTGAATTTGAGGTTAGCTTTCAGTTTCAGTTCGCGTTTGGAAAGGCTATTTGACATGTCGTTTGTTGTTCGAATCTTACACTCATTGTTCTGTTCTGCTCTGCCTCATGTATACTCACATGGTTCTTCGCTTGGTTATCTGACTCTCTAGTACGAATGTTTCCGGTTATCTGTTCAGGGTCGTATGCCTACTCATCGATGCCTAAATCGTTCTATTCTCTTCTTCTAAATGAGCATAGCATGTTGTGCTTGGATTCTGCCGTTATCAAAGTTTAAATCACATGATCCTAGGGAGGTTGAAATGGCTGCTATGTTAAGATCACGCTTAGTGTTTCACCTCTGCTCCGATATGTTTGTTAGGAGTCGAATTAGTGTCTTCGTTTATGAGATTTGAGACCATTCGTGTGTCTATCAATTGGTAACCAAATCTGTTCTTGAAAGTGAGACTTGTTTGGTTTTTGATAATTCACGGCTGGAATTTAACTTGTTGCATGACCGTTAAATGAATGGCGAGTCGATAATCTACTCATTTGTGCTTTTCATGACTATGTTGGTTTGGTTCCGTCAAGTTCGAGTTTGAAATAGTTTTTCCTGTGTTGCTTCTCTGATCTGCTTGGATTAGCTTTCTCCATGCGTTTGTTGCTGAAATCTGATCATCTCTATGGTGAGGCAGTGGCGAATTTGAAGGTTTCAAGTGTCCTCCCTACTTTGTTACTGCTGTAATAATCTTGCTCTTTCGAGCTGCTGAAGAAATCAATTTCAGCAGTAGATTGAGCTGATGACGCGCAGTATTTTGGTTATTTGTTTGAACTGTGAGTCTGCTGAAAATCTGCTTTGTTTTGCACTAATTGAGCAGCAAGTCTGTGCAGTTTGAGCACAAATTCTGCATTGTTAGCCTTGTTAAGGAATCTGTCTTGGCTTTTGGTTTATCTGCATTTCAGGATCCATTTTTGTTCTTGTAGTAGCAGGATTGCATACTCTTTTCTCTCAGTTATCTGATCCTCTAGTTTGACGATTGAGTTGTAAACCTCCAACTTGATTTATCAACATAGGGGTTCATTTCTGACCTTTGTTTTGAGTTGATATTGGTTACTATCCTGTCCGAGCTTAAATAAACGTTATATATGTTGCAAATTTTGTTTAAATCTTACGAGTTTTAGCTTTATGTTTATTTTGTTGCTATTTCGAATTGGCATGCTCTATTGCTTGGCTTGTTTTCATCTATTATAGCTCCTTTTGGAGGGTTTTTTTTACATAACTTGTCAATTGAGATGATCTTGGATCAGATAATACTGAATCTCACATTTGAGGAGCAGCTAGCTGTGTACTCTAAACTTGGGCAGCCTTCTCATAGACGCTGAGGCTATTAGTATAATCCCTTGAACTCGAAGCTAAAAACGTGCAAATTAATTAGGACTTTTATTTTACTTTTAGAGACAAAATATATAGGAAATTATAGTCATTATAGGATTGCCCTAAAAATTAATTGAGACGAGCCTCGCCAAATATAAATGTAAATTGCAGGCCCCTCAATAAATGGTTGATTAAAAAAAATTTAGACTTCGGGATGGGCCGTTTAGCGAATTTCACTGCTTTCCCTAAAGATAACAACGCATTAGACCCTTTTAGGAGGGTTTTTAATAAAATTACTTTCTTAAACTCGGGTGCGCATTGATGCGACCCAAATCCAAATCTCAACGGAGTTGGAATGTGTCAATAACCACGGGTGCATTGATGTGACGTGGTTCGAGACACATTTTCACGACGTTGCAATTCTCGTTAAAAATAATGATAAAAGCGGTTTATAAATAAAAAGCACATGGGCTAGCATGTATCAAAATCAGATAAAATCAATACAATAGTTAAGCGACCGTGCTAGAACCACAGAACTCGGGAATGTCTAACACCTTCTCCCGGGTTAACAGAATTCTTTACTTGGATTTCTGGTTCGCGGATTGTAACAGAGTCATAAATTTCCTCGGTTCGGGATTCAACCGGTGACTTGGGACACCATTAATATCCCAAGTGGCGACTCTGAATAATTAATAATCTAAATCCCATTCCGATTGTCCTTTAATTGGAAAAACTCCTTTACCCCCTTTTTGCGGGTGTTGGTGAAAAAGGAGGTGTGACATCACGGCCAACTTTATCAGAACAGAATATCCAGAGCCTTCAACAAAAGGGTCAAACCAAGACAGTTCGCACTAGGGCAACTGGTATTGAAGAAGATTTTCCCACACCAAGATGAAGACAAGGGGAAATTCTCTCCCAACTGGCAAGGTCCGTATATGGTTCATAGAGTACTAACAAGAGGAGCACTCATACTTGCATAAATGGATGGAGAAATCTAGCCAAAACCAATCAATTTAGACGCAGTTAAGAGATACTATGCTTAGACTATTTACATTTACTCATCTGATGCAATTGAACTACGCTTGACTTGATTCCCGTTTAAGAGGGGATACGTATGCAGCCTTATGGGTTCAGTCATATCATAATAAAATTTTCATTTTCCCCCAGAATCAGAAACTGGGGCAGAATTTTGAGGAGGGTCCTCAAAATTCCGGAGGAAGTCCAGCCAGCGCCATCACATGCTAGGAAATCAGTCATTAGTCAAGAACTGGGGTAGAATTTTGAGAAAGATTCACAAAATTCCCAGGAAGATTCAGCAAGGTCCGCCATCCGCGAACTGTTAGAGATCATCTACCAAGCTGGGGCAGAATTTTGAGGAGGACCTTCAAAATTCCAACACAAGAAAGCTGCAATGCCTTTGAAATATGTCACAGTTGCTAGTTCATCAAAGTTACTTGATATATCAATACACTTCCAAAACAACTCTATTTTATCAATGAATGCATATTTTTCGAAAATTCTATTTTTATAACAGTCAGGTGCTACCTAGGGGAACTTGAAAGGGGTTTCCAGAGCGGAATAAAACAAGGCCGGCAGACGAAGTAAGAACCAACCTCCCATCATGAAACTTACGATTTTTCTTTGAACGCATACACATTTGACGATAACATTCGTACACAAAGCAAATTCACCATCCATCCGGCCATTAGACGCTAAACATATCCTAGCTAAGATATACTCTACCCTTATCTGCTATTTTCTCTATACATGACTCTAATCTCTGACTCTATATTTGTATAAGTCCAATCCCAGGCTCCATATTTGCATAAGGCTAAGCACTGCCTTCTCCCTGCATGAGTCTAAGCCCTGACTCCCTATTTGCATGAGTCTAATCTCTGACTCCACATTTTCATAAGTCTAAGCCATAACTCCATATTTGCATGAGTCTAATCTCTGACTCCACATTTGCATGGGACTAAGCCCTATACCGAATCTTGCATGAGGTTAAGCTCTACCTTCATATTTGTATAAGGCTAAGCACTGCCTTCTCCCTGCATGAGTCTAAGCCCTGACTCCCTATTTGCATGAGTCTAAGCCCTGACTTCTTATTTGCATGAGTCTAAGCCCTAACTTCATATTTGCATGAGTCTAATCTCTGACTCCACATTTGCATGGGACTAAGCCATGTCCCGAATCTTGCATGAGGTTAAGCTCTACCTCCATATTTGCATAAGTCTAAGCACTGCCTTCATCCTGCATGAGTCTAAGCCCTGACTCCCTATTTGCATGAGGCTGATCCTTCCTCCAGACTTGCATGAGTCTAAATCCTTGACTCCATATTTGCATGAGTCTAATCTCTGACTCCATATTTGCATGAGTCTAATCCTTGACTCCATATTTGCATGAGGCTAATCCTTGCCTCCATACTTGCATGAGTCTAAGCCTTGATACCATACTTGCATAAGGCTAAGCCCTGCCTCCCTTTTGCATGAGTCTAATCTCCGACTCCATGTTTGCATAAGTCTAATCCTTGACTTCATACTTGCATGAGTCTAAGCCTTGACTCCATATTTGCATGAGGCTAATCCTTGCCTCCCCACTTGTATAAGGCTAATCCTTGCCTCCCTACTTGCACGGGACTAGGCATTGTCCCTCTTTGCACAGATATCGCTCTATTTCTACTACTATCCACTTGCTTTTCAATCTGGCTAAGCTTTGCCCTCCATTTCACAAGACTAAGCCTTATCTTGTTACATCACATTATTGCATATCATGGGCTAAAACATCGCCAATCTATCCGAAGGCGTCATAGTCTAAAGGCATCATTCTCATAGCGGAAAGACACTATGCTATGGCCTGAGGATCTCTCGAATTTGTATATCATTATTCAAAGGCGTCACGGTTCGGAGGGACCATTTTCATGGCCCGAGAACACCATTACATGGCTTGTAAATCCCCCACTAAACAACTCATGGCCCAGGACATCATGGTCCAAGGATGTCATCTTTAACGGTCCGAAGACAACCTTCATGGTCCAAAGGAAATTTGCATTATGTTTAAATTTTCGCAGATACGTTTGTAGCATCTTTTATTTGCAGGTAACCAGTAAGCAACCGTTATCCTAGCAGGAGTGATCTCGCTCCAGTTCCCTCCAACCATCTCGAGCCTTAACCGCTCATCGTAGCTGCTTCCATATCTCGTGTCCGTTCTTGCAATAATTACATCAGCATACTCCGTGAGTGAATTCAGAACTACACATAGCCTGATTCCTGTAAAACCAGGGATATGTAGGCAACTCAAAAACCAGAGCTTGGCCTCTGTCTTTCAAAACATCCCATCCGATCAAAATTGGCCATCATTTCTTTACCCGAAAACTCTTTCATCATTCCCGGGTAAAGAGGGGCAATTGTTGATACCCAATATTTTTCTATATGTTTTTAAATATGCATAAATACCTTCAAATAGTATATATATGTATATATAAGCATGCACAAGGCTTATATTATTTTTTTCATAATTTTAAGGGTTTAAATTTACAATTACATTTAGTATTTTTTAAGCTAAATTGCATATAATTGCAATATTAGCCCATTTTAAGATATAATTATATTTTATATTCATAAAATTGGCCCCTGTATTTTTAAAATGATAATTATGTATTTTAAATCATTTTGGCACCCTAAATTATTTTCCATAAATTACCTATTATTTTAATAAATTAAAACAAGGAAAACTAGATATTTAAATAATAGCCAAATTTGGCTTTCAATCCTAGCCAAATTGGACCCCAATCCCAACTCCAATTTTTATTTTTAATAACCCAATAAACCCCGACCCATTCCCAATTACCCACTACCCGACCCAAGCCATCTTAAATCCTGGTCGTTGATCTTTTCGACCAACGGCCCTTGTTCTTCCTTTCCTTTTTAATTCTAACAGAGACCCTAACCCTAATCATTTCTCTAATTCGGTTGCCCTCAAACTCTCTCATCTCCTCTATCCTCTCTCAGCCTAACCCTAGACTTTGTCAGTCGCCTCCTTCTCCGGTCATCTCCACCTACCTCCTTTCAACCCCAAGCCTCCAATTGGTCTCTCATCGCCTTGCTCATTATCTCTAAGGCCTTCAAGGGTCCTGGGCCATGTCGATTCGGACCTAGGGTTTCTGATTCTATGGTTCGAGGCTTCTCTGGTGTGATTTCGGGAAAAATCACACCATATGTGTTACGACTTGTGAAGTTACAACAGGTTCTTTCGATTTCTATTTGGGTTTCCTTTTGAAACCCTAACTCTCTCTTGAATCTCTCAGATCTGTGCTATTTTCATGCTTTAAGCTTGTTTCCTTGTATGATTTTCTTATTCTCGGGCTTCTTCTGAAAGATCCTCTACTTTAAACCGTTTTTACTTTCTTTGAAAACTAGGGTTTCTCGGAGTTCTTTTACGCATGTTTTAACCGATTTATTTATGATTAAACCTTTTTCCTTGTTTATTTTGACCGATTTTATGTTCCTACTTCTTTTTAACTCGACTCTGTTAAAAGCCCTAATTTTTAAGATTTTCTTTGCTTGGGTTATGTGTGTTAGCATGACTTTCTTTGTTTTGGTTCCGTGTGTTAGCATGATTTTCTTTGAATTAGTTCTGTGTGTTAGCATGATTTTCTTTGCCTTGGTTCTAGCCTGTTTACCTGATTCTTGTTAATCTCTCGTTGTCACTATGCTTCGAATGTGTTCTGCTGAATCTTTAGCCTACTTATATCGCCTATGAATGATTGTGTTTTCTCATCTCTTGTTTCGTTCTGTCTATATGGCTTACCTTGTTTGTTTGCTACTCCCATTCATTCGTCTCTATTTATATGTTGAAATTACAGAATCATGACTCCCCCATGATTGATTCTGATTTTCTTTAATTGATGGTAATTGTAAGATTTTCTTTCAAAGCCCTAGAATTCTACTCGTCTATTTAAATTAACTGATTTCATTACCTTATATGCTATGGTACTTTATTTTACTGAGCCTTTCCTTAATTGAGTTTTTCTGAACTTAGTCCTAATCAACTGCTCTATGCCTACTGAACCTTGACTCCTTCCTTATTTAATCATGCACTGATTTTTCTTCTTAACTTATATGGTACTGAATCTTTCCGTTTGATTTTGATTCCCTTAACTTAAGGGAGTAATTCCTTGATTCCCTAATTGATTGATTGTGAGTTCTTAAATTAGTATACTACTATGATTTTTACCTTATTTCACTACCTACTTTCAGCTATTAATACCCTAAGTCTTTCTTTAACAACGACGGAGTTTTCAAAAACTACGTCTCTTACTAAAAATCTCTGCTCTCCCCTCTCTCTTGTGTTATTTGTTGCTATTAGCCGGCTGCAAGCCAAAGCTAATCATATGTGCCCTCTTGTTCTTTTATTATGCTTACTTCTCTTCACTGGTATGTCCTAATTTTAGTTTAAAGCATCAACAACAACATGATTCTCTTATTGTTTCAGTTTCTCTTATTTCTATTCTGCTTCTACTTGTGGTTCTGTTGTGAAACTTGTAGTTAAGTCACACTATTAGCATGTTATTATGTCTCCCCCTCCCTTTGAATCAATGTACTCCCTTATGTGATTCAAAACATGCCTGGACAATTGTTTTTACTTATTGTGTACTTACTATTTTTGTGGATCCCAAATCCATATCCCCCTCTATGTGTTTATGTTCCTCAAGATTGGTTTGTGATTATGCCAGTGTCAACTATCTTTGAGCATATCCAAACCAGCCCTAATACCCTTGCTGGGATTATGTGTCTGCAGCCAAATGTCTGTGTATCCCCAAACCCTTTGACCCCTGTGTGACTATTGAATTAATTTGGATTCTGTGTGTGTGATCCTATCTTAAACTGCTTGAACTTTGTTTACTCTCCAACCTCTTTTCAAACAATATCTATTGCTTCACTAATTGCTTTCAAAACAGACTTTTAAGTCCAATCTTTAATAAACTTCTTTCAACCTGTGTCTTGCACTTTCACTTTACTCTTAGTTAATAAGTTCTGCCCCCTCTAGTATGTGTACTACCTTGGGATCCTCTTGAGAGCTCTCTGAACTCTGGCATACTGAGGCTGGCCTTTCCACACTGCACTGGTTCAATGCTTGGTTGCTAAGTCTAGGTGTAAGTATTTCCCGGGGTCCTTGAGACCCTTAGGGAACTTTGATGTACCTAGACTCTGATTTATCTACGAAAATGAGGCTTGTAAGACCATTGGAGGCTTTGGGAAACTTGGGCCTAATTTTAGGCTCCCGATAGAATATTTTCTTGACTTTTCTTTTTTTATTTATGTAATTCATTTATTGGCATGTAATAAGTTGTAAAAAGATATTTGGGGTACTTAGTAAAAGGGTGGGTAGATGTATACTTTGTGGGGTAATATGGGTAGAAATCCTGCTCTTAGGATTTTACTTTCAAATATGCCTGCTTTACTCAATAGAAAACATGTTCATAGGGTTTTACTCTTATTGAATCTGATTTTGTTTGCACAATAGACATCATGCATATAGGTTTTCACTTCCAATATCATTTGCATCAAGCAGAAATCATGTTCATAAGATTATGCATTTGTCATGTTAGAGACCATGCTTATAGGTTCCAAACCATTATGTCTTATATCTGTTTAAGTATAGATGTCATGCCTATAGGACTTAATTCCAATTCAGTTCTAATAAGTCTTTCCATATGTTACTGCAAATCGACTAAAATCAGTAATACGCCTAGATACCATGCCTATAGGGATCTCTATTCGCAATTATGTCTGATAATCTGATTAGCCTAATAAATCAATGTCATTACGCAGAGTTCATCTTTAAAAACTGGTCTTATTAAGTATTGACTTCTCCTGAAACAAGTTCTATCAAAATTGCAGTAATCTCATTAGATACCATGTTTATAGGTACAAAAGGACTATTTCAAAAAATTGCTTGTTTCTACATTAATGTTGACATAGTATACTGCATATAGGCAAGCCTTAGGGCATTTTCCAAACCTGCATTCCCCTGAAGTTGTTTCTGTCATTTAACATTTCTGATTCTAATAACTTTAAAAAGAATCCACAGGCAACTGCTAGGTTATAACTTCTGGGTCTGAAAAGTGGTCTGTTTCTGCATAATCACTTAGAGATCCTGCTTTAGGACTTTGATCAATAAAGACCTTAACTGTGCTTGATACGTGCTGCTTGTATATTTGTTTGCGGAGGAAACTATGAGCCTTTTACTTGCTCCCATTATATGAAAGTCCTAAATGTTTTGACTGTCACCTTAGAGTTTTTGCCTTTCTAAACCTTAGGTGTGTGTCTAGAACTACCCATAGGTAGAGTTCCTAACCCCCTCTGGGACCATTAAGAAGGGACGGGTAGTATCACGCAATAGGAGTCAGTGACCAAACACTCGCTTTGCATGACCAATAAGGGGATGGGAAGGGTAGACATGGGATATGATGACTACGCACTAATGTGTATCCCCTCATCGAGGAGTGTTTACTGGACATTGCGTGGGGTGATCCCATTGGATAAATAACCCAGAACCCCTCTTTACCAAATCCCCTCTCTTTACTTAAACTTTTTTTTTGCTTATTTAAACTTGTTCAAACCTTTTAACTTACTATTTGAACTATCCAACGTGCTTTACTCAACTGTTTATATGGACTAATTTGTAAACGTAAGTTCGGCCAGGACCCACAGTCGTGGACCAAGAGGAGTGCCTAGCACCTTCCCCTCAATGTTACTTCGAGCCCTTACCCTAATCTCTGGTAATGCAAACCAACCCAAGAGTTAATCACTCTAGGTGCCCTAACGCAGCATAATCCATTAGGTGGCGACTCTTCAAATACCCAATTCCCAATAGGAAATGAGTCATTACACCCCGTGAATGTGGAAATCTGGACGTCTCCCCGCGAAGGGGAAAAAAGGGGGTGCGACAAGCGGTGCTTTGACTTGTTCTTAGCACTTGTGCAGGTTTCACTCCTTTTTGAGCTGGTTTTGACTTCTTGTCATTTTTTTGACCAAACACTGCAAACAAGCACAATATATAAGCTTTCAGGATTACTTGTATACATTTTAAATCCAAAACTCAAGCAAAAAGGAGTATAAAATAGACTAGAATCCCTAGTTATCAACTCCCCCAAACTTAAGCTTTTGTTTGTCCTCAAGCAAACAAAGTAAGTCCCACCTCCTTAAGAATAAAACCAAGAAAATTCAGCTGACCTAAAGTGACCTCATCTAGCATCAATTGGGACTAACAATTTCCCTCAATTCAAATGAATCATTAACAACATTCAACTTTTTAAGCACCATGGTTTTAGTGAGACACAAAAGCATCGAGAGTTGACTCAACTCATCAATGAAATTCTTTCTGTTACATTGGTCATTGTAGAACCCAAACTCATACTCCTCAACTCTCCATAAGCAAACCTCACTATTAGATGGTAGCACTTAGAACGAGTATTGTGGGAAACACACTCAATTCTCTCAAAGAAAGGTCACAAGTCTGATTCTAAGTACCATAAGCTTGCCCCTTAATTCAGTCACCACTAATGTAAGCTTGACTCAACTCAAGATCATATAGGGTTTTTGTGGGGTTACAATGAAGGCTTTTGGTTCAGGGTAGGATATATTTGGCCTAAGAAGGTTTCATCTTCCCTTAAGCACTTCATTTGCTTCATTTTGGCACACATTCTCTTGGCTCTTTGAGTCATTTATTTCTTTCTAAGGGGTTAGAGAGACACACCGTCACTCTTTCTTATTTATTTCAAATCTTTTTCTCCTTTCTAATCTTTCCATGCCTTTCATCTTTTGCTTTCATTGAATCCCTTCATTTTCTCTATTTTGTTCATTTCATTTTTGAATCTTTGGCTTTTCTTTCTTTTTCCTTTTCTTTTGCCTTTACTTTTCTTCATTTTGTACCTTTTATCACTTTTGCATTCCTCATCTCTCCCCCCAAACTTATTCTTTTGCCTTATGCTAAGGAAAGATAGGGTTCCAAGAGAGGATCATTTTAGAACGGATAAAGGTTTGTATCATGGTTATTAAAAGAATAAGGGCTAAGGCTCAACGAGGTTGATTAGGGATAACATCATTGGTAGGCTATGGATGTTTTCAAGTTTCAAGTGGGATCAAAGAGAGCCTATAATTACTTCTCAAGCTGAGCTACACTTAGGATTTCGCCTAGACAAACATTCAGGGCAAGTTCTAGACTCATTGGCACGGGACTTGGACTTGCAAATCAATATCTCACCACACAACTATAGGATTGCTAAAGAAACAGAGTTGGGGGCCCACAACAACCTTAGCTATGATTTGAGCAACACAAATGGTTCTGAGAAAGTACTCGATGATTGTTTAGCCAACACAAGAATCTCAATATCACAACTGTCACCATCCTATACACACCAATTTGTTTTTTACCATAAGATCAAAGGCAAATGGGTTAGGCCTGTGAGCACGTGATTTTTGCTTCACGAAAAATACTCTAAAATAATTCAAAAAAAAAAATATAAAAACAATTTTTTGCTTAGTGTGCAATTTTTAGAATTTGTGTGGCGTTTATTAAATATTTGTGTTATGTCCGTAAATGTCTACTTTGTTTGTTAAAATGAAAAATAAAATAAAAAAGCACATGTTGCATGCATAATTAGGATTTAATTATGCATTTAAAAGTTAATTTAAAGAAAATCACAAAAATATGCATTTATTCTAGTTTTAATGTTTCACTGTGTGATTAACGTTTTGTCTATGTGTTAAATAGTTGTTAAAAAGTAATTAATATTTTTTGTAAGGTTAATTTTGTTTTATAATTTTAATTAGGATTTTTAATAATTAGGAATAGGATTAGGAAATAAAAATAAGTTATAAATATAAAACAATTCGGACCTGGACTGAAATCCAGGCCCATAACAAAACTAATTTCCCCACAGCCCAATCCAAATACCTATGTCCGGTCCAATTCAAGACCAATACCAAACGACGACGTTTGGTCGTATTTCATCAAGGGCCGTTGGATCAAATCCATCCAACGGCTGAGATCTCACAACCCTTACCCGTAACCCCCTACCCGATCCACTGCCCCGATCCAGTCTGACCCCAACATTTAACCAAACGACATCGTTTGGTTAAATGAATTGATCTCAATCGTGCATCTTAATTGATCCAACGGATGAGATCAATCCACCCCATCCCTATATAAATCCAAATCCCTACCCCGGCCCCCTAACTAAACACCCCCCTCCACTATTCATCATCATCTCCGGAAAAACACACCCCTAACCCTAGCCGCCCTCATTCCCCATTGCCTGAAACCCGGCGGCAACAACGCCGCCGGTCACCACTTTAACATCCTCGACTCCTCACAACCCCCTCTTCACAGATCTAATATTAGTTTCCTTCGAATCAGGCCCCAACTCTTCGAATCTTAAATCGAAGGTTGGTCTGAAAACTCGATCCTTTCCGATGACTTCCAAATTAACACCGTAGCTTCCCATAACTACCCTAGCTATGGATCTGGTGTTGGCTTGGCTCGAATCACCTCAGAGCTCTTCGAATCTTCTTTTGAAGGTTCGAGCCAAATATGAACTCACTCAGATTCGTTCCAAACTAACACCAAACGACCCCTAGGCCTCCTTCACCCTTGTGTCATCTTTGGTTCCCTTCGAATCTGCCCAGAAGTGTTCGAATTTAAGATTCAAGAACCAGGAACCCTAAAAATTTCCAGTCATGGAATTTACCCGAATTAAATAGAAGATTGGGGTTTAATCGACCTTAGTAGAAGTATTTTTAGTTGAAAATACTTCGACTAAGGTCTGTTTGATTTCAAAAAGGTTCGAATTCAAAGTCAAGCTTGGGTCCGTATAATTTAAAGATTCCGAGTATTTTTCCTATTTTTCTTTTTGTATCTTATGTGTATATTGTTGCCTGTTTCAGTAGCTTGTGTAATTTATTTTTCACATTTTTGTTTATTTAAATTCTGTGATTCTGTCTCATACCCGTCTATTTGATCAAATAAATGAATTGTTTCTGTTGGTTATGATTGTTTACAATGTGTGTAATCGACTCGATTAAGTTCGTCGATTAGTTACATTATTAATTCCCGTTTGTGATAATGCTAATTGAAACAATCTGTTTACCCATTGTTTGTGGACAATTGTTATAGATAATCAGTTTGATTAATACTCGTCAGTTAAATCATCCTAGATTATATTTCAATGAATCTGTCAGATGAATGATGTGTATGTGTTGATTTCTGAACATTGAGTTTCAGGGCATTGTCAGTATATTGACAATGCTCCTGTGTTTGTTTGATCTTAGTTCAATGTTGAAGTTCAGTTTGAATTGTTGTGCTGAATTCAGTGTAATGTTATTGTGATGTGGGGTTTGAATTCAAGTTTACAAGGATTGATTAGATACAACTGTGTTAGGATTTGATTAGATAATGTTAATAGGATTGGTTATAGCTGTTTGAACAGAGTGTAGAATCTGTTCTGATTTTGTATTAAGAACAGTAATTACAGTAGGATTTCAGGGGTGTTTCGGGAATAAAACAGTGAAAGTAATGTGATAATAGTAGTGTGCTGATAGTGGTTTGATAATGGCTATTATTTAATGTAATAATGGGAAACAAAGGGTAATGGGAATGCTGGAAATCAGGAAAAGTTCACTTAATGAGATTTAAAGTAGTTAAAAGCAGATTTTGGATATGATTTTCTGGTTTTTAAAAGAAGAAGGGGGTCCAAGCAGCACTAAAAGGAAAGGGGCAGACCTGTATAAATACAGGGACTGAGTTTTTGAGAGAAAAAAGATGGGGATTTCAAGAGAGGGATCAGATTTTAAAAAGAAGGAAAAAATCTAATTTGAAGAGAGAGGATAGATTTTAATACACACAGATATAGAAATACATATACACAGAGAGAGACAGAGAGAAATCTGGACAGAAATTAAGAGAGAGAAAAAACATACAGAAGCTGAAACAGAGAATAGAAAAGGAAAAGGAAAATCTGAAACATTATTTTTTCTGGAATCTGTCCGGGTCTGTTTATTGATACTGCTTGGTTTTAAAATCTTAAATTCTTTAAGAAGCTTTGCTCCTGTGCATCTGGGTTCCTCGGGTTCCGTATTGTTGCTCAAATCTGTGGAAATACTGGCATTTTCTGTTGATTTTGTTACTGCTGTCACTGCTGAAATTTACTTCTTCTACCTTCATTTCCAGGTACATATCTGTAAACTCATGTCATGCAAAGCTTTCAACATGACAAATAAATGAAGCTCGAATTGTAATTCTGTCTTCTATACATTTAAGTTCGTTAGTTTAAATTTCAGCTTTGTTTCATGTTGGTTAACTAGTAGTGAGTTCGACACGATGGCTATAAGTTAATTATCTTATTTTGAAATTCGTATAAAAGCTTTGTAATAATGTTATCCATTTCGAAATCTCATTAGTATAGTTATATCTGAATTGTCAAGATAGGGGAACATGGCATAAAGTTGGCCATTAATTAAGTCTTGTGACATTGTTAGTTAGGTACAGAATAGTATGGAAATGTCAAGAAAATACATTGTTAGCATATTTTGTTAATTATTTGGTTGTGGTTTAAGGCTAGATGATGTTGGTTGCATTTTGTTCATATATGGCGTAATAATGGTTATGTTTATAATCAATAGTCGAAAGATGCATTGATAAAATCCGTTA
This sequence comes from Nicotiana sylvestris, assembly GCF_000393655.2. NCBI lineage: Eukaryota > Viridiplantae > Streptophyta > Magnoliopsida > Solanales > Solanaceae > Nicotiana > Nicotiana sylvestris. Next base: position 155,804,128 of record NC_091059.1, read on the forward strand.
GGTTCACAATGTTGGAATATGGTGAATGGTGTAGGGGTATATTCATGTTATATATGATATCGTCTTATTAAAGACAACAGGTAGATTAGTTCTTTCTTAACAACAAATGGCCTAGTTATTTGAATGCAATCACCTCATTTCTTTAAAAAATAATAATGTGAACAATAAGTCAACAATTTTTTTTTGTGTAAAGTTAGTGTTTGCTAATAGTTCGCATAGGTTGAGAATAAAAATCGTTTCGATTAGGTATATCTCAAACTCAATCATAAGCAGAATTAACTAAAATAATCATGCATATCGGATTAAGAACAAGTGATGTGGACGGAGATTAGGCTTATAAATTGTAACAATTTTAAGAATGTAATATAGCATTCGTTACAAATAAAATAATGAAAATTCTTCGAAAACATCACTTCCTTTCATAAATCAATTTTTTTAGTTTCATATGCAATTCACTTTTTGGGTATACATATATTGGATTTACGAGAAAAATGGTAGTATTAGTCACACTTTGTTTATTTTTACTCCTAAAATTTGAATGACTCGGAAGAATATAATTCACACGTAAAAATATAATCAGCGGTCAATATTTAATAAATTGTGAATTCTTTTCAAAGAATTTAAGGGCATCTCAAATGGGGATTTCTCATGATTTTCACATAAAAATAATATGGATGTAATGAACAATTTGTAAACAAATTTATACTACCATCAAGAATATTTTGTGATTAGGGATACGTTCGCGTAACCTGATTATATTTCTAAAAGCAATTCGGATTATGCGTTCGCGCAACTTCGAGCGAACATTTAATAAAAATGGATTCGTTGGAGGATATTAAATTAATTTCATAAAACCCGAGATGTGCGGTTCACTATTTAAGAAAGGCGAATGTTCTTAATTTTATTTTAAGCGCAATTTCGAATATCAAATAAATTTTTTTTATAATAAAAATATAAAAATATTATCAACCTTTTTGTGTACACGTATGCGTGGCACGATTCCCTACAATTATAAAAGGTATATAATACGAATATACGTACGCGTGATTCGTTTATATGATTGTAAACAATCTAAATAAAAGCGGTAATAAAATCGGGCAACAAAAAAAAGGTATTTAGTAAATCAAGATAATTAAGCCAAATATAAAAATGGTTAAGCGACCGTGCTAGAACCACGGAATTCGGGAATGCCTAACACCTTCTCCCGAATTAACAGAATTCCTTACTCAGGATTTCTGGTTCGCAGAATAACAAACAGAGTCATATTCTCCTCGATTCAGGGATTAAAACCGGTGACTTGGGACGCCTTAAAATTCCCAGGTGGCGACTCTGAAACAAACAAACAAATCCCGTTTCGACTGTCCTTTAATTGGAGAAAACTCCCTACGCACCCTGCGGGCGCGGAAAAAGGAGGTGTGACAGCTCTGGCGACTCTGCTGGGGACATAAGTAACTGTAACCCAGAACCACTGGTTCAGGGTTTAAGAATTCGAGCTTAAAATAACTGTTATAGTTGGCTTTATTTATTATCTGATTTTTACATGATATATGCCCAATATGCTAAATGATATTTTACTGCTTTAATATTATTTGAATTGTGCATATACAATTGCTACGAAACCCCCTTCTTTCTGAGTCTTCTGAATTTATGGTGCACACGTGCGCGTGGCCCACCTTTCTGTTAAAGGTCATACCAAATAAGACGAAGTTGGGACAAGTAACTAGGCCGGGTAGACTTTCGTGCTCCCGGTACGTTGCCCCCACTTCGGCTCAAACTGTCCGTTTGGGTGAGCCAGGTTTAGAACAATATGCCTCAGGTTTTTCACCTAGAATAACTCAGCCATGTACCGGATCCCTAGTAGGAACGTCTATTTGCATCATGTACATTTGGCCTTGGAGACTCAACACAGGGATTGGGTCTGTCTAGGACAGGTGAACCCAAAATGAAAAGACTATTCTGATGCATCCAACTTGCTACCTGTGCATTCATTTGCCTCGGATTTTCTTGTTGACCAGCTTAATCGAAATCATTGTGAGGGCCGAGGAATAAAATGGGTTGTTTTAAGAAATTCCCAAAAATAGTTTTAAATCTTGAAATAAAAAGTGTTTAATAAATAAAAAATTGAAAATGATTTTTTTAGTGTATATTTTCAAAATGAGTCTTGATATTATTAAAATTAAGTTTCAGATACAAAATGAGCACCACACAAAACCTCCCATCCACAAATACAGACGAGTTTCTATTTCAGCTTCAAATGTGGTGGTATGAGTTAGGCGAAGATGGTAAAAAATGGGTCGTCAAGCATTTGGGAAACCTCACGGATATTATGAAAGTTAAACCACATGATGATCTGATTGCGGCGTTAGTAACTTTTTGGGACCCTGTTCACAATGTCATTCGTTTCTCTGATTTCGAGCTTACTCCTACATTAGAGGAGATAGCTGGATATGCTGGTTTTGACGGAAGTCTAAGAAATCAAAACCTGATATTCACAAAGGCTCCCTCGGTACATCGATTCTTCGGTCTTCTGAACATCAGTAGTCAAATTAGGAAAAGCAATGTCATCAACGGATGTTGTTCTTTCAACTTCTTGTATTCAAGGTTCAGAAAACCAGATGGATTTGAAATTCATGAGAAAGGACTTACTAACAAGCAAAACAAAGACACCTGGCAGATTCACCATCGCTTCGCCTTCATGGTGGCTTTTCTAGGAATCATGGTTTTCCCAAACAAAGAGCGAACAATTGATATTCGCACGGCAAAAGTTGTACAGGTCCTCACCACCAAGGAAAATCACACTCTTGTCCCGATCATTCTCTCAGACATTTATCGGGCGTTGACTTTATGTAAATCAGGGGCAAAAGTCTTCGAAGGATGCAAAATTTTGTTGCAAATGTGGGTGATTGAACATCTCCAACATCAGCCCAAGATCATACAGTATGGGCCAAGCAATGATAATTTCATCGAGAGTTATGAGGAAAGAATAAAAGATTATAAGTCCCCAGAAGGGATAGAAGCCTGGGTATCTCATCTAAGGGCTTTAACGGCGAATCAAATTGAGTGGAATTTGGGATGGCTCCCGATGAGGGAAGTGATACACATGTCGACCTCAAATAGTTATTTGCTACTATTGGGATTGAGAAGCATCCATCCATATGCGCCACTAAGAGTTCTAAGACAACTAGGGAGATACCAAGTAGTTCCTGATGATGAAGATTTGAGTATGCAAGTAATCGAATTACACCCTGAAGTTACTATTCCCGAGGCTCTAATTCAGCAGATGTGGAATGGATGTCAATACTTGAAAAGTGATACTCAAGTCCCAGACACTACAAGGGGTGAGATAAATCCTGGATATGCAAGGTGGTTTGAGAAACGGTCTCGCGTGGATGATGTACCAGAACCTGAGCTAAGAAGGCCAACAAAAAGACCCCATGTTCAAAACTTTAATGATAAAATCCAAGAGCGGTTGATTTGGGGAGAAAAGGGAAAAGGGTACAAAGCAACTATCCATGCCCTAAAGGAAAATCTGAGGAGCCTCAGTCTGGAGAAAGATTTGCAAGCACAAGAAGCCGAAGGCGAGAAGAAGAGTTTAGCTTGTGAGAATGAAAATCTTCACGCTCGATTTCAAAAAATGAAAAAAGCTTCTGAAACACCAATGAGGAGTTGGAAGGATCAAAAAACCATCGCCAATCTTTTTGAAAGAATGCAAGATTATGATTCCATTTTTGCAAAAAACGAAATGGCGTTGAGCAAAGCTAAAGAAAGAATCCAAAAATTTAACGAAGAAGCCAGATCTAATAAGGAACGCCAAGTAAGGCAATCCGAAGAAGACAGGGCACAATTTGAGAAGGAAAAGGACCATTGGATACGTTCAGAAGACCAACTTCGTGTACAACGGGAAGAGGCGAGAAGATACAACAGAGAACATCAACGTGTGGACATCGACAGAGAAAGGGCACAGGCAAGACTCGATCTGGCCAGACTCCGAGCTCAATTAGAGTCAGCTTTAGATCGTGAGGACCGTATCAGAGATATAGCCACCACTCGTCAACAGCAATTGCAGAACCAAGACCAACGTCTCCAATATTTCAGGGCACAAATCCACGACCTGGCGGTCTATACCTCTCAAAGTTATATAAACTGCCAAGGAATGGATTATGAAAGATTTACAGAGCATGCACCTATTTTTGCCCGTCATCTGGCAATGGAGTTAGAAAGGATGTATCGTACGTTGGGAGGTCATCCAGGTCAAGCCCCACATTGAGCTGATAATCCAATGATTGACAACAAAAGTGGAAAATGGAGCATGATAAGAGATGGTAAGAGTTGTGTCTTTTATTTTGATTTGAGTGTGTGTGTTTCAAACCATTTTCTTATAAGGTTTTCAAATGTAATGTCTGTTCCATCTTTGTATAATAAATAAAAGTGTTTGCCTTACGTCCGAACTACGCAGGGTCTGATTCATGCAGGGGCATGATACATAGGCAATCTCTATAAGATTCGACCACCACAATAAAAAATATATATATAAGAAAATAAAATAAAATAAGAGTGAACAACAATAAAAGACCAAGAAAAGCTGGGATGACGCAAGCAGCCGAGCAAATGCATAATAGAAATGGGTTATTTGTCTAGGAGCATTGCATCTCAACGTGTAATTATATATGTGTTAAACTCTCAAAACTAACAAGTTTGTTCATTTCCAGAATTCAAGCAGTTAGTTTCTCTAAAGAGTATACTGGCATATTATCATTATCACACGAGATCAAAAGGACCAATACCCGAAAGTATGTCTATCCCAGATGTTGACACAGGTATTGAGCTAGAGGAGATGGATGTTGGGAAAATGAAAGAAGAGATATTTAAACTCAAGCAGCAAATGGCTGAGATGTACAGGGGCCTGGTCTACAGGGCAGTCACCCCCATCTTACCCAACTAACCCTGCTCTATCAATGGCCCAAACTCAGAATAATCTTACCACTGAATTATCCCCAAATTTCCCCATCTACCAACACTACCGAGGAACCACCTCTCAGACACCGCAGTCTCCCTCTCCTAAACCAGTTCCATACTTTCCTCCACCTGTAACTCCTGTCTTTGTGACACCTCCCACAGCTACACTCCACAAATCTCCTAGTGAGCCTACATTCCAGGCCCAGGACAACCAATATTACCCCCCAGAACCCACCCTCAAAGCCTCTGAAATCCATTCAACTACTCCTCGTTTTGACCTCCCAACCGAAATTGATAAGCCAGCCAAAAATATCGAACAAGAAGAGATGTTCAGGAAGGTTAAAAGCCTAGAACAATCGTTCCGAGACATGCGAGGGTTAGGTGGGCAAGTCAGTGTAGCATACAAGGATTTGTGCTTGTTCCCAAATGTACAATTACCAGTTGGCTTCAAGATGCCTAAATTTGACCTATACAATGGGCACGGCGACCCAGTAGCCCACTTAAGGGGTTTCTGCAGCAAGATGCGAGGAGCTGGGGGAAAGGACGAATTATTGATGGCTTACTTCAGTCAAAGTTTAAGCGGATCAGCTTTGGAGTGGTATACACGCCAGGACCATGGGAGATGGTACACCTGGGATGACCTGGCACAGGCATTTGCATACCATTTCCAATACAATCTGGAAATCATCCCAGATCGACTATCTTTGACAAAATTTGAGAAAAAACACAATGAAAGTTTCAGAGAGTATGGCTTCCGGTGGAGAGAACAGGCAGCAAGAGTGGATCCTCCTATGAAGGAGAGTGAAATGGTAGACTACTTCCTTCAAGCCTTGGAACCAACTTACTATGCCCATTTGGTTTCAGCGGTAGGAAAATCATTCAACGAAGTAGTGAAGATGGGAGGTATGGTGGAAGAAGGCCTCAAGACAAATAAAATCATGAGCTATTCGGCTATTAAGGCGACTACTCAAGCTATTCAAGGCGGGGTAGGAGGAATCGGAAGAAAGAAGAGGGAGGAAGCAGCGGTAGTTGATTCAGGAACTTGGTCGGGATCCAGAGGTTCACCTCCTTACTATAATCAACATCGACCTCACCAATCAACTCACCACCACAATTCATCTCAACACTACTATCACCCTTCGGAACCTCATTTTTCCATCAACCATGCACAAGCATACAATCATCCACCTGCACACGCTAACTGGCGTGCTCCTGTCATACCAGGTACTTACCCACGAGCCTATCCCGGACCAGGTTTCAGGCCTAGGCCAGCATTCAGGGGAGAAAGGGAACAGAAAAAGAAAACCTACACTCCATTGGGAGAGTCCTACACTAGTCTGTTCCACAGGTTGAGACAGCTGGACATGCTAAGACCAATACAATCCAAGCTACCCAATCCTCCTCCAAAGAATCTGGACTACACCATTAGCTGTGAGTATTGTTCCGGTACACCAGGCCATGATACGGAAAAATGCTGGCATTTAAAAAATGCAATACAAGAGCTGATTGATACTAATAAAATCGAGGTTCAAACCCCCGAAGCTCCCAATATCAACAGAAATCCAATGCCAGCCCATCAGGAGGCTAATATGATAGAAATAGTACAGGTTGATGGGGAGATAAAGAAGCTGTCACAAACCGTCATGATGATCAGGTCTCATGAAGCCAAGCCGGATAAGCAGTTAACAGAGGAGAAGTCGGTACCTAAGCAGAACAGAAATAGTGATGAACCATTTATTGTAGTCGAGAAGGAATCTTCAAGCAAAGTAGCCACAAAGCAAGAAAGGCCGAAAGTGATAGTACCAGGGGTTGCCAGCAAACCCATTATATTCGTGGAAGGAGCCCGTATAGATCGGGTTATTATCAAACCTGTAACCCAGCTACCAGTGATCAACAATAAGGCCATTCCATGGAACTATGAACGGGTGACTGTAATGTACAAGGGAAAAGAAGTCAAGGAAGAAGTCTGTGAGGTGCAAGGCTTGACTCGTTCGGGAAGATGTTTTACTCCCGAAGAGTTAAGAAAAACTAAAAATAATCCAACACCAATAAAGAGAGCTGTGACGGAAGAAGAAGCGGAAGAGTTTTTAAGAAAAATGAAGCTCCATGACTATTCTGTTGTGGATCAACTGAAGAAGACGCCCGCTCAAATTTCATTATTGTCATTACTGATCCATTCAGAGGAGCACCGTCTGGCTTTGATGAAAATCCTGAATGAGGCTCACGTTCCCGATAAAATCTCTGTAAATCATTTGGGAAGAATAGCCAACAGAATCTTTGAGGCGAACAGAATTACATTTTCTGATGATGAATTGCCTGTGGAAGGGACTGAGCACAATAGAGCTCTTTACCTCACCGTGAAATGTGAAAACTCCGTAGTAACCCGGGTATTGGTTGACAACGGGTCAAGTGCAAACATCTGCCCTCTCTCCACTTTAAGCAAATTGAAAATCAAAGAGGAGAGGATCCAAAAGAATAGTATTTGCGTACGGGGGTTTGACGGTGGAAGCAGAGATTCATTTGGCGACATAGTGTTGGAACTGACAATAGGGCCGGTTGAATTCACGATGGAGTTTCAAGTACTGGACATAACTGTTTCTTATAATCTGTTGTTGGGTCGACCATGGATCCATGCTGCTAAAGCAGTCCCATCAACACTACACCAGGCGGTCAAGTTTGAATGGGATCATCAAGAAATAGTTGTGCATGGGGAAGAAAGTTTAAATGCTCACAGCAGTGCCATTGTACCGGTCGAGGGAATAGAAAATGACCAGGGACCATGGGTATACCAAGTGTCCGATACAGTGTCGGTAGAGAAAATTCCAGAGGGGAAGTACATTCCGAATCCAAAGATAACCTCTGCATCAGTCATGGTAGCCTATGAAATGTTAAAAAATGGTTTTATACCCGGCAAAGGTCTGGGTTCATCTTTGCAAGGAATCATACAACCAGTATCTCTCCCCGAGAACTGGGGAACATTTGGTTTGGGATTCATACCCACTGTCACCGACGTGAGAAAGGCCAGAAAGCTGAAACAAAAAGCATGGTTTCTTCCAAAACCAGTCCCACATCTATCAAAGTCTTTTGTCAAGACCGGTGCTAAAAATCGCCCGATAACAACAATTCCTAAATCCCTGGTCAATCCTGAGGAGGAATTAATTGAAAGATTCGAGAAATTGTTTGACGATGTGAATATGGTGGAAAGCGGGGAAGGTTGTAGCAACGCAGAAGTTCAATTCGTTGGGCCAGAAACAAAGCTTAATAATTGGAAAGCCACTCCTCTCCCCATTCGAAAGGAGTCTTGGTAGTTTATTTTTGATTTTCCTTCAGTTTGTTTGGGTTACCTCAGGGTTGTAATCCCAATGCTTATCTTACAGTTTGTTTGAAGTGTGCAAACCTTGTTATCTTTCATCATCCAATAAAATACAGTTTCCTTTTTCATTATCATTCCTGATAGTTTTCTTTTCCTTTTCTTCTTTTTCTGTACAGTTCTTTTTACGTTGGCTCTAGTGATATGGCATGCATGAGGAATCCTCAGCCCAGTCTTAAAAATCAATCTGGTTCCGAAATAATAATTCAAGAAATATATTGTGATTATGAATCAGAATATAATGAAGATGAGGCTTTTGAAGAGATTAGTAAAGAGTTAATTCACTTTGAGGAAAAAACCAAACCTAACCTGAGTGATACCGAAGACATCAACATAGGGGACACGAATAATATCCGGGAAACTAAAATAAGTGTCCATCTCGAACCAAGGATCCGAGAAGAGTTAATTAAAGCACTCATAGAATTCAAAGATGTTTTTGCATGGTCATATGACGACATGCCGGGCTTGAGCACTGATTTAGTGGTTCACAAATTGCCCACCGATCCAATGGTGCCTCCTGTCAAGCAGAGGCTAAGAAAATTCAAGCCTGATATGAGTGTCAGAATTAAGGAAAAAATCACCAAACAGTTGGAAGCAAAGGTCATTCGAGTTACTCGATATCCTGTTTGGTTAGCTAATATAGTTCCTGTACCAAAGAAAGACGGCAAAATTAGAGTGTGCGTCGACTACCGCAATCTCAACAAAGCAAGCCCGAAGGATAATTTCCCATTACCCAATATCCATATTTTGATCGATAATTGTGCCAAGAATTAGATAGGATCTTTCGTGGATTGTTATGCCGGGTATCATCAAATTCTAATGGATGAAGAAGATGAAGAAAAGACGGCATTCATCACACCATGGGGAACTTATTGTTACCGGGTAATGTCATTCGGTTTGAAGAACGCCGGAGCAACTTACATGAGAGCAATGACCACAGTGTTTCATGATATGATACACAAGGAGATTGAGGTATACGTGGATGATGTGATCATAAAATCAAAGCATCAGGCCGACCACGTTGGGGATTTGAGGAAATTCTTCTTAAGACTTCGCATGTACAACCTCAAGCTTAACCCTTCCAAATGCGCATTTGGAGTTCCATCTAGAAAGTTGTTGGGATTCATAGTCAGTCGGCGAGGCATCGAGCTAGACCCATCAAAAATCAAAGCCATCCAAGAATTGCCACCTCCAAGGAACAAAACTGAAGTAATGAGTTTGTTGCGAAGGTTGAATTACATCAGCAGGTTTATTGCTCAGCTTATGACAACCTGTGAGCCTATTTTCAAATTGTTGAAAAAGGATGCTGCGGTCAAATGGACCGATGAGTGTCAAGAAGCGTTTGATAAGATAAAAGGATACTTGTCAAAACCACCCATGTTGGTCCCGCCAGAGCCAGGAAGACCTCTAATTCTTTACTTGACGGTCTTGGAAAATTCATTTGGTTGTGTATTGGGGCAACAGGACCTCACCGGCAGAAAAGAACAGGCCATCTACTACCTTAGCAAGAAATTCACAGCTTATGAGGTTAAGTATACTCATCTAGAAAAGACATGTTGCGCCCTAACGTGGGTAGCTCAGAAGTTGAAACACTATTTGTCGTCCTACACTACTTACCTCATTTCGCGTTTGGATCCATTGAAATATATTTTTCAAAAGCCTATGCCAATGGGAAGACTTGCAAAGTGGCAGATATTGCTCACAGAATTTGACATCATCTATGTGACTCGGACTGCAATGAAAGCCCAAGCACTGGCCGATCATTTAGCTGAAAACCCGGTCGACGAGGAGTACGAGCCATTGAAAACCTATTTTCCCGATGAAGAAATAATGCATATCGATGAGAAAGAGCAAATTGAAAAACCTGGCTGGAAACTTAACTTTGATGGGGCCGCTAATATGAAAGGAGTCGGGATAGGAGCTATAATCATTTCTGAAACAGGGCATCATTATCCTGTTACGGCTCAACTACGATTTTATTGCACCAATAATATGGCTGAATATGAAGCTTGTATTTTGGGGTTAAGGCTAGCCGCAGACATGGGTATCCAGGAAATCTTAGTCATGGGAGATTCGGATCTTCTGGTACATCAAATTCAAGGAGAATGGGAAACCCGAGACTTGAAGCTCATACCATACCGACAATGTCTACATGATCTTTGTCAGCGGTTTCAATCAGTGGAGTTCCGGCATATTCCAAGGATCCATAATGAGGTTGCCGATGCATTGGCTACCCTGGCATCAATGTTGCACCATCCGGACAAAGCTTATGTGGATCCAGTGCATATTCAAGTTCACGATCAGCATGCCTACTGCAATAGGGTGGAGGAGGAATTTGACGGTGAACCATGGTTCCACGACATCAAGGAATATATCAGAATGGGGATATATCCAGCACAAGCCATAGGGGATCAAAAGAGAACCATTAGGCGATTGGCAAATGGATTCTTCTTGAGCGGAGGAGTTTTGTATAAAAGAACACCAGACCTTGGATTGTTAAGATGCATAGATGCCAGACAAGCTACGGCTGTCATGTCTGAAGTGCATGCGGGAGTTTGCGGACCCCACATGAGTGGATATGTATTGGCAAAGAAAATTCTCCGAGCTGGTTACTATTGGCTTACCATGGAGCGAGATTGTATTAGTTTTGTGCGCAAGTGTTATCAATGCCAGATACACGGGGATTTAATTCATTCTCCACCATCCGAGTTGCACACAATGTCGGCACCATGGCCCTTCGTCGCCTGGGGCATGGATGTGATTGGACCAATTGAGCCGGCAGCATCCAATGGGCACAGGTTCATTCTGGTAGCCATTGATTATTTTACCAAATGGGTTGAGGCCAAAACATTTAAATCAGTGACCAAGAAAGCTGTGGTCGATTTTGTCCACTCAAATATCATATGTCGATTCGGAATCCCAAAGGTGATCATCACAGATAACGGTGCTAATCTTAACAGTAACTTAATGAAGGAAGTATGTCAACAGTTTAAGATTACACATCGCAACTCTACTCCATATCGGCCCAAGGCGAATGGAGCAGTCGAGGCAGCCAACAAAAACATAAAGAAGATACTTCGGAAAATGGTAGAAGGTTCAAGACAATGGCATGAAAAATTACCATTTGCGTTATTGGGATATCGCACTACTATTTGCACTTCAGTAGGAGCAACTCCTTATTTGTTGGTATATGGCACTGAGGCAGAAATTCCTGCAGAAGTTGAAATTCCTTCCCTTCGGATCATCGCCGAAGCTAAAATTGATGATGATGAATGGGTCAAAATCCGTCTGGAACAGTTAAACTTGATTGATGAAAAATGATTGGCCGCAGTATGTCATGGCCAATTGTATCAAAGAAGAATAGCAAGAGCATACAACAAAAAGGTGTGTCCCGGGAAGTTTGAAGTGGGTCAACATGTGCTGAAACGTATTCTTCCACATCAGGTTGAGGCAAAAGGCAAATTTGCCCCGAATTGGCAAGGACCATTCATTGTGACCAGAGTATTATTGAATGGTGCACTATGTTTAACAGATATCGAAGGAAAATGCATAGACATGGCTATCAATTCTGATGCGGTAAAGAGATATTATGCATGATTTTTTGGTATAATTATTAAATGTTTGTATTCGGCATTATTTCGAAGATTGGAATGACAAAGGCAATTTATTCTGCTATCCAAACACTATACCTTTTGTTTCCCCTTTGAGCCACATTTGTTTCTTTCCTACCCTCCCTTGGAATCAATGAAAATCAAACAATATAAAAAAAATCACTATTATTGGAGTGAACTACGTTTGACCTGATTCCTCAAAGAAGGATACGTAGGCGCCTCACGGTTCGGTCATAGGGTGCACGATATGCATTATGTGCACAAAAAGAAACATCAAGAGACCCCAATCAAGAAACTGGGGCAGGAATTATATTGGAAATAAGAAAAAGATTCCAAGAGTTGTAATTGTAAACCCATATCAAAACTATTTAACTTTTGATACCTTTCCATTCCAACCCCATACCAAAAAGACCTTTCGACCAATCTTAGAAAAATGCCGAGTCGAGCAAATGAAGATGGTTCCTAACACTCTGGTCCAAACAAGAAAAGAAAGTAAAAATGAGAGAGTCTTATAGGTGAAAACCCACACGGGCACCATGAGACGATGAAAGTTGAGATAAAGTAAAATGAGAGAGTCTTATTGGTGAAAACCTTCGTAGGCACCATAAGGCGAAAAGGAATTAAAAAATGAACAAATGAGGAAGGTTTGCCGGTGAAAACTCTTTTAGATACAGCGACCCAAATAAGGTTTGTAAATTGGCAAAAGAAAATTGGGTTGTGGAAAATTTGGGAAAACAAATTGAAACAATTGAAAAGAGGTTGGTTAAAAAGACGGGGTTGATTAATCCCAAATGCATACCATGATCATTGGCGCCAGTGACTCCAATCAGATAAGTCCTTTATTTTTTCTCCAACAGTCATCCAAATTTGGATTTTTCTTTTCATTCTAGATTTTTGAAATCGTCATGTTTTCGTTACTAATAATCTTACTTCTAAAACTTTTGAGATGAGTTTTATTCCAAACAAATAAGAAGGAATGTCAAGGTATACTACCAAAATTCAGGGTTGCATAGGACAGAAATACGGCCATGATGGGCAGGAGGTAATAGGATAAAAAATAAGATATGGGTGGAATCAAAAGTGGATCAGCAATGTCAGGAGAGACCTATGATTACGGTTAAAAGGGTTTGAAGGAAAACATACAGTTGGGGATCCTATAGTCAAGGATCAATTACAAGGACAAAACAGTCTTTTCAACCATTCCAAGGCAATAAAACAAGATGAAGAGAAGCCCCACCGTCGGCAAGAATGCACCAGTTAACCACCCTGCTTTAAACTAATGAAGTTTTCTTTGATTTGAAACAGGGGCAAAAAATAACATTTGTGTCAGGAAACACCCGGTGAAGAATTAAAAAAGAAATCAGGCGTCCACCTGGAGAATGAGGATGAAGAAGTCAGGCGTCCACCTGGAGAATGAGGATGAAGAATTGAAGAAGAAATCAGGCGTCCACCTGGAGAATGAGGATAAAGAATTTAAGAAGAAGTCAGGCGTCCACCTGGAGAATGAGGATGAAAAAAATTTAAGAAGAAGTCAGGCGTCCACCTGGAGAATGAGGATGAAGAATTTAAGAAGAAGTCAGGCGTCCACCTGGAGAATGAGGATGAAGAATTGAAGAAGAAATCAGGCGTCCACCTGGAGAATAAGGATGAAGAATTAAAGAAGAAATCAGGCGTCCACCTGGAGAATGAGGATGAAAAAATTTAAGAAGAAGTCAGGCGTCCACCTGGAGAATGAGGATGAAGAATTTAAGAAGAAATCAGGCGTCCACCTGGAGAATGAGGATGAAGAATTTAAGAAGAAGTCAGGCGTCCACCTGGAGAATGAGGATGAAGAATTTAAGAAGAAATCAGGCGTCCACCTGGAGAATGAGGATGAAGAATTTAAGAAGAAGTCAGGCGTCCACCTGGAGAATGAGGATGAAGAATTTAAGAAGAAATCAGGCGTCCACCTGGAGAATGAGGATGAAGAATTTAAGAAGAAGTCAAGCGTCCACCTGGAGAATGAGGATGAAGAATTGAAGAAGAAATCAGGCGTCCACCTGGAGAATGAGGATAAAGAATTTAAGAAGAAGTCAGGCGTCCACCTGGAGAATGAGGATGAATAATTGAAGAAGAAGTCAGGCGTCCACCTGGAGAATGAGGATATAGAATTTAAGAAGAAGTCAGGCGTCCACCTGGAGAATGAGGATGAAGAATTTAAGAAGAAGTCAGGCGTCCACCTGGAGAATGCGGATGAAAAATTGAAGAAGAAATCAGGCATCCACCTGGAGAATGAGGATGAAGAATTGAAGAAGAAATCAGGCATCCACCTGGAGAATGAGGATAAAGAATTGAAGAAGAAATCAGGCGTCCACCTGGAGAATGAGGATGAAGAATTGAAGAAGAAATCAGGCGTCCACCTGGAGAATGAGGATGAAGAATTTAAGAAGAAGTCAGGCGTCCACCTGGAGAATGAGGATGAAGAATTTAAGAAGAAGTCAGGCGTCCACCTGGAGAATGAGGATGAAGAATTTAAGAAGAAGTCAGGTGTCCACCTGGAGAATGAGGATGAAAATTTAAGAAGAAGTCAGGCGTCCACCTGGAGAATGAGGATGAAGAGATAAAGAAGAAATCAGGCGTCCACCTGGAGAATGAGGATGAAGAATTTAAGAAGAAGTCAGGCGTCCACCTGGAGAATGAGGATGAAGAATTGAAGAAGAAGTCAGGCGTCCACCTGGAGAATGAGGATGAAGAATTTAAGAAAAAATCAGGCGTCCACCTGGAGAATGAGGATGAAGAATTAAAAGAAGAAATCAAGCGTCCACCTGGAGAAAAAGGACAAAGGAAGAAGGAAAAAGGAAACAGCAGTCAGGCGCCCACCTGGAGAACAAGGGAATACAATTGAAGTATTGAAGTCAAAGGCCCGTTCATATAAGAAAGGAGCACACTTAGAGTCAATAAAGCAGAGGAGTCCAACAAAATCCCCAGTAGGAAACACAAGAGTCCCAAACAGAGAAAGAAAATACGGGACACAATGAAAGGAAATACGGAATAAGCCAAATGCCCAAGAGTCACCAAAGATATCAAGACAACAAGAAACGCAAGGGCATGATCTAGATAAAATTTTATAATTCATGTACCATAGTCTAGTTTAGCTTTTTGTTTTACCTTTGAAGCAGGGTGTAATAAGGAGGTCAGCAAGCAGTAAAAGCAGCACGAAACAGCAGTAGCATCATAGTCCCATGGTAGTCCCAGCTACCCAAAACTTCCCGAACTGCATTGACCTGATTCTTTTATAGCCAAGGATATGTAGGAAACCTTTGAAGCAGAGGTTCGGTCAAATCTTTCAAAAAATGCTTCTCACAGAGTATTCAAACAGGCAAAAAAATGCTCGTATCCGCTCACTTTATCTTTGCACGCAAACTCTTCGAGTTTCCGCACAAAGAGGGGCAGCTGTGAGCACGTGATTTTTGCTTCACGAAAAATACTCTAAAATAATTCAAAAAAAAATATAAAAACAATTTTTTGCTTAGTGTGCAATTTTTAGAATTTGTGTGGCGTTTATTAAATATTTGTGTTATGTCCGTAAATGTCTACTTTGTTTGTTAAAATGAAAAATAAAATAAAAAAACACATGTTGCATGCATAATTAGGATTTAATTATGCATTTAAAAGTTAATTTAAACAAAATCACAAAAATATGCATTTATTCTAGTTTTAATGTTTCACTGTGTGATTGACGTTTTGTCTATGTGTTAAATAGTTGTTAAAAAGTAATTAATATTTTTTGTAAGGTTAATTTTGTTTTATAATTTTAATTAGGATTTTTAATAATTAGGAATAGTATTAGGAAATAAAAATAAGTTATAAATATAAAAAAATTCGGACCTGGACTGAAATCCAGGCCCAAAACAAAACTAATTTCCCCACAGCCCAATCCAAATACCCATGTCCGGTCCAATTCAAGACCAATACCAAACGACGACGTTTGGTCGTATTTCATCAAGGGCCGTTGGATCAAATCCATCCAACGGCTGAGATCTCACAACCCTTACCCGTAACCCCCTACCCGATCCACTGCCCCGATCCAGTCTGACCCCAATATTTAACCAAATGACATCGTTTGGTTAAATGAATTGATCTCAACCGTGCATCTTAATTGATCCAACGGATGAGATCAATCCACCCCATCCCTATATAAATCCAAATCCCTACCCCGGCCCCCTAACTAAACACCCCCCCCCTCTCCACTGTTCATCATCATCTCCGGAAAAACACACCCCTAACCCTAGCCGCCCTCATTCCCCATTGCCTGAAATCCGGCGGCAACAACGCCGCCGGTCACCACTTTAACACCCTCGACTCCTCACAACCCCCTCTTCACAGATCTAATATTAGTTTCCTTCGAATCAGGCCCCAACTCTTCGAATCTTAAATCGAAGGTTGGTCTGAAAACTCGATCCTTTCCGATGACTTCCAAATTAACACCGTAGCTTCCCCTAACTACCCTAGCTATGGATCTGGTGTTGGCTTGGCTCGAATCACCTCAGAGCTCTTCGAATCTTCTTTTGAAGGTTCGAGCCAAATATGAACTCACTCAGATTCGTTCCAAACTAACACCAAATGACCCCTAGGCCTCCCTCACCCTTGTGTCATCTTTGGTTCCCTTCGAATCTGCCCATAAGTGTTCGAATTTAAGATCCAAGAATCAGGAACCCTAAAAATCTCCAGTCATGGAATTTGCCCAAATTAAATAGAAGATTGGGGTCTAATCGACCTTAGTCGAAGTATTTTCAGTTGAAAATACTTCGACTAAGGTCTGTTTGATTTCAAAAAGGTCTGAATTCAAAGTCAAGCTTGGGTCCATATAATTTAAAGATTCCGAGGTATTTTTCCTATTTTTCTTTTTGTATCTTATGTGTATATTGTTGCTTGTTTCAGTAGCTTGTGTAATTTATTTTTCACATTTTTGTTTATTTAAATTCTGTGATTCTGTCTCATACCCGTCTATTTGATCAAATAAATGAATTATTTCTGTTGGTTATGATTGTTTACAATATGTGTAATCGACTCGATTAAGTTCGTCGATTAGTTACATTATGAATTCCCGTTTGTGATAATGCTAATTGAAACAATCTGTTTACCCATTGTTTGTGGACAATTGTTATAGATAATCAGTTTGATTAATACTCGTCAGTTAAATCATCCTTGATTATATTTCAATGAATCTGTCAGATGAATGATGTGTATGTGTTGATTTCTGAACATTGAGTTTCAGGGCATTGTCAGTATATTGACAATGCTCCTGTGTTTGTTTGATCTTAGTTCAATGTTGAAGTTCAGTTTGAATTGTTGTGCTGAATTCAGTGTAATGTTATTGTGATGTGGGGTTTGAATTCAAGTTTACAAGGGTTGATTAGATACAACTGTGTTAGGATTTGATTAGATAATGTTAATAGGATTGGTTATAGCTGTTTGAACAGAGTGTAGGATCTATTCTGATTTTGTATTAAGAACAGTAATTACAGTAGGTTTTAAGGGTGTTTTGGGAATGAAACAGTGAAAGTAATGTGATAATAGTAGTGTGCTGATAGTGGTTTGATAATGGCTATTATTTAATGTAATAATGGGAAACAAAGGGTAATGAGAATGTTGGAAATCAGGAAAATTTCACTTAATGGGATTTAAAATAGTTAAAAGCAGATTTTGGATATGATTTTCTGGTTTTTAAAAGAAGAAGGGGGTACAAGCAGCACTAAAAGGAAAGGGACAGACCTGTATAAATACAGGGACTGAGTTTTTGAGAGAAAAAAGACGGGGATTTCAAGAGAGGGATCAGATTTTAAAAAGAAGGAAAATATCTGATTTGAAGAGAGATGATAGATTTTAATACACACAGATATAGAAATACATATACACAGAGAGAGACAGAGAGAAATCTGGACAGAAATTAAGAGAGAAAAAAACACACAGAAGCTGAAACAAAGAATAGAAAAGGAAAAGGAAAATCTGAAACATTGTTTTTTTCTGGAATCTGTCCGGGTCTGTTTATTGATACTGCTTGGTTTTAAAATCTGAAATTCTTTAAGAAGCTTTGCTCCTGCGCATCTAGGTTCCTCGGGTTCTGTATTGTTGCTCAAATCTGTGGAAATACTGGCATTTTCTGCTGATTTTGTTACTGCTGTCACTGCTGAAATTTACTTCTTCTACCTTCATTTCCAGGTACATATCTGTAAACTCATGTCATGCAAAGCTTTCAACATGACAAATAAATGAAGCTCGAATTGTAATTCTGTCTTCTATACATTTAAGTTCGTTAGTTTAAATTTCAGCTTTGTTTCATGTTGGTTAACTAGTAGTGAGTTCGACACGATGGCTATAAGTTAATTATCTTATTTTGAAATTCGTATAAAAGCTTTGTAATAATGTTATCTATTTCGAAATCTCATTATTATAGTTATATCTGAATTGTCAAGATAGGGGAACATGGCATAAAGTTGGCCATTAATTAAGTCTTGTGACGTTGTTAGTTAGGTACAGAATAGTATGGAAATGTCAAGAAAATACATTGTTAGCATATTTTGTTAATTATTTGGTTGTGGTTTAAGGCTAGATGATGTTGGTTGCATTTTGTTCATATATGGCGTAATAATGGTTATGTTTATAATCAATAGTCGAAAGATGCATTGATAAAATCCGTTAGGTTCACAATGTTGGAATATGGTGAATGGTGTAGGGGTATATTCATGTTATATATGATATCGTCTTATTAAAGACAACAGGTAGATTAGTTCTTTTCTTAATAACAAATGGCCTAGTTATTTGAATGCAATCACCTCATTTCTTTAAAAAATAATAATGTGAACAATAAGTCAACAATTTTTTTTTGTGTAAAGTTAGTGTTTGCTAATAGTTCGCATAGGTTGAGAATAAAATCGTTTCGATTAGGTATATCCCAAACTCAATCATAAGCAGAATTAACTAAAATAATCATGCATATCGGATTAAGAACAAGTGATGTGGAAGGAGATTAGGCTTATAAATTGTAACAATTTTAAGAATGTAATATAGCATTCGTTACAAATAAAATAATGAAAATTCTTCGAAAACATCACTTCCTTTCATAAATCAATTTTTTTTAGTTTCATATGCAATTCACTTTTTGGGTATACATATATTGGATTTACGAGAAAAATGGTAGTATTAATCACACTTTGTTTATTTTTACTCCTAAAAATTTGAATGACTCGGAAGAATATAATTCACACGTAAAAATATAATCAGCGGTCAACATTTAATAAATTGTGAATTCTTTTCAAAGAATTTAAGGGCATCTCAAATGGGGATTTCTCATGATTTTCACATAAAAATAATATGGATGTAATAAACAATTTGTAAACAAATTTATACTACCATCAAGAATATTTTTGTGATTAGGGATACGTTCGCGTAACCTGATTATATTTCTAAAAGCAATTCGGATTATGCGTTCGCGCAACTTCGAGCGAATATTTAATAAAAGGGATTTTTCGGAGAATAGCAAATTAATTTCCTAAAAACCCGAGATGTGCGGTTCACTATTTAAGAAAGGCGAATGTTCTTAATTTTATTTTAAGCGCAATTTCGAATATCAAATAAATTTTTTTTATAATAAAAATATAAAAATATTATCAACCTTTTTGTGTACACGTATGCGTGGCACGATTCTCTACAATTATAAAAGGTATATAATACGAATATACGTACGCGTGATTCGTTTATATAATTGTAAACAATCTAAACAAAAGCGGTAATAAAATCGGGCAACAAGAAAAAAGGTATTTAGTAAATCAAGATAATTAAGCCAAATATAAAAATGGTTAAGCGACCGTGCTAGAACCACGGAATTCGGGAATGCCTAACACCTTCTCCCGAATTAACAGAATTCCTTACTCAGGATTTCTGGTTCGCAGAATAACAAATAGAGTCATATTCTCCTCGATTCAGGGATTAAAACCGGTGACTTGGGACGCCTTAAAATTCCCAGGTGGCGACTCTGAAACAAACAAACAAATCCCGTTTCGACTGTCCTTTAATTGGAGAAAACTCTCCATGCGCCCCCGCGGGCGCGGAAAAAGGAGGTGTGACAAGGCTCAAGTGAAGCTTTGCTTGAGGCACCATTACTCACTAGCTACTATTTATACAAAAATAAAAAGAAAACAGACTCAAACCCTTAAGAAGATTGTCATGTCATCCATCATCGGGAAGAGCCATCCGGTTCATACAAATTCCACCTTTGGAAAGAATCGTGGCATTAAGAAAACCGAAGGCTTATTGAACGCAAAACTCAAAATAAGAAGCTACGAACTGAAAAAGAAGCTACTAAAATGAAGTAAGAAGCTATGAAAGAAAATGCGGAAGGTAAACTAAATATGTACAATAGGGGATTTAAACGAATATACATAAGAGGGAATGAATATATATATTAGAGAGTAACTTTATATACAAACCAAGGTTGCGAAATACAAAAAGTGAAATAAACTGGTAAAATTATGTACATACCAAAAGTGAACAAGCATAACAAAAAGGAAAATAGGATCATAATTACAGTCCAAAATCATCAAAATAGGGCTACCCTCTCAAATGAAAGCTAGCATTGTCCTCAATGTTAACTAGACAAAAATAAGCTCAAAAAGAAGATAGAGAGTAAAGAAAACTCCCTATGGGTCCTCCGTCTGCATGGGGTCATGAGCCTGGGTCCCTAGGTCTGTGACTGCTCGGGAACATATGACTAGATCCCTGTAACATGTGCCTGCTCTGGGACCTGAGGCTGCTCTGAGACCTGAGGCTAGCTAGAGGAACCTCCCTGCGGGTCCTCCAACTCAATCACTACATCATCTATCTGGGGGATCACTCTCCTCCTCTTTGGTGCCCTCTATAACTCCTTCTCCTACTCAGTCTGAGCTGCTGGAGGCTAGTCATGTAACAGTAGATCCAATGGTAGATGATCAGTAGCCTTCATCTTCTCCACTTCTACCCTCAACTCATTTACAGACTCCTTTGAGGCTCGAGTCTTTCTCAGCTTCTTTGTCTCCTTGGTCAGCTCCTTTAGTGACTTTCCATGAGCACCTATAGCATCCAGAATCAACTGATGGTTCTCTAGGAGCTTCTTCTAGTTGTACAGAAGCTCTTTGAGAGTCTCCTCCACTAAAGCTGGAACATGTGGTTGTGGGGGTGCGGATTGGGCTGCCACCGAGCTAGAAAGCACAGACAGCTTAGAAGTTGTTTCCTGCATCCAGTTGTTGATACTGGCAAGTGTTTGGCTCAAACGGTGGGCAGTCAATGGGTAGGCTGAGGATGATGGAATATCTGGAGTAGAGGTAGATGGTCTGGATGCAATATCTGGTGTGGCTGTGGGAGGCTGAGAAGAAGCGACTACTACTACTGGCTCTTCAGACTGGCCAGTAGAAGTAGTGGCTTTTCCTTTAGGATCTTTGCCTTTAGGGTTGTCATTGGCCTTGAGGTTGTAACACGAAAAGGGAATTTTTGGTTTCACCTTCACGTCAAACTTTCTTTTCTCCACGTCTTGGTCCTAAAAATACATTGTAAGGAAATGTGGGAAGGGGTATGATCTATCACCTTCATTGACTACCCTAGTGATCACCCTAGACATAACATTCCCGATATTGATCGGGAACCCCGCCATAATAGAAGCCACCAATATCACCCAAGAGACCGGAAGAGAGTTCTCATGGGTAGTGGGGTCCAGCCTACTGCATACAAAAGTCTCCCACTCCTTCGCCTCAAAATTTAAAGTTTTCCTCATAATTTGAACTCCTGATGTCAACCATGCTGGGGTGGTACCCGGGAGTACCAGGTATTCTGCTAACCACAGACAGGCTGCCTCATCCGATGCCATATTTTCTAAGTATAATGATTCATCTTCCTCAGAAAAACCCAGGTAGTCATTAATTTTCTTCCCATCGAACTTCACTGTCAAATTTCGCACCTTAGTCACTTTAGTGCCCTTTTTTATGTGGGCGACATTGCGTAAAACTCCTTGACGAAGTGCTCGTTTGCATCCCAGACTTTGCTTGTAAAATACTCCCATCCCGGTCTCTCTCTAAATAGCTTCTTCATAGTATGGTTGTGAGGCAGAAGGTCCCTCTCAATGGATTTTCGCTTAAGAATCAATTTCCTCTGGGGCCACCACTCTCGGAACTTGTGGTATGCAATCTCATTAACAAATCTCCTTTGCCAAGCCTCCGGGTTTCTAGTTCTTTCCACACCCCCTGTTTGGGGTTCTCCCCCTTCTTCTTCATCAATAGGATCCTCCCCGGGTGTTGAAGATATGGGTGAAGTAGATGTTGCACTATCATTGCTATCTGTTGAGCCCTCAGACGACTCAGAAGAAACTTGAACTAAAGCTTAACCAGTAGGAGAGGCTGGAGGTATGGACACATCTCTCAACCTAAACCTCCCCGGGAAGTCAGGTACATACTCTGGCACTAAATCAGACTCAGATGCCTCCTGGGAGGGCAAATACTCACTTCCCTCTGAATGGGAAGCAGCTCTATTTGCAGCCTTGATTTGTTTTCTTGTTTCCCCAATTGCTCTCTGAACCTGTAGGGTCAATTTTATCATACCTCGTCCCCTACCCTGGGAGAACTACCCACTTCCTTTCTGTTTGTCACCAACTCTTCTTGATTTAACCATTGTCTACAAGGAGAATTCAGTTAATGTTTGTTAGTATCAATACCATAAGAAGTAGTGAAGAGTATGATTGAAAACAGTTGATCACAAATCGCATAAAATGCATTTCGGCCGCAAAGGTACCACCGCGGACCGAGAAAAATAGCACCGCCGACCGCAGTAGGGTGGGATTAAGACTACCCATCCTCTTAATAAGGGTCACCGCGGACCGCGAAAAATGATGCGCAGCCGTGATAAAGCACCGCGGACCGCAAAAAATGTCATCTTGAACCGCAGTGATCAAGCCTTAAAATCTCTCAAAAGATGGTTGACCGCGGACCGCGAAAAACAACGCGGACCACAATGGTCAAATTTCTGGGTTCAGCACCTAGGGTTTCAAAGTTTTGTGCATTTTAGCATTAATCAACACATTATCAACCCACTAGGTAGTTAATCACCATGTTTGACTGATTAAAACCTAATCTAAACAACATTATATAACCCCTAAGTTAAAGATCAAAAGAAAAAAGAAGAAGAAGAAGAAGTACAAACTATCAAAATAAAAGAAAATAAAACAAAATTAAAGACTAAGGTAGATTTGAAATACCATAAATGAGATGCAATATAGATGAAGCTCAGTTCTTTTGTTTTGCAAATTAGGGCGTAAGTGAACAGTACTCAGTAATGTGTGAGAATGCAAAGAGCGAAAAGTGTAAAAGGGGTCCTGAGGTCCTATTTATAGAAAAAGTCCTTGGACCCACACTACTTACCCACCGTGGACCGCAAAAAATCCACCGCGGACCGCAATTATTAAACCTAGAAGGGCATTGGCATGAACTTCACCGCGGACTGTAGAGAATGAACCGCGACCGCGGTAAGGCACCGCGGACCACGAAAAATGCATTGCGACTGTGGTTGAAACTTTAGAGAACTATCACTTTTGCACATTTAGCACTGCGGACCGCAATCAAACTTTGCCCCCGCGATAATGCCATTGCGGCCGCGAAAAATGCAATGCGACAGCAGTCCAAACTTCAGTGAGTGCAACATTTTTTCAATTTGGTCCTGCACTGTATCAAAACAGCCCTACACACATCTCATAACTAATTAGTCCAAAAGCAAATCCTACACTAAGAAGAAAATCAAAGAAAAACACATGGGTTGCCTCCCAAGAAGTGCCTGATTTAACGTTGCGGCAAGATGCAGGTTACTATCAATCACTTGAGATGGATCATCACCACCACGTGGTTGTCATCAAACTTGCCAAGATAGTGCTTGACTCGATGCTCATTAACTCTGAAGATCTTACCATTTTTGTTTTTCAAATCAAGAGCACCAAATGGATCACAAGCACCACCTCAAAAGGTCTACTCCATTTTGATTTAAGCTTTCCCCTTGGAAATAGTCGTAACCAAAAATTGAACAAGAGAACCAAATCACCTACTTTGAACTCCTTGCCACGAGCATATTTGTCATGTAAGTACTTCATCTTGTCCATATACAAGGACGAGCTAGAGTAGGCATGGAACCGGAACTCATCAAGCTCATTAAGTTGCTCCACCCGAAGATTTGCTGCCACATCCCTTCAAGATTTAACTTCCTCAAAGCCCACATGGTCTTGTGCTCTAACTCGACCGGTAGATGGAAAGTTTTCCCAAACACCAACCGGTACAAAGACATACCAATCGGAGTCTTGTAAGCAGTTCTATAAGCCCAAATAGCATCATCCAATTTCCTTGACCAATTGGTCCTATTTGCATTGACCGTCTTTGAAAATATACTCTTGGTCTCCCGGTTGGAAACCTCAACTTGCCCACTAGCTTGAGGATGGTAAGGGGTAAAAACTTTGTGATTGACACCATACTTTGCAAGCAAAGTGTCAAATGCCTTATTGCAAAAATGAGACCCTCCATCACTAATGATTGCTCTAGGAGTGCCAAACCGAGTAAAGATACTCTTCTTGAGAAAAGCCACAACACTCCGAGCCTCGTTGTTGGGTAAAGCCACGTCCTCAACCTACTTTGAAATATAATCAACGGCCACAAGAATGTACGTGTTTCCACAAGAGCTTGCAAAAGGGCCAATGAAATAAATGCCCCACACATAAAATATGTCAACCTCAAGAATGGTGGTGAGAGGCATCTCATCCTTCTTTGAAATTCCGCCAGCTCTCTAGCACTCATCACAACTCTTCACAAGATCACCCGCATCCTTGTACAATGTTGGCCAGTAAAAACCACAACTAAGAACCTTTGAAGTTGTCCTCGCCCCACCATGATGACCACCGTAGGGAGAGGAATGACAAGCCTGCAAAATACTTAATTGCACCTCCTCCGGGACACATCTTCGAATCACACCGTTAGTGAGATCTTGAACGAGTAAGGCTCATCCCAATAGTAGTCCAAACTATTCCGTTTAAGCTTTTTCCTTTGGTTAGAAGAGAGCTCACACGGTACAATACCTGTCACAAGAAAGTTGGCAACATCCGCGAACCACGGCATATTATTCATAGATACGGAGAGGAGTTGCTCATCGGGAAATGAATCATTAATCTCAAGGACATCACGGGGCCTCCCCTCCTCCTCCAAGCGGGACAAGTGGTCCGCCACTTGGTTTTCACACCCTTTCCAGTCCACAATCTCCAAATCAAATGCTTGAAGTAATAAGACCCATCTCATCAACTGAACTTTGTAATCCTTCTTCGTCATCAAGTCGCGGATTGCGGCGTGGTCGTTATGTACTAGCACCTTGGCCCCCATGAGATAAGGCCTAAACTTCTCCATTACGAACACAATAGCCAACAACTCTGTTTTCGTCACAGTGTAATTCACTTGAGCATCATTAATTGTCTTGCTTGCATAATACACCGGGTGAAACATCTTTTTGACTCTTTACCCAAGACCGCTCCAACCGCGACATCGCTTGCATCAGACATGAGCTCAAAAAGTAAGCTCCAATTAGATGCGGTAATAATGGGAGTGGTTGTCAATTTGAACTTGAGGAGTTCAAAAGCTTTCATAAATTCCTCATTGAACATGAACTTGGCATCCTTTTCCAATAACTTGCACAAGGGATTCACTACCTTAGAAAAGTCTTTGATGAACCTTCGGTAGAACCCCGCATGCCCAAGACAACTTCTAACCCCCTTGACTAAAGTAGGAGGAGGAAGCTTTGAGATCACTTCAATTTTAGCCTTGTCCACCTCTACACCATGCTTTGAAATCTTATAGCCAAGGACAATGCCCTCCTTGACCATAAAGTGGCATTTTTCCCAGTTAAGCACAAGATTAGTCTCTTCACACCGGGCCAAAACTCTGTCAAGATTTTTCAAACATTCATCAAACAAGTTACCCACAACACTGAAGTCATCCATGAACATCTCCAAAATGTCCTCCACCATATCGGTAAATATAGCCATCATACACCGCTGAAATATAGTCGGTGAATTACACAAACCAAATGGCATCCTATAAAAGGCAAGGTTCCATACAGACAAGTGAAGGTTGTTTTCTCCTAATATTCCGTAGCAATCAAAATCCGGTTGTACTCGAGTAACCATCCAAGAAACAGTAGAAGGCCTGCCCAGCAAGTCTGTCTAGCATCTGATCAAGAAAAGGCAATGGAAAGTGATCCTTGCAGGTCACTTTATTCAGCTTGCGGTAGTCCATGCATACCCTCCATCCAGTGATAGTCCTAGTGGGAATCAACTCATTTTGTTCATTGGTAACCATGGTCATACCACCCTTCTTCGGCATATATTGCACCGGCAAAGTCCAGGAACTATCCGAGATGGGGTACACAACCCCTGCATCCAACCACTCGATAACCTCCTTTTTGGTAACCTCTTGCATAGCTTCATTCAACCTCCGTTGATGTTCTACGGAGGGCTTGGCATCATCTTCAAGAATAATCTTGTGCATATAAAATGCGGGGCTTATTCCCCGATTATCAGCTAGAGTCCATCCAATTGCCTTCTTCTATTTTTGAAGCACTGTCAATGTGGCATCTACCTGCATGTTAGTAAGACAAGAGGAAAGAATAACTGGCAAAGTTGAACTAGGGCCTAGGAATTCATACCTACGGTGTGGAGGCAACGGCTTCAACTCCAATACGGGAGGTTCCTCGATTGAGGACTTTATTGGTGGAGTCTTTCTATTCTCAAGATCCAAAGAGAGCTTCTGAGGCTCATCAGAGTAAGAGCCCATTCCATGTAAAGCATTGACACACTCCACTCGGCTTCATCCTCATTGACATCAAGATTCAATAATACCGCTTTTAGAGGGTCCTCCACATTGATCATTGCAATAGTATCATCAACTATCACTACCGTAACAAGATCCACAAAAGAGCACATTTTAGTACTGTTGGGATGTTTCATTGACTTGCACACATGAAAGACCACCTTTTCATCACCCACTCAGAAGGTGAGTTCCCCTGCTTCCACATCAACTAAAGCCTTCCTAGTTGCAAGGAAAGGTTTTCCCAATATGATCGGAACCTTATAATCAGCCTCCCAGTCCAAGATCACAAAGTCAGTAGGCAAAATGAACTTGTCCACCCGAATAAGAACATCATCAATAATACCAAACGGCCTCTTCATTATTCTATCCGCCATTTGCAATCTCATGGAAGTCAGCCTCTATTGCCCAATACTTAAAGTCTTGAAAACGGAGTAAGGCAACAAGTTGATACTCGCCCCCATATTACATAGAGCTTTTGAAAAGTCTGCACTCCCAATGGTGCAAGGAATGGTGAAAGCGTCGGGATCTTCAAGCTTTGGAGCTATCGAGTGAACAATTGCACTAACTTGGTGGGTCATCTTGATGGTCTCATAATCCATGGATCTTTTCTTTGTCACCAAATCTTTCATGAACTTGGTGTAACCCGACATTTGTTCTAGATCCTCCACCAAAGGCACATTAATTGATAAGCTCTTCATCATGTCAATAAATTTCTTAAACTGGTTCTTATTTTCTTCTCGAGCCTTTGAGGATAAGGTGGAGGTGGCCTTGGAAAAGGAGCCTTGGCTTTAGGCACAACTGTTTCCGGCATGTCTATTACGTGTTCCCTAGACGGGTTCATGTCATTCTGAGTTTCCACCTCGTTATCTTGGATATCAATCCTCACTTCCTCATTCAAGTTCTCATCAGTCACATTCTCAACTACCAAAAGGATATCAACCTCTTGCAACTCAACTTCATCACTCAAAATTTCTTTTTGTTTGGAGGCATTCACATCACCGCCTAATCCACTTCTTGTAGTTACCGCCATTGCATGCCCGGTATTGTTCCCACCCTTCGGGTTGACTACCGTATCACTAGGTAGATCCCCCTTAGTGAGAGTATTCAAGGATTGTGAGGTTTGGCCTAATTGGACCTACAAGTTTCTGATTGAAGTATTGTGGGAGGCCAACTGTGAATCAGAGTCAACATTCTTTTTCATAATTTGTTCAAACATCATCTATATCCTTTCCATCTCATTGTTTGACGAGCTAGGACCTTGGGACGGAAATGGGGGTGGGTTGTTTGGTTGTTGATACATTGGAGGCCTTTGAAAGTCTTGCCCCCGATTCCCTTGATTACCGTTGTTCCAACCCCCCTGGTTGTTGTTTCCTCCCCAATTGTTGTTATTGCCACTCCAGTTGCCCTGACTGTTCTGGTTACCCCAATTTTGATTGTTGTTCCCCCAGTTGCTATTGCCTTGCTGGTTTTGATTCCCCCAGTTTCCTTGGAATCTCCATTATTGTTGTTGGTTAGGAGCATTGCACCTTTATCCTTAGTAATTGTTCACATACTGCACTTCTTCATTCTGGTCATCAAAACCCTCATCTTGATTGAAACCACCACTACTTTGGTCATATTGATCTGGACTACCTTGACCTTGTTGACCTCTTTGTCGCCTCTTATTGACCAACATGTTGACACCTTCCATAGCATTAACTTGTCTACGAGCTTGAACTTGTTGTAACTGAGCTTTTGCCAACTGGTTCATTGTTGTAGTCAACTCTGCTATTCCTTGTCCATGGTCATGGAGCTCTTTATGCAAGTGAATGATAGCAGGGTCACCCTGTGGCACATTAGCTCGACTTTGCCAAGCTGAAGAAGTATCGGCCATCTCATCAAGAATATCACAAGCCTCAGCATAAGGCAGCTTCATGAAATTACTCCCTGCTAATGGGTTCACCACACACTGGTTGGTCGTGTTTATACCCCGATAAAATGTTTGTTGAATCATTGCTTCATTCATATCATTATTGGGGTATTCCTTGACCATAGTTCTATATCGATCCCAGATTTCGTGAAGGGTCTCATTTGGTTCCTGTTTGAATGCTAAGATTTCATCCCTCATGCCGCCATATGTCCCGGTGAGAAAAACATGGCTATGAACTTATCGGCCAACTCATCCGATGTAGTGATAGAATGGTTGGGAAGCCTCTCGAGCCAGTCCAAAGCTTTTCCTCTAAGTGAGAAAGGGAATAATCTCAACCGCAACGCATCCTCTAACACATTTGTTTGCTTGCTTCCCTAACACGTATTCACAAAACCCTTAATATATTTATATGCATTCTGATGGGAAGCACCTGTGAAATACCCTCATTACTCCAACAAAGTCAGTATCACATTTGTAATTTAGAAATTGCCCACCCGGATCCGGGGTGGGACAATCGCACTAGCATATTCTTCGTTTGGAAGCACCCGATGAGCGACTCTTGGAGGAGGTGGGGGAGGGTCTGGAACATTATCATTGGCCTGGTGGACTCTCCTTTGAGCTTGAGGCACAATAGGTACCTCATCATCAATATTGTCATCAACCTCCTCCCCCGAAATAGCATTTTCAAGATTATCGTTGTTCGCTATTTTGTACCTGAATTTATGACACACAAATTAGTAACCCAGAAGGAAAGAAAACCAAAACACAAAACTAGTTATATAGATAGCCAAAACCATTTAGCTCCCCGGCAATGGCACCAAAAAGTGATCGAGTCTATACCTACACCACTACGGAGTGGCAAGAGCGGTCGATGCAGCTTCTATCCGAGAAGGTCGGGATCGAATCCACAGGGAGCTAGAATGATTGGGAATTGGATTCCTATCTAAGCTAGCAGTGCGTAGTACTTTTAATTATACTTCCAATCATGTTTGTTTGTTTGTTACTTCTAATTTTATACTAATGAAGTGCGAAATTAAGCTAAGTAGATATGTATGTAGGGTTTTCTAAATGGGTAAAAAAGCACTAGGGAAGTTACTTTCCCCTAGGTGAATACTTGACGGGTTCTAAAGCCTAAGGCAAAGTTGTTATGTTTGGGATCGTGATATAGCCAATGCATGAAACTACTCACTCTATACCTCTCGGTAGCTTGAGTGACTTTGCCCTCATTGGCTTTCTCAAGACCAATTGGGTGTCAAAAGTGTGCAAGCAATATAGGCTCAAGTCGAGTATTACTATCTCTAGGTTTAACCCTTTAATTGGGGCTATTAATCTCTTGAATACGCCCTAATTCCTTGTTGGCCTGATTTACCTAGACTCAAACTATCTTTCTCAAGAAGAGCCCAAGTCAAAAATGCACAAATTAGTGTTTGCAACCACTAATTCAACATGGAAAACACAAATTAGGCCAAATATCAACCACTCATAAACATCTAAGCCTTAAAACAAGAGACCCATCAAATACCCATACTAGGGTTGAGCCACAACCCTAGCTAATGGGTCTAGATACTCATAATAATAGAAGAAATCAGATATTGAGATGAAAAACAACCCATAAAATATAATTACAAGCTAAGATTAGAAGATTCAATGTTAAACTTGCTCTTCTAAGATAAAGATACCCTAAAAATCTGAAAAGGAAGTATTTATACAAGGCCGAATTTTCTAGACAAAAATAACGCTAACGGAGGTACCGTGGACCACGGAAAATAAATCGTGGCTGCGGTGAGGCTTTTTGGCTTCAAGTTTTGGTCTCTGAATCTGGCCACCGCGGACCGCAGCAATGGACCGTGGTTGCGATGGCTTCACCGCGGACCGCAACAAATGGACCGCGATGTCTTGAAACTTCCAAAATCCTAGCTCTCTGAATCCCTTCTCCGCAGACCGCAACAAATGGACTGCGGCCGCGATGAGGCTACCGCGGCCGCGAAGAATCTAACACTGGCCGCATTGCTTGAATCTCCAAAATTGCTTCCTCTCTGAACTTTGTCACCGCGGACCGCACTAAATGGACAGCGGTCGCGGTGGGTCTATTGCAACCATAGTGGATTTACTATTGGAGAGGTGCTTTGACTTTTTATTGGCACTTGTGCAGGTTTCACTCCTTTTTGAAAACACTGCAAACAAGCAAAACATGTAAGCTTTCGGGATTACTTGTATACATTTTTAATCAAAAACTCAAGCAAAAAGGAGCATAAAATAGACTAGAATCCCTAGTTATCAGAACACAGCCAAAAGCCCCATCGAGTATGGACAAGAATAGTAGCAAAGGTCTCCTAGGTTCTGGCGAGACTAGGACTGGTGTGTACAGGCATTCCTTAATTTTTTCAAAAGCCCTTTGACAATCTTCAGTCTAACTGGTTTTAGCATCCTTCTTCAATATTTTGAAGATGGGTTCACATATTATTGTGGACTGTGCTGTAAAGCGGCTGATGTAGTTGAGGCGTCCCATGAAGCTCATCACGTCCTTTTTGCTCTTCGGTGGTGGTAACTCTTGAATAGATTTAACCTTTGATGGGTCCAACTCGATTCCTCGGCGGCTGATGATGAATCCCAACAATTTTCCTATAGGAACCCCAAATGCACATGTTGCGGGGTTCAGTTTTAAATTGTACCTCCGTAGCCTGTCAAAGAACTTCTTCAAGTTTGCTATGTGATATGTGTCCTTCTTGGATTTGATGATGACATCGTCGACATTTACCTCTATTTCTTTGTGTATCATATCATGGAAGATGGTCGTCATGGCTCTCATGTAGGTGGCCCCAGCATTTTTAGACCGAATGGCATCATTTTGTAGCAATACACTCTGCGTCTTCCTGCATCTGTAATGAAGGCTATTTTCTCTACGTCTTCTTCATCCATCCAAATCTGATGATAACCCGCGATGCAATCTACAAAGGACTGGAGTTCATGCTTGGTGCAATTATCAATCAGAATGTGTATATTTGGTAGTGGGAAATCGTCCTTGGGACTTGCTCTGTTTAAATCCCGATAGTCAACACACACCCTTACTTTCCCATCTTTCTTCGGAACCGGTACGATGTTGGCTAACCAGGTTGGGTACTCAACCACCCTGAGGACTTTGGCTTTGATCTGCTTAGTGACTTCTTCCTTGATTTTTAGGCTCATGTCTGGTTTGAACTTTCTGAGTTTCTGCTTTACCGGTGGACACATTGGATTGGTAGGCAACTTATGATCCACTATGGATGTGCTCAGGCCAGTCATGTCATCATATGACCATGCAAAAATATCCTCAAATTCTTTCATGAAATAAGTATATTCTTCCTTTTATGCTGGTAATAGGTGAATGCTTATGTGAGTCTCTTTGATGGCTTCAGAATCTTCCAAATTGATTGCCTCGGCTTCGTCCAGGTTGGACTTAGGTTTGTTCTCAAAATTCTCAACTTCTCTGATAACTACCTCAGGTATCTCATCCTCTTCTTCCGAGTCACTATCCTTATGTTACGTTGTCTCATTATATGTCACAGTCGTTGGTTCATCAAGGTAAGAAATAGTAATGTCGTAGAGGGAAAATGTAAAAGATATAATAAATACTAAATAACAATACATTAATTAAATTTAAAAACATCCAAAACAGGCACGGCTTAATTACTCGAGAAACTATTTCGAAACAAAATACATCTTTAAAACAAAATACTAGGAGTATCTTAAATGCCTAAAGGCTATTAAAAACAGGTCAGGCTAATTGCCAAGCTACCCAGGAACTCGACGGGCCCGGGATGGTGCGGCAGTCCAATTCTTGAGAACAGCTCCCTTCTCCATGGTCTGAATAGTAAGGTCTTCTTCCTACTCCTCCTCAACTATCACATTGCAATCCATATCCTCGTCTTCTAGAAACAAGTTCTTTAGCCCAGCCAAAGTTTCTTCCACCATAGATCCCCATATTATGTCGGCCTGGTGAAAGGTCTGACTCAGATGCAGCATCGGCTACTTGAGAGGGTAATAGGGACCATGCCATAGAGGCGACCAATCATCATATTCTTGCCATGTATACTGATATCCAAGCCTGAAGGTTGTGCCATGACGTTTCAACTGTATCGATTTGGTAATGCCCTAGAGTT
The DNA here is from genome assembly GCF_000393655.2 of Nicotiana sylvestris. NCBI lineage: Eukaryota > Viridiplantae > Streptophyta > Magnoliopsida > Solanales > Solanaceae > Nicotiana > Nicotiana sylvestris. The sequence goes on from NC_091059.1 coordinate 155,837,004, forward strand.
TCTTTCCAAGCCCTTTATCAGGTTCATACCTACACCATGCCAGTATGCTTTCTATTTTGCTACTCCACCACTTATCTTTCTCAATTGCATTGACACGCTCAATGCGGTGATAAGTTTCTCCGCTCAGCTTTCTTCTATTCTCGACAATCGGGGCAGTTTGACTGGTGTAAATGGGATTGCTTCCATCTCCGTGAATGATTACCTCTTGATGGTTCCATTCGAACTTAACAGTCTAGTGTAGTGTAGAAGTCACAGATCTAGCAGCGTGTATCCAAGGTCATCCCAGTAAAAGATTATACGTAGCAGATATGTCTAATAATTGAAACTCAACATCGAACCAGGTTGGACCCATTTGCAAGCAAAGGTTAATTTCCCCAATTGTGGCTCTTTGAGACCCGTTAAATGCCTTCACATTCATACTCCCTGCTCGTATCTCATGAAAACCTTTACATAACCTTTTCAAAGTAGTCAATGGACAAATGTTGAGGCTTGAACCCCCATCTATGAAGACTCTGGCGATGAATTTGTCCTCAAACTATATTATGATGTGCAGTGCCCTGTTTTGACTTAATCCTTTAGGTGGTAGTTCATCTTCGTGGAAGGTGGTCTTGTGACTTTCCAGTACTTGCCCTACCATATTGGCCATTTCTTCACTGGTGATGTTGTTGGGTACATAAGCTTCATTCAACACCTTCATTAGAGCATTCCTATGCGCCTCAGAATTTTGCAGCAGCGACAGGATGGATATCTGGGTGGGAGTCTTGTTCAGATAATCAACAATAGAGTATTCTCTTGCATGTACTTTCCTCTAGAGATCATCTGGACCAGTTTCAATAACGAGTTATTTGGTAGCAGCTTCCTTGCTTGTTCCTCCCAAATTTTTGGCTATATAGATCCTTCCAGTTTTGGTCATCCCCTGTGCGGCACCAGATTCTTCCATCTTTGCTTTTCCTTTTCTCTTAGCTTCGGCAACATAATCTCAGGGTATGGCATTGGACTTGAAAGGAGGTGTGGGTGCTACCGTCACAGTGAAAGGTGTGGATACTTCTACTTCAAATGGAGCTGGTGTAGTCACGGGTGTTGTTACTTCAATTTCAAATGGGATTGATACGGCTACTTCAACTTCGACTGGCGGCTATATCTGTACCACAATAGGAGCGAGTGTGACTGCAGGTTTAGGGTCATCACCTTCCCCAATAAGCCTAATCAACCCCTCAGGATCCCACTCTTCGTCAGTTTCTATCACATTTACTCTTTCACCCCTATGATTTGGAAGGGGATTGTTGCGAATATTTGGCACAGATTCCTTTACTTGTATAACTTTGGTATCAATCAGGGTTTGAATTTTATCTTTCAGAGTGCGGCATTCATCAATAGTATGTCCCTTCATGCTAGAATAGTATGCACATGTTTTGTTAGGGTTGACCCACTAGGAGGAGTTTTCCATGGCAACACCAGGAATAGGGGTAATATATCTGGTAGCCTTCAATCTTTCGTATAGTTGGGCGATGGGCTTAGCAATAGGGGTGTATTGTCTGGGCAGCCTGCGATCAAAATTGGGTCTGGATTTTTGATAGTTTTGACGGGTCGGAGGTGAATGCTAATAGGCTGGCTGGGTGTTATAAGTGTGATAGGCGGTAGCGGGTTGAGAATATCTGGGAGGTGAGGGTTGGTATGTAGGTAGAGGTGTTTGGTATGTGAGTGGAGATTTTGGACCTTGGGCCACTATTACTGCCCCTACTTCTTTCTTCTTTGATATACCCCCTGACTGTAATGCTTTGTTCGTGGCCTGCAATGCCTTGAAATTGGTTACCATCCCACTCTTGATCCCTTTCTTCAATCCTTTCCCCGAGTTTGATGATATCAGAGAACTTGTAATTTTCTATAACCATTAACCTTTCATAGTATTGTGGATCCTAGGCCCTGACAAAGAATTTGTTCATCTGTTCTTCCTCTAGTACAGGCCTAACATTTGCGGGTTCTGACCTCCATCGAGTATCATACTCGCAAAATGTCTCCGTTGGTTTCTTCTTGAGATTCTATATGTAGAAGATATCCGATGCATTCTCTGTTTTAAACCTGAATCGGTTTATGAAGTCCGACGCATTGCTTACCTAATTGACCCATTTCTTGGGATTTTGACTTATGTACCAAGATAGGGCGTCTCCAGTTAGACTCCTCATGAACAACTTCATGTGAATCCTTTAATCTTTCCCGACTCCCATGATCTAATCACAGTACGTTCTTAAATGTACCTACGGGTCACCCATTCCGTCAAACATCTCAAACTTAGGAGGTTTGTAGCCCTTCGACAGTTCCACGTCTGGCTGAATGTACGGATCCTCATAATTTAGACCTTCAATTCCTTTGCCTCCTTCAACACCCTGGACTCGGCTTGTGAGATTCTTGAGCTCATGTACCATGTTCTTAATGAGCAGGTCCTTATCGGCGTATTCTAGAGTGTATGAGATTGGCTGAGTAGAGTGAGGTTAGGTTTCCACATATATGGGATTGTTTTGGTGGGTGCCAGGGGTTGGAGTGTAGTGGTGATCATTAGTTGAATTATGCTGATCAAGGATAGGTTGTGGGATATTCTGAGAAGTATGGTAAGTGGTTTGTGGGTATTGGGTAGGAGGATGTTGGTGTTGATGAGGAGTGAGTGTTGGTGGAAGGTTAGGATTTTGGGGAGGATTTGCGTATTGATGGGGTACGGGAGGATTTTGTGGGCGTTGGTTTGGTGTGTTCTGAGGAGGTACTGGGTTTTTAGTGTTTTGTTGGTTAACGTCTGGGACGTCTAGAGTGAGGGAGAGGTTTGCCAAGTTGCGGAGCTGCTCAAGTTCCCCTTGCAATTCTAGTATTTTATGTTCTAAATGTAGGACCAAATCATTCTGGGCCGGAGTATTCCAACCGTCTAAAGTGTCAACATTCTCCACGTGTGCAACATTATCTTTCCGGATACCACTTATATCATCCATCTTAGCCTTTCCCTTGCTTTTTTAATTACTTAGAGGAGGAGGTGGAGGAGGGCCTCTGGATCTTGTGTGGTATGCTGAAATTGCCAGTATGTGCGAACCAACCTTAGGGATGGGAATAATCAAAATAAAGAAAAGGCAAAAGGTAAACAAGTCAGTAAAGATTCTGAGAAGCATTTGCAGTATTTAAATATGTATTGCGGGAATGTAAATTCGCGTCCTAATTTGGGGAACTTCGTTGTGCCTGAGGTAGGCCTAGCGACAAGTAGATTTGGAGAGATTTAATGTTGATAAATGCCTCATTTATTAATGTAATAAATAAGACGAACCTAAAAACGATGATCAATAAATGGGTTGCTAATGGCATCTGCCTTATTACATTCGAATTCAAAAATAGCTCAAAACAAATAAACCTAATCTACTTGGTCCCGGAGGGACCTTCCCCATATTTGACCCTCTTGGCTCCATCAATCAGATTCCCCAGGTCGTGCATGTCCAACAGCAGGTATGCCCTTTCTAGGTGTCCTCCTTCGTTGCCCTCTGCATTCTGACAGTCCACGACCATTTTCCTCGTCTTCCCTTCTAGTTCCATTAGACCCTGCTCCAAATATTCCAACCTTTATGTCGACCTTGTAGCCATTTACTTCCACTCATTGATTGCCTCAAATGTCTAACTTGTGTTATTCCAAATGCCTAGTTTCGGACTCAAGGACCTTTTTGCGTAGCCTCTCATACTTCACTTGTACTTCAGCAACCTCATATATGACTTTGTTTCCTTGACCAATCCCTGGCTTGACTATTCTTGCTATGTTATCTTCTAACCATGATAGGTAGAAGTACACATGACCGGCATGATATCGATCAGGCTAGATGGTATCTTTTTCCACGATAATCTTCAAATGCCACATGTGTTGGGCCTCATATTTGTATGGAACGGCGTCATCCTGAAAATCTGCTCTGTAATGGATCATTTTGGAGACTCGTGATACGACTTGTTTTCTACCATCTTGTCTCATGACTCTGATAGGAACATAGGGATGTATTCCCCTTAACCCAATCAACACTAAGTATGAAACATCCCTGGATCTGATGATGAATTCATTAGTAGGGAACCACTTGAACATCCAGTGAACCCGGTCCTCGGTCAAATTATTGAAAACATGTGCCTATTCTGTAGCATTCTTCGGTTGTGCAAATCTATATGGGATAAAGGTCATTCTTTTAGGATGGTGGAAAGCTATATGATCGTTCCATAGTCTCCGTAGAAACTTATGGCGGTATTGTCCCTTCTGAAGATGTTCTAACAACCAAATCTGTAGTAGCAAGTTGCAACCCTCAAAATGTTTGAACCCTTTATTGCAACGATCCAGAGCCCGGTATATGTCTGCTACAATCATCGACCAATAGTATAGGTTTGTCCCTCAATTCCCTCCATTAAAGATTTTGTTACCATGGCCAACCTGGTGTGAATTCTGTCCCCTTGGCTTGGAAACACCATCATACCCAGAAAGCAGATGATGAATACAAAGACCCTATGGTGAGTCCAACCCAGCGAAGTGATGGAGAATTCATCATGAAAGATGCGATAAGATTTGTTGTGTCCATATCGTTCATAGAGGAAGTCGAAGGGTATGTAGGACTTCTTCAAGCACTCCAAGTCATCATTCTTTCTTAGACCCATCATCTTCAGAAACCCCTAGTGGTGCAGTTTTCCGATACTAGTAATCCGGGACTGTCCCATGGTAATCCAGCGAATCCTCCTATTTCCTCCAAAAGAGGAGTCATTTCTATGTTGCCAAAATGCAATACATCTCTTTCTCCGTCCCAAAACATACTAGCAACCTCGATTAGCATGTTGTTTGGTTGGATGTCCAATAAGGAGGGTAAATTTCCAAGAACCCTTTTTACATGATTTTTGTCGCTCGGCGAAAGGTTTTTCCACCAATATAACAAAAACGGTTGTATACTTCGGACCATACCGAACCTAGAAAACTTCGTGCCTCATTTTATACAAAAATAAATAGAGTTAGACCCTTGCCCCCTCCGGTTTCGACTACTTACACATTAACAATTAGCATGTCGGTATTTATCTCTTCAAAAAATGCATATATCGTGGTTGCGCCCGTTGGGATTATGGAAATCCCGATGGACTTTGGACAAGGCTTTCTTAGAGGGTTATTATGCGGACAACATAGTAAGCCATGCTAGGTCTGTTCATGATGCATGTACAGTCATTATCAGAGTAAGGTTTCTATAGATGTCTAGACCGGGACCCTCAAGCGGACAACTTAAGGGGGAAAGGCACAGAAACCATCGACTGCACCGCTGATCGACTAGTTTTACCGCAAATAAACCTTTTCAAATTTAAAGGGTGATTTTAGGAAGGTCGCGGATACTCATCAAGCGCCGCTATAGTATTAGTATGCACAAGTGGAAGATGATGTTAAGCATGAAGTTATGCAAAAGAAAATAACATGTTGCCAAGTATTTGCAGGATGATAAAATGTGGTATTTAATAATTGTAAAGACAATTAAGAAAGGAAAACAAGGAGACAAGTCAGTTTCCACTGTAAAAAGTTATAAACAAGGAATAGAAATCATAAATGAATGAAGATAGGCAAATAAATTCACATAGAGTGGGAAAGGGAAGCGGTGTGCACGTATTAACGGAATAATAAAGACATACTTAAAGACTAATTCACAAACAAGTTCGTTAATGTAAGAGCCTAAAGATATCCCCAGCAGAGTTGTCCATGCTGTCGCGCCCCATTTTTCTCGCGAAATCGGGTTTCGACATTTCTGCGACAACTCTTTTCCGAGTGGGTAGAGAATTGGATTTGAAAGAGTCGCAACCTAACGGATTAAGGTGCGTTAGGGCACCTAGAGCAGATAACTCATACAACTAGTTTACATCACCAGAGATCGGGTAAGGGCTCGAAATTACCTTGAGGGGAAGGTGTTAGGTACCCCTCGAGGTCCACAACGGTGGGTCCCGGCCGAACTTGAATTAAGCGAATTAGTCTAAAAAGGAGAGAAATCAATTTGGAAAAATACAATATTTTATTTATATTAAACAGGGGTATACAATATTTAATTTATATTTGGATTTTAGAAGAAACAGGATTCAAAACATAGAATTGCAGGCAGAACTGCACCAGGGAAACATACAGAGTTCATGCTTAAACACATAGTTCAAAATAAGTTGAAGTCTAGTTAAGCTAAATGCTTATGCTAGTATTTGAAATAGTCATGGCTTAGTCATAGAAGCAATTAGGCAGAAACATTAGAATTGAATAGACGATCATATGAGTTAAGCAACATACATATTAGAGTGCAAAGTTCAGAACATGTAGAATATTAACAAGTATTACATATATGAAACCAGTTAAACCTTAGGCTAAATCATGAAAAGGATTCATATTATTCAAAACTAATTAGTCCTAGGCTAACAGTGTTACTAAATGGAGTCACACAATCAGGTGAAGGGCAGAATCATGCTAGGAATTAAAACAGGCTAGTCAAGCAAAACATAGAGAATGGAATTTGTAAGGGTTAGGGCATACCAATTAAGTAAGAAAGCAAGTAAGTATACCACAGCAGTGAGATTCCAGAATAATTTTAGCCTTGGCTTTCAGCTGGCCAAAATCAAGAGATACTTAGCATAGAAATCAGAACAAAAGAGAGCTTAAGCTTTTTAGTGAGAATTAGAGAGTTCGAGACTTGTCTTAAGAGGGAGTTGGGAACGGGTTTAAATAGTACCCAATGAGACAGACCAATAAGGTAATAAGTCAATCATCCATAAACAAGGAATGAAAATAATTCCATAATCAATTTAAGTCGGCTTCAATCAATTAACATAACATAATAGCATAAAATCTGGCTAGTACTATCCAGGTTAAGGAAAGTGTTAAACAGAGTCAATCAAATAGTCAAGATGCTGGATCAAATAAGGTAAGGAGTGATGAGAACACGTAAATCGAACCAAATAAGGAACTACCAGTACTGAAACCTTAGTAAAGATTTCAAGGTCTTAATTTTGGGGTAAGTGAAATCAGTCACCAATTAACGACAAGAGTGAAAGATGCATAGAGGTGGATAGACAGAAACGTTAAAGGAAAATAATGAAAACCCTAAATTTAATGTGAGCAAAAAATAGGCAGAAATACAAAAGAGCTTTAATAAAATGCACAAAGACATATAGACGGAAATAATTAGGGCTTGAACCATATTTTGTTCAATTTTGAAGAATCAAAAACCCTAGATTTTAGGGTAAATAAAATTAGTGTAAATAACCAAAAGGAAAACTATCATAGAGATGGAAATACTAAAGATTAATCACAGATTTAGTTTGTCTTTGAAAAATCAGAAACCCTAAATTTTAGGGTAGCTAAAATCAGTCAGAAGTGATAAAACATAGAGATAGATATACTGAAACATTAAAGGAAAAAATACTAAAAAAAAAATAAGAAATCACTTTAGATCTAGAAAGATCTTGGACCCTAGTTTTAGGATAAGTAAAATATCCAACTTTAATAGATAGATTCGACGAGTGACAAGGTAAATAATAACATTAAAGTGAACCAGAATGAACCAAAATCTGGTTTGAACCAGAGATCCGAAACCCTAACTGAAAGATACAAAAAATATTTGTACTCACAGGTTTTGGAATGAACATAGACGAGAAGAATCGAATTATGAGAGATTTTGAACCAGATCTACTTCGAGTCTCTTGAGATACACTTGCCATTTGAGTCAAATAAGCTTAAGTAACATCAAAATTGGGTAGCAAGTAAAGAAGTAAAGCCAAATAAGGCGGGGAATCAAGAGAGGATCCATTTCTGATAGGAATCAAAGGGGAAATGGTGACGGCGGGTTAGGGTTCGAGAGGGTGAAGGGTAAGGAGATGAGAGGATTCAATGACGGCGAGTGGAGGGAAATGGTTTGGGTTTAGGGGTGATTGGTATAATTAAAAGGGGTAAGTGATTAGGGGTTGTTGATCTTCTGAGATCGACGGCCAAGATTAGAGTTTAGATGGGCGGGTTAATTGGATGAGTATAGGTCCAGGTTAGGTGTTAGGCTGGTGTAATGTGTGTTGGGTACTTGGGCTGGTTAGGTCCGAAAAATTAATTAGAAAAGGGCTATATTTTAAATACCCAATTAAACAAATAAAATAATTTATAAAAATAATTAATAAATGATAAAATGTCATTTATATGTGAAAATGACTTAAAAATAATTATTTAATATTATAAAAATATAAAATTCATTTTCTGTGTAAATAATATAATTATGCATATATATAGGCTATTATTGCAAAATGTACAATTCTAGCCTTAAAAATAAAAATGTAATTATAAAAAATACAATTAAAATATTTGAGCATTATATGGACATAAATGATAAATTTAGATGATTAAATCATCTTAAAATAATATGAGGGATAATTATTGGATATTTGTATAATAAAAAATGCAGAATAAATTGATTTAAAGCCTTTAAAATTATAGAAAAAATTGTAAAATACTTGGGCATGTTTGTGAATCTAATAATAATGTATGTGCACTATTCTGAAGATATATATGCATATTTAAAATATATGAGGGAAAATTTGGGTATCAACATGGAGTACTCCTTTGAGTCATCATTATTTAGTTATTTCTTTATTTACTTGGAGAATTGGCCAGAAAATCTCATGTCCTGAGTAGTACATCAGTTTATCAATAGAGACTTCACATACACAGTCGATGGGTTAAGATTCAGGTATTTTTGATAATAATTCTGTAGTATTTCAGTAGTTACTACGAATAAAGTTTTAGAGTTGAAGTTAATATTCAAACTTATTTTAGATATTCAAATTAATTAAAATTATTTGATTAAAGTATTTTCTTGTTGCATATAAGGTTTGAAGTTATAATAGTTTTAATATGTGCATATGGTTCGCTCAGTCGAATTTAGCGACCGGGTGCCGGTCACACCTTGTTCAGAAAATGGGTCGTGACAAACTTGATATTAGAGCATCAGGTTTATAGAGTCTGAGGGGTCTATGAAGCCATGTCAGTATAGTCTTATTTATGGGTATGAAGAGCACCATACTTATAAATAGCAGGCTACCAGCATTTAGGAAAAGTCTCATTTTTTTCATACTTTAGATCGTGCAGTAGAGTCTACCTCTAAGAATTTATTTAATGCATTCGTTTCTCCAAAACTCGCAGAAATGGCTCGTACTCGCAACTCTGACACGGCACTCAGGATGCTACTCAAGAAACTATTGCTACTATTATGGCTCAAGGTAGAACTAAGAAGGCTTCAACTCAGAAAAGGAAGGGTAAATCCACACAAGGGGTTCAAGAACCCGGGGTTGAACATGAAGAAGGGGTGGATCATGATAAACAAGTACCACAGGATCCAATGCCACCCCAATAGTAGTTTCAGATCAGACAGCTATATCTCTAGAGGTGGGTCAGATGTTTAATGTTGTCAACAGTGCTATGGAGATGTTTAAAGCCTTCATGGCCAACTAGAACGAGAGATGGGCTGAGATTCCACCTCAATCAAATCGACAAAACAGTTCTGAGTCCTCAAGAGTGAATGAATTTTTGAAGCTGAGTCCTCCATTGTTCTGTGGTACTATAGTTGATGAAGATCCAATGTTGTGGCTGGAGGGTGTCAAGAAAGCCCTCCGAGCGATGAAGGCATTTGATGATGAAGTTGTGGAGCTCTGTACCTACCAGCTTAGAGTTGTGGTTGGCGCTTGGTTTGAGATGTGGGAAAAGGAAAGAGATTAAGATGATGGTTCGCCTACTTGGGAAGAATTTGAAGAGGCCTTCAAGGATAATTTCATACCATAAAAGGATAGGGAAGCTAAGGCTACACAGTTCGAGCAGCTCAAGCAAGGGAATAAGAGTGTGCAAGAGTACTACATGGAATTTATAAGTTTGGCTAAGCATGTTCCTCACATGGTTAAGATAGAAAAAGCAAGGATCCGCGCGTTTGTTGGCAGTTTGGCTGACCATACTAAGGATACGACATCAGCTGCAGCGGTAGGAATGACAACTTTATCATATGTTGTGGGTTTCACCAAGCACTTAGAAAAAGACAGACAACAAAGGAAAGAAGAAAACGAGCATAACAAGAAAGACCAGACATCGGTCGGGTTTAGTAGTACATCCAGCGGAGGAGGAAGGGGTTCCTTCAATAAGGAGTCATTAGCACCAGCTCAGTCTAGTCATCAGTCAGGTGGTGGGTCTTCCTTCAGACGTACTAAGAGCTATGGAAACCACTCTCGCCAGAATCAGAATTTTAGGACACCATCCTCATATAGCTAGAGTCATGTTGAGCAATATTCACAACAACAAGGTCTTTGTGGTACATGTAAGCGGAAACATTCAGGTCAGTGCAAGCTCGGGTTCCACAGTTGCTATAATTGCAGAAACAGTGGTCATATAAAGGAGAACTGCCAAAGTTACGACATAATTTCAGTAGGGATTGACTTGTCCTTCTAGTTCCTAATCTACTATAGTTGCACCACCTCAAGCTTATGGTTCTTATAATTAGGTCGGGTATGGAGCAGGCAGAGGTGCAGATCGAGTTACTCAGGGAGGGGGACAACCCCATTTGTTTGCTACACTTGATCGTCAGAATGCAAAGGCATCTTCAAAAGTTATTACAGCTATACTTCTAATCTGTTACATAATGTTTATGCCATAATTGATCCAGGTTCAACGTTTTCACACGTGAATCCAAAGTTTGCAATTAATCTCGGGCTAGAACCTGAACAGCCTAGTGAGTCATTCCTAGTATCTACTCCAGTTGGCGAGTCAGTGAAAGCAACAAGAGTCTATAGAGGCTATATAGTTTCAGTCTAAGGTCGCAACACCAAGGCCGATCTCATAGAGTTAGAAATGGTGGATTTCGATGTGATCATGGGTATGGATTGGTTGTCTTCCTACTATGCCATGTTAGATTGTCGTGCCAAGATAGTCAAGTTTTAATTTCCAAATAAAGATGTCTTAGAGTGGAAGGGTAGTTCATCATCGCTTGTAGGTAAGTTTATTTCTTACTTAAGGCACGAGAATGATCAGTAAGGGGTGTCTCGCCTATTTGGCTCACATTATTAATCCAGAATCAGAACAACCAACACTTCAGTTTGTGCCAGTTGTTAGAGAATTTCCAGAAGTTTTTCCAGATGACCTTCCCGGATTACATCCTAAAAGAATCATAGACTTTGGCATCGATCTCATGTCAGGCACTCAGCCCATATCTATACCCCCTTATAGGATGGCTCCAGCAGAACTTAATAAGTTGAGAGAACAGTTGAAAGACCTTCTTGACAAGGGTTTCATCAGGCCGAGTGTTTCACCGTGGGATGCCTCAGTCTTGGTTGTCAAGAAAAAAGATGGGTCTCTCTGCGTTGACTATCGGCAGTTAAATAAAGTTACCATTAAGAACAAGTACCCACTTCCAAGAATTAATGATTTATTTGATCAACTTCAGGGTGCAAAGTACTTTTCAAAGATAGACTTGAGATCAGGGTACCATCAGTTGAGAATCATAGAAGAGGATATATCTAAAATAGCCTTTAGAACTCGCGACGGGCACTACGACTTTCTAGTAATGTCCTTATGGGTTGACAAATGCTCCAACTGCATTTATGGACCTCATGAACAGAGTTTTTAATCCATTCCTTGATACCTTTATTATCATGTTTATAGACGACATTCTGGTATACTCTAAAGGCAAGGAAGAGCATGCAGAACACCTCAAGATAGCCTTGCAGACCTTGAAGGAGAATAAGCTTTATGTCAAGTTTTCAAAATGTGAGTTCTGGTTGCAGTTAATGCCATTCTTAGGCTATGTGGTATCTAGTGAAGGCATAAAAGTAGACCTAAGCAGACATAAGCAGTCAAGAACTGGCCATGGCCGACAAAGCCAACCGAAATCAGGATTTTTATGGGGTTAGCTTGCTACTATAGAAGGTTTGTTGATGTATTTTCCTCACTTACAGCTCCATTAACTAAGTTGACTCAGAAAGCAGTTAAGTTCCAGTAGTTAGATGCTTGTGAGCAGAGTTTTCAAGAGTTAAAGAAGAGGTTGACCATTGCACCTGTGTTAACCTTGCCGAAAGGTTCGGGTGGGTTCACAATGTATTGTGATGCCTCCAGAGTTGGTCTTGGTTGTGTTCTTATGCAAGATGGAAAAGTTATTGCTTATGCTTCCAGGCAGTTAAAGAATTATAAGAAGAACTACCCCACACACGACTTGGCGCTTATAGCAATGGTGTTTGCATTAAAGATATGGTGACACTACCTTTATGGCGAGCATTCTAAAGTGTTTATAGATCACAAAAGCCTCCAATACATTTTAAAGCAAAAAAGAATTAAATTTGAGATAAAGAAGGTGTCTCAAGCTATTAAAGGATTATGACATCAATATCCTCTATCACCCGAGCAAAGCTAATGTGGTAGCAAATGCACTTAGTAGGAAGTCAATGGGTGTCTTGGTCCATCTTGTAGTATAGAGGCAATCTTTGGGTCGAGAAATTCAAAAACTATCAAATGATGGAATTAGATTGGATAAGACCAAAGAAGGAGGTATAACTACTTATGCCTTAGCGAAATCCTCTGTTGTTGCGCATGTTAAAGCTAAGCAAGACGAAAATCCATACTTAGTAAAGTTAAAAGAAGGAGTCAAGACAAAGAAATCACTGTTTGCACTCGAGGAAGTGATGGAGTTTTGATGTTGAATGATCGGTTATGTGTGCATGATATAGATGGTCTTAGAAAGGCAATAATGGAAAAAGCTCACAACTCGAGGTACTCTATCCACCCAGGTGCTACCAAAATGTATATGGACTTGAAAGAGTTGTATTAATGGAAAGGAATGAAGAAGAAGGTAGCAGATCATGTGGCCAAATGTTTAAATTACCAGCAAGTCAAATCCGAACATCAGAGGCCTGGGTGCCCTAGCTCAAGATATAGATATACCACAGTGGAAATGGAAGAGGACTAATATGGATTTTGTAGTAGGTCTGCCTCGCACATATTATAAGCATGATTCAATTTGGCTTATCATAGACCGACTCACAAAGTCCGCCCATTTCCTACCAGTAAAGACGACAGATTTTGCGAGTAGTATGCGCAGTTCTACAACAAAGAAATAGTTTGATTGCATGGTACTCTAGTTTCAATCATATCTGACAGAGGCCCCAGTTTATGGCTCATTTTTGGGTGGCATTTCAGAAAATATTAGGTACCAAGGTCAATTTGAGCACCGCTTTCCATCCACAAATCGATGGTCAGGCAGAAAGGACACTCAGACTCTCGAAGATATGCTGCGAGCATGTGTTATGGATTTTGGAGATAATTGGGATGATCACTTACCACTTATAGAATTTGCTTAAAATAATAGCTATCAGGCCAGCATTTATATGGCTCCTTATAAAGAGTTGTATGGGAGAAGATTTAGGTCTCCAGTAGGCTGGTTTGAACCAGCAGAGGTGTCGTTGATTGGTCCAGAGTTTATTTGTGAGGGCTTAGATAAAGTCCAGCTAATTAGAGAAAGACTGAAAGTGATTTAGAGTCGCCAGAAGTCATTTTCTAACAAGAGGTCATGACTTAGAGTTCATGGTTGTTGATAAGGTATTTTTGAATGTTTCACCAATGAAAGGAGTTATGAGGTTCGGTAAGAAAGGGAAATTGAGTCCTAGGTTTATCGGGCCTTATGAGACTATAGAAAAGAACGGAAAAGTGGCATATGAACTAGCGTTGCCCGTTGAATTGTCCTCTGTTCATCTTGTCTTTCATGTGTCTATGCTTAGAAATTAAATTCATGATGAGTTGCATATAATACCTATCGATACCATAGAAATTAAAAAAGGCTTGACTTATGAAGAGGCACCAATAGAAATTCTCGATAGGCAAGTAAGAAAGTTGAGAACAAAATATATAGCATCGATAAAAGTTTTGTGGAGTAATCATAATTCAAAGAGGCTACATGGGAGGTCGAGAAAGATATGAGGAAGAGGTATCCTTATTTATTTGAGGAACAAGGTATGTGAACCTAGGTTTGGCTTGGCATTTATATTTCATTTATTAAATACAAGTTAGCATGCATTTATGTCCTTGCTATATTATACTTAGTTGTTGAAGTAATTTAGTTTCTATCAAAGTATATTTAGTTATTAAATAATTTAGTACCATGCTAGAGTACATTTAATTCATTAAAATTATTTACTTTTTGCCGAAGTGTTCTGCTTTAGATTTTGTCTAGTTATTGTGGTACCTCCTTGTCTGAGTGTGAATAATTAGTATATGAGCTGTGTAGGGTGCCTATGAATGGCCTGTTATGGTATATTTAGTTGTTGTTGTTGGTGTAGTTGTTGTATTAGTGACAAGGATATTTTTTTGGATTGTCCAATTTACAGGGGAGACTCTTCCAAATTTTTGAAAATTTAGGGAGTTAGCCAAAATTTTGAGTCTCTTGGCAAAGTGAGTAGTGCTAAGAAAACTTAAGAAGTTCAAGGACTTAAGGAATGATTGTTAGCTTAAGAATAAAGCCCTAGAAACATTCGAGGACGAATGTTCTTAAAGAGAGAATATTGTAACACTCCTCAAATCTATAAAAGTTTCAGCACACGCTAAATATAAAATTTACTTTTTTTATCTTGCCTTGAGCGCATAAAAATTATACTTCTATTACAAATTTAAACCCTTATGATTGAATTTTGAGTTACTTCTCTATTTATAAATAATTGGATATACAATTAGGGAAATATTATTAATTTTAATATTATTAATTATTAAAAGTGGGTATCATTAAAAACTTGTTAAGTCAAAAAAACAAAGTAAGACATTTAAGAATTGGGCTTAAAGCCCATATAGTGATTTGTTCCATTGTAAGCAAAAGGCATAAATCCTTGGACGAAAGAGTGGTTGGGAAAATTTCAAAGAGTACAAAGCAACCAAAAAGAAAAAAGTCAGAGACTTCTACGGACAAGAACCAGAAGCACATTCCAGCAAAGTACTCACGCAGGCAACGAAAATTCTAGGCTTCTTTACAACTAACTAGTTCTTGAACGCAGGTATATAAAATTTTCTATTCCCAATTATCCTATAGTATAAGAATTGGATAGTTAATTCCTTTCTTTCTCTGTATCAATATTAAGTTCAATGTTTAGGTGTGAAACTTTTAAATTAACTAAAATGCGCTGGTTGTTGTAGAATCGATTGTTTGATGGGTATAAATTGGACCAGAGCCTACGTATTGGCTCGAGGAGTTTTGAGGTGAGTGGATATAACTCTTTATTAAAGTGGTTCTACTCACACACAAAAAAAACATGCGCACAAAGTGTTTGATAAAATGCTTTAAAGAGTCAATATGTGCTTAATTGGAACGAGTGAATACATGTTGACTAAGTATATTCTAGTTAAAGCTTATATATTTTACTCTAGAAGTATAATCATCTATTTTCTATATTTTTATGCTTTATTATATGATCTTACACGCTAAAGTTTCAAGAGTTAAATAGAACTTTTAAAAAATACTTTGAGTAATTTTATTTCATGTTTATGTTATGCATACACTCGAGAATATTATTATGAATATAGATAGATCACTTTCAAACAAGATTTAGACTTGAAAAGTCACAAGAGAAAGTTTTAGAAAGATATGGTTTTTGGGAGTATCCTCTATTCTGAGAAGGGGTCATCGTCCAGGCCTAGGGTCCTGACCAAGACGTTGGCTTCCTGAAACTACTTGTGCCAAAGTAGGGAGCACACGAGCCGAGGGTATCGTTGCTGAGAATTTGCCTAGCCAGGATAGGTATGATTCATGAGCGCTAAGAACCATGAAGCGAGTGGCAACTCATGGATTGGGCCTATTCGATCAGGTTGGGATCGAACCTGTACCGATCACATGGTGACTAAGACAGAAATAATCCAAGATAGTTGGAACTCCTGAAGCATAAAGTGAAGTATTTTTCTTTTGGTAAGAAAGAAAAAGAAAAGAATTTTTTTAGAATATTCATAAATTGTTGTTATGCAATTATTTTTTGAATTGTTTGTAGAAGCTTTATGTTTTTCATACATTTAGAATCTGTGCTTGTAATGTAGATTTTATTAAAGTTTTGTCCCCTGTCGTTGAGACTCACTGAGTAAAATGGATGGTATTGACGTTCTCTTTTGGGAACCTGCGTTGTTCTACGGTACAGCGTAGGAACTGATTTTGCAGGCGAGCAGGCTACGGGTTAGGACTTCCCTCACTTCCAGTGTTATTGGTGAGCTCCACTTTTATTCGTGGAGTACTCTTTTGAGTCGTCATTATTTAGTTATTTCTTT
This sequence comes from Nicotiana sylvestris, assembly GCF_000393655.2. Classification (NCBI taxonomy): domain Eukaryota; kingdom Viridiplantae; phylum Streptophyta; class Magnoliopsida; order Solanales; family Solanaceae; genus Nicotiana; species Nicotiana sylvestris. The sequence continues at coordinate 155,853,310 of NC_091059.1, forward strand.
GTTTACTTAGAGAACTGACCAAGAAATCTCATGTTCTAAGCAGTGCGTCATTTTATCAATAGAGGCTTCATAGACATAGTCTGTGGGTTAAGATTTAGGTGTTTTAAATAATAACTTTGTTGTATTTCAGTAGTTACCATGAATAAAGTTTTGGTGTTAGATTATTTTAGATATTCAAATAATTAAAAGTATTTAATTAAAGTATTGCTTTTTTTAATATAAGGTTTGAAGTTATAATAGTTTTGATAAGCGCAAATGGTTCGCTCGGTTGAATTTTGGACCGGGTGGCGGTCACGGCTTTTTCAGAAAATAGGTCGTGACACCTGACTTAGTTTTGTAAATGTGACCTCATCTTTTTACCAAATTTCAACGTTATTAGCTGCTTGTTTGCTTTGTAGTTTCCATGCGTGTTTCCTGTAACGGTATAGAGATGAGTAAAAAATTGCCAGAAAATACTTTTTAGCGGTTTTACCTGTTCATTCTTTTAACCAATCATTGAGGTGCTCAATTTGATTTGATCAACCCCAATGCCAATTGATTCTTTTCAAAGTACTCTCAACGCAGTGCTTTGGTGAAGATATCTGCTACTTGGTCCTCTGTTTTGCATAACTTCATGCAGATACGACCTTTTTTAACATTGTCTCTGAGAAAATAATTTCGCACATCAATATGTTTTGTTCTTTTATGCTGAACTGGGCTCCTTCCCATGTTGAGAGAACTAGTGTTATCACACAGTAATGGCATACAGTCAGAAAATACACCAAAATCCTCCAGTTGTTGCTTGATCCACAGTAGTTGAGCATAGCAAAAGGCAGCTGCCACATACTCAGCTTCTGTAGTTGAAAGAGCCACAGAGTTTTGTTTCTTTGTACCTCATGAAATCAAATACGACCCCAGAAAATGTACCATGCCAGATGTGCTCTTTTTATCCACCAGATAACCAGCATAATCATCATCAGCATACCCAATTAAGTCAAAATTGTCTCTTGAAGGATAGTAAAGAACCAAGTCATGTGTTCTTTTGAGATACCTTTAGAATCCTTTTGGCAGCTTTCAGATGAGATTCCTTTGGACTGCATTAGAATCTAGCACATAATCCCACACTGAATACGATATCAGGTCTACTAGCTGTGAGATACAAGAGTGAACCAATGATACCTCTGTACATGGTTTCGTTCACACAGAACCAGGTTCATCCATGTCCAGACGAATGGCAGTGGCAATAGGAGTATCAATGGTCTTTGAACTTTCCATCTCAAATCTCTTCAAGAGCTCTTTAATGTACTTCTTCTGGCTTATCATCATTCCTTTAGGGGTTTATTTAACTTGCAACCCTAAGAAAAAATTCAATTCCCCAATCATGCTCATTTTAAACTTGCTTCCCATAAGCTTTGCAAACTCCTCACACAAGGAATAATTTCTTGCACCAAAGATGATGTCGTTAACATAGACTTGTACAATGAGCAGGTTCTTTCCCTGTTTCTTTAGAAATAGGGTGTTGTCGATTTTTCCACTTGTAAAGCCATTTTAAATAAGGAACTTGGACAACCTTTCATACCATGCACGAGGGGCCTACTTTAGTCCATATACTGCCTTGTCAAGTTTAAATACATGTACATGATGCTCATAATACTCAAAACCAGGTGGTTGTTTGACGAAGACTTCTTCCTTTAAATATCCATTCAGAAATGCACTTTTGACATCTATTTGGAACAATTTGAATTCCATATGAGATGCAAAGGAAATGAGGATTCCGATGGCTTCCATTCGAGCAACTGGTGCAAAAGTCTTATCATAGTCGATCCCCTCTTCTTGATTGTAGCCTTGCACTACTAACCTGGCCTTGTTCCTTGTTGTATTCCCAAATTCATCAAGCTTGTTTTTGAACACCCACTTAGTTCCTATAATAGTTTTGTCCGAGGGTCGAGGAACTAGGTGTCATACGTTGTTCCTCTCAAATTGATGGAGTTCATCTTGCATAGCAATAATCCAGTCAGCATCTTTCAATTCCTACTTGATATTTTTGGGATCAATTTGAGAAAGGAAGGCTGAGAAGGCAAGTGAACTTCTTGAGTTTGATCTAGTTTGAATCCCTAAGTCAAGAGGAGTGATCACATTTTGGAGAGGGTGTGAACTTTTGTGCTTCCAGTTAGACACCTGAATCTCATTGTAAGAAGACCCAGGTTTCTCTTAATGTGATCCATTTTTGGAATTAATAGAGGAGTGAGTTCCACTTCTTAGGTCAGCATCAAAAGTTCCTTGCACGACATCAACAACTCTATTTTCTGCTTCAGTTGTTGTGATAGAGGAACCAAGTTCTTTTGTATCAGCTGGAGATTCTGCTGCTCTTCTTCGTTGGATTCCTTGACTTGAATCATCATGTCCGCCTTTCCATTTGCCATATCAATGACTTCTCCAGGAACCTTTGACTGCTCTTCGTCTTGATCAACCTTATCATGTGAATCTTTCCCACATAAGTGGTGTCATTCATCAAATATCACATGTATGTTTTCTTCAACACATTGAGTCATTTGGTTGTAGACCTTGTATGCTTTGCTTTGTAATGAATAACCAAGAAAGATTCCTTCATCACTCTTGGCTTAAATTTTCCCATCGCTTCCTTACCATTATTGAGAACGAAATATTTACAGCCAAATGTGCTCAAGTGAGTTAGCTTGGGTTTCCTCCCATTCAGCAATTTATACGGGTTTTTGTTCAAGAGGGACCCGATCATGCACCTGTTCACCAAGTAGCATGCAGTGTTGACTGTCTCTGCCTAGAAACCTTTTGCAACACCACTATCAGTCAGCATAGTCCTTGCCATGTCTTTAAGAGTCCTATTTTTCCTCTCCACAACACCATTTTTTGGGACGTTCTGGGAGCTGAAAAATTATGACTGATACCATTTTCAGCACATAATTCATCGAATTTTGCATTGTCGAACTTTGTGCCGAGATCAGATCTTATACTCACAACATTATTGCTCATCTTCACTTGAATCTGCTTCACAAAGGTAGCAAAAACTGGAAAGGTTTCATCCTTGGTTATGAGGAATAAGGTCCATGGGAATCTGGAGTAGTCATCAACTATGACAAAAATGTACTTATTTCCTCTTCTATTTGGCACCCTTATAGGTTCACACAGATCCATATGAAGTAGATCAAGTGGCCTTGAGGTGCTTACTTTCTGTTTGCGCTTAAAGGAGGACCTGACTTGCTTTCCTCTTACACATACATCACACACCTTGTGATCTTTGAACCTTGACTTAGGCAACCCACGAACCAGGTCCTTCTTGACCAACTTGTTCAGTAATGAAAAGATTGTATGCCCCAATCTTCTGTGCCACAGTTCAACATCATCATCAACATCACTCAAACATGTAAGATTCCCATTGTTCAAAGACTCAAAATTAATAACATAGATATTTTGAATCTCTTTGCATCCAAAACCACTTTACTCAAAATTTGTAACAGTGCATGTCTTTGATAAGAATTCCACTTTGTTTCCTTTGTCGCAAATTTGAGAGACACTCAGTAGGCTATATTTCAAGCCATTCACATAGTACACATTTTCAATTAAATGAGTGAGTGTCTTTCCAACTCTTCCTACTCCTAGGATGTATCCCTTTTGTCATTGCCAAAGGACACACTCCCGCCTTGCAGGGCCTTGAGTGAAAGGAAATCATCGGTGCTTCCATTCAGATGCATAGAACATCTACTATCCATATACCATATTTGGTTGCTTCCTTTCACTGCTTCCTGCACAAGGAAATCAACGGTTAGACTTAGGAACCCAAACAAGTTTGCGTCTCTTGTAGTGAGAAAAAAGGTGAATCAAACTTCTTCTTGTCCAAGCAGGCATCACACATTTTTTATTTGAGGGACCAGGTTCTTTAGCAATAGTTATTTTTTCAACAAAAACTTTGTTTTTCTGTTGGGACTGAAATCTAGCTTTACATGTTTCTTTAAAGTGCCCGGTGTTACCACAGTGAGTGCAAAGCCGGTTATTAGGGACAGTAACATACTTGCTATGTAGACTGTAGGGAGTCTTTTCCTTTTGGAAACTGATTCCCTACCTGTTCCGCCCATTGTTCTTATACATTATAGTGATTGCATTAGAGGACCAGGTCCACTTAAGAGATTTTTCTAGGTTATTCTTAACTTTGCTTAGATCTTCCTGAAGTTGTCTGATTCTTTCAAGCTCAGCTCACAGACTAGATTTCGCCATTTTTAGCTCACTTTCAAGCTTAAGGTGTGCCTCACTCGCAACTTCTTCTCCCTTTTGAGTGTTCCAGAACTGCCTTCCCTTTTAGTTCCTCAATTGTTTCTTTTAGATCTACAACTACTAACAACAAGTCATCTCTCTCATGCTCTATGTTTGTAATTTTTTTAGCTAGAGCGTCCTTTTTCCCTTTTTAAATCCTCAATGGTTTCTTTTAAATCAACCACTACGACTACTAAATCATCTCTCTCATATTCTACCTCTCCTAGTTACACAGTTAACACATTTTTATCATTAATGAGATTATGATATGCATCAATTAGGACATTTGCCAAAGATATGAGCTTCTTTTGAGAATAGGACTTCAAATTTCCTTGAACATCCAGAAAGTTTACCTTGTCGTCATCATCATCTTCTTCCTAGTCAGATTTTTCCATCAGGGAAAAAATAGTCATATTCAGCTGCTTCACTTTCAACGGCCATCATGGAGGTGTCACCTTGTTTATCATCTCCTTTAGATTCACTGGATAAATCTCCCTATGCAGCAAGAGCTTGTTTCATAACATTGTCAGGGGCATCTTTTCTTTTGAATCTCCTATCAGGAACTGGGTTCCTCTTGGTTGTTTTGTTTGTGTTGTGCTTGTACTGATATTTCTTGTACAGAGGATAATCTTTTGATGAAATGTCCTGGATTACCGCATTTATAACACAAGTCATAGCCTTTTGGTCTGCTGAAGCTACCCCTTTTTGGAATGCCTCCATTTCTGTGCACCATTTTTTGAAAACTTTTTGTCAGATAAGCCATGTCAGCATCCTCACCACTTGAGTCATTGGTATTATCCTTGAGGACCAGGTTCTTCTCTTTCTTGGGTTGTTTTCATTCATGGTCCTTCTTTTTCTTCATTTCATAGGTCTTCAGATTTCCTATGAGTTCATCAATGGTCAGCTTTTGTAGATCCTTTGCCTCTGTGATAGAATTGACTTTGCTTTCCCAGGAACCAGGTAATACACGAAGTATTTTCCTGACAAGTTTTTTCCTTGGAATGATCTCTCCTAGAGAGAAAAGCTCGTTGATGATGGAGGTGAATCGAGTGTGTGTGTCCTGAATGGACTCATCATCCTTTATCCTAAAAAGTTCATACTCAATGGTGAGCATGTCAATCTTAGACATCTTGACTTGAGTTGTTCCTTCATGTGCCATTTGAAAAGCCTCCCAAATCTCCTGGGCAGATTGACAGGCATAAATTATGTTATACCCTTTGGTCCAATTCCACAGACGAGAATCCTTTTTGCTTGAAAGTTCTTCTCTATAGCTTTGAGGTCATCATCATTGTACTCCTTCCATGTCTTGGGAACTGTTACTGCTGGCTCGCCAATGGTCTTCATGGGAACTAAGGTTCCATCACAGATAACGTCCTAGGGTTCTGAATCTTCAGCCATGATAAAATCATGTATCCTTATCTTCCACCATCTGTAGTATTGTCTATTGAATCTTGTGGTCTGTAGGTTGATTGACCTTCTTCAAAGTTTGGTGGAGCAGCCATGTGGATCCTTTCTAGGTATTAGCCTTATAGAAAGAACCTGTTCTAATACCGATTGATGGAAACTTAGGGTCCACCAAACTATATAGAGAACCTGATTCTCTATCAGTTCCCACAGAACACACATATTCAGAGATAAGTAAATGACACAGCAGAGATTTTATCTGCAAAACTTCCAGCTCATAGGATTAAAAACCACGACCTAGACTTGAAGGATTTCAATTTCACTAACTGAGCAAACTTCAGATTACAAACTATTGTAACCAATGAATTAACCTCTTAATCCCTGACTTACTTGTAATAACTCTATTATTATCCTCTTTGTAATAACTCTATTACAAAGTTCACAACTTGACTAACTCTAGCCAAGACACAAATACAAGATTTATGACTTTACAAATGGTTTCCTACACAATGCTTCTAGCTAAGCTAAGTAGGTATTGTAAGCACGTGATTTTTGCTTCACGAGCAATCACTCCAAAAGGAAAACAAAAAATAGTGACAAATGGCCTCACTGTACAATTTGTCGTTTTTCTGCGACATGTGCTGTTAGTCATCAGTGGGTCCGTCCATTTTTGCATTTAATCTTACAAAGTATGTATGTCATGGTAATTGAATCATAATTCGGTCATTTTAAAATGGCCTCACTGTACATTTAGATTTCTTTTTTAGTATGTGTGTAAATAATTGTGTTAAGTGTTGATTAATGTGTGTTTTTAAATTCATTTTAATTTAGTTGTATTTTTAAAATTAGAAAAACAAAGGAAAAGAGTGCAAATTGTTTAGAAAAATCGGATTGGGCCTATTTATTTCAAAATTTTAAGGCCCAGAAGCAGCCCAAACACAGGCTGCCCGGACACGGTCCAAACGGCGTCGTTCTGTCCCATCTAAGCTGGGCCGTTGATCTCAAGTGGATCGACGGCCAGGATCGCACCCCCAAATCCATTTAACATAACCCGACCCAATAACCGGTTCAGCCCAGCCCCTCACTTAAACCAAACGACCCCGTTTAAATGTCAAACGACCCCGTCTCATTTCTCACCATCAGATCCAAGCCGTTGAGATCATCTGATCTAACGGCTCAGATCCAATCCCCTACTCCGTATATAAGCTTTCCCTCACACCCCACGCCTCCTATCCGAACCCCACCCTTCACTCGTCTCCTTCCCCAAGCCCTGAAACACCCCAAACCCTAACGCCGCCCTGATATCCCTTTCACCAGAACCCGGCGGCATGAACGCCGGTGACCACCTCCTGAATACCCTAAGACCCCCTCACTCTCTTGAACACGGATCTGTCACCCCTTAGCCTCGAATCACCTTCCTTCGTCTCGAATCTTCATTTGAAGATTCAAGTCGAACCCGGACCTATACCCAAACCTCACCATCTTCATACCAGACACTCCCTGAACCTCCCTCGTGACCAAACCAAGCTTGGTTTGGTCCGAATCTACCCACAACTCCTAAAAACTCAAATCTGAGAATCTGAACCTTAGAACACAAGAGCCTGAGGAATCCGACCTGCTTCCTAGAGGGTTTGAGGTCTAATAGACCTTAACCAAGGTGTTCTCGGTTGAGAACACCCTGGTTAGAGTTTGTTTGGACTCAAATGGTCAAATCTAATTCGGACTGGGGTCGGCCTGCTTTGAACATTTTCTAGTAAGTTTTCCTTTTCTGTTTTTGTGTGGATGAGTCTGTTAGCATGTTCTGTTGTGTTTGTTCGATATTTTCTGATACTTTTCTTAATTTCTTCCGTCCTTATAAAGACCTTTTATTTGGTCGATTGTTTTCTGTGTATGTTTTGAACGTATTCCGTGATATACATGTTCGATTAGATTAGTCGTCACATAAATAATTCATATAGGTTCCCAATAATTGAACAAAAGTTGTTCGAAGCCCTTTGGGTCCATGTACATATTGTTTATATGAACGATTGATTGTTACCTGTTGTAATTAGTATAGTCGACTTGATAAATGTCGTCGATTAACTCCCTACGACTGAATGTTCAGATATGCTAATACGTACAACCTCACATGACTGAACAAACCTGTATTGTGAATTGAATATTGGACATTATCTGTGAATGCTGGTTTGTAACTGCATTGTAAACAATTAAAAGAATCAGGCTAGGGCAGTCCTGAATTTGAACTTTCATCAGTTCAAAAATGCCCTGATGCTGCAATAGGCAGGGGCAGTAATAATCAAGGTTGACAGGGGTAGTCTGGGGTTTGAAAAGAACAAAAATGATTAGTTTAAATGAGCTGACAAGTAGGGTACTAATTTGGGATTAAACTAATACCAATGGGGAACAAGACACAAGAGTATGGGGTTTAAAATGAATACTTAAATGAACCCATAACTCTTGATTAAAGAAAAGCCAGGCGTGGGGAACAAAATGGATGGCATCAAAAGATGCCTAGGCATGGGATTTAAGAGGTATGGGCAGTCTGCAAATTGGCAGAATCCAGGCAGCTTGACTGCACTGGTTGTTTGGCTTATAAATAGGCCATTTCAGAACTTAAAGAGGGCTGGAAAATTTTTAGTCTGAAGAAAGGTCTTGTGAGTTTAAAGAAAAAAACTGAAAATATAAGGAAATTTCTAGTAAGTACTGTAACCAAACACTGTCTGAAAGCTACATAAGAGTTCGTATTGGTCAAGCTGTCTTGGCCAAGTTCTGTTGTCCCTGATTGAGCTGCTTGTGATTGTTGAACTGCTGGTGTTGCTGCATTGAATACTCTGTTATTTTTATTCGTTTCACTAGTCTTTTCTGGGATCATTTGTTTGGTGCTCGACCATCTGTTGGTTTTCTTTGGTCTGGAAACTGTTGCTGGGTGTCTGTGGACCGTGGAAAACACTTGTGGTTTGGTTTGTTGCTGTGTTGTTGCTGTGTATCTGCTGTTGCTGTGTTTGTTGCATACTGCCCAGCTGGCCATTCCTTTCTTCTTTTGTTCTCTATACCAGGTACACAGCTAATACACTGTCAGATGTAATTGGAAAATTGAGCATGAATACAAATGAAAAGACCTGAAGAATGTCTTTTATACATAGATTGTTACATTAAATATCATGTAATGTAGAATAATTTTATTCTTGTTTGGATGCTGGAAGTAGCTTGCACGCCTAGTAGATATCAATGCATGGTAATTGAATGTTAGTTTGTATATGTATGCTGTTAGGTAAAAGTATTCCCAATGCAGTAGGTTGTATCTTAGACTTAGTCTAATCGTGTAGCATATTCTTTAATACATGCCAAGCATGAAGCTATCCATTGTTAGCTAAGTTCATTTTCTTTTGATAAACTGCCTTATTATAATTGATAAACCACACCTTTAAAACAAAGAACACAAATTTACGGTCTTAACCTCACGAAGGTCGAGCCCAAGTTGAAACAGACCAAGCAGGCCTCGTCGGAAAATCAGTGGCCCAAGCCTGGGCAATCCCGCACAAACTGGGTTTGAGCCCATGAGATTCGATCGCTTGTCTGTGGGACGCAGCCTCGTTTCTGATTTTTTTTAGCATTCTGAATCCTGCTATAAATGACCTGCAAGCATATAATTAACTAGGACTATCTCCGCTTTCAATTAGTAGAGACAAATGCGACAAGAAACGTAGTTGCTATAGGATATCCTTTTAAAATAAAGACGAGATGAGCCTCGACAAATAAAAACGCACAAGCTGCGGGGCCCTCGTTAAATGTATATTATCGAAGCATTCAGTTTCCAGGATGGGTCGTTTAGCAAATCTCACGGCCCTCCCAGAATAATAACGCGATAGTCTCTTTAAGCGCGTACTTAATAATGTTATCTCCTTAAACTCGGGTGCACATTTATGTGACCCAAATCCAAATCTCAACGGAATCGAAATGTGTCTCTAACCACGGGTACATTGATTGTGGCGTGGTCTGAGATGCATTTCCATGACGTTGCAAATTCTTTTCATAAGGAATGAGACGAGCCTCGACAAGCAAAAATGTACAAAGTGCGGGGCCCTCTAAATGTATATATATAAAAATACTTAGAATTCGGGACATGCCGTTTAGCGAATTTCATGGCTTTCCCCAAAATAACAATACGCTAGTTGCTTTAAGCGCGCCTCTAATAATTTATTTTCCTTAACTCGGGTGCACATTTATGTGACCCAAATCCAAATCTCAACCGAGTCGAGATATGTCAACAATCACGTGTACATTGATGTAACATGATTCGAGGTATGTTTTCACGACGTTGCAATTCCTTGTAAAAATAATAATAATGGTTATGAAAGCGGTAAAAAGTTAAAATTTGCACATAAGTTCATATTTGTATAAAATCAGATAATCAAGCCGAATATAACAGTTGAGCGACCGTGCTAGAACCACGGAACTCGGGAATGCCTAACACCTTCTCCCGGGTTAACAGAATTCCTTATCCAGATTTCTGGTACGCAGACTGTAATATGGAGTCATTCTTTTCCTCGATTCGGGATCAAAATTGGTGACTTGGGACACCCTAAACCTCCCAAGTGGCGACTCTGAAATAAATAAACCAATCCCGTTTCGATTGTCCTTTAATTGGAAAAAACTCCCTTGCGCCCTCGCGGGTGCGGAAAAAGGAGGTGTGACATGTATTACAAGTAGATTACTATAACAAAGGTACAACACAACTAAGGACATATGGTAACACAATGCTGGAAACTGGTCCTTCGTTCTGTTGTTCTTATCATAACTCTTCCCTCCCACAACTAAGGCATGCAAAATTTTTTGAATTTTAATTTAATAAAATAATTTGGACTATATTAGTCTAAATAAATATTATGGGCTAATATAATTAGATTAACTATATTAGTCTAATATGAATTAAATAAATAAGTCTAAATCTATTGAGCTAGCCCATTTAATCACTTCATTAGGTCCAATATGATATCTTTCTAGAGGCCCAATTTGGTGCCACGTGTCTAATGACGTGGCATGCCAAGTCAAATGGAAGTGCCAAGAGGATCATGTCGTGTGTCAAATGATAAGGCATGCCACGGAAAATTAAAAGGCCAATGAAACTGCGCCACGTGTGCCAGTGACATGTTCTAGACAATCAAATGTAGCTTTGTCATACTTCAATTTGATTGATCGGAAAGAGTTTGTTCTTATCATAACTCTTCCCTCCCACAACTATAAATAGGGGTCTTCATAACCCAGAAAAGGGACCAGAAGTTATAACAAGAAGACACAAGGGAGCTCGTGGATCAAATGCCACAATTCTCTGCAAACTGCAAGTGTTCAAGCATTCAAGTACTTCAACACAAATTTCAAGTATTCAAGATCAAGAACGAAGTCAAGTCAAATATAAGGCATTCAAGATCAAGGCTACTTATTCGTGGTAAATTTTGTGGCAAAAATTAAAGTGTTCGCAACGGATAAATCAAATTCAAATTCAAGATCAAGCTCAAAGGACCTTGAATTTACTATTGAAAAGAAGAATTCGAGGAATCATAGAGATTGTAACATTCAAATATTTGAAATCAATACTACAATTGTTGCAATATTTTTCGGTCTTGATTTTTATTTTCTCGATGCAATTTATTATCTACAAGTACAAATTAACTCCAACTCATTACACTATTGTTTACATCAAAAAAGAATATTCCTTTTATATTCTTCTCTCTCTTCTATATTATATTATTTCTTATTTTATAAAAAATTCCTTTTTTTTAAATATTCATCCCATATAATTCATATTTCTTTCTTATGTAACCATTTAATATAAATTTATTTTATACCATAAATTTTTGAATAATATAAATTATAAGCAAATATTAACTTATAATTTTATATAAAAATAAAATATACAAAAATTAATTTATAAAAATTATACACCAAAATTAAAATATAAAATTAATGTTATAAAGATATTATATAAAAAGTATAAGTAATTACAAAATTCATAATATGTTAAATAAAAAGTGTTATATAGTTAAAGGTAATAATAAAATATTGATAAATAATAATGGTATTGATTAATAGTGTTACACCAAATTTGATATAACACTATTTTTACACTAAAATAATGTAAGAAATAATATTGGGTTTGAGCACCAAAACACCAAATTTTACACCAATGCAGCGTTTGGCGGCAAAAATGGCCCCAACGAAAGCGTAAAAGCCAAAAACAAAAAGAGTAAAGTAAAATAAAGAGAACGATGCTTACTCCAATCTGATAAGCTCACTTTCTTTTCACACTGTTTGAGAGGTTTGAACCAATAATGGTGGGCTACAGAAAAAGCAAAGACTAATGGCAGAAAGATGAGAATAATGAGGTGTATAAAGGAGTGAAAAAGGGACAAAACTTAGGTACAGAAAGTACAAAAGCCGTGCAAAAGTGTCCAAAAACCATAACCAGCATGTGGTTGGCACTATGATTTTGCCGTACCCCAATAGCCCACTGTTGGAATATGGAAATAGAAAATTGACAGCTACCCCTTAAAACATTTTTTAATTCTTTTATATCTATGTGACCACATGTTTCATATCTGTTAAGCCACTGAATAATACTAAAATGTTTCCAATATTACCTAACGACAGAAAGCAAATCTTCCAACTTTTATTTTTCCTAGACATATGTTGGGTGTCTTTTTCCAATTTCATTAAATAAAGATACAAATGACATTCTTTCAAGATTAATTAGTGAATAAGATTTATCATCTATCGAATTGTTTGTTCACATATTGGGCTGCTTATCGGATGGATTGGGCGGTTATTTACTCTTAACAGTTTGATTTAACGATTATCGGCTTTTAAATGTGTTAATCCGCTAGCCACCCGATAAAATATCGGACGGATTGGTAATGGTTTGCCTCTTATCGGACGATTTATCAGCCTAATTCAACCTATATTGTACGCTACAAAAAAATGACAGTAGAATGGGAGATAGTAGCAAGATAACCTTTTTGGGGCATTTGCAGCAATTTAAGGGCATAAATTCGAAGGTAGATGGTATCATTAGCAAGATTTAAGACTTCATGTTAGTTAGACAGTACAATTTATCCATATAGATCATATGGTTCTTCTTTGTTTGTTGTGGAAGCTTATTGTTTCCCATAATCACGAGCATATACTAAAACAATATATAATTTAATGTTAAAGTAGAGACCGCAAGTTCAGATAAAATTTTCTATTTGTGAATTCATAATTCAAAATTAATAAGCAACTGAAGAATATAATATTACGCAGTGCACAAAAGAACATATCGGAATGTAAAAAAAACATCTTCATGCAGTTCATACTTTTCACATTTTCCCTAACTTTTATCTAAATTGCCTGGAACAGAATTACAGAAGGGTCAAGGGTTTTTATTTTATTTTTATATTTAATATATATATAGATAAAAATAAATTTTATATATATATATATATATATATATATATATATATATATATTCTTAATGGATTAACGGATTATCCGTTAAGAAAATTGAATAATTCGCTCCCAAATCGATAAGTCGTTAATAAAAAAAATTCAATTCGTTTCTCGTCCGTTAAGCCGTTAACCCGTTACCAATCGGCCATTAAAATTTGAGAAGGTGAATAATGCTAATTTTACATAATTATGGCCATAAAAAATCTCCATATTCCAAGGTCGAAAAACGCCTCACGAAAATTAAGTTTAAGAAGAAGAAAAAAGGATTAGTCCTTATCATTTTGTTTATTCCTAGTAAATATCGCACGGTTCAAAAGCATATCTTGGAAAAGGTAGGTTAAAATAGAAAAGAAGAAAAAGACTTGGTCCTTATCTTATTGTCGTCCTAGCTATCACGTTGTATCCCATGATAAACTGCTATGCTGGAATATTTTTAGGGGAAATTACGCTGACACAATAAATATATATAAATTATTTATTATCTACAATTATATTTTTAGAAAATTAATATTTGTAGTTATATTTATAGATAATTCACCAATAGTACTAAAACAAAAAATTAATTATTTTTAACTGAAATAAGAGAACAACAAACTCTTATAGTAAGTAGATTAGACCACTAGCTTATATAAGAGAAGATCTTTAGTTCCAGGCTCAACGAGAACATTATATTTTTTTTTGTATATCTGTATTTTATCTTGATTTTATTCGTGTCACAAATGAACAATATCAAGACGAATACAGTCGATAAAGGTTGGATCCTTTGTATATATTCCTGTATTTTGCTTTAGTGTATTTTTGTATGAACGAATACAGTTGATATAGGTTGTATTCCTTGCGCAAACAAATATAGTTGACACATACTGTATTCGTTGCGCAAACGAATATAAGTGATACAAGCTGGTAACAATTGAATAGTAGCTACAAATAGTAATTAGACAAACTACTGTATGCTTGCATATAAAACTTTTAAAATAAAATACAATTACATCGAGGGTGTGTTTGGTAAAACGAAAAATATTTTGCATGGAAAACAGGTAGTAATCTTATTCATTTTTCGGTGTTTGGTATGCAAATTAAGGAAAATAACTTCTCAAGAGTATTCATAAATAATTTAGATATAATAAACATGAAGTTATAAACTTTCAAATCAACAACCTTCTGAACCCACCAATTTCATAAAATTTCGAACCGCTAAACTTTCGAAACCGCGGAATTTCGAACTCGTAAACTTTGAAACTTGTAAAATTTTGAACCTTTAAACTGATAAGTAAAAAAACTAAAACAGAAAAATATATTTAAAAAGTATTTTTTCTCGGAGGGGGGGGGGGGCAGAAAAATGAAAAGAAATAGAAATTTGAAATTATAAAAAAAAAGTAATTTTTTTTGTGCGAGGTGGGGGGAGGGTGGGAGTGGGAGTGGGTGGTGCAGAAAAATAAAAAAAAATAGAAATTTGAAATTACAAAAAAAATATAATTACTTTTGGGGGGGTGGAGGGTGGGGTGGAGGGATAGTAGGGTGGGTGGTAACGGAAAAACTGAAAATTGAAAAAAAAAAAATGGAGATTGGGTGGGGGGGTGGGGTGGGTTGGTGAGGGTGGGGAAGGTTAAAAAGGAGTTTTGGAAAATATTTTCTCTTCTTTTGATAAGAAAAATATTTTTCTCCAATTGAAAAAAAAATAAGTTCATAAGGAAAATATTTTCCACAATATTTAAGCCAATCAAATATAAAAAATTAAAAAATATGTTCCTTCGTAACAAACACGCCCTCACTTCCTTCCCGAAATAGTCAATGGAGTAATCATCTTTCTAGGTGAAAAAATGGAACATATAATTAACTTCTTTTCTATATAATCATGGTTCTCGAGGCAACTCGCACATTTCAATTAGTTTCACTGATTATCTGCTGTCTTCCATCAACACCAATATTAAATTACTCTATCAACTAATGCCTTAAAAAATTACCTAATATTTTTATTGTAACGTAACACGTTTTTTAATTATAATTAGTGACGTAAAATTCAAGTCCAACAATTTAAAAAAAAAAAATCATGGATGGTCTAGAATTGAGTGAAATTCAAATATAGCCAGATTTACAAATGGTAATAGAAATAGTCACAGTTTCAAAAGTAATCGAAATTTAGCCACTTTTAATATAAAGATAAATCTGAACGAAAACAATGTTTAAAATCCAAAAAATATTCCAGCATAATATACTGTAGTTTGAATTTTTTACATGTGAACTTCCAGCATAATATATTAGAGTTCCATCATAATATACTGGAGTTCCAACATAAAGTACTGAAAGTTCATGCATAGGTGCTCCAATCTCTGGTTTATTATGCTAGAACTTTCCGTGTACTGGAGTTCCAGTATAATATACTTGAAGTTCATACACAGATGCTCAAATCTCCAGTGTATTATGCTGGAAGTTCATACACATGTGTCTCAATCTCCGGTATATTATGCTGGAACTTTCCATATGCTGGAGTTTCAGCATAATATGCTGAAAGTTCATACACTAGTGTACCAATTTCTAGTATATTATGCTGGAATTTTTCGTATTGCAGTAAAATAATAACTATTTTTTAATAATTTTACAAATAATGTCTATTTTTTAATTATCAATCCGAAAACTGGCCAGGGATTGCTATTTTCACTCTATAATTTGATATTCTTAGGACTCTCCTCCACCTCCCAATGTATTTCCTCAAAATATTCAATGCATTGGTCTTTATCACCACCAGTCACCATTACTCCTTCACAGCCATCCAAAATTTCTATCTTCATATTCATTTGGGTGGTCACTATTGATGGTGAGAAATTCTAAGGATTCCCAATTTTGTTTGTTTTATTCTTCACATTTATATAAAACCCCTTTTTTACTTTTGGTGGGGCCCTTTTTTCTGCTCTTTTTATTCTCTACAAACCAAACACTCCTCAGTTTCCTCTTCATATTCCTCTGTTTCTCTTTCTCTCCTCTTTTGTCTTCAGTTTTTTTTGGTATTTTCGTGATTTTATAGAAACAATGGGGGCTGAAGAGGCAGAGAAAAAGACCATCATCTTCACCTACGGAACACTAAAAAGGGGATTCTCAAATCACGTGCTGTTACAGGACATGATTGCCGCCGGCGACGCTTCTTTTCTCGGCGTTTATCAAACCGCCGATCGTCTTCCCCTTGTTTGTGGGCCCTACAGGGTACCTTTCCTTCTCAATTTCCCGGGCTCCGGCGAGCGCGTGTGGGGCGAGCTGTACGCGGTTTCCGCGCGTGGGTTGGTTCGTATGGACGAACTGGAAGGAATTACTCGGGCCCATTACGAGAGGCTACCCATCAAAGTCCAACAACAGGCCCAGGCCCAGCCCGAGGTAACGACGGCGGAAGCGTATTATGCACACAGAAATTATGCGGAGGCGCTGTGGAAGAGGAATGGGGAAAAGGGTTACAGTTGTTATTCTGAGAAAGAGGCGAAAGGGTACGTGAAACGTAAAGATAGGCCTCAACATTTGACATTTTTGGAGCAAATTGGGCTTTTTATTTCTTCATCAGCAGATCAAAAAGATAATCCCAATTCTTGTTATTGCAACAAACATCTTCCAGCTGCTTCAGTTCCTATTAATCTTGTTAATCATTAAAACATGTATTAGTATTAGTTTTTAGTTTTAATTAGGAACTGATAAGGGTTAATCTTGTTTTATGTGCTACTGCTAATAATTGTTAGATCAATAGCTGTTGATGCTAAACGTGTTACAGAATCCTCTTCTGTTTCTGTGCTATGCAAATGATTTGAGTTAATTGAACCATGAATTCGTTTGCTGCATATGAAGCGACAATTTACTAGCTCTTTGTTATGACTTTTTTCTTATAACGGTTAATCATCTGCATCTAAAATTCAATTATATGGAAATGGATGTATGAATTTTCAGGAGATATGGTAGGATACTCCTTTCTCTCCATAATAACTGTCTTTTTTACCTTTTATTTTGATCTAAAATAAGTGACTTTTTACGTGGAATTAATTTCTAAACTTTGCCCTTGTTTACAAATTTCAGTATGTAAGTTAATAATATGCTAATTTTAATTAAGAGTAATTTAGTTTTCTACAAGTTAGTATTTTTGTAAGGTGTTTGCCAAAAACAAAAAAAATCACTTATTATGGATCGAGTAGCTCATAATAAAACTGACGATTGGTAGGATGTATTAGGGAAAATAATGCATGTGTAGTTTTGGTATTATTAAATACTTTGCTTGATAGTGTTTTTCAACCTATAGTTATACGCCTTATTCAACATTATTTTTATACATAACAAACCATGGCATTAGTATCATAATTTTTAATACATAGATAAGTATGTATAAAGAGAGAATCGTTCTTTCAAAACCTTTTAATACACCAAATCAACTAATTCTAACATAATTAATCTTAACATTATGAATCTCAACATTACTAATGCACTATATTTAATAATACTAGTCTAAGAATACGCGCGTTGTGCGTGTACCCCATCTTAGTGAGTATAAAAAAATTAAAAATTACATAAAAATATATTATAAAATAAAAATTTAAAGAACTCCGTGTAAGTTTTCGAAATGATGATTGTTGACCGTTGATTATATTAAGCTAACTTAATATAATCAAGAAAAAAACTATACCATAGAACTTCTCAATCATCACAATACAAAATGAAAAGGACAAGAATATGAGAAAATAAATTTTTCTACCATCAATGATACCTTTAACCAAACACCCTAAAGTTGAATACTGGTTATTCCTAAATATATTTGTTACATGAAGGTGTAAGACGCAAGAAAAAGTAAATCACATTTTCTCTACACAAAAATTTGGAGAAAGAACAAAGACAGAAGAGGACACATTGACTTATTTTATTCTCCATTAAAATAAACACATAGATCCATCTTTTAAAGGTGTAAAAAAAAAAAAAAAAAAAAAGCAAAATGTATTTCGCTAAGAGCCATCCTATTCAATGAATGTAAAATTTATAAATATTACTCTTTCTTTTCAATTTAGATGATATAGTTTGACTTGACACAAAATTTAAAGAAGAAAAAAAAATTGAAATATATGGTTCTAAAAGCTTAAGGGGCAAAAGCTGTGTGGAGCCATAATATTTGTGTGGTTATAAAAGTTTTTCAATAAGAGTAAAGTAGGTCAAATGAAAAGTTCAAAGTTGAATTGTTTCTAAATACAGAAATGTGTCATTATTTTCGGAACAGACTAATAAGAAAATTGTGTCACTTTAATTGAAATGAAGGGAGTATTAAATAATTTATTTGAGTTATATGATAAAAGTTTAATAATTTTTTTTAAATTGTCAAATATTAATTATAAAAAGACAGCAAAGTAGGGAATGATGTTGCTAAGCATGAAAACAATCTAGATAATTTTGAAAGCTCAGAACGTCGTACAAAACGAAGTTGAGTATTCTAAACAGGTCAGCTATAAAAAAAATAGCGACAAACCAAATTTGTAGCTAAATAGTAAAAATTTGTCGCTAATTACATATTATCAAAAAAATTCTATTTGTTTTGAGATGATTTTATTTTTAACACAATGAATTAACAACGAGATTCTTTCTACAATAAATAAAATTTCGATTGTATAGGGTTAAGTTCTTGGAAACATAAAGTGAAAATTCACAATTAACTTCAAAAATTTAAATATTAGTCTATCTAAGATTTGTGAAAACTTCAGTGTTTAAATATCATGTCACCTTTTGTGATGCATGAAAGAGTACAGTTTATGCAGGGAAAGAAAAAGAAGTAGTCCTAAATATTAGGTCTTCTAACAAAAAAAATTTAGGTATCGTGAAAATAAATAAATAAAACTTAAAATAATTCTAAGTAATAGCTAAAACTCAATTTAGCGATCCAATAACTTTGCTACAACCGTCCAAATTAATAAGTGAAATTTTCAAATAATCCCAAGTAATAATTAGCCTGATGTCTGTTTAGAGTCTTAAATTGTATTCAAATAAGGAAAGAATATAAGCAAAATCTTAAGTCCTAAATATAGGAAATAATTAATGCCCAAAATTTTAGGAAAATAACTTAAATTATAATTTTATCCAATGTAAAATTTATTTTTAAAGGGTAAAAAAGGCGAATGATATTTCGCTAAGGGCCTTCGTGCTTTTAATATAGTACTAGTCTTTGAGTACGCGCTTTGCGCGTGTAACCTGTCTCAATGAATTATATGCTTGTTATAGTAAAAATTATATTTGAGTTACAAAAATAAAATTTTACAAAAAAAAAAATAATTCTTGAGAATAATAATAGTTGATCTAATTTAGCCAATTACTCAAGGAAAAAAGAAAAATTCTACCTTATAGAGATTCTCAATCATGCATCTCAATTACTATATTCAATTTAATATTTCTCCCAATTTTATAATTTTATTACTTCAATCTTACTTTTTTTTTAGTTTCAATAAGAACATATAACCTTTGGAGATTTAAGAGTTAACTAAAAGAAATTGAAAAGTTATACATTCTCAAGTTCATTCTAGAAGACACGAGTTAACTGACATAAGAGGTCTATTCAAACTGTTTTTCTTTTCTTAACCAATAAAAGATATTGTAGAAATTATTTTCTAACATATTTAAAAAAAATCACTATCACAAAATAACATCCATTAATCAACTCTTTCTTTTCTCTGGAGAGCTTTCTTTCCTCATCCATAACCATGGATCTAGATTCTATATCTGAATGCATCATATGTTATCTTTTATATTTACCAAGTTTTATGGACAATAAAATATTACTATCTTTTATCATCTCCTGGTTGCTATGGCTCGATCACTTCCTTTTTCACTAAGCGATTGCTTAGGGATCTTAGCGTACGATTTGAGCTGTTTTTCTTTCGACTTTGGATTTTTAGCACCCAAAAAGTCTGTCTGTAAAAACAATCTAGGCATGTATTTGGAGTTTTCATGGGGTTGGTAAGGCGAAATGAGGCTATCCTTTCGTCCATAGCTGTGCATTGGTCCTTTATGTCAGCTAGCATAATATAAAAAATAAATTTCTATATATTCTAATAACGCTTATAGCTTCTTACACATTAAACAAAATAAGTATAAAAATATACAAAATCGGCTTATGGAAGTAGACGATAAACTTATTGTATATATTCATGTATGTATAAGGAATAACATAAATAAAAGATACAATAGAATAATACTATATTCTTTATTTTATTTTTAACTAAATAGTAAATAGAATAGAAAAGGATATGGAGACTTTTTGTTCAGGTAACTCAGTATAGGTATACACATTTTTTATGCACAATTAAAAAAAACTATAGACCTTTTTTCTAGAATTTAAATATATTATGAAAAAGTTTCATATTTAACGTTATATTTTTAAAAAGAGTTGATGAAAAATATATTATATGCAAGAATAATTTCCCCCAAAGTAAAAATAAGACGTAAGATATTAAAAATTTAAATTAAAAAAATGATATAAGGAAAAGATAGATTTAATGGTGGAATTTAAATGGGAATCAACCTTTATATAAACCAAACCTAAACTTTATATAAAACAAATATAGACGTAAGAAATCTAACGAAAACAAATTAATTATGAAGTAAATAAGGAAAGAATTTACTTAAGTAAAATCTTATTTGGTTTAAATTCTTAAATGTTAGGTCCTAAATATTAGGACTTTTTACCTAGTTCAATAAGAAAATATTTAATAGTCAAAATTTTAGTTGATTTTAAAGTGCTAGATATTAGGAAAGTTAATTAAATTACAATTTTATCTAACGTGAAACCTATTTTTAAAGGGTAAAAAAACGAACGAACATTTTACTAAAGGCATTCGTGATTTTAATATAGTATATATATATATAGATTCTTATATGCCAAATCAAATGACCCCTTATTATTCGGATAATGGAGAGCAAATACATGATTTAAGGTACAGGACGTTGGAACTCAATCTATGCGTTATTACCTATCTTCTCGTGTTTGAATCTTGACTTTGCTTTTGACCTAGTGATTTTTCCCTATATATCATGATTTTCTTCTAAGGATTTGATAGGATGATTGAGATCTTTCCGCCTTAATAAATATTTTGAGAAATTCTTAGTGCGGTCCTTAATATTTATTAATTAACAATTTAACACCCATGGTTATTCTCTCAAGAGCCAATTAATGATATGAATAAACAATGCTACACCTTCATTAATTTAACCTTATAGGGGTCTGTCTCTTCATGTGTTGTATGTTTTTTTTTCTTTCTTTTTCTGTGGTTTACTGACTCTCTGATTCTTTTTTTTGTTAGTACATCAGCATTACTATTCTTTAACTATTTATGTAAGTAATTATGAGTATGACATATTTGCATGCACAAGACAAGAGGGGCGAAATTCAACAGGCACCAACTCGTACAAATAAACCTTCTTATACTGATAATTAATTAATTACATTAATGTTAAAAGAATAGTGGCATCACATACAGTGGAAAAGATTCAAGAAGAATCAATATATATCTTAAGATGCATTTTAGTTTAGACTCGACCCTTAAAATGATGATGAAACTTTGGATGAATATGTGTGTATTTTATTAGTAATAAGGGAATAGTTTATTTAATTCAAACAAAACAAGCATGGAAGAGACAATACAATGATGTCATGCCTTGATGGAATCCACGCATATTGCATTACTGCTACAACAATAATAAAGTCTTCATCACAAATATTAAAATCACATTTATATGAATTTTCACTGTTTACGTTGCTTCATGCTTGAACTAAGTAGAAACTATTTTCATTTATTAATAACCAAGCTGCTCTTAACAGGTGGATGCCTTGAAAAGGTAAGAGGGATAAAGTGATTAAAGAAACTAAAGGAAAATCTTAGGTCAAATTTTACAACTACAAAATTTTAACCTACCGTTGAATTCATAATTAAAAAAAAATGGTAACTCAAAAGAAGATTAAGAGCAAGGACAGAAAGTATGTAGAGTAGTTATCCATGTGTAAGCAAAACATCAAATAAATTTGTAATTTGTTGTCATATTAAAGTGGAAACTCAAAAGAAAATAAAAAGGTATTCTGGCCTAACTCAAATCCTTTGTTGACAGATTCATTCCACTCACAAGCTTGAGTTTTAACATGTTTAAATAAAGAGGAGTCATTCCACTTACTACTATTTAACACCATAGTTGATCACTCAAGAAAGGAAATCTGAAGCTCACTGCTCTCTTCAAGCAATAAAAATATATCCCAAAATACTACCTAACAAAGAAGAACCAGTTTGGCTTTGGCGGCTGTTTTTTAAGAGCATATGTTTGAATGAACTATTATATTGAGTTTGTTAAGAGTAAGAGTATTCGAATAATGAATTGAGAATTTTCAAATTAAAATATTTACTAGTTGCTAAGATTTTGAATTAGTTCATTCAAATTATATTGATTTTGAATTAAAAAATTTCCCTCTTTTCGTAAAATTTTCATTTTTTTTTTCGAAATCAGTGTTTGTTCATAAATTTTTCAATTTTCACTTGAAGATGCATTTTGAAATTTTTCAAAAAGCTGTTTTTCAAAATTTTCAGTCGGATCACTCACAAAACTTCAAAAACAACCCAAAATTATATTCATGTCCAAACACAACTCTAATTTTCAAATACCATTTTCACTTGAAATTTTTAATCACTTTTTCTTTTGAACTTTTACAATTCTTATGTCCAAACACCCACTTAGATGTTAAGTTTG
Organism: Nicotiana sylvestris; assembly: GCF_000393655.2. Taxonomy (NCBI): domain Eukaryota; kingdom Viridiplantae; phylum Streptophyta; class Magnoliopsida; order Solanales; family Solanaceae; genus Nicotiana; species Nicotiana sylvestris. The sequence continues at coordinate 155,876,191 of NC_091059.1, forward strand.
AAATTATACACAATAGTACTCAATACATATGAATTTGAAATGCTTTTTGGAATGGACCAAGAAAAAAGACCAGTTTATTAGGACAGAGGAAGCAAAGTTTGAATAAGGTAACAATGACCATCTAAACACAATGGAAGAGGTCTATCATACGATTAGAAATCAAAATGGAATGTAGGCATAAAAAGGAGGGAAAAAGTGCATATTATCTGTGACAAAGTAAGAATAATGATGACACTTTACATATACTAAAATAAAGCTTATGACATCATATTTGTTAATCTGCAATATATAATGTTCCATGTGAATTGATACAACCTTGAGTAAGAGGAGAAGTTCCTATCTCCCAGTACACTTGTTACAGAATCTACATTTTACAAGAAGTCTAAAAGGCATTTAGTAAATACCAAATCATGATCACTGCAAAAGTTGAGTACAGATATCCTGCCAGTTACATACAGCATGGTTGCCCTGGAAAACCTTTATACGAGATTATCAATATTCAGCTTTAGTACATAATTCTCGTCAATAATACAATGTTACAACCATTAACATCCGTGAGGGGTAAGCGAGGAAAGACAGTAGGTGTGAAGAGAAAAAATGACCACCTTCTTTCATTTGTCCATCAACTTGTTAAATTCTGTTAATTGCTCTGACCTGCATGGTTGATTCGCTATTAGAGGACATTAAAGTACTAAAGGATTTCACTATTAGAATGGTGACATGAAAGTACTAAAGGATTTAGAATCTGTTCTCTGTTTAAAAGCATTAGCAGATAAACAGCAAAGCTGGCGCTCGAGATGATGCTATATCATGAATTACATTTAAGTTTTATTACAAGTTGTCTTAAGCAGAACATTGCTCAATTATCTCGTATTTCTAAAGGTCTACAGAAAATATACAATCTTTTCACAAATCCAAATAAGCAAGCAACTTAGAGAACCAAACAAAAGGGCATCAGAAGTCAGTCAAATGCTCACGTTTTTGTTAAATAGTCCTCGCTAACTCTTTCCAAATTCCTAGTTAGAAACAATATGCTGGTAATTCTGTTTCACATACACATAGAAACAGTGGCGGAGGCAGGATCTCTACGAAGGGGGTTCAAAAAAAAATTTTGTATTTAGTGGGAATTGAACTCATGACCTTATGTAGATTTTGAACCCCCTTGACCACTAAACTACACCTTTGGATTGTGTTAAGGGGGTTCAAAACTTAATATATAGAGGTAAAAAACAGATTTTGCCTTATATATACAGCGCATTTTTTCGTCGAAGGGGGTTCGGGTGAACCCCCTTGCGCCCTCCTAAATCCGCCCCTGCATAGAAAGACGAGGAAAAACGTGTGCGTAATCATGTGTCTGTCTGTCTGACACATTCTACACCTTCAGAATCTTCACAAAACCTAGGAGAAAATTTTCGGACATGCTACAACAGCTTAATGCCTTATGAAAATTGATAGCATCATACCAGACATTAATTGAAAAAAACTTCTAAATTCAACTCTGAAGAAAATTCATCTAACACCCCTCCCCAAGCCCCCTAAAGAAAATGTTCATATTGCTTCTACATAAGGGAAGAAAAAATTAGTCACAGAATGACAGAATATTGTCCTTTAAAAACCACACTAAGTTTCTTTTCCTTCAGGATCAGATTTTTAAAGCCAATTGAACAATTCCAATTAGCAATCTGAACCAAACACTCACCAGACTGAACTCATACCAAGCCCATTAGAGGTAAGTATCATCCCTTTGAATCTGGATAGATATTCCTGTATCAGAACACCAAGCAGTCAGAATGCAATGTCAAAAGCATCAGAACTCAACAAGGGAAGTAAACAAGATGGAAGCGTGAAAGTCCTTACTGGCAAGGTATAATCATTTATCTCATAGTTTCCGTTTAAATCATACTCAAGTCTCTTATCAGGATCACTTAACACTGCAATGAATGTAAATTGGTAGCAATTAGTGACTGCATGATGTAAGCAGTGAACAAATCTTTACCGGTCAACTATACATGTTATGCTGCACATAGGGCTCCAGAATTCTTTCTTGGTATACAATTTCAGAAAACTTTGTGCAACAAGTATAAAGAAAGGAAGTAAGCCTCCAAAACTAATAAGCTTCTGATGGTAAAAGAGGTAAGAAGATGGACTTTCAGGATCAACACTAAACAACAGATATAGACCATGAAAAATTTGTTGGGAGAATTTGATGCTGGCAATACATTTAATATAGAGCTACTTCCAACCAACAAGATATAAACTGTTGTTTCTCTTGACATTTAAGCATAATAAGACATTACTAGGTATTAGTGGTAAAAATGTAGAGATATTATATTACGTTCTAGCTAAATCATGCAGGACAAATAGCAATTATCTGCATCAAGTAGCACGGAATATATATGAAAATATTTTGCCCAAAACCAAAATAACTACCCGTATAAGCTTCATTAATCTCTTGAAATTTAGCGGTTACTGCATCATTACACTTGTGTTTGTCCGGATGCCACTTCTGCGATGTCAATCAATATGAATGATATGACTGCAATCAGGAACATACTGCCTTAAAAAGATGCATGCTGTAGACAAAGAGAGGAAGAGACAGAGAGAGAACTCCAAAATAGAGAAGGAGCTGTAGCTGTGTAGCTGGTGCTGCTTGATGAAATATGGATGACTAACCAGTGCAAGTTTTCTATAGTTTAATCTGATCGTCTCATCGGATGCATCATATTCTACTTCAAGAACCTTGTAATAATCCTTAAGCAATCAAAAGAAATTTTGTCATGAGATCATGAAGATTAGGAGACCAAATTACAATCTATAATCCTTTACAGCTAAAAGAAAGTATCGGAATGATAAGAATTTCCTTAAAACCGAAAAGATATACTAGCTGACTCCTATGTGCCAAAGGCAGGGCAGCCTGGTGCACAAAGCATCCCGCGTTCACGCAGGTTCCGGAGAAGGGCCACACCCAAGAGGGTGTGATGTAGGCAATCTACCCTGATGCAAGCATCAGTGGCTGATTCCAGCACTCGAACCCGTGACCTATAGGTCACATGGAGACAACTTGACCGTTGCTCCAAGGCTCCCATTCTCCTATATGCCCAAGGATGAACACAAATATCCCAGTTCTACAAAAAACTTAGCCACTAATGAAACTGGGCAATGATTCTACAGAGGGAAACCTTGTTACATGAATAGTACCATAGATTTCCTTTATCTAGTTGAGGTAAGTGTAAAGAGTTAACTTTTTACCAAGAATTATCAATCTCAACCCCCCCCCCCACCCCCCACCCCCACCCACACACACACACACAAAGATCATAACTAGGAGTGACTTTCAACAGAGTGAATATAACACCAAAGATTTTTTATTTTATTTTTCAATTAAAAGAGTATAGCAAACACAAGGAACAAACTTAAAATTGAAACCATGGGGCTTAAGTAGAGGTCATTGCATTTTGTTGCTTCTTTTTTCTGCAGCGGTCTGAAGGAAATGGATCAGTTCTAAAAGATGACAACTTTATTAGCAGTTCTGATGCAATTTGTATTCTTGTTCTATAAATCTAGAGCCATTTTGCTCAACAAATAGGAAAAATAAAGGGGAAAAGTGTGAAGTAAAATGCAAATGAAGAGAGATAAATAGATTCGAAGGGAGAGTACCTTGTAGGTGGTTTTTTTATCATCCTCCATATGGTTTGCCAAAAGCTCTTTGCCTCTCCTACTTAAGAATAAAGCAACTTTTCTCTTTATTAGCAGTAATTTTGGAATGATGTGTCGTATTTCAATCCAGAAAATGGGACATCAAATAGGAGATATTGCAAACATTTCATATAAAAATGCGAGGAACAAATTGCTATAAATTATCTTTGGTGAGATTTTCCCCCCGTGAAAAATAATGGTTGAAATTCGAAAGCGAGAGAGAGAAAGGGAAAGAGACGGAGGGACAAGGTGACAACAATTGACGGCTTAACCCTTTGGCATCGGATAGGATTAATATCTGTACCAAGTGTAACCGAACAGACTTATGCCAAAATGTATTCGGTAGATTGCCAAATTGGTCCCTAATTCATGATTATTGGATAGGAAGGACCTTGTCTACTGATAATTGTAGAAATTTTAACCTCAATTTATTTATTTTCAATGATCTTCTATAACTTGATAAATTTGTTATATATGTGATTTTATCATTAATCCTATAATGTAACAACAGTATCTTTAAGGTCAACAATATTTTACTAAATTTTCAATTTGTTTAGGACTAAAACGTACTTGTTATTCTGTTGTTGTCGTACATTAACGGCGAATTGACAATAGATTTTTTTCCCACCTCAATGACGATACGATATGATTGGGAAAAACATGTACTGAAGATTTATCAGACTAAGATAGCTTTGTTATTGTTCCAAGTATGTTTGCCATATATCATGTAAAATGGATAATCTGACCCCAAATAAGTTTATTGGGTTATCAATATCGGCCATTGGGTCATTGGATTAATGATTCGGTAGTGGTTTACTGTTATTTGACTATTGGATTATCGATTCGATGTCTCGATTTACCTAATACTATAACGATTTAACCGATAACTCAATAAGCTTTATCAAAATTATAAATTTACCCTTAGGTATATAAAGTCACCTTAGGACTTCATTCTCTATTAGTATTATGTTTGGACTTCTTAATTTTGAAGGGATAATTGCTACTATTTTGTGCTGTTCTACTGTGTTTGGACAACTTGACTTTGAGCAAATCTCTTAATTACTTAAATGAAAGCAACTTTTGTAATTATGATCCTCCAATATTTTCAGTGTTCAGCATATTCTGAAATACGCGTGCCACTTTCCAGAATATATTGTTGCTCTTGTTACATTTACGTTATCACTATGTTTGATTTTCTCTACCATCAAATATTGTTACGTTTGATGAAAACAAATTAATAATGAGTTCTTGGTAGAATACTAGTTAATAACTTCCAGGCAGCAGGGTGAATATTTCTTGATGATTACTATCCACATCGGATCACTACCTACTTTGGATCAGTTCTTCCAATAGTCCCCAAAAATTGGACTATTATAATGTTGACCCCGTGATATTCAATGGTCCACATAGATCATTATGGTCCCAGACGAGAGAAATATTTTGGTCCTGTTTTGTATTGTTTCAATAACACAACCAAATGCCTCGTCATTGGCTTTGAAGGGTAATATTCAGTGAGGTAATTTGCTCCAATTCTTTGGGCGTCGCATGTTACATATGGCAAATATTGGTTTGGCTATCAGCATTAGTAGCAAAATACCGAAGTTCAGCATTTGAAATGCTAGCGAATTAATGGAATACCGATTTGAGGTTGAGAACTATTTCAAGTAAAATAATGATTTTCAACCACAATTTTCAACTTCCAAATATCCATTTTAAACTTCAATTTCAAATCCTTTTTTTTTTTTTTTCTATTTTCCAAATTCAATCAAATATTATCAAGAACTTCAGCTCTGGAAATTTATGCTCTGTTTTCTTTCTTTAATGTTCCACAATTAAACCTCTCCAAAAGATTCAAAAAGACATAAAAGTCGGGTAAGATATACCACATAATTTCAGTAGCACCATATTTCCACCTCTGTATAATCAATCCTATGATCAATAGGGGGAATAAAACCAGTTCTCACATGGTAGCTTCTTCTGGATCAGTCTCAACAGGCACTGAAGGCGTTTTGTTTCCACCTCTCAACCGAGAAGATACTTTGTCAATGGCACTATTCAGTTGATCTAGCTTTTTGTTCAAAGTCTGCCTAGTTTTCTGCATATAACAAGTAATTAGAACAAAATTATTACCCTACCAGCCAATTTAGCAGAAAAGTGCTACTCGGACAAAGAACTGTAAGCCTAAAGCATATACATAAGAAAGACCTAATAATGCAAAAATGTATTAATATCACCTCTAAACCTTCATCATAATGGTATATTGGTCGCTTGGCTCTCCGAAAACCATATTCATCTTCATTGAGCAATGACCTCCGTATCTAATATCAGAAGTCAGTGAAAAGAAAACAGAAAACTATATAAGCAAACAAAATACAGGAACACTTGAGCAAAATGAAGAAATATTCATTTCATACAGTTGCATCTTTAAGGTAATAAAGAAAGGGTGACGAGAAACAAAAAAGTGTCAAACATATATATATAATAGTACTACATGTGATCATGCACGTAAGCCGTCTTCACAATTCAGAAAACTCGTACTTCATAGGAACCCCTTACAACAGGTAAATCCAAATAAGGTGTTTAGTAAAGTTAAAAATTAGCTTTCCAAAAAGGGCAATACTGCATCAACGAAATAGTAGCTTTGACTCTAGGACTCTATGAATTCGCGATAATTTCTTTACTGAAAAGGAGAAATTTAGGTTGGTCTTAAAAATATTGGTACCCATTGCAGAGAGCTGCTTATAGTGGCAGATTATTTTTATATCCTTTGCAATCACAACAAATCCTCCTTGATGTCCTCCAACATCCTACTTTAGCAGTTTAAATGCACATGCCAATACACATTAAGATTGATGCCTAGTAAATATATTAAGACACATTTACACGATAAACTTGCTGATTTTCTCATTCATTAAATTCAATGGGCATTTAGAGATGAAAACTGGAGAGTTCAAAGTCAATGCTCATCAATCAGTGCCATGCAATCTTTCTTTTTAGCTCATATCCTAATAAATTCAGATTTTCTAGCCTTCTAAATTCAGGAAAGACATCAAAATGATGATGAAAACACTCAACCAAGTGTTTCAAAATGGAGAAATTTCTCTCTTCCTCCAATTCCTGGGCTGCCAACTCAGTCTTGAAGAGAAACTTACTGATCTTTAATTTGTTTAGAAACTGCTAAATAAGAGACGAATTACTTCACTAACAAACTGGAATATTGCAGATTCCACATACTTATTTCAAAAAGAGAAAGGCTTTGGAAAAAGAAAATGAAAGAAAGAAGATGAAGAGCCATCCATACAGCATACTCTGATGCTGCTAACAAAGACACATCTCCTGTGATTGCACACATTATATTAAAACTGTGTAGACAGTCACATAAATAGAGCATAACTCAAGTCCAACAAGAAATAGAAAGACTTGCCCCCACCCACCCACCCACCCACCCCCCACCCGCAAAAAAAAAGGGGCAAACAATGAATATTAACTACAGACATGACTCCACATACTAAGAAACTCGTCAGCTTTATTCTATTTTAAAATCTAGCCTGAATATGGTCTGTTAACCAGAGATGATAAACCAAAAAGATATTGCATCATATGCACCTTCCTGAAGCTTGTATGTGGTTTTATTGAAAGACAATTAACGATATCCTGCTCAAAACAATAGCTGCTGCATGCTTCATTATCAAAAAAATTCAAAGAAATCCTAGTATGGCGCACATACTCAGCAGGAAACAAGTCAGTCAACAACATGTACCATACCTAACAAGCACATCAGTGTTATGGAATCAAACATCAACTTGATACCAAGAGACAACACTATAATTACCTGTGGAGCAAATATATAGCCAAGCGTTCCAAATATTGCACCTCCCAAAAGCAAACCAGCAACAAAATCACCACCACCTCCACCTCCACCTCTTCGATCACTGCATGCAACAGGCACAATTGAAAATACGAATCAAGCATACATGGATGGATAGGTGATAATTCAGAAATTGTAACCCATTCATATGATTGGATAAGTAACTAAAAGGCATTGAAGGAAAATGACAGCAATATCATGTGCTGATAGCTGTATATGTCATTGCCAATCTAAACAGGAAATGTACCCTCACTACTTCCTTACCTAGTTAACCCACTCACAAAATCGGGGATCATAAAAACTATAGTTTCTATCTTTCTTTCTTTTTTTTCTGAAGTGCGTCATAAGCTAATAGGCTACAGATGAATTCAGAAGAACAATAGAAAAAATAAAAAGAATAGGGATGAAGCAATTTTCTCTACTTCGACTGAAAATAAGTAGAAACTTGATACTTTCACAAAAAAATTCCCCAGAGAAAAGTAAGCTTCTAAATGTAACTTCTGCTGTGATATTGCTTCTTTATCTTTATCTAGAGTAATAGAGCCCTAGCAATAATAGTAACTTCCTTGGTGTCTCCTAAATGTCTAAAGCAACACAACTTTCCAGCCTTCTTTACCTAAAAAGTGACAGGAACAAATTTGGAGAATCCTACTCAAAGCCGAGTAGAAGTTCAGCCACCAAGGCAAGTTTCCAAATCATCAGCTTCTACCTCTTGCCCTCTATCTCAAGTCGCACCTTCAAGAGCTCTTATCTCTCCCAATGTATCAGTCATCATCATCTACCATCTCCAGTTAATTAATACAAATTTTGATTAAAGGATAAGAAATCTACCTGGACTTGATAGCTCCACGCAAATTCAGAAGCCATGGAAACTTCAATCAAAAAGGTCTAGAAATTGTTGTTTCACAAAGTCTCCTATGCCATTATATGGATCTTGTGTTACTTCGACAACTGCTGTTGATAGGTTTTTAGTTATTGTGTCATGTGTGATTGTCTACCCCATTTTGTTTCTTTTTCTTTTATTATGATCTCTGGCTAATGTCTTACATCATTTCATAATGATCTCACAGTTGAACGTATATATCAAATATTTGTCCTCAAGGTAGCATATATGTGAATGAAACTACTGTTCCTCTTGGCTAATTAATTCGAAAATGAGGGCACAAGAGAAAAGCTTCCATTGAAGAAAATGATCAACACTTCGAGTGGGCCCAACGATGTTGAGGACATGACTCCGATGGATAGGATATGTTATGCATAATCACAATTCACAAACAATTACTGTTGGAAAGTTGTGGATTTCATATGTAACAAGCTCGGCTTCCTTCTTTCTGAACCAGGATGACAGCTTAAACAAGGTCCAATATGATTTTGGAGTGATATCAACGTTGAAAAAGAGTTCCATTTTCCTTCTAATGCGAATAACAATAGCAGCAACAACCATGATGAAAATAATTAATCCTGTAAAAAGAATAAATAAAAGCACGACACTATTGCAGAATTGCAGATGCATTAAAGCTGCACTACTTATATAAATGTTCCTTCGGTTAATAAAGTGATTCAGAAATTGGAAGTTCCTTTGGTTCCACAGAGAGAAGTTTTCTGATCTCAAAAGATGGTTCAGCCAAAGCATTTACTTTGGATGCTGGGTAACAATGGGCCATGCATCAAATTGTGTTCCCGAAATTGTTGTTTTTGTAAGGACCATCTGATTATCCTTAAACTGAGAGAAAACAGATTTCAAATTTTAGTACAGTAAAGATTAATGGGACATATTTATTTCACTCTCCAGCTGAAAAGGATTTGGGTTGTCTATTGGACCTATGCAATTAATTCATCACTTGGTTACTCTAATATAAGTAAGCATACCTAAAGAAAGACCTTAACTCATTCAACTTCTAAAGGTACCAGGGAGGTCCGACCTTAACTCATTCAACTTCTAAAGGTAACAGGGAGGTCCGACTACGATTGAAGATTGAAGCATACTGCTAGAAAACCAACACAGAGAGACTTATTCACATTATGTGCTTGAAAGAATCTTTTCTCCATTATACATTTGAGGCATGTAAAAGCAATCAATGCTGCAAAAATCTGAGACAGATCGTGATTTGTTAAATTGGCATTTAATGTGGAACCACCTATATATTTTCAGAAAGGGCACCCACTGCTTTCTATCATGTGAGTCCATTAAAGGCAGATATAAGAGGGAACAATTCAACCAGAAGTTCTGCAAACACGAAAGATGGAAAGTGACCTCTGCAGAATGCAGAGAAAAAGAGAACTGCACCATTCCAGTTAGGAATTTGTTCTGATTCCCAGTTAGGGTGAGCAGTTGAGAGAGGCATCAAATGCTGATGGTATAGACTTATCCTTTCAGAACTAGAACCTAGAATTAAAAAAAAAAAGGAAAGGAACTGATTTGTCTAGAACGTACACAATTCTATCCAAAGAGCTTATCGCACCTGCTGACAGGAACAGTGTAATAGCAAGTAATGAGGAAGAATTACCGAGTGGAAGAAATCCAAATGCTCAGGTATTGTGGCTTTTCCATAAGGAGGAAGCAAAAGGACCGGTGAGAACATTAACAGAAGTTCGAATACAGTAGCACTAAAATAGATAGCTGGAGAAAAAGATGTGCAAGGTGGAGACACCAAAAATTTAAGAGCCCAGAAAGCTCTACCAACCATGCTTGGATGGGAAAAAGAAAAAGGAGTTTGTATTATATCGAAACAAAAAGAAAGTTACATCACTCTTTGTCACTTTGTGAATAGGAATGTGCTAATAAACTTTGACTTCTGAGGTAAACAATCTAGAGGTGGATTAAAATTCTGGTGCCAGGTAACTTTCTGCTGGAGTTGTAATTGTGTCACTTACTTTCATATTATTCTGTAGATAGAAAGACCTGTTTACCACAAATCTAACAGAAGGCCCCAGATGCTGCCCTCCATCTTTAAGGAAATGCAAACTTAAAGAGAACATGGCAAGAAGAGCCCCAACTTAAAACAGTCAAATTAGATCTATATGGCCGTAATTCAGGGCACCAAGAGAATCTGCAAAGTTATACAAGTACAAGAAAGCCCCCTTGAAAGGAAGGAGACATCCATTTACATTTAGCATAAGCACATCCAACTCTGGGGACTCCATCATACTCATAACAAAATGTTATAGCAGAAGAATTGAAAAAAACCTTGCTAGCCAATTGTTCTTCTTCTTTATGAAAAGAGTAACGGCCATTAACTATGTTTCGCCTTATCGATCCGCAGACCAAGCAAATAACTTGCATTAACCAGATTAAGAACAAATCATCTCAATTCATTGAAAATAATTATCAACAGATTTGTTATTCAATAAGTAGTGAGCAGTGTATAAGCATACAAAAATGGAATACCTGTAGTCTGAACGAATAGACAACTTGGCAGCATTTGTTCCCTGAGAGTTTGATTTCCTTTGAATAGCCACCATAGGTGTCTTGACAAATGAGGACGACTTTCCAGACCAAGCTTCGCATGCTTTGACATGAGTTGCACCTAATTTAGAAGGAAACAGAAAATTACCTCAAATGGAAACTCCCAATATAGAGCCAAACAACAACAAAAAAGGTAAACAAAATCCCTAGCACAGTCAGAGATTCGTTGCCACGTTGATAAACTATCACTTCACCAATTCGACAAAAGATGCTTGGCATTCTCTTCAATCACACAGTACTACCAGAAAAGGATATTTAACAAAGAAATTCTGATACTCTTTCCATTTCTGGAAACTCCAAAGATGCAATTTAAAAGTACAAGGAGAGGCCACGACGCCAAGAGAACATAACTTTGAAGGAGGAAAATCACTAGATTCTCATGAGAATCAACACTCAGGCATCTCCATTTGTCCTAAGCAGAAACCCTGAATTTATGATTCTGAACCTAATAGAGTTAAACTCAGTCCTTTAGCTCTAATTAAAGCTTTTATTTATTGGGCGAAGTAATGCTTATAGCTCTAAGTTTCGCAATGAACTCCGCCAGGCAAGTTACATGAAGACTCTAGAGCTAATCGAATTGCACGAATCAGGAAATAATGTAAAACGAAACACAATCTGAAGGAAAAATTCCCAACAACTGATCAGAAATAATGACAGTTTTTAATCAGAGCGAAAGATCCACAATAAATTAGAGAATTTTAGAGACAGGTAACGCCATAATTATAGATTTATTCCTTGATGTTTGATTCAAAGCTACTACAGCTCATTCTGAAATCTTATCCGAAAATAACCAGACAAAAAAAAAGTATCATCATTTCCGTAATATTAGCAATGGTAAATAAAACTATAAAAGGAGAAGAAAAGTCGAGCGGGTGGTACCTGACAACGAAAATGAGGCAGCGCCGGTCGCCATTGGAGGAAAAAAAGGAGAGACGAAACTGAACAGTAAGCAGATGCAAAGAGTGATGAAATGAAGATTTTGTTTTTTTCTATTTAGAGAGATAAGAGTTAAAGCTGTTTCTTTATTTTATTTTTTAAAAAAAGAAGTAGATAATAGCTGATTATATGATGCAAAGCAATCCAAATAAGCCATTTTCAAAATTACAGATAAAAACTAAGGAATTGTGTCCATTACAAATAAGACAATAACAACAAAAATAGAGGAATTGGAAAAGAAATTTTTCTTAGAAAATATGTAAAAAGCTCCAAATTTGATTATATTTCGTTTTATTCTTGCAAAACTAGTAGTAATATGCTAATTTTTCTTATACCCGAAGTATGAGAAACTGTAAGGGAATAAACTTGAGTATATCACCTAAGGACTAATTTCAACATATTCAAACATTAATCATTTCATTATTTATAGTTTTATTTTTTACCTAGAAATTTAATATGATGATAAAAATTTGAGCTTAAATGAATAAGGATTTATGGAGTCGATCTATTTATTTGAGCTTAAGGTATAATTATTATTGTATCTTTTGCTTAAAAAAGAAAATGGAACACCAAAAAAACATACAAAAGGCAAAGGCCAATGCTAGAATATGCAATTAGGAAAGGAAGAATATAGGACAGCAATATCATGTTGCCACTATTAGCAATAATCATATAGTATGATATATTATTACAAGAATTAGTCAATCGAGTGAATAATCATAAGAAATTCCCATCAAATCGGTCACGAAGCAATAGTATTTTTTTCTTCTTCTTTATTTACGATTATGAGTTTATGACCTATGTCCTGGCTTTTAGTTAGAAGAAAAATAAAATAGAAAAGTGAGCATAGCTCATATCGCCTACATCTTCACCATCAAGTGAAAGAAAACAAAGCTAGGACCGGGTAGATCACAAATTATGGGTTCGGCCGAACCAAGGACAGATTTATAGGCAAAAATATGAGTCACATGAACGTATAATCTTTCCGCAAAATTAAATCTTTTATGTACATATTTTTTAAAACTTGTATAATATCAATTGTTGACACCCATATTCCAATAAGGTTGAATGGTGCACTTAGTTGAAAGTTGAGTTAATTATTAAGAGGAATAGGAATCAATTCCCAGTTAATATATTTTTTTAACCATAAACTTTAAATCCTTACTCCATCTCTTACTAAGACAGCTGGCTTATTGTAGTTTTATAGTTGAACACTCAATCCGCCCTGTAGTTAATACGTGTACGACAATACTAAGCGCTAACTCCAAATAAAATTGGAATAGGATAGTTTATATGCATACATCTTTTTCATGTGCGTTTTTCTTCTATATTCGAGGAAAAGGCAACAAAATATTTATTGTAAAAGAATTTCTAACTCAAAAAGAGGGACCAAGTTTAAAGTACGAGAACCTGACCATCCAATTTTGAACGCTATAACATTTTTTTTGCAGTTAATTCACGTGCAGCAATAGAACTTTTCTTACAATAATACTAAAGTCACGAAATTATTTGCTATCACATTAATGAAATTATACTTTATTCACTGTAATAACTATGTCCAATCATTTAGCAAAGAAATGACCGAAAAATCAAATATTTGACGATAGATAATCATTTTCTCCTTTTTTTTTTTGTTTCGTTTAGATACTGTAAGTTCATAAAATATGGGTTGTCAAACAATTTTACAGGTGAATTTCTTTTATTGTCAGTCATTTGTATGTTTTAAGCTAGAAATTTGACCTTTTGATCATTTATTCTTTTAAAACGCTCACATAATTCAATTACTTTGAATTGACAAAAAACAATAGTGATTTTACAATAAAGTTCAAGTTGTTTTAATGTGACAAAAGATGATTTTCTTGATTTTGCTATTATAATAATCATTCATGAAATTAACCGCATTTTTCATCCATGAAACTACTAGAAAATAGAATGTTAACCTCGTATGACTTGACTAATCTTTTTTGGTCCAATATCTTCGTGAGAATATAGGCAAATGTTTTTTTTTTTTCTATTTAAAAAACACCTACGTTTTCCACACTTTGACAAGAGGGGTTGCTCTGATGGTAAGCAACCTCCACTTCCAACCAAGAGGTTGTGAGTTCGAGTCTCCCAAGAGCAAGGTGGGAAGTTCTTGGAGGGAAGGATGTCGGAGGTCTATTTGGAAACAGCCTCTCTACCTCAGGGTAGTAGTAAGGTCTGCGTACACACTACCCTCCCAGACCCCACTAAGTGGGATTATACTGGGTTGTTGTTGTTGTTTTGTTTTCCACACTTATTGTTTTCAAATTCATTTCATTTTTTGAAGATTTTGAGACGGGGTGATCTCAAATTTCATTGTGTGAGCCAGAAATTACAATGTTCAGCCTAAAATTAGTACACGTCATCTGCCATTGTTGCCTCAATAAGGAATAATGTTGTCTTATAGTAATATGAATGAGAGCCAAGTTACTGGAATTAAAGGTAGCAATATATGTAAGGACGTTTCATATCTTCCGTCTATAATTTCAGTGTTACGATAAATGATTGAATAAACTACAGTAGCTAACAATAGTGCAACTTTGTGTTAATTCGACAGAATAACCAACTACTGAATAGTGAGCGCTCATAATCAACAATTAAGCAGTACAACCTTTTTCTATTAACTCTATCATTATCCTATCCCCACAAACATTTGGATCATCACAATTTGCACCCTCGCTGAATGTCTTAAAGCATGAAAATCCTTATCAGAATGCCAGAAACTGCGTTTATTCATAAAAGGAGGTCATTGGGAGATGATTCATAATTAAAAGGAATAACACTGAAGCAGCGCAGAAATGTTAACTTTTCTATGGTACTAGAGCCCATTACGGTTAATATCCTCTTTATATTTACAAAGGGCCGTCACTCTGCACTTGCAAGCTAAATAAAAATTGAGACAAGAAACACCTAACAAAATTATAAACCCTGTATCCTTATGAACATGTTGTAAGCCTACCGCATCCATGTGAATAACTATAATGTACACCGTTATTGGTAATCTCACCCTACTTGTTGCCGAGCCCCCCAAAGAAAAGCAGAGGTGTATTACCGCGTTTTGTTTCAGGCATTGCCTGCTCTTTTTGTGAAACAGAACCTTTCTGCTGTTCCTTTTCTGGGAAAGGAAATGAAAGAGAAAGGGAGAGAGAAGCAGAGACATCCTCCACCTCCTCCACTCTAATTGCTTCCTTAGCTGAAGAAGGGTCCTGAATGACTCTCTTGTCTACTTTCCCAACTAAAAAGGGTGGGATTCCCTGAGTCAGCGAATGTGTCTCAGCACCTTGGTCTTGAATGATTTTCTTGTCTAATTTCCCAACTAAAAAGGGTGGGATTCCCTGTGTCAGCAAATTTGACTCACCACCTAACGCTAGCTCAAGATTAGGGACTCTATCGCTAAGCCGATCATTATCTGAATGATGCATTTGCCAAGGTGCTGACCTAGCCTCAACAGGATGTGGATCGACAGGGAAGAAATATCTTGCAGCACTCCCTGAGCACTCCGGGATAGCTGCTTTACTCAGAGCTTCATCACACCCTGTATCCGGAAGATAGGGTCGATAAGAGGAACCATGCATCCGTGACAAAAAATCATCACTGGAACAACTAGTTTGCTCGCTATTACCATATGATCCACCAACACTAGTCTTCAATTTTTTGTCGTAGGGTGCCTTTTCAACTACAATGTCATTATCATTAAAACTTCGGGTTGCCAGATTAACTCCAGAGTCAACAGATTGCATCACTGTCTCCACGGAACGTGGACGTTTCAGGTGGTTCAGCATATCACTATTAAGCACCTTCCGTGTTGGTTCAGTAGTTGCACTTCCGCTCGTTTCAGATGCTTCTTCATCCTTATACTCATCCTCCAGATTTATCTCAAATTTCCTACCATTTGTGCTACCAAAGCCCTTCTCCGTGCTGCCCATAGAAGCTTTCTCCTGCATACGGCCTGGAGCTTCATCAACAGAATGGGATGGCCTCTGTCTATCAACTAAAGAACCACATTCCATTGGCACTGGTTCAGTTATACTAACATTTGTCCAAGTATTGGCAGCTGGAGTAGAACTACTTTGCAATTCCGATTTGCATTCCTGTCCAGCATCTCCGACCTAAAAGAGTGTTAATGATGTGCATTAGGAACAAGCAGCAGCAACGTAAATGAACTAGTTTTTAAGCAGCAGAGTAAGGGAAAATCTTCCGTATAAACATTCAAGGAATGAAAACAGGGAGGACCCCCACCCCACCCAAGCCACTGGTTGCAGGCTTAGGACGAACACTTTTGCACAACTTGATCCCACTAGGTAAAGGCAATATATCAAGCCACTAGAAGAATTTTAAAAAGCGAGTGAGCAATACAGAACTGTGGACATGGTCCACTTGTGGTCCCTACACGATGACCAGGGCCGTTGGCCTAAAAGAGGCCAAATCTTTTGGACCAATTATGCTGCCAATAGGTATTGATCCAGAAAAATAAAACCCATATAACTGCAGCATGAAGGATAGATTAGACATGATTTTGAAGAAAAGAAATTTGAGCTGACACTCACTACTAAGAAAAAAAGAAACATAAGAAATATTTGTGAATAACAAGTTAAACCTACTACCATATCCACTACATAGCAGCAGGTTGACCATTAAGGGACAACTAGCATGCGACAAGATAAACAACCATAGAGTTTTTCTTCTTTAGTTTCATTTGTCATTGAGAACTTCTTCCTAACTTCAATCCTAGCAAAAAAATGATTGATGGTGGCCCTCTGGTATAACCGTGGTACCTTTATAGGTTTATTAGGTTTGAAAAGCCATCACTGACATGACAACTAACTAGCAGGGAAGCATATTAAAACAGTGACAACGAAACACAAAAACTAGGGTTGACAATATACACAAGAGAACTAAATCAGATGTACTGACATGAGGAAAACAACGTGCAACAGCTAAATAAGCTATGCCAAATCTAAGTGAAGCGGGACAATTGCAAAGCCTGAAATAATAGCCAATTACCTATTCCAACTTCGAGCATTAGATGTGAGCAACAAATGAATGATATGGACTTAATAGCACATGGCACAATTCAACTATATCCTAAGCGTAAACAAATAGAAGTCCAAGATTTTATCCCTGTTAAGTCATAGATGACCCAAATGAAAGATTGAGGTAGAGACTCTCAGTGGGTCGCCCAAGCCAATTACAGCGTTTTGGGACATAATGAGAATACATCCATAAGAAAATGTTGTGATCCATCTAAGAATCAGTATAACAAGTCTAGATATCAAGTCAAATGACTCAAGTGCTCTCAATGATCCTTACACCAGCCAAAAGAGAGGAAATGATACTAGCAAGAAATGTGCAAACCTAAAAGAAAAAGATATAAACTCTGAAAAATCAAGCCATAATGACATCATTCATCACTTGAAGCAACAAATGCCAGAATTGGGCTGCATTTGGACTTTGAGTTGATATATGACATGTTTTTTATCCTACCTTATTGTTAAAAAAAAAATGATATATGACATGTTATTTACAAACTAGAAAATCAATGCTGACTAGGATTTGTTTGTAAGGTCGCCAGTTCAACAGCAAAAACCAGGATTGGCAAGACCTTAACAACGAAACACAGAATAAGTACTTTTTCTTAAAGGCAAGAATTAAAAAGCACAATAAGCACTGAATAGCAAGTCACTGAAGCAACCAAGCAGACAACATACTAGAGTCACAAAAGGAACTCAAAGCAGCACTGGACTGGAACTATCTCTGTGAGAGTGTGTGTGTGCCTGTTTTTCTTTTCTTTTTTTGGGTTGGGTTGTTTGGGGGGGAGGAGTTGGGGCTGGCACTCTAGTGCAACGTGTGTAACTGTGTATGAACAAAATGAGTTTCAAATTCACACACTGACTCTTTCCAAATCTTGTTTAATAGGAAATTTTCTACTTCATTGCCTTGGGAACTCCTTGCTCTCTCACTTCTCCTCTCAAGTTTTCTCCTATAATGGAATCATAGCCTCCTTGTTCACATGTACCCAAAAAGAACATCCCAGATAGAAATAGAGGGTAAATACAAATGCCCCACCACCTACTAGAAACCATATTGCATTCAAAAGACAATAAGCAGGAAACAACTAATCAAATTTGTTCTAGAATTACAAAACTGAACCATTGAACAGCGGTTGGCGAACCCTTCTATGCAAACATGATGAAGTTAAAACAGCACCTGGAAAATGCCATATCGTCTCCTCCCTGGGGAAGAATTCAACTGGCTAGTTGGTACAATTGTGACGGAGCTAGGCTCCAGGTGCTCCACGTTTACGGCTACAGAGTCACCTTTGCAAACTTGGGATGCTTTCGAATCAACATTTCCATTGACCAATGGACAACCAGACTCCTTTGAAGCAATTACCTCAACATCCATGGTAACATTATCACTCGCAGCATTGTCGACAGGGCCGAGACAACGTACATTCTCTGGAAAAAGCATGCTTGACTTTGGAATATCCTGGGGTAGAGGAAATGGCTTTCCAGTTGCCTGCATATGTTGCACACAACTTGCCTTCTTTACCCTAAAGACACCCCATAGGAAGAACATCATATTCCACCCTGCATAAACAAGATGATCAGAATAAGCAAAAACAAAGAGCAATTTTCTCCATCTCATTTGCATTAAGTATCTTCCAGAGCATAAGTTTGCATTAATGCATGTGTGCAATTTCAACAACCTACAGATCATTCATCACCACATGTGAATGAACTGAAATGCGCTGACCAGTATACCCACAATTGCATAGAAGCAAGTAAAGAGTAGCTAATGTAGCAAGCAGAAAAGCAGTATCTGCTTAAACAAAAATTGAAAGTATTCAGCAAATGTTGATAAAAGAAGTTACAGAAGACGAGTTCTTCTATTTTTGGCACCGGGGTACAGGATCAGAAACTTCACAAAATCCTAATCCATCCATATCCAGTAACTCATTTGCATTAAGTATCCTCCAGAGCATAAATTTGCATTAATGCATGTGTGCAATTTCAACAACCTACAGATCATTCATTACCACATGTGAATGAACTGAAATGCGCTGACCAGTATACCCACAATTGCATAGAAGCAAGTAAAGAGTAGCTAATGTAGCAAGCAGAAAAGCAGTATCTGCTTAAACAATAATTGAAAGGGAAGTATTCAGCAAATGTTGATAAAAGAAGTTACAGAAGACGAGTTCTTCTATTTTTGGCATCGGGGTACAGGATCAGAAACTTCACAAAATCCTAATCCATCCATATCCAGTAACTCCATATAGCAAAGCAAGGTAATAGAATGTGAATCAAGTCTGTCACAGTCCATAGAGCCTCATGCTTGAAATAAAATTACGAGATAATGCTTAAAAATATAAAGTAGCTATGAATAACATTAAAAATGTCAAAGCACAGCATATATCAAGTTCAAGGAAGTATCTCACAAAATGCAATCATCCTTACGTTGAGATTTTTCAGGAAGTCGGTTAGATGGGAATATCAGCAGCTCAACACCTTCAAGATTCGCTTTGAGAGCCATGTCATTCCTAATCATATTCTCCAGCAAAGTTTTATAGCACCTCTCGTAGCTGAGAATACCATCAATTTCAGATCGAAAACCTAGATAATACAGGTGGGACACCCAATTTATTGAAAGCAAGAAAGCTTAGGAGGAATAGCAAAATTTTACCTCCCAATGTCTCTAGCAAAAAAGAACAGTGCAATATTATCTTCTGTGACACCATACTCCTGAAATTGTATTGGCCAAGTGCTCAACCGTGAAACCTCGTTAAAGAGGACCTTTTGAGGAAATTTGTTTACTGTGTCAAGAACTTTGGGCGATGCACAACTTGATAAATGAGCCTGAATTCCATCACACAAGTCAAGAGTTCTCCCATTCTTCTGAACCTCAAAAGCACCCCTGAACAAAAAGTATGCGTAAACAACTGCTTCCGAAATGCAATAAAATCTCACAACTACAACCAATTATAAACCCCAAGGGAAAAACTACAAAAATTAAGATAAAGGTGGACATCATACTGCCATATATATTCATGCTCTGGAATTGCTGTCCTCGAAAGTATTGCAATTGCTGCTTGAGAATATCTATCTAAATCAACAAGTGAAGACTTTTCGTCAGATGGAAGAATAGGGACCGCATTCCCTGCTCTGCTAAGAGCTTCAGCGGCAAGCACTGACAGCTGCCTCATATTGCTGATTTCCTGTTTATAGGAGCCAGTCATAGAGTTCGATGAAAGCCCATAGCCTTCTTCATTGGTAGGTAAAATTCTTCTGCCACTCGAACCAGATGGTAGATCTTGAGCCGTTGTTTCAGAATTTGTGTTTGACATAGCCAAATCATCAGACTGGTCAAAAACCCTATTCTTACGGCAAATTCCAGGCTTCCTTAGCATAGCAGCCTCAATTGCAGCTTTCAGATCGCTGGTGCCATTTGGGGCCTCTTTAGAATTTTTTACAGCAGAAACATCAGACGTGGATAAATCAGGCCCGTCAGCAGTGCAACTTTCTGTCAAGTGACCGCTTCCTTTACACCTCTGGCAGAAAAGTGACTTCGTACCAGTTCCACTGTGTTTTAAGCGTCTCCCAGAATTCTCCCTTATTCTCTCACCAACATTTTTTGTTTCCCTCTGCTGGGACACCCCATCCAACAGACCTTCACCAGTGTTGGATGTTGGTCTCTCAGCAATATAAGAGATCGACGAAGGATCATCCCTTGCATTACTCTGGTTAGGCCTCTGATCAGAGCTACTAATTTTATTGGCAGCGGGAACTCCAGTGGAGATGGATGTGAGTGATATCTGCTTCTTAGCTTCATCTGATTCACGTAGACCAAAAGATACGTCATGAAATGACTATTAAAAGTAAAAGGCTTTAACTCCCACCCCCTCGCAGAAAATTATGAGTAAAGGATTGAAATACAGAAGGCACATCAATGCAAAGCCACTCTACCTGAATGAACAGATACTTCTGGAGTCCTACGAGCAACAGCACCAGATGATTTCAATAACGACACAGGTTTGCTGTCAAGCTGACCTGGTCTAGAATCACGGTTATTACTTGAGGAAAAAAGTGGAGAAGGATCACCTCGAAATGCTGATCTTTGCTCAGTTTTAGAAGGAACAGAAGTACCAGAAGAACGTTCTGATCTAAAAGAACTCTTCCTTTCAAATGGATTTCGTTCTTTTGTCTGCATTTGTCCTTTGTCCTGAGCAGGGGAAAACTTAGGGGATAACATCTTAACCTTTGCTTCAGAGACATTGTTGCGGCTTGTGCTTATGGATCTAAATGACATAGATTTGCTCATTGATCGGATCGAACTCTCTTTCACATCAAGACCAGCAGATTCATTAACCAATTTCTGCTTCGGCAGGAAACCTTCATCTACAAGTTGCACTTTTCGTTTTGCAGCCAGGGAACTGAAAGAATTAGACTTTGAAAAGGTGCCTGCAGGTAGAAAAAAGAATCCAGCTTAATTAGTAACGCAATACTATGAGCCGTACAAAGTGGCTAAAAGTTTAGAGAATTCAGAGAATCTCTTAGTAATTGGAGAAGGTATGATCCAAGCCAATTTCGATAAAATTACCTCTAGCAGTTTGGAGCCGTGGCCCCCACGCTGGAGTATCATGAACAGAAAGACCTCCAGAAGAGATCTGATTAACGGATTTCAACTTCCCCTTATCTGAGTTCTTAAATGAACTTTCACGGGAAAGTGCAGTAAGTCTGTTGGGACTTAGTGTTTTTGGTGATCCCGAAGCTGGCTCAAAGGCCTGCTTCTTTGCCACAGAAGAAACTTCACTATCATCCATACGCCTCTTGCCAGATATTTTAGTATCAGAAGCTGTTTCCCCATCAGCATCAGAAGGTTTTGCTTCTGTTTTTATTGTGACGCCTGTATCGTCAATAGCAGTTTGTCCAGTATGATAACTTTTTCTGTATCCATCAAACTTCACAGATTTATCACCTTTCCGATTTTTCATTTCCTCGTCAAATTTGCATTCCTCACACATCCAATCCCCTTCTGGAACTTTTTGTAACATCTCTCGCATGCAATACCTAGGATAAAGCAACATTTTCATTAACCACAACACAAGGAACAAAAATGAACACGTGGAGATAAAATGAATTAGAGGCTTACGTATGTTCCGCGCCATCTGTACACTTGCAACATATGGCAAGTAAATCCTCCCGACCAGCATCTCCACATATATCACAAACTTTCACCTGTAATTGGCAACGAAATTACACCGGCAATTTCAAAGGGGAAAAAGGAGGGTCTTACATACAAATTTACGAACTAGGAAGAAGTAACAGCTACAAAATTCGCACAATAAGGCAGCATGATTTCCCATACTAGAAAAACAAGACATGCCAAATTCATCACTTATGTGCATAAGAAAAGAGAAATGTGTGCCTCAAATAAAGATGGAAACAAAAGTCACATGCATAGCACTAATTCATGCATTGTAATAAGTAATAGTATTGAGAAAACATCTTCCTGCTAAAGGAATTTCAGATGACACCTTAATTTATTAAACCTTTTTTGGCGAAAATGAATCTGGACGACTAATCTAAACAAACAAAGAACCAACGAAGCAGTTGTTGCAGATCAGGGACCGCTTGTTTTTTTAGTGTTCATATATAGAAGTTAATCGATTTGACCATCCATTTGAAGTGCAACTATTCATTAGTTTTCTGCTCAACAGTTTTTCCTTTGTTTTTTGAAGTAGCAGTTTTTCCTGTTTTGATCTAATAACCCCTGTCTGATACACAGTGAGTGAGGTACTAACATCTTCAACAAAGAACCATAGAATTTGATATTGGCATTTCGCTCTACCAGCGTAAAAACAGTGTTATCAAAGGCGAAAAGCGCAAAAAAGCTCTAAGGTCCCTTGGGGCTTTAAGCGCAAAGCGCAAATAAAGCGTGGGCTTTAATGAAAAAAGGTGCAACTGGAGAAAAAGTAAAAATATGTATATGTAGTCCAAGACTAATAATTATACGTATGAATAGCAAATATATGGACAAAGAAATTGCAAAAAAATTATGATAAAGTGAAATATTAATTGTTTAATATCACCTTTTCAGGATTACACTCGTTGGCAAGGAAAAGTATGCCTTAGAACTTTGATGTGACATTAAAGCGCCCACAAAGCGAGGCGAAGCGCTCAACATGTTTTGAGCCTCGCTTCAGAGCTTAAGCGCGCCTTTGACAACACTGCGTGAAAATACTATTTTCTGTAAGCAAGTTAGAACTGTCTAACCCCATAGTAGGAATGATGCCCCCAATAAGTCATGCTCTAGTCATTCAATAGTCCTCCGCCTCGACAGGCAAGATATGCCCAGACAAAATAAACATAATCTATGAGCTTAAGTGATTTCTGCATGTGACTGATGACATGAAAGAAGATATGCAAATGCGTTTACATCTTCTAAAAATTTAGTTAGCTTCTTCCGTATCTAAAGAGACAAAAGCATAAGATTTCTCACATTTCCTACTCTAGAAGTTAATCGCCCATAGTCTCCTAAGTCAGGTTGTGCAGCACACAGTACAGGGTAATTAAACAAAATTCAATCACAACTGACTATCAGTTACAAATCATGTTGGTCTTGCCTGGGGTTGATCTATTGGGATGAGACAAATTACATGTTTAGAGGACAAAACAAACAAAAAGAAAAGGAGTATTCCAAGAGAAAATAGCAAAAGCATTCTTACTTACATCTTGCTCCTCAATGTCAGAATCCTCACTCCCATCCATTTGATGTGATTGTAGAGCATCCTTTGTATCAGACGAAACGGGTGATCCAACACTCTTTTGGTCATCCTTCTCAGGACAAGTATCAGCAGGTAGATCGCCAGAAGCTTCAGATGCCACATCGTTCTTTATTGATGAATGGTTATTTTCCAAATAGTCTCCTATACTATGTGCATTTCTTGAAGATGTTTCCCCCATAGGTGCCTTATTATTCGCCTCACCATTACTTTCATTCCGGCCACTGTGGTCAATTGAACTGTCATCTGCCTCAGTTTTCACATGTACACATCCAGCAGAAGTTTGATTATTTATTGTTTTTCCACTAGAAGTAGAAGAACACTGTAGACTTGATCTGTCTTCGCTCATCTTTCTGGAGCTGGACAATTTATTAGCTTCGTTGGCTCTAACGACACATGATATATTGTCATCAAGGCCTTCAAGAGATTTGGGATCCTTTAACTTCAAAAATGCTGCACCATCTGAAGTAGCGGATGAAACATCAGAAGTCCTTGCATTTGATTTAATTTCAGCATTTGCAGAAAAAGATAAGTTACTCGAACTTGTGCGGATTACACTGTTTATTTCACTACTCTGTCTAATTTCACATTTTCTCGTCTTATTAGAAGAAGAAACATCATTGACAGAGAAACTTAAACTATTTATCATACCGGTTTCCCCGGAAAACTCATCAACTGTTGATTCCATGAGGCTTTGACTAGTAGGAAAACAAGATGAGCAAGGAGTAGAACACACGTTACACGACCCGGAGACTAGCCTTCCACCAACACTCTGATTCCGAGGACACCGAATGGATTCCTTACTAACTTCAGTTGACACCTGAACACCACAGAGCATTTAAAAAGGAGTTTTCGAGGGGAGGAATCAACAACAGGGAAACTTTGTTCAACAAAAAGAGATTAAGGCAAAAAAAGTGAGTCAAGCATACTAGGAAAAAATCCTTACCGGAAAGCGCATACTAGAAAAGGCCTACTAACAAACTTTTAACATCTCAGGTATCTTAAATGGTATTAACTGAACAGGAGCACTCAGCGCCCTTCTTTTTCTTAAAAACAAAAAGGGAGAATGAATAAGAACGGGCTAGTCCTTCACATTCAAAAGATTCCTCTTAACATTAGTCAAAAACAAAAGTACCTGTTACCAAATCCTAAGATATCAGAGTCTAAGTATATTAAAAGAAAAGATTCAGCCCTTCCTTACTGAAATTATAACTGAATAACAAAAAAATAGTCCTTCGCATTTCAAAAGTACTTCCCTTCCATTAGAAAGACTAACCCCTATGATTAACATTTTGTTCAGATATTGCCTATTCTAAAGATATTGCCTTCCATTAATAATGAAAAATGCTAGATTCAACCAGACACATTCTACTTGCACCACATTACACATTTCTGTTAAGTTGCTAACAGCTTGTAATTATCAACGATGCCATAATATAGCCCAAGAAATGGCAGTGCTCTCCACAGTAAACAACCAAATTTCCGAAAAGCCAACAAAGAATATCTTAACAATGTTGTGAAGCATAATTCAGGGGAGTGTCGAACTCCAGGCAACTCCAGGATAAAAAAGAACTAAAACCCGCAATTTACATACATCCGCGTTAAAAAAAGCGGGCGCTTCCTCGCTTAAGAAGCGGAGCGGGAGGGGTATCGCTACCAGTGTTAAAAGCGGCTCAGGTATGCATAAGCGACCGCTTCTCTCTAAAAAGCGAGAAGCGGTGAAGCGCCTAGAAGCGATCCAAGCGGACGATTTTTCAATTAAAAGACCCAAAGTCTTTTTTCAATTAAAAGACCCAAATCGCTGATTTGTTCAAGTAAAGTAGGGTTCTTCTTCTTCTTCAGCACTTCATCAGTACAACAGCAACTTAGTTTCAACAGGTATGTTTTCCAGATTTATTTCATTCTTCTTCTTCTTTTTCTTTTTTTTTCTAAACGTCCAAAAAGCGCCGAAATGCTGGCGAATTTTTTTCAGAAAAATTCTGCCCAGTTTCTGCCAAGTTTCTGCCCAATTATTTATTTTAAATTTTTTTTTAAATTCCGCTTCACTTACAAAAAAGCGGGCTCTTCGCTTCTTATTTTTCGTGAAATGGGGGTTGTCGCTTTTCCTCGCTTCACGCTATTTTTAACACTGACATACATTTTCCAAACAAACTAATCGACAGCAAATAGGAAGTGAATGTACATCGTGGTAATGGAAGCGAATAATGAGTCAGAGAACGAGCACACAGCACGTAAATTACCCTGTAGGCTCACCGTATGCGTCTGGGAGTTACAGATAGGTTCATCAAACGGCCCTTGCATTCGATAGCTTCCTCTCAACACAGGGGTGATCTAAAAACGAATTAAATACACTATCAGTCAAAGCCAAATAGCATCATACAAAATCTAAAAACAACAGTTCTGCAGCAAACAGATCGTGTAACATTCCAAAGCATAACAACTTCAATAACATAAACTGAACTGAATAATTCCACAACTCCAGTATGCATATAGGATGGAAATAATAAATTAATAAAAAGTATATTTTTGATTAATCGGAAACCCTAACCTTCACAGAACTGAAAAATCTTCTTCAAACAAGTATCAGGAACAAATCAACATTGAAATTTATCCACAAACGATGCTGTTCCATACTGATTCCGATTGAGATAAAAAAAAAAATCGAAACTTTTGATTGATGCAACGATTTAGGAGGCAGTTAAAACTGAACGACACCGGCATCAATTGAAGCTATTATCTACTGATGAATTGATAGGATATAAGGCAAAAAACACAGGAAGAAACCCCTAATTGAATTTTAAAAAAAGGGCAAATGACGTGCCTTAGGTTGGGGGAGAGTGAAAGTCACATTGTACAAGTCATTGAGAGTTCGTTCCTTGTTGTGTTTAGACATCGCCGACAAGGAGACGATCGATTAAGATTAAGCATACACCTTTGCCTTTGTTTGGGGATACCATTCAAAGCGTAATTATCTCTACAATTCAACGCATGCAATGAACAAAAATAGCACAAAGAAAACCCCCAAAAATCCAAATGCGTATTATCTGTACCCTCTCTCTCTCTCTCTCTATTGATATTGATTATATATGTGGTAGCAAATGTCAATTTTGAAAGTTGTAAAGGGCGATTATGCAAAAAGTAAAATACTTACTATGTACAATCTGATTGGAGTATGTGTATTTTTTTATTAGAAAAAGGAAAATACTTTGGGTGCTGTAAATTTATGGCGGAGATTAGGAAGGTATTCGAATGAACATTTGATTCGTTCAGAGAACAGTTACAATACGCACTGTCTTCGCTTGCGGCGTACGAGCAAACACACACACACACACAGTGAGTGGATTTGTTCGGTATCGTTTATTTTCCTGCTTACTAGCACGGAGCACGCTACTACGTATTACATTTTTATTGCTTGGAGATTGGAGCATCTGATAATACATTATTTGGTACCACATGTTTGCTTTTTTATTACATTGTTTTTCAAGAGGATGATAATTGCAATCACATAGTATTGTGTTTTCCTTGAATATTTATGATCTTTAGTTGACAATTTAATTACAATAATTGTGTATTTTGCATCAACAAAGTGACATTATTTTACCTTACCGTGAAATTTATGTGGTCCCAATCAATATTGATTTTGAAGTTATGAAAAATTTAAAAACATGCAAGCCTTGCTTGTAGGATCTAGGGGTGTCAATGGTTCGGTTCGATCGGTTTTTATAAAATTTGTACCATACCAATTTTCGGTTATTCTATTATGTATAACCGAAATTAGACTTTTCGAAATCGTCTTAATCATGTCGGTTTCTCTTCGGTATCGGTATGGTTCGGTAAATATTTGGTAATTTTTTTAAAATGTCATGTAAAAATCACTACTAGAAGTAGAATGCAATAACATACGTACTTTTATAGGAGTTAGCAAAACTCTCTAGACATTTTTACAGTTTAAAAGGTGATAAATTAAGAAAATATAAAAGATGGCTAGAGTATATATCCATCAACTATTCTACATCAGCGTAAAAGAAACTAAGAAAATACAAATATATATATATATATATATATATATATATATATATATAGTAGTGATAAGGTAAGGTCTTGGAGGGAAGGATGCCGGGGGTCTATTTGGAAACAGTCTCTCTACCTTAGGGTAGGGGTAAGGTCTGCGTACACACTACCCTTCCCAGACCCCACTAAGTGGGATTATACTGGGTTGTTGTTGTTGTTGTTGTATATATATATATCACACGAGTGGAAAGATATTAACCAAGCTGGGTTTCAAGAATAAAGTCTATAAAAGATTAAATATTCAAAAAGATAAATCTAAATCATACGAAAGGAAACATATTCAATACATTGTAGTTTGATACTCATAATAGCTATAATACCTTGTGTTTTGCTAGTGAATATGCTGGAAATAATTTAGTTTCAATAAGAGTATCATAATAGGTTTGGGAATTAGGATTTTAAGTTTAATTGCTTGTTGGCTTGTAATTATTTCATAATTTCAAGGGTCCAGAAAAAATTTAATGCTATATTATTTTTAAACTTAATATATAAATATATTTTTCACATTGTAAATTTATTCGGTACGATTCGGTATTTTTTCGGTTTATTTTCATATAATAAAAAAACTACCTTAATTATCGGTTCGGTTATATATTTATATAAAAACCTACGGTTTTAATATTAAAAGAAACCTAAAAATCGATTGGGTACGGTACGGTTCGATCGGTTTAGTCTGTTTTTAAATATCTATTGACACCCCTAGTAAAATCCCATGTTGTCTTAACGGCATAAGCATCGTCGCCGTATGTGATTTAATTTTGATTTTTTATTAAATCATCTTTCATAAAATAAATTTTAACGTGCGTTATTATTTAAGTCTACACTTTTGCTACTAACTTGTCAACTAGTCTAGCATGTTTAGATCAGGGCACCTTGACAATGGTACAATTATAGTAATTATTTTATATAAATCTATTAAGATACGTTTATGATCCGTGAATTACTATTTCAAACATATGTGCTATTATTATTGTTTAGGGCATTGAGAGTCTTCAGACTTGGCGTCGAGTTTTTTTTTTTTTTTTTACTTGGTTGAAAAACATAAATTATTTTATAATCAAATACCAAAATGAATAATAAAAATGTCAGTAACGACATACCTCCCAAAGAAATCTATTAACAATAAGGCTACTATAAAAGTAGTTAGTAGTTGTTTGATGTCCATCCCAAGATCGGCGACTCTATTCTTAAATAAAAAAGTTAAAATAACAAACGTAACTCATAAATATTTTGGGTTCCGTTTTTACTCTTCCAACTAGTATTTAGTACTAATAATAATTTATCGGAGAGCTTAAAGGCAATTATGAAGTATGTCAAATATAATTTTTGAAAGTACACATGTATTCGTAATGAATGCTAATTTTTTTTTTATAAAATAAACAAAAAATTGCTTAAATATTTAATTTTAATGTTTAACTGGCCAATCAATGGAACACATTGATGGGTTTTATATTTTATATAAGGTATTAAATGCCCGTATCATATAGGAGTATGGTTTATTATAACTTCAAATCATGACTTTTTCGTGCATATACTTACACTTTTTGATTTTTTAGTCTTAGATGCAACTTGCTAGAAATAAAGGAAGAAATGATTTTTTCAAATAAATTTTGAAGATTCCATAAAAAAATACTATAACATAAGGCAATGGATCAAATAGTATAGGGTGGGCAGGTGGGGAGCAAAGAAACAAGCAGATCAACTGAAATTTCAATTCATTAAAATATGGTATGTTGTAAATGAATAGTTAGGATAAGAAATTAATCCTAATTTTGGAATGATCGATCCTTTCAATCCAATTCATATAAGTTAGTAGATATGAGAGCATTAATGTCGGGTCCTCAAAGGCAGATGATCAAATTGTAGGGCGGGCAAGCGGGGAGCAAAGAAGCAAACAAATCAACAAAAATTACGTCATTCCATTAAAATATGGTATGCTACAACTGAATATTTGCCGCAAGAACTAAATTTTAATTTTTTATATTTGCCCAATTCATATAATGTCTTTCTTAGGAGCTAGAGGAAATACATTAGGTACATCAATTAGTAGGTATGAGAGAATTATTGTGAGGTCCTCGAGGACATAGATGATCAAATAGTAGGGTCGGCATGAGGGAAGCAAGGAAACAAACAAATCAACCAAAATTACATCAATCCATTAAAATATAATATGCTACGTACGAATGAATATTTGCGACATGAAATAAATCTTAATTTTAGGATGACTGATTATCTTAATCCAATTCATAATATCTTTCTAGGGAGTTATAGGAAATGCATCTCCGGTACATTCAATTAATATGTATGAGATAATTAATGTTGGATTCTCGAGGACAAATGTTCGAATTGTATGGTGAGCTAGAGGAGATCAAAGAATCAAACAAATCAAGTAAAATTATGTCAACTCATTGAAATATGGTGTACTACAAGTGAATACTTGCGACAAAAAATAATTCTCTTAATTCAATTTATATAATGTCTTTTGGGATTTAGAGGTAATACATCTCAAGTACATTAGTCAATAGGTACAAAAGGATTAATGTCGAATCCTCATGGGTAAATAATTAATTAATTTATTCAAAACAATTGACGTAAAGGGCCGATTTAATAGAATACATCATTTCTTGTTACGGAGCCCGACTATTTAGGAATTGTAGATATTATTGTACGAACATCAAAAGGTTGATACTTCATTCACATATTTTATAAATAATTAAATGTATTATTATACGTCGAACAAATAAGTGGCACCATCGAAAATATTTATGTGAGTCCTCATAATGGGGATTGAAGGTGGTCATATTGCTAATATAGATTATTATTTATTACGTAGTATTATTCTAAAGAAATGAAAAGTTATTGTTATCAAAACGTTCACAAAAATGATTCCTTAACTATGTTTAGCACGTTTAATTCCGTAAGAATAATGTCAAAATTTTAGTTTCTTTCTTTCTCGTATTCGCTTGATTGACGAATTATCCGAGACAATTGAAAGAAAATTTTCTCGTATATAATGTTTAGATCAAATTACATGACTATACTACGGTTAAGTAAGACATATATATATATATATATATATATATATATATATATATATATATATATATATATATATATATATATATATATATATATATAAGGTACTTCAGAGTCTGCAGTTAAAAAAATTCCTTCACAAATACTGAATATATCTTGAATAAAAAACTTTACTTTTATTTTTGTGTTGTCCGGAAATAATTCCACCTTCGTGATATTACCTACATAATTAAAGCTCCTCAAGCATCATCACTAGTATGGTGGAACCCAATTTAATTCAAAATATTTTTTTTAAAATGTACATTATGCACAATTTTGAAATCATATATTTAATTCTATACGATAAAAGGTAAACTCTTATTTAATAATCATGCCCAACGATTAAGGCGTGTGGCGGATGAATGGAACAATTTACCCTTAATCAAAAGTTTTGAGTTAGAACCTTTTGAATTGAAAAATATCTGTACCCTTTTCAAGGCAACGACATGGATAGACCTTGTTGAACCCTATAAATCTATAAATCTAGCAGCTAATTAAATTGTCTTAAATCAACAGCTTTGCGTGAATTATCAGACAGTGGAAATGGCAAAGTCTCCTCACAATATTACTTTTGGTTGTACTCTTCATTATCGCACAATAAATTGTTTTGCCATTTCAAAGATATGATGTCATGGTTGGTAGAAGTGGAAATTTATGAGTTTAAAATTTTAATTTTTTAAATTAATAATTTGTACATATTAAAAAAAGTTTTTAAACAGATATAGGATTTGAACCAAAATTACTGAATTCGGTTGAACCCGTAAGTTATACCTTGGCTCCGCCCCAGCTTGCTGGGTCTCTTGTTAAGTAATAAAATACTACTATATCACGTTTTACTCGGGAAAATATTAAAATGTTTATTAAATAAACATGTTTTATATATTGGACTTTATATCTTTGGTACCTTAACTATATAAGATCTTATCTCCAACATCTCCTATACATTCAACTTGACTTTTTCTGGGTCAAACAAATACGTCTTTTTCCTCATAATTGTTAGAATTGATGCTAAAGTGGCTTAAAAAGTGAATAGTAGCTTGGAGCATATGGTTTAATCGGTTTGAAATTCTGTAATAAAACATTAGAATGAAGAAACATATAAAAACGTTAAAAAAAAAAAAAAGACAGATGATATGAAGAATGTTAGGTTGAAATTGATGGTTCGGATGCTTCAAATATAACTAATTGTATCTTTTGAGAAAATTGAAAATCTATTGTCCTTTGAATATAGGAAAGAAAAGACATGTCAATATTTTGTTCTCTTCCGTTTTAATTGGTTCACAATATATGTGGACAAAATACGTTCAAAATTTGAAAGTTGGAAACGAATAATACTGTCAAGAGCAGGAAAGGAGATTTATTTAAAACAGTGGAGGAAATGGGGGATCTGGAATTAAATAGTATATATTTCATGGGAGCACCGATACGATATGAGATTTCGGGGACTTCGACATACCGCTACGATACTACTAGCCAAAACGGACGGGCTGCACAATTTGACAAGACCACCTCCGCATCCTCAAGGCTAAATATTTTATAGGGGGGTTTGGCCAAACTTCTCCAAACTCAAAAGTATTTTTTTTTCAAAATTAAAGTGTTTGGCCAAGTTTTTAGAAGAAAAAAATGATTTTGAGAAAAATCTTAAAGAAGCACAAAAAATAGTTTCTCTCCAAAAACACTTTTTTGAAAAGCACATTTGAGAAAAATACACTTAGAAACAGTTTTTAAAAGCTTGACCAAACACTAATTGTTGCTCAGAAATGTTTTTCAAATTAATTAGCCAAACATAAACTGTTTCTAACCAAAAGTACTTTTGAAAAAAAGCATTCTCAAAATAAGCTGATTTTTGGAGCTTGGCCAAACAAGCTACTAGCGTGGGTGAGGGATCAAATCCTAACTTTATCTAGGGTTCTCTCTATGCGGCAAAATATCTCCTTCAGAAGAAGTGTGTGAAAAAGATTAGAAATGGGCTGAATACACGGATCTAACTTGATACATGGCTACCAATGGGACAATCTATGTTTATACAAAGTAAAGTATTACCATATGATGAGTCCATGAATCTTTGTGTGGCCGATTTGATAGATGAAGATACAAAAACATGGAAATCTACCGCTCTTGAAAACCCTCTTTACTGCCGAGGAGATAAATTCTATCGAACGCATTCCTCTTGGATTAAATCTCCGTGATGATATTTGGGTGTGGAGGTTAGATAGAAAAGGAAAATATACTGTTAATTAAGAGTGGCTACTTGGTGCTACAAAATGATAATCTTCCTAGTTCGGACGGTAACATTTGAAAGAAACTCTAGACTTTAAAATTGCCACCAAAGGTTTTAAATTTTGCTTGGCGAGCGTTGAAAGGAGTTTTACCAACTCCTGACAATTTATTCTCTAGAAATGTTCTTCAGAGCAATATTTGTCTAGCATGCCTTTAATATGTTGAATCTATCATGCACTGTTTAGTTATGTGCACTGCAATAAAACTAGATTGGCTTAAATCTTCTATGGGGTGGCGGCCAATGGGAACCTCATTTATGGAAGGGTTCACGGTGCAAGTACTATGCTTCTATGAGAGATCTGGAATACCCGCAACAATTTGATTTGGAATGGCAAAACTATACAGCCAGAGACCGTCATTCTTAGAGCCAGTGTTTCCCGGAAAGAGTGGACTTCGGCGCGGTTTGATGATAATATTTGTTTCGTGCTCTGGGCCAAAATTTAGTTTCCCCCTGATCCGGGTACCCTGAAATGCAACATTGTAATTTTAACCCTTTGCTCGCCTTTGATTATCATGTTTTAGCAAGAGACCAGATCAATTACATCCTTCTGTATTCGTCCTACAACTGAAAAAGAGGAATTATACGATTAATCATTCTCAAGGCTATTATTTAGGGATTAGTCAATATTTATTTTCTCCTGAAATAATTAAAAAATTTAAATTCAGGACACAAATATCCTGAAAAAACTGAAATAAAAAATTGAAAATCAGGACACATTGACTAAATTCTAAATAACAACTATTTAGAATAGGTACCCGGTCTCATTTCTACCAAAAAGACGTGTAAGATTTGACTATGAATGGCAGTGAACACAAATGTTAACGAGAAAATGACCCTCTATAACCCCTCAAAATTATAATAGCCCATATTTTTCTCTATTGACACAAAATGTCCCTCTGGCCCAAATATATTACATCTAATAGCTCGAAATGTATATTTGGTATATTTTTGTATAGTGATAGTCTATTTTGTATATTAAAAGTCTATTTAGTATATAATTTTTGTATAGTGACAATCTATTGTATAAAAATTATATAGTGACAGTCTATTTTGTATATTTTTTGTATAATGACAGTTTATTTTATATATATTTTGCATAGTGACAGTCTATTGTATATAAATTGTATAGTGACAGTCTATTTTGTATATTTCTTTATATGATGACAGTCTATTTAGTAGTATATTTTTTTTATAGTGACAAACTATTTGTACATATTTTTTATATAATGACATTCTATTTTGTATATATTTCAACGATGTATATACAAAATTAATTGAAAAGTAAAGTTTGGTCAAAGCCAATATTATCATTACCACATTTTTTGTATAAAATGAATGAAATTTACACTTGAATGGGGAAAAAAACGTGGATGGATATTATAGCTTGGAAAGGCCAAAGGAGAAGGAGATTGTTTAGGAAATAATTGATTGCATTTTATATTGATTTTCTTTCTATTACCCTAAATAAGGATAGCCTCTTATTTTTGGGTGTTTGATTTAATTGGAGACTGAACTATTATGGAATATTTAGAATCAGTTTCCTAATTTGTAGGGAATTTACTGCATTTGAGCAAATATAGGCTAGCCAATATAATTTGTTTGGGACTATAAATTATATGGTTGTATTCATGACTAGCGAATAATAATTATTTCCACCGGCCGGCTAAAAATGAAATTTGCTCCATGTTAACACTCCCAAGCATAGCCCGATGTTGCACCGGGGCATTTGCATCTATACCCGTTTTTTGTGTCACATTTTAACTTGTGTCTATTTTGCAAAAAAAATTGCAAGCGTACCCGCTTTTTCGCATAACTTCAGCACACGGGGCTGAAGTAGCAAAGGCAATCACGCAAAACTTCAGCATTCTAGTAGCTGAGCCTGAAGTTCAGCTCTAGAGCTGAAGTTTTGTGTTGTAACTGGAAACTTCAGTTCTAGAGCTGAAGTTTATGTGTTGTAACTGGGAAACTTAAACTTTAGAGCTGAACTTTTTGTATTGTAACTGGAAACTTCAGCTCTAGAGCTGAAGTTTTTGTGTTGTAACTGGGAAACTTCAGCTCTAGAGCTGAAGTTTTAGACTTAACTTACCACAATAAAACCACAAAATTATATTTTCACACATTTAATTGATTATGTTTGGATATATGGCAGTTTATCGGGACAGAGAAAGAAGTGTTGCTAGGTACAATGAATTTCCAGAGGAATTCCAATACCAAGATATATAGGAAATATATCGAAGCGGATAGTACATGCTATTTGATCTTAAAAACTTGTCGCAAACTTGAAAAATGAAGGGGAAGGTCCAAATCTGGAATGTCACTCGTTAACATCAAGCATAACAAGAGAATCATATACAAAATGATTATAAACATGAAAAGTTGAAAAACTATAAACATCTTAAAAGGAGATTATCCAAGATTTCCTTTCTTTTAGGTTCTTCATGTAACCCGAACTAACCAAATCTTAGGTGAAGTATATGACGATGATGTAGAAGAATTGGATCTGATTGTTGGAATGGCTGCCGAGAAAATGAAGGAGGAGAAAGGAGCTGAAATTGTTTAAAAAGTGGGTACAAGTTAAAAGTTTTTAAAAAAATGGGTATATGTTAAATGGGGGCGACCAAATAGGACGCCCCGTGCAACTTTTACTGTTGCACCTGCCTAATTCATTGGCCCATATTGTTCCTTTCCACTTATTTACCATTGCCGACCAAATTTTCTGTTCAATTTAAGCACCTCTGTTCCTTATTTTGTCCAGCCAGAATTCGATTTGGAATTGGCAACAAAAGTTAACTACGCTACTAGAAAATAGAATTAAGTTGTCATTCAAAAATCACTACTTGTTATAAAATAAAAACGATTTAGTAAAATATGAATAAGAAACATAAGTAATTTAGTAAAACATGAACAAGAAATATAAGCAATTTAGTAAAACATGAACAAGAAATATAAGCAATTTAGTAAAACATGAACAAGAAATGGAGATAGAGAGAAGGAAAAGATTTTCTTCTTCAACTGTATGTATTTTCCTATCTATTACAAAGCTTTTATATAGGCATAAAAAGTAAAGAAAATATGTCATGGAATATGTCATTGAACATACAAAATATGTCATTGAATATGTCATTAAGCATTTGAGATGAAGATCATGGAAGAAGAGTAGACATCCACCATAATGTGATATTTATCATAACACTCCCCCTTGGATGTCCAAAGATAATCGCTCCAAAAGAATTAAAAATGTATGTGTCATGCATAATTTAAACCATGACCCGTTTGTTAGATGGAAAATTACAAAAATACGCATTTTTTCTTTTGTCCTGATTTGTTGCTTTGTTTAATTTTACCTACTTTTAACATTTTTATACGCGTGAAATAAATATGTTAAGTTTAATTAGTGGTGCTTAGTTTTATTTAATTAGTTTGTGTATTTAGGAAATTAGAAATAAAGAAAAAGAAGACAAAAAATTTGTTTTAAAATGAATTTGGGTTACAAAACATTTGAAAACTGAAGCCCAAATGAATGGCCCAATCCACCGGTCCACACAGCCCACTCCCCAGGCATCAAAACGACGTAGTTTAACGCCAAAACTACGTCGTTTCAATGCCAATCCATCCCAACCATCCAAACCAAGCCGATCCAACGGTCCGGATCTCTCACCCGTAACCCCATCTGCCCGACCCGTTACCCGAACCAACTCTGCCCCCAACACTTGAAACGACACCGTTTCCCTCGAGTGGAAGGATCCTGGCCTTTCATCATGCCTCATCCAACGGCTGAGGTCCATCCACTCACTCCATATATAAGCTGCCCCTCGTACCCCACCCCCTGTCCAAATACCCCTGCCCTTCATCATCCTCACAAAGAACCCCGGAACCCTAGAGCCGCCCCTGCACTCTTCACCATGAAAACCGGCGGCATGAACGCCGGTGACCTCGCCATGAACACCATAGAACCCCCTCACCACCCTGAACATAGACCTGTTAACCGTTTGGTTCGAATCACCCCCCAGGTCCTCGAATCTTCATTTGAAGATTCGAGTTAAAACTCGATCTACACCAAACAACCCCAGCTTCATACCAGACACTCCCCGGACCCTCCTCGTGACCAAACCATACTTGGTTTGGTCCGAATCTAACCAGGGAAGCACGAATATTAGATCTGAGTTTTGAAACCACGAGGTCCCTCGTCACTGGTTCAAACCGGTTCAAACCAAAGAGGTTAAGGTCTGATGGACTTTAATCAAAGTGTTTCTCATTTGAGAAACACTTCGATTAAAGTTCGTTCAGCCTTAAGAAAGTTTTGTCCGAGTTTGAGGTTTTGATTTTTCAAGATTTAAGGTGAGTTTCTTTCTCTTCTTTATTTGTTTTGGCCCATTTGATTGTGTTAAAGTCTGTTAATGCTTTGATTTTTATGTCTTTGAATTTTGTCAATTGTGCCCCGTCCATTTTTGCCTGAACTTCTGTTTGTTTGAATAAGTCTTTCCATTTGCTCTGATAATGTATATAAATGTGGTGCAAGTAGCTGATTTTCAAGTTTGGACTGACTAGTGACTCCTCGAGTGTATTTCTGCTTAGTCAGTATAATTCGAACCATGTATCGACACTGTTTAAATGTCTGATTTTTGGCTACGATTGTGTTATGTTAATGCTAATATAGTCGAGTCGACATGTGTCGTCAATTAGTTTCAACTGTCTGAACAAAGTAAATCGATTTGCTTCTGATGAACATTTGCCTTGAGCCAATTAAGAACCAGTTTTTGCTTACTTATAGATTGTTTGAATTGATCAGTTAATGTAAAAAGGATTGTTTATGTTTAAATTCTGAATTGGAAGGCATGTGCACTCGTGCACAGCATGTGCATTGGTGCACCTCATGTGCCTTGTGCACAGCCTGTTTTTCTGCATAAGAAGGCTTTTAAGATTTAAACAATTTGACAGCATATGCTGTCATATATATTCTACTGCCCATACTTGCTTTTAGATAATAAAATGGAAAAGTTGAATCTGCCAGGGAATGTGAATGAGGTTTAATACTTAATTAGCTAAAGTGGGACTGAAAATGGAAGGCACATGGGAGGGGCATGGTGATATTCTGAAAACAGGCTGTTAAAATAGATAGTTCTGAGGCTTATAAAGGGGGACAGAATTAGAGAGGAGGGGATAGACACTGAACCTTGAGAGCCTACAGAGATAGAGAGAGACACTGAGAGGAAACACCTGAGAGTTCAAATTCCGAAAACAGAAACTGGAAAAGAATTCTTTTTGATAACCCAAATAGATTTCAAAACTGAGGATTGACATTTGAATTTGAAAAGAAAGGAGATAAGGAAAGGGATATCACAAAGATCAGAAATTGTCTTCTTCCTACTATTTGTTCGATTCTCAGTTTTGTTCAAACTGTCCAAATTAGTTCTGTCTTCTTTCAAGTGTTGGCTAAGTCTACTGTTTGGATTTGTATTGTTTGTTTCTTCTGGAATTGGATTGCCTAGATCTCTTATTCCGTACTACTGGAAATTTATTTCATTCTGCCCTTCCTCCATTGGCTTTACTGGTCTTTTGCCCTGGGATTTTTTGTTCTATTGGAACCTACTGTTACTGCTGATGTTTGGTATCGTTTCTATTGCTCAACTGACTGCCTTACTTTCTTCATTGTAAGCATTTCCTCATTTCGAATCTGTCTGATGTTGCAATGAAAGTTGAATCAAAAGATCTGAAGGATGTTATAATCATCTGTTGCATTGCTTACAAATTTTTATATAAATGTTGTTAAGATATGCAGTTTCTGGGTCTGTTAGCCTAATGGAGACATATTAGTAAGGTTGTATTTAATTAAAGTTTATGCCAATTGGAAACTGTGACATTTTATTCGTTTAGGAGTACACAAGATGTAAATACAATCCGTGAAATATGCAGAGCCATTTAATACAATTGCTAATTCAAACTCGCTCTTTCAGCATGTTTCGAATATGTAAGGACAAATAATTGTTTAGATCTAGCTAAAGACAATACAGTTTCAAACTCTTGAGTTTCAGTTTTTCATGAAGCAGTTTATAGGATGAGTTTCAAATATCATTAGTCGCATTTTTCTAATAAGTAGTTTTAATTAATCTTGCCTAAATAAGTTAGGGTTAGGGAGCTCTTGCAGCAGTCGTAGCATTTCATCAATCTTGTATATAATTCTTCTATCAAGTTAAAAGCATGTTTCATGAGGTACAACGTCTCTTCATTCTGTAAATAATTGATCAGACGATTAACTAAAATCTTAATTTGGCCAAAGCATATAATTGAATTAGCATGCATCTTTTCTTCTATTTTTAGAGACAAACACATTAGAAATATAGTCTCTTTAAGATATCCTTTTCTAAAATAGAGATGAGCCTCGCCAAATAAAAATGCAAAATTGCGGGGCCCTCAATAAATAACCATGATAATTATTTAGAATTCAGGATAGGCCATTTAATAAATTTCATGGCCTTCTACAAAATAATAACGCGTTAATGAAAAAAAGGTGCAACTGGAGAAAAAGTAAAAATATGTATATGTAGTCCAAGACTAATAATTATACGTATGAATAGCAAATATATGGACAAAGAAATTGCAAAAAATTTATGATAAAGTGAAATATTAATTGTTTAATATCACCTTTTCAGGATTACACTCGTTGGCAAGGAAAAGTATGCCTTAGAACTTTGATGTGACATTAAAGTGCCCACAAAGCGAGGCGAAGCGCTCAACATGTTTTGAGCCTCGCTTCAGAGCTTAAGCGCGCCTTTGACAACACTGCGTGAAAATACTATTTTCTGTAAGCAAGTTAGAACTGTCTAACCCCATAGTAGGAATGATGCCCCCAATCAAGATTCAGATCGGAGTCTACAAGCAGAATCAGCTAAGACCCAAGATCAAGTCGTAAAAGAATCATAGATAGGAATCTTGTAACTAGCAGTTGACATGCATATAAGTAGTTAGTTCAGTTTCCAATTTTCGTTTGGTTGTAATAAGGCGGTCAGTGACGCAGCAGTGACAACAGCAACAGCAGTAGCAGCAAGCATTGCAATCCCATGGTAGTCCCAGCTACCAAAACTTCCCGAACTACATTGACCTGATTCCTGTTTAGCCCAGGATATGTAGGAAATCTTTGAAGCAAGATTCGGTCAGATCTTTCAAAAAACATGCTTCATACGGAGTAGTCCATAGGCAAAAATCGCTCATACACGCTCACTTTATCTTTGCACGAAAACTCTTCGTGTTTCCGAACAAAGAGGGGCAGCTGTGAGCACGTGATTTTTGTTTTACGCGACAATCGCTCCAAAAGAATTAAAAATGTATGTGTCATGCGTAATTTAAACCATGACCCGTTTGTTAGATGGAAAATTACAAAAATACGCATTTTTTCTTTTGTCCTGATTTGTTGCTTTGTTTAATTTTACCTACTTTTAACATTTTTATACGCGTGAAATAAATATGTTAAGTTTAATTAGTGGTGCTTAGTTTTATTTAATTAGTTTGTGTATTTAGGAAATTAGAAATAAAGAAAAAGAAGACAAAAAATTTGTTTTAAAATGAATTTGGGTTACAAAACATTTGAAAACTGAAGCCCAAATGAATGGCCCAATCCACCGGTCCACACAGCCCACTCCCCAGGCATCAAAACGACGTAGTTTAATGCCAAAACTACGTCGTTTCAATGCCAATCCATCCCAACCATCCAAACCAAGCCGATCCAACGGTCCGGATCTCTCACCCGTAACCCCATCTGCCCGACCTGTTACCCGAACCAACTCTGCCCCCAACACTTGAAACGACACCGTTTCCCTCGAGTGGAAGGATCCTGGCCTTTCATCATGCCTCATCCAACGGCTGAGGTCCATCCACTCACTCCATATATAAGCTGCCCCTCGTACCCCACCCCCTGTCCAAATACCCCTGCCCTTCATCATCCTCACAAAGAACCCCGGAACCCTAGAGCCGCCCCTGCACTCTTCACCATGAAAACCGGCGGCATGAACGCCGGTGACCTCGCCATGAACACCATAGAACCCCCTCACCACCCTGAACATAGACCTGTTAACCGTTTGGTTCGAATCACCCCCCAGGTCCTCGAATCTTCATTTGAAGATTCGAGTCAAAACTCGATCTACACCAAACAACCCCAGCTTCATACCAGACACTCCCCGGACCCTCCTCGTGACCAAACCATACTTGGTTTGGTCCGAATCTAACCAGGGAAGCACGAATATTAGATCTGAGTTTTGAAACCACGAGGTCCCTCGTCACTGGTTCAAACCGGTTCAAACCAAAGAGGTTAAGGTCTGATGGACTTTAATCAAAGTGTTTCTCATTTGAGAAACACTTCGATTAAAGTCCGTTCAGCCTTAAGAAAGTTTTGTCCGAGTCCGAGTTTGAGGTTTTGATTTTTCAAGATTTAAGGTGAGTTTCTTTCTCTTCTTTATTTGTTTTGGCCCATTTGATTGTGTTAAAGTCTGTTCATGCTTTGATTTTTATGTCTTTGAATTTTGTCAATTGTGCCCCGTCCATTTTTGCCTGAACTTCTGTTTGTTTGAATAAGTCTTTCCATTTGCTCTGATAATGTATATAAATGTTGTGCAAGTAGCTGATTTTCAAGTTTGGACTGACTAGTGACTCCTCGAGTGTATTTCTGCTTAGTCAGTATAATTCGAACCATGTATCGACACTGTTTAAATGTCTGATTTTTGGCTACGATTGTGTTATGTTAATGCTAATATAGTCGAGTCGACATGTGTCGTCAATTAGTTTCAACTGTCTGAACAAAGTAAATCGATTTGCTTCTGATGAACATTTGCCTTGAGCCAATTAAGAACCAGTTTTTGCTTACTTATAGATTGTTTGAATTGATCAGTTAATGTAAAAAGGATTGTTTATGTTTAAATTCTGAATTGGAAGGCATGTGCACTCGTGCACAGCATGTGCATTGGTGCACCTCATGTGCCTTGTGCACAGCCTGTTTTTCTGCATAAGAAGGCTTTTAAGATTTAAACAATTTGACAGCATATGCTGTCAGATATATTCTACTGCCCATACTTGCTTTTAGATAATAAAATGGAAAAGTTGAATCTGCCAGGGAATGTGAATGGGGTTTAATACTTAATTAGCTAAAGTGGGACTGAAAATGGAAGGCACATGGGAGGGGCATGGTGATATTCTGAAAACAGGCTGTTAAAAGAGATAGTTCTGAGGCTTATAAAGGGGGACAGAATTAGAGAGGAGGGGATAGACACTGAACCTTGAGAGCCTACAGAGATAGAGAGAGACACTGAGAGGGAACACCTGAGAGTTCAAATTCCGAAAACAGAAACTGGAAAAGAATTCTTTTTGATAACCCAAATAGATTTCAAAACTGAGGATTGACATTTGAATTTGAAAAGAAAAGGAAAGGGATATCACAAAGATCAGAAATTGTCTTCTTCCTACTATTTGTTCGATTCTCAGTTTTGTTCAAACTGTCCAAATTAGTTCTGTCTTCTTTCAAGTGTTGGCTAAGTCTATTGTTTGGATTTGTATTGTTTGTTTCTTCTGGAATTGGATTGCCTAGATCTCTTATTCCGTACTACTGGAAATTTGTTTCATTCTGCCCTTCCTCCATTGGCTTTACTGGTCTTTTGCCCTGGGATTTTTTGTTCTATTGGAACCTACTGTTACTGCTGCTGTTTGGTATCGTTTCTATTGCTCAACTGACTGCCTTACTTTCTTCATTGTAAGCATTTCCTCAGGTACACATTTCGAATCTGTCTGATGTTGCAATGAAAGTTGAATCGAAAGATCTGAAGGATGTTATAATCATCTGTTGCATTGCTTACAAATTTTTATATAAATGTTGTTAAGATATGCAGTTTCTGGGTCTGTTAGCCTAATGGAGACAGATTAGTAAGGTTGTATTTAATTAAAGTTTATGCCAATTGGAAACCGTGTCATTTTATTCGTTTAGGAGTACACAAGATGTAAATACAATCCGTGAAATATGCAGAGCCATTTAATACAATTGCTAATTCAAACTCGCTCTTTCAGCATGTTTCGAATATGTAAGGACAAATAATTGTTTAGATCTAGCTAAAGACAATACAGTTTCAAACTCTTGAGTTTCAGTTTTTCAT
Organism: Nicotiana sylvestris; assembly: GCF_000393655.2. Taxonomy (NCBI): domain Eukaryota; kingdom Viridiplantae; phylum Streptophyta; class Magnoliopsida; order Solanales; family Solanaceae; genus Nicotiana; species Nicotiana sylvestris. Next base: position 155,919,520 of record NC_091059.1, read on the forward strand.
GAAGCAGTTTATAGGATGAGTTTCAAATATCATTAGTCGCATTTTTCTAATAAGTAGTTTTAATTAATCTTGCCTAAATAAGTTAGGGTTAGGGAGCTCTTGCAGCAGTCGTAGCATTTCATCAATCTTGTATATAATTCTTCTATCAAGTTAAAAGCATGTTTCATGAGGTACAACGTCTCTTCATTCTGTAAATAATTGATCAGACGATTAACTAAAATCTTAATTTGGCCAAAGCATATAATTGAATTAGCATGCATCTTTTCTTCTATTTTTAGAGACAAACACATTAGAAATGTAGTCTCTTTAGGATATCCTTTTCTAAAATAGAGATGAGCCTCGCCAAATAAAAATGCAAAATTGCGGGGCCCTCAATAAATAACCATGATAATTATTTAGAATTCAGGATAGGCCATTTAATAAATTTCATGGCCTTCTACAAAATAATAACGCGTTAGACTCCGTAGGCGCGGCTTAATTAAATCATATTCTTAAATTCGGGTGCACATTGATGTGACCCAAATCCGAATCTCAACGAAGTCCGAATGTGTCGACGATCACGGGTGCATTGATTGTGACGTGGTTCGACATGCATTTTCACGACGTTGCAATTCTATAAAAATAAATGATAATAATAAAAGCGGTATAAATCTAATAAGAAGCATATAAATCACAACATGTATTTAAATCAGTTATTTAGCCATTATAACAATTTAAGCGACCGTGCTAGAACCACGGGATTCGAGGGTGCCTAACACCTTCCCTCGGGTCAACAGAATTCCTTACTTAGAATTTCTGGTTCGCAGACTTCATTCGGAAAAGTCGAAAATTTCCTCGATTTGGGATTCAAGATAAACCGGTGACTTGGGACACCAAAAACCAAACCTTTCCCAAGTGGCGACTCTGAATTAAATAAATAATCTCATTTCGAATATTGTCACTTAAATTGGAAAAACTCCACCCGCGCATCTAACCCTTCGGGGCGGGGGCGCGCAAAAAGGAGGTGTGACAGCTCTGGCGACTCCGCTGGGGATGTACCCAGAACCACTGGTTCAGGGTTCAAGAATTCGAGCTTAGAATAATTGTTATATTTGGCTTTATTATCTGATCTTTATTACATGTTTTTGCATAATGTGCTAAATGTTGTCTTTTACCGCTTTGATATTATCTGAACTGTATATAAACTGTGCTGAAACTCTTCTCTTCTTACCTCCGGGGAGAAGCTCGCTGGTCGAGACTCCCTATTCTGTTAGTGTCAATACCTGAAATAAGAAAGAGGTCGGACAAGTTACAAAGCCGGACGATCTCGCGGGTCCTCGGTACGTAGCCCCCTCCTCGGCTCGAGTTGTCCGCTCGGGTACACAGTCTAGAACGTATACCCAGGTTATAAACCCAGTATAACAAAACCGCTGCTGGAGAATTAGACCCAGAACCACTGGTTCAGGGTTCAATAATTCGAGCTTAGAATAATTGTTGTATTTGGCCTCACTATCTGATATATATTACATGTTTTGACATAACATACTAAATGTTGTCTTTTACCGCTTTGATATTATCTGAACTGCATATAAACTGTGCCGAACCCTTCTCTCTTCACCTCCGGGGAGAAGCTCGCTGGTCGAGACTCCTTATTCTGTTAGTGTCGATACCTGGAATAAGAAAGAGGACGGATAAGTTACGAAGCCGGACGGCCTTTTGGTTCCCGGTAAGTTGCCCCTCCTCGACTCGAGTTGTCCGCTCGGGTACACAGTCTAGAACAAATACCAAGGTTTAAACCTAGTATAACTCGACTTCATGCCGGATCCCTAGTAGGAACGCTTATTTGCATCATGTTGCATTTGACTTAGGGGGCTCAACACAGGGGTTGGGTCCGTCTAGGACAAGCAACCTGAAATGAAAAGACCATCTTGTTGCATCCTATTTGTTTCCGCGCATTTATTTGTCTCGGACATGCATGTTACCTGACTTTGGAATATCTGAAAATAAAAAAAAATAAAAATATCAGTGTATAGGACTAATTTTCTACTTTGAAAAATAGCAATGCCCAATTACCGTCAAAACGCTGTTGAAATTTTGCAATAATAAAAGGTGAAAATGTTTTATTTACTAAGAAAAAAAACAACAAAAGATAGAAAAATAGTCTTTTGGGAAAGTTGTTTGTTGAAAAGGAAAGAGTTTTGTTCTAAAATAATTCGGTTAATTGGACCGAACTACGCGGGTCTGATTCTCACCGGATGCGAGATATGTAGGCAAACCTCATCGGTTCCGGCCCCAATTTTCAAAATCAAAAAAAAATATATTTTCCTTTAGTTCTTTCTTTATAAATTTTTCCTTGGAAAACATAAAAAGAAAAGAAACGAAAAATAATATAGAAGTTTTCTTAAACTCAAATAAAAATAGTCTCTTTCTTCTGAAATCTTTCATGTTGAAATAATGTAATAAGAATTAAAAACCAGCAATAAAAATTCTAAAAAACAATACTCTTTGCTTTTAGTCTCTCTTTTGTAAAATGTTTATTTAAAAAAAAAAATAAAAAAAAATAATATATATATTTGAAAATCTGAATGTTAGGATTTTTTCTTTGGAAGTGATTTTGTAAATAAATAAAACTCAGAATTTCACATCATTTTCTTAAAAGTCCCTCTTTCAAAATTTAAGGGGCAACATCATAATAAACTTCCGTAGAAAAGGTAAAACAAAAAAAAAAAAAAAAAAAAAAACCCGACCAAACATATTTTCTTTTCTTAATAAATTTCCAGAATTCAAGACAAAAGCAAATAAATTGTAGAAGTCTTTCTTAAAAAAAAAAACAAAAAAAAAAATCAAAATAAACAAATTTTCTTTCTTCTTTTAAAGTATTTCCTTCAAAAAATTTCAAAAAAAAAAGAATTTTGAATAAGTAAATAAGCAAAGAATAGTCAAATCTTTCGAGCCCTATGATAAATGAGCACTTGCTTCTTTATTTTTATACTTGTTAGTTTCGAACTACGTAATGATCTGATTCACGTAGGCATCGTGATACGTAGGCAATCCTCATCGGATCCGGTCACATTTCTTTTACTGCAAAAAAAATATATATATAAAAAAAAAAAAAACTAATAAAAAACGCCGGAATGACGCATGCTCTCGCAGCAAACATATAGTGATCCACTTAACTGAATAGGTGCATCATGCCCAACATGAGATTAACTATCTGTTATTTGCTGCAAATTAACCATGCGCTTGTCGATGAGTATATCCAGGGTTTTTGGAAAAACGGTGGGTTTGGTGAAAGTCTGGCCTCGCACTCATACTTCACGAGGTCAAGGAGAAGTGTTCAGCTACCTGTTGTTAGGACCACAAGCAGTACTCACACTTACTTCACCAGGTCGAAAGGAAGTGTGGAAATGTCTTCAGAAATTCCATTGCAAACAATCCCTGTTTCCGAGGAAAGCTCGATCTCAGCCGTCCTCACACCTGAGTCCGCAACTGCGGAGGAAAATAGAATCCTACGGCTCCGCATGCTGGAAATGCTGGACGAATGGAATAATGGGAAAGAGCCGCCAAGTGTCGTCCCCGGATTCCCTGAATTATTCTCCAGGTCAAGTGGGACTTCAAATGTTCCCATAAATTATCCTGCTACCCCATTCGGGTACCCAGCCACCTCAGCCTTCTCTGCTGGATCACCTTCTGACTCTCATCCCCGAATGTCATCCACCGATGCAAGCATGAACATCTTTACTACATCGCCTTGCCCGATTACGGCACAGCCTGCCACGTACAAGCCAAGCTTTGACTCATCCTCTTTTACATTCCAAGCTCCATCGTTCTCAATGGAACCAACTAGGTTCGCTACCAGCACTAATCCTCTACCGCCTCAGTGCGAGCTTGCACCCAGGCAGGATCAGAACCCCAGAATTGCAGAACAAAATGAGATTGCCAAGAGAATGAGAAGCCTTGAACAAAGCTTGAAAAATATGCAAGGATTGAGCGGACAGAAGAGCGTCTCTTATGCCGACCTATGCATGTTCCCTCACGTGCACTTGCCAGCAGGTTTCAAGACCCCAAAGTTCGAGAAATACGATGGGCATGGTGACCCCATTGCACATCTTAAAAAATACTGCAATCAATTACGGGGAGCTGGCGGAAAAGAAGAACTGCTGATGGCATATTTTGGAGAAAGTTTGGTGGGAGTCGCTTCAGAATGGTATATGGACCAGGACATATCTCGCTGGCATATATGGGATGATCTTGCCAGAGACTTCGTAGGGCAGTTTCAATATAATATCGACATCGCGCCAGACAGAAATGCTTTGTCAAATTTAAAGAAGAAACCCTCGGAAAGTTTTAGAGAATACGCCATCAAATGGCGTGAGCAAGCGTCAAGGGTAAAACCTTCCATGGACGAGATAGAGATGGTCACTACTTTTCTCCAGGCTCAAGAGTCCGACTATTTCCAAAACATGATGTCAGCAATGGGAAAGCCTTTCGCAGAAGCGATTAAGATTGGAGAGATGGTGGAGAACGGTCTGAAAACGGGAAGAATTTTGAGTCAGGCAGCCATAAGGGCAACCTCCCAAGCCGTCCAAAGCGGGTCTGGAGGAATGGCAAGAGGGAAGAAAAAAGAGGAAACGTCCATGACAGTGGCAGAGGTGGGAGAATATCATAATCCCGGGCTTTGTTCTTCGGAAAGAACCTCGCAACAGTATTTCCCCCACCAAAATGCGACCTACGCTCCTCAGCCCTACATGGTCATGAGCACCCAGCCTTATATACAGCGGACACAACCAGTCAATCGGGGGCAGGCCCCACATCCTAGGAATCAGCCTCCTCACCGAAACCACTACAATCCTCGACCTCCTCAAAATAATTTCCGTCCTCGGGAACCACCCAGGAGACCCAACTACACACCAATCGGCGAACCCTATTCCACCCTATTCCCTAAGCTTGTCCAAATGAATTTGTTGCAGCCCATACCACCGAACGGGCAGAACCCGGGATCACCATCATATCGGCGGGGTGTCAGATGTGCGTACCATTCAGGGGTAGAAGGGCACGACACCAATGACTGTTGGACATTGAAACAAGCTGTAGAGAATCTGTTAGACCAGGGGAAGATTGTGTTGAGAGACGAGGATATCCCAATGTGACCAATAATCTGCTGCCCGCCCACAACAATGGGCCGATAGTTGGGATAATTTGTGAAGACGAGGAAGTTGATCCGGCACTTAAAGCCATAATTGCTGTTGCTGATACAGGAAAAGGACCCAGGGTAACTCCGGAGCAAGAAAAAGGAATAAGTGATGTATTCAAGCAGGCCTCCATGGTATGGGGGACGATCAAACAACCTCGGCCGAACGAGCCAGTGTTTGTCGGACGCATACCACGGGAACCGAAATACAACAAAGAGGGAGATGATGAGGTGTCCCCGCTCGACGAGAGCGAGGAAATATGTGAAGCAACAAGGGAAAAGCTATGCGAAATACACATGGTCCAGCCAGGAGAGGGCACTAGCACCGTTGAAGTATCGTACATGGGACCAAGCACCAAGCTTCAAAACTAGAAGGCTACGCCATTCTTGATCAAACGGAAGTCCTAATGAACCTGCCTTGCCACCTTCTCTGCATTACGAATTACCCCAGAGGGTGACTCAGATGTTTTCTTCATTTTTCGTGTTTTTAATTTCTTGAATGTCAACCTTTTCTTTATCTTCCCCAAAATGCCAAGAAATGAAATCATGCTTGATTACTCACTTTCTTCTTCTATGTTTTCTTTTGTGTTCTCTTTCAATTCTGATGAATGCAGCTTTAAATAACATGACATGTTTGCGGACTTCATGGCCGGATCACGAGAACTCCGATCAGATTTCAAATAATGAGTCAAAATTTGAGATATAAAGAATTTGAAAAGTAGGAACAACTAAAGAAAAGTGGTTCATGGTTTGGAAAATGTCCGTCACAAAAGCAGAGTTTGAGAGCAGTAAAAGGATTTAGACCCGTACAGAATGATAACCTTAATAATTGCGGTTTGTCACGAGCAATTATACCAAGAAATAAGGGTCCATACGTCATCAAAAATGTTACCAAATGGAGCATTTGTATCTGGGCGACGTCGGAAGAAACGACGTCAGCCTTGCTTGGAAAGCAGGTGCAGTGATATGTCTAAATCACTCTAGCGATATCTTTGCACAGTTTGAGATGACGAAGACTTTCATTCTCGCTACCCAAACACTATCAACCCTTTGCAAACCCATTTGAGCTGGTTACTCTTCTTTGATTACCCTCTTTGAAACCTGAAAAATATTATTGAAAAAAAAATTTGAAAAAAAAAGAGAGAAGGAAGAAGAAAGAATTGGAAAAATGAGGAAATGATAAAAAAAAAAATCTATGAACTACGTTTGACTTGATTCCGAAAGGATACGTAGGCAACCTCTCCTTGGGGTTCAGTCACACCAACAATAAAATCCAGGAATTCCCCCTGAAAGTAAAACTGGGGCAGAAGTTATAACGATTCAGCAATAATCCCACCCAAAAGGTTCCAAAGTTGTAGTTCAATCCAAATTCTTTTCACCCCAAACCTTTTTCAAGTCCTTCCGATCAATCAACGAAGTATTCCAAAATAGGAAGACGGAATTATTTGGGTCCGATACAACAAATGAGGAGAATGAAGATAAGAGAGTCTTGTCGGTGAAAACCGTTGGGCACCGTGAGGCGATGCGAGAAGAGAATTTGAAAATGAGAGAGCTTGTTTTGTAAAAACTCGCAAAGAGTACTAGCAGGCGACAGTGAGAAGAGAAATGAGAGATGTCGACTAGCGAAAACCCGCAAAGGGCGTTGTCGGCCAAAAAGATGATTCTACCTCAGAAAGTCCTGGCAAGGTTCCCAGGCTTTGAAAAATATAGACCTGTTTTGATTCATGAGGAAATGCAAGTTCTCGGAGTTCGGGCATCCAGTCCAAAAGGCATGTCATGTCAGTTTGAAACTGGCATACACTCCAGATAAGTCTTTCTTTTCCCCCCGAAAGGGGCTTTTCTCTTTAAACTCATATGTTCTCCTTTACATAGTTTTCTTTGATCTAACTCTTAATTCCATAATGACCGCAAAGAAAGGTGGCAGGACCGGTTTTACAAGGCTCCGTTTGGCAAGAGTCAAATAAATGTACGACCTCAGTGGCGCGTCAGTCCCACCCCGACTGGCCATGGTAGTTGATTTGCTTCCAAAACCGACAAATCCCCACAGGGTATCCCTTGTTACAAATCCCCACGAAGTCTCCCCCTGGTACAATTCCCCAAAGAGGTCCACCCCAGCACATCCCCCGCAAGTCTGCTACAATCAAAAATCAAAAAAAAAAAATCCTCACAGAGTTCGCATTGGGCAAATACCCACGGAGATTCCCTTGTACAAATCCCCACAGAGTCTCCCTAATGAAATCCCCACCGAAAATTCCCAAGCGGAACGGGACGGGAAAACCAAAGCCTTATAAGGCAAATCATCACAAATCTGGGAACGCAAGTCTGAGTAGTCCAAAGGGTTTCACATCAATGGCAGAGTTGGTCAACAAGAATCAGGCTAAGACAAAGCAATTGGAACGATCAAGGCCCCCAAAACCAACCGCCATTTCCAAACTGACAATGTTTTCTTTGTGTAGGAAATTGAGACAGGTACGACCCAAATCAGCCATGCATGAAGCTGGTGTAGCCCAAAGAAATGGAGCACACAAGCATTGAAACAGCCTTGCAGCGGGAAAACGACCAATGGTAAGTTTCCCCATAATTCTTTCGTGCATTTCTGATAAATAAAAATAGAGAAAGGGGAGAACCAAAGGAAAGAAAGAAGACAAGGAATAAACATCTCAAAAGAAAAACAAATCATGGTAGCATAGGACCTCGTTCCTCAACTATCCCGGTATAAACCCCGGATCTCCCTGGCATAACCCAAGGAGCCCTTTTTATCCAAATTCCCGGCATAACCCGATGAATCTTTTCGGCATAACCCGATAAATTTTTCGGCATAACCCGATGAATCTTTTCGGCATAACCCGATAAATTTTTCGGCATAACCCGATAAATTTCCCGGCATAACCCGATGAATCCTTCCGGCATAACCCGATGAATCTTCCCGGCATAACCCGATGAATCCTTCCGGCATAACCCGATGAATCTTCCCGGCATAACCCGATGAACCTTCCGGCATAACTCGATGAATCTTCCCGGCATAACCCGATGAATCTTTTTGGCATAACCCGATAAACCCTCCCGGCATAACCCGATGAATCCTCCCGGCATAACCCGATGAATCCTCCCGGCATAACCCGATGAATCCTCCCGGCATAACCCGATAAACCCTCCCGGCATAACCCGATGAATCCTCCCGGCATAACCCGATGAATCCTCCCGGCATAACCCGATGAATCCTCCCGGCATAACCCGATGAATCCTCCTGGCATAACCCGATGAATCCTCCCGGCATAACCCGATGAATCCTCCCGGCATAACCCGATGAATCCTCCCGGCATAACCCGATGAATCCTCCCGGCATAACCCGATGAATCCTCCCGGCATAACCCGATGAATCCTCCCGGCATAACCCGATGAATCCTCCCGGCATAACCCGATGAATCCTCCCGGCATAACCCGATGAATCCTCCCGGCATAACCCGATGAATTTCCCGGCATAACCCGATGAATCCTCCCGGCATAGCCCGATGAATCTTTTCGGCATATTCCGATAAATCTTCTCGGCATAACCCGATAAATCCTCCCAGCATGACTCGATGAATCTTTTCGGCATAACCCGAGAACTCTTTTCCATTGCAATCAGCATTAGGGTTTAAAACCCTAAACTGAATTTTCCTTTTAGTCAGCATTAGGGTTTTAAACCCTAAACTGAACTTTGTCCTTTCAGCCAACATTAGAGTTTTAAACTCTAAACTGAGCTTTTCCATGCAATCAGCATTAGGGTTTTAAAACCCTAAACTGAATTTTCCTTTTAGTCAGCATTAGGGTTTTAAAACCCTAAACTGAATTTTCCTTTTAGTCAGCATTAGGGTTTTAAACCCTAAACTGAACTTTGTCTTTTCAGCCAGCATTAGAGTTTTAAGCTCTAAACTGAGCTTTTCCATGCAATCAGCATTAGGGTTTTAAAATCCTAAACTGAATTTTCCTTTTAGTCAGCATTAGGGTTTTAAAACCCTAAACTGAATTTTCCTTTTAGTCAGCATTAGGGTTTTTAACCCTAAACTGAACTTTTCCTTCCAGCCAGCATTAGGGTTTTAAACCCTAAACTGAGCTTTTCCGTGCAATCAGCATTAGGGTTTTAAACCCTAAACTGAATTCTTCTTTTGTTCGGCGTTAGGGTTTTAAACCCCAAACCGAACCTCTCCCCAACTAGCCGGTGTTAGGGCTCCAACCCTGAACTGAGCATGCATATCCTCTTTCATCAATTTTATGAACTTCTTGGTGAATAATTAACGAAATTTTCCTAGTGAAACTGGGGCAGAAAATTTCGTTCGTTTGTTTGTTTTTCCCGCAGGTCTAACCTCGAGCCACACGAATCGAAATGACCCACGAGATGAGTCTCAACTCAAAATCAAAGAAGAAAAGAGGTGTCCCAAGATTCGGAGTAAAAGGAAGGCGGATTGACTCCAGCATTTAATTAAGGTCCTGAACCCTGCCAGTCGCGCCTCACTCAGTATCCCAGAGATTAAACAGATTGCCGCAACTCGCAAGCATCAAGATTCAGATCGGAGTCTACAAGCAGAATCAGCTAAGACCCAAGATCAAGTCGTAAAAGAATCATAGATAGGAATCTTGTAACTAGCAGTTGACATGCATATAAGTAGTTAGTTCAGTTTCCAATTTTCGTTTGGTTGTAATAAGGCGGTCAGTGACGCAGCAGTGACAACAGCAACAGCAGTAGCAGCAAGCATTGCAATCCCATGGTAGTCCCAGCTACCAAAACTTCCCGAACTACATTGACCTGATTCCTGTTTAGCCCAGGATATGTAGGAAATCTTTGAAGCAAGATTCGGTCAGATCTTTCAAAAAAAACATGCTTCATACGGAGTAGTCCATAGGCAAAAATCGCTCATGCACGCTCACTTTATCTTTGCACGAAATCTCTTCGTGTTTCCGAACAAAGAGGGGCAGCTGTGAGCACGTGATTTTTGTTTTACGCGACAATCGCTCCAAAAGAATTAAAAATGTATGTGTCATGCATAATTTAAACCATGACCCGTTTGTTAGATGGAAAATTACAAAAATACGCATTTTTTCTTTTGTCCTGATTTGTTGCTTTGTTTAATTTTACCTACTTTTAACATTTTTATACGCGTGAAATAAATATGTTAAGTTTAATTAGTGGTGCTTAGTTTTATTTAATTAGTTTGTGTATTTAGGAAATTAGAAATAAAGAAAAAGAAGACAAAAAATTTGTTTTAAAATGAATTTGGGTTACAAAACATTTGAAAACTGAAGCCCAAATGAATGGCCCAATCCACCGGTCCACACAGCCCACTCCCCAGGCATCAAAACGACGTAGTTTAACGCCAAAACTACGTCGTTTCAATGCCAATCCATCCCAACCATCCAAACCAAGCCGATCCAACGGTCCGGATCTCTCACCCGTAACCCCATCTGCCCGACCCGTTACCCGAACCAACTCTGCCCCCAACACTTGAAACGACACCGTTTCCCTCGAGTGGAAGGATCCTGGCCTTTCATCATGCCTCATCCAACGGCTGAGGTCCATCCACTCACTCCATATATAAGCTGCCCCTCGTACCCCACCCCCTGTCCAAATACCCCTGCCCTTCATCATCCTCACAAAGAACCCCGGAACCCTAGAGCCGCCCCTGCACTCTTCACCATGAAAACCGGCGGCATGAACGCCGGTGACCTCGCCATGAACACCATAGAACCCCCTCACCACCCTGAACATAGACCTGTTAACCGTTTGGTTCGAATCACCCCCCAGGTCCTCGAATCTTCATTTGAAGATTCGAGTCAAAACTCGATCTACACCAAACAACCCCAGCTTCATACCAGACACTCCCCGGACCCTCCTCGTGACCAAACCATACTTGGTTTGGTCCGAATCTAACCAGGGAAGCACGAATATTAGATCTGAGTTTTGAAACCACGAGGTCCCTCGTCACTGGTTCAAACCGGTTCAAACCAAAGAGGTTAAGGTCTGATGGACTTTAATCAAAGTGTTTCTCATTTGAGAAACACTTCGATTAAAGTCCGTTCAGCCTTAAGAAAGTTTTGTCCGAGTCCGAGTTTGAGGTTTTGATTTTTCAAGATTTAAGGTGAGTTTCTTTCTCTTCTTTATTTGTTTTGGCCCATTTGATTGTGTTAAAGTCTGTTCATGCTTTGATTTTTATGTCTTTGAATTTTGTCAATTGTGCCCCGTCCATTTTTGCCTGAACTTCTGTTTGTTTGAATAAGTCTTTCCATTTGCTCTGATAATGTATATAAATGTTGTGCAAGTAGCTGATTTTCAAGTTTGGACTGACTAGTGACTCCTCGAGTGTATTTCTGCTTAGTCAGTATAATTCGAACCATGTATCGACACTGTTTAAATGTCTGATTTTTGGCTACGATTGTGTATGTTAATGCTAATATAGTCGAGTCGACATGTGTCGTCAATTAGTTTCAACTGTCTGAACAAAGTAAATCGATTTGCTTCTGATGAACATTTGCCTTGAGCCAATTAAGAACCAGTTTTTGCTTACTTATAGATTGTTTGAATTGATCAGTTAATGTAAAAAGGATTGTTTATGTTTAAATTCTGAATTGGAAGGCATGTGCACTCGTGCACAGCATGTGCATTGGTGCACCTCATGTGCCTTGTGCACAGCCTGTTTTTCTGCATTAAGAAGCTTTTAAGTTTTAAACAATTTGACAGCATATGCTGTCAGATATATTCTACTGCCCATACTTGCTTTTAGATAATAAAATGGAAAAGTTGAATCTGCCAGGGAATGTGAATGGGGTTTAATACTTAATTAGCTAAAGTGGGACTGAAAATGGAAGACACATGGGAGGGGCATGGTGATATTCTGAAAACAGGCTGTTAAAAGAGATAGTTCTGAGGCTTATAAAGGGGGACAGAATTAGAGAGGAGGGGATAGACACTGAACCTTGAGAGCCTACAGAGATAGAGAGAGACACTGAGAGGGAACACTTGAGAGTTCAAATTCCGAAAACAGAAACTGGAAAAGAATTCTTTTTGATAACCCAAATAGATTTCAAAACTGAGGATTGACATTTGAATTTGAAAAGAAAAGGAAAGGGATATCACAAAGATCAGAAATTGTCTTCTTCCTACTATTTGTTCGATTCTCAGTTTTGTTCAAACTGTCCAAATTAGTTCTGTCTTTTTTCAAGTGTTGGCTAAGTCTATTGTTTGGATTTGTATTGTTTGTTTCTTCTGGAATTGGATTGCCTAGATCTCTTATTCCGTACTACTGAAAATTTGTTTCATTCTGCCCTTCCTCCATTGGCTTTACTGGTCTTTTGCCCTGGGATTTTTTGTTCTATTGGAACCTACTGTTACTGCTGCTGTTTGGTATCGTTTCTATTGCTCAACTGACTGCCTTACTTTCTTCATTGTAAGCATTTCCTCAGGTACACATTTCGAATCTGTCTGATGTTGCAATGAAAGTTGAATCGAAAGATCTGAAGGATGTTATAATCATCTGTTGCATTGCTTACAAATTTTTATATAAATGTTGTTAAGATATGCAGTTTCTGGGTCTGTTAGCCTAATGGAGACAGATTAGTAAGGTTGTATTTAATTAAAGTTTATGCCAATTGGAAACTGTGACATTTTATTCGTTTAGGAGTACACAAGATGTAAATACAATCCGTGAAATATGCAGAGCCATTTAATACAATTGCTAATTCAAACTCGCTCTTTCAGCATGTTTCGAATATGTAAGGACAAATAATTGTTTAGATCTAGCTAAAGACAATACAGTTTCAAACTCTTGAGTTTCAGTTTTTCATGAAGCAGTTTATAGGATGAGTTTCAAATATCATTAGTCGCATTTTTCTAATAAGTAGTTTTAATTAATCTTGCCTAAATAAGTTAGGGTTAGGGAGCTCTTGCAGCAGTCGTAGCATTTCATCAATCTTGTATATAATTCTTCTATCAAGTTAAAAGCATGTTTCATGAGGTACAACGTCTCTTCATTCTGTAAATAATTGATCAGACGATTAACTAAAATCTTAATTTGGCCAAAGCATATAATTGAATTAGCATGCATCTTTTCTTCTATTTTTAGAGACAAACACATTAGAAATGTAGTCTCTTTAGGATATCCTTTTCTAAAATAGAGATGAGCCTCGCCAAATAAAAATGCAAAATTGCGGGGCCCTCAATAAATAACCATGATAATTATTTAGAATTCAGGATAGGCCATTTAATAAATTTCATGGCCTTCTACAAAATAATAACGCGTTAGACTCCGTAGGCGCGGCTTAATTAAATCATATTCTTAAATTCGGGTGCACATTGATGTGACCCAAATCCGAATCTCAACGAAGTCCGAATGTGTCGACGATCACGGGTGCATTGATTGTGACGTGGTTCGACATGCATTTTCACGACGTTGCAATTCTATAAAAATAAATGATAATAATAAAAGCGGTATAAATCTAATAAGAAGCATATAAATCACAACATGTATTTAAATCAGTTATTTAGCCATTATAACAATTTAAGCGACCGTGCTAGAACCACGGGATTCGAGGGTGCCTAACACCTTCCCTCGGGTCAACAGAATTCCTTACTTAGAATTTCTGGTTCGCAGACTTCATTTGGAAAAGTCGAAAATTTCCTCGATTTGGGATTCAAGATAAACCGGTGACTTGGGACACCAAAAACCAAACCTTTCCCAAGTGGCGACTCTGAATTAAATAAATAATCTCATTTCGAATATTGTCACTTAAATTGGAAAAACTCCACCCGCGCATCTAACCCTTCGGGGCGGGGGCGCGCAAAAAGGAGGTGTGACACTTCCCCTTGGATGTCCAAAGATAATGTGCCTCGTTAAAACCTTACTAGGAAAAAACCTTATGGGAAAAAAAATTAGTGAAGGAAAAAAAGTACACATGTTTAGAAATACGCTTTTTGGTTGCCTCATTAAAAACCTTGCAAGGAAAACCCAGTGGGACAAAACCTTGTAAGCGAAAAAGAGTACAACGCGTATTAACTCCCCCTGATGAGAGCATCAATTCACATCCTTGATCATTCACATCCCAATCTTGTACACTAGTTTCTTGAAGGTTGACGTCGGTAGAGATTTGGTGAACAAATCAGCCATATTATCACCTGAAAGAATCTATTACACATTGATATCACCATTCTTTTGAAGATCATGTATGAAAAATAACTTTTGTAAAATGCGATTTGTCCTAACTCATTTTATGAATCCTCCATTCAATTGGGCTATTCATGATGTATTGTCTTCATACAAAATTGTGGGTAGTTTGTAACCCTTCAAATCATTTTTGGCTCGAATAAAATGTATTATAGACCTCAACCATACACATTCTCGACTTTCTTCATGAATAACAATTTATCTCAGCATGATTAGATGAAGTAGCCACGATTGATTGCTTAGTCGATCGCCAGGATATGACTATACCTCCACATGTAAACACATAGCATGTTTGAGATCAAGCCTTGTGTGTGTCAGATAAATACCCTGCTTCGGCATAACCAACATGATCGGAATTGCTAGCATTGCCATAAAATAAGCCCACATCGGTAGTCCTTTTTAGATAACGCAATATGTGTTTGATTTCATTCCAATGTCTCCTTGTAGTAGCAGAGCTATATCTTGCTAAGACATTAACTGAAAAAGTTATGTCACGCCTTGTAATGTTAGCAAGATACATTAGTGCATCAATTGCACTAAGACATGGTACTTCAGGATCAAGAAGTTCTTCATTATTTTCATGAGGTCTGAATGAATCTTTATTTATATCGAGTGGTCACACAACCATCGAGGTACTCAATTGATGTACTTTATCCATATTGATCGCTTTAAAATATTTTCAGTGTATGTTGATTGATGGACAAAATTTTATCTTTCATATACTCAATTTGTAGACCAAGATGAAATTTTGTCTTTCTAAGATCTTTCATTTCAAATTCTTTCTTTAAACAGTCTACTGCTTTATGAAGCTTCCCGGGAGTTCTAATGATATTTGAATCATCAACATACACGACGATTATAACAAATTCAAATTTGGATCCTTTTACAAGGACAAATTGATTATTCTTGTACCCTTCTTTCAACAAGTATTTTCTCGAGCGATTATACCACATGTGTCCTGATTGTTTTAATCCGTATAAGGATTATTGAAGCTTTATTTAATAAATTTTTTGGGAACCATAATATGCTTCAGAACAATTTAAATCCTTCAATGATTTCCATTATACGCATATGAAGTTTTTTATGTATTGCCAGATTAAAACCTGAAATAACTATATCCACCACAAGAGAATATGTCTCTATATAATCAATGCCAGGATATTTATAAATCTTCTTGTGACACAAGTCGTCTTTATGTTTATCGACTTGTCTTTCTTCGCATAAGAGCACATTTATACCTCCACTGGCTTTATACTTTCAGGTGTTGGGACTATCCGTCCAACTTCACATTTTTCAGGTGAAATCAATCTTGATTACGTATATTTTATTTTATTTTGGCCAATCATTCATCTATCCAAATTTCATAACAGATTTGAGCTCAAAATCCTCGTTAATATTAATAATATTGAGCGCTACATTGTATTAACTATATCGTCGATAATCACTTTATGTCGGTTCTATTGTTACCTAATAAAGACATAACTTATTAATGTTTCTTTATCTCATTATTTCCATGTACCTGAGCCTCTCCTATGAGGTCTTGAAAAGTGTTATGTCATGGTGCTCTTCTAGAGCACTTGCCTCCTTATTATGACCATTTTAAATATTTGCCCCTCTCCTTCTTCAAGGAGTTTTATCTTTGGAACCGATTGATCTGTTACGCTTCATGCGTGCCATAGACTCTGTCCCTCATGGACTTTATTCTATTTGGAGCATTAGCAGCTGAAATATGACATTTAGCTTTGGGTCAGCAAATGCGTCTGGCAATAATTTGTAAATGAATTATCACTTGAACTTCAAGTTTATATTTTCTTGTACGAGGATCTATATGTATTCATAATAATTCATTTCACGTATCACTTTCTCAGCTGCCCATTTTCTCCCCCTAATGTTGGGATCACCAACACATTTCCCAACCATCTTTGGGAACTCATCTTTGTGCATTTTGGTGGCATAATTAAATCATATAGCACATCCATATTTCTATATAGAAATTATTTGGTTCCTGACCCTGAACCGATTGTGATAGGGAGAAATTTTTATAACTTGGCTAGATGCGTACAAGTGCTACTGTATATTAATAATACATCTCATACAAAATTTCGTTTTTGAGAATTTTGTTCTCATAACCAATGATTTAACTATAGTTGAAGGCATATAATTTCTGCTAAACCAACTTGGATTTAAACCAGTATTATTAAGATAAATCATCATAATTTATATTTTGGAACTGTGCTCTAATAATTTGAGCAAGCAATCTTGCAAAACCCAAACTGCAAGTTGATAACAAATGCACATGTAACCATAGATGTCACGACCCAAACCCCGCTCCGGTCGTGATGGAGCCTCTCGTGAAGATAAGGCCAACCAACAAACCCATATCGCCTTTTCAAAAATAGTTAAACATTAATAAACAGTTTAAATATGATTTAATGATATAATTAACGGAAGCACAACCCGACACAGCCCTAACCGGGGTGTCACAAGTCATGAGCATCTACTACAGTATAAATACAACTGAAAGCCTGGAGTGTACAAATACAGACTAATGAAATGAGGAGAGAGAGAAGCAGTGCTGCGAATGCCGATAGCTACCTTGCTAAACCCTGATGACTCTGCCTCCGATCAGCTAAAACATACCTGAATCTGCACACAAGGTGCATGGAGTAATGTGAGTACTCCGACTCAGTGAGTAATAACAATAAATAAAGACTGAAGGCAAGAAATCACGCAAAAATTCAAGGTATTCCATACTGAAGCAGTAAAATTGCTTTAAACAGTAAAGCAATGAGAAATCAAGTGAAAATCCCTTTTTTCCAACAAGTAAAGCAAGTAGTTTACAAGTGAGTAACAAAAATGATAGAAATGTAAACAGCCCCTCGGGCAAAACATGTACAACAAACTGCCCCTCGGGTATAATATCAACAGAACCAGCACCTCGGGCTCAATATCAGAACAGTGCCAGCCCCTCGGGCTCAATATCAGTAACAACCCCTCGGGCTCAATATCAGAACAGTAACAGCCCCTCGAGCTCAATATCATATGAGTAACAGCCCCTCGAGCTCACTCTCGGAATAGTATCAGCCCCTCGGGCTACCTCACAATCACTCATATTAGCCCCTCGGGCATAGTATCAATCACTCAGAACAATGGGTACCCGCGCTCACTGTGGGTGTGCAGACTCCGGAGGGGCCCCTTACGGTCCAAGCGCTATATCAAGCCACCTCGTGGCATCATCACTCAACATATCCTCACATCACTCAAGCCACCACGTGGCATATAAAGTATCTCAAGCCCTCGGCCTCATATCACTCGGCCTCACATCACTCAAGCCACCGCGTGACATGTAAAGTATCTCAGGCCCTCGGCCTCACATCACTCAAGCCACCGCGTGGCATATAAAGCTTCTCAGGCCCTCGACCTCATATCACTCGACATATCCTCACATATGGCCCTCGACCTCACTCAATCCGGAAATCATCATAAGCCCCTCGGGCATTTGTAAAACAGTAGTTCTCAGCCCAAAATACCATTTAGAAATATCATTTGAGTTTTCAAATCTGCATAAAAGCGGCTGAGTTTGTAAAACAATAATTATAAACAGGACTGAGTTTAAATATAAGTCAAAACAATGAGGAAATAGTGATAAAAATTCCCGAAGGATTCAAATAATTGGCACGAAGCCCAAGTATAGCAATCAACCCAAATCATGATGATAACAAATAAGTTTCAATCAAATATGCGTAAAATCATCAATCGGGATGGATCAAGTCACAATCCCCGGTAGTAAAATACCCCGCGGTCATCATCCAGCGCGTGTCTCACCTCAATATAGCACTACGATGTGCAAATCCGAGGTTTTAGACCCTCAGGACATCATTTACAATCATTACTCACCTCGAACCGGCTAATCCTCTAGCTCGCGATGCCTTTGTCTCTCAAATCGACCTCCGAATGCCTCGAATCTAGTCACAATAATTCGATTCAGTTAATAAAAATTATAGGAATTAATTCCATATGAAATTCTACATTTTCCATTAAAAATCCGAAATTGCACTCAAAATTCGTCCGTGGGGCCCACATTTCGGAACCCGACAAAAATTACGGAATATGAAACCTCATCCAACCACAAGTCCAACCATACCAATTTTACTAAAATCCGACATCAACTCGACCCTCAAATATTCAAATTAAATCAAGAGGGTTTTCAAGATTTTCCCAACTAAAATCACCAATTAAATGCCAAAACTAGTAATAGATTCGGGTAATCTAACCAAAATTAAGTTAGAAACACTTACCCCGTTGTTTTCTCTGAAAATCTCCCGAAAATTGCCTCTCACCGAGCTCCAATTTGGTAAAAATGGAAAATGGGACGAAGTCCCATTTTCAGAACTCAACATTCTGTCCAGAATTTCCGTGGTTACTGTTCACGCATTTTACTGTTCATGGGTACTGTATACGGGGTACTGTTCATATGTATTGTACACAAGTACTGTACACGGATACTGTTCACGTTTAATGTATATGGTACTGTACACGGATACTGTTCACGCAGGTGCGGTTACTGTTCACACGTGCGAAAAATGCAGAAACTGTCCAGAAAATTGCAGCAGTTTTTCTTTTCACTAAAAAGGCTCTAACTCCATCATACGAACTCGAAATTCGTTGATTCTTGTTCCTATGAGTTACAAATAATAATACAAACATAGCCCTTCAGTCAAAACTCAATTCGGAGCTCATTTGCTCAGTTCAATACCCATTTTGCTCGTTAAACAATTAACTTATGTTTCGTGTCAAAAACCCAATTGCGACTTGATGAAATTAGACCAAACTTTCCAGATCAGTCCTATAATTCATTATCAAAATTCTGGAAGTCTCGAAATCAAATTTCGATCTCTAGAACTAAAAATTGACCTTTGGATCATTACATGCTTATGCTCAAAACCGCAAAATCTTCCAATAACTCTTCCAAAACATATCCGAGCCTCATGGGACCCCGACCAAACATGCCAACACACCCCATAACATAATTCAAACTTGTTCCAACCTTCGGAATGCCCAAAACAATATCAAAACATCAAATCACCCTCGGATTCAAGCCTAAGAATTCCAAAACTTCCGAAATCCGAATTCGATCAAAAAGTCGACCAAACGACGTCCAAATGACCTGAAATTTTGCACACACATCACAAAATGACATAACGAAGCTACAACAACTCTCGGATTTTCATTCCGACCCTCAGATCAAAATCTCACCTATCAACCGGAATTCGCCAAAATATTAACTTTGTCAATTCAAGCCAAATCCTTCCACGGACTTCCAAAATGCATTCCGATCGCGCTCCTAAGTTATAAATCACCCAACGAAGCTATCCAAATCATAAAATTTTCGATCCGAGCTCATATACAAATAAGTCAATTCTTAGTCAAACCTTTCAAATTCAAAGCTTTCAAGTGGGGTTGTTCCTTCAAATTCATTCTGATTTTTCCTGAAGACCAAAACCAACGATCTACATCAGTCATAATACGTTATACAAGGCAAGTCATGCCCGGGAACTGGCGATCAAAATGCAAAAGTTCAAAACGACCGGTCGGGTCGTTACAATAGAATAGATGCATCTATTAAAATCATATAATAGTAAACGGTCCACGTGACAGGTGACTGAGCCCATATATTTATTATCTTTTATTTGTTCCAGAAATCAAGGGATACAATCCCAACCTTAACTGGTATATTATGAGAATAAACAGCACAAGAGAATTCTTGAAGAATCTTCTATTTTTCAATATATGCCAATGTAATTCTCAATTAATTTTTTTACATCATAATTGAAACGGGATGGTCAACCGGTTATGCCAACTAATATTTGTTTTAGTAAACCTCTAGTTTACTTGTGGCATATGATTCAAGCATCATGTTTATATTTGTGTAGTACAAATAGAAATAAAATCGGGTAACCTTTCATATTTACGTGGTATGATTATAGAGAACATATTCAATCTTCCTTTTATTTATTGTCTCAATACGACAACCACTTTGACTTATGCATTTGAAACTCAAAAAGTTTCTTTTGAGACTTTACACTATCAATGTCATGAATAATTTTATTCATCCCGGTAGTAACAAATTAGTTTTTTCGGAGCTCTTAACAACTTTTGTACTACAAGGTCTTTTATCATACCATTCATATGGTAAATGTCTCCTTCACGGAGAAACTTATATCATAATAAATTGTCATGGTGAGAATCATCATAAGCAAAATCATTTATTGCTTTAATTTTGCCTTTAATAACTTTTATAAGGCATGACAAAATAATATTTGGCATATCCCATGTACGCGACCAATGACATATGCATGTAACCACATTGTAATATTCATTATCTTTATTTCTCAAACCTCCTTTAGAGGTGAGTTGTGATATTTATCCAACCATGCATAAACACATTCTTATGCATAATTTTTATCACATATATATTTCAACATTTACTTTCAGGAATGAGTCTGCATTTACAATGCTTATCATACGTCATATTTTCAACGAATGGACTATAATCATGTGAATGTATCTCGTATTAACATACCACATTGATACATATTCCTTCACCTTTGAGGGATCATTTTGAGAACCCTTATTGTTCTACTTTTTACAATTACCATAATGATGACCGTTATTATTTAATCTTTGGCACGCCCACGTTCATTGGTCAACCACTTGTCTTTATTTATACTTATTATGCACTGTTATCACATTCACTTCAAGAATGGAGCAAATCAAGTGGGACAAACTTCATGCTTTTTCATGAAAAATATATTATTTTTCTTTAGTCATTATTGTATCACCAATATGGTGCATTAAGACTCAAACCCAATGCCTTACCCATATAAAGACATGTTAGGTCGTAATGAGTTGGGACTCAAACCCAACTCTTATCATCATAGTGCGATGGGACTTAAACCCATCATCTTTACCTCAACCAATGGCATCATTATATCCAGTCATCATAAGACTTTAAAATATTACCACGCCCAACAATTATAAGTGAAAAATCGTCTAGTATCTGCATCACCTTATCACATATTTAATTTGATGCAAAAATTGAACTATTTTATCATAAGATATATAAAGTTAATTAACGGACAACCATACAATCACATATCTCAATCAGGATATTAAAGCTCATCAAATATTATTGCTCCTCAAAGTTATTATTTTTAAGGATAATTTTTGAAGAAGTAATCAACTTAGATTGATGATATGTGCATTTAATTAGTTAATGGACAATGATATAACTATTATTATCTTTCATGTGTCTAAAGCAAAATATTATTTAGCGTAATATATATTTTTGCTGCCAAAATTGAAGTATGCCACTTTTCTAGATTGACCACATAAAAGAATTATAAGTGCACCTAAAAAAAAAAATTAATATCGTAAAATCTATACCTGCATAGTATCTTCATGTGTACTAATATTCCGTATGTAAGCTTGTCAAAATAAATAGTTACATATAGCTAGTGTAGTATATTATGTTATACTGCATAATAATGTATAATCATGCATTATGTTAAGTGTACCTAAGTACTTAAGCTTGTAACTAGGTATATTTAAATTCAGTAAGAAAATACACTTGAAAACAAAAACAATATCAAGTAACCTCATTATGGCCTAACATGACTAGAATGCCTTTTAATATTTTACAAAGATCTTTTAATATCATAACAAATTAATGATAGCATGATGTTATATTTGTATAAGATTAATCTTAGAACTAGGAACAAAATTAGCGGACATACACAACCAAACATGCACGAAAACTTAAAATCAAATCTTACTATTTTCTAACCAAAGCACCTACAAATATTAAATTTTAACATAAGCTAAATACACATTTTATGGTATAATTAAAAATAATACTCACTGCTGGACAGTAAAAAGCAAACTCAATATTGATATGACATACGAAATGCCCAGGTTTTATTGGCTCAACCAACTTGATTCAAGATTGTCGGTTATTCATAGTTCCATCATAAAATGGGCAATCAATCCTTTCAATTTGGTTAGAGTTTCGTGCTGATAACGTGTTATAAAATAAAAGCGATTTAGTAAAACATGAACAAAAAATATAAGCAATTTAGTAAAACATGAACAAGAAATATAAGCAATTTAGTAAAACATGAACACGAAATATAGATAGAGAGAAGGAAGAGATTTTCTTCTTCAATTGTGTGTATTTTCCTATCTATTACAAGGCCTTTGTATAGGCATAAAAAGTGAAGAAAACATGTCATGGAATATGTCATTGAACATACAAAATATGTCATTGAATATGTCATTAAGCATTTGAGATGAAAATCATGTAAGAAGAGTAGACATCCACCATAATGCGATATTTATCATAACACTACTATTATTATTACGGTACATTTTAAAAGTACACAATTTAACTACGAGTTTTCAAGTTTGCCAAGACTCAGTATATTGAATTCGAGTATTATTTATCTGTATGAAAAATTAATATAGATAAAGTTAATATTTTAAAGTTCTTTTAATTCATAACTCATAACGTCCAAATTTTAAATCTGAATCAACGCTCTCTAATAATATTTTTTTGCCTCCTGGCCTCCAAACAAAAATATTAGAAAATGCCAAGTTGATAAAGCACCTAAATTGTCAATATACATAGGGTCGTTTGGTATCGATGTATTAGATAAAATAATATATGCATTAACTTTATATATTAATGTTATATTATTTGATATACTTTTTAAACTTATGTATTAGTTATGCAAGCATTAGTTATACACTACATTTGGTATTATTCTATGCATAACTAATTCACAGAAAACCATGTTATTAACAGTGCAATACGTTTTAATGCATGCGTTAGCTTATTTAAAGACAAAATTAACCTTCAAAAATTATGCTTGATTAAAATATACTATTATATTAATGCAAGTTTGATATAAAGTTGGATACAGAAATTGCTCCCGCTATTTATATCTATACACCGCCAATTTCTTGATTGTAAATTTATAAATATGTACTCTACTACTACGTACTAGAATGCCCTTGTAATCAACTCATTTCCCTTTTACTTTTTTAATTCAAAGTTTTTTTTGCCTAATAATCCAAGAAAGCGAAAAATAAAGTATATCCATAGTAGATAAATAAATACTTACCTTATTTTATTTTTTACAAATAAATATTAACTTCTAAATCAAATAATTTTTTTAAAACCTTTTTCAGATAAAAATATTCTTCAACATATGTTTATTTTAAAAAGAAAAATATAGACAGATTATGAGGATATTTTTGTAAACAAATAATTCTTTTAAAAATTATGTAATGCTTTAATATATTAATTCAAACTATGAATAAAAAATATATCAGCACAACCAATACCAATAATATTAATACACCATATTCAACATTATTCATCCTACAAAACAGCCCCTTAGCATTACAACTTGTTTGGATAGTTGTTACCCATTGTATCGCATCGTATTCTTACTTTAAATACAATGTTTGTTTTGATTGTTACTTAAATTTTATTGTATCGTATCGTTAAATCTGTCGTTACATAACGACGAAATGTGCCACTTTATGTAACGACCGATTTGGTGTGGTCGCGTCGTTACCTTATCTTTTTCTCTCAATCTCACCCTCTATTATTATTAAATTATTTTATTTTATCATTTATCCTACCCTTTTATATAGTAATTTTACGTTGTATCATAATTTTTCTTTATAATATTGCAAGTTTATTCTTCATATTGCTAGTGCGTGACTGGTGCGGAGCTACCTTGTCCGAGGGGTGTCCCCTTTTGACGGAAAATAACACTGTGTAGATAGTTTTTTTTTTTTTTAAAATTTGAATATATGCAATGGGTTGACAATCTTTGACACAAGATAATCTCCTAATGCAACGGTCAAGGAATGTCAAAAATGACTGAAGGTCGGAAGTTCCATTCCCTGTTGCTACAATACAATACACTATGATATATACATCCGTAGCAACCACCCAAACAAGCCGTTGGTGAAACTAGAAAGTGACAAGCTTTGATTTTGCCGTATAATTTGTTCCCCCAATTTTCCTATTTGTATCCAGTGAAACTTGCAACCGAATCCCAATGAGTTAACACGCGTTCGCTACGTGTCACAATGAATCATCTGCGTGTCTGTTACTTTGGAAGTCAAAAGGTCATTGGGAAACGTAGGAGCTAAGATAAGCCGGTCGATGAAAATAATAAAAAAGGCAAAAGGCATTCGCTTGGAGAAAAGAGAAAAGAGTGCAGTCTGAGTCTGTCCACAGATGAGAGTATTTCGAAACACCACACTGCTATTTGCTTTAATTTTGTCATTAAGTTTTCTCTTCTCTGCGTTTGGGTTAAGCGAAACCGGAGGAGGATTTTGCGGTGAAGAGGAAGAGAAAAAAAGTAATCTGATTGAGATGGCTACTCTTGGTGGGATTCGTGATTCGCATGCTTCGTCCCAGAACAGCGACGAGATCCATAACCTTGCAAAATTTGCCGTCGACGAGCACAACAAGAAGGAGGTTTGCTTCACAATATAACTCTCTATTTGTCTGTTTTCTTCTTCCTTAAGTATCATTAACCTTGATCTCTCTACATCCCTTGCTCTCTGTAGCTTTTGCTTATAATTCACCGTATTTTTTCCAATATTGCTGCTAGTATACTGTTACTGTGCGTCCTTCTGTGTTGGGGCGACAAATGATGGGAAGGGGGAACAGTAGTCTCCCAAGTTAACTAAAATGTCACACGATTATAATTCCTGGTCAAATTTGTAAAAAAAGAACAAAAAACAAGATTCCTTTTTAATATATTATCACTTTAGGTGTCTAAACCTTGATGGATAGAGTTACATGATACCCGGGTAGCGAGTACCCAGTGAATTTTGTCGAGGTGCGTCCAAGTTGGCCTTATAAAAAGAAATTTCACTTTAGGTTAGTTTATTGAGCCAGTCGAACCCTTGAGATTTCTAGTTTGGTTTCCGTCCTTTCACCTTTGTATCCAAGGTAACGGGGAGATTGATGAAGATGTCGCACATCGCATCGGAGCAGGATGGATGAAATGGAGGCTGTGATAAGAATGTGCCGCCAAGACTTAAAGGTAAGTTTACATCGGACCTGTTGAAGTTCTTCAGAGAGTGGGTGAGGTGGATTACAGGCTCGCATTTCAAATATCAAAACAAAGTAAATATGGACACTTTCAAATATCAAAACAAAGTAAATATGGAGGAGTTATGAAAATAGTAGAATACAACATGACTGAGTACAAATATGAAGTCAAAACAATGAGGAATAGTAGTAAAAATCTCCCAAGAGTCCAAACCACAAGATGTTATTGATAAATAAGTGCAAATGAACACTTGGTACATAAGGAGCTAGTGCGAGAAGTGGTGGTTCAACCGACTATGCTGTATGGGGTTGAGTGTTGGCCAGTCAAGAACTCCCACGTGCAGAAGTTGAAAGTAGTAGAGATGAGGATGTTGAGATGGATGTGTGGGTGTACCAAGAGGGATAAGATTAAGAATGAAGCTATCCGTGACAGAGTGGGAGTAGCCTCCGTGGAGGACAAGATGTGAGAGTCGAGGCTGAGATGGTCCAGACATGTTAAGAGAAGAAACATTGATGCTCCTGTTAGGAGTCCCACGTGCAGAAGATGAAAGTAGTAGAGATGAGGATGTCGATATGGATGTGTGGGTGTACCAGGAGAGATAAGATTAAGGATGAAGCTATCCGGGACAGAGTGGGAGTAGCCTCCGTGGAGGACAAGATGCGGGAGTCGAGGCTGAGATGGTTTGGACATCTTAAGAGAAGAAGCGTTGATGCTCCTGTTAGGAGGTGTGAGAGGTTGGCCATGACGAGTTTGCAAAGAGGTCGAGGTAGGCCTAAGAAGTACTGGGGTTTAGGTGATTAGACAGGACATGGTGCTGCTTCAGCTTACTGAGTACATGACTCCTATCAAGAGTGTGGAGGTCGATGATTAAGGTAGAAGGTTAGTGGGTAGTTTTAGCACGTATGTCCCTTCATATTTTTAGATTTTTATTGCGTCATGTGGTTTTGTTCGCCTAAGGTATTGTATTCCCTGTTGCTATTATTTGGTACTACTTATCCTTTATCTCTTCCTTTTTCTTTTCTTTTCCTTTCTTGCTTTCCGCTTCTTTTTCGTACCCTTCCTGAGCCGAGGGTCTATTGGAAACAACCTCTCTACCTGCATTAGGTAGGGGTAAGGTTTGCGTACAGACTACCCTCCCCGACCCCACCTGTCCACCTGTTGGGGTTTCAGTCCTTTGTAATTTGATCAAAGCACATCCTTATTGGGAAGGGGAAGGTTAATGTGGGTTCTTGACTTTCCAGGCCTTTTCTTGAGGACTAGTGATTTGTGTCAATGATCTTTACTCTACATAATAATATCCACTTTAGCATAATAAGAGTACTTGTGTCAATGATCCATTTTACCATAGGCGTTATCTGAGCGCAAATCAGGCTAGTGCTGGATATTTTAAAAAAAAGAGGCTATTGGAGAATTTGAACAGGGTAAAGGGTTTCCAAAAGGGGTTTTCATGATAGAGCTTGAGTCAGCTGAACCCACATTGTAATGAGATTCAAAAAGGGGTTCCATGTCTTTCCAGTAGCTTACCAGCTAAGCTATTGGTTTCATTTTTTGTTTAGAGCGATCTTGTTAGTCCCTCACTTAATTCTCTTTCTATTTTTTTGTTCGTCTATAGCTATTCACTGATTTCATACATAGTGCTTCACTATGCATACTTATCCATCTATATTTCTCGCCATGTAGTGCTGGTTTTGAGGAAAGGATTACTAGTCTAACATGGTCTCTGTGGAGCTACATTAGGGTTTTTTCCGCAAAAAGCAAGCTAGACCACCAAATGGCAAGTATATAAAAGAAGTAACTTGTGCTATGTCTTCTTCTTTTTTCTTTGTAATCTATTCGAATCTCTTTATTGGTTGACGAGTTTATAACCTCAATATTGACTATGCGCCAAGACGTTTGCATGCACTTTTATCCCCGGTTATCTATCACATGTGTCATCTTGCTTGTGTGAGAGATTTGGTTCAGATATGCACTTCCTGGTTTCCTTGTAATGACTAGGACGATGTTTAACGATTGTTTGTGCTTCCTAGTACTAGTCTTATAGTTATGACTTTTTCAGTACAAAAATTATCGTCAGAAGCTTAAGTGTTGAAAAAAGGTGAGATAGATGTATGCCCCCTCATAGAATTGCAGGCCCATTATCGAGTTTCAAACCGTGTGCCACTGGACCTCAGGGATTTTTCAGTTATTAAAAAAATTGTATGCACTAGTCATATACGCTTGCAGAAACATGCATGCTCCAGTCATAAGCTTGCAGAAATATCAAAGGTAGTTCAGGATTTTACGATTTTGTCTGAAAGAGTGCTCAAAAGCACTAAACCGAGAAAAAGAGTAAAAGTAAATGTATGGTTTGCAGTCTCATTGAAGATGTCTCGGTGGAGAGTTAACACATTAGTTGCGCCCCTCATTTTTTAAATCTATTGTTGGCCCTATCATGTACAAAAGGTGTCTAAATTCAAGATTTAGACATTTATTTAATTGCCATTGAGAATTGAATTGAGATCTAAAGTCTCACCATGTACTTTCTCCGTTTCAAGACCATAGTTTTTTATGATAGTGGCTTCTGACAGCATACAGAATCTTCAGCAGGTTTGGTCTGTACAGGCTCACTTATAATCTGGGATATTCTGTTTTAATCTTGATAAGAATTTATCTGCTTGCCTGGAGAATCAAGTAAATGCACGGGTGCTGCGAAGGTAGATATAAGCAGAGAAAATATCCATACGTTCTTATTTATTTTTGTACTGCGGAACCTCTCACTTTCTTTTCATATAAAAAATCTCTCTTATGTTACAAGTATGCTACGTAAAGCAGTTCAGAGTAATTGGTAAGCTTTCTGTCTTTCTGCTTTGTGGTCAAACATTATTTACGAGGACTATTGGGTTATTCCCTGTACTACCAAGTCTGAGAACAAGGGAGGTATATCTAGAAGAGTGGAATGGACAATGTGGTAACTGCACTTAGAAAGTCATAAAAAACATAATTCAGGGTGTGGTATAACAGAAGAAGGTTTTGAAGGAAACTATTTCCTTGTAATAAAAAAACACATGGATATCCTGGGGGAAACAGCAGAAAAGCATCTTGATTGTCCTCTTTGTCAAGAACTTGCTTAATCAGTCCAAAGTTCACCTTCTTTTGTTGAATTTATGTGCGATAAAGGCCGGCTTTTCTATCTGTTTATTCAGCTTCTTTTCCTCTTTAACACCTTTTTATAGTAGACCTTATTTAGGTACCATCATTTTGTTTGTACTCTTTATATAAGAGGCATATTATAATAAACATTTTAAAGCGTGAGACTATTGGAGATTTCAATGTCTGCAAATTTTTTCCAGAATGCGATGATTGAATTGGCCAGAGTTGTGAAGGCGCAAGAGCAAGTTGTTGCTGGTACACTGCACCATCTGACTCTTGAGGTCATAGATGCTGGAAAAAAGAAACTCTACGAGGCTAAGGTCTGGGTCAAACCATGGTTGAATTTCAAGGAACTTCAAGAGTTCACTCATGTTGAAGATGTTCCTACCTTGACTTCTTCAGATCTAGGTGTTAAGCAAGGTAGCTCTCTCTTATTGATGTTAATTACTGATGTGTTCTATTCAATGTAACCAGCTACAGTTGCAGTTTTGCCCTTATTAGGTCAAATCAACATAACATATGGCTTCCACTAGTATGCAACATTGTTTGTTTTGAAAAATTGGTCAGGTGATATAGGTTTGTCTCAGGTTTGCCATTACATACAGATGCTTCTGGTGCTTCTCTCCAGGTTTCTGCTATATGTGCCTGTGGCTTGGGTTGATTATAAAGTTAATTCTGGCTTGTTTTCTGTTTTTTTTCTCTCTTTTTTTTTGAAGAAGAAAAAATATTGGACAGCATATCCGGGGTGAATTGTAGGAAGTTTTGTCTAGTTCTTCTAGTGTTCTCCAAATTATTATATTGGATATATATGGTCATGGAATCTTCTAAAATCTTGATTCTCTTCAAAATTGTTAGAGTGATGGTCTCTTTTAAATTATGCAGAAGATGAAGGCTCTGGATTGAAATCAGTGCCTGTGCATGATCCGGTGGTTCAGGAAGCTGCAGAGCATGCAATTAAGACCATCCAGCAGAGATCCAACTCACTACTTCCATATGAACTCCAAGAGATTGTTCATGCAAATGCTGAGGTATGCCCTTGTTTCATGTTTGTCTTGTTTTCTGTCTGAGATTTGGTTGTTATGCATGTGACTTGCATATGATCCCTGTTGAGGTAGCTGTACTTTTTGTGTGACAAGCTTTTTGTGAGCATAATGAAGTATGCTCGAATTCAATACAAGTTGTTCCCATGTGATGGCTCTAGATCTGCAATTGTGATTGTTATCAACCATACTCCGGACAGTTCATGATGTTTGTAACTGAGAGAGAGGAAGAGAAGCAGGTGGCGTTCAAGGGTTAACTGTGAAAAGGGAAAAGAACGTCAGAAGGGTGAAAAGAGCTACTATGTAATTAACTTTGAATTATGTGAGAAAAATCTTGAATCAAAATCGTGATGCTTACTGCACTGATGTCCTTGCACTCAAGGCTCTACAAAACTTGAGAACCACCTCTGCGCGCCAAATATTAGTGGTAGCTTTACCTTAAAAAATTGTTCAGGATGAATTTACATTGCCAAGTTCCTTTATTTCGCCCGTCCTAACCAAATTCCCTTGCAGCAACATTTGCATGCATTCTGGGAAATAACGACTGGATAAGAGAATTTTGTTGCTGTGTACCTTGTGTAACAATTGGATTTGCTTTTTAACAGGTCGTT
Organism: Nicotiana sylvestris; assembly: GCF_000393655.2. Taxonomy (NCBI): domain Eukaryota; kingdom Viridiplantae; phylum Streptophyta; class Magnoliopsida; order Solanales; family Solanaceae; genus Nicotiana; species Nicotiana sylvestris. The sequence goes on from NC_091059.1 coordinate 155,949,805, forward strand.
GGGGAGGACAATATGAAGCTTCATATGCTCATCAAAACTAGCAGGGGAGGGAAGCAAGAAAAGTTCAAAGTTCAAGTGCACCATAACAACGAAGGTGCCTTCCAACTGAATCATATGGAGCCTGACCACTCCTAAACTGTTTAACTAGCTTTGGAGGTCCTTTACCTCTTTAAAGTTTTAAGAAATGTTCCCACTATGGACCTATGGGAGATATATAAACTATCTTTGAAGTAAATAAGCATGTAACCAGCACAATATTTATACTTCTGCTTGTATTTTATCTGAAGTTGTGCTTCTGTTTCTAGTAGAGTTCTTTGATCCATGCTTCATTAAGATCTGTTACATCTGTTTGATGTGCTTCAATATATCTAAATGTTTAAGCTGCTATTATATCGCCTTGTTTCGTGTGTAGTGAGGTTACTTTATTTTAGTACAAGCACGAGGGTGATTGGCAGGGATGGCAAAGTGGGGAGAGTAATGTCAGAGAAGCAAAGCTTGCAACTACTGAAACTGAAAAACATGCATTCTCTCACTGAATATATATACTAATTGGCGCCCGAATGTAACATATATGAGTGTATATGCAAGGGATTGGTCTCAGTATTTGGGTTCTTACCATCCCAGGCATTGAACAATATAGGAAGTGGGCGATTCAATCTCTTTGCATATCTTTGTTGTTGCAGTTAAAGTTTGCATCTGAAATGAGGAAGCAACACCAAAGAGGCGACTGCACATTCTCTCTTCTAACTAAAACGTACTCTGTTCTAAGTAGTCTTTTGGGTTGAACATTCCGCGCTTGTTTGATATTGCATCTCGTAGTAAAGCATAATTTATAGCCGCTGGCACGATACTAATTTTATATCCTAAGCCAGCTTTTGCGATGTATAGTGAACGTATTATAATATGGATTTGGATTGAAGTATTCAATTAAGATGTGGATTGATAGTAGTCTACTGGTAGGTGAATAGAGCTGTATATGGTCTCATGTTTCAAAATATATGAACATTGGTCATGGTAATTGTTCCTTGATGTTGCTGCTATCTGTTGTCGACTAACAAAAATATGCATGTCACTGTCCTTTAAAACTCGCTGACAAAATTTTGATGAGTTTTGGCGAAATGTATTATTAATCGCAGCATCAAGATTTTAAACGGGAAAGCAAGAAATAAAATAAATGTGGATTGCATTCAAGGAAGGAAAGATAAGCAAATCATTATCGAACTGTACGGCTCCACTTGGGCACTGAGGCAGAGAAGCTTAAACCCGAAAGTAATTAAGTATGAGAAGGAAATTTTAAATTTGAGCATTCTAATTGGAAAGATAGCACTAAAGGATCAAATATTCAAATATAATGTCTTTTTCAAGCTTCAACATTTCAAAAAGATGGAAGATGCTATTTTTCCAGAATATCATGGAATGACGTTAAGATAACTCAAGTGGGAGAGCCGTGTTATGGGTAACCTTATTGCACTATTCAAAGAACATTTGTATATGTAATGCACGTGAATGTTTACGAAATAATTATTGTAAAGTTTTGTTCTTCGTTTCATGGTTGATCCTATCTATGTTTTTATAATGGCCCAAGAACACGCTCATGCCTCATTCAGCCATAGAGATACTTTTGAATTGCAAGATACCATTACGAGCTCAATATATTTTATTACAAGTAAATGATTGGACAAGCTCTTTATTTGGCATGATTGTTATTTGAACAGTTAAACAACAATTTGCTTGAACTAAACATGATATATTTGATACGATAGAAGTCATTTTTCATATATTTTCTAAAAAAATATTATTCGGTTTCTCGTTGGTGAATAAAATTAGCAAGCGGAAAGTATTTTGATGAGATTTTAGTTATTAAATAATTCTAAAATATCTAAGTGTAGTCCGAGTAATATGAAATTAAAAATTTAAAATAGTTTGTTAAAATGACATTATTGAATTTTTTTTATAGCAACCAAATATGTAAAGTGAATGAAAACATTTTATTGAAAAATGATTCCATTATATGGCACACACATTTTATTTTCATAACAGGCAAAATTAGATGCATCTATCTTCTCATTAAAGAATCTATTTCATAGTAGTATTTTAGAATAGAATTTCTGTCAACACCACGTCGTCATCAATACTTATAAGCTTAGCGTTATGCTTTAGAAGAATGGATGAGGGTTTTAATCGACGGCTGGAATTGGCGTTGTATTGCCTTAGCTTTACCCTTCAGCAGAAGAGCTACTAGACTTCCATTTCCGCCGCTTCCTTCTTCCTCTTACCCTCCCTCCTCCACCTTCGCCGCCGCGTCGTTGCTTCCTCTGTCGCCGGCGGTTTCAATTTCCCATACAATTAGGAGACGGCTGTCTATTTTCACACGTAGCTCAAGGCTGATGGGTTCTCAGTCCTCGGAATTGGAGTGGCCGGCTAACAAGGTGCGCCAAACTTTCATCAACTTCTTCCAAGGCAAAGGTCACGAACAAGTCGAATCCAGCCCTGTGGTTCCTCATAATGACCCGACCCTCCTATTCGCCAATGCTGGTTCGTTTTTCCTTCACTTTAAATGTCTTATTTATTGGTTTGTTGCTTTTCTGTATAAATAGATTATGGATTTAAGTTATATGCACTTATAAAGATTCATTCAAATTGTCAGTGACTCTTAACCTGTAATAGCGGGTTAGTTACCATTTTTAACCGAATTATTATTACTCTAGTTATCAAGAGATTTTACCTCTAATTACCTCATAAATAACCTGGCTGTGTAAATATTGTTTACATTTTCAGTGCATAGAACTTAAACTGGATTATGTGCTACTGGAAAGATGGTCGTTGGTTTTGTTTTCGGTGGTTGAATGGCTAAAGGTTGGGTTTTTGTGCAGGGATGAATCAGTTTAAGCCTATTTTCTTGGGTATAGTAGACCCTAATAGTCCGTTGAGCAAACTTAAGCGTGCCTGCGATACACAAAAGTGTATTCGTGCTGGTGGCAAGCACAATGATCTTGATGATGTTGGCAAGGACACTTACCACCACACTTTCTTTGAGATGCTTGGTAATTGGTCTTTTGGGGATTATTTCAAGAAAGAGGCCATTGAATGGGCCTGGGAACTGCTTACCCAGGCATGTTTTATCCTGATTAATTCATAATATTCTTGTAATAATTGCCAGTTGTGCTCCTAACATATATGCTGTATGATAAAGAAATGACAGGATGCTGACTTGTATACTTATTTTTCCGTGTTTGATAATTTTCTCCCAGGTATATAGGCTGCCAGGTGATCGGATATATGCCACTTATTTTGGGGGTGACGAAAAAACTGGCCTTCCAGCAGATAATGAAGCCAGAGAACTATGGCTTAAGTTCCTTCCCCCTAGCAGGGTGCTGCCTTTCGGTTGCAAAGTAAGTTATCACATTGTATCTTGGCATCTATCATCATCATTTTCTGTTTTATGCATTAGCAATTCATTAAACCAATTCTTTCTATTGTTGTTCCGAGATAAAGTTATGTGTATTTGGTATTTTTGAAAGCCCCAAAACGTATTGAATCTCTTAGAAGTATGTTAACTTCGTGGACATCTCAATTTGGACGAATTTTGTCATGAAGTGAGAGGGGGGCAGTCATAAGTATCATTACTGCCTTATAAAAGATAATTATCCTTATCAAAAAAATTATTCTTTTTGCTGATAAAATAAGCATAAATTGGTAATTGACATTTAAGTGGAGCAGGGTATTGTATTGATACTTTAAGAAGCATATTAACTTATCTTTTGAGGGGCAGTGATAAGCATCATTCTTGACCTACAAAAATTATAAGCGTCATTCTTGACTTACAAAAATTAAGTATCCTTTTTGTTGGAAATAAAGAAGCAAAAAGTGGTATTTGTCATTTAAGTGGAGAAGGGTAGAGGGGCGGATTATCCACCGAGTTCGAATTGACCTTTGACCCTCGGGATTTCTCGGTTATCAAAAGAAAAAAGTACTTGATGTCAATCTCCATTGTTCTTACGCAACATTTCCGACCACTGAAATGTTGTTTTCCATATGTGAAAATCAGTACTTCTTTCTTAGTTCAAATTATTTGATCATGGTCTAATGATTATGTCTGAAAACCTTTCACTGCCTTGTTAAAAGACTTAATTACTTTGAGCTAAGTCAGTCCGGTTATTTCTTAACTCTTTGCACTTTGAGTAGGACAACTTTTGGGAGATGGGTGATACCGGACCTTGTGGACCCTGCACTGAGATACACTTTGATAGAATTGGGAATCGCGATGCTGCATCATTTGTTAATAATGATGATCCCACTGTGATTGAAATATGGAACCTTGTCTTTATTCAGGTACCATTATCTCCAAATTTTTGCCTTCTCTTTTGAGATCTATGTTTTACTCTTTTAAGCGTGTCTTTTGCAGTTCAACAGGGAAGCTGATGGTTCTTTGAAACCCCTTCCTGCTAAGCATGTTGATACTGGAATGGGTTTTGAAAGACTAACTTCTATCCTCCAGAACAAGATGAGCAATTACGATACTGACGTGTTCTTACCTATATTCGATGCTATACAAAAGGTAATATTGATAGGTTTTTACTGTATTGCCTTTACTGATTTGTTTCCATTGGCAAGCAGGCTTATAGTTATGGCTGCTATGGTTTTCTTTGGGTTTCCTATTTAGCCTAATGTCTCGTGATATTCTGCTCGTCTGTTTGTGTGTCTACCTATTTTTGATCATCTTCTCTTGAGTGGACTATCCTTCCTACCGTCTTTAATTGGTTACTTTTGGGTGACATTCTGATAATTTGACATTGTATTCTTCTTTCATTGATTGTGTAGTTGCATTACTGACCAGACCCTATTTCATCTTCAGAAGGTGATTTTTTTAGCTGTGTAGCATATGATGCTATGAAGCATGAACTTATTTTCCATTATAAAGTTCACTTTAAAAGGGAATGCTATATTAATGATTCCATTCCCTTTGTATTGAGTTTTACTGAAAATTTTGTTACTTTTTTGTGCAATATGTAGCCTTGTTTTTGCATTTCAGTGGATTTGAAAGAAATAGATATTCAAGTAATGCTTTGAAAAAAGTATTTAAATTTTTGTATGATCACTTCTTTACATTGATAATGTTGTGTAAGCACATAAGTGTTTGATACATTGTTCTCTAAAGCATTCCTGTTTCATTTACAAAATTAGCACAAAGGATTAAATTTTGTAACGGGGAAAATTTTCTCTGAAATAATGGCTAAATGTTATACTCAAATATCAGTTTCTTTTTTCACCGACTCAATATCAGTTTCAAGATGACCATAGTTGAGCTTATGTTAGAAGTGCTCCAACGGTAAGAGCACTCAACTTCCAGTTAAGAGGTTGTGGTTCAATTCATGGAGAGCTGGGTAGGAGTAGGATTTACCGGATTAAAAAAAGAATGCCAAGCACTTGAAGAAGTGCTTTTACGTGCTCAAAGCTCTTATTTCTCCAATGAACTGCCACTCATGCAGGACCTGATCTTGTGTTGTGCTACTGAAATTTCCTTATTGCTATACTTATTCATGCTATTCTCCTAAACTGATGTTTCTCTTAATAGGCAACTGGAGCTCGTCCATACTCTGGCAAAGTTGGAGCTGATGATGTGGATAAAATTGATATGGCCTATAGAGTTGTTTCTGACCACATTCGAACTCTGTCTTTTGCCATTGCTGATGGTTCTTGCCCAGGTAGGATCTTGTTAATCTAGTCATCATTTAGTGCTTAGTTTTGCTCAAAATTGTTCCTCTCCTTTCTTGGTCATGAATTGACCCCTAATGTTAGGACTTTTCTATGATGTAAAAAGTTTTCATTACTTGCAAAGTTTTTAGGTATGATGAGGTATATTATATTTGCGATCTTGTTGGTGTTCAGTTGCTTGTGGAGCCATTCTTTCACATGACATTCAAATCATTTATAATGAGTTTGCAGTTTTTTTTTTTTGCTTTAAAGTGGATTGTATTCTACAGTTTGTGAGATTGATGGCTGCTAGTTTCTTGTGTAATTCTTTCTCCTATTTCCTTCACCTAATATTATTTGAAACCTAAAGATGTGCATCCATGAATCTAGAAATTGGGCACTATGACTTTCTGTACTTGGTTTAAGATTTTGTGTTAGTACCTTCGATGAGGTTCTGATGGTGTTCCAACACTTAAAGCCAAATATTGGTCTGTGGTTCATTCTTTGGTAAATCTGATGTTCATGTTTCTTGCTTTGCAGGGAATGAAGGTCGCGAATATGTCCTTAGACGCATTCTACGTCGAGCAGTGCGCTATGGTACAGAGGTTCTGAAAGCGCAACAAGGTTTCTTCAGTAGGTATGAATAAGTACTTGAATTTGCTTGTTTCGTTGAAAGTGGGTTTATTTGATATTTAGCAGTTTTTGTCTATACCCACCTCATTATATTATTTACACTCTGCTTTTTGTTGAGATAGCCTTGTTAAGGTGGTGGTAGAAGTGATGGGCGACGTCTTCCCAGAGCTGAAGCAACGTGAGGCACATATAAGGGATACAATTGCTGATGAAGAAACTAGCTTCGGGAGGACATTGCTTCATGTAAGCTACGCTGCAATATAATGAAATGAAACAAGCGCGGAAATGCTTTAATTTCTAGTTTTGTATATCAACTATCCAAAACGCTGTATTGAGCCTGTAGATATTATCATTGTAAATACCTTTTTGATTTTTTGTGGGATAATGGAAGTATTCAGGTAACCATTCCAGATAGCTAATAGAGGAAAGTCATACATAAAACTCACCGTTTTGCATATACAAGATAAACAGCTTGCTAATAGCATTGAGGTAGTGCCAATGACATTGATGTTGTTGGAATTCTTCTCGGCATGTGTGCACTGCATATTGATAACTACATAGGTGATGGCTTAAGACTAAACCAAAGAAAAAAATTAGCACTTGACTGAAATTTGTAACTTATATGAGCTGCTTTTCATTGAGACTTTCAATCTGAAGAACTATTGTCTCTTTGTATAGGAACCCGACTCACCTTTGTGCTCAGCAGAATGTCCCCCCCAAAAAATATTCATCACTGTGCTGAAATATGTGATGACTTTATTAAGCTTTCTGTTTCCTTCACACCGAAACCATTTCCTCTCTATGTGCTCAGCTTAATGAAATGTTTCTCTCTTACACCTGATAGTGTAGTGAAGCCCTATACATGACTTTTAATTGAGCGGTTGCTGCTTCTTGATTGCTTCCAGTTGGGGAGATTACGTGACTTATCATACTCTGGTTTTGTCTTTTTAAAATATTTCCCACTGTATGTAACTTCTTTCTTACTCCAGGGAATCGAGAAATTTAAAAAGGCAGCTCAAGAGGTTCAAGGGAAGCAATTTAGTGGCCAGGCAAGCATATTAGCCAAATACAACTTGTGACAGAGAAATCAGCCAAGTCCCTTCTAATTCAATATCTGATTTGTGCGCTTAATATTTACTTAATGCTCAGTTCATCTCAAATCGATTTAGACTGTTTTATATTTAATGGAGGAACATGTGAGGCCATATGTTCCTTTTTTGTTCTTCTTCTTGAATGGAATAGACGGAAATTATACTGAGAAGAATAATTAAAGGTCCAATGTAGCTTCACGTGGAACATAAGTTATTTAAAAAGTCCCCATTATATAAAAACGATACTATTATTTTCACATTGATCAAAAAGAAAAAAGGGGCAATTTGACACCATGGTTATAAAAAAAAGGCAATTTTAACTGCTGAAGCTAAGCAAATGGAGGGAGTGTTGTTATCAGTCAGTTTTCAAGTGATTGATCAAATTTAGTCCAGGAATTGTGCAATTCTTTATTTTGATCGTTCTCTCTTTATGCACTTCAAAAAGCAACTTTCTTTTGTCAGCTCTCGGCGACCTTGTATCTCAGCTAAGTTTGTTTCTTTTCTTCCTTCCTTCTGTTGTGATGTGCAGGATGCATTTGTTTTGTGGGACACTTATGGATTTCCATTAGATTTGACCCAGGTAAACGGTGCTCGAACGTGTTAATTCATATCTCCTAATCTCAGTGATAAAAAGCTGACTAATCTTTTTTGTCTCAGTTAATGGCAGAGGAACGAGGCTTGGTGGTTGATGTTGATGGTTTTAATGTTGCTATGGATGCTGCCAGGGAAAGATCAAGAAATGCTCAGAGCAAGGTTCTCTTTGTTGCTTTTGTTTCTCAACTGTCTCCAGCTAGGTTAATTTTGCTTTCACCGTTCGAGCTGTAAGGGAATGACCTCTTGACCCATTTGGTTTTATTCGGGCAATTTAAGCTTGCCCCAATAAGTATGAAATTTTGGGTAGAAAAGGCTTAAAATTTTTACTGGTGCTAGATGATTTTCTATGTTTACCTCTTTGGAGCCATGTCAAGATTGAGTATTCTTTTCTGGAAAAGAAATAGTTCCGAAGGAAATCATGTTTAATCTTTTAGAAATATCATACTTTAGAAGTTAAGCAAATGGATGAATTTGACTTGGACAGTCAAAGGGGCCTAAGGAATGATGCCTCACTGACCACTTAAGGGTTGAGGTGACATGCAATGTATAGAGGTAAATCGAGTTAACATGACAGTGGCACCTATACTTTGTACACTGGGTGAAGTAGTGGAAATGTCTTGTAGAATGGGTTGTGGAGGTAAATAGGTTACAGCTGAAAAACAACTATTGAAGTGAGGTTCTAGATTCTACTCATGTTTCTGAGAGCATTCATAGTTGTCATTCTTGACACGTCAAGTATTTATCTTATAAATTCTAATTCACAAGTTATTAATTTATGCTTACACCTTATGCTCTGAACCTATACTTGACAGAACGCTGGTGGTGCTATTGCCATGGATGCTGACGCTACTGCTGCGTTGCACAAGAAAGGGGTTGCTGCAACAAATGATATTTTCAAATTTACTTGGTTTCAGGTTGCTTATTTATCTTCCTAATGAAACTAGCATGACTGGCTTCTTCAATTGTTGCTTGCTTCAATTATTTTCTGCTGTTGTTTTAATTTGATTCAAGCTAGATGGTTTTCATATGCTTTGAATGTCAATTTCTGTAACTTCTCTAGCCAGGAACAAACTTCTTTCAGGTGCCCCATTCTCTTCTGGGGTTTCTTCGTCTTTAGTCCCCTCAAATTGTATCAGTGCAGATCAACCCCCCTAACATAACAAACTAATCACTCTTGCTTCTTTCATTAATTGTGTTTTCCTCTATTCAATTTTTTATTACTGTACTTGTTTGTCTTGGAGTTCCTGCCTATTTATTTTTCTAACTTGTACTCATACATTTTTCTAAACGTTTTTATTTTATTCTCTTAACGTGACTGTCTAGTGCTTAGCTGTTGTAAATATATACGTATATGATTTAGTGCTCATGTCAGAGGTTTACTTCTGAATTTCTTAATTCAGGATCATGAGAGTGAGATAAAAGCTATTTACACTGGAAATGAGTTCTTGGAAAGTGCAGCAGCAGGTGATGAAGTTGGTATTATTCTTGAAAGCACTAGTTTCTATGCTGAACAAGGTGGTCAGGTAAAATGCGCTTTCATATTTTGGTTAGAAAATGTCAAATGATAATAAGTCACTTTTCTTCAAAATACTGACAAGAAAAAGTTCACTACTCTTCAAATATTACTGGAAGGACACTAAATAGCAATATTGTTATTATTAGTAGTCCGTTAGAGGAGGGTGTAAACTAGTTTAGTTCTTGTACTGTTGTAGTCAAAGGGTCTTGTATATTTTTTTCTGATGGAGTAAAGTTTCACTGTTAACATCAAATAGATGCAAAAAGATAGTATAAGGATATTATAACTGAGCTCTCAAGAAATGACAATTAGCTCCTTAAATAGAGGTGGCTATTCTAAAACCAGGGAGCTAATAAACTGCATAAGCCAGCGCAAAAAGATAGTATAAGAATATTATAACCGAGCTCACAAGAAATGACAATTAGCTCCTTAAATAGAGGTGGCTATTCTAAAACCAGGGAGCTAATAAACTGCATAACTCAGGGTCAAATATATCTGGAATCTGTATGGATTCACGTGTTTATGCATATCCCTCCCCGCACACTCGGAGAGAGATAAATTAAGCTGAATAACAAAGCTTTAAAGAGGAGCTGCCTCGATAACACTTTAAAAGAGTAGCGACTGCATATATTTTTTTGGATGCTAAGCACTAATGATGAACATTTGCTAATTGTTTGTTTAAGGGGAAGTATTTCCTGGGAAATATTTAGGAAAGTAAGCAAACAAAAGAGACTCTTAAACATGTTTGGTTAATGGGAGATTTATTCCTTTTGCATATGCATTCTTTCTTGAAACTGGAAAAGTAAGATTGAAACTTACTAGTATGAATAGATTAAGCTTAGTAAGCACTAAATGAATATTGTTAGAGCTATATTAAAATCTAGTTTCTCCTTTTTGATTTGATAACTTTTGAATCCCCACCCACCTCCCTCGCAGGGGTAGCATTTTGCTCTCTTTCCTCTTGGTGACGTAAACCCCAATTGGTTGAAGGTGGAAGGGCTTTGCAAATAGAGAAGCCTGTCCCTCGTCTGTAGTGAAATCTAATTGATATTTTCCTATTATCTTTTCTTCCTTTCTTTTCAATCAAATGCAGCATGAGAAGTTATAGAGGGTAGACATTGTGAGGATATCACATTATTCAGAAACTTGAGGAGTCATTTTCTTCTGATAACCGAGAGTGTAACCTTAATGTTTGTTTTGTCACTTGATGCATAAAAAAGAACATCAGAATAATGCTCATTTTACCAAGTTTTTGCTTCTTTCAACTAGAGTTCTGCAATTTGAGAAACTTAAGCTTATAGAATGTGATAAAATGTTTTCCTTCTCAAAAAAAAAAAAAAAAGCTTATAGAATGTAATAAGGAAACTCTGGTGGCTTGTGGCATTGTTAATTCATCCATCTTTTTTTTTCCTCCTTATGTCATGTGGTACTCTAGTTTCCTGTTTCTGATAAAGCTACTTGACTATTTGGATACAGATATATGACACTGGATCACTGGAGAGTCCCAATGGCTCTTTTCAAGTTTGTAATGTTCAAGTTTATGGAGGATTCGTTCTTCATATAGGATCTTTCAGTGGACAGGCACACAAGTTTTCTGTTGGTGATAAAGTAATTTGTAAGGTGACATTCTCTTCTGCTTGGCCTTTTAAAACCATATGATGCAGGCTTTTGGATTTGTTGTACCTCTTTGTACTTACATGATTAGGTTTGGTTTCCTTGATTGATTGAGCAGGTTGACTATAACAGGCGTACATTGATCGCTCCGAATCATACCTGCACTCACATGTTAAATTTTGCCTTAAAGGTATTTTCCATAGCAGAATATAAAAGGATGGCAATTCGATTGTTTACATACTTGCTGGAGTTGATTGTCTGATGATGTTATTGAACTTTTCAGGAAGTACTTGGCGACCATGTTGACCAGAAAGGTTCCATTGTTCTTCCTGAAAAATTGAGATTTGACTTCTCTCATGGTAAGTAGCTTCCTTCTTTTTTTCTTTTGGGTGTGTGTGTGGTTGAAGCTGTTGTTGTGAGTATGGGCATCTTGATATGAAGAATGATAATCTTCTAATGCCTTGAACAGGGAAGCCAGTAAAGCCAGAGGAGTTAAGAAAAATTGAATCGATCGTTAATGAGCAGATTAAGTCCGAATTAGATGTATTCTCAAAGGAGGCAAAGCTGTCTGATGCTAAGAGTATAAAAGGTCTTCGAGCAGTCTTTGGAGAAGTAAGCATTCACGATTTAGCCCGTCTTAATTCTGTTCTGACATTTAAACTTGTGTCTTACTTTTGTCCTGGTTGGGTTGTAGGTGTATCCCGATCCTGTCCGGATTGTGTCAGTTGGTCGTAAAGTGGAGGACCTTCTTGCTAATCCAGAAAATGAAGAATGGTTATCGTATTCTGCTGAGCTCTGTGGTGGTAATTTTCTTTTATTCTCTAATTGCTATTTATGGGGGTGCATTTATGATGTTAAAAAAAGGGCAGCCCGGTGCACTAAGCTCTCGCTATGCGCGGGGTTTGGGAAGTGCATTTATGATGTTCTTGTGGCTAATTTATTGATACTCAGGAACACACATTTCTAATACAAGGGAGGCTAAGGCATTTGCTCTGATGTCTGAGGAGGGAATTGCCAAGGGAATCCGAAGAGTTACTGCTGTTACAACTCATCGTGCTTTTGAGGCCACAGATTTGGCATCCTCACTCGAACAGAAAGTAAATGAAGCATTCCAGACTGATGAAAGCTTGCTGGAAGAGGTTAGTGCTTGTATAACCCACTCTTCTTGAACCAGTAAAAATCTGAATTCTGTTTGTCTCTATCCTTACCGGGAATTCAATCTTTTTTTTTTTTGTGATAAAACCACGCATTCTTTCCTGGAAAATGAAGTAAAATATCCTGAAGAGTTGTAATCATTGAGGATTTGATTTGTTGAGATGAATTTTTTTATCGTGAGGATTTGAAGTGAAATTGATTGGCAATAGTGCTAACCCCCAAAATAGTTGTGCTATGAAGTCCTTGATACAGTAGTTTCATTGACTATGGTAGACGGAGAGAGTCACCCTTCTACAAGTTTTAACATCAGACTCATATGTCATGTTAGTGCTCATCCAATCAAACTGTCCTGATGCGTATGCTATGGTGGTTTCATCATAGCATCCTTGAGCTCTTCCTCCTTGGGCTGTCATTAACTGGACAGTAGTTTCATTGACTATAGTAGACGAAGAGAGTCACCCTTCTACAAGTTTTAACATCAGATTCATATGTCATGTTAGTGCTCATCCAATCAAACTGTCCTGATGCATATGCTATGTTGGTTTCATCATAGCATCCTTAAGCTCTTCCTTCTTGGGCTGTCATTAACTGGACAGTTATTGCTTCCACTTCTAAGTATTGCTTCTTATTTAATGATTCATTTGTTCAGCCATTGAAGGGGAGCCTTGGCGTAACTGGTAAAGTTGTTGCCATGTGATCAGGAGGTCACGGGTTCAAGCCGTGGAAACAACCTCTTGCATAAATGCAGGGTAAGACTGCGCACGATAGAACCTTGTGGTTCGGCCCTTCCCCGGACCCCGCACATAGCGGGAGCTTAGTGCACCGGGCTGCCATTTGTTCAGCCATTCTGCTACATAGTTATAGATCTGCTTAAATAAGCTACTCATATCAGACAAAAAGAACTTAGTTATAGAACTGCTTCATGTCATCTTTGTTTATGAAGCTGAATTATAGAGCAAAATATGGCAGAGTTGTTAGTAAGATGTATCTTTTTATTCAGTCATGTTTCTTATTTGTCCCCTGCACTGTATCTTCCTCCTTGGGATGTCGCGGAGCTGACAGTTTCTGGGCTAATCTATTCGGCCAAGCATCGTTTTGTTCTTTAATCTTGGCGAATTGTAGTTGATCCAGGGTTTTTCAAATTTAGGACTGATCGTTGTTCCTACTGCTACTATTGCTCCTTGTGATGCATTCATCCAGAAATTTCTTAATTTCAGAAAGTAACTTCTTTGAATGCTGCCGTGGAGAGGGCACAAATTCCCACTGTTAGGAAAGCTGATCTCAAGGCCAAACTCTCTGCTCTCCAGGTATGTGTTGTTTGTGTTATGGTTGAAGGTAAATAAAATTGTCTTGGAAAGAAAAGTAATATGATGATGATGGTTTACTTCAGAATCAAGTCATAAAGGCCAAAAAGAAGATAGCTGCAGAGAATGTACAAAAAGCTGTTAAAGCTGCCTCAGAAATGGCTGAAGCTGCAGCTTCTGGTGGAAAAGCATACTGCATCCTGCAGATTAGTGTGGGTTTGGACACTGCTGCAGTCCGTGAAGCAGTTGTCAAAGTCATGGAACAGAAGGTTATTAGCTCGTACATGTTAAACTTAAGCTTGTGTTGTCCTCTAAAATGTGTATATATATATATATATATATAAGTCATGACTGTTTCATTTGTTGAACAGGGTATGGCAGTTCTGGTATTTAGCACAGATGAAGCTGCTAACAAAGTTTTGGTCTGTGCTGGTGTTCCTGAGAAAGGTGACAAGTGCCAGCAGTTGAACGTTAAAGACTGGTTGAATGCAGCTTTGAAGCCCTTGGGAGGTAAAGGTGGAGGAGGAAAAGGTGGTCTCGCGCAAGGCCAGGTTTGCATCGTAGTCGCATCTGTTACCTTCTAAGTTTCTATAGTTATCGAAGAAAATTCTGGGAACTAGTGGTGGACTATATTTTTCTACCTCTTAAAATAGTTGTGATTTTACTGGCATATCTGTAAATATTTGTGCTGTGCACAAAGTAGATTCAGTTAGAAACTGAAATGTTACTAGTGATGGTTGCATATATTTGCAGCCCTTAAATGGGAAGAAATAGAAGCACATAATGTGCATTGCAAAATTATCTAACGTGATATTCAACAACAACAACAACAACAACGACCCAGTATAATCCCACAAGTGGGGTCTGGGGAGGGTAATATGTACGCAGATCTTACCCCTACCCCGAAGGGTAGAGAGACTGTTTCCAGGAGACCCTCGGCTCAAAAAGCAACAGGAGATGATATATTAGTACCATAAAAATGCGTAATAAAAGAAAAAGTTGTAATGCAAAAAATTTCTCTCTCTACTTTCTTTGAGCTCAGGCACACTCCCCGAGGAGCCTGAGAAAAAGGAATCTTGAGAATCCATAAACACCATTAGCACGGATATTCAATTCCGACCGACCCTCTGAAAACAGCTCCGACAAACAACCCCGCACGCGCCGCCACGCGCGGCTCATTTCCGGCGAGGCAAACCCCACGCGCCGGCGCGTGAGCTCAACCCCGGCCAATTTTCAAAATTTTCGTTTTGGACAGAACACTCGCTGGGAAATTCCGAGTACATCCATACATTTAGTTCTGAATTCCGACAACTTTTATTTTTTCCGGTGGCGGGGAACCTTTCTCTGTTCAGAAATTTCGGGTTCTCTTCTTCTTTGTCAAGCTTTAAAGCTCACTGTGATAACTTCTAAACAACCCCTAAAATTCCAGAACCTGAACAGCTGTTTTGTACAATATGGGAGACAACAGGATATATTTCAACGCAGGATTCAAATCTTTTGACATCACCAGATGGAACTCCAATAAAGACATTTGGTTTGAATGGGTGGAGAGAAGCCGCAACATGATGAGAAGATCATCCATGGGTAGAAAGGCAATGGAATGGATATGCTTTACACTTAAAGAAGCGTCGACAGATCAAAATAATCTAGTGAAGAGATGGAAGTACAAGGAGCAATTGACAGAACATTTCTGCACTAGGAAATTTAACACCCATGGAAGATATATGAGTATTCTCTCACTGAAGGGAGAAGGGAGGTCAGTGATTATAATCCCAGAGTTAACTTTGAATTCTGGTTGGAAAGACATAGCAGCTAAGATAGAGAGATTCATATATCAGACCATCAAGTCGAATCCCATAGTACCACCTAGAAACACTGCGGACAATTTCCCTTATGCCCAAGCAGTTAAGGAGAGTAAATGGCAATCCAATACGCTTCGAGAGGCAAGGGTCAGCACGAGCAATGGCGGTATCTCTGTTCTGGACCCTATTGGAGGAGAGGACACAGGCTTACTAAAAAGATGCATTATCGGGTCTTTTGGGGAAGAAATCAATGAGAGACCCACTTTAGCAGACATAAGGCGATGGGCTAGTGCGTCATGGAACAAAGCATACGGAGTAAACATTTATGAAATGACAGGAAACATGTTTCTTTTTGAATTTCCAAACAGATTCATGGCAGAGCAGGTTGTGCAAGGAGAATGGAGATGGAAAAAATTCAAGCTTCATCTGGATTGGTGGAATCATACTGCCGGTTGCATTCCAAACTCACAAATTGAGGAAACATGCTGGATTAGAGCCATGGGGATTCCTGTACATCTATGGTCACAAAAGATCTTCAAAGAAATAGGAGATCTCTGTGGGGGTTGGCTAGCTACAGAAGAAGAAACTGATCTCAAAAACCATCTCAAGTGGGCAAGAATCAAAATTGCTGGTGATGGCAGGAAGACTCCCAACGAGGTGGGGATTGTAAGAGACGGTACCAAATTTTTCATCCCAATCTGGGCTGAAAGAAAGACACGGTATGAGCTAAACAATGGTAAAGGAAAGGCAAGTGGTCAATTTACACAAGGTTCAACTTCGATGAATCAAAACAGTAGAGTGTCAAAAGTCAAGCTGAAATCCTATGACCCCGATATGGCTGCACAAGTCATTTTTAATGACCTCTCGTGTAAGCTCTCTGATACTGGGCTGAAGCCTTATATCGAGGAAATGGGAGGACCTTCTCACTCGGGAGCAAAAGAGTCATCTCCAGGGGAGCAAAACCTTAATGTGAATCGTGAAAGTATGCAAAAGGAAACAATTTCCAGTTGCAGTCAGCCAGAAGGTGGAGTAGATTTAGCAAGACTGAAACAGAAGGAAGGGGAGCAAAGCATAAACTTAAAGATGGGGAATGATCACGTGGGATGTACTTTGGAACATCTAAAGCAATGTAGCCCTATTCAAGAGTGGGAAATTGAGGAGGTGAATCCTTTAGCAGTTCAGCAACACAATCCTTTATTGGATAAAGACATGGATGCAACAATATGGGTCCATCAAAATATGATCAAATTGGGGAAAATGTTTGGAGTAGATTTCCAAGGACATGAAGAAGAAGCACTGGAATTGTTAATGCAAATTGACAGCTGCAGACAGGTTAGAAGGGTGGAGTCAGAGTTGGAGGTGAAGAAACAAAGATTCAAAGGATCACTGGAATTAAAGGGTTTGACTTCTTTCGATGTCAACTTCAAGAGTGACGGGAAAAGGAGTAGGGGAAGAGATCTTTCAATTATTTCTATATGAGGATCAAAGTAATTTCCTGGAATGTAAGGGGTCTAAATGATAAGAAGAGAAGGGAGATAATAAAAAGTCAAGTGCAGAATTGGAGGGCAGACATTATTTGCATGCAAGAAACAAAAGTCGAGGGGGATATCGAGGAAATAGTCAGGCAAATATGGGGTGGTAGATGGGGTAGGTATGCAAGTTTAGAAGCTAGCGGCACGAGAGGGGGGATTTTGATGCTATGGGATTGCAGAGTATGGAAAGGAGAGGTGTTACAGATTGGTGCATACACTTTGACATGCAAGTTTGACGCTCTTCTACAGAATTTTCAATGTCACATAACATGAGTGTATGCTCCAAATTGTAGAATAGAAAGGAAAAAAGTATGGAGTGAAATTGGTGCAGTGAGGGGATTGATGGAAGGTCCTTGGGCGGTTTGTGGCGATTTTAACGTTACAAGGTACTCTTCTGAAAAACGGGAATGCTCAAGGAGGTCCAGAGCGATGGTAGAGTTTTCGGATTTTATAGAAGATATGGAGCTGATAGATCTTCGACTTGAAGGAGGAAACTATACTTGGTTCAAAGGGGACAATCATACAGCGGCTTCAAGAATTGATAGATTTCTCATTTCAGAAGAATGGGATGTAAGACTCAGAAACATCAAGCAAACTATCCTACAAAGGCTGATTTCGGACCATTCACCTGTGGCTCTAGACTGCGGTGTGTGGGAACAAGCTAAATCATACTTCAAGTTTGAAAATTGGTGGCTGAATGTGGAAGGTTTTGAGGACAGAATTAGAGAGTGGTGGGGATCTTTTGAATTCTCAGGAAGACCTGATTACATTTTAGCTTGCAAGTTAAAAGCTCTCAAGGGCAAGCTAAAAGGATGGAGCAGAAGTTACGAAGGCAATCTGGGACTGCAGAAATCAAAATTGCTAAGTCAATTAGCAGATTTTGAGACAACGCAACAACTAAGAGCGTTGACAGAGGAGGAATCAGTCAGGAAAGCAGCTACTCTAATGGAGATTGAGGTGCAACTCAAGAATGAAGAAATTGCATGGAGACAAAAATCAAGAGCTTTGTGGCTCAAAGAAGGAAATAGGAATACAAAATTTTTCCATCGGACTGCAAATGCACGCAAGAGAAACAACAACATTGACCAAATAATGATTCGACATGAAGTAATCGAGGATCCAGAAAGAATAGAGAACGAGATTATTGAATTCTACAAGGAGCTATACACAGAACCTGAACAGTGGAGACCAACAGTCAATTTCGAAAATACTACAAGCATTTCTGAATCGGAAAGGGAGTCTTTACAAAGTAACTTTGAGGAACAAGAAGTGCTGAGCAGCCTGAAGATGTGTGCAAGTGACAAGGCTCCAGGTCCAGATGGATACACAATGGGTTTTTTCAGAAAGTGTTGGGACATTTTGAAGGAAGATATCATGGCGGCTTTTAACATATTCCATTCACAGGAGATGTTTGAGAAAAGCTTCAATGCAACATATATAGCATTGATTCCAAAGAAGACAGGTGCGAAAGAATTGAGAGATTTCAGACCGATCAGTCTGATAGGGAGCTTCTACAAACTGCTCTCAAAAGTCTTAACTGAAAGACTTAAGAGGGTGGTTGGGAAACTTGTTGATGCTCAACAAATGACGTTCATCAAAGGAAGACAAATAATTGATGCAGTGATGATTGCCAATGAAGCTGTGGATTCAAGAATAAAAAAGAAAGAACCTGGAATCTTATGCAAATTGGATATCGAGAAGGCCTATGATCATGTGAACTGGAGCTTCCTACTAAGAATGTTAGAACAAATGGGTTTTGGGCAAAAATGGATTAGATGGATGAAATTTTGCATATCTACTGTGAAATTCTCCATTCTTATAAATGGAAGTCCTAAAGGTTATTTTCACTCACACAGAGGTCTCAGACAAGGTGATCCTCTATCTCCCTTTTTATTCATCATAGCCATGGAAGGATTGAACAACATGATCAAAACGGCTAAAGTCAGTGGTTGGGTTAAAGGTTTTGAGGTAAACAGGAGTGGGGCTAACAATCTAGAGATCACACATCTCCAATATGCTGATGATACTCTAGTCTTCTGTGATGCTGAAAAAGACCAACTTAGATTCTTAAGGATCATTTTGGTTTTATTTGAAGGAGTATCAGGATTACACATTAACTGGAGAAAGAGCAACATTTTTCCCATTAATGAAGTTAAAAACATGGGGCAACTGACTCAGATATTGGGAGGAGAAGTTGGGTCCCTACCAACTGTTTACCTTGGGATGCCTCTTGGTGCAAGATCCAAATCAAAAGAAATCTGGAATTCAGTCATAGAAAAGTGTGAGAAGAAGTTGTCAAGATGGAAATCGCAGTATCTATCATTGGGGGGTAGGCTAGTTCTAATTCAACTCAGTATTAGACTCTCTACCTACTTACATGATGTCTTTGTTCCCAATTCCATCAGGCATTTTACAGAGATTGGACAAACTCCGAAGAACATTCCTCTGGCAAGGCAATAAGGAGAAAAAGGTCTTCCATTTGGTCAATTGGAAGACAACAACAATGGATAAAAAACAAGGTGGATTAGGGATAAGGAATTTGAAGAATCAAAGCAAGGCTCTTAGAATTAAATGGTTATGGAAGTACTCTAAAGAACCCCAATCTTTATGGGTCAAAGTGATCAAAGCCAAGTATGGTGAAGAAAACAACTGGGTGTCAAAAAAAGTCAGTACATCATATGGAGTAAGTGTGTGGAAATCAATCAGAGAACTTTGGCCAATAATGAAGAATCACTCCTCCATAAGAGTGAACAACGGAAGGAACACATCATTTTGGAATGATAACTGGCTAGGAATGGGAAGCTTAAAGGAAAGATACCCAGATATGTTCGGTTTAGCACAAAACCAGCATAAGACAGTCGCTGATATGAGGAGTTGTCAAGGATGGGAAATAGCTCTAAGAAGACAGCTGAATGACTGGGAGATAACAAGATTAACTGACCTCTACAAAGAGCTGGAAGCATTTACAGGACTACAGGAAGGTTTGGATTCAATATGGTGGAAGAGGTACAACAAAGGGATTTACCGAGTGAAGGATGCATATAAGAGTTTGAATCATGATAATCAACAGGTAGACACATGGCCTTGGAAACATATATGGAAAACAAAGATTCCATACAAGGTAGCATGCTTTACTTGGCTACTAGCAAAAGAGGCGGTTTTAACCCAGGATAATCTCATAAAAAGGGGAATTTCTATGTGTTCAAGATGTTTTTTGTGTGGGGAAAATGCAGAAACTGTCAACCATCTGTTTCTACACTGCAAGATTACAGACCAACTATGGAAAATCTTTATTAGTCTTAGGTGTATCTCATGGTCAATGCCATTCAGGATTAAAGATGTCATCTATAGCTGGGAAGAAGCTGGAGCTGAAGCAACTAGTAGAGATAGATGGAGGACTGTTCCGGCATGTATTTGGTGGACAGTCTGGAGAGAAAGGAATACTAGATGTTTTGAAGATAGAAGCAACTCAATGCAGAAGATCAAACTCAATTGTATTCTTCTATTTTGTTTTTGGTGCAAACAGATGTACACAGAAGATACATTGACAATCATAGACATTCTAGGATCCTGCTAGGTCTCAAATTAGAATATCTATAAATTCTCTCTATGTAAATTTGGTTTTCAGTGCAACCTATGTACTGATTGTTATAATATATACAATAGTTACCAATTCAAAAAAAAAATGCGTAATAAAAATAACAACAATATATAAGAGATATGAAATATGAAATACAGGATACTAAATACGAACTACGAAATAGATGGCTGGTAAGTACAACTAGAAGGTAAAGCCCAGCATCGATAGACGACCAATGACATTCCTAGTCTAACTCCTAACTGGATAGTCTCCCTCTATTGTGCTGTAGAAATATTCACTCTCTCCTCTAACCTACAACCTTAATGCTCGACCTCCATAATTCCCTATCAAGGGCCATGTCCTCAGTAATCCTAAGTCGCGCCATGTCCTGTCTGATCACCTCTCCCCAATACTTCTTAGGTCTTCCTCTACCTCTCCGCGTGCCCACTACAGCCAGTCGCTCACACCTCCTCACCGGTGCATCAGTGCTCCTCCTCTGAATGTGCCCGAACCATCTGAGTCTTACTTCCCGCATCTTGTCCTCCATGGGGGCCACACCCACCTTCTCTCGAATATCTTCATTCCTAATCTTATCCATCCTTGTATGCCCGCACATCCACCTCAACATCCTCATCTCTGCTACTTTCATCTTCTGGATGTGTGAGTTCTTTACCGGCCAACATTCAGTTCCATACAACATGGCAGGCCTAACCACTGCTCTATAAAACTTACCTTTTAGTAACGGTGGCACTTTCTTGTCACACAAGACTCCCGACGCTAACCTCCACTTCATCCACCCCACCCCTATACGGTGTGTGACATCCTCGTCAATCTCCCCGATCCCCTGAATAACCGATCCAAGGTACTTGAAACTACCTTTCTTGGGAATGACTTGAGAGTCAAGGTTTACTTTTTTCCTTTCAGGCAGCTAATATATCACATGTTGGTGAGGCAATGGATGTTGCAGCGTCATTTGCAGCTATGAAGTTAAATTGATGAGTAAGACCAAGGTGCAGATGCCAGTTTTTACCTGCTGAAGATGATGCAGCTATTCTAAGCAATTTGATTGGTCATGATTTTAATAGGTGGTGGTGGGAGGCTTTTGTTAAGCCCCAACTTCCGTCATTTGCCACTCGGTCATTATGTTGCTTTCTGTGAGCTAACCTTATTATATGCAGAAAGTGAGAGAAAATTAGGAAACATTTATGTTGATGTTACCTGTTTACTGGATACTACATACTTGTTATACACAAAAGAACGAAGAAGATTTTCTGGTTTTATGGTAGTCCATGTTTGTTCACTTAAAGTTTTCAGACTAGTATCTGGTCCAATTGGGATGGATTGGACTGGCTTTTTTTAGATGTAAAAAGAAAAGAAAAGGACGTGCTGATAACCGAGCGGCCAAGGTTTGAATTGGGAGAAATTAAAAAATAGACAGATTTACAACTAGTCGTTCAAAAATAGCCCAGTTTAAAAAATAATCGAAATTTAGCCACTTTTCATGTAAAGATAAATTTAAGCGAAAACACTGTTCAAAACTCGGAAAATACACAAGTATATTATACTGAAGTTCCAGTATTAGTACACTAGAACTCTAGCATAATATACTCGAGTTCCAGCAAGTATAATTGTCCAGTATAATATACTGGAGTTTGGAGCACCAGTGCTCCAGTATATTATACTGGAGTCAACAAAGTATACCGGTCCAACATAATATGTTGGAGTTCATATACAGGTGCACCGAACTCCAGTATATTATGCTGGACCGGTCTCTGTTGCAGCAAAATAGTGGCTATTTTTCATTGATTTCGTAAACACTAGCTATTTTTGAATGACCAATCCGAAAACTGGCTATACTGTGCTGTTTTTATTTTGAATTTGGTTACAAGGTTTGAATTTGAATGTCCAATTCGTTATCGTTAGTGTGGTTTGCAGTACGAAATTCAATGACTATTTATCGAACCATTTTATGAAAGGAGAAATTACTCGAACAAAATATCTTATGAAAATACAATTTAGAGTAAGTAGCTCATTTCCAGTCCATGACAAATCAATCAGCTTTGAGGACTTCATCTTATATTTTGTGATTAAAAATTATCATAACCAGCATCATAAAAAGTTTGAAGAAAGCTGAGTGACACAAAACAGGAAAAAAGGAAATAGAAAAGTAACACTCAACCTACTTGACCAACGAAGAACCATTTCTTTCCTATCCCAAACGCCACTATGCTTCTAAGAAAAGAATACTGTGCAGGTAAATCGATCTTTGCACCACAGATCTCAAACTGGTCGATTATGCCAACGACAAAGCATCATTGCCAGGGAAAAGGGTGGGGTGGGGGCAGTGGGGTTCTTCAGCACAGGTGCCAAAATCTTTACAGTGCAACATAAGTCTTTTACAACGGAAACCATGAGAAGAGGGTTGCATGGGAATAGCATTTTCACCAGAAATGCAGCTTTGCTGTATCTGGATATCGGGGTATGTAAATTATGTCCCCTGAATCATAGAAAGACGGCCATACTTCATTTCCAGTCTAAGCATAATAAGACACTCAATTTTCAGTCATCCTAATCTTAATAGGTGAGCTTCTCCCAACTTTCAAGTGTAGAATCATTAACAGTGTGCACCAAAGCATATGGTGGGCTAAAACTTTGATACAAGTATTCACTTTTCACATGGAAATTGCAAACACTGACTCTTAAGATTTATCTTGTGTTCAGGTCCAACTCCCCACCTCCACGCCACTCACTCTGAGTGCCCATATCTCCATTATCAGTTTCTTCATCATTCAGAAAGTCCTCGGATGGTTCTTTTTCATCTTTATGTCCATTGTTGCCCCAACCATTGATCATTTCATCAGGGCTAACTTCCTGTCCATGCTCACCCACATCATTACCCATTTGAATATTGCTCCCCCTAGGCCCAAGTGCACTAGCTCGTATTGGTGCTCGGTTCATCATCTCAGCACGAGCTTGTGATTCAGCGCGAGCTTGTTCTGCATGAACAAGAGCCGCCATTTGCAAATTAGGATCATGAATCTCTCGGCCCATTTTTTGTCTCGCGTCCATCTCTGTCTTCAATTCAAGCAGAGCTCTTCTCTCTTCTTGCAACAGTAACTGCTCTATCATGAGCTTCTCCTCTGTCCGGAATTCTCCAAGATCTCTCTTGCGGGAAATTATGTTAAATGCTAGGACTTGTTTCTCAAATGTCGCAGTAAACTCTGCAACTTTGGCAGCGATGTTGTGGTCCCACTGCTGTGAGCGAGAAAGCATTTGGCCTGTAGTGTCTGAATCAAGGATCTTATCATCCTCCTCTGCTTCATAGTCTGCCACCACATGGTAAGGCAGAAGCCTAAATAAAATCCATGACACAAAGAAAAATACTGATGTCAATACCACAGGCAGGATGCTTTTTATATTAATAACTTTTTTGATAGGTGAACACAGACTATTTCCAGTAAACTCTGCTAATTTACATGATCAGGAATAGCTTTTGCCAACCAGTGAAGCTGGCTATAGATAGCCTGATTTTCATAAACCTGTCCAATTTAATGGTCTACAGTGAAGAACAGGAAATTATGTTCAGATGCTCCTTTTCAAGACACAGCCATCTCTCATGAAACAAAATATTGGAGTTCCTTTTTCAAGAAATCCCTCCTCATAATTGAGCTAGAAATACTAGACTTTGTAATACAAAAGATTGAGTTGGTGTATTTTGATTCCATGGTTAAGTGCATAGTTAGCATAAAGTCGTTGAAGAGTTTAAGTAGTCATTGGGAGCTAAAGCTGTGGATGACAAGCATGCGGAAAACAATTCTATGATGAACTTAATATTAAAAAGAAGAAGAAAACGATAAAACATCTAGTTCACATAAAAAAACTTCAGACATCTTTCTGTCAAATAAAAGAGTCCCCTGGAAGGAGATAGAAAAAGTGAAGGTAGAGGATGGAATAACAAAAAGATGAGTAGGAGTTCTGCTTCTCTATTGCGTTTAGATCAAGTAGGAAGAGAAGGACAGCCGAGGATGTTTGATCACCTTTTTCAGAGTTAAACACAAGTTTTCAAGCAATTTGCATACTTTTAAGAAGCACTAATATATTTGGTACGCTATACTTTTCTCTGAATACTTTGATCTTATAACAATGGTTCTGTCAGTTGAAAGTCATAACAGATTGTCCTTGGTTACTGAGCATAAAAAGCTGCTGAATCCAGTAGATAAAAGGTAACAATATTGTTTACATTTCTTCTTCTTTTTCTTTTACCAGTCAAAATGATGAAAGCTGTTAAGAACTCATGTATTTTTCCATGTCTGCTCTAAAAGTAAGAGATTATTAATTAACTGTTTATATTTGATCATTTGGACTGACCAAGATAAAAAGGAAAAAGCAGTAATGTGCAAAAAACATGCTAAAAACATTCTCTTATGCCCAGTAAAGCTTGAAGCTTCTTTAAATAAGTGCACAGAAGTTGTATATCATACGGTTATCAACATTGACTAAGAAGGGTTCAGTGATGCTGCTGCTACATTGTGTTTGTTTAGAAGTCTTCTAGGGGCTCAGCATGCACAGCTTGCTGACTGTAGCACAGTGAGCATACTAGTTGCAGAAAGACACGAGGAGAAAAAAGACTTTCGCTACTGTATAAGACGTTCACCCATATAATTATGCTACATACCATTTACCATGTAACTGCGATCTATTCCTAGACTTGAAAAAAGCATTCCCTCTCCGGCTCTCCATAACTGGAGACTTATCATATCAAAACGGACTCCTCCCAAAGCTGGGAAGCACAACTTTCATTTTCAATGCATCGTCGCAAAATAAAACTACCCCTAAATCCTTAACTCTGCACCACCTAAACAATTCCCCTCCCATATAATACCCCAGCAACTCAACCTGCTAAATCCTCCATATGTAAACTACACGTGCACAAGTCCGATAGCTATCACATTTTTGCGTGGTTGCATTTTCTCTAAACTTATTTCTTAACATTTCTTAGCATGAGGATGAATTTGGAGGCCTTAGTTCCCATGAATCAGCTCAAATTACAGCAGTTGTGCAAAATAGACGTTTTGAATAACAAAAAAAATTAAGAAATTAGAAAAGCATAAAAGAGGTTCAAAAATGCAGAAAAAACATACTTTATGAAAAATAATTGTAAAAGAGACCACAAGAAATTACCTTTCGCAAGCGTCTTCAAGAGAAGTGAACGGACGTTTAAAGTCAGGATGGCAGACTCGCCAAGCGTCCTGGTAAGCCATCTGGAGCTCCACCCGATTCGATTCCGGGGCAACCCGGGTCGCCAACTTTTGCTGCTGCTGCTGCAGCTGTTGGGCCGAGTTCAGGCCAACGCTAGGGTTTTGTTGATTGGGGATCTGGCTCGAAGGGTTATTGCTAGAGCTAGGGTTAGGATTAGGGTTTTGGGATTGGGATTGGGATTGGAGGGGGTTAATGAGGGGACGGTGAAGGAGCTGCTGAGGACGGAGGTGAACGTCGATGTTAGAAGGGAAACGAGCCATGGCTTCCTGTTGTTGTTGTTGCTTCTGACGTTGTTGTTGCATCTGCTGCAATAACAGTAGCTGCTGATGTTGCTGCTGCTGCTGCTGCTGCTGTTGCTGTTGTTGCTGTTGCATCATTAGCTGCTGTTGAGCCAATGCTTTCGCCTCTTCCATTTAATCCGCGCACAAAATTATCACTCAGATCAAACAAACCCTAATCTTCTTCTTGCATAATGTTGAATGAATTCTTCATCAATGACGCTGATTAATAGCAGGAGTAAGCTCGGAGGAGGATTCAATTTCAATTGCTAAAAACAGTGTGTAACAGTTTAGCTAATTCTGCTTCTGGCTTTTCCTTGGTGGAGTAATTATCCTCTGAATCATTTTACATTAAATATAAGATTAAAGTATAAATGGTAATTTAATATGTTATTGTACCTTAATAGGTTAATTATCATTTATTTTATATTATTAATAAATGTTTAGTAATTAAGTTAGGTGCATACAATTATTTTTTATTGATCTGTAAATATTTTTCTATACTAATACTGTACAACAACAAATAACTAAGGGTAATGTGTACGCATACCTTACCCCTACCTATAAAGTCAGAGAGACTGCTTGCGATAGACCATCGGCTCAAGTAGTAGTAAAAATAAAGTAATAAATAATAACAACAACAATGTAATAGGATATATACTGATAATGTATAAAACTAAAATTCCTTAACAAATTCTATTAAACCCTTTTAATATTTTAAATTTACAAGAATAATATGCTTCGACCTTTTAAATGTACATAGAACATGGTTGAACTCGTCAAAATGCATAATCATTGCCATATCTATATTATTTTAAAAGTAAAAATTTTCCAAGTGCAAAGTTGAAGGTAAAAGATTCATGATATATGTTAGTGTTTTCTCATCCTTTATTTCGCTCTATGAAAGGAGAATATAAAGTATCTATCAATTTCCATAGATTGAGCTCTAGGTTTACTCTAATGGAGTTTTGAGAGAGAAAGAAGATCGAAGAGGACAAAGAGCAATTGCAGAGTTGACAAATTAAGAATAATGAGCTCAGCTTTGTATTGAACAAATAGCTACTGTATATATACATTGCAACTGCTTCTAACCGACTAACTAACCATCATAATCAACTAATGACTAACCTACACTAACTCTAGTTCATTTAGCTTCAAGTAATCCCATTCTCAACACCCCCCTCAAGCTGATAGGTCTGAAAATATTGAGCACTCCCAACTTGGAAAGTAAGTATTCATGTTGTGATCTCAAAAGTGCTTTGGTTAGAATATCTGCCTGTTGATCCTTAGAATTCACATATTGTGTCTTGATCAATACCTGTTGAATCTTCTCTCTTATGAAGTGACAGTCTATTTCTATATGCTTTGTTCTGTCATGGTACACTGGATTAGCTGCAATTTATAATGCTGCATTGCTATCACAGAATAGGTCAATTGGCAATTTTACGTCTGTTTCAAGTTCCTTGAATAATCCTGCCAACCAAACTAGTTTAGCAACTGTCCAGGCCATACTTTTATACTCTGCTTCGGCCGAGCTTCTAGAGATTGTATTTTGCTTCTTTGACTTCCATGATATGAGTGAATTTCCATGCTCACTGACTTTCTTGTGTTGGGGCATGTTGCCCAGTCTGCATCACAATTGGTTGTTAGTACATTGTTCTTCTCACTACTCATCAAAATACCCAATCCTAGATCCTTTTTGATGGATCTCACTACCCTCAATGCAACTTCCCAATGACTTCTTTTAGGCCATTGCATGAACTAGCTTTGTTTGGACTGCAAATGCTATATCTAATCTAGTTAGAGTAAGATATAGCAATTTGCCAATGAGTCTTTGATATTTTCCCTTATCTTCTAAGAGGTCATCACTCCAGCTCCTGTAACTTCATCCAATCTTTTATTAGTGAGTTTTTGATTGTATTCTAGTGGAGTGTAGGCTGGTTTGAATGCATTCAGTCCTAAATCTTCAATGAGTTCCAATACATACTTTCTTTGATTCATTAGGATCCCTCTCCTCGACCTGCTAAACTCAATTCCCAGAAAGTACTTTAACTCTCCAAGATCTTTTATTTTGAAAGCTACATGCATATTCTTCTTAGTTGCTTCTATGATCTTGATGTTGTTTCCAGTGATCAACATGTCGTCAACATATACTTGAATAATCACAATATTTCTTCCCTGCCTCTGTGTGAACAAAGAGTAATCTAGACCACTCTATGTAAATCCTTGTGCTTGTAAGACTTCTGTTAATTTTACATTCCATTATCAAATTGCTTATTTCAATCCATAAAGGGATTAGACAAGCCTACATACTGTATTCTCCCCTGACTTGCAAAGCCCTCTGGTAATTGCATGTAAACCTCATCTGGTAGATCACCTTGAAGAAATGCATTATATATATTTATCTGATATACATGCCGTCCTTCTATTGCAGCAATTGAAAGCAAAGATCTCACAGTCATAATCTTCACAATCGGAGAGAATGTTTTATTGTAATCAATACCCTCTTGTTGATCGTAGCCCTTAGCAACAAGCTTTGATTTATAACTCTCTATTGATCCATCTGCCTTGTACTTGGTTTTGAACACCTATTTTTATCCAACGAGCATCTTTCCTGGTGGTAGATTGACCAACTTCCATGTTCTGTTATCTTCTAGGGCCTAGATTTCTGCTTTCAGTGCTTCCACCCAAAGGGGATCCCTTCAAGCTTCCTAAAAATTCTATGTTCCATAACAGATGTGAAGGCAGCTAGGAACTGTTGGTAATAAGGCTGCACATGAGCATAACTGATTGAATGGTGCATAGGATAAGGCAATGAATGATCACAGTTGGCATTGGCTGTTTGGCTGTAACATAGGATGAAGATCATGAATGGCATCTGGTTGAGGATCAACATCTGGTTGAGGATCAATAACTTATGATGGATTACCTGCTTCTCCTGGTGTAACTGTTGCATCAGTGTCTGCTAAAGTAATGTCTTCTATTTCAGCATCATAAGACGCCAAATCAGGAAAATAAGAAAAAACTGTGCCATCTCGAGAAAATAAAGGAAATTGATTATCCTTCTGATGTTTAAAAGGAAACATAGTTTCCCTAAAGCTTACATCAATGTTCACAAAGAAGACCTGATTAGTTAGGTCAAATAAAATATATCCTTTGGTTACTTCTGAATATCCCATCATGACTGCTGCAATGGCTCTAGCTTCAAACTTATCATGAACATTTGGCCTCTTTGCAAAACAAAGGCATCTCAGTATTCTTAAGTGGTCCAAGCTAGACTTTTTGTGATGAATCTCATAAGGTGTCCTTCCTTCCAATGCTACAGAAGGCATTCTGTTGATTAGGTACACTGTTGCTAACACACAGTAACCCCAAAATTTCAAAGGAATTCCTCCTTGAAACCTCACAACTCTTCCCACTTCTAGAATGTGTCTGTGTTTTCTCCCAGCTACTCAATTTTGCTGAGAAATATAGACACAAGACCTTTGATGTATAATTCCCAAAGATTGAAATAATTGAGAACAATCTGAATTGACAAATTCTATGCCATTATCAGATCTTATTATTTTGACATTTTTACCAAATTGAGATGAACCATCCTGAGAAAAAATTTCAGTGCCACAATAACATCAATTTTGTGTTTCAGCAAATATAACCAAGTCATTCTAGAATGGTCATCCACAATTATCAAGAAGAGTTTATTTCCATTGAAAGTCTATACATAATAGATACATCACTATACAACAAATTAAAGGATTCAGTAGTTCTACTATTACTGATATTGAAAGGTAACCTAATATGCCTTTTTTTTTTGGTAATTAACTTTCTTTTGTATTAATCACGAAAGATGAAACTGTACAAAACCATAGCCAAGCTAACTCAGCTGATTATCTCAAAGTGTAAAAGCAAACATAGCAAACCTATTTACATATAACACTAATGTATCTACTCTGTTCCTATAAAAACTGTTGTATATAACTCTTAGCCCGAGTAGCTACTCTAATATTGCAAATATATGCTATCTCCCTTGTAAGAACATCACTGCCTCGATACCTTTACTCAAATATACGAGTGTTTCTTTCAATCCATATTGCATATGAGGTCTCAGCATAGATCATTCTGAATATGCTAGCCTTATTGGATTTCCCTTTTCCTTGCTTGATGATCCACTGAATATGTTGGTCCCAGCAGGTGGTGATCATTTGTACACATTTCTACATTCTTCTTGGGGCAATCATAGCAGCTGCTTTATTGTTTTCACTGAGGCATGCCCTAGTCTCTTATGTCACAGCTCAATATCTATTTTCTCTTTTACTGCATTCATCACTTTAGATCTAATGTTAGCCTTCTCAGCAGGTATTTGTGAGAGCTTGTAGAGTCCATCTCTCTCTCTCTCTACCAATCCCCTTGACCTTCCCATCGCAAAAGTCCTGGAATATACAAAAATGTGGAAAGAAACATACTGAGCAACATAGAGCTTTTGTGACTTTAGATATAGACAACAGGTTATAGTTAAAATCTGGGATGTAGAAGACATTATCTAAGACTTCCTTGTCGAGTATTCTACAAGTACCAACATGTGATATGTTAGTTGTTCCTCCATTAGGCAAATGTACCTTCCTCTTGCTAGAATTTTCTACTTCAAGTTTATTATCCAACATAGTTATATCAGAAACCATATGATTTGTAGCTCCAAAATCTATTATCCATTCCTTTTTATTTGAGTTTACCAAAAATGCTTTGATGTTATATGTCATATTAGCTGAAGTTTCCCCCATATTGTCTTTGCTCAGCAGCTTGAGAATCTGATTATACCGCTCTGGTGTGAAATATGGACCTCGAACAACATCATCAGTGGAACACTTATCTCCTTCATTGATACTTCCTGCTCCTATTTCCTTCCTTTTATGATCTTTAATTGAAACATTGTGTGCTGCAGCATTAATTCCAGTTTTCTCCTTAAACTTGTAGGATAGCCTATCAGTTTATAACATCATTCACGAGTGTGACCTTTCATTTTGCAATAGTCACAATACAAAATGAAGTTTCTCTTTGGCCTTTTCCCTGGTCCACCCTTCATTATCATCAAAGCTGTCAATTCTCCTCCTTAATTTGTGCACAAATTGTTAGACATACTGCATTGACGTTCCCTTTCCGTCAGCATAGAACAAGCCTTGTTAATTGTAGGAACTAGAACCATCATAAGCAACTAACTCCTTGCTTGTTCATACGATTCATTCAATCCTATAAGGAACTGCAAAAGCTTCAATCTCTCTATGAAAACAATAAACTCCCTAGACTTAGCACAATCACATCCTGGAATAGGTGTTAAGATGTCAAATTCATCCCACAACAGATGCAATTTTGAAAAATAAGTTGATATAAAGCTGGTTCCCTAGTTAATATCAGCAAGTGGATTTGGAATATCTAGCCAAACTGCCAATGCACTTAATGAATACATAATTCCACTGTATAATTCCTTCGATACACAATTCATAATGTATGAAAGGACAATTACGTTGTATTGCTCCTACAAATTACCAAATTAGGGCCGTAATTCTCCCTTTTGCATGTGCCGTCAATAAATCCTAGTTTGTTTCTTTCTAGGATTGAAATTCTCATTGCACGGCTCCATATAGAATAACTTTTCCAGTCCGGTTAATTGGAAAAAAATTAGAATAGTGCCCGAAGTATCAGTGTGATAGAATTTAAAAGTCCACCAAACTATATAGAGAACCAGGTTCTCTATTAGTTCCCACAGTAAGCAACAGACTAAAAAACCAAACAATATAGGAAACTAGATTCTATATATGTTCCCATAGTAAATCGACAGTAAATAAAGAACACAGAGGAATTTTACGTAGAAAACTCCCAGCTCACGGGATTAAAAACCATGATCTACCCTTGTAGGATTTCAACTTCACTACTGAGCAATCTTCAGATTACAACCTATTGTAACCTAGAAATTAACCTCTTAATTCCTCACTAATTTGTAACTACACTATTACAAGCCACTTTGTA
Source organism: Nicotiana sylvestris (assembly GCF_000393655.2). Classification (NCBI taxonomy): domain Eukaryota; kingdom Viridiplantae; phylum Streptophyta; class Magnoliopsida; order Solanales; family Solanaceae; genus Nicotiana; species Nicotiana sylvestris. The sequence continues at coordinate 155,981,878 of NC_091059.1, forward strand.
ATAACTCTATTACAAAGACTTAATCACTCACTAACTTGTAACAACACTATTACAAGCCACTTTGTAATAACTCTATTACAAAGACTTCACAACTCGTCTAACTCTAACCAAGACACAAACACAAGGGTTTATGATTTACAAGGAGTTTCCTACACAATGCTTCTAAGTAAGCTAAGTAGGAATTACAAGTAAGAACTTAAACAAAGATACAACACAACTAAGGACATATAATAACTCAATATGGGGAACTGGTCTGTTGCTATGTTGTTCTTTGTTCTTGATGCCTTTGAGAATCACTTGCAAGATGGACACACACTTGAGAGAATGCTTGATGAGTTCTTGAATGTGCAAGTGATTTGTTTACCTTTGCTTGATGTTAATATCTCATTTGTGACATCACTTGGATGATGCAAGCATGTTAGGTGAAGGGCATTCCCCATAAAGTTAACTGTTGCACTATTTCTGCACTATAGCGTGTGCATGCAACAACTTTATAGCTGGGGGAGTTGACTTGTACAGTCACCTCGGGAACTGCTAAGGACCTAGTCCCTCAGCTGTTCCTTCAACTCTGGAAATTTGAAACATATCCCAAACTGGAACCTTTCGATCTTAAGATCTTGAGAATGTGTAACCAGTTCCTTATCTTATTCTCTCATGAAGTTTGTCAAATCATCAAAATAAAATTTGCATAACTTATCAATTTCCCCCTTTTTGATGATGACAAACTTAGAATTGATATCCCCCATGGGAACTAGATCTCCACATTGTTCCCTATACAAATCAACCATATTTTCACAATTGGTTCCTCGAGACTGTTTGTCAAATCATCAAAACAAAAGACGCATAACTTATTAATTTCCCCCTTTTTGATGATGACAAACCCAAAATTGATATTCCTCTTGAGAACTACATTCCTCACATGTTCCCCTGCGGATCAAACCTATAATCAACATGTTATCAGCAACATTCCCCTACGAAGCAGAGCTATCTTTCATGCACAACACAACATATCAATTCGTTTCTATTCCTCCCCCTATTGACACCTATGTAACATTCTCCTTTTGGTATCATCGAAAAGAATAACAGAAGAAGCACAACCAAAAAGAAGTTCAACAATATTAACTCATGCCACTTGGGCAACACAGAATAAATAATAACAAGAATAACAAGTGAATGTCATTGCCCAAAATAGAGTGATTGCCCATAGTAGAGTAATTATAACAAAAGCAGAGTAGTTTTAACAATACAGAATACGACAGTTTAAACAACTAAAGTACCAATGTCATCAAATATAGGGATCAAAAGAAGATAGGAATTTGAGGGAATTTAGAAGGAGTGAAAGACATGGATCACTAGGCAGGAAGAAAAGCAAGGGGATAAGGCCTTGATGCGCTTGTCAATTCGTTCATTCATAATCATTTGATCAATGATCATCCGCTCTCTCAGTTCATGCACTTGTTTCCTTAATCTTTCATTCTTACCCTTCAACTTAGCATTCTATTCTGCCAAGGGTCTATGGGGACCTGGTTCTCTACCTATATAAGCAGGCTGAACCATCAATCAGATCACCAAGAATCTCCCCAAGCTTCTCCTCATCAAGAACAAACTCAGTCCCATGCACACATAGCATCAAAGTAACACATACAATATAGAAGTTTTTACTTCTTCTTCATAAACGTTGGGACTTGGAGGAACAAAGAGGCGATTCTATTTTTGGAACTCAACAATGTCAAGAAGTTCCTCCAGTTTTTAGTAATATTATTGTCAACACTCTGCCTAACAACACTTTTTGAGAAATTAGAGTCTTCTACCTCTCCAAACCCGATAACTCAACCTTTTGCTTCTGTAAGGAACTAGGTTCCTCACTCACACTACCCTTTATTTCCCTGAGCGGCTTTGCTCCCTCTTCTTCTTCTCAATTTGTTCACCCTTATCATCTGCTGCATCTTTCTCATCCAACTTTCTTTTCTTTATTTTTTTTGAATTCTTTCTCACAAGTGAAGATTTTTCCACTTCATACTCTCTTCCACAATCACCACATCAACATGTCATACCACTTCATAATCAATCAACATACTTTTTATCAATCCTTTTTACTGAATTGGAGGTTCATTTAAGCACATAACCCAAGAGAGAAAGATCATCAACAGAATTAACACTTTAAGAAGGATTTGAGGGACCAGGTCCGTCATTCACTTCCTCCTTTTCTAGCACATTCACCGATTCCTCCATCCTTCAAGGCTTCTACAAACCCAACAACAATTTCATCCTCACTCTCTAGAATATTAGATCTACCCCATTCTTTTTCAGTTAAAGTCCCATCAAACTCTACTAAAGGCTTCTTCGGTTTCGATTTAGATGGAGTTAGGATTTTGGAAGGTGACAGAGTTGGGTTCACTTCTGGCATATTTGGAAAGAAGGATTCTTTTTGAGATAAGGTTGATTTAGTTTTGAAGAAAAGAATCGGTTTCGGTTGGGTGTGAGAGAAGTAAATGATTTTTCGGGGCAACATGTCAGTTCAGAAAGGTTTAACATTTTGGACTTCAAAAATTTGGAGAGAGATGGGAATAAATTAATGACATTACATTTCAGCAGTTTAAAAAGGCATATAAATATTGAAGAGACTACTAACCTGAGTCACAGGAACCAAGTTCCTTGATGGTTTTTGAAAATTTGAGCAAAGACTCCCACAAAGGCAATGACACCCTTACTTGTTTTGTGCTGAAACTGCCATGTATGTATACTAGTAACAGTATAGATTTGAGTTAAATGTCGCCAAAAAAATACTTTTTAGCATTGTACCTTTTGTTATGAACATAGACAATCATCGAAGGACCAAGTCCTTAGTTAAGCTTGATCAACCCCAACTCCAGATGATTTCTTTCAAAATATTCACTGCTCAGCGCCTTGGTGAAGATATCTACTACCTGATCCTCTGTCTTCCAGTACTTCATACAAATCAGAACCTTTTCAACATTATTCCTCAAAAAGTGATGTCACACATTAATGCGCTTTGTCCTCTTGTGTTATACTGGGTTCAAGCTGTAAATACACCAAAGTCTTCAAGATGTTGCTTGATCTGAAGTAGTTGAGCACAACAAGAAGCAACAACCACGTATTAAGCTTCAGCAGTAGAAAAAGCCATACAATTTATTTCTTTGTACCTATGAGATCAAGCATGACCCCAAAAAATGTGCCGTTCCAGATGTGCTCTTTCTATCTACCAGATATTCAACATAATCAGTATCAACACATCCAACCAAGTCAAAAGTATCTCCTGAAAAATAGACAAGGACCAGGTCCCGTGTTCCTTTAGGATACCTCAAAATTCCCTTGGCAGCCTTCAAGTGAGAGTCTTTTGGGCCAAGTTCCAATCACTGTTCTCTCTAAAGGCCTAGGGACCAGGTGCCACACTTGGTTCCTCTCAACTGATGGAGTTCTTATTGCATAGAAGCTATCTAGTTAGCATTTTTTCAATGTTTCTTTGATGTTCTTAGGCTCGAATTGAGACAAGAACGCTGAGAGGGAAAACATGTTCCTTGCCTTAGAACTAGGTTGAATGCTAGAGTCTAAGGGTGTGATTACATTTTGAAGGGATGTGTACTCTTTTGATTCTAGTTGGATACTTGAACTTCAGAATTTAAAGGACCAGGTTCCTCCATATGTGAATCATCATTGACATCAATAGAATTATGATTTCCACTCTTTTATTCTACATCAGGAGTATCTAATGCAACATCAACAACCTTATGTTTAGCTTCAGTCGAGGTGATAGAGGGACCGGGTCCCTCTGTGCCTTTTGGAGATTCTGCTGCATCTCCTTAATCGCTTTGCTTGACTTAACTCATCAAATCAGTCTTTCCATTTGCAATATCTATAGCTTCATCAGGAGCATTTGTAAATTCTCCATCTTTATCTTCTTTGTTATGTGACCATTTGCCACAATTGTTGAGAACAAAACATTTTGCATCCAATGGCTCCCGGGTAAGTCAGCGTTGGTTTTCTCCCATTGAGTAGTTCATAGAGAGACTTCTAGAGAAGGGACCTAATCATGCATTTTTTAATCAAGTAGCAAGTAGTGGTGAATGCTTCACCCACGAACCAGCTCCTCCATAACCGACTTGTTCAGCAAATAAAAACTCGCATGCCCCAGTCGTCTGTGCCATAACTCTACATCATCATCAATGACACTTAAGTATGTTTTATCACCACCATTTAGTGAATCAAGGTCTGCAACATAGATATTCTTGAATCTCTTGGCTATCAATATCATTTCACCAGTTTTAAGATTGGTGAAAGTGCAAGATTTGGACAAGAACTTCACTTTATTTTTCATTATCACAGATTTAAGATACACTCAACAAGCTATATTTAAAGCCATTCACATAGTACACATTTTCAATTGCATGGGAGAGTGTTTTGTCAATTTTTCCAATACCAAGAATATAGCCTTCTTGTCGTTTCCAAAGGATACACTCCCACCTTGGAAGGCCTAGGGTGAGAGGAAATCATTCATTCTTCTAATTTTATGCTTAGAGTAGCCACTATCCATGTACTATTTTTTTTGACTTCTACCTGTCGCTTCAGCCCGCACACTAAACAATGATTAGACTTAGGAACCCAAGCCAGCTTGGGTCCCTTATAATGATAGAACATGCGGATCAAACTTCTTTTTGCCCATGCAGACAACGCATATTTTCTTTTCAGGGAACCAGGTTCCTCATCAGTAGGCCTCTTTTCAACAAAAACTTTATTTTTCTGCAAAGACTGAATTTTAGTTTTACAAGAGTTCTTGTAATGACCCGTTTGACCACAGTGAGTACACAACCAATTATCAGCCACAGTTACATACTTGCTATGAGGATTATAAGAGGTTTTAGCCTTTTGGAACCTGATTCATTGCTTATTTCCACCATTACTCTTGTACATAGACGTTATTACATCAGAGGAACAGATACATTTAAGTGACTTATCAAGATTATTTTTAACCCTTATCAAATCCTCCTGAAATTGTCTATTCTTTTCAAGCTCGGCAACAAGAGTTGTTTTAACTTTCTTAAGCTCACTCTCAAGCTCAAGTTGAGCCTTACTAGCCACTTCTTTACACTTAGTGTTGTCCATCCAAGTTTTTGTTTGGTTTTTCAATAAGTTATTTTCTCTAGTTACTTCTTCCACTTGTTCCTTCAAGTCTACAATAGAAATTACCATATCATCCCTCTCTTGTTCTATGTCACCAATTTCTTCTATTAAAGTATTTTTCTCATTAATGAGGCTATGATAAGCATCAATTAACACAATTGCTAAGGAAATCAATTTTTTCTTAGAGTAAGTGTTTAAATTTATTTGAACATCAAGAAAATTTACCTCATCTTCCTTTTTGTCCTCGTCATCATTAGATTTAGCCATGAGTGCAAAGATTGACACATATTCTGAAGATTCATTGTCAACAACTATTATAGATGCATCTCCTTGGTCATCCTCACCTTCAGATTCACTAGAGGAATCTCCCCAGTTAGCCAAAGCTTGCTTCACCATGTTGTCAGCAATATCTCTTCTTTTGAATTTCCTGTAAGGGACCTGGTTCCTCTTAGGCACCTTATCAGTATTGGTTTTGTAATTATCCTACTTATGAAGAAGGCAGTCTTTAATGAAGTGTCCAGGCTTTCCACACTTATGATATCAACCATTTCATTTGAAATTCCTGCTGGAACTTCCTTTCTTTAGGATCCTACCATTTTTACGAACCATCTTTTGAAATCTTCGAGTGAGATACGTCATTTCAGATTCATCACTACTTGAGTTGGTATCGACATCTTTGAGAACCAGGTTCCTCTCCTTATTGGGCTATCTTATTTCAAGATCCTTCTTTCTCTTCATCTCATATATTTTGAGATTTCCAATAAGCTCATCAATAGTCAGCTTCTACAAGTCTTTGGCTTCAGTGATAACATTAACCTTGCTCTCCCAGGAACCTGGTAGAACACTGAGTATCTTCCGGACCAGCTTGTTGGTTGGAATGATTTCACCAAGAGAATGAAGCTCATTGATTATGTAGGTGAAATGGGTATGCATCTCTTGAATGGAGTCATGCTCTTCCATTTTAAAGAGTTCATACTCAGTTGTAAGCATTTCTATTTTGGACTGTTTTACCTGAGTATTTCCCTCATGAGCCGTTTGAAGAGCTTCCCAGATTTCCTTGGCAGATTCACATATCGAGATACGATTATACTCGTCTGGTCCAATACCATACACAAGAATCTTCTTCGCCTTGAAGTTCTTCTCAATAGCTTTTCGGTCAGCACCATTGTATTCTTTTCTTGTTTTTGGAACAGTCCTTGTTCCCTTTCCAACAGCCTTCATAGGGACAAAGGGACTATCACAAATCACATCCTAAAGCTCGGAGTCCTCAGCTATTATGAAGCCATGCATTCTTGTTTTCCACCAACCATAGTATTGGCCGTTGCATCTTGGTGGTTTGTATGTTAATTGTCCTTCCTCGAAGTTTGGTGGAGTAGCCATGAAGATCTTTTCTAGGTGTTAACCTTTTAGAAAGAGCCCGCTCTGATACTAATTGATAGAATGTAAGGGTCCACCAAACTATATAGAGAACCAGGTTCTCTATCAGTTCTCATAGTAAGCAATAGACTACAAAACCAAACAATATAGGGAACTAGGTTCTCTATCTGTACCCACAGTAAATCGACAGTAAATAAAGAACATAAAGGAATTTTACATGGAAAATTCCCAGCTCGCGGGATTAAAAACCATGACTTACCCTTGTAGGATTTCATCTTTACTACGGAGCAATCTTCAGATTACAACCTATTGTAACCTAAGAATTAACCTCTTAATCCCTCACTAACTTGTAACTACACTATTACAAGCCACTTTGTAATAACTCTATTATAAAGACTTAATCACTCACTAACTTGTAACAACACTATTACAAGTAACTTTTTAATAACTCTATTATAAAGACTTCATAACTCGACTAACTCTAGCCAAGACACAAACACAAGGGTTTATAATTTACAAAGGGTTTCCTACAAAATGCTTCTAAGTAAGCTAAGTAGGAATTACAAGTAAGAACTTCAACAAAGATACAACACAACTAAAGACATATAATAACTCAATATAGGGAACTGGTCCGTTGCTATGTTGTTCTTTGTTCTTGATGCCCTTGAGAATCACCTGCAAGATGGACACACACTTGAGAGAATGCTTGATGAGTTCTTGAATGTGCAAGTGATTTGTTTTACCTTTGCTTGATGTTAATATCTAATTTGTGACATCACTTGGATGATGCAAGCATGTTAGATAAAGGGCATTCCCCATAAAGTTAACTACTGCACTGTTTCTACACTGTAGCGTGTGCAGGCAACAACTTTACAGCTGGGGGAGTTGACTTGTACAGTCACTTCGGGAACTGGTCGGGACCTGGTCCCTCAGCTATTTCTTCAACTCTGGATATTTGACACATATCCCAAATTGGAACCTTTCGATCTTAAGATCTTGAGAATGTGCAACAGGTTCCTTATCTGATTCTCTCATGAAGTTTGTCAAATCATCAAAACAAAAGATGCATAACTTATCACAATGGCATGCAAGTACATGAGGTGATTGTGGCTTAATTTTTCTTACTCTATGTTATCGATCGTTGTAGTTACCATTGATGAGCTTGAATAAGGAGATGAGGGAGATAACATATGATCAAATTAAGAAGATCATGCTAGTGGTCACTATGTTCTGATACCATATTAATTTCCATAGATTGATCTCTAGGTTTACTCTAATGGAGTTTTGAGAGAGAAAGAAGATTAGAGGACAAAGAGCAATTGCAGAGTTGAGAAATGAAGAATAATGAGCTCAACTCTGTATTGAACAAATAGCTATTGTATATATACAATGTAACTGCTTCTAACCGACTAACTAACCAAACCATAATTAGCTAATGACTAATCTATACTAACTTTAATTATAGCTCAACTCTAGTTCATTTAGCTTCAAGTAATCTCATTCTCGATAGTATCAACTCATTTTATTTCACTTGTCAGTTTACATTTTTCTCCTTTTCTTATCAATTAACCATTATCAATTGGAGAAAAAATCATTAAAAATATTATTTTCATTAGGCATTCTTTTCATTTTTTTTGCAACAAATTATCTAAGTGTAAAATTATTACTACTATTTTCTTTCCATTTTGTGTCATACATTAAAGTTAATATCGCCACTCCATCAAATATAAAGAATTTTCACAACAAGACAAGGGTGGTTTAGTTAATGCTAAGCATATTACTACTACTGTTTGTACTAATCTAGCTAAACTTGGAAACTTATGTATTCTATGTAACACTACCACTGATGCAACTATCCCGTAATGTTAATATAACTCTCCTTTTAACAAAAAAAAGTCGTAAATTGGCCGGGCAAACCCCATTGAATTGACTGGCTAAGTTCTTTCATTTATCGGAAAACCTCACACGCATATCACTCTCCCAATGCTCCTACACACATACAATAGCTCCCCTTTACCACAAGACAAAAAAAGCTATGGAAATTCTGAAAATCAAAAAGTTTTGGCTCTCTCCTCTTCATATGTTATTGATGTATGATCTGTTGGTATTATTCCTCTTTAGGTGTTATACTCTAATTTGATAATGCAAAGAATAAAAAACTTCTAATCCACTATTAATCTGTGGTTAGTTCTCATACCTATCCACCATTAATTTTTGTAACATATCTAGATTGTATGTATATGCAGAGTGGGAGAATGAAGTTACTACTTCATAAATGGTTCACATTCATTCATGTAACATTTTCTTAATTTTTGTGACTTCGTTTGTGAAAAGATATTAGTTTTTCAGAAAGTTTGAAGTTACTGTCTTTATGACAATTTTGTCATTAAGACAAGAATAATGTTACATAAAATTAAGTCCCATTTGATTCTTACATTTTTATGATGGAAGAAACCGTAGATGATTTGCCTATATAAGCATCATGATTTGTGAACTAAATAACCAACCAAAAACTTATTCTCTCATCCTCTCAAAAGACTATTCTTCTTCCTATTTTTCTTGGGGAATTTTTTTTGCAAGCTCCAAACTTCTAGCCACGAGTGCATGTGTTTGGAAGTACTGTAGAACCTTGGGGAGCGATAGGTCTTAACGATTTGCACCCAATCGGACCGAAATCGCCTTCAAGGCTGTGGCTTGCCGCGACACAATATTTATTCGAAAAATTATTTCTATTCTCTTATTATTCTTAGTCAATATTATCAACTATTTTTCTAACAATTTGAAAGCGATTTCACATATAATATTGATCAATGACTACCACTTTGACTAAAACTCTTTCCGATTTGTTAAAGTTTGAGCCTTTGGATGGAAACAATTATAAGCGTTGGACCCAAAAACTTTTAATTTTCTTCGAACAATTAGAAGTTGATTATGTTTAGTTCAACAAACCTTCTACTACCATTGTTTCTAATACTACTGTTGGTGTTGATGGTTCTAATACTACTGCTCCTATTGTTGTTCATGATGCTGCTAAAAAGAAATTCGAAAAAATAAGAAAACTGTTCGAGGGCATCTGATTAACCATATGACTAACCCTCTGTTTGATTTATTTATAAATTATAAATCTGCTAAAGTAATATGGGACAGTTTGGAGAAGAAATATAGTGCATATGATGTAGGGACAAGGAAGTTTATGGTTGGAAGGTGGATCAAGTTCCAGATGGTTGATGATAAGCCAATTATGGAGTAGGTTCACGAGTATGAGAACTTGACTGCTGATGTTCTGAACGAAGGCATGGAGATGTGTGTTGATACCCAGTTTTCCCCTATATATATATTTTTAATATGCAAAATACTTTGAAAATAGCATATGTATGCATATATAAATATGTCCAGTTGTTTTATTATTTTTCCTTAATTTTTAAAAGGTTTTAAACCAATTTATTTCCTTATTTTCATACCTAAAATCCAATAATAATTTCCAAAATTATTATATTTGATAATTCATTTATTGGATTCTCATATTCATACTAAAATATAGCTAATATAATTTTTGTATATTTTTACAAAGTCATTTAGTATTTTTAAAGCTAAATTGCATATAATTGTAATATTAGCCTCTTTTAGATTTAATTGCGTTTATATTTATAAAAATTAAGTACAATATTTTTAAATTGATAATTATATATTACAAATCATTTTAGTACCTTCAATTTATTTTTAGAAATTAATTTGCTATTTTTTATAAAATAAATAAGGGAAAAATGGCTATTTAAAATCTATCCCCAATTGCATTTCAATTACAGCATGAATTGGACTCCCAATTAAAACTCAATTACCCAGCACAATTGCCATCTGAACCAACCCAAGCCCTAAATCTGCCTATCCGACTCAAGACCCGCTAAATCCTGGCCGTTGATCTTAGATCAACGGCCCTCATGATTCCTTTCCTTTTTTAATTCCAACGACCCCCAACCCTAGCCTCATTTCCAAACTCCGCGGCCTCTGAATCCCCCTTCTCTCTCAATCCTCTCTCAAATCTTCTCAAACCCTAGCCGCCGCCATCAAACTACAACCCTAATACCTCCCAAATCTATGGCTTCCAAGGTCATCGGAGACCTGTATCCACCTCCCATGGCTTCTATGTATTCGATTCTGTGGTCTCATGACCAGATCATGAAGGGGCTTTGTCCAGTCTTTTCTCGATAACTATTTTTTGGTCGTCTCTGACCTTTCTCCGGCTAGCCATGGCTATTTGAGTCAGACTTTTGACTCTCCTGCTTAGATCGAGGGTTTTCAAAGCCTTTCTCATCATTTGGGGTTCTTTTGAAACCCTAACCTCTAAGGTTCTTTCGATTTCTCTTAGATCCATTTCAGATCTATGTTTGCTCTGAACATTTAAGCGTTTTTCTCGGAGTTTCTTTTAAAACTCTGCTTTCAAAACTCCTTATCTTTTCAATTAGGGTTCTGTTAAGTTATTTCAAAAATATTTCTTTGATTTTTGACATGTTTGGCTGTGTTTGCTCGTATTATTCTTCTGCCTGAGTTTGCATATTAAAAGTCTTAATTCCTTTTGAACTGTTTATTAGACTAATGTTGGTTTGCTTGAGTTTTGTCCGATTTGTTTATTTATCCATCTTTTAAAATTCTTCTATTGTTGAAAACCATATTGCTTTGGATCTGAGACTGTTAGTTTAAGTACAAGGCTTGATTTGAAGTTCTATATTTCGAAACCTCTATTCCTTTGTGTGATCCTTTTGATTATGGGTTCCTATTTCCTCTAGAACTCAAGTATGCTCGAAACCCTAATTTTTCAAAAGGGGTTTTCCTCACCGGCTACTGCGAGACCTTCGCATGCTTTTGATATTCTATGTTTCTTCACTATTGATTCAATTGACTATCATGCTTCAAGTGTTGCTATCCATTGAATTTTCTTTTTGTGCTACTACTGTATGCTATTTTCCTTTTGCCAACAGGTTTGGCCTCGCGTGTATAATGTTTATGCACCCTATTTATATGTTGAGTCTCCTTCTTTGACTGATTTTCAAACTTGTGACTGATTTCAAACTTTTCCTTTGTGAAATTCTGATTTCACCCGCCTGTTAAGGTTTACTGATTTCTTTTCCTGTTTTGCCTTACTGAACCCTTTCTAAAATTAGAGTATTTCTGTACCTAGACTCTATTGTTTGCTTAATATTTTACTACTTCTTTTATGGCAACTGTCAGCCTGCTGACAAATTGATTTCTTTCCTTGTTTTGAACTTGTCATTGCTCGTTAAGCAAGTGATCTCTTAATTAAAGGGAATCACTTGTATAATTGATTCCGAATCATGATATTTTCCATGTTTGTAACTTATTACCTCTCTCTTACTCATTTTCAAAAACTATAAATATCCTGTGCTTCTTCTCTTTCAAAGAAACACGAACACAAGGCATACACACTTGAGTTCAAACACACACTACACTAAACCTCTCTCTCTTCTCTGCTACTACTATATTGCTGCTTTACCTAGCCGGCTGAAAGCCAAGGTTAGGTTGTGGGGAAATTTGCTTATTTTCTGCATTTGCATTTCTTACTGGCAGTTCTAATTAAGTTTTCTGTACCAACAACAACATGCTTATTTACTGTTTCTTGCATTTTTGTCTGCCTACTGTTTTGTATTTAGCCCAGTACCATTGTTTAGCATGCTATAATTTTCTTTCTCCTGTTCTGAATCAATGTGTTATGACTTGTGAATCCTAAATCCCTATCCCAATGTGTTTAATACTTGTGGTTGGTTTGGGTCATGACAACATTGGAAATTGCTGTGCATGGACCAAACTTGATCCTCCTAGGATCATAACCTCCATGTTTCTCCTATGTTGTGTGTTCTGGTTGATTTACAGGTATGTCAACATTTCCTATTGCTGTGCATGCCCAAAGTTAATCCATGCCTAAGTGTATAGGCTCCTTGCAATGGATTCCCAATCCACTGCCCCTTTGTGTGAAGTTATTAACTCCCTAAAATGTTAATGGCTATCTCCCATCACCCTTCCCTCTCCTTTATTCCTCAGCTCCTAAAACTCAGTTTCTGTACTTTCACTCTCTTCTTAGACTTAAGTTCTTCCCCCCCTCATGTGAGCCTTGCCTTGGGACCCATGAGCTCCTTCTGAACTTGGACACACGAGGGCTGGCATTTCCAAACTGTACTCATCTCTATTCTGGTTATGTAACTTGGGTGTGAGCACTGACCGGAGTCCTATTGAGGCCCTTAGGGAACTCTGACACACTCAAGTCTGAGAAAGGATTTGGATCAATGGCATTTTGAGGTGGTTTATTCCATAACTCAGAGAAGAAGTCAAGAATCAGGCTTCCTCTGGTTGTAACTTTTCTTTGTACTTTTCTGATGTAATTCAGTATTCCTGGTTTGTAATAATTTGTAATGAACTTTAAGGGCTGGCTAGTGAAAAAGGGTTGGGTAGTTACACATGCTCAAGGGTAGAAAACATGCCTATAGGACTGCTTTTTCTACATGTTCAATTCGCATTTAGAAAATATGCCTATAGGACTGCTTTTAAATTCTACATACTCACATCGCATTTGGAAACCATGTCTATAGGACTTACTTTAAATCCTACTTGTTCATATCTAGATAACCTACCTATAAAAATTATCTAAAATTCTGCGCGTTAGTCACCATTTAGATATCATGTTTTTAGGGCCCAATTGGTTATGACCCAGTAGCATGTTAAAATCGGTATAATGTATAGAAATCATGCTTATAGGAATTCCCCAGCAAGAACCTGTCTGTTTCCATTGTTTACTAGATATTATGCCTATAGGGTTTAACGTTATTCATTTAATACTTTGTATACAAAGGTTTAAAATCAGCAATTGTGTCTATTATGTTTAAAATTAGTAATCCTAGATCTCGTATTCATAGAAGTAAAAATCAGCGATAGTGGATACTGTCATATGCAGAAACTGAAACTAGTCTAATTTAAATTTGTCCATTCTGAACCTTTTTTAATAATCTAATTCCCTTATTTTAACAAGGTTTAGCAATCATTCCTACAGGATTTCAAGCAATTCGTTTTGAGTTATCACTATTTCACCACCTTCTGAATTAAGTAGATATCATACCTATAGGACCCCGTCTAAACACTTAGGCAAGCCTTAAAGTAATAGCTGTAAAATTGAATCCGTTTTTTTTGCTAATTGCTACAACCAGCAGGCAGGCCTGATTCAGACTTCTTATCTAAGTTATGTAATAAACAAGTCTGCTTCAATAATCAAACTCCCCTCGTCTTTAGTATTTTTAATCAGACCTAAATAGTATGTGCAAGTCATGCTATATATGTGCTTTGTTTGAGGAGGCATACCTGACCCTTTATTTGCTTGCATGCTTTCCCCTAATGTGCAGTGTTATTTGTTTTGTATGTCGCCTTAGACTTTTATTGTTTGAAACCAATCAGCCAAATATCCCACCCTTTAGGACTAGTAGTCCTAAGTGCCTCCAGGACTAATTAGAATGGGACGGGTAATAGCATGCAATAGTAATCAAGACCAATCTGCGCTTTAATACCTTAACGGGGTGGGAAGGGTAGATATGGATATGATGACCGGTGCGCTAATACCACGTGTATCCCCTCTTCTGAGGAGTGTCTTACCAGGTATTGTATTGATGTGATCCATATTAAATATAAACCTAGGACCCCCCCTTTTCCCTTTTATTAGCAAACACTTTTTACTCTTCTTTTAATTGTTCTTTCTTTTTATGTGTTTAAATCCCCTAATATTTGAGCCTATATTTGTCTATTTGCTAAATTTACAATAAACTGTCTGGTCGGGAACCACACTAGTGGATTCTGAGGGGTGCCTAACACCTTCCCCTCGGGATAATTTCAAGCCCTTACCCAATCTCTGGTTATCCAAACAAACTTAGAATTGAACCCCATTAGTGTCCTAATTCACCTCAAATCATTAGGTGACGACTATTCAAAATGCAAAACCCAGTTCCCAAATGGAACGAGTTGCCCTCCAAATGTCATAAACCTGATTTCGCGAGAAAAAGGGGGCGTGACAGCATGGCGACTCTGCTGGGGATTTTAGGCTTTTACCACTTCAGATTGTTATTGTGAATTTGTACCCTCCCTTATGTGCAATTACTTGTTTAATTCCTTTAAGCATTCAATTTCCTTTTTAACTACAAAACTGACTTATCTTCTTCGTTTCTTTCATTTATTACTTCTTTAAATTATGAAACTGCTGTATTTATCGCTTTTTTTAATGTGCAAATATGTGCCAACATGCTTTTAATTATTGCATAATCATGCTCAACATCATATTCCACTCGTGCCCAAACAAATACCATAGCAACACTTATAATGAGTGGTTGCGCTCTTCCTATATTATTACCCCTAAATCCGGAAAAGGCATATTTGTGGTCAAACTAGTCGATCAACGGTGTAGTTGACGGTTTCGTGCCTTTCCCCCTTGAGTTGTCCACTCAAGGGTACCAGTCTAAAACCCCATAGAAACCTTACTCTGTTTAAACTGTGCATGCATCATGGTCAAACCTAGTCGAGTCAGTTATGTTGTCCGCCTAATGACTCTTTAAGATATCCTTGTCCAAAGTCCACCAGGTCTCCCTAAACTCAAACGGACATTACCACGTTATGTGCATTTATTTGGAGAACTAAATGCTTTATGCCGATTGTTGATATTAAATAGTCGAGTCTGGTGGGGGTAAGGGTCTAACCTTATTTGTCTTGCAGAAATATGAGCCACGAAGTCCCTAGATTCAGCATGGTCACCAACATCCACCCAAGGCTACTAAGCTGGTGGAAAGATCTTCACTCTAGCGATCAAACTCTTGTCCGAAAATATTTGGGAAATCTACCTTCTCTCCTGGAGGTCCAACCCAACAATAAGATCATAGAAGCTGCCACTTTGTTCTGGGATTGTGAGAGAGGTATGTTCCGCTTCGGGGACATTGAGATGACACCCTTGCTAGAAGGGATAGGAGTATTGGCCGGTATAGCATGGGAAACTCCAAGTTTGTTAATGCCTGAGAACCGCAAGGGCAGGGGTTTCCTCAAAATGATGGGTTTGAAGAAGAACCCAGAACTGACATGTTTGAAAGAATCCTACATCCCTTTTGATTATTTGTATCAGAGGTACGGGCACAACAAATCCTACCATACCTATCCTGACGAGTTCTCCATCACATCATCGGGGCATATTCACCAAAGGGTCTTTGTATTCATGTTTTGCTTCCTCGGATTGATCGTGTTTCCAATGAAAAAAGCAAGAATCCATACCAGACTGGCTATGGTAACTAAGACCTTAATGGAAGGAATTGGTGGGCAACCATTCAGCATTATGCCCATGATCATTGCGGAAATATACCGAGCCCTAGAGAAGTGTCAACAGGGAGCCAAACACTTCGAAGGCTGCAATTTGCTACTTCAGCTCTGGCTCATGCAGCATCTCCAAAGGGGTGAATATTGACAAGAGATTCAACGAAGAGACTGGGATGATCATATCGCTTTCTGTCATCCGATGCGAACGAATTACATGCCCAATATGTTCGCCTAGCTAGAAGATGCCAAAAGATGGGTAGAGTTATTTGACAATCTAACTAAGGACCAGGTATAGTGGATGTTCGAGTGGTTTCCAACCGAGGAATTCATCGCCCGATCCAGAGATGCACCTTTCCTGATACTGATCGGTCTGAGAGGAACATACCTTTACTTCCCTCTCTGAGTTATAAGACAAGCTAGTAGGAAGCAGGTTATACCCAGGGTCGACAAGATGAGTCATTTCCGAGCTAACTTCCAAGATGATGATAGTCCTTATAAGTGCCAAGCTCAACATATGTGGCACTGCAAGATCGTCATAGGGAGAGATACCATCGAGCCAGACAGATACCACGCTGGCTGTGCTCCTTACTATTCAGGCTGGTTGGAAGATAATCACGATGGTCTGGGCCAACCAGGGTTTGCCAGGGGCCATAGAATCATAGATGAAAGGGTCGAGGCACAGGTAACTGTGCAAGAGGGTTCGGGAGTGCGAAAGCGAGCACTATGAGATATAAGAAGCCAACCAAAAACTGATTGAGGAGTGGAAGGGTATGGCTGTCAGTGCCAACAAGTGACCGGGATACCTGGAGCGAGGCATAGTGGAATTATAAAGAAAGTTTCTCAAGAGGGTCAAAGACTACCAAAATGCTGAAGGAAACGAAGGCGGACATCTAGCCAGAGCCTACCTATTGATGGTAGGGGTGGGCATCGGTCGGTTCGGTTCGGTTTTGAACATTATCGGTTTTGCCTATCGGTTATCGGTTTACAAATATCATAACCCGATAACCAAACCGATAAGATATTGGTTATCGGTTATCGGTTAATCGGTTATTGATCATTATCGGTTCGGTTATCGATTTACCCGATAAGGTAAAACTAAAACTAAGAGTGATGATTGCTGAACGCTGAATATTACCTAAAATTAAGAGTGCTGAACGCTAATATTTGTACAAAGTAAATTTTGTACAAAGTTTACTGAACGCTAATATGAAGATCTTGTGGCAGTCACAGTACATAACAGAAAACTGCACATAAAACCAATATTTCTCACAATAATTTCAGTTTAAAGTTAAACTTCTCACTGAATAATTTCAGCACACAAAGCTGTACATTTTTTGCCTCAAACTAAACATACCCAGTCACACTGTCACAGTACATACCCAAAAAATGCAAACAACTCCCATTTTAAACATACCCAGTCACACAAAGCTGTACATATCAAGAAGAAATATTAATGGGATCTAAACATACCCAGTACGACAGTACCTCAATTACCTGTGCATACAAAATGCAAACAACTCAAATTCCAACCTAACAAAAATATGAGATAAAAAGATCCCAACTTTCACAACCCAAAAACAGATGTATACACAGTAATGTCCAAACTCCAAAGTAATAGTTCAAACACATTAATAACAATGCAAAGTAGTATCAACCTTAGGATTAACAAGTCCAATTGTCCAAAGTCCAAACATAATACATAAAACAAGATGACAATAACTACATTCTTACTTTCCACCATCCATCATCACCTTCTTCAATCCTTTCATAGTGACTCCAAACATGTGAGATAGCTTTGAGACCACAAAGTCGAGGCATGGTTACACCTATTAAACATAACAAGAAAATATATTAAGCAAGTAATATTTGAATAACATATAAGTTGAATAATTAACTTACCAAAGTTTTAACTTACAACTATCTAAGATTCTACATATCATCATCGCAGGGTTCGTTTCCAAGATTGGCAAAATCTATGATAATATATATTAACAAGTCAAACAACAAAAATATTAAATAAACTATTTATAAAAATAATATACAATCAAACAAATTAAAATATTGCTACCTTGTTCTAGTTGCTCGAGAACATCTAAATCTTCCTCAACACTTACAGGTAATGGCTCACTTCGAAGCCAATCTTGAAGGCACAAGAGAACTTCCACCAATTTAGGAGTCAATGAACTCCTAAATGAATCAAGAATACGCCCTCCAGTGCTAAATGCACATTCAGATGCAACACTTGAAATAGGAATAGATAATACATCCCGAGCCATCTCAGCAAGAATGGGGAATCTAGGTGAGTTTACTTTCCACCAAAGCAATATATTACCGTCTGCTATTTCATTTTCAACTTCTTCTGTTAGATATTTTTCCAATTCTGATTTAGAATCTGAACCTCCAATCCCAGCTTTATGTCTTTTTAATTCTTCAAAGAAAGAACCAAAAGATCCATTTGAAGTTTCCATTGTGTCCATTGAAGAGTTAGATAAACATGAAGAGGGACGACAAACTTTATCTTTTGAATAAGACTTTACATACTCATCAAACAATGAAGTCATGTATGTATGTACTCCCTTCGTGATAATTGGCCCTTTCTCTTCGAACATCTTCGCAAGTGCAAAACTAACAGAATCAAACTTGTACCGAGGATCCAAAACACATGAAATGAAAATCATTTTGTTCATTTTTTCTGGATCACCCCAATACTTATCAAATTTCTCCTTCATCTTCTTTGCCATTAAACCCAACAAAACATCTTCATTTAATATCAATTGTTTCAAGTAAACAACAACTTCACAAATTTCAAGAAAATGATGATTTGATGTAACATAAAGTGAGCCAGATACCTTTACAGTAAGCTTATAAAAGATTTCAAGAAATTTTGTCAATTTCTTTACATCCTCCCAATCACTACTCAAAAGTGTACCTGCAGGACTTCCATTTACAATATCAACAAACTCAAGATGATGTGACAAGCCAATATCATGATCAACATATTCTAAAATTGCACTCTCATATTCAATAGCCCTGTTCAACATTAAGTATGTAGAATTCCACCTTGTAGGAACATCCAAACATAAAGATTTCCTAACTAGATTTCCTTCATCACAACATTCCTGAAACTTTTTCCACCTAGCAGGAGACTGCCTGATATATCTCACTGCTTGCCTAATACGTTCAATAGACACAATTGATTCTTTTATACCATCCTGAACAACAAGATTCATAATATGAGCCATACACCTCACGTGAAGGTGCTTACCATTCATAGAATTGGTCCCCCATTTAGTTAATTTCTTAGAAAGCTCCTTCACCGTCACATCATTTGAACTAGCATTATCAACTGTGACAGTGAAAATCTTTTGTAACCCCCACTCTTTTAAACAATTAACAATACTATTTGCCATATCTTCCCCCTATGACTAGAAATTGGACAAAAGTTGGCAATTCTTTTATGCATTTTCCATTCACTATCAATCCAATGAACAATACTACACACATAATTTATTCGTTGTAAGGAAGTCCAAGTATCAGTGGTAAGGCAAACTCTCTGATCTTTAAAAAGCTTCACCAACTTACGTTTTTCATCATTGAAAAGATCAAAACAGTCCCGAGTCATAGTTCTACGTGAAGGAATTCGAAAAAAAGGTTGTGCAACTTTCATAAAATTCATAAAACCTTCCTTTTCAACAAAGCTGAAAGGAAGTTCATCAACGATCACCATACGACACAAAGCCTTCCTACATTGTTCTTGATCAAATTTCCAAGGAACAACGGCTACATCACCCTTATTACCCCCCGGAATAGGGTTAAAGCCTAGTTTTGATTGACTTTTTGCAACATCTAAAGGCATTTTTAAACACTTGGCCATATGTGTAAGGAGTGATTTCGTACCATTATCTTTTGAATCGGCAAAATATTCTCTTTTGCAATGTTTACAAACACCCTTTTGATTTCCTTCCGGATCAATAATTTGGTCGAAATATTCCCATGCAACAGACCTCTTTTTTCTTTGTTTTTTTGCTTTCGATTGAACTGATTGAGATTGTGATGTGGCATTTGAATTAGAAGCTCCACTTTCACCAATCACCTTATCAATCATGATATTTTCAGCCATGTTTTTGTGTCACTGTAAATTTGATTTAAAAGAAATCAAGCAGTGAGACAACAAAATCTTAAAATGAAACACATATAACTACATATTTAGCTTAAAATCTTAAAATGAAACACATATTTTTTTTAATAAATGCTCAATACTTCCTGCCACAACATAGACAGTAAACAAGTGAGTCAGTATTACTGTTGCTAAGAGGGCTTAAGGCATTCTCAAAGGCATCAGGACTTTGCACAAATGCTGGAAAATCTAAGACAATTTGCACAATATGTGATAGTGCACCTGAGACAATTGAACATTTGTTCTTTGAATGCCAATTCTCTAGAGCTTGTTTGCAGGTTATTGTAAACTGGTTAAACATTGGAATACAGATTACAGAACACTACATTACTCAGTCTAAGGCTCTAAGCAGCAACTATCAAGCAGAAAGGAAAAAGGAAATCAGTGCAACACCAAATTTTCAGGATGTTACCCACTAAATTTGCATGATGTTATAGTATAAATCAGTATAGTATGAAAAAGGAAACCAAACAATCAGTGTAGTATAAATTCAAGAAACCAAACATTTTAGGGAAACTAAGACCAATCAGTCTTAGTTTGGTCCCGCTTCTGTGTCCTTTCGATTTCCCATTTAGTTAACTTCTTTTGTAACCCCCACTCTTTCGAGCTTCATAAAAAAGGAAAATATGCAAAAATTGATTTCTAAGATACCAAACTAAGACGAATTTAGAAATGGGATATGAAACACTAACCTTAGTGCACCGCTCTGCCGGAAAAAGATATAGAAAACTGAGTTTTGACGGGCTCAGTCGTGTGGGCATGACTGCCGACTACGTGAGTCATGAGTCGAATTAGGTCGAACTGGTGAGGGCTTGACTACTTCAGCCGTGTGGACGCCTGGCCGATGGCGGACTGGCAGAGAACTGGTGTGGTTTGACTTGGACTGTGGACTAAGGGCTTGACTGACTGACGGAGGGCTTGAGCTTAACTGAGGAGTGACTGAGTGAGGACTTCAACTCTTCAAGTTCAACTGTTCAAGCACAGGAAAGGAAAGGAGTTAGTGAGGCACTGAGGTCTGAGGCTGTGAGAGGCGGACAACAGAGAAAGGTATGAAAATGAAATAATGAAAATGAAACCCTAGTATTACTAGACTAAAGGGTATACTAGTAAATTAGTAAACCCTTATTGGGTTATCGGTTTACCCAATAACAGATTTGATAAACCGAGCCCGAACCGATAACCCAATAAGAAATTTTTTTTACCCGTTACCGAACCATTAGCCCAATAACCCAATACCAATAACCCAATAAGTAATTAACGGTTCGGGTTATCGGTTTTACCCAATATATGCCCACCCCTAATTGCTGGGACTTCGCGAGTTGGGAAAGCTGTTTGACGGAGCCAAGGATGCCGAATCTGGGGAAGGTCCGTCAGGGACCAAGTAGATAGAAGTTTATCTTTTTACTTTATAAAATGTAATAAGACCAATGGCCATTAGTGATTTTCATTTCTTGTTTATTTAGTGTTGATTTGGGATTCGTCTACTTTTTATCAATGAAATGAGGCATTTAACATCCTAAGTTCTCCAAATCAATTTGTCGCTAGGCCTACCTCGGGCACAAAGAGGTCCCCAAATTAGGACACGTCTTACATTCTGCACTATGTGTTTAAATATCGCAAAGCTTTTTATAATCCTCACTAACTTGGTTACCTTTTTGTTTTTACTTTTTGTTTTATTATTCCCCTCCCCAAAGGTTAGTTCGTGCACTCTGGCAACATCATCCTATTCCACGAGATCTAGGGGCCCTCCACCCACTCCTCCTCTTAGTCCCATTAAAGGCAAGAACAAAGGGATCGACAAGAACCTTCGAGGAATCTCTAAACCCATAAAACTCAAGAAACATGGCACTACCTTCGGTTTAGGATATGGATACACCTAGGAGGAATTCAATAGATGGTAGCCACCATGGCGTGGTCTTTACTATCCACTAGGGCAGCCAATACCGCATTTGGAGCAGACTTTCCAACAGGCTGACATTATTTATGGATCAGATGAAGAAGAAGCACTTGTAGCGGTGAAGAACTTGTTCCTAGAAGACAATGACATAGACTGTTGTGTTGTTCTCGAGGAGGAGGGAAAGGAAGGCCCTTCCATACAGGTTGTGAGCAGAGAGGCACGCCTCAATAATTGGACCATCAGGACAACCAAAGCCCAACGAGCTTCGGGGTAGCAAGGCTAAAACAAGCATCATTCACTATTTTATTAACTAAATGATTTTCTTTTCGCATTTTCAATTCCCGCAATAAGATCTTCGATGTTCAAAATAGTTATTTAATTCATCAAAAGCATTTTTGATTTTTCTTATGAATCAATACTTATTGCTATCATTTTCTCTCATTACTTTACCTATACAACAACAACAACAACCCAGTATAATCCCACACGTGGGGTCTGGGGAGGGTAATATGTACGCAGACCTTACCCCTACCCCAAAGGGTAGAGAGGCTGTTTCCAGGAGACCCTCGACTCATAAAGCAACAGAAGCCGATATATTAGTACCATAAAAATGCATAATAAAATAATAACAATACAATAGATATGAAATACAGAATACGACATACGAAAAAGATGACTGGTATAGTAAGACTAGCAGGTAAAGCCTTGCATCAATAGATGACCAATGACATTCTTAGTCTAACTCCTAACTGGCTAGTCTCACTCTATTGTGATGTAGAAATATTCACAACTCTCCCCTAACCTACAACCTTAATACTCGACCTCCATAATTCCCTGTTAAGGGCCATGTCCTCAGTAATCCGAAGTCGCGCCATGTCCTGTCTGATCACCTCTCCCCAATACTTCTTAGGTCGTCCTCTACCTCTCCGCGTGTCCACTACAGCCAGTCGCTCACACCTCCTCACCGGTGCATCAGTGCTCCTCCTCTGAATGTTCCTGAACCATCTGAGTCTTGCTTCCCGTATCTTGTCCTCTATGGGGGCCACGTCCACCTTCTCTCGAATATCTTCATTCCTAATCTTATCCATTCTTGTATGCCCGCACATCCACCTCAACATCCTCATCTCCGCTACTTTCATCTTCTGGATGTGTGAGTTCTTTACCGGCCAACATTCAGTTCCATATAACATGGCAGGCCTAACCACTGCTCTATAAAACTTACCTTTTAGTAACGGTGGCACTTTCTTGTCACACAAGACTCCCGACGCTAACCTCCACTTCATCCACCCCACCCCTATACGGTGTGTGACATCCTCGTCAATCTCCCCGATCCCCTGAATAACCGATCCAAGGTACTTGAAACTACCCCTTTTGGGAATGACTTGAGAGTCAAGCCTCACCTCAACTCCCGCTTCCGTCGGCTCAACTCCAAATTTGCACTCGAGGTATTCCGTCTTCGTCCTGCTCAACTTGAAACCTTTAGACTCAAGAGCATGTCTCCAAATCTCTAGCCTCTCGTTGACGCCGCCTCGTGTCTCGTCAATTAGAATAATGTCATCAGCAAATAGCATGCACCATGGCACCTCCCCTTGAATATGATGAGTCAGTGCATCCATCACCAGGGCAAATAGGAATGGGCTGAGCGCAGACCCTTGATGCAACCCCGTAATAACTGGAAAATGTTCAGAGTCGCCTCCTACTGTCCTAACCCGAGTCTTAGCTCCATCATACATGTCTTTAATCACCCTAATATAGTCAATCGGGACCCCTTTATCCTCTAAGCAGCTCCATAAGACCTCCCTAGGAACCTTATCGTACGCTTTCTCCAAATCAATAAACACCATGTGAAGATCCTTCTTCCTATCCCTGTACTGTTCCACCATCCTCCTAATAAGGTGGATAGCTTCTGTGGTAGATCGTCCCGGCATGAACCCGAACTGGTTGTCTGAAATAGACACCGTCCTTCGCACTCTCATTTCTACCACTCTCTCCCAAACTTTCATGGTATGACTTAGTAATTTGATGCCCCTATAGTTGTTACAGCTCTGGACATCACCTTTGTTCTTATACAACGGGACCATTGTACTCCACCTCCACTCTTCAGGCATCCTATTAGTCTTGAATATAACACTTTACCTATACAACATTACTATTACTTATTTTGATGAACCAATGACTGTGACATGCAATGAGACAACGCAACAAACGGACATTGATTCAGAAAAGGATGACATACCTGACGAAATTGTCAGAGAAGTTGAGAACTTTGAGAACAGACCCAAGTCCAACCTGGATGAGACCGAAATTGTTAACCTGGGAGATGCAGAAAATGTCAAGGAAACACGAATCAGCGTTCACCTATCGCCATCAGAAAAGAAAGAATACACAGAATTTCTAAAGGAATATGAGGACATATTCACCTGGTCGTATGATGACATGACTGGTCTGAGTATGTCTATTGTGGCTCACAAATTGCCAACCGATCCGAGATGTCCTCCGGTAAAGCAAAAGCTCAGAAAATTCAAACATGATATGAGTTTGAAAATCAAGGAAGAAGTCACTAAGCAAGTCAAAGTTAAGGTTCTCAGGGTAGTAGAATACCCGACATGGCTAGCCAACATCGTACCAGTGCCAAAGAAGGATGGGAAGGTTAGAGTCTATGTCAACTACCGGGATCTCAACCGGGCCAATCCGAAAGACGACTTCCCTTTACCGAACATACACATCCTGATTGACAATTGTGCCGAGCATGAGCTGCAATATTTGTAGATTATTTTGCGGGTTATCATCAGATCTAGATGGATGAAGAAGATGTTGAGAAAACGGCTTTCATTACGACGTGAGGAATGTACTGTTATAAGATGATACCGTTTGGCCTACAGAATGCAGGGGCCACCTACATGAGGGCCATGACTACCATTTTTCATGATATGATACACAAGGAGATTGAGGTATATGTAGATGATGTCATCATCAAGTCCAAGAAGGCCACTGATCACATGAAAGATTTGAGGAAGTTCTTCAATAGATTGCGGAGGTACAACCTGAAACTAAACCCCACAAAATGCGCATTTGGGGTTCCTACTGGGAAATTACTCGGGTTTATTGTGAGTCGCCGAGGAATAGAACTGGATCCATCAAAAGTCAAAGCTATTCAAGAATTGCCACCGCCAAAGAACAAGAAAGATATGATGAGCTTCTTGGGAAGGCTCAATTACATCAGCCGATTCATAGAACAATCTACGATTATTTGTGAGACAATCTTTAAGATGTTGAAGAAGGATGCCGCTACCAAATGGACTGATGACTGCCAAAGGGCCTTCGACAGAATCAAGGAGTACTTGTCAACACCACCAGTCTTGGTCCCGCCTGAGCCAGGTAGACCCTTATTACTCTACCTTGCAGTATTGGATGGAGATTTCGGTTGCGCTCTGGGTAAGCATGATGAAACGGCGAAGAAAGAGCAGGCCATTTATTATCTCAGTAAGAAGTTCACCCCGTACGAGGCCCAGTACTCTCTATTAGAGCGCACCTATTGTGCTTTGACCTGGGTAGCTCAGAAGCTGAGGCACTACTTCTATGCCTATACTACATATCTCATATCAAGGATGGATCCTTTTAAATACATCTTTTAGAAGCCCATGCCCACTGGCAAGCTAGCCAAGTGGCAAATCCTGTTGAATGAGTTCGACATTGTCTATGTAACTCAGAAAGCGATCAAGGGACAAGCGTTGGCAGGCCACCTTGCTGAGAATCCCATAGAGGGAGAATACGAACCCCTGAA
Source organism: Nicotiana sylvestris (assembly GCF_000393655.2). Classification (NCBI taxonomy): domain Eukaryota; kingdom Viridiplantae; phylum Streptophyta; class Magnoliopsida; order Solanales; family Solanaceae; genus Nicotiana; species Nicotiana sylvestris. The sequence continues at coordinate 156,007,597 of NC_091059.1, forward strand.
AACGTATTTTCCTGATGAAGAGGTATTATTCATAGGAGAAGACATTGTAGAATCCTATGATGGTTGGAGAATGTTTTTCGATGGAGCGGCAAACTTCAAAGGAGTTGGCATAAGAGCAGTCCTAGTATCAAAAACCGGTCAGCATTATCCAGTGTCCGCCAAACTCAGGTTCCCATGCACCAACAATATGTCTGAGTATGAATTTATTATCTTAGGGCTCAAAATGGCCATTGCCATGAATGTTCAAGAGCAACTAGTAATTGGAGATTCAGACCTACTTATACATCAGATACGAGAAGAATGAGCAACCAAGAACTCCAAGATACTCCCATATTTGCATCATGTACAGGAATTGAGGAAAAGGTTAATGAAGAAGGAGTTCCAATATGTTCCCAGAGTCCAGAATGAGTTAGCCGATGCATTGGCTACCCTGTCATCTATGATACAACATCCAGACAAGAATTTCATTGATCCTATTCCAGTAAAGATCCATGATTAGCTAGCTTATTGTGCCCATGTCGAAGAAGAAGCAGATGGAAAGCCTTGGTTTCACGATATCAAGGAATATTTGGCAAAAAGAGAGTACCCAGAGCTTGCAAACCCTACTCAAAAACGCACACTCCAGAGATTGTCCAACAACTTCTTTCACAGCGGAGGAATCCTATATAGGAGGACTCCTGATTTGGGATTACTAAGATGTGTCGACACAAAGGAAGCATCCAAGATACTAGAGGAGATTCATGCTGGGACCTGCGGTCCGCATATGAATGGTTTTGTCTTAGCAAAGAAGATACTCCGAGCTGGTTACTTTTGGATGACTATGAAACAGACTGCATCTAGTATGTTCGAAAATGCCACCGCTGTCAGATACATGCAGACATGATAAAGGTACCTCCAAATGAGCTCAATGCAACAAGCTCACCATGGTTATTCACTGCATGTGAAAGGGATGTCATTGGACCAATTGAGCCTGCCGCTTCCAACAGGCACAGATTTATCCTGGTAGCAATCGACTATTTCACCAAATGGGTCGAAACAACATCTTACAGAGCAGTAACCAAGAAAGTCATGGTGGACTTTGTTCGCGACCACATTGTTTGTCGATTCGATATTCTAGAGTCAATCATTACTGATAATGGCTCCAATCTCAACAATTACTTGATGAAAGCTATGTGTGAAACTTTCAAGATCAGACACAAGAATTCTATAACTACAAGCCTCAGATGAGTGGAGCCGTAGAAGCCGCCAACAAGAATATCAAGAAGATATTGAGGAAAATAATAGAGAAGCATAAGCAGTGGCATGGGAAGTTATCATTTGCTTTATTGGGATATCACACCACAGTCCGCACATCAACCAGAGCAACCCCCTATATGGTGGTTTACGGTACAGAGGCAGTTATTCCCGTTGAGGTAGAAATTCCTTTCCTAAGGATCATATAGGAAGCTGAGCTCGACAACACAGAGTGGGTGAAAAGTCATTATGAGAAACTAGCTCTTATAGATAGGAAGAGAATGAATGCAGTTTGCTATGGTCAACTCTATCAGAATAGAATGTCCAGAGCCTTCAACAAATGAGTCAAGCCAAGACAATTCACACCGGGGCAGCTGGTGTTAAAGAAAATTTTTCCGCATCAAGATGAAGCCAAAGGGAAATTCTCTCCCAAATGCGGGAATACTTTCAGCTCTAGGTCGCCCACCAGTATAATGCGGGCATACATTTCATAATTTTGCATTGAAGCAACTTTTTAGTCTTGTATTACAGAGTTTGGAATCAGTAACCCCACCAGAAGGCGGAAGGTTACAACAGGAATCCCCAGCAGTAAACAATAAAATCCCCAGCACCGGGAAGCAGAAGGTTGCAACAAGAGGTCCCAGCATAAACTCAAGTCCATGTGTCAAAAGGAAGAAAAGCATCGGAAGAAAAGCACCGGAGGAAACACAAGCCGACAAGAAAGCAAGGCAACAAGAACAAATTTTAGTCTAGCCTAGCTTCTTGTTTTCTTTTAAGCACGGTGTAACAAGGAGATCGGTAAGCAGTGATAACAGCATGCAACAGCAGTAACATCGCAGTCCCACGGTAGTCCCAGCTACCAAAAACTTCCCGAACTACATTGACCTGATTCCTGTTTAGCCCAGGATATGTAGGAAACCTTTGAAGCAAAGGTTCGGTCAAATCTTTTTCAAAAAATGCTTCACACGGAGTACTCGGATGGGCAAAAATCGCTCGCTTTATCTTTGCACGAAAACCCTTCGTGTCTTCGGGCAAAGAGGGGCAGCTGTAAGCACGTGATTTTTGCCCTATATGAGAATTACTCCCAAAAAATTCAAAAATAAAATAATTTTTCTTGGTGTGCAATTTTTGTGATATTTTGTGTAACTATTTGTATGTTTGTCTATGCATGTTTATTTGTTAAATTAATAAAAAAATACAAAAATAGGCATCTTTTGCATTTTTAGCATTTAATGTCCAAATGAACAATTTTATGCTTAATTATTACTTAATTGTGCGTTAATTGTTATTGGAAGTTAATTTGCGCTTTTATAACTTAATTTAGTTCTTAATAATAATTTAAGTACTTTTATAATTTAGTTTTAGAAAAATAAAAGAAGAAAAGAGAACAAAAATACAAAGAAAAATCGGATTGGGCCACTTCTTCAATTTCAAACCACAGGCCCAAATAATTGCCCAACTTTCCCCATGACCCGGTCCGTTTCAAACCGGGTCGATCCGGTCCGCTCCATTAACCCAACACCCCTTCTTCATTTTAGTCCAACACAAAACAAAACCAAAAAAATAAAAAATAAAAGGTGAATTATCACTATTAATAGTTTTATTTTTTGTTTTTTATATATATATATATAAAAAAATCCGAAAATATTTTATTTTATTTTTTTATTTTTATTTTTAAAAAAAATATATATAATAATTTCGGGAATGATTTAAAAAAAAAGAAGTAAAAGAATGTAGAAAAGAATTTGGGAATGCCTAACACCTTATCCCGGGTTAACAGAATTCCTTATCCGGATTTCTGGTACGCAGACTGTAATATAGAGTCATTCTTTTCCTCGATTCGGGATTAAAATTGGTGATTTGGGACACCCTAAATCTCCCAAGTGGCGACTCTGAAATAAATAAATAAATTCCGTTTTGATTGTCCTTTAATTGGAAAAAACTCCCTTGCACCCACGCGGGTACGGAAAAAGGAGGTGTGACAGCTCTGGCGACTCTGCTGGGGACAAACACCCAGAACCACTGGTTTAGGGTTAGAAATTCGAGCTTAGATAAATTGTTATATTTGGCTTTATCTGATTTTTTACATGTGTTTGAGCCTAATGTGCTAAATGATGCTTTTACCGCTTTGATATTATGTGAACTGTATATAAATTGTGCCGAAACCCATCTTCTCTCTGAGTCTTGTGAATCATGAAGAAGGGTGTACTTCGTACGACTTCTTTTCTGTATAGTGTCAAGTCCCAATTTAGAACGAGGTTTGGATAAGTCGCAAAGCCGGTGAAGCTTCTGTATTCCCGGACTGCCGCCTCCTCCTCGGCTCGAGCTGTCCGCTCGGGTAAGCCAGGTCTAGAACAAACACCCAGGTTCTGAACCTAGTATAACAAAGCCACATGCCGGATCCCTAGTAGGAAACGTTTGTTTGCATCACGTGCATTTGACTTTGGAGGCCCAACACAGGGGTTGGGTCTGTCTAGGACAGGTGTACCAAAAATGAAAATGACCATCCTGATGCATCTTACTTGCTACTACTTGCGCATTTATTTGATTCGGACTTGTGTGCTGACTGACTTGTGAATATCAGGAATAATATTTTGAAATTGAAAAAAAACGAAATAGCGGTTAGGGAATTGATTGTTTATTTTTGAAAAGAAAACAAATGCCCAAATACTGTCAAAACTCTGCCGAAATTTTAAGAAAATGAAAAAAATGTCTTATTAGTTTGTTTTATTAAAATCTAAGAAAAGAAAAAAAAAGTCGTTGTTCTGTTTTTGTTTTTCAAAAATAAAAAATAGAAAAAATATATAGTTTGTCTTGCCATGAAAATGAAAATAAAAAAGAGTCTTATTTTTAAAATGGTTTTTTATTATTATTTATTTGCTTATGAAAATGCAAAAAATAAAAATAAAAAAAATAATAAAAAAAAGTCTTTCATTATTTGTCGCAAATATATATATATATAAATCCGAAAAGTTTTTCTTATTTCCAAAAGATATATATATCTTTATTTGTTGCAAAGAGTATTTGTCTTGCCAGGAAAATTCAAAATAAAATTCCAAAAAGATATGTCTTGCAAAAAATAATATAAATATCTTTATTTTCCATTGTTGATAAAACAAAAATAATAAAAATGTTTTCTTTTAAGAAAAAAAAAATCCGAAAATATTTTGATTCTTCTTTCAAAATTGAAAAGAAAATTCAAAATTCAAAAAATATTTTTTAGAAGCATTTCTTTTATCAAAAGAAATTCCAAAAATATTTTTTTTCTTTAAAATAAAAAAAAACAAATGGAAATTCGAAAAAAAAACTTCCTTTTACTTTTGAAATTCTCAAAGTTCAAATCAAAAGAAAAGGAATTTTTACAAGTTTTTCTTTCAAAAAGAAATCAATCAAAAAAAATATATATACTTCCTTTGAGCAGTTCTTTCACAGTTCCAATAAAAAAAAATATTAGTTCATTTACTTATTCACGAGGCCCGAACTACGCGGGTTTGATTCTCACCGGATGTGAGATACGTAGGCAACCCTCATCGGGTCCAACCCCCATTTTTGCTAAAATAACCAAAAACAAATAAATAATAATAAAAATAATATGTCATAAAGAAGTCAGGTGATGTTGTTTTGTCATAAATAGCCGAATGTTCCCGAAAGGGACGCCGGAAGGCTGACTTTGCATAAACAACCACTTTTGGGCCATGTTTAGGATTTTTTGTCCAGTGGACCCACACAGCCTTAGAAATCTTCGTCCCCGAGGCGCCGAAGGGCCGTGTTTGCAACACCAGTTTTTTTTCGTAATTTTGAAAAGAAAAAAAAAACAAAGAGTTAGCGATCAGGTGAATACCGTTTGAATTTTGTCATAATAAGCCGAGCCAGCTTCGGTCGCGTCTTAAACCGTTCTCGCCGAAGTAGCCTTAGAGTATCTTTCAGTTGTCGAAAGGTTATTTTCGTAAAAGAATGGACAAGTTTGTAAAGTGTCAAAATAATCCTCCCCAGCCTCAAAATTCATGTGAGATTTGGAAGGGGCAACATTTGCAAAAATAGCCGTTTGGTTGCATTTGACAAACGGGGAAAGGAAGCTGGCCGTTTGTTTTTGAGTTTGTAAATCTTTTGATTAGAATATATGGGTTGTTTGATTTTCGAGTTTGTAGGTCATCTTCAAACCTTTGAAACTCAGTTTGTTTTAATATGAAAATTGAAAAAAAATGTTCATTATTGTTTATCTATTATTGGTCCGAACTACGCAGGGTCTGATTCATGCGGGGGCATGATACGTAGGCAATCTCCATAAGATTCGACCACAACAAAAAAAAAGAAAAAAGAAAAAGAAAGTGAATAAATAAAAAAGGCACAAAGAATAAATAAAAAAGGGTGGAATGAAGGGTTTCACGCGGGAGGATGCACGCGGTAGAAAAAAAACATGTTAGAAATGGTTAACTGCCTAAGAAAATTGCGTTCCCCAACATGCAATTGCAATATCTGTTAAAACTTTAACGCTAACAAGTTTGTTGTTTGTCCAAATCCAAACAGTTAGTTGTTAAAGCGTACTGGCACCATACCATTATCAAACAAGATCAAAAGGGATTATACCAGAAAGCATGACTGGCTCAGAAAATAGTGTTGAGTCGGAAGGGGCGGCACATCAGATGCTGAAGGAGGCGATGGCCAATATAGAAAAAATGAGATTGGAAATGCATGAAATGCAGCTAGCCATGGCTAAGGCGCAAAAGGGGCCCGAACCACTCGCCACTCCTACTTCCCCACCGGAACACACACCGAAATACCCTTTACCCGGCCCTTCAATGGGCTTCCCCGTTGCCCAATACTACCAAGGGGATACTTCCTATAATCCCCAAGCTCCACCACCCAAACAAAACCCTCCTCCGCCAATCGTCCCCGTCGTCGGGGCACCTCCGCCAGCCACGTTGCAAAGATCCTCCAACGAGCCATTGTTTCAGGCTCACGATACGCAATACTATCCCCCTGAGCCCACATTCCATGCCCCCGAACCACATGCCTACAATCCACACTTGGAGGTACCGGCAGAGATTGAAAAGCCGGTTAAAGTCCCAGAACAAGAGGAGGTATTGAGGAAGTTCAAAATCCTGGAGCAGTCCTTCAGGAACCTGCACGGATTGGGCAACCAGGTTAGTGTGGCATACAAAGATCTATGCCCTTTCCCGGACGTCCAACTCCCGGCTGGGTTCAAGATGCCTAAGTTTGATTTATATGAAGGGCACGGTGACCCCATGGCACATTTGCGGGGTTTCTGTAGCAAAATGAGAGGGGCAGGCGGTAAAGATGAACTGCTGATAGCCTATTTTGGCCAAAGTCTGAGCGGATCGGCACTCGAATGGTATACCAGGCAGGATTCCAGCAGATGGTACACTTGGGATGATCTGGCGCAGGCTTTCGCAGGTCATTTCCAATACAATCTCGAGATAGTCCCTGACCGTCTCACATTGTTGAGGACCGGGAAGAAGCCCGGGGAAAGTTTTCGCGAGTTCGGGTTCCGCTGGAGAGAGCAAGCAGCCAGAGTTGATCCTCCCATGAGAGAGGGAGAAATGGTGGACTACTTCTTGCAGACACTGGATCCAACTTACTTTGGTCACTTGGTGACGACGGTTGGGAAATCCTTCAATGAAGTAGTAAAGATAGGGGTCATGATAGAGGAGGGTCTGAGGTCTGACAAAATCCTGAATTACTCAGCACTCAAGGCAACAACCCAGGCTATTCAGAGCGGCACGGGAGGTGCGCTGGGAAGAAAAGAAGAAAGAAGAAATTGCCACGATTGAGGCAAGCAGTTGGTCCAGGTCTGGTAAACCATACTACAACCAACCCAGACCCCACAGGCCAAACTACCCATACAGCCCACCACAATACTACTGTCCACCTGAAGAACCACACTTCTCCGTGCACCAAGCCCAAACATACACTCAGCCTCCGGTTCGCCCGCAATGGCGCGCGTCGGCTCCCCATAACACACATACACCATCGCAAAACACCTATCCACCGCCAAGAGCTTACAGGAACCCTCAAGGGGCAGGTTTCTGGGGAAATCAGGCTTTCAGAAATGAAAGAATACAAAGAACATTCACTGAGTTGGGAGAAACCTATACTGCCGTGTTCCACAAATTAAGGCAGTTAGGCTTGTTGAGTCCTGTTGAGCCCAGATTGCCAAATCCCCTTCCCAAAAATATGGACCACTCGGTAAGCTGTGAGTATTGTTCGGGGGCTCCCGGACATGATACCGAGAAGTGTTGGAAGTTGAAACATGCAGTACAAAATCTTATTGACACCAACAAGATTGAGGTTCAGACACCAGAGGCGCCCAACATCAATCAGAACCCGTTGCCAACACACCTTGAAACCCACATGATTGAGCTAGTGCACGAAGAAGGGGAGCTAAAGAAACCTTCACAAATAGTGATGATGATCAGTGTCAGTTCAAAAGAAATGTTAACCAGTGGAAAAGCGGTGGTATAGTTGGAAAAGGTGGATGACAAGCCAGTTATGGTGTTGGAAAAGGGTCCAACGAGGCAGATGTGCAGTTTGTGGGGTTGAAAGCAAAAATCAACAATTGAACGGCTACTCCTCTTCCTATACGAAGGGAGTCTTGGTAGTGGGCTCTGATTTTCTTTTTTGTTGTCTGGATTATTCCAGGGTTGTAATCCAGATTTTTCTTGTGCTCGCCAAAGTGTGAAACCTTGCTATCCCGTATTTTAATAAAGTGAAAGTTTTTTTCTCATTCCTTATTTTGTTTTAATTTTTCTTCTTATTTTTCTCTTCTGAACAGTTCTCTTTATACTGGTTCTAATGACATGGCATGTACGACGGATCTTCAACCAAGTCTAAAAAATCAATTTGATTTCGAACTTATAGTACAAGATTGTGATGATAAGTCGGAATACGATAAGGATGAAGCCTTCGAAGAAATTAACAGAGAGTTGAGCCAATTTGAAAAAAGAGCCCAACTGACACGGAAGCTGTCAATCTAGGGGATGCGGATGACATCAGGGAAGCTAAGATAAGCGTCCATATGGAACCAAACATCAGGGAAGAACTAATCAAAGCACTTACTGAATTCAAAACATTTTGCATGGTCATACGACGACATGCCGGGTTGAAGCACCAATTTAGTGGTTCAAAAATTGCCCATTGACCCAGCATTTCACCCCGTCAAGCAAAATTGAGGAAGTCCAAAACCGACGTAAGTGTGAAGATTAAGGAAGAAGTAACCAAACAGCTGAACGCTAAGGTTATTCGGGTCGCTCGATATCCTGATTGGTTGGCTAATGTGGTGCCAGTGTAAAAAAAAAGGAGATGGAAAATCCGGGTGTGTGTTGATTATTGCAATCTAAACAGAGCAAGACCAATGACGCTTTGTGATCAACAAATATCTAAGGGAAATGCGTCGACATGGCTATCAATTCTGACGCAGTTAAGAGATATTATGTATGATTGTAATTGTTGTTTGTTTGTATTTAGCATTTATCAGAGAATGAAATGACGGAGGCAATTCTTTCTTCTATCCAAACACTTTAACCTTTGCTTCCCCTTTTGAGCCTTATTTATTCTTTCATACCCCTCTTTTGGAATCAGTAATGAAAATGAAAGAAAAAAAAGTAATGATAATAAGAACAAAAGAAAAGTCACACACAAAAAAAAACAAAACAAAACAAAGGAATTGGGAACTACGTTTGACCTGATTCCTCGAAGAGGATACGTAGGCGCCTCACGGCTCGGTCATAGTGTAACATAGTGTGCATAAGATAACATAGTGTGACAAAATAAAAATCCCCAAGCAAGAAAAACTGGGGCAGAAGTTGGCGCTTGTAATTTTGGCAAGAAAGTTTGATTCCAAGAGTTGTACTATCTTACCCCTAAAAATTATTTTTGAACTTTGGATACCCTTTCTCCTTTCAGCCATACACAAAAACCCCTATTGATGTCCAAAAAAGACCTCCCGATCAGTAACTGAGAAGTGCTAAGTCAATGCAAATGGAAGTCGGGAATAACACTCTGATCCCCAGCAAAGAAGAAGATCATAAGCTGGAAATGAATTGATAGCCGAAAGAATCCCCCAACAGAGAGAGTCATATCGGCAGCACTCCAATCCCCAGCTGAAAAATAAAATAAAATGAGAGAGTCTTATCGGTGAAAACCTTCACAGGCACCATAAGGCGACGAGAGTTGAGAGAAATGAGAGAGTCTTATTAGTGAAAACCCCTCGAAGGGCACTATGAGGCGACAAGACAAGATTGGCGGGAAGGATCCACATTTGGCAAAGAGTTGAGTGCCTGTTTATCCCCAGCAACATGAGGCCGTCCGAAGGGTTGATTGATACAAATAGACTGGGTTGATTAATCCGGAATGCGTGACATGATCGTTGGGATCAGTTATATCATTCAGATAAGTTCTTTTCTTTCCTTTTCCCCAACATTTTGTTCAGAAAGACTTCTTCTTTTTCTATTTTTGAAATTCTTCACTTTTTCATTTCTTGGTTTAAAGATTTTACCTCCCCAACAGTTTGTTTTTGAAAAGGATTTTCAGAGTTTACTACCAGTTGCCAAAATGATGCAAAGCAAAAGGCGAATACAATAGGCCAAAGATAAGGCGATAAAGTGAAAAGAAGTTGGTCGCAAACACAGAGTGGGGAAGGAAGAAAAGGAAAATTCATCCCCAGCAAGTTTTGATAGCGTAATGAAGCACAGAGCGGGGAAGAGGGAAAGGGAAAAACCATCCCCAGCAGGAGTGGCACGACCACTCACCATGTGTTAAAACTAACAAATTTTCTTTGATTTGAAGCAGGAAAAGGAAATCTTGTTAATGGCGAAAAAACATGCCACAAGGAAAAGCACCAACACTGGGGCAGAAAATTTTCTGCCATTTGTCGAAAATTTTCTCGAAGGAACGAGGAAATCAATTCAAGTTTTAAGAGATAGCAAGACAACACGATTCTAAGAAAGACAGTCGGAGGTAAGACAATTCCAAGTTTTTGAAGATGGGTTCATCCGCCCTCGAATAGGATATTCTGGGTTCATCCGCCCTCGAATAGGATATTCTGGGTTCATCCGCCCTCGAATAGGATATTCTGGGTTCATCCGCCCTCGAATAGGATATTCTGGGTTCATCCGCCCTCGAATAGGATATTCTGGGTTCATCCGCCCTCGAATAGGATATTCTGGGTTCATCCGCCCTCGAATAGGATATTCTGGGTTCATCCGCCCTCGAATAGGATATTCTGGGTTCATCCGCCCTCGAATAGGATATTCTGGGTTCATCCGCCCTCGAATAGGATCTTCTGGGTTCATCCGCCCTCGAATAGGATATTCTGGGTTCATCCGCCCTCGAATAGGATATTCTGGGTTCATCCGCCCTCGAATAGGATATTCTGGGTTCATCCGCCCTCGAATAGGATATTCTGGGTTCATCCGCCCTCGAATAGGATATTCTGGGTTCATCCGCCCTCGAATAGGATATTCTGGGTTCATCCGCCCTCGAATAGGATCTTCTGGGTTCATCCGCCCTCGAATAGGATCTTCTGGGTTCATCCGCCCTCGAATAGGATCTTCTGGGTTCATCCGCCCTCGAATAGGATCTTCTGGGTTCATCCGCCCTCGAATAGGATCTTCTGGGTTCATCCTCCCTCGAATAGGATCTTCTGGGTTCATCCGCCCTCGAATAGGATCTTCTGGGTTCATCCGCACTCGAATAGGATCTTCTGGGTTCATCCGCCCTCGAATAGGATTTTATTTTCAAAGTTGTTGTTGAAACCAGGCGCCCACCTGATAACGAGTGGAATACTTTCCTAAAGTTAGTTTTACCCATAGGAGATGCATTTCCTCCTAAGTTTACTTTTACCCATAGGAGACGCATTTCCTCCTAAGTTTAGTTTTACCCATAGGAGATGCATTTCCTCCTAAGTTTAGTTTTACCCATAGGAGACACATTTCCTCCTAAAGTTTAGTTTTACCCACAGGAGATGCATTTCCTCCTAAAGTTTATTTTATCCATAGGAGAGATATTTCCTCCTAAGTTTAGTTTTACCCATAGGAGAGGCATTTCCTCCTAAGTTAGTATTGAAGTTCTAGGTCGCCCACCAGTAAAATGCGGGAATACATTCTGTTCTAGGTCGCCCACCAGTAAAATGCGGGAATACTTTCTGTTCTAGGTCGCCCACCAGTAAAATGCGGGAATACATTCTGTTCTAGGTCGCCCACCAGTAAAATGCGGGAATACATTCATGTTCTAGGTCGCCCACCAGTATAATGCGGGAATACATTCAGTCTTTTTCATTACAAGCGTTGAAGTTGGGAGCCCGCCCATATAATAGAGGCATACATTTCAAGATCAAGTCAGAAAACAATAAAATAGAGGGTTACAACAAGAATCCCCAGCAGGAAACAATAAAAATCCCCAGCACTGGGAAACAGAAGGTTGCAACAAGATGTCCCAGCACAAATTCAGGCGCATGAGTCAAAAGGAAGAAAGGACGCATTTTGAAAGAAGCAGCTGGTGAACATTAAATCATGCCCAGCATAACAAGTCTGATGAAGAAAGCCGTACCCACCAGAGGAACCGCCGAAAAGCTTGATGAAGAAAGACATGTCCCCAGCGGACCGAGCAAAAATGATGAAAACTGGTATTCAGAAAAGCAAAGGGACAATATCATTCCAAAATTCAAGGAAGAAAAGCACCGAAGGAAACACAAGCCGACAAGAAAGCAAGGCAACAAGAACAAATTTTAGTCTAGCCTAGCTTCTTGTTTTCTTTTAAGCACGGTGTAACAAGGAGATCGGTAAGCAGTGATAACAACATGCAACAACAGTAACATCGCAGTCCCACGGTAGTCCCAGCTACCAAAAACTTCCCGAACTACATTGACCTGATTCCTGTTTAGCCCAGGATATGTAGGAAACCTTCGAAGCAAAGGTTCGGTCAAAATTTTTTTTTAAAAAAAAAAATGCTTCACACGGAGTACTCGGATGGGCAAAAATCGCTCGCTTTATCTTTGCACGAAAACCCTTCGTGTCTTCGGGCAAAGAGGGGCAGCTGTAAGCACGTGATTTTTGCCCTATATGAGAATTACTCCCAAAAAATTCAAAAAAATAAAATAATTTTTCTTGGTGTGCAATTTTTGTGATATTTTGTGTAACTATTTGTATGTTTGTCTATGCATGTTTATTTGTTAAATTAATAAAAAAATACAAAAATAGGCATCTTTTGCATTTTTAGCATTTAATGTCCAAATGAACAATTTTATGCTTAATTATTACTTAATTGTGCGTTAATTGTTATTGGAAGTTAATTTGCGCTTTTATAACTTAATTTAGTTCTTAATAATAATTTAAGTACTTTTATAATTTAGTTTTAGAAAAATAAAAGAAGAAAAGAGAACAAAAATACAAAGAAAAATCGGATTGGGCCACTTCTTCAATTTCAAACCACAGGCCCAAATAATTGCCCAACTTTCCCCATGACCCGGTCCACTTCAAACCGGGTCGACCCGGTCCGCTCCATTAACCCAACACCCCTTCTTCATTTTTGTCCAACACAAAACAAAACCAAAAAAATAAAAAATAAAAGGTGAATTATCACTATTAATAGTTTTATTTTTTGTTTTTTATATATATGAAAAAAAATCCGAAAATATTTTTTTTATTTTTTTATTTTTATTTTTTAAAAAAAAATATATAATGTAATTTCGGGAATGATTTAAAAAAAAAGTAAAAGAATGTAGAAAATTTAAAAAAAAATAAAAAGTTTTAAAAAATTTAAAAGTAAAAGAAGGTTGGAATTAAAAAATAAATATAAAGATATCTGAAAATTTAAAAAATTTAAAGTAATTGAAAGTAGCATTTTTAAAAGAAAAAGAAAAGATAGTGGTTTATTTTTTAAAGAAAAGTTAAATAAAGTGAGATTCTCTTTTAAAAAAATAAAAAGTGGGATTTTAAATAAGATAAAGTAATTAAAGTTGGAATTTTAAAAATAAAAGTAAATAAAGGTGGGATTTCTTTTTCTAAAAAAATAAAAGCAATTTGTAAGTGGGATTTCTTTTAATTAAAAAAATAATAAAATAATAAAAAAACAAATCTGAAAATTTCGAAAATTTTGCTATAAATAGAAGAGAAAATTTAGGAAGAAGGGGTGGAAAAAAAAGAGGAAAAACTAGATAGAGAGAAGAAAAAAAGAGGGGGCGGAGTGAGAAGTATACACCCGATATACATTCTGGATACACTGAATATACAGGGGCAGAATTCATTTTGGAGAGTTTTGAAGTTGAAAAAGAATAGTTACTGCTTCATTGCCTCGCTTAAGATCTGAAATAGTCAGAACCTTCCTGCCTTTTACTTCTTCTCTATACTTGGAGTCGTTTATAGTCTCCTGGGTTTTCTGCTATTCCTACTGTACTGGTTTGCGGTGTTGCTGAATCTGCTGTTGCTGTGTTATTACTGCTGCTGACTTCTCCTTCTTTTGTTCTTGTACTGCTGTTTCCAGGTACACATTTGTACAATCTCGGCTTGAAGCAAAAATGAAATATTAATCAGGCTTTGTTCCTGTTGAATTCCTCCTGTTTAGATTTGTGGTTGAATATAATTTTCTTTTCTTTGTATAAAAATGTAGTTGATTGATTAAATTAGTAACGATGTCACATATGTATAACTTCTTCATCTAATAATGTTAGTTTAAATTAATCAAAGAATAGTTAATCTGTTTTGATATTATGGTGTGTCAATCTCACGTTTTAGTATTATTGAATAATAGAATATAGAATGAAAGCAGTTTTTCTTTGTACAAACTCGGTCGCAATTTTCCATTCGCATTAGCCGTAAACTAATAATTAATAAGTTACGTTTTTAGCATGTAATTAATTAAGAGATTTTCTTTTATTTTAGAGACGAACTTAATAGGAAAATATAGTCACTGTAGGTTTATCCTTTTAAATAAAAATGAGACGAGCCTCGACAAACAAAAATGCACAAGCTGCGGGGCCCTCTAAATGTATATATTAAAATACTTAGAATTCGGGACAGGCCGTTTAGCGAATTTTACGGCCTTCCCAAAATAACAATACGCTAGTTGCTTTAGGCGCACCTTTAATAATTTAACCTTCTTAAACACGGGTGCACATTGATGTGACCCAAATCCAAATCTCAATAGAGTCAAAATGTGTCGACGACCACGGGTACATTGATTGTAACGCGGTTCGGGATATATTTTCACAACGTTGCAATTCCTTGTAGAAAATAATAATAACAATTATGAAAGCGGTAAAAAGTTAAAATTTGCACATAAGTTCATATTTGTATAAAATCAGATAATCAAGCCGAATATAACAGTTGAGCGACCGTGCTAGAACCACGGAATTCGGGAATGCCTAACACCTTCTCCCGGGTTAACAGAATTCCTTATCCGGATTTCTGGTACGCAGACTGTAATATAGAGTCATTCTTTTCCTCGATTCGGGATTAAAATTGGTGACTTGGGACACCCTAAATCTCCCAAGTGGCGACTCTGAAATAAATAAATAAATCCCATTTCGATTGTCCTTTAATTGGAAAAAACTCCCTTGCACCCACGCGGGTACGGAAAAAGGAGGTGTGACAGCTATCAACTAAGAAAGCTCTATTACCTATTGCCCTTTTATTTCCTGCATAAGGCTACCATTCTACATTCCAAGACTAAATGCTATCTCCATCTGCGTTTTCTGCATTGCATAAGGCTACCATTCCGCCTTCTGAGACTAAATATTATCTCCATCTGCATTTTCAGCATTGCATAAGGCTACCATTCTGCCTTCCGAGACTAAACAATGTCTCCATCTACATTTTTGCATCGCATAAGGCTACTATTCTACCTTTCGAGACTAAAAACTGTCTCCATCTGCATTTCTGCATTACATAAGGCTACTATTCTGCCTTCCGAGGTTAAGCTCTACCTCCATCTACATTTGCATGGTTGAAATATCACCACCCTATCTGCATCTGCATGGCTGAAAAATTGCTACCTTATCTACATTTGCACGGTTGAAAGATCACTGCCTTATCTACATTTGCACGGCTGAAAGATCGCCACCTAATCTACGTTTGCACGGCTGAAAGATTGCCACCTCATCTACATTTGCACGGCTGAAAGATCACCACCTTATCTACGTTTGCACGGCTGAAAGATCGCCGCCTTATCTACATTTGCACGGTTGAAAGATCACCACCTCATCTACATTTGCACAACTGAAAGATCGCCACCTTATCCACATTTGCATGGCTGAAAGATCACCACCTTATCTCCATTTTCATGTCTGAAAGATCGCCTCATTATCTCCATTTGCATGGATGAAAGATCGCCACCTACTGTCACACCTCCTTTTTCCGCCCTCGCGGGGGTACAGGAGTTTTTTCCAATTAAAGGACAGTCGAAACGGAATTTATTTGGGAGTAATTCTCATATAGGGCAAAAATCACGTGCTTACACCTACTACATTGCATGGTTTGATAGATCGTCAAAGCATCCGAAGGCGTCATTGTTCGGAGGCACCATTTTCATAGCCCAAGAACGCCATGTCATGGCCTGAGGACCCTCTTTTAATCTTTTGCATATCATTATTCAAAGGCATCATGGTTTGGAGGCTTCATCCTCATAGCCCGAGAGCATCATTTAATGGCCTGTGAATCCTTTATTATACGCTTCATGGCCCAGGACATCATGGTCTAAGGACGTCCCTCTAACCGTCCGAAGACAATCCTTATGGTCCGACGGGAAATTGCATCATGTTTAAATTTATGCACAATATATGCTTGTATTGCTTATTTGAGGTAAATCGGCAAGCAAACGGCCATCTCAGCATGAGAGATTTCGCTCCGGTTCCCGCAGCCCTATCAGACCTTAATCATTGATCCCATCCTAGATATTGCGTCCGTTCTTGAAAGTCTCCATCGGCATACTCCGCCGACGGATTCTGGACTACATATGGCCTGATTCCTGTAAAACCAGGGATATGTAGGCAGATCAGAAGCCAGGGCACGACCTAAACTTCTTTGAACCGTCTCGCTCGGTCAAAATTGGCCATCATATCTTTACCCGACAACTCTTTCATCCTTTCCGGGTAAAGAGGGGCAGCTGTTGATACCCAATTTTTTCCTATATATATATTTATAATATGAAAAATACTTTCAAAATAGCATATGTATGCATATATAAGTATGTCCAATTGTTTTATTATTTTTCCTTAATTTTTAAAAGGTTTTAAACACATTTATTTCCTTATTTTCATCCCTAAAATCCAATAATTATTTCTAAAATTATTATTTTTGATGATTCATTTATTGGATTCTCATATTGATACTAAAATAAAGCTAATATAATTTTTGAATATTTTTACAAAGTCATTTAGTATTTTTAAAGCTAAATTGCATATAATTGCAATATTAGCCTCTTTTAGATTTAATTGCATTTATATTTATAAAAATTAAGTCCAGTATTTTTAAATTGATAATTATGTATTAAAAATCATTTCAGTACCTTCAATTTGTTTTCAGAAATTAATTTACTATTTTTTATAAAATAAATAATGGAGAAGTGGCTATTTAAAATCTAGCCCCAATTGCATTTCAATTACAGCCTGAATTGGACCCCCAATTTAAACCCTATTACCCAGCTCAATTTCCATCTGAACCGACCCAAGCCCTAAATCCGCCTACCCGACTCAAGACCCGCTAAATCCTAGCCGTTGATCTAAACGATCAGCGGCCTTGATGATTCCTTTCCTTTTTTAATTCCAACGACCCCAAACCTAGCCTCATTTCCAAACTATGATGCCTCTGAATCCCCATTCTCTCTCAATCCTCTCTCAAATCTTCTCAAACCCTAGCCGCCGCCATCAAACTACAACCCTTATACCTCCCAAATCTATGACTTCCGAGGTCATCGGAGACCTGTATCCACCTCCCATGGCTTCTACGTGTTCGATTCTGTGGTCTCATTACTAGATAATGAAGGGGCTTTGTCCAGTCTTTGCTCGCTGACTGTTTTCCGGTCGTCTATGAGCTTTCTCCAGCCAGCCATGGCTATTCGAGTCAGACTTTTGACTCTCCTGCTTAGATCGAGGGTTTTCAAAGCCTTTCTCATCATTTGGGGTTCTTCTGAAACACTAACCTCTAAGGTTCTTTCGATTTCTCTTAGATCCATTTCAGATCTATGTTTGCTTTGAACTTTTAAGCGTTTTTCTCGAAGTTTCTTTTAAAACTCTGTTTTCAAAACTCCTTATCTTTTCAATTACGGTTCTGTTAAGTTATTTCAAAAACTTTTCTTTGATTTTTGACATGTTTTGTTGTGTTTGCTCGTATTATTCTTCTACCCGAGTTTGCATGTTAAAAGTCTTAATTTCTTTTGAACTGTTTATTAGACTAATGATGGTTTTTTGTCTGATTTGTTTGTTTATCCATCTTTTAAAATTCTTCTATTGTTGAAAACCCTGTTGCTCTGGATCTGAGACTGTTAGTTTAAGTACAAGGCTCGATTTGAAGTTCTTTATTTCGAAACCTCTATTCCTTTGTGTGATCCTTTTGTTTCTGGGTTCCTATTTCCTCTAGAACTCAAGTATGCTCGAAACCTTAATTTTTCAAAAAGGGTTTTTCTCACCGGCTACTGCAAGACCTTCGCATGCTTTTGATATTCTATGTTTCTTCACTATTGATTCAATTGACTATCATGCTTCGAGTGTTTCTATCCATTGAATTTTCTTTTTGTGCTACTACTGTATGTTATTTTCCTTTTGCCAACAGGTTTGGCCTCGCGTGTATAATGTTTATGTACCCTATTTATATGCTGAGTTTCCTTCTTTGACTGATTTTCAAACTTGTGACTGATTTCAAACTTTTCCTTTGAGAAATTCTGATTTCACCCGCCTGTTAAGGTTAACTGATTTCTTTTCCTATTTTGCTTTACTGAACCCTTTCCAAAATTAGAGTATTTCTGTACCTAAACTCTATTGTTTGCTTAATATTTTACTACTTCTTTTATGGCAACTGCCAGCCTGCTGACAAATTGATTTCTTTCCTTGTTTTGAACCTGTCAATGCCCATTAAGCAAGTGATCCCTTAATTAAAGGGAATCACTTGTATATTTGATTCTGAATCATGATTGTTTCCATGTTTGTAGCTTATTACCTCTCTCTTACTCGTTTTCAAAAACTATAAATACCCTGTACTTCTTCTCTTTCAAAGACACACGAACACAAGGCATAAACACTTGAGTTCAAACACACGCTACACTAAACCTCTCTCTCTTCTCTGCTACTACTATATTGCTGCCTTACCTAGCCGGCTGAAAGCCAAGGCTAGGATGTGGGGAAATTTGCTTATTTTCTGCATTTGCATTTCTTATTGGTATGTTCTAATTAAGTTTTTTGCACCAACAACAACATGCTTATTTACTGTTTCTTGCATTTTTGTCTTTTTACTATTTGTATTTAGCCTAGTACCATTGTTTAACATGCTGTAATTTTCTTTCTTCTGTTCTGAATCAATGTATTATGACTTGTGAATCCTAAATCCCTACCCCAATGGGTTTAATACTTGTGGTTGGTTTGGGGCATGACAACATTGGAATTTGCTGTGCATGAACCAAACTTGATCCTCCTAGGATCATAACCTCTATGTTTCTCCTATGTTGTGTGTTCTGGTTGATTTACATGCATGTCAGCACTTCCTATTGCTGTGCATGCCCAAAGTTAATCCATGCCTAAGTGTATAGGCTCCTTGCAATGGATTCCCAATTCCCTGCCCCTTTGTGTGAAGTTATTAACTCCCTGAAATGTTAATGGCTATCTCCCATCACCCTTCCCCTTTCCTTTATTCCCTCAGCTGCTAAAACTCGGTTTCTGCACTTTCACTCTCTTCTTAGACTTAAGTTCTGCCCCCTCATGTGAGTCTTGCCTTGGGACCCATGAGCTCCCTCTGAACTTGGACACACGAGGGCTGTCATTTCCACACTGCACTCATCTCTATTCTGGTTATGTAACTTGGATGTGAGCACTGCCCGGGGTCCTATTGAGGCCCTTAGGGAACTCTGACACACTCAAGTCTGAGAAAGGCTTTGGATCAATGGTATTTTGAGGTGATTTATTCCATAACTCAGAGAGGAAGTCAAGAATCAGGATTCCTCTAGTTGTAACTTTTCTTTGTACTCTTGTGATGTAATTCAGTATTCCTGGTTTGCAATAATTTGTAATGAACATTTGGGGCTGGCTAGTGAAAAAGGGTTGGGTAGTTACGCATGCTCAAGGGTAGAAAACATGCCTATAGGTCTGTTTTTTCTACATGTTCAATTCACATTTAGAAAATATGCCTGTAGGACTGCTTTTAAATTCTGCATACTCACATCGTATTTAGAAACCATGTCTATAGGACTTACTTTAAATCCTTCTTGTTCATATCTAGATAACCTGCCTATAGGAATTATCTAAAATTCTGCGCGTTAATCACCGTTTAGATATCATGTTTTTAGGGCCCAATTGGTTATAACCCAGTAGCATGTTAAAATCGGTATAATGTATAGAAATCATGCTTATAGAAATTCCCCAGCAAGAACCTGTCCGTTTCCATTGTTTACTAGATATTATGCATATAGGGTTTAACGTTATTCATTTAAATACTTTGTATACAAAGGTTTAAAATCAGCAATTATGTCTATTATGTCTAAAATCAGTAATCATAGATCTCGTGTTCGTAGGAGTAAAAATCAGCGATAGTGGATACTGTCATATGCAGAAACTGAAACTAGTCTAATTTAAAATTCGTCTATTCTGAACCTTTTTTAATAATCTAATTCCCTTATTTTAACAAGGTTTAGCATGCATTCCTATAGGATTTCAAGCAATTTGTTTTAAGTTATCACTGTTTCAACACCTTCTGAATTAAGTAGATATCATACCTATAGGACCCCGTTTAAACACTTAGGCAAGCCTTAGAGTAATAGCTGTAAAATTGAATCCGTTTTTTTTGTTAATTGCTACTACTAGCAGGCAAGCCTGATTCAGACTTCTTATCTGAGTTATGTAATAAACAAGTCTACTTCAATAATCAAACTCCCCTCATCTTTAGTATTTTTAATTAGACCTAAATAGTATGTGCAAGTCATGCTATATATGTGCTTTGTTTGAGGAGGCATACCTGAGCCTTTATTTTCTTGCATGCTTTGCCCTAATGTGCAGTGTTATTTGTTTTGTATGTCGCATTTGACTTTTATCCTTTGAAACCAATCAGCCTAATATCCCACCCTTTAGGACTAGTAGTCCTAAGTGCCTCCGGGACTGATAGGAATGGGACGAGTAATAGCATGCAATAGTAATCGATACCAACCTGCGCTTTAATACCTTAACGAGGTGGGAAGGGTAGATATGGATATGATGACCAGTGCGCTAATACCACGTGTATCCCCTCTTCTGAGGAGTGTTTTACCGGGTATTGCATTGATGTGATCCATATTAAATATAAACCTATGACCCCCCTTTTCCCTTTTATTAGCAAACTCCTTTTACTCTTCTTTTAATTGTTCTTTCTTTTTATGTGTTTAAATACCCTAATATTTTAGCCCATATTTGTCTATCTGCTAAATTCACAATAAACTATCTGGCCGGAAACCACACTAGTGGATCCTGAGGGGTGCCTAACACCTTCCCCTCGGGATAATTTCAAGCCCTTACCCAATCTCTGGTTATCCAAACAAACTTAGAATTGAACCCCATTAGTGTCCTAATGCACCTCAAATCATTAGGTGACGACTCTTCTAAATGCAAAACCCAATTCCTAAAAGGAACGAGTTGCGCTCCAAATGTCATAAACCCGATTTCGCGAGAAAAAGGGGGTGCGACAATGTGTGATCTCCTGAGGTACTACCTCGTAGTCTCAAAAGTAAATGTACAGGGAGATCTCCCGAGGTTCTGCCTCGTAGTCTCAAAAGTAAATGTGCTAGGTATCTCCCGAGGTACAGCCTTGTAGTCTCAAAAGTAAACACACAGCTCTAACCGATGAATATAACAATTAACAAAAGCGAGACTACAGAAGCGAAATAACTGGGCAGAAATATATAAATTCTTGCCTTCGCAAAATTTAGCTATTTTCACCTTTTTTCAAATGGGAAGAAGCTTGTGGAGCACCTTTTAAGAGAGACTTTTAGAGGAATTCATTGGGGTAAGGTCTTCGGTCCCTAAACTCGTTATTGGAACGATTTTTATCAATTTAAGCATGAAAAATTAAGGAAAATTAGTGGTAATTTGAGGGTTAGGGCTTGACTAATTAGAGGCCTTTGAGTGATGATTTGAGGGACCAATTGAGGTCTAGTTTTGGTATGACTGAACTCGTGAGAGTGTGAGGATTCTGGAAATGTAAATTTTACATGATTCCGACATGTGGGCTCGAGGGGCATTTTGGTTATTTTACCTAATTTCGCGTATTAGCTTAGAATTTAATTGTAGAATCAGTTAGTTGAGGTGTTATTTACATTATGAAATTGAATTGAATATATTTGGGCCATTTGGAGTCGAGTACTCGTGGCAAGAGCATGGTTTCAGATTGATTTGAGCTGGTTCGAGGTAAGTGGCTTGCCTAACCTTGTGTGGGGGACCTTCCCCTTAGGATTTGGTATATTTGATAATTAAAATGCCTTTTACGTGAGGTGACGAGTGCGTACTTGAGCTAATTGTTGAAAATCCGATTTTCTTTAAGTAACTTTAATTGTGTTCCTTTTTTCTGCCTTATACTAATATCAATTTAAGCCTGTTGTTAGCCTAGAAAGGCATGTTTAATTGACTTAATTGCTTACTTGCTTAACCTGCCTTAATTGTATTATGTGAAACATGTTAGGTTAGAATTACCTGTTTACTTGGTACGAAATTGAGCTTAAATGAGTATTCCTTGTGTTGTTGCTGCGTGTTTTACTTTGGGACTACGGGACCATATCCCGGAGATCCGTTGCACGTATTTATGATTAAGCTAAGGTGGGGGATAAAGAGAGATCCCTAGCACGTATATTGAGGATACTAAGAGATCCTCGGGATACCAAGAGATCCCTAGCACATATTGAGGATACCGAGAGATCCTCGGGATACCAAGAGATCCCTGGTATATATTGAGGGTACTAAGAGATCCTCGGGATACTGAGAGATCCCTGGTTATTTCCTTGTGATTGTTTTGCCTCTGTTTCTGTTATTGAATTCCTTGTTTTCCTGTATTAAATTCTTATTGTTAGCTTTCAACTGTACTGCTTATCTTATACTGTCATACCTTATATTTTTATTTTATCTCAGTAGGGCCCTGACCTTCCTCATCACTACCCGATCGAGGTTAGGCTTGACACTTACTGAGTACCGCTGTGGTGTACTCATGCCCTTTCTGTACATGTTTTTCATGTGCAGATTCAGGTACTGCGACTCAGTCTTATCACCCTTGAGGAGAGGAGACTAGTCCAGAGGCTTCGAGGTATATCTGTTACGTCCGCAATTTGAGGAGTCCCTATCCATTCTATCTTGTAGTGACAACCCTTCTATCTTTTCTGTTGATATAGACATTCCAGAGTTAGAGCATTTTATTATATTCGTATCTTGTGATTCATGAGTTTTCTGGTTTTGGGAAAATGTATTAGTTTCGAGAATTTATATTGTGTATGCCGAGTGACACTTTTAAACGCTGTTATATCACTCTATTTTTATTTTAAAATGTTTTTATTCCGCAAATTGGTTTATCTTCCGTAATTCAGGCTTACCTAGTCGTAGAGACTAGGTGCCGTCACGATGGTTCACGAAGGGGGAACCAGGGTCGTGACAAGTTGGTATCAGAGCTCTAGGTTCATAGGAGTCATGAATCACAAGTCAGTTTATTAGAGTCTCACTGATCGGTACAGAGACATCTGTACTTATCTACGAGAGGCTATGTAAGTACTAGGAAAATTCCACTTCATTTGATTTCCTTGTTGTGCGACATTTTGATATCACAATTCTAAACTTCTGTCTTCTATTCTCTTACAGATGGTGAGGACACGCGCTACCCGAGATGATCAGGCACCCGTGCCCCCTACTATAGCCGTCAAAGGCCATGGCCGGGGTAGAGGTCGAGGACGCGCACGTGGTACAGCTAGAGCACTTGCGCAAGCTGCCACCGAGGTACCACCAGTAGTTCCAGCCGGAGTCCAAGCACCTGATACGCCTACTGCTACTACTACTCCAGCACTTGAGGAGACTCTGGCACAGTTCATGAGCATGTACACCACTTTGGCTCAGGCATGGTTGCTTCCCCTTGCTGTAGCTACATCTCAGGCCGGGGGAGGAGCACAGACTCCCGCCGTCTGCACTCCTGAGCAGAGAGTGCATGTTGAGCAGGTCCCTAAGATTATTCATGTACAACCTACAGTCTGAGATCAGCCCAAGGACAGGGCAGCGGTTTCCGAGGATGAGTAGTTGAGGCTTGAGAGGATCAAGAAGTACAAACTTCCTGTATTCAGTGGTCTAGCATCGGATGATACTTTTGGATTTCTAGATGAGTATTATTGTATTCTCCGTACCATGGGTATATCAGGATCGAACGAGGTTTCCTTCACTACTTTCCAACTTCGAGGAGCCGCCTATGAGTGGTGGCACACCAATGAGTTAGACAGTCTGGATAAGGCTGCTTCCCTGACTTTGACCCAGTTTTCAGATTTGTTCCAGAGAGAGTATGTTCCTCAGAGCCTCAGGGATACATGGCACGCAGAGTTTGATCACTTGCACCAGGGTGCCATGACTGTCTTAGAGTATGCTGTCCGTTACACTAGTTTGGCTAGACATGCCCCAACCTTGGTTCTACTGTTCGCGAGAGGGTTCGCCATTTTATTGAGGGCCTTATTCCAGCATCAGGTCTAGCATGGCTCGTGAGTTGGAGATGGATATTTCTTATCAGCAGGTGGTGAGCATTGCAAGGAGGATTGAGGGTATGCATGCTAGGGAGAGAGAGAGAGGAGAGAGGCCAAGAGGTCTCAAGAGTCGGGACATTATTCTGGTGCCCGTGCCCTAGCTGTAGGTCATCATGGTAGGGGTTATACGAGTCGCCCTGTTCATTCAGCTCTTCCAGTAGCCAGTGGTATTCCAGCTCCTCCTAGCTCAGGAGCCTTATTATGCACCTCCGGTATCTAGCACGCCTCCTGCGCAGGGTGCTTTTAGAGGCCAGTCCAACAGACCTAGCTATAGCCAGTCACAGCCACCACGTACTCCCAGAGCTTTTTTTGAGTGTGGTGACACACGCCATATGGTGAGGGATTGACCTAGACCTGGGAGGAGTGCGCCTCCACAGACTTCTCAGCCACAACGTGTTTCGTAGAGTTCTCAGGCTATGGTTACAGCTCCAATTGCTACCCCACCTGCTCAGCCAACTAGAGGTGGAGGTCGGTGAGGTAGAGGTCGCCCTAGAGGGGAAGGCCAGGCCCGATACAATGCCCTTCCTGCCCGTACCGAGGCTATTGCCTCTGATTCTGTCATCACATATATTATACTAGTTTGTCATAGAGATGCATCGATTCTATTCGATCCAGGCTCCACTTACTCTTATGTGTCTTCTTATTTTGCTCTGCATTTGGGTGTACCTCGGGATTCTTTGAGTTCCCCTGTTTATGTTTCTACTCCCGTGTAAGATTCTCTTGTTGTGGACCGCATTTCGATCGTGTTTGGTTGCTCTTAGTGGTTTTAATACCAGAGCTGATTTATTATTGCTCAGCATGGTAGATTTTGATATTATCTTGGGCATGGACTGGTTGTCGCCCCATTATGCTATTCTTGATTGTCACGCCAAAATTGTGACGCTGGCTATGCCAGGTGTACCACGTGTTGAGTGGATGGGTACTTTAGATCACACTCCCAGTAGAGTTATTTCTTTTCTTGAAAGCTCAGCGTATGGTTGAGAAGGGGTATGACGCGTATTTAGCTTATGTGAGAGATGTCAGTATTGATACCCCTTCAGTTGATTCAGTCCCAGTAGTACGAGATTTTCCCGATGTGTTTCCAATTGATCTTCCGGGAATGACTCCTGATAGAGATATTGATTTTGGCATTGATCTGTTGGCGGGCACTCATCCCATTTCCATTCCTCCGTATCGTATAGCCCCTCCTGAGTTGAAGGAGTTGAAGGATCAGTTACAGGAATTGCTTGATAAGGGTTTTATTCGGCCCAGTGTATCACCTTGGGGTGCTCCTGTATTGTTTGTGAAGAAAAAGGATGGTTCTATGCGTATGTGTATTGATTATCGTCAGTTGAACAAGGTTACAATGAAGAACCGTTATCCTTTGCCTCATATTGATGATCTATTTGCCCAACTTCAGGGCGCACGGGTGTTTTCTAAGATTGACTTGCGCTCATGGTACCATCAGTTGAAGATTCAGGAGCCATATATCTCGAAGACTGCTTTCAGGACTTGGTATGGTCATTACGAGTTCTTTGTCATGTCATTTGGGCTGACCAATGCCCCAACAACCTTTATGCATTTGATGCACAGTGTATTCCGGCCATATCTTGACTCGTTTGTCATTGTCTTTATTGATGATATTCTGGTGTATTCCCGAAGTCGAGAAGATCATGAGCAGCACCTGAGGACTATGCTTCAGACTCTGAGAGAGAAGAAGTTATATGCTAAGTTCTCGAAATGTGAGTATTGGTTGGATTCCGTGGCATTCTTAGGCCACGTGGTGTCGAGTGAGGGTATTCAGGTGGATCCAAAGAAAGTAGAGGCCGTGTAGAGTTGGCCCAGGCCATCCTCAGTTACAGAGATTCGCAATTTCCTTGGCTTAGCGGGTTACTACCGCTGTTTTATTGAGGGGTTTTTATCAGTTGTAGCCCCTATGACTAGGCTGACCCAAAAGGGTGCTCCATTCCAGTGGACGGAAGAGTGTGAGGCGAGCTTTCAGAAGCCCAAGACAGCTTTGACTACAACCCCAATTTTGATATTGCCTACATGTTCGGGGTCTTATACTGTCTATTGTGATGCCTCAAGGATTGGCCTTGGAGCGGTTTTGATGCAGGACGGTAGGGTGATTGCCTACGCATCCAGATAGTTGAAGGTTCGCGAGAAGAATTATCAGGTCCACGACCTTGAGTTAGCTTCCATTGTTCACGCCCTGAAGATCTGGCGTCATTATTGTTGATACCCAATTTTTCTCTGTATAGTTTTAATATGCAAAATACTCTCAAAATAGCATGTGTGTGCATATATAGGTATGTCCCAAGGTTTTATTATTTTTCTCTTAATTTTTAAATCAATTTATTGCCCTATTTTATCAAGAAAAACCCAGTAATTATCCCCAAAATTATCATTTTGGGTGATTCATTTATTGGATTCTCATATTTATATTAAAATATATCTATCCTAATTTTTTCATATTTTTACAAATTTATTTAGTATTTTTAAAGCTAGATTTCATATAATTGTAATATTGGCCTCTTTCAAGATTTAATTGTAATTATATTTATAAAATCGACTCCAGTATTTTTAATTTGATAATTATGTATTATCAATCATTTAGTACCTTTAACTTATTTCCAAAAATTATTTTACTATTTTTTATAAAATATATAAAAGAAAAATGGCTATTTCAATATTAGCCCATTTGCATTTCAATTTTAGCCAGATTTGACACCCTAATTAAACCCAATTTTAAATCCAATTACCCAGCCCAAATCCTAAATCTACCCGACCCACAACCCTTTAAAATAACCCGCTCGGATTCCCCTTCAATCCAGGCCGTTGATCAAAATGATCAACGGCCACCCTTAACCCCTTCCTTTTTTAACCCGACCTAACCCCTAAACCTAATCATTTCCCACATGTAGCCACCCTTGAATCCCCCCTTTATCCCAGTTCTCTCTCAAGCTTCCCTCAAACCCTAGCCGCCTCCTTCCGCTTCCACCCTAAAATCACCGGAATCCATGGTTTCCAAGGCCATTGAAGTCCTATACCGGCCTCCTATAATTCCTACACGCCTGGTTACTATAGTTTCATGGACTGACCCTGAAGAAGCTTGGCCCAGACTTTGTTCGATTCGAGTTCTATGGCCGTCTCCGACCTTGCTCCGGCCAGCCATGACTATTCGAGCCTGATCTCGACTTCTCTTGCTTAGATCAATAACTTTCCAAGCCTTTCTCACCATGTGGGTTCTTCTGAAACCCTAACTTTTGAGGTTCTTCTGATTGCTTTAGATTTTTTCTAGATCCGTGTTTTCCCTAAACTTTCAAACGCTTTCTCAAAGTTTCTTTCAAAACTCTGCTTTCAAAACCTTTATCTTTCCTGATTTAGGGTTTTGGCAAGATATTTAGAAGTATCTATGATCTTTAGCATGTTCTACTGTGTTTCTTATGTTGTTCTTCTACTATGTTTCTTATGTTGATTCTTCTACCGTATTTTAAAGTCTTAAGTTCTTTCTTAGGATTTCTGATTTTATTTTCTTTGTTGATATTTTTGTCTGATTCTCTTGTCTTTCATCTCTACACTCGATTGATGGCAAAAACCCTAAGATTTGGGGGTCATTCGAGTTCTGATATTATTTGCTATGTGACTTGTTTGTTCCTCATCTCTGAACTTGTTTGGTTTCAAAACCCTAATTTCTTTGGACCTATTTGAGTTTCTGAAGTTGTTTCATCTGTTACTCGACTGAATTTCAAAATCTTTTGTTTCTTTATATGATTTTGAATCCCTGCTAAACTCTTCTAAGGTCTTTCTACTGGACCCTTTGCATGCTATTTGATACTCTCTCCCTTCTCCATTGCTGAGTTACTGAAACTGACCTATGTGACTACCATATTCCTATAATCCACAACTTACTGATTTTGCAATTGCATGACACTTTTCTTTGTCCTAAATTCAGCCTCGCATGCCTAATACTTGTGTGCTCTTTATATATGCTGAGCTTCTCCTCTAAAATGACTTTCAATTTTTGATTGATTTCAGACCTCCTTGAGTAAGTCTGATTTATTCTTTCCTTGTTTTACTAATTTTCCTATTTCTTGGTTTGATTTGAAAACTTTCATTAGCCTTTCTGACTTGGTTTATTCATGAACCAGTAATTTCGAATCTCTAACTCCTTAATTTACTATGTACTGATTGATTCTTACCTTATTTGTTTAACCGTGTATTTCAAAGATCCTTCCCTTAATTAAACTCCTATGTATTTACCCCTAATTTTCTACTTTGCACAAGATGCTTATTTGATCTCTTTCCTTAAATAATTTCTGTTTATTACCATTTAAGTTTGAACTCCTTAATTAAAGGAAGTTCTTCTACTGATTGATTTTAATTGGTACATGGTTATTTTCTTGCCTTATTCTCTGCCTGTTTTCAAACTATAAATACCATGCTCTTTCATTGACACAAACACACGAACACTCTTAGTTTTCTGAACTCACACTCACATTCAAAAAGCACTCTCTCTTGTTACTTGTAATGTGGCATGTTTTCTTTCAAGTACTGCTACTGCTGTATTTTAATTCTTTGAAACTGGTATGTCCTGATTAAGGTTTTCAGCAACCACAACAATATGTTTCTTTAATACCTTCACTTGCATGTCTGCCTATTGCTTATGTTTAGTTCGGAATTTACTTTAGCATGCTGTAATTTCCTTCCTATTATGATCCAAACCCCCAGCCCTAATGTGTTTGATGCTAATGGTTTGTTTGAGGCATGACAATATTAAGTATTATTGTCTATGGCTCAAACTTGATTCCCCTGGAATCATAACCTCCATCTCAGTATCATATGTTGTGTATTCTTGTTGATTTGTAAGCATAACATCACTCTCTATTGATGTGCATGCCTAGAATTAGCTAAATGTCTAAGCACATAGGCTCTTTACAACTTCCCTGTTCCCCTGAACCCCTTTTGTGTACTTGTTTGTAGCTGTTTTGCACTCCTTCACCCCTTTAGAACTCTGTTCCTCACTTGCACTCTCTCTTAGACTTTAAGTTCTGCCCCCTCTTGTGAGCCTTGCGTTGGGACCCCTTGAGCTCCCTCTAAACATGGACACTTGAGGGCTGGCACTTCCACATTGCACTTGCCCCTATTCTGATAATATAATTTGGGTGTGAGCACTGCCCGGAGTCCCATTGAGGCTCTTAGGGAATTCTAACACACTCAAATTGGAGAAAGGCTTTGGATCAATGGTTTTCGAGTTGGGTTTATCTTGTAACTCAAAGAAGAAGTCAGAATCAGGCTTCCTCTAGTTGTACTTTTTTACTTTTCCTGATGTATTTTTATTTATTCTGGTTTGTAATAATTTGTAATAAATATTTGGGGCTGGTTAGTGAAAAAGGGTGGGTAACTATGTATGCGAAGGGTAGAAATCATGACTATAGGACTACTATATTCCTGCATATTCAACCTCATATAGAAACCATGTCTATAGGATTCTACATATTTAATTACATCTAGAAATCATGTCTATAGGGTTCTGCATATTTAACTTCATATAGAAATTATGCATATAGGATGTTCTGAATTATGCATGTTCAAACTTCACTTAGAAATCATGTCTATAGGATTCTGCATATTTAATTTCATATAGAAATTATGCCTATAAAAATGTTCAATTCTGCATAAGGTTTAAAATAAGGTCCGCATTTATATACCACTTCTACAAGGTCTTAAAATCAGTAACGCCTAGAAAGCATGCCTATAGGAGTTTCTAATAAAAAATTTGTTTCGCCTAACTCAGTGTTAGATATAAAACCAGTAGTAATGGCTGCTATTTTTTGCGGAACTTGTAATTAATTCGTCTAAATTCTGCCTCTCTCTTTTAATAATCTGAGTCCCTCACTTAGCAAGTTTAATGAGTATGCATTCAAACAGTTCATTTCGACTTACTATTTCAGTGCTTTCTGAATCTAGTAGATACCATGCTTGTAGTATCCTTGTTCAACACTTAGGCAAGCCTAGGGTAATAAATATAAACTGAATCTGCTTCTGTTAATAATTACAACCAACAGGCAGGCCTGATTTGGACTTCTTATCTGAGTTATGTGATAAGCTGAAACTGTCTCAACAATTTCCTCTCCCTCATCTTTAATACCTTTTAAATCAGACCTAAAACAGTACGTGTAAGTCATTCTAATTACGTGCTTCTTTGTTTAAGGAGGTATATCCGAGCCTCTATTTGTTATATGCTTTCCCCCAATTTGCAATATGTGTTTTGTATGTCGCCTTAGAGTTTTTTTACCTTTGAAACTACAAATAAGCCTAATATCCCTCCCTTTAAGGATTAGTAGTCCCAATGCCTCCGGGACTGATAGGAGTGGGGCGGGTAATAGCATACAATAATTAATCGAGACCAATCCACTCTTTAAATACCTTAGTAGGGTAGGAAGGGTAGATATGGATATGATAACCACGCGATAATGTCACGTGTAGCCCCTCATTGAGGAGTGATTACCGAGCATTGTGTGGGGTGATCCATATTGTTAATAAACCTAGGACCCATTTCCCTTATTTCTTTATTTCTTTTATCATTTCAACTCCTTCGCTAAAAAAACCAGCTTTCTTTGCTCTTCCAAACTTTGTTTATTTGCAAACCATTATATGAAACCCCCTCTTATTTGAGCCCTATTTGTCTACATGTTAATTCACAATAATTGTCTAGCCGGGAACCACACTTGTGAATTTTGACGGGTTCCTAACACCTTCCCCTTGGAATAATTTCAAGCCCTTACCCTAATCTCTGGTTATTCAAAATCAAACTCTTTTGGTGTCCTAATGCACCCTAATCATTAGGTGGCGACTCTTCAAACGCAAACCTAATTCCCAAAAGGAATGAGTTGTCCCTCCAAATGTCATAAACCCGATTTCGCTCTAGATAAAGAGGGCGCGATAGCGTGGCGACTCTGCTGGGGATCTTTAGGCTTTTACCATTTCTGGTTATTATTGTGAATTTATGCTTCTTTATGCGCAATTATCTGTTTATTTCTTTCAAGCATTCAATTTTCTTTTCGGTTGCAAAACTAACTTGTGTTTTTGTTTCTTTCCTATATTAATTTCCTTTATTACTTTCCTTTACTACCGCTTTAAATTATGAAAAACTGATGTATTTACTGTTTTCCTAACGTGCAAATATGTGACAACCTGCTTTAATTGTTGCATAATCATGCTCAATATCATATTCCAATCGTGCAAAAAAAAAAATACCATAGCAACACTTATAATGAGTGGTTACGCTCTTCCGATATTATCACCCCTGAATCTGGAAAAGGCGTATTTGCGATAAAACCAGTCGATCAATGGTGTAGTCGATGGTTCTGTGCTTTTCCCCCTTGAGTTGTCCGCTCAAGGGTACCAGTCTAAAATCCCATAGAAACCTTACTCTGTTTAACTGTGCATGCATCATGGTCAAAACTAGCCGAGTCAGTTATGTTGTCCGCATAATGACTCTTTAAGATAGCCTTGTCCAAAGTCCACTGGGTTTCCCTAAACCCAAACGGACGTTACCACGTTCTGCGTATTTATTTAGAGAATTAAATGCTTTTATGCTAATTGTTGATATTAAATAGTCGAGTCTGGTGGGGGTAATGGCCTAACCTTGTTTGTCTTGAAAAAAATGAAGAACGAGGTCCCCAGTTTTGGTATGGTTAGCACGCCTCCACTCTTGCTAGACTAGTGGAGGAGTCTTCCATCAGATGACCAAATCAATGAGTGGAAAGAGAAGGTCGCCAAAGCTAGCGAAAAGTTGGAATATCTGGAATATAGTCTGCTGGAATTGGAAGGAAAAGTGAGGAAGAGAGTCATCGACTGCCAGAACGCTGAGGGAAACGAAGGAGAACACCTGTCAAAGGCATTTTTACTGATGAACCTATGCTAGCTGGAGGATTTGATCAACGAGAGCATTGAACCTGAGGAAGGTCCTTCTGGGACCAAGTAGATAGGAATTTACTTTTTCGTTTTATGAATGTGATAAGGCCAATGGCCACTAGTGATATTTTATTTCCTGTTATTTAGTGTCGATTTGAGATTCGTCTACTTTTTATCAATAAAATGAGGCATTTAGCATTCTAAGTTCTCCAAATCAATTTGTCGCTAGGCCTACCTCGGGCACAAAGAGGTTCCCAAAATAGGACACGATTTACATTCTCGCACTATGTGTTTAAATATCGCAATATTTTCTTATAATCCTCTCTAACTTGTTACCTTTTTGTTTTTACTTTTTGTTTATTTATTCCCCTTCCCCAAAGGTTAGTTCGTGCACTCTGGCAACATCATCTTATTCAATGAGATCCAGGGTCCCTCCACCCACTCCTCCTCTTAGTCCAGTCAAAAACAAGAACAAAGGAATAATGGAAGATTCGAACAACGCCAAAAAGGAGAACTCAACTGAACAAGTAGATGTCACTCATGGTCATGGTACTCTGGTTCCTAAGGAAAGTGCATCCCAGTTTGAACAAAAGCTCCTGAAATTACAAGAAGAACTTGATCAGGTTCAGAATCTGGCGAATCTGTCATTTTCCCTCACCACTCCCGATGTCAATTTCCCAAATGCTCAGAACCCCACAACTCCACAAAATATCCCAAATCCACAAAACCATCCCGCTCCTCACCACCACTGCAACACCTACCATACTTCCAACAATACTCTGCTGCTCGTCCCAGAACCCTTGAACTCCACAAATAATCACTTCCACACCCATCACAACACCCCCATCTATGTGGAGACCATGCCACACTCCACCCAACCCATCTCAAGCACACCCGAGTCTAATGATAAAGACTCGCTCATCAGGAACCTGGCTGAAGAACTTAAGAAACTGACTAGCCAAATTCAAGGCGTCGAAGGAAGCAAGGGAATTGAGGGTTTAAAGTATGAAGATCTTTGCATGCAACCAGATGTTGAGCTA
Organism: Nicotiana sylvestris; assembly: GCF_000393655.2. Taxonomy (NCBI): domain Eukaryota; kingdom Viridiplantae; phylum Streptophyta; class Magnoliopsida; order Solanales; family Solanaceae; genus Nicotiana; species Nicotiana sylvestris. Next base: position 156,040,710 of record NC_091059.1, read on the forward strand.
CCGGAGGGGTACAAACCTCCGAAGTTCGAGATGTTTGACGGTACATGTGATTCGAGGGTCCATTTGAGAACATACTGTGACAAGCTAGTCGGAGTAGGGAAAGACTAAAGGATTCGCATGAAGCTTTTCATGAGGAGTCTGAAAGGAGATGCTCTGTCTTGGTACATTATCCAAGACCCCAAGAAATGGTCAAATCGGGTGAGTATGACATCCGATTTCATGGACAGGTTCAGGTTCAACACAGAAAATGCGCCAGATGTGTTCTACATTCAGAACCTAAAGAAGAACCCCACAAAAATATTCCGCGAGTATGCTACTCGCTAGAGATCCGAAGCTGCTAAAGTCAGACCTGCTTTAGAAGAAGAACAAATGAACAAATTCTTTGTCCGGGATCAGGACCCGCAGTATTATGAAAGGCTGATATTGATTGAGAGCCACAAATTTTCTAACATTATCAATCTAGGAGAAAGGATCGAAGAGGGCATCAAAAGTGGTATGGTTACGAACTTTGAGTCCTTGCAAGCTACAAACAAGGCCTTACAGTCTGGTGGTGCGTCCAAGAAAAGGGACGTAGGGGCCGTAATGGTTGCACAAAGAACCAAATCTCCCATCAACTACCAAACCTATCCGATGCCTCCACTCACATATCAGCCTACACCAAATTACCAAGCACCCTCACCCTCTTACCAAACTCCACCACCCACTTATCAGTCACCTCCACCTCCCACATATCAGCCTGCTTCACCCAGATATTCCTAATCCACACCTGTTTACCAAGTCTACAATGCTCTACCATCCCACTATCAATCACCCCTACACGCCAAAACTTCCCTAGACCTCGACCAAATTTTGACCGCAGACCTCCTAAATAGTATACAACCATTGCTGCACCCATTGACCAGTTATACAAGAAACTCAAAGTCGCTGGTTATGTCACCCCTATCCCTGCCATAACCCTTGAGAACCCTTCTCAATGGGTCAACCCAAACAAATCCTGTGCATACCATTCCGGAATGAAGGGACACACCATCGATGAATGTCGTTCTCTGAAAGACAAGATCCAGCTCTGATTGACAACAAAATTATTGTGGCAAAGGAACCTGCTCCAAATGTCCGCAATAACCCTCTGCCAGACCATAAGGGTGGAGGCATTCACATGATCGAAATAGAGGATGATTAGGATCCCGAGGGGTCGATTGGGTTGATCACAGAAGGTGATGATCCAAAGAAACCAATAGTTACTCTTAATCCAATCATAGTCCAGATTCAACAATCTGGGGACGCTTAGGTAAACATGTCTGTGCCACTTGAGTTCGAAGCAACTACAAAGACACCAATATCAATTGAGGTCGAATTCATGACTCCTGCAAATGCACCTCCAACATTTGAAGTTGCAGTTTTACCTCCCAAAGCACATGCTCCGTCAGGAGTGAAGATGTCCACGCCGATCCCAGTGGCGATGTCCACCATGCCACCATTCCATACCAAGGCTATACCATGGGACTATACAGCCGAGGAAAGAATAAAAGGCAAGGGTAGGACCGAGGAAACTGTTGCCGCACAGGGTATGACAAGAACTGGTAGAGTTTATACCCTGAACATCTAGCTGAGTCAAGCAAGCAGGCCCTAGTCGGCCGCCCATCATTGAAACGAGTCCAGATGATCTTTAGAGAAAGATACAGGCCAAGGAATACTCGGTCATCGACCAGTTGAACAAAACACCGTCGCAAATCTCCATACTTGCTTTGCTACAAAACTCAGAGGCACACAAGAATGCTTTATTGAGGGTGCTGAGTGAAGCCTATGTACCCAGCAACATTACTGACGGAGAAATGGCTAACATGGTCGGACAAGTATTGGAGAGTCACAAAATTACTTTTCATGAGGATGAGCCACCGCCTGAAGGGTTGGGGAATAACAAAGCACTGCACATCACTATGCAATACGAGGATTACTTTATCACCAGGATCCTGATTGATGGGGGTTCTAGCGTCAACATTTGTCCGCTGGTAATGCTTAAGAAGTTGGTAAGGGACTGCACGAGATAAAGGATGGAGCCATCAACGTGAAAGCCTTTGACGGTTCCCAAAGGTCCACTATTGGGGAAATTGGTCTGTGTTTGCAGATGGGGCCAACTTGGTTCGATGTCGATTTCCAAGTGATAGACGTGACGACATCTTACAATCTACTATTGGGACGGCCATGGATCCATGTCGCTGGGGCTGTAGCATCAACACTGCATCAGGAAGTAAAGTTTGAATGGAACCACCAGGAAGTGATCATTCACGGCGATGGTAGCAACCCCATATACAGTCGCCAGACCATTCCGTCAATCAAAGGGAGAAAGAAGCTAGGTGGAGAGACTTACCATCACATTGAACGAGTGAATGCTATTGACAAATACAAATGGTGGGACAACAAGATCGAGAGTATACTGAATTGGTGTGGGTACAAACCTGGCAAAGGGCTCGGCAAGAATCTCCAAGGAATTGCTAAGCCTATAAAACTCAAGAAGCATGTCACTACTTTCGGTCTAGGATATGAGTATACCTGGGAGGAATTCAAAAGCTGGTCACCACCATGGCATGGTCCTTACTATCTGCTAGAGCAGCCAATACCACATTTGGAGCAGACTTTCCAACTGGCCGATATTATTTATGGGTCAGAAGAAGAGGAAGCATTGGCAGCAGTGAAGAATTAGTTCTTAGAAGATAGTAATATGGACTGCTATATCATTCTCAAGGAGGAGGGGGAGGAAGGCCCTTCCGTACAATCCGTAAGCAGAGGGGCCCGCCTCAATAACTGGACCATCAGGACAACCAGAGCCCGACGAGCCTCGGGGTAGCAAGGCTAAAACATGCATTGTTTTGATTTACTAAAAGATTGTTATTTTTCTCTCGCATGTTTTCAATTCCCGCAACAAGATCTTCAACGTTCAAAACAATTATGCAATTTATCAAAGCATTCTAACTTTTCTTATGAATCAACACTTATTACTATTGTTTTCTCTCATTACTTTACTTATACAGCATTACTATTACTTATCTTGATGAACCAATGACTGTGACATGCAACGAGACAATGCAACAAACGGGCACATATTCAGAGGAAGATGAAATACCAGAAGAGGTTGTTAAGGAAGTTGAAAATTTTGAGAACAGACCTAAGTCCAACCTGGACAAGACCGATTGTTAACTTGGGAGATGCAGTGAACGTCAAAGAAACGAGAATCAATGTCCACTTATCGCCATCAGAAAAGAAGGAATACACAGAATTTCTAAGGGAATATGAAGACATATTCACTTGGTCGTATGATGACATGACTAGTCTGAGTACATCTATTGTGGCTCACAAACTGCCAACCGATCCAATATGTCCACCGGTAAAGCAAAAGCTCAGAAAGTTTAAGCCTGACATGAGTTTGAAAATCAAGGAAGAAGTCACTAAGCAAGTCAAAGCCAAGGTTCTCAGGGTAGTAGAATACCCAACATGGTTAGCCAACATTGTGCCAGTACCAAAGAAGGACAGGAAGGTCAGAGTCTGTGTCGACCACCGGGATCTCAACCGGGCCAGTCCGAAAGACGACTTCCCCTTGCCAAACATACACATCCTGATCAACAATTGCGCCAAGTATGAATTGTAGTCATTTGTGGATTGTTTTGCTGGGTATCATCAGATCTGGATGGATGAAGAAGATGCTGAGAAAACGGCTTTCATTATGCCGTGGGGAATGTACTGTTACAAGATGATGTCGTTCGGCCTGAAGAATGCAGGGGCCACCTACATGAGGGCCATGACTACCATCTTCCACGATATGATATACATGGAGATAGAGGTGTACGTAGATGATGTTATTATCAAGTCCAAGAAAGACACTGATCACATGGAAGATTTGAGGAAATTCTTCAATAGACTCCGAAGGTACAACCTGAAACTGAATCCCGCAAAGTGTGAATTTGGGGTTCCTGCTGGAAAGCTACTTGGGTTTATTCTGAGTTGCCAAGGAATAGAACTGGATCCATCAAAGGTCAATGCTATTCAAGAATTTCCACCACCAAAGAACAAGAAGGACGTGATGAGTTTCTTGGGGAGACTTAACTATATCAGCCGGTTCATAGCACAATCTACAGTTATCTGTGTGCTGATCTTTAAGATATTGAAGAAGGACGCCGCTACCAAATGGACTGATGATTGCCAAAAAGCTTTCGACAGAATCAAGGAATACCTGTCAACACCACTAGTCTTAGTTTCGCCTGAGCCAGGTAGACCCTTATTACTCTACCTTGCAGTATTGGATGGAGCATTCGATTGTGTTCTGGGGCAGCATGATGAAACATGGAGGAATGAGTAGGCCATTTATTACCTCAGTAAGAAGTTCACCCCGTACGAGGCCCGGTATTCTCTGTTAGAGCGCACCTGCTGTGCTTTGACTTGGGTAGCTCAGAAGTTTAGGCACTACTTCTATGCCTATACTAAATATCTCATATTACGGATGGATCCTTTAAAGTACATCTTCCAGAAGCCCATGTCCACTAGCAAGCTAGCCAAGTGTCAAATCCTATTGAGTGAGTTCGACATTGTCTACGTGACTCAAAAAGCAATCAAGGGTCAGGCATTGGCAGATCACCTTGCTGAAAATCCCGTAGATGGAGAATACGAACCCCTGAAAATGTATTTTCCTGACGAAGAGGTGTCATTCACAGGAGAAGACATTGCAGAATCCTATGATGGTTGGAGATTATTTTTTGATGGAGAAGCAAATTTCAAAGGAGTTGTCATATGAGCAGTCCTGGTATCAGAAACTGGTCAACATTATCCGGTGTCCACCAAACTCAGGTTCCCGTACACCAACAATATGGCCGAGTATGAAGCCTACATCTTAGGGCTCAAAATGGCTATTGACATGTACATTCAAGAGTTGCTAGTGATCGGAGATTCGGACCTACTTATACATCAGGTCCAAGAAGAATGGCCAACCAAGAAATCCAAGATACTCCCGTATCTACATTATGTACAGGAATTGAGAAAGAGATTCATAAAGGCAGAATTCCAACATGTTCCCAGGGTCCAGAATGAATTCGTCGATGCATTGGCTACCCTATCATCCATGATACAACATCCGGACAAGAACTTCATTGACCACATTTCGATAAAGATCCATGATCAGCCAGCTTATTGTGCTCATGTTGAGGAAGAAGCAGACAGAAAGCCTTGGTTTCATGATATCAAGAAATACTTGGCGAAATGAGAAATGCAAATCCTACTCAGAAACGCACCCTTCGGAGGTTGTCCAACAATTTCTTTCACAGCGGAGGGATCCTGTATACGAGGACTCCTGATTTGGGGTTACTAAGATGTGTCGACGCAAAGGAAGCATCCATGTCACTAGAGGAAATTCACGTGGGAACCTACAATCCACATATGAATGACTTCGTCTTAGCAAAGAAGATACTCCGAGCTGGTTACTTTTGGATGACTCTGGAGATGGACTGCATCTAGTATGTTCGGAAATGTCATCGCTGCCAGATACATGCCGACATGATAAAGGTACCTCCAAATAATCTTAATGCAATGAGCTCACCATGGCCCTTCATCGTTTGGGGAATGGATGTTATCGGACCAATCGAACCTGCCGCTTCCAACGAGCACACGTTTATCCTAGTAGAAATTGACTATTTCACCAAATGGGTCGAAGCAACATCTTACAAAGCAGTAACTAAGAAAGTCATGGTAAACTTTGTTCGCGACCGCATCGTTTGTCGATTCGGGATTCCGGAGTCAATCATCACTGATAATGGTTCCAACCTCAACAGTGACTTGATGAAGGCCATGTGTGAAACCTTCAAGATCCGACACATGAATTCTACAGCCTACAGACCTTAGATGAATGGAGCAGTAGAAGTCGCCAATAAGAATATCAAGAAGATATTGAGGAAAATGATAGAGAAGCATAAACAGTGGCACGAGAAGTTATTGTTTGCTTTACTGGGATATCGCACCACAGTCCGCACATCAACCGGGGCAACCCTTATATGCTAGTTTATGGTACAGAGGCCGTCATTCCCGTTGAGGTAGAAATTCCCTCCCTAAGGATCATATATGAAGCTGAGCTCGACGATGCAGAGTGGGTGAAGAGTCGTTACGAGCAACTGGATCTTATAGATGGAAAGAGAATGAATGCAGTTTGCCATGGTCAACTTTATCAGAACAGAATGTCCAGAGCCTTCAACAAAAGAGTCAAGCCGAGACGGTTCACACCGGGGCAGCTAGTGTTAAAGAAAAATTTTCCGCATCAAGATGAAGCCAAGGGGAAATTCTCTCCCAACTGGCAGGGTCCATACATGGTTCACCGGGTTCTGACAGGAGGAGCCCTCATACTTGTAGAAATGGATGGAGAAGTCTGGCCGAAGCCGATCAATTCAGATGCAGTCAAGCGTTACTATGTGTAATCTTTATGCTTTCCTCATATGATGTAATTTGAACTACGCCTGACCTGATTCCCGTTTAAGAGGGGATACGTAGGCAGCCCTATGTGTTCGGTCACAATTCAATAAAACTTTTATTTCCCCCTGCAATTGGAAACTGGGGCAGAATTTTGAGGAGGACCCTCAAAATTCCGAAGTTAATTTCAGCCAATCATCGCTAGCAGCAGTCAAAAGCATCAATCCATTAAACTGGGGCAGAATTTTGAGGGTTTTTGAGGAGGACCCTCAAAATTCCGTAACAAGAAGGGTTGTAATGTCTTGAACCATGTCGCAGTCGTTGGTTCATCTAAAGATAACTATTCTTAATTATGTATTTATGTATGCCTTTACTATATCATGCATGTTTATTGCCAATCTTGCCTTGTTTAGCAACGCTACACCAATGATACGTACAATATCACCAGATCAAAGCCGAGCAGGTCAAGCAGAGCCAGCAGGGATACGATCTAACCTCCCTCTTTTACAAAAACTCTTGATTTTTCTTTGGATGCAGGCACTTGAGTTGCAAAATCATCAAATATACTATACACTCACGAGACTCACATTGCTCAGAAATACAACTCTCAGAACCGTTGCACTTACTCACAGCTGCTAATCCACACGCAGTGTCCCCAGCAGACACAGTATCCTCAGCAGTCGCAATATTACAATCCGCCAGCTAAGAAAATTCTATTATTATTTGCCTTTTTACTTCCTACATAAGGCTACCATTTTGCCTTCCGAGACTAAGCTCTGTCTCCATCTGCATTCTTGCATTGCATAAGGCTACCATTCTGCCTTCCGAGGTTAAGCTCTACCTCCATCTGCATTCTTGCATTGCATAAGGCTACCATTCTGCCTTCTGAGGTTAAGCTCTACCTCCATCCTCATTTCTTGCATTGCATAAGGCTACTATTCTGCCTTCTGAGGTTAAGCTCTACCTCCAACCGCATTTCTTGCATTGCATAAGGCTACCATTCTGCCTTCCGAGACTAAGCTCTGTCTCCATCTGTATTCTTGCATTGCATAAGGCTACCATTCTGCCTTCCGAGGTTATGCTCTACCTCCATTTGCATTGGCTGAAAGATCGCCACCTTATTTACATTCGTATCGGCTGAAAAGATCACCACTTTATTTACATTTGCATTGGCTGAAAGATTGCCACCTTATTTACATTTGCATGGCTGAAAGATCGTCACCTTGTTTACACTTGCATGGCTGAAAGATCGCACCTTATTTACATGTGCACGACTGAAAGATCGTCACCTTATTTACATTTGCATTGGCTGAAAGATCGCTACCTACTGCATTGCATAGGCTGAAAGATCGCCAGACACTGCATCTCATGGGCTGAAAGATCGCCAAATTATCCGAAGGCATCATTGTTCGGAGGCACCATTCTCATAGCCCGAGAACACCATTTCATGGCCTGAGGACCCCTTTTATCTTTTGCATAACATTATTCAAAGGCATCATAGTTCAGAGGCATCATTGTCATAGTCGAAGAACATCATTTCATAGCTTGTGAATCCTTTATTATATGCTTCATGGCCCAGGACGCCATGGTCTAAGGACGTCATCCTAACCGTCCAAAAACTTTCATGGTCCAACATGAATTTGCATCATGTTTAAATTTACGCACAATATATGCTTGTATTGCTTACTTGTAGGTAAACCAGCGAGCAATGGACACCTCATTAGGAGCAATCCCGTCCAGTTCCCGCAGCCCTGTCAGGTTTCAAACCATTCACCCCAACCTGAATATTGCGTCCGTTCTTGAAAAGTCTCCATCGGCATATTCCGCCGATGGATCCCGAACATATACGGCCTGATTCCTATAAAACCAGTGATATGCAGGTAGATCAAAAACCAGATTATGACCTAAGTCTCCTCAAACCATTTCGTTCGGTCAAAATTGGCCATCATATCTTTACCCGACAACTCTTTCATCCTTACCGGGTAAAGAGCGACAACTGTTGATACCCAATTTTTCTCTGTATATTTTTAATATGAAAATTACTCTCAAAATAGCATGTATGTGCATATATAGGTATGTCCCAAGGTTTTATTATTTTTCTCTTAATTTTTCAAGATTTTTAAATTAATTTATTGCCTATTTTATCAAGAAAAACCCAGTAATTATCTCCAAAATTATCATTTTGGGTGATTCATTTATTAGATTTTTATATTTATATTAAAATATAGCTAGCATAATTTTACATATTTTTACAAATTTATTTAGTATTTTTAAAGCTAGATTGCATATAATTGCAATATTGGCCTCTTTCAAGATTTAATTGTAAATATATTTATAAAATCAACTCCAGTATTTTTAATTTTATAACTATGTATTATTAATAATTTTAGTACCTTTTATTTATTTCCAGAAATTATTTTATTATTTTTTATAAAATAAATAAGGGAAAAATGGCTATTTAAATGTTAGCCCATTTGCATTTCAATTTTAGCCAGATTTGACACCCTAATTAAACCCAATTTCAAATCCAATTACCTAGCCCAAATCCTAAATCTACCCGACCCACGACCCTTTAAAATAACCTGCCCGGATTTCCCTTCAATCCAGGCCGTTGATCAAAATGATCTACGGCCACCCTTAACCTCTTCCTTTTTTAACCCAACCTAACCCCTAAACCTAATCATTTCCCTCCCGTATCCGCCCTTGAATCCCCCCTTTCTCCCAGTTCTCTCTCAAGCTCCCCTCAAACCCTAGCCGCCTCCCTCCGCTTCCACCCTAAAATCACCGGAATCCATGGCTTCCAAGGCTATTGAAGTCCTATACCGGTCTCCTATAAATCCTACATGCTTGGTTACTATAGTTTCAAGGCCTTACCCTGAAGAAGTTTGGCCTAGACTTTGTTTGATTCGAGTTCTATGGCCGTCTCAGACTTTGCTCCGGCCAGCCATGGCTATTCGAGCCTGATCTCGACTTCTCCTGCTTAGATCAATAACTTTCCAAGCCTTTCTCACCATGTGGGTTCTTCTGAAACCTTAACTTTTGAGGTTCTTCTGATTTCTTTAGATTTGTTCTAGATCCGTGTTTTCTCTAAACTTTCAAATGCTTTCTCAAAGTTTCTTTCAAAATTCTGCTTTCATAACCTTTATCTTTTCCGATTTAGAGTTTTGGCAAGATATTTAGAAGTCTCTCTGATCTTTAGCATATTCTACTGTGTTTCTTATGTTGTTCTTCTACTATGTTTCTTATGTTGATTCTTCTATCGTGTTTTAAAGTCTTAAGTTCTTTCTTAGGGTTTCTGATTTTATTTTCTTTGTTGATATTTTTGCCTGATTCTCTTGTCTTTCATCTCTACACTCAATTGATGGCAAAAACCCTAAGATTTGGGGTTCATTCGAGTTCTGATATTATTTGCTATGTGACTTGTTTGTTCCTCATCTCTGAACTTGTTTGGTTTCAAAACCCTAATTCTTTGGACCTATTTGAGTTTCTGAAGTTGTTTCATATGTTGCTCAACTGAATTTCAAAATCTTTTGTTTCTTTATATGATTTAAATCCCTGCTAAACTCTTCTAAGGTCTTTCTACTGGACCCTCTGCATGCTATTTGATACTCTCTCCCTTCTCCATTGCTGAGTTACTGAAACTGACCTATGTGACTACCATGTTCCTATAGTCCACTACTTACTGATTTTTCAATTGCATGACACTTTTCTTTGTCCTAAATTCAACCTCACATGCCTAATACTTGTGTGCTCTTTATATATGCTGAGCTTCCCCTCTAAAATGACTTTCAATTTTTGACTGATTTCAGACCTCCTTGTGTAAGTTTGATTGATTCGTTCCTTGTTTTACTAATTTCCCTGTTTCTTGGTTTGATTTGAAAACTTTCCTTAGCCTTTCTGACTTGGTTTATTCATGAACCAGTAATTTCGAATCTCCGACTCCTTGATTTACTATGTACTGATTGATTCTTACCTTATTTGTTTAACCGTATTTCAAAGATCCTTCCCTTAATTATACTCTTATGTATTTACCCTTAATTGTCTACTTTGCACAAGATGCTTATTTGATCTTTTTCCTTAAATGATTTCTGTTCAATACCGCTTAAGTTTGAACTCCTTAATTAAAGGAAGTTCTTCTACTGATTGATTTTAATTGGTACATGGTTATTTTCTTGCCTTATTCTCTGCCTGTTTTCAAACTATAAATACCATACTCTTTCATTTACATAAACACACGAACACTCTTAGTTTTCTGAACTCACACTCACATTCAGAAAGCATTCTCTCTTGTTACTTGTACTGTGGTCTGTTTTCTTTCAAGTACTGCTACTGCTGTATTTTGCTTCTTTGAAACTGGTATGTTCTGATTAAGGTTTTCAGCAACCACAACAATGTGTTTCTTTAATACCTTCACTTTCATGTCTGCCTATTGCTTATGTTTAGTTCAGAATTTACTTTAGCATGTTGTAATTTCCTTCCTTTAATGAATCCCAAACCCTTTACCCTAATGTGTTTGATGCTAATGGTTTGTTTGAGGCATGACAGTATTAAGTATTATTGTCTATGACTCAAACTTGATTCCCCTAGAATCATAACCTCCATGTCACTATCATATGTTGTGTATTCTTGTTGATTTGTAAGCATAACATCACTCTCTATTGCTGTGCATGCCCAGAATTAGCTAAATGTCTAAGCACATAGGCTCTTTGAAACTTCCCTATTCCTCTGAACCCCTTTTGTGTACCTGTTTGTAGCTGTTTCCCTCTCCTTCACCCCTTTAGAACTCTGTTCCTCACTTGCACTCTCTCTTAGACTTTAAGTTCTGCCCCCACTCTTGTGATCCTTGCCTTGGGACCCCTTGAGCTCCCTCTGAACATGGACACTTGAGGGCTGACACTTCCACACTGCACTTGCCCCTATTCTGATAATACAATCTGGGTGTGAGCAATGCCCGAAGTCCCATTGAGGCTCTTAGGGAACTCTGACACACTCAAATTGGAGAAAGGCTTTGGATCAATGGTCTTTGAGTTAGGTTTATCTTGTAACTCAGAGAGGAAGTCAGAATCAGGCTTCCTCTAGTTGTACTTTTTTTACTTTTCCTGATGTATTTTTATTTATTCTGGTTTGTAATAAACAATTGGGGCTGGTTAGTGAAAAGGGTGGGTAACTATGTATGCGAAGGGTAGAAATCATGACTATAGGACTACTATATTCCTGCATATTCAACCTCATATAGAAACCATGTCTATAAGATTCTACATATTCAATTACATCTAGAAATCATGTCTATGGGGTTCTGCATATTTAACTTCATATAGAAATTATGCCTATAGGATGTTCTGAATTCTGCATGTTCAAACTTCACTTAGAAATCATGTCTATAGGATTCTGCATATTTAATTTCATATAGAAATTATGCCTCTAGAAATGTTCAATTCTGCATAAGGTTTAAAACAAGGTCCGCATTTAGATACCACATCTACAAGGTCTTAAAATCAGTAACGCCTAGAAAGCATGCCTATAGGAGTTTCTAATAAAAAATCTAATTTGCCTCACTCAGTGTTAGATATAAAACCAGTAGTAATGGCTGCTATCATTTGCGGAACTTGTAATCAATTTGTTTAAATTCTGCCTCTCTCTTTCAATAATCTGAGTCCCTTACTTAGCAAGTTTAACGAGTATGCATTCAAATAGTTCATTTCGAGCCTTACTGTTTCATTGATTTCTGAATCCAGTAGATACCATGCTTATAGGATCCTTGTCCAACACTTAGGCAAGCCCTAGGGTAACAAATATAAACTAAATCTACTTATGTTAATAATTACAACTAGCAGGCAGGCCTGATTCGGACTTTTTATCTGAGTTATGTGATAAGCTGAAACTGTCTCAACAATTTCCTCTCACTCATCTTTAATACCTTTTAAATCAGACCTAAAACAGTACGTGTAAGTCATGCTAATTACGTGTTTCTTTGTTTAAGGAGGTATATTTGAGCCTCTGTTTGTTATATGCTTTCTCCAATTTGCAATATGTGTTTTGTATGTCACGTTAGAGGTTTTTTTTACCTTTGAAACTAAAAATAAGCCTAATATCCCTCCCTTTTAGGATTATTAGTCCCAATGCCTCCGGGACTGATAGGATTGGAGCAGGTAATAGCATGCAATAAGTAATCGAAACCAATCTGCGCTTTAAATACCTTAACGGGGTGGGAAGGGTAGATATGGATATGATGACCACACGATAATGTCACGTGTAGCCCCTCATTGAGGAGTGATTACTGGGCATTGCGTGGGGTGATCCGTATTGTTAATATACCTAGGACCCCTTTCCCTTATTTCTTTATTTCTTTTATCATTTCAACTCCTTCGCTAAAAAAATCAGCTTTCTTTTCTCTTCCAAACTTTGTTTATTTGCAAACCATTATATGAAAACCCCTCTTATTTGAGCCCTATTTGTCTACATGTTAATTCACAATAATTGTCTGGCCAGGAACCACACTAGTGGATTCTGAGGGGTGCCTAACACCTTCCCCTTGGAATAATTTCAAGTCCTCACCCTAATCTCTGGTGGCAACTCTTCAAACGCAAACCCAATTCCCAAAATGAATGAGTTGTCCCTCCAAATATCATAAACCCGATTTCGCTCTAGAAAAGGGGGCACGTCAATTATCTGTACGGTGTCCCTATGAGATTTATACTGATCATCAAAGCTTGCAGCACATGTTCAAGTAAATGGATCTAAATTTGTGCCAGAGGAGATGGTTAGAGTTGCTGAAGGACTATGATATCACTATTCTGTATCATCCGGGCATGGCCAATGTGGTGGCCGATGCCTTGAGTCACCGAGCAGAGAGTTTGGGGAGTTTGGCTTATTTACCAGCATCGGAGAGGCCTATGGCGATGGTTGTTCAGGCCTTATCCAGCCAGTTCGTGAGATTGGATCTTTTAGAGCCTAGACGGGTTCTAGCTTACGTGGTTTCTCGGTCTTCCTTATTTGATCGTATTAAGGAGCCTTAGTATGTTGACCTTTATTTGCTTGTCCTTAAGGACAACGATCAACATGGTGATGCTAGAGATGTGACCATTGGTTATGATAGGGTATTGAGGATGCATGGGTCGGATTTGTATACCCAATGTTGATGGGCTTTTGGAGTTTATTCTAGAGGAGGCCCATAGTTCGCGGTATTCCATTCATCCAGATGCCGCAAAGATGTATTAGGATTTGAGACAACACTATTGGTGGAGGCGGATGAAGAAAGATATAGTTGGATTTGTAGCTCGGTGCCTCAACTGTCAGCAGGTGAAGTATGAGCACCAGAGACCGGGTGGGTTGCTTCAGCAGATAGAGATTCCAGAGTGGAAGTGGGAGCAGATTACCATAGACTTTGTAGTTGGTCTCCTATAGACTTTGAGAAGGTTCGATGCTATTTGGATGATTTTGGATCAGCTGACCAAGTCCGTGCACTTTATTCCTGTGTGTACTACCTATTCTTCAGAGCGTCTAGTAGAGATTTATATCCGGGAGATTGTTCATCTGCATGGTATTCCCATTTCCATCATTTCAGATAGAGGTACTCAGTTCACATCATGATTCTAGAGAGCCGTTTAGCATGAGTTGGGTACTCGGGTGGAGTTGAATGCAACATTTTATCCTCAGATGGATGGACAGTCTGAGTGCACTATTCAAATTCTTAAGGATATGCTCCGTGCGTGTGTGATTGAGTTTGGAGGATCTTGGGATCAGTTCTTGCCATTGGCAGAGTTTGCTTACAGCAACAGCTATCAGTCCAGCATTTAGATGGCACCATATTAGGCTTTATACGGTAGGCGGTGTAGATCCCCGATAGGTTGGTTCGAGCCGGGTGAGGCTAGATTATTTGGCACAAACTTAGTTCAGGATGCTTTGGAGAAGGTTAAGGTGATTTAGGATAGACTCCGTGCAGCCCAATCCAGACAGAAGAGCTACGTGGACCGGAAGGTTTGTGATGTTTCCTATATGGTTGAAGAGCGGGTTCTGCTTCGGGTTTCGCTTATGAAGGGCATTATGAGGTTTGGGAAGAAAGGAAAGTTGAGTCTGAGGTTTATTGGCCATTTTGAGATATTAAGGTGTATTAGGGAGGTTGCTTATGAGCTTACCTTACCTCCCAACTTGGTAGGAGTTCATCCGGTATTTCATGTTTCGATGCTTCGGAGGTATCACGGTGATCCGTCGCACGTGTTGGATTACAGTTCAGTCCAGTTGGACAAGGATCTATCTTATGTTGAGGATCCAGTGGCAATATTGGGCAAGCAGGTTAGAAAGCTAAGGTCAAAGCACATTGCATCAATAAAGGTTCAGTGGCGGGGTCAGCCGGTCGAGGAGGTGACCTGGGAGACCGAGCAGGATATGCGCAGCCGTTACCCTTATCTTTCACTACTTCAGGTATGTCTCTATGCTTGTTTGAGGATGAATGAATCTTTAAGTGTAGGAGGATGTGATGACTCGTCCGGTCATCTTAAGAATTAATGCCCCGATCCCCTATTAACTGCATTCTCCGTGTTTATTTCTGCTATTTTGATTTGCCGGGATGTTCAATTTTGAGTTTCGGAGAGTTTTGAGACACTTAGTCCCTAAATGAGAGCTTAAGTATTGGAAAGTTGACCGCAGTCAGAATAGTGTGAAGACGACCTCGGAATGGAATCCCAATAGTTCCATTAGCTCCGTTGGGTGATTTCGGGCTTAGGGGCGTGATCGGATGATGTTTTGGAGGTCCGTAGCTAATTTAGGCTTGAAATGCTGAAATGTCAAATTTTGAAGTTTCCGTTTTGATTGTGAGATTTTGATTCAAGGGTCGGAATGGAATTCCGGAATTTGGAGTAGCTCCGTAGTGTTGAATGTGACGTGTGTGCAAAATTTCAGGTCATTCGAACGAGGTTTGATAGGCCATTTGATCGAAAGCATATTTTTAGAGTTTTGCGAATTTTTAGGCTTGAATCCGTGGTTGATTCGTCGTTTCGATATTGTTTTAGGTGTTTTAAGGATTGGTATAAGTTTGGACAGTGGTATTAGACTTGTTCGTACCTTTGGTTGAGGTCCTGAGTTCCTTGGGATGATTTCTGATGGTTGATGGAATGCTTTTTGGAGTTTGGAGTTGCAGCTTTAGCTGGTTTTCTGTCATAACTGCACCTGCGAGTGTGGGACCGCAGGTGCGGAACCACAGAAGCGGCATTTGGCATCGCAGAAGTGGAAATGGGGAGGTTTAGCAGGAGCCGCAGAAGCGGTAGAATTTCCACAAGAGCGGTACCGCATCTGCGGATGGGGAGTCATAGATGCAGAATTAGGCTGAGTTAGTGATTATCGTAGATGCGACCATTGGTCCGCAAAAGTGGGACCACATCAGGGCCGCAGAAGCGGGATAACTGGGCAGAAACATATAAATTATTGCCTTCGCGAAATTTAGCCATTTTCACCTCTTTTCAAACGGGAAGAATCTTGGGGCGCACTTTTCAAGAGGGACTTTCAGAGGAATTCATTGGGGTAAGGTCCTTGGTCCCTAAACTCGTTATTGGAACGATTTTTATCAATTTAAGCATGAAAAATTAAGGAAAATCAGTGGTAATTTGTGGGTTAGGGTTTGACTAATTAGAGGCCTTTGAGTGATGATTTGAGGGACCAATTGAGGTCCAATTTTGGTACTTTTGGTATGACTGAACTCGTGAGAGTGTGAGAATTCTAGAAATATAAATTTTACCTGATTCCGAGACGTGGGCCCGAGGGGCATTTTGGTCATTTTACCTAATTTCGCGTATTAGCTTAGAATTAAATTGTAGAATCAGTTAGTTGAAGTGTTTTTTACATTATGAAATTGAATTGAATAGATTCGGGCCATTTGGAGTCGAGTACTCGTGGCAAGAGCGTGGTTTCGGATTGATTTGAGCTGGTTCGAGGTAAGTGGCTTGCCTAATCTTGTGTGAGAGACCTTCCCCTTAGGATTTGGTATATTTGATAATTGAAATGCCTTGTACGTGAGGTGACGAGTGCGTACCTGAGCTAATTGTTGAAAATTCAATTTTCTTTAAGTAACTTTAATTGTGTTCCTTTTTCCTGCCTTATACTAGTTGCAATTTAAGCCTGTTGTTAGCCTAGAAAAGCATGTTTAATTGACTTAATTTCTTACTTGCTTAACCTGCCTTAATTGTATTATGTGAAGCATGTTAGGTTAGAATTACTTGTTTACTTGGTACGGAATTGAGCTTAAATGAGTATTCCTTGTGTTGTTGCTGCGTGTTTTACTTTGGGACTATGGGACGGCACCCTGGGAGATCCCCTGCACGTATTTATGATTGAGCTGAGGTGCGAGATACCGAGAGATCCCTAGCATGGATATTGTGGATATCAAGAGATCCTCGGGATATCGAGAGATCCCTAGCACGTATATTGAGGATACCAAGAGATCCCTAGTACATATTGAGGATACCGAGAGATCTTCGGGATACCAAGTGATCCCTGGTATATATTGAGGGTACTAAGAGATCCTCGGGATACTGAGAGATCCCCGGTTATTTCCTTGTGATTCATGGGTTTCCGGGTTTTGGGAAAATATATTAATTTCGAGAATTTATATTGTATATGTCGGACAACACTTTTAAACGCTGTTATATCACTATATTTATGTTTTAAAATGTTTTTATTCCGCAAATTGGTTTATCTTCCGCAATTTAGGCTTACCTAGGCGTAGAGACTAGGTGCCGTCATGATGGTTCACGGAGGGCGAACCGGGGTTGTGACAAACAATTAGCCCATGTACGCACACACACAAAATATCGCGTACACGGTGCTTACATATCACAACGTTACCAAATCCTAATGGGATTTCTCCCACACAAGGTTATGCAAGCCACTTACCTCGAACCAAACTCAATCAACCAGTAAGAATGCCTTTTCCATAATTTTCCGACTCTGAATGGACCAAATCTTGCCAAAAGCAATTACATATCATAAATATAACTATAAGAAACTAATCTAATTAATAAAATTAAGACTTTAGCAAGAAATTAGAAAATCGCCCCAAAAGGTTGATTTGGGCCCACATCTCAGAATCGGATAAAGTCACAAAATACGAACACTCATTCACTCATGAGTTCACTCGTACCAAAATTACTCAAATCCTATATCAAAATCCCAATCAAAACTCAAAAATTTGGTTGTAGAACTTTCCAACTTTCCCCCCAAAATTTTCAGCTCAAATCCTTAATTAAATGATGGAATCAACTATAACTTAATGGAATATAATCATAAATGAGTTAAGAATCATTACCTAAAAGATTCCTCGGAAAATCTCCCAAATTATCGCCTAGATCCAAGCTCTGAAAGTCCCAAAGTGTAAATTAGATCAAACCCTCGAAGGTTAGCCTTTTTTGCTCAGCGATATCGCTTCTGCCAGGGGTTCACCGCTTTTGTGGTTCCGCACCTACGGAAAAACCATCGCAGGTGCGGACTTAACTGTCACGACCCAAACTGATGGGCCGAGATGGGCACCCGGTACCTTACTCAACTGAGTACCAACATAGCGTATCTTTTCAGGTCATACTATCATAGATAATTGAGCCGGAAGGCGGCCGTGAGATAAGCAGAATACAACATAATACTAACTTATACATAAGACATATGGCCTATAAGATCAAAATAACCACTCGCATACTGAACATAGGCCGACAAGGCCATACAATCTTTTACGTACATGACATCTGTCTACAAGCCTCTAAGAATACATAATTTTCATAAAGGTCGGGACAGAGTCCCGCCATACCAAACAATACATGTCTAAATCATACTAACCAAACACACAACTCTAAAGTAATTGGAGCATATCAACATCTTCTACTGAGCTGATAGCCTACTTGGAGGACTCTCGACCTGTCTATCAGGACCTGCGGGCATGAAACACAGCATCCCCATGCAAAAGAGACGTCAGTACAAATAATGTACCGAGTATGTAAGGCATATAAATAAGTACATAACAGACATGGAAGAAATATAGAGTAAATGACTCAACCTATAAGTCTGAAAAACTTTGTAAATCATGAAATATTTATAGTGTCATGCATATGTGTATGAATGTCATGTCGTGCATAGGTACATGTTTCATAACATCATCAGCCTCTGAGGGCATCCCATCATATCATCTCGGCCACTGTGGGCAAAATCATCAACGTATACCAGCTGATCAGGTGGTGGTGCGTATATAATGCTATAACCTTTTCCCATATCCCATATATATATACACACACAGACACACATATATATATATATATATATATATATATATATATATATATATATATATATATATATATATATATATATATATATATATATATATATATATACACGTATATAACGCCATCTGGTCATGGGTCAATGTACATGAATGCAATGCATGAGAAGTATGTCAATAAAATCTCTTGGAATGTCATAAGACCATTATGCCTTTGAGTAATATCATGAAGAAAACTTTTTTTCAACTTACGTATTTTTCTGAGACCCATGAACAGATGATAGAATAATATCACACATGGAGAATCAAGAACATAAGGATCTCTAGCATTTCTATGAATAGAATCATTTATGGAAATTGCACATTTGCTTATTTCATTTGTGTCGTGTAGATCATGCCGAAAGAAAGAAGGGATAGTCTTAATATACCTGGAGTAGGGAAAAATTTGTGTAATATTATTGGAGAAGATTGCACCGTACTCCTTTAGAACCGCAACATTTTACGTTGCTACGATCGTAACAATTATTGTTGGAACTACTTTGGTGCAAGAATTTCGTTGGACCTTTTATGGGCTGAGTATAGCTTCTGTTCTTTAAGTGCTTTGAACTAGGAAGAAGCACTTACTCTATGGCAAAGGAATTCAGGTGGTTGTCCAAAATGAAAGTGAAAGCAAGACTTTAGTAGTAAGTCTTAGGTACTAAATTCCTACCTTAGAAAATAGTCACCTAATGATAAGATGACTAAGAGTCACCCTCTTAGCTTGGTGGCTTTCTGCCACGTTTCGTGGGTGTAATTTATTAAGTTTTTTATCCATTTGTTAGTAAATTGGGTAATGTCCCGTCACCCAGTAATTAACCAATTACCCGCATAATTTAAAAATTGTCTCAAATTACTTAAAATACTACTCTCTTTTAATATACTTTGTACACCTTACTAGTATGATCGTGTAGTACCTTATATGGCACTAGTCCATAAATATCGGGTATTTTAGCTTGGGCTGTATTTTACCCCAAAATGCCAAACTTTGACAAAAATTTATTTTCTTTGACTTGTTTTCTCTTTCACCTTCACAATTTGTGAAATAGCATAGTCTTTATAATCTCCAAATAATCCTTTACTTGGACTGATATCAATTACCTTATGACAAATTCAATGTACAATACTGTAGGGTGCAACATCGTCATAACTTAATACTGTGAAGCATAACATCACTATAATGTAATACTGCAGGGTGCAACATTGTCGTAACTTAATACCGTGAAGCGTAACATCACCGTAATGTAATACTGCAGGGTGCAACATTGTCGTAACTTAATACTGCGAAGTGAAACATCATCGTAATGTAATACAACAGGACATAACATCATTGTAATATTTCGGGGTGTAACATCATTCCCCCCTTTGGAACATTCGTCCTCGAATGTTGACTGATGCTCTTATCATTTTTCATAACTTATAGCTCTTGTGGATACCTCAATACTCTCCTTTTCATTTAGGCAGTTGCTCTATGAATAAATCCAAAAGCTAGGGCATTCTCCCCTTTAGGCCTCTTTCCCACGCCATGAATTGTGATCGAATTCCTTTCAATCTCGTAACTGTTGCTACCTTTTATCATGCAGCCTCTACGATACTGACCTTGTAAGTGTGCCTATACGACTCTTCTATCCTTTTTCCTCCATCCTTTTGACCAATCTCTAGGCCTTACTTTGTAAATATATACAAGGTTTAATAGGATGCCTCTCTAGGCGTTTATAGGTATACTGAAGTTCTTTGCTCGATACTTTGTAGAAGTTGCGAATATAGCCATATCTTATTTCGTAGATCTGGTTATCCATTCATATGGCTTTACTGCATTTACATGGGTTATACTATATCATAATTTTTACTTCAATTTATCGTTACTGAGGTATGCTTACCAAAGCTCCCAGTTACTTTTGTTGCATATCTTTTAGGTATAAATCTCAGTCTTTTAATGCTCCTTCATTACCGTTCGTCTTAAGAATCATGGCCTAATCTCATATCATACTTTGTAACTTGTATCTGTCCATTGTTGATTCACCTCAATGTTGATCTACAATCCTCTACTTGAAAACTTGAAACTTCTTACGTCATACATTGCCGCTAGGGCTTTCCATAATCGTGTTTCATAGTGTCTCAATGTGATTCACCTTATGGGGGTATCCTAATTTCGTGCCGCCAGCGAAATCTTTTCTCCTTCTTTTTTTTCTTTTTCAAATCATTATTCAAACGAAGGCCCAAACATCATCCTTTATCTGTCATAATTATACCCTCATTTTATTACCAGGTCAACATTTCATTTTTTCTAAATGCTATTAATCTTAGATTCTTTTGAGTTCATTCAGGCTATACTAAACTTTCAATAACTTAGAAAAACCATTATTTCTCTTGTTTTCATGGACTTAATCCCGAGGACTTATCCATTCTCGTCACCTTTTCACTTGCATTTCCACATCCTTACTCATGGTTTCTTAAAACTTTGTCGCTCTACCATACTTTAGCTTGCGACCTATACATATCCATTTATACTACTCACAACTTTCCTTCAACTTGCTTGCACCATAGATTTTCTTATGTTATTCTGGAACGTCAAGCAAGACATCACATTGTCTCCAACTCTTCTCTACTCTCTTAACTAGATATCTCAGTACTTAGAAACTATAGGCTGGAAGACATGCCACTGATGCTGCTGCTATCATTCCCGGTTATTGGATCTCCATGCTTATAGCCTTCTATCCGAAGTATGGACTATTCACAACTTTCTACATTTGAGTATCTCGTATGTTGTTCACCTTTACCTTACTTACTTAAAATCTCGTACCATATCTTCTATCTCTTTCATAACCTCCCTTCCACATAGGTATGATTCACACCACAACTTGAAGCTCTATTATAATACTACAATCCGGTGGGTGCTTCATACTGACTTCTTATTACTAGCTTTATCGTAGAGCCGTTAAAGACTATGGTTGTTGTACTATCTCTATCATACCTATGATTTTTAAGGGAGATCATGCAATGTTCTCGATCACGATGTTTCTAATTTTCTGGGTCCAATAATCAGACTCCTGATTACTTAGTTGATGACACTCTTTAGTTTTCTTTTCCCTCTAATAAACCTTTATGTAGGCTTAAGCTATCTTCCGATCTGTGGTTCATGGTATTAGTTATCCTGTTTAGCCTTTCATGGGCTTGAGAAATATGCATGATACAACCCTTTAATAATTTAATCCTTAGTTTATGACCTGGGCTCAATTCGTTCTTTTAACGTATACCAGAAACTTCTATGGTTGTATATGCTGCATGTATAAGACTCCAAACCCTTAAGTGAGTTCATAACATAACCAGCTCTAGATCATTGATCGAATAATTTCTTTCACTCCATTTTATCTTTCTTTCAACGTAAGCTATTACTTTTCCTGGTCTTTTTGCCCCCTTGTTGCGTCCATACTTAGCTTATCTTAGTGCCCACACATTCCAGAGTTTTCGTGCAACTCATATGATCTCGAATATTACTTTTAATTTTACTTCCCATTCATTAGTCATGGTAGGTGCCACTTTCCTTTGGAGTGCTTATAATGTTGTTGTGAGACTGTTGTTACATGCCCATTTTCTCTTTAGGTCGTTGTGCTTAAATTGAAACCTTCTTCCTTATTTCCTCAGCTAGTCTTTTGTTGTAGTACTTAGGGAGAACCCTTGACCCTTGTAAAGATGTGATCTTATTACGGACCTTTTAATGTCCTTCCTTGCCTATAATTATCCGTAATTACTTACATCTGTGCCCTTGTACTTGTAGGGTTGCTTCTGAACTGATATTTTGATTGCCTTCCTAGTGGCACTTTCTTTTATCCCCGTAACACTCATATGGTACCTTTAACTACCACGAATCCTATTTCCTATTTGAATATATCTCAAGTACTATAATGACATTACTGTGAGGCTGATTCTCCACGTTGGGGTTTACTATATTCTTCTTGCATGATCTGTTGATTTGTCCGTAAATTTTTATATAGTCATGACTAGGCTCTTCCCGAATTAATTACTAATTACTCATCGGCCCATTCTCATATCCATATTCTGCATAATCTTTCTGGGTTATTTCCTTGTCTTAACTTACCTTACGTACTGGCTCCTTATCTATCAATAACATCCCGTGCAGGAACCCTTACTTCTTCTTTTTTTGACGTCGTGCTTACATAAAATTCTGGAATCATAGCATATTTGTAAAATTTGGATAAGTGTAACCTCATCCTTTTTTATCGCATTCTTCCTTTATTATTCTATATTTCCCCTTTAGGTGAGTACTAAGAATTGAAGCTATGATGACCCGCCTATAGATGTTTTTCCTCTTCATCTTTGGCATCCTTTCATATTATCAATGACCCTTACTCGCCTTGCGGTAATACTTCTGTACCAAGGATAAAAAAATCCATCGCTCTTGATGGCAACACTTAGTGTAACTGGCACATACGGTCTCTTAAGCTTAACTTTGCTCACATTTCTTACTTTAGGGAAGCGTCTCCCTGAATGACCATTCTCTGAATTCATCATGAATCTTCTTCTGTTATCCATTCTATTATTCCCAGAATGCAATCTAAAATTCTCATGATGCTGACTATTATCAAATTATTCAATTCCTTATTCATGTTTAGTTTATCTTATTCACCAGTCCATACTGATTTCTATTACTCTCGGGTCTAACTTTTCCTTCTGTTAATCACGTTAGAGTCACGAACTTATTTCTCGAAATGAGGATGTGACTGCATGGCCTATACTCTTTTGTTGTCCTAAGGCCCATCACCTTTCGTCTCTTTCTTCATTTGACTATAGGTTCTGTAACACTCTACCGTTGTCATCCATGTATTACACCTTATTCATAATGATTCCTTATCTCTCTTCTCATTACCCTGCTAATATTTTTGCATATCTCTTTTCTTGTGAAAACTTCAACACAACATTCTTTCGCTTTTAGCTCTCCTTGCTTCATTCATCGGCTCTCCGGGTTGCTCACGTCTTTGCTCTACTAGGGGAGAGAGTCACACTAAGGTAATATTTATCCCTTCTAGGCTTTCAATGCCTATCAACTGATTTTTTTATCATGCTAGTATTCACATATAATTGTAATATTTTAGAGTGCACCATCTGGTGTCTCGCAAGGAGATCTATTAGCACATTTGCAATATCCTTCGGCAATGTCAACTAACACAAGCAATCCATTTACCAATTTGGGTTATCCTAACCCCATCCGGATCTTGATATCATGTCCTTCTCTTAATTATACCTGTTAGTCCCCACAGGGCACAACTGAAATGGGTGTGACCAATTGTACATACCTCTGTTACTATTGAATATAACTCAAAAAGCTTATGTTCCTCTGCCTGAATTATGAACACTGTTAACCTTCATTAACTGGGCGCCTCGTACCCTTCTTCATCTTGCTTCTTTTTCTTGTTGAAACTTGTATTTATCTTTTTAATCTCTCATTGTCTTTCACCATAAAGATGGATAGGCATTCATGCCTTAAGGCTTCTTATCAAGAAGCTTACACCTTTCAGTACACCCATGATCTGCTAAAGACCTCACATTTACTTATCGTATACATTACTCAAAAATCCAATTCCTCTTACTCAGCTCTTCCACAACTATCTCTCTTTCCAACCTTCTTTCCGGATGTAAGTATCGTCTTATTACGAATAAAATAGAATTTCAGAATTTGAATTCTTATAAGTGAGCTCTACCACATGATCTAGAGTAAGAAGAAAGAGTGACAATCTTAAATGTCCTGTACCCTCCTGCTTATAAGTGTGGTGAACGACACACCCATAAACAAGACTCTACTAGACACGGCTTGTAGACTCCCTAGGACAAAACTGCTCTGATACCACTTTTATCATAACTTAAAATGATGGGCCGAGATGGGCACCCGGTACCTTACTCAACTGAGCACCAACATAACGTATCTTTTCATATCATACTATTATAGATAACTGAGCCGGAAGGCGGCCGTGAGATAAGCAGAATACAACATAATACTAACTTATACATAAGACATATGACCTATAAGATCAAAATAATCACTCATATACTGAACATAGGTCGACAAGGCCATACAATCTTTTACGTACAAGACATCTGTCTACAAGCCTCTAAGAATACACAATTTTCATAAAGGTCAGGACAGAGTCCCGCCATACCAAACAGTATACGTCTAAATCATACTAACCAAACAAGCAACTCCGAAGCAATTGGAGTGCACCAACATCTTCCGCTGAGATGATAGCCTACTTGGAGGGCTCTCGACCTGTCTATCGGGACCTACGGGCATGAAACGCAGCATCCCTAGGAAAAAGGGACGTCAGTAAAAATATGTACCGAGTATGTAAGGCATATAAATAAGTACATAACAGACATGGAAGAAATATAGAGTAAATGACTCAACCTGTAAGTCTGAAAAACTTTGTAAATTATGAAATACTTATAGTGTCATGCATATGCGTATGAGTGCCATGTCGTGCATAGGTACATGTTTCATAACATCATCAGCCTCTGAGGGCATCCCATCATATCAGCTCGGCCACTGTATGCAAAATCATCAACGTATACCAGCTGATCAGGTGGTGGTGTGTATATAACGCCATAACCTTTTTCCATATCCCATATATATATATATATATATACACACAAAGGCGGCAGTGACGGAGGCAAAGACGACAGCTTTTGCTCATTTGTATGAGGAACTAGGGAACAAAGGCGGGGAGAAGAAGTTACTCCGACTCGCTAAGGTGAGAGAGAGGACGGCTCGGGATTTGGACCAAGTGAGGTGCATAAAAGATGAGGACGGCAAAGTTTTGTTGGGGGATGACCAGATTAAGAGGAGATGTCAGACCTACTTTCATAAACTTCTAAATGAGGAAGGGGATCAGGATATTGTACTAGGTGAATTGAGAAATGCCGACAACCCCCATGAACTAAGTGATTGTCGGGACATTGAGATCGATGAGGTTATGGAGGCAATGCATAAGATGAGAAGGGGCAGAGCTACCGGACCAGATGAAATTCCGGTTGAGCTTTGGAGGTGTGTGGGTAGAGCAGGCTTGGAATGGCTTACTAAGTTGCTTAATGTTATATCCAAGACTAATAGGATGCCCGAAGAGTGGAGGTGGAGTACAATGGTCCCGTTGTATAAGAACAAAGGCGATATCCAGATCTGTAACAACTATAGGGGTATTAAATTACTAAGTCATACCATGAAAGTCTGGGAGAGAGTGGTAGAAATAAGAGTGCGAAGGACGGTGTCTATTTCAGACAACCAGTTCGGGTTCATGCCGGGGCGATCTACCACAGAAGATATCCACCTTATTAGGAGGATGATGGAACAATACAGGGATAAGAAGGATCTCCACATGGTGTTTATCGATCTAGAGAAAGTGTACGACAGGGTTCCTAGGGAGGTCTTATGGAGATGCTTAGAGGCTAAAGGGGTTCCGGTTGCCTACATTAGGGCGATTAATGACATCTATGATGGAGCTAAGACTCGGGTTAGGACAGCAGGAGGCGGTTCCGATTATTTTCCGGTTATTACGGGGTTGCACCAAGGGTCTACGTTCAGCCCTTTCCTATTTGCCCTGGTGATGGATGCTATAACGCATCATATTCAAGGGGAGGTGCCATGGTGCATGCTATTTGCTGATGACATAGTCCTAATCGATGAGACACGACGCGGCGTCAGTGAGAGGTTAGAGGTTTGGAGACATACCCTTGAGTCCAAAGGTTTCAGGTTGAGCAGGACGAAGACGGAATACCTTGAGTGCAAATTTGGGGCAGAGCCGACGGAAGCGGGAGTGGAAGTGAGGCTT
Organism: Nicotiana sylvestris; assembly: GCF_000393655.2. Lineage (NCBI taxonomy): Eukaryota > Viridiplantae > Streptophyta > Magnoliopsida > Solanales > Solanaceae > Nicotiana > Nicotiana sylvestris. The sequence continues at coordinate 156,067,281 of NC_091059.1, forward strand.
GGTTCTCAAGTCATCCCTAAGAGGGGTAGTTTCAAGTACCTGGGGTCGTTTATTCAGGGGTCCGGGGAGATCGACGAGGATGTCACACACCGTATAGGGGTGGGGTGGATGAAATGGAGGTTAGCGACGGGAGTCCTGTGTGACAAGAAAGTGCCACTGTTACTGAAAGGTAAATTTTATAGGGCAGTGGTTAGGCCTGCTATGTTGTATGGGACCGAGTGTTGGCCGGTGAAGATCTCACACATCCAGAGGATGAAAGTTGCAGAGATGAGGATGTTGAGGTGGATGTGCGGGCATACAAGGAAGGATAAGATTAGAAATGAAGATATTCGAGAGAAGGTGGGTGTGGCCCCCATGGAGGACAAGATGCGGGAAGCAAGACTCAGATGGTTCGGGCACATTCAGAGGAGGAACACTGATGCACCGGTGAGAAGGTGTGAACGACTGGCGGTGGTGGGTACGAGGAGAGGTAGAGGGAGACCAAGAAGTATTGGGGAGAGATGATCAGGCAGGATATGGCGCGACTTAGGGTTACTGAGGACATGACCCTAAACAGGGAATTATGGAGATCGAGCATTAAGGTTGTAGGTTAGGGGAAATTGTGACGTCTTTTTTACAGCGCACTAGAATGAGACTAGCCAGTTAGGAATTAGTCTTAGGATGCTATTGATCAACTACTGATGATGGGCTTTATCTGCTGTGTATTAATACCTTACATCTTTCTCGTATTTCCTATATCGCTTATATTGCTGTTACTTTGTTTTTATGGTATTTATGTTATGTTATGGATTTTATGATATTTTATGTTGTTTTATTATGAGTCTATTGATAGTACTAATATAGTGTCTCTTGTTGCCTCTTTGAGCCGAGGGTCTCCTGGAAACAACCTCTCTGCCCCCTCGGGGTAGAGGTAAGGTCTGCGTACATATTACCCTCCCCAGACCCCACTTGTGGGATTACACTGGGTTGTTGTTGTTGTTGTTGTTATTGTTGTTATATATATATATATATATATATATATATATATATATATATATATATATATATATATATATATATATATATATATATATATACACACACACACACACATATATACGTGTATATAACGCCATCTGGTCATGGGTCAATGTACATGAATGCAATGCATGAGAAGTACGTCAATAAAATCTCTTGGAATAACATAAGACCATTATGCCTTTGAGTAATATCATGAAGTAAACTTTTTTTCAACTTACGTATTTTTCTGAAACCCATGAACAGATGATAGAATAATATGACACATGGAGAATCAAGAACATAAGCATCTCTAGCATTTCTATGAATAGTCATTTATGGAAATTGCGCATTTGCTTATTTCATTTGTGTCGTATAGATCATGCCAAAAGAAACAAGGGATAGCTTTTACATACCTAGAGTAGAAAAAATTCATGTAATATTCTTGGAGAAGATTGCACCGTACTCCTTTAAAACCACAACAATTTACGTTGCTACGATCGTAACAATTCTTGTTGGAATTGCTTTGGTGCAAGAATTTCGTTGGACCTTTTATGGGTTGAGTATAGCTTCTGTTATTTAAGTGCTTTGAACTAGGAAGAAGCACTTACTCTATGACAAAGGTTTTCTGGTGGTTGTCCAAAATGAAAGTGAAAACAAGAATTTAGTAGTAAGTCTTAGGTATTAAATTCCTACCTTAGAAAATAGCCACATAATGATAAGATGACTAAGAGTCATCCTCTTAGCTTGGTGGCTTTCTGCCACATTCCTTGGGTCTAATTTATTTAGTTAATTGGGTAATGTCCCTTATCCGATAATTAATCAATTACCCGCATAATTTAAAAATTATCTCAAATTGCTTAAAATACTACTCTCTTTTAACATACCTCGTACACCTTACTAGCATGATCATGTAGTACCTTGTATGATATTATTCCATAAATATCGGGTATTTTAGCTCGGGCCGTATTTTACCCCAAAATGCCAAACTTTGACGAAAATTCATTTTCTTTGACTTGTTTCCACTTTCACCTTCACGAATTTACTCATCACTTGTGAAATAGCATAGTCCTTATAATCTTCAAATAATCCTTTACTTGGATTGATGTCAATTACCTTACGATAAATTCAACGTACAATACTACAGGGTGCAACATCGTCGTAACTTAATACTGCGAAGCATAACATCACCGTAATGTAATACTGCAGGATGCAACATTGTCGTAACTTAATACTGCGAAGCATAACATCACCGTAACGTAATACTACATGGTGCAACATTGTCGTAACTTAATACTACGAAGTGTTACATCGTCATAATTTAATACAGCAGGACATAACATCATCGTAATATTGCAGGGTGTAACATTAATTTAAGTCTCAAAAATCACTTCTACGATCAAGGGCCGCTTCTATGCGCCCGCTTCTGCGTCCTTTCTCCGTTCTTGCGAGTACGCTTCTGCGAGATTCTGACATCTTTTGTGGTCCCAGCTGGGCAGCCCCCTAATCGCTTCTGTGGTGCCGCACCTGCGGCCCAAAGTGCGCAGGTGCAACAACTTCAGCCAATCCAACATATTTCCAAATGATCCGATAACCACCCGAAATCAACCCTAGGCCCCCGGGACCTCAACCAAATATACCGACAAGACCTAAAACACCATACAAACTTAGTCGAGCCCTCAAATCACATCAAACAATGCTAAAAATACGAATCACCCTCCAACTTAAACTCAATAAACTTTAAAACTTCAAACTTCTACAACTGATGCCGGAACATATCAAATCACGTCCGATTGATCTTAAATTATGAAAACAAGTCATATTCAACATTATGGACCTATTCCAACTTCCAGAATCGGAATCCGACCACGATATCAAAAAGTCCACTTTCGGTCAAACTTCCCAAAAATTCAACTTTCACCATTTCAAGCCTAATTCAGCTACAGACCTCCAATTCACCATACAGACACAATACTAAGTCCAAAATCTCCCAACGGAGCTAACGGAACTGATGAAACTCCATTCCGGAGTTGTCTTCACACAGTTCGAACTACAGTCAAAATCCTAGAACTTAAGCTTCCATTTTAGGGACTAAGTGTCCCAAATCCCTCCAAAACTACAAACAAAACCTCCCGGAAGTCATATAAGCAGAAAAATATACATGGAAAGCACTAAATAGGGACTCAGGGCTATTATTCTCAAAACGACCGGCCAGTTCATTACATCCCTCCCTCTTAAAATAACCGTTCGTCCTCAAACGAGCAAAGAGACATACCTGAAGTGGTGAAAGGATGAGGATAACAGTTGAGCATATCATGCTCGGTCTCCCAAGTTACCTCCTCGACTGGCTTACCCCTCCACTGAACCTTTATTGAAGAAATGTTCTTTGACCTCAACATTCAAACTTACATGTCCAAATACCACAGGCTCCTCAACATAAGATATATCCTTGTCTAACTAGACTGAGCTGAAATCCAACACATGAGATGGATCGTCGTGATACTTCCAGAGCATAGAAATATGGAATACAGGATGAACTCCTGCTAGACAAGGAAGTAAGTCAAGCTCATAAGCAACCTTCCCAACTCGCCGCAACACCTCAAATGATCAAATAAACCTTGGGCTTAGCTTGCCCTTCATTTTGAACCTCATAATGCCCTTCATGGGCAAAACCTAGAGCAAGACCCTCTCTCTAACCATGAATGCAACATCGCAAACCTTCCAATCCGTATAACTCTTTTGTCTAGACTGGGCTGTGCAAAGTCGATCCTGAATCACTTTAACCTTCTCCAAAGCATCCCGAACCAAGTCTTTACTCAATAGCCTAGCCTCGTCCGGCTTGATCCAACCCGCTGGAGACCGACACCTCCTATCATATAGAGCCTCATACGATGCCATTTGTATGCTCGACTGATAACTGTTGTTGTAGGAAAACTATGCAAGTGGCAAGAACAGATCCCAAGAACCTCCAAATTTCATCACACACACAGAGAGCATATCTTCTAGTATCTGAATAGTGTGTTTGGATTGGCCGCCAGTCTAAGGGTAAAATGTAGTGCTCAACTCGACCCGAGTACCTACCTCATGTTGTACGGCCCTCCAAAATCCTAATGTAAACTGCGTACCCCGGTCAGATGTGATAGATACTATCATACCATAAGCTTGACAATCTCGTGGATATAAACTCGAGCCAGCTGCTTGGAAGAATAAGTAGTCATCATAGGAATGAAATGAGCTGACTTGGTCAGTCTATCCATAATCACCCAAACTGCATCAAACTTCCGCTGAGTCCGTGGAAGCCGAACAACAAAATCCATAGTGATCCTCTCCCATTTCCACTCTGGAATCTCTAGCTTCTGAAGAAATCCACCTGGCCGCTAGCGCTCATACTACACCTATTGGCAATTTAGACACCGAGCTACATATTCCACTATGTCTTTCTTCATTCTCCTCCACCAATAATGCTGCCTCAAGTCTTGGTACATCTTCGCGGCACCCAGATGAATCGAGTACCGTGAAGTGTGAGCCTCCTAGAGAATCAACTCACACAATCTGTCTATATTGGGCACACATAGCCTGCCCTGCATGCTCAATGCACCATTATCTCCAATAGTGACCTCCTTAGTATCACCTACTAAACCGTGTCCTTAAGGACAATCAGATGGGGGTCATCATACTGACGCTCCCTGATACGATCATAAAGAGAAAACTACGAGACCACACAAGCCAAAACTCGACTCGGCTTAGAAATGTCCAATCTAACAAACTTGTTAGCCAAGGCCTGAAAATCCAAGGCCAACAACCTCTCTACTGCTGGTAGATATGCTAAGCTCCCCAAACACCCCGCCTTGAGACTCAAGGCATCGGCCACAACATTGGCCTTCTCGGGATGGTATAGAATAGTGATATCATAATCCTTAAGCAACTCTAACCACCTCCGCTTATGAAAGTTAAGATTTTTCTGCTTGAATAAATGTTCCAAACTTCGGTGATCAGTGTAGATCTCACAAGGGACACCATACAAATAGTTCCGCAAAATCTTTAAGACATGAACAATAGCTGCTAACTCAAGGTCGTGGATAGGATAGTTCTTTTCATGCACTTTTAACTATCTAGATGCATAGGCAATCACCCTACGGTCCTGCATCAACGCCGCGCCAAGACCAACCTAATGTTTTATACTTCAATACCACACAAGAGGGGGGGAGGTGATTTGTGTGGTGCCCAATTTTTCGCTTAATCTGATTATAGAAGAACCTGGTTCTTCTATGTGTTCCAACTACTACTGTTGCGAAATAATATGTACAGAAATTAAAGAACACAAAGATGTTATGTGGAAAACACCTGGCTCAAAAGGTAAAAAAAACCACAACCTACTTTCTAATAGGATTTTACCAAACTCTCCACTAAAATCACTGAGCTAAAAACTGCATTTACAACAACTCTTTTGTAAACATAGGATTAACTCTAATCCCGTTGTAGCACACATGCTTAACTGTTGCGATAACTTCAAGTTAACTCTAACTTGAAAACTCTGAGTACCTAATACAATTGCTTCTAGATAAGCTGTGTGAGCACGTGATTTTAACCCTATATGAATTATTCCCATAAATTTGAACAAAATAAATTTTTCCTATTGTTTTGCAATTTCGTGAATTTTTGTAGCATTTTTTGTTAATTGCTTGCATTAGTCTGTGCACGTTTATTTTATTTTATTCAAAAAAAATACAAAAAAAAATACATTGCATTTGCATTTAATTTTGCATTTTTAAATTAATTAGTAATTTAGTTGTGTTCAAAATAGAAAAATCACAAAAATAACTCATTTTTGCATTTAGCTTCGAATTTTGTAATTTTTTTAATTTGGTAATTAACTAGTTGTGGTAAGTATTATTTTGAGTAATTAATCTAATTTGGTAGGATAATTTGGTTTAGGATATAATTTAGATTTTATTTTTAATTTTGAAAAGAAAAGAAAATTTGAAATTGAAAAGGAGAAAAGGTTTTAAAACAAGAGAATTTTAATTTTTGGGTTCATTAGTTGAATTTCCCCCTAGGCCCAAACACGTTTCTCCTGAAAACCCGTCCAAACCGGCTCAAACAGGCCCAAACCCATTCTCTTAACCCGGTCTGCCCCCTTTCCACCCCTTCCCATCTCAACCGTTGATCTCATTTGATCTAACGTACCGAAACTTGATCCCTTCCCCGTATAAAACTGTCCGCACCTAGCCCTACCTCCCCCTCAGATCCTCTTCCTCCCATCTTCATCTCTGAATTTCGAAACCCTAGAGACGTAGCCTTGAAACCCTACGCCAGCGGCGACGCTGCAAACCACTCCAATCCACCCAAAAATAACACCCCAGAACTCTCTCACCATCCTCTTTCCAAATCTCCGACCAGTTACCCTTGAATCCCTGTAGGTTTGCTCGAATTTTAGATCGAAAAACTCGATCAAAAGCCTAACTTCCCTAAATCGCTCAAAAATCAAATCATGTCGTCCTTTACCCTCCCTCATCGTGATTTCATTATCGATCTCCCAAAAACCCCACTAGGAACCCCAAATCCTAAATCTACAACAAGTCAGAAGTCCTCGATTTGTTTTCAAGCTTCAAACTAGCCAGAAATATAGGCTGGTTAGTTGTTCTTAGCAAGAACAACTAATTAGCCTCAATTTTGGGTCATTTCGAGATAGTTCCGGCCCGTGGCATCAATCCAATGGGATTTGAACCCCTTGATTCTTTTCTCAGGTAAATCTTTATCCCCTTACTGCTTTGAGAGTTTCATTTCTCTTCCCTTTCTTTAGGTTTTTATTCCCACATGCTTAGGTTACTCTCATTTTCTTTTTCCGAAACCTTGCTGTGTATAGTTCTAGGTCATTCCTGTGCTTCTTGTCTTCCCCTTAGTTAAGTTGTGTTGTCTTATAGGTTTCATTTTTGTCAGTGTTAATTACTGGTTTCAGTTTTGTTAGTGTTAAATTGTTAGTGTTAATCACTAGTTTGTTGAGATTTCAGTCAGTCGTCTTAGTTAAATTAGGTGTTAAAAATAGTTATTGAAATTGGTTTTGCAGTTGAATCTGTTGTTAATTTTCTTAGGCGTGTTTTAGGTAGCTAAAATATTTCCGATAAAGTTCATGCTTGCATGGGTTTCCTTATGAAATTGGTTTGTCTTAAGATTGTTTTCAAACCTTAAAGTTGTTCAAAGTTTTTGGGCTTGTGAGTCTATTTTGATTCGATTGGTCCTATTTGTTTTGATTGGTCTTGTTTGTCAATCTTTAGGGATCTATAGAGGGCTAATTGTAAGTATGGAAACTTAAAGGGGTCATACGGGTTAGGCAGGGACTGTAATAAGAAGGTTGTCTAGGGTCAATTTAGGGATTTAAGGTGTGAGGGTATCATTTTCTGTTAGCATAGAAGATTCTAGAGGATAAGATAAGAGCTGAGAGTTTTAGATATTTTTTTCTTAAAGGTTAAAAAGGGTAAAAATAACCAATAAAGAAGGGGTAAAAAGGGGAATTGGTTAGTTGTACTAGGGCTACCTTAGGCATGCCTATATATGATCTCTTTTTCCTTCATTTTCAAGCAGCTGAAAACACTCTAAAAAAATACTGAAAAGCAAAACGACTGAGAGAAGTTATTCTGAAAATACATTGGGATTTCTGCATCTTTTGGGGTGAGAATTGATTCTGAATTTGCTCCCTAATCTTGAGTTTCAACTAGAATTCAAAAAGTTTCATAGAACTCTTGTGTTATCTGGGTGAAGATGAAATTGCTGGATTTTTGGGAGCTGTTTGACTTAGTTTTACTGTTGATCTTTGATGTACCTGTTAGCTTGGTGCTGCTTTAAGCTAATTCTCAAAGTTCTTTGTTTATCTTTGCTGCAATCAGGTATTTCCTCAGTTGTAATGACTACTGAAGTGCCGGAGTTATTGAAGAATATTTTGTTTGGATTTCAGTTTGCACATGGCCGTTGAACTGTTCATTCTTCTATTTTTACTCTGTCTCTCTCATCTCTTTCTTATCATGTGTAAATTTGATGTGTTAACCTCTCACCCACTGGATTATCTAGTGACAAACACTTAATGATTCATGCTTTAGATGTGCTGTGTAATAGTTAAGTTTGAAGCCATGAGAAAATCAACATGTTTGTCTTGTTTCTTTTGCTGGATTAGAGTTTAATTGGACCTATGTTTGATGCCTTAGTATTTTTTTAGGGTTTGTTTGGTTCTTCCGTGACTGTGATGCAGAACTAATGGTTAACCTTTGGTTTCTTAGATATATGAATGTTGGTGAAAGAATATGTATGAACTTAGTGTTAAAGGGTTCATAGAATTAATCTATTATCGCCTTGGGATCCAATGTTTTGGATGTTGAACCAAGTTGAGTCTATTTTAATGATTGTACTTTTGAATTCATGAGAAGTTTGGCTAAAAGTCGGGAATTCTGCTACATTTTAAGTGGTGAGACAAACTGTGTGTGAGCTCTAACTTCAGGTACTGCTTCATCACTATAGCAACGTGATTTGGTCTTGAAATATGCTTTGCATTTTGTTCAAAACTTTGCAAGAATTGTCTGTTTAATCTCCAGATTCTTATAAAAATGTGATTGGCTTCAAGTAATATGAACTATGCAACTGGGCCTTTGTCGTTGGCCCAGTTAGGCCAAATACCCCTTGCCGAATATGTTGCATTTTGGGTTGCGTGTTGAGTCCAATTGCCTTTGCGTTTGTCATGAAAGATTTCAGGTGACGTTTGAGCCTATTTTCACTTGCCAGCCCTGGTCCCTCAAGTAATTAAACACATGATCTTATACAGCGCAAGCTCATTAATTATTAGGCTTAGACCAAACCTTAATTTGGGAAAAATCTGATCTCCTCTAGACCTTTTAATTAATTATGCTCACTAATTATTTGAGGTACACCATACGCAAATAAAATCCATAATGTATGGCCCTCACATAAATATAAAATTAGTATAGAAATGCCCTGAACTTGCGTAGTTTGCTTTAGGCGCATTAATTAAATAATTGTCATCGCTACGGGTACGGTTCCCGTGACGTAGTTGTGATGCCTAATTTCTAAAATCTGGGGGTACATTTATGTGACCTAGCCACTTATTAATTTTGTTAATAAAATAAACATGTCGTGGATCGTGGGTACGGTTCCCATGACATGATTCGTAATGTGTAATTAAAGTAATTATCTGTATGACAATTGGATTATTAAAAGAGGTTTAGAAGGGATAAAATGCACATAAGTTTCAAAAATGTTTTAAAATCAAATAAATAAGCCAATAATAACAGTTGAGCGACCGTGCTAAAACCACGGAACCCGGGAATGTCTAACACCTTCTCCCGGGTTAACAGAATTCCTTATCCGGATTTCTGTGTTCGCGGACTGTAAAATAGAGTCAATCTTTTCTCGATTCGGGATTGGGACTGGTGACTTGGGACACCATAAATTATCCCAAGTGGCGACTCTGAATTTAATAAAAATAATCTCGTTCGATTGTCACTTAAATTGGAAAAAAACTCCCTTATACCCTTTCGAGGGTAGTAAAAAGGAGGTGTACAGCTCTAACAACTCTGCTGGGGATCGAACCCAGAATCTTTGGTTCAGCGTTCAAGAATTCGAGCTTAGAATAATTGTTATATTTGGATTTTATTATTTACATGTTTGGGCCTAATGTGCTAAATGCCGCTTTTTATCGCTTTGATATTATCTGAACTGTATATAAACTGCTACAAATCCCTTCTCTCCTCATCTTCGGGGATATACACGCTGGCGTGACTCCTCTTTTGTTAGTGTCATACCTTAAATTAGGAAGAGGCTCCGACAAGTTACAAAGTCGGATGGCCTTTTGGTTCCCGGTAGTAGCCCCCCTCGGCTCGAGTTGTCCACTCGGGTGCACAAGTCTAGAACAACATACCCAAGTTTTGAACTTAGAATAACTCAGCCTTATATCGGATTCCTAGTAGGAATGCTTGTTTGTATCATATGCATCTAACTTTGGGGACTCAACACAAAGGTTGGGTCCGTCTAGGACAGGCGTACCCGAAAATAACAAACCAACCTGATGCATGTTTATGTGCTACCTATGCATTTAATTTGTTTCGGACTACATGTTGACCGGCTTCTAGATTAAGTGAGAAAAACCAGAATCTGTTAGAGAAAAGAAAAAAGAGACCAAGTGCGGAGAATGAGAGAAAATTTCATCTGTTGCCCAAAATCCGGTATCCAAAACATCCCGAAACTCTGCCGAATTTTTGAAAAAAAAAAGAAGAAAAAGGATTCCTTGAAATAAAAAAGTTTCTTGAAAAGAGAAGAATTAGTCCAAATTTTTGTGTTTTTTTCCTTTTCATGTCAAAACTAGTCGAACTACGCTAGTTTGATTCTCACCGGATGTGGGATACGTATGCAACCTTTATTGGGTCCAGCCCCGCTTTTTGGAAAACTTTGAAAAAATATATGAAGCGTCGTCGTTTTGTTGTAAATAAAGTGGGTAATGCCATTCTTGTCTAAAATAGCCGAATGTCCCAACGGGACGCCGGAGGTTTGTTTTTCCAAGAATAGCCGCCGACTGTGTTTTGTCAAATTTTGGCCATTTATTGAGCACAACCTTAAAAACTTCCATTTCAAAGTGTTGAAGGGCTGTATTCGCAAAAGTAGCCCTGACATCTAGATTTTTGCAAAAATAACCCCCTTTTGTCAGTTTTTCAAATGAGATTCACTTTGTGTGTAAACCAATCACCCTAATCTAAATGTGCAGAATGAGCACGAGTCATAATTTACCAATGAAGGTCATCTCCAAGATTCCGTTGGATCTACTCATGTGGTGGGAAAATTTGGGTGAATCAGGACAAGATGTGGTCACCAGTACTTGGGGGTCTCACTGGGTTATTGAAGATCAGGCCTAGAGGAGACATAATAAAAGCATTAGTTACATTTTGGGATCCAGCACACAACGTGTTTCATTTCTCGGACTTTGAACTCACACCCACTTTAGAAGAGATAGCCGGTTATGTTGGGAGTACCGAAGCTTTGAGACATAAATATCTGGTTGCCCCGAGTCACCTCTCACAAGTTTATTGATTTGCTAAAAATAAGCAGGGGGGTTGAATATGCAGATTTGGCGATTGGGTTTTCTACTCCACAGTTCATATATCAGCGGTATAGACACACAGGGGGATTCAAAAGCCCGGAGAGCAAAATTTGTAGCAAAGGGAATCGACTAAAATGGGAAGAGCATAGATGTTTCGATTTCATGGTAGTATTTCTAGGTCTTTTAGTGTTTCCCAGGAGGGACGGAAATATCGATGTATGTGTAGCCGGAGTTGTCAACACTATGCTTACCTAGGCCAAAAGCACCCTCGCACCCATGATAGTGTTCGAAATATTCCGAGCTCTTACAGCCTGCAAGGCCGGGGCAGACTTTTTCGAAGGGTGTAACTTGTTGCTACAAATATGAATGACTGAGCATCTATGTCATCGTCCCCAGTACATGAACCATGGGTCACCAGGAGAAAGCTGCATAGAGAAGTTTTATACAAGTTGGGTTGGCTTCCTGCTGATGAAATCATATATATACCTGCTACCGGTCCCTACTTCCTCTTGATGGTCTTAGAAGCATATAGCCTTATGCCCCGTACTGGGTTTTGAGATAGCTGGGGAGGTGTCAAATAGTTCCAAAGGATGAAGACCTTAGTACTCAGGTAGTCAAGATCGGTTCCATCGGTCAGTTTCACGAGGCGGCAGTTCGCCAAATCTGGAGTGAGTGTCAGTACTTGACAGCAAGCACCCAAGTGCGTGGTCTATCTAAGGGTAAAGTCTCGCCCGGTTACCTGGCATGGTACAAAAGTAGTGTTGAGTTTGGAAGACCAGCCAAAAGACCCCATCTTCAAGAATTTGTCGAGGCATCACAGGAACAATGAGATTGGTTGGCCAAAGAAAATGAGTATAGGGCCATCATAAGCATGCTGGAAAAGCAAGGTAGAGATCTTCAATTTGAGAATGGTTTTCAAGCCATTGCGGATGAGAGTGAAAAGGAAAAGCTAGCCAAAGAAAATGACGCCCTACGAGCCCAAATTTAGGAAATTAAAGTAGCAGCCGAAAACCCCGCTAGAAGTGCAAAAGATGAAAAGTTTATAAGTAACCTTAGGAAGAAAGTGGGTGAATATGGTTTTGATCTGAACAAGGCTTAAGGCGAACTGGCAAGAGCTCGAACAAAATTGGCTAAAAATGCGGAGGAACGAGCACGCTTGGTCAAACAGTTAAAAGAGAAATATGACAATGGAATCGTGGGGTTGAAGAAAAAGATCACCGCCCTTGAGAATGGAATGACTAAGCAGGCAAGGGATTTCAAGGCAGAAAGAGAACACTGTTATGCATTGATGTCGTAGTTAGAAAAAGACTTGCAGCAGCTTCAAGACAAAATCATACAGCTGAACAAGTTTTGGGGGCCAGGTCTCAGCAGATTGGATGGTTGCTACAAGAAAATGGTATCATCAGGGAGAGGGTTAGAGCAATTGCTGACTACATCGTCATGAAGTGCCATGAATGAGAAGACATGACTAGAACCACTTTCTTTGTTGCGGTAATGACATTCGTCCGCCAAATAATGAGTGACCTGGAGCGTCTTCAAGGGGATCTTGCGCACAGGCCCGTGGCAAGGCCGACTAATGTCCCACGGGCCACTGGAGCAGTTGAGGCATTAATGTATTCATGATTTTCATTCGAGTCTGTGTTTTCATTTTCTTTATTGGAGTCTGTTACTCTTTTTTCGAGTCTGTATTTTCATTTTCTATGTTGGAGTCGGTTAGTCCGTTTTTGAGTCTGTATTATCATCTTTCTATTGGAGTCTGTCAGTCCCCCTTTTCGAGTCTGTTAGTTTAAATTCTGTAGGATGAGTCATTGTAGTCAAGATGTTTTATGAAAAATTTGAAAACCCCAAAATCTTTTATTTATTTATTTATTTTACACTTATTCCCAGAACTACGCTTGGTCTGATTAATGCGGCATCATAATACGTAGGAAATCTCTATAGGATTCAATCATAACCAGAAAAGAAAAGAAAAGAAAAGAAAAGATGAAAAAAAAGAGAAACCAAGAAACTATGGGAAGGAAACAATGGCAAAACAAGAGAGATAAATGAGGGAATAAAGAACAACGAGAAATCAAGCAAAGAAAGGTAAAAATTGAAAAGAGAGAAATTGCAAAATAGAAATTAGGGAAAGCCGGGATGACGCAAGCAACCAATCAAATGCATAATAGAAATGGTTAACCGTTTAGGTGCATTGCATCCCCAATATGTGATTGCCTATCTGTTAAGCTTTAATCGCTAACAAGTTTGTTGTTGATTTCAGTACAAGCAGGTGGTTAGTTTGTTTGGCATTCTGAAAACTCATCCGTACAACACCAGGTCCAAAAACAAGTTGATCATGGCTAACCAAGAACTGGATGCAAGTGTTATTGATCCGTCAAGAAAGGGGGAAGAGTCCGATGTTAATCTGAAAGAGGAGTTGTATAAGCTGAAACAACAGATGACATAGATGTACCAGGCATGGGTAAAAGGGCATCCACCACCATCCTACCCCGCTAACCCTGCTTTCATCCCGCCGTTGGCTCAATCCCAGGAACCTTCCACTATTGATTCATCTCCAGGATTTCCCATTTACCACCACTACCAAGGCACCACCTCCCAAACACCACAATCTCCACCACCCAAACCAGTTCCATACCCTCTTCCACCAGCCACCCCTATTTTCGTGGCACCCCCACTCACTACACTCCACCGATCCTCCAGTGAGCCTTTATTCCAAATACAAGATAACCAATACTATCCCTCGGAGCCTACTTTCAAGGCCCTGGAACCTTACTCCTACACTCCTCATTTCGACCTCCCTATTGAGACTGAGAAACCACCTAAAAATCCAGAACATGAGGAGATGTCAAGAAGGTTAAAAGCCTGGAACAGTCATTCAGAAACATGCAGGGATTGGGAGTCCAAGTGAGCGTGGACTACAAAGATCTGTGTCTATTTCCTGTTGTTCAACTGCCAGTGGGATTTAAGATGCCCAAATTCGATCTATATGATTGGCAAAGAGACTTGATGGCCCATTTGAGGGGATTCTACAGTAAAATCAGAGGAGCCGGTGGGAAAGAAGAGCTGTTGATGGCATACTTTAGTTTGAGTCTGAGCAGCGCGGCATTGGAGTGATACACTCATCAGGATCACAGCAGATGGTATACATGAGATGATTTGGCCCAAGCATTCGCTTGTCATTTCCAATACAACCTCGAGATCGTTCCAAATCGTTTGTCTCTGACTAAGATTGAGAAGAAGTGGCAAGGGTTGACCCGCCGATGAAAGAGAGCGAAATGGTGGATTATTTTTTGCAGGCCCTGGAGCCCACTTATTACGGCCATCTGGTATCGGCCATAGGCAAGTCCTTCAACGAGGTAGTGAAGATGGGTGGCATGGTGGAAGAAGGGCTTAAGTCAAACAAAATCCTGAGTTACTCGGCTATTAAGGCAACTACCCAAGCCATCCAAAATGGTACTGGGGATTAATCGAAATGAAGAATAAAGAATATGTGGCAACAATTAATTCAGGATCATGGTTTAGACCCAGGGGCCCGTCACACCATTATACTCAGCCTTGACCTTACCACCAAAACCACACCCAAACCCTGTATAATCCACCCCAGCATTACTTTCCATCACCGGACCCTCATTTTTCTATCCACCACGCCCAAACATACACTCAACCTCCTGCCTATGCACAATGGCGTGCACCAGCCCCACAAAACAGCTACCCAGCTCCACAAAATGCTCACCCACCCCTATGAACCTACCGAAACCTTGTCGACCCAGGTTTTCGGCCCAATCAAGCATTTAAAAACGAGAGGTTGCAGTGGAAGAAAACCTTCACCCCGTTGAGAGAGTCCTATACTAGTTTGCTCCGCAGATTGAGGCAATTGGATATGCTGAGGCCAATTGAGTCGAAATTGCCAAACCCTCCTCCAAAGAACCTTAATTACTCTGTAAGCTGTGAATATTGTTTTGGTACTCCGGGGCATGATAAGAAGAAGTGCTGGAACTTGGAAAATGCTATCCAGGAGCTCATTGACACAAACCAAATTGACGTCCAAACTCCAAAGGCACTCAACATCAACTAGAACCCACTACCAACCCATCAGGAGACAAACATGATCGAGATAGTACATAAGGGAGGGGATCCCAAAAAGCCTTCACAGACCGTCATGATGATTTGGTCCAGTAAGGTCAAACCAGCTAAAAACCAACAATTGAAGAATCAGTGAACAAGTTGAGTGGGGCAAACGGTGAACCATTTGCAGTAGTCAAGAAAGGGTCCCCAAGTGATGTTGCAGCAAAACAAGAGAAGCCAAAAGTGGTTGTTTCAGGAGTGGCAAACAAGCCTATCATAATTGTAGAGGGTGCCCGTACGGATCCTGACATCATCAAGCCTATAACCCAGTTGTCGATAGTCAATAACAAGGCTATCCCATGGAACTATGAACGGGTGATAGTAACTTACAAAGGTAAGGAATTAAAAGAAAAAGTCAATGAGACCCATGGATTAACTCTCTCAGGGAGATGCTTTGCTTCGGAAGAGTTAAGGAAAGCTAAAACATCTAGAGATAACCCAGTTCTAGTGAAAAAAACAATGACTAAAGAAGAAGCGGAGGAGTTTCTGAGAAAAATGAAGGTACAAGACAATTCCATCGTGGAGTAGTTGAGAAAGACACATGCTCAGATTTCATTGCTGTTATTGTTAATCCACTCAGACAAACATCGTCGGGCCTTGATGAAAATTCTGAACGAGGCTCACATTTTCGACAAAATTTCAGTAAACCATCTGGAAAAGATCTCCAACAAAATATTTGAGGTGAACAGGGTCACTTTCTCTGATGATGAGTTGCCTATGGAGGGTACTGAACACAACATAGCTCTCTATCTTACGGTAAAATGTGAAGATTCTGTGGTTACCAGGGTATTAGTTGACAATGGTTATAGTGCAAACATCTGCCCTCTCTCTACTTTGAACAAGTTGAAAGTGGATGATGAGAGGATTCACCAGAACAACATCTGCGTTCGGGGTTTTGATGGTGGAGGGAAAGATTCAGTTGGTGATATAGTGCTTGAGTTGACAATTTGACCGGTGGAATTCACTATGGAGTTCCAGGTGTTGGACATCGTCGTCTCCTAAAATTTGCTGTTAGGTCGACCTTGTATTCATGCCGCCAAAGCAGTCCCATCCACTTTGCACCAGATGGTCAAGTTCGAATGGGATAGACAGGAGATCGTCGTACATGGCAAGGATAATTTGTGTGCTCACAGTGATGCCATTGTCCCGTTCATTGAGGTTGAAGATGACAAAGGGCTTTGGGTCTATCAGGTTTCTGAAACAGTAATGGTCGAGAAAATTCCAAAAGGGAAATGTGTTCCAACTCCAAAGGTGGCCGCCGCATCAGTTATCGTGGCTTTTGAAATGCTAAAAAATGGCTTTGTACCTGGTAAGGGTCTGGGCGCATCTCTGCAGGGTATTATACAGCTAGTGTCCCTCCCTAAAAACTTGGGTACGTTTGGTCTGGGATTCAAACCTACAACGGCAGATGTGAAAAGGGCTAGAAAGCTGAAACAGAGGGCGTGGGCCCTTCCAAAGCCTATCCTGCATCTCTCCATGTCTTTTGTCAAGCCCGGTGCCAGGAAACGCCTGGTGACAATAGTTCCAAGTTCTGTGGTCGACGTTGATGGAGAGTTAATTGAAAGGTTCCAGAGGTTGTTTGATGGTGTGAACATGATGGAAGTTGGAGAAGGTTCTAGCAAGGCAGATGCACAGTTTGTCGGGCCGAATGCAAAGCTTAACAATTGGGAGGCTACTTCCCTCCCTGCCCGGAAGGAGTTTTGGTAGTTTGCTTTGATTTTCTTTCAGTTTATCTGGATTATTCCAGGGTTATAATTGAGATTCTATGTTCCGTCCATTTGGATGTATAAACCCTGTTATCTGTTATTTCAATGAAATGCAATTTCCCTTTTCCATCATTCCTGATAGTTTTATTTTTGTTTTTCTTTTCTTCCCTATACAATTCTTTTTATGCTAGTTTCAATGACATGACATGCACGAGGAATATTCGGCCCAATCTAAAAAGTCAATCTAATTCTGAAATAATAATCCAAGAAAGAGAGTGTGATGATGAAGCAGAATATGATGAGGATGAGGCCTTTGAAGAGATTAGTAAAGAACTAAGTCATTTTGAGTAAAAACCCAAGCCTAACCTGAATGATACGAAAGCAAGCAATTTAGGGGACCCAGATAATGTTAGAGAAACTAAGTGTCCATCTTGAACCGCAAATCAGGGAAGAAATAATCAAAGCACTATTTGAATATAAAGATATTTTTGCATGGTCATATGACGACATGCCGGGTCTAAGCACTGACTTGGTGGTTCACAAATTCCCCACTGACCCCACATTTCCTCCCATTAAGAAGAAGTTGAGAAAGTTCAAAACCGATATGAGTGTGAAGATTAAAGAAGAGGTCACAAAGCATCTTGATGCAAAGGTCATTTGGGTCACGCGGTATCCTACATGGCTAGCCAATGTTGTGTCGTGCCAAAGAAGGATGGTAAGACCAGAGTGTGTGTTGATTACCGTGATCTCAACAAGGAAAGTCCAAAGGACAATTCCCACTGCCAAATATTCACATTTAGGTTGATAATTGTGCCAAGCATGAGATTGGGTATTTTGTGGATTGCTATGCGGGTTATCATCAGATCTTAATGGATAATGAAGATGCGGAAGATGGCATTCATCACGCCATGGGGGACATATTGCTACCGAGTCATGCCTTTTGGTTTGAAAAATACTGGGGCAACTTACATGAGGGCAATGATGATCATATTCCATGACATGATACACAAGGAGATTGAGGTCTACGTGGATGATGTGATCATAAAGTCCAGGAAGCAGTCTGACCACGTCAGAGATTTGAGAAAGTTTTTCCAGAGGCTCCGCAGGTACAATCTTAAGTTAAATCCTGCAAAGTGTGCATTTGGTGTCCCATCGGGGAAACTGTTGGGGTTCATAGTCAGCCGGCGGGGCATTGAATTGGATCCGTCAAAGATAAAAACTATCCAAGAGTTACCACCACCAAGGAACAAGATTGAGGTGATGAGCCTATTAGGAAGGCTAAACTGCATCAGCAGGTTTGTTGCTCAACTCACGACAATTTGTGAGCCTATCTTCAAGTTGCTGAAGAAGGATGTTGCGGTCAAGTGGACTGATGAGTTTCAGGGAGCATTTGATAAGATAAAGGGGTACTTGTCAAACCCACCTGTGTTGGTCCCACCAGAACCGGGAAGACCTTTGATTCTGTATTTGACGGTCTTGGATAATTCATTTGGTTGTGTGTGGGGTCAGCATGACATCATTGGCAGGAAGGATCAAGCCATCTACTATCTCAGCAAGAAGTTCACATCTTATGAGGTTAAGTACACACACCTTGAAAAGACATGTTGCGCCCTAACTTGGGTAGCACAGAAGTTAAAGCATTATTTGTCATCTTACACTACTTACCTCATTTCTCGCCTGGATCCATTAAAGTATATCTTTCAGAAGCCTATGCCCACAGGGAGACTTGCAAATTGGTAGATTTTTCTCATGGAGATTGACATTATCTATGTGACTCGGACTGCAATGAAAGCCCAAGCATTGGCTGATCATTTGGCCAAGAACCCGGTTGATGAAGAATATGAACTGTTGAGAACTTATTTTCCTGATGAAGAGGTGATGCATATTGACGAGCTGGAGCAGACTGAAAAACCAGGTTGGAAACTTTTCTTTGATGGGGCTGCAAACATGAAAGGAGTCGAAATAGGGGCCGTGCTTATTTCTGAAATAGGGCATCACTACCTTGTTACGGCTCAGCTTCGTTTCTACTATACCAACAATATGGCTGAGTACGAGGCATGCATTTGGGTTTGAGGTTAGCTGTAGACATTGGTGTCCAGGAAGTCTTGGTCTTGGGAGACTCGGACCTTCTGGTGCACCAGATTCAAGGAGAATGGGAAACACGATATTTAAAGCTCGTACCGTACCGACAATGTTTGCATGATCTTTGTCAACGGTTTCGGTCAGTAGAATTCAGGCATATTCCAAGGATCCATAATGAGGTTTCCAATTCTTTGGCTACCTTGGCGTCAATGTTGCACCATCCGAACAAAACTTTTGTCGACCCTTTGCATATTCAAGTCCACGATAAACATGCTTACTATAACATGGTGGAAGAAGAACTTGATGGTGAACCGTGGTTCCACAACATCAGGGAGTACATCAGAATGGGGGTATATCCGGTACAGGCCACGGGGGATCAAAAGAGAACAATTCGATGGTTGGCGAGTGGATTTTTCTTCAATGGAGGAGTTTTGTACAAAAGAACTCCAGATCTTGGATTGTTAAGATGCATAGATACTAGATAGGCCACGACTATCATGACCGAAGTACATTCCGGAGTCTGCGGACCGCATATGAGTGGGTATGTTCTGGCAAAGGAAATTTTTCGAGCGGGTTATTATTGGCTGACCACGGAGCGAGATTGCATCAGTTTTGTGCGCAAGTGTCATCAATGTCACGTGCACGGAGATTTGATTCATTCTCCGCCATCTGAATTGCATACAATCTCTGTACCATGGCCCTTTGTTGCTTGGGGTATGGATTTTATCGACCCTTTTGAGCCAGCGGCATCCAATGGGCATAAGTACATTTTGGTGGCCATTAACTATTTCACTAAGTGGGTTGAAGCTAAAACTTTCAAGTCTGTGACCAAGAAAGCAGTGGTCTATTTTGTTCACTCAAATATCATTTGTCGGTTTGGGATCCCAAAGGTAATCATCACAGATAACGGTGTTAATCTTAATAGTCATTTGATGAAAGATGTATGTCAACAGTTTAAGATTACGCATCGCAATTCCACCCCATATCGCCCCAAGGCGAATAGAGCAGTCGAGGAAGCCAACAAGAATATAAAGAAGATACTTTGGAAAATGGTAGAAGGTTCCAGGCAATGGTATGAGAAGTTGCCCTTTGCGTTGTTCGGTTATCGCACTACTATTCGTACTTCAGTAGGTGCAACTCCTTATTTGTTGGTATATGGCACAGAAGCAGTGATACCAGCGGAAGTTGAAATCCAATCCCTCTGGATTGTTGTTGAAACCGAGATTGATGATAATGAGTGGGTCAAGGTCCGTTTAGAGCAATTAAGTTTGATTGATGAGAATAGATTGGCAGCAGTGTGTCATGGCCAGTTGTATCAAAAGAGAATGGCAAGAGCATACAACAAGAAGGTGCGTCCCCGGAAATTTGAAGTGGGTCAACAAGTATTGAAACGCATCCTTCCACACCAGGCTGAAGCAAAAGGCAAGTTCACCCCAAATTGGCAGGGGCCATTCATCGTAACAAGAGTATTGTCCAATGGTACTTTGTATTTAATGGATACAGAAGGCAAATGTGTAGATATGGCTATCAATTCTGATGCAGTCAAAAGATATTATGTATGATTTCTTTGATTTAAATTGTGTTTGTTTATACTTGGCATGTTTTGAAGATTGGAATGACGAAGACATTTTGTTCTTCTATCTAAACACTTTATCCTTTGTTACCCCTTTGAGCCTTATTTATTTCCTTTCATACCCCTCTTTTGGAATTAGTAGCAAAGTTCGAAAACACGGGTGTAAAAGATATGTAAAGGAAAATAGAGAAAAAGAGAAAGAAAAGAATGGAAAAGAGTGAAAAAAGAGGAAAAAACAACAACAAAAGAAAAAGAAGAAAAGAAGAGAAAGAAAAGAAAAGAGAAAATCACAACAACAGAGTAATTTCTATGACATGAACTACATTCGACCGGATTCCTTTTAAGGATACGTAGGCAGCCTCACGGTTCGGTCCCATCAAAATAAAATTCAAAAGCCCCAAGCAAAGAAACTGGGGCAGAAGTTGTGGTTGTTGTAAGAAATCTGATTCCAAAAGTTGTAATTTTGAACCCATTTGAATTGTTTTGAGCCTTTTGATATCCTTTTTTTCTAACCCTATCCAAAAGCCCGCATTACGGTCCAAAGAAAGACCTTCCGATCAGTTTTCGAGATATGCCGAGTCGAGCAAGTAGAGGTGATTCATATTAGGGGCAACACTCCGGTACAAGCAGGAAAAATGAAAATGAGAGTCTTATTGGTGAAAACCCTCCCGGGCAACGTAAGGCGACGGAAGCTAAAAGAAATTAAAATGAGAGAGTCTTATTGGTGAAAACCTTCACGGGCACCATAAGGTGACAATGAGTTGAGAGATGAACAAATGAGAGAGGTTTGTTGGTGAAAACCCTTCACGGCACCGCAGGCCAAACATGGTCAGGGATTTGGTGAAGAATTAGGGTTTTGAAGGTCTCGAGGCATAGAGTATGACAACTGAAAGTTGATTGGTTGGATAGACTAGGATGATTAATCCAAAATGCATGTCATGATCATCGGTACCAGTTGCTCCACTCAGATAAGTTTCTTTTCTTTTTCCCCTTCAAACAGTCATTCAGTTTTGAATTTTCTTCCCTATTCCTAACTCTCAAAAGTTATTGCATTTCATTTCTTTTGGGTTTATTTCTCTAAGATGTCTCCAAAGTCAGTTTTGTTTAAGCAAATAAGAAAGGATTTCAAAGCTCACTACCAATTTCCAAAATTGCACAAAGCACAGTGCGGCCAAAGTATGCCAGAGATAGTATGATGTAAAGTGGGATATAAAGTGTCAGTGAAAGTTCCATAGGTGGAATGGTTTAGTAATTTCATGTGAGATTCAGAGGTTCAGATAGAGGGGTCAGAAATGTAAAACAACGGTTTGGGTAAAGAGCACTCGGGTCATCCAGGGTCCTGCGGTTGAGGATCAATCAGAAAGTCAAAACTTGGCCAGTTCAAGGTAGCTAGTCAAAGCAAAGCACGACAAAGGAAGAGCCACCTTCAACAAGAATGCCACAAACTAACCACCACATTTTCAAACTGACAAGATTTTTCTTTGATTTAAAATAGGGGCAGGAAATTTCGTTTGTTTCGGAGAAACCCTTCGTAAGGAAAGCAAGTACCAGACAGGTTTGACCGTAAATTCTCAGGACCCTCCTGGATAATGGGACCTAGTTTAAAATTCAAGCATGTATGAGTAACAAGATCTAGCATAAGTCTTACCCCAAATAAATATAAGTTGGCTTTGAAGTTTTCATTATTAGGATAGGATTCAATTCGAAATTTTCAGGACCCTCCTAAATAATGGGACCTAACTTTAAGATTTCCATTAGATAACAAGGCTTAGAGTAAGTTCTGCTGTAGGGAAGTATAATTCAGCCTTAAAAGTTGTCACTCTTAAGATAAGACTTGATTTTGATTTTTAGGACCCCCCTGGATAATGGGATGTAGTTTTAAAACTTTCTTAGATAACAAGACTTAGCGGAAGTCATACCTTTAGAAGATATAATTTAGCTTTAAAACTGTCATTTTACTAGGAGTTTTCAGGACACTCCTGGATAATGGGATTTAGCTTTCAAATTCTTAGAGATATTTGGTAACATGATTTAATTAACACTCGCAGATGTGCCCAGCTACGGGCAGAAAAATTTCTTTGTTTTGTTTATTTTGTTGAAATTAGGCACCCACCTGGAGAACGAAGGGAAGAAATTCAAGTGTTGGTAATCAGGAGCCTACCTAAAGAACGAAAGGAAGCAGCAATTCAAGTGTTGGTAATCAGGAGCCCACTTGGCAAATGAAGGGAAGCAATTTAAGTGTTGGTAATCAGGAGCCCACTTGAAGAACGAAGGGAAGCAACAATTCAAGTGTTGGTAATCAGGAGACCGCCTGGAGAACGAAGGGAAGCAATTTAAGTGTTGGTGATTAGGAGCCCACCTGAAGAATAAAAGGAAGCAGCAATTCAAGTGTTGGTAATCAGGAGCCCGCCTGGAGAACGAAGGGAAGCAATTTAAGTGTTGGTAATCAGGAGCCCACCTGAAGAACGAAGGGAAGCAGCAATTTAAGTGTTGGTAATCAGGAGCCTACCTGAAGAACAAAGGAAAGCAATAATTCAAGTGTTGGTAATCAGGAGCCCACCTGGAGAACGAAGGGAAGCAATTTAAGTGTTGGTAATTAGGAGCCCACCTGGAGAACGAAGGGAAGCAGCAATTCAAGTGTTGGTAATTAGGACCCGCCTGGAGAACGAAGGGAAGCAATTTAAGTGTTGGTAATCATGAGCCCACCTGAAGAACGAAGGGAAGCAGTAATTCACGTGTTGGTAATTAGGAGCCCACCTGGAGAACGAAGGGAAGCAGTGCAAGTGTTGGTAATCTGGAGCCCACCTGGAAGAATAAAGGGAAGGCGACAGTGGTCAAAGGAAGACAGAACAAGTTCAACAATCAGGCGCCCACCTGAGGAAAAGGGAAAAGTATCTCAGATTACAATTCAAATCGGCAACAAAGGAATTTCACCTGGAGAGTACGAGTCAACAGGGCGACAAGAACTGCAAGATCAAGTTTGAAGATATAGATAGGATTCTTGTAATGCATAGATCATAGTTTAGTCTAGCTTCTTCCATTTTGTCTTGGTGCAATAAGGAGTTCAGTAAGCAATAGCAGCAGCAGCAACAGTGAAATCACAGCTTCCTGGTAGTCCCAGCTACCGAAACTTCCCGAACTACACTAACATGATTCCTTTATAGCCAAGGATATGTAAGCAACCTCAGAAGCAGTATGCGGTCAAATCTTTCAAAAATGCTTCCCACAGAGTGTTCAAATGGGCAAAATCGCTCGTATCCACTCACTTTATCTTTGCACGAAAACTCTCCGTGTTTCCGAGCAAAGAGGGACAGCTGTGAGCATGTGATTTTTGCCCTATACGAATTATTCCCATAAATTCGAACAAAATAAATTTTTCCCATTGTTTTGCAATTACGTGGATTTTTGTAGCATTTTTTGTTAATTGCTTGCATTAGTCTGTGCACGTTTATTATATTTAATTCAAAAAAAATACAAAAAAAAATACATTGCATCTGCATTTAGGATTTAATTTTGCATTTTTAAATTAATTAGTAATTTAGTTGTGTTACAAAAATAGAAAAATCACAAAAATAACTCATTTTTGCATTTAGCTTCGAATTTTGTAATTTTCTTTTAATTTGGTAAATAACTAGTTGTGGTAAGTATTATTTTCAGTAATTGATCTAATTTGGTAGGATAATTTGGTTTAGAATATAATTTAGGTTTTATTTTAAATTTTGAAAAGAAAAGAAAATTTGAAATTGAAAAAGAGAAAAGGTTTTAAAACAAGAGAATTTTAATTTTTGGGTTCATTAGTTGAATTTCCTCCCAGGCCCAAACACTTTTCTCCTGAAAACCCATCCAAACCCGCTCAATCAGGCCCAAACCCATTCACTTAACCTGGTCTGTCCCCTGTCCACCCCTTCCCATCTCAACCGTTGATCTCATTCGATTTAACGGATCGGAACTCGATCCCTCCCCCGAATAATTCTGTCTGAACCTAGCCCTACCCCCCTCAGATCCTCTTCCTCCCATCTTTGTCTCTGAATTCTGAAACCCTAGAGATGCCACCTTGAAACCCTACGCCGGAGGCGACGCCGCAAACCACTCCAATCCACCCGAAAATAACACCCCAGAACTCTCTCACCCTCCTCTTTCCAAATCTCCAACCAGATACCCTTGAATCCCTGTAGGTTGGCTCGAATTTTAGATCAAAAAACTTGATCAAAAACCTAACTTCCCTAAATCGCTCAAAAATCAAATCCCGTCGTCCTTGACCCTCCCTCATCGTGATTTCATTATCGATCTTCCAAAAACCCCACCAGGAACCCCTAATCCTAAATCTACAACAAGTTAGAAGTCCTCGATTTGTTTTCAAGCTTCGAACTAGCCGAAAATACAGGCTGGTTAGTTGTTCTTGGCAAGAACAACTAATTAGCCTCAATTTCGGGTCATTTCGAGATAGTTCCGACCCGTGGCATCAATCCAACAGGATTTGCACCCCTTGATTTTTTTTCTTAGGTAAATCTTTATCCTCTTACTGTTTTGAGAGTTTCATTCCTCTTCCCTTTCTTTAGGTTTTATTTCCTACATGCTTAGGTTACTCTCATTTTCTTTTTCCGAAACCTTGATGTGTATAGTTCAAGGTCATTCCTGTGCTTCTTGTCTTCCCCTTAGTTAAGTTGTGTTGTCTTTTAGGTTTCATTTTTGTCAGTGTTAATTATTGGTTTCAGTTTTGTTAGTGTTAAATTGTTAGTGTTAATCACTAGTTTGTTGAGATTTCAGTCAGTCGTCTCAGTTAAATTAGGTGTTTAAAACAGTTAAAGTCATGTTAGTCTAAATTGAAATTGGTTTTGCAGTTGAATCTGCTGTTAATTTGCTTAGGCGTGTTTTAAGTAGCTTAAATGTTTCCGATAAAGTTCATGTTTGCCTAGGTTTCATTATGAAATTGGTTCGTCTTAAGATTGTTTTCAAACCTTAAAGTTGTTCAAAGTTTTTGGGCTTGTGAGTCTGTTTTGATCCGATTGGTGCTATTTGTTTTGATTGGTCTTGTTTGTCAATCTTTAGGGATCTGTAGGGGGCTAATTGTAAGTATGGAAACTTAAAAGGGTCATAAGGGTTAGGCAGTGACTGTAATAAGTAGGCTGTCTAGGGTCAATTTAGGTATTTGAGGTGTGAGGGAATCATTTTCTGTTAGCATAGAAGGTTCTAGAGAATAAGATAAGAGCTGAGGGTTTCAGATATTTTTTTCTAAAAGGTCAAAAAGGGTCAAAATAACCAAGAAAGAAGGGGTAAAAAAAAGGGAATTGGTTAGTTATACTAGGGCTGCCTTAGGCATGCCTATATATGATCTCTTTCCCTTCATTTTCAAGCAGCTGAAAACACTCTAAAAAAATATTGAAAAGCAAAACGACTGAGAGAAGTTATTTTGAAAACACATTGGGATTTCTGCATCTTTTGGGGGTGAGAATTGGTTCTGAATTTGCTCCCTAATCTTGAGTTTCAACTGGAATTCAAAAAGTTTCATAGAACTCTTGTGTTATCTGGGTGAAGATGAAATTACTGGATTTTTGGGAGCTGATTGACTTAGTTTTACTGCTGATCTCTGATGTACCTGTTAGCTTGGTGCTACTTTAAGCTGATTCTCAAAGTTCTCTGTTTATCTTTACTGCAATTAGGTATTTCCTCAGCTATAATGACTACTGAAGTGCAGGAGTTAATGAAGAATATTTTATTTGGATTTTAGTTTGCACATGGCCTTTGAGTTGTTCATTCTTTTATTTTTACTCTGTCCCTCTCATATATTTCTTATCATGTATAAATTTAATGTGTTAACCACTCACCCACTGGATTATCTAGTGACAAACACTTAATGATTCATGTTTTAGATGTGTTTTGTAATAGTTAAGTTTGAAGCCATGAGAAAATCAGCATGTTTGTCTTGTTTCTTTTGCTCGATTAGAGTTTAATTGGACCTATGTTTGATGCCTTAGTATTTTTTTAGGGTTTGTTTATTTCTTCCGTGACTGTGATGCAGAGCTAATGGTTAACCTTTGGTTTCTTAGATGTATGAATGTCGGTGAAAGGATATATGTGAACTTAGGGTTAAAGGGTTCAAAGAATTAATCTATTATTGCCTTGGGGTCCAATATTTTGGATATTGAACCAAGTTAAGTCTATTTTAATGATTCTACTTTTGAATTCATGAGAAGTTTGGCTAAATGTCGGGAATTCTGCTACATTTTAAGTTGTGAGACAAACTGTGTGTGAGCTCTAACTTCGGGTACTGCTTCATCACTATAGCAACGTGATTTGGCCTTGAAATATGCTTTGCATTTTGTTTAAAACTTTGCAAGAATTGTCTGTTTAATCTCCAGATTCTTATAAAAATGTGATTGGCTTCAAGTAATATGAACTACACAACTGGGCCTTTGTCGTTGGCCCAGTTATGCCAAATAACCATTGCCGAATATGTTGCATTCTGGGCTACGTGTTGAGTCCAGTTGCCTTTGCGTTTTTCATGAAAGCTTTCAGGTGACATTTGAGCCTATTTCCACTTTCCAGCCCTTGTCCCTCGAGTAATTAAACACATGGTCTTATACAGCGCAAGCTCATTAATTATTAGGCTTAGACCAAACCTTAATTTGGGATAAATCTGAACTCCTCTAGACCTTTTAATTAATTATGCTCACTAATTATTTGAGGTGCGCCATACGCAAATAAAATCCATAATATATGGACCTGACATAAATACAAAATTAGTATAGAAAATGCCATGAACTTGCGTAGTTTGCAGTAGGCGCGTTAATTAAATAATTGTCATAGCTACGGGTACGGTTCCCGTGACGTAGTTGTGATGCCTAATTTCTAAAATCTGGGGGTACATTTATGTGACCTGGCCACAAATTAATTTTGTTAATAAAATAAACATGTCATGGATCGTGGGTACGGTTCCCATGACATGATTCGCAATGTGTAATTAAAATAATTATTTGTGTGACAATTGGATTATTAAAAGCGGTTTAGAAGGGATAAAATGCACAGAGGTTTCAAAGATGTTTTAAAATCAAATAAATAATCCAATAATAATAGTTTAGCGACCGTGCTAAAACCACGGTACCCGGGAATGTCTAACAACTTCTCCCGGGTTAACAGAATTTGTTACCCGGATTTCTATGTTCGCGGACTGTAAAACAGAGTCAATTTTTCCTCAATTCGTAATTGGGATTGGTGACTTGGGACACCATAAATTATCCCAAGTGGCGACTCTGAATTTAATAAAAATAATCCCGTTTTGATTGTCACTTAAATTGGAAAAAACTCTCTTATACCCTTTTGGGGGTAGTGAAAAGGAGGTGTGACAAGCTAAAAGGTACAATATGAAAACACCTACTACAATTGAACAATAAATAAAAGACAAACACTTGGAACTGGTTCTTCTATTTGGTTCAAGTAGCTTCAGGTTTGCACGTTTGAATCACATACAAAGTACTTGCAAAATTGCTATTTTGCTCTCAATTCACGTTTAACTTCTGCTTATATGTATTACCTGTAAAAGAGAACAAAACTGATATTTATGGATTTATTAAATGGAGATTAACTAGAATTATGATGCTACTCTTCCTTAGTGAAAGAGTTCTAGTTGATCTCAACCTCTAACTCTATCCTTCTCTTAAACCGTGTTGTCTTTGTGTAAGGAGTCTTTCTCCTTATCCAATATGCAACCTTTTTGATCAGGATCAGGAGATATCACTTCTAGTAAGTTAGGTTTATCTCCTTCACGTGAATCTCACATGCTTGAGTTGGCCATATCTGTGCTTTACTAGGATGGACCTGGTCCATATCTGAGTTCGTTTGTCAATCTTCAAAACTCTCCTTTACTTGGACCAACAAATTTCCCCTTTTCGATGATGACAAACTCTGTGCTTTTCACTTACTTAGGCCCTGTCAGGACTCAGCTTATTCATCAATGTAAAGTTAGAAATTTTGTTACTTATCATCAAGGACTAGGTTCATTAGGTTATAAACATCACTTATTCAGAATATAAAGCACAATATCTCTTCCCACTTTTGGCATCATCAAAAAGTTGCATAAACGCAGTGTGATTCCCAGAATTGTAACAATTACTCATGGCCACTAGGGCAACTACAAGTGCAATCATGGATTATTCATCAGTAATCAACCAAATATATTCAAACTATCAACGAAATATAAACAATCAACAAGAGCAAAAACAACAAACTTCATTGATAGAGAATATGATTCTGCCACAATCCACAAAAAGAAACAAAAATAGTCAAAACATGAGCAAAACAAGAAAAATCCCTAATCTGGGTCACTGAAAGGTCTAGACAAGGTGAAAGCTAAAGAACTTAAGGCTTGGAAGAACTAGAAGGTTGGGTTTTGGCTTCGAGAAGGTGCAACATGTCTTGAAGAATTCCATCATTCTTCTCCTTTTCCTTTGTGAGCTCAATTCTGAGAGCATCTCTCTCAGATTCAACCTCTGCTAAATGAGCCTTCATCCTAGCTATCTCAGCATCCTTTGCCCCACTCTCCTACACTAGAGTTCTGACCTTGCTATTGATAGGTATCTTTTTAGATGAACCAGGTTCATTGGGAATGATATTGACCTCATAGTCACAAGCAATCAAAGTGTTGATTCCAAAATAGTCTTTGCTTGTGGCCATCTCCCACTTCTTCAGTGGAACCTTGCAACGATCAAGAACAGTGGTGAGAATAAAACCATAAGGAGTGGCACGGGTATTGGAGCCATTGATAACCCTGTCCAGTAGCTTGATAATAAATGCATGCCAATTGATATGCCTTTTATTTTCAAGACACTCCATCAAAACCAAATCCATGTAGTTAGCAATGTGTCTTCTTTCCTGCCTAGATAGAAAATACTTGTTGACAAATTCAAACAAGACTTTGTGGCATGGATTCATTTCACTCTTATGCACAACCTTGGCCTCATTCACTTCTGTGACATCACAGAATTTCCTGGTGATTGCAAGGGCAGTAGGAAGGGAGTTCAAACTTGGCCATCTTGCCTCGTGTAGTCATCATACCTTTCAGAAGGGATATCAAGGATTTCACCCAACTCTTTTGCATCAAACGTCACTTGAACCCCTTTCACCTGACTAGTAACTCTGCCATCCTTGACCTCTGCATTGGCCATGAACTCAATAACCTCATTTCTTGCTAGTCTACAATCCAACTGAATGACTATGTCCTTCCAGCCTTGAGCAGCTAGAGTATCAACCAGTCAAACCATCCCTGGTTCCACAAATCCTTCAAAGTCTACCCTTCAAGATTTTTCTTTTGCCAAACTTGGCCATTTTATCTTGTTCATAGTCAAATTCACCCTCTTCTTCACCACTCCAATCTTCTTCTTCAGAAATCTTAACTTGCTTGGCTTGCACAGTAGACCTTGTTCTTTTAGCCAAAGAAGAAGGTTCAGCATCCTTGGAAACATATGGAGGCTTCTTTTAAGAAGTCTTGGTTTTCTTTTGCTTAGGGGTCTGAACCTCCATCCACAGTCACATGTTCATCTTGATGGACCGGGTCCATCACATCTACATCAACAGCCTCAACAGGCTCTGCAACCTTAGCTTTCCCTTTGTCCATTCTTTTCTTCTTGCTTTCTACCATAGACTTTTGTAACTCATCCTCACTCTGCTTCAAGTTACTCCTTGTGGCCCTTCCTTTTGGTAGTTTTTGCAGTGCTGGGAGATTTTTGTGTTGGGGTTTTCCTTTTCTTAGGGTTATAACTTGCACCCACTTTCTTCAGAAGGTCTGCTAGTGTCTCCTCAATAGATGAAACGGGTTCATCTACCTGTGAACTGAGATTGACCTGCCCTTCAGCAGCCTCCCTTAAACCACTTCCCCCTGTTTTCTTGCTACTTTCTACCACATTTTCATGCTCAGCCCCACAGATAGCCGGTCTAACCATTTCAGAAGTGGGTGAGGAATCAGCCACTTCGCTCCTTTTTCCCCTCACATTACTACTCACATCCTCACTCTCCTTTTCTTTTACACTTTTATTTTTACCTCCTCTCCTTCTTAACTCAGTAATTTCCACATTCACAACAGACCCAACTAGAACAGAACGTACCTCAGAAGGGGGATTTTGCCCTTTTTCAGAATCAGAAGACCCAGTTCCTTCCCCCTCACTCGCAGACTTGAAAGAATCATCAGAATTTTCAGAGTCTTGGGCTTGGCTAGCCTTTAATTTGGCATTTAATCTCTTTAAAAAAGCACCTGTAGCCACAGTTTTGTGAGCAAGCATCTTTACTCGCCTTCTCCTAAGTTGGGGGGTTGTGCTAGGTTTAGGAGTAATGGGGGAATCAGAAGGTGTAGGAGGTGCAGGAGTGCCTGGGTTATCTTGGGGGTTATCATTTTCTTTGGATTCGGTGAGAAAGGGGATGAGTGTGGAGAATTTTGGAAGCGAAGAGAAGAGAAGAGAGAAAATTTTCGACGGTTATAGAAAATTTGGAGGAGTGGAGTGGTGATGATGATGAATTTAAAGGAGAAGATGTAATTAATATACAACTGCAGCTTTTAATAGTCAAATAGGAGTCTAATCACCCTGAAATTTCAGTTTGAATAGACGGTTAGGCTTCCCTAGAATCTAGGCATTTTAACACGATGAGGATTCTAGTTTAGGACGAAACCGGTACAAACTCAACAAGATAGGTTTTCTGAAGGTCTTGAACATAGGTAGGACTCTGCTCATGAATTTAATATTAATATTTCTAATTTTCTAGAGTGTAGAAAACATACCTCGTTATTCAGATGAACCAGTACTGATGAACCAGGTTCTTCACTAAGAATCCTCTTGATCATGCCTCAATTTACAAAAATAGAGAAACTTTTGTTAGAGATCAGTGAGTCATATCAACACATGTCACAGGAGTACACTATTTACAGTATGAGACTGAGCAAAGATTAATCTAGATATTTACACAAGTTACAGATTTTCTGACCAATTTTTTTTCGTTTTTTTTCATTGTGCATTCTGAACTGGTCCCATTAGGTGATCTTAATCATCTCTAATTCTAACCTGTTCCTTTCAAAGTTCTCTCTACTCAGTGCTTTTGTGAATATGTCAGTATCTGTTTATCAATAACACAAAATTCTATAGAGATCAATCCTTTCTCATTGGTGTCCCTCAAAAAATGGTGTCTAACATCTATGTGCTTAGTTCTCTTATGATGAACCGGGTTATTAGTCATACTAATAGCACTAGTGTTATCACAGAAAATAGGGATGCAACAAACTTCAATACCAAAATCCATCAGCTGCTGTTTGATCCACGGTAATTGAGCACAACAGGAAGCAGCAACAACATACTCAGCTTCAGCAGTAGATAGAGCCACTCAATTTTGATTTTTAGTAGCTCATGACACAAGACATGAACCAAGGAAGTGTGCCATACCTGAGGTGCTCTTCCTATCCACAAGAAAACCTGCATAGTCAGCATCAACATATCCTACTAGGTTAAAGTTACTACCTTTTGGATACCAAAGGCAAAGGCCAATAATGCCTTTCAAGTATCTCAATATTCACTTTATAGTAGTCAAGTGGGATTCCTTTGGATTTGCTTGAAATCTAGCACAAAGCCCTACACTGAAAACAATGTCAGGTCTGCTAGTAGTAAGATACAAAAGTGAATCAATCATACCCCTATACAACTTTTGATCAATAGATGAACCAGGTTCATCTATGTCCCATTTTATGGTTGTTGCAATAAGAGTGTTTATTTCCTTTGATTCCTCTATTTTAAACTTCTTAATCAACTCTTTTGCATATTTCTACTGATGGATCATGGTTCCATTTGAGTTTTGTTTAATTTGTAAGCCTAAGAAGAAATTAAGCTCACCCATCATACTCATTTCAAATTCACTTCCCATAAGTTTAGCAAATTCCTTACTTAGTTTTTCAGTGATAGCCCCAAAAATTATGTCATCAATATATATTTGTACTACAAGAAGATCCTTACCTTTTTCCCTTAATAATAGAGTGCTATCAATTTTACCTCTCTTGTAGCCATGTTCAAGCAAGAACTTGGATAGTCATTCATACCATGCTCTAGGAGCCTACTTGAGTCTATAGAGTGCCTTGTCTAGTTTGTATACATGATTTGGACACTCCTTGCTTTCAAAATCGGGAGGTTGTTTGACAAAAACTTCTTCCTTTAAGTAGCCATTTAGAAAGGCACTCTTGACGTCTATCTGGTGAAGAGTGAATTCTATGTATTGTCACGACCCTAAACCCGGACCCGGTCGTGATGGCGCCTCTCGCGAAGACAAGGCCAGCCTTCCTATTTTAGTATTCAACAGCTAAACAGTAAGAAACAATCTAAAGCATGATAAAATAATCCAAGGTTTAAGAAGATGATAGTATAATATGTGGAATACAACCTAACACAGCCCGATACCAGGGTGTCACTAGTCATGAGCATCTAACAAAACGGAATACTCCAAATCAAACTACAGAGTTTAATACAGAAAACTAAGAACATGAAGAAGTAAGATAGGGAAGAGCTCCGGGCTGCAAATGCCAACAGCTACCTAGAGACTCCTCGGATCCGCCTGAGCCGAAAATGATTAGCACTCAGGAGCGGGGCTAGATACACCTAAATCTACATAGAGGGTACAGGGAGTAAAGTGAATACTCCAACTTAGTAAGTAATAATCATAAATAAAGACTAAAAGCAAGAAATCACGTAAGGCACAAAAACATGCTATAATGAAGCAGTAAAACCATTAAAACAGTAAACTAGTGAAAGACAGGTAAAAAATCCTTTAACTGAAATTTAACTTCTTGAAAAGCCTTTTTCAACAATTAAGCATGGTAATTTACAGGAAATTAAAAAAAGATAAACACACAAAGGTTCGCCCCTCGGGCACCGTATCAACAAATCCACCCCTAGGCAACATCTTAGAACAGTACCAGCCCCTTGGGCAACATCTCAGAACAATACCAGCCCCTCGGGATCAATCTCACATCACAATGGGTACCCGCGCTCACTGGGGGTGTGCAGACTCCTAGAGGGGCCCCTTACGACCTAAGCGCAATATCAAGCTATCTCGTTGCATCATCATTAGGCTCTCGGCATCATATCAATCAAGCCACCTCATGGCATACATAACTCAGGCCCTTGGCCTCATAATCAATATCAAATGTTTCTCAAAACATAGGCTATCGGCCTTACTCAGTCAAAATCCTCACAAGCCACTCGGACAATAGTAAAACATGATTCTCAGCCCAAAATATCATTTAAAAATCATTAAATGTTAAAATAGAGTAAACATGGTTGAGCATGACTGAGTACGAAAATAGTAAAATATATCAGGACTGAGTTCAAGTATAAAGTCAAAATAGTGAGGAAATATCAATAAAAGCCCCCGAAATGTTCAAATAGTTGGCACAAAGCCCAAATATGGCATTCAGCCCAAATAATGATGATAGCAATAGATTTCAATCAAATATGCGGTAAAATAGTCATTCGGGATGGACTAAGTCACAATCCCCATTAGTGCATGACCCCATGCTCATCATCTAGCGTGTGTGTCACTTCAGCATAGCACAATGATGTGCAATCCGGGGTTTCATACCCTCAGAACATCATTTACAATCATTGCTCACCTTAATCCGGTCAAATCTCTAGCTGTGATGCATTTGCCCCTCGAATCGACCTCTACTTGCGTCGAATCTATCCAAAATCAGAACGAGGACGTCAAAATATGCTAAGGGAACGAAGCCCAATCGAAATAATCAATTTACAACATAAATTCCGAAATTACCAAATCCCTACCCCCGGGCCCACATCTCGGAATTCGATAATTTTTACATCAATAGATTCCTTATCTCCCCATGAGTTCATACATACCAAGAACACTGAAATCGGAGTCCAAATGACCCCTCAAATTCTCATTTTAAAGTCTCTTAATCTCAAGCCCTAATACCTCAATGTTTGGCTTAGATTCCATGATTTATTAGGTAGATTTCACAATAGAATCGAGTTTTAAGTCCAAGAATCTTACCTCCAAGTGATTCCCCTTGAATCCCCCTTCAATCTTCTTCAAAAAGCTCCAAAAACGACCAACAATGGAAGAAATAAACCCCAAAACCGTGGACAAAGACAAGTATTTAAACATTCTACCCAGTCCTTAATTTCTTCTTCGTGAACGCGGTCAACGCCTTGCGTTCGTGAAGCACAAAAATGACTTTGACCAAAAATCCTCTTACGCGAACGCGACATGCCCATCGCGAACACGATGGTTCCTTAGACTTACTCTTCGCGAATGCACTCCCTCTCTCGCGAACGAGATGAACAACTCGAACTCAAACCCAGCTGGCCAATTTCCTCTACGCGAACGCGCTCCCCTTCTCGCGAACGCGACGCACAAACATCCAGCCCTTCGCGATGCGTAGCCTTCCTCGCGAGCGCGAAGGCTTAAATTCCACCTTCCTCAACTGACCCTTCGCGAATGCGATGGTCCACTCGCGAACACGAAGAGTAAAATACCTGCAACAGCTGAAACCAAAATCTACAATTTTCTTCAACTTAAAATGATTTGTTGAACCCTCCGAAACTCACCCGAGGCCCCTGGGACCTCAACCAAAGGCACCAACATATCCCAAAACCTTATTCAAACTTGTACCAAATCTTTAAAACACCTCAAACAACATCAAATCAACCAAAAACATATCAGATTCAAGCCTAAGTTTCCAAAATCTTCCGAATTCCGCTTTTGATCAAAAACCCAACCAAACCACGTTTGAATGACCTAAAATTTTGCACACACATCCCAAATGACACAGCTGAGCTACTACAACTCTCGGAATTCCATTCCCCTATATCAAAATCTAGCCTACCAACCAGAAATTGCCAAAGTATCAACTTCGTCAATTCAAACCTAAATCTACTCCGAACGTCCAAAACTCATTCTGATCACGCTCCTAAACCCCAAATCACCTCCCAAAGCTATCCAAACCATCGGAACTCACATCCGATCCCTCTAACATATAAGTCAACCTCCGGTTGACTTTTCCAACTTAAGCTTCCTCAAAAGAGACTAAGTGTCTCAAACCTTACCAAAATCATTCGATCCGACCAACCCGATACCACATAATACGAATAAACAAAGCATACGGATAAACAAAGCATAACGAAGCAGAAATGGGAAAAACGGAGTGATAACTCTTGAGACGACTGGCTAGGTCATCACATGTATGCAGCAAAGGCTATAAGGAGTCTTATTGATTCCAACCTTGCAACATGAGAAAAGCTCTCATCATAGTCTATGCCTTCCTCCTGGCTATAACCTTGAACCACCAATCTTGCCTTGTTCCATGTAACAGTTCCATCTTTATCAAGTTTATTTCTGACGACCCATTTAGTGCCAATTATTGATCTGTCCTTGGGTCTTGGAACCAGATGCCAAACTTGACTCCTTTCAAATTTATTGAGTTCATCTTGAATTGCATTTACCCAATCTGTATCCTGCAAAGCCTCAGCAACATTTTTAGGTTCAATAAGAGATAAGAGAGCATCAAAATCACACTAATTCTTTAATTGAGATCTAATTTTAATTCCAGAGGTTAGATCAGTAATTATGTTCTCAATGGGATGAGAACTTTGATACTTGTAAGGTTTCATGACTAACTGGTTTATGTTTGATGTTTCTCCCATGTTCTGTTGCTGAGGAACAAGCTCCTAGACAGGTTCTATTTGGGAATTAGATTCAGTTCTTCTTTGTTTAGTTCCCCCTATCAGGTTTGCCTGGATGGAAGAACCTGTTCCTTCTTCTGGTGCAGCTTCAGCTTGGGTTGTGACTTCATTTAAACCTTTTACCAGCCGAATGGCTTCATCTTCATGTTCCCGTCTCTCAGAAAGAATGTTAGTTTCATCAAAAACTACATGTACACTTTCTTTTACACACATAGTTCTTTTGTTGTACACTTTATAAGCTTTGCTATGTGAAGAATATCCCAAGAATACTCCCTTATCACTTCTGGGATCAAACTTACTTAGGGAGTCCTTTCCATTGTTGTGCACAAAGAACCTGCATCCAAATGCCCCAAGATATTATATATTTGGTTTTATCCCTTTAAGTAACTCATAGGGAGTCTTCTCTATAAGAGGTCTAGTCATGCACCTATTAATGACGTAACATGCAGTGTTTACAGCTTCTGCCCAGAAGCTATGGGGCAGTTTACTAGAAAGAAGCATAGTCCTAGCCATATATTCAAGTGTCCTATTCTTTCTTTCAACTACTCCATTTTGTTGAAGAGTCCTAGGGGCAGAAAAATTATGATCTATACCATGCTCATCACAAAATTCAGCAAACTTAGCACTTTCAAATTCAGTTCCATGATCAAACCTAATTGATGCAAGTTGATTACCTAATTGTTTCTGAGTTTTTCTAACAAAGGCAATAAACATGTCAAGTGTTTCATTCTTAGATGTTAAAAACAATGTACAAGTAAACCTAGAGTAATCATCAATAAGTACCATCATATATTTTTTCCCACCTCTGCTTAATGTTCTCATTGGACCACAAAGATCCATATGAACCAGTTACATCGACCTGGTCGTGCTTACCACTTTCTTGCTTTTAAAAGAGGATCTTACCTGCTTCCCCCTTGCACAAGCCTCACAAACTTTATCTTCCTTAAACTTGATGTTAGGTAGCCCTATCACCAGGTCCTTAGAGACTAATTTGCTGAGTTGACTTAGACTTGCATGTCCAAGTCTTTTGTGCCAAAGGAGGGGATCATTGTCCAACATACTTAAGCAAGTGAGTTCATTTTCTGAAAGAGTGGACAGATCTACAATGTATATATTGTTTACTCTTTTTCCCTGCAAAACAATCTTGTCAGTGGTAAGATTTATCACAAAACATTTTGTGGAGGTGAATGCTACCAAGTTACCTCTGTCACATAGTTGTGATACACTGATATGGCTATATTTCAAACCATCTATCAAGTAGACATTCTCAATGGAATGTGAGTTTGTCTTTCCTACCTTTCCAACCCAATGATCTCACCTTTCTTTTCATTTCCAAAGGATACATTACCTCCTTTTAGGTTCTCAAGTGAAAGGAACTGGTTTTTGTTTCTAGCCATATGCTTTGAGCAACCACTATCCATGTACCATATTTGTCTACTCCCTTTCACTCGAACCTACAAAAGGAAATCGGGGGTTAGTCTTAGGAACACAAACTAGTTTGGGTCCCTTTCTATAGGCAAAGAGGTGAATTAAATTCCTTTTATCCCATCCTGGTAGCCTACCTTTCACTTGAACAAAATTTTTGTTCTTTTG
Source organism: Nicotiana sylvestris (assembly GCF_000393655.2). Lineage (NCBI taxonomy): Eukaryota > Viridiplantae > Streptophyta > Magnoliopsida > Solanales > Solanaceae > Nicotiana > Nicotiana sylvestris. The sequence goes on from NC_091059.1 coordinate 156,105,174, forward strand.
ACTAGCCTTTTCTTTTGCATTATATTCACTTTTATAGTGACCAGTCTTACCGCAGTGTGTGTAGATTTTATTCTCAGGAAGTGTGATGTACTTGCTTTTGGGATTCCACTTAGGTGCAGGGTTCCCATAGCCAAGTCCTCTCTTATTGCTACTGTGATATTCTTGTAGCCATGATAGTGCATCAGAGGACTTATTCCATTTGCAAGTTCTGTCTAGTTCATGCTTAACCTTGCTTACATATTCTTTTAGGACTCTTATCTACTCATCCTTTTTGTACAACTCATCCTTCATTTTTCTTAAATTTTCTTCTAAGGTGAGGTGTATGTGATCAGCTTTCTTTTTACCTGTTCCTAATTTTAGTTTTAAGTTTTCAGATCTAAGCTCTAACACAGCGGTGTCAAGTTCAAGAACCTAGTTCTTTAACTCAGTATTTTTACTATCAAATTCACTAGCCCCGAGTTTTAGATTTTTGCATTTAGCTTTCAAGATTACACATTCCTTAGACAGTTGTTCCTTTTTATTGTTTATGACCTTAGACTCATCAATGAAATCTAGCAGTAACTCAGATAGTCTTTCTTTAGACAAAAATTTAATCTTATCTTTGAGATGAATAAAACTTACCTCTTGTTCATCATCTGATTCTCCAGTGGCCATAAGTGCTTGTTCATCTCCATCTTTATCTTCTGAGTCCTCATCTGAGCTTTCTCCCAGGTAGCAACCATAGCCTTCGTTGATCTTTTGTTCTTCTTGGGATGAACCTATTCCTTCTTCTTGTTTCTTCGTTAAGCCCTTTCCTTCTTCCATTCAATTTCCCATTGAGGATAGTTTTTGATCATGTGGTCAGTCTTACCACATTTGTAACAGCCCTCGTTAGACTGTTTTTTAGGGACCTTTGGTTTGTTATAAGTTGCACCTCTTGAAGAACACTTTCCTCTCATTAGATACTTCTTGAAGTCCGTCGTGATCATAGTCATTTCATCTTCCTCTAGATCTGCACCTTCAGCGATTCTGAGAGCCAAGCTTCTTTCCTTCTTGGGAGCATTCATCTTCATGGTATGCCTTCTCAGTTCATAGGTAGTGAGATTTCCAAATAACTCGTCCAACTTGAGAGTGGCAATGTTCTTTGATTCCTGAATAGCAGTGATTTTGCTTTCCCAAGTAACTGGCAAAACCCTTGTCAGAATTTTCTCAACCTTGGATAATCCTTCCAAAAGACTTAAGTTCATTTGTTAGTATTGTGAACCTTGTATGCATCTCTTGGATGGTTTCTCCTTCCTTCATGGTGAAATTCTCATATTGAGAATACATAAGTGTTCCTCTTGATCTCTTCACTTGAGGAGTTCCTTAATGAGCCACTTGTAAAGTGTCCCAAATTTCCTTAGTAGTAGTACAACTTTGAATTCTGCTATACTCGTTTGGACCAAGTCCACACACAAGCCATTTCTTGGCCTTAGCATTCTTTTCCCACTTCTTCAAGTCCTCACCAGTGCAGTCAGCTCTAGTCTTTGGCACATCCACTTCTTCAGCATTCTTCTTCATGGTAGTCAGGGGACCATTAGTAACAATGTCCCATAGTTCATAGTCATCTCCGATGATGTGATCTCTCATCCTATTTTTCCACCAGGAGTAGTACTGGCCATTAAAGAGTGGAGGCCTAGCAGTAGATTGTCCTTCCCAGTTTCCAGGTGGTGCACTCATTTTGATCTGTTCCTAAGGTGTTAGCCTCTTCAAGGATAATCTACTCTGATACCAATTAATGTTTTATACTTCAATACCACACAAGAGGGGGGGTTATTTGTGTGGTGCCCAATTTTTCGCTTAACCTGATTATAAAAAGACTTGGTTCTTCTATATGTTCCAACTACTACTATTGTGGAATAATAAGTACAGAAATTAAAGAACACAAATTACGTGGAAACACCTGGCTCAAAAGGTGGAAAAAAAAAACCACGACCTACTTTCTAGTATGATTTTTCCAAACTCTCCACTAAAATCACTGAGTCAAAAACTGCATTTACAAAATCTCTTTTGTAAACCTAGGGTTAACTCTAATCCTGTTGTAGCACAAAGTCTCAACTGTTGCGACAACTTCAAGTTAACTCTAACTTGAAAACTCTGAGTACCTAATACAATTGCTTCTAGATAAGTTGAAAGGTACAATATGAAAACACCTACTACAATTGAACTAGAAATAAAAGACAAACACTTGGAATTGGTTCTTCTATCTGGCTCAAGTAGCAAGATTCAAAGGCGAGGTTAATGTGGTGGGTGCTTCTATTGCAAGAGTTCGATTTAGAGATCCAAGACCGCAAAGGTAGTGAAAATCAAGTGGTGGACCACTTGTCTCGATTGGAAGAGGAGGGGACGCTACATGACGGCCTTGATATCAATGATTCCTTCCCTGACAAGCAACTTTTATCCATTTCAATGACTGAGATGCCATGGTTTGGAGACTTAGAAAATTATCTTGTAAGTGGAATTGTATCGAATGAGTTCTCTTCAAACCAAAGGAAGAAGCTCAAACGGGATTGCCTTGACTATTATTAGGATGAGTCGTACCTCGTTCGAATTTGTAGGGATAGTGTGATTCGAAGATGTGTGCCGGAGGTGGAACAAATGGGAATTCTTGAGGCTTGCCACTCTTCATCGTATGGTGGTCACCATGGTGGAGCAAGAACGACGGCAAAAATGTTGAGTTGTAGATTCTATTGGCCTACTCTCTACAATGATGCTAGTGAGCTTGTCAAGGGTTGTGATGAATGTCAAAGGGCCTGTGGAATCTCAAAGAAGAGAGAAATGCCTCTCACCACCATTTTGGAGATAGATATTTTCTATGTGTGAGGTATTGATTTCATGGGTCCGTTTGTTAGCTCTTGTGGGAACACCTACATTCTAGTCATGGTTGATTATGTTTCTAAATGGGTTGAGGTTGTTGCTTTGCCCAACAATTAAGCGAGGAGTGTGATGGCATTCTTGAAGAAGAACATTTTTACAAGATTCGGTACTCTAAGGGCTATCATAAGTGATGGGGTTCGCATTTTTGCAACAATGCTTTTGAAACCTTACTCACAAAGTATGGTGTCACTCACAAAGTATCGACCCCCTACCATCCTCAAGCAAGTGGACAAGTTGAAGTCTCCAACCGAGAGATCAAGAGTATTTTGTCAAAGACAGTGAATGCCAACCGGGCGGATTGGTCAAGAAAACTTGATGATGCTTTATGGGCTTATAGGAAGGCCTACAAAACACCGATATGGATGTCCCCATATAGGTTGGTGTTCGGGAAGGCGTGTCATTTTCCGGTGGAACTTGAGCATAATGCCATGTGGGCTTTGAAGAAGTTGAACCTTAAGTGGGATGTCACCGCGAACTTAAGTGTGGCACAATTGGAGGGCGTGGTTGTTGTGACTGGCTCGGTCCAGGTCGGCTGGATTGACCGTTGGAAGCACCCCGTGCATGAGGTACACTAGACACTGGCGGTGCATAATAAGGCTCCTGGGCCTAGGAGTAGCCGGAATGCCACTAGCGGCTGGAAGTGCTGAATGAACAAGGTGACTCACATAGCCCCTACCATGACGAAATGAATCTGGGGCACGAGCACCACTATAAGTGCTAGACTCTCGAGACCTCTTGGCCTCCCTCTCCTCTCTCTCCCAAGCAAGCATACCCTCCACTCTCCTAGCAATACTCATAACCTGCTGGTATGAAATATCCATCCCCAAATCTCGGGCCATGCTAAGCTTGATACTGGGTGGATCCTCTCGATAAACCGACGGACACTCTCTCGATCTGTAGCAACCAAGGTTGGTGCATGTCTAGCCAAATCACTAAAACGAACCGCATACTCTGACATAGTCATAGAATCCTGAAGCAACTGCTCAAACTCTGCTCACCAAGCATCCATGAGACTTTGGGGAACATACTCCCCCAAGAACATATCCGAGAACTGAGTCCAAGTAAGTGAAGCTGCCTCAGCCGGACTACCTAGCTGGTAAGCACACCACCACTGATAGGCCACTCCTTTAAGCTGGAACATAGTGAAAAAAAACCCACTCGACTCTGTTACACCCATAGTACGGAGGATACGGTGGCACTCCTCAAAAAAACCCTAGGCATCCTCTAATGCCAAGACACTGAAAGTAGGAGGGTGGTACTTCTTGTACCTCTCGATCCTACGTTGTTCCTCCCCAAAACCTACCGCCCTACCCTCGGGCCTAACTAGGGCTACCAGTTGCAGTGGTATAACCTCTAGAACCTGATCGGCCTGAACCCGCTGCTCTGGGGTGCGGGCGGTAGGAGTCTGTACTCCTCCCCAAGCCTAAGATGTGGAAGGAGCAAGGGGAATCAACCCTGCGTGAGCTAGAGTACCAAACATGCTCAGGAACTATGCAAGGGTCTCCTGAAGAGCTGGTGCAGTAACAGGCGTCTCAGGTGCCTGTACTTTGACTGGAGCTACTGGTGGCTCCTCTGTAGTAGCTCGTGCAGTTGCCCTGGCTGCACCACAGGGACGTCCTCGGCCTCTACCCAGGCCCCGACCTCTCACGGATCTAGCAAGGGGCGTGGGTACCTTGTCATCTGATCCGGTTGTACGTGTCGTCACTATTTGTGAGAGAATAGAAGAAAGAAGTTTAGAATTTCGAAGTCAACAATTTTGCACAACAAGAAAATCAAAGAAGTGATATTTTCCTAACCGTTCCATACTCTCCCGAAGATAAGTACAAACATCTCCGTACCGATCTAAGAGACTTTACTAAACCTGCTTGTGACTCACGACACCTATGAACATAGAGCTCTGATACCAACTTATCACGACCTGAATCTTTCTCCGTAAGATATTGTGACAGCACCTAGTCTCTATGACTAGGTAAGCCTAACAATTTGCAGAATAACAAATTTAACAACTAGACTGCAACAGATAACTATAAAATGATAAAATGGCGCTCGGCATGTACAATAACTAGCACTCGGGTGTAAACAATATTCCCAAAATCCAGTAGCCACAAGTCACAAGCTCTATGAATTTGTCTAATTGTTCTATAAACTAGAAGAAATAAAGGAGGAAAAATATAAAACGGATAGAGAAGGACTCCGAAGTCTGCGGGCGCTGACAGATATACCTTGAAGACTCTAGAGCAGCAACAAGCATGCAACTAATACCGGGGCTGATAAGAGGTACCTGGATCTGCACACAAAACATGTGCAGTAGAGTAACATGAGTACATCACAATGGTACCCAGTAAGTGTCAAGCCAAACCTTGATCGAGTAGTGACGAGGTCAGTCAGGGTTCTTTTGGTATATAATAATTAAGGCAGAAGAATATAGCAGTATAATAAGGGACTGGAAATTTAATAAAGAGAAAACCACAGAAAAATAGCAGCACATCACATAGGGATAAACAACAGGGGATTTCCCGAGATACCGTCTCGCAGTCCCAAAAGTAAATATGCAAGGAGATCTCCTGAAGTTCCGCCTTGTAGTCTCAAAAGTAAATGTACAGGAAGATCTCTCGAGGTACCGCCTCGTAGTCTCAAAAGTAAATATGCAGGGAGATCTCTTGAGGTACCGCCTCGTAGTCCTAAAAGTAAACACACAACTCGAAACTGATGAATACAACAATTAATAGCAAGAATTCTACAGTTAAGACAGATACAGATCAAGGAAAATAGGAAATCAACTAAGGATATTGCATTGATCTCAAATAATCATTTAAAACACGTAGACATGCGATATTAGGCTAAACAGGATAACTACACATGCTGGTATAACTCAATTAAGATAAAACAAATTACTACTCAGTAAAAACCAAATTTTTCAACAATTAGCCCGTGTACGCACTTGTCATCTCGTGTACACGGCGCTCGCATGTCACAACAGTACCAAATCCTAAGGAAATTTTCCACACACAAGGTTAGGCAAGCCACTTACCTCAAACCAAGCTCAATAAATTAGTAAGAATGCCTTTTCCAAGATTTTTCGACTCTGAATGGACCAAATCTAGCCAAAAGTAATTGCATACCATAAATATAACTATATGAAACTAATCTAATTAATGAAATCAAGACTTTAGCAAGAAATTAGAAAATCGCCCCAAAAGGTCGACCGGGCCCACGTCTCGAAATCTGGTAAAAGTTATAAGATACAAACACTCATTCACTCACGAGTTCACTCGTACTAAAATTACTCAAATCCGATATAAAAATCCCAATCAAAACTCAAAAATTTGGTTGAAGAACTTTTCAACTTTTTCCCCAAATTTCTCAACTCAAATCCTTAATTAAATGATAAAATCAACTATAGATTAATGGAATATAACCATAAATGAGTTAAGAATCATTACCCAAAGGCTTCCTCTGAAAATCCCCCAAATTATCGCCTAAATCCGTGCTCTCAAAGTGCACAAACCCTCAAAGGTTAGCCTGTTTTGCCCAGCAATCTCGCTTCTGCAAGGGGTTCACTGCTTCTGCGGTTCCGCACCTGCGGAAAAACCATCGTAGATGCGGACTTAACTTAAGTCCTCAAAAATCACTTTTGTGTCCTTTCACCGCTCCTACGAGTCCACTTCTGCGAGACTCTGATCGCCTCTACGATCCTTACTGGGCAAGCCCATAATCGTTTTTGTGGCTCAATGGCCGCTTCTGTGGTACCGCACCTGCAACCCAAAGTGTGCAGGTGCGATTACACCAGGTGCAGCAACTTCAGCCAATCCAACACATTTTGAAATCATCTGATAACCACCTGAAATCAATCTGAAGCTCCCGGGACCTCAACCAAACATACCGACAAGTCCTAAAACACTATACGAACTTAGTTGAGCCCTCAAATCACATCAAACAATGCTAAAAACATGAATCACCCTCCAATTCAAACTCAATGAACTTTGAAACTTCAAACTTCTACAACTGATGGTGAAACATATCAAATCACGTCTGATTGACCTTTAATTTTGCACACAAGTCATATTCGACATTACCGACCTACTCCAACTTCCGAAATCGGAATCCGACCCCGATATCAAAAAGTCCACTTTCGGTCAAACTTCCCAAAAATTCAACTTTCGCCATTTTCAAGCCTAATTCAGCTACAGACCTCCAATTCACCATCCGGGCATGCTACTAAGTCCAAAATCATCCAACGGAGCTAACGGAACTAACAAAACTCTATTCTGGAGTCATCTTCATATAGTTTCAACTACGGTCAAAATTCTAGAACTTAAGCTTCCGTTTTAGGGACTAAGTGTCCCAAATCCCTCCGAAACCACAAACAAAATCTCCCGGCAAGTCACATAAGCAGAAAAAGATACGGAAAAAGCAGTAAATAGTGGATCGGGGCTATTATTCTCAAAACTACTGGCCGGATCGTTACAAATCTTTTGAATTATGAATTAGTGTCTATTTATTTAATAGAAGAAGACTCTAAGACTTATGATGAAGCAATGAGGTCAATAGATGCTAATTTTTGAAAATAGGCCATTAAAAGTGAATTAGAATGGACTTGTCTAATTTGCCTAAAGATTGTAAACCCATAAGTAGCAACTGGATATTTAAGAAGAAATTGAGACCTAATGGTACAATTGAGAAATATAAGGCTAGACTTATTATTAGGGGTTTTAACCAAAAGAAAGGCATTGCCTACTTTGACACTTATTCTCTCGTGACTAAAATAGCAACTATTAGAACTCTTGCTGCCTTAGCCGCTATTCATAATTTAGTGATACATCAAATGGATGTTAAGACGGCTTTTTTAATAGTGATTTAGAGTAGGAGACCTATATGACTCAACCTAAGGGTTTTGTGATCCAAGAACAAGAGAATAAAGTATGCAAATTGAGAAAGTCTTTATATGGTCTTAAACAAGCACCTAAGCAATGGTATGAAAAGTTTAATAGCACACTAGTAGATAATGAATTTGTTGTTAATGCATCTGATTCTTGTATTTATTCCAAGATGGTAGGATCAAATTGTGTGATTATATGTCTGTATATGGATGACATGTTAATCTTTTGCCCTAATGGATATTGTAAATGAGAATAAGAATTTGTTGTCTTCTAAATTTGAAATGAAAGATCTTGAAGAAGCGGATATAATTTTAGAGATTAAAATTAAAAGAATTGCTGTTTTCATTGTCTCAATCTCATTAAATACAGAAAATGTTGAAAAGGTTTGATTATTTCGATGTAGCTTTTGTGAGAACTCCTAATGATCCTAGCATACACTTGAGAAAGAATAAAGAATCTAGTGTTTCTCAAACTGAATATGCTAAGATAATAGGTAGTGTAATGTTTCTCGTGAATTATACACGACATGATATTGCTTATGCTATTAGTAGATTGAGTAGATATACTCACAACTCCAGTAGTGAACACTGAAATGCTCTTCATCGTTTACTAAGGTATTTGAGAGGTACTATGGATTAATGTTTGCATTTTAATAAATTTCCTGCTATTTTAGAAGGCTTTTATGATGCAGACTAGGTTACTGACAATGATAAAGTTAACTCCACTAGTGGCTATGTATTTACTTTGGGTGCATGTACTATTTCGTGAAAATCTTCAAAATAGGCTTGTATAGTACATTCGACCATGCAATATGAATTTATTGCTCTTGAGTTAGCAGCGCAAGAAGCTGAATGGTTGAGAAGCTTATTTGCAGACATGCTTTTATGGGGAAGACAAACTTTACCAGTTTCTTTACATTGTGATTCACAAGCGACAATTGGAATTTCCAAGAATAGTGTGCACAATAAAAAAATAAGACATATCCGCATTAGACATGGTGCGGTGAAACACTTATTGAAACATAGTGTTATTTTTAAAAAATATGTAAGATCTGAAAGAAATTTGTCGGGTCTTTTAACCAAGTGTTTGGCAAGGAGAGTTATCCTTAAAATGTCGAGGGGGATGAGGCTAAAGCCCATGGATTGATGAAGTATGGTGGATACCCATTTATGGTCAAACGAAGCCATATGAGACTTCAATATGCAATACATTTCCTGTCCCTATGTCGTATGGTAGTGCTTTATAAGGTCGAGCCTATTGTGCTCTTAAGGATTCCCTAGCGTTAATGTGGTCTAAATGTTGATAGACTTGATGGAATCACCTAGGTGAGTGTAAAGGTGCGATCACCTTTTATGAAAGAGGGATGTTTTTCTAGAGCACTCATGAGACCCAAGGTGTGTGCATGACCATAAAAACACTTTGTTAGTATCGCAGAGTTTGCATAAAGATTATGGACATAGTATGTGTTGTGGGGGTCTCAACTCATGTCCATTTAGTTCAAGAGTACTTCACTTTGTGGATATTAGTCGTTGCCTCATTTCACTACATGTCAATTCAAATCGAAAGATATTGACACTTAAGTACATGTTCCTTCCTTTTGCCCAGAAATTATTCTTATTCTTTATCTTTGCATTAGTGGGGGATTGTTGGTATTATTCCTCTTAGGCGTTATAGTCTAATTTGATAATGCAAAGAATAAAGAACTTCTAATCCACTATATGTGGTTAATTCTCATATCTCTACATCATTAATTTTGTAACATATCAAGATTGTATGTATATCAGAGTGGGAGAATAAAATTACTACTTCATAAATGGTTCACATTCATTCATACGACGGTTTCTTAATTTTTGTGACTTCATTTGTGAAAAGATATTAACTTTTTCGAAAGTTTGAAGTTACTGTCTTTATGACAATTTTGTCATTAAGACAAGAATAATGTTACATAACATTAATTCCCATTTCATTCTTATATTTTTCTGATGAAAGAAACCATAGATGATTTCCCTATATAAGCATCATCATTTATGAACTAAATAACCAACCAAAAATATTATTCTCTCATCCCCAAAAGACTATTCTTCTTCCTTTTTTTCTGGGCAATTCTTTTTTTGCAAACTCCAAACTTCCAGCCATGAGTGCACGTGTTTGGAAGTACTATGAAACCTTGGGGAGTGACCGGTCTTAAAGATTTGCACCTAGTCGGATCGAAATCACTTTCAAGGCAGTGGCTTGCCACAACATAATATTTATTCGAAAAGTTATTTCTATTCTCTTATTATTCTTGGTCAATATTATCAACTATTTTTCTAACATGATCTTCATCTTCACTATATCATCATATATATACTATCTCCCTAGGAGTTTGTTTACCCATAAAACAGTACATTTGAATTTATACCGTAGTTTATAGACAAGCTCCCAAGGAGATGTATAAAGACCATTCAAAAAATAAGTTCATCTCTAGTAAGACATTTTTAAAGATTCATATTTAATTTGAAGTTTACCCCATATATTTTATTTTTAGTACAAATAACCAAATACTCGATAAAACGTTACTATTAATCTCTGAATTATTATTATTAATCCATATATATATATATATATATGTTTGTTTGTTTTTAAAATCAAACCATCCATTAGAGAATATAAGATCAGATTATGACCAAACTCTTCCTTAAGTGTGTGCATCACGTTCTAATTCGTGGGATGTGTGAGCTAACTCACTCAAGACATAAAATACAGATGAAACAAATTACTCAACTATCAGACGTTAATCCCCTGAAATATTAGTCGCCCATAATCGTCTCAAAACATTGATTAGAGCTTTGTCTCATCTTGAAGCGAGTCTCAAAGCAGTCCAAATTTGTATTTTTTAAAACATTTCATTAAAACTACTGAATGGATTTGATTTAATTAAGCAAGTTACTGATGACAGATGCCACTATTTCCTCTTTTCCTTTTGCCCATCTTGTTTTTCCCAAAAGCATGTTGGATATTTGGTCAAGAATTAAAGTTGCAACTTAGTAATAATTTTTTTTTTTTTTTTACATCAGATCACTTTAAAGACCCGTCTGACTATAGATTATTTTTTTTTCAGAATTTTTTTTCAAAAATGTATTTGTTCATGTAATTTATAAGTTTTTTAAGATTTTTCGAAAATGAGTTTTTCAAAGCAAAAAGTGGTTTTGGCCACTTTTCAAGTTTTTTGAAATTTTTTTCTCCACTAAAAAATTGCAATATTTTTTCAAGTGAAATGTATTTCTAAACATAATTTCAAATTCTAAATATTATTTTTCAACTTTAACTCTGAATACTATTTTTTTTTAAATCGCAATTTTTATGTCCAAACGCCTACTAAGCTCCCGTTTGCACATAAATTTTTAATTGAAAACTTTATTCATGGAATTTGATCAGTTTTTAAAGAAAATTTTTTCAAATTCCAGAAATTGTTTTGGGCCAGTTTTGGGTGAACTTTTTTTTTTTCCTTCCACTCATAAAGCTTTAACTTTTTTTCAAGTAAAATGTATGTCCAAACACAACTTCAACTTCCAAATGTTATTTTTTAACATAATTTTAAAAATTCTTTTTTGCAACTTTATGACCAAGTTTATGTCCCAACGGTAGCTTAAACTTAGGTATGATATGTTGCCACTGAAAACTCTCGTCTTTTTTTATCTAATCTAATTTTCCCCATTCCCGCGCCCCTCCCACCTCATTTTTTTATTTTTTTTTATTTTTTATATATAAATCTTTTTTGAAAAGAAAGGTGCCAAAGGGAGTAAAGGACGATTTTTTTTTGGCTTGTAGAGCCAATGATGCCCAATTGCCCCATTGGCTGGAAATGGAATTTTAAAGTCGCAGAGGGGACGGCCGGCGGAAACGCCTTCAATTTCATTCAACTAACTTTGCAGAATTTGAGGAAAATATGTATGGAGTAATACTTATTTAAAACTAATGCTACAAGTGTATTTTATGTAAAATATAGCTTGACAAATAGTAGCGTCACATAAAAATCAATTCAAAATTAACAAGATCGACCTTAAAATTTAGGGAAAAGGGTCAAATATGTCTCTCTCCTATGCGAAAAGGAACACATATACCCTTCGTTATACTTTCAATATAAAGTATTCCCGACGTTAATCTAATGGTTCAAATATATCCCTCTTCTTTTAAAACTGTCCAAAGTGGACACTCAATCCCGTGTGGCTCTATAATTTGATGACATGGACACATGACGTTAAGCTAATGGCTAGTGATGAAAGAAGAAGTGGAGAGAGGGCATAACATGGGTTGGGGCTGATAAGATGGCATGCCACGTGGTGCCATATGAGATTGGGTGTCCATCTTGGATAGCTCTTACGGAGGAGGGGTATATTTAAGTCATTAGATTAACGTCGATGGTATTTTTGAACCGAAAGTATAACGGAGGGTAAATGTGATCCTTTTCGTATAGTAAAGGGACATATTTGACCCTTTTCCCTAAAAATTTATAATTACAAATCAAATAAGTTTACAAATCTTTTTGTAACAGTAAATCAAGTAATCAACACTGCTCGGATAAAATTCTGCATATGTCAATTAAGGGTTTGTTTGGTTGGGGCTTTAGCATAACTTATCTTTACATATAAATCGGCAGTAAATTATACAATGTGTGGTATGAGTTTGAAAGATTTTAATCTCCACACGAAAATCAGCATAAAGTTGTGCTTATAATGTTTGGTTGCTCTATGTTGTTTTCTTTATAAATAATTATCTACATAAATTATGCAGAATCGAACTGAGATAAAAATGTAAGGACAAATAATACATGACCAAATGACAAAGCTAACCTTTTTAAGTGCTATATCACACACATTGGGTTACGATCTTTCTCCTAACTCTTCGTAAATACAGAATATTTTGTATATCCGACTACTTTTTATATATATTATATATAATTTAAATATGTCTAATCACTATACAAGAAATAATATTTGTATTACTAATTTATACGTGACTAATTTTTATATTATTAAACTATAACTAATTCTCATATTACTAATTTTGCAAAATTTGTATTTAAACCAAACGATCCGAAAGGTGACTATGTGCCCTTTTAAACGAATTAAGGTTGCCAGTTGCCACCATGTGATTATGTAAAATGTGGTCCAAGATGTAACATGCTTTAAAGCGCTACCACGTCACTTTTTACCCAACTTTGTGTCCACAAATGAATTATTGAATCTTGTTAGTACCTCCTCTTACTTTATGCCCAAAAGACAAATGAAAAAGATACGCAAGTACTAAAATAGGCAGACAATAAAATACGAATCTTCCTACGCATACTCGACGTGAAAACTCGCCACGTTGCTATATCCAGAAACGTTGGAAAATCTTACCGGTTGCCACCCCCCTACAGAACCCTCCTTCCTCCCCCCACCAAAACTCTCTTTTTTGCTTTTACCTGCCACTGTCTTGGATCGCACAACGAATCTTGGAATCATACCCATTTCATTGTCTTTCTGCCAAATTGCTGTCAAAACCTTAAACCATTGAATCTGATCAAAGGTATCACCTTTTTGGGTTCTTGATACCTTACTGTAGTAACAATTAATCATAGTATATATATTATCAAGTCAGGTAGATCTGTTTCGGAGTAAAATAATTATGGTATCATCTGAGAGTATCAGAGAAAGAGGGAGAAGAAAAAGAGACAAAGGTGGTGATAATGATAGTAGTAGTGGTGGCAATGAGAGTGAAGGGATGAGGAAATTGTTGTTAGGGTTAGGATTTTGGGTGCAAGGATTCAGGTGTTTCCCTTGGATGGCTGTTAATTTCTTCCTCAAAGATGGCCTTAAGGTGGACCCCTCCACACTTCAGATTCTTCAGAGTTCTGCTAATCTTCCTATGGTTGCTAAGCCTTTTTATGGAATTCTATCTGATTCTTTTTACATTTTTGGCCAGCATCGTGTTCCTTATATTGCTATTGGAGGTGCGCACACATTCTCTTATTGCTTGTTTTACTTGCCCTGTTTTCTTCTCTTTTAGTGGCTGCTAAATTAGAAAGAAAAAAGAAAGATTGCACCTTTATATGTCCACCACTCTGTAGGTTGTATTTACTTTCTAGAGTTTTCTGTGATTTACAAGAGATTAGTTGTTTAGTGAATATGAAATTGCAGCTTCCTTGTTCTGTTGCAAAGGTGGGAGTGGTACTTGATTGATAATTTAGTTATCGAGATTCGGCAATTCTAGGCAGTAATCCTAAAGTAGTAAAAGGCAAGGGACAGAAGAGCTTCTTTATTTGTTTTGTACATTGCGTAATGGAGGTTGATCAGAAGATAGGTTCCAGAAGCAAGTCATTTTGCGGTTTTGCTGTAGTTTACTCTAGGCATACAATTTAATATGCATTTGAACTCACTTAATTATACTTTTGTTCAGCTTTTCTGCAGGCAGTGTCATGGACTGCTATATTCCTCTCCCCTTCAAATATTTCATTTTTTACAATCACTCTGTATCTCCTGCTTGGAAACTTGGGTGCTTCAATAGTTGAGGTTGCCAACGATGCCATTGTTGCGGAGTTAGGAAAACCACCTAGTTCTTCATCCAAAAATAAGCAACATTCTTCATCAGGTCAGCTCCAGTCATTTGTTTGGATCGCCTCTTCTGTCGGTGGAGTACTTGGTAACCTTGCAGGCGGTATTGCCATTGATCGTGTTTCTGCTCAAGTGATGTTCCTTATGTTTGGCATTCTCTTAACTATTCAATTTCTGGTTACGATTTTTATTCATGAAAGTTCCTTGGACCTTCCCAAGAGTCCATCTAATCTTGGAATCAAAAAGCAACTCTCAGAGCTTCTAGATGCATTGCGGAAGCCAGAGATTTGTTATTCAATTTTGTGGTTCGCAGCTTCTTATGCAGTAGTTCCAGCTTTAACAGGAACAATGTTCTATTACCAGACACAACATTTAGGTATTGAATCATCAGTATTGGGTATATCTAAGGTATTCGGGCAGGCAGCAATGCTGTTGTGGGGTATAATCTATAACAAGAACCTAAAATCAACGTCTCCTAGGAAGCTAATCTCAGCAATTCAGGCTACTATGGCTGTTCTGATGTTTTCGGATTTCTTGTTCGTAAAGGGGGTATACAGGATGTTTGGTATTCCCGACTCATTGTATGTGGTGCTTTTTTCTGGCTTTCTGGAGGTTCTCTACTTCTTCAAGATTTTACCCTTCACTGTTGTTATGGCACAGCTCTGTCCTCCGGGGTATGAAGGATCTGTCATGGCATTTCTCATGTCTGCCATAGCACTGGCTGTTATTATAAGTGGCTATTTTGGTGTTGCACTGTCATCATTTGTCCAAGTGACAGGGAATGACTTCTCGGGCTTACGACATGCCCTGTTAATACAGTCAGTATGCACACTTTTGCCGCTTTATTGGTCATCATGCATACCTGATGGCGTCAAACCGAAAACCAAATCAAAGGAAGGTTGATGAGCTCTAGCAGTGAGTGTTAGTCATTTCAGCTCAGCAGTAGTTCAAACTTACCTTCGCCTCGCCTCGGCCTTGGCCAATTTCCTGGGAATACACTTGTCATTCCAGGAGGATCTCATACAAAACTTTGGGAGGAAATTCACTTCATAATACATGTAGAGTTTACACAAGTGAATAGTTTATAGTTTAGGTTTTCGGTTAGTGCTATTCAAAGTTTAACATTGTGTCTTATATTAGCATTCGCTATTTAATAATTTAATTGGTTTATGGCTTTAGCTCCAATTAGCCTCTTGTTGATGTTGTCTTCAGTTTAAAGAAGCTCTATTCCCTTGAGATAGCTTCTGCTTCACTCTACACTCTGATTCGGCTGTTACTATTTAATATTCTTTTCAATGTGTTGTAACTTGTAAGCATATGATTTATTTCTAATGCTAGTGAACCTTTTATTTGTCTTCGAATATGTTATGAGTATTATAATGCAACGGATTCAGGTATAGTATTTAGAGTCGCAGTATTAACAAGAGAATAGAAGGAAAAAGCAAAAGAACAGAACAGTAATAGCTTCTCTGCTGTCTTTGAACCATAGAATAGTGTAAACAAAAGTAAATATGGCAGGTGTGGTCTAGCAATTAATAAAGCTAGAATGAGCCGTGTGAAACTTGGTTCAAGTTTCAGGAGAGACAAGAAAGCTAAGTTATTTTTTACAATCTAAATGTTGGTGGACGAAGTTACCCTGTACTATATTGGTGAGTAACATTAGCTCTAAAGAATTAGCGAAGTGTGCACACAAACTGATCTGGCCACCACTATTATTAAAAAAAAAGGAAAAAATTGAATGATAAAAAACGCTTTGAAATTCTGAATGCTTGACTTTTAGCTGGTAATCATGTAATACGTATGATTGGGAAGCATATATGTTCTCTTATCAACAATAAGCTATCAGCATCAAATCAAAGTGGAAACACATATTCATGCAGAATATATCCACATCATTTGCTTGTAATTATCTCCTATCTCAGCAAACGAACTCTTTGCTCTTTGCACGTCACGCATCCTAAAATATACCGACACAAAAAATTTTGCTACGTCTTTCTGTCTCTTCACATACAAATTTGGGGCTTGGTTTTGGGGAGAGGGGTGTTGACGGGTGGTCAAGAATGTCGTCGGGTCCTTATCTGTACGTTCTCCTCATCAAAAAAATAAGTTGGAGATGGAAGTTTCTCACATTTTATGTACAGTCAATTTGTATTATAGTCGCAGCAAATGTTCCAAATCACTGTTTGATCAACATTGCGTCTAGTTGCCTTTTCCTTGCAGCATGTTTTAGTTTCTCAAGTGCAACTAATCCCACCTGTCTGACCCTTTCTCTGGACAAACCTATCCTGTTAAAAAAATAAAAGTAGCATTTAGAACAACTCATTGGTGTGTATGCACTCAGGAAATGCGTGTCTATAACCAAAACATGAATTTCCATACAGTAAGCAACATTAGCATGGCGAATTTCAGTACAAAGTACGGGTAGAGGCTTGTGCAAACTTCCATGTCTTAATATGTCCCATTATGAAGCTTGATCAGTCTGTGCAGTTTCTTTACATTCCACTATGTACTTAATTGTTTCTCATTATTCACATGGCGATTGTGGCAACCTGAATACCTTATGTGCTTCATACCATTTCATTTTGGCTTCTAAGAGATAAGAGCTCTAGAGTTCTAAATTATCCCAAAACTACCCTAGTTAAACTAAGATAAGAGCTCTAGACTTCTAAAATATCCAAAAAGAACCCTAGTTAAACATGTGAGCAAACGTTCATTAACCATCAACATAATCTCCACAATGGAAGTGTATTGATGCGACAAGTAATATCTAATTAAAAGTTAACAACCACGGATATTTGAGTCTTACCTTTTACTAATATCCTCCCAGGTGAGACATTCATTGTCCAGACCATAGTACAGTCGGATAATCTCCCTCTCTCTGTCCCTAAGAGTTGATGAAATGAGGTTGTTTACTTCATCCTGTAAAACTTATAAACGTTAGCGATGATATTTCTTCACCAGCGATATAAACTTTTGAATCATATAGACATTGCTAAAAGAGTTGGTAGAAGCATATAATGGTACTTTTTCCTCTGAAGCAAACCTGATGAAAGTTTAAACATTTTAGTTACTAGTCAGTTTCTCCTTACATACTGGTTTTCTAACTGACAGATTACCGCTTCCTCCAATAGGAAATGGAACAAGAAGATGATCAAACCAAAAGCGGCATGGCACTTAGACATCCAGAAATCTAGAAGAGACTCCCGAGACATCACAAGCAGGGGCAGGTCTAATGCATTTGGTTACAGGTTCACGTGAACCTAGTAACTTTTTCCCAGACCCTGTATTTATAATAAGAAATCTACTAAATTTCTATAAATATTTGTCTGTGAACCAAGTTAATATTGTAGTATTAACTTGAGGTCGTTGTAGGAACTCATAAACTTCAAATCCGGGATCCGCTTCTCATCACGAGTTTATATCCAGCAATATATATGGAACTCAAGCCTCGATAATGGGATCGGCATGGGAAGGACACAATTAACTGCTATGCATAAAAGTACGAAGAATGTAAGAGGTTATTTTTCCATGAGAGGTTTGGAATTTACCCATCATTATGAGCTGATGTACTTCAGAACTGCATTACAGTTAAGGAAGATATATCTAATGGAAATAATGCTTGGCAAAGAATGCTAGAATTGAATTCCATTGGGAAGTAAGACCATCTCTGGAGATACATCAATTAGGGTGCAACCACTACTTTTTTTTTCTCATTGGTTTGGTGTAGGGAGGTAAATCAGAACATAAATATTCCAGTAGTTGGCTCATAGAGAATTCTTTGTTTTATGCCCCCAGGTTAGATATTAAGAACCATTTATATGTTAACCATTTTACTTGTGACAGCTCTACTTCACTAAATTACCTTGAGTGCCCATACATCGACACCATGCCATGGGTTGTTCTCCAGATGGTTATCAGCGATGTACTGCACAAAAGAAAAGATAAAGAAAGACACGAGATCATGAAACAATGCTCAGTAATGAAGTATTGACTGATAAAAAGAATCCACGTGGCCTCAATGACCTCAGGCTCTTTTTGCCCAGTAGCAGGATAGTATGATACAGTTACAGTTCACCTTATGTGAGTAATTCTAAGGCCCCCAGTCTCCCCCAAAAATGAGTAACTTTTATTTCCATTCTCTGTCACAAATCTTTGAGAATTAAATCTAAATTTCTGATAGCCAATACTGTAATTGTCAACTCAAATATCAAACGGATCGTCAACGTGCACTTTTTGAGATGCAAGGCGGTGCTTGAACTATTTGATAAAATCCATAAAAGTTGTCAACCACAATGTTAAATACAATATATGAACATTTGGAGTTTGGACTTACACTATGAAGGGTTTCTCCAGGGAGACCATTTAAAGAGGGAAATGCTTCCCTGTCAAGTGAATACATCTTGCTGCTTGCCTGTAAGAAGAAATGTTTAAGCAACATTTTCTGAAAAAATGCGCAGGACAAGTTTAAGCGACAAAATTATTATACCTCAGTTGCATTTCTGACTTTCTTCTGGGACATATTTAGGGATGCAGCTATATTCTGGAGAGTGCAACATGAGCCAGTAAGAAGAGAACCGCATAAGTGATATGAAAAATTTCTCTAATATATCAAAATTTGACAGAACTTACATTTACAGATGGAGTTATTCCCTTCTCTTCAAGTCTCGCCTTTGCATTACGGATTAGACTGAGTCTTTCATGCAGATATGTTGGCAATCTTAAGGTTCGTGAATTCTCAACCAGCGCTCTCGAGACACCCTGAACATAGGGCAAAAAAAGTTAGGAAAGGTCCTGACACTATTACAAACTTGTGACCAGATAAAAGATCTCAACGAGTGGAAGGTGGCTTGACAATTCTTGCCAAGACAAGAAATCAGAGAGTATATCCAGACGCCAGAGACAGAAGCCCCTCAATAAGCATGAACTTAATTGTTTTGGAGAAACTAGAAATAAGAAAAGCATGGGAAATAATTTGTTGGTTGAAATCTTTTATGTCACTTTGTTGGTTGAGGTTCTGGACAAACAATGACCATACCTGGCGAATCCACCAATAAACATAAGTTGAGATTTTGTATCCTTTAGAGGGATCAAATTTCTCTATCCCACGAAGCAGCCCAATAAGGCCTCCCTGCATGAAAATTAACGACTTTTCTTTCAGAGGTGCAAATTTTGATTTCAAACAATATTGATCAATATACGAGTGCAAGAAATTTGCATGTCTATCTTTTGATTGCACAACATTGGAGTCACCTGAACGAGGTCAGCCATTTCAGCACCCACGTTATCATATCTTTGAGCAATTGACATGACAAGACGAACATTGCTCATTGCAAGCCTTTCTCTTGCCAAGGAACACTCAATCAATGTAGATTGTAGATCAGTACGTGACATTTTCAAGGAAACAGCAAGTTGATCATCAGAAGGCTCGCATCCCAATCTTTCCTTAAGCCTGACGTTTTCCATGATTTTAAAAGACACTGTGTGAGACATCTTTAAAACCTTCAATAGTTAAGATTGTTCCTATTTAATGATAGAATAATGGAGCCATAAATATGGTAAAACACTAATTCCAACCCCCAATCTATCTCAAGAGCTTAACTACTTCCCCTGAACTGAAACATGTTAACAATAAGGAAGTAGCTAGAATTCTTGATACAGAAACTTTTGAAGTGTATAAACGAAATAAGTTACACAGGCAAAGTACACTGTCCTTCAGCATTCCAGCTCGGTTGTACTTTTTTCTTTTATGATAAGACAGGACATGAACCGTAATCACCCCCAAAATTCAATTACACAGTGGCATAGCATTTCTAAAGGCACAACAACCTTCCTCCTCACATGCTTTACTAAATTGTTAAGTGTAGAGAAGTATACAGCACAGTCCAACAAATGGTGCTAACAGTCTGACATCAAATTTTATGAAGATCTTTCTGTTTTTGAAATAAATAATTTTAGAGAAGTAAAGAGATCAGTCAGACAATCTGTGAAATAGACTGTTTCTGAATTTGATAACAACTACTATTAGTTTCATGAGTGTGTGTTTTGCCTGGCTAAAAAGCTAAAGAAAGTGGGATGGATCCAGACAGGTTTCTTTTACTTCATTTTGGTTCTTGTGCACTAGGTTCTGTTACAGTCGTGATATGCTCAGCTTGTAATCTCAGGTTTACACTTAAGAGAAGAGGCATGAAGTTGGTTACCTGGATTTCTGCTCTTCCAAATAAAGGCCAACTTGAATTTTTTTGGATAGTTGAAGCACTTCAGCATGGGTGAGCAGTTCTTCGCTTACTACACCCTTAACGTAACCTTTTAAACGATTTTGAAGTAGCTCTGGACCAATAATTGATCTCAGTGGCTTCGCTGCACTGGTTGGTGTAGCTGAACTATGTCGATCAAGAACTCTTTGTCGAGAATCCATTCTCCTCCGCCTAGCAGATGTCCCTGAGCAAGTAATATGCATCTTCTTACTTTTCTTTTCATGTTGCGGAGAAGCTGTCAATGTCTGCTCAAGAGAAAGATTCCATTGCTTTTCAAGCATAGACTTCTGCAGCAAGAGGAGAACCTCCACCGACTCGTCCTCATCATCGCTTTCATTTTGCAATTGTTCATACATTTCAAACCAGGACGGCACATCAGAAGGGTCGGCTGTAATGTCCACATGCTCTTTAAGAGACTTGGTGGATTGTGATTTTCGACTGGATACACAACTGGGGCTGTAATCGGATGACTTCTTCGCAGTGATCACATTCTTAATGGAAGGAACGTGATGGCAAGGCAAACTATGATCACTGGTACAAGTTAGCTTTTCATTAAGATCGGAATAATAGAAGGAAGAGCTGAGGAGTCTTTTTCCTGCACTGAGTCCAATAACTGCTGCTGTGGACATCATGAGGGCTATGCCTTTCTAAAAATCCAAGACCATCACACGTCGTTTAACAAGGTAGATGAATCACAACAATATCAGCTTATGACCAAGTTGCTATGCTGATATTAATCTCCTTAATCACTTAGCAGCTTCCTGCAGGTAGTCCACAAGGGACAAAATCCAAAAAAATTCAAAAAAAATTTGACAATAGAGAGAATTAGTTTCTAAAATAAGGAAAGCAGACAGAAATTTGGACAAACAACAACTAAACGTTTTCTGAACATTTAAAAAGTTCATTTTCTGGTCTTGGTATCTTCCGCAGTACGCGGTAAATACAGGAAAACAAATTATAGCAGAAAGAAATGGTATATATGTTAGTTTCAGTGAGCTAGCTACTTGTTCCATACTTAGGTAAGGGAATTAGAAGCCTCAGTAAAGTTGTACTAAGAAATTTCAATCATCAAGTAGTTTAGCAGGCCAGGTATGAAATAAATAAAGCGGAGTTGCTTAGGTGCAATCTCATATACACAATCTTCCTACAGAGCTCTTTGAAAGTTCCAATAAAGCTTGAAATTAACTACTATAAAAGCCATTACAACACAAAGTACAACCATAACAAGTACGCAATGTAAATAACAGCTTGCATCTCCGCACGAGGCGATCATTACGAGGGAATTAACAGATTTGTATACAAGGCGAACATTACGAGGTGAACAGATTGTAAAATTATGTACGATAAGAAAGTTAGAGCAACCTCTGTCACAATTGAAATCAAATGGAAAATGAACAAGACGAAGATGTTAAAGTGATCAGTGCAGCTACATACCTGGATTTGGCAGTTGAACCGCTAAAAGAAAAAATACAGATAAGAGAGAATGAAGAGAAGTAAGTGACAGTAATGCTGTTGCAATGGCGGTGGGACAAGTTGAGTTTGTTGCAACAGAATTGATATTCGTTAAATTTTTTTTGGTTGTATTTTTCATAATTTTATTTGTTTTTTTTTTTTGTTTCGATAATTAAATTGATGGAGGAAATGAAAATAACGCGAGGGGAGAAGAGTGCATTTAGTTCTGGATATGGGGGGTGGGGTCAGTAGAGATCAATAGCCATTGCCTATTGGCTGGAATAGATATGCGGGTCCCATATCGTGTGGCGTAGGACTTCTTATTTGTTTTGTCAGCAGTACACGTTTCCACTGCCTTTTTTTTTTTTTTTTTTTAAACTTTGTCCTCTTTCCTATTCGAGCTTTCTCTCTCTCCAACTCTTTCCAATCAATAGTTCTAGATCCTGCTAATGTTTATTTCTCCCTCAATCTCATTTTACAGATAATTTATTTATCATTATTTAAAAGCTAATTAGTGAAAGAGCATTGCACAACGATAAGAGGAGTCACTGTATAATCAAGAGATTTTATGTTCACATCATCAAAATAACATCTCGTAAAAATTTAAAGTAAATTTGCGACTGAATTTGATTCTACCTTTCCTTGTGTCGAATGTTTAACGAGAGCTTAGTGCATCTAATTATCTTTTTTCAAAAAAGATATTTCTTAAATAAAAATTATGGCTTCAAATTTAAAATATACAATAAATATTACGAATAGATGTTTAAATTCACATTAAAAGACACTGGTATTAAGTAAATTCCTGAGTCTTAGAAAGGAGACTGTAGGTTGCCTGGTCTTCTGGATATCATTATCTCAACATATTTTACCACAAAAAAAAAAAAAAAAAACAGTATTTCACATATCGAGGTCACCTGGTGTTTATCAGCCACGTTTTCGTTCTTGTCATCGTCTAATGAGAGATATTCATTCATATTTATTGATATCGACTAGCCAAGGTATATTCCGAGCCTGTCCAATTTTTGAAGCTTAATGAGATCTTTAACATATTCAGAAAGTGAGATTTACATATTGCTTAATTCTACCAAATCATTGTTAAATTTAGCATTCCACTTATCAGGATAAGCCAACAATGTGTTTCTAAACGTATTATCTTATTCCAAATTTAATGCTAACCAGCAACAAGCTTCTATTGAAATACGGGGGATTATTGAAATAGAAAATCAAAAAAATGAATCTCAAATAGAATCTTACTTTTATTTTTATGTAAATCAAAAGGAATAGATCACTGAAAAAGAATAGTACCAAAAAACTAAATAGCTGCTAGCCTACTACAACCCTCATAATTAGCTTCTGCTGTGAAGATTGACTTATATAGTTATATTTCAATGAATATCAATGGTAAACAAATTAAGAACACAAATTACACGCTTCTTCACGTCATTCCATTTTATGAGTAGTCACATTGATGTGTTAAGAGGATATTGAAATAAATATCCAACTTACAAGGAATCAAGTTTCCTGTCTTAGCTTACAAAGAGATTGCTAAAAAATAAACCTTAAAACTATGATTCAACACCCTACTCAACACAACCAAGCTTTGCTCAAATAAATAATTAATAAATCCCCCTTAATCCCCTGGAGCAACAATGCTAACAGACAACTTGGTTAGAGTTTTCTTGCAATAAATTAGATCCGGGGAATTGACATCCACGTCTTTTGGCCCTTTGGAACTGGAGAGAACAGCATAATTCGAGCTCCCAGATCGAGCATGGTGATGACAAACAGGCATGACCAGATCATGGTGGTGTTATAACCATTAACATTTATGCAAGCACTACAAAAGGACGTCGATGAGGATTTGTAACGCAAGCCACTAAAGCAGGCTTACCCGCTTTGCTTCACTTGTCTGAACTGCTTATCGAAATAATCGCCGATGAAGACTACAAAAAGTTAAACAACTCTCTTGTAGTCTTTTCTTGTCCTGGAAGTTGGTGGAATGTTTGGAATAGGGTTGCTACCTCTACGCCCTACAACAGCACAAGGTTGTGGTTGGAAACATGTCAAAACCTATCTAATCAACTCTTAAGAGGCTATTTGAACAAATACAAAAGGAGAAAAAAGAAAAAAAAACAGAGAGAGAGAGAGAGAGAGAAACTAGTGAATCTTTACCCCATGATGCACCATTCCTTGGAGCAGAATTTGGAGCATCCATATTATAGGTAGAATGAGATGACTGCGCCTTGGCATGACTTTCATTGTAATGAACAGCTGGTCTCCCCTGGTTAAATCGATAAAGAGGCTGCTGTCCCAAGCGGCTTGGAGAACTTTGTGCAAAATGAGGCATTAAATATGATGGATTTCCCATTGTGTGCATGAATCCAGCATGCGGCTCATGACCTGAAGGAGGGCTTCCTACCTCTCCAGGTAAAAATGCTTGAGTTTGCCCCGTTGGTCTAAATCATGCAAGCAATAGTGAAGAGAAAGAAAACAAGAGCACTTGCACAAGCAGGAATGGATAAAAAGAAAGGACAATAAACAAAGAAAGAAGTGTGCGTTCTAAATAATGTCCATATCCCAAATAAAGAAATTCCCATACATATCATATTCTATAAGATTTAAGTCAGACCCACTATTACTTTTTTTCAGTACAATTTCTCTTTAAAACCAAAACTCATTAAGTTGACCCTACATTTTTGAAAAAAATACTAAACAATACTAATTTCAAAACTTACCTGAAAAGCATGCAAAGTCAACTAAGACAATTTAGGAACAAGGAAGCAGAAAATCCATGAGTGTCCTAAAAAAGCATCTTGAAGCATAAATTTCAGCTATCAAATTGTTTTCAACTATTCATCAAAATTAGATATTAGATGTGAGTTCCTGGCGATCAGAGCCTCCAGTATCTTATGGGAAACAAACAAAAGTCTTAACTGCCTTGATACAACTTCAATTTTACCCAAAGCAGGCATGATGAGAGATATACCTGATATGTTTTGTCACATAAGACTCTTAAGGAAAGAAATGTATATCAACAAAGAAAAGGGATGTGAGGACATGTAAGGTTATTCCTTTAGAAAAATATAAAATTAAAACTTACCTCTGAGACATACTGGGATTTAGATTAGAGATCTGGCTTGGTCTTCTCACTCCAGTCAATGGTTCTTGGGAGACTGCAGCTTGACCAAGATGTATCCCCTTGGCGAATTCACTTGTTAAGTTGCTCATTTCTGAGCTATCTTCTTGCAGAAGCAGTTCTTCACTGATTCAAAAACGAGGCAAAACGAAACATGTTACGACTCATTATATGAGCTAGGGATTAACCCAACAATCCATAGAGAACTTCATGAAAGAGGTTTCAACTTAAAGCCAGTACATTAGATAATCATGTTTTACTGTACTACACCTATTGAAAAGGATAAAAAGGGAAACATTGATAGTCAATAGAATAAATTGATGTGTTAGAGCCCGAGATGTCAAAAACATAGAAAGAGATATAGCAAGGATACAGCTACCACCTTCTGCCAATGAGCTCTCTATATTTTCTTTTCAAAAAGAATCCAATTTCTAAGCTGTTTGGATTTGTTAGATGATGCATCCCATTAATTTACCTGTAATTGGGATCCCAATCGCCGGGATCAGGCAATGAGTTACTACCCTCAGGTTTATCATGTACACCATGAGTTTTCTGGAATTGTGTATGCCCACCTTGCATTGATGAACTTGTAACATTATGCACATTAGAGTAACCAACGGTCGCACTGCTTGATCCTTGCTGTCTGGGATTTGAGTTACTGTGTAGATGCAATAGAGAGCCACCAAAGACAGGAGAATTGGCTTGGCTGGAGTTGTTTCCATCTGCAACCTGCCCTTGCCAGTGAGGGGATGATGATATTTCTTGAGACTGATAGCTACCAGGATATCCCCACCCTTTTCTTCTATTATTATACTGACTACCTGCTGCCATCTTCCCTAAAGGTGATCCATGACAACTACCCCTTGATGGTGATGAAGGGCCATAATTTCCTGGAGAACCAGCAGAGATCTGACTATACATGCTAGGAGGAGTAAACTGTGATGGGCTCGTTCCAAGAGACATAGGAACAAAATTTCCTGGGCTGACACCAAGCCCATTCCCAGGAGGGAGCTGCTTAAATCTCCTGGTGTCTGGACTGCTTCCAAGAATTGATACACCATTCTGTGCATAGAGATGCATGCCTGATGGACCCGCAGGCGAATAAAATGCATGAAGATTACTGCTATCTCCATAACTTCCATAACTGCTACTAAGCCCAGCACCATCGTGGTAGCTACTATGACTTCCTAGACTACCATAGCTACCTACATGTGCATATTGCATAACCTGATAATGAGGGCTGCTCTGCACGGGCACTCGATTTCTGCCTGGAATCTGCATGACAGTATAAAATCCTTTGCATAACATTACGGAAACCCATATTTGCCTTTGAATGTTGATAAGGTAAACGAAGATGACAAGTAGGCATATTTAATTGTGTATATATACAGCAGTTTGCTCACATTAGGGGATAGACCAGCAGCAAACCAATGGCCTCCAGCTGGGTGATGATCCACCTTAACATTCTGAGAAACAGGCTACAAGAAAAGATAATCAGTCAGAAGATCAGACGTGATTACGTTATCAAACAAAAAAGAACATATGTGATTCCATAAGCCCTCATCTTCCGAAAGTTCATTTTAAATAAATAATTCTTACCAAAAGTGCATCGTACATTGGAAGCAAAGTGAAGAGTATGATCAGTATATAGAGAAACCATCATGAAATTGTCAACTTCAATCATACTAAGGCTTAGAGAGGAAAAAACAGCTCAGGTCAGAGCAATCCAGATTCTATGTAAAACAAGGATGAGCACAGGCATAACAATGAAGTAAGCTAGACAACGGAAATTCAGAATTCCTGTTGACATACATAGTTACTCCTAAGAACTGGACTGACAATCATATTTTTCTTATAATGTAAAGTATGGGCAGACAAGCATATGAGATAGATATAATACTCGAGATCAAATAGATAGAAAAACAAAATTCCTGGTAGCCTAAAAGATGATCCACTCACCAGTCGAGGTGTCTCTGGTGCAGGTCTATAAGGACATATGAAAGGCTCCCCAGTCACAAAAGGATGCTTTGATGCCTACAGCACAATATTTGAATCTCTTAAAATATGAAAAATGACATAAAATGCTGTGGGTGATTGTTAATTCTCTCTTATCATCGATCAACTTTAAGGAAAGTAATTTCCTCTCTATTCCATTACTAATGGTGCTATCTGACAACATTTGAATCATAGTTGCATAATTTATTATTGCTTTTGTAGGAGTAAGATGCATGAAACTTCTTAAAATTGTGAAAGTCAGTTACTTCCATTCTCCTTTAATAGAGTTTAAATGAAGTAGTTTATCATATAGCAGAAGATCTATATCAGTGGCTATTATAGCTTATTCTGTTTAATCTGAGAAATAAAAAAGAATAGAGATATTGAGCGAGAAAATAAACTCCATTTCTAAAGGGAGGGGGTTCTGCAGACATTAAATGAAATAACCTAGAGCCTGATGTCACCCTGAAAGAATATCCTGCATCCTCCTACTACAAAGTTAACAAAGCATTATAATCCATCTTCTAATATTGTGTCCACCTTTGGCCCTAAGACAATTATTTGCCTTAAGTTTAACTACCCAGTGACGTACATGAAATCCAGATTAAGTCTGAAGAATCAAACTAACACCCCATGATCTTTAACCTATCGGGTTAAAAATGAGTTGTTTTCATCAAAGAAAGGCCTTACTAAAAGTTCTTATTAAATATTCTTTAAACAGGGTCCCACCCAAGATTTCTCCAAAAGCATGATGACAGAATGACTTTATACCAAGGACATCACAGTAACAACCTCAAGAGTGAGTTACCAGTTAGAGAGCATGCAACTACCTGTGTTACGAATAAAAGCATTCAAGTAGCTGCTGCTGGACAACTTTACTGTAGCTGTGGTGCTCATTATTCCACGAACTCACAATTATATGATCAGAGGGAGGATGGAACTATTGAGAGTTTATGTGAGAAAGCATTAGAGTTCTCCGACTCAATAGGGTCAACTGCTTTTTTTATGGTACCACCAATTAAGAGTTGGTTTGCCCAACTTGTTGTATCAAGAACCATTTTCAAACGATTTCACATTGTTCACAAATATTTATCTTTCACCAAAAAAGGCATTTAACAGAAACTAGAAATCAAATTTTTTCTACAAGTAGATAATAAGCAACCTGCACAGGTGACCATCGCTTGGCTGGATCAAACTCCACAAGCCCCCTCAAGAAATCTATTAGTGCTGATCGTATTTGACTCTCTGCAACAATAAAATTTTGTAAAGCATCAGAAACTCTTCGGAAATATGTAAACAACATTCACGATTACCTATCTATATACAGTATTTATGCCTTGAAAAGTAAAAATTCTAACCTTTAATAATATCCTCCTCTGCCAAATTCTTCCTGTAAGGATATTTTCTGACGATTGCTTCAAGGTTCATGTGATTGAAATACTCCTTCCCGATTACTGGCTTTTTTGACTCTCTCTGAATGAGATGCAGTAATATGTCATTAGCGGCTGACAATATGTTAGCATTTGAAGACTATCTTGCAATATGACTTGTAAAGACGCATTGATAACTGAGATAACCATTCATAGAAGGAAAGAATCAATCGTTACGTGGTGTGCTAACCATTCATAGAAGGAAAGAATCAATCGTTACGTGGTGTGCTATAGTTAGCAATTAAAACTATCAGAATTTTCAGGAGAGGCTGTTTGGGTCGACCTTTTCCTGGGACATCTCGTACTATAATTGAGCTTAGAGATAGCATCCAACACAAATAAGAATATAAGTGTCTTGTTTGGATTAATATGCTGCTATGTACCCTGAAGGACAAAGTAGCAATTGAAGATTCTGAAAAGCAGATCATAGAAGTAAAATCTCTTCCCCGGAAACTAATTTCATGTAATGCTATTCTCTGAAGAAAATTTCCATTAAGTCTGCAAATATCAGTTGCCAAGGTAGGATATCAGATCCTGAATTACTTCAATGATGTTTACACTGCCAGATTCTGGAATGAAATGAAACGACTTGGAGCTGTTACACATGCAACAGAGCACTATTGAAATTAGAGGAAAAAGAGCTTAAACTCCACAGCAGCCATCCTCATGACTATCAAACTGATAAGCAACTTGTATATTTTCCAAATTCAAGTCTTCATAGTTTACTGGAGTTCCTACGCATTGAAATATCTTATAACATGAGTTATTGTCCAGGTGAAAACAAACCAAAGAAAAGGTCTAACAGAACCGGCCAAAATGCCAGATGTATGAAAGGAACCAATATCTCAAAGGCTCTTCTTCATATTCAAATTCAAAAACGAAAAAAAAAAACTAAATCAAGAAAAAAAGAAAATAGTTGATGTTTTAAAATAAAAACATGCAATACGGGGAAGCCATAGTAAAACATCCTACCTTTCATGTATACATCTCCTTGCATATCCTTTTTTATTACTGTATCTTTTTTATAGGTTACTTTGCTTAAACTGTTTTTTCTTCCACCTATACAGAGAAGAAAGAAAAGGAAGCAAATGCTTTAATCTCAGGTTAAAGATCATAACACTCACTAATGCTACATCAGCGCCAAAAATGATGCTAAAGTCCGGTTGTTGCATCTAACCACTTCCAAAATAACCTCAGTTTACATGGTTCAGCACACTCTTTCCTGCAGGTAGATGCAGGTCTTTTTGTGTAAAAAGTTACAGTTTGTCCGACAAATAGTTTCAAAAGCAGACATCATCAAGATCCATTTTTCATGCATGTCATGTTAGCAACTCCAATAGTAGCTGTAAAGGTACCAGGGTCCAGTTAGAAGTCTTGGTAAGGGGAAGCTTTGGAAATAGTGAGAAATCCCTATCTGTCTCTCATGTTAAATCTCTCTCCAACCAAGATAGAGACCTGAACATTTGTTCTTTATGCAATAGCAAAAACAAATGCACTCTCTCACTAAATGCAAATGATAAAAGTTCTGTGAAATGATGAAAGAGTTCCCTCTCTATGTACTTCTCATTAAGGAATTTGCATGCATGAAATAAATCCCCCTCAGCATGTCTATCACAATTTCTACTAGTAGGTAGCACTTCTATTATTCAGACATTACTATCACTTAAGCTAAAAAAGTAAGCCCCCTACCACGATGTCAGTAAACCTGAGCACATATAGGTTGACCTCTTAGATAACCGTGCGCGTGTGTACATATATATTCAGAGGTGGAGCTAATGTTCTAACTACGGGTTCGGCAGAATACAGTAGCTTTGGCCAAGCCCTGTGTTTGTGATAAGAAATCCACTAAATAAGTATAAATAATTTATCCAAAACCCAGTAACCTGCCTTTTCTAGAATCCATAAACTCAAAATTATGGATCGGCCTCAATATATATTACAATGATGGTGTCAGGGCCAGCCTGCGCGCACCTTGATTATTTTCGAGTATCAGCTACCTTTCACCAGTTCACCAGCACAAGAATTGGGTAACTCAACCAACCAAGGTTTAGGCAAATGGGATAAATCACCTAGAACTTGTCTCTGCTGGAACTTCATTGACCGTTAAGACCTATGTTGTGTGGACTCTCCAAAAATATAGCCGCACTCGTGTCGGATCCTCCAAAAATGCACTACTTTGAAGGATTTGACACACACCCACTGACATTTTCGGAGAGCCCGAGCAACATAAGTTAAGACACACCCTTTGGTGCTAGATTGCCCTCTTAAATTCTCATTCCTTATTTTTCAATTTGCTTGTAAACACATCTCATAGGCATTGAAGAACTTTCTTCCCTTCAACCTGGAAGTCTATTGGTATCACTTAGAGGTATAGCACATAGCATTCAAAATAATTCACCTCAAAGTAACAATTTACCTATACCAGTCAGATTTTTAGCTCAATACTGATAGTTGCAGACCTAAAATAAGTAAATAAATGTGTTTCTCTTAACAATTTAAGAGTTTTGATGAAGTTGTCACACAATTCAACACTTATCATCCAACGCCTGGTAATTTCGCTACTTTTCCAGCTATGTTGAATGTTAGACATCATTCTTTACTCAACTGACAAGAATGATAATGACTGTCACTTTTATCGTAAGCTGCCACCAGACACTGTAACCTGCTAGAAACCTTCACGAGAACAACATTGTGGCAATGGAAGTAAGGATGCTGGTCAAAAGTTCCATAATCCAGCATCAGATAAATTGAGAGACTTTAGGTTCCATCTTCCTGCTTCTGATTTGTTCATTCAGGTAATTTAACTCGTATGTAGTGCTTTTCCCATTGTTTCAAGAATTTTGATTCCAATTTTACCTTTACAAACTGAATTTCCAGCTAAGTAGGTGACAATGAAATGGACACCTTCTAGACTTGCACATCATGGGGCTGAATTTCGTATAATTCCCTAAAAGCAGAATTGCTGAAAGATTCTCTAATCAAAGAACTCTAATGAGTAGGAAGCAGTAAAGAAGATATAATACAATCCAGACATTTACTGAGTGCAGAAAAGACAGCAAAATAAACTGATCTGCATCTACTCTCACAGACGCTCCCCAGTTAGGGTACCACATGAACACAACCAAGAAGTAAAACAACATTCTTTCCAGCAAAACAACAAGTAAACACGTGAAGGTGCCACATATTACCAATGTAATGCACAAAATTATGTTCTTGTTTTTTCTATTAATGTTCTTCCTTGATCTTGGTATTTTAGATATTTCAGTTCCAAAAGAAAAACTTTTCCTAGTCCTGGCTACAATGTCATTTCCAAAAGATAGCATATCAAAAAAGAACTTAATCTCTAAACGCTACCAGCAAATACGAATTATTCTAGGAGACTAGACACCAAGAAAAGTACTCCAATTTTTAAGTAAAAGTAATGTATGATTTCCAGCAGCATGGGAGTGACCCTGTTGTCATAATTCATTAGTTTTGAATTTCATTGACTTACAGCTTCATATTCTTCTTCTGTCAAAGCTTGATAAACACTAGATCTGCTCAAAGGACCTGATCCACACTCTTCATGATTAATGCTCCCAACAAACTTGAAGAACTTGCTGGTGTTTTTTGCGTCCTTTAGTATGTGATCAGGGGGTTGCCCCCTGCACAAAAATTAAAATAGTATTCAACTAAGCCACAGGAGTTGATATATGAGAACCTTACATATTGCAACATAATGAACATCAGAGCAACCCAAATTTTTCCTTCATAACCAAGGAAGGACCAAATCAACTCGCATGCAAGATATAACTGTTATAAGAAGATAAAGCCTAGAGGCGTCAGCAGACAAAGCAATTGCCCTGCTGGACAAGGAACAAAAATCTTAACCAGTTAGATATAAAGGTCTTGGTGTGCAAGCTTCAAGAAGATAACTATTCCTTGTGGCACCTAACTCAGATGAGCATGTAAACTAACATGTTTGAGATCCCACAAGTGTGCAAGGTCAACATGTAAAAGATCCCACACAAATGTACTTGGGTTTTCAGTGTTTGAGTATCTTCACCAATTTATGTAATCTCCAAAAATAACCTCTACTAGAGAGTAGAGACAGGAGCAGTCCCCTGAAATAAGCCATTCCTAGGAACTCCGTCCAAAATTTACCCTATGTTTAATTTAGTCTTTAGATCTGATTCTGTTGAGCTGCATAAGCTTGTTTCGTGAGTTCCTAAGACTTGCAAATGCCTTGTCAAGGTCTTTCTTTTGTTCTTATTCAGGCTCTCTAGCCAGTCCTTAATCAATAATGTTTTCTACTCATAAGTCTGCTAGGCGCTAATAATGAGCATGACCTTGACCAGCTCCCTCAGTGTCAACCCATCACATGCAACTATCAGTATGATTGGTTCAAACTTCTCGGAGAGAAACCTTACCTTCCTTTTACTAGTTACATAGAACCATCAAAACAAGGTAACTACTACAGTTTGTAGAATCAGCTACCTAAAGTAGCTATAGAGTATCCAAGTTTTGATACCATAACTGTATAATTTTCTTGTTAGAAACTAACTGTAAAAACAATAAAAAAAAGACAAAAAAAAAAAAAAAAAAAAGCAAAAACCCGTAAAGTTTTTTTTTCCTTATTAAAAAAATGGAAAGAACTTGTAAGGCGAAATACGAGATTTCTAAGGCATGGGAGCTTACCCAAGTATTTTAATCATTCTTCTCAGAAGATCAAATTCTGAAGCTCCTGGGAACAGTGGAAGTCCTAGAAATAATTCAGCAACTATGCACCCAAACGACCACATGTCAATAGTAGTGGTATATCTGAGAAGGATTAAGGTATACAATACACTAAAACCATAACAAATTCAAATAATGAGGTACGATATTAGGAAATAAAATGTGAACTCCAGTCATTTATGATTGTCGCAATATGTTAAAAGACTGCATAAATAGAAAACTCTTTACATATATCTTTTGATGACTAAGTCTACTGGGGACAAAAACTGTTCACTTTAAACATTGTAGCAAAAGTTCCAAAATCAATGAATTTATAGTTGCGGAGGTTAAGGGAGGACATGACATGCTTCTCCTAACTGATCTAGCTAATTAGAGAATGCCCAACCTGATGGCTTGTGATTCTGGTGACAAAATATAAGAAACTTAGCATATTTAAGACAGAAGGACGGAAAGCATTCCAATTATATTGCCACATAAAGCTGAACGAATGATTTTTCCACTATTAACTGAGAGCCAATGAAAGTTACTACAAAAACTTCTCCACCCAATTACACATGCAGTCAAATTCTGTGGCTGCACCAGTTCAGCCTCCTGCAGGTACTTTTATAAAAAAAGGTGAAGAGAGAAAGTAGGATCTAACTAAAAACTTAAGGATACTGATATCCCAGAAGAACTTCAGGTGATCGATAGTACCGACTCTGCATAAGAAGAATTTAGTAAATATAGAGATATCAGCGCAATCAAGTAAATTTGAACAGAAAGAAGCAACAGTCACCTGGATATAAGAGTAAACAGTACGATCCTCCATGCATGCTGATCCAAAGTCTATAATTTTAACTTCAGCTGGCTTCACACTGCCAAGATGCAAGAAACTAAATAAAATGAGAAGGCAGTGAAGCACAATAATATCTCCGACCATGGTATCAGAGAAGCTTGCCTTGTGCATAAAAGAATGTTCTCAGGCTTCAGATCACAGTGAATTATAGCAGCATCTTTCATAAGAGCTAATCCACGCAATATCTATACACATTGGAAGGCAAACTTATTATAATCTTTATTACACAAACAGATGTGACCATCATCAGAAGTTCTACCTTCAGCCCAGCAACTGATTACCTGTTTCGAGAACAACTGGACAATGCTCAGTGACAATCCTCTAAAATGGTTCAACTTTATAAGCTCATACCTGCATTAAATCTCAGAATGTTGTGGCTGTAATTGATGCAGAAAACCACACGAAACATTTAAAACGCTGCTTCTCCAGCAACTTACAGATTTGTGTCAAGCAGTTCAAACGCAATGCACAAGTGACGTCGATATACAAAGTAATCATAGATCCGAACAATATGGTGCTTATCATCAGGATCAAACTTCTTATTTAACTGGAAAAAGAAAGAAAAAAGGAGCTAATGATATCCAGATCAACTTTGCTGACTTAGCACTGAAAGTACAAAACCAGCTGAGGGATTTTTACTGTTGTCAGGATAGAAACTTCAACAAGTGCTTGTTGATAATAAGCTGGTTGATTTTTGATGACCTTAACAGCAAGAAATCTGTGTGTTTCTTCAACCCAGCACTTCGCAACCTGACCAAAAGTTCCATGGCCAAGCATATCCTTAATAACATACCTGCATACAGTGAAAACAGTACAGAAATTAGACCAATTTGTGACAAGTGAGAGGATTTACAAGGAAACTACGATTAGAATGAAATATGTCAATTTGAGCGTGTAGAACTTTAGTGATCATCGAATTGCTCCATGGAAAGAAAAGCACTTCAGATTAATCACACAGCACCACTACCGTAATTTACTCATAAACAAGAGAAAGGAGTGCAGATTCATGTCATTAAAGTAGATAATCAAATATTTATTTTTCTTGTTAAGCCTGCAAAGCCGAAGCACTGCTACATAAATAAAGTGCACTAAACCAGAAAGTACATAATGTACAACAAAAAATACTCAATAGCGATAATGAGACAACTACCAGCAAAATATTCCGATTTAACCAAATCCGAAACTTTTGCAGGGGAAAGGTATAAAACAAATCTCCTCCTCTCTAAAGGTTTTGCATATCAAGCAATTAGGACCAAAAATGCGTGAGAAAATTGTGTAACAGGGAAGAATAACCAACCTTCTCTTTGTGTCCAAATTGACCAACTCCAGATTGACCGAAAGAATGAGGTCTGAGTTTGCATTATCAAAGCCATCATTCAACACTCCAACCGATGGGGAAGTCAGGAATCTCTTTGGATTCAATTCTTCAGAGTAGTTGAACTGAGGATTGCAGATGCGGTATGTCTCAACGATATCTTTAGTCAACCTTGCCACCAGCTGCAGTTTTGAGATCATGGTGTGATGGAAAACGCTTTATTGATGATTAAACTTAGATTTCAGGGCTAAATTAACAATTAAAAAAAATAATGATAAAGCACAATTGCTAAGATGCCAAATAATTTACATAAGCTCACAAACTAGATGCATTTTACATTCAAGAGAAAAAAAAGAAAGAAGCAAAGGTGGAATTTGGAGGACATACAGCCATCAAATGACCATGTAACTTATATATCATTTAATTGAAACAGATACACCAAAGTGAAATAAATGAATAAGTTGGAGGACATACAGCCATCAAGTGACCATGTAACTTATATATCATTTAACTGAAACGGATACACCAAAGTGAATTAATAAAATATTCTACACAATGTTATTCTAGCAAAGAAAGAAACTACTCCCTCCATTTCAATTTACAAGCCACAAAGTTGAAAGAAAAACTTTTGAAACTTGTGGTCTTAAACATGCAATAAAATTTCTGTGGCTATAAAAGAATGTCATTAAAGGTAAATGTGACGTTTAAAGTTAGATTATTTCCAAATATAGAAAGGTGTCTTTCTTTTTTGAATGGAATAATAACAAGATAGTAACACAAAATGGAAGGGAAGGGGTACATTATTTTTACGATGGTAGTGTCCATGCCAACTTGCGTACACCTCGGCTATTCTACCGAGTATCTGCTACCTCCCACCAATACTGGTAGCGGGTAACTCTGCCCACTATAGCTAAAGCAAATGGGAAGAAATCACCTAGTGTTTTTTTCTCTGCTGAAATTCTGAACCTAAGACCTCATGATTCTCTTCCCACTTTATTGACCACTAGGTCACACCCTTCGCTATTTACCGCTTTTAACCCTGTTTGCATAGGCTCGTGCACAAATTTACATTCAATAATACCAGGGGCGGCGGAAGGGAGGGAGTGCTTATCTGGGAGTTTTTCATACCTAAGTAAAAATTTTGGGATAAAATGATGGCTTACATTCTCTCTTCATCATCTAATGCAAACTTAGTTTAGATTAAACATCCTAAATCTAATTGATAAACACTAGAACGTTGAACCAACAAGTACTTGTGATCAAAGTTTCCTCAAACATTTTAACGGCGTTAAAAATAACTAGGTTAAGATACAAATGATGGGTAATTTCTTTTTTTTTTTTTTTTGAGAATGACAAATAATGGATAATTAATTGAGCTACACAACAACAACAACAACAACAACAACAACAACAACCCAGTAAAATCCCACAAGTGGGGTCTGGAGAGGGTAGTGTGTACGCAGACCTTACCCCTACTCCGAAGGGGTAGAGAGGCTGTTTCCGAAAGACTCTCGGCTCAAGATAATAAAAAGACAAAAGGAGAGAATATTAGATTCACCACGGAGATCATAGGGAAAAAGGAACATAAATGCAGAAGAAAAATGCAAAGCAAAAACGATGGCTAGTAAATGGATCCTGCGTCGAAAATAGAAAATAGTAAGACACGACATTGCCCCTAGCTATCTTATACAAAACCCCACCGGACTAGGCTCACAAAGGTACAAAATAACGCAAGACTCAACTACCTCCTAGCCTACAACCGTAATACTCGACCTCCACAACTTCCTATCAAGTATCATGTCCTCGGGAATCTGAAGCCTCGTCATATCCTGCCTGATCACCTCTCCCCAATACTTCTTAGGCCGCCCTCTACCTCTTCTCGTTCCTTCCACGACCAGCCGCTCACACCTCCTTGCTGGAGCATCTGGGTTTCTCCTCTGTACATGCCCGAACCATCTGAGTCTCGCTTCCCGCATCTTGTCATCAAAAATTAGGTGCTCACCGGAGCCACGTGCGCCTTCTCCCGAATGTCATCATTTCTAATCTTATCCATCCTAGTGTGTCCGCACATCCATTTCAACATACTCATTTTTGCTACTTTCATCTTTTGGATATGTGAGTTCTTAACAGGCCAACATTCAGCCCCATACATCATGGCCGGTCTAACCACCGCTTTATAGAACTTACCTTTGAGTATCGTTGACACTCTCTTGTCACACAAGACTCCAGATGCTAACCTCCACTTCATCCATCCTACACCAATACGGTGTGTGACATCCTCGTCGATCTCCCCTCCCCCGTGGATAACCGAACCAAGGTACTTGAAGCTGCCTCTACTTGGGATAACCTGTGACTCAAGCCTCACATCCACGTCCACTTCCCCCGGCCCAGCGCTGAACTTACACTCGAGGTATTCTGTCTTCGTTCTGCTTAGCTTAAAACCCTTAGGCTCAAGAGTCTGTCTCCAACTTCCAATTGAGCTACACTACAATGATAACTAAATAAATAGCTAATCTAAAAAGCCAGAATGTTGATAGTGATGATTAATAGCGATCCAACATCATTTCAAGGAAAAAGCGCGTAATGTGTAAATAAGACCCAAGTAGAGAAATGGAACACTCAAAAAGATACGCAAAAGTTAAGTAGCAAAGCGAGGTCTTCTTATCATGCAAAGTCTAAACAGCCATTCCCCATCCTCTCCCCAAAAGCATGATATCTTGTCATGCAACGTCTAAAAAGTTCTCTCCCCAAAAAGCATGGCATCTTACTAGTTTCATTTTTTTGCTAACTTCTATCCCCCCCCCCCCGAACCTATGAGGTTTAAGGTGTAAAATGATGCCCCATTGACAAAAAAACTAAACCCTACACCTCTCTACCTTAATCATTTCCTTCCGCGAGATTACCTTCCTTCACAATAGGCCGCTCTTTTATCGCAAATCTCGAAAGCAATTTCTTTAACAATGTCATGTTCAAGATTTCCGATCTCCAAATGCCCAGTCATCCTCCCCTCACCTTTACCTTATTCCTGCAAACAAGGTGGAGCTTATTATCTATATTTGTGTCATCTGATAAATAATTGGATCAATTTCTCTATTCTTGCATGACGGATTGAGAATAAAACACATGATATAAGTGTGAATACTTGACATTGTTGCTTTTATCGAGGTGATTCTTCTTCCTTTCAAGAGAGAGAATGCTTTTTCCACCATTCTATTCTTTTTTCGAGTTTCTAAATCATTCACTAATTAAAGTCTACCGTCTTTATATTATCCTTCCAACATCCAAATGTTTGATGTGGAGTTTGATAACCTTAAGTTTTCCTCCTCACCAACACATTAAAATTGTGCATACTCCGCTCCACCGGATCACCTCAAACATCTTCGTGTTGATTCGGCGGTTGTAGCACACCACCTTAAATTAAACCAGGGACCAAAAGCTTGGATTAGTCTCACTCCATCAAAAACAAATAAGCATCTAAGATAATGGACCCTCCCTCCTTCAAAGCCCTAGTACTTGCAAAAAAAAATTACTATTCAAAATTACGTAAATCGAGACTGTGGAAGGCAATGATGTATTAATTTCCTAACCCCGTCCAGCGAAGGAGATAGAGTAGGAACTTACCATCCACACGGTCATACACCTTGCCAATATCCAATTTAGGATCCACAACTTCATTTGCCATAAGACTAAAGTCCAGAATATCTCACTTCTACCAGAAAAGCATATGTGAAGTAGGTATGACCTTATCTATAACACCTTTAAATTTCATAGCAAGTACCTTTGCATTGTTCTCGTAGAAACTTCCTTAGGCTAAGAAGTCGAGAATTCTTGAGGGCCATAGCACCTGTAAGGATCAAGACAATGAATAGAGAGTCGAAGCTTCTCTTGAAAGCACAAGTGCGGTAACCGCTCCAACAATCCATAACATCCTCATTTAACTTCCAACAATGACAAAAGAAAGCGAGAGCAAAAGCATCAGACACAATGCCTTTTTCCCGTTATTATTCATCACTGCTTGCTCCACTTTATCCTCTTCAAAAGGCCGCTGAAGTGCTTCCTTGTTCTAGATGGCAAGTGGACGTCGGGAGAGTAAGTCTGCTTCCTTTTGAGAGATGTTTACAATATTGTGAAACTAGCTCCCTTAACGTTCGTCGCATGGTTTTATAGCTTCAGAGCACTACACAGGGCACTTAAAAAGAGGTGGAAACCAAACATTGCGAGGTTATCCCTCTTACCTAAGAAACTAAACCCAAACAAATCGCTCTTCAAGAGAGATATCAGTAACAGCTAACACGGGTATACCTGTTTGCAAAGTCATCTTTTGTCTAAAGAAAGGGCTCCCTCAATAAGCAAACAATTGATTCTATTATTGAAACTTTATTGTTTTCATGTATGCTAGTTCCTGATATATTCTTTTTAACAATGTGAAATTTTTTCCAGACAAAAGCTGCATACTTTTTTTTTCTTTTTCAGGACAGGGTGAGGGTTACAATATGACACCTTTAAGGGCATATTATCTGGGAGTAGAGACACCTCTTAACTCATTGATCATAATTAGAAGCAAGCTGTGGGGAGAAAAGTCAGAGCACCATTGGTCGCTGGTATAGCTACAAATTCCAGTCTAAAGAGTAAATACAGCAAGCATTCCATTAAAATAGTCATAAACCTTATCGCTGATCATCCGCAAAACACGTTTACCATACTCACCCCTCCTAAGAGCTGATATAACAAACAGTTATCTTCAGTCCACCCAAGATAATATGGCAGATCAGGCCAGCCATGTAGTGGACTCTTAACTCTCAGCTGTACTGCTTCAGCAATCAGCTGTTACATGCGACCCATAAGACAAATAGACCAAGACTCTTTCTTATTACTAGCAACACAATCTATGCTTATATCCAGATTGAACTAACCTCAAATGGATTCCTTTCTTGGTCATTTAACCCGAGGTTGAAGAAACCAGACAGTATAAACAGGACAGCTTTAGACTACCA
Organism: Nicotiana sylvestris; assembly: GCF_000393655.2. Lineage (NCBI taxonomy): Eukaryota > Viridiplantae > Streptophyta > Magnoliopsida > Solanales > Solanaceae > Nicotiana > Nicotiana sylvestris. The sequence continues at coordinate 156,145,651 of NC_091059.1, forward strand.
TATGACGAGCTTTAGGATAAACTTTTAACTCTAATTACTTATGACATTCTATGGATACAGAAAATCATTATCTGTAAATGTACTTCCACTGACTCCTCCTAACTCAAAATTTAGAATGCAGTAATGGACGGAATTTTATCTCACCCCCAACAAATAAAGCACAAATGCAAAGTGGAATACAGTAAACAAAGTAAAGAATTCTAAATAATATTGGAGAAAGAAACACTTACAGGTCTTCTAACAACTACCCGCAAACTTTGGGGCTTAGCATTTGGCTGAAGAACAGGCAAATAAGGACCAAACACTCCCTGGCTGGGTCGCCATGAAGATGATGATGATAAGGTTTCCTCTGCCGCCTGTTCCTTAGAACTACTACTGCCCTCGTCCATTAATAACTATTATCTGTATTACAAATTACAACACAAACGAAACCCTAAAGCAAAGGAATCATCGCAATAATCTTCCGGAAATCACGAGGATTAGTTTCACCAGAAGATTCTAATCCCATCCTCATTCACCAACCAATTTCCTCATCAGTCAAACCATGATCTTTATCATCCATAGATCCATCCACACAAGATTTTCAAGTCATTCCTCTACGGCGATTAACTCAAATATCTCTTCCCCTTTTTCGTAAAAAAAACTGGTCTTTATCGGTGATGATGATAGATAACAAAGAAGACTGTGGGAGGCTATCGGCGTGACAATTGATCAAAGCAGTGGGGCGAAAAAGAGAAATAGCGATTAAATAGAAATGGGCGAGTGAATCTGAGGTAGAAGAAGAAGTGTCAAATGGAGAGGAAGCCACCGTCGCTCGGTGGAGTTTGCTCCGGATTGGGATTTTTCTGTTTTGTTTTCTTTTGGGCAAAAACCCGGCTCTGTCACAGCTACAAGTTAATATTGTAAATCTTTTATTATTATCTACACTTATTTATTCCTCTATCTTTACAATTTTATTATCTTTTTGTTTCTCCAATTATAGGAGCACTAGTATTTATTATTCAAAAAAATAACAGTGTTTAAAAGGAATTATTTTATGTACCTTCAATTTTAAAAATTTATTACATTATTTATTGTAATTTTATCTGTTATAATTGATTACTTGCATTATAGTAAGTGTTTTATTTATCTCGCAAATCCTTTTTAAATGACCTAATAGTATTAAATTTTTTATGATTTATAGAAGTAAGATTATGTTTAACTAGGAATTTCTTTTTTCTCTCTCCAATGACTATGTAAATGCTTTTACATTTACATGTATTAAATTTCATATAATATTTAATTAACGTCAAATATTATTTCATTGACTAGCATGCAAGAGCTAGTCAAAACATCAAAACCATTACATTCCAAATAATTTCTAACACGGGTGTGGTGTTTACATAAATGTTACAGTAGTGACAACATTATGAACATAACTACAAAATCCTAACAGTGCAAAAATGATTAGCTTTGATATTGTTTAAAAGTTTAAAGGAAATAGCAAGCCCCAGGTGAGAGGTACTGTAAATGATCATAGTCTAAAAAAAGCAAGAGAATTCTTATTATTTATCAGTCTTGAAATTATGTTTGGTTTAATATCTTGATCAAAATGTTTGTTTATAAATTTCTGAAAATGATATATAAGAGGAAAAATTGGCATCATCATTGTTTCTTTATTTTTGCTTGAGAATATATAACCACAAACAATACGCCCAAATACATACCTTTAAGCTTTGCTCCTTAAATGATAAATAATGAGGAAAAAGAACAAGTAATGATGCCAAGAGAACTTGCAGAACAAATTTTTTTTTACATTTTATATTTATTTATTTTGTCCGAAGCAGACATAGGGCTGATAAAATTTTGAAAAATATACTTTTGTGTGCATAAAAATACTTAATTTTATATATTTTTTGAAGTTCAAAACCGTCTTTTAATTGGAGAAATAATATAGATACATAGCAATTAAAACTTTGACATAATAGCTCATGATGATAAAAACCACACTTACGACCAGTTTTTATACCAACTGAATAAATATAAGGTACATGTATTTTATACATATATTTTGCACTTCACCATAGTTAAATAATATGTTTTGACTTTAATTTTTAACTTTAATAATTAAATTACTTAATTTAATATAAATATCGAGTGTGATTAAAAATTTATGTGACAAAGTGGAATAGAAACTAAAGAAGATTGGGATTCAAATTTCAAATCTCAATCAAAAAAAAAAATTAGATGATTTTTTTTATGGTTAAACAACTCGAGGCGAGTCCAAGTTAACCAGATAATATTTATTTCTTTAAAACAATAACAATGGGCCAAATACATATACATCCCATCCAACTTGGCATCATTTTTTATTTTGGCACGCTATCTCTATCTTGTTCCACTTTGGCCCTCTAACTCTATTTCTTATGTTCCACTTTAACACAAAAGCTGAAACCAGTGCAAAAAATATAGCCTGTTAAATATGAGGTGTAATAAATATCCAATTAAATGTGGTCACCTAGTTTTTTCATCCATGTCAAATGAGTCAATACTAAAATACCTGAACCCGACCTTATTTTTTGTGGGTTTATTTCTTCTAAACGGGTCAGGTATGAAATCGACAGATGAAAGCTTTGGAACTTAGAGAATGAAGATGGGGCAACAGTGGATGAAAAAATACGATCGAGTTCAGGTATTTTAGTAGTGACCCATTTGACATGGATGAAAAAATCAGGTGGCAACATTTAATTTGATATTTATTACACCTTAGATTTAACGGGATATATATTTTTGCACTAGTTTAAGCTTTTGTGTTAAAGTGGAAGGTAAGAAATAGAGTTGGAGGACCAAAATAGAACAAGTTAGAGATAGAGTGCCAAAATGAAAAATAATGCCAAGTTGGATGGCTTATAATAAAGATACACAAAAGAGATAAAAGGAATAAGGTGTTAATTCGCTTTGACGCCGGACAGAAAAGAGAGTAAAGATGACGAAGGCGTTGTTTGTAAGGCCAAACGTGGCGGCGCTGTGTATCCGGCGATTGAGCAGCTCCGTTCAGCCACGTGTACCTTCATTACTCAAATGCGTTTCTATTTCTGCTCGTTCCTACAGGCCAATGAAGCTCGTTCCCCAAATAGGTTCAAAGATTGAGCTTTTCGCTGGTCGTCGGACTTTCTCTACTCGTGCGACTAGCGATACTGGCTCAATTGATTCTCCTCTTATGGAGTCTATGCAGAAAAAGGTTAATTTTATCGACCCTTTGTTTTAGTATGAGTGTATTGCCCTTTTTATGACCATAACTGCAATTTTGTTTTATTGGGCTTGTGTTATCTGCTTTGTGCAATTGTGCTATCTACAGCTTGGGCATTGCTAATATCTCGTTTAAAGCAGGTGGAACCAAGATTTCAAGATTTCAAGTTTATGGGTTCGGTATTTTAATCGTTTTAAGTTACCGGATTCTAAATTAATAATTTATACATATGCAATGGATTTTTTTAAGGCAAATACAAGATTCAAACCAAAGCTACCTGTTCGACCGAACCCGCCACTCTAGCTCTGCCCTGTTTTAAATAGTAAAACTTTAGGGATTTCTTTGACCCCGAAATATGTTCTTGGAAGCATATTTCTTTTGTTCCTTACGCTGTTACTTTTTAAGAAAAAAGATTCTAAAGCATCTGACTACCGAGTTCAAATGAGCCTGACTACTAGATAGAATATCTACGAAAGATAAGTAGAGTGAACTGAATAGTATTGATCCAAGAAAATGTTGAGTGAACTGAATAGTAAGCTAACTATCAAAGAAAGAATGAGAATTGGGAGGGAATTTGTGACCAAAAAGGACTTGAGGTCTAAACTCAAGGACCGAAAAGAGGTATGAATTCAAGGGGCTTTAAGGACAGAGTTCAAGTCGTTGGAAGGGACAGAGGAGCGAGATTTTCGGCTCGGGAAGAAAACATCCCTGAGTATGTGCCACCTTAGAGTATCACTTAAAAAGAAGGAAGCTGATAATGATCAACTGCAAAGTCACAAAATATTTATTACAATGGTATTTCGTAGAATTGAAGACGTTAGGATTTGAAAAGAAAAAAAGGACCAAGAAAAACAATGAATATGACAACCTCTGGATGTTCAGTGAACCATGCAATGAAGCCCCTTGCCCCCAGGTTTTGGTCTAGTTTAAGAGTGCAGTGCATTATGTGTGGGTTAGCGAACCACGCCACCAACAAAAGCTTGATACGTAAGTGGAGAAGAGTAGAAGGATGGGTCCATTATCCACCTAGTTTCAAACCGTGCACCACTAGCCTGCTGGAACTTATCGTTATCCAACAAAAAAAATAGTTGAACCAGCTTCCCTGGGATCACAGATGTCGCATATTACATCAAATAGCTAACTGGCGCGTTGGTACAGTGCACCACCTTGATCCATGTGCAGTAAACTATAAAGCTATGACAAAGATTTAAATTTATAGGCACCAGAGTTGTGATGAGTTCGAGTGGATTCCTGGATGCAGGAAGTGGATGAATGAGAAAGGAAGAAAGATATAGATGCTGAAAACTTCTTGGACTACGTAAAGAGAAGAGATAAAATATAGAGGGGATGAAAGTGTTAGTGGGTGGGGCGAGGAATTTATTACGCTAGCAGTAATCAAATATTAGGAAAATCTCACATTATTCGTCTGTGTCGTAACGAAGTTAATACAACTATGCTTATAGAAAGACTTCATCGAACCAAATAAGAAAGCACGGTTTGAATTTTGGACTAAACTTGTTGAATCCCTTTTAGAAGATCCTTGCATGTTAGTTTACAATATTCTCAAATTACTCAGATTTAGTTTACTTTTTCTGTTTCTTTTTCCTCTAGTAAGTATATAAGTTATTTGTTGGAATAAACTCTAGAATGCTTGCTTCTTTATGGCATATATTAGCACCTACTTTAACTAAAGCATGGCAGCAAAAGTTCTTAAGCGCAGCATGTCCACAATTACAGTCTGGTAAAGAACTACTCCTCCTTGTCCCATCTTTTCCAATCAGTTTTGCTGTAGCTAATTGTCCACCATTTCCAAGTGTGATCTTTATGTTATGTATGGCCATGCCTGAGGGCATATCGGTTGAAGTTGATTTTTCTTTATGAAATTCCATTCACGTGTGCCATTACAGAAACTTTTGATGTTTGATCCTTTTTACAATTTTGTCATTTTTTAGGGTTTAGGGTTTATCGGTTGAAGTAGATTTTTCTTTATGAAATTCCATTCACTTGTGCCATTACAGAAACTTTTGACGTTTGATCTTGGTTACATAAACAAGGCTGTGGCGGTGTGGCCAAAGATTACATTAATAAGGATTTCTGAACTTGCTTGGCTTCTGCTACAATTAGCTGTACAAATTCCATGCACCTATATTTTCAAAAGTCTAGACTACATATCTACCTGGGATATTAAACTAAAGTGCTTACGTTCATGTATTTTGTGATAGCGTCACTTCTGTCAATAACAGACCAATTCATATTTAAATATATGCCAATAGATCAAGGAGCAGTTGAATGCGGACACAGTTGTAGTTAAAGATGCTTATGGTGATGGTCGGCATGTCAGGTGAGGTTTCTTCTCTATTAGATGGTGCATTGGATGGAAAATGAAGCTGGTTTACTAAATCAAGTGGTGAGTATATCTGTTGCTAGTTCTGTAAAGTCATTGTTATTCTTCTCGTTGCAGCATTGATGTAGTCTCTTCAGCTTTTGAGGGACAATCTGCTGTGAATAGGCAGAGGATGGTCTACAAAGCCATATGGGAAGAACTTCAGAACACTGTGCATGCAGTTGACCAGATGACTACCAAAACACCGACTGAAGCAGGGAAGTGATCACAGCACAACCAAAGAGTATCAAAACACCACCACTGCTATATTTTTAAGTCACAACTTTTCAATTGATATCAGATACATTACTATGAACAAAGAGAACTTCGAGTGATGTCAACTCTAAAGTAGTACTGTATTGCTTTACATTGGTTTGTAACAGCAGTTTGTTCATTTTCAGAATCTAGTTCTTACGTACTAGCAGTTGAAGAACAATAGTTGAACATTCCCATCTGAAGGAAGAAAATTTAAGGTCTTTGCGTGATGTCTGAAATTTTGATGAAAAATAAGAAGCGTGGAAGAAATTGGATTTAGCTGTTGGCTGATTATTTTCAGAAATTTGTAGTTGGAAACTTATCAGCTCTCTGTAGTTGCCAATATATTAGCACGAAATATCTACTCTTGTTTGATTGTTTTTTAGATATCCATTGAATTCCAATGGAAATTGCATTTGAAAAATAGCTGTATTGTTGTAGTGTTGATTAGAAGTGAAAAAGACGAAATTTGCTAATCATTTCTGGTAAGTGATCAGATGGTTTAGGCACAGCTATCACATGCGTAAAACCCAATTTTCTTGATATATTTGTCAAAGTAACGATAGAACTAAAAGCATGAGTGGGTACAAGAAGTTGGCTTGTTTGAAAAAGCAAAAGAACAAGTAAAAAAGATCAAGATATAAGAGTTACTACAAATATTTGAAAGAGGAGCAGTCCAACTGCTCAAGCCAAAGAAAAGATGCGTCTCAAAAACTTGTTTGATATGTATCAACTCGTGAATTAAGAGATCGCGCTGAGTCAGAAAATCAAAAGAGTCCTAATGAAAAACGTCATTAACGTGTATTGCAAGTTCAATTGAATAATTATCAACACGTTAACCCCATACTGAACATTTAGACGCAGTACAGACTGCAATTGCGGCACGACTTGTGAGATATAGTAGTTGTTGTTTTACATCCCTTTTCCATCCCCACTGTCTTTGTTTTTTTGAGAAAAAATGACATTATATAGCCGCTCTCAAAACAATAGCTGAAAAATGTATATTTTTTGGATATATTTTGTATATATATACATTTTACAAAAATTATACAAATTTTATACACTTTTTTGGCTACCAAATATAAATAGTTTCTGGCGAGGGCTAAAAGTGAAAAAACCTCTTTTAACAACTTGGTCTATATGTAGCTTTGAATATGAGATTCTGGAGATTTTTTTTAACTTCTTGTTCGAAATTGATGTTTACTTTGCATTATTTTCTAGCATCCTTTTGGTCTGTGTTATTTAACTTCTAACTATAACCCCACAACTCTGTTTCTGATGGCAGTAAGCATGTTTTCCTTGAGATAGTATCACGATACATATCATACGTTTAATCATCATTTCATTCAATCACAGAGCAGCAGCAGTAGAAAAATGGAAAACTGATCTCTAACTGCACATTAACTCCACTAAAGTCTGAATGCAAGTCTTTAATTGCGAATTCCCCACTCTCAATTTGCAGTTACCATCTAGAAGTAAAAGTGTGTGTTTTTCAACATGTTATACATACGAAAAAAATGTTCGTCATAACATTTTTGAAGAAAGAGCATCCAAAGAATTAGAACACAATGAAGCACCCATACCTCTTTCATTGCAAAATTGGATGTAACTATCATTTTCTGTGGTGGATAACTAAAGTGGGGGTGCTGGTGCAGAATTGAACAACAAAACTTCCATATCATTATTTTAGTGCTTGGCAAGTTTATGTAAGATTTTGTTTATCAAAGTTTGGAGATCACTATGACTCTTTAATTTTCAGTCGATAAAAGCTTCCAAAAAGTACATATATGTACAACTCCTGCAGTTAGTGAATTTCAACACTTTGTTTATACATATAATCTTCATGCTGATTCGACTACAAAGGAAATCATTAACAGGAGTTAAACAATGAAGAATCGTATATAGACATTGAAGCTGTATGTATATATATATATATATGTACACTTTCACAAAGTTTTCGTTGAATTATATATACAAATAAAAATTACCCTGAGCTTTGTCCTCTTGGTCAAAAAGCTGATTTGCTTGAAGCACCTGAATATATAATTTGCAGATCAACCAGTCGGAAAATCCGCCCAGTAATCATCAGCTGGACGACAAGCATTAAAATTTCGGTCTTGGTTAACTCTTTCCAACTTAACTGGCAGTAGGCAACATTGGATCCATACCAAGGCCAAATTCCCAAAAGCTACCAGGTTCGACATGTTTTACTTTGCCAAAGTATCTAATATGACGAAGCAGCCTCGCCAAATATGTGTTGTGACATATAGTTGAACTGTCACAGACAACTGCTACATGCTTTCTTGCCCTTGTTATGGCAACATTCATTCGCCTGCTGTCTCCCAAAAAGCCAACAGCTCCTAGATTGTTTGAACGAACCTGGATTATCAAAGCAACATTATATAAGCGTGCACTTACATGCTCTCTTTCTCAATATTTGAACAACATATATTGAAGTGCATAACGTAGCTTGATCTAGTTTTGAAACAGATAAGCTGTGCTAAGGTTGAAGGTACTTGCCATTGTCAAATGCATTCGGCGAAAGAACCAAATAGTAAAACGTAGCCACCTATATAGGCTCAACTTCATGACTATATAAGAAAAATTCAAAGGTCTAAATAAGAATTATGTAAACATTTTTCCAATATGTGAAGTTATCCATGGAGAAATAAGAAGCCCAAAACCCCTTAGAGTGTAATCATAACTACAATCGTAGCGGAAAAAGATGGTCTTCCCAACTCACGAACTAATACAAGGTAATGGAGACTATTTAGCACACTGAGTAAACTACCTCTGTACTTGATAGAAACTTGAAACTTGTATAAATTTTCCAGATTGATTTCCTCCTTCCCTGCTAAAAGTTGCTGTTTGGGGAATGGCTTAAACTACTTAATCAAGGATATGAAACTGAAACACATAGTCATCCCCATCCAAATAACTTAGCATATAGTACTGAGCATTCAATCAGAAATTACTGTATTTTACTAATCATCAGAGGATACCACAAAATTTCCCCCAGGACACTTCGAAACCAGGCCTCCAAGATTTACCCAAAAAAAAATGCTTCAGGAAGTTTAATTAATTAAAATGGTCCTTATAAGGCAGAGATTAGAATGAAATAAAAGGACAATCCACAGAAGCATGTAAACATGTAACACATGAGTAGAGTGACAGCTTACCATGGATATAATCACAGCATCTGCTTCACGGCCTTGAAAGCTATCAATGGTTGCAACCTCAACGCCAGTGGCCATTGGAAGCTCATCGATTTTGTCTCTAAGAAGTTGCACTTGAGCGACATAAGGAGACTGCACTGCAATTGCTGCAGGGGGAACACCTGTACAAGATAATTTAAGATAACTGATACTACTTCTTTGGCTAGTCAATACTAATTTATGATATATGAAGAAACAAAGGAGGAATTTAGAAAGTATGAGCATATTCTCCAAGTGTAAATAAAAAACTTTTCTCTCATCTCAGACGTAAAAGATGCATTCATAAGCTATAATAAGAGAATACAAAGTTGTCATCAGTCCTGCTATCTCACCTAAGCTAGGTATTTTGGTGGATGGATAGGATATATAACAAGATATTTGATAATTGAATTCAATGAATCTGTATGTTGTCCAGTCGCTTGAGCCACAGAAACACTTATCATGCAAGTTTTGTTTATGAATACTTTCTGGGAAATTAAAGGATCTACAATTATTATTTGCAGAGAAAACTAATAGTAAAGAACATGTACCAGAATAAATTAAACTGAAGACGTGTTGAACAACGATATCTGCTTCGCCTTCATTGAAAAAGGAGCCAGTGCCAGCAGGGTCCAGATGCTCTTCACAACCAACTGACAAGCTTCCATAAGGCATTCTCGTATCAAGCAGTAGCAGCGGACACTGTGTAACCCATGTGGGCTGCATGCAGAAATTACAAGAATTAAAATCATCAATGGAATGCATTATATAACCATTTACTTATTGGTCAAACAATATGCTAAAGTTTCAAACAAGCAATAACCCTGCCTAATGTTTTAATGCAGTGCCAAGAACAACCAAATGGTAACTCCACAATAAAGTATTCAACAGCACCTTTATTTCTGAACATAATATGTATTGCATGCTAAAATCAGTAAACAAATGTTAGGGAGAGAGGTTCAAATTTAAAGATATTAAGGAATATGCAGAAAGACATTATTGGTGTTAAGGAGTTTAGGCCAAAATATTATTGAATGGTTTAAACTATTAGATTAGGTAGTTCACATAATTCCATGATATCAAAGAGGTTAAGTCTCACAGCCACCACAAGAAAAAGAATATCTACACCTTTATTTCTGAACATAATATGTATTGCATGCTAAAATCAGTAAACAAATGTTAGGGAGAGAGGTTCAAATTTAAAGATATTAAGGAATATGCAGAAAGACATTATTGGTGTTAAGGAGTTTAGGCCAAAATATTATTGAATGGTTTAAACTATTAGATTAGGTAGTTCACATAATTCCATGATATCAAAGAGGTTAAGTCTCACAGCCACCACAAGAAAAAGAATATCTACACCTCTAGGCTCTATCCCAAGCTAGTGGCTCACAGATCTACACCTCTAGGCTCTATCCCAAGCTAGTGTCTCACAGCCAGTCAGCCACACATTTACAAAATAGACATGCTTGGCCCGGAAAAAAAAAAAGAACTGGGCTCGCACATTAGCGATGATGTTGCAGATTTTAGATAAATAATCCTCTCTAACTATTGGAAAGTAAGATGAATTGGTTCACATGGTTAACAGTATGAAGCATTGTAATCTTAAGTTTAGAGTTCTATGTATCTATTCTTTCATATGCAGGTTGAAATTATCATTGTCCTTGAAATTAGGCATAAAGTAGAATTAGTGACCTTTACTTCAAAAAGTGTATCTTCTAGGTCCATATAAAATTTCATAAAATCACATAATTCGAAAAGGTAAATTCCTACTGAAAAGTCATCCTATTTGAACATTGCCAACGGCACAGATATTCTGCACTATATATTAACCTCTACACCTATGCTTTCCTATTTAACATTTGACGTGCATGAAGAAATTCATGAAAAGCCATTAAGTTTTACATTACAGAAATGACAAAGAAAGGAGCCTAAATCCTCCTTTATACTTTAGAAAAGAACAAAAGGTAGACAAGGTACAAGAATTTAAATCATAAAGTTATAATCCTAGTGAAAGTGGAGAAGTGTTTCATACCTTGACAAAAGGAGAATCCACCAGAAGATGAGAAGCAACGGTTGGAGATGATATTAAGGATCCATCATACATCTCCTTTGAAGCCCAGCTAGCTATGGCATTGTTCATTCTGTACTGTGTTGTTAACTTTGTAGACAGCATCCCGTCATGCAAACTTGCTGCCCTCTCCAGTAGGGAAACTCCAAGACCACCTTCTAACGCTTTTCTAGAAAGGATCACAGGAGCAAGTTGGAATTGATCTCCTGCGAGAATACAACGCTTTCCGAGCAATATCGGTATCCAACATGATGGTTCAATTGCTTGGCCAGCTTCATCTATAATAACCAAATCAAACGTGTCCAGCCGCCTAATTAGTGGATCAGCTGCCCCAATGTTTGTTGCAAGCACAACCTGAGCACTTGATAAGATTTCTTTCACAGTTTCCTTCTCTTCCCTCTTGATGGACTTTCCAAGCTGTTTCAGAAGTTGACGTATACCAGCAGCCAAAGAATCATCCTTAAGACAATATCTCAGGTCTCTTCTAAGATCTGACTTCTTCCTCTCAATCTCTGCTCGGAAATCAGCCAGCTCGGTATTCACAATTTCAGTCAAAGATTTTGAAGCTACAGCAGGGGATATACGTGCAGGATTTCCAACACGAACAATGTTGAGTCCGATATCAGACAACTTTTCAACCATGTTGTCGACAGCTGCATTCGTAGGTGCAGTTACAAGCACCCTTTCACCTTGTTTAACAGCTAGAGAAATCAATTCCTTCAGCATACCGGTCTTCCCTGTGCCAGGAGGCCCTTGAATTATCATAATAGGTCGATTCTTGTTTAAACCTAATGCAATTGCTTTTCTCTGGGAAGTGTCAAATGATTTTCTGTCTGTGGAATCCGGAAGTTCTACTTCAGACCAGTCTGCCATGCCATTCTCCTCGAGCCACGCTAGGTCTTCTTTATCTCCAAAAAGTGTAGCTACCACAGCTACTGAAGGATTTTTCTTCTGGAACCCTTTCTTCTGAAGCATCATTAAGGCTTCACAATTGCGCTGCCAAAAAGAAAGGGGTGAATACCACATTCTAAGATAGATAATTTTCTTCTCAAGCTTGATTAGAAGACAAGAATTCTCAAAAGATGCTGTAACATTTCACTAATTCTACAGAATATAATGTTTTACTCCATCTAAGATTTGTAAAGACGCAAGAAATCTAAAACCTTTTTATACAAAATTACTCTATTACGATATGAATAATACTGACCCAAGGAGGACAGAAGTTACCATAAAACATTCGGCAACACCTATCAAAAATCAATATTGCAAACATCTTGTACCAAAGATAAACAACCTCTTTACTCCCTCGGGGTAAGGGTAAGGTCTGCGTACACACTACCTTCCCTAGACCCCACTTGTGGGATTGTACTGGGTCGTTGTTGTTGTACCAAAGATAAAGAGCCAAATCAAACATAATCCTCTACCAGAAAGCATAGCATGAAATGATAATACTAGAATAACATAAAGAAGAAAGTGAAAAAAGAGAAATGGTGAAGGCACTTAGAACATTATGAGAACAAAAAGCACGACATGCATTGTTGATTCTACAGTATCAATCACCAAAGCAGTCCTAGTGGCAGAAGGTCATTCAAGATTTATAAGCATTTGCTGATACATAGGTTTTCCAAAGTTATACCTGAACCTTGGAAATGAAGTATGAGCTTCTTGCTACTACTTGTATACATGAGGTTCTCCCAAATCAACTAAATAATTGCTTTTACAAAATCAAATCTATGAGCTTCTTAGGTTTTTCAAAGTTAGGCCTAAAACTTGGAAATGAAGTATGAGCTGCTCTAAAAAAGTAGAACTTAGGCAATTTATGTCCAGTCTCTCTGCCCGCTAAGCGAAGAGGATCAAACTATACACTTGCGTTACCACAGGTCTTGCCACATGCAACAATGATTTATGGAGAAGAACCTTTTAATCAAGGAAAATTCAATAATTAAGAACACTTCCACAGCATAGCTTCATTCAGAAGAACATGGAACAGCAAGCTTAACCTCAATTCTTTGCTTTCAAAACCATAAGACAAATGTAGAGGATCACCAGTGGAGTGTGCATTTCCCTCCTAAGATCTACCAAGAAGAAGAATTGGGACGTCGAAGGGACTTGGTAGACCCCTTACAGTTTTTACTCATTTAAATTAATTAGGTTAATCGCATACTTAAATTATTTCTGCTTATAACCTAACCATTTAGTTTCACCTTTCCACATAGCTTTACACATTTACTTTTCAATATGATTGTAACAAGAAATATAACCAGGCAGAATTGAAGGACCGAAATATACCTCATATGTGAGTGCATCAGCCAATCCTTGAATGCGATCAATGCGCACATTTTTCCCAAAGAGCTTGGAAAAGGTAGAATCTCCATGAAGCGACTCAAGAGCCAAACTGATGCTACGTCCATCCTCCCCCAGATTATGCACAAATCCTTGCATGCAAGAAGTTGCGCCAGCTCCTCTACTATCACATGTTCTGACACAAACCATGTCCCCAGGTGAGAGGTTAGTTGGAGGCAATCTGTGATTTCCCTCCAATTTGAACAACACTAAATGCATTCCACCTAATCCTGTGCGTTGGTAAAGACAAAAACATGTCCCAATTCAATGAAGGTAATTCACACTGGCAAACATCCATGTTGTGAGAGAAAGTTATTTCACCTATAGACGTGCTAACTGCAGTCAGATTGCAGATAGTATCACACAGTTCCTGCTCGGGCTGAGCATGGCTAACCAAGAATTCAAATGGTTTCTGTTCCTCGGAATTTAAGACAGGTGCAGGGACAGCATTCAACTCCTCCTGAGTGAACTCCAACTCAGAATCCCTTTCGATACGAAGCAAATCTGACATCCGATTGGTGAAATCATCAATCCTACTCTGCATGGCTTTGGCTTTCTCGAGGTCCATTCCCATTACACCAGGAACAAATTTTGGTTGAGAAGTCTTCCTTGCAATGGCTTTATGCTGAGCTGCAAGCAAACAGCGTCAGGAAAAACAAGCTCATCAATCTGAGAACCCATAGTCAGAGTAGAAAAAAATAAAAAATGCTTTTCCTTTGTCGATCTATATAAAAATCTTATCTTCCTTGATGTCCTAAATAGTTTGACACCATTCTATTGATAATATTGCTTTATACAACTTCCAAGAATCCGATACTCCCTCCAATCCATTTTATAAGATGCTCTTTCCTTTTTGGTCTATTTCAAGAAGATTGACACTTTCTTATATTAAAGCTATGTGATTTTAACAGTGTCATTTAACCCTTGATGAAATGCCCTTATAGGAATGACATGACATGATGCAGACACAAGAATTTAGGAGTATTGAATTGTTATATATTTACCTTATGTATCAAGCCTTTCTTTTGCTTCAAAAACTCTATGTCCAGTCATACATCATCATATAAAATGAAACACAAAGAGTAGGTTTTCAATGATTAATCCTTTCTTTCACTACTATACTACGACTATTAATATAACATAAACCTTCCAGACAAACATGTCATATAACATGAGTCCAAATGGAGTAAATTTCAGGGGGTTACCTGAAATGGCAAGATCCTTGAGAAGCTTCCACGACTCAGTATCGCGCCAATCTTGGACCAAAGATTTACGCTGAAGGTTCTGAAGAACGTCCCTTAGCTCGCGCTGGAAGTTGTCGAAGAGGGTAGGATAATGAGTACAGGCCTTCAAACAAATAGCTTCAAGACCAAGAGGCATAGGTATAGCATTAAGATAAGGCTGAGCTTGAATAACAAAAGTCAATCCTGGTTCCATTCTCTGTTTAACCTCAGTAAACTCTCCCTGCATCTCTGCTGTAGCAAAATCTGTAGCCATAGCTTTCATCCCTTGTGATATCCACCTCACAACACACTTACCCAAATCTTTACGCCCCATTGGGTCACCATTTTCATTCAATGCTCGCACGTTAACCGGCCCACTATCCCTCTCCTCTTGTGAACATTCTTGGTTTTTCTCTGTCTTTTTTCCCAATGACCCTTTTGTTGTAACTGAAGGAATATCACTAGTTTTAACATTCTTGGGTTTTCTTCTCCTGGGACTGAGGGACTTAGTGCCACTACTTGAGCTGGCTTGAATATTGTAATTTGGGAAAGATATGGAGGAATCAAGAAAGATGCGATTTTTGGGGTTGGAAAGAGTAACAGAGCCAAAGAAAGAAGAAAGATTGGATCTTTTTTTATAGAAGCGGAGAGTGAGGCAGCTTGGAGCTAAAGTGGAGATGCTGCCACAGGAATTGCATAAAGATTCCATCTTTAGTAGTTTCACTTGCATCCTGAACTCAGAAAATACTCAGATCAGAATGTCATTGATGAAGTAGAAAAAAAAATCAAGATATCTAGGGATGGAGGCAGTTAATATAGGAGATTAAGATACAAGTGAAGATTTTTAGGGTAAATGGTGTCGTGGTGAAAGGAGAGGCTGTGAAAGCAATGGAAAGTCGTTATCTAAGAAAGGGTCCAAGTAGTATTTTGTGAGAGAGAGGATCTGAACACGTCTTTCTATTGGGTATTTGAGATTCTATAGTTAAAGAGGGCTTGTGACCTCTGTTTGTCCAACGTGTTCATTTTCTGTCCTCTTAGCCGCTGAAAAATGCTGTGGAGAATGTGGACTCGTTTTAGGGACGGAGATTCTTTAGCTGCCCCTTTGGAATTTTCTTGTTTTTAAACCAACAGAGTTTTGATCTAAGCTCCAATTGTCAAAAAATAAACAACCTTCAACGCTGTCTTTATCGCATGAGTAATAAATAGGTTTAACAAATATTTTGCCATCCAACTTGGTAACTAAATTCCTTTCGGACACATAATGTTTAGAGAAATATTTATTTTTGGCCTTTCCCAAAAGTAATAACCAACAATATATATATTTTTTGTATATATGTGTATTATATTAAAAAAATGGAATACATATTTTATATACTTTTTGACTACATTAGTTACATCTAACCGGCCAGTTTGTATTTTGCCCGAATGTTTACACAACAAATCTTCCCCAATCTATCTTCTACCCACCTCTTACAACTTGTTATGACACGCATCAATAATATCGTGACACATGTCATAAACTTAAAAAAAAATCACAATTCAAGCGAAATTTATTAGCCAAATTTTGTTAAATATTTGATGAAGAGCAACCGGGCTTATTTTCGACAAACTTAGATGACCAAAACTGTTCAGGAGTAAGTTTGAGGAATCAAAATTGTGATCAACATTTTTCTAGTATTTCAGAAGACTTGGGCCTTCTTTTGAGCTCCATATGTGATTTCCTGATTACGGCCTTAACATTATGACATTTATATATGATGTCCTTAATCATAACAGGTAAAAGCCAACATAGAACAAAAGAAAAAGTAAGATACTCATTAGTAATAGAAAATAACTACAGAATTAGACGAAGCAAAATTACATTATCTTTTATTGTTCGTCCCTTCCTCTTTTTCTAATGGTCTCGAGCGCTTTCCACTGTCAATGATGACGAAATGTTCATTGAATACCTCATTTAAGTGTGAGTAATAGTTTTACAATCATAAGCTGAAGATTTATCTGCATTTATCGTCACTAACTTGGTTTGCAGCAGAAATTCGTTCAAACATGAAAAAAAGACCTATAAATTCATGATATTCTCGTAGCTAAAAATAAGGAAATTTTATCTGAATCAAATGGCTTATGAATGAAGAAAAAGAAAGAGAAATGAGATAAATAGGATTAGAAGAAATTCAATGATGCAACAAAAGTCAAATAATTTATAAGCATTCAAACATTGCGATTACTTTTTTATTTAGTTCGTATGAGATTAATTTAGAGGAGTAGCACCTCACATTCATTTTCTAATACTTTTAATGGTTTCATAGACAGACCCTTTTGTTGACGTAGATTTTCAACTCAAAGTCAAAACTACAACAACACAAAATGAATCTCGAAAGCTATTGGTAGTGGCCAATTGGATGTTGTAGTGGTTGAGAGTGCTTGACTCTTTTCTTGCTCGTGAACGTGGCTCTTACATACGCTAAAAATTAAAAGACGTTATTTAGCTATACTTTTCACCCACACCAAAAATGAGTTTTGTCTTGAGATATCACTCGTCAGTTTGTTAGAAATATCTTGAGCTATCACAATTTTCATAATAGAATATTGTTGGTATGCAAACAAAGTTTCACATCGGTATCGGTAAATAAAAAAATTAAGAGTTTATATATTGGTGTAAAGATCTCTTAATGGAGTGAGACTTTTTAGAAAGAATCGTAGGGATTTTTCCCGAAACGGCATCATCGTTAGATGCCATGGCTATCAAAGAGAGAGAGAGAGATGAGTTTAGAAGAAGAGAGAGTTTGAAGGAAGAGGAGAACAAATCGAGAGAAATGGAAATGAAATATGTTAAGTTTCTATTCAATGTGCATTGTATATAAACTGCAATTAATTAACTTCTAACCACCTAACTTTTAACTAACTAACCTTACACTTAACTAACTAACTATACACTCTACATTTAAATCTATGAACTAACTATGGTTAATTAACAGCTTGTAATCATTTTAGTCAACACTTTCCCTCAAGCTGATACGCTAAACAAATTCTCAACTCCAAGCTAGTTAAACAAATGATCATGTTGTGTCTTACTTAGAATTTTAGTAAATAAGTGTGCCAGCTGATCTTATGTATGTGTATATTCAGTATGTAACAGTCCTTGGCTGATTTTTTCTCTACCAAAGTGGCAGTCTATGTCGATGTGCTTTGTCCTTTCAAGGAATATAGAATTAACTGATGTATGTATTGCAGCTTTGCTATATGATATCATCTTTATTGGCATCTGAATGTTCACTCCAAGTTTGTTAAACAGGCCTACCAGCCATGTGATTTCTGCTGCACAAGCAGCCATGCTTCTAAAATCAGATTCTGCTGAACTTCTTGAGACAGTATCCTGTTTCTTGGACTTCTAGGATACCAAAGACTTTCCCAAACTTAAATAGGTAGTCAGTGACTGGTCTTCTTGTTTCTACAAAGGCTCCCCAATCAGAGTCACAGTAGCTAGTGAGTTGTTTAGTGTCTCATGTAGGCATAATCAATCCTAGACCAGGAGCTTCTTTGATATATCTCACTACACTTAAAGTTGTTTCCATATGAGATACTTTAGGGCAATGCATATATTGACTTAATACCTGCACTACAAAAGCAATGTCAGGTATGGTTATAGTTAGATACAATAATCTCCCCACAAATCTTTGATAGCTACTGGGATCTTTAACCTGCTTTATCCCCACTTGATTCCTTATATTTGTTACGCTCATCATATTTTATTGATGTGAGTTTCTGGTTTAGTTCTAGTGGAGTCCCGACTGGTTTAGCACCTCCTAAACCTGCCTCAGCAACTAGCTCAAGGGCATATTTCCTTTGACACATAAAATGTGTTTATTTGATCTTGCAAATTCAATACCAAGAAAGAACTTTAACTCCCCTATATCTTTCATCTTGAACCTCCGCTGTAGTTTGCACCTAGTGTCATTAATCAGACTTGGATTATTTTCAATGACCAATAGGTCATCCACATACACCAGAACTATCACCACATCACCTGCAACCTTCTTGGTAAATAGGGAATAGTCATAGTGACTTTGTTCAAATTCCATTAACATCGGAGCTTCAGTAAGCTTCAAATTCCATTGCTTAGGAGCCCGTTTAGGATCATATAGAGATTCGCGTACTTTCTTGACCTTTTGACTCTGTTCCTGTCTAGCAAACCCTTCAGGAATTACCATAAAAACTTCCTCTAGGAGATCACCATTGAGGAAGGTATTATGCACATCCATCTGATAAATGAGCCACTGCTTTAAAGATTCAAGAGCAATAATAGATCGAACTGTCACCATCTTAGCTACAAGTGAAAAAGTTTTACCGTAGTCTAAGCCTTCATTTTGGCTATAGCCTTTGGCTACCAACCTGGCCTTAAATCTCTTTATCTCCCCGAAGCTTTATGCTTGATCTTAAAAATCTATCTGCAACCAATAAGCTTCTTCCTAGGAGACAAATCCATAATACTCCAGGTGTGATTGTCTTCTAACGTTGCTATATCAAGCTTCAAGGCATCCACCCATTTAGAATCATTGGATGCCTCTAAGAATGATTGAGGTTCATTACATGCAGAGTAAGCTAAAAGAATATGACAGTATAAATGAGTGATATGTGAGTATATCACATGAGCTAAGATAGGATAAGCACATTTGGATACTTTGGATTGGATTACATAGTCCTATAGCCACAGAGGGGGCCTACTGGTTCTAGAGATTTTTTGAGTTCTTGTGTACTCAGAGTATCAATCATAGGAGCTTCACTTGCAGGTAAAACTTCAGTTGTGTTTGAATGATGGAACTGATTAGGATCATAATCATCTTCGAGGCTGCTGGAGAAGGTTTTGAGACATTGTGGGGATTTGTGGTAGGGGAAAATGAGTTGTTAAGAGCAGAAAGAACAAACTCCAACACAAGAAATAAAGGATTGCTGACTTGTTTAATGTGCTTAAAAGGATAGATTTCCTCTTGAAATGTAACATTTCTATTGACTAGGAATGCTTTTGAGTAAATATCATACAAGATATAACCCTTCTGAGTAGATGAGTACCGCATAAGAACTGTTGGTATAGCTCTAGGTGAAAACTTGTCATGCACTTGGGGACTGGATGCATAGCACAGGCACCCAAAGACTCTTAAGTGTTGTTGTGGAGGAATATGCAAATAAAGCATTTCAAAAGGAGTCTTGTCCCAATCACCTTAGAAGGAAGTCGATTGATGAGGTATAAAGTTGTAGTTACACACTCACCCTAGAATCTTAGAGGGATTGAAGCTGGAAATCTGAAAGTCCTGGTCATTTCTAGGATTGTTCTGTGCTTCCTTTCCATAACTCCATTATGTTGTGGAGTATATCCACACAAACTCTGATGTATGATCCCAAGAGTGGCTAGCAAATATGTAAACTCATTGTTGAAGAACTCACTTACATTATCAGTTCTCAAGTACTTTATACCAGTAGCGAACAAATATTTTGCTTTTACTAAGAAGTTTTCCAATAGTATTACAGCTTCAGACTTAGAGTTAATAAGAAATATCCAAGTATATCTAGAGTAGTCATCTACTAGAGTGACAAAAAATCTCTCCACATCATAGGTTGGCACCCTGTTGGGTCCCCAGATATCACAATGTACTAATTCAAAAACAGACTTAGTAGTTGAATTACTCAGGTGAAAAGATAGTTTGTATTGCTTTGCCAAGGAGCACACAGTATATTGTTCATGAGTACATGTTTTCACATCACTGATTACATTGAGCTTTTTTTATTATATCTACAGGGGAATGGCCCAACCTTTTATTCCACAGATTACTAGTGGAGCAAGTACTAGAATTAACAGTAGTACTAGAGCTAGAACTAGACTCAGAATCAGAAGATACACCAATTGAATTGAGACACTTTTCAACATACTTTGTGGAGGAGTTATGAAATGCTTCTCCTTGTAGAATGTATAGTCCAGGATTCTCCCCACCAATACCCTTCACCTGACCACTACAGAGATCGTGAAAAATACAAAAGAAGGCAACAAAGCACTTATAAAGCCCGAGAAATTTTTTTCTAACAAAATTAAGCCTAATTCGATCTTAAGATAATAATTTGTAAGGCCTCAAAGTACGTGCAGGCCCACACGAGGGTATCGAGATCATTAAAATACTTGTACATGAATATTATGAGGGTTGAAGGTCACTAAGTTGCATGAATAAAGGCATAGCTTGGAATGATGGAGAAAAAAGGGAAGAAGGAAACCTTGCAAGCCTGCGTAGCCTTCTTGCGTGGCCTACGCAAGCTGCGTAGGCAAAATCAGCATGGAAGGGGAGGGCTTAATCTGCGTAGGACTACACAATCCTGCGTAGCCAATCTATGTAAGCTACGCGACACATTTTCTATAAAATATGGGAGATTGGGGGAGAGGGAAAAAGATAACATTTATGGCTAAGTCTTGGATTCTAAAGAGAAGGTGGAACATTCTTGACACAAATATACATCAAAGGTGAGTTTTATGTTATTCTTATAATGGATTAACACTAGTTAATAGTAGTATTAACATTTACATGGATTGAAATTCATAGGGATTCATCTAATCTTCAAGAATCATTCAAAAGGGTTCAAGTTAGGGTTTGAGCTACAAGAGGTAAATTCTCTACCCTACACTTAAATACAACTATGAAAAGCATTTGGAATGTATTGTGAATTAGAAAGTACCAATTGGTTGAAGAATTATGTTAGTCCTTGAAATGGGTATTGTGAATTAGGGTTCTTAAATGGGGGAAAAGATGAATAATAAATTTCTGAATATTTTTAGGATGGTTGATGATTATATTGCTTCAATAGCTTAATAATGATTAATTATTGAATCTTATAACCTAGATTGGGGCTTAAAGGCCAATGATGGAATTAATTAAGGATAAAAGGGATATGTTTGGGTGAATTGGGTTTTTCAAAAACTTATAGTCAACTTGTTAATCTTAAATGGTATCGACATATATATTTGGATAATTTTTTATGTCTTGGAAGGTGTACTGTAGATAATGGCTTGTTGGCGATGTTTGAGAGTTCTAAATGATTGGAGCGTCATACTATTATTTGAAGCTTGGACTTCCGTACTTGTGGGGACAAGCGGGAAAGGATGTCACCATTTATTTTGAGTTGTGTTGTATAAAGAAGGTCTTGTTATTTTATAATTAAAAACTCTATTTTTTTTAAAGATTTGATGTTAAATGATGCTTGAGAAAACGTTATAATTTTTATTTAAACCTATGTGTTGGAAAGAATATAAAATACTTGAGTGCTAAAGATGTATTTTATGAAAAGTATTTCTTTTGAAACTTGATTAATGGATAACACTCGTCATATCATTTAATGATGGATGTTAAAATGCTAAAGGCTTTAACATGAAGAATATCATGCAGTTGATTGTTTTTATTCAAATGGTTTAGTTTGTCCATGAGCTATGATTTGATAAAAATTGATCTTTTAAGGCTACTATGCTATGAATCTATTTTAGAGATATCAAATGTTTTGGGAGTTACTAGTGGAGACCATCGAGATTGGTTCAAATGTTGAGTTCATTACCATGGAACTACGCGTGTTAGTGTAGGGAAACATTCCAAGGCTAAGCCGAGGTTTGTGGGATAAAGTCCCCCATTGAGAGGTCAAATGATCATTACTTAAAGTAATGAGGTTAAGTCGACTCGTACGGTACTATGAGAAGCCGCCCAAACAAGTAGGGTCAAATACTTGTTACTAGGTTGATCACTTAGTAGTTATTTATTATGTCGGTGTCGGTGGCAGTGTCGGTGTAGTACTCCCGGTAAAACGTTAAAAGATAATTTTGTTATGTTTAGGCGTAAGGAGCCGAAAAATGATTTCAATGACTTAATAAGTTGAAATGATTTTGCATGATTTTTATTAGAATCATGGTTGATATAAATATTTTAAAAGTTTGTATCATGATTTATATTTGTCACGACCACAACCCGGACCCGGTCGTGATGGCGCCTCTCTGGAGATAAGGACAGCCGACACATTTCCAATCCAATTTTAAGCAATTTAACAATAGGCATTTAATCTTAAACATGCTATAAATCCAAAAGTAAGCAGTGACAATACAAATAATTTGCGGGATACAATCCAACACAGCCCGATACCGAGTGTCACTAGTCATGAGCATCTAAAAATTCGGAATAAGACAAGAAAATCTACAGAGTTCAATACAAATATAAAACAAAGAGAAATAAGATAAGGGAAGAAGCTCTAGGCTGCGAACGCCGACAGCTACCTAGAGAATCTTTGGATCCGCCCGAGATGGAAAGATCAACACTCACTAGCAGGATCAGCAACGCCTGAATCTGCACACGGGGTGCAGGGAGTAAAGTGAGTACTCCAACTTAGTGAATAGTAATCATAAATAAACAAATGAGAGATATAAAAACATGTAAGGCACATTACAGGCTATAATGAAGCAGTAAAACTAGTAGAAGCAGTGAAGCAGTGATAATGTGTAAAGTCATTTTTAATTTAGTTCAAACTTCATGAAATACCTTTTTAACAATTAAGCAAGTAAATGACAGATAAATAAGATAGATAATCACATAAAGTATTGCCCCTCGGGCACAATGTCAACAATACCAGCCCTTCGGGCTATCTCTCACATCACAATGGGTACTCACGCTCACTGGGGGTGTGCAGACTCCTGGAGGGGCCCATTACGACCCAAGTGCAACATCAAGCCATCTCGTGGCATCATCACTAGGCCCTCGGCCTCATATCAACAAGCCACCTCGTGGCATACATATCTCAGGACCTCGGCCTCATAATCATAATTAGTGCTTCTTCACAACATAGACCCTCGACCTTACTCCGTCAGAATCTCACAACCACTCAGGCAACAATAAAATATAGTGCTCAGCCCAAAATATCATTTAAGATGTCATTTAAGTGTTAAAGCAGAGTAAACATGACTGAGTTATGAAAAAGTAGAATATAGCATGTTTGAGTTCAAGTATAAAGTCAAAATAGTGAGGAAATATCAATAAAAATTTCCTAAGGGTTCAAATAGTTGGCACGAAGCTCAAATATAGCATTTAGCCAAAAATATGATGATAGCAAATAGTTTTCAGTCAAATACACGGTAAAACAGTCATTCGGGACGGACTAAGTCACAATCCCCCAACAATGCATGATTCCACGCTCGTTATCTAGCGTGTGCGTCACCTTAATATAGCACAATGATGTGCAATCTGAGGTTTCATTCCCTCAGGACATCATTTACAATCATTAATCACCTCAATTCGGTCCAAATCTAGCCCGTGACGCCTTTGCCCCTCGAATCGGCCTCCACTCGCCTCGAATCTAGCCAAAATTAGAATCACGACGTCAAAATATTCTAAGGGAACGAAGCCCAAGCAAAAATAAGCAATTTACAACTTAAATCCTGAAATTACCGAAACCCGACCTCCGGGCCCACGTCTCGGAATTCGAAAAAATTCACATCAATAGATTCATCATCTCCCCATGAGTTCATACATATCAAACTTACCAAAATCCAACCACAAATGATCCCCAATTCTAACCCTTAAATTCTATTAATTATAGCTCTAATCGTTGAAATAATACCATAGGAACGAGTTTTAGGTCCAAAATCCTTACCTCAATGAAGTTCCCTTAAAATCCTTCTTCAAAATCGTTCAAAAAGCTCCAAAGCCGACTTAAAATGGTGGAATAGCTCAAAAATCGCGAAGGAAACAATTTATATGTTTTGGCCCAGGCATTTTTGCATCTGCGGTACTGCTTTTGCGGTCCAAGAGCCACTTCTACGGTTTTCACTTATCCTCCAGCTTTCCGCATCTGCGATGCACCAGCTGCACCTGCGCCATCGCGGGTGCAGTTCACCAACCACTTCTGCGGTTTTTGCCTCCCTCACTTTCTTCCGCTTCTGAGGCCTTCCCCTCGCATCTGCGGCATCTCACCTGCGGTCCCCAATCCGTAGGTGCAAAAATACCAGAAGCAAAAAATCTGCAGCTTCTACAAAAATTCCAAACTCTCTGTCAACCATCCGAAACCACCCCGAGGCCCCCAGACCTCAACCAAAAGCACAAACATATCACATAACCTTATTCAAACTTATAAAAATCTTCAAAATACCTCAAACAATATCGGATTAACCAAAACACATCGGATTCAAGCCTAAGTTTCCAAATTCTTCCGAATTACGCTTTTGATCAAAAACCCAACTAAACCACGTCCTAATGACCTGAAATTTTGCGCACATATCCCAAATGACAAAAAGGAACTACTGCAACTCTCGGAATTCCATTCCAACCCCTATACCTAAATCTCACCTATCAACCGGAAATCGCCAAAATACCAACTTCGCCAATTCAAGCCTAAATCTACTCCGAACCTCCAAAACTCATTCCAATCACGCTCCTAAGTCTCAAATCACCTCCCGAAACTATCCGAACCATCAAAATTTACATCTGAGCCCTCTAAAACATAAGTCAACATCCGGTTGACTTTTCCAACTTAAGCTTCCTCAAAAGAGACTAAGTGTCTCAAACCTTACCAAAACCTTTCCGAACCCAAGTCAACCAACTCGATCACATATAGAACCGATAGACAAAGCAGTAAGAAGCAGAAATGGGGGAAATTGAGTGGTAACTCATGAGACAACTGGTCGGGTCGTCACAATATTTCTAGTTTTTTTCATTTAAAATGATAAAGAGCATGAATTGATATAATTGTTATTATTTTATATCGAATGTTAGTTGCATTATTTTTGTAAAGCCTTGTCCCAGGAACTTGAGTTAGAGAGAGTCTATGACACTTATCGAGTACCGTCATAGTGTACTCAGTCGTCAGGGGCCCCTCTCCAGGGTCCCGCTTACTTTATATGTTTAGGATGAGGTGTGGTACGTAATGAGTGGATGAGACTAGGATGACTCTCTTTACGAGGTGCATGGTGATGCACCACTTCTATTTCGTGGTAGCTGTCATGTTGATTCTTTATTCTCTCTTGGTCGGGATTGTCCAAAGTGTTTATTTTATTCTTATGTCTTAGAGATTCCATAGACTATTAGTATTCTTTTAGGGTTGTAATTAATGATCATTCGTATATCATGAAATAAAAGAGACATTGTTATCCTTATGTATTTTCAATTATTGAAAATGATATATTAAAGATTATACTTCATGTATGATTTTAATCATTTAAAATGATTATGTTTTCAAAGTGGCTTCCGTATGCATCTATTAGTCATATAGATGGATATTCTAGTATGGATTGGTTTACCCGGGTTGGATAGTATGTCGGGTGCCAGTCACGTGATCTTGGGTCGTGAAAAACTTGGTATCAGAGCACTAGGTTCTAATTTGAGTCCTATAAAGTCTATGGAACCGTGTCTAGTACAGTTCTCCTGTCATGACCCCAAATCCTTCCATAGGATGTCATGATGGCGCCTAGTCTCTAAGACTAGGTAAGCCTAAGAAACGTGCAATATAACTGAATAAAAATTTAAATCTAAAAAAAATATCAACAACTATATGAAATAAAATCTGCAACCCAACATGTACATCTCCTAAAACCCGGTGAAAATATAAGTTACAAGCTCTAGATACATTACTGAACACTCCTATACATCACTATCTATAAAGACGTAAAGAAATAAGAAAAGAACAGGGTAGAAGGGGACTCCAAGACCTGCGGACGCGAGCAGATGTATCTTGAACTCTCCAAGTAGGTAACTCACGCGCTAATACCGAGGCTGAAAAGATGTACCTGGATCTGCACAAAACATGTGCAGAAATATAGTATGAGTACACCACAATAGTGTCCAGTAAGTGCCAAGCCTAATCTCGGTAGAGTAGTGATGAGGTCAGGTCAATGCCTTACTAGAGATAATAAGAAACAAGACAAGAGATATAATGATATAATAAAAATGAATGGAAAGTGAAATAATAAAGAATTTACGGGAAGTAACAACACGGAATCAAGGAAAACTACTACAGCACGAAAGGAAAATAAGAATTTTACACGTTAAGAAAACAACAACTAAACAATACAACAAATAAAGAATATCAACATGGGTACTCCTGAGGTACCACCTTAGTCCTAAATCATAAAATTAACTCACAGTCTTTTCCTTATATTACCACGGGAGCCTTTACATTTAGTTTTGAAAATTATTTTTTCCAAAATTGCAACTCGCGTTTTAGCCCACCTTATCACTGTTGAGGAAGGCATTATGCAGATTAATGAGCCACTACTTTGAAGCTATAAGGGAAATAATAGATCTAACTGTCACCATTTTAGCTACAGGTAAATAAGTTTCACTGTAGTCTAACCCTTCCTTTCGGATATAGCCTTTGGCCACCAGCCTGGCCTTAAATCTCTCCATCTCCCCTAAAGCTTTATGCTTGATCTTAAAAATCCATCTGCAGCAATACGCCAGGTCTGATTGTTTTCTAAGGTTGCTATCTCAAACTTCAAGGCATCCACCCATTTAAGATCTTGGACTGCCTCTAGGAATGATTGAGGCTCAGTGCATGCAGAGTAAGCTAATAGAATCTGATAGTATGAAGGAGTGATACGTGAGTATGTTATATGAGCTGAGATAGAATAAGCACATTTGGATCTTTTGGATTGGACTACATAGTCATGTAGCCACAGAGGGGGCCTACTGGTTCTAGAGTACTTTCTGAGTTCTTGTGTACTCAGAGTATCAACCGTAGGAGATTTACTTGCAGGTAGAACTTTAGTTGTGTTTGGATGATAGAACTGATCAGGAGCATTGTCATCTTCTGACGCCGTTGGAGAGGATTGTGAGACATTGTGAGGATCTATGGTAGGGGAGACTGAGTTGTTAAGATCACAAGGAACAAACTCCAGTACAGGAAACAAAGGATTGTTGACTTGTTTAATGTGCTTAAAATGATAGATTTCCTCCTGAAATGTAACATTTCTATTGACTAGGAGTGTTTTTGAGTAAAGATCATACAATATATAACCGTTCTAAGTAGATGAGTAATCCATAAGAATTGCTGGAATAGCTCTAGGTGAAAATTTGTCATACAATTCGGGACTGGTTACATAGCACAAGCACCCAAAGACTCTTAAGTGTTGTAGTGAAGGACGATGCAAATAAAGAATTTCAAAAGAAGTCTTGTACCTAATCACTTTAAAAGGAAGTCAATTGATGAGGTATACAGCTGTAGTGACACAGTCACCCCAGAATCTTAAAGGGATTGAAGCTTGAAATCTGAAAGTCGTGGCCATTTCTAGGATTGTTCTGTTCTTCCTTCCCACAACTATATTATGTTATGGAGTATATATACATGAACTCTGATGTATGATCCCCAAAGTGGCTAGCAAAGATGTAAACTCATTGCTGAAGAACTCACTTACATTATCAGTTCTCAAGTACTTTACACCAGTAGAGAACAGGTTTTTTGCTTTTACTAAGAATTCTCTCGACACTACTACAGCTTTAGACTTAGAGTTTGATAGTTTATACGAGTCTCACCAAACTATATAGTACCTGGTCCTCTAGGTGTTTTTACTGAGAATGCTACTAAAACAGTAGTAAATGAGACACAGAATTTTTACGTGGAAAAATCCCACATAAGGGGACAAAAACCACGACCTACACTTGTAGGCTTTCAACTTCACTAACTTGTAAACACTCTATTACAAGCCACTTGTAATGACTTTATTACAAAGACTTCAACTCAACTAACTTATGATACTCTTACCACAAGCCACTTTTTCACTCACTAGTTACAAAGACTTCAACTTATGACTAACTCTAGTCACATCACAAACTCAGAAAGTTTATGGTTTTACAAAGGAGTTCCTAAGTAATGCTTCTAGCTAAGCAATTTAGGAATTACAATAAGAACACTCGCAAATTCAACTCAACTAAGGACAATAAAATACTAGATTTAGGACCTGGTCCGTAGTAGCGTTTAACTTTGTTCTTCAAGCTCTTGAGAATTAAGTTCATTATTTTGCAGAAGGCTTGAATGCTTGAAGTAAATTGTCAATTGTTCAAGTGATGTTTTGATATAATATTCTTGTTAATACATCTTGATGACATCACTTGAATGATGTAAGCCCTTTAGTTGGTCAAAGGACAAGTGACCGCTGGAAATAGTGTAGGCAGTCACATCGCTTTCTAGTTGTGTCCAATTGACTTCGTACTACTATGAGGGAACCACAAAGGTATCAGGTACCTGTTTGGTTTTCTATCTCCTGAAGCTATAGCAGTTCACATTTAGCTAGAATCCGTTGATTTTCAATGTAGCCCAAGTGTGTCAGGTTCCCTATCTGGTTCTTGACAATAAGTTTGTTAGATCATCAAAACATAAGGAAAGACATTGAAAATCCATCAATTTCCCCCTTTTTTATGATGATAAACTTAGACATTGATAACATGTATTTAAAGCAAAGAGAACCAGATAAAGTAACAGGTACTTCACAAGTTCCCCCTTAATCAGATTCTTATCCTTGATTCAATTATACTTCCCCTTTTGGCATCATTAAAAAGGCACAAGCAGCCAAACAACATAAAAAAAGTCTAGCCTAGGTAACCCATGCCACATATGTGCACACAATATGATAGAGAAGAGAAACAGGAAATTCAAGCAATGGGATATAAAAGAGGATAGATTTTATATATTGAAAACATATGCCTTTGCTTAAAAAGCAAAGGCAGAATTGGACTGTTAAAAACAGGAGTAGCACTGTTATATCCTAACCACATAAAAAAAAAGAAACAAAACATCTGCCAAATCAAAAAAAATATTCCTGAAACTGGTCACTGAAGGGGTTACTTAGGGGCACTAGGAGTAGAGGGCTTGGAAGCTGCAACAAGAGTTTGGAGAACTAGGTCTATTTGGGTATTTGCCGACTTTTTCTCATTGAGCAGTTCTGCTTTCAGGTTCTCCACTTGTGCCCTGAGATCAACATTCTCTTTTGTCAAACGAGCCACTTCCTTATTTGACTCCGGAGCCCCTTGGGCCTGCTGACCTTCCAGGATAACATTCCTAGTTTTCAACCTTTGAATATCCTCAGTTGCGCTATTTTGAGAATTAATGAGCTGTGAGATGGTTTATGTATTGCCTAACCCCCCCATTATTCTCTATGCACTTACATTCTTCCAACGTTGTCTTTGAGAAAGTCTGCTTCTTGGTTCCTACCATGGTTTGCCCCAGTGGCACTTTGAAAAACTTGAATACTTGAGTAAGTAAAAACCCGTATGGAAGACCATGATTGCCATCTTTGAAGGTTGCTACCTTCTGCATATGTTTGATTATTATAGCAGGCAAGTTCACATGGTTGAAGCCATCAGTTGTTCCATGATAAACAGATTGTAAAGCCCCAGAAAAAAATTTGCTTAGTAATTTAAGATTTCGTGGTGCCAAGGTAGGCCAAATATTTTATCTTACGTACAAATGAGGATTAAGGATATTATGGATATCAATTGGATATGTTAAGAATTGTATAAGTCATATTAGAGGTGAATTGGGGTCTAAGGAGAGGCCTAAGTCTAAGCCAAGTTAGAAAAGTTTCATATTAGACGAAATCTGTAAATGAGTGCGCACAAGACCTCACTTTGAACTTTCATATCTCCAGTTATATAAGGACTTGTGTGATGAATAACATATAAAATTAAAGCCCTTTGAGTCTAGTTTCCAACTCAATAAACCATTCGTCATTTGGAGGTGTATACGGAAAGTTATGACCATTTTACTGGGCATATGTCTCTAGCACGAACATTAGCGCGAAGTCACACATTATGCTGAGTATTCTGCCTCCCGGGCGCGAACATAGCGCGAGCTCGCGTGCCTGGAAGGTTTTTAAATATCCTAAAGACCGGAAATAAGAGAATTTGAGTCATTTCTCAAGCTTAGGGCTTCCTCTACACCCCCAACTCGACCAAGGCATCCAATTGCACACCTAAGGTGAGTTTTTAAGTGTGTTTTCATGGTGATTTCACTTCTCAATCACTAGTTACAACATGATTTTGATTGGGTTTCATAGGGTTTCTTCAAAATCTCAAGAACACCCCAAATTTGTCTTTCAAGATTTGGTCTACAAGAGGTAATCCTACACCTTAGACTTACATATATGGAGTTATTATGGAAATATGAGTATGGATTAAGTATTGTAACTCATGGGATGGGGATTGGAAGTCATAGGTGCCTAACCTAGGTTGTGTTGGTATTGTAGAGATTGTGAGGTGGGTTATTGGGGTATGATTCTTGGGGTAATAGTATTATGTATACATGCATGTACAAATTAGGTTTGTGGGAAGATTGATGAATATAAATAAGTAAAGATTGGGTTGGGGAAAGAAGAAAATCTTGTAAAAGGAATTTAAAATCAAGATGCTCAACTAGTGTTTGATAAAATGCTCAAATGAGCTGAAACCATGAATACCTTCCTAATTTGTGTTAATTTTGTTATGTCTCAAGTAGATTGGGATTGTTAGAATTTTCGAAACGTCGTAGTAACTTAAGGAAAGCTCAAACGAGGTATGTATGGCTAACTTTGACCTTTGTAAAGTCATTTTGTTTGGTGTACGAATATTTGGTATGTGATATCTACGTGGATTATTTGTTGAATTCTTGTGATTGGTATGATTTGATTGTTCGTGGTTAAGTCTCCCGATATAATGGTGTACGTAATTGGCAATAAACCAAATGTGTGATTGTGAATATGTTATGTGGTAAGAGTTGAGAAACAAATGATGGAAGGAAATCGTAAATGATGCAGTTGGAACGACTGTGGTAATAACATATATGGCTTGTATTGGCAATTATCGCGGTGACATAAAATGCATATGAGTTGTTGAATATGATGGAAATAGTATTGATAGCTATAGAAATTCTTTGAGAATTGTTGTTGTTGTTCTTTGTGAATTGTTGCTGTTGTTGTTGTGTTGTTTGTGAATTGTGATTGTTCGGTGGGATCGGGTTGCGTGCCGCACAACACGAAGTAATAAGGTGTGGGTTGTGGTGATAAGGGTGGCCGAGGTAATAAGGGTGGCCGAGGTAATAAGGGTGGAAAAGTGATCGAAATCACTATTGAAATGAAAATATGAGAAAGTTGTGAAATCATTGATGTGAAAATGTTGAAGGGGAAATGGAGAGATTGTAACTTGTTTGGCTTGATGGTTTTCTTTCATGTGTATTTGATTGTTGGTTCCATTACTACTTCTTACTTATGTATGGTTTGAGTTTACTTAGGGCAAGTTTGTTCATACATATCAGTACAATTCAAATATGCTGACGTCCCTTTTGCCGGGGGTGCTACATTCGTGTTATGATTGTAGGTGGACCATAGCAGGTACTCCAGTCCACCGACCGTAGCTCCCCTTCACTTTCCGCCAGAAGCATTGGTGAGCCCTTTTCCTCCCGGGGCCTTGCGTGGCTCATGCCGCTTTTTATTTCGGAGTCTTGTTTGGTTTTTGGTGTAAGGTATAGCCGGAGCCTTGTTACCAGCAAGTATTGTATCACTCTTTTGTATCCCTAGAGGCTCCGTAGACAGGAAATGTGGGTTATGTACTTATGTATTTTGGGCAGTATAACTTGTAAACCAAGCTAAGTAACTATGTATGCTATGTAAATCTCGTAAGAATGTGTTTAAATTTATAAATGGCTATTTCACTTGGTTAATGGGAAATGAAAATGCGGGGTAACACATGGAATAGGAAAGGAACCCAGGTCCGCTTGGATGGGGCTTCCCAGTCGAGCGCCAGTCGCGCCCCTCAGTTTTGGGGTGTGACAAACTTGGTCTAAGAACCTAAGGTTTTAAAAGGGTCCTAGGATGTCTCGGAGCCATGTCTAGTAGAGTCTTTCTTATCGGTGTGTTGTCGACCACATATATAAGTTGGAGGCTACATGGACATTTAGGAAATTACCTTCTTCTTTGTTACTCTATATCGTGCGGTGAAGTGAAAAGTGGAAGTATTTACCTCTAACTCGTGCTCTGTTCCAAATTTTCAGTAATGGCACCTAAGAAGAGAGCTAGACTCGGCCTCAGGGCCAATGCCACCCCAAGTGTGGCTATGAATCATGTACCTGATGTCGTGGGTGAGAGTGACTCCCTAGTCTTGAATTTGCCTAGCCCATTTATTCCAGATCCAAGTATTCCTGTTCCAGCTACGGCAGAGGGTGCTACCATCCCTCCTGCTGATATTCCAGATCCTGATGCAGTTCCAGCTTTCGGTCCCAGGGTTTCTGATGGGGACGTTAGAGGAGCCATCCATATGTTGATCCAGTTAGTGGTCGCTCAGGCCCAGAGATCCCATGATGCCCCTACATCCTCCAACGGACAGGGAGATTTCGCCAGCTCCAGAGTCAACCAGTTTCTGCGGTTGGCCCCTCTAGAGTTCACAGGCACAGACCCAAAGGCCGATCCGCAGGATTTCCTTGATGAAATGTATAAGACCATTCGAGTGATGAAGGCTACAGAGATGGAGGGGGTTGAGTTGGCTTCATACAGGTTGAGGGGAGCAGCGTATTCATGGTTCAAGATGTGGGAGGATTCCCGTGGGGAGGAAAGACCTCCAGCTAGATGGGATGAGTTTGTAGATGCATTCATGGACCACTTCTTGCCTGCCGAGACAATGGCGGCCCGTGCCACTGAGTTTGAGGTCCTCAAGCAGGGCAGTATAAGTGTTTGGGAGTACCACATGGAGTTTGTAAGATTGTCCAAGTATGCTCCCCAGTTAGTGTCGACCATGGGTGATCGAGTTTGGCGATTTGTTCAGGGTCTTAGTCCCTTGGTGGTGAACGAGGCTGCTACAGCGGCCTTACACTCAGATATGAATTATGGGAAGATTGTGGGATTCGCTCAGGCCACAGAGGCTAGGAAGTTGAAAATACGGGCAGAAAGGGAGAGTAACAGCAGGGCCTGATCAGTGGGTCACTCAGGGCGACCAGTTCAGAGAAGGGAGCCATCAGGGTCATCCCAGTCATATGCTCAGTCCTCAGTGAGCGCACCGCCATCTGTGCACAGTTATCTACAGAGCAGTCATTTGAGACCAGGTTCAGATAGTAGGAGACCCCATCAGTCCGGTCGTCCAGGAGGGGGATCACAGCAGTAGGGGGAGCTTTATGCCCCAAGTGTGGGAGATTCCATACGGAGGCTTGTTATTTGGATATCCCAGTGTGTTATAGATGCGGGGTGAGAGGTCATATCCAGTGGGACTGTCATGCACCCAGTCAGGGCACGGGTAGGGATTTGCTCAGACATCTGGTTCTTCAGCTGCTACATCATCCGCGTGCCCTCCAGCTCCAGCAGGGCGTGGTGAAATTAGGGGTGGAGCTCGTGGTAGTAGTGGACCTAGCCAATTTTACGCTTTGAGTGGTCGCCAGAGTGCAGAGGCTTCACCAGATGTTGTCATAGGTATCTTGTCTGTTCAAGCCATTGATTGTTATGCTCTTATTGATTCAGGGTCCTCTTTGTCTTATGTCACCCCATTCATTGCTTCACGTTTTGGGGTAGAACCCGAACAACTTTATGAGTCGTTCTCTGTATCAACTCCGGTTGGTGATTCTATCACAACCGCGCGAGTTTATAGGAATTGTATTGTCACGGTATGTGGTCATGCTACCACGACCGATCTTATTGAGCTTGGAATGATGGATTTTGATGTGATTATGGGAATGGACTGGTTTTATTCATGCTTTGCTAAACTTGACTGCCGAACGAGAGTCATGAGGCTTGGGTTCCCTAATGAGCCAGTTATTTAGTGGAAAGGAAATGGTGTGGTGCCGAAAGGTAGGTTTATTTCCTACCTTAAGGCTTCAAAGATGATTAGGAAGGGGTGTATCTACCATTTGGTTCGGGTGGCGGACACCACTTCAGAAGTGTCTGCCCCCGAGTCCGTGCTAGTTGTGAATGAGTTTCTTGAAGTGTTTCCGGATGAGCTTCCAGGGATCCCACCAGATAGGGAGATTGATTTTGGGATTGATGTATTGCCAGATACGTAGCCAATATCTATTCCACCATACAGGATGATGCCAACGGAGTTAAGGGAGTTAAAGGAGCAGCTGAAGGATTTATTAGAAAAGGGGTTCATACGGCCAAGTGTGTCGCCGTGGGGTGCTCCGGTTCTTTTTGTCAGGAAGAAGGATGGGTCGTTCCGGATGTGTATTGATTATCGGCAGCTTAACAAGGTCACCATCAAGAATAAATATCCCTTGCCTCGGATAGATGATTTGTTCGACCAATTGCAAGGTGCGAGGTTCTTTTCCAAAATTGATCTACGGTTTGGGTATCACCAATTGAAGATCAGAGAACAGGATATATTCCTAAGACCGCTTTCAGAACTCGCTATGGTCACTTTGAATTCTTGGTCATGTCTTTTGGGCTAACCAACGCCCCGACAGCTTTCATGGATCTTATGAATCGGGTCTTCAAGTCGTTTCTAGACTCCTTTGTGATTGTTTTCATTGATGACATCATTGTTTATTCGCGGAGCCGGGAGGATCATGCCGATCACCTTGGGGCAGTTCTGCAGACTCTTCATCAGCACCAGTTGTATGCTAAATTTTCAAAATGTGAATTTTGGTTGGAGTCTGTTACCTTTCTGGGTCATGCTGCAAGAGCCTGTTTTACTACATTGTCAGCAGATCTCTTCCTTTTGAAGTCCTTGTCAGCAACCAGGTTCCTCTTAGCTGCTTTCTCATGATTATACTTGGGGAACTCTTGCTTCAGGAGAGGACAGTCTTTGATGAAGTGCCAAGGCCTTCCAAATTTATGGCAGAGATCATAGTTCTTTGGTTTGCTAGAGCTGCCCCTTTTTAGAATTCTTCCATTTCTTCTGACCATCTTCTGAAATATTTTGGTTAGTAAGCCATGTCACTATCTTCCTCACTTGAGTCATTGCTATCAGCTTTGAGAACCAGGTTCTTTTCTTTCTTTGGTTCTCTTCTTTCACTGTCTATCTTCCTCTTCATCTCATAGGTTTTCGTATTTCCAATCAGCTCATCTATGGTCAGCTCTTGCAGGTCCTTTGATTCAGTAATAGCATTCACCTTGCTTTCCCAAGAACTAGACAGGATACTTAGAATTTTTCTCACTAGTTTGTTTCTAGGAATGGTTTCACCAAGTGAGTGTAACTCATTTATGATGGAGGTGAATCTTTTGTGCATATTTTGAACAGATTTAAAGATTTTAAATTGGTTTATTTCATCCTAAAGAGTTCATACTCGGTAGTGAGCATATCAACCTTGTTGATATCCAATTTTTCCATATATATATATTTTTAATATGCATAAATACTTTCAAAATAGCATATATAAGTATGCACAAGGTTTTTATAATTTTTCTATAATTTTAAAGATTTTAAATTGATTTATTTCCTTCCCTTTTTACTCATAAAATCCCCCAATAATTATCTCTCAAATTATTTTTGTGGTAATTTAGTCATATAAATTCTATATTTATGCCAAATATTGTTAAAATATTCTTAGTGCATTTTTATAATTGCATTTTGTATTTTAAAGCTAATTTGCATATAATTGCAATATTAGCCTTATTAATGTACAATTACGTTTTATGTACATAAAATGATCTTTTATATTTTTAAAATGTTAAAAATCTATTTTAAATCATTTTAGCACACAAAATTATTTTTAGAAATTATTTATTATTTATTATAAATTATATAGGTTTAAATTGGCTATTTAAAACTTAGCCAAATTGGATTTCAATTATTGCCTTAATTAAGCCCAATACCCAGCCCAATTTCAGGCCAAATTACCCGACACAAACCCTAAACACACCTACCCGACCGAGAACCAATTAAATCATAGCCGTTGATCTGAAGATCAACGACCCGTATTGATTCTTGTCTTTTTTAATTCTAAACCACCCCCAACCCAAATCATTTTCCATATACCACAGCTCTAAAATCCACTATATTCTCAGTACACTCTCAACCTAACCCTAGCCCTTCAACCGCCGACCTCTCTTCTCCGGTCATCTCCGGTGACCTCTCATGGTCTCCTACGCCTCCAATGGCTTCTCTCATGACATGATTGCCTTCTCTAAGTCTTCAAGGGACCAGAGCCATGCCAACTTGCATCTAGGGTTTGTCACCTGCCTTTTCTTGGCTACTCCAGTGTAATTTCAAGCAAAATCATGTTGTATTTGCAACGATCCTTAGGATTCTAGACAGGTTCCTTCATCTCTATATGGTTTCTTTTGAAACCCTAATTTCTTTTTATATCTCCTAGATCTATACAGATCTAAGATGATTTGAGTTTGTTCCTTTAATGTTTCACACTGTCCTTGAGATTCTTTATAAGAATCGTTGATTTTAAGTGTTTTCACATGCTTCTAAAAACTAGGGTTTCAGAACTTCTTTTTATAACCTTGTTTAACTGATTATTTGTGTTTAAACTTTTATTTCTTGCATTATTTTAACTGATTCTATGGCTTACTACATCTTCAACTCATCTATGTCGAAAGCCCTATTTTTCTAGGTTTTTTCGTTTAGTTCTGTGTATCAGCATGACTGACTGGTTCTTGTTTGAGTTTCTGTGAGTATCTTGCCTCGAATATGTTCCTACTGAGTTTCTTAGCTTAACTTACATCAACTCTGTGTGTTTGTGTTCATCTTGACTGTTCAAGACTTGCCTCTTTCTATCAGTGTTGTTTAACCTCCATGTTTGTTATGTCTGGTCATTCTTATCTTACTCTATTTATATGCTAAAACATTGACTCATGATTCTCTCTTTGATTGATTCTAAGTTCCCTGTTTCTTGGCTTGATTTGAAAACTTTTCTTTAGACCTTCGATTCTTCCTGTTTAAATTTGGTTTATTTGCTTATTCATGGGAACCTATGTTATTCTCCTTAAATCAGTAATTTCGAGTCCTTGATTCACTGATTTGCTATATGCTGATTCTCGATTATTTCTATATTCTGCAACCTTATTTAGTTTTCTTACCTTATTTGGGTTAACCATGTTATTTGCTAATTCTTCACTAACTATTTCCTAAATTGAACCCTCATGTATTTACCCCTAATTGTCTATTTTGTACCTAATGCCTTACTTGATTTCTTTCCTTAAACATTTTCTGCCCAGTACCGTTGGTTAATTACCCTTTAATTAAAGGAGTACTTGCATTGATTTGATTCTGATTAGTACTTGGTTCCATAATTATTGCTAATCTTTGATTCTTGCCTTATTTTCTACCTATTTTCAAACTATAAGTATATTAACACAACACACGAACACATTGGTTCAAAATTCTCCCACACTCAAACACTTTTCTGCTCTCTCTCTTTGGTTACTTGCTATTATTCTGAGTTAGTCGGCTGCAAGCCAAGGCTAACTATTGTGCTTTCCTATTCCTCACTTTGTGTTTACTATCTCTCTACTGGTATGTTTTGATTTCAATTCAAATCTCAAAACCAATATGTTTCTTTTACTACTTCAGTTTATCATGTTTCTAATTTGTTTCTATCTATGGTTCTATTTTTCAACATGCAATTGACATGTTTACATTATTGCTTCATCTAGCATGCTAGTCTAACCTTCTTAGGGTTTTTCATAACATGTTCTACCCCCTCCCCTAGTAGTCCCTCTCAACATGACTCTACCTACTTGGAATGCTTGTCTACTTGTTATCCAGTTTTGATATGCAAGCTGACCTGTCACTTTAAATGGCTGATTCTATGATTGTTTCTGAAACTCCTGCTGTATTGGTACCAATAGCTATCCCATAATCCCTTAAACCCCACAAGAATTGCTATGCTCCTGATACTATGTGCTCTATGTGTCCCCAATTCCCATTCGCCTATATGAAGGATTGTTATTTGAGTATTGCTGAACTTGTTTGACTGACCTGCTGTTTGTTTAATTACACCACTGTTTTCAAAAGTTGTTTACCCAACAACTCTCTTGCTTACAAAGTTATTTCAACTAAGTCTCTTTCTTTTACACTGTTTTCCTACTGGAACCCTTTCAAACTATGTCAACCACTCTCACTCTACTCCTAAGTCCATAGGTTCTTCCCCCTCTAGTGTGTGTACTGCCTTGGGATTCTCTTGAAATCTCTCTGAACTCTCACACACTGAGGGTGGCCCTTCCATGCTGTACTTACTCAATTTGGTTACAAAGTCTAGGTGTGAGCACTACCCGAGATCCTTGAGATTCTTAGGGAACTCTAATGCACCTAGACAATGTTATTGTCTATAAAATTGGCATTTGAGGCTATTGGAGGTTTGAGAAATCACTTGGGCCTGCTTCAGGATCCCTATAGTGTAACTTCTTCTTTTTTCTTTATCTATGTAATTTATTCATCTGGTTTGTAATAATTTGTAAACGAATATTGGGGTGATTAGTAAAAAAGGGGTGGGTTGTTACATATTTACGGGGTAATATGGGTAGAAACCATGTCTATAGGATTTCATATATTTGCTATGTTTGCCTCACCATGCTAGAAATCATGCCTATAGATTTTACAATCAACTTTATAAATAGAAATCATACTTAAGCATGTGATCAAGTTCAAGTTTCTGTTTCAATGGTTGTTTACATTTATTTTCTCTAGAAATCATGCCTATAAGTTTATAAACAACTAGATACCATTATCATAGGGAACAACATCAGAAATTCTGCCTATAGATCTAAAATCAATTTAGTTTAAATAAGTCGATCCAGTTCATGATTAGTTTACTTCGAAGTTGGTCTAATCAATGGTTCGTTTTTCCTGAAATGAATTCTTTCTAATACTGCTCTAATTCAATATTAGAAAGCATGCCTATAGGAATTCAAGAGCCCGTTTTAAAAATCTGCCCACTTTTTTACTATATCAAATGTAGTTATCATGCTCTTAGGATATCACTATTCAGCGTTTAGGCAAGCCTATAGGGCATTTTCAAATCCTGCAACTCTGAAACTACATTTCTGCTACTTAGAGTTGTTCAGATTTAACAGGCTAAAATCAGTAGGCAAAACTGATTAGGGCCTTACTGTCGAGTTTACAAAAACAAGGTTGCATGTTTCTATGCATTGACATCCACTTAGACGTCCAGTTTAGGCCTTTTCTCTAAACAAAAAACTGATCTTGTTTATGTTTAAAACGTGCTGCCTATGTGTATTACTTGTGGAGGTAATCCTGGACCTTTTTAACTGTCTCTTTTCTATATTTAGTTATTAAGTCCTATGTGTTCTTGCCTATCGTCTAGAATTTTATCCTTTTTAAGCACCTTAGGGGTCGTCCAGAACTGCCCAGATTTAGAGGTCCTAAAATACCTCCAGGGCCACAAGGAAGGGACGGGTAGTGCACGCATAGGCATTGTCAAGGTTACTAGAACGCTTTAGGATATGACCACAAGGTGGGAAAGGTAGATATGGGATATGATGACTACGCGCTAATGTCACATGTAGCCCCTCATTAAGGAGTGTTTACTGGACATTGTGTGGGGTGATCCTGTAGGCTAACCAACCTAGGACTCCTCCTTTCCCAAATCCCTTCTGTTTAAAACTTTGTTTTATATGTATACAACTTGTTCAAATCTTTTGTCTATAATCTGAGTCATACAATATCCAACCTACTCTTATTTGCAATTATGTGTTTAAAAACTATTTGTTTGTTAATGGGCTGATTCATAAGTTAAGTTCGTTCGGGACCCACTGTTGTAGACCGCGAGGGGTGCCTAACACCTTCCCCTCAAGGTTATTTTGAGCCCTTACCCTAAATCTCTGGTAATGCAAACCAATCCATGAGTTAATTACTCTAGGTTCCCTAACGCACCTTAATTCGTTATAAAGAGGAAACTGGAATATATGGAGCGAGGAATAGTGGAGTTGGAAGGTAAAGTTATAAACTGGATTGAAAATTGCCAGAATGTTGAAGGAGCTGAAGGAGGAGATCTGGCCAGAGCCTACTTGTTGTTGGGGCTGCGCGAGCTGGGCGATCTATATGATGGAGTCCGGAAGATAGAATCTGGGGAAGTTCCTTCTGGGACCAAATAGGCTAGATTGTTTTTTCCTAAAAATGTAATAAGGCCAAGTACCAGTAGTGACTTATTTTATTATTATCTTAGTGTCATTTTGGGATTCATCTATTTTTATATTACGAAATAAAGCATTTATTGGCATTTAAAGTTCTTCAAATC
Source organism: Nicotiana sylvestris (assembly GCF_000393655.2). Classification (NCBI taxonomy): domain Eukaryota; kingdom Viridiplantae; phylum Streptophyta; class Magnoliopsida; order Solanales; family Solanaceae; genus Nicotiana; species Nicotiana sylvestris. The sequence continues at coordinate 156,186,503 of NC_091059.1, forward strand.
TATTTATTGCTAGGCCTACCTCGGGCACAATGAGGTTCCCAAATTAAGACGCGAATTTACATTTCCGCAATATGTATTTAAATACTGCAAACATTTCAGGATCCTCACTGACTTGTTACCTTTTGTTTTCTTCTTCTTCTTCTTATTTTTATTATTCCCATCCCCTTAGGTTGGTTCACTTATACTGGCCTCATCAGCGTACCATACCAGATCTAGAGGCCCTCCACCTCCTACTCCTCCAAGCAACACAAAAGGCAGAGGAAAAGCAAAGATGGACGACTTAAGTGGAATCCGAAAGGAGAATATTGAGCACGCAGAGACTTCAGATGGCCGTAGTACTCCGGCCCCAAATGATCTAGTCTTGAGACTGGCAACAAAAGATTCTAGAATTGCAAGGAGAACTCGAGCAGGTTCGCAACTTGGCAAACTTGTCACTCACCCTCAATGTCCCCGATATCCACCAACAAAACACAAAGAACCCAACACCTCCTGAGAGCACACAAAACCAACAACCACAAAATCTTATCGCACCAAATCATTACGCAACTCCACCCGAAAATATCAATCCGTTGCCGATACCAACTCCACCACAATATCATCATCAACTGATTCAGTACCCACCAACCACCACTTACCACACTCCCCAAAACACACCACAACCCATTCCTGATCCCCAAAACTCCACCAAGGACCATCATTACACCCAAGTCCCTAGCACCCATCAAAACAACCCTATATATGTGGAAACTATACCTCACTTTGCCCAACCAATCTCATGTACACCGGAATCCTCCGAGAAGGACCTGCTCATTAAGAACATGGCTGAAGAACTCAAGAAGTTAACAAGCCGAGTTCAAGGTGCTGAAGGCGACAAAGGAATAGAAGGTTTGAACTATGAAGATCTATGCGTACAACCGAATGTCGAACTGCCAGAGGGGTACAACCGGATCTATGTGATCCCAGGGTTCATCTAAGGACCTACTGTGACAAGCTTGTCGGGGTCGGAAAAGATGAAAAGATCCGAATGAAGCTCTTTATGAGGAGTCTTACTGGGGATTCTTTGTCTTGGTATATCAGCCAAAATCCCAAGAAATGGTCCAATTGGGTAAGTATGACATCGGATTTCATGGACCAGTTCAGGTTCAACACAGAAAACGCACCGGATGTTTTCTACATTTAGAATCTTAAGAAGAATTCTACTGAGACTTTCCGTGAGTATTATACTCGTTAGAGGTCGGAAGCAGCCAATTTCAGGCCATATTTGGACGAAGAACAGATGAATAAATTCTTCGTTAGAGCATAGGATCCTCAATATTATGAAAGGTTCATGGTTATCGAAAATCACAAATTCTCTGACATCATCAAACTTGGGGAAAGAATCGAAGAACGAATAAAGAGCGGGATGGTAACGAATTTCAAGGCACTACAAGCCACAAATAAGGCGCTACAATCAGGTGGCATATCGAAGAAGAGAGATGTTGGAGCAACAATGATGGCCTAGGGTCCAAAATCTCCACTTGTCTATCAAACCCCTCCACTACATATCAAACAGCTCCTCCCACATATCAAGCACCTTCATCCACATATCAAACACCTCCACCCACATACCAAGCATCACCGCCTACATATCAACCTTCATCTCCCAGATATTCCCAACCAGCCACTGTCCATCACACCTAAAACTCCCAACCATGCCACTTCCAATCACCACCCGCACGCTAAAATTATCCAAGACCAAGACCCAACTTCAACTGTAAGCCACCCAGACAATACACCACCATTGTTGAACCCATCGACCAACTGTATGAAAGGTTGAAAGCTGCGGGTTACATCACTCATGTTCCCACTATAGCATTAGAAAACCCATCCCAATAGGTCAATCCAAACAAAACTTGTGCGTACCATTCAGGTATGAAGGGGCCCACTACTATTGAGTGTCGAACATTGAAGGATAAGATCCAGATATTAATTGAGAACAAGGTCATACAAGCAAAGGAAGCCTCACCTAATGTCCGCGACAACCCCCTCCCTGATCATAGAGGTGGTGGAGTACATGTGATAGAGACGAACGAAGAATGAGACCCTGAGGGGTCAATTGGGCTTATTCGAAAAAGGTGATGACTTTAAAGTTGCCGTTACACTTACTCCTATTGTGGTACAGACTCAATCACCAATCGAGGTTGAGGTAACTGCATCAGTTCCATTCAAGGTGGAAGTGGCTCCGCCCGTAGCCACCCCCGCTCCATTTGAAGTAGAAGTGGTCACACCTTTCATTGTGACAGTATCAACCACACCCCCATTCAACTCAAAAGCAATACCTTGGGATTATGTTGCCGAGGCTCGGCAGAAAGAGAAGGCCAAGGTAGAGGAATCTGACGCTGCACAAGGAATGACTAGAACTGGAAGAGTCTATACACCGGAACATTTGGGAGGATCAAGTAAAGATGCCACTACTAGGTAGCCTGTCATTGATACGGGGCCAGATGACCTATAGAGGAAAGTATAGGCAAGGTAGTATTCTGTTGTTGACCATCTGAACAAAGTCCCCGCTCAGATATCTATCCTGTCACTATTGCAGAATTCAGAGGCACACAAGAATGCCTTAATGAAAGTGTTAAGCGAGGCTTATGTTCCCAATAACATCACCGACGGAGAAATGTCCAACATGGTTGGGAAAGTACTAGAAAGTCATAAGATCATCTTCCACGAAGATGAGCTACCACCCGAGGGACTGGATCACAATCGAGCATTGTATATTACGGTGTAATTTGAAGACAAGTTCATTACCAGGGTCTTGGTTGATAGAGGTTTGAGCCTAAATATTTGTCCATTGGACACTCTGAAAAGGTTGGACAAAGGTTTCCATGAGATACGGGTAGGAAGGATGGATGTGAAGGCTTTCGATGGGTCCTAGAGGGCCACGATCGGGGAAACCAACCTTTGCTTGTAGATGGGGCCAACTTTGTTCGACGTTGAATTTCAGGTGCTTGACATATCGGCCTTATATAATCTTCTATTGGGTCGGCCAAGGATCCATGCTGCTGGAGCCGTGCCTTCCACACTAAATCAAGCCGTGAAGTTTGAATGGAACCGCCAGGAGGTAATCATTCACGGAGATGGAAATAACCCCATCTACACTAGTCGAACCATCCCGGCCATTGGACATCGAAGAAGGCTAGGAGGGGAAACCTATCGTCACATAGAATGGGTCAATGCCATCGAGAACGATAAGGGGTGGAGTAACAAAATAGAATGCATACTAGCATGGTCTGGATATGAACCCAGCAAAGGGTTGGGAAAGAACCTCCAAGGTATCACCAAACCAATACAGCTAAAAAATCATGGTACAATCTTTGGGCTTGGATACCAGTATACATGGAAAGAATACAGAGATTGGTCGCCTCCATGGCGTGGACCATATTACCCTCTTGAGCAACCAGTGCCACATTTGGAACAAGCTTTTCACTAGGCTGACATAATATGGGGGACTGCAGAATAAGAAGAACTAGCTAGGTTGAAGAATTTGTTCTTGGAGGATGAGGACATGGACTGCGATGCCATAGTTGAGGAGGATGAGGGAAGAAGGCCTCACTATTCAGACTGTGGAGAAGGGAGCTATTCTCAGAAACTGGACCGCCACACCATCCCAAGCCCGCGGAGTCCCTGGGTAGCTTGGCAGAATTTACTTCTATAAGCCATTCTAGGCATTTAAGATTTCCCGTAATTTTGTTTTAAGTTTTACTTGTTTCAAAATGAATGCTCGATTTATCGGGCAGTACTTTGTCTGGACAATTTTTCAAGTTTTAATCAAATACATTTGCTCTTTATTATTCGCTACTATCTTTACATTTTTTCTTTCTACAGCATTATTACTACTTTTCTAATGAACCGATGACTGTGACATGTAATGAAGCAACTCAACATGAGAATGGTGATTCAGATGAAGAAGATGAGATACCCGAGGAAATTGTCAGGGAGGTTGAAAATTTTGAGAATAAGCCTTAGTCCAATCTGGACGAAACTGAAGCAGTAAATTTGGGAGATGCCAAGACCGTCAAGGAGACTCACATCAACATTCATTCGTCACCAACAGAGAAGGAAGAGTACATCATTTTCCTGAAGCAATACGAGGAAATTTTCTCATGGTCATATGATGGCATGATCAGCTTAAGCACGTCTATAATGGCTCACAAGTTGCCTACTAATCCCATGTGTCCGCCAGTAAAATAGAAATTCAAAAAGTTCAAACCAGACATGCGCCTGAAAATCAAGGAGGAAGTTTCCAAGCAGATCAAAGCCAAAGTTCTCAGGGTGGTTGAATATCCAACCTGGTTAGCTAATATTGTGCCAGTTCCGAAGAATGACGGGAAGGTCAGAGTATGTGTTGACTATTGGAATTTAAACAGAGCAAGTCCCAAGGACGACTGCCCACTGCCAAATATACACATCCTGATTGATAATTGCGCCAAGTATGAACTCTAATCCTTTGTAGATTGTTTCGCGGGTTATCACCAGATTTGGATGGATGAAGAAGATGCAGAGAAAACAACTTTCATCATACGTGGGGTGTGTATTGTTACAATATGATTCCATTCGGTCTGAAGAATGCCGGGGCCACTTGCATGAGAGCCATGACAACCATCTTCTATGATATGATACACAAAGAAATAGAGGTGTATGTGGACGATGCCATTATCAAATCCAAGAGGGTCGTAGATCACATAGCGGACCTGAGAAAGTTCTTTGACAGGATAAGGAGGTACAATTTGAAATTTAACCCTGCAAAGTGTGCATTCGGGCTCCCCGCAGGAAAGTTATTGGGATTCATCATCAGTCATCTAGGGATCGAGCTAGATCCGTTTAAAGTCAAGGCTATTCAAGAGTTACCGCCACCTAAGAGCAAAAAGGACATGATGAGCTTCCTAGGACGTCTCAACTATATCAGCCGCTTCATATCACAATCCATAGTCATATGTGAACCCATCTTCAAGATGCTAAGAAAAGATGCCGAAACAAGCTGGACCAAGGATTGTCAGAAAGCCTTGACAAGATCAAGGATTACTTATCCACATCACTATTGCTGGTCTTGCCAGAGCCAGGACGACCTTTGCTACTCTATCTATTTGTTTAAGATAGAGCCTTCGGATGTGTTTTGGGCAATATGACGAGACAGGAAAAAAGGAGCAAGCCATATATTACTTGAGTAAGAAGTTCACACCTTATGAAGCACGGTATTCTCTGCTTAAACGCACTTGTTGTGCTTTGACCTGGACAACTCAGAAATTGAGGCACTACTTCTACACCTACACTATATATATATCATATCTAGGATGGACCCTCTGAAGTATATATTCCAGAAACCCATGCCGATCCGGAAGTTGGCGAAGTGGCAGATACTACTAAGTGAGTTCGATATCATCAACGTAACTTAAAAGGCAATTAAGGGACAAACATTGGCAGATCACCTTGTTGAAAATCTGGTGGGAGGAGCATACGATCCTTTGAAAACATATTTTCCTGATGAAGAAGTGTCGTTCATAGAGGAAGACATTACCGAAGCATATGACGGTTGGAGGATGTTATTCGATGGAGCTGCAAATTTCAAAGGAGTAGGCATTGGAGCAGTTTTGGTATCAGAAATGGGTTAGCATTGTCCAGTATCTGCTAAACTCAGATTTCCCTGCACCACCACCAATATGGCAGAATACGAAGCCTGTATACCAGGACTCAACATGGCAGTCGACATGAACATTTAGGAGCTGCTGATGATCGGTGATTCAGATTTGCTTGTACACCAGGTACAAGAAGAATGGGCCACCAAGAATTCCAAGATATTGTTATATTTGCACCATATGCAGGAATTGAGAAAGAGGTTCACAAAGATAGAATTCCGACATGTGCCCAGAATTTAGAATGAGTTTGCCGATGCATTGGCCACTTTGTCATCTATGATACAACATCCAGATAAGAATTATATTGATCCTATTCCGGTAAAAATCCATAATCAGCCGACATATTGTGCTCATGTTGAAGAAGAAATAGATGGAAAGCCTTGGTTCCATGACATCAAGGAGTATTTGTCAAAGGGAGAATATCCGGAGCATGCAAACCACACTCAGAAATGCACACTTCGGAGATTGTCCAATCACTTCTTCCACATCGGAGGGTACTTATATAGAAAAACTCCCGATTTGGGATTGCTAAGATGTGTCGATGCAAAAGAAGCTTCTAAACTACTTAAGGATGTACATGCCGGGACTTGTGGCCCGCACATGAATGGGTTCGTCTTAGCTAAGAAGATACTTAGGGCCGGTTAATTTTTGATGACCATGGAAACAGATTGTACCCAATATGCGCCAATGCTTTCAATGCCAGGTGCATGCCGATATGATAAAAGTGTCACCAAACGAGCTCAATGCAACGAGCTCACCTTGGCCATTCGCCGCCTGAGGAATGGATATTATTGGTCCGATTGAGCCCACTACTTCAAAGGGACACAGGTTTATTCTGGTAGCCATTGATTACTTCATGAAATGGGTAGAAGTTGCATCTTACAAAGCTGTAACCAAGAAAGTCGTCGCAGATTTTGTCAAGGATCATATTGTTTGCCGATTTGGGGTTCCCGAGTCCATTATCACTGATAACACCGCCAATCTCAATAGTGATTTGATGAAGGCCATATGTGAGACTTTCAAAATCAAGCACAAGAATTCCACATCCTACAGACCTCATATGAACAGAACCGTAGAAACCGCAAACAAAAACATCAAAAAGATACTAAGGAAATGGTAGAGAACCACAAATAATGGCATGAGAAGTTACCTTTTGCTTTATTGGGATACTGCACTACGGTTTGCACATCGACCGGGGCAACTCCCTACATGTTGGTTTGTGGTACCGAGGTTGTCATCCCAGTCAAGGTGGAGATTCCTTCTTTAAGAATCATACATGAAGCTGAACTCAGTGATACAGAGTGGATAAGGAGCCGCTATGAACGATTGGCCCTCATAGATGGAAAGAGGATGAACGCGGTATGTCACGGCCAACTTTACTAGAGTAGAATGACCAGGGCTTTTAACAAAAGGGTAAAACCAAGATAGTTCGCACCAAGGTAAGGTCCGTACATGGTTCACAGGGTACTGATAGGAGGAGCACTCATACTCGTAGAAATAGATGGAGAAATCTGACCAAAACCAATCAATTCAGACGCAGTCAAGAGATACTATGCCTAGATTATTTTACATTTCTCTTCAGATGTAATTGAACTATGTTTGAACTAATTCCCATTTAAGAGGAGATACATAGGCAGCCTTATGGGTTCGATCATATCATAATAAAATTTTCATTTCCCCCAAGACCAGAAACTGGGGCAGAATTTTGAGGAAGGTCCTCAAAATTTTGGAGCAAGTCCAACCAACGCCAACAGGTGTTAGACGGTCAACAATCAATTAAGGAAACTAGGGTAGAATTTTGAGAAGGATTCTCAAAATTTTGAGAAGATTCAGCAAGGCTTATTATCCGCAAACAGTCAAAAGATCATCCACCAAACTGGGGCAGAATTTTGAGGAGGATCCTCAAAATTTTAATATAAGAGAGTTTCAATGCCTTTGAGATGTGTTATAGTCACTAGTTCATTTAAAATTACTTGATATATCAATACATTTCTAAAATAACTCTATTTTTATCAATGATTGCATATTTTTCGAAAACTATATTTCCATAACAGTGAGGTGTTACCTAGGGGAACTCTAAAGGGCTTTCAGAATGGAGCAAAGCAAGGTCGGCAGACGAAGCACGAACCAACCTCCCCTCATAAAACTTATAATTTTTCTTTGAATGCAGGCATATTTGACGTAACGATAGCATTTGCAAACATGTCTACACAAAGAAATCACTATCAATCAGGCCATCAGACACTAAATATATCTCCAACTAAGACATATACTACTCTTACTTACTACTTGCTCTCTGCATAAGGCTAATCCTTTCCTCCATATCTGCATGAGGCTAATCCTTGCCTCCACATCTGTATGAAGATAATCCCTGCCTCCCTATTTGCATGAGTCTAATCCCTAACTCCATACTTGCATGAGGCTAATCCCTGTCTCCCTATTTGCATGAGTCTAATCCCTGACTCTATACTTGCATTAGGCTAATCCCTGCTTTCCTATTTGCACGAGTCTAATCCCCTACTCCATACTTGCATGAGGCTTCATGCCTCCCTATTTGCATGAGTCTAATCCCTGACTCCATACTTGTATGAGGCTAATCTTTGCCTTCCTATTTGCATGAGTCTAATCCCTGACTCCATACTTGCATGAGGCTAATCCTTGCCTGCCTATTTGCATGAGTCTAATCCCTGACTCCATACTTGTATGAGGATAATCCATGCCTCCATATTTGCATGAGTCTAATCTCTGACTCCATACTTGCATGAGCCTAATCCCTCCTTCCCTTTTTGTATGAGTCTAATCTCTGACTCCATACTTGCATGAGGCTAATCCCTGCTTCCTATTTGCATAAGTCTAGTCTCTGACTCCATACTTGCATAAGGCTAATCCCTGCCTCCCTACTTGCACGAGTCTAATCCCTACCTCCGTATTTGCATGAGTCAAATCTCTGACTCCATACTTGCATGAGGCTAATTCCTGCCTCCCTACTTGCATGAGTCTAATCCTTGACTCCTTACCGGCATAAGGCTAATCCCTTACTCCTTACTTGCATGAGGATAATCCTTGCCTCCCCCATTCGCACGGGACTAAGCATTGTCCCTTTTCGCACAAATTTTGCTCTATTTCTAGCACTATCTATTTGCTCTGCTGTCGGGCTAAACTCTGCCCTCCATTTCGCAAGACTAAGCCTTGTCTTGTTAACGTCATTACTGCATATCATGGGCTGAAATATCGCCAATCTATCCGAATGCGTCATAGTCTAAAGGCATCATCCTCATAGCCGGAAGACACCATGCCATGGCCTGAGGATCTTCTAAATTTGCATATCATTATTTGATCACGCCCAACTATGCCTTATAAAAAGGACTAAGCGGTCGTTGCAAATATAATCCGGTTTACAAGTCCGGAGTCGAATCCCGCAGAGAACTAAGGCCTAGCTACAGTTGTTCACGATCACCTAGAAGACAAACTTGAACAGTTCCTAACTTATAGATATTAAGATTCTTGTGTTTAACTAATTAACTAACAAATTAAAATAATAAATTAACAACTACAGATACTAAGGGTTAGAGACAAGATTAAGGAGGTCTAGAGTTATGATTTCCCCAATTGTCGGAATCATTCCCGCTATGTCTTCTATAATTTCGTCTAAGTATTCTCTACCGATCATGAGCGCTCTGCATGTTGTAATTCTCTCCCAAGTAATTATAACAATTTACTAGACATATTCTCCTGAGTTACACTAGCTGGCTATAATTACAGCTCACTTAGATCGCACCCAAGGTTTCGTTATCCCTAATCCCACCTTTAAACCCTTGGTTATTAATTCCTCACATACGTTAGGAGTGATGTTGTTCAACAACTACCTAAATATGCACTCTCTCTCGAGTAATACATACTAAATAGGCACAGCTAATTGAGGGCCCTTCAATCAACCACAAGAATAATATAGTTGAATAAATAGAGAAAATACTATGGCTCAATTATATATAAACATAACAAGAATTTATCCTACAAAAGGTTCCATCAAAACCCTAGATAACAAATTTGCTATTCATAATAGTATGTAAAACTACAATACTAAAAGTCATAACCAACAATGAAAAATAGGAAGAGGAAGGAAAAACTTATAGAAGAATTTCCCGCCTTGCTCCTATTGTGTCTCTGCCTCCTTAGGTCGAATCTGTGTCAAAAGCGTGTCCAACCTCAGCTTCCCTAGGTCTAAATTATGTCCAACCCCTTAAAAATACCGTTTTTCCATGTATATATACCAAGTAGGGTCGGACCCAAAAAATTATACCTTCTCCTACGCGAAAAAGGAAAATTTTTTCAGGTCTGGACGCCGCGGCCGCGGTCCGACCTCGGTACAAACGCGGTATATGGTAGGTATACTGCCTCAGCAAGCCTCAGGTCCGCAGTCGTGGATTCTACTGCATTGTTCACCCTGTTCTGTTTTGAATTTAGAAAACTGTAAAACATGAGAGTTGTAGCCCTTTGAGTTAGCTTTCCAACCATAGATTGTAGAGACTAAATAGAGTTCGGAGCAAAAAGTTATGTGTAGTTTACTAGACAGTGCGTGATATACCTACTCGATTCTTCGTGTTGTTGCTCTATCATCCGTTGATCCCCGAATACGATCCCGGCTTAATTCCTTGGGCTTTTACTTAGAATTAAAAGCTCCAAATCACTTGAATTCATTCCATAACATCTATATAGCTTGGAATCACTCCTACAAGGCATAAAACACACCGTTAGTGCAAAACACTAACGATTAACGCGCAAACTCAACTAAAGTGCAGTAAATTTGAGTATAATGAGCGACTAAAATATTTAATTATAACCGATCATCAACACCCCACACTTAAATCATTGCTAGTCTTTGAGCAATCAAACTACACTTTATATAGACACAACCTTTTTAAACAATTCTCCTAACTCATCACACTAAGAGTATTTTAAATAGACTAAGCACAAAAGCGTAGCATCTTCACCTCAAGATTTGACTCACAAGTACCACGCATTATTCACAACTCACTCACTTACTCTAACATAGAGGTCACTGACATTACCTTTCCTTCATGAATCAAGTGCCCTCACACAACAAAAGATAGTAGTTCCATACAATAAAATTTAAGAACACTTAGGAACTCAAGATAGAAAGAATTCACTCACTCTCAGAAATAACATTCATATGCCATAAAAGATACACCATAAGCTTTCCCGTAGTGTACTACTCCACTAATCAAGCTCATTCAATCTAGGATCAATTAGGACTTTATTTGGTTGTAATGTAGGCTACGGGACGGGTATGATACATTTAGATATAAGAGTGACTACACCTCCCTAAGCACTTTAATACATATACTTTAACATTCAAACCCCATACTTATGTCAAACCAAAATTCCACCTTCACATCAATGTATATTACCTCATTCTTCTTTAAGCACACTTACATCAAGAGCCACCACTTATCAAGGAATTATTTTTTTCACAACAATCCACTATATTTTTTTTCCCATTCAAGTGGCTCTTACTTGTTCAAAATAGTGCACCTTTCTCCTGATTTCATTAGTTCCACTCAAAAGACAAACCAACTACCCCACACTTTAACTTTTACACAGTTCATAATAATTCAAGTGCTCATGAGGGGTTAAAAGGTTCAAATAGATGATTAATTCAAATAAATGGGTAAGCCTTGTAATGTGGTTGCCAAAGAAACAAGATTACAGGCTCAAAGGGGTTAACTACGATACATAATAATTAGGTGGATAAAATATACATATCTGGCTCAACAAAGAAACGCGTATATAACTTCCAAGACTGAACAAAATTATTATTCGCTTTGCAAATACACAGGGCAAGTTCTAGGCATAAAATGCAATGCACAGAATATAACAAATCCTCACACACGCATATCACATAACTCACTCAAGATTGGTTTTATCAAGACACTCTAGTCAAAGCAGTTAAGCAAAGTTAAGATCATAAAATTTAAGGTACTTATACAAGAGTCAAAAAATGAGGCTAAGCGTCACAACCAAAGTACTCACTATTCTCAAGGCATAACAAAGTCAAGAGATATTGCTTTAATTCAAAACACAACATAGTGGCTCCTATTCCTAAAAAAACTAACTACACCCGGTTCAAATAAAACCCCTGGAAAAGAACCGTGGTTTAAAGAAAAACTAAGAGGTAATTGCTATACTATTTAACAAAAGAAAATCTTTTTATTTTTTTTCATTAGACTTAAATCCCTCAAGAAAATTGTCTAATAGATCCATCGTCGGGAAAAGTCCAATCTTTTAAAAAAAATATTATTTAATTAAACTAACATAGCTAAAGTAGCATGAAAAGTCACCCAGATAATCTCCTCACCCCACACTTAAAATTGTGCATTGTCCCCAATGCACAACATAACCATAAGAGGGTAAGAGAAACTCTCTGGTAGCCCAAAAGCCAAAGTATTAGCATCTCATGGGGTACTCAGACATCTCCCAGCCTGGTCCTTCGTGCGGGTACCTCACACTTAGTTCTAATCATACCATTTTGCTTGATGTTGCATCCTTCCAATGGCTTTGCATTCCATTCTCCTAAAAATAAAAAATCGATACTACAAGAATAATACAATAAAAAAAATAATAAACTAAATTAAAAATAAAAAATAAAATAAAGTTGGGTTGCCTCCCAACAAGCGCTTGATTTAACGTCGCGGCACGAGGTGAATCACTTTTTGCCTCCACCTCGAGCTTATGAATTGAACCCCAAGTTTTGATTCAAGCTTATGATTATGGTCATGGGGCGGTGGAACGAATCTAACTGGCCCAAGGAAATAATGTAGTATTCTGCACTCCTTGGCCTTTGTATGAGATATGTAATCCTGACTTTCTGGCAAGAAGAATTCCAGAATATATGCACTTTGTTCCTCATTCCTTGACTCTTCAATTGGCTCGGATGACTCTATTTCCATATCATCATCCAAACATAATGTGGAAAAAATCTTGGAGTGTGGACCAATGCGCTCAAACACATGAACTTCAGGACTTTCAACATCCTCAACATCATTCAAACTAGAGTCAACTAAATTTGTATCTTCAATGTCCATGGTTGGCTCCAGTATTACTTCTTCAACATCGGCATCCTCAAATTCTAGCTGGATAGATTGTTGGTGTTCTATTCTGACCTCCTCCTCTAGATCATCCTCGTATTTTTTTAAATCCTCCAGTATAATGGCAATTTCTGTAGCCAATTCATACTCATATTGGCTACTATCCACAATATCAACTTGTTGCGCTTTACAAGGTTCAATTAATTTATTCGCTTGATCCTCCAAGTTGTGAATAGTTTCCCCTTGCCTTTGTACCCGCAGGTGTATCTCATCATATTATTCTATAAGGCACCTTAGCATATCCTCGATCTCTATCAGGTTCTCATACATGGGTTCTTTGTTCTTATTCACTTCACATGAAAAAGAAGAACCATCAAAGTAAGGGGTTGGGGGAAGATAAGAAATATAAGCACAACCATGAAAGTGACCATCTTGACCACCATACATATCGCACACATTCCACACATAAGATTGAGTTGGTGCATATAACTCGCTCTCGAAAATATTTTGATAATTTTGCCCTGGGTGGTTTCCTCCACTAAACGCATAAGAAGGATCAAAAGTAGAATTGCCAATATCAAAACTCTCATAATTCCAAGATGCCATGTTTCTAAAATTAATAAGTAAAACAAAAATAAAAATCAAATACAAGAAAATAAAAGTTCAAACTTGAAACCTAGCAATATGTACACCTACAACTACACCGTTAGTTCCCCGGCAACGATGCCAAAATTTGACCATATCCAACTATGCCTTATAAAAAGGACTAAGCGGTCTTTGCAAATATAATCCGATTTACAAGTCCGGAGTCGAATCCCACAGAGAACTAAGGCCTAGCTACAGCTGTTCACTATCACCAAGAAGACAAGCTTGAACAATTCCTAACTTATAGATATTAAGATTCTTGTGTTTAAATAATTAACTAACTAATTAAAATAATAAATTAACAACTACAGATACTAAGGGTTAGAGACAATATTAAGGAGGTTTAGAGTTATGATTTCCCCAATTGTCGGAATCCTTCCCGCTATGTCTTCTATAATTTCGCCTAAGTATTCTCTACCGATCATGAGCGCTCTGCGTGTTGTAATTCTCTCCAGAGTAATTACGACAATTTACTAAACATATTCTCCCGAGTTACGCTAGCTGGCTATAATTACAGCTCACTTAGATCGCACCCAAGGTTTCGTTATCCCTAATCTCACCTTTAAACCTTTGGTTATTGATTCCTCACATACGTTGGGAGTGATGTTGTTCAACAACTACCTAATATGCACTCTCTCCCGAGTAATACATACTAAATAGGCACAGCTAATTGAGAGCCCTTCAATCAACCACAAGAATAATATAGTTGAACAAATAGAGAAAATACTATGGCTCAATTATATATAAATATAACAAGAATTTATCCTACAAAAGGTTCCATCAAAATCCTAGATAACAAATTAGCTATTCATAATAGTATGTAAAACTACAATACTAAAAGTCATAACCAACAATGTAAAATAGGAAGAGGAAAGAAAAACTCATAGAAAAATTTCCCGTCTTGCTCCTATTGTGTCTCTGCCTCCTTAGGTCGAATCTGTGTCAAAAGCGTGTCCAACCTTAGCCGCCCTAGGTCTAAATTATGTCCAACCCCTTAAAAATACCATTTTCCATGTATATATACCAAGTAGGGTCGGGCCCAACCAATTATACCTTCTCCTACGCGAAAAAGGACAATTTTTTCAGGTCTGGACGCCATAGCCGCGGTCCGACTGCGTATAAATGCGGTATATGGCAGGTATACTGCCTCAGCCCGCCTCAGGTCCGCAGTCGCAGATTCTACCGCGTTTTTCACCCTGTTCCCTTTTGAATTTGGAAAAACGTAAAACATGATAGTTGTATCCCTTTGAGTTATATTTCCAACCATATATTGTTGACCCCAAATAGAATTCTGCGCCAAACGGTATGTGTATTTTACTAGACAGTGCGCAATATGCTTACTCGATTTTTCATTTTGTTGCTCTATCATCCGTTGATCCCCGAATACGATCCCGGCTTAATTCCTTGGGATTTTACTAAGACTTCAAAGTTAAAAATCACTTAAATTCATTCTATAACATTTATATAGCTCGGAATCACTCCTACAAGGCATAAAACACACCGTTAGTGCAAAACACTAGCTATTAAAGCGCAAACTCAACTAAAGTGCAGTAAATTTGAGTGTAATAAGCGACTAAAATACGTAATTATAGCGTATCATCATTATTCAATGGCGTCATGGTTGGGAGGTACCATTTTCATGGCCCGAGAACATCATTTAATGGCATGCGAATCCCTAACTAAACAATTCATGGCATAGGACATCATGGTCTGAGGACGTCATCTTTAACCGTCTGAAGACAACCTTCATGGTCCAAGGGGAATTTGCATCATGTTTAAATTTTCACAGATACATATTTGTGGTATCTTTTATCTGCAGGTAACCAGTAAGCAACCGTTATCCTAGTAGGAGAAATCTCGCTCTAGTTCCTTCAACCGTCCCGAGCTTTAACCGCTCACCATAGCCACTTCGGCATCGCGTGTTCGTTCTTGCAATAATTTTATCAACATATTTTGCAGATGAATCCAGAACTACACATGGCCTGATTCCTATAAAATCAGGGATATGTAGGTAGTTCGAAGACTGGAGTCTGTCCCCTATCTTTCAAAGTATCCCATCCGGCCAAAATTGGCCATCATTTCTTTACTCGAAAACTCTTTCATCCTTCCCGGGTAAAGAGGGGTAGCTGTTGATATCCAATTTTTTCCTATATATTTTTAATATGCATAAATACTTTCAAAATAGCATATATATATATATGCATATATAAGCATGCACATGGTTTTTATAATTTTAAAATTTTAAAATTGATTTATTTCCTCCCTTTTTACTCATAAAATCCCATAATAATTATCCCTCAAATTATTGTTGTGGTAATTTAGTCATATAAATTCTATATTTATGCCAAAATATTGTTAAAATATTCTTAGTGTATTTTTATAATTGCATTTTGCATTTTAAAGCTAATTTGCATATAATTGCAATATCCCTTATTAATGTATAATTATGTTTTATATGCATAAAATGATCTTCTATATTTTTAAAATGTTAAAAATATATTTTAAATCATCTTAGTACACAAAATTATTTTTAGAAATCATTTATTATTTATTATAAATTATATAGAGTCAAATTGGCTATTTAAAACTTAGCCAAATTTGATTTCAATTATAGCCTCAATTAAACCTAATACCCAGCCCAATTTCAGGCCAAATTACCCGACTCAAATCCTAAACACACCTACCTAACCCATAACCAATTAAATCTTCAGATCAACGACCCGTATTGATTCTTTCCTTTTTTAATTCTAAACCACCCCCAACCCTAATCATTTTCCATATAACGCCGCCCTAAAATCCTCTCTAATCTCAATACACTTTCAACCTAACCCTAGCCCTTCAACCGCAGACCTCTCTTCACTGGTCATCTCCGGTGACCTCTCATTGTCTCATATGCCTTCAATGACTTCTCTCATGCCATGCTTGCCTTCTCTAAAGTCTTAGAGGGCCCAGGGCCATGCTGACTTACATCTAGGGTTCGTCACCTGCCTGTTCTTGGCTACTCGAGTGTGATTTCAAGCAAAATCATGCTGTATTTGCAACGATCCTTAGGATTTTAGACAGGTTCCTTCATCTCTGTATGAGTTTCTTTTGAAACCCTAATTTCTTTCTATATCTCCTAGATCTATACAGATATAAGAAGATTTGAGTTTGTTCCTTTAATGTTTCACACTGTCCTTGAGATTCTTTACAAGAATCGTTGATTTTAAGTGTTTTTCACATGCTTCTAAAAACTAGGGGTTCAGAACTTCTTTTTAAAACCTTGTTTAACTGATTCTTTGTCTTTAAACTTCTATTTCTTGCATTATTTTAACTGATTCTGTGGCTTTACTATATCTTCAAATCATCTATGTTGAAAGCCCTAATTTTCTAGGTTTTTTCGTTTGGTTCTGTGTATCAGCATGACTGACCGGTTCTTGTTTGAGTTTCTGTGACTATCTTGCCTCGAATATGTTCCTACTGAGTTTCTTAGCCTAACTTACATCAACTCTATGTGTTTGTGTTCATATTGACTTTTCAAGACCTGCCTCATTCTATTAGTGCTGTTTAACCTCCATGTTTGCTATGTCTGGTCATTCTTATCTTACTCTATTTATATGTTAAAACATTGACTCATGACTCTCTCTTTGATTGATTCTGAGTTCCCTGTTTCTTGGCTTGATTTGAAAACTTTCCTTCAAACTTTCGATTCTTCCTGTTTAAACTTGGTTTATTTGCTTATTCATGGGAACCTATGTTATTCTCCTTAAATCAGTAATTTCGAGTCCTTGATTCACTGATTTGCTATATGCTGATTCTCGATTATTTCCATATTCGGCAACCTTATTTAGTTTTGTTACCTTATTTGGGTTAACCGTGTTATTTGTTGATTCTTCACTAACTGTTTCCTTAATTGAACCCTCATGTATTTACCCCTAATTGTCTATTTTGTACCTAATGCCTTACTTGATTTCTTTCCTTAAATATTTTCTGCCCAGTATCGTTGGTTAATTACCCCTTAATTAAAGAAGTACTTGCATTGATTTGATTATGATTATTATTTGGTTCCATAATTATTGTTGAACTTTGATTCTTGCCTTATTTTCTGCCTATTTTCAAACTATAAGTACCCTGTTTTTATTAACACAACACACGAACACATTGGTTCAAAATTCTCTCACACTCAAACACTTTTTTGCTCTCTCTCTCTTTGGTTACTTGCTATTATTCTGAGTTAGCCGGCTACAAGCCAAGGCTAACTATTGTGCTTTCCTATTCCTCACTTTGTGTTTTCTATCTCTCTACTGGTATGTTATGATTTCAATTCAAGTCTCAAAACTAATATGTTTCTTTTACTACTTCAGTTTATCATGTTTCTAATTTGTTTCTATCTATGGTTCTGTTGTTCAAAATGCAATTGACATGTTTACATTATTGCTTCATCTAGCATGCTAGTCTAACCTTCTTCGGGTTTTTCAGAACATGTTCTACCCCCTCCCCTAGTAGTCCGTCTCAACATGACTCTACCCTGCTTGGAATGTTTGTCTACTTGTTATCCAATTTTGATATGCAAGCTGACCTTCAATTTAAATGGCTTATTCTATGATTGTTTCTGAAACTCCTGCTGTATTGGTATCAATAGCTATCCCCTAATCCCTTAAACCCCACAAGAACTGCTATGCTCCTAATACTATGTTCTCTATGTGTCCCCAATTCCCATTCCCATGTATGAAGGACTGTTATTTGAGTATTACTGAACTTGTTTAACTGACATGTTGTTTGTTTAATTACACCACTATTTTCAAAAGCTGTTTACCCAACAACTCTCTTGCTTACAAATTTATTTCAACTAAGTCTTTTTTTTTTACACTGCTTTCCTACTGAAACCCTTTCAAACTATGTCAAGTACTCTCACTCTACTCTTAAGTCCATAGGTTCTTCCTCCTCCAGTGTGTGTACTGCCTTGGGATCCTCTTGAGATCTCTCTAAACTCTGGCACACAGAGGCTGGCCCTTCCACACTGCACTTACTCAATTTGGTTACAAAGTCTAGGTGTGAGCACTGCCCTGGATCCTTGAGATTCTTAGGGAACTCTGATGCACCTAGACAATGCTATTTTCTATGAAATTGGCATTTGAGGCTATTGGAGGTTTGAGAAATTACTTGGGCCTGCTTCAGGCTCCCTATAGTGTAACTTCTTCTTTTTCTTTATTTGTATAATTCATTCATCTGGTTTGTAATAATTTGTAAACGAATATTGGGGTGATTAGTAAAAAAGGGGTGGGTAGTTACATATTTGTGGGGTAATATGGGAAGAAACCATGCATATAGGATCTCATATTTGCTATGTCTGCCCTACCATGTTTGAAATCATGCATATAGGATTTCATATATCTGCTATGTTTTCCTCACCATGCTAGAAATCATGCCTATAGGTTTTACAATCAACTTCACAAATAGATATCATACTTATGCATGAGATCAAATTCAAGTTTCTGTTCCAATGGTTGTTTACATTTATTTCCACTAGAAATCATACCTATAAGTTTATAAACAACTAGATATCATGCTCATAAGGAACAACATCAGAAATTCTGCCTATAGATCTAAAATCAGTTTAGTTTAAATAACTCGATCCAGTTCATGATTAGTTTACTTCAAAGTTGGTCTAATCAATGGTTCATTTTTCCTGAAATGAATTCTTTCAAATACTGCTCTAATTCAATATTTGAAAGCATGCCTATAGGAATTCAAGAGTCCATTTTAAAAATCTGCCCACTGTTTTACTATATCAAATGTAGTTATCATATTCTTAGGACATCACTATTCAGCGTTTAGGCAAGCCTATAGGGCATTTTCAAATCCCGCAACTCTGAAACTACATTTCTGCTAGTTAAAGTTGTTCAGATTTAACAGGTTAAAATCATAGGCAAAGCTGATTACGGCCTTACTGTCGAGTTTACAAAAACAAGGTTGCATGTTTCTGTGCATTGACATCCACTTAGACGTCCAGTTTAGGCCTTTTCTCTAAACAAAAAACTGATCTTGTTTATGTTTGAGACATGCTGCCTATGTGTATAACTTGTGGAGGTAAACCTGGGCCTTTTTAACTCTTTTTTTTTGTATTTAGCTATTAAGTCCTATGTGTTCTTGCCTGTCGCCTAGAATTTTCTCCTTTTTAAGCACCTTAGGGGTCGTCCAGTATCGCGCCCCCTTTTTTCCCTCCGCGGAGAGAGGTCCAGGTTTCGACATTCATGGGGGGAAATAACTTGTTTCCTTTTGAAAATTGGGTATTTGAAGAATCGCCACCTAACGGATTATGGTGCGTTAGGGCACCCAGAGTGATTAACTCTTGGATTGGTTTGCATTACCAGAGATTTAGGGTAAGGGCTCGAAATAACCTCGAGAGGAAGGTGTTAGGCACCCCTCTTGGTCCACAACTTGGGTCCCGGTCGAACTTATATTCACGAATTAGTCTATTACAAATAAACAATTGAATCAAATTGGTTGCAAGTAAAACACGTTGGATAACTCAAGTAATAAGATAAAGATTTTTTGAGCAAGTTGTATAAAACAAGGGTTTTAAACAGAAACAGGAATATTGGAAGAGGAGGAGTCCTAGGTTGGTTAGCTTATAGGATCACCCCACATAATGTCCGGTAAACACTCCTCGATGAGGGGCTACACGTGACATAAGCGCGTAAACATCATATCCCATATCTACGCTTTTCATCCCCTTAGTGGTCATTCAAAGCGAGTGTTAGTCAGCGATCTCTATTGTGTGTTGTTACCCGTCCCTTCTTAATGGTCTTGGAGGGATTTAGGACTTCTACCTATAGGAGATTCTAGACAGACCCCTAAAGTTTTAAAGGTGAAAATACTAAGGCGACATGCAAGAACAATTAGTACTTTAGCAAAGAAAAATAGGAAAGAGCAAATAAGAGGCTCAGTTTACCTCCACAAATAAGGCATGTAAACAGCACGACTCAAATACAAATAAAGGTCATTTTGTTAAACAGTATCCTAAGGCATGATGTCTAAGTGAATATACAGAAACCACGCAGCTTATTTATAAACTCAGTGGTAATGACCTTATCAATGGCCTACTGATTTTAAAGCTTGTTAGAACAACATTAAGTCATAGAAATAGTTTCAGAATTGCAAGTTTTGAAAACGCCCTACATGCTTGCCTATACGCGGAACCCTGATGACTATATTTTATATAGTGAAACAAGGCAGGTTTTGAAATGGACTCTTTAATCCCTATAGGCATGCTATCTAGTAACAGATTAAGGCAGTTTTAAAAGAACTCATTTCAGGGAAATATAAACCACTTAATTAAGCCAGTTCAGAAGTGAGTCAAGCATTTTTGAGTTATTTAAACTAAACTTAGGTGAGATCTATAGGTAGAATTTCTGGTGTTGTTCCCTATAGGCATGACATCTACTTGTTTGATACTGATTTTAAGACTTGCAGGCATGATGACAAATGGAAACACACATAAACACTTGTTATAACAGAAGCTGAATTTGGATTATATCCTATAGGCATGACATCTACTTGTGAAACTGATCAAGACCTATTAAACATGCTTTCTATTATGGAATCAGTTGAGACCTATATACATGATTTCTAACATGACAAGATACCAAAGTCCTATAGTCATGGTTTCTATTTATAAAGGCAAACACGACAAATTGTAAAATTCTATAGGCATGGTTTCTACCCGTATTACCCCATAAACATGTAACTACCCACCCTTTTCACTAGTCACCCCAATATTTGTTTACAAATTATTACAGACCATATGAATTACATAAGTAGATAAGAAAATAAGAAGTTATTCTATAGGGAGCCTACAGATAGGCCCAGGTTTTCAAAGCCTCCAATAGCCTCAAATGTCTCAATTCCATAGACAATGTCATAGTCTAGGTGCATCAAAGTTCCCTAAGGATCTCAAGGATCCCGGGCAGTGCTTACACCTAGACTTAGTAACCAAAATTGGATAAGTGCAATGTGGAAGGACCAACCTCAGTATGCCAAAGTTCATATGGTTCTCAAGAGGATCCCAAGTAGGGTTGTGCACGGATCGGATTGGATCGGATTTAGCATATTTCGGATTCGGATTTCGGATTTTAGATTCTGAAAAGGGCAATCCGAATCCGATCCGAATTAACATTGGATTGGATCGGATTTTAAACTTTGGATCGGATAATTTTTCGGATTGTCGAATCGGATTGTCACAAAAAATTTCAACAATTTAAAGTTCATTCGATGTCTCTATCTCATCTTCCATCTACCAAAACAAACAAAAAAATCAAAATAAAATCAAAAGTTGAAGAATAGAACATGAAATAGACATAAAAGACAGAAGAGAAGAGAAGAGAGGCGGAAGAAAGAGACATAAAATCAAAGTAAAATCGGAAGTTTGAGTCATTGAGACTCTTTTAGTCTTCACTGAAGAGAAGAGAGGTAAAAGAGAGGCGGAAAAATCTAAGTGAGTGAGGGGGTGTGTGAAAAATAAATAAGCATAACCCTAAAATTTTAGTGTATATTTATATAGGTACATTTAATTTCGGATATCGGATCGGATCGGATTAAAATCATACCAATCCGAATCCAATCCGAAAATCCGAAATTTCATAAAACACAATCCGTATCCAATCCGAAAATTCGAAATTTGAAATCCGAAAATACGAAATAGAGTGGATCGGATCGGATTTCGGATATCCGATCCAAATGCACAACCCTAATCCCAAGGCAGTACACATACTGGAGGGGGAAGAACTTATTGATTTAGGAGTAGAGTGAAAGTGCTTGACACAAGTTGAAAGGTTTTAGTGGGAAAACTATATTAAAAGGAAGTTTGTTTGATATAATTTAGTAAAACAACAGAGACAGTTTGAAAAGAGAGTGGAGTAGTCAACGACAGTCCAAACACAACACCCTTATGACAGGTTCATACACAGCCAGGGGTCACAGAACCAAAGCAAGTTCAGTAGCCACAAACATGGGCCAAGGGATTTGGGGGTATATAATACACCTGATTGTAAACACATAACAAGCAAAGGTCTTAGGAATTGGTGCAGACATGCTCAGACACAACTGATCAACATAGAGGGGGTAATATGCTTATACTAATTCTAAGGAAGGGGAGTTCATAACATGCTAATCATGTAAACATATCAACTACAAGTTTCACAGAAAACCATAAATAGAAGCAAACTATAAACAGGATGAACTGAAGCAATAAAAGAACCATATTGTTTCTGAAACTTGAATTGAAACTAGAACATACCAGTAGAGAAGATAGTAAACAAAAGTGAAGTAGCAGGATAACACAATAGTTAGCATTGGCTTGCAGCCAGCTAACTCAGAGTAGTAGCAAGTAGCACAAAAGAGAGAAAGCAGAAAGTTTAAGTGTGAAAGAGAGAGCTTTTGAACCAAAGTATTCGTGTGTCTGTATTAATGAGAGTGTGTATATATATATATAGTAGTTCAAAATTAGATAAAAAATAAGGTAAGAATCATAGTAGCATAGTAATTATGGAACTCAGAATCAATTAGAGCAAAATTAGGACAAGTACTCCCTTAAGTTAAGGGAATTAATTCAAACAGTAAGAATAAGTAATAAATAAGGAAGGAAATCAGTGTATGACTAATAAAGAAAGATTCACATTCAGTAGTATAGGGTAGACAATTTGGGCTAAGTTTAGAAACTCCAATTAAAGAAATAGTTCAGTAAAAATAAAATACCACAGCAGACAAGGTAGGTGACTCAATTAATTTGAATAGAAGAGGTATAAATTTAGGGTTTAAAGAAAGTTCCCTAAATAAAACCATAAAATAGGGAATCCAGAATCAATCAAGAGGAAGTCATGATTCAGTACTCAACATATAAATAGAGTAAGAATAACCAGACATATCAAACATGCAAGTTAAACAGTATCGACAGAAAGAAGCAAGTCTGAACAATCAAGATGAACATAATCTCATATAGGTGACATAAGTTAGGCTAAAACTCAGTAAGAACATATTCGAGGCAAGGTAATCACAGAAACTTGAACAAGAATCGAGTAGTCATGCTAACACACAGAACCAAACAAAGAAATCTCAGAAATTTAGGGCTTTTAACATAGGTGAGTTGAAAAGGGAGTAAAATCATAGAATCAATCAAAATATGCAAGAGATGGAAGTTTAAACATAAATAATCAGTTTAAACAAAGTTTTAAAAGAGTTCCGAAACCCTAATTTTAGAAGAAGACGAAAATACTTGGAAACTGATGATTCTTGTAAAAGAGTTTCAAAAATAGTGTAAAATACTAAAGAAACCAACTCGAATCGTCAGATTTAGGAGATACAGAAAGAAATTAAGGTTTTAGAAGAAATCCATATAGAGATGCAAGAACCTGTATAAAATCCCAAGGATCGTGCCAAATACAGCGTGTTTTTTCTTGAAATCACACCGGAGTAGCCAAGAACTGGCAAATAGAAAACCCTAGATGCAAGTCGGCGTGGCCCAGGACCCATGAAGGCCTCATAGAAGGCGAGCATGGCAATAGAAGAGCCATTGAAGGCTTAGGAGTTGAAGGGAGATCACCGGAGAAGGGAGTCGGCGGCAGTTGAAGGAGCTAGGGTTAGGTTGAGGGGTTGAATAAAGAGAGGAGATGAGAGAATACAGAGGCGGCGAATCTGCGAAATGAGATAGGGTTAGGGGGTCGTTTGGAATTAAAATGGTAAGAACGGATGATGGTCGTTCATCTTTTAGATCAATGGCCAGGATTTAATATGGTTTTGGGTCGGGTAGGGGTAATTGGGGCCTAGCTCGGGTAATCTGATTAGGAATTGGGCTGGGTATTGGATTTAATTTATGCTACAATTAAAATGTAAATCTGGCTATATTTTAAATAGCAAATTTTCCCCTATATAATTTATAATAAATAACAGCTAATTTCTGAAAATAATTTTGCATACTAAAATAATTTAAAATATATATTTAACATTTTAAAAATGTAGAAGGTCGATTTTATGCATATAAATGTAATTATACATTAAATGGGCTAATATTGCAATTATATGCAATTTAGTTCTAAAAATACAAAATGCAATTGTAAAAATTCATAAAAAATATTGTAACCATATTTTGGCATAAATATAGTAATTAAATGACTAAATCACCATAACAATAATTTGGGGGATAATTATTGGGGATTTTATGAATAAAAGGGAAGGAAATAAATCAATTTAAAATCCTTAAAATTATGGAAAAAATTATAAAAACCTTGTACCTGCTCATATATGCATGTATATGCAATTTTGAAGGTACTTATGCATATAAAAACTGTAGAGAAAAATTGGGAATCAACAGCCAGAACTGCCCAGATTTAGAGGTCCTAAAATACCTCCAGGGCCACAAGGAAGGGACGAGTAGTGCACGCATAGGCATTATCAAGGTTACTAGAAGGCTTTAGGATATGACCACGGGGTGGGAAGGGTAGATATGGGATATAATGACTACGCGCTAATGTTACGTGTAGCCCCTCATCGAGGAGTGTTTACCGGACATTGTGTGGGGTGATCTAGTAGGATAACCAACCTAGGACTCCTCATTTCCCAAATCCCTTCTGTTCAAAACTTTGTTTTATATGTATACAACTTGTTCAAATCTTTTGTCTATTATCTGAGTCATACAATATCCAACCTGCTCTTATTTGCAATTATGTGTTTAAAAACTATTTGTTTGTTAATGGACTAATTCATAAGTTATGTTCGGCCGGGACCCACCGTTGTGGACCGCGAGGGGTACCTAACACCTTTCCCTCAAGGTTATTTCGAGCCCTTACCCTAAATCTCTTGTAATGCAAACCAATCCATGAGTTAATTACTCTAGGTGCCCTAACAGACCTTAATTCGTTAGGTGGAGACTCTTCAAATGCCCAATTTTCCAAAAGGAAATGAGTTATTACCCCCATAAACGTCGGAACCCGGACTTTCTCCGCGGAGGAAAAAAGGGGGCGCGACAAACCTTAGATTTTTTTACTTGAGTGGTTCCCTCATGAGTTGTTTGCAAAGCTTCCCATAACTCCTTAGCAGTATCACAAGCAGAGATTGTCACACCCTTTTTTACAAACCTCACTAAACTCTCTTAAATAAATAAAAGGATTTTGAAGTTCGAAAGGGTTTTCAATTAGAAAGTGACAAAAATTGTGTGTTCAAAAGGATTAACTCAGAGTCGCCACCTGACATTTGATTTTAGTGTGTCCTGTCACCGTTTTTCTAAAATAATTTTTTCCTTTCAACACACTTGAGACTCCAAAACTAAGTCTGTACCAGAGATTCGGGTAAGGGGGTTCATTTGACTCGGGGAGAAGGTGTTAGGTACTCCTCAAGTCCCGTAACGAGTATTGTTGCATACTCGAACTAGTTGGCTTTTAAAATATTCAAATTGAGGTAAAACACACAAAAATAAAATAAATACACAAGAGGCTCGAGTTCGTCCCCACCTAACAAAAGAAATTAGAAATAAGAATAAGAGAACTGCGATTTTTCTTTCGGCCTCCAATTACAAATACTACGGGGCATTCCCCGGAATAAAATATGTACAAATCCTTCAGGACATTCCCCGGATAAATTTAACTAAGGGGACGACCTCTCGCCTCAAAACTAATAGAAATCTTAAAGTTTGCCTACCCGAATGTTGACGACCTAAATATGCTACTAACAATTAAACCAATAGAACAAAATAATTAGCATGCTAAACTTAACTTTCATTATTAACGTCCAACCTCCCACAACCAAATTCATCAGATCTGTTAATGAGAAACAACTACCATTTCTTAGCTTAGGTTTTTTTTTTTTTTGATTTTTTTGTCTTTTGTATATTATGCTAAAGGAGTGTCTAGGTTTGGGCTTTTGAGTTAATGGGCTAAGAGATTGGTTTAATTGGGCTACAAGCAAGACTAAATTAGCCAAAAAAAAATAATAATTCTATTCCCTCCTCCTTTTTGTATGTAAAAATAATATAGTAAATAAGATAAACTATTAAAAATACTAATTAATCTTACTTAAGAAAAATAAATTATAAAAATGGAATTAAATATTAAAAAGAAACTACTTTTTTGTATTTTTTGAAGATTATACTAAAAATAGGAATGCGAATTTAAGATAATACCACTATAAAGATACTAATGAACTTAAATAAATAAAATGAAAACAAACATATATAATGAGATGAATTGAAACTATTTTTTGTATTTTTCAATTCTTGTGATAAAAATAATGTAAAAGAGTTAAACTTAGTTGAAATAACTATATTAGACCTAAACTAAGTATTTAAATGCTAAAATATGTAAAATCTTCAGGAGGGTAAAAAATCACATGTCTACAACTGCCCCTCTTTGACTGGAAATATGAAGTATTTTCAAACAAAGAACGACTAGACAGGTGTTTTGACCCGAGCCTGATTTAGAGAGACCAAAAACTAAAGGAGAGGAGAATGTGACCGAGACCTGGTATCTGAGCTGCCTACATATCATTGGCTATAAATGAATCATGCCACGTGTAGTTCAGAAATGAATGAAGTGATGGAGTGTACTGAGGTAGAAAGCCGGTCGAGGTGTCATTCCATTGAGGTTCCAGTCCGCGGTTCTGTTATTACATCAAAATCAAAAAAATGAAAAAGACTAACTAAGCTTGTCAGCTATGAGTTACAAAATTCCTATCTATAAGTCTCTGAAGCTTGATCTTGAGTCTTGAATGGTTCTTCATGCAGACTTTAGATTTGAACATTGACGCTCACTAGCTGCAAGTGCTAGTTCATTTTTCTTCAGCTTTTTCGGATCAAGACCGGACATGTAGCGCTCGTGACTTCAACCACGTCTTGAGCAGTTCACATTTTTTTTCTACTTCTGCATTTTGGATTCACTTTCTTTCTTTTCTTTCTTTTTTCTTTTTTTTGGATTGAGATTACTTCTGTTGATTACTTCGGATTGTCGACTCGCATTCTTGCCGTGAGTTTCTGTTACTTATGATCTTGAATTGAATTTTGGAATGATTTCCCTCATTCTCCAGGTGGGTGCCTGCTACTGACTTGAAACTTGAAATGACTCTGAAATAAACTCTAAAATGTCTTCCCTCGTTCTCCAGGTGGGTACCTACAACCAAAACAACAAAACAAACAAAATGTTCTTCCCCAGTTTGAACTAGGAAGATTTGTGAGTTGTTTGCAAAACTGTAAATCACATATGCTATTGATGCAATGATGAGAGTAAAACTAAAGACTTGACTGGAATGTGCGTCTCCTGTGAATCAAACCAAGAATATTTGACTAGCAAGTGTGTCGGCTAAGAATAAAACCTGAATGACCCAGACTAGGAAGTGTGTCTCCTAGATTTAAGATTGAGCTTGCGGAAAACTATAAACTAAACTTGACTAAAGTAAAAAGTGACCCTATTCTCCAGGAGAGACCCCTGATTTCACGAAAATTAAAGATTAATAACTTAAGAAAACTAAAAATTTATCCTAGGAGAAAATTCATCAGACTAGGTCTTTTATCTTAGGAGAAAGGTTCATCCGACTATGATTTTGATCCTAGGAGAAATTTCATCAGACTAGGTCTTCTATCTTAGGAGAAAGATTCATCAGACTAAGATTTTGATCCTAGGAGAAAGTTCATGAGACTGGGATTTTGATCCTAGGAGAAAGTTCATCAGACTAGGTCTTTTTTTTGTTATCTTAGGAGAAAGATTCATCATACTTATGTTTTGATCCTAGGAGAAAATTCATGAGACTAGATTTCTTATCTTAGGAGAAAGATTCATCAGACTAAGATTTTGATCCTAGGAGAATATTCATCAGACTAGGTTTTCTATCTTAGGAGAAAATTCATCAGACTAAGATTTCTATTGGGAGGAAAATCCATCAGACTAGGACTTTTATCCTAGGAGGAAAAAATGTGAAGAGCAATGGCAATATTTTATGCACACTAGCAAGACAGGTAACGGAAAATATTTGAAAAACTTACATTTGTCGATTCTTCTCTTCTTCTTTTTTTCTTTTTCTTTATTTTCTTTTTTTCTTGTTTTTGAACCAACTTGCTTGCACTGTTTTGTTCCTGTTTCAAACAAAGAAAACTTGTGAGTTTAAATGTGGCGGTTAGTTTGTGGCCTTGACCTTGAGAGCGGCTGCTTCTACACTTGCTAAGATAATTTTGATTTCAACTTGGAAGACCTTGCATGTTATCGACTACCCATTTTCTTTCAACCCTTATCACAGAAAACACTTCTGCTCCATTCGATCTCAATATTCTCTATCTGTTGTATTTTGCTCATGAGTTGACATTTACTGAACCCTTGCATTTCACATGAATCCCAAAGCATGTTGATTGTTACCAACTCAGTGCGCATACCACTTTTCCCTGACTTATGCCACTTTGATGTGATAGCCAAATTTGTTTTGTGCAATTGGAAAGCTGGTAGCAAATTTTGAAGTCATTTCTCACTTGTTCTGACCAAACAGACTCAAGAAGGGACTCAAGCAAAACAAGAGGAATAAAATAAGGGACAATGGAAAGAGATGATACCTAACAAGAGAATTACAAAGTAGAAACTTATCAGACGTGGATACCAACTCTAATGATCATGACATGCACCTTTGGTCCACATTCCTCAGTCGACTTGTAGTGCCCTGAAGGGTTTTCACCATCAAGCTTCTCTCATTTTGCTCTTTTTCTCAGATCATCGTCGCCTTACGGTGCCCATGAGGGTTTTCACCGATAAGACTCTCTCATTTTATCATTTTCTCTCTTTGTGCTGAGAACAAAGTATTACCCATGATACAAGAAGATCATACTTTCATCACACACTTGATTTGACATCCTCAAAGATGGTCAGAAGGTCTTTCTTTGTACCGTAGTGTAGGATTTTGGACAGGGTTGGAAAGAAATGGTGGCATGAAGGCTCAAAATAATTTAAGATGAAAGGGTTCAAAATTACAACTTTTGGAATCTGGCCTTTTGGCAAAATTAAAACTTCTGCCCCAGTTTCCTGGACTTTGGAGGTTTTTTTGTTGCTTTGATGAAGATTTCTAAGAAAGACTACCCCACTCTTGACTTCGTGGGATTATGAACTATTTTATTTGGTGCGACCAAAACGTAAGGCTGCCTACATATCTTTAGGTGTCAAGAATCATGTCGAACGTAGTTCAAATACAAAGTTGGACCATTTTATTGTTTCATTTTCCTTTTCTTTCCTTTCTTTTTTCTTTCTTTTATTTTTTTTTCTTTTCTCTTTTTTTTCTTTCCTTTTCTCCTTTTCTCCTTTTCTTTTCTTTTCTAGTTCCTAACTCTACATCTGATTCCAAAAGAGGGGTATGAAACAAAATAAATTAAGGCTCAAAAGGGGTAGCAAAAGATTAAAGTGTTTGGGTAGCAGAATAAAATGCCTTCGTCATACCAAGCTTTAAGAATTCCAAGTACAAACATGCAATCAAAGATAAGCAAAGAAATCATACATAGTATCTACTGATGGCATCAAGACAAACAAAAAGTACAAATGGGCAATACCTTTGTCCCAATGAATGACCCTTGCCAGTTCGAAGCAGATTTGACTCAACCTTATCTTGATGCGGATGAATGCATTTGAGCACTAACTGATTTCCCTCAAACTACTTAAAAGACATTTCCTTGTTGCATGCTCTTATCAACCTCTTGATTTCCCAGACTTACTGCCTTAGTTTCACTCAATTAAAGCTTCAAGTCATCTCAGAATGCGTGAATCTCTACTTGTTTCCTCAAACGCCACTTTTGTCATGTTCAAAACTGTGTCATTGCTTCATGATTAAACTAACTTTCAAGACCAGACTAAGAATTATGTGTGCATGTCATGTCACTAAAATCAGGATGAAAAGAACTATAAAAGGAAAAGTAACCTAAACAAAAACTGACTAGAACTAATAGAAAACATGAGATTGCATTAGACAGATGGTAGAAAGAGTTTGAACAAAACAAGCAAAATAGACATGGGTTACAACCCTGGAACGATCCTAGATAATACTAGACGAGTTACTACCACTAAACGAACTAGGAAAATAAGAAGCATAAGGGTTTGAGCCACAAGACAATATCCGGATTACAACCCTAAAATAAACCAAATAAATAGAAATGACAACAAAATAAACTACCAAAACTCATCCCTGGCTAGCCAAGAAAAGAATGTCTTTCCAATCACCAAGCTCGACATCTTAGCCACTGAGCTCCATATCAATATTACCAGAACCTCCACAAATCTCCATCACGTTGACCTTAGCAAATAACTTTTGGGTCCTTTTTGCCAACTCGTTCTTAAGATGAATCTCTGGAACCGAGACTGATAACGCTAAAAACTTTGCGGTAGGTGGCCCCCCAAGGGATTCAGAAGAGTTCTCATATTCCTTTTCCACACAAATCATGCCCACCACATGCGTCTCATTATGAACAGGCAATGGGCTTTGGCCAGTATCTGTTGTATTTGGATTTTGCACGGTAATGTCACCTGTATCAATAAGCTTCTGGACTGCTCTTTTCAGATGCCAACACTTTTCTATATCGTGCCCCGGGGCATCAGAGCAATATGCGCACTTTTGAGAAAAATTAAAACTCTTTGGAATGCGTTTCGGCATTTTTATCTGAATCAGCTTCAACATGTCCAATTGCCTCAGCCTTTAGAACAAACTGGCATATGACTCTCCAATAGGAGTGATAGACTTTTCTCTTTGTTGCTGCCTTCTCATTTTTTACTCCGGCCTTGGTTGGAACCTCTTTCGGGTAGGGGGTTGATATGCTTGTAGATGTGGGTAAGACATTTGTGGAGGCGCTGCAAGCCTTTGCAGGTTTTGTGGATGTGGAGCATATGGCGGTGCATTGTGGATAGAGTACTGGGAATGTGAGGTATGACTTTGGTACTTTTATGGAGGAAAGTAGCATTGGTGAGGATTATCTGGAGTACGAGGATATTTATGGGGTCGGTATTGAGGCTGAAAGCGTTTAGAAGGAATACCCACTGGATCATGTCATTGGCGGGGCTCAGCAACATCTTTTTTATCAATCGGAGAACTGACCCGAGCAATATGTTCCTTCCATCTGCACCAAAACTCCCTAAAACTTTCCTTGGGTCTCTTTCCTTGGGCATCGGGGACTTTGAACACAGTCTCGCTAGAGGATCGAGGAAGAATAGCTGGTGGAGGAGTTACAAAAGTAGGAGCGGATGTCGGAACAGGGTATGAGGTTTTTTTGGCTAGTGGAGCATGGAAAATTTGGGAGGAAGTGCTAGGGTAATTGTGGTAAGGGGTAAAGCCCAGTGCATGTTGAGGGGAAAGGCCAACGGTAGTGGGAACCTGGGCTTGTGATAGTGGTTGGATAGTTGCAGGGTTTTCAGTATAGTTAGTGGGGAATGAAGGTGGAAGATGCCCCCTGATCCAAGACTGATACATTTCTGCCATCTGCTGTTTCAACCTTCGGACCTCCTTTTTCAATTCAGATTCCGACTTCACAATCTCCCTCGATGGGTCAATAATTCTTGTATCCAAGTCTTTGCTAGCCATGTCTACCTTGCTCTTTGACCTTATGTTGTACAAATGACTCGCTAAAATGCCACAAACTAACCACCCTCTGTTATGATAACAATGAAAGTAACAAAGGAGAGCAAAACAAAGCCAATATGTTAGCGTTAGGGCATTTATCAGACAGAAATATCGCAATGCGTGCAATGCCCCTAGCAATAATTAACGGTTCTAGAATGGCTTCGAGGGTACGAAGGTCATATGTCATCATCCTAATTTCACTCTTCTTGCCCCATTTCCTTCTTCATTTTCCTTTCTAACACCGCCTGGCTTTTCATTTCTTTCCCTCTCTTTTCTTTCTGATTATCGCTCTTTTCTTTCCTCTCGTTTCTCACGTCCCACAACTTCGTTCTCTTTTTCTTTTTCTTGTTTTTTCTCTCTCTCTTCTCACATCTACAATTTCATTCTCTTTTTTTATTTTTTAATAATGATTCGACCGAACCCTATGTAGGTTGCCTACGTATCATGTCCCTCATGAATCAGATCAAGCATAGTTTTGGAAAAATAATGGACAAATAAACTAAAAATAATTTTTTTTGGATTTTTCATTTATAATTTTTTTTGGTATTTCAAATACAAAACAGGAAGTACTATAACAAAAAACTCGATACTACTATACAAGACTAAAATTAAAAGACAACATAAGATAGACTAAAAAATAAAAAGTTTTCTCAAGCAGCTCGTGCATGCAATGGTATTGACTAGAATGATACTGGGGTATTTGTCAAGCTCAAACCCTAGCAAATTGATCCATACCTGAATGAGAAAAATAAGATCAAATAGAGTTAGTGACTCAAGACACATGTGATGCCACAACACCTTCTATTGGACACATGCAAGGCACGATTGGGCTATTTTTGAAAATTAACCTAAGTGGCCAAGAGTGGCTATAAGTGCAAAATCAACAAGGGTGACTACTTAGATATGGAAATACCTCACTAAGGCTTATATGGATTCAACTCCCAATAATCATGACCCAAAATTAATTTGCAGAAATGATCCATTTTGCAAAAACGACCGATATGGCCAGAAGTGGCTAAAGATGCAAACTCAAAAAGGACGGACCTTAAAGAAATATGACACCTAGTTGTAGACTCAAGATCCTAAGACATGAGTCATTGAACCATTTTTGCGAAATGACCCCATTTTGCAACAATGGCCGGTATGGCCAATAGTAGCTAGACATGCAAATTCAACAGGAATGGACCTTAAAACTGAGAGGACACCTTGTTGTGGTCTTAGGACTCTAATACATCGGTTAACAAGCCATTTTGCAAAAATATCCCTATTTTGCAAAAACAACCGATATGGCCAAATGTGGCTAGACATGCAAGATTTGGCTAAGACCCCGCGAAGCCAAGAACCTAAGACACTAGGAAGACCGGACCCTATGTGGGTTGCCTACATATCTCGCCCCGAAAGACGAGAATCAGGTATGCGTAGTTCGGGAAGATTGGATATGGGAGAAAACTCTTTTTTTTTTAAAAAAAATGCAACTAATTTGGAAAACTATATTTTTTTGTCTTTTTGAAAAATGATGGAAAATGTAAAAAAAAATTGAACTTTTTCTTTCTTTTTTTTTTTTTGAATTTTTGGAAAATAATGGAAAAGTGTAAATCTTTTTGGATTTTTCATTTTCATTTTTTTTTTGAAAAAGTAGTGAAAGAAAAATATAACTGGGCCCTACTTGCTTCATTATTCACTCTTCTTTCCCAAACATCGGTCCGCCAAATGACCTTTAACCCTCAAAGATGCAACATGTATCACATAGGGATGATTGAAGGTCTCTTTGGGCCACGGGTCCATTTTTGACAAAATTTAAATAGGCTTCCTACAAAGGGACACCGTGCTTGGGACCGAGCCCTACTAGGTCCAGATGACATGATGAAAATAAGAATGACCTAAAGGCTGACCTAAGTTTGAGGTTCACTAACAAGGCAATTCGGGGGGAGCGTATGGTCGATGGTGGCTGCTGAAGCTCTCCACCCACTCCATACGTCCGACGCCCCCCCTCCTAAATAAAGGGTGACTCAACAAAGAGTTCGTGCATGCGATGCGTACTACGAGACTTGTTGCAGAAAGAAGACCCATAGTTATGCAAATGATGACAGTTTATAAAACAACAACACATTAAGAAAAGTGATAAACAAATAACCAACAAAACAAGAAAGTAAGACAAACAAAGCAAATAAACAAAATAAATAAAGAAAACAAGCACCTCAACCGAATATCCTAAAAGCCAACAAGATCAAGTACCAGCTCAAACCTGCAACTCCTCAGCAGAGTCGCCAGAGATGTCACACCCCTTTTACAAACCTCACTAAACCATCTTAAATTAATAAAAAGATTTGTAAATCTTGAAAGGGTTTTCAATTAGAAAGTGACAAAAATTGTGTGTTCAAAAGGATTAACTCAGAGTCGCACCTGACATTTCATTTTAGTGTGTCAGGTTACCGTTTTTCTAAAAATAATTTTTTCCTTTCAAAACACTTGAGACTCCAAAACTAAGTCTATACCAGAGATTCGGGTAAGGGGGTTCATTTGACTCGGGAAGAAGGTGTTAGGCACTCCCCAAGTCCCGTAACTAGTACGGTTGCATACTCGAACTAGTTGGCTTTTAAAATAATCAAATTGAGGTAAAACACACAAAAATAAAATAAACACACAAGAGGCTCGAATTCGTCCCCACCTAACAAAAGAAATTAGAAATAAGAATAAAAGTACCACGATTTTGCTTTCGGCCTCCAATTGCAAATACTACGGGGCATTCCCCGGAATAAAATATGTACAAATCCTTCGGAGCATTCCCCGGATAAATTTAACTAAGGGGACGACCTCTCGCCTCAAAACTAATAGAAATCTTAAAGTTTGCCTACCGAATGTTGACGACCTCAACATGCTACTAGCAATTAAGTCATTAGAACAAAATAATTAGCATGCTAAACTTAAATTTCATTATTAACGTCCAACCTCCCACAACCAAATTCATCAGATCTGTTAATGAGAAACAACTATCATTTCTTAGCTTAGTTTTTTTTTTTGTTTTTGATTTTTTTTTGTTTTTTGTATATTATGCTAAAGGAGTGTTTAGGTTTGGGATTTTGAGTTAATGGGCTAAGAGATTGGTTTAATTGGGCTACAAGCAAGACTAAATTAGTCAAAAAAATTAATTCTATTCCCTCCTCCTTTTTGTATGTAAAAATAATATAGTAAATAAGATAAACTATTAAAAATACTAATTAATCTTACTTCAGAAAAATAAATTATAAAAATGGAATTAAATATTAAAAAGAAACTACTTTTTTGTATTTTTTAAAGATTATACTAAAAATAGGAATGCGAATTTAAGATAATACCACTATAAAGATACTAATGAACTTAAATAAATAAAATGAAAACAAACATATATAATGAGATGAATTGAAACTTTTTTTTTGTATTTTTCAATTCTTGTGATAAAAATAATGTAAAAGAGTCAAACTTAGCCGAAATAACTATATTAGGCCTAAACTAAGTATTTAAATGCTAAAATATGTAAAATCTTGGGGAGGGTCAAAAATCACATGTCTACAGAGATTCTATTGCATTCATTAGGTCCTATTCCACATACCAAAATCTTCTTGGCACAAAAATTCTTCTCCACAGCTTTCTTGTCTGCGTCGGAGTATTCTTTTCTGGTTTTTGGCATTGAGAATGGATGTTCTTCAAGTACCTTTGTTGGGATGTAAGGATCATCACATGTGACATCCCATAACTCAGAATCCTCAGCCATGATAAAATCACACATTCTTGTCTTCCACCATCCATAGTATTGCCCATTGAACCTGGGTGGTCTTTATGTAGATTGGCCTTCTTCAAAATTTGGTGGAGCAGCCATAAGGATCCTTCCTAGGTGTTAGCTTGATAGGAGAAACCTATCCTGATACCAATTGATAGTTTATACGAGTCCACCAAACTATAGAGTACATGGTTCTCTATGTGTTTTTACTAAGAATGCTACTGAAACAGTAAGTAAATGAGACACGGGATTTTTACTTGGAAAAATCCCACACAAGGGGAAAAAAACCACGACCTACACTTGTAGGCTTTTAACATCACTAACTTGTAACATTCTATTACAAGACACTTTGTAATGACTCTATTACAAAGACTTCAACTTAACTAACTTGTGATACTCTTACCACAAGCCACTTTGTCACTCACTAGTTACAAAGACTTCAACTTATGACCAACTCTAGTCATAACACAAACTCAGAAAGTTTATGGTTTTACAAAATAGTTCCTAAGCAACGCTTCTAGCTAAGCAATTTAGGAATTACAATAAGTACAATCACAAAGTTACAACTCAACTAAGGACAAAAAAAATACTAGATTTTGGAACTGGTCCGTAGTAGCGTTTAACTTTTTTCTTCAAGCTCTTGAGAATTAAGTTCACTGTTTTGCAGAAGGCTTGAATGTTTGAAGTAAATTGTCAAGTGTTCAAGTGATGTTTTGATATAATCTTCTTGTTAATAAACCTTTATGACATCACTTGAATGATGTAAGCACTTTAGTTGGTCAAAGTACAAGAGACCGCTGGAAACAGTGCAGTGCAAAAACAGTGCAGACAGTCACGTCGCTTTCCAGTTGTGTCCAATTGACTTCGTACTGCTATGAGGGAACCACAAGGGTATCAAGTCCCTATTTGGTTCTCTATCTCCTGAAGCTATAGCAGTTCACATTTAGCTGGAAGCCGTTGATTTGCAATATAGCCCAAGTGTGTCAGGTTACCTATCTGGATCTTGACAGTAAGTTTGTTAGATCATCAAAACATAAGGCAAAGATATTGAAAACTCATCAGAGTTGTCACACCTCCTTTTTCGCCCGCGACCCCGCAAAGGGGTGCGGAAGGGAGTTTTTCCAATTAAAGGACAATCGAAAAGGGATTTATTTATTTATTTCATAGTCGCCACTTGGGAGATTTATGGTGTCCCAAGCCACCGGGTGAATCCCGAATCGAGGAAAAGAATGACTCTGTTTAACAGTCTGCGCACCAAAAATTCGGATAAGGAATTCTGTTAACCCGGGAGAAGGTGTTAGGCATTCCCGAGTTCCGTGGTTCTAGCACGGTCTCTCAACTGTCATATTCGGCTTGATTGTCTGATTTTAAACAATTATGAACCTATGTGCAAATTTAAACTTTTACCGCTTTTATTATTGTTATTTTTCAACGAGAATTGCAACGTCGTGAAAACACATCTCGAACCACGTCACATCAATGCACCCGTGGTTAAAGACACATTTCGACTTTGTTGAGATTTGAATTTGGGTCACATAAATGTGCACCCGGGTTTAAGATGGTAACGTTACTTAAAGTACGCGCCTAAAGCGACTAGCGTATCCTTATTTTGGGTAAGGCCGTGAAATTTGCTAAACGGCCGAATCCGAAGTCTATACAATTATTAACCAATTATTGAGGGCCCCACAACTTGTGCATTTTATTGGGCGATGCTCATCTCGTTTATTTTTTAAAAGGATAATCCTAAAGTGACTACATTTTTTCTATTTAAGTTCGTCTCTAAAAAAAAGAGAAAAATTCTAATTAATTACATGCTTGAAAAAGGCCGCTACTTATTTATCGGATTAAGACAAATGCAAACTAAAAATTGCAATCGAGACAAAGGGAGATTGTTTCATGCCTTATTCTATAATTGAATATTACTAAAATTGAAATTATAAATAGAATACGGAATTTACAAATAATATTACCAAAATAAACTAATTATCCTCTAACTAATTTAGACCCACATTGTTAGATGAATTGAACCGTTGGAATTAATTGTTTACAACTATTTGAAACTGGAATTAACCTTAATCACTAATGCTTATTCGAAAGTTTGTTAAACTTAATCGTTAACTCGTCTTGTTTAAACTCAACTCATGCCTATTCGATTAATGATCTTAGAAATTACTACTACGATCCTAACTCAAAATATAGTGGGCCTACTGATTCTACGAAATTACTGGCCATTTTTTATTCTGCCTAATATTTACAGATCTCCATTACTAACATGATTAAAAATTCACAAGCTTTGACTCATTTCTATTCCGGTTTGCATGAATTCAGAGTTATACTTCACTAATTAAACTAAATCAAAATAATCTCCAGTAATGACTATCTATCAATTCATGTACCCATAGGCATATAGAAAACAGTTCAAACTACTTAAAATAATTCTAAGTACAGTCCAATTTTCAGTATAGTTGTACAATGTAAATACATGTTTAAGATGAGCATAAACATATACAATATTTCCTGATGTACATTTTAATACATTAATTGAACACACTTTAATAGGTAATCTGTTAAGTCTTTTAATTCAGCATTTTTTGCACTTTGAAGTCACCTCAGAACTAATCTCAAAAATGTGTACCTGGGAAGGGACCACAAGGAAAAGGAAGAAAAGGATCAGCAGGAGCAGTAGCAACAACACAGAACAACCCAGTAATAGTGTTTAATAAAGCCAGCAGAATTCCAGCAACACCCCAATGAAACAATAACAAATAACCAACCAAACTCAAGGAACAAACCAAACGAAAGTCCAGAAATACCAACAGCAATCAACGGGCAGAAACAAAGTGAACCCTTTTTTTAGATTGAAAGACCAGTTAATGTTTAACTCTTAAATTCTGACTCCGTATATCCAGAGTATTCAGAGTGTATATCGGGTGTATACTACTCTCTCTTTAGATTTCCAGAATGTTTTTTCTGTTCCGAAAAATCCTCAATTCTCTCTTAATGTTCAAAAAATCCTCCCAATTCTCTCTTAATATTCAGAAAATTCCCTTCAAACTCTCTTAAAAAAATCCGTCTTCGAATCCCCCCTTAACTTGTGTCAAGCTCTTCTTTATTTATAGCCAAATGTGAAGCACTTAAATTAATCCCACTATCTTCTCCTCATCCCCCTTTTGAATCCCACTACTTAATATTTTGTCACCCATTATATTAAACAATGTATTAATTCCCACCATTATGTCTTGTCCCCCACTACGTATTATTTTATGTATTATTTTAATATATTAGCGCTTAGTGGACAGAACACTCAAATTAATCAATTGCTAAAACTTAAAATCCCGAAAATGCCCCTGAAACTACTGAAATTACCATTCTACCCCATCAGCTATATCCAATCCTCCTAAATCAATTAACCAAACTATAGCAGCTATAACCAATTTATCTAATCAATTTCCAACTAATAATCCAACTCTACATAATAAACTCCTAATCAACAACATTCATGAATTACTAACATAGTGAGATTCATATCAACAAACTTAACAGGACAAACAAGTAGATTTAAATCAGTAAACTCAACATCAGTTGAACTCAAACTAAATCAAACAACATCATAACAAAGATGAATGATTCAAACAAAATAAAAAACTAAAGACCAGCACATAAACACTCGACATTAAATCACTTGATGAAAAACTAACGAACTTCAAACAAAAATGAACACGAATTATCTCTAACACAAACAAAGACCTGGGTTCGAATTCAAACCAACCTATCGGAACACGAACATAATCATAGAAAGAAGAAAAGGAATGGAAGATGAATTTAATGAACGAAAACTAAAAGAAAAGAGAACGGAAACCTACTAGTTTGAAGTTCGGGTTCGAACGGAAAACTCAACGAACTGCCTCGACGTATGACTGAGCATGAACTCGGATGGCTGGTGTTTAGAGACGGCCTGGGAGACGACTGTTTCAGGTCGTGGGGCTACTTGAGGTGATGAACTGGTGGAGAAGAGGACTGGTAGAGGGGCGACGCTACTGGTCGGCGAGCGGCTGGTTGACGACTAGTGGTCGCTTGGGATGAGGAGATGAAGCAGCAACAATGGCTGCTGGACATGGAGCGACGATGGTGGTTGTAGGACTGTTTGGTCG
This sequence comes from Nicotiana sylvestris, assembly GCF_000393655.2. Lineage (NCBI taxonomy): Eukaryota > Viridiplantae > Streptophyta > Magnoliopsida > Solanales > Solanaceae > Nicotiana > Nicotiana sylvestris. Next base: position 156,226,428 of record NC_091059.1, read on the forward strand.
ACGGGATGGAGATGGTCGTCTGGTGGATGTAACAGAAGAAATGGCGGGTTTGGGTGGTGCTCGCGACTGGAGGTTGGTCACGACGGACTGTATGTGTGCGCGTTGAGCAGACCGAAGAAGAAGAAGAAGAAGCCATGGCGTCGTCTGGTTGGCTGCGTCGCTGGTGGTTATGGAGGCTGGGCTGTTGTTCGAAGAAGACGAGGAAGAACAACCATGGACGACGAAGGAGCTGGAAGGGTCGTTTGGAGAAGATGACGACGCAGCAGGGGTGGTTGTGAGGACGTGAGCTGTGTGTGTGATGACGAAGATGGTGGCTGTGGGAGCTGGAGCTGGAGCTTGGGGTCAGCCATGGGAGCTGGAGCTTGGGGTCATTTGGAGAAGATGGAGAGAAGAGGGGGGGCAGATGTTTTTAAGGTTTGGGAAAATGAAGAATGAAAAATGGGAAGAGGGGGGGTAACTCGTTTGGGTTATGGGGCGGACCAGGTCGGGTTGACCCGGTGGAGGTTTGGGTTGGATAAGGGGTTATTTGGTTTGGACATGTGGTTTAAAATTGAAGAAAAGGCCCAATCCGATTTTCTTTTTACTTCCATTGCTTTTTTTTCTTCGTTTATTTTTCTTAAAGTAAAACTAAAATTTAAAAAATCCTAAATTAACCTATAGAACTAAATCAATTTATAAAAATGCTAATTAACTCTTAATAACAATTAACACACAATTAAATAGCAATTACGATAAAATCACACAATTTGGACATTAAATGCTAAAAATACAAACATACATTATTTTAATGATTTTTTGTTCTTATAAAACAAACTTAATTGCTCCTAATTGTAGAATTAAATCCTAAATGAAAATGCGACATATTTTTGTATTTTTTTTATTAATTTAACAAATAAACATGCACGGACAAATACAAATAATTATCCCAAAATGCCACGAAATTCTCAAAATTGCACATAAAAGGAAAATTATTTTATTTTGAATTTTTTGGGAGTAATTCTCACATAGGGCAAAAATCACGTGCTTACAAGAGTTAATAAGAAATATCCAAGTATATCTAGAATAGTCATTTACTAGAGTGATAAGAAATCTCTTCCCATCATAGGTTGGCCCCCTGTAGGGTCCCCAAATATCACAATGTACTAATTCAAAAACAGACTTAGTGGTTGAATTACTCAGAGGAAAAGACAGTTTGGATTGCTTTGCCAAGGTGTACACAGTATAATGTTCATAAGTATATGTCTTCACATCACTGATTACATTGAGATTTTTTTATTATATCTACAGGGTATGGCCCAACCTCTTATGCCACTGATTACTAGTGGAGCAAATACTATAATTAACAGTAGTACTAGAGCTAGAGGTGGACTCAAAATCAGAAGATACACCAAATAAATTGAGACACCTTTCAGCAAACTGTGTGGAGGAGTTTTGAAATGCTTCTTCTTGTAGAATGTACAGTCCATGATTCTCCCTACCAATCCCCTTCACCTGACCACTGTAGAGATTCTGGAACATACAGAAGTCAGGGAAGAAGGCAACAAAGCACTGAAGCTCCTTGGTGAGTTGAGATACTGACAACAAATTGTACTTAAAATCTGGTATATACATCACATTAGATATAGTGTGATCATTAAGAACAGTAGCATCCCCTTTATGAGTAACAGACACCACCTCTCCATTTGATAAGTGAACAATATTTTTATTTGCATTTTGAATTGAACTATGTGATTTAAGCATGTCAAGTCTAGAGGTTATATAATTTGAAGGACCAGTGTCTATGATCGACTTCTTATTGACGAAGTTGTTCATTTAAGGCAATTAGAGTACCTATTGCAACTAACTTTCTAGATGATCCTAGGGCTTCTTCATTTCCCTTTGACAATAGTTAATGTATTTGTTGATATTGTTCCTTAGTGAAGAAAGCAAGAGTTGATGTTGAATGAGGAGGAGGTCCAAAATTAGGAATCTGCTGTTGTGGATAGACAATTTGCTGCAGTGGATAAGCGCAAGATATCCTCCCTTGTCCTGTTGATAGGAAGCATTATCTTGAGTAAGTGCAAAATGTGATTGAGTGTATCTGTAGACAGTATTGTATACAATCAAAATCGTGTGTCTCCGACTTATAGGCTCGAGGGCCCATCCTAAGTCTGAGTTCGGGCAAGATCAAGCTTGAGTTCGAGGGACGAGACTCGAGTTCAAACTGGTCCCACAAGCCTCCAAAATCAATGACATAGGCTCGGAGCATGTCCTCAAGAACCTGAATAGTCCTCTCGGACTGACCGTCCGTCTGGGGATGGAATGTTGTACTCAACTCAACCTGGGTGCCCAACTCTCGCTGAACCGCTCTCCAGAAATGCGAGGTAAACTGCGTACCCCGATCCGAAATGATAGATAGCGGCACCCCATAAAGGCGAACAATCTCCCTGATATAAATCTCGGCTAATCTTTCGGACGAATAGGTGGCTGCAACAGGAACAAAATGCTCTGACTTGGTCAACCTATCAACAATGACCCAAATTGCATCAAACTTTTTCCGAGTCATCGGAAGTCCAGTAACGAAATCCATCGTAATCCTCTCCCACTTCCACTCGGGAAGTGCAATCCTCTGAGATAGACCACCAGGTCTTTGATGCTCGTACTTAACCTGCTGACAATTCAAACATCGAGCCACGTGCGCAACGATGTCTTTCTTCATCTTACGCCACCAATAGTGCTGCCTCAGATCCTGATACATCTTCGCGGTGCCCGGCTGAATAGAATACCGAGAATTGTGGGCCTCCGCTAAGATCAACTCTCGAATCCCATCAACATTGGGCACACAAACTCGCCCCTGCAATCTCAATACACCATCATCATCTAAGGTTACTTTCTTGGCACCTCCACGCTGCACCGTGTCTCTCAAGACACACAAATGGGGATCCTCAAACTGCCGCTCGCGGATACGCTCTAATAGTGAGGAACGAGCTACCGTGCAAGCTAACACTTTGCTAGGCTCAAAAATATCCAACCTCACAAGACGATTAGCCAAGTCCTGAACATCCAAAGCAAGCAATCTCTGGCTGACTGGAATATTAGCAAGACTACCCATGCTGGCGGACTTCCTGCTCAATGCATCGGCCGCCACATTGGCCTTCCCCGGGTGGTATAAGATAGTAACATCATAATCCTTTAGCAACTCTAACCACCTCCTCTGCCTCAAATTCAACTCTTTCTACTTGAACAGATACTGAAGACTCTTGTGATTAGTGTAAACCTCACACGTCACGCCATATAAGTAATGCCTCCAGATCTTCAAGGCATGAACAATGGCTGCCAACTCGAGATCATGAACCGGATAATTATTCTCGTGGATCTTCAACTGCCTCGAAGCATAGGCAATGACTTTGCCTTCCTGCATCAACATTGCACCAAGCCCAATACGAGACGCATCACAATAGACCATATATGGCCCTGAACCTGTGGGCAAAACCAATACCGTTGCCGTAGTCAGAGCCATCTTGAGCTTCTGAAAGCTCGCCTCACACTCGTCCGACCACCTGAACTGGACACCCTTCTAGGTCAATTTGGTCATAGGGGCTGCAATGGATGAAAACCCCTCCACGAACCGACGGTAGTAACCTGCCAACCCCAGGAAACTCCGAATATCCGTAGCTGAAGCTGGTCGAGGCCAGTTCTTGACTGCCTCTATCTTCTCCGGGTCTACCTGAATACCTGCTGCTGATACAACATGACCCAGGAATGCAACCGAACTCAACCAAAACTCACACTTTGAGAACTTAGCATACAACTGACTATCCTTTAGGGTCTGAAGGACCACTCTGAGGTGTTGCTCATGCTCCTCCTGACTGCGGGAGTATATAAGAATATCGTCAATGAAGACTATCACGAACAAGTCCAAATAAGGTCTGAACACTCGGTTCATCAACTCCATGAACGTTGCTGGGGCATTAGTCAATCCGAATGACATGACCAAAAACTCATAGTGCCCATACCGAGTGCGAAATGTTGTCTTAGGGACATCAGACGCCCTAATCCTCAACTGGTGGTAGCCAGATCTCAAATCTATCTTTGAAAACACCCTCGCACCTTGAAGCTGGTCAAACAAATCGTCAATCCGTGGTAGTGGATACTTGTTCTTTATCGTCACCTTGTTCAACTGCCGGTAATCAATGCACATCCTCATCGACCCATCCTTTTTCTTCACGAACAACACTGGTGCACCCCAAGGTGATACACTAGGTATAATGAAACCCTTATCAAGCAAGTCCTGAAGCTGCTCTTTTAACTTTTTCAACTCTGGCGGGGCCATGCGATATGGAAGAATGGAAATAGGCTGAGTGCTCGAAGCCAAATCAATACAGAAATAAATATCCCTGTCGGGCGGCATACCCGACAAGTCTGAAGGGAAAACCTCGGGGAACTCCCGAACAATAGGAACAAAGTCAATTGATGGAACCTCTGTGCTAGAGTCGCGAACATACGCTAGATATGCTAGACACCCCTTCTCGACCATACGTCGAGCCTTGACATACAAAATAACACTGCGGGTGGCATGGCCTGGGGTCCCTCTCCACTCAAGTTGGGGCAAATCTGGCAAGGCCAAGGTCACGGTCTTGGCGTGACAATCCAGAATAGCATGATACGGGGACAACCAGTCCATCCCCAATATAGCGTCAAAGTCCACCATATCTAAAAGCAATAAGTCGACACGGGTCTCAAGACCATCAAATACCACCACACATGAACGATGCACTCGGTCGACCACTATAGATTCACCAACCGGTGTGGACACATATACAGGAATACCCAAAACCTCACTAGGAATGATCAAATAGGGTGCAAAATAGGACGACACATAAGAATACGTAGATCCCGGGTCAAATAACAAAGAAACACCCCTACCACAGACCAGAATAGTACCTGTAATCAGAGCATCTGATGACTCGGCCTCTAGCCTGGCCGGCAAAGCATAACAACGGGGCTGACCCCACCTCTCTGAACTGTGTCTCTAGGGCGATCGGCTGCTGGCTGACCCCTGCCTCTGGCGGTCCGAGCTCCACCTCTACGGTCTCTCCCTCCACCCCTATGATCCCTACCCCCGCCTCTAGCTGGTTGGGCGGCCTGTGGATCACCTACTGCCTGAATCGTAGGGCGAGGACCCTACTGCTGAGAACTACTCGAGGCTCAGGGGCAAAACCTAACAATGTGACTCGGGTCACCACAACCATAACATGCCCTCGGCTGTTGGGGCTGCTGGCCCTGTCGACCTGTATGTCTTCCCCTGAAGCTCTGAAGTGGCGGTGCACTGATGGGGGCTGGTGGTGCGCTGAAGGTCTGCTGACCCGAATAATACTGCTGAGGACCACCACCGCCTAGAGTACCATGAGAAACCTGAAGTGCCGACTGGAAGGGCCTCTGAGAGTGGCCTCTGTCATATGAATCCCTACATCCAGAAGAGGTACCACTAAATCTACCGGAATAACGGGGCCTCTTATCAGACCCATGACCACCTCCCTGAGCAAGTGCCATCTCTATCCGGCGGGCACCATCTGTCGCCTCCTGAAATGAAATCTCACCACCGGCACTCATGGCCATCTGAACACGGATCGGCTGGGCCAACCCATCAACAAACCTCCGCACCCTCTCTCTCGGTGGGGAGTATCACAATGGCATGACGAGCGAGATCAATGAACCGGGTCTCATACTGGGTGACCGTCATAGGACCCTGCTGGAGACGCTCAAACTACCTGCGAAGAGCATCTCGCTGAGTAACTGGAAGGAACTTCCCCAGAAATAACTCTGAAAACTGATCCCAGGTCAATGATGGCGACCCTGCTGGCCTGGCTAAACAGAAATCCCTCCACCAAGTCTTGGCGGATCCTGCCAGGCGAAAAGTGGCGAAATCGACCCCATTGGTCTCTACAATGCCCATAGTCCGTAGAACCTCATGACAGCTGAATATGAAATCCTGAGCATCCTCTGAGGGAGTGCCACATGTAGTAGTGAAGAGCTTGGTGAAACGATCAAGCCTCTACAAAGCATCCGCGGACATAGCCGCACCATCACTGGACTGAGCCACAATACCTGGCTGGGCTGCCACAGTTGGCTGAACTGCTGGAACCTGAGCTTGAGGAGCTACCGGCTCTGGAGTACGAGTATCGGGAGTCTGAACTCCTCCCCCAGCCTGAGATGTGGCTGGAGCTACGGGAAGCAAACCCGCTCTAGAAATGCCCTCCATAAAGCCTACCAGTCAGACCAAAGCATCCTGAAGCACTGGAGTGGCTATGAAACCCTCTAGGACCTGAGCTGAGCCCACTGGAACAGTTGGGGCCTGAACCTCCTCCTCAAAATCGACCTGAGGCTCCGTCGCTGGAAATGCTGCTCAGGGCCTCGCCCTGCCCCGGCCTCGCCCTCTACCCCTAATAGGGGCTGCTGCTGGGGGCTCAGGCTGTTGCGCGGTAGAAGAGGAAGCACGTGTCCTCGCCATCTGCGAAAGAACAGAGTGGAAAGACAATCAGTACTTGAGAAACAGAATCGCACGACAAGAATGAACAAGGTGAAGTTTTCCTAACTCGGTAGCCTCTGCGGGATAAATACAGACGTCTCCGTACCGATCCCTCAGACTCTACTGAGCTTGTCTGTGAGTTGTGAGACCTAAGTAACCTAGGGCTCTGATACCAACTTGTCACGACCCGAATTCCCCACCGTCGGGAGTCGTGATGGCGCCTACTGTCGGAGCTAGGCAAGCCAACCTTAACATACCTTTTCAACTAATTTTCAACAAGATAATAATAAAAACAATAAATTCAAGCGGAAGCCTTAATTTAATATTAAATGAACGAAAATGCGGAAAAATTAACATCATCCTCTACCCAAGATTTAGTGTCACAATACTCACGGACTACTATAAGATACTACAAATAAGAGTTTGAAAGAAAATACATAAGGAGTCTGCTTCGATACAATGAAAACAAACAGAAATGAAATAGATGAGACTCAGGGCCCACACATGCCAACGAAATACCTAGGAGTCTTGGGACTGAAGGCACGCTCCCAGTCTACTGCTACTGCGGTCCGTAAGCTACTCCCGAATCTGTGCACAAAAAGGGCACAGAAGTGTAGCATCAGCACAACCGACCCCATGTGCTGGTAAGTGCCTGGCCTAACCCCGGCGAGGTAGTGACGAGGCTAGACCGGACCTACCTCAAATAACCTTTACAGATATATGTGCAACAACAGAAAGATATACAGAATTTAAACAGATAATAGGGAGGGGACATTCTGTGGGGTGTAACAATTTAGATATAAGACCAACGAACAGAGAGATGGAAACTGAATAATTAGCATTTATGAAAGAGAGCAAGTGAATCAACAGCTGCACGGCACCAACCTTCGTGCTTTTACTCTCAATTCTAACCAAAACTGACAAATATAGTGCACGGGCATCACCCTTCATGCTTTTCCTCACATAACTCTCACATCAAGGCACGGAATGACCCTTCGTGCTCAAATAATTAGAGACATGGCACGGAAAGACCCTTCGTGCATAAATAATTAGAGACATGGCACGGAAAGACCCTTCGTGCATAATTATCAAAACATGGCACGGAAAGACCCTTCGTGCATAATCGCTCTTCCTCACCCAATCATCAGTCACAACCAATCGGGGAAAGGGAATATACAACAAGATTAAACATCCCGGCAAGGGAGAACAAATCAACAATAGGTCCCGGCAAGGGAAAAATACCACACTTCCTTCTTTAACTCATCTGCTTCTCAACTATCACTTCATAATTATATTAGCAAGTAATTAGCTCAACTGTTTCACATCTTTCGAATTTAAAAGCAACTATGACTCACGGTCATGCTAGACTCCAGTGTATAGATAACCGTCACCATGCCTATACACCGTACTCCACAGTTAACACGTAGCAAATAATATCCAAATCCTAATCCCTCAAGCCAAAGTTAGAACAAACACTTACCTCGAATGCTCCAAACTCAACTCACGCTTCTAGTATAGCTTTACCTCTTGATTCCACCACCAATCCGCTCGAATCTAGTCATAAGTTACTTAATCACATTAATAATTACTAAATGAATCATCCCCAATGCATGAAAATAGATTTTTCAAGGTTTTTCCCAAAAAGGTCAAAAATACCCCCGGACCCACGTGGTCGAAACTCGAGGTTCGGACCAAAACCCGGTTACCCATTCCCCCATGAATCCAAATATATGATTTGTTTTTAAATCGGACCCCAAATTGAGGTCCAACTTCTCAATTTGTAGAAAACCTAGGTTCTACCCAAAACACCCAATTTTCCCCATGAAAATCTTTGATTTGAAGTTGAAATTATATTAAAAGATGTTAAGGGATAAAGAAATTAAGTTAGAAATCACTTACCAATCGTTTTGGAGAAGAAAAGTTGTTTGGAAAATCGCCTCTTAGGTTTTGGGTTTTTGAAAAGTGAAAAATGACTGAGATTTCCGAACTTGTATACCTTTCTGAGGACCTGGCGCGGACCGCACAAAAATGTGTTGCGGCCGCGCCGAGTGGGAGAAAAATTGGGGCTTCTCTGAACCCTTCCAGCGTGGACCGCACTGTTTTGGTGCGCGGCCGCGCTGGTTGACCTGAAACCCTAGCCCTCAGACTCAGCCACGCGGACCGCACAGAAAGGCATCGCGGCCGCGCGTCTCCAGCGCGGACCGCGCGGAAATGACCGCGGCCGCGCTGGTGTCTGCAACACCTGAACCTGCATTATCTTAAGTCCAAGACCTCCCGGGCCCTATTCAAAACTCACCTGAGCCCTCGGGGCTCCAAACCAAACATGCACACAACCTTAAAAACATCTTACGGACTTACTCGTGCGATCAAATCGCCAAAATAACATCATATACATAGGATCAAGCCTCAAACACATGATTTTCTTTTCTTCAACTTTCATAACTCAAATTCTCCATTTTTAGTCCGAAACACGTCATATGACGTCCGTTTTTAGCCAAACTTTACAGATAGTGCTTAACACATATTTAAGACTTGTACCGGGCGTCGGAACCAAAATACGAGCCCGATACCTATATTTTCTAACTCCTTTTCATTTCAAATTTTCATATCAAATTTCAGAAAAATAATTTCTTTCAAAAATTCATTTCTCGGGCTTGGGACCTCAGAATTTGATTCCGGGCACACGCCCAAGTCCCATATTTTTCTACGGACCCTCCGGGACCATCGAATCACAGGTCCGGGTCCGTTTACCCAAAATGTTGACCGATGTCAACATTATGCATATTAATACCAAAATTCATCAAATGTTTCACATAATTCACATATTCTAACATAAAAACTTTCTGGCTACGCGCCCGAACAACGCACGCCATTCGAGGAAACTAAAAGCGAGGTTTTCAAGGCCTCGAAAGCGCATAACAATGAAGAACTACGGTGATGACCCTTCAGGTCGTCACAGGCCATAGAGGTGGCCAAAAGAAAATCGGACGTCTTCAAGATAAAATAGAGGAACGACAAGATGCTGAGGGAGTTTGTGTCTCAGTTTCAAATGGAAAGAATGGAATTACTACTAGTCTTCGATGACTGGGCAGTACAACCCTTTCTGCAGGGTCTGAATGAGAGGAGCTTGAATGGGTCTCGACAGTTGAAACAGAACCTGATCAAATATCCAGTTGTGACATGGTCGGATGTGCACAATTGTTACCAGTCAAAATGAGGGTCGAGAACGACCAGTTAGGAGCCCCCTCGGGTTCAGTTCATCCTAATAGATTTACAGCCAAGCCCCTAAGGGACATAGACCGGGAATCGAGATTCAACAAAGAACAATATCAGCCATATGTCGATCGAAAGAACGACAGCTCGAGCCACAACACTCCTCAGAGCGATCAGAGAAACGATCGAGGTTAAAGTTCACGAGGACTCATGAGTAAGAGCGGGTTCAATAAACATGTCGACCCCGCAGAGGCTGCCCGATTATAGGAGTACAACTTCAGCATAGATGCGTCGGGGATTGTCTCAGCTATTGGGAAAATCAAAGATACCAAGTGGCCCAGGCCTACACAGACCGATCCTTCTCAAAGAAACCCGAACTTGATCTGCAAGTATCATGGCACACATGGTCATCAAATAGAAGATTGCGGACAGCGAAGGGAATAAGTGGCTCGTTTGTTCAACGAGGGCCATCTTCGAGAATTCCTAAGTGATCGGGCCAAGAATCACTTCAGGGAGAGAGGTGCAAGGAAAAATGAACAAGAAGAACCAAAATATGTAATCCACATGATCATTGGCGAAGTCGATATCCCTCAAAGACCTATGTTCAAATGCACCAAAGTATAAATCACCATGGTAAACGGACTCGGGGCTATGTGCCCGAGAATGTCTTATCATTCTATAACGAGGGAGCAGAAGGCATATCTCAGCCTCACAACGATGCCCTGGTAATCTCTATCCTTTTGAATAAAATTCAAGTTAAACGTGTTTTAGTGGATCCAGGTAGCTCAGCAAACATTATTAGATCGAGGGTCATGGAACAACTCGACCTACAAAATCAGATTGTACCTGTATCCCGGGTCCTAAATGGCTTCAACATGGCAAGTGAAACAACAAAGTGAGAAATTATCTTACTAGTAAACGTAGCCCGGACCATACAAGATAGGAAGTTCCATGTCATCGAGGGTGACATAAGGTATAATGCACTCCTCGGGAGATCATGGATACACAACATGAAGGCAGTGCCTTCAACTCTTCACCAGATGATGAAGTTCCCAACAGAGGAAGGAGTAAAAATGGTCTACGGGGAGCAACATTCTGCAAAGGAGATTTTTGCAATAGAGGACGTGGTTCTAACTCCAGAATCTTCGACATTGGAGAAATCGAGCATCGGAGGTAAACAAGCGGCCAAATAGCAATCACCGCCTCCAGCCTCGATGGAATTGGAGCAATAGGTAATCGAAGACGAAGATGAGGATATCCTTACTCCCCGAACCTTCGTCATTTCCGAAGAATCTGATGCAACCAAATCAACTATCGAGGACCTAGAGCAAGTCATTTTGATCGAATGCATGCCCGAGAAAAAGGTATAGCTGGGAATGGGATTGACCCCCGAACTCAGGAAAAAACTCATTCAATTTCTTATTGATAATATGGATTGCTTTGCTTGGTACCATTTAGATATGACATGGATTTAACCAGAGATCACCATGCATCGGTTGCGCACCGATCCCAGGTTCAAACCGGTGAAGCAAAAAAAGAGGCTTCAGTCCGAGGTAAAGCATGCTTTCATAAATGACGAGGTAAGCAAACTTCTTAAAATAGGATCTATACGGGAGGTAAAGTACCCCGAGTGGTTAGACAATGTAGTTGTAGTTCCTAATAAAGGAAACAAACTTAGAATGTGTGTAGACTATAAGGACTTGAACAAAACATTCCCAATATATTGTTTCCCACTGCCCAACATCGATCGTGTGACTGATGCCATGGCCGGCCCCGAGATCCTAAGTTTTCTTGACGCCTACTCCGCATACAATCAAATTTAGATGAACTCAGGGGACTAGGAAAAGACTTCGTTTATTGCTAAATTTGGGACTTATTGTTACAATGTAATGCCCTTCGGGCTAAAAAATGCAGAGGCTACGTACCAACGCCTAGTTAAAAAAATGTTTGATGAACAAATAGGTAAAACAATGAAAGTTTATATTGATGATATGCTGGTTAAGTCCCTGTGTGCAGAGGACCATTTAGTTCATTTGCAAGAAACATTCAAAATTTTGAGGCAATACAACTTGAAGCTTAACCCGGAGAAATGTGCCTTCGGAGTTGGTTTGGGTAAGTTCCTCGGCTTCATGGTATCAAATCGGGGTATCAAAATCAACCCCGATAAGATCAACGCTATCGAGGATATCACGATCGTAGATAGTGTGAAGGACTTGCAAAGGCTAACAGGGCGAATAGCTACCTTAGGTCAATTCATTTTGAGGTCATCAGACCGGAGTCATCGGATCGGAGTCATCGGTTCTTTTCCATGCTTAAAAAAAGGATTTCGCGTGGACCCCGGAATGTCAGCAAGTCCTAGAATAATTAAAGCGATACTTATCGAGCCCGCCTTTGCTTCACACCCCGAAGGTATATGAAAAACTTTATCTATACTTAGTAGTGTCCGAGATAGCGGTAAGTGGAGTACTGGTTTGAGAAGAACAAGGTACACAATTTCATGTTTATTACGTAAGCCAAACTCTAGGAGATGCTGAAACTAGATACCCTCACTTAGAAAAATTAGCACTTGCATTGATAAGCGCATCTCGAAAGTTGAAACCATATTTCCAATGTCATCCTATATGTGTATTAACTACCTACATCCTTCGAAATGTTTTGCATAAGCCCGAGTTATCGGGCCGATTGGACAAATGGGCCGTCGAACTTAGTGGGTATGATATCGAATATCAACCCCTAACGGCCATCAAGTCTTAAATCCTAGCCGACTTCGTGGCTGATTTTACGCCGACCCTCGTACCCGAAGTGGAGAAAGAATTCCTCCTAAGCTCGGGTACAACATCGAGGGTATGGACCCTTTTCACAGACGGTGCTTCGAATATGAAGGGGTCGGGGCTCGGCATTGTCTTAAAACCACCTACGGGTGATACTATTAGGCAATCTATCAAAACTCCATGATTAACTAACAATGAGGCCGAGTATGAGGCCATGATTGTAGGTCTCGAGTTAGCTAAAAGCTTGGGAGCATAGGTCATCGAGGCCAAGTGCGATTCTCTATTGGTGTTAAACCAAGTAATAAAAGTTTCGAGGTTCAAGAAGATAGAATGCAACAGTACTTGGATAAGCTACAGGTAACTTTGCACCGCTTCAAGGAGTGGACTCTGAATCATGTGCCTCGAGATCAAAATAGCGAGGCCGATGTGCTTGCTAATCTGGGATCATCGGTCGAAGAGGACGATATCGTCCTGGGGAATGTCGTCCAATTATTGAGGTCTATGGTTGAAGAGGGTCACGCCGAGATAAATTCAACAAGTTTAACATGGGACTGGAGAAACAAGTATATCGAATATTTGAAAAATGGAAAACTCCCATCGGACCACAAAGAATCGAGGTCCTTACGAGCCAAGGCTACTAGGTTTGCATTAGATGAAGATGGGACATTGTACCGAAGAACTTTTGATGGACCATTGGCGGTATGTTTGGGGCCAGGGGACACCGATTATGTTCTTTGAGAAGTCCACGAAGGCACTTGTAGGAACCATTCCGGTGCCGAGTCTTTGGTCCGCAAAATTATCTGAGCAGGCTACTACTGGGATAGCATGGAAAAAGATACTAAGGAGTTTGTCAGAAAATGTGATAAGTGTCAACGATTTGCACCAATTATCCATCAGCCGTAGAACTTCTCCATTTGGTTCTATCCCCGTGGCCTTTCATGAAATGAGGAATGGACATAGTTGGACCCTTACCAACAGCCCCAGGTAAAGCTAAGTTTATTTTATTTATGGCTGATTATTTTTCTAAGTGGGTGGAAGCACATGCATTCGAGAAGGTTCGAGAAAAGGAAGTTATAGACTTTATCTGGGACCACATCATATGTCGATTCGGAATAACTGCCGAGATTGTATGTGACAACGGAAAATAGTTCGTCGGCAACAAGGTAACGGAGTTCCTCGAAGCACATAAAATAAAGAGGATTTTATCAACACCGTACCACCCGACTGGAAATGGGTAGGCCGAGTCAACAAACAAAACTATCGTTCAAAACCTAAAGAAAAGGTTAGAATATGCAAAGGGAAAATGGAGAGAAGTTTTACCCAAGGTCCTTTGGGCATATCAGACAACATCGAAGTCTAGCACGGGGGCCACCCGTTTTCTCTAGTATATGGCTCTGAGGCCCCCATCCCCATCAAGGTCGGGAAACCCAGTGCTAGGTTTCGGCATGCAACGGAGGATTCAAACCACGAGGCCATGAATGCTAGCCTCGAGTTGTTAGATGAAAAGCGATAAACAACACTTGTTCGGATGGCTACGCAAAAGCAAAGGATAGAGAGATACTACAATAGAAGAACCAACCTTCGACAATTTAGAATTGAGGACTTAGTCCTACGGAAAGTCAACCTTAATACTCGAGACCCAAATGAAGGGTAATTTTCCAAATTGGGAAGGACCATACCAAGTCCTTGGAGTTGTCGGTAAAGGATCTTACAAACTTAGCACGATGGAAGGTGAACAACTGCCAAATAATTGGAACATATCGTTACTTAAGCGATATTACTGCTAAAGTATGATTTTATCCTTTTATCCATTTAAGTTTAAAACTAAGTTATTTCAGATCTTTCGATCGAAGCTGTCGAACGCACGTGATCTCGAAGACACCCCTTTTCACACGAAGGCCTTAGGTGTTAAAACATGTGTTACACTCTTTTTCCCTTAGATCGGATTTTGTCCCAAATGGGTTTTACCAGCAAGGTTTTTAACGAGGCAACAATTATGTGCTACCTAAGGAGAACTCAACAGTATCCAAGGCTTCTTTTCAATTTACCTTGAATACTGGGGGGCATCACCATCGGAGGTTATAATTTTGAGAAAAATACTTCACGTCTAAGAGGGCCTCGATAGGAGAACTTTGTAATGGGCCAAACGGTCAAATGAACTGTGTCCATATAGAATAGTCGAGCCCCGACGGAAAAGTATGTACGCATGTATCAATTATTTGAAGAAGCATTCTGGCTATATCAAAAACACTTTGTAGCTCAAAAAGGTTTACCATCATACAAGCTCTACACTTACAATCCTACGGGAAGCGGCTCGAGGGCCAAAGCACCCAAAAATTCTCGGGGACTGTCATTGACGGTCAATACATCCAAGTTATCAAAAGCTCAAACTCGTAAGACCTCAAAGAGGCACCCCCTCGAATCAAAGGTCAAGGCCAATATACTCTAGGACTAACTTTTCGGACAAATTCGAAAAGTGATATGGAAACAAGTCCAAGTGACATACCCAAAGGCTATGGCCATATAAAGACTACGGTCTTATAAAGGCTACGACCAAAATAATGCAGCTCGGAAACATCCGACTTCCGCCATAAATTAAAGGCCTTCAAACATTGAAAAACCGGTTAAATCAGGCTACCTTCAGCAAAAGCAAAATATAAAGGGCTTCGATAAATTCAGCCCTCAAAATACCTAAGGGATTCGATAAATTCAACCCTCCAATAATTTAAAGGCTTCGATAATCATCAGCCTTCGGAAAAACCTCAACAGGTATTCCATTATATTTACACAAATAAATTACTAATAATGTTCCAATACAT
The DNA here is from genome assembly GCF_000393655.2 of Nicotiana sylvestris. Lineage (NCBI taxonomy): Eukaryota > Viridiplantae > Streptophyta > Magnoliopsida > Solanales > Solanaceae > Nicotiana > Nicotiana sylvestris. The sequence continues at coordinate 156,241,739 of NC_091059.1, forward strand.
CAAATCCTTAAAAAAACCAACGGGTACAAAAAACACATATTAAGGAATACAAATTTTTACTAAGACTTTTAGCTGAAAAAAGAGGGGAAAAACTATAGCCATTTTAGAGGCCGAAATGGCCCAACTGAAAGAGCCTAAGGGCCGATGTCTAAGAGCCTAAGGGCCGATGTATAAGAGCCTAAGGGCCAACTTAAAGAGCCTAAGGGCCAACTTAAAAGGCCCAAGGGCCAAAAACATATAGAGGTCGAGATTCTGTTCTCACTCAAATCAGACTCGAGAACTCCGACGTCCCGAGCTCATGACAAATCGATTTAAATTTAGCTCAAGGATTAATGAAACCCTAAAGGGTATTATATTGATCAAATAAAAACCTAAGGGTTTACTATGTTCTAAGTACGAACCAGTACTCGAGCATTTGGATTATAGAAATCTTCCACGAATGAGAACAAAATTCAACACAAGTCAAGGACAAAAAAAAGGATACCTTATATTTATAAGGGGAGTTTTACAAAAAAAATATTTACAATATCCCCGAAGGGTCCTTATAGAAGAACAAAATAAAGAAACCTAAAACTACTCCGGGGCCGCATCTTCGGCAGCTGCATCTCTGGGAGTCGTTCCTTTAAGAGCCTCATCTTCGGGGTCTTCTTCTTCGTCTCCTCCTCTATCAGAACCACTGGCAGAATCCTCGTAATTAGAAAGCAAAGCGGCAGCCTCTTCTTCCAAAGCCTTTGCCTTTTTGCCTAAGTGTCAGCTCGATACAAAGATGCAATTGCCTCAGCGTCAGATTTGGCTTTGGCCAGTTCAGTAGCAGATTTAGCTTTAAGCTCCTCGATTTCGCAGCCTCGAGCTAGGCTCTCCTTCTTCACTCTTTGAAACTAGCGTTCAAGTAAATCCAGCTGCTCTCGAAAAGTTTCTTTCTCAAAGGAGAGACTATCCATGCCTTGCCTCTACCCTAGGGTATCGACCTCCTTCAACTTTAGCTCCTCCCGAAGCTGCTCCACCAACTCACCCTTCTGCTGAAACTGCATAATTGAAGTGTTAGTCGTCAAAATAAATGAATACACAGCAGACCTTCAAAGGCTATATTACCTTTTCAACGAGCTCGGTCCGTTCTTGACAAGCCTTCATCAACTCAACTCGGAGATCGTTGATCTCCCCCTATTTCTTGGCATAGAGGATTTTGAGAATGTCCCTCTTTTATAAAATCTTCTTAAGCTTGGCCTCACATTAGCTCGAGACTTGGAGAATGCTTTCTTATGAAGCACGACGGCCTTCACAAAAAGGGATAGGTTGGATTCAGAACAACAAGGAAAAAATACAGGCATGATTTCAAAGGACAAATACTTACTTGTTTGAAGAGTCGTCGGGCCTCATCGACAATAAAAGAAGCATCTAGGTCAGGGCCATCCTCGATCCTAACAAGGCACTCTCGAAAGATACTGTGCCCTTCGTTGCTCGTTCCCACATCGGGAGTCTCCATGTCCTAGGCATCTCGGAGTTTCCCCTTGGAAAAGACCGGGCCTGGCAGTGAATCATCTATGTTGATTAACCCAAGCGGTTCACTTGGGATATTATCTTGTCTTTTAAGAACCTCGGGGTTAGGCTCTTCTAGCTCATCCAACAAGCGTCCCCCGAGGTAAGGCACCCCCTTTTAACTTGATGACCCGAGGACTTTACTTGAGATCTCCTCAGAAATTTCTTCGGTTCGAGGTCGAACCATCTCTGCCACCATAGGTTCAACAGCCTTCGAAGCGTCAGGGCTTCCTCTTTCACGAGCTACCAACATGCAGTCGTCATCTTCTTCTTCTTCCTTATCTCGGAGGCATTGGTATGTTTCTAGAGATAAGGCTACAGTGTCTTCAGTGTATTTACGAGCGACCCTCCCTTTCTCTTCTTTTCTTTGGGAGGCTTAAAGATCTCTTCTTCACCAGGTGGGGGCGACCGCATTTCAGTAGATTCTCCGAGCCCTACATAAAAATGAAGTAAGTATTGCGTCGAGGAATACAAGTAAGCAAACAAGAAAACTCACCATGATTTTTTGCCTCCCATCAGTCCTTGGCTAAGTCGCACCAGTAACGCTCCGCATATGAAGAAATAAAGGCCAGTTTGCGGACCCAACCCTCGAGGTCCAAGGCCGCCGCAGGAAACCAAGCGACAGTTGTACCATCGGAGAAGGGTTATATCGAGAAAAAGATAAAATCATGAAAGAAGAAAGAAATAAAGGTATAAAGTCACCATGTGCTTACGTTTTATGTTCCATTCCTCGGGGAATGGCATCCTCTCAACATGAATTAAGTCGGAGGTCCTGACTAGGACAAACTAGCTCATCCATCCTCGGTCTTTGTCCTTATCGATGCTAGAGAAGAGAGATTTTAAGGATCGGCGTTGCAGTTTTATCAAGCCACCTCGGTTTAGTCGAGGACTGTATAGCTTGATTAAATGGTCAAGAGTGAAAGGCATCCCCTTGACCTGGTTCGAAAAGAATCTGATCAAATGAACAATTCGCTAGAATGAAGGGTAGATCTGGCCAAGCGTCACTTGGTACCATTGGAAGAAGTCGAATAACTTGATCTACGGGACCTAGAGTTGGATATACGGGGCCCAGCATAAATAGGTAGGTGTACACGTTTAAGTACCCCGCTTTATGGGTAGTGATGTCCTCTTCTGGGGAGGGGATCACCACATGTTTGTCACCCTAGTTGCAGTCTTTCTTTACCTGCTCGAGCTCATCCTTGGTTATCAAACAAATGTATCGATACATAGGCTCATATTGGCTTGGTGTCGATACGGGTTTTTTAATTTTAAAATCGAATGTTATTTCACACGGCAGGGGAATGCACTCCTCGATGCAAGGTGGCACCACCGGTTTACTTCTGGATGGCCGTGATGGTGAAGAGGCATTTTCTTGTTGGGAACAGTTTTGGATGTTTTAGCCATTGTGATTCAAATGAAGGAGGAAAGGTTGATGATGGAATAAAGAACAAATTAAGAAGAATGTGATTTCAGGAAAGTTGAAGGAACTAACAAGATTTGGGAATGAATTGAGAAATAAAGTTTGCAAAATCATGAAGTTGGCCTATTCATAAAAGGCACTTAAGAGTACTGGGGAAGCCAAAAGGCCGACCGTCACCCACCTCTAATTAATGACCTAGGAAGCTGCGCAGACGCAACCTTTCAGTCACTTCAGATGCTGGCGTCACGAGACTGGCATCATGATTGAGATATTGAGGAGATCGAGATTCAAATCATTTCTTATCATCTTACTCTAAGAAACGCGGGGACTATCTGTATACGGTCAAAATTGTATGTATCTGACGTATAGGCTCGAGGGACCATCCTAAGCCCGAGTTTGGGCAAGATCAATCTTGAGTTCGAGGGACCAGACCCGAGTTCGGAGGCGAAGCATGATGCATACCAAGTTCGAGTGTGCTTGACCCCAAAATAGTATCGTTATAGATTTGTACCAAAATGAGATAGATTCATGCCACATCCCCAAAGTCATGACGCAAATCCCGGAATAGGATTGTACGATTCCGTACTTGGCGGTTAGACAGTTGTACCAAGAATATTCCTTACTGTAAATAGAAATATTCCTTATTTAGAGTTCCCTTATTATATAAAGGGGACCCCAATCATTTATAACATCATCTAATCATTGATCAAAGAATATGCTCTCTACTTTTTGCCTACTGTTCATCAGTATTGTCCTTTAGCTCCATTGTTCTTATTTTATTTTGATTACTTAGTTGTTCTTATTGCCCTAAACCACCTCGAGGTCTCTAAGCTCGAGGTCACTGCTTCTAAGTAACATTGGTTTGATTCACTTCTATCTTTTATTTCTACTTATTATATCTTGACTATTAATTGGTATTGAACTAAACATATATCTTTAAAACCACTAATCAAATCTAATTGTTACTCATATTTTCGAGGTAAACAAGTATCCTTTGCAGTAAAGTCTATACTAGAGCACCATTAGCATATAGACCAGGGGTGGATGCAGGCCCTTTCTTTTTGGTCTTGAACTCAATGGATACCCTATGAGTTTGTAGAAATCCTCCTTGGTGCGTCCCTTGAAATGGAAGTATTCACATTGGATCTGATTCTTCTTGAACTTGTAGTTACCACCTTGACCTTCATTCCCCTTATTACTGTACAATGTTGTACTTTATACTCCTTCAGTAACTAGCATAGACTGTTGAAAGTTTGCAAAGCTTTTCTGACTTTCTTGATCAACAAGTAGAGAGTATGCTTTGTTGATAATAGGCACCAGAGACATCATCATAATTTGACTCCTAGCTTGAGCATAGGTTTCATTCAACCCTACCAGAAACTGCAGTAATCTACGAGCTTCAAAATGTTGAGCATAGTTCTTAGATTCAGGACAAGGACATCCGGGACAATACATGAGTGCATCAAATTCATCCCACAGATCTTTCAGTTTAGAGAAGTAATCAGCTATTGCCATAGTTCCTTGGGTCAGACTATGAATCTCTCTATGAAGATACAGAACTCTAGAACCATTGACTTTATCAAACCTTTCCTTAAGATCCTCCCAAACCTTATGAGAATCAGAAGCATAGAGAACACTACTCAAGAGACCTGGTCTAACAGAGTTCATGTTCTATGATAGGACAATAACATTAACTTTCTCCCACTGATCATATAGTTCAGTTTCAAATCTAGTTTTAGGAAATTGACCATCAACAAAACCTAATTTGCTCTTACCTAAAAGGCCAATTCTTATAGCACGACTCCATAAGGCATAATTGTCAGATCCAGTAAGTTGAAGGGAGATCAATGTACTACCTGGAATGTCTGTTGGCTGTAAGAATAAAGCATGATTATGATCGATTGTTGGAAAACTTGTGGTACTACTGCCCAAATTACCATTTCCTATGGCCGGAGGAATAAGTAAACCACTCGTAGCAATCGACTCATGTTCAATTACCATTTTCTAGCAGCAAAGTAATTGTAGAGAAATTGCAGTGAATAATTATGAGAAATTTTCACCCAATTCACAAACCCTAGCTATTTTCTAGCTCAGAAGAACTCTAAGACAGTTCAACCAGAGATTATTGAATTGAAGTTTCTGAGAAGACTGAAATGTAACTAGAGCTGCTACGATCCAGATCTACATCGGTAGCTCTGATATCATATTAGCTATCATGGCTATCAACGAGAGAGAGAGAGAGCAGAGTTTAGAAGAAGAGAGAGTTTGAAGGAAGAGGAGAACATATCGAGAGAAATGGAAATGAAATCTGTTACGTTTTTCTTCACTGTGCATTATATATATATACAGTAAATAACCAACTTCTAACCACTTAACTTTAACTAACTAAACATGCACTTAACTAACTAACGATACACTATACAATTAACTCTATGAACTAGTGGATAGTTATCAGCTTGTAGTCATTTTATCCAACAATCACACCATGTAAGAGATCTTCAGCAGGTTTAGCCTAACACCTATTTTAGAAAAAATATTTAACCAAGGTTTCCCAAGTATCTTTTGGGACGACACAAGTTCCAGGTGAAGAATATTATTTTAATTTGAAGGACTATTAGAGGATTTGTCGATTTTTTACTTGGGGGGGGGGTGACCTGGAGGCCAAAACTAAATTTGTATCTCTTAGTTGCAACTCCATCTTGCATAACTTAAGTGCGAGGTTTAATTCTCATAAAAAGTTTTTGATCATTTTCCCTTCTCATTTCTTTCTATTAAAAAGGTCATTTCCATCTTAACAAGAGGTTTTGGATTTGAATTTTCAAAATGAGAAATTTCTGGTAAGAAGCATTCCCCTTAATTTGGCCTTACGTGGTGGGAATTTGGATTATTTTAGTCACTAAACTGCAGATACTAAATGGTTAAACAAAACAAAAACCATGCTAAAGATTGGAACATCAAGTTAATCTTGATCCTTCCCATGCAACTTATTTCTTCTAAATCGTGCAAATTGTTGATTAGCAAATTTAGGATTTAAATTTTAACTTTTAAGGTTTTAGCATTGAACCAATTATATTTTTAAAATTATTTTTATAATTTTAGTGACTTTTTACACATGAATTTATACCCCGAGTAGAAAGTTATGGGTTTAATTGAACCTGTCACTAGAATACTATACTCCCTCTGCAATTGGTTTTTCCTATTACATGATATGTGTATGATAGCATTTCATAAGCACCTAAAAATGAAAAGTTCTGCATATGTAAATAGTAGAACAAGTTCAAATCTTCCCAACAGAGCCTGAAACAATTTATCCACTACTGCAAATTCAATGTCATGTTTATAAGGTACTTGAATTGGGCCTAGAAAATCATCCTTGCTTTTTGCATGAAATGGCGCTAAAAAGGGGCGATGTGCACAAATAGCCACTAATAGCACCTGTCTTTATTTTAAAGACATTGTTTTAAATGTCTTTAGGCTTTAGCCGCTAGTTTAATAAACTTATACCTGACTGGATGAAAATACCCTTCTGTTGTAACTTATACCTATGCTTTTATTAAAGATCAGCAACAGCACATGAAACTACTTCACTGTGATCATCGAAATTGCAGAAGATTCTCTTCCGATTTCAAACTATAGAATTCAACATTCCCCGCCAAAAATCGACATAGATTTACAATAAGTTATACTTTTATGTGTTCCTATTGATTTTTATTTCGACATAGTTATACTTTTTTCGATTTCTATTGATTTTTATACAGTAAGTACAAATTTGTTTTTTTAAAAATTTCGGGATTGATAAGGTTAAGGACATCGCGTCCTGTGATAATTCTATAATAATTGAGCACATAATATTAAGAACATAGTATCCTGATTTTGCAAATTGAATTGAAAACGTTAAGGACACAATGTCCTTAACTTTGTTGTTGTTCTTCTGTATATTAAGGATATACTGTCATAGTTTTGCAAATTATTTTGAAAAAGTTAAGGACACTTGGTCCTAAAGTTTGAGTTTCAAGTTGAAAAGTTTAGGACATTTGGTCCTGAACTTTGACTTACATGTTCAATAATAAAGGACACTTGGTCCTTAACTTACAGTTATAAGTTAAAAAGTTAAGGACATGTAGTCCTTAACTTCAAGTTTCAAGTTTAATAATAAGGACACTTTGTCCTGAACTTTGACTTCCATGTTGAATAGTTAAGGACACTTGGTCCTTAACTTAGAGTTTCAAGTTAAAAATTTAAGGACAGAGAGTCCTTAACTTCAACTTTCAAGTTCAAAAGTTAAGGACACTTGGTCATTAACTTTGGGTTTCAAGTTCAAAAGTCAAGGACAAGCAGTCCTTAAGTTTGAATTACAGGTTCAAAAGTAAAGGACAGACAGTCCTTGACTTTGAATTCCAAGTTCAAAAGTTAAGGACACTTGGTCTTGAACTTACAGTACCAGTTCTTAATTATACAAGGATTGCTCTATAAAATATGTCCTGAGTTTCCCATTCTCTTGACTTGCAGGATGGAAACAATATGCATTATAGTTGCTTTTAATGGTAGATGGACTGAAGACTATAAGTATCTTGATCATCAAACAAAGCTTGTTCAAGTACTTGAGGCAATTCAGTTTCAAGATTTCATTAAACAGATCTTTGAAGTTATTGAATTGGATAGAGACAAGTTTGAATCAGTGATATGATTTGATATCAATCTTGGAACAAGCAAGGTAATGCTTGTATCCAAATATTTAGATCTTCACACATGTATAGAGTTATTAAAAACTCATTCACTCTTCAAGGGTTGTCGTTTCATTGTTGATATTTCGGAAAGAGTTTTTGGATCAACAAGCAACTTTGAACATGTCAAAACAGAAACTCAACATGACAATCAAAACAAATGCTAGCAGATAATGGAAATAGATATGGTTGAGGCTCAACCAATAACTGAAGAGGTGCTTCAAACATATGTCAACAGAGAAACTCAACATGACAATCAAAACAAATGCCAACAGATAATGGAAATAGATATGGTTGAAGCACAACCAATAACTGAAGAGGTGCTTCAAACATTTGATTCTATTCAAGTAGAAGGACAAAGCATATAGAGATTGACAACGAACAAGCTTTGGGTATTCAAGTCTTAGAAAGTGCACCGGTAATCGAAGAAGTTGCTGAAAAAACCTCTACTCAACTAACTAGACGAAGATCAAATTTGATACAAAAAGAATACCCAACTACGATATAAAGAGAAAATGCTTCGTTGGATGAAATAAAAGTGGGATCAGTATTTGACAAAAAGAAGAGTATAATTAACTGTTTCTCGAATGTAGCAATTAAAGGACATTTTGAATTCAAGGTTGTTAGATCAAGCTCAACAAGATATTCATTGAAATGCAATGATGATAGGCATGGGTGGTGTGTGCTGATAAGTTAGGATTTTAACATGTTTTATGCCCCTACTTGCCTATGCTTTGATCATATATTATTACAAAATAGTCCTAAAAGGCTCACAAATTGTGCTTGATTGCAGGTTTGTTCGACAAAGTGACGAAATGTCAAAGATCGGCTCAAAAAAGAGTGAAACCTACTCAAGTATCAAAGATCAAGAAATCTAAGGAAAGAAGGCCTAGTGCGGACTGCGCAAAGTTGAATGTGGCCGCACTAGGTGGTTCAGAGAGTTGGTAAACCAGGCTAAAGGCAACGCGGCCGCGGGACACATCTCGCGGTCCGCGGTGAAGGCTCCACAGCCACACTACCTTTTTGTGCGGTCCGCGGTCATGAGATTCAGGGAGATGAAAGTTTTCAAAGCCAATTTTATGCGGTCCGCGGTCGTGATTGCGCGGACCACGCCAGCTCCCTCCGCGGCCGCGGTCCATTCTACGCAGTCTGCGTAGTCCAAGTTCAGAGAAGCAAAAGTCAAAGTCAAAGAACCCAGTGCGGCCGCAGTCCATTTAGTGCGGCCCGTACTGACCCCACAAGGGTATTTTTGTCCAGTTTTTCTAGCCTAGTATAAAGAGAATATTTTACCATTTTTTGGTCATCTTTTGTATTCAGATGTGAGCTGCGCTCCTAAGAACGATATTTGTAGCCATTTTTGGCACTTTTGCTTTACATTTACGATAGATTCTTTTAGTTTAATTTTAGCAATTAATTAATATGTTTAGTTTTTCATCTATTTCTTCAATTTCTTTATCTAACATGAGTAGCTAACCCCATTAGTTAGGGTTGTGGCTCAACCCTATTGTGGGTAATTGATGGGTGTTACCATTTGGTGTTAGATTGACTATGGGTGTTTGCTATTTGGGTTGATTTTATGTTTTAATCTAGAATTGGTGGTTGCAAACACTGATTCAAGCTTTGTGGGTTTAACACTTCTTGAGAAAGAGAGTTTATGACCCCAAAATTGACCCAACAAGGAATTGGGATGGACTCATGAGAAATGATAGTCCCAATTAACGGGTTAAACCTCGAGAGAGTAATTACCCTACTTGAACCCTAGTTGCTTGGTCTAATTTGCCTACCCATTTGGTCTCGAGAGAGTCAATTGGGCAAAATTACTCTCTCTACTGAGAGGTGTGAGAGTGGGTAAAATTGCTGCAATGGTTATAGCATAATCCCCAATTATGTCAATCGAACCTTAGTAACATCTACCCGTCAATTAGCCACATAGGTAGTGTCACGACCCTAGTGCCCTTCTTCCCATTATATACAACTTAGCAATATTCTCGTAGCATACTTTAGTGTTAATCAATAGTTTTATAAAAATAGTTATAATTCGAAAACCCAAAAACGTTTGAAGTAACATTAGGAGTACAAACACATCTCTAGGCTAGACAGACAATCCAACTCCACAACTAGCTCCCTGAGGAAATCGATCCCGACCCTCATATCGGGTAAAAGCTATTGCGACCCGGTCTTCCTACCTTAGTGTTGCGTCGAGTTGGCAGCGATCACTTTTTGGTGCCGTTGCCAGGGAGCTTACGGTGTTGACTATTTGTTTATTTAATTTTGTGTTTTGCTTCTCTTTCCTTCTTGTTTACTAATTTTGTTTGTGTCGATCAATCAGGTACAAATGGATCTTAATACAAATGACCCTCTCGGCAATGTGATAGCAGGGAAGGAGGTAGAGGATCTAGAACAAGATGAGGTCTTACCTCAATTTCCACGGAGAGGCTGAAATGCCAATGTAAATGCAAATGAGAACAACAATATTCCAGACCCTCCTCCGCCACCGCCAAGAGTGGCTCCCAGAGTTTTACCAATCAAGGATACGCCAGTGCTATTGTTCCTCCCCGAATCCGAGGGGGGAACTTTCAAATAACAAATGTTATGTTGACATTGCTCGAGCAAAGAGGGTATTTCACGGGCGCCTCTGATCAAAATGACTACAAGCACTTGAAGTGGTTCATGGATACATGCTGGGGTAGCAAGCAGACAAACGTGTCCGAGGATGTATTGAGATTGAGGCTTTTCCCGTTCTCTCTTCGGGGTAAAGCATTGGATTGGTTAGAAAGGCTCCCCAATCATTATATTACAACATGGGATGAATTGGTAGACAAATTTATTGCCAAGTACTTTTCTCCAAGTCATATGGCGGCTCTTCGGGATGAAATTCTAGCCTTCAAGCAAGAGCCAACGGAACCTTTGCATGATATATGGAAAAGATATAGAACAATGGTGAAAGATTGCCCTAATAACGACATGATCGAGGCTATGATTCAACAAACCTTTTATCGGGGCATCAACACCACGAATCAATGCATTGTGAACCAATTGGCCGGAGGGAACTATATGAAACTTTCTTACCAAGAGGCATGTGATGTACTTGATGAAATGTCCGACACCTCTTCGGCATGGCAAAGCCGAGCAAATATGACCCAAGGTGATCCCACGGTCATCCATTTGCACAAGGAATTGCACGATCATGGTCAAGCTATTGCCGAGCTTACTACTACTATGAACCAACTAGCGAAGGCGCAGTTACAACAAATCCAAAATCCACGCCAAGTCAACGCAATGGAATGTGTCACTATGCTTAAGAGAAGGCAAAGAGGGAAATAATCTCAAGGGAATTGTGAACAATATGACAATGATGGTAGTGGGTTTTTAAATGAGTGTTATGATGACCAAAATGAAGAGGTTCAATATGTCAACAACTATGAAGGCAATAGAAGTAACTCTTCCAACCAACAATAGCGACCTCAAGGAAATTGGGGCAATCAACAACAAGGTGGTGGCAATTGGAATAACAACAACCAAAACAACAATTGGGGTAATCAAGGCAACCAAGGGAAATAGAATGGTAATAATAATAATTGGGGCAACAACAACAATCAAGGCGGGTGGAACAAGAATAAAAACCAAGGCAACAGGGGGATGGGCTTTCAAAGGCCCCCAATGTACCAACAACCGAGCAATCCACCCCCTTTCCCTTCTCAAGGTCCTAGTTCTTCCGGTGGTGATATGGGAAGAATTTAAAGCATGTTCGAGCAAATGATGAAAAAGAACCAAGATTCTGATGCCCAATTGGCTTCTCATAATACATATATCCGGAACTTGAAGGTGAAATTAGACCAAATCTCTCAAGTGTTGAATACTCGTCCCAAGTGTGCTCTACCAAGTGATACGATAGTGAACCCGAAGGGTGGGAATAACAATCATGTGATGGCGGTTACAACAAGAAGTGGTAGAGGTGGTGATGTGAATGCCTCAAAGCAAAAGCAAGTTGTGGATGAAGATGTTGAGTTGCATGATGATAATGTACCTTTGGTTGTTGAAGATGTGGTTGAAGAGAATGTGAACAATGATGTGAGGATTGATATTGATGAGGCCGAGGTAGAAACTCAAGATGCCGTGAACCCGTCTAGGAAACACGTGATTGACATGCCCAAGCCGGTTGTGCCAAGAGCCAAGGCTCCTTTGCCAAGGCCACATCCACCTTATCCTCAGAGGCTCGCGAAGTAGAAGAATGATAATAAGTTTAAAAAGTTCATTGATATGATGAAGAGCTTATCTATTAATGTGCCATTGGTGGAGGTACTTGAACAAATGTCGGGCTATGCAAAATTCATGAAAGACTTGGTCACAAAGAAGCGTTCTATGGATTGTGAGACTATAGAGATGACTCACCAAGTTAGTGCTATAGTGCATTCAATGGCCCCGAAGCTTGAAGATCCCGGTGCTTTCACCATTCCTTGCCCCATTGGGAGTGAGGATTTTGCAAAGTCCCTTTGTGACTTGGGGCTAGCATAAATTTGATGTCGTACTCGGTCTTCAAGACTTTGGGAATTGGACAACCTCGACCTACCTCAATGAGACTTCAAATGGCGGATCAATCGATGAAGCAACCTTTGGGCATAATTGATGATGTACTTGTTCGGGTGGATAAGTTTATATTGCCGGCCAACTTTGTCATATTAGATTGTGAGGTGGACTTTGAAGTGCCGATTATTCTTGGTAGACCTTTCCTAGCTACGGGGAAGACATTAATTGATGTTGAAACGGGTGAGTTGACTTTCCGAGTGGGGGATGAGAAGGTGGTATTCCATGTTTGCAAATCAATGAGATAACCCAATAGCACATAGGTGTGTTCATTTGTGGACATAGTCAGAGCTGTGATAGTGGATGACACAAGTTCCATGATCCACGTTGAAGATCCCCTTGAGGTCGTGCTTCTTAATATGGATGTCAATAATAATGCTAGTAGAGTGGAGTGCGTGAATGCATTTCATGGTATTGGTTCATATTCATATGAGCCTAGGAAGCTATATTGGGATCTTGAAAACCGCAAAACTCTACCAACAAAGCCATCTATTAAGGAGCCACCGATGTTGGAGTTGAAGCCACTTCCTCCACACCTCAGATATGAATTCTTGGATTCAAATTCTACTTTACATGTTATTCTTTCGTCTTGCTTAACTAACATGCAGGTTGATGCCACTTTGGCGGTACTTCAAAAGAGGAAAAAGGCGATTGGATGGACATTGGCCGACATTCGGGGTATAAGCCCCGCATTTTGCATGCATAAGATCATTTTTGAGGAGGATACAAGGCCTTCCTTGGAGCATCAAAGAAGACTAAATGAGGCGATGCAAGAGGTGGTAAAGAAAGAGGTTATCAAGTTAGATGCTGGGGTGGTTTATCCTATTTCTGACAATTTATGGACTTCTCCGATGCAATGTGTGTCGAAGAAGGGTGGTATGACTGTGGTGACCAATGACAACAATGATCTCATTCCCACTAGAACGGTCACCGTGTGGAGAGTTTGTATGGATTACCGGAAGCTGAACAAGGTGACTAGAAAAGATCATTTTCCATTGCCATTCCTTGACCAAATGCTTGATCGTCTTGCGGGCCGGGCTTTCTATTGCTTTCTGGATGGTTACTCGGGGTACAATCAAATTCTAATTGCCCCGGACGACCAAGAGAAGACCACATTTACATGTCCTTATGGCACATTCGCTTTCTCTAGAATGCCATTTGGATTGTGTAATGCTTCGGCGACCTTCCAACGTTGCATGATGGCTATTTTCACCAACATGGTGGAGGATATATCGGAGGTCTTCATGGATGATTTTAGAGTGGTTGGGGATTCTTTTGAGGAGTGCTTGGTAAACTTGGATAGAGTGTTGGCCTGATGTGAAGGCACCAATCTTGTTCTCAATTGGGAAAAGTGTCATTTTATGGTAGAAGAAGGTATAGTGTTGGGTCACGAGATCTCGAAGCGAGGAATTAAAGTTGATAAGGCCAAGATTGAGGTTATTTCAAGGCTCCCTCCCCCTACTTCTGTCAAATGGGTGAGGAGTTTCCTTGGGCACGCGGGTTTCTACCGGAGATTCATAAAGAATTTTTCTAAAGTGGTACATCCATTGTGCAAGTTGCTAGAGAAAGATGCAAAGTTCTTGTTCGATGAGAGTTGTATGCAAGCATTCGAGAGTCTTAAGCTCAAGATGACTTCTACGCCCATCATTACCGCACCAAATTGGAGCTTTCCTTTTGAGCTCATGTACGATGCTAGTGACGTTGTAGTTGGGGCTGTTTTGGGCCAAAGGATCAACAAAGTGTTCCATCCGGTGTACTACGCAAGCAAGACCATGAATGAGGCTCAAAGGAACTACACAGTCACCAAGAAGGAGTTATTGGCTATTGTTTTTGCTATGGAAAAGTTCCGACCTTACCTTATGGAAGCCAAAGTGATAGTGCATACCGACCATGCCACCCTTAGGTATTTAATGACCAAGAAGGACTCAAAGGCAAGATTGATGAGATGGGTATTGCTTCTCCAAGAGTTTGATTTGGAAATTGTTGACCGAAAAGGGAGTGAGAATCAAGTGGCGGACCACTTGTCCCGTTTAGAGGAGGAGGGGAGGCCTTGTGACGGCCTTGAGATAAATGATGTATTTCCCGACGAGCAACTCCTTGCGGTGTCAATGAATGGAATGTCGTGGTTCATCGATGTCGCAAATTATCTTGTTACCAGAATCATCCCGTGTGAGCTCTCTTCTAACCAAAGGAAGAATCTCAAGCGGGATAGCCTGGATTTCTATTGGGACGAGCCATATTTGTTTAAGATTTGCACTGATGGTGTGATTCGACGATGTGTCCTGGAGGAGAAACAATTGGGTATTTTGGAGGCTTGCCATTCCTCTCCCGATGGTGGCTATCATGGAGGGGCGAGAATGGCTTCTAAAGTGCTTAGTTGTAGATTTTATTGGCCTACCTTGTTTAAAGATGCGGGAGATGTGGTCAAGAGATGTGATGAATGCCAAAGAGCTGGCAAAATTTCTAAAATGGATGAGATGCCCCTCAATACAATTCTCGAAGTGGATATTTTTTATATTTGGGGCATCGATTTCATGGGTCCTTTTGTGAGCTCTTGTGGGAACACTTACATTCTTGTGATGGTGGACTATGTCTCAAAGTGGGTTGAAGCCGTGGCTTTTCCCAACAATGAAGCCCGAAGTGTTGTGGCATTTTTGAAAAAGAGTATCTTCACAAGGTTTGGCACTCCTCGTGCTATCATTAGTGATGGGGGATCTCACTTTTGCAACAAGGCTTTCGACACGATGCTTTCCAAGTACGGTGTCAATCATAAGGTTTCTACCCCCTATCATCCTCAAGCTAGTGGTCAAGTGGAAGTCTCCAACAGAGAAATTAAGAGCATCTTGTCAAAACCTGTCAATGCTAATAGGACCAATTGGTCGAAAAAGTTAGATGACGCTCTTTGGGCTTATCGGACAGCTTACAAAACTCTGATTGGTATGTCTCTGTATCGGTTGGTGTTTGGGAAAGCTTTCCATCTTCTAGTGGAATTAGAGCACAAGGCCAAGTGGGTTTTGAGGAAGTTGAACTTAGAATGGGATGTTGCGAAAACTCTTCGGGTTGAACAACTTAATGAGCTCGATGAGTTTAGATTCCATGCCTACTCCAGCTCGTCGTTGTACAAGGACAAAATGAAGTACCTTCACGAAAAATATGATCGAGGCAAGGAGTTCAAGGTTGGAGATATGGTTCTCTTATTCAATTCCCGGTTACGTCTATTTTCGGGTAAGCCCAAGTCAAAGTGAAGTGGGCCTTTTGAAGTTGTGTTCGTGACCCCATTTGGTGCTCTTGATCTAAGGAACAAGAATGGTGAAGTATTCAGAGTCAATGGACATCGATTCAAGCATTATCTTTGAAAATTTGATGATAGCCACATGGTGGAACTTCTCCATCTAAAGTGATGTGCTGGTAACATGCGTCGTGCCGCGACGTTAAATCAGGCGCTGCTTGGGAGGCAACCCATGTCTTTTTCTTTTTGTTGATTTCTGTGTTTTTCTTGGTAGTATAGGTTTTATTTTTAAGCTAACTAATTGTGAGATGTTGCAGGGATTGAGTTGATGCAGTGCAAAATAGTTTGAAAAAAGTTGAACAGTCTCTGAAGTTTGCCAGTGCGGCCGCATTGCACTTTGTGCGGTCCGCACAGGTGATGGTCAAAAGTGGTGCTCTCTGAAGTTTGCCATCGCGGCCGCATTCCATTTAGTGCGGTCCGCGGTGGACCTCCGTGGCCACAATCTGCTTTTGTGCGGTCCACGGAGGTTGCCTTCTCAAGCTTCAAGTGAAGAAACCCATCGCGGTCCGCAGTTGGTTTTGTGCGGTCGCGCTGGTAGGTGAGGATGGGTCCCATTGCTTCTCTATAAATAGACCCCGAGGGTCACCCTTAACCCTTTTCGAACTCTTAACACTCAGAAGCCTAAAAGCACTATTCACACTCTCATTTGATTGTAATTCATGTTTGCATTGATTAGTTGCATTCCATCTTCACAATCTGGTAACATTTCATCCATATTTCATCGATAAATTTTATACTTGCCTTTTATTTTCATGCCTAGTAGTCTTAGCTTCTTTTTTTTCTTCTCGTAGTTTTTTTTCTTCTTTAATTAACTGTTAGTGTAGGGTATTTTTAAATACTGGGTTTGTGTACTGAATATGTTTAGTGATTGGGCAATTGAGTAGGGACAAGTTAGGTGTAAAAATTTAACAAAAATAGCAAAAACTTAAACCCTAACTTAGTGTTTGTGCAAAATACTCTCCGCGGCTCGGCGGTCGCCTTTGTGTGGTCCACGGTGCCCTAACACGTTTTGCATTGACATTTTGCGTGGACCGTGGTGCCCAAGTGACTGAAATTAAATCTATGCCCAGCGCAGCCGCATTACACTATATGTTGTCCGCACTGGCCCACTGCGGCCGAGATCCCACTTTGTACGGACCGCGGTGGGGAGATTTAGAGAGAAGTTTTTAGGGCCTTGTCCCAATGCGTACCACGGTTCGCGGTGTCCCCAGTACGGCCACACTCCTGTTTGTGCGGGCCGCAGTGCTCCGTTCTGCAACTGTTTTTGCAACATTTAATCTGCTGTCTGCAATTCAATTTCAACACTTGTTTCACTGCCTGTGCTGATACTAACCATGTTAGATGTGTATGCTTGTAGATAATGGTCAAACAAAGAGGCAAAGGCTCGAAACAACCCGACCGAGGTAATTCCTCCCGGGGAGGGAAGCAAAGGATGGTAAAACTCACTCCCCAGGATAGAAAAAACATAGAGGATATGAGGAGCACATCTTCAGATTACTCGGGGAGTGAGTACGAGCCCTCCTGAGAGATCTCTTCAGAATTAGTCCCACTATACATCCCGTATCCGGAGAACGCCATACATAGAGACACTCCTCCCTCTTCCCCCGATGCTCGAGCTTCAATCAACATTTCTTTTGGGTCGTCTGAGGGCTCAGCGGCAGGTAGTGGGGATGAATACTCTACCTCTCCCACAGCGTCAATATCTAGAGAGGGTGCTAGAGGTGATGAGGGAGATGGGAGTTACTTGGGGGTGGTTTGCCTCAAGTTGGGGGTGTTGACCAGACTAGAAATCCCACTGTTTGGGAAGATAGATTCGTCAGCCAGGTGGCGTTCCACAAGTTTAGGGAATGCTGGCCGACACAAAAGTTGATTCTTGAGAGGAGCTTTATTGACAGAGACCTTCTACCCCTACAGCCCAATGTACATAGATAGTTTCAAGCTCGAATGGGTTGGGAGCACTTCAAAGATAATTGTGTGAAGGAGAATGAGCACATGGTCAAGGAATTTTATAGCAATGTGGCCCACATCTTGAAGGGCACTAAAGTGACCAAAGTATGAAATAAAAATGTGGTATTTACCGGGAAGGAACTAAATGAATACCTGGGGTTCAACGAAGAAGATGAGTCCCTTTACAATGAAAAATTGGCAATGGGCGAGCAGGTTCGTCCGTGGTTAGCCTCATACCTGGCAGTCCCGGGTACGGTTCCAGAGTGGTTGCAAGGAGGGGTCAAAATACTTTGGAGGATTTTTAACTTTGAGGCTAGGGGATGGTTGACTTTTGTATGCTGTCGGCTCGATCTCACTACCCATGATCAGACTATTCCGCTTGCCCGAGCTATTCTTATTGCATCTATTATGGTGGGATACCCTATCAAAGTGGGCAATGTGATGTCCCACGTCATTTCTGCAGTGGGGGTTGAGCATGACCGGAACTACCCTTTTCCCAGCACCCTCACTATGTATTTCAGGGACCTGGAGGTGGAGAAGAGACCTTTTGACATCAAGATCAAACCTGTGGCTCCGTTTTCATGGTACAGTCTGAAGAGGTCAGACAAACCCAAGGACAAAAATTACAAGCCACCTGCTTCTGCTCCAATCGGTCAGTCTGAAGAGTCAGTTGCGGTAGGTCCCTCTACTGAGCATGCGTCCACAGTCGTTGACATGCCTCCCGGACCTTCCACTACTGCTGGTCCCTCCACTTCAGCTAGCCCGGGGATTCCATCTTCCCGGGCCCATCCTATCACTGCCCACCAGCTGAGCCAGACACTTCATATCTTGAACAACTAGATGCCAGCTGTTTCATCCAAGTTGTCCATCTTGACTTCTACCATTGCGGCTCAGTCGGCACCGCAACCAGCACAGTTTCCACAGGTCATTGAGGATACATTGAAGAAGATCCTGGAGAACCAGGAAAAGATCATCAGTACTCAGGGTGCCTTGGCTAAGGCAGTAGATTCACATGGCAAGGCCCTGAAGGAGCTCGCCAGGAGCACAAGAAGCTACGCAAAACACGGGCTTCCAAGGAGTCGGTGAAAGAGCTGAGAGAAGATGTGGACAAGCTGATGGAAGAACAAATGCCTCTTGACTTATTATTCAGGGATCCAGCCCCAGCAACAGCACAGTAGTAGAGCCACAGTAGGAGCAGACTCAGAGGCTTCCTAGGAAGAATAGGAAGCTCCCTAGTGCAGACGAGGCGGTCATCCGGTTGGCAGACCCACATGAGGTATCCTTCAGTCAGCCACAGGTTGCTCCAGATATTCAGCCCGTATAGGTCCAGGCCCCAGGCCCAACAACTGAGCAGTAGGAGACCGGGAACTAGTCTGAGGTTCCCGTACATACAAAGGACCCGGGGACCACTCATGTTCCCATGCATACAGACGAGGCTTAGGGAGCTCTTATATCCTTTCATCTTGATTTTTGATTCTTATTTGTTTAGTTGGCATTGGGGACAATGCCAGCTTTCATTTGTGAGGGTGTGCCCTACTTTTTATCCGGATGATTGTATATATTAATTGACTTAGTTTATGTTTTTGTTGATTTTCTGGTCTGTATATAAATTTATATTTAGTTACTTTTATCGCACTTTTTATCTTCTCTTTGGTCTGTATATAAAGTTATATTTTTGTATATATTCATCCCCCGTTGTATATTCTAATCCTCTATTGTAAATATTTATTCTATTTTCAATTTTCGTACAAATGTTTCATTTTTAGCTTAGTAGATAGGCTCGCAGCCTTTTTGTTTCATTTTTGGCGCTTTCAATAAGCCTTTGGTTTCCTTAATGCCACGGTTCTTTCCAAATGTGGAGTATTATGTGAACCGGGTGGCTCTTCCCGATGATGGATGGCGTGACAACCTTCTTAAGGGTTTAAGTCCATTTTTGTTTCTATTTCTGGTAGCTTGTAGTTAAGGTTTCCTCAAGCAAAGCTTCACTTGGGCCTAACACAGTTGCCTTTGATCCCATGGTCAAAGACAAGTCATTGTGTTTAGGATGGAGAAAGTCGTGACCATGAGACTCTTGTTTTGACCAAACAAACATCACGTGGTCTTTCGGGACTATTGTGTGCTCAATCATGTCTAAGGTTGTTGTGGGCCCCAGACTCTATGTCTTTAGCAATCCTTGAGTGTGTGTGGTGAGAAATCGAATTGTGAGTCCAAGTCGCGAGCCAAATGGTCTAGAACTTGCCCTGAATGTTTGTTGAGGCGAAATTTTGAGTGAAATTCGACTTGAGAAGTGATTATAGGCTCTCTTTGATCCACATAATAGTCGAACAATTCCATAGCCTACTAAGGATATAATCCCTAGCTAACCCTTTTGAGCCTTAAACCTTTTTCTTTCAAGAACCAATGCTACAAGCCTATACTCATTCTAAATTATACCCTCTATTGGCACCCAAATCGTCCCTTGAGTAATGGCAAAAGTCTAAGTTTGGGGGGGGGAGAGACAAGAAAGGAAACAAAGTGGTAAAAGGTACAAAAGCAAAAGGAAAGAAAGGCGATGAAAAACAAAGAAAAGAAAAAGACAAAAAGAAAGCCCAATGTGCAAAGAATAAAACGGGAATCAATAAATACAAAAGTGAAAAAGGTGTGGAAAAAAAGTAGAAAAAGAAGAAATGCTTTGAATTGCATAAGAAAGAGTGACAATGTATCTCTCTAACCCCTTGAAAAGAAGTGAAATACTAAAAGAGTCAAAGAGAATTGTGCCAAAATGAATCAAAAGAAGTGCTTAAGGGAAGATGGAACTCATATATACCAACAATTTTTCCTACCCTGAACCAAAAGCCTTCACATTGACTCCACAAAAACCCTATATGATCTTGAGTTGGATGACGCTCCCATTAGTGGATACTTACATGAGGGTCAAGCATATGGTACTTAGAACCGGACTTGTGACCTTCCTTTGAGAGAGACAATTGAATTCCCATTAACCTTGGTTTGTGTGCTTATACTCTAAAAGGTGAGGTTTGCTTAGGGAGAGTTGAGGATGTGTGAATTTGGGTTCCACAACGACCAAAGTAATTGAGAGAGTTCTTTGATGTAATGAGTCAATTCTTGATACTGTTGTGTCACACTTGATCCATAGTTTTTCAAAGTTTAAATTTTGTTAATGATCCATTCGTATTGAGGGCAATTGTTAGTCCCAATTGATGCTTGTTAAGGTTACTTTAGGACAGCTGGAATTACTTGGATTTTCCTTTAAGGGGTGAGTCTTATTTTTATTTTGTTTGCTTGAGGACAAGCAAATATTTAAGTTTGGGGGAGTTTATAAGTTAGGATTTTAACATGTTTTATGCCCATACTTGTCTATGCTTTGATCATATATTGTTATAAAATAGTCCTAAAAGGCTCACAAGTTGTGCTTGATTGCAGGTTTGTTCGACAAAGTGACGAAATGTCAAAGATCGTCTCAAAAAGGAGTAAAACCTGCTCAAGTATCAAAGACCAAGAAATATAAGGAAAGAAGGCCTAGTGCGGACCGCGCAAAGTTGAATGCGGCCGCACTAGGTGGTTCAGAGAGTTGGTAAACCAGGCTAAAGCAACACGGCCACTGTACACATCTCGCGGTCCGCGGGGAAGGCTTTACGGCCGCACTACTCTTTTGTGCGGTCCGCGGTCATGAGATTTAGAGAGATGAAAGTTTGCAAAGCCAATGCCAGCAGTCCACGGTCGTGATTGCGGGAACCACGCCATCTTCCTCCGTGGCCGCGGTCCATTCTACGCGGTCCGCGGAGTCCAAGTTCAGAGAAGCAAAAGTCAAAGTCAAAGAGCCCAGTGCGGCCGCGGTCCATTTAGTGCGGCCCGCACTGACCCCGTAGGGGTATATTTGTCTAATTTTTCCAGCCTAGTATAAATAGAACATTTTACCATTTTTTGGTCATCTTTTGTATTCAGACGTGAGCTGCGCTCCTGAGAACGATATTTGTAGCCATTTTTTGCACTTTTGCTTTACATTTAAGATAGATTCTTGTAGTTTAATTTTAGCAATTAATTAATATGTTTAGTTCTTTATCTATTTCTTCAATTCTTTATCTAACATGAGTAGCTAAACCAATAGTTAGGGTTGTGCCTCAACCCTAGTATGGGTAATTGATGGGTGTTTCCATCTAGTGTTAGATTGATTATGGGTGTTTGCTATTTGAGTTGATTTTATGTTTTAATCTAGAATTGGTGGTTGCAAACACTGATTCAAGCTTTGTGGGTTTAACTCTTCGTGAGAAAGAGAGTCTATGACCCCAAAATTGACCCAACAAGGAATTGGGATGGACTCATGAGAAATGATAGTCCCAATTAACGGGTTAAACCTCGAGAGAGTAATTACCCTACTTGAACCCTAGTTTCTTGGTCTAATTTGCCTACTCATTTGGTCTCGAGAGAGTCAATTGGACAAAATCACTCTCTCTATTGAGAGGTGTGAGAGTGGGTAAAATTGCTGCAATGGTTATAGCATAATCCCCAATTATGTCAATCGAACCTTAGTAACATCTACCCGTCAATTGACTCTCTCGATACCAAATGGGTAGTGTCACGACCCATTTGGTCAATTAACATCTACCCGTCAATTAACATCTACCCGTCAATTAGCCACCTAGGTAGTGTCACGATCCTAGTGCCCTTCTTCCCATTAGATACAACTTATCAATATTCTCATAGCATAATTTACTATTAATCAATAGTTTTATAAAAATACTTATAATTCGAAAACCCAAAAATGTTTGAAGTGACATTAGGAGTACAAACACATCTCTAGGCTAGACACACAATCCAACTCCACTACTAGCTTCATGAGGAAATCGATCACGACCCTCATATCGGGTAAAAGCTATTGCGACCCGCTCTTCCTACCTTAGTGTAGCATCGAGTTGGCAGCGATCATGTGCGTGCTTTCGGAATTAAAGATTCAACACTGTTCAAGATAGTAAAGATTGAGAAAAAGCATGATTGCCCTGTTAACACTATGAAAGATAATCAAAGGCATGCAACTTCAAAGTTGATTAGTGGTTACATTATCGACAATCTTCGAGACCCAAGGTTTGAAGTTACACCAGCTTTTGTCATGGCAGATATGCAAAAATTGCATGGACTAGACATTGGGTATCACAAGGTGTGGCGTGCTGTTCAACTTGCTTCCGCTTTAATAAGAGGAGCTCCTGAAGAGAATTATAAATTATTGTCTTCATACTTGTATATGATGAGAAGTAAAAATCCGGGAACATATACTAACATAAAGATAGACGGCAACAACAGGTAAACAATCAAAAAAAAGTTTATTAGTCCATTTTATAAAATTTAGGACATGTTGTCTTTAACCAGTTAACTTTTGAGCTTGTAACCAGAAGTTCAGGACTGGTTGTCCTTAACTTTTGAACTTTGAACTCAAAGTTAAGGACTGCATGTCCTTAACTTTATAACTTGTAACTCTAAGTTAAGGACTGACTGTCCTTAACTTTTCACCTTGTAAGTATAACTACAGGAATACTTGTCCTTAACTTTTGGCCTTGTAATCTGAAGTTCAGGACTACCTGTCCTTAACTTCTGTTAACTTTGTTTTATACTGTATTTTCAGGTTTCTTTATATGTTTTATGCATATGGATCATCAATATCTGGTTGGAATCATTGTAGACCAGTGATTACTGTTGATGCAACTTTTTTGAAGTCAAAATTTCTTGGTGTTTTAATGATTTCAGTTTCAAAGGATGCAAATAACCAAATTTTTCCACTAGCCTTTGGAATAGCAGAATCTGAAAATAACAATTCCTATGAGTGATACTTTAGTCAGCTTCGCAATGCAATTGGGAGCCGCGAGAATTTAATTTTTTTATCAGATAGGCATCAAGCTATTGCATATGGCATTGCAAAGGTATATCCTGAAAGCCATCATGGGATTTGCATCTATCATTTGGAGCAGAACCTAAAGCGAAGGAAAGTGAAAAGTGAGGTCATAAAACTTTTCCAAAGTGCTGCAAGAGTATACAGGCGCAAAGAATTTGATCTATACATGTCAGATATAGCAAAAGTAGATAAGAAGACTTATGGCTACTTGATGGAAGAACCACCGAAAATGTGGGCATGTTCTTGTAGTCCATGTGAGCACGTGATTTTTGCTTCACGAAAACTACTCCAAAAGAAATCAAAAATAAAACAAAATTCTCTTGGTGTACAATTTTTAGGATTTATGTGGCATTTTTGGATAATTGTTTGTGTTTTTGTCCGTAAATGTTTACCTTGTTGTAGTTAATTGAAAAATACAAAAAAAATACATGTTGTATGCATATTTAGGATTTAATTATGCATTTAGGAATTAATTAAACCGTCATTTGGCTCTAAAAAAGAAAATCACAAAAATATGTGTTTTATTCTATTTGTTGTCATTGTGTGATTTTATTTTAAGGTTTTAATTTGTGTGTTAATTGTTGTAAGTGTTAATTAATATTTGTGTAGTTGTATTTTGATTTTACAATTTAATTAAGAATTGTGTTAAAATTAGGAATTAAAGAAGGAAAAGGAACAGAGTTCAAAAAATGAAGAAAATTCGGACTAGGCCAGTTTTTAAAAGAGAATTCAGGCCCAAAAGTCACACGCCCTACCCGGCCTAGGTCTGTCAACCCAAAGACCACCAAACTATGTAGTATAGGCCAAGAGCTACGTCGTTTTGATGGTGCCCGGTCCAGTTAATCTCAAAAGACAAACCAAACGATGCTGTATTGGCGTCTCAAATCTGAGTCGTTGATCAAACTGGATCGAACGATCCAGTTCAGCCCCTGCATAGTTGAAACGGCATCGTTTCAGGCATGTCGATCTAAACCGTCCATCTCCATTGATCCAACGGTCCCAAACTTCCCTCACAACCCGGTCTATTTCGACCCGGGTCGACCCAGTCTCTGAATGAGACCAAACGGTGTCGTCCCCTTTAAGTGAATTGATCCAGGCCGTGGATCGTGATTGATCCAACGGCCAAGATCAAACCACCCCTCCCCTATATAAACTTAATATCCTACCCCAGCCCCCCCAAACCAAACACCCCCCATTTGCCCTGTTCATCGTTTTTTTCAAAGACGGACCCCAAACCCTAGCCGCCTTAGGTTACCTCCGCCTAAAACCCGGCGGCAACAACGTCGTCGGTCACCGAACCAACACCCTAAGACCATTTGACCACCCTCGATCCAAATTCGGTAACCGTTTAGCTCGAATCTTCCTGGAACTTCTCGAATCTTTATTTGAAGATTCGAGCCAAACTTAGATCTACCCCAACCAGTCCCTAATTCACACCAGTTACTCCCCTGACCTCACTCGTAACCAAACTAAGCTTGGTTTGGTTCGAATCTGGCTAGAAACACTCGAGCCCCAAATCAAGCCCAGGAACCCTAAAAAACCCAAACCTGGAATTATGTCCAAATCAAAGAGGTTTTGGGTGTTCAACAGACCTTAGTCAAAGTGTTCTCAGTTGAGAACACTCGATTAAGGTCCGTTCGACCTCAAAAAGGGTACGAGTCAGAGTTCAAGTCAGGATTGTCTAGTGTCCGAGTTCTTGAGGTATTTGTCTTTTCCGGTTGGTTCCGTTTTGTATCTGTTTATATCTATTTATTTGTTAGTTTAGTTTTATTGGTTTTTTAATTCTTTTTGTCAATTGATTCTGTTCATCTTCAGTGGACCTTTTTATTTGGTCCAATTTTGTCATTTGTTTATGTTTGCTATAATTGTTATGTGTAATAATTTGTGTAATCGATTAATAAGTTGTGTCGATTAATTAGTTTCCAGTTATTCTATGTTTCTATCAATAACACTGAAATTACCCGTGAATTGCTTGATTTTCTGTGTCTGATTGTTTAGTGTCAATTGTTGTAGGCAATCGGTTAATTAGTTTTCGTCGAATAATTCGTTCTTGTTTATAGACCAATAAGTTCGTCAAATGGTTGTTGTGTGTGATGATTTGTGGACCCTTAGTTTCAGGGCATTGTCAATAGGCTGACAATGATCCTGCATTCGTGTTGATTCTGATTTTATTATTCAATTTCAGCTTTAAGAATTCTGTTGAGTTCTATGTTGTGTTAAGTCTGGTTTTGATTTAATTCCAGTTCATTTGTTCCAATTGAATTCTAACCTCAGTCATTCAGTTATCAGAAATAAGCTTGGTTATAGCTGTTAGTCAGGTTTAATTTTCGAATCTTTGTTAGTTGAAAACAGATTTCAAAATTAAGTTTTAATACAGTTGAATATTTGTATTAGGAGACAGTAATATTAAGGGGTTTTCAGGGTTGATTTAGGAATGAAATAGTTAGGATTATATTTTAGTATTAGTGCTTTGTTAGTGGGGTATTAATTAATACACTAATGGGGAACAAAAGGGAATGGGTGGCTGAAATTAAGGAAAAGCTTTCCTTAGTGGGATTTTAGTGGAAAATTCTGATTTCAATAAAAAAAAAGGTTGGGTAGTAGGTTGGAGAGGGGGAAGACTGGTATAAAAGGGTGTTGAGGCTGGAAATTGGAAGAAGAACTAAGAAAAAAGAGACAGAGGAGAACTGAAAAAAAAACTTGAATGCTCAATTGAAAACAAAACTGTATTTTGAAAGTAGAAAACTTGAAAAAGAGAAGCTATTTTATTTGCTTGGCTTGAGAACTTGAAATAACTAGAACGCTCCTTTTTTCTGCTCTATGCTGGGGACAGTTTGTAGCTGCTGTTTATTTTGTTGTTACACTGCCGTTGCAACTTCTGTTGGCTACTACTGCTGCTGACCTTTTTCTTCCTCTTCTTGTATTGCCTAAACCAGGTATATGTCCTGAATCTCAAATCATGTAGTTGTCCAGTCAGAATAAATATAAAAAATGGATGTATAACTTCATTGGAAGCTTTAATTTCTTGCCGTATTTTATCATAGTTGATTGTAGTAGTTTGGACTGTAATTAAAATTTTCTACAATAATTTAGATGGTTTTGGACTGTTAAATTCAAGGACTATTTGGGACATTTGGTCATTTGTTAGACATGTGTTAGTTTAACTTCATTTAGTTGTAGTTAAGTTTTAAAAATAAGAAGTTATTCAAAGTATGAAGCGATATTGTTATCCACAATCCTCATTCGTCTTGATAAATAGCATTGTAATCCTGTAGTCACATTGTTTTGTATTTAATGGCAATCGTGAGTTAGTTTAGAGCTGGATGTGAGCACGTGATTTTTGTTTACGCGACAGTTACTCCAAAAGAAAATCAAAAAATAAAACAAATGGTTTTGTTTTACAAATTTTTATGAATTTGCTTGGCATTTTTTAGTTTTTATCTGTGATAGTCTAGTTTTATCAATTGAAAATACAAAAAAGTATGTTGCGCATAAAATTGGGATCTTGTGCTACTATTAGAAATTAATTAAAGTCATATTTGGTTTTGAATGAATAAAAAATCACAAAATATTTGTCTTGTTAATTTTTTCGTTTTATCGTTTAAAGGTTGATTCTTGTTTAATTAATATATGATATTGTGTGTTAATTATCACTAAAAATCAATTGGTGTCTTGTGATATAATTTTGATTTTTTATATTTCTTATAATATTTTTTTAGAATTTTGTAAATTCGGATTTTTATGGGAAAGGAAAAGAAATAAGTTGAATTGGATAAAATTGGGATTGGGCCATTTCAAATTGGACCCAAAATTGGGCCCAAAGCATTTGTTTTGCCCGGTCCAGATCAGTTGGCCTCAGAGACGTCCAAACGACGTCGTCTTGATTATGCTTGATCTGGGCCGTTGATCTCAGAATGATCAACGGCCAAGATCACAAACCCTAACCCATCTCAGCCAACCCGACCCAGCACCATCCACGACCCAATCCCCACAGAGACCAAAACGACCCCGTCCCATATAGTTAAAGTGATCCAAACTGTTGATCTCATTAGATCTAACGGCTTGGATTCATTCACTCACCCCGTATATAAGCTTACCCCTCTCACCCCGCGCCCTAAACCATAACCCCCCCTCCCTCGAGTCATCTCCCTCACTGAACCCAAACCCTTAGAACCCTAGCGCCGCCCCCCATTCCCCCACCATAAACCCGGCGGCAACGATGCCATTGACTACCAGATTAACACCCCTAGTGCACCTCGACCCCCTGGACACGGATCTGCAAACCGTTGGTCTCAAACCTTCCCCCATCGTCTCGAATCTTCATTTGAAGATTTGAGCTAAACCTCAACCTATGCCAAACCACCCCAAATCCACACCAGTTACTCCCCTGACTTCCCTCGTGACCAAACCAAGCTTGGTTTGGTTCGAATCTAACCAGAAAAGCTCGCACCCCAAATCTGAGCCCCGAGAACCCTAGAAATCCAAAACCTGGGGTTTTGTCCAATTAAGTGAAGGGTTGAGGTTTAATAGACCTTAATCGAGGTGTTCTCAGTTGAGAACACATCGATTAAGGTCCATTCGACCTCAAAATAGGTCGAGTCCAGTTCAGGCCTGGTTCATTTTATTCTTGATCTTCCGAGATAAGTTTCTTTCCCTTCTACTTTTGTTTGTTATTTGTATTTGCTTGTATGATTAGTTAGTTTGTTTGATTTTTTTATGTTATCTTCTTTTGATTTTGTCCGTCTTCATAAAGACCCTTTATATAGTCATTTTTCTTCTGAATACTTGTTACTTGAACTGACAGTGAATTATATGTCCAAGCTGTTTTGAATCATAAGATAGTTAAGGTCGTGTTTGAAATCCCATGTTGCATCTGAAGTCACTGAAAGCCATCCGATGACCTGTTTGATATATTTTATTGGTTGTTAGCTATTTGTTGTAGCTCATATGGTCAATTAAGCAAGTGTCGCCAACTAAACTCACTTGAAAAACTAGAAAAAAACATGAGGCTGCCCTTTCCAGTAGGATTTCTAGCATGACTCCTATTCTTTGTGTTAAGGATTCGTATCAATGAGTTTGGTTTCAGTATATTTGTAATCCTTGTTTACCTTCTCAGCTGCCTGTCTGATCCTTGGGCTTTGATTTGGTCAGGAGTAACTTCCCAATATGACCTACTCATACCATTAGAGTAACTTCCCTGTTTGACTGAGTGTGAATCAATAAATGAAGGAATTGGTTCTAGCTGTAGAACTGTAAGATAACCTGAAACCAGTCTTAGGAGTTCAGTCTATATAGACTATAACCTCAAACCTCTAAGCTTAAGGGTAATACAATAAATCACAGGAGTTTCAAGGGTATTCTGGGGTTTTAAAGATTCTGAATTGCTTAAAGGCAAGTGAGCTGACAGTAAGGTACTAAAATATTAATTAAACTAATGAAGTTAATTGATCAATAGTGGGATTGATGATATGTTAAGCACCTTTAGCAGCTAGAAATCTGTAACAACATGGGCTTGATGATAAAAAGCTAAAAATGCACATGAGAATAGTAGTGGAACATGTTGTACAGTAGGATATCCACTGCATTTTTGAATTTCAGCAGATTAAAGTAGAAGAAAACTCCATGCCTAGACAATCCTAAGTGGAAAGGACAGCCTTTAGGGCTTATTTTAAGCCATGGGCAGCCTGCCTATAGGGGGGGTTCTTCTTTTCTGAAAAGAGGGGGGTGAAAAAGAAAAAAGACAGTATTTGAAAGAGAGGCAGAACAATCAGAAAAAATATAGGAGGTTTTGGGCAGAGAGTTTCGATAACATTCAGATAAAAAGAGAAGGAGATCAGAAAAAGGGAAGGGGGCAGAATATAAAAGGGAACTAGTTGGAGTGAGAATTAGGGAGAGAGGCTTTAAATTCAGTTTTTTCCTGGTTTTAAAGTCAGGGGTCAGTCTTCAAATTCAGTTTCTAAACTGAATTTCAACTCCAGCACCTAATAAAAGAAGAGAAGCACAGTTTGAAATAGGCAACCCTGTCCAGTTTTTGAAGTTTTGAAGCTGTTTAGACTCATCCGAATATTAATAGTTTTCTCCTCTGCAATCTGTGTGTTTCTGGGCCATATTTCGATTTCCTGGGCCTTGATCATTTGCGGTTGGTTGGTTGTTGTTATTTGCTTTTTGATTTATTCCGAAATTGCAACTGGATTCTTGGCTATTTGCTAATGTTCGTTACTACTGCTGTTGCTGCTGCCATTTCTTTTGTTGCTGCTGATTTTTCTACTTTCTCCTTCTTCTCGTTGTGTTTCAACATCAAGGTACACACTCGAATTTCACACTGGTGTAGCAGTAACAATGAGTATGAAATGAAATAAGCGAAGAATTTTTAATCGTTTGGTTTTTGTAACTATAAGTATTATAAAGTGTTAGTAGATTGTATGATTCCTTAAGGTTTTAAGTCAACGGAAAATGCATTAGGTAGTTTGTACTTAAATGAAACTTAGTTTGTTTAATACCGTGATATATAGTTTTTTTAGTAGTATACATGATATAGTTATGTAATTCATGGAATGTACAAGTAGTTAGTATATTGATAATTAGACTTCATCTCCAGTCATGTCTTGTACATATAGGGCGGGTGGCTTTTAACCTTGCCGAATGCAACGTAGCTCTAATCTTTTGAGTTTTAACTTTGTCAGACTCCGTTAGGCAGTTTATAGGACCATGTTCGAACCCCACTAGTAGTAGCCTCTAATAGTTAATCCCATTAACCTAGTTTAAATAAGTTAGTTTAAATTCAACTCGAAGAATGTTTAGCATGAGTTTTAGCATTTTATTAATCTTGTATGCAATTTCTTTTATTAAGTTAAAAGCATGCTCGTTCATGGAATAAGGCATGGAACAATTCCCCGCCTCATAAATAATTAATCCGATAATTAATAAGAGGCCAGAGCTGGCCAAGCATGTAATTTAATTAGCGTACATTTTCTTTCTTTCATTTTTAGAGACAAACATAATAGAAAATGTAGTCACTGTAGGTTTTTCTTTTTTTTAAAAAAAAAATAATGAGACGAGTCTCGCCAAATAAAAAAATAAAATGCAAATTGTGGGGCCCTCAATAATCGGTCATAATAAAATACTTAGAATTTGGGATGGACCATTTAGTGAATTTCACTGCCCTCCCCAAAGGTAATAACGTGTTAGACTCTTTAGGCGCGACTTAATTAAATTACATTCTTAAATTCGGGTGCGCATTTATGTGACCCAAATTCAAATCTCGACGGAATCGGAATGTATTAACAACCACGGGTGCATTGATTGTGACGTGGTTCGAGATGCATTTTCACGACGTTGCAATTATATAAAAATAATAATAATAATAAAAGTGGCTTAAATTTAATAAAAGAACATAAGTCATAACATATATTTAAATTAGATATTTAGTCATTATAACAATTTATGCGACCGTGCTAGAACCACGGGATTCGGGGGTGCCTAACACCTTCCCTCGGGTCAACAGAATTCCTTACTTAGAATTTCTGGTTCGCAGACTTCATTTGGAAAGTCGAAAATTTCCTCGATTTAGCAGCTAAATATGGCATAACATTGGATTACAGACTCAAGACCCTTGTAATGACGTGAATATTAGTTAATATAGTATGCAAGTTTAATTTGAGCAGAATTGTTAGATTGTTGAACTATTGGACGTATTTCTGTAGGAATTGCATAGTTATCAGATTCGGTTTTGCTAATTCATATATTTAGAATAATGTAGTTTCGGAATCACATCCCATTTCGAATTGGTAATTAGTTAATGTGGTGGATCGATTTAATTGGTTGGTAAAATCTATTAAATGGTATGATAAAAGACCCTGTAGTACAAAAGTTGTTAAGAGCTCCGAAAAAACTAATTTGTTACTACCGGGATGAATAAAATTATTCATGACATTGATATTGTAAAGTCTCAAAAGAAACTTTTTGAGTTTCAAATGCATAAGTCAAAGTGGTTGTCATATTGAGACAATAAATAAAAGGAAGATTGAATATGTTCTCTATAATCATACTACGTAAATATGAAAGGTTACCCGATTTTATTTCTATTTGTACTACACAAATATAAACATGATGCTTGAATCATATGCCACAAGTAAACTAGAGGTTTACTAAAACAAATATTAGTTGGCATAACCGGTTGACCATCCCGTTTCAATTATGATGCGAAAAAATTAATTGAGAATTACATTGACATATATTGAAAAATAGAAGATTCTTCAAGAATTCTCTTGTGCTGCTTATTCTCATAATATACCAGTTAAGGTTGGGATTGTATCCCTTGATTTCTGGAACAAATAAAAGATGATAAATATATGGGCTCAATCACCTGTCACGTGGACCGTTTACTATTATATGATTTTAATAGATGCATCTATTCTATTGTAACGACCCGACCGGTCGTTTTGAACTTTTGCACTTTGATCGCCAGTTCCCGGGCATGACTTGCCTTGTATAACGTATTATGACTGATGTACATCGTTGGTTTTGGTCTTCAGGAAAAATCAGAATGAATTTGAAGGAACAACCCCACTTGAAAGCTTTGAATTTGAAAGGTTTGACTAAGAATTGACTTATTTGTATATGAGCTCGGATCGAAAATTTTATGATTTGGATAGCTTCGTTGGGTGATTTATGACTTAGGAGCGCGATCGGAATGCATTTTAGAAGTCCGTGGAAGGATTTGGCTTGAATTGACAAAGTTAATATTTTGGCAAATTCCGGTTGATAGGTGAGATTTTGATCTGAGGGTCGGAATGGAAATCTGAGAGTTGTTGTAGCTTCTCTATGTCATTTTGTGATGTGTGTGCAAAATTTCAGGTCATTTGGACGTCGTTTGGTCGACTTTTTGATCGAATTCGGATTTCGGAAGTTTTGGAATTCTTAGGCTTGAATCCGAGGGTGATTTGATGTTTTGATATTGTTTTGGGCGTTCCGAAGGTTGGAACAAGTTTGAATTATGTTATGGGGTGTGTTGGCATGTTTGGTCGGGGTCCCATGAGGCTCGGATATGTTTTAGAAGAGTTTTTGGAAGATTTTGTGGTTTTGAGCATAAGCATGTAATGATCCAAAGGTCCATTTTTAGTTCTAGAGATCGAAATTTGATTTCGAGACTTCCAAAATTTTGATAATGAATTATAGGACTGATCTGGAAAGTTTGGTCTAATTTCATCAAGTCGCAATTGGGTTTTTGACACGAAACATGAGTTAATTGTTTAACGAGCGAAATGGGTATTGAACTGAGCAAATGAGCTCCGAATTGAGTTTTGACTGAAGGGCTATGTTCGTATTATTATTTGTAACTCACAGGAACAAGAATCAATGAATTCCGAGTTCGTATGATGGAGTTAGAGCCTTTTTAGTGAAAAGAAAAACTGCTGCAATTTTCTGGACAGTTTCTGCATTTTTCGCACGTGTGAACAGTAACCGCACCTGTGTGAACAGTATCCGTGTATAGTACCATGTACAGTAAACATGAACAGTATCTGTGTACAGTAATTGTGTACAATACATATAAACAGTACCCCGTATACAGTACCCATGAACAGTAAAATGCGTGAACAGTAACCACGGAAATTCTGGACAGAATGTTGAGTTCTGAAAATGGGACTTCGTTCCATTTTCCATTTTTACCAAATTGGAGCTCGGTGAGAGGCAATTTTCGGGAGATTTTCAGAGAAAATAATGGGGTAAGTGTTTCTAACTTAATTTTGGTTAGATTACCCGAATCTATTACTAGTTTTGGCATTTAATTGGTGATTTTAGTTGGGAAAATCTTGAAAACCCTCTTGGTTTAATTTGAAGATTTGAGGATCGAGTTGATATCGGATTTTAGTAAAATTGGTATGGTTGGACTCGTGGTTGAATGAGGTTTCATATTACGTAATTTTTGCCGGGTTCCGAAATGAGGGCCCCACGGGCGAATTTTGAGTGCAATTTCGGATTTTTAATGGAAAATGTAGAATTTCATATGGAATTAATTCCTATAATTTTTATTAACTGAATCGAATTATTGTGACTAGATTTGAGGCATTCGGAGGTCGATTTGAGAGACAAAGGCATCGCGAGCTAAGAGGATTAGCCGGTTCGAGGTGAGTAATGATTGTAAATGATGTCCTGAGGGTCTAAAACCTCGGATTTGTACATCGTAGTGCTATATTGAGGTGAGACACGCGTTGGATGATGACCACGAGGTCTTTTACTACCGGGGATTGTGACTTGGTCCATCCCGATTGATGATTTTACGCATATTTGATTGAAACTTATTTGTTATCATCATAATTTGGGCTGATTGCTATACTTGGGCTTCGTGCCAATTATTTGAATCCTTCGGGAATTTTTATCACTATTTCCTCATTGTTTTGACTTATATTTAAACTCAGTCCTGTTTATAATTATTGTTTTACAAACTCATCCGCTTTTATGCAGATTTGAAAACTCAAATGATATTTCTAAATGGTATTTTGGGCTGAGAACTACTGTTTTACAAATGCCCAAGGGGCTTATGATGATTTCCGGACTGAGTGAGGTCGAGGGCCATATGTGAGGATATGCCGAGTGATATGAGGCCGAGGGCCTGAGAAACTTTATATGCCACGCGGTGGCTTGAGTGATGTGAGGCCGAGGGCCTGAGATACTTTATATGTCACGCGGTGGCTTGAGTGATGTGAGG
Organism: Nicotiana sylvestris; assembly: GCF_000393655.2. NCBI lineage: Eukaryota > Viridiplantae > Streptophyta > Magnoliopsida > Solanales > Solanaceae > Nicotiana > Nicotiana sylvestris. Next base: position 156,275,831 of record NC_091059.1, read on the forward strand.
CCGAGTGATATGAGGCCGAGGGCTTGAGATACTTTATATGCCACGTGGTGGCTTGAGTGATGTGAGGATATGCTGAGTGATAATGCCACGAGGTGGCTTGATATAGCGCTTGGACCGTAAGGGGCCCCTCCAGAGTCTTCACACCCATAGTGAGCGCGGGTACCCATTGTTCTGAGTGATTGATACTATGCCCGAGGGGCTGATACTATTCTGAGAGTGAGCCCGAGGGACTGTTACTAATCTGATATTGAGCTCGAGGGGCTGTTACTGTTCTGATATTGAGCCCGAAGGGTTGTTACTGTTCTGATATTGAGCCCGAGGGGCTGGCACTGTTCTGATATTGAGCCCGAGGTGCTGGTTCTGTTGATATTATACCCGAGGGGCAGTTTGTTGTACATGTTTTGCCTGAGGGGCTGTTTACATTTCTATCATTTTTGTTACTCACTTGTAAACTACTTGCTTTATTTGTTGGAAAAAAGGGATTTTCACTTGATTTCTCACTGCTTTACTGTTTAAAGCGATTTTACTGCTTCAATATGGAATACCTTGTATTTTTGCGTGATTTCTCACTCACTGAGTCGGAGTACTCACATTACTCCTTGCACCTTGTGTGCAGATTCAGGTATGTTTTGGCTGATCGGAGGCAGAGTCATCAGGGTTTAGCAAGGTAGCGGCCGGCATTCGCAGCACTGCTTCTCTCTCTCCTCATTTCATTAGTCTGTATTTGTACACTCCAGGATTTCAGTTGTATTTATACCATAGTAGATGCTCGTGACTTGTGACACCCCAGTTAGGGCTGTGTCGGGTTGTGCTTCCATTAATTATATCATTAAATCATATTTAAACTATTTATTAATGTTTAACTATTTTTGAAAAGGCGATATGGGTTTGTTGGCTGGCCTTATCTTCACGAGAGGCTCCATCACGACCGGAGCGGGGTTTGGGTCGTGACATCTATGGTCATATGTGCATTTGTTATCAACTTGCAGTTTGGGTTTTGCAAGATTGCTTGCTCAAATTATTAGAGCACAGTTCTAAAATATAAATTATGATGATTTATCTTAATAATACTGGTTTAAATCCAAGTTGGTTTAGCAGAAATTATATGCCTTCAACTATAGTTAAATCATTGGTTATGAGAACAAAATTCTCAAAAACGAAATTTTGTATGAGATGTATTATTAATATACAACAACACTTGTACGCATCTAGCCAAGTTATGAAAATTTCTCCCTATCACAATCGGTTCAGGGTCAGGAACCAAATAATTTCTATATAGAAATATGGATGTGCTATATGATTTAATTATTCCACCATAATGCACAAAGATACTTTCCCAAAGAAGGTTGGAAAATTTGTTGGTGATCCCAACATTAGGGGGAAAAATGGGCAGCTGAGGAAGTGATACATGAAATGAATTATTATGAATAAATATAGATCCTCGTATAAGAAAATATGAACTTAAAGTTCAAGTTCAAGTGATAATTCATTTACAAATTATTGCCAGACGGAATTGCTGACCCAAAGCTAAGTGTCATATTTCAGCTGCTAATGCTCCACAAAGAATGAAGTCCATGAGGGGCAGAGTCTATGTCACGCATGAAGCGTAACAAATCAATCGGTTCCAAAGATAAAACTCCTTGAAGAAGGAGAGGGGCAAATATTTAAAATGGTCATAATAAGGAGGCAAGTGCTCTAAAAGAGCACCACGACATAACACTTCATAAGACCTTATAGGAGAGGCTCAGGTACCTGGAAATAATGAGATAAAGAAACATCAATAAGTTATGTCTTTATTAGGTAACAATAGAACCGACATAAAGTGATTATCGACGATATAGTTAATATAGTGTAGCGCTCAATATTATTAATATTAACGAGGATTTTGAGCTCAAATATGTCATGAAATTTGGACAGATGAATGATTGGCCAAAATAAAATAAAATATACGTAATCAAGATTGATTTCACCTGAAAAATGTGAAGTTGGACGGATAGTCCCAACACCTGAAAGTATAAAGCCAGTGGAGGTATAAATGTGCTCTTATGCGAAGAAAGACAAGTCGATAAACATAAAGACGACTTGTGTCACAAGAAGATTTGTAAATATCCTGGCATTGATTATATAGAGACATATTCTCTTGTGGTGGATGTAGTTATTTCAGGTTTTAATATGGCAATACATAAAAAACTTCATATCCGTATAATGGAAATCATTGAAGGATTTAAATTGTTCTGAAGCATATTATGGTTCCCAAAAAATTTATTAAATAAAGCTTCAATAATCCATATACGGATTGAAACAATCAGGGCACATGTGGTATAATCGCTCGAGAAAATACTTGTTGAAAGAAGGGTACAAGAATAATCAATTTGTCCTTGTAAAAGGATCCAAATTTGAATTTGTTATAATCGCCGTGTATGTTGATGATTCAAATATCATTAGAACTCCCGGGGAGCTTCATAAAGCAGTAGACTGTTTAAAGAAAGAATTTGAAATGAAAGATCTTAGAAAGACAAAATTTCATCTTGGTCTACAAATTGAGTATATGAAAGATAAAATTTTGTCCATCAATCAACATACACTAAAAATATTTTAAAGCGATCAATATGGATAAAGTACATCAATTGAGTACCTCGATGGTTGTGTGACCACTCGATATAAATAAAGATTCATTCAGACCTCATGAAAATAATGAAGAACTTCTTGATCCTGAAGTACCATGTCTTAGTGCAATTGATGCACTAATGTATCTTGCTAACATTACAAAGCGTGACATAACTTTTTCAGTTAATGTCTTAGCAAGATATAGCTCTGCTCCTACAAGGAGACATTGGAATGAAATCAAACACATATTGTGTTATCTAAAAAGGACTACCGATGTGGGTGTGAGCACGTGATTTTTGTTTACGCGACAATCACTCAAAAAAGAAATCAAAATAATAACAAATGGTCTCGCCGTACAATTTTTGGAATTTACGTGACATTTTTTGGTAGTTATTTGTGGTTCTGTCCATCCTCATTTAGTCTTATCAAACAAAAAATAAAAAATATATATGTCGTGTGTAATTAAACCATAATTCGGTTATTAAGAGGAAAATCACAAAAAATATGCATCTTTTGTTCTATTTGTCGCCATGGTGTGATTTTACCTATTTAAATATTTTAATATATGTGTGATAATTGTGTTAAGTGCTAATTAATGGGTGTTTAATTAGGTTTTGTGTTTTAAAATTAGAAAATAAAAGAAAAAAGTGCAAATTGGTTTAAAAATCAGATTGGGCCTGTTTTCTTTTAAAATTTGAGGCCCAAAAGCAGCCCAAGGCAGCCGGTCCAAGCAGCCCATCTCCTAGGTCACCAAAACGACGTAGTTTGACACCAAAACTATGGCGTTTCAAGGACAATCCATCTCAGTCATTCAAACCAGGTCGATCTGACGGCCCTCGTCCCATCTCCCTTACCCATTACTTAACCCGACCCAATGAAACCCGGTTTGATCCGTTCCAGCATAAGACCAAACGACCCCGTTTCATATAGTTAAAGTAATCCAAACCGTTAATCTCATCAGATCCAACGACTTGGATCCACTCACCTACCCCGTATATAAGCCCATCCCTCTTACCCCACGCCCCCAAGCCAGACCCCCTGCCCTTAGGTCGTCTTCACCAGACCCAAACCCCACGGAACCCTAGCGCCGCCCCCCTTTCCCCTCACCATAAACCCGGCGGCAAGGATGTCGGTGACCACCACCTTAACACCCCACCTCGACCCCCTGAACACAGATCCACTAACCGTGGGTCTCGAATCCTCCCCCACCATCTCAAATCTTCATTTGAAGATTCGAGCCGGACCTCGACCTACACCAAACCACCCCAGATTCACACTAGACACTCCCCTGACCTCCCTCCTGACCAAACCAAGCTTGGTTTGGTCCGAATCTACCCACAAATCCCAAAACCCCAAATCTGAAGATTCAAACCCTAGAGCACAATAATTTGTGAAGTCTGTTTAGATTTAACGGAAGTTCGGGGTCTAATAGACCCTAATCAAAGTGTTCTCAGTCGAGAACACCTCTATTAAGATCGGTTTGACCTCAAATGGGCAAATCAAGCTCGGGCCTGGGTCATCTGTGTTTAAGCTTTTCAGGTTTGTTCACTTTTCCCTTTTGTTGTCTATTTTAGTTTAGATTAGTTTATCGGCATGTTTATTTAGTTTGTTTGTTTATTTTGGGATTTCTGTTGTCAGTTTGTGCTCCATCTTCATAAGATCTTTTATTTGGTTGGTTGTTTATTCTGTTATGTTGAATCCGTATAGTAGTATACATATTTCAATTCGATTGATATCGTCGAACCAATAATGCTTGTAGTTTTCCCCTGTATCGTGCAAAATTGTCAAGAACAGTTTTATGCCTTATTTTACGTTGTTTGTTTGGTCGACTGCTTGTCCTGTGTTATAATTAGTATAGTCGAGTCGATATACGTCGTCAATTAGTTTCGGTTGGAATGATAGCAATTTGACTCATGCTATTTTGATTTACTGAAGCATTGTGAATCAGCTTAGTTTGTTGTCACTGTGTATTAGTCTGTTTAGCTAAAACATAAAACATTTAAGGATTGATTTATAGCTGCAGTCTAGGATAGGTCTCAGATTTTAGTTTAATTGATGGCATTGTTTACTCATTTTTCAACCTTGGGCAGCATGTGCATTGCAGTGTAATGGACAGCATGTGCTGTCAAGACATACTCCTGATGCCCATACCTATTTAAAATAATAAGAGATAAGTCCTTATAATAATGAGAAAGGGCCTGTCAGGGGAATACCATGGGAGGGGGCTTTTATTTTATCTGGGAATGGAAAAACAGGAGGAGTGATGGGGGTTTTGAATTGTTTAACAGGCTGTAGATGGTCTGAGGGAAGGCTATAAAAGATAAGGGTCTCGATTAGTTAAAGGTTTTTTTTTCAGATATAAAAAACAGTCCTAAAAATAGAACAAATTCAGTTTTTTTGGTTGGCAACAGAATTCCACCAGGCTTTGGTTTAGTTTGAAGTCTCAGTAGTTGATACTATCTTCTGGTTTAACTCCAATTCATTGAAACTTCCTATGCAATCTATTGGTCTAATCTTGGTTTGAGTTCGAATCCATCTTGAGTTTTGCATGCTGTTTGTGGCTGCCTGGTTTTTTTTTCACAAATCTTCTCGGGTTTCGTTTGAGTTGTTCCTGGTGCACTTTGTCACTGCCGCTGTTGCTATATTTGTTGTTGTTGCTGCCTTTCCTGTTTGCTGCTACTGCTGATTTCTCTACCTTCTGCTTCTTCTTTTTGCATTTTCAGCATCCAGGTACACACTTCTGAAACTATGGGTGGATGTAAGCTCGAATTGGAAGTTTGAATTGAAATAAACAAAGAAATGAAATGTTCATATGCTTTCCCAATGTCTGTGCTCAAGATGTAGTAATAGGATGAATGATAAAGTAGTTCGTGTTTGTTTAGGTTCATCCCAATTGTATTTACTTTGCACGAATTGGAATGTACTCGAACTTTATTTTGGGACTGTTAAATAGTACAGTGCTAGATCAATTAGACATATGTCCATGTGTTTTTAGCAATTTAGTTTGGTTGGTGATGATAACATAACACAGAATATTAGCAGGCATTTGTATGTATCCCGTTAGATCTTTGAACTGTTTTACCATGGCCCGATTCAGTTTGATTTCAACGCATATATCAAGCAATTTCCATATCACGTTAGTTAATGCCAATGGATTAACCATTAATGTCAACTCTCTCGTTTGAATTCCCTGTTTCAATATAGGTTTAATAGTGTAGTTTAATAATTAATGTTAGCATCGGCTCACCACGTAAATAAAGCGGCTATTAACTCTATAGAATCGATAGGTTTTTACATATTAGGGAATACGAATCAATGGCGCGGGGTTAAGGGCTTTAATCTAATAGGCGTGAATCTAGCAAAATGGTTAAAATTTAGATCTAATAAACTTTCGAATAAGCACTAAGACTCAAGGTTGATGTTTATTTTGACTAGTCAAAAACAATTATTGGTCTACCCACATAATTATGTGAAGCTAACCTAGTTATAGAATAATTAATCTTCTTTGAATATATTATTTTTGTCGATTTTGTATTCACTTATAGTTTCAAATTTTAAGCAATATTCTTTTCTGTTAACATTCGTCTTAATCTAATATGTAAAATGATGTGCTTGTAGCATGTAACCAAACCAGCAAAATTCGGCATCATCCTTTTCTTTAAAGATAAATGTAGTAAAGACGTAGTCATTGTAGGGTACCCTTCTAAAATAATGAGACGAGCCTCGCCGAATAAAAAGGCAAATTGCGGGGCCCTCAATAATTGGTCATAATAAATACTTAGAATTTGGGATGGACTGTTTAGTGAATTCCACTGCCTTCCCCAAAGATAATAACGCGTTAGACTTTTTAGGCGCGACTTAATTAAATTACATTCTTAAATTCGGGTGCGCATTTATGTGACCCAAATTCAAATCTCAACGGAGTCGAAATGTGTTAACAACTACGGGTGCATTGATTGTGACGTGGTTCGAGATGCATTTTCACGACGTTGCAATTCTATAAAAAATAAATGATAATAATAAAAGCGGTTTAAACTTAATAAAAGCACATAAGTCATAACATGTATTTAAATCAGATATTTAGCCATTATAACAATTTAAGCGACCGTGCTAGAACCACGGGATTCGAGGGTGCCTAACACCTTCCCTCGGGTCAACAGAATTCCTTACTTAGAATTTCTGGTTCGCAGACTTCATTTGGAAAAGTCGAAAATTTCCTCGATTTGGGATTCAAGATAAACCGGTGACTTGGGACACCAAAAACCAAACCTTTCCCAAGTGGCGACTCTGAATTAAATAAATAATCCCATTTCGAATATTGTCACTTAAATTGGAAAAACTCCCCTCGCGCATTTATCCTTCGGGGCGGGCGCGCAAAAAGGAGGTGTGACAGCTCTGGCGACTCTGCTGGGGATTAACCCAGAACCTTTGGTTCAAGGTTCAAGAATTCGAGCTTAGAATAATTGTTATATTTGGCTTTATTATCTGATCTTTATTACATGTTTTGGCATAACGTGTTAAATGTTGTCTTTTACCGCTTTGATATTATCTGAACTGTATATAAACTGTACCGAAACCCTTCTCTTCTTACCTCCGGGGAGAAGCTCGCTGGTCGAGACTCCCTATTCTGTTAGTGTCAATACCTGAAATAAGAAAGAGTCCAGACAAGTTACAAAGCCAAATGATCTCGCGGGTCCCCGGTACGTAGCCCCCTCCTCGACCCGAGTTATCCGCTCGGGTACACAGTCTAGAACAAATACTCAGGTTATAAACCTAGTATAACAAAACCTCATGCCGGATCCCTAGTAGGAACACTTATTTGCATCATGTCGCATTTGACATAGGGGACTCAACACAGGGGTTGGGTCCGTCTAGGACAGGCAACCTGAAATGAAAAGATCATCCTGCTGTATCCCGTTTGTTTTGCGCATTTATTTGCTTCAGTTCTGCATGTTGACCGGTTTCTAAAAAAAACTTAAAAAAATAAAAATAAAATAGCAGCGTAGGGAGATAATCACTTATTTTTGGAAAAATAAAACCAATGTCCAAGAGGTATCAAAACCTCGCCGGAATTTTCTAAAAAAAAAAGAAAAAAACTGATTTTTCTTTTAGTTTGATTTATAAAAAAGAAAACATATAAAAAAAATTCCTTTTAATCACTTTCAAAATCCAAAAAAAAATATTTGTTTAAAAGTAAAAAAAGGGGAAAATTCAAAATTCAAAAAAATATTGTTTCATTTGTAGTATCTCTTTAAAAGATTTTCGAAATTTCAAAAAAAAAGGTGAAAAGAAGGTTATAATTCAAAATATTTCCTTAGTCTTCGTCTCTTTTCAAAAAAAAAAATATATATATATATATATATATATAAAAATCCAGAAAATAGTTTTCCTCCTTTTCTTTAAAAGATTTTATTCAAAAAAAAGGATTTAGTTTGTTTCCCCTATTTCTGATCAGCCCGAACTACGCCGGTTTGATTCTCACAGGGTGCGAGATACGTAGGCAACCCTCATCGGGTCCAACCTCCCCTTTTCAAAATAGCCAAAATGTTAGAATTTTAATTTCGTCATGAATGAGTCGGGTAATGCCGTTTTGTCAAGGATAGCCGAATGTTCCCGAAAGGGATGCCGGAAGGCTGACTTTGCACAAACGGCCATTATTGGTCATTTTTATTTTTTCTGACCAAATGGCCCAACGGCCTTGGGATCCTCGTCCCCGAGGCTCTGTGAGGCCGTGTTCCCCATGTTGGTTCATTACTAAAAAAAAGAGTCATAAATAAATCAAGTGATGCTGTTTTTGTCAAAAAATAGCCAAATGTTCCCGAAAGGGACGGCGGAAGGCTGACTTTGCATAAACGGCCACTTTCGGTCATCTTTTAGAGTTTTTGATCGGTTGATCCTCACGGCCTTAAAATCTTCATCCCCGAAGTGCTGAAAGGCCGTGTTCGAAAATTGGATCTTCTTTTTAAAAATATAGTCAAAATATTTCTTTTTTTTGAGTCAAATCATTTTTGCTTAAAGTCACTTTAATAAATGTGCAGGATGAGCACAATGCAAAATGAACACTTTTCGATAATGGCTAAAATCCCTGTCAAGTTACGGCTATGGTGGAATGATATAGATGCTGACGGGCAAGATGAAGTCAAGAGATATCTGAAAGGTCTCACGGGTTTATTAGAAATCCAACCTTGGGGAGATATCATAAGAGCTTTGGTCACCTACTGGGACCCAGCGCACAATGTTTTCCACTTCTCCGATTTTGAACTCACCCGACTCTGGAGGAAATGGCTGGGTACATCGGAAATGCTGAACTTCCATTAAGGCAAAAATACCTGGTTGCTCCAAGTGTTGTCACGGTGCATCGATTTCTAGACTCACTAAAAATACCCAGGACGGTCCATAACCCAGATTTGGCCGCCGGTTTTTGTAATTCATGCTTCATATACGACAGGTATGGTCATGTAGGAGGATTCAATAATACGATTAACAAGCTATGCAGCAAAGGTAGTCGTCAGAAGTGGGATGAGCACAGACGGGTGGCTTTCATGATAACATTTTTGGGCCTTCTGGTATTTCCAAGGAAGGACGGAAATATTGATCTGAAAATATCCGGGGTCGTCAGTACTTTGCTCACTCAGAATGATAGTACTCTCGCGCCTATGGTGGTATCTGATATCTTTCGAGCTCTCACAACCTGCAAAGCTGGGGGGAATTTCTTCGAAGGGTGTAACTTGCTGCTACAAATATGGATGACAGAACATCTCTGCCATCGTTCCGAGATTTTGAGCCATGGTTCCTCGAAGAAAACTTGCATAGAAGAGTTTTATATGAGAACCAAAGAGATCAGTCTGCCCAAAGGAGTTATGGCATGGGCTTCATTCTTTCAGACTCTCACTGCCAGCCAAATACAGTGGACACTGGGATGGTTGCCTGTTGATGAGGTCATGTATATGCCAGCAGCTAGAACTCACTTTCTACTGATGGGACTTAAGAGCATTCAACCTTACGCGCCCTGCCGAGTCTTGAGACAACTCGGGAGATGCCAGATAGTGCCACACGAGGAAGATCGTAGTGCTCAAACAATTGAGATTAGCCTTGACGGACAATTTCCTGAAGAAAAAATTCACCAGATCTGGAATGAATGTCAATATTTGAAAGCGGATACTTGTGTGCAGGATCGGGACAAAAGTGAAATGGCGCCAGGTTACCTTGCATGGTACAGAAGATAACTTGAACACGAAAGGCCGGCTAAAAGACCCCACATCCTGAATTTCGTCGAGTCGTCGCAAAAGCAGTGGGATTGATTAGCAAAAGAAAAAGGCTATCGTGCCGAAATCAGCAAATTGAAGCAACAAGTTGAAGGTCTGAAATATGAGCACAACGTGCAAGTTGCTACTGATCTGGGAGAAAAGAACAGGTTGACTCAGGAAAATGAGATGCTCAAGGCCCAGATCAAACAGATGAGGATAGACGCTGATAACCAGCAAAGGAGCCGATCGGATGAACGATTGATAAAAGATTTAAGGATAAAAATTGGGGAGTGCCGGAGTGAGTCAGAAAATCTTGAAAATACCATAGCAGTACTCGAAGCACACTGGGCAAGAAGGAAAGAAAAGCGTAACCGGTACCTGCAACAGTTGAAAAGGGATCACGAGCAAACCATTGCCAATCTGAAAGGAAAGGTGGACAGAGCGTTTGAGCAGACCCGAACCCTTGAAGCTGAAAATAGACATTGCCACAAGCTCTTAGCCCAAATGGAAGTAGAAATTCAGCAGTGGCAAAATCAATGCCTCCAAGATTCTCGGATTATGACAGCCCGTAATGATCAAATAGAGCACCTACTCAAAGAAAAGAGGCAAACCAGGGATAAGATTAAGACCATTGCCCATGCTATCATCAGAAGGTGTCTACGATGTGAAAACATGACCAGCATTACCGTTCTCTCGGCAGTGATGATTTATGTCAAACAGACCATGCATGAGCTGGAACAACTTGAAAGGGACCTCACACCTAAGACCGCGGCGAGGCCGAACGATGCCCCGCGGGCGCCAATTCTCGAAACCTTAATGAATTCATAGGTCGAGTCTGTATTTTCCATCTTAGCATCTTCTGTCCGTCTTTTCGCATCCGGGTGTATTAGTTTATTGAGTCTGTACTTATTTCAAGGCTTGTTATTTTCCCCTTATTCAAAAATGTTAGTTTGTAATAGATTGTTTCAGTAATAAAATGTGTGCTTCTTTTACACTCGTCTGTTTTGAACTACGTAATGATCTGATTCACGCGACATCGTGATACGTAGGCAATCCTCATCGGATCCGGTCACATTGTTAACTGCAAATAATTATAATAATAGGAAATAATAAAATAAAAAAAAATATAAAAATATATACATGATAAATAAAGGGAAGCCTAAAGAGAAGCTGGAATGACGCATGTCTTCGTTGCAAACATGTAGAAATTCACTTAACTGTATAGGTGCATCATGCCCCAACGTGAGATTACCTATCTGTTATTTGTTTCAAACTAACCGTTTGCTTGCTGCTAAGTTCCAGGTTTTTAGAAAAGGTGGTTTGGTTTGGTGGAGGTCTGGCCTCACATTCATACTTCACAAGGTCGAAAGGAAGTGTTCAGTTGCCCGTCGTTAAGTCGAGAGGGAGTATTCACACTTACTTCACAAGATCAAAGGGAAGTATAGAAATGTCTTCAGAAATTCCTTTGCCGACAATTCCTGTCTCCGAGGAGAGTTCAATCTCGGCCGTCCCAACTCCCGAGTCAGCGACTGCTGAGGAAAACAGAATCCTACGTCTCCGCATGTTGGAAATGTTGGATGACTAGAATAACGGAAAAGAGCCACCGAGTGTAATCCCTGGGTTCCTTGAGTTGTTCTCCAAGACAAGTGGGACTTCCAACGTCCCCATAAGCTATCCAACTACCCCATTCGGGTACCCGGCCATTTCAGCCCACTCTGCTGGATCACCCTCTGATTCTTATCCCCGGATATCAACAACAGATGTAGCTACGAACATATTCACTGCACCGCCCTATCCAATCGTGCCACAACCCGCTACACACAGGCCGAATTTTGAATCATCCTCATTCACATTTCAAGCACCATCCTTCTCACTGGAACCAACTCGGTTCACCACCAGCACTCATCCTCAACAACCTCAATACGAGTTTGCACCTGGGCAATATCAAAACCCCAAAGCTTCTGAACAAGATGAGATGGCAAAAAGATTGAGGAGCCTCGAGCAGAGTTTGAAAAACATGTAAGGTTCAAGCGGGCAAAAGAGTGTTTCCTATACCGATCTATGCATGTTCCCTTACGTGCACCTACCCGTGGGTTTCAAAACACCAAAGTTTGAAAAGTATGACGGGCACGGCGACCCCATTGCTCATCTCAAGAAGTATTGCAACCAATTGCGGGGAGCCGGTGGCAAAGATAAATTATTGATGGCATACTTCGGGGAAAGTCTGGTAGGAATAGCCTCAGAGTGGTATATGGACCAAGACATATCTCGATGGCATATATGGGATGATCTCGCCAGAGATTTTGTAAGACAATTTCAGTATAATATTGACATCGCACCGGACAGAAATTCTCTGTCAAACTTGAAGAAGAAACTCTCGGAAAGTTTCAGAGAATATGCTATTAAATGGCGCGAGCATGCATCAAGGGTAAAACCTCCCATGGACGAGATAGAAATGGTCACTACTTTCCTCTAAGCTCAAGAATCAGACTATTTCCAGAATATGATGTCAGCCATGGGAAAGCCTTTCGCGGAAGCAATCAAGATCGGGGAGATGGTAGAGAATGGTTTGAAGATGGGTAGAATCTTAAGTCAGGCATCCATAAGGGCAACCTCCGAAGCCATCCAAAGCGGGTCCGGAGGAATGGCAAGAGGAAAGAAAAAGGAAGAAACGTCCATGGAAGCATCAGAAGCGAGGGAATATCGTAATCCCAGGCCCCGTTTTCCAGGAAGAACCCCACAGCATTACTACCTCCACCAAAATATGACCTATGCTCCTTAACCCTACATGGTCATGAATACCCAGCCCTATGTCCATCCACCACAGCAAGCCAATCGAGGCCAAGCTCCACCTCCTAGAAATCAGCCTCCTTACCGGAACCACTATAATCCACAGCCACCTCAAAATAACTTCCGCCCTCAAGAACTACCCAGAAAACGGACTTTCACACCCATTGGTGAACCGTATTCTACCTTGTTCCCAAAGCTAGTCCAGATGGGTTTCCTGCAGCCAGTCCCTCAGACAAGGCACAACCCGGCATCACCTGCTTACAAAGCCGGTGTTAGGTGTGCTTATCATTCGGGAGCAGAAGGGCACGATACAAATGATTGTTGGACTTTGAGAAGGGTGGTTAAGAACTTAATAGAGCAGGAGAAGATAGCACTGAGGGACGAGGAGGTCCCAAATGTGACTAACAATCCGTTTCCCGCTCACAATAACGGGCCATTGATTGGAATGATTTGTGAGGACAAAGAGTTTGATCCTGCCTTAAAAGCTATAATCTCCATCGTCGATGCAAGGAAAAAGTCTGAAACCGACCCGAAGCTAGAGAAAGGGGAAAAGAAGACTAGTGTTGTCAAGGTTGAGCTCGAAGAGAAGGTCGAGACAAAGACAGTAATGATGGTGCCTGCGAGGAATGAAGTTCTTTACGTTCCACAGGGTCGAGCAGAGAAGCCGCAGAGATTCGAAGTCAAAAGGGCAAAACCAATGTACGTACCGAAAGGGGCCTATGTGGTCCGGGGGACGATTCAACCACCTCGGCTGAATGAGCCAGTGATTATCGGACGCGTACCACAGAAGCCAATGACAGACCCGTCCGCAGTACCGTGGAACTATCAAAGAACATTGGTTACGTACAAAGGCAGAGAAGTCACGGGGGAACTTCCGGAGAATACTTTCATTGGAAGATATTTAAACACTCAAGAGTTAAACAACGCCACACGGAAACACTTCCCACCCAAGAAGCCTGTAAGCGTTGAAGAAGCGGACGTTTTCTTCCAAAAGATGAAAATGCCCGACTACGATGTGATGGATCAGTTACGCAAGTGCCCCGAGCAAGTGTCTATGCTATCTCTGCTGATGAAGTCGGCCGAACACCAGAAGATCTTGCTCAAAACCCTGAATAAAGCGTACATACCGGCTGAGACTTCAGTTGAATAACTGGAACGGATGACGGAAAGGTTCTTCACAGTTAATCAGGTTTCTTTCAGCAAGAACGACTTACCTCCAGAGGGAGCGGCTCACAACAAAGCTTTACATCTGACAGTTAAGTGCGAAGACTACTACGTCAAGCGGGTAATGTTGGATGGAGGTTCAGGTGTTGACATTTGTCCGCTCTCCACGCTGCAGAGAATGGAAATTGGGACTGGAAGAATTCGCCCCAATAATGTCTGCATAAGGGCTTTTTATGGCTTCAAGAGGGACACCCTCGAAGAAATAGACTTGGTGTTGACTATAGGACCGGCGGAGTTCGAAATAACTTTCCAGGTTCTTGATATGGATACGTCTTACAATTTTCTCCTCAGCAGACCTTGGATTCATGCGGCAGGGGCTGTACCTTCCACTCTTCACCAAATGGTGAAGTTTGAATACAAAGATCGGGAAATTGTGGTCCACGGAGAAGACGAACAGTCTATTTATCGGGACTCATCCATCCCATATCTTGAAGCAAGGGAAGGGAGCGAGCACACGGCTTATCAGGCTTTTGAAGTTGTGCTAGCGGAGCAGTATGAAGAAGGAAGAACTTGCCCCCAACCTTTCCTGTCCAACGCCTCAATCATGGTGGCTAAAGAAATGATCCGACATGGATTCAGGCCAGGGAAGGGGCTTGTACGAACGCGGCAAGGAATAACGGAACCCATCACCTTGCTTTCCACTAAGAAACTTTTTGGGATAGGTTTTCAACCCATTCCAAAAGATGAAGAGTGGGCAAGGAAGAGGAAAAATGAGGCTTGGAAGCTGCCTCGACCATTGCCAAATTTATACGAGACTTTCGTCGGACCGAAATACATCAAAGAAGAAGACGACGAGGTTTTCACGGCCGAAAAGATCGGGGAAATATGTGGGGCAATGAGAGGAATGCTCTACGAAGCTCACATGGTTCAACCGGGAGAAGGCACAAGCACCGCTGAGATGCTATATGTGGGGCCAAAATCCAAGCTTCGAAATTGGGAGGCCACGCCGTTCCCAACTAGGCAGGAGTCCGGGTAGACCTGTCCTGCCACCTTTCCTGCATCACGAGTTATCCCCAGGATATAACTCGGATGTTTTTCTTTAGTTTCTTGTTTTGAGTTCTTGAATTATAAACCTTGTTATCTTCCAAATTCCAAGGAATAAAAATCAGTATTTCCTCATTTTTTCCTTTATTCTGATTTTTGCTATTTTTCCTTTATCTTTTCCTTTCAGTTATAATAATGCGGCTTTAAATTATATGACATGCTTGCGAACTTCACGCCCAGATCACAACGAGCTGTTTAATTGTGAAATAATGAACTGAAAACCGGAATATGACGAAGAAGAGGCTTTTAGGGAAATAAATCGAGAATTGGAACACTTTGAGAATAAACCTAAGCCGAATCTGAATGACACTAAACCGGTTAATTTGGGAACTCCTGAAGAAATCCGAGAGACCAAAATAAGCATTCACACGGACAAGAAAATGCGAGACGCGATAATTCAACTCCTTTTTGAATTCATAGATATGTTTGCTTGGTCATACGATGACATGCCAAGATTAGGTGTTGATCTAGTGGTGCATAAATTGCCAATTCACCCTGATTGTCCTCCAGTTCAACAAAAGCAGAGAAAGTTCAAAACTGATGTCAGCGATAAAATTAAAGAAGAAATCACCAAGCAGTTGAAAACAAGAGTAATTCGGGTAGTCCAGTACACCACGTGGTTGGCGAATGTAGTTCCAGTGCCGAAAAAAGATGGGAAGACTCGGGTATGTGTGGATTATCGAGATTTGAACAGGGCGAGTCCCAAAGACAATTTCCCATTGCCCAACATCCACATCCTTGTTGATAATTGTGCCAAACATGAAATACAGTCCTTCGTAGATTGTTACGCTGGATATCATCAGGTGTTGATGGATGAAGAAGACGCCAAGAAAACTGCCTTCACTACACCTTGGGGTACTTACTGTTATCGGGTTATGCCATTCGGTCTGAAGAATGCTGGGGCAACTTACATGAGATCCATGACTGCCATTTTTCATAACATGATGCATCAAGAGATAGAGGTGTATGTGGACGACGTGATAGTCAAGTCCAGGACTCAGGACGATCATATCAAAGACTTGAGGAAATTCTTCGAGAGACTGAGAAAGTATGACTTGAAGCTGACCCCGGATAAATGCGCCTTCGGAGTCCCATTAGGCAAGCTTTTGGGTTTCATAGTAAGCAGGAGAGGTATCGAGTTAGATCCAACAAAGATAAAATCTATCCGAGATCTACCTCCTCCAAGAACGAAGAAAGACATGATGAGTCTATTGGTCAGGTTAAATTATATCAGTCGATTCATTGCCCAGCTAACTAGCACGTGTGTGCCCATATTCAAGCTATTGAGGAAGGATGCATCAATCAAATGGACGGTTGAGTGTCAAGAAGCTTTTGACAAGATCAAAGAATATCTTTCAAATCCCCCAGTTTTGGTCCCGCCAGAGCCAGAGAGACCCCTGTTCTTGTATCTAACAGTCTTGGAAAATTCTTTCCGTTGCGTCCTCGGACAACATGACATAACCGGAAAGAAAGAACAGGCGATCTATTACTTGAGCAAGAAATTCACCGGCTACGAGGCCAAGTACACTTTGCTGGAAAGAACGTGTTGTGCTTTGACGTGGGTCGCTCAAAAATTGAGACATTATCTCCAAGCTCACACTACTTACCTCATAAGCAGGTTGGATCCTTTGAAGTACATATTTCATAAACCAATGCCTACTGGCAGACTGGCCAAGTGGCAAATATTGCTTACGGAATTTGACATAGTCTATGTCACTCGCACGGCAATGAAAGCCCAGGCGTTAGCAGATCATTTGGCCGAAAACTCGGTTGATGAGGAATACCAACCATTGAGTACTTATTTTCCAGATGAAGAAATAAAACACCATAGAAGTAGTCTCGGAAAATGCTCAAGTTTGGAAGATGTTCTTTGATGGGGCCATAAACGCCAAAGGTGTAGGAATTGGGGCAATCTTGATCTCACCCTCTGGTCAGCACTATCCTGCTACAGCTAGGCTGCGCTTCTTTTGCACGAACAATACAGCTGAATATGAAGCCTGCATCATGGGCATGCATATGGCGATCGATCAGGATGTTGAAGATTTATTGATTATGGGGGACTCTGACCTGATTATTCGGCAAGCCCAAGGTGAATGGGAAACTCGGGATGTCAAGCTCATTCCTTACCGACAACCCGTGGAGGATCTAGGCAAGCGTTTCAAATCAATAGAGATCAGGTATATCCTGCAGTGTCACAATGAATTAGCGGATGCACTTGCCACCTTAGCTTCAATGTTACCCTACCCAGGCAACACCCACGTCGATCCTTTGGAAATCCAAATCAAGGAAAGACACGGTTACTGTAATGTAATCGAGGCAGGATCGTGTACACAGCCATGGTACCATGATATCAAGAGGTTCTTGAAGACACAAGAATACCCTGAACATGCTACTGGAGATCAAAAGAGGACTATTAGGCGGCATGCAGGTGGTTTCTTTTTTAGCGGCGAGGTATTGTATAAAAGGACCCCGAACCTCAATTTGTTAAGATGTGTTGACGCCGAGGAGGCAGGAAGAATCATGCATAAAGTACACACAGGAGTATGCGGGCCCCACATGAACGGGTATGTTTTGGCAAAGAAAATCCTTCGATCGGGTTATTACTGGATGACCATAGAAAAGGACTGTTTTAGTTTCGTTCGAAAGTGTCATCAGTGTCAGGTGCACGGCGATCTGATTCATGCGCCTCCCACAGAACTGCATCCTATGTCTGCACCTTGGCCATTTGTTGCTTGGGGCATAGACGTCATTGGTCTGATTGAGCCAAAAGCTTCAAATGGGCACAAGTTCATATTGGTCGCTATCGTCTACTTCACAAAATGGGTAGAAGCTGTCACTCTTAAATCAGTCACTAAGAAGGCTGTGGTGGATTTGTACATTCAAATCTTATCTGTCATTTCGGTATTCCTGCAACTATCATCACAGATAACGCGGCAAACCTGAATAGTCACTTGATGGGGGATGTATGCAAATAGTTCAAAATAACACATAGGAACTCCACTCCTTATCGGCCTAAGGACAATGGCGCTGTTGAAGCAGCAAACAAGAACATCAAGAAGATTTTGAGGAAGACGATCTAGAGTTCCCGACAATGGCATGAACAATTACCCTTTGCATTGCTGGGATATCGCACTACAGTACGCACGTCAGTAGGGGCAACCCCTTACTTGTTGGTTTATGGGACCGAGGCTGTGATACCGGTAGAGGTAGAAATTCCTTCGCTTCGAACCATTGTCGAAGCAGAAATTGAAGATAGTGAGTGGGTTAAGACTCGATTGGAGTAGTTGACTTTGATTGACGAGAAACGAATGGCTGCGGTTTGTCACGGGCAGTTGTATCAACATAGAATGGACCGTGCTTACAACAAGAAAGTATAACCCAGGAATTTCGAAGTGGGTCAACTGGTATTAAGGCGCATTCTCCCACATCACCAGGAAGCGAAAGGAAAATTTGCTCCTAATTAGAAAGGCCCGTACATCATCAGGAAGACACTGCCAAGAGGAGCGTTGTATCTAGGTGATATTGAAGGAAATGATCCTGAAACAGCAGTTAATGTGGATGCAGTCAAAAGGTACTATGTTTAAGTTTACTTCAGTGGTCTTGGCGCGTTTGAGATGATGAAGGTTTCATTCCCACTACCCAAACACTATCAACTCTCTCTACAAGCCCTTTTGAGCCGGTTACATTTCTTTGGCTACCTTGCAAAAAAAAACATTGATTGAGCCTGAACTACGTCTGACTTGATTCCAAAAGGATACGTAGGAAGCCTCTCTCTGGGGTTCAGTCACACCAAAAATAAAATCCAATTTACCCTAAAGTTGAAACCGGGGCACACCAAATGGTTTAGAAGTTGTAAATTCATCTACAATTATTTTACCAAGCACAAGTCCTTCGAATCAATTGCCAAAGGCAGGGGAAGCCAAGAGATATCATGATTGGAGGCCAATACATTCAAAATTGAGAGAAATAAAATGAGAGAGTCTTGTCGGTGAAAACCTTCGGGCACCGTGAGGCGACGGGAGTAGAGAAATCGAAAATGAGAGAGCTTGTTTAGTAAAAACTCGCAAAGAGTGCTATCGAGCGACAGCAAGGAGAGAAATGAGAGAGGTCGACTAGCGAAAACCCGCAAAGGGCGCTATCGGCCGAAAAGATGATTCCACCTCAGAAAGTTCTGGCAAGGTTCCCTAGTTTGGAAACATAAATCCGTCTTTGGTTCATGAGGAAATGCAAGTTCGCGAAGATCGAGCATCCAGTCCAAAAAGCATGTCATGTCAATTTAAAGTCAGCATTTTGCCTCAGATAAGTCTTTCTTGTCCCGAAAGGGACACTTCTCTTTTAAATTCTTTTTCTCTGCTCTTTGTTTTACCTTTACTTGAATCCCTTTCATTTCCACCCTGAGTATGTTGGAAGGAAAAGGTGGCAGGCCCGGTTTCACGGAGCTCCGTTTAGTAAGAAGTAAAGAAAATACCCTGCTTCAGTGGTACGTCTGTCCAATCCCGATTGATCATGATGTTGATTGCTTTCGAAGTAGAGCTACACACACACACACACAAAAAAAAAACGGCAAATCCTCACAGGGTCTCCCTTTGTACAAATCACCACAGGGTCTCCCTCTGTAAAATCCCCACAGAGTCTCCCCTGGTAAAAATTCGCTTGTGAATCCAATCAATGGCAGAGTTTCTCAACGGGAATAAGGACGGGACCAAGCAATTGGAACAATTAAGGCCACCCAACCAACCACCATTTTCAAACTGACAATTGTTCTTTGTTTGGAAAATTGAAACAGGTGTGATCCAAAGCAACCGTGCAAGAAGCAGGTGTCGCCCAGAAAAAAAAAGAGATACGTGAATGCAAGAAACAGCTTTGCAACAAGGAATCAACCCAAAAGGGAAGTTTCCCCAAAATTCTCTCCTGCATTTTACTAAACAATGAAAAAAAATAAAGAAAAACGAAAAAGGAAGTAAGAAGAAAACTCAAAAAAAGAGGGTTAGTTAGAATCCCCAACAATCTTCCATTTAGCCGACATTAGGGCTTCAATCCCTGAGTTGAGCGTTTTTCCTTTTAGCCAGCATTAGGGCTTCAATCCCTGAGTTGAGCAGTTTTCCATTTAGCCGACATTAGGGCTTCAATCCCTGAGTTGAGCGTTTTTCCTTTTAGCCAATATTAGGGCTCCAATCCCTGAGTTGAGCGTTTTCCCATTTTAGCCAACATTAGGGCTCCAATCCCTGAGTTGGGCATTTTTCCTTTTAGCCAGCATTAGGGCTCCAATCCCTGAGTTGAGCAATTTTCTGTAAGCCAGCATTAGGGCTCCAATCCCTGAGTTGAGCGTTTTTCCCTTTAGCCAGCATTAGGACTCCAATCCCTGAGTTGAGCGATTTTCTTTTAGCCGACATTAGGGCTCCAATCCCTGAGTTGAGCATTTTTCCCTTAGCCAACATTAGGGCTCCAATCCCTGAGTTGAGCGAATTTCCCTTTAGCCGACATTAGGGCTCCAATCCCTGAGTTGAACAGTTTTCTTTTAGCCGACATTAGGGCTCCAATCCCTGAGTTGAGCATTTTTTTAGCCAACATTAGGGCTCCAATCCCCGAGTTGAGCAGTTTTCTTCAGCCAGCATTAGGGCTCCAATCCCTAAGTTGAGTAGTTTTCTTCATCCAGCATTAGGGCTCCAATCCCTGAGTTGAGCAGTTTTCCTTTAGCCAGCATTAGGGCTCCAATCCCTGAGTTGAGCAGTTTTCCTTTAGCCGGCATTAGGGCTCCAATCCCTGAGTTGAGCAATTTTCATTTAACTAGCATTAGGGCTCCAATCCCTGAGTTGAGCAATTTCCATTTAGCCAGCATTAGGGCTCCAATCCCTGAGTTGAGCATTTTTCCTGTTAGCCGACATTAGGGCTCCAATCCCTGAGTTGAACATTTTTCCTTTAAGCCAGCATTAGGGCTCCAATCCCTGAGTTGAGCATTTTTCTTTTAGCCGACATTAGGGCTCTAATCCCTGAGTTGAGCAGTTTTCTTTAGCCAGCATTAGGGCTCCAATCCCTGAGTTGAGCGTTTTTCCCTTTAGCCAGCATTAGGGATCCAATCCCTGAGTTGAGCGTTTTTCCTGTTAGCCGACATTAGGGCTTCAATCCCTGAGTTGAGCGTTTTTTCTTTAGCCAGCATTAGGGCTCCAATCCCTGAGTTGAGCGATTTGCTTTTAGCCGACATTAGGGCTCCAATCCCTGAGTTGAGCAATTTTCTATAAGCCAACATTAGGGATCCAATCCCTGAGTTGAGCAACTTTCCTTTAGCCAACACTAGGGCTCCAATCCCTGAGTTGAGCATTTTTCCTTTAGCCGACATTAGGGCTCCAATCCCTGAGTTGAGCGTTTTTCCTTTTAGCCAGCATTAGGGCTCCAATCCCTGAGTTGCGCGTTTTTCTTTTAGCCGACATTAGGGCTCCAATCCTTGAGTTGACCAGTTTGTTTTTAGCAAACATTAGGGCTCCAATCCCTGAGTTGCGCCTTTTAGACTAGAGTTTTCCAATTCCCTCATCAGTTCTGTAAATTTTCATGACAACTAACTCACGAAATCTTCCTAGTGAAACTGGGGTAGAAAATTTCGTTTGTTTGTTTTGTTGTCTTAGCAGGTATGACCTCGAGGCGCATGGATCGAGATGACCTACGGGATAAGTCTCAATCCAGAATAAAGAAAAGAAGAAAAAGAACGAAAAAAGAAGATGTTCCCACATATTGGAACAAACAAAGGGCAGGTCGCTCAAAAATTTGATCAAATTCCCGAACTCCGCCAATCCCTTTTCACTCAATACTGCAGAAATAAACAAGCGCCTACAACTTGCGAGCATTAAGATTCGGATCGAAGTCTACAAGCAGAATCAGCTAAGACCCAAGATTAAGTTGCAAAAGAATTATAGATAGGAATCTTGTGACTAGCGGTTGACAGGCATAAGTAGTTAGTTCAGTTTTCAATTTCCTTTGGTTGTAATAAGGAGGTCGGTAAAGCAGTAGTGGCAACAGCAACAGCAGTAACAGCAAGCACTGCAATCCCATGGTAGTCCCAGCTACCAAAGTTTCCCGAACTACATTGACCTGATTCCTGTTTAGCCCAGGATATGTAGGAAATCTTTGAAGCAAAGATTCGGCCAAATTTTCCAAAAAATGCGCTTCACACAGAGTAGTCCAACGGGCAAAAATCGCTCATATCCGCTCACATTATCTTTGCACGAAAACCTCGCATGTTTTCGGGCAAATTTTTGTAAATTTGCTTGGCATTTTTTAGTTTTTATCTGTGATAGTTTAGTTTTATTAATTGAAATACAAAAATATATGTCGCGCATAAAGTTAGGATTTTGTGCTACTATTAGGAATTAATTAAAGTCATATTTGGTTTTGAATGAATAAAAAATCACAAAATATTTGGCTTGTTAATTTTTTCGTTTTATCGTTTAAAGGTTGATTCTTGTTTAATTAATATATGATATTGTGTGTTAATTATCACTAAAATTTAATTGGTGTCTTGTGATATAATTTTGATTTTTTATATTTATTATAATATTTTTTAGAATTTTGTAAATTCGGATATTTATGGGAAAGGAAAAGAAATAAGTTGAATTGGATAAAATTGGGATTGTGCCATTTCAAATTGGACCCAAAATTGGGCCAAAAGCATTTGTTTTGCCCGGTCCAGATCAGTTGGCCTCAGGGACGTCCAAACGACGTCGTCTTGATTATGCTTGATCTGGGCCGTTGATCTCAAAATGATCAACGGCCAAGATCACAAACCCTAACCCATCTCAGCCAACCCGACCCAGCACCATCCACGACCCAGTTTCATATAGTTAAAGTGATCCAAATCGTTGATCTCATTAGATCTAACGGCTTGGATTCATTCACTCACCCCGTATATAAGCTTGCCCCTCTCACCCCGCGCCCTAAGCCAGAACCCCCCCTCCCTCGAGTTGTCTCCCTCACTGAACCCAAACCCTTAGAACCCTAGCGCCGCCCCCCCATTCCCCCACCATAAACCCGGCGGCAACGATGTCGTTGACCACCAGATTAACACCTCTAGTGCACCTCGACCCCCTGGACACGGATTTGCAAACCGTTGGTCTCAAACCTTCCCCCATCGTCTCGAATCTTCATTTGAAGATTCGAGCTAAACCTCAACCTATGCCAAACCACCCCAAATCCACACCAGTTACTCCCCTGACTTCCCTCGTGACCAAACCAAGCTTGGTTTGGTTCGAATCTAACTAGAAAAGCTCGCACCCCAAATCTAAGCCCCGAGAACCCTAGAAATCCAAAACCTGGGGTTTTGTCCAATTAAGTGAAGGGTTGAGGTTTAATAGACCTTAATCGAGGTGTTCTCAGTTGAGAACACTTCGATTAAGGTCCATTCGACATCAAAAGAGGTCGAGTCCAGTTCAGGCCTGGTTCATTTTATTCTTGATCTCCCGAGATAAGTTTCTTTCCCTTCTGCTTTTGTTTGTTATTTGCATTTGCTTGTATGATTAGTTAGTTTGTTTGATTTTTTTATGTTATCTTCTTTTGATTTTGTCCGTCTTCATAAAGACCCTTTATGTAGTCATTTTTCTTCTGAATACTTGTTACTTGAACTGGCAGTGAATTATATGTCCAAGCTATTTTGAATCATAGGATAGTTAAGGTCGTGTTTGAAATCCCATGTTGCATCTGAAGTCACTGAAAGCCATCCGATGACCTGTTTGATATATTTTATTGGTTGTTAGCTATTTGTTGTAGCTCATATGGTCAATTAAGCAAGTGTCGTCAACTAAACTCACTTGAAAAACTAGAAAAAAACATGAGGTTGCCCTTTCCATTAGGATTTCTAGCATGACTCCTATTCTTTGTGTTAAGGATTCGTATCAATGAGTTTGGTTTCAGTATATTTGTAATCCTTGTTTACCTTCTCAGCTTCCTGTCTGATCCTTGGGCTTTGATTTGGTCAGAAGTAACTTCCCAATATAACCTACTCATACCATTAGAGTAACTTCCCTGTTTGACTGAGTGTGAATCAATAAATGAAGGAATTGGTTGTAGCTGTAGAACTGTAAGCTAACCTAAAACCAGTCTTAGGAGTTAAGTCTATATAGACTATAACCTCAAACCTCTAAGCTTAAGAGTAATACAATAAATCACAGGAGTTTCAAGGGTATTCTAGGGTTTTAAAGATTCTGAATTGCTTAAAGGCAAGTGAGCTGACAGTAAGGTACTAAAATATTAATTAAACTAATGAAGTTAATTGACCAATAGTGGGATTGATGATATGTTAAGCACCTTTAACAGCTGGAAATCAATAACAACATGGGCTTGATGATAAAAAGCTGAAAATGCACATGAGAATAGTAGTGGAACCTGCTGTACAGTAGGATATCCACTGCATTTTTGAATTTTAGCAGATTAAAGTAGAAGAAAACCTCATGCCTAGACAATCCTAAGTGGAAAGGACAGCCTTTATGGCTTATTTTAAGCCATGGGCAGCCTGCCTATAGGGGGGTTCTTCTTTTCTGAAAAGAGGGGGGTGAAAAAGAAAAAAGACAGGAGTTGAAAGAGAGGCAGAACAATCAGAAAAAATAGAGGAGGTTTTGGGCAGAGAGTTTCGATAACATTCAGATAAAAAGAGAAGGAGATCAGAAAAAGGGAAGGGGGCAGAATATAAAAGGGAACTAGTTGGAGTGAGAATTAGGGAGAGAGGCTTTAAATTCAGTTTTTTCCTGGTTTTAAAGTCAGGGGTCAGTCTTCAAATTCAAATTCTAAACTGAATTTCAACTCCAACACCTAATAAAAGAACTGAAGCGCAGTTTGAAATAGGCAACCCTGTCCAGTGTTTGAAGTTTTGAAGCTGTTTGGACTCATCCGAATATTAATAGTTTTCTCCTCTGCAATCTGTGTGTTTCTAGGCCATATTTCGATTTCCTGGGCCTTGGTCGTTTGCGGTTGGTTGGTTGTTGTTATTTGCTGTTTGATTTATTTCGAAATTGCAACTGGATTCTTGGCTATTTGCTACTGTTCGTTACTACTGTTGTTGTTGCTGCCATTTCTTTTGTTGCTGCTGATTTTTCTACTTTCTCCTTCTTCTCGTTGTGTTTCAACATCCAGGTACACACTCGAATTTCACACTGGTGTAGCAGTAACAATGAGTATGAAATGAAAGAAGCGAAGAATTTTTAATCGTTTGGTTTTTGTAACTATAAGTCTTATAAAGTGTTAGTAGATTGTATGATTCCTTAAGGTTTTAAGTCAACGGAAAATGCATTATGTAGTTTGTACTTAAATGAAACTTAGTTTGTTTAATACCGTGATATATAGTTTGTTTAGTAGTATACATGATATAGTTATGTAATTCATGGAATGTACAAGTAGTTAGTATATTGATAATTAGACTTCATCTCCAGTCATGTCTTGTACATATAGGGCGGGTGGCTTTTAACCTTGCCGAATGCAACGTAGCTCTAATCTTTTGAGTTTTAACTTTGTTAGACTCCGTTAGGCAGTTTATAGGACCATGTTCGAACCCAATTAGTAGTAGCCTCTAATAGTTAATCCCATTAACCTAGTTTAAATAAGTTAGTTTAAATTCAACTCGAAGAATGTTTAGCATGAGTTTTAGCATTTTATTAATCTTGTATGCAATTTCTTTTATTAAGTTAAAAGCATGCTCGTTCATGGAATAAGGCATAAAACAATTCCCTGCCTCATAAATAATTAATCCGATAATTAATAAGAGGCCAGAGCTGGCCAAGCATGTAATTTAATTAGCGTACATTTTCTTTCTTTCATTTTTAGAGACAAACATAATAGAAAATGTGGTCAATGTAGGTTTTTCTTTTCTTAAAAAAAAATAATGAGACGAGTCTCGCCAAATAAAAAAATAAAATGCAAATTGCGGGGCCCTCAATAATAGGTCATAATAAAATACTTAGAATTTGGGATGGACCGTTTAGTGAATTTCACTGCCCTCCCCAAAGGTAATAACGCGTTAGACTCTTTAGGCGCGACTTAATTAAATTACATTCTTTAATTCAGGTGCGCATTTATGTGACCCAAATTCAAATCTCGACGGAGTCGGAATGTATTAACAACCATGGGTGCATTGATTGTGACGTGGTTCGAGATGCATTTTCACGACGTTGCAATTCTATAAAAAAAATAATAATAAAAGCGGCTTAAATTTAATAAAAGCACATAAGTCATAACATATATTTAAATCAGATATTTAGCCATTATAATAATTTAAGCGACCGTGCTAGAACCACGGGATTCGGGGGTGCCTAACACCTTCCCTCGGGTCAACAGAATTCCTTACTTAGAATTTCTGGTTCGCAGACTTCATTTGGAAAGTCGAAAATTTCCTCGATTTGGGATTCAAGATAAATCGGTGACTTGGGACACCAAAAGCCAAACCTTTCCCAAGTGGCGACTCTGAATTAAATAAATAATCCCATTTCGAATATTGTCACTTAAAATGGAAAAACTCCCCTCGCGCATTTATCCTTCGGGGTAGGCGCGCAAAAAGGAGGTGTGACACTGGACGAATAATTTGATTGTTGTATTTACTTATCACTGTTTAGCAGCTAAATATGGCATAACATTGGATTACAGACTCAAGACCCTTGTAATGACGTGAATATTAGTTAATATAGTATGCAAGTTTAATTTGAGCAGAATTGTTAGATTGTTGAACTATTGGACGTATTTCTGTAGGAATTGCATAGTTATCAGATTCGGTTTTGCTAATTCATATATTTAGAATAATGTAGTTTCGGAATCACATCCCATTTCGAATTGGTAATTAGTTAATGTGGTGGATCGATTTAATTGGTTGGTAAAATCTAACTTTAAACTCGCGAATATTGGAATAGTAGTAACTCGAAGTTTGTGATTTTTTGAATCTCGTTAGTAACAAAGATCCGTAAGTGTTAGGTAAGTATAATTGGTTAGTAATTTCCTATAATCCATAGGCTTGATATATTTGAAGTGCGATTCAATGTAGTAAGGCTGAGAACACTAATCCAATCAGTTATTTAAATTAATGATTTAGTTTATCAAACTTTTGTAATCATTAGTAATCAAGGTTGGTTTAGTTTCAAGTATTTGAATACAATTAGTTCCAACGGTTCATTTCATCTAACAATGTGGGTTTAGATTAGCTATAGGATAATCAGTTTTCTTTCGAATGTATGTATTGTTTGTCAACTCCGTATTTTCAATTTCAGTAATATTGACTTATAGAATAAGGCATGAAATAATCTCCTTTTACAAAGGTTGATTGTAGTTTTCCAGTTGCGCTTGCTTTAATCCGATAAATAAGTGATGGCATTTTCAAGCATGTAATTAACCAGGATTATTTTCTTTTAGAGACAAATTTAATAGAAATGTAGTCACTTTAGGATTCCCCTAAAAAATAAAAAATGAGACGAGCCTCGCCAAATAAAACGCAAGTTGTGGGGCCCTCAATAGATGGTTAATAATTAATTAGACTTCAGATAGGTCATTTTAGCAAGATTTCACGGCCTTCTCAAAATAATGACACGCTAGTCGCTTTAGGCGCGTATTTAATAATGTTATCTTCTTAAACTCGGGTGCACATTTATGTGACCCAAATCCAAATCTCAACAGAGTTGAAATGTGTCAATAACCACGGGTGCATTGATGTGACGTGGTTCGAGATGTATTTTCACGATGTTGCAATTCTCGGTAAAAATAACAATAATAAAAGCGGTACACAGTTAAAATTTGCACATAGGTTCAACATGTATTAAAATCAGATAAATAAGCCGAATATGACAGTTGAGCGACCGTGCTAGAACCACGGAACTCGGGAATGCCTAACATCTTCTCCCGGGTTAACAGAATTCCTTACTTGGATTTCTGGTTCGCGGACTGTAATACAGAGTCAATCTTTTAATCGATTCGGGATTCAACCAGTGACTTGGGACTCCATAAATCTCCTAAGTGGCTACTCTAAATTAAATAATAAATCACGTTTTCGATTGTCCCTTAATTGGAAAAACTCCCTTTACGCCCCTGCGGGTGTAAGTAAAAAGGAGGTGTGACAGCTCTAGCGACTCTGCTGGGGACCGAACCCAGAATCTCTGGTTCAGGGTTCAGAATTCGAGTTTAGATAAATTGTTATATTTGGCTTTATCTGATTTTGTTACATGTTTGGGCCTAATGTGCTAAATGCTGCTTTTACCATTTTGATATTATCTGAACTGCATATAAACTGTGCTGAAACCCTTCTCTTCTCACCTCCGGGGATCTGCTTACTGGTTGAGACTCCCTATTCTGTTAGTGTCATACCCTGAAATAAAAGAGGCTCGGAAAGTTTCTAAGCTGGCTGGCCTTTTGGTTCCCGGAAAGGAGCTCCTTCCTCAACTCGAGTTGTCCGCTCGGGTACACTGTCTAGAACATATACCCAGGTTGAACCTAGAATAACTTGACTTCATGTCGGATCCCTAGGGGGGAGTTTATTTGCATCATGTTGCATTTGACTTAGGGGACTCAACACAGGGGTTGGGTCCGTCTAGGACAAGCAACCTGAAATGAAAAAAAGACCATCCTGTTGCATCCTGTTTGTTTTGCACCTTTATTTGCTTCAGATCTGCATGCTGACCGGCTTCTGAAATCGGGAATTTTTGAAAATTGTGAAAAACAAATATAGTAGTGTATGGAGATAACTACTTATTTTTTAAAAATAAAAAACCAATGTCCAAGTATTGTTGAAACCCTGCCGAAATTTTGAAAAATATGAAAAAAAATTAATTTTAGTTTGATTTATTTGAAAAGAAAGGAGTCTTGTTTACAAGTTTAGTTTATGTTGGGCGAACTACGCCGGTTTGATTCTCACAGGGCGTGAGATACGTAGGCAACCCTCGTCGGGTCCAACCTCCCATTTTGCAAAAAATATCCCAAAAAATGTCAAAAATTTTAATTTTTCGTCATAGAGTCGAGTGATGCCGTTTTTATCAAAAAATAGCCGAATGTTCCCAAAAGAGATGCTGGAAGGCTGACTTTGTATAAACGGCCACTTCTGTCATTTTTTTATTATTGATCGGTTGACTCACACAACCTTAAAATCTTCGTCCCTAAAGTGCTGAAAGGTCGTGTTCGGAAAATCTGGTCTTTCTTTTATGAAAAATAATCAAATCATTTTGAGTCAAATAAATTTTCTTTTGTTTAATCACATTAATAAATGTGCAGAATGAGCACGACTCAAAATGAACCTTTTTCAATCATGAATAAAATCCCCCTCCAGTTGCGGCTATGGTGGAATGATTTAGGCAAAGAAGGGCGAGACGAAGTCAAGAAACATCTGAAAGGTCTCACGGGTTTGTTGGGTATCAGGCCTCGGGGGGATATTATAAGGGCACTGGTCTCTTACTGGGACCCTGCGCACAATTTCTTCCACTTCTCGGACTTTGAACTCACCCCGACTTTAGAGGAAATAGCAGGATACATCGGCAGTGCTGAGGTTCCGTTGAGGCATAAATACCTGGTTATTCCAAGAGCCGTAGCGGTGCACCGGTTTTTGGACTCGTTAAAGATAGTTAGAACGATCCATAACCCAGACTTGGCAAAAGGTTTTTGCACTCTGAGCTTCATATACCAAAGATACAGCCACATAGGAGGATTCGACAAGCCAGAAAACAAGTTGTGCAGCAAAAGTAACCGTCGAAAGTGGGATGAACATAGACGTGTTGCTTTCATGATAACCTTCTTAGGGATTTTAGTGTTCCCAAGAAAAGACAGGAATATTGACATAAAGATAGCTGGGGTCGTCAGTACTTTGCTCACTCAAGATGACAGCACGCTCGCGCCCCTGATTGTATCTGATATCTTCCGAGCTCTCACGGCCTGCAAAGCCGGAGGGAACTTTTTCGAAGGGTGTAACTTGTTATTGCAAATGTGGATGACTGAACACCTATGTCACCGAGCCCAGTTCCTGAGCCATGGATCTAGAAAACCTGCATAGAGGAGTTCTACACTAGAATTAATGAAGTCCGCTTACCTAAAGGAGTCTCGGCATGGACCTCATATTTTCGGACCCTCAACGCCAGTCAAATACAGTGGACACTGGGATGGTTATCGATCGACAAATTCATATATATGCCAGCTAGGCCCCATTTTCTATTGATGGGACTTAAGAGCATTTAGCCTTATGCGTTGTATCGGGTTTTGAGGCAGCTTGGGAGGTGTCAGATAGTGCCGAAAGATGAGTACCTAAGCACCCAAGTGATTGAGATCAGTTCCGATGGCCAGTTTCCTGAAGCAAGGGTCCGCCAGATTTGGAGCCAATGTCAATACTTGGAGGCAAATACTTGTGTACTGAATCGGGCAAAAGGGGAAGTTTCACCGGATATCCGGCTTGGTACAAAGGGGAAGTGTCGTCGGGAAGGCCGACTAAAAGAACTCACCTTCAAGAATTTGCCAAGTCCTCACAAGAGCATTGGGACTGGTTGGCGAAGGAAAAAGAATACAGGGCCACAATAGGCAAGTTGAAGCAGCAGGTCATAGATCTTCAGTTTGAAAGAGAAATTCAGACCACAGCCGATGAAGGTGACAGAAAGAAATCATCCCAAGAAAATGACTCCCTTAGAGCTCAAAACCGAAAAGTCATAATGGATGCCGACAACCAACGGAGAAGCCGGTCCGATAAAAGGTTGATAGCAGGGTTAAGGAATTAGGTCACTGAAAGCCAAAAAGACTTGGAAAGATCCGAGGCTAGCATAGCAAGAATGCGGGCCAGATGGGCAAAAGGTACAGCAGCGCGGAAAAAGCACCTATGGCAAGTGAGAAGGGATTATAAAGGGAGCATCACAATATTAAGAGAAACAAATTCCACTCTCAGAGATCGGGTCTTTAAACAAGCCCGAGATGCTAGAACAGACAGGGAGCGCTGCTATGATTCAATAGACCGAATGGAAGAACAAATGGAGAGGTTCCAAGATCAGCTCGTTGACAACACTCAAGTATTGGGATTAAAGAGTCAACGAATAGAACATATGTGTATGGAAAGGGATAGAATCAGGGGTAGGATCAATGAGACTGGGCACTACATCACCACGAAGTGCCTAACATGTGAAGAAATGCCCTGTGATACCCTTTTTGCCTCAGTCATGGGTTATGTCCACCGGATCATGGAGGAATTAAAAAGCTTGCAAAGAGGCCTGGCCCCAAAGTCCGCGGAAAGGCCGAACGATGCCTCGCGGGTACCAAAATTCAAGACCTTAATGTATCCCTAGTTCAAGTCTACACTTGTTTGTTTTTAAAAGTCTGTTGTCTACCCCTCTGTTCTCTTTTCATATCAAACAATGTTAATAGTGGGAGTCTGTATTTTGTTTGTTTTTTTCAAATGGGTAGCTTGTAACAGCATATTTTGTTAATAAAATGCAAAATTGTGTCTTTATTTTTACTTATAGTAGAACTACGCCCGGTCTGATTCATGCAGTGACATAATACGTAGGCAATCCACATAAGATTCGACCACCATTAAAAGATAAAAAGAAAAGGCAAAGTGAATAAAGAAAGGACATAAGCCGGAATGACGCATGCAGTCAAAGCAAAAACATGTTAGAAATGGTTAAACTGCCTAGGAACATTGCATTCCCCAATGTGAAAGTGCAATATGTGTTAAACTCTAAAGCTAACAAGTTTGTTGTTTATATCAGAGAAAGAGATTTCAAAACAGTTAGCTCGTTAGAACGTTCTGGCAGATTACCATTACCACACAAGATCAAAAGGGCCCATTTCGGAAAGTATGTCTGGTTCGGACAAAAGTGTTGAGGAGGAAAAGACAAAGATGCAAATGATGGAAGGAGGAAGTAGACAGGTTGAGACAAGAGATAGCTGGGATGCACCTAGCCTGGGCTAAGGGACAAACACCACCAATACTTCCCCCTACTCCTACCCTTTCACCAGCTCGGACTCCGGAACACCCTTCCACTGGTCCATCAACGAGCTTCCCCATTGCCCAATACTATCAAGGGGAAACTTCCTATAATCCCCAAGCTACACCACCCAAATAAAACCCTTCTCCACCAGCTAATCCATTTCACGAGTACAGCTAGATGTAAAGCTTTTTGTCAGAGATCATAGTGCAGAAGCAATAGGTTAGACAAATTGTTATTACTCCCTCCGTTTCAATTTATGTGATACACTTTTCTTATTAGTCTATCTAAAAAAGAATGATATATTTCTATATTTGGAAACAATTTAACTTTAAACTTTTCATTTTACCTTTAATGAGAAGATATTATAACCACACAAATGTATGGCCACACAAAGCTTTTATCCTTTAAGCTTTTAAGACCACAAGTTTCAAAAGTCTTTCTTTCTTTCTTTTTTCCTTTTTCGTGGCACCTCCACCCGCCACATTGCAAAAATCATCCGATGAACCAGTGTTTCAGGTTCACGACAATCAATACTATCCTCCTGAACTCACCTTCAAAGCACCCGAGCCATACACTTACACCCCTCACCTTCAGCTCCCGACAGAAACTGAGAGGCCAGCTAAGAATCCGGAGCAGGACGAAGTGCTCCGTAAAGTGAAAAGTCTAGAGCAATCCTTCAGGAATATGCATGGATTGAGCAACCAAGTCAGTGTGTCCTATAAAGATCTGTGTCCCTTCCCCGATGTTCAATTGTTGGCAGGTTTTAAGATGCCAAAGTTTGATCTATATGAGGGACATGGTGATCCCATGGCGCATCTACGAGGTTTCTGTAGTAAGATGAGAGGGGCATGTGGAAAGGATGAGTTGCTGATAGCTTATTTCGGTCAAAGTTTAAGCGGGTCTGCATTAGAATGGTACACAAGGCAGGATCATAGCAGGTGGTATACTTGGGACGATCTAGCACAAGCATTTGCAGGTCATTTCCAGTATAACCTTGAGATCGTCTCCGACCATCTCACATTGTTAAAACTTGAGAAAAAGCCTGGAGAGAGCTTCAGGGAATTCGGATTCCGTTGGAGAGAACAAGCAGCAAGAGTCGATCCGCCAATGAGGGAAGGTGAAATGGTGGACTACTTCTTACAAACTTTGGAGCCAACTTACTTTGGTCACCTGGTGACGTCAGTTGGTAAATCTTTCAATGAAGTAGTAAAAATGGGCGGCATGGTTGAAGAGGGACTCAGGTCCAACAAGATAATGAGTTATTCAGCGATCAAGGCCACAACTCAGGCTATCCAAAGCGGCATGGGAGGTGCGCTCGGAAAAAACAAAAAAAAAAGGAGTTCGCAACAGTCGAAGCAAGTACTTGGTCCAGATCAAGAGGTCCATCCCCTCGCTACCAACCCAGACCCCATTACCCAAATTATCCACACAATCCATACAACCCTCCACAACCCTATTATCCACCACAAGAGCCACATTTCTCCATCCATCACGCCCAAACTTACACCCAGCCTCTGCTCACCCGCAATGGCGTGCGCCGGCTCCCCAACATACATATCCACCTCTATAAAACACATATTCACCTTCACAAAACACATATCCACCTCCACAAAACACATATTCACCTCCGCAAAACACATATCCACCACCAAGAGTCTACAGGAATCCATCAGGGCCAAGCTTCCGCGGAAATCAGGCTTTCAAGAATGAAAGGATGCAGAAGCCAAGAACATTCACTCCGTTAGGAGAAACCTATACTACTCTGTTCCGCAAGTTGATGCAGATAGGCCTTTTAAGTCCTGTTGAACCCAAATTGCCAAATCCCCTTCCCAAAAATCTGGACCACTCAGTAAGCTGTGAATATTGTTTGGGGGATCCCGGGCATGATATTGAGAAGTGTTGGAAGTTGAAGACTGTCGTACAAGATCTTATTGGCACAAATATGATCGAGGTTCAGGCACCAGAGGCACCCAACATCAATGAAAACCCATTACCAGTGCACCATGAGGCCCACATGATCCAACTAGTGCACGAAGGAGGGAAACTTAAAATACCCTCACAAACGGTAATGATGATTTGTGCCAGTCCAATCTAAAAGTCGACCAGGGGAAAGGCAGTGGTATAGTTGGGAAAGGTAGATGATAAGCCATTTGTGGTAGTGGGGAAAGGTTCGTTTGTTGCTGCGAAGAAGCCAGAGTTAGTCAAGGCAGTGCTACAGGGAGTATCAAGCACACCAGTGTTGGTGGTGAAGGGGGTCCACGTAGAACCAGTTGTTATCATGCCAGTAGTGCAGTTGTCGATAACAGATGAGAAAGTTGTGTCATGGAGCTACAATCAAGTGAAAGTGATGCATAAGGGGAAGGAGGTTTTGGAAGAAGTATGTGAGGCCCAGGGGTTACTCGTTCGGGAAGGTGTTTTGTTCCCGCAGAATTGAGAAGGGCCAATCCTGTAACAATAAAGAAGCCAGTAATGGAGGAAGAAGCAGAGGAGTTTTTGAAGAAGATGAAGGCACAGGACTACTCAATTATAGAGCAGTTGAGGAAGACCCCAGCCTAGATTTTGTTGCTATCCTTATTGATCCATTCAAACGATCATTGTCAGGACTTAATAAAGATTCTGAACGAAGCCCATGTCCCGGAAAAGCTCTCAAATTAACCATTTGGAGAAAATAATGCACAAGATCTTTGAAGTAAACCGAGTGACATTCTCTGATGATGAGTTACCGGTAGAGGGTACAGAACACAACAGGGCACTCTACTTGACGGTGAAATGCGAAGACTCGGTGGTCACTCGAGTACTAATTGATAATGGGTAAAGTGCCAATATTTGTCCTTTGGCCACTCTGAACAAACTAAAGGTTGCTAATGATAGGATCCACAAGAACAGCGTCTATGTCCGAGGTTTTGATGGGGGCGGTACTGACACAGTGGGTGATATCGTACTGGAATTAACCATTAGTCCAGTCGAGTTCACCATGGAATTTCAAGTGATAGATGTGGCGGTGTCGTATAATCTTCTGTTGGGATGACCCTGGACCCACGCAGCCAAAGCAGTGCCTTCTACACTGCATCAGATGGTCAAATTAGAATGGGATAGACAAGAGATTGTGGTACACGGGGATGAAGGCACACATGCCGTCAGTAATGGCATTGTACCCTTCATAGAAACTGATGATGACAAGGGCCCATGGGTTTATCAGGTTTTTGACGCAGTCTCAGTAGACAAAATTCCTGAGGGTGGGGGCCTTCCACTTCCCAGAATCACAGCTGCAACCTTCATGATAGCCTCAGATATGTTGAACAGCGGGTTTGTACCAGGAAAAGGTCTCGGGATTGATCTGCAGGGAATGGTCCAGCCAGTTTCTTTCCCAAGAACCTGGATACTTTTGGGTTGGGATTCAAGCCTACCGCAGCGGATGTAAAGTGGGCCCGCAAGTTGAAGAAAAGAGTTTGGGTCCTTCCGAATCCAATCCCGCGCCTATCCAGATCATTTGTCAAAGCAGGGTTCAGAAAGTTGCCGGTCCCGGAAGTTCTCGGACCTCTGATCGGGCTAGATGGAGATTTGAATGAGGTCTTTGAAAGAATGTTTGCTGATGTCAACATGATAGAAGCTGGAGAGGGTTCCAGTAAGGCAGACATACAGTTTGTGGGGCTAGGGCCAATGTCAACAATTGGACAGCCACTCCTCTTCCTACTCGGAGGGAGTCCTAGTAGTTGGCTCTGATTTTCCTTTTTGTTTTTTGGATTATTCCAGGGTTGTAATCCAGATTCCTTTGTATTTTATTATTGCTCAACAAAGTGTGAAACCTTGTTATCCCATAATTCAATAAAATAAAAAGTTTCTTCTTCACTCCTTATTTTATTTTATTTTTAATTTTTGTTTCCTTCTTTTCTTTTTCTGAACAGTTCTCTTTATACTGGTCTTAATGACCTGGCATGCACAACGGATCTTCAACCTAGTCTAAAAGATCAATCCGATTCCGAACTAACTATACAAGAGGCCGATAATGAATCGAAATACGATTAGAATGAAGCCTTCGAAGAAATAAACAGAGAGCTAAGCCAGTTTGAAGAAAAATCCAGGCCCAACTTAAATGACACAGAAGCCATCAATTTAGGGGATGCAGTCAATATCAGGGAAACTAAAATAAGCATTCACATTGCACCAAATATCAGGGAAGAATTAATCAAAACACTTATTGAATTCAAAGATGTATTTGCATGGTCGTATGATGACATGTCGGGGTTAAGCACGGATTTAGTGGTTCATAAATTGCCCACTGACCCGGCATGCCCTCCCGTTAAGCAGAAATTGAGAAAGTTCAAGACGGATATGAGTGTAAAGATTAAAGAGGAAGTAACCAAGCAGTTGCAAGCAAAGGTTATTCGTGTCACTCGATACCCTGATTGGTTGGCTAATGTGGTGCCGGTGCCGAAGAAAGATGGGAAGATCAGGGTGTGTGTTGATTACCGCAATCTGAACAGGGCAAGCCCAAAGGACAACTTTCCTTTACCCAATATCCATATCTTGATCGACAATTGTGCCGGACGTGAGATCGGATCTTTTGTAGATTGCTATGCTGGGTATCATCAGATTCTGATGGATGAAGAAGATGCGGAAAAGACGGCATTCATTACACCGTGGGGGACTTATTGCTACCCGGTAATGCCATTTGGTTTGAAGAATGTTGGGGCAATGTACATGAGAGCAATGACCACTGTGCTTCATGACATGATCCACAAAGAGATTGAGGTGTACGTGGACGATGTGATCATAAAGTCCAAGCGTCAGGAAAACCACGTAGCAGACCTAAGGAAGTTTTTTCAAAGACTTTGAAGGTATGATATTAAGTTCAACCCGGCCAAATGTGCATTTGGTGTTCCATCTGGGAAGCTTTTGGGATTCATCGTCAGTCGGCGAGGTATTGAACTGGACCCATCAAAGATCAAATCTATCCAAGATTTGCCACCGCCGAAGAACAAGACAGAAGTAATGAGTTTGTTGGGAAGGTTGATTACATCAGCAGATTTATTGCTCAACTCACAGCAACTTGTGAACCCATATTTCGGCTACTAAAGAAGGATGTCGCGGTAGAATGGACGGCAGAATGTCAGGAGGCATTTGACCAGATCAAAGGATATTTATCAAATCCACCTGTGTTGGTTCCACCTGAGCTGGGGAGACCGTTAATCCTTTATCTAACGGTCCTGGAGAATTCGTTTGGCTGCGTGTTGGGGCAACATGACATTACAGGAAGGAAGGAGCAAGTCATCTATTATCTCAGCAAGAAGTTTATAGTATATGAGGTTAAGTACACTCAACTCGAGAAGACATATTGCGCCCTAACTTGGGTGGCCCAGAAATTGAAGCATTATTTGTCCTCATATACTACTTATCTCATTTCACGCTTGGATCCACTAAAGTATATTTTCCAGAAGCCTATGCCCACAGGGAGGTTAGCGAAATGGCAAATACTACTCACAGAGTTTGACATCGTCTATGTGACAAGCACGGCCATAAAAGCCCAAGCACTGGCTGATCACTTGGCTGAGAATCCTGTTGATGAAGAATACGAGACGTTGAGGACATATTTTCCTGACAAGGAGGTAATGCATATAGATGAGTTGGAATTACCTGAGGAACCAGGTTGGAAGATTTTCTTTGATGGAGCCGCAAATGTGAAAGGTGTTGGAATAGGAGCGATACTTATTTTTGAAACAGGACATCATTATCCTGTTACAGCTCAACTGCGTTTCTATTGTACCAACAACATGGCTGAGTATGAGGCATGCATTTTGGGTCTGCGACTAGCTGCAAACATGGATGTCCAGGACGTTTTGGTCTTGGGAGACTCGGACCTCCTGGTAAATCAGATTCAGGGTGAATGGGAAACACGGGATTTGAAGCTCATACCATATCGACAATGTTTGCATGATCTGAGCAAGTGATTTTGATCAGTGGAGTTCAGACACATCTCAAGAGTTCACAATTAGGTTGGCGATGCATTGGCCACTTTAGCATTGATGTTGCACCACCCAGACAAAATTCATGTTGACCCGTTGCACATCCAGGTTCGTGATCAGCATGCTTATTGCAACATGATAGAGGAAGAAGTGGATGGCAAGCCATGGTTTTATGACTTCAAGGAGTACCTCAGGATGGGGATATACCCAGAGCAGGCCACCGGAGATCAAAAAAGAGCCATTCGGCGATTGTCAAGTGGATTCTTCCTCAGTGGAGGAGTGTTGTACAAAAGAACCCCAGATTTGGGATTGCTGAGATGTATAGATTCCAGTCAAGCCACGATAGTTATGACAGAGGTACATGCTGGAGTTTGTGGGCCACATATGAGTGGATATGTATTGGCAAAGAAGATTCTTCGAGCGGGGGATTATTGGCTCACTATGGAGTGTGATTGCATCAATTTCGTGCGGAAATGCCATCAATGTCAGATATACGGAGATTTGATTCATTCTCCGCCGACAGAATTGCATACAATGTCAGCGCCATGGCCATTTGCTGCTTGGGCATGGATTTCATTGGACCTATTGAGCCGGCAGCTACCAACGGTCATAGGTTCATTCGGGTGACCATCGACTATTTCACTAAGTGGGTTGAAGCTAAAACTTTCAAGTCAGTAACCAAGAAGGTAGTGGTGGATTTTGTTCACTCTTATATCATCTGTAGATTTGGGGTCCCAAAAGTGATCATCATGAATAATGGTGCTAATCTTAACAGCAATTTGATGAAAGAGGTATGTCAACAGTTTAAGATTACACACCGTAATTCCACACCATATAGTCCCAAGGCAAATGGAGCAGTTGAAGCAGCCAACAAAAACATCAAGAAGATACTGAGGAAGATGGTAGAAGGATCCAGACAATGGCATAAGAAATTACCATTTACATTGTTGGGTTATCGCACTACCGTTCGAACTTCAGTAGGTGCAACCCCTTATTTGTTGGTATATGGAACTGAAGCGGTAATACCGGCGGAAATTGAAATTTCATCCCTTCGGATTGTCGCTGAAGCTGAGATTGATGATGACGAGTGGGTCAAAACCTGTTTGGAGCAGTTGAACTTGATTGATGAAAAGAGATTGGCAGTTGTGTGTCATGGCCAGTTATATCAAAAGAGAATGGAGAGAGCCTACAACAAGAAGGTGCGCCCCAGAAAATTTGAGGTGGTGCAGTAGGTGTTGAAACGAATCCTGCCACATCAGGCCGAAGCAAAAGGCAAGTTCGCCCCGAATTGGTAGGGACCTTTCATTATAACCAGAGTGTTGTCCAATGGCGCTTTATGTTTAACAGATATCGACGGGAAATGCGTGAATTGCTTCCAGTTATTCTATGTTTCTGTCAATAACACTG
The DNA here is from genome assembly GCF_000393655.2 of Nicotiana sylvestris. Lineage (NCBI taxonomy): Eukaryota > Viridiplantae > Streptophyta > Magnoliopsida > Solanales > Solanaceae > Nicotiana > Nicotiana sylvestris. The sequence goes on from NC_091059.1 coordinate 156,315,020, forward strand.
AAATTACCCGTGAATTGCTTGATTTTCTGTGTTTGATTGTTTAGTGTCAATTGTTGTAGGCAATTGGTTAATTAGTTTTCGTCGATTAATTCGTTCTTGTTTATAGACCAATAAGTTCGTCAAATGGTTGTTGTGTGTGCTGATTTGTGGACCCTTAGTTTCAGGGCATTGTCAATAGGCTGAAAATGATCCTGCATTCGTGTTGATTCTGATTTTATTATTCAATTTTAGCTTTAAGGATTCTGTTGAGTTCCATGTTGTGTTAAGTCTGGTTTTGATTTAATTCCAGTTCATTTGTTCCAATTGAATTCTAACCTCAGTCGTTCAGTTATCAGAAATAAGTTTGGTTATAGCTGTTAATCAGGTTTAATTTTTGAATCTTTGTTAGTTGAAAACAGATTTCAGAATTAAGTTTTAATACAATTGAATAATTGTATTAGGAGGCAGTAATATTAAGGGGTTTTCAGGGTTGATTTAGGAATGAAATAATTAGGATTATATTTTAGTATTAGTGCTTTGTTAGTGGGGTATTAATTAATACACTAATAGGGAACAAAAGGGAATTGGGGGCTGAAATTAAGGAAAAGCTTTCCTTAGTTAGATTTTAGTGGAAAATTCTGATTTCAATAAGAAAAAGGGTTGGGCAGTAGGTTGGAGAGGGGGCAGACTGGTATAAAAGGGTGTTGAGGCTAGAAATTGGAAGAAGAACTAAGAAAAAAGAGACAGAGGAGGACTGGAAAAAAAACTTGAATGCTCAATTGAAAACAAAACTGTATTTCGAAAGTAGAAAACTTGAAAAAGAGAAGCTATTTTATTTGCTTGGCTTGAGAACTTGAAATAACTAGAACGCTACTTTTTTCTGCTATATGCTGGGGAAAGTTTGTAGCTGCTGTTTATTTCATTGTTACACTACTGTTGCAACTTCTGTTGGCTACTACTGCTGCTGACCTTTTTCTTCCTCTTCTTGTATTGCCTAAACCAGGTATATGTCCTGAATCTCAAATCATGTAGTTGTCCAGTCGGAATAAATATGAAAAATGGAAGTATAACTTCATTGGAAGCTTTAATTTCTTGCTGTATTTTATCATAGTTGATTGTAGTAGTTTGGACTGTAATTAAAATTTTCTACAATAATTTAGATGGGTTTGGACTGTTAAATTCATGGACTGTTTGGGACATTTGGTCATTTGTTAGACATGTGTTAGTTTAACTTCATTTAGTTGTAGTTAAGTTTTAAAAATAAGAAGTTATTCAAAGCATGAAGCGATATTGTTATTCACAATCCTCATTCGTCTTGATAAATAGCAGTGTAATCCTGTAGTCACATTATTTTGTATTTAGTGGCAATCGTGAGTTAGTTTAGAGTTGGACGAATAATTTGACTGTTGTATTTGCTTATCACTATTTAGCAGCTAAATATGGCATAACGTTGGATTACAGACTCAAGACCCTTGTAATGACGTGAATATTAGTTAATATAGTATGCAAGTTTAAGTTGAGCAGAATTGTTAGATTGTTGAACTATTGGACGTATTTCTGTAGGAATTGCATAGTTATCAGCTTCGGTTTTGCTAATTCATATATTTAGAATAATGTAGCTTCGGAATCACATCCCAACTCGAATTGGTAATTAGTTAATGTGGTGGATCGATTTAATTAGTTGGTAAAATCTAACTTTAAACTCGTGAATATTGGAATAGTAGTAACTCGAAGTTTGTGATTTTTTGAATCTCGTTAGTAACAAAGATCCGTAAGTGTTAGGTAAGTATAATTGGTTAGTAATTTCCTATAATCCATAGGTTTGATATATTTGAAGTGTGATTCAATGTAGTAAGGCTGAGAACACTAATCCAATCAGTTATTTAAATTAATGATTTAGTTTATCAAACTTTCGTAATCATTAGTAATCAAGGTTGGTTTAGTTTCAAGTATTTGAAAACAATTAGTTCCAACGGTTCATTTCATCTAACAATGTGGGTTTAGATTAGCTATAGGATAATTAGTTTTCTTTGAATGTATGTATTGTTTGTCAACTCCATATTTTCAATTTCAGTAATATTGACTTATAGAATAAGGCATGAAATAATCTCCTTTTATAAAGGTTGATTATAGTTTTCCAGTTGCGCTTGCTTTAATCCGATAAATAAGTGATGGCCTTTTCAAGCATGTAATTAACCAGGATTATTTTCTTTTAGAGACAAATTTAATAGAAATGTAGTCACTTTAGGATTCCCCTAAAAAATAAAAAATGAGACGAGTCTCGCCAAATAAAACGCAAGATGTGGGGCCCTCAATAAATGGTTAATAATTAATTAGACTTCGGATAGGCCGTTTTAGCAAGATTTCACGGCCTTCTCAAAATAATGACACGCTAGTCGCTTTAGGCGCGTATTTAATAATGTTATCTTCTTAAACTCGGGTGCACATTTATGTGACCCAAATCCAAATCTCAACAGAGTTGAAATGTGTCAATAACCACGGGTTCATTGATGTGACGTGGTTCGAGATGTATTTTCACGATGTTGCAATTCTCGGTAAAAATAACAATAATAAAAGCGGTACACGGTTAAAATTTGCACATAGGTTCAACATGTATTAAAATCAGATAAATAAGCCGAATATGACAGTTGAGCGACCGTGCTAGAACCACGGAACTCGGGAATGCCTAACACCTTCTCCCGAGTTAACAGAATTCCTTACTTGGATTTCTGTTTCGCGGACTGTAATACAGAGTCAATCTTTTCCTCGATTTGGGATTCAACCGGTGACTTGGGACACCATAAATCTCCTAAGTGGCGACTCTAAATTAAATAATAAATCTCGTTTTCGATTGTCCCTTAATTGGAAAAACTCCCTTTACGCCCCTGCGGGTGTAGGTAAAAAGGAGGTGTGACAGTCCACGACGAAGATATGACATGCTCACAACAAACATAGTTGAGTCAATGAATTTTGTCCTATTAGAAGCAAGGATCTGCCTATATTAAGAATGATGGATTTCATTCAAGTGAAGCTACAACATTGGTTTTATGAAAGAAGAAATGAAGCAGAAGGAACTTTTTATGATGTTTCTTGTTGGGTAGAGGAGGAATAGAAGAAAAAGATAGATTTAGCATTTACTTTGAATGTAAGTATTATGTTCTATGTTTAGCTTATGATTTTAATATAATTTAACATAATGTACTAACTTATAATTTTTCAACATCGAAGGTCTTCCTTGTTGATTCATGGAGTTCTAGAGTTGAAGAAGAAGGAATAACTTTCTTGGTGGACTTAAACAAAAGAAAATATGATTACTTTTAGTTTCAATTTGATGAATTACCATGCATACATGCAATTGCAGCTATCGAGAAGAGAAACATCAAGAAGTCCAACTTTTGCTCGCACTAGTACTTAAAGGAATCATGGCTGAAAACATATGAAAGACAAATACATCCTGTAGGACATACTGATTCTTGGATTATACTAGAGAGTGTTAAGTCACAAATTGTTAAACCTCCAGATTTCAAAGTGCCACCAGGTAGAAGGCAGAAGAAAAGGCATATTCCAGCTACCGAATCATCAAAAATAACATTCAAATGTGGTCGTTGCAGAAGAATTGGTATAATAGAACAGCTTGTATGTATTCTCCGGTAGTTTATCCATTTTCAAGAAAGCATAGAGAATAGTATATATATCCACTTATGTTTATCGACTATTTTAAGTTTTTCCTATAAATTGGATTCATTTAGATTATTCTTATTTGAGCAGATGTCTGAATTTTCAGAATTTCTTTCTGCTTACGTTCTTTTTGTTTCTTTTGAGCTCAATGTTTAAAAGATAAGGACAGGAGTCCTTAAGTTTGACTTGTTGGTACAAAAGTTAAGGACAGACAGTCCTTAACTTTGATTTTCAAGTTCAAAAGTTAAGGACATGTAGTCCTTAACTTTGAGTCACAAGTTCAAAAGTTAAGGATAGGCAGTCCTTAACTTTGAGTTCAAAGTTCAAAAGTTAAGGACTATATGTCCTTAAATTTGGGTTTCAAGTTCAAAAGTTAAGGAAAGGAGTCCTTAAGTTTGACTTGCAGGTTCAAAAATTAAGGACAGGCAGTCCTTAAGTTTGAATTACAAGTTCAAAAATTAAGGACAGGCAGTCCTTAAGTTTGACTTGTAGGTTTAAAAGTTAAGGGTTGTATGTCCTTAGCTTTGAGTTTTAAGTTCAAAAGTTAAGGACATGAGTCCTTAAGTTTGACTTGCAGGTTCAAAAGTTAAGGACAGACAGTCCTTAACTTTGAGTTACAGGTTCAAAAGTTAAGGACAGGCAGTCCTTAACTTTGAGTTCAAAGTTCAAAAGTTAAGGATTGTGTGTCCTTAACTTGGAGTTTCAAGTTCAAAAGTTAAGGACAGGAGTCCTTAAGTTTGACTTGCACGTTCAAAAGTTAAGGACAAGTAGTCCTTAAGTTTGAATTACACGTTCAAAAGTTAAGGACAAACAGTCCTTAACTTTGAGTTCAAAGTTCAAAAGTTAAGGACTGTTTGTCCTTAAGTTTGACTTACAGGTTTAAAAGTTAAGGACAGGCAGTCCTTAACTTTGAATTTCAAGTTCAAAAGTTAAGGACGGGCAGTCCTTAAGTTTGAATTACACGTTCAAAAGTTAAGGACAGGCAGTCCTTAACTTTGAGTTCAAAGTTCAAAAGTTAAGGACTTTTTGTCCTTAAGTTTGACTTGCAGGTTCAAAAGTTAAGGACATGAAGTCCTTAACTTTGAATTTGTAGTTCAATTACACTTAGTCATTAGCTAATACTAACAAGCTCAATGGACAAATCAACACTTGAGAGAAACTAAGAAATTAATAACATGATGCCTTTATATTACATCTGAAATTGTAATTTATAGTTGTGACAAAATATTATGTTATGCAATCAAAATATAAGTTCCTTTTGAGGAATTTACAAAACATTTTAGAATTCATATGGATTCTTTACAACAATTTTATACAAAAGATCAACCACAACTAACTTTCTTTACAACTAAACTACACTCCTTCGGACAACAAGTTTCATTTTCACTCTCATAGTCATCGCCTTCATTTTCTGGTGGTGTATCATAACCAAAATTTCTTTTCCACTCACCATGTGCCCAAAGATTTGCAACAAGTTCTTTTCTAAAGTCTTTTATGTCTTTGGGTTGGAATTTCTCCACATCCTTTCCAATCATCAACAACTCCACATAATTGATAAGGAATGCACCATAATCAGTCCTAAGAAAAATGTAAGATATGGAGTGAATTAAACAATAAATCTAAAGTACATATAAATTATATAACAGATAACAATACGTACGATCCAGTTTAGTGTGGTGATCTTTGCCACTGAATATCAAATTTGTTGAAGGCATTTCCAAAAGACTTGTGATGTTTGTCAAACTGTGAGAACTTTAGCAAGTGGGGGATCATGCGTGCATACATTTCCATGTAATTCATTTCTGCCTCATATGGATCACTGTATATGGAATCGTACACATCAATATTTTTCTAACTCAAGTCCAATACTCCCAAAAGAAAGAGTGTCACATCATTATCATTTTCTGAAGGAAGCCGACATGGAAAAAAGATTTTGTCAACCTCTGTCCAAGCAATTCCACATCTACGACTGTCCCCCCACACATATGGTGTCAGAAACAACTGATTATTACCACACCAAAACTCATCAGTAGCATCTTCACTGAAATCCTTATACATAAGCACCATATAGTTATCAAAAAGAATATCTGTAGTTGTGAAACAAAAAGGATGGTCGCGAGGGTGGTAGCATTCCTTCTTTCTCAGATAATATAGGGCAATGTCAATATGCTTCATAAAAAGGCAAAAAATAAAACAAATCCATCAGTCATAAAATAATTAAAAAATAATAAATTAAGAATAAAGAAAATAAATGCCTTGCAAATTATCAAACCTTATCATCAAGTACAAAACTACTATCTGAAAGCTCAAGGAAGAACATTTTGCTACTGATTTTTTGATGATACAATTTGTAAGGATTCTTTCTCACATCATTATCATCAGCATATATATCAGTTTGTCCCCTGAAAATTTTGAAAATATCACAGTTAGAAGTTAGTCCTGAACTTAGCCTTTCAAGTTGAAAAATTAAGGACATGCAGTCCTTAAGTTTGAATTACAGGTTCAAAAGCTAAGGACACTTGGTCCTGAAGTTTGAGTTTCAAGTTCAAAAGTTAAGGACATATGGTCCTGAACTTAGACTTACAAGTTCAAAAGTTCAGGACACTTTGTCCTTAACTTAGACTAACAAGTATAAAAGTTAAGGACAGACAGTCCTTAAATTATAGTTCCAACTTCAAAAGTTAAGGACAGGAGTCCTTAAGTTTTACTTACAGTTTCAAAAGTTACGGACAAGCATTCCTTAAGTTTGAATTACAGTTATGTAGTCCTTAACTTTGAGTTCAAAGTTCAAAAGTTAAGGACACATGATCCTGAACTTTGACTTACAAGTTCAAAATTTCAGGACACTTGGTCCTTAACTTTGATTTTCAAATTTAAAAGTTAAGGACACTTGGTCCTAAACATAGACTTACAATCACAAGAGTTAAGGACACTTAACTTTAGCAATTTCAATATCAATACACTTAATCCTAAAATTTTAAATTAAAAGTTAAGGACACGAATTTAAGCAATTAACAAATAATGAAATACATTAAAGGACTTACTGTTTTTTGTGACCTTTCCTTTTCTCCTTGCCCAACCACACAATGAATTTCTTCAATAATTTTGCATCATCTTTGGCATAATAAAAAATACATCTACGAATATATGTTGATTTTATCCAGCTCGAACACTTATGAGTATTTTCATTGTGTGCCATCGATGTTCCTGTATTTCTTTCCTGATCAAAAGGAGATTTCAACTGCCAACTAAGCGTCTTGTTTCTTTTACCTCGACCAAGCTCTTCTTCAACATTTCCTTCAACCTCCATAGACAAACTCTCATCAATGCTCATTTGTGTACTTGGAGGAGTAGGAGTAAGAATAGAAAATGACGGACCATCATAACCAATACTATCTCTCTTTCTTTTCCTCATATATTGGTTAAGAGTTTCATCATTGTTTATCACTCTCTCTCTCTCTCTCTCATATATATATATATATATATATATATATATATATATATATATATATATATATATTAGTTTGCTGCAAGTCGTCAAATGAAGAGACAAAAAGTAAGAACATTTTTTTGAAATGTACTGGAATTTTCAATTATGAATATAATATTTAGGACACAATCAATATCTGTCTTGTTCACACTGCCTTCTTGTGTTTTTTCAACAGACAATTGAGCTAACATATTGGTTGCATCATTTTCTTTATCTTCCAACTGCACATTTTCTTTATCTTGCAATTGTTCTCCATGTTCTTCAGTTGCAAGTTCACAAGATTCTGCAAAATATTTACAAGAGCTAACACAATTAGTACTTGTTACTAATCTTTGATTAAAACAAACATATATAAAATTAAAAAAAAAACTGTCTAACCATTTGCAATTGTCAAGATCATCCTAGTTAAATCATTATCTTCACTAGCATTTTCTTGGCTTCCAATATTGTCGGTAAGAGAGCGAGGTGTAGAGAGATCACATGTTCCATCTATGCATTTGGAAACAATCTCACTTCTGCTTTTTCCTTCGATATTTTCTAGGTCTTGAGATTGTACTCCACTTTTCTCTTGATACTCCACTCCAACTTCTTCCCTTGCAGCTTCAAAAGATTCTGTAACATTTGCAATTAATACTCATTCTAATAATTCACTAAAACTAACATTCAATATATCATGAAAATTTTATCTAACCTTGATTGGCACAATTTTGAACTCCAAATTTCTCTTTATATGAGAGAGGTGTAGATAGATCATATGTTTCTTTTAAGCATTTGCATAAATCTCACTAACACTTATTCCCAATGGACTTTCTAAATCCTCCTGAGATTGCAATCCACATTTACAAAAAATTTCTGTTACTCCTGTCTCTTTTGGATTATCCTGGTCTTGACATTCTACTACATCTTGAACTTCCACTCCATCAATAGATTCTACAAATATTTGTAATCACAACTAAGTTTATATGTATTATGCTATTGAATATAAATTTCAATGAAAAAAATTCAAAATCTATATCTAACCTTTCCCAATATCAGTGACGTTATTAGTTTCATCATCTAGATGTGCATCTCTAAAATCGCTTTCATACTGAACTTCTGCATGCACATCCATATCATCACGTTCATCACCACCTGCATCTTTGTTAATTGTAACAGTAGGCTCTGTACTATGACAATGATCATCAACTCTATCTTTAGTAATTGGAACACTAGATTTTCTCTCTATGTTCCTTTCATCAGGTTTCACATAAATCTTCAACAAAGTATCAAGCTTTGATCCTAGACTTTTCTTTAAATCCTAAGAAAGAAAATAAGTTATAAAGTTAAGGACAGGTAGTCCTAAACTTCAAGTTACAAGTAAAGAAGTTAAGGACATGTCATCCTTAACTTAGAGTAACAAGTTCAAAATTTAAGGACATGCAGTCCTTAACTTTGAATTCCAAGTTAAAAAGTTAAGTACACTTGGTCCTGGACTTCAAGTTTCAAGTTCAAAAGTTCAGGACAGATGGTCCTGAACTTAGACTTACAGGTTCAAAAGTTAAGGACACTTGGTCCTAAACTTCAAGTTTTAAGTTCAAAGTTAAGGACACTTGGTCCTAAACTTCAAGTTTTAAGTTCAAAAGCTAAGGACATGCACTCATTAACTTATAGTTTTAAGTTCAAAAGTTAAGGACATTTGGTCCTAAACTTCAAGTTTTAAGTTCAAAAGTTAAGGACAAACAGTACTTAACTTATAGTTTTAAGTTCAAAAGTTAAGGACACTTAGTCCTAAACTTCAAGTTTTAAGTTCAAAAGTTAAGGACAGGCAGTCCTTAACTTGTAGTTACAAGATCAAAAGTTAAGGACAATAGGTCATTAACTTCAAGTATCAAGTTCAAAAGTTAAGGACAGTCAGTCCTTAACTTTGAATTCCAAGTTCAAAAGATAAGGACAATGTTCCTGAACTTCAAGTTTCAAGTTTAAAAGTTTAGGACTTAGACTTACAAGTTCATGATATTACCATGATTTCATTCTCAATCTTTTTTTCTGATACAACTATTTCTAATTATTCTAGTAACTTTAGCATGCAGATCCTTTTTAAAACTCTCTGATAATCTTTGAATCAAAAAACATAAAAACAAAAATGTCTCTTAAGCAAAAAATAATCAAATAAAAAACTAATGCTATTCAAAGGCAGAAAACCTACTTTAACAATTTCCTTAAGCATGGCTTCATCAAATTGTGTGGAAGAAGGCATTGAGCTTTGATCTTGAGAAATCGGCTCTTTCACACTAATAGGATCAGTATCTTCTTCAATAGGAATTAATGGTGACACCTCGATCAACTTATACAACTATTACATAACAAAAAAAAACATAAGTTTTCAGAACTAAAACAAATAAACAAAAAAATAGCTAGCAATTAGATTAACTTACATTTTCATTATGGAAGTATTTTTTACACAAAGAATCATACTGTGGAGATTTCATTTCCAAATAACATAATATCCGAGGAAAACAACATTCTTGGAAGTTTACAAATTGTTTTTCCTGGAAAATAGGCAATACTTCCATTATCCAAACACAAAAAACAAAAGGAAAGCCAAGTATAGTGTATTTATCCTTGTCTTTATCTTTGTTTTTGTCTTTCTCATTCTGATTGGGCTTCAAACAACTCTTCAATGATTTTAATAACGTTTCATAAGAAAGAGAGCCCCAGTTGAAAGAAGAGCAGAGTTCATCATCGTCTACAATTTTCATTATCTGCTTGGACACATTCATATTCTTCCGCTTTCCCATCAAAACAGATTCAACAAAATAAATTGTTGCCAACTTCACAGCATCATCATCGCTGCCTACAAATGATGCAGTTGTACCATGTGGGTGACTAGTAATAAAATTAAACAAATTACCCAACTCAATTCTATCCTTTCTGGGGAAATAGACTTTCGAAAGCCTATTCTCTTTTTCATGCAAACCTTTGATGTCTAGTGAAGAATAACACTTCAAACCAGTAATTATATGAAATGTGTCACGTGTAAACTTAATTTTACGGTCAAAAACCTTGAATGTCATCGAATTAGGGTCATTATTTACAATTTCTGAAAGCAATACATAATGAATAAGTTTACCACAGAACTTCACACTTTGTAATCGGAAAAAGTTTCCGAAAATACCATCCCTCAACTTCTTCCACTGCCTATTTGACAAAAAAGTTTTGATTGTTTCCTTATATTGTAAATCTCCTTTCCAATAGATCATAAAATTACGCCAAACATCAAACTCGAACACACGATCTCCTTCCATCATCACACTACAAAGAAGGAAAAAGAACATAAAGATTAGCACTTATAGTTACAACTTGAAAAGTTCGAGGCACTTGGTCCTTAACTTCAAGTTTCAAGTAAAAAAAAATTAAGGATGTAAGCACGTGATTTTTGCTTCACGGACAAGCACTCCAAAAGAAAACAAAAATAGTGACCAGTGACCTCGCTGTACAAATTTTCCAATTTTTCATGACATGTACTGCTAGTCATTTGTGGTTCATCCCATTTTTTTTTGCATTTTTTGATCTTATCAGTCAAAACACAAGGTATGTCTGTCATAGTAATCAAACCGTAATTCAGTAGTTAAAAGAAAATTCAAAAATATATGTGCATTGTTCGTTCTAGGTTGTGATTTAACTTACTTGAACATTTTAATTTGGTGTGATAATGGTGTTGAAGTGTTACATTGTTGTTTGTTTTAATTTCATTTGTTTTACTATTTATTTGTTATTTTTCATTTTTTGTTTTAAAATTAGAAAAAACAAAAAGAAAAGAGTTGAAAATCTGTTTGGGCCCAAAAATGAAACGAAATAGGCCCAAAATCGGCACTCAAGTCCAGTCCAAATCCGGCCTGCCCAAGCACCAATTCAAACGACGCCGTTTCAGGCAAGTCGATTTGAGCCGTCTAAGCCTCTTGATCCAACGGTCCACATCCGCACCCGTGACCCGACCTGTTTAGCCGGTCCAACCCAATCCATCACTTAAACCCAAACGACCTCGTTTTAATACCAAACGACCTCGTCTCACCCCTCACCATCAGATCCAAGCCGTTGAGATCATCTGATCCAACGGCTTAGATCTAAACCCCTAGACTATATATAAGCTTTCTATCACACCCCACGCCCCCTAGTCGAACCCCCCTTCACTCATCTCCTTCCTCACCAAGCCCTGAAACCCCCGAAACCCTAGCAGCCGCCCTAGTTTCCCCTTCACCAGAACCCGGCGGCATGAACGCCGGTGACCACCTCCTGAACACCCTAGGACCCCCTCACTCTCCTGAACATGGATCTATTACCCCCTAGCCTCGAATCCCCTTCCTTCATCTCGAATCTTCATTTGAAGATTCGAGTCGAACCCGGACCTATACCAAACCTCACCATCTTCATACCAGACACTCCCCTGACCCCCTTCGTGACCAAACCAAGCTTGGTTTGGTCCGAATCTACCCACAACTTCTAAAAAACCAGATCTGAAAATCCAGACCTTAGAACACATGAACCTGGGGAATCCGGCTAGCCTTAACGGGGGTTTGAGGTCTAATAGACCTTAATCAAGGTGTTCTCATGTGAGAACACCCTGATTAAAGTTTGTTCGGCCTCAAAGGGTCAGAGTTGAGTCAGATTTGGATCAATTTTGTTTGGACATTTCTCGGTAAGTTTTTCTTTTCCTTTTTGTTTTATTCAACTGCTAATTAAGTTGTTAGCATGTTTCGTTTGTTATTTTTGTTATTTTTCATTCGGATTTCTTCCATCTCTGTCAAAGACCTTTTATTTGGTCGATTGTTTTCTGTGTGTGATTTGAACGTATCCTATGATAAACATGTCCGATTAGGATAGTCGTCGCATAAATAACTTATATAGGTTCCCAGTGATTGACCAAAGTTGTCCGAAGCCCTTCAGGTCCCTGTATGTATTGGTTTATATGAACGACTGATTGTTACCTGTTATAATTAGTATAGTCGACTTGATAAATGTCGTCGATTAACTTCCTACGACTGAATGTTCAAATATTCTAATTCGTACAACTTCACGTAAGTGAATGAACCTGTTGATTGTTAATTGGATGCTTGACATTAGCTGTGACTACTAGCTTGTAACTGCATTGTAAACAAATTAAAAGAATCAGGCTAGGGCAGTCTTGAATTGAACTTTCAGAAGTTCAAAATGCCCTGATGCTGCAAGGGGTTTAGGGCAGTAATAATCAAGGTTAACAAGGGGTAGTCTGGGGTTCGAGAAAAACAGGAAAAAGCTTAGTTTAAGTGAGCTGACAAGTAGGGTACTAATTTAGGATTAAACTAATGCAAATGGGGAACAAGACACAAGAGTATGGGGGTTTAAAATGAATACTTAAATGAACCCATAACTCTTGATTAAAGAATAAGGCCAAGCGTGGGGAACAAATGGCTGGCATCAAAAAGATGCTTAGGCGTGGGATTTAATAGGTATGGGCAGTCTGCAAATTGGCAGGATCCAGGCAGCTTGACTGCACTGGTTGTTTGGCTTATAAATAGGCCATTTCAGAACTTAAAAGGGGCGGAAAAAATTTTAGTCTTGAAGGGAGATCTTGTGAGTTGAAGAAAACTGGAAAAAAAACAGAAAGAAATTTCTAGAAATACTGTAACTGAACACTGTCCAAAAAACTGCAAAAAGAAACCAAGTTGGTTATCCTAACTGGGATTGTTATTTGTTCCATTAAGAGAAGTCTATGTTCTTCTGCTGTGATTGTTACTACCGAGCTTTCTGTGTACTGTGGCTTGAGTTTTGATTGTCGAAATTGTGCTGGTTATTTGCTGAGCCTTGGTGGTTATTGAACTTTTGTGGCTATAGCCCAAAATACTCTGTTTCCTTTCTCGACTGGTTTTGTTGCCTATCCTGTTTTTCTGGGAGTATTAGTCTGTTGCTCGACCAACGTGTGAACTGCATCTTTGTGGCTGTTTGGTTGTTGCTGTGTTGTGCTATTTATCTACTGCTGTTGTACCTGCTGTGTACCACTCAACTGATCATCTTTCTTTTTCTTTTGATCCTCTATACCAGGTACACAAATATACTATCACTGTAACTTAAAAGGTTTGAGCATAAATGTAAAAGAGAAGATCTGCAGATGCTTATATATACATAGACTATTGTGTTAGGCCTCTTATAATGTATAATAGTTTACATTCTTGTTTTGGATGCTGGAGATAGTCTTCATGCCTAATAAATGTCAATGTATGGTAGTTGAATGTTAGACTGTGTATATAGGTTGGTGATAAGAGTATGCCCAAGGCAGTAGGTTGTATCTCAGATTTAGTTCAATGGTGTAGTATAAGTCTGTAATGTATGCCAAGCATGAAAATCGTACACTACTAGTTAAGTTCTTTCCTTTCTGATAAATTGCCATATATAACTGTTAAACCATGTTTTAAGACAAAGAGCACAGGGCTTGCAATCTCAACCTCACGAAGGTCGAGCCCAGGTCAAAACAGACCAAGCAGGCCTGCATCGGACAAACAATGGCCCAGGTCTGGCCCATCACGCATGGGCTGGATTTGGGCCTTTAATTTTTGCTCGGCTGACTGTGTACGTGGCCGTGCTTCTAATTTTGCGCAAGCACTCGGAATTCTGTTATAGATAACTTGCGAGCATGTAATTAATTAGGGCTATCTACTGTTTTCAATTAGTAGAGACAAACGCGACAAGAAACGTAGTTGCTATAGGATATCCTTTTAAAATAAGGACGAGATGAGCCTCGACAAAAATAAAGAAAAACGCACAAATTGCGGGGCCCTCGTTAAATGTATATATTGAAGCATTCAGTCCCTAAGGTGGGTCGTTTAGCAAATCTCACGACCTCCCGGAATAATAACGCGATAGCCTTTTCAAGCGCGTATTTAATAATTTTACCTTCTTAAATTCGGGTGCGCATTTATGTGACCCAAATCCAAATCTCGACGGATTCGAAATGTGTTTCTAATCACGGGTACATTGATTGTGACGGGGTTCGAGATGCATGTCCATGACGTCGCAAATTCCTTTTAAAAATAGAACGAGACGAGCCTCGACAAACAAAATGTACAAAGCTGCGGGGCCCTCTAAATGTATGTATATATTAAAGTGTTTAGAATTCGGGATGTGCCGTTTAACGGATTTTTACGACCTTCCCCAAAATAACAAGACGCTAGTTGCTTTAGGCGCGCCTTTAACAATTTATTTTCCTTAATTCGGGTGCACATTTATGTGACCCAAATCCAAATCTCAACCGAGTCGAGATATATCGATAACCACGGGTACATTGATGTAACGTGGTTCGAGATATGTTTTCACGACGTTGCAATTCTCGTAAAAATAATAATAATGACAAAAGCGGTTAAAAGATAAAATTTGCACATGGTTCATAATTGTATTTAAAATCAGATAAATAAGCCGAATATAACAGTTGAGCGACCGTGCTAGAACCACGGAACTCGGGAATGCCTAACACCTTCTCCCGGGTTAACAGAATTCCTTATCCGGATTTCTGGTACGCAGACTGTAATATAGAGTCATTCTTTTCCTCGATTCGGGATTAAAATTGGTGACTTGGGACACCCTAAATCTCCCAAGTGGCGACTCTGAAATAATTAAACCAATCCCGTTTCGATTGTCCTTTAATTGGAAAAAACTCCCTTGCACCCTATCGAGTATGTAAAAAGGAGGTGTGACAAAGGACAGGCAGTCCTTAACTTAAAGTTTCAAGTTGAAAAGTTAAGGACAATAGGTCCTGAACTTCAAATTTCAAGTTCAAAAGTTAAGGACACTTAGTCCTTAACTTCAAGTTTCAAGTTAAGGACAGTCCTTAACTTATAGTTTCATGTTGAAAAGTTAAGGACACTTGGCCCTGAACTTCAAGTTTCAAGTTCAAAAGTTAAGGACACTTGATCCTAAACTTTGAATTCCAAATTCAAAAGTTAAGGACACTTAGTCCTGAACTTTGACTTACAAGTTCAAAAGTTAAGGACACTTGGCCCTTAACTTAGAGTTACAAGTTAAAAAGGTAAAAACATGCAGTCCTTAACTTATAGTTTCAAGTTGAAAAGTTAAGGACACTTGGTCCTTAACTTCAAGTTTCAAGTTAAAAAGTTAAGGACAACTTAGTCCTTAACTTTGAGTTCCAAGTTCAAAAGTTAATGTCGCTTGGGCCTTAACTTTTATGAACACAGTTAACTAAAAATTCATAAACACAGTTAGCTTATGAATTTGTACGACTACTTTTATGAAATATCCTTACTTAATCAAATATATTGATTGAACCACAAATACATTTCAATACAAAAAAATTTTGAATAACAGCCTCACAAAAATACGCTACTTATCCGACACTGAATCAACTTATAATCATTATTTTTGAAATTTC
Source organism: Nicotiana sylvestris (assembly GCF_000393655.2). Classification (NCBI taxonomy): domain Eukaryota; kingdom Viridiplantae; phylum Streptophyta; class Magnoliopsida; order Solanales; family Solanaceae; genus Nicotiana; species Nicotiana sylvestris. Next base: position 156,330,562 of record NC_091059.1, read on the forward strand.
ACACATACTTGACACAGCATTAATCGCGATTACATATATACAAAAACAAAAATGCATAAAAGCAAAAAAATAAAAAATTACCAGTTCGATCGTTCGTAGCAGAGAAGATGACAGAGAAGATGAAGAAGGAGAAAGATTAAGTGCAACTGGTTTACATGCAAGGACGATACAGATGAGGAGCACGCGAAACTTGCCCTGAAATTTTCGCTCTCAAATTTTCCCTTTTCTGAATGAATAAAATAAGGGTTTAGGAATATAAGAATTGAAGAAAGGGTAAAATTGTCTTTCTGCTATTAGTAGTGGCTATTTTTGCTGAACATTATAATTAGTGGATAAAAAATAAAGATCACCTTACTTAGTGGCTACCACACGCCATTTTTACGCTAAAAAGAGATTATTGGCCCATCACTGCACTGCTCTTTATTCGATAATGTCGTTTACTAATGTTTGGGCTAAACTTTTGGGAGAGGCTTGTCTTCCATTCCACAAATTTTGGATGATAATGTAATTATTTCACCAAGTATTGTTACATGAGAAATTTTCATAAACTACTACAATTTAAAGTGTTGTGACTATAGTTTGCCTAATTATAATTTGTAGCTACCGTTCAATTGTTACTAGCTTTGTATCACATGTATTCGTTCGCACAACAAATCTAGCTTGTATCAATTGTATTCGTTTGCGCAATAACTACAACCTGTATCAACTGTGTTCATTCGACAACAAATGCAATCAAAGTGAAATACATGTTATATAGTATATACAAAGGATACAGCATCTGTCGACTGTATACAGAGGTGTGTACAAAGGATACAATACCTCCTTACTCAGTGGGCACTCTAACCAGCAGAGCTTAGGAGCTTGCTTGTTTCAATTCAAAACAATTGATCTTTTATTTCATGAATTTGCTATAAATTCAATATAGCTGCGAATGGTAATTTTTTTTGAAGATATAGCTATGAATAGTAAATACAGTGTATATAGTTGTTGTGTGGAGTAATTTTTTCTTGTTATACACTGCAATTATCCATTAAAGCACTATCATTGTTTTTCTTATTCATATTGGTTTAATATTTATTACGCTAAACTTTGAGACTAAACTCGACCAAATTCAATTAAAAAGCCTTGAACATGACTCACATAATACTTGAATTGAGCATTCGGAAAACTCCACTCGATTTTATTGTACCTTGCAAGAGTTATTTCAGTGTCAATACTGGCATTCCATATCCATAACTTCAACTTGATTATGATGAGAAAAAGAAAAGAACATAATAATATCCTCGAATTTCTGTTTGCCTTTCCAAAGAAAATATTAAAAGATGCAGTTCTTCTCCCTTGCTATTTGCTCCTACAAAATATGTGGTAAGGCATATAACTATAGAGCCATGCATAAATGAAGCAAATAAAAGTTTTAATGGTCCTGGATTATTGAAGGCATCAAAGCTTATGATAAAAAAGAAAATTATCAGAATTTAGAGAAGAATAAATTTAAAATGATCATTGCTAGGCCTACCTCTTAGCTGCCATCCCCACTACTTCTTGCCACATCGTACATTAAAGAAGAAGAATAATTGAAGTTTGCTTTTAGCAATTAGTGGTCAATAATCATATAAATGCATGTGGCCCCGTCCTATGTTTTTTTTTGTTTGGAGCAGTATTCAATATTCATATTAGAGTCCCGATTAATCCAAATTTGAGTCGCAAAATGACCTATTAAATTGGAAAGTGCTCCTTACCAAGTTTTTTATCATTCCCTATGGACTCTAACCTTAAAACTCTGATTACGGATGGATGGATCCCACCTATTAAATTATTTTTCTAAGTCTTCATTTTGAGTATATACTTTGATAAAACAGAGATCTTATTCCATTCCTAATTCCGAAACAAATGAATGTGATGATATTCATAATGGGCCTCAAGTAGATTCAACTTCAGACCCACTTGCTGAAGGGCTTTGTTATTGGGATCCACACGGGTTTCCATCACATGTACAATGGACTATTAAGATAACCAAATGTACCATGATATGTCGGGCTTTTCTCTGACAAATGTGACGCTTTTATTCTTCCCTAGTAACCACTCATATTCAATTATTCTCCAATGTTCTCTTTGTGCGGAGCCTTCGAGCAATATTAAAGTTATTTTCGTGTGATCTATAAATTACGAGTTTGAGCCGTAAAATCAGTCACTGATACTTGCATTAAAGTAAGCTGCTTACATCGCTTTCCCTTGGGGTGCGGTCTTTCCACGGGCCCTCTGAACGCGGGAAGCATCAGAACAGGTTGCCTACAGCACTCCCCCTTAATCTGCGGTCTTTCTGCGGACCCTCTGATCGCGAAATGCTTCGTACACCGGATTGCCCTTTGTTTACCTGGTGTCCCTGGTTTCTTCTTCGCATAGCAATTGAGAGCTAAGAAAGAAAGAATATTTCAAGTATATATAGAGTAATTCTTGAGACTATGTTTATAATATTTTTTTTATAAAACGTAAAAAAAAAATGCCAACGAGAAAAATGTGGCCCTAGTTGGAGCAAAAGAAAGGCATACTGTTCCTGGGGTGTTTTCTCTTCTTTTATATTATAGCATAATGTTGTGTTTTTCTTTTCTGGAGCAGTGCATCTGATCTTCTCTGGAATTGAGAAGCAAATCTATGCCGGTTTACGTTTAAAGGTTGTAGGACCATCGAATTTTGTAGTTTTTCTCAAATGTTCACTTAAAAGTAATGATAATAAAGAAAAGTTGCATTTAAAAGAGGTGAACATTAATTAATGTAAAGAAGTTATAGCAAACTAGTGGTCCGAATTATGGTCAGCAATTTTTTAAATATATTAAAACGTTTATTTCCAATTAAGAAAAAACTATAGTTCCTTAAAAATGGGCATTCGTTCTCTTTTTGGCATCAAAACAAATCAATTTAGAAAACTAGAGAATTGAATGTATGGAGATACCATGTATCCTCTTCAGGTATTTCTTTCAAGTTCTTTTGTACTCTTTTTAGTAGTTTTTGATATATTAAAATTGCTTGTCCTTGCACATGGATGAACGCTTATTATTCAAATAAAGTTGGAAAATTTAAATACTAACTCGTCTTTAAAGTGGAAGAAGATGCTCAAAAATTCCTTAACGAAACAAGTAGGATGCTAAAAACAAGCTAAAGACAATTATTTGTCATGCTCCATTGTTTAGTCAAACTTTTGCATGAAGCTTAAACCCACAATACATGTACATGTGCCTGCAGCAGTGGTGGAGCCATTTTAGATTAATCCTTTATCGAAAAATTATACTATGCACCCAAGTCAAAAGTTTATAATTTTATATACATATTGAATCCCCTTAATTTCTTCATGTATACTTTTATATATTTTGATAAATTTTTAACTTCGCCATTGCCGACAACTAGGGGTGTTCATGGTTTGCTTTTTGGATCGGGTTTTCTTCAAAAAGAAACCAAATCAAGTAAGTTGGTTTTTTAAATATTAGAATCAAACCAAACTAATTAAGTCGGTTTTTCTCTATTCGGTTTATGTCGGTTTTTCGGTTATTTGTCGGTTTTTTATTAAATATAAGGCATACACTACCAAACACATATTTCGGCGACCACATTTTTAACGTAACACTATCAAATCAATTGCCCTTTGAGAAATCTGTTATTTACCAAGATATATTTATGATAATTGAATCAAATAGTGATGAATAATTTAAGGACTTAATTAAAAATATTTATTTTTAACATGAAATAGATTCTTATACTTAACAAAAGAAAACTACCAATCAAACTAGAATGTAAAGGTAAAGAACTGTATTAAAAGTGCAAACGATTAACATTTACTATAAAAATTTTGAAACTTTGTATAAAAGTATACATATATATTGATGTAATAATAAATTTAATATAGCTACTCTTATATTCGGTTTGGTTCGATTTTTTTATTAAAATCAAAACCAAATCAAATCTGATCGGTTTTTAAATTTCAAAACCAAAACCAAACTGAACAAAAAGTATCGATTTTTTTGGTCGGTTTGGTTTGGTTTTCGGTTTGGTTCGTACAACTATGAATCTCATTTGAATAGGACATGGCAAGGCCTATACACTCGGCATCCTTAGAGCCCACACATCAAAAATTTCTAGAGGATTCAACCGAAAGAAGAAATCAAGTATGGGGTCATTGTATTCTTATTAACTTATGATGATGAGACAATTAAGGAAGAATGACTTGACAATAAAAATCGTATCTCTCTCTCACTTTATATATGTGGACATGATACCTACAATAACTTACCTGCAAAAGGCAATACGTGCTGTAGACGAAAAGTAGCAATAGGGTCAATTTGTGATGTGAGGTTTCTACGAAGACACCTAATTTGCGTCTAGTACTCTTGCATGGAAGCATGCAACCAACAATGGTTTTCTTTTCTCCGTCATTTGGTTTTCACAATGCAAGGCAAGGACAACGTCGTCTCTATCTCTATTTTACACAACAGTAGTATTTTTTTTAAAGGACAATCACGATAAGAAATTTATCTCCAACTTACATAAAATAGAAGAGATAACTAGGTTGGCTCAATGAGGGAAATGGACCTTCTAGTTTGACTCTCGACAAGTCGATTGATCCTAAAACACAAAGGCGGTTTCATAATTTTAATTCTACGGGTGCAAAACTCGGGTTTCCAAATGAGGCTGTTACAGAGAGATTTGACTATATAGGATATTGCTTCCGATAGACATAATTTGAGAAGTAACAGCGCATTATTACCCAATAGACTATACCTTAAAAGCTAGCTAGGCATGCTTAGTTTTGGAGTAATACAGTTAATGGTCTCTTAATTACATCACATTAGAATCGTCGGTTGCGTAATTCCTTAGTTTTTGTCCAGACATTTTGTTCGGAAAGAGGCTTTTTTGAACCTAAAACGAGTGGGATATCATTCTCATGGTCTCCAATAATACTCCTGTACTAACACGTGATATGTTAAGAAAAAGTTTAATTATCAGAGTCCGAACCAAACAAACCATATACCATACAAATAATGGTGTCACTGATTTTGATTTAGTTTGCTTGTGTTCGAATATGGTTTTAAATTAAGTAGTTTTGCGTGTTGAAAGAACTACATCATTTTTTTTTGAATAACCTAGTTGTATTTTATTCTCCTGTAAACATATCTACTGAGTAGAAAACAAAAAAATCGCAGAGATGAACAGTCACGAAAAGCTCATACCATGACCATATATGAGGTTCTAAAAATAAGTCATGGTGGTGGAAAAATAAATACTAATTGTGAAAAAGTCATGGTTTAGTTTAATGCATTTTATAGAATGTTTTAGGTCGCGGTCCCATCATTTTTTAAAATTATGAGTTTATATTCACTATTTCTTATCATTGTAATATATATATACAGTGTATCAAAAGATATGTTCGATTGAATCCTTATCTATAATGCTACATTTGCCACGGTGTCGTAGAGTCCTTTTGCCTATAAAGTATATGCCAGAATATTCACATGTATTTTTTTTTTGGAGCGAAGTATAAGCCTCCATTTCTTACTTATTGATGTGTTATAGAACCATGTTCGTGATATTTCTTAGCCATTACCTAACTTTTTGCATTCATAAACCTTTCGATAAAGACAACGTTATTCTAAGGATTTTAATTCGACATGTTCATAGTTTTCTAGGCAATAAACAAATTAAATTGCATCAAATCAAAATCTAGTTTGACCAATAATTTCTTTTTGAGACTCAGAAAATAGGTGAAGTCATGATATATCTAAATTTGCAAATGATGTATAAATATATTCAACATTCAGATTTCATACTTTCCGTTTCATATTCATCAAAGTATCCTGGTAGGTATCAATAAATAGAAGAAAGGCATGTTAATTACTTTACCATAAACTCTTACTCACATTTAATATTCAGATAAACTTATTGTATACACAGATCGAAAAAGAGTAAATGACTAGTTTTGAAAAGTTGACCAAACTTTGGACCAAATTACGTACAGATTGAGACGAAGCAGGAAGAGTGGTCCCATAAAAGTAACAAAAAATACTTATGGTTCTAGCCAGGTACATACCAAGATGTAAATAAATGTGTCAAACCTAAAATAGGCTACTACTCATCCACCAATAACTGTAAAATCTATATTATTCAGTTGTCAGGGACCACCATATATACACACATACACAATATAACATAGTAATATTTGCAGGATTATTCGCATTTATTGTTTTCCTAATTGAGCAGATATTGTCATGGACCACCATGTACATAAAGATAATTCCATCCTTTCATTTTATGTCACATTATTTTTTTATTAGTTTATTTTATTAAACATTAGTAATTTATTTCAAATAATTTTAATTTAATTTTTTATAGTATTATTTTTAATGACATGCTTTTATGCGATAGAAGCTTACATACACCTACTGTTTAATCACACTAATAAATAAATAACACGTGTTTTTACGATTGTGCATATTTTTCCTCCACCATGATTTATTAGTAAATATTCTTATCATTAAATCACTTCATCTATAGTGAGTTGTTATGATTTGATATAAAAATCAAATGAGAACAAAAAAAGTTTCCCTTAAACCACAAAAAATTTATAGCACGATTAAAATAATTCATTATTTCTTAAATTTTTGTGCTCCATGTATATTGAAAAGGAGGGGGGTAAAAGTTATCAATTATTCCATCCAAAATTTTATAGAATGATTACTTAAAAAAAAGACAATTAACAATGCCCCACCAAAGAGACAATTCAAGAGGGTAATAACTAGTTTCAGCCCACATGTCACTCACTACTAGACTACCATAGTACCATGGCATTTATTAGGCTGTATGTATATAGTATGTATTATAAAACTAGACTACCTATCTCATTAACTTTTTTCTACTACTCAATCATTTTTCTACCTGTGTGATAGACATTTTGTCTCTGTAGCAGGGGTGTCAAATGATATTCGAAAACCGACTAAATCGATTGAATCGTATCGCACCGAATCGATTTTTAGATTTCATTTTAAGAAACCGTAGGTTTTATATAAATTTATAACCGTACCGATAATTAGGATAGATTTTTTATTTTATAAAAATAAACCGAAAAAATACCGAACTGTACCGAATAAATTTTATATGTAGAAAATATATTTATAAGTTTAAAAATAATAATGCATTAAATTTTTTGAGCCTTGGAATAATGAAAACTATTACAAGCCAACAAGTAATTAAACTCAAAATACTAATTTCTAAAACTTATTATGCTACTTCTACTTAAACTAAGTTATTTCAAGTATGTTTATTATCAATACACAAAGTATTCTAGCGATTATGAGTAACAAACTACAATGTATTGAATATGTTTCCTTTCATATAATTTAGATTTATCTTTTTGAATATTTAATCTTCTATAGACTTTATTCTTGAGTCTCAGCTTGGTATATCTTTCAACTCGTGTGATTAATATTTTCTTTGCATTTGTTTGATTTCTTTTACGCTGTTGTAGAATAGTTGATGGATCTATACTCTAACCATCTTTCTTTCTTTCTTTTTTTAGATTCATCACCCTTTAAACGGTAAAAATGTCTAGAGAGTTTTGTTAAGTCATATAAAAGAACGTGAATTATTGCAATTCTATTTCTACTAGTGAATTTTACATGATATTAAAAAAAATACCGAAAATTAACCGAACGTACCGATACCGAAGAGAAACCGACATGATTGAGACGGTTTTGAAAAGTCTAATTTTAGTTATACATAATAGAATAACCGAAAAATTGGTACGATACAAATTTTATAAAATAACCAGCCGAACCGAACCGTTGACACCCCTACTTAGTAGTACTAAAGATAAGTACACCCTCTGTTTCAATTTATGTGAACCTGTTTGACTGAGCACGGAGTTTAAGAAAAAATTGAAGACTTTTGGAATTTGTGATCCTAAACAAATCAAAAAGGGGCCTAGAGTATTTGTGTGGTTATAAAAGCTTCTCATTAAGGGTAGACTTGTAAATTTAAACTAAATTGTTTCCAAATATAGAAAGAGATCATTCTTTTTGAAATAGACCAAAAAAAATAGGTTCGCATAAATTTGAAAGGACGGAGTAGATAACAACTAAAAAAGGAAGAAGGTATCTATTAATCCCTCGGTCCCCGTTAACATACTAGCACTCTTTTAAGTCTGAACATAAACAATGTTATAACATAATCTTATTTTTAGGTAGATTTAAGAGGAATTTTCCTAAACCATAATAATTTAGAACTTAGTAACTATAGTTTGCTTAATCATTATTCATAGCTACAATTCAATTGTTAGTAATTTATATCATTTGTATTTAAACACGTAACGAATACAACTTGTGTTAAACGTATTTGTTTGCGCAACGAATACAATGTGTATTAACTGTACCCGTTCGCACAATTGTATTCCTTTGTGCAAGGAATACAATATGTATTGTAACCAAGGTAAAATACAATGGTGTATAAAAAAAAAAAAATTCTATCGACTATATTTATTCACGCAACGAATACAACTAAAGCGAAATATATAAGTATAGAAATACAAAAAAAAAATGTTCTTATTGATAGTAGAACTCAAGACCTCCACTAACTAAGTGGAGGCTTTAACCTATTTTGTTACGAGAGCTTGTTGCTCTCTTGTTTCGGTTAAAAATAATTAATTATATATTTTATGGATTTGCTATAAAAATTAAATATAGTTACGAGTGGTTAATTTACTGAAAGTATAGCTAGGAATGGTAAATACATTATAAATATTTAATGTATTACGTAATTTTCGCTAAATTTAACAGCTTTTAATTAGTAAAATCCATTATATTATCAAAATGTCACTAATATTTAACTTGACATTCTAATCTACAGTCAAATACTATCATATAGAATAAGACATCAGGATTAGTAATCAGAAGAAATCTACAGAAGTGACAATTGGCTTAGTGGACCAGTTATTATTATTTTTAATTGAAATCACGAAATCCTGTTTTGGAATTACATGAATCCTAACCCCATATTCTTTATGAAACAGCCACGTTTGGCTCGACCCCCACCCAAAACTATCTAGAAAGTTCAATGATTTTTACGCCAATAGTAGCCATTGAATTTGGCCCCGTTCATCGCATCTTAAACGTACCAAATGTTGTAAATGTCTGATTGTCTGTACCAATTACTACTAATTTGATGAATCACATATTTTTATTTTAAAATTAATAAAAATATCTAACTTTGCCTCGTACTACTTGAAATTATTCAATTTTGCCCTTCATAGTATTTGTGGTCCATTCTTAATACAATGTATTATCTCTAGTGTCTTTGTCATCGAAGTAAATTTCACAAATGATCATATAACTGTAATTATTTTAATTAAAATAATATAACATAATTATTTATTTATATATATATATATTATTTTCATTCTAATAAATAATAATCAAATTAAAATATAAATGACAACCCGATCCCACACAACCCAATACCCATATACATAAATTAAAATAAACTAAAAGTGAATCCTTTCCTCAAAATACACGATAATTTTATTTTTATTTTTATTTTTAAGATTTTCACTCAAATTGATAGTATTATTAATTCAAGAGTTTTTTTGATTATCTATACCTTTTATTTTATTTTATTTTTTATTTTATCAGAATCTCATGCAAAATGCTCCTATTTTTTTTTAAAGTTATGTATATGAATAAGCCATAGTTATATAATTATTTATGAAATTTATCCTTGTCATTAGCGGTAATAAGTGAAATGAGTGAATTTCATGTACCCAAATTCTTCCTGAAAAATGATCCAAATTGACCGCACAAGACTATAATTTAAAAATTAATTTCAACTCGGAGTTCAATTAGAACTTAAGGGCGACAATGAGACTTTTTCTTAATAGCAAAAGTAATTACCACACAAAAAGTCTAACAAAGTATAAAGTAGTCAATATCAAAGATTATATTTACGGAATTAACCTCTTTCTCTTAAACTTATGAAAATGAAAAATTTTAATTTGTGACATCGTACATACCTAGAAATGAAAGGAATAAAAATCAAAAACCATGATGTAGTGAGAAGAAACAATACGTAACCACACACACAGCACCAAAAAAAAAAAGAAACAACGTAATGTTCTGGAACAGTGCCAAACTATAGTGAGAGTAGTAGTAATAGTAGCAAAGTATTATGTCCGTCACACGTGCCACCTATATAAAAGCCACGCCAGTTGTGCTTTTTAGATGACGAAAATTAGTGAGTGCCTCGTTCATCTCTATGGTCATCACTTAGCCCATGCTCACCACTTCCTTTTGAACTTTCTTGAGAATAACACCAAACAGTACACACTCACAAAAACAAAAAACTAAAAAAGAGAGAGATAATTCAGTCTCTCTCTCTCTTTAAGCTTATCAGCTACCTCTATCCATCTCCAAGAACATCAATGGGCGAGGTTTGCTTGCTCTCTACCCTTTGTTTTCTTTGTTTGGGTTATTTGTTGTTTGAGATTTCTGATTTTTTTTTTGGTTATAGGAAGAGAAGAAGAAACCAGAAGAAGTGAAAAAACCAGAAGAAGAGAAGAAAGTGGAAGCTCCAAAAGGTGATAATGAAAAGAAAGAAGAAAAGAAAACAGAGGAAACCAAAGAAGAAACAGTAGCACCTCCACCGCCACCTCAAGAAATAGTGTTGAGAGTTTACATGCATTGTGAAGGCTGTGCTCGTAAAGTCCGTAAATCCCTTAAAGGTTTCGAAGGTAAGCAGATTCAGTCATTTCAATCAAGATTTTCACTTAAAAAATAGTTCTTTTTGTAATTTGAATGTGTTTATGTAGGAGTTGAGGATGTTATAACGGATTGCAAGACACATAAGGTGGTTGTAAAAGGGGAAAAAGCAGATCCGTTGAAGGTTTTAGAGAGAGTGCAAAAGAAGAGCCACCGTCAAGTTGAGCTTCTTTCTCCGATCCCAAAACCGCCGGCCGAAGAGCCAAAGAAACCGGAGGAAAAAGAAGTCGTTAAACCCGAAGAGAAAAAAGAGGAGGTTTGTTTAATTTAATCTTCTTTTTTTCTTCTAAATTCCCTTTTGTTTCTCACGCGAGTTGTTTCTTTTTATGTTGCTTTTTCTCTCTTTAGTCTTTTCCCTTTCTGGGGTTTTATTTGTTTTTAAGGTAAGCTCAAAAAATATGGTATTTCTGGTTTGTTTTGCAGCCGCCCCAAGTGATTATTGTAGTTCTGAAAGTTCACATGCATTGTGAAGCCTGTGCTCAAGAAATCAAAAGGCGTATACAAAGAATGAAAGGTATGATTTTATTTTCTCTTTTCCTATTTTGGGGTTGTATGGATTAGTATATATGAGCTTTTTGATTTATTTGGTGCAACTAATTGTTATTCTGATTATGCTTTTGTTACACTTTTCCCTTTTTCGGATCTCCATAATAGTATTCAGTATTTTAAGGATTCTATATTCTCTGCATCTTTCACTATCCCTGCAGTCTTTAATTTAGAATAATATAATCACTCTTTGGAATCTATTCAAATTTAAGTCAAATTCAAACACATTCTGTCAACAACTAATCACGTCCATATCTTTAATTAATTGAACAATCTTTAGAATCTGTCAACTGGCATTAAAAATTTGACCAATTTTTTATTTTATTTTGAAGGTGTGGAGAATGCAGAACCAGACTTGAAGAACTCACAGGTGACAGTAAAAGGTGTGTTTGAGGCAACACAACTTGTGGATTATGTAAGCAAAAGAACAGGGAAAAGGGCAGTTATAGTTAAAGTAGAACCAGAAAAGAAAGAAGAGGAAAAACCCAAGGAAGGCAATGAAGAGAAGAAAGCAGAAGAAGGTGAAAAAGAAGCAAAAAAAGGTGAAGAGGGAGACACCAAGGAGAAAAAAGAAGGTGGTGGAGATGGCAGCGCCCCCACCGCCGGCGGTGGTGAAGAAGCTGAGTCAGGTAAAGAGGTGGCTGTTCAAGAAGACCCAAAGTTAGAAATGAAAAAGAATGAGTTTTACTATTATTACCCGCAGAATTACCAGGTTTACCCTCAAAGATATGCTCATGAAATGTATAATCCATATCCTCCACAAATGTTCAGTGATGAGAATCCCAATGCATGTTCTGTGATGTAAATTAGGAAGAATATGAAGGGTATATGTGGAAAAAAACAAGGAGTTGTGGTCACATGGGAAATGTCCATGGCTATTTCTGCAACTTGTTATGGTTGTGCTCTACATGTGGCCCTGTCTGGGGCCTTTAGTATATGTCTGCAGGCCAAAAACTATAGAATTTTGTGAGCACTTTGTACTTTTTTCTGTTTTTTTTCTTTTATTATAAGCCTGTTGGTTATATACTATAATCAATGTAGTATGTATATACTAGTACTATAGTATATTTAGCAGAATTTTTGAATGTTGTACTTTATACTTGCTAGTTGTTTCTTCTGAGTACAGATCTCCCCTACATCCACCCCGCCCCCACCCCCCAAAACCAACAAAGAATACAAATGGTTGTTTTAGGTAAGTGGGGAGGGTGAGTTGGTGAAGTTTATTTTGCATTATGGTAGTTTATAAAGGTAAAGTAAAAATCATGATTTTGTTTGTCTTATGTTAAAAATTTTTTTTGAGAAATGTTGGTTGGATTAGCTGCTGTTAAAGTGTCACATCCATTGGTAGTTGCATATGTTAGTAGTTAGTAGGTAAAATAGGAAGTGTCATTCTTTAATCCAGTAATTCTCAACGAAAAACTAACAGTGAGATAGGAAGTTGGTAAAGATTTGATGTGTGCATTCACGAGGTGAGCATTTCTCTAAAATGATATAAATGTGATTTTTTTTTGTTCCTTTCAGTTTCAAACACACTAATTGCTTGTATCATGATTTCACATTCCTTCCTTTAGTTGTATTTTGGAGTGATTCTTAGTAAACTGTATTTGTAAAATAAATCTGGAAAATATAAATGATCATAAACAGAAATGAAAACAGAAATAGAATTTTAATCCGAGCCTACTGAATTCACAATGTTTTCTTAAGGAATTTAATTCCCTCCTAGTACCCAAGGTTATAGATTATTTTCTCCCAGGATAGAATTAATTACACACTGGTGTAGTGGTACTTCAAACCTCAGTGTTTCAGCGAACACAAAGTTCGATAGCAAATCACACTTACTGTTGCTTTCTTTGAAGTTAAAATATGCAGAAGGAAGGAGAAGAACTCAGAAAATTCGTATGGAAATTCTGAACAAAATAGCCTTGTATTTATAGTCAAAGTTAGGCTGAAATCTGAAGAGGTGCAACTCTTCAGAATGACTGTTTATGCAAAACGGTCATAGCATAAATGTCATAACATAAATGGTTATTCACTCAACAATAAAGAGGGAAAATTGAATAGGGTAGTTAATTTTCTGTTACCACAGCAGAAAAATGGATTGGATTTAATATTTATTTTAATATTAATATTCTATTACTAAATAAATATTTAATAACATTTCTGTTGATTTTACTTTAACAAATAAATTTAGTCCAAAAAATTAATCAATCATTTGACCAAATCCGAAGCCGAAGCCGAGCGAGCGACGACGGCGACGGCGCGAGGCTTACCTTCTTCTCAACTCTTTAAGAGCTAGAAGAAGAGCAATTGCTTATATACCCATAAAAAAACCTCTTCCTCTTCCAATATGGAACAATGTCCCTTTGTCAAGGGGGAAACTTAAAATTTCACTCAAAAATTTTATTTCCCTCCATTTCTCATTCATCCTCTTTTAAGTATTTAATATACTTAAATACATAAAACCCCAACAATCCCCCACATGAATGGGGAATGGCTATATCACGGAAACATGCATGAAAAACTGTGTGATTCGCAAGCAAGGATTAATTGCATCTGGATAAGTAGGTTTCCCTTTAAACTTTCCGTAGTGAACTTATGTCGGATATACTCGATCAATCGGTAGATTTGATATCTTTGAACCGTCGAACTTTGGTGTATACCTAGACAACCACAAGTCACACAACCAACTCATAACCGTCTTTGGTTCTCATTGTTGTATTCGTTTCAGTCATGAATACCACCTGATTTCATAAGTGCATAGGGAACTGACCTTGCAAAATTCTCCTTGAAGCGGCTAACACTTCACACTTACATAGGTGATTCCTAAATGTGTCATCACGTAGATGCACTATTTGATATACTCCGTATCAAATTTAGAAATTACTAAAAAGCCTTAATGTTTTATCCTTTGTACTGAACATTGTTTCATCACGAGAATGGACCAAAAGTTTAGTTGACAATGTTGAACCGTCATTAATGACTTTGTTTGATCTCCTTGAACCTAGATCTTGGGATCTCCAGCCTTCTAGGTAGAGTTACCGCCACTATGACTTGTTCTCGGCCACAGTCCCATTCCCCTTGATGATTTCTCAACTACCTTCTTAGTTAGGCCTTTTGTAAGTGGATCCGACACATTATCACTTGACTTTACATAGTCAATCGTGATAATTCCTCTGGAGAGTAATTGTCTAATGGTTTTATGTCTTCGCCGTATATGACGAGATTTACCGTTATACATAACGCTCCCAGCCCTTCCAGTTGCCACTTGACTATCGCAATGTATGCATATTGGTGTCAACGGTTTGGGCCAAAATGGAATATCTTCCAAAAAAATTCGGAGCCATTCAACTTCTTCACCGGCTTTATCTTAAGCTATGAATTCAGCCTCCATTGTAGAGCGGGCAATACACGTTTGTTTGGACGACTTCCAAGATACCGTTCCTCCACCAATAGTGAATACATATCCACTTGTGGACTTGGAATCAGTTGATCTGGTGATCCAATTTGCATCACAGTATCCCTCAATGACCGCAGGATATTTACTGTAGTGGAAAGCAAAGCCCTGGGTATGTACTAAATACCCCAAAACTCGTTTCATAGCCATCCAATGAGATTGACATGGATTGCTCGTATATCGACTCAATTTACTTATAGCACAAGCTATATCTGACCGTGTACAATTCATGATGTACATTAAGCAACCCACCACACGAGCATAATTCAATTGTGATATGCTTTGGTCTTTGTTCTTTGCTAATGCAAGGTTCACGTCAATTGGAGTCTTTGCAACTTTAAAGCCAAAGTGCTTGAATTTTTCAAGTACTGTCTTAATATACTGAGATTGTGACAATCCCAAACCTTGAGAAGTCTTATGGATCTTAATTCCCAGAATTAAATCTGCAGCTCCCAAGTCTTTCATATCAAAGTTGCCAGTTAGCATGCGCTTAGTCGCATTTATGTTGGCAACGTCATTACTCATTATCAATATATCATTCACATATAAGCAAGCAATGGCTATGTGATTTGGAACATTTTTAATGTACACACATTTATCACATTCATTTATTTTAAAACCATTTGACAACATTGTTTGGTCAAATTTCGCATTCCATTGTTTGGGTGCTTGTTTTAGTCCGTAAAGGGACTTAACAAGTCTCCATACCTTCTTTTTTTACCTGGAACCACAAACCCTTCAGGTTGTTCCATGTAAATTCCTTCCTCCAACTCTCCATTTAAGAAGGCTGTCTTAACATCCATTTGATGAATTTCAAGACCAAAAACTGCAGCTAACGCTACTAACGTTCGTATGGACGTAATTCTTGTAACTGGAGAGTATGTACCGAAATAGTCAAGACCTTCTCGTTGTCTATACCTTTTGACCACAAGTCTTGCCTTAAATTTGTCAATAGTGCCATCATATTTCATTTTCCTCTTAAAGATCCATTTAGAACCCAACGGTTTATTTCCAGGAGGAAGATCAACCAATTCCCATGTATGGTTGTTCAGCATGAATTCTATTTCACTATTGATTGTCTCTTTCCAAAGCAATGATTCCGAAGAAGACATAGCTTCTTTAAATGTTTGAGGCTCATTTTTCAATAAGAAAGGCACAAAATCTGGTCCAAATGAAGTAGACGTTCTTTGACGTTTACTACGTCTTGGATCCTCCTGATTAAGTGTACTTTCTTTTGTTTCTTCCCGAGGTCGTTTAGATCCTTCACCAATCGACTCACATTCCTTTTTATATGGATATATATATTTTTAAAGAATTCAACTTTATCTGATTCTATAACCGTATTATTATGAATATCGGGATTTTCTGGTTTATGAACTAGAAATAGATATGCTTTATTATTAGTCGCATATCCTATGAAAACACAATCAACGATTTTCGGTCCTATTTTTACCCTTTTGGGTTTAGGAGCTTGCACTTTTGGCAAACACCCACACACTTTAAAATAATTCAAGTTGAGCTTCCTTCCTTTCCATTTTTCATATGGAATGGATTGTGTTTTGTTGTGGAGTATTTGATTTAGTATTCGGCTAGCCGTAAGAACGGCTTCCCCCCACAAGTTCTGTGGTAAATCAGAACTTATCAATAATGCGTTCATCATCTCTTTTAATGAACGATTCTTTCTTTCTGCAATCCCATTGGATTGGGGCGTGTTGGCTAAAATAATAACAAACGATTTTTTTCTCTTAAACCAGTATGAATTCATGTTTACTTCATTGTTTCTAGAATTAGTAGATATCATGCCTATAGGGTCTTTGTCTAACACTTAGGCAAGCCATAGGGTAAAAATTTATAAACTGAATCAGATTTTATATGCTACAACCAGCAGGCAGGCCTGACTCGGGCTTCTTATCTGAACTATGTAATAAAACAGTCTGCCTCGATCCTTTAAGTTTAATCAGACCCTAAACAGTATGTGTAAGTCATGCTGACCACTTACTTTTTCTCTGCTAAAAGGAGGTCTGTTTGAGCCTTTTCATTTGTTTATATGCTTCCCCATACTTTCCATATATGTTTTGTTTGTCGCCTTAGTATTTTTACCTTTTGAAACTACAAATAAGCCCAACATACCTCTCTTTTAGGATTAGCAGTCCTAAATGCCTCCGGGACTGATAGGATTGGGGCAGGTAATAGCATGCAATAAGTAAACGAGACTATTTCGTGCTTTAATACCTAAATGGGGTGGGAAAGGGTAGATATGGATATGATGACCACGCGATAACATCTCGTGTAGCCCCCTCATTGAGGAGTGATTACCGGATGTTGTGTGGGGTGATCCATATTATTAATGAATCTAGGATCCCCCTTCTTTTTGTTTTCTTCGTTTCTCTTAAATTTTTTTTTAAAACCATTTATTTTAAGAAAATCAACTCTTTTAGTTACTTTTTCTTACTTTTGTTTATTACGTGAAAAAAACCCGCTCTTATTTGACGCCTTTATTTGCCTATATGTTGTTCGTACTTAAAGTCACAATAATAGCTTGACCGGGAACCACACTAGTGGATCTTGAGGGGTGTCTAACACCTTCCCCTTGAGATAATTTCAAGCCCTTACTCAATCTCTGGTTGTTCAAATCAAACCTTCCCTAATGTCCTAATGCACTCAAATCATTAGGTGGAAACTCTTCACTTCAAACCCAATTCCCGAAAGGGAACGAGTTGTCCTCCCAAATGTTATAAACCCGATTTCGCGAGAAAAAGGGGGTACGACACAAGGTTATGGATTATTTCCTCCTAGGATAGAACGAATTACATACTGGTGTAGTGGTACTTCAAACCCCAGTATTTCAGCGAACACAAAGTTCGGTAGCAAATTACACTTACTGTTTCTTTCTTTGAAGTTAAAATATGCAGAAGGAAGGAGAAGAACTCAGAAAATTCGTATGGAAATTCTGAGCAGAATAACCTTGTATTTATAGCCAAAGTTGGGCTGAAATCTGAAGAGGTGCAACTCTTCAGAATGACTATTTATGCAAAACAACCACAGCATAAATGCCATAACATAATTGGCTATTTACTCAATAATAAAGAGAGAAAATTGAAGAGGATAATTAATTTTCTATTACCAAAACAGAAAAACGGATTGGATTTAATATTAATATTCTATAATTACAACAAATATTTAATAATATTTCTGTTAATATTTTACTATTAACAAATAAATTTGGTCCAAAAAATTAATCAATCAATCATTTGACCAAATCCGAAGCCGAAGCCGAGCGAGCGACGATGGCGCGAGGCGTGCCTTCTTCTCAACTCTTTAAGAGCTAGAAGAAGAACAATTTGTCATGACCCGCCACATCATCATGCCATGTAGGTGCCACGTGGCATATATTTTTGCCATATGAAATGTTTACTTAAGTTTGGGACTAGATCTTGATGGAATATTCTAGAACTATGGAGAATTTCCTTGAAAATGTTCTAGATATTTATGCACTTGTAGGAAGGTTCTAGAGAAATATAGAGGTTTCCTTAGTAGGACCCTAGAACCCTATAGAATTGTTAGGAAAGTCCTTAGAAGATTCTAGCTATGTAGAATATTCTAGAGAAGGGACTTATTTGTAAATATGGAAGGACTTGTAGAACAATTATTATTTACATACTAGCCCCTAGGTGATTAGTATAAATAAGGGGCATTCATTTGTAATTCATGAACCAAGAAAACAATTCAAGTTCTCTCTAATACAAAACTTCCTTTAACAATTCTCTTATGTTATTTCTTCCATTCTCTTAGCGATCTTGAGTGTAGTAAGACTGACTTGGCATAGCAAGAACGTGAGCAGAGTATGTAAGATCATGAGCGAGTTGTCAAGTGTCGCACGTGCACTTAGTTTAAGGCTAAGGACGTGACAACGTGCTATTAGAGCAAAGGTTATGACTAAAGAATGTTAGAAAGAATACAATAGATTGCTAGAAGGAAGTTTTGTAGGGAACCATGGCCGGAATTACCAAGGTCTTGGTTCTTGCAGAAGGGATCAACGTGAAGGTCCCTAAGCGAAAGTAGTATGGTGGCGCACGGGCTGCACACGAGGTGGCAGACTGGCAGAAGCCAAGGGAGCTCCGACATAGGCCAGAATTCAGGAGTATGTATGCGAGTTCACTACCTTAATGCTGCAAATCTCGTCATTGTCTGAGGAAGATTTCCTCTTCTACTTCATGGATGAGTTGCAAAATTGGACAAAGCATAAGTTAAGAAAATATCAAATAACCAACGTGAACGGGGCCATCGGAGTAGCCTAGTCACTTGTTGACTTCAAGATGGAGCCTGCCAAGTCCAAAGAAGGCAACACCGAGAGGGATAAGGGAGATCATGATGAGGTCAACGGGAAATGCATAGCCGAGGTATATAAGGGTAATGGCAAGGGGCAATCCTATAATGGACAGGGGTCCAAGAGAAACAACAAGAGGCCGGAAAATGGTAGGGAGTACGTGCCTAAAGGAGGGTGCTACTTCTGTGAAGGATCACATCGGGCAAGTGAATGCTCAAAATTGGGGAAGCTTGTAGCAATGATAGGGAACTTTGCTCAAGCACATAAGGATGACATAGGGGAAACCACCTGTATTGGAGGGATGCGCTTGGAATCTAAGCCGAAAGTAGGGGATTCCAAAGCCTATCTTGGAACCATGCAAATGGAGCTTGGTGGCAGCAAGAAAAGTTGGATGGACTTAGTTGAAGTGGAAGGCGAGTTACAAAGTGATGGCATGCTATCGGACTCAGACGATGCACCAAGCAGAAGGTTCAAGTTTGCTAGTAAGGCTGGACCACGGAGGGCAACCAAATAGGGAGTGGAAGCATGGACTCGATGCTTGAGAAGCTGCTAGACTTGGTTGAGTCATGGGAAGATTTAGGCCAAGAGCAAGGAGGGGCATCCGATGGACGGAGGATGGATGCCATCATTACTAACCATCCAAAGTACAAATGCGTGAGAAGAAAGGTAGCTACTAGCCAGTAACTTGTGAAATGGGAAGGAGAACCGCTTCATAGGGCATCATGGCTAATGGACAAAGATTTCCGATGACGCCAAGGCAATGTGCGCGCGTACGTGTCGATGCTTTGTGCCGAGGGCGGTACAAAATTGGGTAGGGGAGAGTGTCATGACCCGCCACATCATCATGCCACGTAGGTGGCACGTGGCATATATTTTTGCCATATGGAATGGTTAGTTAAGTTTGGGACTAGATCTTGATGGAATATTCTAGAACTATGGAGAATTTCCTTGGAAATGTTCTACATATTTATGCACTTGTAGGAGGGTTCTAGAGAAATATAGAGGTTTCCTTAGGAAGATCCTAGAACCCTATAGAATTGTTAGGAAAGTTCTTAGAAGATTCTAGCTATGTAGAATATTCTAGAGAAGGGACTTAGTTGTAAATATGGAAGGACTTGTAGAACAATTATTATTTACATACTAGCCCCTAGGTGATTAGTATAAATAGGGGACATTCATTTGTAATTCATCAACCAAGCAAATAATTCAAGTTCTCTCTAATACAAAGCTTCCTTTAACAATTCTCTTGTGTTATTTCTTCCATTCTCTTAGCGATCTTGAGTGTAGTAAGGCTGACTTGGCATAGCAAGAATGTGAGCAGGGTGTGCAAGATCATGAGCGAGCTGTCAAGTGCCGCACGTGCGCTTAGTTTAAGACTAAGGACGTGACAAATTGCTTATATACCCATAAAAAACCTCTTCCTCTTTCAATATGGGACAATGTCCCTTTGCCAAGGGGGAAAACTTAAAAGTTCCCTCAAAAATTTTATTTCCCTCCATTTCCCATTCATCATCTTTTAAGTATTTAATATATTTAAATACATAAAATCCCAACAGTGATCCCTTTTACGAGATCGTTACACGAATAGCCGATCGAATTCACTATTTATTTTTTATAGTTGGCATATACGTTAATTGTACGTAGTTATACATATGTTATACATGAATTATACATATATTATATTTTTGCCAGTTATTTTTAATTAAAGAAATTATATGAGTGACTATTTAGATTAATTCTTCTCATCTACCTTATCTATAGAATAGAAATTTCAAGTTTGCAAAAGTAACTAGATCTCGATCATACTTGCCATCTTTTGTTTATTAGGAATTGTATACGTGGTCTCTGGTATTTGTCCCAATGTTATAATGGCAACGATCTGTTTTATCGCAACTTTTCCCTAAAAAAACGTCACATAAATTCCAGCAACTCAATATGGAAACAATGTTTTCTCCTTTTTAACTATCCATCCATGAATTGATTTCAATTTTTAACCACTCATGTGTGTTGACTATAACATCATAATACTTTAGAATAATATATTACAAATGTCGAGCATCATTTTAGGCTTTAAGTCATCTCATAGGGTGACATAAATAATTTACTCTTGTTTTCTAAACGGAAGGACTAAGTAAATATTCTACGTTTGAATAGACGATTAGTGATTACATTCAACAACAGAAACAAGTTGAAGTAGAGGTATTGCATGTAAATTGGTACACATTAATGGGTCGTTTGGTTTGAATACGACTTATGCCGGAATAAGCTATGTTGGGATTAGTTATTCTGGTATTGTTTTATATTTACTATTTGGAAAATTATATTAAAAATAATTGCATAATTTCTAAAAAGAAGATATAAGTTATTCCGACACTAATTACCCCTCCCTCTACAAGGTATAAGTTATTCCGGTACTAATTTTAATCCCGAAATAACTTATACCGAGTTTGCTAACCAAACAAAGTATTAAAATGATATTAAATTTTTATAGCAACACTATACCTTCTTATACCTCGTACCAAACGACCCTAAATTAGGAATTTGCAAAAGAGCTTCATTGCTTTCAATGATATCATAATTCACTAGCTTTTGGTGGTCACTAGTCAAGGACAAAGTTCACGGCTATAAACTTGTGGTCATGATTGTCTCACAAGTACAGTATGGCCTACTCGAAGTTGTGAAGTACTACTTGATTAAAAAGAATTGTCATATTGTGCATATCTTATTTATACAATTAAGTCATTTATACGTTAATTACAAGTAAACCTATGTAATACTATATGTTAATTTGGTAGTATTATAATGAAATGGTAATTAATATGTTATTATCACATGTTAAATTGCACTAATAATTTTACAATGTCAGGGGATATACATAGCTTAATTAAATCCATCTTTATACGTATATTCATTTAATTTAATAGCCAGTTTTTGCTTGAATAAAGTGAGGTGCATGGTTGGTGTGGTTTCTGACTGTGGAGAGGAAGATGATGGACATTGGAATCTTTATTGAGACGAAATGCATAAAAGTCTTTGTCTTTTTATAGTTACAGTAGCACTCAAAATGATGAAGTAAATATTCAGATATAAAAAAAAAGATTGCATTGAGGAGTCAAATTGAAGAAAAGGGTTGGTTCTCTTCGTCACCTTTTTGTCAATAAGGAGAACTTATGCTTATCCTCTTTCTCTTTCGATCGAAAAAATTCATGGCATTGCTTGCATCAGCTAATTGGTACCTCTTTGCTTTTGGCTAATTAGTGCAAACTAGAAAGTTCCATAAAATCGCCGATGAAATATTGTTCGACTTTTTTATACTTTTAAAATAGAGTTTATATCGGACAAATAGTCATTATTATCTTATTATTTTCCGTAATATTTAAACTTTTTAGATTAACTAAAATTGTGATTACTAAATTTACTTATTTGAATTTTGTAAGAACTACTAATATTTAGGAATTTAAATCTTTTCATAACTAAAATATTCTTAACATACTATAGAAGAAGAAATCATAACTGGGCGTTCATGACTTCTTAGAAGCCCTTGTTTTCATTAAAAAGGGATTATTTTAAAGAGAAATATAAATAATTCGTATTTTTTTATTTTCTCATAACAATTGAAAAAAATTAGAATTGGACAACCAAATTGGGATGGAAAGAGTAATAAATACTCTTTGGTATTATAAAGAAAAGTTAATAACTTGGGCACCAAAGTTAGCCTCCAAGCATCTTATTGTCAATATTTATATAATTTTTTTAAAATAATTACCTATTGAAACAGTATAAATGCGCAACGCACGTATCGTATGACTAATTTTTAATAAAAAGGGTTTAAGTTATACCACGATATAAAAGCTTTTGTATGCTCTTTAAAATTTGATCGTTCTTATATATTTCTCGCTATTAATACATATTTAGTGAAAACACTCAATTGCAGTTGAGTTTTAAGTAATCTCATCATGTAAAACTTTCTTACACCAGAAAGGATAAACACTTTGGGTATGTTTGGTACGAAGGAAAATGTTTTTCAATTTTTTCATGTTTGGTTTGTTTAAATGTTTTGGAAATATTTTTCTCGCGAACTTATTTTTCTTCAATTGGAGGAAAATGTTTCCACTATCAAGAGAAGGGAATATATTTTCCAAAACTCTTTTCTAACTTTCCCCCCATTCCCTATTCCCACCAAACTCTACCACCCCACCCCCATACCCCCACCCCACCCCAACTCCACCCACCCAACCCTAACCCACCCTCGCCCCATCCCTCACCCTCACCCTCACCCTAAATAGAAATATTATGAACAATACTTTCTTTTCATATTACAGATATAGTATTTTCTTTTCATTTCAACAAATGAATATTTTTTTCACGATATAAAAAAAGTTTTTTTTTTCATTTTTACCAAAAAGTGCTCTTTTTTTTCATGATGTAGAAAAAATATTTTCTTTCATTTTAGCAAAATGATGTAGTAAAAAGTATTTTCTTTCATTTCAACAAAATGATGTAGTAAAACGTATTTTTTTCATGACGCAGAAAAAATATTATCTTTCATTTCAACAAAATGAATATTTTCTTTTAATGACGTAGAAAAAATATTTTCTTTCAATTCAACAAAATGAATATATTTTTGATATTAGAAAAAATTGTATTTAAATATAAAGGTGACGTGTCGAGACACGTAGACTGGTCAAATGGTCAAAAAATTACAACTAGCCAAGAGGCACGAGTTGCAACAGATACGAGCAAATGGCAGAGGAAAAGGCACGGGCAGTTATTCAAATAACTCAGTGCCCGTACTTATCTAAGTCATTTATGTCCGAGAATCAAAAAGAATGAATTTGACAATAGAAAAGAGTGCAAATACGACATTTAATAGGCATTAAATGTGTAATACGTTAGAGAATTTGTATTGAATGTAATAATTATGTAACGTAGCATTCAATGTCTTTAATTACTCATAATAGCCTCACTATGATTTGGGCAAAATGTATATCTCCAAGATATCTATAAAAGGGAGATATCTGATAAATTATAAGGACACGAAACACTATTGGAAAAACTTTGGTTTACTTGTTTTTCTCTTGATTACTCTCTTGCTACCTAAATTACTTCCTTTTATACATTCTTTTGATTATTAGTAACCCGTGTTCATCTAAATTCTAGCTTTGACTAAAATTTTATTTTTTGGTTAAACAAATTGGTTCCGTTATCGGGAAACTAATAATCTATTTTCTTTTCACTTAACTTTCCTTGTGGCATCAATTATGTCGAACAACAATGACAACACTCAAGGAAACCAAGAGAACCAACAAAATCAGGGAGATCCACAGAATAATAACACTCAATTTCCTACTCCACGAGACTCTCCACGGCAATCTCGTGAGGGTACTCCTGATGGGTCTCAAATAAACGAGCATGCTCAATTTAAAAATGCTGAAGCTGTTGATGAAGCTTTGCAGAAATTAATTGTTGTTCAGGTCACTTGTTAACCAGTTACCTGTTGCAACACCCACACCTACTCCAAATAATAACACTTTGGAAAACCCTCGTTCCGGGCTTGTTAACTCAGGCAGCGGTGGAATTCCCAGTGAATCATAGGAGAGAGAACCAGGTAATGTAATTAATTCTGATTTACAAAATTTAGCACTAACCTTGTAGAAACAGCTCAAGGAGCAAAGTAAGCGCATAAAGCAGATACACGGGGTGCCGCCTATAATCAAAGGGGTAGATATGGATAGATATTCGCAACAACCCTGGAAGCCAAGTGCTGCTCCACTCCCAATTCCAAAAAAGTTCAAAATGCCTGATATTCCAAAATATGATGGAACAACAGACCCACGAGATCACATGACTGCATTCATAACGGGCGTAAAAGGCAACGATTTGACTAAGCAGGAGATTGAATCAGTATTAGTCAAAAAATTTGGTGAAACGCTCACAAAAGGAGAGCTAACATGGTATTCTCTTTTACCCGAAAATTCTATAAATTCTTTTGCTGAGCTTGCAGATTCTTTCATCAAAGCACACTCGGGAGCTCAAAAAGTAGAGAAAAGAATGGAGGATATTTTCAAAATCAAGCAAGGGGACTCAGAACTGCTTAGAGAATTCGTGGATAGATTTCAACGTGAAAGAATGACATTGCCACGTGTACCTGACAACTGGGCAGTTATAGCTTTCACAAGTAATTTGAATGAAAAAAGCGCGGAAGCTACGAGGAGACTCAAGGAAAGCCTTCGAGAATTCTCAGCTACAACGTGGAATGATGTTTATAACAGGTATAGCACGAAGCTGAGGATTGAGAAAGATACTGTTCCACGATTTCAAAAAGAAGAAAAGGTAAGTTCGAGATATGCGGAGACCGAAAAAATATCCGGTAAAAACAGGTACAAGTCTTCCATGGGACCTGCGGGAAAGGAATCACGGTCAAAGCAGGATAATCAAAGGTACAATCACAATTTAAGAAACAGAAAATCAGGTTTTTCATCAAGATTTAGGAACGAGCTAAACAACTATGAGTCACGAGATGATGATAGAAATTTAAAAGCGAGATTCGGTGGTTACAACTTCAACATCAGCACCTCCGAGCTCATAGCTATTTTGAGAAGCATGGGAGATAAGGTTCGATGGCCAAAGAAAATGAGATCGAATCCAAACAGGCGCAACCCTGACCATTGGTGTGAGTTTCATAATGACCACAGACATAAAACAATAGATTGCAGATTTTTAGAAAGTGAAGTTGATCATTTATTAAAACAAGGATATCTTACTGAGTTGTTCAGTGAGAAAGACAAGCAAGCTTACATGAAGAACAGGCAAGAGCCTCCAAAACCACTTTCTCCCAAAAGAACTGTCAACGTTATAAGTGGGGATGAAGACGTCAATCGTATATCACATACTGCAGCTAACAAAATTTCCAAAGTAACAATTACCCAAGGGAAACGGGTGCGGCATGTTTTAGAGGAAGACAACATTCATTCAACGACGCAGATGCAGATGGCGTATTAACCCCTCATAATGATGCACTGGTAATATCTTTAATTGTACATGATAATAATGTGAAACAGATTTTGATTGATCCAGGTAGTTCCGTGAACATTATTTTGCTAAGAGTATTACGTGAGATGCAAGCTGAAGATAAAGTGATACCAAAGGTGCATACTCTATCTGGATTTGATAATTCTAGTGTCCTCACAAAAGGAGAGGTAATGTCACGACCCAAACCGAAGGGCCGCGACGGGCACCCGGTGCCTTACTCAACCGAGTACCAACGTAACATATCTTTCTTATCATGTTATCATGAGTAAATGAGCTAGAAAACTCGTCCTGAGATAACAAGAATAAAACATAAGGGAATAGTCAACATATGAAGACCCAACATGATATACAAACTAATATATGTGACATACGGGCCTATAAGGCCGACATGACCATTAGTAAACTCGAAACATAGGCCGACAAGGCCATACAATTATCCATACACCTGACATATGTCTACAAGCCTCTAAGAGTACATAAAATCATAAAGGTCGGGACAGGGCCCCGCCATATCAATCAATACATATCCAAAGCATACTGACCAAATAGGCAACTCCGGAGCAAGTGGAGTGCACCAACACCTTCGCTGAGCTGATAGCCTACTAGGAGGACTGTCAACCTATCAATCGGGACCTGCGGGCATGAAATGCAGCGTCCCCAGGCAAAAGGGACGTCAGTACGAATAAAGTACCGAGTATGTTAGGCAGGAAAGCATAAACAAGAACAGTAATGTAAAGAGAGAGATAGAGGAGATACAACCTGTAACATCAGAGTGCCTCTGGGGGTTACTGATATGAAATGCATAATACATATATATACATAAACTTTTTAAAACATTCGCCTCTGTGGGCATCATCATCATCATATCGTACCCGGCCTCAAAGAGGACTCGGTAAAAGCGTACCCGACCATCATAAGGTTCGGTAGAATCGTACCCGGCCACGTGGAGCTCGGTAAACCCAACTGATCAGTGGTTGCACAATAGGTGCCGTACCCGGCCGACTATAGCGCGGCTCGGTAGAGTAAAATAGATACTATATATAATGCATGCTAGACTCATGGAATCATCTTCTAAACCTTTTGGAGTGACTTAAGAACATTATGGACATCCCTACCATCAATATGAACCTTAGTAGGATTTAAGGATCATACACACTTGTTTAGAATAATTTTATAAGGAAAGAACAATATGGACAACCTTAGTTGCTAGGAGTAGAGTCATTATGAAATAGCGTATCGTTTATGTTCATTTCATTTTAGACCATGCCAAAAGAAAGAAGAAAGTGCCTTAACATACCTTAAACCCGTTGAGTCCTTAATCCCTTCCAAGCAACTCTTCAAACAAGTCAACTCAATCTATCATAGTATAAGGAGATTCAAAATCAGTGCTGAGCAAAGGCTAAGTCTATAACTTAAGCTAGTAGCTCGTTTACGTAAATTTGGGCAGCATCTCCATTGTAACAAGGGCCTCCTCCAATACCATATACCAACAACAATGACCAGAGCAATCCATCAATACATAATTATCAATATCAAGACACCATATAACCACAACAAGTCACAACTACATTACGACGAGCGGCAAACTCCGATTGGAATCCGTATACCCCTTATCAATCCTTATAGACTTCTTACTTCAACATAAAAGTATCATTAACTTGATAATGAAGTCATTAATCAATGATTCCAGCCTTATACCATATATTTATAACAACGAAAATAATCCACAACTTCAACTATCCCCAACTAGCAACTTTATTCACTAGTTCAGGTCTAGCCCATCCATTTAACTTAATCAATATCAAGATAACCTTAGGCACAAGCAAGAACACAATATACATACCTCCTACAGTAACTTCAAGTCAAAATCCAAGTTATATTCATTTTACAACAACCCTTAATAGCAATACAACACCATAGAAGTGACTTAAGCTAGTCCAAGTATTATCTTATAGTTTATCATCCTAACAACTTAACCAACATACAAGCAAGCTTAAGCACAATTAGTAGGTTGTTATACTCACCTTAGACAGCAGCAACAACTTGGAATTTCATCCAAATACAGCCCACAACAATCCTCAATGACAACACAACCTCAAAGAGGTGTTGTTCTTCACTAGAACTAAGTTTTGATGTTGAAATATGGTGTAATCACTTTGGAATCACTTCAAACCCTTGTGATATATGTTTAGGAGGGTTAGGAGAAGTTTGGAGACGAACTTTAGTTGAAAAATGAGCAAAAATAGGCGTCCAAATCGTTTATAAATTGAAGTAGGTCAACCACCGCCTAAGTGGGTCCCATTGGGAGCTGCTTGCGCGGTCTCGCGAAAATGCGAATATCTCTCTACTCCGATGTCGTATTGACAAACGGTTTAATGCGTTAGAAACTAGACTCGTAGACCTTCAATTTGGTAGGTAGAACACCCCATTATTCCAAGTATATTTGGAGAAATTCTCAGATACATTTGACCTAAATTTCAACAAATTTATGAATGTAACTTGTGATGTCCTTTGCCAACTCTTGTTCCACAACTTGCTTGCCTTCAAAATGTAGAAAATGAATATCATACGACTAAAATAACTCATAGAATAACCTCCTTATCATGTTAATAACCCTAGTCTCACCCCAAAGTACATGTTATAACATTCGAAACTTGTCGACTTTCGACGAAACTTATTTTCTTCAATTGGTTTAGCTTCTAAGATTTCCAACCCTCTTGGTAATCGTTATTCATGATCTTAAATATTTGTAACCTCCAAGGTAACATTATTAACTTACTTTATTTGCTTCCAAATAGAATCTCATTTCTGAGCTTACATCAATGACTTACGATGTACTCTCACGAATGAAAACTTGGGGTGTAACAGGTAACACTCACCACATTCGCTGAAGGAGTCGTCAAAGATATAAAGTTCCAGGTGGTAGATATGGAGGTGGCTTACAACATGATTCTTGGGAGACCATGGATTCACGAAATGGATGTTGTTCCTTCAACCTTGCATCAAGTTATTAAGTTTCCATCGCCATGGGGAATCTGTCAAATTCGTGGAGATCAACATACAACCAGGTCTATCAACTCTGTTGCAGATACAACCACGAGAAATGAAGGTAAATAGCAATCACAGAAGGCAGTTGAGGACACCACAACACAAACCTCAACTGAACAAGGGCAAACAGATGTAGATTCAAGGCCTGATACCATTCAAGAACCAGAAGAGAATGAAAATATCAAAACAACAATAGAGGAATTAGAGCATGTCGTGTTATTTGCTCAATGGCCTGACAAAAAAGTCTATGTTGGAGCCAATCTTAGCCAAGGTATGAGAGGTAAGTTAATTAAATTTTTGAAAACTAACGTGGACTGCTTTGCTTGGTCCCACTCTGACATAATAGGAATACCACCGGAGGTGATGACTCATAAACTAAATGAAGATCCATCATACCCTCTTGTCAAGCAAAAGAAAAGAAAGCAAGGAACTTTCAAGAATCAGGTGATTCAAGAAGAAGTCCAAAAATTGCTAAAAATTGGTTCCATTCGTGAGGTAAAGTATCCTAACTGGTTAACTAACACTGTTGTAGTTCCAAAGAAGAACGGTAAGTGGCGGGTTTGTGTAGATTACACAGATCTTAATAAAGCCTGCCCTAAAGATTCTTTTCCACTACCACACATAGATCAATTGATTGATGCAACTGCTGGTCACGAACTATTAAGTTTTTTAGATGCATATTCAGGTTATAATCCGATTAAAATGGATCCGAGAGATGAAGAAAAAACTTCATTCATAACAGAAAGGGGGACTTACTGTTATAAAGTAATGCCCTTTGGTCTAAAGAATGTAGGTGCAACGTATCGGAGGTTAGTTACCAAAATGTTTCAAGAGCATTTAGGAAAGACTATAGAGGTATATATAGATGATATGCTTGTTAAAACTAAGTATTCAAAAGATCACATATTACACTTATCCGACACATTTTCAATTTTTGCAAATTTCATATGAAGTTAAATCCTGAAAAATGTGTATATGGCGTTACATCAGGTAAGTTTTTGGGTTTTCTTGTTTCTAACCGTGATATTGAAGTGAATCTTGCACAGATTAAGGCCATTGAAAAAATCCCTGATATACTTTGAAACAAGAAAGAAGTTCAAAGATTAACAGGGAGAATTGCAGCCTTGGGAAGATTCATTTCTAAATCATCAGAGAAGTGTTTTAAATTCTTCACAGCCCTTAAGAAGTAGGATAATTTTGAATGGGATGAGGAATGTCAACAGACACTCAGAAATTTGAAAACGTACTTATCAAATCCACCTTTGCTGGCAAAACCAAAGGCTGGGGAAAGACTACTCATTTACCTTGCTATTTCGGAAGTTGCGGTAAGCGCTGTTTTGGTCCGAGAAGAACAAGGTAAACAATCCCCTATCTATTATGTTAGTAAATCTTTGTTAGATACGGAGATGCGGTATCCTCAGTTAGAAAAACTTGCACTTGCATTAATCATGGCATCTAGAAAGTTAAGACCTTACTTTCAGTGTCATCCTATCGCTGTAGTAACTGCCTACCCTTTACATAATATATTATATAAGCATGAGTTATCAGGTAGGTTAGCTAAGTGGGCAATAGAGTTAAGTGAATACGAAATCACATACCAACCTAGAACTGCTATAAAATCACAAGTGTTAGCTGATTTCGTGGCTGATTTTAGCCAAGGGATGCAATTAGAAGCAGAAAAAGAATTATAGGTATTCAATGGAGCTAACCCGGGAACTTGGACTTTATTCACTGATGGCTCATCTAATGTAAAAGGTGCAGGTTTAGGGATTGTCTTGGTACCACCTACGGGTGAAACCATTCGACAAGCTATTAAATGTCACTCCATAACTAACAATGAAGCGGAGTATGAGGTTGTGATTGCAGGTCTAGAATTGGCACGAGAGCTTGGCATAAATCAGATTATAATCAAAAGTGATTCGCAACTCGTGGTTAATCAAATGCTGGGGACTTATACAGCTAGGGAAGCAAGGATGCAACAATACTTAGAAAAGGTACGAGAATTGATAAAGCAATTTCAAACCTGGAAAGTTATACAAATACCAAGGAATGAAAATGTTGAAGCGGACGCCCTAGCTAATCTCGCATCTGCAGCTGATGTGGCAAGCGATGCAAACGCCTCAGTTATAAATTTATTTCATTCAGTTCTCGATCCTGATAAGAATGAGGTAAATTTTAATAATTTGACTTCGTATTGGAGGAACGAGATTGTTGCTTTTTTGCAATATGATATCGTCCCTGATGATAAGAAAAAAGCTCATGCGGTTCGAAATAAGGCTGCTCGGTACTACTTAAAGCAAGACAATTTATATCGTAAAATGTTCGGTGGTCCCTTAGCAAGATGCCTCGAACCTTCGCAAACGGAGTATGTAATGAAAGAAATACACGCGGGACATTACGGGAATCACGTAGGAGGAAGGTCATTGGTAAGAACCTTAATTAGGGCAGGTTATTACTGGCCTAAAATGGAAGAAGAAGCAGAAAGTTTCGTGGCCAAATGTGATAAATGTCAAAGGTACGGTAACAATATGCATAGACCTGCGGAGTTATTACATCCGGTCATTGCGCCATGGCCATTTATGAAATGAGGAATGGATATCGTGGGTCCATTACCACAAGCAAAAGGACAGGTAAAGTTTCTGCTCGTACTCACTGATTATTTTACTAAATGGGTGGAGGCAGGAGCATTTAAATAGGTGCGAGAAAAGGAAGTCAAAGATTTTATTTGGCGGAATATCATATGTTGATTCGGTGTACCAAAGGAGATCGTGTGTGATAATGGCCCTCAATTTATTGGAGCTCAAATCACGGAATTCTTTCAAATTTGGCAAATTAAAAGGATTACGTCTATACCTTATCATCCGGTGGGTAATGGGCAAGCAGAATCAACGAACAAGGTTATTATCAATAATTTAAAGAAACGATTAGAGGAATCAAAAGGTAACTGGCCTGAAGTGTTACCTGGAGTTTTATAGGCATATCGCACAACTACAAAAACAAGTACAGGAGAAACACCATTTTCATTGGTTTATGGAGCCGAGGCTTTAATTCCACTTGAGATAGGGGAACCAAGTACACGGTTCACACAGGCGACACAAGAATCTAATGACGAGGAGATGCGGGTCAATCTAGATTTACTCGAGGGGAGGAGAGAAGTTGCATTAATAAGAATGGCAGCACAAAAGCAAGTCATAGAACGATATTACAACCGAAAAGCATGCCTCAGATTCTTCAAAGTGGGGGACTTCGTGCTTAAAAAGGTTTTTCAATCTACAAAGGCAGCTAACGCGGGAAAATTAAGTCCAACATGGGAAGGACCCTATAGAGTTCGTGATATTACAGGAAAGGGAGCATATGAACTGGAGACAATGGATGGCAAGATACTATCTTCACATTGGAATGCTGTTCATTTGAAGAGATACTATTTCTAAGGAATACCCATGGTCAGGTATCACCATTTTAAATTTAATTTTTGAATTGTTAAAATTTTACTAACGATTTTAGATGATAGGCAAAAAGCTAACCCGTACTAAATGATGAGTCACGACCTGTAAGGCACACGGAATAACCTAAAATTTCTAGCCTAGGGTTACAATTATTCTGATAGAAATTCAAACGGGTTAAGTAGTCTTCATCTATAATCGCACCTCCGAGTCCCGTATATTTTTCCTTTTCAGGAAAAGGACCAAATGAGAGAAACTATCAAGTGCTCGAGGCTTCATACTTCAACACTCAAACACTTGGGGGACTACATAATATGCACAAACATGTGTATAAATAAGGTAAAGAAGATTGAGGAAAAATCAAGCCTAAAAGAGTCAAGTGCAGAGTAAAAGTCACAAAGTCACGAGATGAAGCCATGAGCTAAGGCCAAAGAAAAACCTCACTATAGTTAGGGTAAAAGCTATATACTAAAACGGGTTATAAGGAAAAAACCTGTGTCTATTATTCTTCTTTTGTAAAAATCTGTTACAAGAAAAACAGTTACGAGAAAGTTATAGATGTAATTCAAATACATGTAAAGTATTATTCAAAACTTGTCAAAGTTATTTCAAAGAAACATGTGTGTTCCTATTTCTTTTATCGTATGATAACACCATTATAAATTTGAGACGTCTTCTTCATTAAGTGTCAAAATATAAAAGTGCCCTCTTTTATAAAACTCATGTTTAAATTAGTTAGTCATGAGATTAATAGAAGCATTTTCGAAGAAAAAAAATGTAAATTATTCTATAAGTCCTTAAAAATAAAGGCAAGAATAAAGCAGACAGAAGTTTAAGATAATAACATGAAAAACTTCTTAATACTTAAAAACTGAAGACTAAGTACGAACTTAGTCATAAAACTATGAAATTGTTTATACAAATTGCCCCATAAAAGACTTGGGGACTTGCGTTTCCAAAACCAACCCTCAAATGAAGCCAAGAGTTTGATTACAATTTTCTAAAATAAAAACAAAACAAAATCATTCAAATGATTAAAACTACTCACTGAGAAGTTTGTGGAACTAAAGTAGGAGCATCAATAACAACGGGATCAATTTGGGCAGGTGCATCAACAGATGCGGTTTCAACTTGGCTTGCAGCAACAGGCTCGATTGGGCTTGAAAGAGTTGGGATACCCGTATCAGCTTCAACATTCACGGGAGCTTCAACCACGGAAGAAGGGAAGTCTTGAGTTTGCTAAGATTTTTCAATGGTTTCATTGATCTTTTCTAACTCCGACTCCAGGTTGAAGTTTTCTTGGCCAGCTTCAATTAGGGTATCACGACGTGAATTAAAAAATGCCCAACTTACCTCAACAACAGATTTTTCTTCAAGGATCTCATAATCCTTTTCCCAATCAGCAATCTCATTCTTTAGCTCTTCATTATCTGCTAAGACGGAGTTATAAGAAGCTTGAAGAGAGGCATGAGAGCTCTCTAAAGCACGCACCTTATCAGCAGAGACTCGAAGGTCTTCTTGTGCTTGAGTTAAGCTTTGCACGAGCTCCCCAGCGTAAACTTTTTTTTGACTCAAAAGAGCCTTCAACTCTCTGTTCTCTTCACTGACCTTAGATAGTTGCTCTGAGAAGGAGGATTCGAGACGTTCTTTTTCTTTTTTTGCTTGGCTTGAGGAAGCTTTTACAACCGCTAACTCTGAAGTTAAAGCTCGCACCTGCTGCTCTAAGGTACTCTTGCTCTCTTGTAAATCTTTCATATCAATTTGTGCACTCTCAAATTGTTCCTTCCAATTGATCGCCTCCAACTGAGAATCACGTGCTATGTTCTCTGAATCACGTGCTACCTTCTCCAAGAGGGGGATTCTGTTCATCATTTCTGTGCCGATAAGATTGGCCTAAAAAAGGAAGGGAAATAAGAATCCCAAAGATAAAAAAATTTACAAAGTAAAGAAGGGAGAGAAGGAAAATACCTTCAAAGTGGCATGCACGATATCATTCATTAGAGTCAAGGAACTATGGCTCTCCAGCTTTGCTTTTTCAATTGGGTCAATTAAAGGCTCCAGCCATACATCTGCCTGACCTGACTTCCTCAAAAGGCTGCTATCAGCAGGAACTTCAATAGTTACCCTACTCATAGCGGCATTTCTACTTGAATAGCCCACTTCCGTATGTTGAACGATAGGAGGGGGAATTGTCAAAAGAGGAGCGGTAGAAGAAGTGAAAATAGTAGAAGAAGGAACAGAAACAGCTGGGCTGGTAAGGAAGGAATCACAGGTACGAGAGTTGAAAAAAAAGGGTATTTCATCTAAAATAGGCCCTAAACTTCCACTACCAAAACCACTGATGAAAAGTTGATCAATAGACTCACGGGTATCATGAGGAGTGACGTCATCATCAGGAATTATTACTGGGGTTTCAACAGGTTCGGTAAGAGAAACAGAAAGACGAGGGGAAACTTCAACTTCGTCATCAGAGACGATGCATCTCCTAGCTCGTGGCCTCGTCACCAGGGAGCCCTCATCTTCCTCTTCTTCAAAGTCTTCCTCTTCAACAGCTTTCCTTTTCGCAGAAGAAGAACCCAAGACTATTTCTCGGGCTCTTTCTAAAGAGATACGGGTCCCCGAAGGAGCATGGCTTCCTGAAAAGACACGAGAGGCCGCAACTGCTTCAGCAGTAACTCATCGAATAGCAAATCCTGATAAAAAGAAGGATGGGAGTTAGAGCAATAAAGAAAAATATATATATGCTTGAAAGATGAAATAAAAACTCTTACCATGAGTCTTTACTTTCCAACCGTAACGGTTAGAAAGTGTTCTCCAAGACCTACCATCTATTGGTGCGGTCTTCAGTAATTTATCTACCCAACCACGGAAATTGGGAATATCCTCCACAACTTCCATGGTTGCTAAAAAAATGGCAAAATTAGAGAAGTTGATAAACTTGAAGAAAAAAGGCACGAGAAGGATAAAAGACTTATGTGCAAAATTCCACTTCTCAGGGAAGGGAACGTTATCCTCACCCACTAAGCCAACAGTGGGGACAACAACAAACCGGGCATACCAATCATGGTCCTTGTCATCTTCAAGGCTCACCAAAACCCTCTTACTCCTGGCCGCTAGGGTAAAAATGCCATTACGGAAAAGCCTAGGGGAGTAAAGATGAATCAGGTGAGAGAAAGTAAAGGAAACGTCAGCCATATTGGTTAAATGCCTCAAATAGGCAACAACCATCCATATGATTGGGCCAATTTGACCCAAACAGACATTAAAAAAATGGCAAAATTCAAGAATGACTAGGTTAATAGCTGGTTTGAACCCTAAAGTGAAATGGTATGTATAAACAAAAGAGAACCCAGTCAAGTAAGAAGTAATTCTTTGATTTGGATTAGGGATAATACTGGGAAAATCATTACTCCAATGGCAGTCTTTGCGAACTACAGGAGTCAAAACTTCTGCAATTTGAGTGGGGTAAACATCAGCACGATCTAAAGCGGAAACCTGGTTTCTAAGAGATTCCCTATCATGGTAAAAAGATAGTTTTGTAGGGACTATCTCCTCTACTAAAGACTCACGTAATGGTTCAGAAGATTCTTTACACCTAGAAGAAGATTTGTGAGAAAGGGAACCTCTGGTTCTAGAAGAAGGACCAGAACTAGGAGAAGGTATAGACGAACCACCACCACGAGTAGACCCTAAGCTACGAAACCTACCTCCCTTTCTATGCCTAATGGGGGCATAGGGGAAGGTATCAACAATGGGAACTCTCCTAGGGATAGGATTTGGTGAGGACATGGCGAAGAAGAATAATGTGAGGAAGAAGTGAACTGAGATTTGAGGAATTAAGTGTTCAATAAGCTTTATGTGGTAAAAGACAAGGAAAGAAGTTATATTTATATTAATAAGCAACCGCCAAAGGTAAAAGTGCAGTGATAGAAGGACCATAATAATGATAACTGGCACTTCGTGAATAGTAGAGCCGTAGAAAAGCCTTGAAAAGGGCTGCAAAACTGCAGAACCAATGGAAAAATGACACGTGTACGGAACATTAAATAGAAGCGACAATTTTATCATAGCATTAATGGTGATAAAAATTCTC
The DNA here is from genome assembly GCF_000393655.2 of Nicotiana sylvestris. NCBI lineage: Eukaryota > Viridiplantae > Streptophyta > Magnoliopsida > Solanales > Solanaceae > Nicotiana > Nicotiana sylvestris. The sequence goes on from NC_091059.1 coordinate 156,367,295, forward strand.
TTTCAATGAAATCCACTTCCCAAATATTCAACTAATGAATAAATGGAAAGTGGGGAGACTATCTGTATTGTGAAAAATTGTATTTAAATATAAAGGTGACGTGTCGAGACACATAGACTGGTCAAATGGTCAAAGAATTACAACTAGCCAAGAGACACGAGTTGCAACAGATACGAGCAAATGCCAGAGGAAGAGGCACGGGTAGTTATTCAAATAACTCAGCGCCCGTACCTATCTAAGTCATTTATGTCCGAGAATCAAAATGAATGAATCTGACAATAGAAAAGAGTGCAGATACGACATTTAATAGACATTAAATGTGGAATATGTTAGAGAATTTGTATTGAATGTAATGATTATGTAACGTAACATTCAATGTCTTTAATTATTCATAATAGCCTCATTATGATTTGGGCAAAACGTATATCTCCAAGATATCTATAAAAGGGAGATATCTGATCAATTGTAAGGACACAAAACACTATTGGAAAAAACTTTGGTTTACTTGTTTTTCTCTTGATTACTCTCTTGCTACCTAAATTACTTCCTTTTATACATTCTTTTGATTATCAGTAACCCGTGTTCTTCTAAATTCTAGCTTTGACTAAAATTTCATTTTTTGGTTAAACAATTTTCATATTGTAGAAATAGAACTTTCTTTTTCAACAACAAAACAAAGTACAATTTTTTTAGTTGAGGAGCACAAATTTTAACGTTGTTTTTTCATAAAAAAGCAAAGCAACACACTAGGCCAGCCAGAAGGGGAGGGCCCCAACTTTTGAGTGGCCCCATTTCCTAATAATAGTATATGTATATGTTACTTTTTTCTTAAAAAATAATAAATACTGTACTATGGTATAAGAACTATTAAAAAATTACATAAAAAAGGGAAGTAAACTTTTGGTTTTGGAGAAGTGCTTAGTATTTAGAAATAACTTAGGTAACAGCAATAACTCATTTAGATTCTCACCTTCCTCTGAATATAAATTATTCCAGTTCATTTACGTCTAATTAAATGACCCAAATTATGCTTCTCATTTTTCACTTCTTACGATCGAGAGACATGTACTTCTATTTTTCCAAGTATGCTATTAAATTCTGTCAAATAAAAGGCCTGTAGTGCTTTGCACATTTTTAATCACATGTTCTATTTCACTATTTGAAGCATTGCAACAAGCAAATTGACGTAGTGCAACTCTATTTTGATATAATTAAAGTTATCAAAGTCAAGAATAAAGTTCAGCTATTTTAATTTTATTTTATTGGATTTTTTAATCTAAAATTTGATATTTTTATATTTTTACTTCTTAAGTATAGATTTTCTTTTTATATTTTTCTTACCTTAGATAAAAAATTTGCCAAGAAATATTAAATAGATTGCCCGTATATTATCACATAAAAAAGAATTATTAAAAGAAATCGATTAGTAAAAGAATAATTAACAACTTTGCAAGTCAAGCATTGAGGGCACAAGCACATGAAATTTTTTTCAAGTATATTTAAATTAAGGCCTATTATTAAATTTTGACTTTAGGCCACTAAATTCGTAGAGCCGCCCCTAGCAACACATTAGTTCTTTTAGATTTTATTGAATTTTTAGAAAAATAATTAAATTCTTGAAGAAAATAGAATCATGAAAATATTGTTTTGGTGGGGGTGGGGGGAGTGTGGAGGGGGACTTGGGGGAAGGAGGTGAGGAGAGTAGCATAAAAAATTATTTTCCTAAAAATTATTTTCTACTCTCTAGCCAAACACTAGAAAATATTTTCCAGAAAAAAGTTTTCACTCACTAACCAAATAATGAAAAATAAGTGATAAAACCACTTATTTTCTAGGAAAACATTTTCCTTTCGTACCAAACACACCCTTTAAAAAGCACAATCTTTGGAAATCATATTCCGCTTCTAAATAAAATAGGTCCAATCTAGCTAGGAGCATCGTGAACTTATTGATAAATGATTTTAACACTTTTAAGAATATTCCGAAGTGTTTAAAACATAACTACACGCTCACAAAGCACCAAACGAATTCAAAAAGGAATAATTTTGCCAGTAACTATTGACGCAATAGATTCTTGTTAACAATAAACCAATCTTATTAGATGTCAGTAGGTCAATTTATATCTAATCGTAGTCATTTTCTTCACAATTAATAAGGTACTCCCTCCTGTCCACAATAAATGATTTTTTGATTTTTTTTTGTGGTCCAAAATAAGTGATTTTTCCGGATTTTAAGAATGAATGAATTATTTTTTTCCTGCATTGTTCATATAGTAAATAGTGTTGGAGTATGTGTTAAAAGTGTTTATGTGAAAAAATAGTAAAGATTAATATGATCAATTTCATTGCTAATTAATATTAAAAGATGAATTTTTGAATCTGTGTGAAAACATCCAAAATATCACTTATTTTGGACCGGAGAGAGTACTAACGCAAAAATTTATATGAAGAGTTTCAAGACTCCACGGTAAAACCTTAAAATTAATTTAAGCCATAACTTGCTTTGGAAAAAGAAAAAGAGTATTAAATGAAGTGATGGACTTGCAAAATGAAAGTTCGGTAATCTTATGTACTCTTAATCTAGGAGGGATAAATAAACTTGTAAATGTCGGTGAACAACTTGAATTTCCCACATCTCAACGTATCTCCATGGCATGGCCTCCCCAACCCCTACTGGGCATCCATTTCATGTTTAATTTACAAATCTAATTAATAAATGACAGTGTATAGCCGCGGTAAAAATAAGAGTCGAAAAACTATGTAAAATTTATATATTTTTTGTATATATATATATTTTATATGTTATATAATACGAAAATTATATAAATTTTATACACTTTTACAGCTATCAGATGTAAATAATTTTTGGCGGGGGCTAAAAGTGATAATACCCCAATTTAATTTATATACATTGATAATGCAATAATTTTTATATTATTGTATATACTTAATTAGTACAGTAGACTATTTATTTATTGTTCATTTTATCAAATTAGGTTTATTATAAGCAATTACCTATTGTTATGAGTTGCTTTAATCTGGAAGTATAAAAAGATTTTATGCATTCAATGTACTGAAGCACTTAATCTACAGTCAGTTTGCATCCCAAAGCTCCCAAATTATACGTACTAAATGGAACGATTTCCATGAACATTGTCTTCCCTCTGTCATCTTACTTTCTTTTGTCTAAAACAATAATTAAAATACAATATATATGTCAAACAATCAACATATTCTAGACTTTCTTTTGGCTACTTAACATAATATTAATAATAATCAATAGAAGAATTGAAGGAAAATCCAGCAGGTAACCGACCTCACTACAAATCATTGTATTTGCAGCCCCTTGCTATGAAGTTACGTTGTTCCCCAGTCTCCTTCATACTATAGCTTTAACCTACTTATTATTCTTTCTCATTTTTAATTTATTATAATAATAACTCTTCCTTGCTTTTATGTTTTCCTTTTTAATTACTTTATTTCCATTTTCTTATTTTGATGAAGATAAAAATCGTAAGCAGAAAATAGATTGAGTAGTTTAGATTCGATATTTGGTTTCTATATATGAACTTATGAAGTTAGCAGCAGGCTCCAAGTTTGTAAATGAGATTGCGTTAGGATGGCATCATAATTCAGAGCATCTCTGCTGTGTCAGTTTAAGCCGCCATGTCTTTTAATTTCTGCTTGGTCCACACAACCATCATCTTCATCTCCTACATTTTTTTCTCTTGCCATTAATATTTTCAAAAGTCTTTTATTTAATTTTGTTTAGACTGCTAATATTATGGAGCCGCGCTGTGAGATTATTCATTTTAGTTAGATGGTATTTGTCATGCTACTAAAAATTTACTTATTTATTATTTTGATACTAATAACAAAATTAGTACTAATTTGGATAAGTTTGTTTCAAGTTTGAAGTTCATACAAATTACAATACAATTTCATCTCGTGAATTGAAATTTCTACCCAGGGTAAATGAAACTTTTACATAAATTGAAGTAGATACTACATAAAAGAATTTTGCTTTTTCAAAAGGTAAGAATTGTATGACATATTTACAAATGGGAATGTGAGTATTTTGGAAAATTTTATTTTGTGTCTAATACAACTGACACTAGTTATATGAAGTAATTTTTTTGTCTCGCAGTTTTGTGGACCCAAATTTCTGTGGACTCGGAAGTATAAGATTGGGGTTCTCAAATTTGTGAGATAAAAAGTAGTCTCATACCACTAGTGTCAGTTGTATGAGACACAAAGTAAAACTTACGTGATACGTCATACGTTGTAGGCTTGTAGCATGGGGCGAGCAGCAGTATATCATTGCAGTATGCCGGGGGGCCCAACTTATGGGCCTAGGGAAATTTACTGGACTAACCCACGTGAGTCCGATATAATTGCATTTTAATCATTTGCAACTTTTACAATTTTTTGTCTTTTCCTCGTCTTTTTTCACCTGACTCTGGTAATATCAATGATATGGTATTTGCTTTTCAACCCAAAAAGATAAAGAAGAGTGTTTCAAATTTTCAAGAAACAGTTTCTCAAATTTTAGGCAAAATTCTTTCAACCAAAACGCGATTATGCTTATATTGATTTGATATAAACAGTAAATGCAAAATATATTTTGACTTGAACTACATAAAGTAAGTGTTATCATTTTAGGAATTACTTTTAGTTTATTTCATACTTCAGATATATAAAATTGATTTTAAAATATCACTTTATTCCCGAGTTTCATTCTGTTTTTTGTTTTTTTAATACTTTTATAGTTGCACCTCATTTATCTCCTGCTACCAGAATCAGACGAAATAAATAAATAGCAAGACAAATAAGTATGGACCTGAACTCATGATCACAGAACAACAGATATATGTCCCCTCAAGTTTCTAATTGGTTACTGTATTTTTTCCTGCTATTGTGAATTAACTGTTCTTACTTTAATGTAGTGTCTTTAAGTATTGCCCATTTCACGAAATTTGTTTTCTATACAGTATTTCTCTTTTATTCTTTTAAATCATTTGGCTGTAACACGTGTTTCCTAGTACTTTAAAAGTAATTCTACACCTTACAAGATTTAATGTAAAAAATTAGTCAACTATTGTAGTAATCTTGAGTAAGAAGAATTAGTCAATTAACACTCCAAAATGGACTCTACACAGTTTCATTTGAATCAGAAGAATTAAAACATCTATGAAATAAATAAAATTTTATTTAAGGTAAATATCTATATTTAGAGAGATTGTAGAGTTTATTGCTTGGTGGCTAAGTCAATCTCTCCCTATAAATAGAGGGTTCTATTCCATTGTAATTCATCCCAATATCAATAAGGATTCTCTCTCTACTTTGCTCTGCAATACTCTTCTTCTTCTTTTATTGTTTCATAACACGTTATCAGCACGAGATTCTAACCAATTGAGTAGAAGATTTGGGATTGAGCATAATGATTGTCAATTATTCTATGAACTTCCTTCATGATTAAATTCTGGATTTAAGGTAAGTATTTTACTTTTCTCTTTCAAATTCTTGACATTCTATAATTTGATTTTAAATACAAGCAAAGACGATAAATTTTGATTGCAACTCTAATGGAGTTTGAAAGAAATTATAACCACCCAAAGTGGTAAAATTTCTATGCCTTGCCATGATCAAATTCATGTATGATTGTGGGCAAAGAATTGAAAACCCGTCCCATTGAATTTGCTCCATTCTCATTCCCTTTAGAGAATGTGATAACAGTATGTGATAAGTCTGAAAGAAGACAAAAATTATTACTATGAATGTATCAATGGATGTGAACGTGGCAATAGACGAAATTTTAATCGTCATCATTGTGGTAATAAGAACAATAAGGATTCTCAAAATAATCATTCACTTTGTGAAAGTAATATTTGTCATCGATTTGACATGAGATTTTATAAAGCACATATAGATGATTATGGTCCATTCATGATGTGAATATGACAACATCTAATTTATGAATACATATTCATTCTTGGAAGAATATGAACGTGCTAGTGGTAGTGAATATACCACACTCACCTCTAGAAGGAGGTTTGAGATGATATAAGAAAATAATGTCATTATTATGACATGAATAGTCATTAGTCACGTACCTATTGCACACCAAAATATTTTGGTAATGCGATTATTAAAGAATAACATTAATGCAAGAAATATATCTTGCATATAATTTTGACCATAACCATAATGGTATGACTTTCTCTTTAAAAGAGATATTTACCATATTGATGTTGATGAATATGTGGTAGTACAAAATTAATTAAGAACTCTACAAGAGCCAATTATACTATTTTGGAGAAATACAATTGATTACCAATAAGGTATTGTGTTGTAGTAAGTCTCAAAGAAACTTATTCAGTTTCCAAAGTACACACGAAAGCAGTTGATTATATTGAGACTATAAATAAAGGAAAGATTTAATATCTTCTATTACTACAACTTATAGCGGGGTAATATGTATGTGAAAAGTTACCCGCTTTATTCTTCAATTTGTACTGCACAAATAAAAGAATGTCACAATAAAGTAGAGCTTTATTGATATAAAACTCATATCATAATAAACTTGGAGTTTATTGATATCCAGTTGGCATAGCTGGTTTAGTTATATCAATTTAAGTATGATGTGCAAAAATAAAAGAGAATTCAAATGAGTAAACATTAAAGAACTAGAAAGTTCTTTACGAATTCTCCTAGGTTTCTTGTTCTCATTAATTAGTAGACCAACTAAAGTTGGGATTGAATCCCATAATTCTGGAAATATCAAAGGTGAATATGGGCCCATTCACCTGCCATGTATACCACATAAGATACATTTATGAGATGGTTACATGTGCAATTATTATTAACTCGCAACATGGTGTTTTGCGAGGTAACTTGCTCAATAGTTTAATTTCGAGCATAATTTCTAGATTTTCTATTCAAGAAGTTCATCTTGATAAGTTGGTTTACATCACAGCTGGTTTAGCAAAATAATTTATTGAGTGCCTCCATTTAATAGCTAAATTGTTGCTGATGAGAACAAAGTTATCTATATCAGTTTGATATAGGTCATATACGAAAGTATATTACATTCTCCCCTCACAAGTGGTTCGGGGTCAGGAACCAAATAATTTCATCTTGTTATTATTGATGTGCGGTGTATATATTGATTAAGACCATAACGCACAAAGATGGGTTCCCAAAATTGAGGAAGCAAGTTGGTTTTTCTAACATGAGGGGGAGACATGATAAAGAGTTGAGAAAAAGTTACGTGGAATGAATTATCATTTGTACATTTAGATCCTCGAATAAGATAATATGAACTTGAAGTTTATAAAAGGATAATTCATTTACAATATATTGCAAAGCATGCCAGACGCATTTGCTTCCCCAAAGAAAGTAATTATATTCTCATTGAAATTGCTTATATTAAGTCCTAGAAGGACAAAGTCTATGGTACGCTTAAAGCATATAGACAAATCGGTTTCAAATAGCTTCTTGATAAAGAAGAGGAGCAAATGATCAAACTGATCATAATAAGGAGGCAAGTGATCGAGAAGATCACATGACATAACACTTCATAAAATCTCATGAGAGATTCAGGTACCAGAATATATGAATGAAGAGATCTCTATGTTATGTCTTTATGAAAAATTATTGGAACCGATATAAAATGTTCGTCGACGACATCTATCATAGCGCTAAGTATAGATGGGGATCTTAAGGCTGTCGAGACAGATACAAAAATATTGGCCAAATAGACGATACACAATTCAAAAAGAATTGGTTTCATATGAAAGACATATAATTTTGTCTATGTTGTTCAAACGCTTGAAAGTATAAAGTCAATGGTATACGCAATCAGTTTTCGATATCTTATTTGTCTATCATGACATGAAAACTTGATATGCATCTAATTAAAGTCCATTATATGACTTAACTTATATGTCAATCCTTGAAGGATTTAAATCGCTTAAAGCATATACAATTCTTGGTGTTGAAGTACCACATCCTAAGTGCAATTTGTGCACATATGTATCTTGCTATAACTATAAGCATGGTAATGTGATAGCGAGAATACCTCTATGGAGATATTGAAAAGGCCATTCTACGGAAGTTTATGAAGACATTACATCTCTATCAAGAATGATGATTTCAAGATGCAATATATTCATTCAAGTTAATATGGTTGATTTGTTTATGAAGTCTCTACCAAAGATCGTTTTGAAGATGGTGCACAAGATTGGAATGCAAATGCTTAAAGATGTGAATTGATGCTCTCATCAGGGGGAGTTAATGCGCGTTGCACTCTTTTTCCCTTACAAGGTTTTTAACGAGGCAACCAAAAAGGCGTATTGTTAGATATGTGTACTCTTTTCCTTCTCTAGAATTTTTTTCTCGCTGGGTTTTATTTAGTTAAGGTTTTAACGAGGCACATTATCTGTTGAATAAACATTCAAGGGGGAGTGTTATAAATAAAATTTTATTTAAAGTGAATGTCTATATTTAGAGAGATTCTAGAGTTTATTGCTTGGTGACTAAGCCAATCTCTCCCTATAAATAGAGAATTCTATTCTATTGTAATTCATCCCAATATCAATAAGAATTCTCTCTCTACTTTGCTCTGCAATACTCTTCTTCTTCTTCTTTTATTGTTTCATAACAATCTCCTTTTTTATAAGATAAATAAGCAAAAAATAATATCATTGATCAATGACACTAATCCTTTTTTTTTCTTTTTCTTTAGGACAGAAATGTGATGACTAATTGGATACTTCGTCTTGTTAATTGGGCCTCCGTTTATTTCAAGTAGTCACAGCCTTATAGGCAATCGTTTTGGACCCGATGTTGATCAAAGCCCAAATATGTACACAACCCAAATATGAAAATTCCATGAGGAATTTACATAGAATACAACTCTTTAAAAATTTACTTATATTTCTTACAACTGCTTTTACAAAATTACTTTTCATACAATTTATTTTAAAATTTTACCTTTTTAATTAAATTATGTACAATTTTTCATATCCTAAAATCTCTCCTTCAGATTCTCTTTCACTTAAAAGATATCTCTTTTTAATTCTCTCTCACCTAATGTATCGATCACTATCAATTCCCCCCCCCCCCCCCCACACACACACATTTTCTCCAATAAAAGATATTCCAGTTATATCACAAGTGTCTATCTCTCTTTTCTTTGTATCATATATTCTGTGTAGATCAAAATGCATAGAAAATACATTGCTCAGAAAATCATGGTCAGTGGTAGTAGAGGATCTGTGAAGAAGATTTGCTAGGGTAAATTTGTAGTGGTTAAGGATGATGATGATTTCTGTTTTAATTCGATAAAGAAAAGGTTTCAAGTTGTAGTAGTTAGTAGCGGCGGAGTAAATGCTTTTAAAGGTTCCTCAAAGGAATTTCATAGTAATGCCTACAATATATAGTATACTCCCAGCATATATATGCTAAACTTTTAGAGGCATTAACTATCATAAATAGTTCAGAATATATAGTATATTATCAGTTTAGATGTTGAATCTTAATTGTTCATATTTTTCAATTTAGTAAACTACAATGCTTTTTCTATATGTGAAGCCTAAAGTCAAAGGAAAAATTATAGAAGATGAAGTCGAGGATGATTTTTATTGGGAGAAGGTTCAGAAAGGAAGAAAAATGGTGTTCACTAACGGAAAAAAACATTCAAAATATTATGTATCTGATATATACTACTAATAAATAAGGCCAAGCTAATACATAGTATATGTTATTACTATGTATGTGATGTATACTATTAATATATATTGTATATATACTATTAATATATATTGTATACAATATATTATATAACATATACTTATATTACAATGGTATATAACTATACAATATTTATCATATATCGAATATTTATATGATATACCCCAGCTTGTTATGGATTTGCTTAGGTGAATTTATTGAATATTTATCTGAACATATTATTGGTTTGATTAGTTTTACTGTTGTGTGGCAGTTGGAGATATGGTATTGTACGGACAATGGGGGGAATAATGGATACTTAGATGATGGGAGTAACAAAATCTTAGATTATTAAGCCATTTATTACGCGTGATGTGCCAAATAATATCACACCTATAATATGCCAAGAACGAGAATTTTTAGGACTAACTATACGTTTTAGATTGTCATTCCCCTTAAATAGGGAATTTACCATATTACTAGAGTATAACTTTTATATATGTGTGTCAGACCTCCTTTTTACCCCTCCAAAAGATAATGTGATGTTGGATTGTGGGTTAAAGAGTTTTTTCCAATTAAAGTGACAATTTTGAAATGAGGATTATTTTGTTATTCAGAGCCGCCACTTGGAATTGATTTTTAGGTGTTCCAAGTCACCTTTTATTTGAATCCCTATTCAAAGGAAGATTTGACTCCTTATTATTAATCTGCAAAAACAAAGTTCGGGTAAGGAATTATGTTGACCGGGGAGAAGGTGTAAGGCATTCCTCGGGTCCCGTGGTTCTAGCATGATCGCTTTATTGACTTAAACATGGCTTTAATTAATTATGAATAAACTGTGATTTCTATGATTTTCATGTTTTACCTATCCGCTTTTATTTATTACAAAAATGAGATTATTTTTTAAACGAATCACGTGTGTAAATCCGTTTTGTTTATTGTGCCAAAATCATGTCACGTGTACGTGTACACAATTGCGGTAATTGATTTATTAATACTCACCTAAAACTTACTAACGATATGTGAGTTATTGCATGGAGAATTATCCTATATGTTAGATTTAAGAAAAAGTAGAGCCAACTAAATTCAAACCGAATACATGACCTAAATGACTAAAATGGCAAAAAATGAAAGCTTCAAAATTAATGACATGATGCGCACATTTAAAATCTATTGTGCCTATTCTATTATTTGCTTTGAAATTTATTTTTAAGAAATCCAAAACTTCAATAAATTACAACCAACACTCACATGGTCCATTCTACACTTTCTAGATAGTTTAAATTCCAAGTTTAAGAAGCATAATTTAATATACTAACTCAATGATGATAGAGGCGTAAACACACAAATAAAGAAAATTAAATTAAATTAACTAACATGCTCATGCTCAGAAACACAACTTTATTCTCATTTGAAACATAAGAAGAGCAACGGAAATAATATATTAAACAAATATAGAGTTAGAAAATGGACCTAAAAAAAAAACCTTCCAACATAGATAAGGAAAGTGAGCGGAAAACCTTGGATGACGATAACCTCAAGCGACGGAACATCGACTTGAAAAAATGTTGTTGTTTCACGTGAAAAAGTGGACTGTTTTAAGGTGATTTCAATAGAGTTTTGGGTGTTGATTTTTGGACTGTATTTGGGTGGAAAAGGGGACTGTTTCAGGTGGATTTCATTGAGTTTAAGAGCTATTTTTCAGTTGCCTTTGGAGCTGTTTTTTTGGCGTTAATGGAGGTAAGTTTTGCAGCATTTTTGGACAGCTTTTGCTATAATTTTGGGCTGCTTTTTAATGGGTTTTTTAGAGGAGGAAGATGAGTGACCAAGGGAGAATGCAATGGCTGCCTTCTTCTCAGTATTCATCCGTGTGTGTGTGTTTTATGGAGGGGATAGAGATTGTGAGTGGTGGACAAGGAGTGGGGAATAAAGGAGAGTGAAGTAGGGACAAATGAGAATGGGGGGACCAACGTAGGGGACAAGGGAAAGTGGAAAAATGGGTGAGAAGTGAGGTATTTGTGAGATGAGTGTGAAAAAAATTCAAATATGGTAAAAAATTAGGTGTTAACAGCATGCCCCTCTTTGCTTGGAAACATGAAGGGTTTTCATGCAAAGACAAGATGAGCGATATGACTAATTTTTGGCCATACCATTATTCAAAAGGGTAGAGACAAGACAGCGAGTGCTACCGAGTCCTGGTTTAGACAACCTACATATCTTGGGTTATAAAGGAATCAAGTTGCGTGTAATTCAAGAAAAATGATGGAATGATGAGTTGAGGAGTCGAGTGAGGTTCCGTCGAGACTCCGGTCCCCGATCCTGTTATTATATCAAAATAAAAAAGGAACTAAACAAGCCTATCAACTATGAGTTACAAGATTCCTATCTTTGAGTCTTCTAAAGCTTGATCTTGAGTCTTGGATGGTTCTTCCTGCAGACTCTGATCTGAATCTTGATGCTCGTTAGCTGCAACTGCTGGTTCATTCTTCTTCAACTTTTCGGATCAAGACGAGACATGCAGAGCTTGTGACTTCAACTATGTCTTGAGCAATCCACATCTTTTCTCCGCTTTTGCACTTTGGATTCACTTCTTTTCCTAGGCGAAAAGTACTTCTACTCGGAAATATGAGCTGGATCCCCCTAGGCGAAAAGGTTCTACCTGGGTTAAGCTATGAATACTAAGACTGGGCGAAGAGTACTTCTACCCGGAAATAGGAGCTGGATCCCCCTAAGAGAAAAAGGTTAAACCCGAGTTAAGCTACGTTAAAACAACCTAAGCGAAGAGTACTTTTACCCGGAACTATTAGCTGGATCCCACTAGGAGAAATGGTTCTACCTGGGTTAAGTTATGAAAAATAAGCATGGGCGAAGAGTACATCTACCCGGAACTATGAGCTAGATCCCCCGAGGGGAAAAAGTTCTACCTGGGTTAAGCTATGTAAAACAACCTGAGCGAAGAGTACATCTACCCGGAACTGTGAGCTGGATCCCCCTAGGTGAAACGGTTCTACCTAGGCTAAGCTACGTAAAAATAACCTGAGCGAAGAGTACTTCTACCCCGAACTATGAGCTAGATCCCCTAGGCGAAAAGGTTCTACATGGGTTAAGCTGCGTAAAAACAACCTGAGCGAAGAGTACTTCTACCCTGAACTATGAGATGGATCCCCCTAGGCGAAAAGGTTCTACCTGGGTTAAGCTATGTAAAAATAGAAGGTGTGAACAATAGTGATGTATGCCGAAAGTAAAAGAAAAATGGAGATTTTTAGGAGCTTACATTTGGTGACATTCGTTCTTTTAGAATCATCTTTCTGCATGCATTGTTCCTGTTTCAAACAAAGAAAAATTTGTGAGTTTTCAAAGTGGTGGTTGGTTTGTGGCCTTGATGCCCTGAGTAGTTTGATTCATGACCACTGCTGTCGAAGAACTTATTCTGTCAGCGTGGCACCGAGATGCTTGACTGGTCTATATTATTTTCTAGAGACCTTGGCTTTCCAAACTTTTTCCGAGATGGTTGGCCACCTGGGACTTAACCTTTTCAACTTCATTTGCCTTTATAGGCATTTCAATTTGATTTTCTCTTTCCAAGCATTTTGATTTCGAAGCATCGGCCGCCATGGTCAGTCAAGGCCGACTTATGTCCCTTGATGAGGCTGGGTGCCTTTTTGCATATTAGCTTGTATCAAATGAGAACCCTGTAAATCAGTCTTACCATCCTTTCTTTGTCTTAGTTTCGAAACAGAGTTAAACCGAAAGGGATTCAAAGAAAACAAACAAGGGAATGGAGAATGAGTTTAAAACAAGAAGTGTCCCTTTCAGGGAAAGGAAAGAAGGACTTATCTGGAGTACATGTGGACTTCAATGAACATGACATGCCTTTTGGACTAGATGCCTGATCTGTATAAACCGTCCGACTCTTAGAAATTCATCACAACTTTTGCCTCAAAATTGAGAAACCTAGCCAGCACTCTGTCGATGCCGATGACTGTGAGAATCCTCTTTTCGATCAGGGGCGCCCTTTGCGGGTTTTCACGAGCTGACCTCTCTCATTTCTCTACTCACCATCGCCTTATAGTGCTCTTTGCGAGTTTTCACTAACGAGACTCTCTCATTTTGATTTCTTTGCTTACTGTCGCCTCATGGTGCCCGTGTGGTTTTTACCAATAAGACTCTCTCATTTTATTTCTCTCATTTGATTACATCGGATCCAAGTAGTTGTATCCTCCAATTTTAGACATCTTTACCGATTGATCGGAAGGACTTGAACAAGATTTGGGGTAAAAAGAGTTTGAACTGAATTACAACTTTGGAACCTTTCAGGCGAACCATCGCCGAACCATTATAACATCTGACCTAGTTTTACTTTTGGGGGAATTTGGATTTTTATTTTGGTGTGACTGAACCCCAAAGAGAGGCTGCCTACGTAACTTTTCGGAATCAAGTCGAACGTAGTTCAGGGAGTTTTGGTTTTTGATTTTCTTTTGTTTTTTCTGTTTTGTTTTGTTTTCTTTCTTTTTCCTTTGCTTTTTCCTCTTTTTTTTTCATTTTCATATTTTTTCATTTCAAATTCTCTGTCTTTTATTCCCTTTTTAGTATTTTTTTTCATTTCATTTTTCAATAACACTTTCAGGTTCCAAAGAGGGTGATGAAAGAATGTGAGCCGACTCAAAGAGTTTGCAAAGGGTTGATAGTGTTTGGGTAGCGAGAATGAAAGCCTTCGTCATCCCAATTGGAGAATATTAGTACTATATGGAGGATCCAACATAGTACCTTTTGACTGCATTTGCATTGGCAATTATTTCAGGGACATTTCCTTCGATGTGCCCCAAGTGCAACACACTCTTTTGGAAGTACTCTTGTTGCAATGTATGGACCTTTCCAATACGGGAACCAATTTTCCGCCAGTTGTTCCAAATCTTTGTTTTATTTCCTTAAACTTTATCTTCATTGCAATCTAATCCTTGATTCATTATTTCGAGGTCTGATAGCTTTCAGGATCTGGGCATGAAGTCCACAAGCATGTCATGTTATTGAAATCTGCATTTAAAAGAACTAAAAAGAGAATAAGAAATAAAAAATGACAAGATTAAGAAAAGAGACATTCCTGGACAATGAAATGTTAATTTCATTTGATTTTTGATTTTTTTTGATTTTTTTCTTTTTTTTTTCAATTTTTGAAGATATAAGAGCTTACATCAGAAAGTAAGACAATAAGGTAAAACATCTAGATCACACCCTGAGATATCCGGACGCAGAAAGGACAACAAGACTGGCAACTAAGACTCCCGTCTGATGGGGAACTTTTATGCTTGGCGACCATTTTTTGGCTTTTCTTCTGTTTCGGCAATGGCTGCAACGACTTTTAGTGCCGGATCAAATTCCTCAGCTTCACAAATCATTCCGACCATTGGCCCGATGTTATGGGCAGGCAACAGATTGTTCATCACATCAGGAGCTTCTTCATCCCGAAAAATGATTCTTTCAGCTTCAATCAAATCTTCAACTGCCCTTTTGAGGGTCCAACAGTCCTCTGTACTGTGTTCTCACTGCTCGAGAGTGGTATTCACATCCAGCGTCAGCTCAGTGCGAGGGGGACTCGGGGTTTGGCCGGTTTGGGGCCACCGACTGTAATAGACCTCGCCTGACTAGCTTTTGGAACAAACACAAGTATGATTCACCAATAGGGGTGAACTGATTCCTTTTGAAAGGCTCTCCTGGGCGAGGATTAACAGGTCTTTATAAATGGATGACTCGTCTTCTCCGTGAACAATAATCTCTTGCCTGTCGTGTTCGAACTTGACCATATGATGCAATGTGGATGGCACAGCTCGAGCCATATGGATCCATGGCCTTCCAAAAAGAAAGTTATAAGAAGTGTCCATGTCAACTACTTGGAAGACAATTTCAAAGTCAACCAGCCCAATTGTCATAGTGAGGTTTATCTCCCCAATGGTATCCCTCACTGAGCCATCAAAAGCCCGAATGCGAACATTGCTGGGTCGGATTCTGTCTGTGTTGATTTTCATACCTTGCAAAGTAGAGAGAGGGCATACATCTACACTCGAGCCTCCATTAACCATGACTCACTTTACATAATGCCCCTCACATTTGACGACCAGGTGCAAAGCCCTATTGTGCCCGGCTCCTTCCTCGGAAAGTTCATCATCAGTAAAGGAGATTATGTTCACCTCGAAAAATCTGTTGGCCATATTCTCTAACTCATTCACTGTGGTCTTCTCTGAGACATGTGTCTCGTTCAGGGTCTTGATCAGTACACGTGCATGCTCTTTTGAGTGTAGGAGCAGAGATAGTAGAGATATTTGTGCAGGAGTCTTTCTTAGCTGGTCAATGATTGAGTAATCGTGAACTTTCATCTTTTTCAAAAACTCTTCTGCCTCTTCTTTAGTGACAAATTTCTTTATTGGCAATTGTCCTTCTTTGATTTGCTTAGCCTTCCTCAACTCCTCTAGAGAGTAACACCTCCCTGATCGAGTCAAACCTCCAGTTTCCCCCATTTCTTCTATGATTTACTTGCCTTTGTACGTCATCACAGTTTTATTGTAGTTCTAAGGAATGGTTTTTGTATCTGTAACGGGGGGTTGCATTGCAGGTCTAATTATAATTGGCTCTGTTATACCCTTTGTACTGCCATGATTCTGCCTTATGATGGGGTGGCCTCCAAGGACATATAACCTTAGGCTTGGAACATTAGAGCGAACTTCCAAACTCATGACCTTGGGCACAAAAAAGTTACCTTTTCTGAGCTCGGGAAACCTTTCACAATCAACGGCACATCTCGGCTTGGACTTACTTCCAGACTTGTCCCTTTTTGAATTGCTCCCACTATCATTTCTGCTTGACCGACCGACTTGTATTCTTGATCTCGTCCAATCATTCCCACGAAATGAACATCGTTGTGTGCTGGAAATAGGTTGTTTGTAACATTGGAAGGGTCTTCGACATTTGTTACCACAATTAACTTTTTAGTGATGAGTCTTTCTATAGCTCTTTTTAGAGTCCAATAGTCATCAATGCTATGTCCCGGGGCACCTGAATGATATTCACATCTAGCATTTGCTTGAAATCCATTTGAATCAGGATGCATATAGTGGGGAGCGATGGGTCCAATCACGCCCATCTATTTCAGCTTCTAGAAAAGACTAGAGTATGGTTCAGCCAATGGGGTGAATTTTTCCACCGGCCTCTGCTCTCGACCGTAATCCTGCCTGGGATGAGCATTGTAAGGTGCCCAAAAATTTTATTGCTGAGGTCGGGGGTTCCTTGGAGCTGGTGCATGTATCTGTTGATTGGTAGGCCGAACATAGGATTGAGCATTAAACACTGTATATTGTGGTGGGCCCACTGAGTATTGAGGAATTGGTGGAGGATAATAATGTTGAGGGTAATTGGATTGCCCCTGTGGAACTTGTACATAAGGGTGCGATGCCCCTTTTTGAACTTCCCTAGATCCAGAAGTCATCGTAGAACCTTCATCTCTCTCTTTCCTATTTGCAAAATTTCCCGACCCATTTTGGATCGATTGGGTGGTGGCTTTGAGAGCAGCCTGGCTTACAATCCTGCCAGTCTTTAAGCCATTTTTGACCATTTCCCTATCTTGATTGCTTCTGCAAAAGGCCTACCCATTGCAGACATCATGTTTTGAAAATAATCAGGTTCTTGAGCCTCCAGAAAAACAGTGATCAACTCATGATTATCCATGGGTGGCTTAATTCTGGCCACTTGCTCCCTCCACTTGATGGCATACTCCCTAAAGCTTTCTGTTGGCTTTTTCTTCATATTGGATAGGGAATTGCGATCTGGTGCAATATCAATATTGTATTGGAATTGCTTGACGAAAGCCTGGGCCATGTCGTCCTAGGCATGACAATGAGAGATGTCTTGGTCAATGAACCATTCAGAGGTTACCCCCATAAGACTTTCTCCAAAATATGCCATCAACAATTCTTCTTTTCCACCTGCACCTCTCAGCTGGTTGCAGTACCTTTTCAAGTGGGCGATAGGGTCGCCGTGTCCATCATACTTCTTGAATTTTGGGGTCTTGAATCCTGATGGTAAATGGATGTGAGGGAACATACCTAGATCACCGAATGAAATACTTTTGTGACCACCTAGTCCTTTTATGTTCTTTATGTTTTGTTCAAGACTTTTTATTTTCCTGGCCATCTCATCCGTCTCACTTGGTTTTTTAGGCATTTCATTTTTCGCTGGTGACTCGTACTGAAGAGTCTGATTGTAGGGAGCCGAAACCCTAAAAGCCATATTTGGAGAGCAATATTGGCCATCATAAGCCTGAGTTAGTGGCTCATTGTTGGGCCTCATCATAGGAAGTGGTGGAGGGATTGTATATACTGGTGCACCTGACACGATGAGAGGGGTGTTCTTGACCGGTGAGACCGGTGGTCGCATATCCAAAAGATACTATGTCGGATCCTCCATATAGTACTAATATTCCCCAATTAGGATGACGAAGGCTTTCATTCTCGCTACCCAAACACTATTAACCCTTTGCAAACTCTTTGAGCCAACTCCCATTCTTGATCACCCTCTTTGGAACCTGAAAGTGTTATTGAAAAATGAAATGAATAAAAAAGAAAAAAAAAACAAAAAAGGGAAGAAAAGACAGAGAATTTGAAATGAAGAAAAAACAAAAATGAAAAAAAAGAAGAAAAAGGAAAAGAAAAAGAAAAAAACAAAACAAAACAGAAAAACAAAAGAAAATCAAAAACCAATACTCCTTGAACTACGTTCAACTTGATTCCGAAAGGATACGTAGGTAGCCTCTCTTTGGGGTTCAGTCACATCAAAATAAAAATCCAAATTCTCCCAAAAGTGAAACTGGGGCCGATGTTATAATGGTTCGGCGATAGTTCGCCTGAAAGGTTCCAAAGTTGTAATTCAGTTCAAACTCTTTTTACCCCAAATCTTGTTCAAGTCCTTCCGATCAATCGGTAAAGATGTCCAAAATTGGAGGATACAACTACTTGGATCCGATGCAATCAAATGAGAGAAATAAAATGAGAGAGTCTTATTGGTGAAAACCCATACGGGCACAGTGAGGCGACAGTAAGCAAAGAAATCAAAATGAGAGAGTCTTGTTAATGAAAACTCGCAAAGAGCACTATAAGGAAATGGTGAGTAAATAAATGAGAGAGGTCAGCTCGTGAAAAACCGTAAAGGGCACCCCTAATCGAAAAGAGGATTCTCACAGCCATCGGTATCGACAGAGTCGTGGCTAGGTTTCTCAATTTTGAGGCAAAGGTTGTGATGAATTTCTGAGAGTCGGACGATTTACACAGAGCAGACATCCAGACCAAAATGCATGTCATGTTCATTAAAGTCCGCATATACTCTAGATAAGTCCTTCTTTCCTTTACCCGAAAGGGACACTTCTTGTTTTAAACTCATTCTCCATTCCATTGTTTGTTTTCTTTGAATCCCTTTTGGTTTAACCCTGTTTTGAAACAAAGACAAAGAAAGGATGGTAAGACTGATTTACAGGGTTTTCATTTGATACAAACTAATATGCAAAAAGGCACCCAGCCTCGTCAGGGGGCATAAGTCGGTCTCGACTGGCCATGGCGACCGATGCTTCGAAATCAAAACGCTTGGAAGGAGAAAATTAAATTGAAGTGCCTATAAAGGCAAATTAAGTTGAAAAGGTTGAGTTCCACGTGGCCAACCATCTCGTCAAAAGTTTGGAAAGCCAAGGTCTCCAAAAAATAATACAGAGCAGTCAAGCATCTCGGTGCCACGCTGACAAAATCAGTTCTTCGACAGTAGTGGCCGTGAATCAAATTACTCAGGGCATCAAGGCCACAAACCAACCGCCAATTTGAAAACTCACAAATTTTTCTTTGTTTGAAGCCGGAACAAAGCACTACAGAATGATGATTCTAAAAGAACGAATGTCACCAAACGTAAGCTAATAAAAATCTCCATTTTACTTTTACTTTCGGCATACATCACTATTGTTCACACCTTCTATTTTTACATAGCTTAACCCAGGTAGAACCTTTTCACCTAGGGGGATACAACTCATAGTTTCGGGTAGAAGTACTCTTCGCTCAGGTTGTTTTTACGCAGCTTAACCCATGTAGAACCTTTTCTCCTAGGGGGATCCATCTCATAGTTCCGGGTAGAAGTACTCTTCGCTCAGGTTGTTTTTACGTAGCTTAGCCTAGATAGAACCGTTTCACCTAGGGGGATCCAGCTCACAGTTCCGGGTAGATGTACTCTTCGCTCAGGTTGTTTTACATAGCTTAACCCAGGTAGAACCTTTTCCCCTCGGGGGATCTAGCTCATAGTTCCGGGTAGAAGTACTTTTCGCCTATGCTTATTTTTCATAGCTTAACCCAGGTAGAACCATTTCTCCTAGGGGGATCCAGCTAATAGTTCCAGGTAGAAGTACTCTTCGCTCAGGTTGTTTTAACGTAGCTTAACTCGGGTTTAACCTTTTTCTCCTAGGGGGATCCAGCTCCTATTTCCGGGTAGAAGTACTCTTCGCCCAGGCTTAGTATTCATAGCTTAACCCAGATAGAACCTTTTTTCCTATGGGGATCCAGCTCATATTTCCGTGTAGAAATACTCTTCGCCCAGGCTTAGTTTTCGTAGCTTAACCCAGGTAGAATTTTTTCACGTAGGGGGATCCAACACATATTTCCAAGTAGAAGCACTCTTCGCTTAGGTTATTTTACACAGCTTAACCCAGGTAGAACCATTTTGCCTAGGGGGATCCAGCTCATATTTCCGGGTAGAAGTACTCTTCGCCCAGGCTTAGTTTTCAAAGCTTAACCCAGGTAGAACCTTTTCTCCTAGGGGGATCCAGCTCCTATTTCCGGGTAGAAGTACTCTTTGCCCAGGCTTAGTTTTCATAGCTTAACCCTGGTAGAACCTTTTCGCCAAGGGTGATCCCGTTCCATATTTCCGGGTAGAAGTACTCTTCGCCCAGGCTTAGTTTTCAAAGCTTATCCCAGGTAGAACCTTTTCGCCTAGGGGATCCAGCTCCTATTTCCGGGTAGAACTACTCTTCGTCCAGGCTTAGTTTTTATAGATTAACCCAGGTAGAACCTTTTCTCCTAGGGGGATCCAGCTCCATATTTCCAAGTAGAAGTACTCTTCGCCCAGGCTTGTTTTTCGTAGCTTAACCCAGGTAGAATCTTTTCGCCCAGGGGGATCCAGCTCATATTTCCGGGTAGAAGTACTCTTTGCCCATGCTTAGTTTTCGTAGCTTAACCCAGGTAGAACTTTATCACCCAGGGAGATTTAACAATTTTGTCAGTAATATAGGGTACCAACCCTTGGTTACATTTTATTTTTCAATAATACATGGCACCAGTCCCTGGTTACATTTCCTTACCAGTATAGGGTACGCCATTCCCTGGCTTTGTTTTCCAACATAAGGTACATCAATCCTTAGTTGAGACACCATTTAGATAATTAGGGTACACCATTCCCAAAGAATCATATTTTCCTAGGGTACACTAATCCCGACACTATAGTGCTTTTTAATAAAGAAATAGTTTAGATTGTTGTTACGAATAACTCACGAAATTTTCCTAGTGAAAACTGGGGCAGAAAATTCGTTCGTTTATATGCTTTGGTGCCTAAACAGGTTTTTACCTTGAGGAACAAATTTCGAGGCGACCAAAAGAAGAAGTCTCGATTCAAATAAAAGAAAAGAAAAAACAAGGAAAAGAAGTGAATCCAAAGTGCAGAAGCGGAGAAAAAATGTGGATTGCTCAAGACATAGTTGAAGTCACAAGCTCTGCATTTTCCGTCTTGATCCGAAAAGATGAAAAAGAATGAACCAGCAGTTGTAGCTAACGAGCATCAAGATTCAGATCAGAGTCTGCAGGAAGAACCATCCAAGACTCAAGATCAAGCTTCAGAAGACTCATAGATAGGAATCTTGTAACTGATAGCTGATAGGCTTGTTTAGTTCCTTTTTTTATTTTGATATAATAATAGGATCGCGGACCGGAGCCTCGACGGAACCTCACTCGACTCCTCAACTCATCATTTCATCATTTTTCTTGAACTACACGCGACCTG
Organism: Nicotiana sylvestris; assembly: GCF_000393655.2. Classification (NCBI taxonomy): domain Eukaryota; kingdom Viridiplantae; phylum Streptophyta; class Magnoliopsida; order Solanales; family Solanaceae; genus Nicotiana; species Nicotiana sylvestris. The sequence continues at coordinate 156,389,095 of NC_091059.1, forward strand.
ATTCCTTTATAACCCAGGATATGTAGGCCGTCCAAACCAGGACTCGGTTGCACTCTTTGTCTTGTGTCTGCCCTTTTGAATAATGGTATGGCCAAAAATTAGTCATATCGCTCATCTTGTCTTTGCATGAAAACCTTTCATGTTTCCAAGCAAAGAGGGGCATGCTGTGAACAACTAATTTTTGACCATATTTGAATTGTTTCCCACTTATCTCACAAATGCCTCACTTCTCACCCATCTTTCCCACTTTCTCATTTCCCCTTCGTTGGTCCCCCCCACTCTCATTTATCCCTACTCCACTCTCCTTTGTTACCCACTCCTTGTCCCCCACTTGTCCACCACTCACAATCCATATCCCCTCCATAAAACACACACACACGGATGAATACCGAGAAGAAGGCAGCCACTACATTCTCCCTTGGTCACTCATCTTCCTCCTCTAAAAAACCCATTAAAAAGCAGCCCGAAATTACAACAAAAGCTGTCCAAAAATGCTGCAAAACTTACCTCAATTAACGCCAAAAAATAGCTCCAAAGGCAACTGAAAAACAACTGTTAAACTCAATGAAATCCAGTTGAAACAGTCCCCTTTTCCACCCAAATACAGTCCAAAAATCAACACTCAAAACTCTATTGAAATCACCTTAAAACAGTCCACTTTTTTCACGTGAAACAACAACATTTTTTCAAGTCGATGTTCCGTCGCTTGAGGTCATCGTCATCCAAGGTTTTCCGCTCACTTTCCTTATCTATGTTGGAAGGTTTTTTTTAGGTCCATTTTATAACTCTATATTTGTTTAATATATTATTTCCGTTGTTCTTTTTATGTTGCAAATGAGAATAAAGCTGTGTTTCCGAGCATGAGCATGTTAGTTAATTTAATTTATTTTTCTTTATTTAAGTGCTTATGCCTCTATATCATTGAGTTAGTATATTAATTATGCTTCTTAAACTTGGAATTTAGACTATCTAGAAAGTGTAGAATGGGTCATGTGAGTGTTGGTTGTAATTTATTGAAGTTTTGGATTTCTGAAAAATAAATTTCAAAGCAAATAATATAATAGGCACAATAGATTTTAAATGTGCGCACCATGTCATAATTTTGAAGCTTTCATTTTTTGCCATTTTAGTCATTTAGGTCATGTATTCGGTTTGAATTTAGTTGGCTCTACTTTTTCTTAAATCTAACATATAGGATAATTCTCCATGCAATAACTCACATATCGTTAGTAAGTTTTAGGTGAGTATTAAAAAATCAATTACCGCAATTGTGTACACGTATGCGTGACATGATTTTGGCACAATAAACAAAACGGATTTACACACGTGATTCGTTTAAAAAATAATCTCATTTTTTTAATAAATAAAAGCGGATAGGTAAAACATGAAAATCATAGAATTCACAGTTTATTCATAATTAATTAAAGCCATGTTTAAGTCAATAAAGCGACCGTGCTAGAACCACGGGACCCGGGGAATGCCTTACACCTTCTCCCTGGTCAACAGAATTCCTTACCCGAACTTTATTTTTGCAGACCAATAATAAGGAGTCAAATTTTCCTTTGAACATGGATTCAAATAAAAGGTGACTTGGAACACCCAAAAATCAATTCCAAGTGGCGACTCTAAATAACAAAATAATTCTTATTTCAAAATTGTCATTTTAATTGGAAAAAACTCTTTAACCCACAATCCAACATCACATTATCTTTTGGAGGGGTAAAAAGGAGGTGTGACATCGACTACCTAAATTTTTACCTTTTCTATATTATTATAAAAGTAGGAAGCCCTAAGCTTAAAAGTTGAATTACTAAAATATCCCCTATGAATTAATGAAGTATCTTATTTTTATTTTTTTTAAAGTATCACGCTTATTTGAAGGGTTGCAATCTTTCACATTAGTTACTAATGATCACAATTGTTTTAGACTAACATTCCTATTTTGATTTTGTTTTCCAACCGTTGCTACTTTCTAGGCCTTCGACTATTCCTTTCACAAATCACATAGATATAATCCAAACGAGAAGAAGAGTAGTAGTTCTAATGTTCGATTAGTTGAAATTTTATCAAGAAACAGAAAAATATAGTGAACGAAAATTTTCGCGGAAAGTTGACGTCATTGTGATTTGTGGAACAAAGATAACAACGGAAATCTAGGTATGTTCTTGCCATCTCGGGATAGGAAGAATTCCGAACAATTCGTAACAATCTACAATTTCACTTCCTTGCTTGTCCAATTCTGATGCTATTCTTATAATAAAGTATCTTTCATTCTTCAATATTAATAAGGAGAAGTTTTGTTCCATAAATGGTGAAAGCAAAAACATATCTATCTATCTATATTATTATTATTATTATCATAAAAGTGGGAACCTCAAAAATTAAAAGATGAATTCCTAAAATATTCTTCTTATACACACACACATATATTTACATATATATATATAAGTAGAATATTTACGTATATGGTGAAGCAAAAAGTGTGTATATATATATATATATATATATATATATATATATATATATATAACAGAACCTTGAAAAAACATAACGATGAGGTGTGACGGTTGGCAAAGTTTAGAACCAACTACATGACCATTGGCAAATATGTGATACGTGCTGCAACTTTGTCAAGGATGTTGCCATTTCCTCAAGGCGACGATTTGGTATGATATCTAAATTGAAAGAGACATTTCTGTTCCATATTTTGCGTGTCATGTGCTTTATTTTCCTTTAAACAACAAAAGCACAAATGTGGAGACAAAATACTACAAATATAATACATCCATAATATTTGAAACTCCTCCAAGAGTATGGGGACGTTCCAGTAACATTTCTAACATGTTTTTCTTTTATTCTTTTCATTCTTTTTATCTTTTGATTTATTCCTTTAGGATAATGGAAACTAGAAAGCAAATCAATGGAGGAAAGAAAATTTTGGGATTAAAGCGACAACCAGGGGCGGAAGGGTGTTCACACGAACCTCCTTCGCCAAAAAATTACACTGTATATATAAGGCAAAATCTATTTTTTACCTCTACATATTATGTTTTAAATCTCCTTGGCACAGCCGAAAAGCATAGCTTAGTGGTCAAAGGATCAAAACCTTTGTAAGGTCATTGATTCAATTTTCACTAGCTACAATCTTCTTAAACGTTTTTCTTTTTTGAACCAAAATCCTGCCTCCGCCACTGGCGCCAATATCAAAGTGTTGAATCAAGGAAAATGTACAACAAATAATAAAAAGAAGAAGTTTAATTCATTGGGTTAGAATGGAGGAACCATAATAAATTAAATTTAAATAATGCAAGAAAATACTTGGAACGATTTTGAATTGGAAAAATAATTTCAATGCTCTCTAAAAAGTTTGTCTCATCGAGTGATCAGTGATACATCACTTCTCTACACATGCAGCCAGTATTGTTAGAGTAATAGAAAGATGGACTTTAAATTGAACAGTGAACTATTCTCAGGCATCTAATAAGACCAAAATTGATCTCTATATTAAGAAGCGGTGATGGAAAAAAAATATATTAAGAAGCGGTTGCAATAGTACACGGGCTCAGAAGAGTAGCAATATGTCTCTCTTTTCTTCCATTTTATTTGATACCATATGCTTTCTTTTCTCATGTGATAGACCATGAATTTACAACTTCTTTTCTGATTTTTAAAATGGGTACATTGAATTATACGAACATGTTTACTGTATTTTTCGAGTCTTATAGAAACTAATTTATGTTGTGTTTCGATATGAATATGATGCGAGAACGAAGATGGCTTCGATGTATGGTGTGGGAAGAAAGAGACAAACATATATCGGGTTCTACTTTTCTTAACTTCATTTATTAACTATTTACTAATTTATTTTATCCTATGTAGTTTTTCATGAAGAAATTTAATTCTGTGAAGGATAGAGTAGTCATTTTATATGAACTGCTGAATCAAAATATGTATTGTGCATGTTGTTATGATTAAGAAAAGCATATCTTTTAAGGTATAGTTTTTATTCTTTTGCCAAAATGCATATTAGTTGGTAATACATATGTTATAGGTGCATACATATGTGAAATTTACGTTCATGTGTACTAAAATAATATAAAGTATACAATTTGAAAGAATCATAGTTATACTTGAATGCCTTTTGTCATTTTGAGATCATAAAGTAACTTGATGTTTTATTTAGACATCTTTGTTGTAATATATTTTGTGGTAACGGTTTGAGTTGAAAAATCATGGGCAATATGATTCTTTTTTCAGCTGAAATGCACGTGTTAGCCTTGGAGGATCAATCGTTGCCTAATTTGTGTGTCATAATAGATTTTCCAATAACAACAAAAGTTTTTGCTTGTGTGTTTGTACAATCTTTGTTACTTGAGCAGATTAAAGCTCACTAATATGATGATCTAAATTTTCTTTCACTTGGGGAGAAGGTTCATATATATAAGGGAGACTTCTATTGTAGTGATTGATCAAGTAGATGCATGTTTTATGTTGATTACAAGAGCTCCGGTCATAATAGAGAAAACAAAATGATCGAAAGGAATATATACTATGAATATCGTCTATAGAAAGTTATTAGGTAAAATACATTTTATTACATGTGTGTACTTTATAAAAACAAAAAAATATAAAAGAAAGCCACATGTATCTAAATCAAACATTGATTGTTCATCTTCATGTTCATCCAATATCCAATCATCTTAACCTTAGCTTGACAAACAAGTTATCATACGCTGATCCATATTCACCATTATATATAAAAAATTTTGCTTTATTTCATGTATAATTATTTACTCATTAAAGCTTTAGTTTTGGCAATATTGATATTATTTTATAAAATCATGTACTAAGTCGAGAAACTAGTTAGTAAAAGTTTGATTCCACCTTGTAATCCTCTCCCCCATTACAAAAAAATAAAAGAAAAAACAAAGAACAAAAAAACGTGACAACTGTTATAAATATATTATATTATGGATGTTCATTTAGTACTCCGTTGTAAATAAGCTTCCTGAAGAAGCTTATCCATATGGGACTCCACCGTAAATATGTTTATCTATTTAGTACTATATTGGAAATAAGCTTCCTGAAGAAGCTTATCACTTCGGTACCCGGTTATGGATAAACATTACCCCCAGTAGAAGTTTATCCATATCGGGTATAATAAGCTTATCTTTTCAGTACCCAGTTATGGATAAACATTACCCCCGGTAGAAGATTATCCATACCGGGTATAATAAGCTTATCCATTCAGTACTCCGTTATGGATAAATATTGCTCTCAGTAGAAGATTATCCATATCTGGTACAGCAGCAGCTTACACAGCAGCTTGTAGCAGCTTACACAGCAGCTTGTAGTAGCAGCTTACACAGCAGCTTATAGTAGCTTACACTGCAGCTTGTAGTAGCAGCTTACACAGCAGCTTGTAGTAGCAGCTTACGGAGCAGCTTCCTTTCTTCTATAAATAGAAGAGATTTCAGTTCATTATGTACATCAGTTTGAATTCGAATAATATATCAGTTTCTCTCTATACTTGTCTTTACTTTATAGTCTTTATTTCATAACACGTTATCAGCACGAAGCTCTACCATCTCGAGCAAATATTTTGAAAGTATCTGAGGTAAGAACTTTCTTTTCCTAAATAATGTCAAATCTTTCTAAACTTGAATTTGTAGCCCTGGATATATCGGGCAAAAGCTACATGTCTTGGGTGCTTGATGCTGAAATTCATCTTGATGCGATGGGTCTGGAAGACACCATCAAGGATAAAAATCAGGCATCAAACCAAGACCGTGCCAAAGCAATGATATTCCTACGCCATCACCTTGATGAGGGCCTGAAAATGGAATATCTCACTATTAAAGATCCAGTCATACTGTGGAATAATTTGAAAGATAGATATGACCACCTGAAGATGGTCGTTCTTCCACAGGCACGTTATGATTGGACTCATCTAAGGCTACAAGATTTTAAATCTATCAGTGAGTATAATTCTGCTATGTTCAGAATTATTTCCCAATTAAAATTATGTGGTGATAATATTACTGATCATGATATGTTGGAGAAAACTTTCACCACTTTTCATGCCTCGAATATGCTCCTGCAGCAGCAATATCGAGAGATGGGATTTAAAAAGTATTCTGAACTTATCTCACATCTTCTTATAGCAGAGCAACATAATGGGCTATTAATGAAAAATCATGAAAACCGACCTATTGGTTCTTGTCCATTCCCTGAAGTGAATGAGACGAACTTCCACCAAGCTAAACGTGGAAGAGGTCGTGGCCCCAGTCGTGGTCATGACCGTGGTCGGGGAAGAAACCCCAATCATGGTAATAATAATGCACCAAAGAAGCCTTCTCACCACCAACAGTGGAAAAGGAAGGAACAAAAGCATGAAGCGGTGCAAACGCCAAATGTAGAAAATGCATGCTATAGATGTGGAGGAAAAGGGCACTGGTCACGTACTTGTCGTACGCCAAAACACCTGGTTGAGCTTTATCAAGCCTCCCTGAAGAAGACAGAGAAAAATGCTGAAGCAAATTTTATTTCTGAAGATAATTTAAACTTCATGCATTTGGATGTAGCTGATTACTTTGCACTCCCAGAAGGAGAAACAAGTCATGTAATCGGTGGTGAATCTGTAGAAATGTAAATATTTTAATTTATGTTATTTGTAATAGATAGTATGGTTATGTAATTGTTGTACATAAAGAAAAATTATGATTTGATAATGACGTTTACTATAATATATCTTATTTATGTCATTTTAAAGAATATGGATAATATTATTAGATCAATTTAAACTCTAGCACAGTTTGCAAGAAATATACAACCACCAGAAGTAGTTATATTTCATACATCTTATTGTAATTATATTTTGTTAACCACCAGAAGTGGTATATGTCTATGATCACCAGAAGTGATAATTTAGGTTTTCTATAGTTACAATTGAAGATAAGCTACATAAATATTCTCTATATTAAATGCACGCCTCGATTTGCTCCTGAAGTAGTAAATATTTTAAAAGAGGTTGAGGCATCACAATTTGATGTGATTAATGCGCATTCAGATAATTATGTTCGATTTCCTGAAGGATGAGAACTTTTGATAATATTAATCCATTCCCTGAAGTGAATGTGACAATACTAATAAGTCGGGTAAATATGAACGCGCTCTTGATGTGAATACATTACAATTCACCTCCAGAAGAGTTAATATAATTGAGAGAATATATACTCAATATTTCGTATTTTAAATTTGCTCCTGAAGAAGTAACACAGTTGAAATTGCCTCCTGAAGTGGAAAAATATTATGAAGAAGAGTTTTCGTGTGCTTAAACAATTGTTATACATTGTTTATTTGATTGTGATTTTCTCTCATGACACCAGCAGTGTCTGAGCAATATTTGATAGTACAAAATGTATCAATAACTCCTGAAGAGCTAAATGTTTGCCTAAAGAATACATGACACCAGTAGTGCCAGATAAATATTAGATTGTGGATAATAAATTAAGGCTCTCGAAGAGCTTATATACAAATATGTCATTCATATTATATGATTATGGTCAAAACATATGTTGTAGTAAACCTGAAGTTTACTAATACAAATGGCTATCATATTGAGACTACAAATGATTGGAAGATTGATAATCTTCATGTTTCCACAATCATAGGGGGTAAAATAATATGTATGTGAGAAGTTACCTGCCTTATTCTTTAATTTGTACTATATCATGTATCACAGTAAACCAGAAGTTTACTAAAGCAAAAGTTTATGCCATAGTAAACCAGAAGTTTACTAAGAGATAACACATGACATGATAAACTTGAAGTTTTCATTTGCCATTTTTAAATGAGCTATTTGAGAATTCAGATAAGCATATACTAAAGAACTAGAAGATTCTTCAGGAATTCTCATGTGTTGCTTGTTCTCATAATGAATTGATTATACCAGCTAAAGTTGGGACTAAGACCCCTGATTCTGAAATATATAAAAGGTGAATATGGGCCCGTTCACCTATCATGTGAACCACTTATAGGTGCATATATGAGATGGTTACATGTGTAATTATTGTCAACCTGCAGTTTGGCATTTGGAATTGCTTTTCTCGATTAAGAGCATAATTTTCAGATTATGAAATCAAGACAGTTCATCTTGATAATGCTGGTTTATATCCAAGCTGGTTTAGCATTGAATACCTCCTATTAATGTCTAAACCATTGCTTATGAGAACAAAGCTTCATGTGTTGGTCTAAGATTTTCTAAATTGCATATAGCAGCACTTGTATGCATCAGATCAACAATATATGATAAGTCCTCCCTTCACAATTGGTTTAGGATCAGAAACCAAATATTTTTACTATCTTTTGTTGTGTGGTATATGATTAATTTCTCTACCATAATACACAAAGATATGTTTCCCAAAGATGATTGGGGATATATGTTAGTTTTTCTAACATTTGGGGGATGGAATAAACAGTTGAAAAATATGCTATATGAATCGAATTATCATGATCCTCACTTAGAAGATAATTCAAGTCGAATGCCAGAAGCACTGATCCAAAATTAAATATCATATTTCAGCTGCAAATGCTCCTATTAAAATTAAAGTCCCTGAAGGATAGAGTTTACTGTACGCATGAAGCGTGGTAGACCAATCGGTTCCAAAGGTAACAATCCTTGAAAAATAGTAGGAGCTAATGATCGAAATGATCATAATGAGGAGGAAATAAGCTCTAGAAGAGCCCACGACATAACATTTCATGAAACTCCCAAAAAGTTCAGGTACCTGAAAATAAAGAAAGTGATGAGATCTCCACAAGTTATGTCGCTTCGGAACTGACACAAAATGATCGTCGACGATACATTTAATACAATATAGTGCACAATATTGTAAACGATTGTGAGGATCGGACTAGCAGTCCAGACACTTGAAGATGTCGTACCATTTAGATACAAGTCTTAACCTATATGACTTATTTGGCTAAATCTATATGAAGATCCTTGAAGGATTGAAAATGCCCGAAGCATATAATTCAAAGTCTTGAGAAATGTACTCGATCAAATTATAAAGATCTTTGTACGGTTTAAAGCAATCTGGGCGCATGTGGTATAATCGCCTTAGTGAATATTTGCTGAAAGAAGGTTACATAAATGATGTTATTTGTCCATGTATTTTTATAAAGAAAATGGCATCAGAATTTGTTATACTTGCTGTTTATGTTGATGACATAAATCTTGTTGGAACTCCAGAAGAGCTCCAAAAGGCAATTGAATATCTTAAGAAAGAATTTGAGATGAAAGATCTTGGAAAGACAAAACTTTGTCTTGGTCTGCAAATTGAACATTTAGCAGACGGGATCTTTATCCATCAATCTGCCTATACAGAAAGGGTCTTAAAACGCTTTTACATGGACAAAGCGCACCCATTGAGTACACCAATGGTTGTTCGATCACTTGAAGTGAATAAGGATTTGTTCCGACCTCCAGAAGAGGACGAGGAACTCCTTGGTCCCGAAGTACCCTATCTCAGTGCAATTGGTGCACTAATGTATCTTGCTAATGCTACAAGGCCTAACATAGCATTTTCTGTTAATTTACTAGCAAGATATAGTACTTCTCCTACACGGAGACTCAAATATTTGAAACAAGGTTTTCATCAGGGGGAGTAAAATATGCGATGCACTCTTTTTCCCTTACTAAGGTTTTTCCCATGGGGTTTTCCTTATAAGGTTTTTAATGAGACATCTAGCAATGCGTCTTACTAAATATGTGTACTCTTTTTCCTTCACTGGGATTTTTTTTCCACGTGGTTTTTCCTAGTAAGGTTTTAATGAGGCACATTATCTTTTAATGAACATCCAAGGGGGAGTGTTATAAATATATTATATTATGGATGTTCATTTAGTACTCCGTTGTAAATAAGCTTCCTGAAGAAGCTTATCCATATGGGACTCCACCGTAAATATGTTTATCTATTTAGTACTATATTGGAAATAAGCTTCCTGAAGAAGCTTATCACTTCGGTACCCGGTTATGGATAAACATTACCCCCAGTAGAAGTTTATCCATATCGGGTATAATAAGCTTATCTTTTCAGTACCCAGTTATGGATAAACATTACCCCCGGTAGAAGATTATCCATACCGGGTATAATAAGCTTATCCATTCAGTACTCCGTTATGGATAAATATTGCTCTCAGTAGAAGATTATCCATATCAGGTACAGCAGCAACTTACACAGCAGCTTGTAGCAGCTTACACAACAGCTTGTAGTAGCAGCTTACACAACAGCTTATAGTAGCTTACACTGCAGCTTGTAGTAGCAGCTTACACAGCAGCTTGTAGTAGCAGCTTACGGAGCAGCTTCCTTTCTTCTATAAATAGAAGAGATTTCAGTTCATTATGTACATTAGTTTGAATTCGAATAATATATCCGTTTCTCTCTATACTTGTCTTTACTTTATAGTCTTTATTTCATAACAACAACATCCGTTGCTGTCATTGATTATATATCCGCCTCAAGAATCAAAAGAATTACTCTGTAGTTAGCAAGAATACAATCAAATGCCACAAATAAATATGTTTTCTTTTTAAATACAAAATGTGCATGAATACATACTAATAGTGTTCGAGTTAAAGGCAATAGGACACCAGCATCCATTGCCGAAAAAGTGGATCCGCTCCTGATCTAGAAGAGAAACAACTTATACATTCTCTAATTAATTACGTCGAAATAAAGAAGAAGAAAACGAAGAAGAAGATACACATTGCATACGAACGAATATAGAGAAGAATAACACTAGATACAATTAAGTCATTGCTTAGTCTGCCATATAGACCTGGCTCGAACGACCTCTGCTCGATCCTCTTCCATGCGAATCAGATGCGTGCATTCCATATCTGAACTAATTCCATCATTTTCACTAGCTGCTGCTGTTGCTATTTCTCTCATTGTTGTCATAGATTGCAGCACATTTGACAAGCGACATTCCCGTCGATACTCTAGTGTCAAGCTCATTAGGTTGTATTCTTCTAATACGTTTATGGGCACACTCTGCAGACGAAAATTGTTGTAGTTTTCGTTCAGTAACAGAATAATAGAATTTTACACTATCAAATTTACTTATCTGGACAGGTAATTATTCATATATAATAAGTGAGATTAGTACCATTACAAATAAAGTAAGTAACCTACTACACCAAGGCATATCTCGATAGTGCAAAAGGAACGGGACTTGTATCCTATAGGTTCGAGCTGTAGAAACAGCCTCTTGCAGAAATGTAGGGTAAGACCGCTTACAGTAGACCCTTGTGGTCTGGCCCTTCCCAGGACCCCACGCATAACGGGAATTTAGTGCACCGGGTCGTATAGGATATGCGTTTAAAACTGTAACAGCCTAGAGAAAGGATTTTACCTCCAAAATCCATCCAATATATTTGACATTGTTCACATGTTGATTTGCATCCATGTCGCTCCACCGTGGCTAAAATCAAAATCAGAAATGACTTGTTAAGGTTATACACGCTAGCTATATCGAACATCTTTTTCTTTTGGGGAGTATGATTTTAATTTCTTACAGCAAGGCCAGAACTGATAATTTCGGCGGTTTCATCGTTGAGTTTCTCAATCTTTTCAGAATCCGTTTGATCAGTAGGAATTGCGCATCTGTTGGTGTAGAAAGGTTGAACTTCTGCTTTGACCTGCTCAGGGATTTTTGATAACCTTCTTGTTTCTCTGTTCATTATCACCCATGTGCTGCAAAATACCACATAAATAATGTACGTATCTTTTTTAATACTCATCATTTTAAAAAGAAAAAAAAGACAGCTCGGTGCACGAAGTATCCATCATTCACGTAGGGCTCGAAAAGGGCCGCGACACAAGGGGGTGTGTTGTAGACAGTCTACCCTGATTCAAGTATCTTTGTCCGATCCATAACCTATAGTTAAAGTATTTATATACCTTGTTGCTTTTGTGATGATGTTGCGAGTGTTGGAGTCACGAATGATCCAGTCCCTCCTCATTCCATTTTTACCTGCTGCATCTACCCATGTATCTATTTCTACCACATCTCCCCTGTGGTGAAAAATTGCTACCTTTATCTTAATTATAATGAAAATATCAAGAATGGAAAGATTGAAAAAAGAGGAATACCAGGAGCTATATTGTTCAACTTGGATCTGTATGCGAGTGACCACCCATATGAGTTTTCTAAGACTCATTTCTCGGGTAGCCCCAAATCCATTACCACCCACCCCTGAGCTTGCCACATGATTTAGAGCTGTCTCCTGCAATATATTGTGACATTTTCGACATGAATTCTCCCATTAGTATTTAGCCAAAATAAATTCAAAAGAAGCATCCAAAGGCCAAAGGTGTGGTTTAAGTTTAATGAATTGGATGAAAACCAGAGTAGATTAAGGATCAGTGGCGAATCCAGAGATTCAAAAAGACACTACAATATCACACCTAGGATTTGACCCGTGATCAAAAGCAATCTTTGAGCCCTTTTGTCACTAAACTAAAACTTTTCCGTATATCAAGGGAATTCAACAGTTTATATATAACAAAAGAACTCATTTTTTCTCTATCTACATAGAGGATTCAATCGAACATTGTTATTCATATCTAGCTCCGCTCCCGATTGGGCTTCAAATTCCACTATAGAAAGAATAATAAGAGGTCTCTTCCCATCACCGTGAACCTATGTGAAGTGACTTACCTGATTATGTTCTAGTGGGAGGTAACATGCGCGTAATGATATAATAGTCAAAGGTCGTGCAAGCTGCCTCGACGCCACAATGAAAAAGAATTCAAAAAATAAATAAATTTAAAAAGAAGATAGGACCAACCTGAAGGAGATTCATGATAGTTTCCATGGTAGCAGTCTTATCAGGTCCAATTTCATAAGACCTAATCACAAAGGATTGTCTATACACAAACCTATTATCCACGAAATTCCCTAGTAGATAATTTGAATTATTTGATGATCCTTCTGTCTTCTCAACTACTACATTATTATCATTGCCCCTTTGCCCTAAATATGGATACTCCTCAACATGCACACCATTTATTTTCTTCCCATTAATTGTGTGCTGATTCCTTGAACTGCTCTTGCTGGCATTTGTCACCTTCAAATTCTTTCTCCCTTTACCTTTGCTAGGATTCAAAGATCCAAATTTCAAATTCTGTATACAAGCCAACCCTTCATTCTCCTGCTCTATTTTTGATAAATTATTCGGATAATGCAAGCTAATACCTTTGATCATCAATGCCATTTTACGTTATTCTTCGTTCTAACGTTAGTACTACAATATCATTCGTCTTCAAATAGAAAAAATAAACAAATAAATGAAACACATAAATTAATCTTGGTTAGGTAACCTAGGTATAACAACTTTGCAGGAAAGTAATATACATGAATGCGAGAGTGAGAGGAGTTGAATAAAAGGTAAAGGAAACGATAAGTTGTTTAATTAATTAAGGCTTGTTAATTATATGGAATTAAAGAGAGAGATATGTAGAGGAAAAGAAGGGAAGGGGAAGGGATTTTGCAGCTCAACCACCTGTTTTGAGTAGACAAGAAAAATTGGAGAGATTAATTTCTCCATCACAAGCTCGAGAAAAAGTAGTCGGTCTTCCTTTTGTGGTTTGCTTAAATTATGCTACCCCTTTGGATTTTCAAGTACAAGGATAATGGTTAAAGAAGGAGTAGTAGATACATTCAAATGGCTATTATTCTAATTGGTCTACGATTATCCCTTATATTAGGTGAACTAGGAGTAGTATTTGGACTAAACGATAAACATGATCTATTACTCCTCATTGACTACTGTATGGGCCAAAATTCATCTTTAGTCGAAATGATCAGTAAAGCATTCTTGGGGCACCACGCCGAAGTAATCTGGTTATCAGCAAAGGCCGTGGTCGATGAGTCAGCAAAATTGAAGTCGAGGAGACGTCATCAAGGACTAAGTCAAGCATGTTTGACAATTATAAGGGCAAGTGTTAAGATAGGACTTAATGGAGAATATTCTGAATTTGTACTGTTAGAGTTTCTAGGAACATGTTCCCTATAAATAGAAAGAGACATAGTTATAGGGGACATGTGACATTCATCTGTAAAAAACATACTTTGACTTAAAACAAGAGAATCAAATCTCATTGCTAAAATACAAAATCACCTTTTCACTGAGATTCTTGTCTATACTTTTCCACTAGATCGGAGAATAACTCAAAATTTTATGGATTGTCTATCATTCATCATTGTCAGAAAGAACATCCACTTATTCCATCCTTTCTTGGGTAATACATTCATTCTGTTTACTTAAATATCGTTTATTCCTATTCATTGATATTGAATGCTACATTATTGCCTTTGATTTCTAGAATATTTATTACATGCTATTGTCACTGTCCGACTATAACTACATAATATTTGTTGTTTTTTCAAGAACTCCATCTTAGGGATATTATTGTTAGCTAAGATTTACCCCTATTTATATAAACATAATTATTTGTACCAAGATCTATATTTTTTCGTCAAACAATTTGGCGCAGTCTGTGGGGATTTCTAAGTTAAATTTTTGGTTTCCTGTAGATCTACAATTAACGCAAGTCGCTAATATTAAAAACCCCTAAAATCTCCTTTCTTTGTGTATACAAAACCCTACATAGAAGGTAACCAACGAAAGCTGTGAAAACAGTAGGTGAGGACACGACGCCCAACGCGTCCCCTAGAGGTCACCCCCATACTGCAGCATAACAAAACCCAGCGGAAAAGGGGCCTCCACGTCTACAGAGGAAGGGACGCCCCCAACTGTGAAAAAACTCCTCGAGGTGTGGCTGAGCGACACACTAGCAAGCGTCCTCAACAAACCTACTCCAGGCATGACTGCAGAAAATGCAAGGGCTTGCACGATACAACAAACAGACGAGCAGTGTAACCGACCCCTCCCTCCAACAACAAGTATAACTCACAATGTTACTGATAGTTCATGTGACAATGCCCACACTGCCATTCTAAAGATGATGGAAGAAATGGAGAATGAAAATAAGGCACTCCAAGACCAGAGGAAGGAACACCAAGAATGAGTTGACAAGATACCAGTCGCTCCCAAGCTGCTGCCGAAAAGGGACGCCGACAGGTTCGTAGAGCAGCCGTATAGTGATGATGCAGCCATGCATGCCATACCAAAGACTTTCAACATGCCGCCCTACCTCAGGATATACGACGGAACGACCGATCCTAAAGATCATGTGACTCACTATGTCACTGCCGTGAAAGGCAATGACCTCGCCAAGGAACAAGTGTCCTCTATTTTGCTAAAAAAGTTTGGCGAAACCCTCACCGGAGGGGCATTAACATGGTATTCGCATCTACCAGACCCACCATCCCCCTCCCCCCCGCTATGAAGAAGGCCCGTCCAACCCAAGTAATCGGACTCATCGCAACGAAAGAGGTATGCCTCCATTATTATTTGCTCCCAATTTTTGTGTATCACCTACAGAAATAGTCTACGCTCTTGAGAAACTTGAAAGCAAGGGTAGTGGCACCAAAGATGAGATCAGATCCGAATACCAGAAAGTACGACGCCCTCTATGAATTCCCCTAGAAACGCGAGCACAAAATAGAAGATTACATCGCCCTCAGACAGGAAGTCGTAAATATGTTACGGCAAGGGCACCTCAAAGAGCTATTAAGCGATAAGGGGAGGACCAACTTTCCAGAAGCCGCGATCTCCAGCTTGTACCATCAACATGATCATCTACGGCGGCAACGATTCCTCTATCAATGGCATGAAGTTCACCACCACTCACAAACTCAAGCAGTCTATCACCTGCGAAAGGTGCGACGGACTCGAAGAAAGTATCATCTTCGATGAGTCGGATGGTGGATGATAGAAGTGGTGTATGCATTATCCATCCTCGAGTCCTTACCCAAATGAGGCTGGAGGATAAGATAGTGTCGCGCTGCATCACGCTAACCGTTTTTAATAATGTAGTTGAGTGAACATCCATGAAATTTCATTCCCTGTCTTGGCTGGCGGTGTGATGCTGGATACGACATTCCACATCATGGGCCAGGCCACTACGTACAATGCTATAGTGGGATGACCATGGACACACCCCATGAGAGCCATCCCATCCAGCCTATACCAAGTAATTAAATTTCCAGCACCATGAGGGATATTCAACATACATAGAGAACAATGCATGTCCCGAGAATGCTACCGCATTGCCTTGGGCAACACGACCATCCAACAGAAAAAAGACAAAGAAAAAGAGGCATAGAAATCAACAGGGTCGAGGTCGAAGCAAGAAGAGACCGAGGATGTCATCATGGATCCAGACGTGGTCGAGGCTGCAGGTTCGACCATAGAAGACCTCGACCCTATTTAATTGGACCTCAACGATCATAGCAAGAAGGCCTATATCGGCTGCAAATTTTAGGAACTAGGTAAATTCAGTCAATTCTTAATAGCTAATGCAGATTTGTTTGCTTTCAGCCATGCAGATATGTTGGGAATCCTAAAGGAAATCGCCACACACAAGTTAAACGTCGACCCATTCCAACCCACAGTAAGGAAAGTCAGACGTAAATTCAACTCCTCCATCAATGATGTAGTCTGCGAGAAGGTGGAAAAACTGTTAGAAAACGGCTCCATTAGAGAGTCGAAGTACCCAAAGTGGACTGCCAATGTAGCGATGATCAAAAAGAAAAATGGGAAATGGCAGATGTGCGTGGATTTCACAAACTTGAACAAATCATGTCTGAAGGGTTTGTTCCTGTTACCCCACATCGACCAGCTCATCGAAACAACAACCGGACACGAACTATTGAGTTTTATGGATGCTTACTCAGGCTATAATTAAATCCTCATGGAGGAAGAAGACCAAGGGAAGACCACATTTATCACCTACCAAGGAACGTATTGTTATAGGGTCATGTCGTTTGGACTGAAAATACGGGGGCTACTTATCAAAGATTGGTAACCAAGATTTTCAAAGACCAAATTGCTAAGACCATAAAGGTATATATAGATGATATGTTGGTCAAGTCCAAAAGGGAAGAGGATCACATCGATCATTTGAAAGAAACTTTCGACATACTCAGACGATATGGAATGAAGCTGAACCTGGAGAAATACGTATTTGGCGTAGCCCCGAGAAAGTTCTTGGGTTTCCTGGTATCCCAGCGAGGGTTCGAGGTCAACCCAGACCAAATCAAAGCTATCAAAGGGATACCAAAACTCTTAACCACCAAAAAACAAGTCCAAAGTTTGACTGGTCATATCGCTGCCCTATCAAGGTTCATCTCGCGGTCGTCGGATAGATGTCATAAATTTTTCGGTGTACTCAAGAAGGACAACAATTTTGAATGGACTTTCGTGTGCGTCCAAGATCTGTGAGAACTAAAGGCATACCTATCATCACCGCCCCTACTTTCAAAACTCGAACTTGGGGAGAAACTCCTCGTCTATCTAGCCGTATTCGATGTAGCAGTAAAAGTAGTCTTGATCTGTGAAAACAAAGGTACACGATCTCCCATATATTATATTAGCAAAACACTCGTTGACGCCGAGATGAGGTACCCACACCTCGAAAAATTGGCTCTGGCCTTGGTCGTAGCTTCGCGGAAGCTTAGACCCTATTTCTAATACAACCCCATCTCGGTCGTCACAACTTTTTCCTTGATGAGCATTTTGCATAAACCCGAGCTATCAGGGAGGCTAGCCTAATGGTCCATCGAGCTAAGTGAACACAATATCACATACTAGCCGTGAATGGCAATAAAGTCTCAAGTGCTCACCAACTTTGTCGCCGACTTCAATGCTAAAATAATGCCTGAAGTCAAAAGGGAAGCCGTCCAAACTTCCCTCCAAACACAAGACCTCTGGGTCCTATACACCGATGGCGCATCCAATGCATTAGAGTCCGGATTGGGACTCGTACTCAAGGTCCCAACATGTGAAGTAATTTGCCAGTCTAAAAGGTGTCAAGATATAACTAACAATGAGGCCAAACATGACGTCGTTATTGCACGGTTAAGGCTAGCACTTAACGGTTGAAACTCCGCTGTGATTCCCAGTTCGTAGTCAACCAAGTCATAGGGACTTCCCAAATCAAGGAACTAAGATGGAAAAATACTAGATCGAAATCTGCAAGCTATTGTCTGAGTTCGATGAATGCCAGCTCAATCAAATCCCACGAGCACAGAATGTCGTGGCAGATGGCCTTGCTAAACTAGCCGAAGCTACTAAAAGCATCATAACCGCAGATAAAAGCGTAGTCCACCTCCTCAAGTCATCACTATACTAAGTTGAGGTAAGGACAATAAACTTAACTTAGGACTGGAGCAATCGTATTAACGCATATTTGCAGGACGAAACACTCGCAGGCGACAAAAATGAGGCCAAGAAACTGAGAATGCAAGTGGTCAGATACAGTCTACTTCATAGCGACATGTACAAGATAACTTACGGCGGCCCTCTGGCAAAGTGCTTAGGCCCGAACCAAGCCCAGCGCGTCCTCGAAGAAGTACATGAAGGCCATTGCGAAGCACACTCCGGCAATCGAGCATTGGTCAGATGCCTCATACGGGCGAGATACTACTGGCCCACCATGAAAAAGGTTGTCGCAGACTTCATTAGGAAATGCGAACAAATTCAAATGTACGCCCCATTTATTCACCAAGCATGCGAACACCTCCACTCTGTCACCTCCTCTTGGCTGTTCATCAAATGGGGAATGGACATCGTGGGCCCCCTCCCAGCAGGGCGAGTAATGTACAATTTCTTTTGGTTTTACTAACTATTTCTCTAAATGGGTGGTAGGAGAATTCGCCTAAATACGGGCATGAGGTAATCACCTTTATATGGAGAAACATCATATGCCATTTCGGCCTACCCAAGGAAATTAGCTTTGACAACGACCTCAGTTAACAAGAAAGAAAATTGTCGAATTCTTTAAGAAATGACATTTCAAGAGGATACTCTCAACCTCATACCATCCAGTGGGAAATGGGCAAGCATAATCCTCCAATAGGTCCATACTAAATATCATGAAGAAAAAGCTCGAAGACGCCTAGGGACTATGGTCGGAAATGCTACCAGAAGTATTATGAGTCTATCGAACAACTACGAAGACGAGCACATGAGAGATGCCTTACTTTTTTGTCTATGGGACTGAGGAAATAATACCGGTCAAGGTCGGAAAACCCATCCTAAGGTACTCCCATGAAAGCGGAACAAGCAAACAATAGAGGCAAAAAACATACAAGTACAAAAAAGAACACAAGGGAAAAAAACAATAAGGAGCAACTTTTATATTCCATAAATTGTTCACAGAGGCTCGTGAAGAAGCCAACAAAAATACACAAAAAGATCAAAATAGAACTACTAGTCATCGCCGTCATGACCATCAGTGCCCTCGCCAACTTGTCCCTCAACAGCGTCGCCACCCTGACCATTATTACCCTCGCCTTTGTCGTCTTCGCCCTCAGGATATGCGGCATCATACCAGGCATTCTCCTCGAGCCGGTCTACGCTCTCGTCCCCCTCGTCTGTAGACATGCAATTTTTGACTCTCCCCGAGATTTTATACTTTATAGCATTTAAACAATTAGTTTAGGTTTAAATATAGCCAGTTTAACTAGTTTTGACTCTTTTACTTTATTTTAAGAACAAAATTGAAAATTACAAAAAATAGTTCCATATGTCTCTATTTAATTCATGTATTAGATATTTTTAGAAGGATATATTACTTTGAACCTATTTTATTTTAATATAATCTTTAAAAATACCAAAAAAATAGTTTCAACTTTAATTTTTAGTTTTATTTTAAATAAAATAGTTTATTAAAATCAATTAAGAGTTATTTTATATCTTCTGATAAGTATTTTTAGAAGTAAATTAGATTTTCAGCCTTTTTTTAGCCCAATTTTGTAGGATTTATGAGCCCAAATTGAATTCTTACAAGAGGCCCAAGTTAGACAACCCACATCCTAACCCTACCCTTTTATTCTTCTCCCATACCTTTACAAAACCTTAGACATTAGAGCTAACCCTAGAAAAAGAACCCCACCACCAACCGTCACTCCAATCTCCCAAAAACCTTCCAGCCGCCCACCCTAGCTACTTTATCTCCATCTTCAACCCCCAAAACCCAAAAAAACAAAAAGAACTACTCCATCCGCCGCCACCCTCCCAAACCTGTCGGAATCTGCTGCCGGCCACCGTCACTCATCTCCAAAATTCCCCTATCCCTTCTTCAACCTTGAAGACAAAAAAAACCTAGACAAACACACACAACCGCACCCCCAAATTAATGAACCAGGCCTCCTTCTTCACTTTCGTCGCCGCCGTTTAGATCCCTTCCGCTGCCAGCTGGTTCGTCGTCGTTTCCCACCAGCCAACAGCCTACCATCGCCGGTGTTACCTGAAAAAAAGAACGTGAAAGCTTAAGAGGGCAGAGAATGAACATCAAAGAATTTGCGTTATTGGCGGAAGTTAACCAGTCAACTCACTATACAAAGGTTCATTTTCGTCCATGACAATTCTTCGATACTCTGAACTTTAGTTCTCGCTCTCTTCTCTATCGCAAATCTGATGGCACAGTGTCGTTTGCTTCTGTTCTTTGCCGCGTTTATCTCTATTTTTGGACTCCTCCATGCCAGTGCCGGTGATGCCGATCCGATTTATCGGTGACCCGTTCGAGGTTTGGTTTTAGCTCTTATCATTTTATTTCCGATCGCAGTCCATTTTTCTGGTCAGTTGGCTAGCATTGGAGATCTTGCATTCATTGAGGTCCATTTCTTAACTTTGTTTTTTAATTAATCTTCACTGATCCTCCGCATGTGTCTTGATATGGAATGAAATTCCAATTTGATGTTGGTTTACCCAGTTGTGTGCATTTGATGTTTTATATTAGTTTCTTATTGGCTTGGTTTGTTGATTAATTATAGAGAAGCAGGCTATTTTGATTTGAATTGAAAGAATGAGGCATTAAGGAATCATGCAGTTTGGATTTGTGGAATCGTTGGTTTAAAGTTGATTTGGGGTCGGAGGTTGAATATTATAAGGCAACCAAAAGAAATTGGGTTGTTACTTTACTTTATTTACTTTATTTTTATGACATTGTTCGCTAGGAGTATGACTAGGCCGACCACACCTGGGTAGGCAATCTTTAGGATTTCTGTTAGTTTTAAGGTGAGAGGTTGTTCCCTTAGTTAAATTTATCCGGGGAATGCCCCAAAGGATTTGTATATATTTTATTCCGTGGAATGCCCCGTAGTATTCTGTAATTGGATAATTTAGAACTTTAATTTTTCTTCTTTTAATTTTCCTTCATTTAGGTGGGGACGACCTCGAGCCTCTTTTGATTGTTTATTTTCTTTTTGTGTGTTATAATCTCAATTCGAATATTTTAAAAGCCGACTAGACCAAGTATGCAACCGTACTAGCTACGGGACTTGGGGAGTGCCTAATACCTTTTTCCCGAGTCAAATGAACCCTCTTACCCGAATCTCTGGTGTAGACTTAGTTTTGGAGTCCAAAGTGTTTAAAAAAAATTATTTTTAAAAAACGGTGACCTGACACACTGAAATCAATATCAGGTGGCGACTGTGAGTTAATCCTTTTGAACATAATATTTTGTCACTTTTCATAATTGAAACCGTTCGAGCTTTACTAAATCTTTTTTATTTATTTAAGAGAGTTTAGCGAGGTTTGTAAAAAAAGGGTGTGACATCGTCCTCATCAGCCTTAAGCGTAGCGGCATCATACCCACAAATGACTCGAGCTTCACGAGACTTAACAAAAACAT
The DNA here is from genome assembly GCF_000393655.2 of Nicotiana sylvestris. Classification (NCBI taxonomy): domain Eukaryota; kingdom Viridiplantae; phylum Streptophyta; class Magnoliopsida; order Solanales; family Solanaceae; genus Nicotiana; species Nicotiana sylvestris. The sequence continues at coordinate 156,410,925 of NC_091059.1, forward strand.
CTTCGAGGGGCAGCCTCAGAAACGGATCCCGCCACATGCAAATCTCGAAAGACATCTAACTGGGCCTCAGATTGAATCCACTCCTCATATAACTCCCGAGGAACATTGGGAAAATCTGAAGTGTGGGAAGAGGACGGCTGTGCCAGCAATTGGGACTTCTCGTCCTCTAGAGCAACAACTCGATCGTAGAGGCTAGAAGTCTCTCTCTCCAACTCCCTAATCCTTTCATCGAGCCGTTCTTCTTTGAGCCTGCCGTCGTTAAATCAATTTCTCGCTCGGAACGGAGAGTCCGCATCACCACCTCAAAGGACTCCACCTTCCTCCAAGCCTCCGACCACACAGAATCTGCCTTCTCTAGCTCCCCTTGCTTCTCAGCGACCTCGCCACTAAGAGCCTCTGCGCTAAATTGACATTCCTCAAGCTAGTCGCGCAACATGACTACCTGAGCTTCGAGATCACTGCACTGGACTTAGACCCCCTTGCTGAGCTCAAGTTCTTCCTTTTTGATCCTCAACATCCCCTCCAATACGCTGCACTTACCTACCATCCACACTAGTTCCTCGTCTCTTGCCTTCAAGTCTTCCCTCAGTTGGCGCACATCGCCGCCTTCACGAAACTGGCGTCTAAGCTCCCAATACTTCTCGAGGCACCTGAAGTACTTGTCCTTCAATTTCACATAGATATCTTTACGCCTATGCTCCCTATGAGAACTCTTAATTTCTAAGACGACGTCTACAAAATGAATAAAGGAAGTTAGAGATTACGAAAGAACAAAACCAAAGGAAAACAACTAATAGCAAATGTACTTATCCGAAAGGCGAGGCCAACAATGTTGTTTGATATGGAGTTGTCATCTATAGTCTTGAGGGTTGTACCCTCGATCTCAGAACAAAGAGGGACAATAGAAGGGATAATCTTCTCGATGTCCACAAGAAGATTACGATCCATCGGGATCGTAATAGTCCTCAAACCCTCCTCCGACCTCACTTCAAGCTGAGTAAGCCCCTTGTCGATCATCCTTAGCGCGTCTACATCCATGTTGGAATTGGATCCAACATCCTCCTCAACAACAACCTTTCTTCTATCATCGACCGAAGAAGGTATGCCCGCCGCAACCCTAGAAGACGAGGCCTTTTCACTTCTTGGAAGAATAGGGCCATCACTGACCACCATGCCTTCGACCGTATCCCCCATAGGTCGTATATCCATATCCTCCAAACAAGTGGCCTCGGAACTAGCCTCCAGGCTCTCCCCAATATGCACTATGGTCGTTTCCGGAAGGACAGAACCACAATCTCTTACATTGGCGGCCACCGACCTCTCTCCCCTGACGTCCACTGCCCTCCTCTTACGAGGTATCAAATCTCCATCACCTAGAAAAGGTTTGTTGTCCCCTTCTATGAGAGAATATAAGGGAGAAGCCGGGGTCTCCATGATCGAAGGAAAGACAGATTCAAGCACAACAATAGGAGGGACTGGGTCAAAGGCAGGATCAGTCGCAGCCGAAGCAAGGGCAGGAGCCGAGGGCAAGCAGCTTTCCTCTTTCAAAATGCGGGTGCAGGAGCTCTCGACCACCTCGAAAATCCCCTATCCGAAGCTAAGAAAACACAAGGAAAGGGAAAGGTCAACAAAGGTAGACAAAAAATGAGTTAAGACACCGGTGGTAAAAAGAACTTACCAGTCGAAGGGAGAGCAGGCCCAAACTTCTTAAAAAAACTTCGCCATTCACGAATCCCTACTGTTTGAGAGAGGAGCCGATCGACCCAGTCAGAAATGTGAGCAACCAAAGGTGGAGGCGAGGTCTTGGCTGCATAAGAAGAAGACAAGAGGTCAAAACCAACGACAAAGCACAGGGGAAAAATCATCTACATACGAGTAGGGAAATTAGGTACTTACTAGCATAATTCCAAGCCTCAGGAAAACCGTTGATGTTGGCCACCACGTCTTCGGTTAAGAAGAAGAACTGGAACTGACGACTGGATTTGTCGTCCATCTTCACCACCAAACACTTTCCCCCTCGATGGCAAAGATTCAGCATCGTTCCCCTATAAAAGCTAGGGGCGAACAAATGTATTAAGTGCCGAAGTGTCAACTAGACCTCGGGTAGCTCGACAAACTTGGTAAGCATCTTTATAAGTTTATAAACGTATGGCACAAGCTGAGCTGGGCAAACACCGTAGCAGTGACAGAACTCCTCGACCAACGGTAGGAGAGAAAGGGAATAACAGACTTGAAAAGGATAAGCGTAGAGGGCACAGTACTCGGGGCGGTGAACCTACACCGTATCTCCCATAGCGAGAATCAACTCGAAATGAGCGGCAAGGCCGAATTTGGCCTTAAGCTCTGCCAACTCCTTTACCGTCATCACTAATCGAAAATCAGCAGGTACAACCTTAGAAGCTTTGGTAAAATCGGATCTGGAGTCAGGGATGCGCGGTACTATTTCCTCCACCGACGAGAAAGTTTCATCCTCAATGGCAGTAGAAACACTCTCCCCACGAGTAGGGAACACCATTGCTTAGGGGGCCTTAGAAGGTACGTTAGACATGATCCAATATAGTTAGAGAAAGTGACAAGCAAGAGGGAATGAGGAATAAGGTGAATCGTAGAAATAGAGGGTAAAGAGGGCTCTGTAAAGAGAATGAAGGAAGCTACCACTTGAGGATGGGAAAAGGTTTGGAAAAGTTCCAGAATCAATAAACCCTCTCATATTTATAAGGTTCGAGAGGCACCAAGATCGAATGAGGGGGTCATGATTAGTGCGGGAAACAAAACGACATAGCTAATTAGGGGTTACACTTGAATCGATGCAATGCATCGAGAAACAACATCATTATGACACATAATATCATGACGTCACCTTTACTCTTGGATCAGATGGCTCTAACTGACTTCCCGGGTAATTCAAGGAATTCAAAATATGCGGACCTCAAAAGGCCACGTAGCCTTATCTCCACGACCATGACTCCAACCAACTCTATGGAGTCGTATTACGAATGACCTTGTCTGCTAATCGACCTCGTCATCAGGAACGACCTCGATAAGCGGAGGGACTAACTGTATGGGCCAAATCCATCTTTAGTAGAAATGATATCAGTAAAGCATTCTTGGGGTACAATGCCGAAGTAATCTGATTATCAACAAGGCCATGGTCGATGAGTCAGCAAGATTGAAGTCGAGGAGACGTCATCGAGGACGAAGTCGAGCATGTTTGACAGAGTTATAATGGCTAGTGTTCAGATATGACTTAACGGAGAATATTCTAGGGAATATTCTCTGCATTTGTACTATTAGGGTCTATAGGAACATGTTCCCTATAAATAGAAAGAGACATAGTTATAGGGAATATGCGATATTCATTTGTAAAAAATACATTTTGACTTGAGAAAGAGAATCGGATCTCGTTGCTGAGATACAAACATCACATTTTCACTGAGATTCTTGTATATTCTTTTTCGCTAGATCCGAGAATAACTCAATATTCAAGGGATTGTCTATCATTCATCATTGTCAGAAAGAACATCACTTATTTCATCCTTTTTTGGGTTTTACATTCATTCTATTTGCTTAAATGTCATTTATTGCTATTCATTGATATTGAATACTACATTATAGCCTTTGATTTCTAGAATATTTATTACATGCTATCGTCTGTCCGACTATAACTACATAGTATTTGTTGCTTTTTCAAGAACTCCATCTTAGGAATATTATTGCTAGCTAAGATTAACCCCTATTTAAATAAACTTAATTATTTGAACCAAGATCTATATTTTTTTTTGGCCAAACAGCTACATCAAAGGAAAACACTTGACTCAAATTTATGACTCATTTCGAATTTTAAGAAAACGAGTGACTTTTTTTTTTTTTGTAACGGATTAAAAGAATTAGGATTTTTGTAATTCAACACAGTCACTGTCATACAAGAATAAATGTTAACATATTTACTATTACTTATCTATCTATACTATATTAAAAGCACGAATGCCCTTAGCGAAATATCATTCGCTTTTTTTTATCCTTTAAAATATATTTTATACCAGACAAAATATCCATTTAATTATTCTCGAAAATATAAAAATAGTTATTTAATTATTTTCCTAATATTTAGGATACCAAAATCAACTAAAGTTTTCAGTTGGATACTTCCTTGTAACGCCCAAAAAAGTTAAAGTAGGAAACTCTCATCTACTTCGAACTCTTTTTAGATTTAGGAGTCTTAAATCTTTGTATAAAATTATAACCAATTAATTCTTTACCATTTTAGAAAAGGAAAAAAAAGTCAATTGAAAGATAACAAATAAAAAGTCACAAAATAAAATCTCGTGCACTTAAAGCTCTTTCTAGGGTTAGGAATTCTTATTCTAATGTGATAGAATTACATGCAGTGCACTTTTAGGGGGAACATATGAAAGGGTTTTTACAATCCACCTTACAACAAACAACTTAAAAAAATTATTAAAGGCTAAAAATTTCTAGTTTATAATTTAAATTTTACACGTATCTTTGAAATTTATTAGTAAAAATTAAGTTTTAACTTTATGAACAACAACAATAAATTTAATTTAATCCACGAGTCTAAGAAAGATAGTGTGTACGCTGATCTTACTCATACCTTGCGGAGATAGAGAGGTTATTTTCTATTGACTCTCGGCTCAAAAAAAGCATAACCACAATATAGTAAAAGAAATACAGTAAAGGAAAAGTCATAAAAAAGCAGAAACAAGAACCATTAACAACCGCATGATAGTAAGATAACCGAAGCAAAAGAGGCTAAGTTCTAATTCTATGTTTAAAATATTGAAGTTTAGCATACATTGTAAACCAAAACCAATATTTTTACCTGCCACCAAATTTATAAAATATATGTTCTACAAATATCTATAAATAATTATGAGTAAAATTATATCTATAAATAAGTTTACAAATGGCATGCTACATTTTGAGTTATAATTATAATTATTTTAAATTTTAAGCACAAATTCAATTAGATAAGTAAAATAAAGATAAGATATAAAATGTATTTCTTATAAGGAATTTAAGGTAATAATAAGTTTTTGTTCTATCAGTTATATTAACTTTTTGAACAAATATGTTATTTAGATCTATAATTTAGATATTAGAGAATCCATATGTTTTGCTATTTCAGATAAACGTAATTACATAAAATATATGGGTCTGGTGGGCCCATGGTCCAACAGTCGGACCAATTAAGACTCACATGCTAACTTGATTTTCCTGTAAAAATAGTATGAGCTAGCAGTTTTCGGACTGGTCATTTTAAAAATAGCCAGTGTATACAAAGTTATTGAAACATAACTACTATTTTGCTGCAACACGGAAAGTTCCAGCATAATATACTGGAGATCGGTGTATCTGTGTATGAACTTCCAGTATATTATGCTGGAACACTAACATGCGGAAAGTTCCAGTATCATATACTGGAGATTTGAGCACCGGTGCTCCGGTCTCTAGTATATTATACTGGACCGGTATATTATATTGGAACTCCGGTATACTTATGCTGGAACTCCAGTATAATATACTAGAGTATTTTTTCGGATTTTGAACAGTGTTTCATTCAGATTTATCTTTACATGAAAAGTGGCTAAATTTCGATTACTTTTGAAACTGTGGCTATTTTTGAATGACTACTTATAAATTTTGCTATTTTTGAATTTCTCCCGATTTTCCTTTGTCAATATATTTATTATTTTCTTTCAATAATAATAATAATAATAATAATAATAATTATTATTATTATTATTATTATTCGATTTTATTAATACTATTTTATAAAAGCAAGAAACTCCAAGAAAAAATTTTGATAGGTTTTTTCTACTTTTAAACATAAATTTCATATATAAAATTATAATTTTTTTTTTTAATATTTAGCACTTTAAAATTTACTAATTTGTATTTATGATTTAAAAGGGGAGCTGGTGTATTCTATTTTGGTAATATAATTTATTCTTTTTTAATCTAATAGGAATAATATTATACTGTATATTGATTTAAAAAGTAGAACAACTTGCATTTTGCTTGCGACGAAGAAAAAAAGCCATCTTATGTTAGTTAGCAGACTGTGTTTGTGTCTTCTAGAATAAACTTAAAATTTTAAAAAAAAAAGTAAAAAATAAACTTGAAAATAGCTCCAAAAACTAGAAAGGCTTTTAAATCTTCAAAGTCTATATGTTTTTACTCTTAATGTTATTTAATTTTTTAAACAAACTCATTCATCGAGATTGATACACGTGTGATGATAGGCAATAATTACGTATTTTAGTCGATTATTACACTCTAATTTACTGCACTTTAGTTGAGTTTGCGCTTTAATCGCTAGTGTTTTGCACTAATTGTGTGTTTTATGCCTTGTAGGTGTGATTCCGAGCTATATAGATGTTATGTAATGAATTTAAGTAGTTTGGAGCTTTGAAGTCTGAGTAATAGCTCAAGGAATTAAGCCGGGATCGCGTTCGGGGATCAACGGATGATAAAACAACAAAACGAAAACTCGAAGAGGCATATTGTGCATTGTCCAGTAAAATAGACATAACTTTTTACTCAGAACTTCATTTGAGCTCCACAATATATGGTTGGAAAGCTAACTCAAAGGGATACAACTTTCATGTTTTATGTTTTTCCAAATTCCAAACGAAACAGGTCAAAAACCGCGACCGCGATAGAACCGCGGCAGAACCGCAACAGAGGGCAGTCGCGGACAACTGAAGAATCTGAGAGGGTGTTTGGCCGCGGTTCCGGCGCGACCGCGGTGGAACCACGGCAGGATGCGTAAATTTCAGGGACCAAAGTGCAAAACACGGGATTTTAAGCCCTAAACCCTATATTAAACCAAGGAAGCCGGCCAAGAACAAGAAGAGGACATATTTTTGACATAGATTTGACCTAAGAAGGCAGAGACACAATAGGAGCAAGGCTTGGGAATTCTTCCACGAGTTTTTTCCTTCCTCTTCCTATTTTTCATTGTTAGTTATGACTTTTAGTATTGTAGTTTTACATACTATTTGTAAGCACGTGATTTTTGACCCTCCCCGAGAATTTTCACATTTTTAGCGTGAATATGTGAAATTGGGTCTAGTATAGCTATTTTAACTATTTTTACTTTATTTTGTTGCTAAAAGAAAATTTCAAAAAAAATATATATAAATTTTAGTTTATGTATCTCTCATAAACTTGAAAAATACAAAAATTGCACTTTATTTTTGTACTTTATATAATTTCGAAAATTACAAAAAAAACATAATTCTATTAATGTTTTGTAGTCGCTTTAATTTTGGAAAAATACAAAAAAAAAATATATTACTTTATATTTTTGTCTTTATTAAAAAACGAAAATTACAAAAAAATAGTTTTATTAATATTCTATAGTCATTTTAACTTTGAAAAATACAAAAAAATATTGCTTCATATTTTATCTTAATATTTAAAAAATGAAAATTACAAAAATAGTTTTATTAATATGTTGTAGCTATTTTAAATCTTGAAAAATACTTAAAAAGATATAGTTTTGTTTAAATACTAATCTTATTTTTGGTAGTTATTTTGCTTACATAGGACTAGTTAAGCAACGTGTTCCTATTTCTCGGGTCCGGGCAAAAGAATAATATTCGGGTTTAAACTACCCGGTTTTAGGCCTAATTTTCGGACCTAACCCATAATAAACCGTGTCCAGGACACGTGGGGAACCCCACCACGCGTGGGGGACATATGCCTCGAACCCCACCACGCGTGGGGCTCATTTTCATGGGCATTGTGTTACAAAACACGGACAAAAGCCAACAGAAAAGGGGGGGACTCGAAAAATTGGGAGGGAGACTACTGTTCATCGTCTTCTTCTTCTTCAAAAGAAGAAGAAGAAACCCTAGCGTGAAATAACCCAGGACGACCTCCCCCAGCGTCCAAAACTCCAGCCCAGTCCGTCGACCTCCGCCAAAACCACCGTCAACCTCCCAGCTGCCCATCAACAAACCACTGTTCCTCCGTCTCCTTTGGAAAACCTAAAACACCCTACTGTCCAAACCCTCCGTCTCACCACCTCCATTAACGCCACCACCCTCACGTCCAAAACCTTCAACCAACCCACCTGCTCCGACGACACCATCTCCCTCGTCGTCTCGCAACCAGTCCGTCGACCACTGCCCGACGACCAAACAACCAGTCGCACCCCCACGCACCATCTCCGTCGACCCACTGCCAACCTGCAACCACCCATCACCAAACGACCACTCCGTCCCGGCCAGCTGACCCTCTCCGTCTCGCCTGCATCGTCAACAAACACCCAAACCCCACGTCCCAAGGAGCAGTCGACAAAAAAAAACCAGTCCACCAAAACCTCCGACCACCCTAAACCATCGTCAAACAACCATCACCCCGTCGAGCAGCAGCTGTTGCTGCTGCTGCTGTGTAACCTGCCCCAGTGCCACGACCAACAGCAACATCCAGTTTCCCTGTCGTTTCCTCACGCCCAGCAGTGGAACAAACGACCACTGAACACCGTCCAAACACCCCTGCTTCAGCTATACTGTCCAAACGCGACCACCACTGCTTCAGCTGATGTTATCGTTGTTCTTTCACTGTTGTCGTGCGGTCCGTTGAGGTCGACTTTGTTCGTCGAGGTCCGGCGCGTCGAGTCCGTCCGTTGAAGTCGATGTTGAGGTTCGGTCCATGGCTCTATGCGTTTCTGTTTATTCAGGTTAGTAAACCTCGATGTATTAGATAAATAAACTTACGTTGAATGTTTGAGATGCAATATAAAAATTGGTATGGAAATTTTCTGCCTATGTTTCATTGTCTGCATTTTGGTTCATTCTCATGTTATGTTATTCTTATTTATTTGATGACGTTTAATTAAGTTTGACTAGTTGTTCTATGACACAAGTTTGACGTTAATTTGTTCGTCCTTTACTTCGCTTAGTTCATTCAAAAAAATTATTATTAGTACATGTTATTACTAATCCCGAAATACTCATTCGCTAAAACTCTTTTATTAAACCTCTAACAAGTTATGAGATTTTAGTTGTAAAGAAGCTGTAAGGTTTAGTATGGTTAAAAGCGTAAAAATGGCATCCCTTTAAAAATAAAAAAAAATAAAAAAAATAAAAAAATAAATAAATAAATAATAATAATAAAAAAATAAAATGAGACGAGCCTCGCCAAATGAAAGGGACAAATTGCGGGGCCCTCACAAAGTATATGTATTAAATACTTAGATTCCGGGATGGGTCGTTTAGCAAATTTCACGGCCCTACCCCAAAATAATAATGCGCTAGTTGCTTTAGGCGCGCCTTTAATAATGTTATCTCCCTAAGCTCGGGTGCACATTTATGTGACCCAAATCCAAATCTCAACGGAGTCGAAATATGTCTCTAGTCACGGGCGCATTGATTGTGGCGTGGCCCGAGATGCATTTCCATGACGTTGCAAATTCTTTAAAAAATAAGAATGAGATGAGCCTCGCCGAATAAAAATACAAATTGCGGGGCCCTCAGTAAATACTTGTTTAAAATTACTTAGAATTCAGGAGGGTCGTTTAGCGAATTTCGCGGCCTCCGCAAAATAATAACGCGATAGTCTCTTTAGGCGCGTGTTTAATAATTTACTTTCTTAAGCTCGGGTGTGCATTTCATGCGACCCAAATCCAAATCCTAAAACATCAAATAAAATATGTTTCGGATTGTGGGTGCATTTCATGTGACACAGTCCAAAGATATATTTTAAGCGATGTTCACATTCTTATAAAAAACAATAATAATAAAGCGGTTAAAAGATAAATTTGCACATAAGTTCATATTGTATTAAAAATCAGATAAATAAGCCAAATATAACAGTTGAGCGACCGTGCTAGAACCACGGAACTCGGGAATGCCTAACACCTTCTCCCGGGTTAACAGAATTCCTTATCTAGATTTCTGGTACGCAGACTGTAATATAGAGTCATTCTTTTCCTCGATTCGGGATTAAAATTGGTGACTTGGGACACCCTAAATCTCCCAAGTGGCGACTCTGAAATAAATAAACCAATCCCGTTTCGGTTGTCCTTTAATTGGAAAAAAACTCCCCTGCGCCCCTCGGGCGCGGAAAAAGGAGGTGTGACAGCTCTGGCGACTCCGCTGGGGATTTCAACCCAGAACCACTGGTTCAGGGTTAAGAATTCGAGCTTAGAATAATTGTTATTATTTGGCTTTATTTATTATCTGATTATTACATGTTTTGAGCCTAATGTGCTAAATGCTGCTTTTACCGCTTTGATATTATTTGAACTGTATATAAACTGTGCCGAAACCTTTCTCTTCTTACCTCCGGGGATGTGCTTACTGGTTGAGACTCCCTATTCTGTTAGTGTCATACCCTGAATAAAAGAGGCTCGGAAAGTTTCTAAGCCGGCTGGCCTTTTGGTTCCCGGAAAGGAGCTCCTTCCTCAGCTCGAGTTGTCCGCTCGGGTACACTGTCTAGAACACCGACCCAGGTTTTGAACATAGAATAACGTGACTTCATGCCGGATCCCTAGTAGGAACGTTTATTTGCATCATGTGCATTTGACTTAGGGTACTCAACATAGGGGTTGGGTCCGTCTAGGACAAGCAACCTGAAAATAATAGACAATCTTTCGGCATCCTATGTGCTACATGTTATATTTAGTCAAGGGCGTATGGGTCATTTGGTCATTTCCAGCATGATGTTATTTTAATCAAAGCATGGGGAACATTTGTGGAATCCAAGAAGCCTTGGAATTCCCTATGTCCCCCACGCTTGCTTTTGGGAAAGCACATGGGGAACATTTGTGGAATCCAAGAAGTCTTGGAATTCCCATATGTCCCCCACGCTTCATATGTTGGGAAAAGCGCATGGGGAGCATTTGCGGAATCCAAGAAGTCTTGGAAATCATTATGTCTCCCATGCCACATTTTGAAAGAAATAATAAATATAAAAAAATAAAATTACAAATAAAATAAAGCATGAAAATTCAAAAAAGATTTTGTACGTTTTCATTATTTTCCACAGATTAAAAAAAAAAACAAATCGTGAAAAAGAGGAGAAAAATGACAGTGTAGAGATATAACTACTTATTTTTAGAGAAAAATCAATGTCCAAGTAGTATCGAAACTCTGCCGAAATTTTGAGAAAATGAAAATGAATGTCTTATTAGTTTGTTATATTAAAAGCAAAGGAAAAATAGAGAAAAATTATCATTGTTCTGTCTTGTTTTTTTTAAAAAAAATATAGAAAAGAAAATAGTTTGTTTTGCCATAAAAATGAAAATAAAAAAAAAGGGTTTTGTTTTAAAATGGGTTTTTATTTATTTATTTGTTTATGAAAATGTCAAAATAAAAATAATAAAATAAAAAGAGTTGGGCGTTGAAAGTAGTTTTATTATTTGTTGCAAATATATATATATATATAAAAATACAAAAAGTTTTTCTTTATTTCCAAAAAATGTATATATATCTTTATTTGTTGCAAAAAGTCTAGAAAAGTTTTTAGGCTCCCAATTTCCAAAACAAATAATCCAAAATATTTTCCATTATTGACTTCTTTAGAAAGTCTTTCTAGTTGTTTCTTTAAAAAAAAGAATAAAAAATATAAATATATAATATAAAAAAAAACAAATCCGAAAATATTTTGATTCTTCTTTCAGAAATTGAAAAGAAAATTCAAAATTCAAAAAAAAAAACATTTTTAGGAGCATTTCTTATATTAAAGGTAAAATTCCGAAAAAATATTTTCTTCTTTTCTTTAGAATAAAAAAAACGAAAATTCAAAAAATATTAGTCTTTCTTTTAAAAAGAGAATCAATCAAAAAATAATATTTCCTTGCTTCTTTTAAAGTAGTTCTTTTGAACGAAAATTCAAAAAAAAAGTTAGTTCATCTGCTTATTATTATTTGCCTACTTATTCTTATTTGCCCGAACTACGCGGGTTTAATTCTCACCGGATGTGAGATACGTAGGCAACCCTCATCGGGTCCAACCCCACCTTTTGCTAAAAAGCCAAAAAAAAACAAATAAATAATAATAAAATAAAAATATATATATATCAAATTTTAATTTTGTCATAAAGAAGTCGGGTGACGCTGTTTTATCAAGACATAGCGGAATGTTCCCGAAAGGGACGCCGGAAGGCTGACTTTGCATAAATAGCCACCTTTTGGGTCATGTTTTGGATTTGGTCCAATTGGCCCACACAGCCTTAAAAATCTTCGTCCCCGAGACGTTGAAAGGCCGTGCTTGCAATATCGAGTTTTCTAATTTGAAAAAATGATAAAAAGAGTCATAAATAAGTCAGGTGATGTTGTTTTGCCATAAATAGCCGAATGTTCCCGAAAGGGAAGCCGGAAGGCTGACTTTGCATAAATAGCCACCTTCGGGTCATGTTTAGGATTTTTGGTCTAGTTGACCCACAGAGCCTTATAAATCTTCGTCCCCGAGGCGCTGAAGGGCCGTGTTTGCAATACTAGGGTTTTATTATAATTTGAAAAGAAAAACAAAAAACAAAAACAAAAAAAAACAACAACTAGTCAACGGTCAGGTGAATACCGTTCAAATTTTGTCATAATAAGCCGAGCCAGCTTCGGCCGCGTCTTAAACCGTTCTTGCCGAAATAGCCTTAGAGTATCTTCAGTTGTCGAAAGGTTATTTTCGTAAAAGAATGGACAAATTTGTAAAGTGTCATTAAATAATCCTCCTCGGCCTCAAAATTCATGTGAGAGTTGGAAAGGGCCACGTTTGCAAAAAACAACCATTTGGTTAAAATTAGCAAATGGAAGAAGGAAGTTGGCCATTTGTTTTGAAGTTTGTAAACCTTTTGATTAAAATAGGTGGGTTGTTTGATTTTCAAGTTTGTAGGTCATCTTTAAACCTTTGAAACCCAGTTTGTTTTAATATAAAAGTGAAAAGAAAAAATGTTCATTATTGTTTATTGGTCCGAACTACGCAAGGTCTGATTCATGCGGGGTCATGATACGTAGGCAATCTCCATAAGATTCGACCACAACAAAAAGAAAAAGGAATGAAAAAAAAGAGAATGAAAAAAAGAATGAAAAAAAAAATGAAAAAATGAAAAGAAAAATGAAAAAAAAAACGAAATGAAAAAAAAATGATGAAAAAATGAAAAGAAAAAAGAATGAAAAAAAAAGAAAGAAAAAAGAAAAGAAAAGATGTTGTCAATAATGAGGACCGACTGAGTCCATTCTAACCTGTTTGTTTTGCAAATAAGTTAAGGTGGTTGGTTTGTGGTAAGCCGGACAATGACACCCAGAATCCTTTACTTGCACCTCCTGATGCACACTCTGCGGGGATCAGGCCTGATGACGGAAGCATTCGAGTCCTATTGGGAACTTGTTGACTAAGGGTAATGATATGGAAGTTGGCAATGGTCATTGCAATACTAATGCAAAGCTCAGTGGCTACGATGCCAAGTTTGATAAAATGGGAGGACGCTCCGTTCCTTGGTTAACAAGAAAGAAGCAGTTGGTGGCTTATTTTGTTGTCATTCCTGTTTGTTCGGATTATTAGGATTGTAATTCGGATTTCTGTTGTTCGGATTATTAGGGTTATGAGTCGGATGTTGTCTTGTCCAGTTTGTTTTTAGGATTTTGTTCTGGATTGTTTTGTTTGTTTTGTTATTTAAACCATTTCACCGGTAGTCTAATACAAAGTCCGGTCTTTTATTATTTCCAGTCATCTTTTTGTTTAGTCCTTTTACCATTTTTTGTTCGATGCCGATTCTAGGGACATAACATGCGCACCCAGTTTGGGCCTAATCTTTAAAGTTAATCATAAAACCCTGGAAAGGCGATCAGACCATTTAAAGGAAATAAGGACGGTTGAGATTATTCAGAACTCGAGTCATGTGGAACTGGGACAAGTTAAACACAAAGAAAGCCGTTAAAGAAAGATTCGCCTAAATTGGCATGAGGGTCATCCATAATAATGAGAATGAGAGTGTCGCCCAACGGTGCTTTAGAAGTGACAAATGACCAAACAGATGTTGAATATAATTGTCAAGTCCAGCACCATCAGAAGAGACTACAAATTTAAATCGTGTTGTTTGCACTTGGCATATTTTGAAGACTGGAATGACGAAGGCATTTTGTTCTGCTACCCAAACACTTTATCCTTCGTTAACCCCTTTTGAGCCTTATTTATTTTCTTTCATACCCCTCGTTCGGAATCAGTAGCAACGAAAAGAAAAAAAGAGAAAGAAAAAAAAACGACAAAAGAAAATGAGAAAAGAAAAAGAGAAAAGAAAAATGATAACAAAAAGCAAAAAAAAAAGGAAAGTCAAATGAAAAAGAGGAATTGGGAACTACGTTTGACCTGATTCCTCAAAGAGGATACGTAGGCGCTTCACGGCTCGGTCATAGTTTTGAAAAATAAAATAAAAAATCAATTAAAATATCCCCAAGCAAGAAACTGGGGCAAAAGTTGCGTTTGATGTAAATAAATCTAATTCCGAAGGTTGTAACTAATAACCCAAAAAAATTAATGTATTTTTGAGCCTTTTATACCCTTTCTTTCTAACCCTATCCAAAACCACATTACGGTCCAAAGAAAGACCTTCCGATCAGTCTTCAAAAGATGCCAAGTCAGACAAATGAAGAGTCTTACCGGCGAACATAACATTCTGTTCCACAGCAGAAAGGACTCTAATCTCCAACAGAAAGAGTCATACCAGAAACACTCCAAAATCCCCAGCTGGAGAGAGATATAAAACGAGAGAGTCTTATTGGTGAAAACCTTCACAGGCACCATAAGGCGATGAAAGCTGAGAGAAAACCAAAATGAGAGAGACTTGATAGTGAAAACCCTTCGGGCACTACAAGTCGAATAAGATTGAGAATCAGAGGGGGAATCGCCAATTGAAGATCTTAAAAGATGATTGACGGTAAAGGATAGGCCCCATATGCATGTCATGGCCATTAGAGTCGGTATCTGCGTTTGATAGGTTTTTATTTATAGTTTCTTTTGTAAAAGAGTCATTGTTTCCTTTGTCTTTTGTTTTGTATCTTTTATCTTTCTCCTTTCATAAAAAATTTTCCCCAATAGAG
Source organism: Nicotiana sylvestris (assembly GCF_000393655.2). Lineage (NCBI taxonomy): Eukaryota > Viridiplantae > Streptophyta > Magnoliopsida > Solanales > Solanaceae > Nicotiana > Nicotiana sylvestris. The sequence goes on from NC_091059.1 coordinate 156,425,992, forward strand.
TCTGTCCGGTCAGAACAAGTATGAAATGACTTCAAAATATGCCATCAGCTTTCCAAGATGAGATCTGACTAGTATATCCGAATGGTATAGTCAGCAAGGAACAAACGCGAGGTCAGTGTCAAAAAAGATATCCCCAGCAAAGGGAATTGACAAAAGGATCGACAAGCGTCAAGAGGGATACCCTTGCCAAAACCAAGGTTATAAACCTCAAAGACAAGGCCCGTGAACAGAGCAAGGAGAGCAGTGAGCACGATTTGGCGAAATCCATACTAGACTAAAAGGTCGGGGAAATGCCAGTTCCCAAGCTATGCCACAAAAGAAGAGGGATATCCCCCAGCAGGAAGGGATTATCCCCAGCACATAATATCATCCCCAACAAGTTGTGCAACGCAAAGCAAGGAAGGAAAAAAGGAAAAGATATCCCGTTGGGAGTATCACAACCAACCACCATGTTTTAAACTAACAAATTTTGTTTGATTTGAAACAGGTAAAGGAAATGGCATTGAGGCAGAAACGCATGCCACAAGGGATATTATCAAACTGGGGCAGAAAATTTTCCTTCCATTTAGAAAATTTTCTGGAAGTCAGGTACCCCCAGCTGATAACATTTTACCCCCCAACAGGTAAGTAAATCAAGGGAGGTAGTCTTTGAAGGAAGAAGCTATGCAAAAACAAAACAAAAACAAAAAAGGAATAAAAAAAAAAGAATAATAATAAAAATGGGGAAGGTAGAAAAGGAAAATTCATCCCAATCCCCAGCAAGTATTCAAGGTAAGACATTTTCAAGTCTTAAAGATATTTTGGGTTCATCCGCCCTCGAATAGGATATTTCGGGTCCATCCGCCCTCGAATAGGATATTTTGGGTCCATCCGCCCCCGAATAGGATATTTTGGGTTCATCTGCCCTCGAATAGGATATTTTGGGTTCATCCGCCCTCGAATAGGATATTTTGGGTTCGTCCGCCCTCGAATAGGATATTTTGGGTTCGTCCGCCCTCGAATAGGATATTTCGGGTCCATCCGCCCTCGAATAGGATATTTCGGGTCCATCCGCCCCCGAATAGGATATTTTGGGTTCATCCGCCCTCGAATAGGATATTTTGGGTTCATCCGCCCTCGAATAGGATATTTTGGGTTCATCCGCCCTCGAATAGGATATTTTGGGTTCATCCGCCCTCGAATAGGATATTTTGGGTTCATCCGCCCTCGAATAGGATATTTTGGGTTCATCCGCCCTCGAATAGGATATTTTGGGTTCATCCGCCCTCGAATAGGATATTTTGGGTTCATCCACCCTCGGTGGGAACTACGTTTGACCTGATTCCTCAAGGAGGATACGTAGGCGCCTCACGGCTCGGTCATAGTATGCATCATAGCAAATATAGGATGCATAATGTACATAGTGTGCACAATATAGCACAATGTGCGTAACGCACGTAACTCAACATAAGCGTAAAAAAATAAATTCCCCAAGCAAGAAAACTGGGGCAGAGGTTATGTTTTAAGTTCCAACAAAGGTTTGATTCCAAAAGTTGTAGCACATCACCCTTCAAGTTGTTTTCATTTTTATAGCCTTTCTTCAATCCCACACCAAAACCAACATCGACATCCAAAAGACCTCCCGATCAATGTTCGAGAGATGCCAAATCCGGCAAATAAGGCCTAGAATAATACGCTGATCCCCAGCAAAGAAGAGGGTCGTAAGACTGGGAATGAGTTGATAGTCAAAAGAATCCCCGGAAGAGAGGGTCGTATCTACAACACCCCGGATTCTCGAAAGAAATAAAATGAGAGAGTCTTATCGGTGAAAACCTTCACAGGCACCGAAAGGCGATGTAAGATGAGGGATATGAAATGAGAGAGTCTTATCGGTGAAAACCTTCACAGGCACCATAAGGCGCCGGGAGATGAGGGAAAAGAGAGAGTCTCATTAGTGAAAACCCCTCGAAGGGCACTATGAGGCGACAAGACAGATCAGCAAAGCTACCACATTCGAAACGAAATGAACACTCCTTTATCATCCCCAGCAAGTCAAACCATCGAGCAGATCAATTGATACAAATAGACTGGGTCGGAATCTATGGTGCACGCCATGATCACGGGGACCAGTTGTGTCCTCCAGATAAGTTCTTTGGATTGTCTCCTCCCACAAAATATTGGTTCAGAAAGTTTTTCTCTTTTCCATATCTTTATTTCTTTTCCTAAAATGTGTCTTGAAAGGATTTTTCAAAGCTTACTACCAGAAACCGAAGGGGAATTCATCCCAATGCAGGATAATACAAACAGTCTTAAGGGCCGGTCCCAGGCAATGCAGTGATTGTGCCCGGAAATTTTGGAAGAAGTAAGCTCCAAAAGGGAGTGGTTCCGGGAGTTAGAAGCAGACTCCCACATCATGTGTTTAAAGAAAAAGCAGAAAAGGGGATAAATTGAAAACCAAGCCTCAGCAGGCTAGAGACCCCCAACAGGCAACTTTGCCCGCCAACCAATTACGGGGACAAAGATCAAGAAAGGGGGAAGAGAGAAAGACGGCTCGCCAGAAAGGCACCCTCTACCACCACGATTAAAACTGATTAAATCCTTTTGTCTGCTGCAGGAAAACAAAGGATTGATGATGGCAGCAAGATGCACCGCCATGGAAGTCACCAAAAACCGGGGCAGAAAATTTTCTGCCGATTGTCGAAAATTTTCTCGGAAGAACGGGGAAACAATTTCAATACATTTTAAGTTTTAGGTCGCCCACCAGTATAATGCGGGAATACATTTAAGTTCTAGGTCGCCCACCAGTATAATGCGGGAATACTTTTACGTTCTAGGTCGCCCACCAGTATAATGCGGGAATACTTTTAAGTTCTAGGTCGCCCACCAGTATAATGCGGGAATACATTTAAGTTCTAGGTCGCCCACCAGTATAATGCAGGAATACTTTTAAGTTCTAGGTCGCCCACCAGTATAATGCGGGAATACTTTTAAGTTCTAGGTCGCCCACCAGTATAATGCGGGAATACATTTAAGTTCTAGGTCGCCCACCAGTATAATGCGGGAATACTTTTAAGTTCTAGGTCGCCCACCAGTATAATGCGGGAATACTTTTAAGTTCTAGGTCGCCCACCAGTATAATGCGGGAATACATTTAAGTTCTAGGTCGCCCACCAGTATAATGCGGGAATACTTTTATGTTCTAGGTCGCCCACCAGTATAATGCGGGAATACATTTAAGTTCTAGGTCGCCCACCAGTATAATGCGGGAATACTTTTAAGTTCTAGGTCGCCCACCAGTATAATGCGGGAATACTTTTAAGTTCTAGGTCGCCCACCAGTATAATGCGGGAATACATTTAAGTTCTAGGTCGCCCACCAGTATAATGCGGGAATACATTTAAGTTCTAGGTCGCCCACCAGTATAATGCGGGAATACTTTTAAGTTCTAGGTCGCCCACCAGTATAATGCGGGAATACATTTAAGTTCTAGGTCGCCCACCAGTATAATGCGGGAATACTTTTAAGTTCTAGGTCGCCCACCAGTATAATGCGGGAATACATTTAAGTTCTAGGTCGCCCACCAGTATAATGCGGGAATACTTTTAAGTTCTAGGTCGCCCACCAGTATAATGCGGGAATACTTTTAAGTTCTAGGTCGCCCACCAGTATAATGCGGGAATACATTTAAGTTCTAGGTCGCCCACCAGTATAATGCGGGAATACTTTTAAGTTCTAGGTCGCCCACCAGTATAATGCGGGAATACTTTTAAGTTCTAGGTCGCCCACCAGTATAATGCGGGAATACATTTAAGTTCTAGGTCGCCCACCAGTATAATGCGGGAATACTTTTAAGTTCTAGGTCTCCCACCAGTATAATGCGGGAATACATTTAAGTTCTAGGTCGCCCACCAGTATAATGCGGGAATACTTTTAAGTTCTAGGTCGCCCACTAGTATAATGCGGGAATACATTTAAGTTCTAGGTTGCCCACCAGTATAATGCGGGAATACTTTTAAGTTCTAGGTCGCCCACCAGTATAATGTGGGAATACATTTAAGTTCTAGGTCGCCCACCAGTATAATGCGGGAATACTTTTAAGTTCTAGGTCGCCCACCAGTATAATGCGGGAATACTTTTAAGTTCTAGGTCGCCCACCAGTATAATGCGGGAATACTTTTAAGTTCTAGGTCGCCCACCAGTATAATGCGGGAATACATTCAAGTTCTAGGTCGCCCACCAGTATAATGCGGGAATACTTTTAAGTTCTAGGTCGCCCACCAGTATAATGCGGGAATACTTTTAAGTTCTAGGTCGCCCACCAGTATAATGCGGGAATACTTTTGTTTGAGTCATTGAGGTTTTATTTTTGCAGACGCATTTGCTAACAAGAGTTCTGTTTTACCCGTAGGAGATGCACATCCTAGTCTAGTCTTTAGTTTACTCATCATTGCATCAGTAGTATAAATGAGTTACAATTTTGCTAACGACTCACGAATCTTCCCAGTACACACTGGGTTAGGAAATTTTGTTTGTTTTGTTTGTTTTGGTTGTCAGGGACCCGCCTGTAGAACGGATGTTGTTGTATGCCAAAGAAAAATAGAAGTCAGGCGTCCACCTGGAGAACAAGGACAAAGAAAAGAAGAAATCAGGCGTCCACCTGGAGAACAAGGACAAAGAAAAATAGAAATCAGGCGTCCACCTGGAGAACAAGGACAAAGAAAAGAAGAAATCAGGCGTCCACCTGGAGAACAAGGACAAAGAAAGAAGAAATCAGGCGTCCACCTGGAGAACAAGGACAAAAGAAATAGAAATCAGGCACCCACCTGGAGAATAAGGGAATACAATTGAAGTATTGAAGTCAAAAGCCCGCTCATATGAGAAAGGAGCACACTCATAATCAATAAAGCAGAGGAATACAACAGGAATCCCCAGCAAGAAGCAATAAAAATCCCCAGCATTCACAAAAGGCTGGTCAGAAAAGAGAAAAACAAAAAGGGAGAAAAACACGAAAGTGGAGAGCAAATGTGGTCTGCTCAAGAACTAGCACCTACAACTAGCAAGTATCAAGGTTCAGATCCAAAGTCTGCGTGAAGCACCATTCAAGACTCAAGACCAAGCTTCAGAAGACTTAAGAGATAGGAATCCTTGTAACTAGTAGCTGATAGGCTTAGTTAGTCTTTTTTTCAGTTTCATTTTTGTTGTAATGACAGGACCGCGGACCGGAACCTCAACGGAACGGCACCTCGATCGGCTCCCCACCTCGGTACACTTCACTATCTCTCTCATCCCGAACTACACGTGGCCTGATTCCTGTATAACCAAGGATATGTAGGCAGCTCAGATACCAGGGCTCGGTCACATTCCCTCCCTTTCCTTAAGTGTAGTCCGTCCAAGTAATGGTCGGGTCAAAAACACGTCTAGTCGTTCTTTGTCGGAAAACTCTTCGTGTTTCCAGTCAAAGAGGGGCAGCTGTAAGCACGTGATTTTTGACCCTCCCCGAGAATTTTCACATTTTTAGCGTGAATATGTGAAATTGGGTCTAGTATAGCTATTTTAACTATTTTTACTTTATTTCGTTGCAAAAAGAAAATTTCAAAAAAAATATATAAATTTTAGTTTATGTATCTCTCATAAACTTGAAAAATACAAAAATTGCACTTTATTTTTGTACTTTATATAATTTCGAAAATTACAAAAAAATCATAATTCTATTAATGTTTTGTAGTCGCTTTAATTTTGGAAAAATACAAAAAATAAAATATATTACTTTATATTTTTGTCTTTATTAAAAAACGAAAATTACAAAAAAATAGTTTTATTAATATTCTATAGTCATTTTAACTTTGAAAAATACAAAAGAATATTGCTTCATATTTTATCTTAATATTTAAAAAATGAAAATTACAAAAATAGTTTTATTAATATGTTGTAGCTATTTTAAATCTTGAAAAATACTTAAAAAGATATAGTTTTGTTTAAATACTAATCTTATTTTTGGTAGTTATTTTGCTTACATAGGACTAGTTAAGCAACGTGTTCCTATTTCTCGGGTCCGGGCAAAAGAATAATATTCGGGTTTAAACTACCCGGTTTTAGGCCTAATTTTCGGACCTAACCCATAATAAACCGTGTCCAGGACACGTGGGGAACCCCACCACGCGTGGGGGACATATGCCTCGAACCCCACCACGCGTGGGGCTCATTTTCATGGGCATTGTGTTACAAAACACGGACAAAAGCCAACAGAAAAGGGGGGACTCGAAAAATTGGGAGGGAGACTACTGTTCATCGTCTTCTTCTTCTTCAAAAGAAGAAGAAGAAACCCTAGCGTGAAATAACCCAGGACGACCTCCCCCAGCGTCCAAAACTCCAGCCCAGTCCGTCGACCTCCGCCAAAACCACCGTCAACCTCCCAGCTGCCCATCAACAAACCACTGTTCCTCCGTCTCCTTTGGAAAACCTAAAACACCCTACTGTCCAAACCCTCCGTCTCACCACCTCCATTAACGCCACCACCCTCACGTCCAAAACCTTCAACCAACCCACCTGCTCCGACGACACCATCTCCCTCGTCGTCTCGCAACCAGTCCGTCGACCACTGCCCGACGACCAAACAACCAGTCGCACCCCCACGCACCATCTCCGTCGACCCACTGCCAACCTGCAACCACCCATCACCAAACGACCACTCCGTCCCGGCCAGCTGACCCTCTCCGTCTCGCCTGCATCGTCAACAAACACCCAAACCCCACGTCCCAAGGAGTAGTCGACAAAAAAAACCAGTCCACCAAAACCTCCGACCACCCTAAACCATCGTCAAACAACCATCACCCCGTCGAGCAGCAGCTGTTGCTGTGTAACCTGCCCCAGTGCCACGACCAACAGCAACATCCAGTTTCCCTGTCGTTTCCTCACGCCCAGCAGTGGAACAAACGACCACTGAACACCGTCCAAACACCCCTGCTCCAGCTATACTGTCCAAACGCGACCACCACTGCTTCAGCTGATGTTATCGTTGTTCTTTCACTGTTGTCGTGCGGTCCGTTGAGGTCGACTTTGTTCGTCGAGGTCCGGCGCGTCGAGTCCGTCCGTTGAAGTCGATGTTGAGGTTCGGTCCATGGCTCTATGCGTTTCTGTTTATTCAGGTTAGTAAACCTCGATGTATTAGATAAATAAACTTACGTTGAATGTTTGAGATGCAATATAAAAATTGGTATGGAAATTTTCTGCCTATGTTTCATTGTCTGCATTTTGGTTCATTCTCATGTTATGTTATTCTTATTTATTTGATGACGTTTAATTAAGTTTGACTAGTTGTTCTATGACACAAGTTTGACGTTAATTTGTTCGTCCTTTACTTCGCTTAGTTCATTCAAAAAAATTATTATTAGTACATGTTATTACTAATCCCGAAATACTCATTCGCTAAAACTCTTTTATTAAATCTCTAACAAGTTATGAGATTTTAGTTGTAAAGAAGCTGTAAGGTTTAGTATGGTTAAAAGCGTAAAAATGGCATCCCTTTAAAAATAAAAATAAAATAAAATAAATAAATAAATAAATAAATAATAATAATAAAAAAAATAAAATGAGACGAGCCTCGCCAAATGAAAGGGACAAATTGCGGGGCCCTCACAAAGTATATGTATTAAATACTTAGATTCCGGGATGGGTCGTTTAGCAAATTTCACGGCCCTACCCCAAAATAATAATGCGCTAGTTGCTTTAGGCGCGCCTTTAATAATGTTATCTCCCTAAGCTCGGGTGCACATTTATGTGACCCAAATCCAAATCTCAACGGAGTCGAAATATGTCTCTAGTCACGGGCGCATTGATTGTGGCGTGGCCCGAGATGCATTTCCATGACGTTGCAAATTCTTTAAAAAATAAGAATGAGATGAGCCTCGCCGAATAAAAATACAAATTGCGGGGCCCTCAGTAAATACTTGTTTAAAATTACTTAGAATTCAGGAGGGTCGTTTAGCGAATTTCGCGGCCTCCGCAAAATAATAACGCGATAGTCTCTTTAGGCGCGTGTTTAATAATTTACTTTCTTAAGCTCGGGTGTGCATTTCATGCGACCCAAATCCAAATCCTAAAACATCAAATAAAATATGTTTCGGATTGTGGGTGCATTTCATGTGACACAGTCCAAAGATATATTTTAAGCGATGTTCACATTCTTATAAAAACAATAATAATAAAGCGGTTAAAAGATAAATTTGCACATAAGTTCATATTGTATTAAAAATCAGATAAATAAGCCAAATATAACAGTTGAGCGACCGTGCTAGAACCACGGAACTCGGGAATGCCTAACACCTTCTCCCGGGTTAACAGAATTCCTTATCTAGATTTCTGGTACGCAGACTGTAATATAGAGTCATTCTTTTCCTCGATTCGGGATTAAAATTGGTGACTTGGGACACCCTAAATCTCCCAAGTGGCGACTCTGAAATAAATAAACCAATCCCGTTTCGGTTGTCCTTTAATTGGAAAAAACTCCCCTGCGCCCCCTCGGGCGCGGAAAAAGGAGGTGTGACACTATTATGAATAGCTAAGTTGTTATCTAGAGTTTTGATAGAACCTTTTGTAGGATAAATTCTTGTTATGTTTTTATATAATTGAGCCATAGTATAATCTCTATTTGTTCAACTACGTTCTTATTGTAGTTAATTGAAGAGCTCTCAATTAGTTGTGCCTATTTAGTATGCATAACTCGGGAGAGAGTGCATATTTAGGTAATTGTTGAACAACACCACTCCCAGAGTATATGAGGGATCAATAACCGAGGGTTTAAAGGCGGGATTAGGGATAACGAAGCCTTGGGTGCGATCTGAAGTGAGCTGTATCAAAAGCCAGCTAGCGTAGCTCGGGAGAGTGCGTCTAGTAAATTGTCGTGATTACTCGGGAGAGATTTACGGTAATAAGAGTGCTCATGATCGGTAGAGAATACTTAGGCGAAATTATAGAAGACATAGCGGGAAGGATTCCGACAATTGGGGAAATCATAACTCTAGACCTCCTTAATCTTGTCTCTAACTCTTAGTATCTTTAGTTGTTAATTTATTATTTTAATTTGTTAATCAATTAGTTAAACACAAGAATCTAAATATCTATAAGTTAGGAACTGTTCAAGCTTGTCTTCTTGGTGATAGTGAACAGTTGTAGCCAAACCTTAGTTCTCTGTGGGATTCGACTCCGGACTTGTAAACCGGATTATATTTGCAATGACTGCATTGTCCTTTCTATAAGGCATAGTTGGGCGTGATCAAATTTTTGGCGCATTTGCCGGGGAACTAATGGTGTAGTTGTAGGTGTACATATTGCTAGGTTTCAAGTTTGAACTTTTATTTTTATTTTTTGTATTTGATTTTTTTTGTTTTGTTTTGTTGATTTAAAAAAACATGGCATCATTGAATTATGAAATTTTTGATGTTGGTAATTCTACTTTTAATCCTCCTTACGAATATTGTGATGAAAACTACCCTTGGCAAAATTATCAAAATGTTCCCGAGAGCGAGTTATGTGCACCAACTCAATCTTATGTGTGGAATGCGTGTGATATGTGTGGTGGTCAAGATGGTCACTTTCATGGTTGTGCTTATATTTTTTATCTTCCCCCAACCCCTTATTATGATGATTCTACGTTTTCTTGTGAGGATAACAGGAACAAAGAACCTAGGGAAGCTGACCTAAAGAAGATCGAAGATATGTTAAAGTGCATTATAGAACAACAAAGTAAAATACAACTGCATGTAGAAAGGCAAGATGAAACTATTCGCAACTTAGAGGCTCAAGTGAGTCAACTAGTTGAAGCTTTTAATGCTCAATATGTCAATATTATGGATAGTAGCCGGGAGCAATTTGCATTAGAGACGAAAATTGAGGTGCCAATGGAGGGATCCAAAGTAGAACCCCAACACTCTAACCATCTAGATTTTGAGAATGCCGATGTCGTAGAGGAGATACTAGAGTCAACCAAGGATATTGAGGATACATATTTAGTTGACTCTATTGTCATTAGTGTTGAGAATGTAGAATGTCCCAATGTTCATGTAGTTGAGCGCATTGGTCCTCACTCCAAGCATTTTTCCACATTGTGTTTAGATGATGATATGAAAATAGAGTCGTCCGAGCCACTTGAGGAGTCAAGGAATGAGGAACAAAGTGCTTACATTCTGGAATTCTTCTTTCCAGAAAGTCGGGATTACACACCTCATCTAAAGGCCAAGAAGTGCAGAATACTACATTATTTTATTGGGCCAGTCAGATTCGTTCCACCGCCCCATGACCATAATCATAAGCTTGAATCAAAACTTGGGGTTCAATTTATAAACTCGAGGAGGAGGCAAAAAGTGATCCGCGTCGTGCCGCGACGTTAAATTAAGCGCTTGTTGGGAGGCAACCTAACTTTATTGCTTTCTTTTATTTATTTTTTATTTTTTTTAATTGTATTATTTTTATAGTGTCAATTTTTTATTTTCTAGGAGCATGGAAATCCAAGGTATTGGAAGGATGCAACAACAAACCAAATGGTTGAAACTAAGTGTGAGGTACCCGCACAAAGGACCAAACTTGGGAGAAGTCTTAATACCCCATGAGCTGTTAATGTTTCGGCTTTTGGCCTACCAGGGAGTCTCTTTTACCCTTTTTATTAGTTATGGTGTGCATTAGGGACAATGCACAATTTTAAGTGTGGGGTGAGAAGATTATCTGGGTGACTTTCTATGCTATTTTAGTTGTGTTAGTTTAATTGAACAATTTTTTTTTTAAAATAGAAAAGATTGGACTTTTCCCGACGATGGATCTATTAGACAATTTTCTTGAGGGGTTTAAGTCTAAAGAAAAAGTACCAAAAGATTTTCTTTTGTTAAGTAGTGTAATAATTACCCCTTGGTTTTTCTTTAAACCACGGTTCTTTTCCAAGGGTTTTATTTGAACCGGGTGTAGTTAGTTTTTTTTGGGAGTAGGAGCCATTGTGTTGTGTTTTGAAGTGAAGCAATATCTCTTGACTTTGTTATGCCTTGAGAATAATGAGTACTTTGGTTGTGATGCTTAGGCTCAGTTTTTGACTCTTGTAGAAGTACCTTAAATTGTATGATCTTAACCTTGCTTAACTGCTTTGACTAGAGTGTCTTGATGACCCAATCTTGAGTGAGTCATGTGCCATGTGTGTGTAAGGATTTGTTATATTCTGTGCATTGCATTTGATGCCTAGAACTTGCCCCGTGTGTTTGCAAAGCCAAATAGTAGTTTTATTCAGTCTAGGAAGTGATATAGGCATTTCTTTGTTGAGCCAGATATGTATATTTTACCCACCTAATTGTTATGTATCGTAGTTAACCCCTTTGAGCCTATAATCTTATTTCTTTGGCAACCACATTACAAGCCTTACCCATTTGTTTGAATTAACCATCTATTTGAACAATTGTAACCTCTCATGAGTACTTGAATTGTTTATGAACTTTGTAAAAGTTAAAGTGTGGGGTGGTTGGTTTGACTTTTGAGTGGAACTAATGAAATAAGGAGAAAATGTGCATTGATTTGAAAAGCAAGAGCCACTTGAATGAAAAAGAAAAGAATGAAAAAAAAATAATATAATTGTATTGTTGTGAAAAAAAAATATTCTTTGATAGTGGTGACTCTTGATATAATTGTGCTTAAATAATTTGGGAGTTGATGTATATTGATGTGAAGGTGGAGTTTGGCTTGACATAAGTATGGGGTTTGAATGTTAAAGTATATGTATTAAAGTGCTAAGGGAGTTGTAGTCACTCTTATATCTAAATATATCCTACCTGTCCCGTAGCCTACATTACAACCAAACAAAGTCCTAATTGATCCTAGATTGAATGAGCTCCATTAGTAGAGTAGTACACTACGGACAAACTTATGGTGCATCTTTTGTGGCATATGAATGTTATTTCTGAGAGTGAGTGAATTCTTTCTATCTTGAGTTCCTAAGTGTTCTTAAATTTTATTGTGTGGAACTACTCTCTTTTGTTGTGTGAGGGCACTTGATTCATGAAGGAAAGGTAATGTCAGTGACCTCTATGTTAGAGTAAGTAGGTGAATTGTGAATAATGCGTGGTACTTATGAGTCAAATCTTGAGGTGAAGATGTTACGCTTTTGTGCTTAGTCTATTTTAAATACTCTTGGTGTGATGAGTTAGGAGAATTGTTTAAAAAGGTCGTGTCTATAAAAAAAAGTATAGTTTGATTGCTCGAGGACGAGCAATGGTTTAAGTGTGGGGTGTTGATGATAGGCTATAATTACGTATTTTAGTCGATTATTACACTCTAATTTACTGCACTTTAGTTGAGTTTGCGCTTTAATCGCTAGTGTTTTGCACTAATTGTGTGTTTTATGCCTTGTAGGTGTGATTACGAGCTATATAGATGTTATGTAATGAATTTAAGTGGTTTGGAGCTTTGAAGTCTGAGTAATAGCTCAATGAATTAAGTCGGGATCGCGTTCGGGGATCAACGGATGATAAAACAACAAAACGAAAACTCGAAGAGGCATATTGTGCACTTTCTAGTAAAATAGACATAACTTCTTACTCCGAACTCCATTTGAGCTCCACAATATATTATTGGAAAGCTAACTCAAAGGACTACAATTTTCATGTTTTACGTTTTTCCAAATTCCAAATGGAACAGGGTCAAAAACCGCGACCGCGGCAGAACCGCGACGGAGGGCAGTCGCGGACAACTGAAGAATCTGAGAGGGTGTTTGGCCGCGGTTCCGGCGCGACCGCGGTGGAACCGCGGCAGGATGTGTAAATTTCAGGGACCAAAGTGCAAAACACGGGATTTTAAGCCCTAAACCCTATATTAAACCAAGGAAGCCGGCCAAGAACAAGAAGAGGACATATTTTTGACATAGATTTGACCTAAGGAGGCAGAGACACAATAGGAGCAAGGCTTGAGAATTCTTCCACGAGTTTTTTCCTTCCTCTTCCTATTTTTCATTATTAGTTATGACTTTTAGTATTGTAGTTTTACATACTATTATGAATAGCTAAGTTGTTATCTAGAGTTTTGATAGAACCTTTTGTAGGATAAATTATTGTTATGTTTTTATATAATTGAGCCGTAGTATAATCTCTATTTGTTCAACTACGTTCTTATTGTAGTTAATTGAAGAGCTCTCAATTAGCTGTGCCTATTTAGTGTGCATAACTCGGGAGAGAGTGCATATTTAGGTAATTGTTGAACAACACCACTCCCAGAGTATATGAGGGATCAATAACCGAGGGTTTAAAGGCGGGATTAGGGATAACGAAGCCTTGGGTGCGATCTGAAGTGAGCTGTATCAAAAGCCAGCTAGCGTAGCTCGGGAGAGTGCGTCTAGTAAATTGTCGTGATTACTCGGGAGAGATTTACGGTAATAAGAGTGCTCATGATCGGTAGAGAATACTTAGGCAAAATTATAGAAGACATAGCGGGAAGGATTCCGACAATTGGGGAAATCATAACTCTAGACCTCCTTAATCTTGTCTCTAACTCTTAGTATCTTTAGTTGTTAATTTATTATTTTAATTTGTTAATCAATTAGTTAAACACAATAATCTAAATATCTATAAGTTAGGAACTGTCCAAGCTTGTCTTCTTGGTGATAGTGAACAGTTGTAGCCAAACCTTAGTTCTCTCTGGGATTCGATTCCGGACTTGTAAACCGGATTATATTTGCAATGACCGCATTGTCCTTTTTATAAGGCATAGTTGGGCGTGATCAACGCGCATACACTAACACTAGTATTTATACAAAAGGTTAATTTTTAACACAAAGTGTCAAGTAAAATGATTGTCACCCTTTCGAAATGAACGGGATACAAGTATCTTCTAAATTTTGGACGAGACCAAGCAACAGAATGCAGAAATCTGTTTGAATTGTTTCAAGAATTCTGCACTCCCTTCCCAAAGTTATGAAAACGACGTAACAAGTTTGTAAACCCAAATTGTAGTTAAGTTTGAAGTTTGTTCTATCAAAATTTTTAGTCCATCCTATTAGGATGCACCGAGCATTTTTGATATTTCTCGACAATTTTAATAATTTATGTTCGTTAAATTTAATGAGAACTATGAAAAGAAAAAATATAACCAAAAAGCCCAGAAAGTCCCATTAAATCCTAAAATGTAAGTGTTCTATCAAAATTTTTAGTCCATCCTAATAGTATACACTGAGCATTTTTGATATTTCTCGACAATTTTAATAATTTATGTTCGTTAGATTTAATGAGAACTATGAAAAGAAAAAATATAACCAAAAAGCCCAAAAGTCCCATTAAATCCTAAAATGTAACACAAAAACTGCACTAGACAAATGACATAAAAAAATAGTAGAGTACATTTTACAAAGATGCACCAAACTAGAAATATATCAAAAATTACAGAAACTATAATAGTTATACTTCTAAATGCGAGTTCCGTTATTTTTTTCCATAAGTTTCCGTCAAATTTGACAGATACCGTTTATTAAATATTTGAGGGAGACCAAAAATATTAACTTCTTGACAAATATATACTTAAGACTACTTTTGAACTTACTCTCAAACATGAGGGACCATTTTTCTCATTTTCTCCTAATAATAGCACTAATGGAAACAATCTCTTGGACAAATGTAGGATAAAATTGCGTAGCATAAATTCTTGTGGTCCTCGGACCCGCCATAGCGAAAACTTAGTATACCGGCTGTCATTTCTCTCCTCACCAAAATATTTCAACAAAATCTAGCGAAACTAGAGTATTTCCAAATTTAAGGGACCATATATGTAAAAGAAAAGAAAAAGGAAAAATAAAAAGAAAACCACTTCCCCCAAGTCCAACTACATACTATTTGTCAAATGGCGATCCGCCCAAATCTTTGCCCGTTCGCAGTGCAGCTATTTTGAAGCAGCAACCTTCTATCCTCGATTCACATAAAGGAAGCAAAATCCCAAGTAAATTTTCAGTTCCCCATTCCTTGGGCTCTAATTTAACTTTTCAGCTTAAATTCTGGGTAGTTTTCAACTTCTTATGTTCAAGTATCTGGCTTTACAGACTGTCGAAATGGATCCGGCGGCAGCACGTACAGCACGTGATTCTCTAGAGCTGGTATTTCATATGTCAAATATTCTGGACACAGGCCTCGATCGTCACACTCTTTCTGTTCTGATTTCCCTCTGCGATTTGGGTTTTAACCCTGAGGCATTGGCTGCTGTTATTAAGGAGCTTCGTCAAGAAAACCCGTCTTCTTCTTCTGAGCAAAGGACGCTGGCTCCATAATTGCCTTAGCCAGGTTAATCTTTAAAATACCACTCTATTACTGTTAGTGGAATTATCAAATTTATTCATGGGCATTTTGTTTTATTTCCCCCCCTTTTTTTGGGCATTAAACACTAGGTGATGTATTATTTACAGGCTTATTTGGATATGCTCTTCTGTTTTTACTGACTGTATGTTCTTGTAAGGTATGTTAGCTGATAATTATTGACTTTCTTTCTAGTGTAAGAGATTATTGTAGTTCAATCCAAAGATTGGGTATTTTATAATCTGCCAACTGGTTCAATTAAAAAGCTGATGCCAAGTTCTTATGTTGCAGTGAGGTGTGTTATTTCCCATGTAAACCAAGAATGACAAACTAAGACACTAAATTATTTGGCCGTCGAGCAATTCTTACTGCATAAACATTGTAGACGGGCTGTTATCTAGGTAGGAATTGCTTTGCTAGTTTTTTTAGAATGAGAGTTGTTTAAATATGTATTGTCCACATGCTATATTGTGTGAGTTGGAATTGCTTTGCTAGATTGCTTTGCCTCTACCTTCATAAGGTCGGCGGTATGCGTAAATACTACCCTCCCCAGACCCTACTTGTGGGATTTCACTGGTTTTGTTGTTGTTACTACATGTATCGTCTATTGCTATGTAGTGCTGCCTTCTAAGCTACAATACCACAGGGTTTATATAAAACTCGATGAGGACTACAGGGTCTTTGTTCCATATTCAGTCTCATATTCAACTTTTGCAATTGGGATGTACTCTCGAAAATGTTGGCCGCCTCATCTTTGGTTGTGCATTTATTTGTTTTTTTACCCTTGGGATGCTAAACATTTTGTTCTCGAGCATGGATGTTTATCTCATCCTCAACATGGTTGTGATAAGTTTAGTTTACAATTTAAAATAAATGGTACAACCGTTTTTGTCAGGGAAGAGATATATTGAAGTAATGAACTGTGAACTGAAGCAACTCCTGAAGTGACATTGAGTCATAGTTCAAGTATTGTCTCATTTTGAGGATCACTGTAAACTGTAAAGTACTTTTGACTTCTCATATCTAGATCAGTTCCACTTAATCTTGCACTCTCTTGATTACCATGTAGACTTTGAACTAGCGTGACTGATGCATGATCTTGTGTACACAAAGGCATTCTTGCAGAGTCTGATATCACATTTACAAAATCTTGTATCAAATTGGTGTCACTGAAAACATATGAATGATTTTGAGGTATGATCTTGTTTGTCTTCTCAATCGACGTCACCCAGCTTAATATGATTTTTTTCTGACCAAAAGTACTTCCTCCTCCTGTGGGTTCCTATAAACAGCTAGCTCATGTTATCGCGCAAAAAAGCAAATTGACATAAAATAAGAACCATTATACATGATCTATCTGCTAAAGATATTTGTCTCCTAAGCGCGTATCCTTTCCTTCTATTGTAACATTAGTTCCTCATCAGACGTAGCTATCTATCTAAAAGCTACGGAAATGAAATGAACTGATAGTATGCATTATAATATGTGAGCTTGCGTTATTTGTAATTACATCTATGGGCGTGCAAGAGAAATGCACAGAAGTGCCTTTGGTCTCTCTCTCATACCCACACACACACAAAAAAATAAAAAAATAAATTCCAATCTACATAATAGGCCGTCTACAATGTTTAAACAGTAAGAATAGCTCAATGGCCAAATAATTTAGTGTCTCAGTTTTGTCATTCTTGGTTTACATGGGAAATAACACACCTCACTGCAACATAAGAACTTGGCATCAGTTTTTTAATTGAACCAGTTGGAAGATTATAAAATACCCAATTCCCCATAACAAATTTCGGTCTTAGAAATATGATGTGTTGCTCTGGAGCTTGGAGAAATGGTGAGGCAGGAGCTGGTATCATCAATCATCATCCCTGATCATTATTGAGAGATTTGTTGCTGCTTTTATATGGTTCTCGTAAAAGAATGATTTTGTTGATCTAGGCCAATGGTCAGTATAGGATGACTAAGTAATGTCCTTCACAGTTATGCGTTTTGCCAACAATGAAAAACTAAAGAACTAGGGGGAAACAATAAAGGGACAGGAAAGAAATGAAAAACCTTTAATTTGTGCATCTTAAACTTAAAGTAGTAGAAACTGCAGAGCTTGCTGTGGAGAGTTCGTTGGAAGCTTGAGGTAAACAAATTTCTTGTGCTTTTCATCCCAATGGACTCTTAATTGGTTTTTGTGAACACGAGACCCGGTTTCAAATCACGATACACAGAATCATGCATATCATAACGTATACGCAACTATGTATGCTGAGACAAAATTTGAGTAACACAAATTTTGGTTCCTTGATGCAAGAAAACTAACTTTATTCCTCTACTTTCAGAGTGCACACCATTCTTGCTTTGAATTGATTAGCCGATTGTGGAATCAACGGTTGCAGTTGTTGACCTTTGCTTGATCATTCTCCATGTCTTGGATGTATTTTTTTTTTTTGGTGGTGGTGGGTTAGGGGGGGGGGGATGTACTAGAATACTTGAGCTCAACAACAACAAACCCAGTTTAATCCTACAGGTGGGGTCTGGGGAGGGTAGTGTATACGTAAATTTTAACCCTACCTAATGAATGTAAAGAGACTAATTCCGATAGACCCTCGGGTCAGGAAAAGGTGAGAAGAAAAAGAAGTAGTAGTAGTAGTAGTAGTACCAATTAGTAACAATAGTAAAATATGATAACTGAAGCGAACGAAATAATATGATATAAGAGATATAAGAACATAAAAATACGAGAGAGCTACTAATACTACTGGTAAGGAAAGAGGAAGCTCTCAACTGCCTACTAATCTTCTACCATAATTTTTTACCTCCAAAATCTCATAGTTGTAAAAAAAATGAAAATATTGTCAAAGAAAGATACAATAAGAATTCAAACTGTACTCAAGATTCCTTACTTTTTTCAAGAACAATACACAATATATTAAAGTTCAATTTTCATTAACTATTTTTAGTTAGTCAGATTTGCTTTAGTGAAATAAAGAGTGACAACATGGTTTGTCAAACTGCTATTTACTATGCCCTTTCTTTTTCAATTAGGCAACAATTATTTCTTTACTAAATCCTATAGAGACAAGCTTTTGCGTATACGTGCCTACCTCGTGGTAAACATGTCCTTTTAATCTTATAGGTAAGATTTGGTTTAACCAAACTTAAATCATCTGACATGGCCTGTTTGGTAGTTTCTATAGAAACCAAGTGAGGGTGTCAATTTTGGTGGAGGTTTGGCTAAATAAGGGTAGGTTAAAATAGATTTTGTTAATAAATGAGTCACAACTCAAGTCATCTAAATTTTGTTAGGTCCGAATGACAGTTTCAATTTGAGCTAAATAACAAGTCATAATCGGCTAACTTAATTGAATATTACTATTATTATTTTTTTTAATAAATAATCAAATCATATTTACTTGAATAGTTTGATATGGTCAATTTAACTCAAACTGAAGATGGATTAATTTGACCCTATCAAACTATTCAGTGCAACTCGTTCAAACATATGGATTAATATATCAAATTAATCCATCTTCAGTTTGATTTAAATTCAAGTAACTCAAATTGAAGATGAATAGTGTGATATATATCATATGTTGAACGAGTTGCACTGAAATTGACATATCACATGTTGAGCGAATTATTAGACTAAATTTGACGCAGCCTGAGGAAAACTGACGTTGGTGCGACACTGTAAAATCCAGCGCATCTTTCCACCGCGTGGGCATATTCTCACAGATTTACTTATTTTTCCAGTTATATACATACTTTTATTTTAGAAAGCTTTCCATTTCTATTGCATGCCTCGTTTTTTTTCCTTTCTTCATTCTATTGCATGCATCGTTGCAAAGTGTCAAAGTAAAGGACGGCCAAATACAATTTAAAACATAGAGAAAATAAAAGTGGGGATTCCCAAATCTTCTCATTCCTAGAGCAGCTCCACGTGAATACTCACCCTTTTGATAATCTCAAGGTACACTTTGAACAAAGCCATTTATTGAATATTGCATGTTGTTCATCTTCTTATTCCTATTTATAGTTTAAAAATAAAAAGCTATCTATTTTCTACTATTGCTATGTTGTAATATGCTTATTCGCATTTTCGCTTTAAACAAAAGCTAAATTTATTTTATTTCCATTCCCATCTTTTCTTCTGCTTATTCGCACTTAATTACACTTTACAACGTAGCTACCTAATTATTATTCCAAATAACAATACGTAGCTATTTTCTATTGCTATGCATGTTGTCTTTTGGCTTATTAATTCGTGTTATTACACTTTAAACAAAGTTACGTCCATTTTCAATTGCCATGCATGTCGTTTTCTGCTTTTAATTCCCACTTACACTTTTAAAAAGCTAACTACTCCATTTCTTATTGCCATATTATCCTTCCTCTGCATGTCCATAAATACACCCTCAATACCAATCCCATACTCCACACTCACTAACCTTCAATTTCTAAAATCCTTTCGTTAAATAAAATCTTCATCTCATTTCACCATTTCTATATTTTCCTCTTTGTGTAGCCATGTCTGAATCTTTAGCTGGAGAGAGATTTCGAATTGGTTACGCTCTTGCACCTAGAAGCGTCAGCAGCTTTATCCAAGATTGTCTCCTCATTCACGCCAAAGAACATGGCGTTGATCTCATTCCTATCGATCTCGACAAACCATTGGTCGAACAAGGTCCGTTTGATTCTGTTTTTCACAAACTCTATGACTCAGAGTGGAAGAAACAGTTGGAAGAATTCTCCCTCAAAAACCCAACTTCCATAATCGTCGACCCGATTGAATCTATCGAGAAGCTACACAATCGAGTATCCATGCTCGACGTAGTCAGTCAATTGAAAATGGAGAATCTTGGTATTCCGCAGCAAGCTTTCGTTAATTCAAACGATTCTGAATTATCATTGCATGACGTTGTCGCTCGTGAGGGGTTGAAATTTCCCATAATTGCAAAGGCGATGCTCGCAAATGCAACAGCTGACGCTCACCAGATGTATTTAGTATTAAACCAAGACGGATTAAACGGAATTAAACCACCAACTGTATTACAGGAATTCGTGAACCACGGGGGAGTTATATTCAAGGTTTACGTAGCTGGGGATCACGTGAAATGTGTTAAAAGGAAGTCGTTGGCTGATATAACAGAGGAGAAAATGGGAAATTCAGAGAGTTTAATTCCTTTTTCTATGATATCTTATTTTGCTGATCAAGAACAGAGTGATGAGAGTCTTACTAAAATGATGGAAGCCGCTGAGATGCCTCCTATGGGATTCATAAATGAAGTGTCTAATCAACTGAGGAATGCTATGAATCTGCATCTATTTAACTATGATATGATAAGGGATAATAGAGTTGAAAATCAATATCTTATTATTGATATTAATTACTTCCCTGGTTATGCTAAAGTGCCTGAATATGAAACTATGTTGACCCCTTGTTTTCTTGATCTTGCACAAGAGAAGCGAAGCAGAGAGACTGGTAATTTGGAGGAGAGTAAGACTCACGAGACAGATTCTAATGGTCAGAATAAGACTCATGAGACAGATTCTAATGGTCACAATATTTCCTAGTTCTACATATTTGGTCAACAATTTAGAATAAAGTACGGATTGAGATATTGGGCTTTTACTGTTTTTATTTCATTATATTGGACTTGCATGTAATGTATGGCTTAGTAACGGATTTAAGAGCCTAATATTAATAAAAATGTTTGGCATTGGGTTGGTGGAGGATTAATGGTTTTGTATAGTACTTATATCATGACAAATTAGCTCTAAATAGTCGCTCACCCAATCGATTAAACTAAAAATAGTTGGCGGGATATATAATATATGTACAATCCAATTATAGTATGTGTAATCAATACATAATCTATGTATACTGACTAGAAAAAGTAAACACTAAATTTGACTTGTTATTTGTGTAAAGATCCCATTTAGTGGAATCACTTGTTTTACAGATCATATATTCACCGAAATTAAAGTCAGAATCACAGAATTAATGCGATTGCATCTTCGTATATTAAAAAGATTTTGTCTAGGTTGAGTAATAGGGCCATGATTAGAGGCTTAATTAAGAAGTCTTAAGTCCCGAAAATTTTAATCCTAATTCAATGGCGATTCTATTTATTCTTCTTTCAGTCATTTCCATTAGTTTTCACTCTTTCACCAGAAGTACTGAAAGAAGAAAAAAAAACACCCGCATGCACTCTTTACCGACGAACTAATTCTTTATTTCTTTTTTCTATATTGAGAAGCCAAATATGGAAAATTGATAGCTCAAAGATGACATTCGATGTGACCATTTACATTCTAGATGTCTTATAATTTTTATTCAATAAATTAAAATTGTGGGGAATTTATTCATTACACAAAGCTTTAGAATGTAACCTGCATATATAATACCTTAAATAATAGATTGCCTGTTTGACGCGCTTAAAGTTGCCATAGCAACGAATTAATTCTTTCTTTCTTTTTCCTATGTTGAAAAGCTAAATGTTTAAGAATATTTAGAAAATTGATAGCTCAAAAGATGATATTCGATATTGAACGTTTGCATTCTTAGATACCTTATAATATTCAAAACTAGTAGTGTATTGGAAAAAATTGAGTTTACATATTAAAGTGATTGAAAGATGACGTGTCATGACACGTAGGCTGGTCAAAGAGTAATGATTGACAAAGAGACACGAGTTGCAACAAATACGAGCAGAGGCACAAGTGAAGGCACGAGCAGTTATTTAAAAGACTCAACACTCGTATCTATTTAAATCCAAAAATCAAAGAGAATGAATCTGACAACACAAACTTGCAATTAAATTAAAATTTGTGTTTTCGAGGCCTTAAAAACCTCATCTAGAATTACCTCGATTTGCGTGCGCAGTCCGGGCGTGTAGCTGGAAAGCCTAAATATGAAAATCTGTGAAAAATGACAAGTTTTGATTATATAATGAGCTAATTTGACTTCGGTCAATATTTTGGGTAAACGGACTCGGACCCGTGATTCTACGGTCCCGGAGGGTCCGTAGGAAAATATGGGATTTGGGCGTATGCCCGGAATCGAATTTCGAGATCCCAAGCCTGAGAAATAAATTTTCAAAGAAAATTATTTTCTGAAATTGTTTAAAGAAATTTGAAATAAAATTTGATTAGAACATGATGTTATCGGGCCCGTATTTTGGTTCCGGCGCCCGGTACAGGTCTTATATATGATTTAAGATATTTCTGTAAAATTTGGTGAAAAACGGATGTCATTTGACGTGATTCAGACTTAAATTGCTAAAGTTGATGTTTTATGGAGTTTGAGAAAAATCCTTTGATTTTGAGGTTTAAATCATTGTTATTGAGGTTATTTTGGCGATTTGATCGCACAGATAAGTTTGTATGATGTTGTTGAATTAGTACGTATGTTTGGGTAGGAGCCCCGAGGGCTCGGGTATGTTTCAGATGTGTTTCGGAAGGTTTCAGACTTAAGAAAATTTCAAGTTTTCAGCTGTTGGGTTTCTGTTACTTCCTTCTTCGCGTTCGCGGGAGTACCCACGCGAATGCGATGGGTTAATTTTTTTTGAAGGAATTTCCTTCTACGTGAACGCGTAGCTCAAGGCGAACGCGAGGCTTTGGGGGGATATCCCATCGCGAACGCGGTCCTGGCCACGAGAACTCGAAGGTTTAACCAGCCTGACCCATCGCGAACGTGAAGGGTCTGTCGCAATCGCGAAGGGCATTTTCGCCCAGTGATTTTAAAAGCCAAAAACAAAACACTTTCGGTATTTTATAAAAATTTCACAAACCTCTTCTTCTCCAAAGCTCTTAGGCGATTTTTTGAAGCATTTCTTCACCATAATCTCTTGGGTAAGTAATCTTTAACTTATTTTCTTCCATTTTTATCAACACCCATTAAATTCTAGGCCTAAAACATGTGATTAAGGGTAGAAAATTAGGGATTTTGGTAGAGCTAGGTCTTTTTGATTAATTGGGATTTAGATCTCGTTTTGGGGTCGGATTTGAAAATAAATTATATATTCGGGCTCATGGGTGAATGGGTAATCGGGTTTTGGTCCGAGCCTCGTGTTTTGACAAAGCGGGTCAGAGGTCGATTTTTGGATTTTTGGGAAGAATGATTAGAAAGCTATAATTAGGCATTGGATATGAATTGTTTAACATTTATTGATGTTATGAAGTCGATTATGTATAGATACAATTGAATTGGAGCCGAATTCGAGAGGAAAAGCAGTGTTTGAGGCTTGAGTTGACCGTGGGAGTTCGAGGTAAGTGTTTGGCCTAACCTTAGCTTGAGGGATTAGGACTTGAGTCCTATTTTCTATTTGGTAATTTTTGAGTACGAAGTATAGGCATGATGACGAGTATCTATACGTTGGTGTCTAGCATGACCGTGAGTCTTTAAATTGTGAATATCTTGATTTCGTTGTATCTTTCATGCCTTGGTGATGATTTCTAATTGTTGTGAAAAGTTTGTGGAAGGAATTGTGACCTTTGATCGAGGAGCATTGGCTCAAGTTATAATACGAATTGTGAAAGTATATGAGATGATTGAACCTTTTGGAGCATTGACTCAAGTGGTAAAGTGAGTTATGAAATAAAAGTGAAAGAAAGGGAAAGAATTATTAAATTGTTCCCT
The DNA here is from genome assembly GCF_000393655.2 of Nicotiana sylvestris. Taxonomy (NCBI): domain Eukaryota; kingdom Viridiplantae; phylum Streptophyta; class Magnoliopsida; order Solanales; family Solanaceae; genus Nicotiana; species Nicotiana sylvestris. The sequence goes on from NC_091059.1 coordinate 156,449,908, forward strand.
TGCCGGGATATTGTTGCTTTTTTGGTTACCTCCCTTGCCGAGATGTTGATATTATTGATGTTGCTCCCTTGTCGGGATTTAATTGTTTAATTGTTGTTCCCTTGTCGGGATCCCTATATGATCTTGTTTATTCCCTCGCCCCTTTTTTGTGATTGTTGTTTGGGTGAGGAACAGTGTTAAAGCACGAAGGGTGATGCCGTGTATTGTTTGTTATTGTGAGGAAATAGTGTAAAGCATGAAGGGTGATGTCGTGTCGCACGATGTACCATTCCGTGCCTATTTTATTGATTATATGGTGAGGAAAGAGGGTAAAAGCACGAAGGGTGATGCCATGCACATCTTTATTATATGATTATTTTGGTAAGGACGAGAGTAAAAGTACGAAGGGTGATGCCGTGCACACTTTTATTATATATTTGCTTGGGTGAGGATGAGAGTAGAAGCACGAAGGGTGATGCCGTGCAAATTGTTGGTTTCTGATTTTTTGTTGATATTCGAGTTATGTTGTTCCTTTCTTTACTTGATGCCTTTCTATTCAGAACTGTTATCTCCCCCACAACATGTACCCCTCCCATATTGACTGGTTAATTCTATATTTCTTTTCCATTGCATATATTTGAACTGCACAGGTTTATTTGGTAATCTGGTCCTAGCCTCGTCACTACTTTGCCGAGGTTAGGCTAGACACTTACCAGCACATGGGGTCAGTTGTGCTGATACTACACTCTGCACTGTGTGCAGATCCAGGAGCATCTTTCAGACAGTAGTTGGAGTGCTTCCTTCAGTCCACCCGGACCCAAGGTAGACCTCCAGGTGTCCGCAGGCCCTGGCGTTTCCCTCTATCTTTATTTCCTGTTTCATTTTCCTTTATTCAGAAACAGTGTACTGTTATTTCTTCAGACCTTGTATATAGTAATATTAGATAGTCTGTGACACTGTGATACCAGATTTTGGGTGGTTGAGACTTAAGTAACTGTAATAGTCGCAGATTTCAGATGTTTAATTGTTATCTTCTGCTTAATTATTTAAAGTTTCGCAGATTTTCAGGTTATCGCCTTCTAATTGTTAAAATAAGTAATTTGATAATGAAGTAAGTAGTTAAGGATTGGCTTGCCTAGCTCTCACTAGTATGCGCCATCACGACTCCCAAGGGTGGGAAATCCGGGTCGTGACAAGTTGGTATCAGAGCTCTAGGTTACATGGGTCTCACAGTTCACAGACAAGCTTAGTAGAGTCTGAGAGATCGGTACGGAGACGTCTGTATTTATCCCCAGAGGCTACAGAGTTAGGAAAAACTTCACATTTGTTCTTAATCGTCGTGCAGTTTTGTTTCTCAATGCTATTTGAACTTCTACTCTATTCTTTCGCAGATGGCGAGAACATGTGCTTCCTCATCCACCGCTCAGCAGCCCGAGCCCCCAGCAGCAACTCCCACGAGGGGCAGAGGGCGAGACCGGGGCCGTGCTAGAGGCCGAGGTAAGGGCAGAGCTCAGCCTCGAGCAGCAGCACCAGTGGCGGAGCCTCAGGTTGACTTTGATGAGGAGGTTCCGGCCCCAGCAATTTCGATGGGCCCAGCTCAGGTCCCAGAGGGGTTTATTGTTATCCTAGTTCTTCAGGATGCTTTGGTCTGACTAGTGGGCCTCATGGAGAGTGTCACCCGAGCAGGCTTGCTTCTTGTAGCACCAACCATCTCTCAGGCTGGAAAAGGGGCCCAGACTCCTGCTACTCGCACTCCGGAGTAGGTAGCTCTTCAGATTCAGACTCTAGCGGTTTAGCCAGATAGAGCAATACAACCAGGTGTGGTAGCTCAGACTGGTGATGGAGCAACTATGTCTGCCGATACTTTGTGGAGACTAGATAGGTTCACCAAGCTCTTCATTACTACTTTTAGCAGTATATCTACTGAGGATCCCCAGGATTATCTAGACAGCTGCCACGAGGTTCTCAGGAACATGGGTATTGTTGAGACCAATGGGGTTGATTTTGCTACATTTCGCTTGTCTAGATCCGCCAAGACTTGGTGGAGAGATTATTGATTGTCTAGACCAGCCAAATTGCCAGCCTTGACTTGGGAGTAATTTGCACGGCTATTTCTGGAGAAGTTCCTCACCACTACTCAGAGAGAGGCCTATTGGAGGCAGTTTAAGCGCCTCCAGCAGGGTTCCATGACAGTTACCCAGTATGAGACCAGGTTCATCAATTTGGCTCATCATGCTCTCATCATACTCCCCATCGTGAAAGAGAGAGAGGATGATGAGGTTTATTGACGGTCTTATTCAGCCGATTCATCTTCAGATGGCTAGAAAGGCTGGGAGTGAGATTGCTTTTCAGGAGGTGGCCAATGTGGCCCGTAGAGTTGAGATGGTTCTGTCACAGGGAGGAGGTCACGGGTCAGACAAGAGGCCCCGTCATTCAGGCCGATTTAGTGGCACCTCATCTGGAGGTAGAGATTAGTATGGTAGAGGCCATCCTCCTAGGCCCTTTCAGTCAGCGCTCCAGGTTTCTCACGGTACTTCAGGTGGCCGTGGTCCTCAGATGCATTATTCTGATCAGAAGTCCTACAGTGCATCACCTGCTCCTATCAGTACACCGCCACTTCAGAGTTTTCGAGGTGGTCATTTAGGTCGTCAGAGCCAGTAGTCTCAGTAGCCGAGGGCTTGTTACACTTGTGGTGATACGGGTCACATTGCCAGGTTTTTCCCTCGAGCACCGAGTAACTCTCGGCATCAGGGTTCTCGTGCTATGGTACAAGCACCAAGTGTTCCACAGCCCGCCTAGCTAGCTAGGGGTGGGGGTAGAGGTGTTAGAGGTAGAGGTAGAGGTACTAGAGGTGGAGCTCATGTCGCTAAAGGTGGAGGCCAGCCAACAATAGGCCGTCCTAGAGACGTGGTTCAGGGTGATGGGCCCTAGCCTTGATGTTATGCTCTTCCAGCCAAGCCCGAGGCTGAGGCTTCAGATGTTGTTATTACAGGTACGGTTCTGGTTTGTGATAGAGATGCTTCAGCATTATTTGATCCAGGGTCTACATACTCATATGTGTCATCTTATTTTGCACCGTATCTGGTCATGTCTAGTGATTCGTTGAGTGTTCCTATTTATGTGTCTACACCGGTGGGTGATTCTATTGTGGTGGATCGAGTCCATCGCTCTTGTGTAGTTGTGATTGGGGGTCTTGAGACTCGTGTAGATTTGTTGCTTCTAGACATGGTTGATTTCGATGTTATATTGGGGATGGACTGGTTATCACCTTACCATGCTATCTTGGAATGTCATGCCAAGACCGTGACCTTAGCTTTACCGGGTTTGTCTCGTTTCGAGTGGAGAGGGGCTCCTGGTCATTCTACCCGTAGTGTTATTTTTTATGTGAAGGCTCGGTGTATGGTCAAGAAGGGGTGTTTGGCCTATTTGGCATATGTTCGTGATTCTAGTGCTGAGGTTCCATCTATTGATTCTGTGCCCCTTGTTCGTGAGTTCCCTAAGGTATTCCTTCAGACCTGCCGGGTATGCCACCCGATAGGGATATTGACTTTGCATTGATTTGGCTTAAGGCACTCAGCCTATTTCTATCCCGCCGTATCGTATGGCTCCGCCTGAGTTGAAAGAGTTGAAGGAACAGTTGCAAGACTTGCTTGAGAATGGTTTCATTAGACCCAGTGTCTCACCTTGGGGTGTGACGGTATTGTTTGTTTAGAAGAAGGATGGGTCGATGAGAATATGTATTGATTACCGGCAGTTAAACAAGGTTACAATCAAGAATAAGTACCGAGGATTGATGAGTTTGATTAGCTTTAGGGTGTTAAGGTATTTTCAAAGATTGACTTGAGATCTGGCTACCATCAGTTGAGGATTAGGGCATCCGATGTCCCTAAGACAGCATTACGCACTTGGTACGGGCATTATGAGTTCTTGGTTATGTCATTCGGGTTGACAAATACCCTAGCAGCTTTTATGGATTTGATAAACCGAGTGTTTATTCCTTATTTGGATTCATTCGTGATAGTCTTCATTGATGATATTTTGATATATTCCCGTAGCTGGGAAGAGCATGAGCAACATCTCAGAGTGGTTCTTCAGACTTTGAGGGATAGTCAGCTATATGCTAAATTTTTGAAGTGTGAGTTCTGGTTGAGTTCAGTTGCATTCCTGGGTCATGTTGTATCAGCAGAGGGTATTAAGGTTGATCCAAAGAAGATTGAGGCAGTCAAGAACGGGCCTAGACCAGCATCAACTATAGAGATTCGGAGTTTCTTGGGATTGGTAGGCTACTATTGTCGGTTCATGGAGGGGTTCTCATCTATCGTAGCCCCGATGACCAGGTTGACCCAGAAGGGTGCCCAGTTCAGATGGTCGGACGAGTGTGAGGCGAGCTTTCAGAAGCTCAAGACAACTCTGACTACGACACTAGTGTTGGTTTTGACCACAAGATCAGGGCCTTATACGATCTATTGTGATGCATCTCGTATTGGGCTTGGTGTAGTGTTGATGTAGGATGGCAAGGTCATTGCCTATGCTTTGCGGCAGTTGAAGGTTCATGAGAAGAACTATCCGGTTCATGATTTGGAGTTGGCAGCCATTGTTCACGCATTGAAGATTTGGAGGCATTATCTATATGGCGTGGCATGTGAGGTGTTCACGGATCACAAGAGTCTTCAGTATTTGTTCAAGCAAAAGGAGTTGAATTTGAGGCAGAGTAGGTGGTTGGAGTTGTTGAAGGATTATGATATCACTATCTTATATCATCCGGGGAAGGCCAATGTGGTGGCTGATGCTTTGAGTAGGAAGTCAGCTGGTATGGGAAGTCTTGCTTATATTCCGGTCGGTGAGAGGCCGCTTGCCTTGGATGTTCAGGCTTTGGCCAATTGGTTCGTGAGGTTGGATATTTCTGAGCCTAGTCATGCATTAGCTTGCACAGTCGCTCGTTCTTCTTTATTGGAGCATATTCGTGATTGGCAGTATGATGATCCCCATTTGTGTGTTCTTAGGGACACGGTGCAGCACGGAGGTGCCAAGCAGGTTACCTTAGATGATGATGGAGTTTTGAGATTGCAGGGTCGAGTTTGTGTACCTAATATGGATGGGCTCCGAGAGTTGATTTTAGAGGAGGCCCATATCTCCCGGTACTCTATTCATCCGGGCGCCACAAAGATGTATCAGGATTTGCGGCAGCATTATTGGTGGCATAGAATGAAGAAGGATATCGTTGCATATGTGGCTCGGTGTTTGAATTGTCAGCAGGTTAAGTATGAGCATCAGAGGCCTGGTGGTTTGTTTCAGAGGATTGAGCTTCTCGAGTGGAAGTGGGAGCGGATCACTATGGATTTCGTTGTTGGACTCCCGCAGACTCGGAGGAAGTTCGATGCAGTATAGGTCATTGTTGATAGACTGACCAAGTCTGCGCATTTCATTCATATGGCAATCTCCTATTCATCCGAGAGGTTAGCTGGGATCTATATCTGGGAGATTATTCGCCTTCATGGTGTGCCCGTTTCTATCATTTCAGACCGAGGTACACAGTTTACATCGCACTTCTAGAGAGCAGTTCAGCAAGAGTTAGGCACGCAGGTTGAGTTGAGCATATCATTTTATCCTCAAACGGACAGGCAGTCCGAGCGGACTATTCAGATTTTAGAAGATATGCTTCGAGCTTGTGTCATTGACTTTGGAGGCTCGTGGGATCAGTTTTTGCCTTTAGCAGAGTTTACCTACAACAACAGCTACTAGTCGAGTGTTTAGATGGATCCTTATGAGGCTTTATATGGTAGTCGATGTCGGTCTCTGGTTAGATGGTTTGAGCCGGAAGAGGCTTGGTTGTTGGGTACGGATCTGGTTCAGGAGGCCTTGGACAAGGTCAGGATTATTCAGGATAGGCTTCGTACAACTCAGTATAGGCAGAAGAGTTATGCAGACCGCAAGGTTCGTGATTTGGCAATCATGGTCGGTGAACGGGTATTGCTCCAAGTGTCACCTATGAAGGGCGTGATGAGATTTGGGAAGAAGGGCAAGCTTAGCCCTAGGTTTATTGGTCTGTTTGAAATTCTTGATTGAGTGGGAGGGGTGGCTTATAGACTTGCATTACCACCGAGCTTATCAGCCGTGCATCCAGTGTTTCATGTGTCCATGCTCCGAAAATATCATGGCGATCCATCCCACGTGTTAGATTTTAGCACTTTCCAATTGGACAAGGACTTGTCTTATGATGAGGAGTTGGTAGCTATTCTAGACTGGCAGGTTCGTCAGTTGAGATCGAAGAGTTTTCCTTTTGTTCGTGTTTAGTGGAGAGGTTAGCCTCCTGAGGCATCGACCTGGGAGTCCGAGTCTGATATGCGGAGCCGTTATCCCCATCTTTTTCCCGACTCAGGTACATCCTTCTTTTGTCTGTTCGAGGACGAACGATTGTTTCAGAGGTGGAGAATGTATGACCCGAAAAGTCATCACTTGAAACTAAATTAAAATCTGTGTTTCTGAGGCCTTAAAAACCTCATTTAGCATCATCTCAATTTGCGTGCGCAGTCCGGGCATGTAGCCGGAAAGCCTAAATATGAAAATTTGTGAAAAATGACAAGTTTTGATTATAAAATGAGCTAATTTGACTTCGGTCAATATTTTGGGTAAACGGACCCGGACCCGTGATTCGACGGTCCCGGAGGGTCCGTAGGAAAATATGGGACTTGGGCGTATACCCATTTTATTGATTATATGGTGAGGAAAAAGGGTAAAAACACGAAGGGTGATGCCGTGCACATCTTTATTATATGATTGTTTTGGTAAGGACGAGAGTAAAAACACGAAGGGTGATGTCGTGCACACTTTTATTATATATTTGCTTGGGTGAGGATGAGAGTAAAAGCACGAAGGGTGATGCCGTGCAAATTGTTGGTTTCTGATTTTTTGTTGATATTCGAGTTATGTTGTTCCTTTCTTTACTTGATGCCTTTTTATTCGGAACTGTTATCTCCCTCACAACAAGTACCCCCCCCACATTGACTGGTTAATTCTGTATTTCTTTTTTGCTGTATATATTTGAACTGCACAGGTTTAATTGTTAGTCTGGTCCTAGCCTCGTCATTACTTTGCCGAGGTTAGGTTAGACACTTACCAGCACATGGGGTCGGTTGTGCTGATACTACACTCTACACTGTGTGCAGATCTAGGAGCATCTTTCGGGCAGTAGTTGGAGAGCTTTCTTCAGTCCACCCGGAGACCCAAGGTAGACCTGTAGGCGTCCGCAGGCCCTGGCGTCTCCCTCTACCTTTATTTCCTGTTTCATTTTCCTTTATTCAGAAATAGTGTACTGTTATTTCTTCAGACCTTGTATGTAGTAATCTTAGATAGTTTGTGACACTGTGACACCAGGTTTTGGGTGGTTGAGACTTAAGTAACTGTAATAGTCACAGATTTCAGATGTTTAATTGTTATCTTCCGCTTAATTATTTAAAGTTCAGCAGATTTTCAGGTTACCACCTTCTAATTGTTAAAATAAGTAAATTGATAATGAAGTAAGCAGTTAAGGATTGGCTTGCCTAGCTCTCACTAGTAGGCGCCATCACGACTCCCAAAGGTGGGAAATTCGGGTCGTGACAGTATTTAATAAGCATTAAATATTGGAAACGTTAGAGAATCTGTATGAAATCACAATGATTATGTAACGTAGCATTTAATGCCCTTAATTGTCTATAATGGTCTTATTATGACAAAGGCAAAATGTATATTTTTGAGATAGCTATAAAAAGAGAGAACTAATCATTTGTAAGGACACGAAATATTATCTGAATACACTGGTTTACGTTGTTTTCTTCTGCTTATCTGATTGTTAGAAAAAATCATTTCCTTTTACTCATTTCTGATTATTAGTGACCCGAATTCTTCTAAATTAAAGCTTTGACCGAAATTTCACTTTTTGGTTAAACAAATTGGTTCCATTACCGGGAATCTAGCAATCTATTCTTTCTTAGCCTAACCTTTTTTGTTGCATAAACCATGTCAAACATTAATGACAACACCCAAGAAACCAAGGAAACCAACAAGTGCAGGGAAATCCACAAGATGATCACACCCGGTCCCTTCTCCACAAAGCTCCCCTCGGCGGTCTCGAGAAGGCACTCCTAATGGATCTCATGCAAATGGAAACGCTCAATTTGTAAATGATGAAGCTTTGCAAAAACTAATCGCTCAACATGTCATTAAAGCTCTTGAGGCCTTTGTTAGCCAGTTACCTGTCGCACCCACAACACCCACTCCAAATGACAACACTTTGGAGAACCCTCGTTTTGGGCTTGCCAATTCAGGCAGTGGTGGAATCCCCACTGAGTCACGAGATGGAGAACCAGGTAACTTAGTCAATTCTGATTTACAAAATTTAGTACTAACATTGCAGAAATAGCTCAAGGAGCAAAGTGACCGCATAGAGCAAATACTTGGAGTACTGCCTGTAATCAAAGGGATATATATGGATAAATATTCACAACAACCATGGAAGACAAGTGCTGCTCCCCTCCCAATTCCAAAGAAATTCAAAATGTCCAATATTCCAAAATACGATGGAACAACTGATCCACGAGACCACGTGACTGCATTCACAACAGGCGTAAAAGGCAACGACTTGACCAAACAGGAAATTGAATCAGTACTGGTCAAAAAATTAGGTGAAACACTCACTAAGGGAGCATTAACATGGTATTCTCTTTTACTTGAAAATTCCATAAATTCTTTTGCTGAGCTTGCAGATTCATTTATCAAAGTACACTCGGGAGCTCAAAAGTCGAAAAAAGAATGGAAGATATTTTCAAATCAAGCAAGGGGACTTAAAATTGCTTAGAGAGTTCGTGGATAGGTTCCAGCGTGAAAGAATAACGTTACCGCGCGTACCTGATAATTAGGCAGCTATAGCCTTCACTAGTAATTTGAATGAAAAAAGCTCCAAAGCCACGAGACGACTCAAGGAAATTCTTTGTGAATTCCCAGCAACAACGTGGAATGATGTTTACAACATGTATAGCACGAAGCTAAGGATAGAAGAGGATATTATCTCATGATCTCAAAAATAAGAAAAGGTGAGTTCGAGACGGGTGGAAACCGAAAAAAGGTCCGGTAAAAATAGGTACGAACCATATATGGGTCCAATGGAAATAGATTCACGGTCAAAACAGGATAATCCGAGGTATGATCATAGGTCGAGGAATAGAAAGTCGGGCTCGTCATCAAGATTTGGAAATGATCGAAATGCGCGAGAGTCACGGGATGATGATAGAAACTTGAAAGCAAGATTTGGCGGTTATAATTTTAATGTAAGCACTTCCGAGCTCGTAGCTATTTTAAAAAGCATGGGTGATAAGGTACGGTGGCCAAAAGAAATGAGATCAAATCCAAACAGGCGCAACCCTGAGCACTGGTGCGAATTTCACAACGATCACGGACATAAAACGATAGACTGTAGGTTGCTACAAGGTGAAGTTGATCATCTATTAAAGCAAGGGTATCTCACTGAATTATTCAGTGAGAGAGGTAAGCAAGAATACATGAAGAATAGGTAGGAGCCCCCGAAACCATCTTCTCCTAAAAGGACCATTAATGTCATAAGTGGAGGTGAAGACATCAATGGTGTGACGTACACAGCAGCCAATAAAGTTTCCAAAGTCACAATTATCCATGGGAAGCGGGTGCGACATGTCTTAGAGGAAGAAAGCATTACGTTTGATGATGCAGATGCGGATGACGTATTATCCCCATATAACGATGCACTGGTAATATCTCTACTTGTACATGATACTAATGTGAAACGAGTTTTGATTGATCCAGGTAGTACTGTGAATATTATTCTGCTAAGAGTACTACGTGAGATGCAAGCCAAACATAAATTAATACCAAAGGTACATGCTCTGTCTGGATTTGACAATTCCAGCGTAGTGACGAAAAGGGGAGGTAATACTTACTACATTTGTAGAAGGAGTTGTCAAAGATTCAAAGTTTCAGGTGGTAGATATGGAGATGACTTACAATATGATCCTTGGGTGACCATGGATCCACGAGATGGATGTCGTTCCGTCAACCTTGCACCAAGTTATTAAATTTCCATCACCATGGGGAATATGTCAAATTCGTGGGGATCAACATACATCTAGGAGCATCAACTCTGTAGCAGATTCAAGTATGGGAAACGAAGAAAAATAGCAACTACAGAATCTAGTTGAGGGTACCACAACACAAACCTCAATTGAACAAGGACGAATAGACGTGGACTCAAGGCCAGATGCCTTTCAAGAACCAGAGGAAAATGAAAATATCAAAACAACAATTGAAGAACTAGAAGCTGTAATATTATTTGCACAATGGCCTGAAAGGAAAGTCTACGTAGGGGATAATCTAAGCCAAGACATGAAAGGTAAGTTGATTGAATTTTTAAAAACTAATGTGGATTGTTTTGCTTGGTCCCACTCTGATATAATAGGAATACCACCGGAGGTAATGACTCACAAATTAAATGAAGACCCATCATATCCCCCTGTCAAACAAAAGAAGAGAAAGCAAGGAACTTTCAAAAATTAGGTGATTCAAGATGAGGTTCAAAAATTACTAAAGATTGGGTCTATCCGTGAGGTAAAGTATCCTAATTGGTTAGCCAATACTGTTGTGGTATCGAAGAAGAATGGTAAGTGGCGAGTTTGTGTAGATTACACAGACCTTAATAAAGCTTGTCCTAAAGACTCTTTTCCATTACCACATATAGATCAACTAATTGATGCTACTGCCGGACATAAATTGTTAAGCTTTTTAGATGCGTATTAAGGATACAACCAGATCAAAATGGATCCAATAGACGAAGAAAAAACTTCATTTATAACAGACAGGGGGACTTACTATTATAAAGTGATGCCTTTTGGTTTAAAAAATGGTGGTGCAACATATCAAAAACTAGTGACCAAAATGTTTCAAGAATATTTGGGAAAAACAATGGAGGTCTACATAGATGACATGCTCGTTAAAACTCAACATTCAGGGAATCATATATCGCACTTGTCTGATACGTTTCAGATCTTGCGAAAATTCAATATGAAATTAAATCCGAAGAAATGTGCATTCGGTGTTGCATCAGGTAAGTTTTTGGGTTTTCTTGTTTCTAACCATGGTATTGAAGTGAATCCCGCACAAATTAATGCCATTGAAGAAATTCCTGACATGCTTACAAGTATAAAAGAAGTGCAGAGGTTGACAGGAAGAATTGCAGCCTTGGGGAGATTCATTTCTGAATCATCAGAAAAGTGTTTTAAGTTCTTTTCAGCTCTTAAAAAGCAAGATCAGTTCGAATGGACTGAGGAATTTCAGCAGGCACTCAAAAATTTGAAGACATACCTGTCAAATCCGCCATTGCTCGCAAAACCAAAGGCTGGGAAAAGACTGCTCATCTATCTTGCTGTCTCAGAAGTAGTGGTAAGTGCTATTTTAGTCCGTGAAGACCAAGGTAAACAATCTCCGATCTATTATGTCAGCAAATCTTTATTAGATGCGGAGAGACAGTATCCTCAATTAGAAAAGCTTGCACTTGAATTAATCATAACATCTAGAAAATTAAGGCCTTATTTTTAATGTCATCCTATTGCTGTAGTAACCGCTTATCCATTACACAATATATTACATAAGCATGAGTTATCATGTAGGTTAGCTAAGTGGGCTATAGAAGTAAGTGAATATAACATCACATACCAACCTGGAACCGCGATAAAATTTCAAGTGTTAGCAGATTTTGTGGCTGATTTTATCCAAGGAATGCAATTAGAAGCAGAAAAAGAATTACAAGTGTTCAACGGATCTAATCCAGGAATTTAGACCTTATTTACTGATGGTTCGTCTAATGTGAAGGGTTCATGCTTAGGAATTATTTTGGTACCACCTACGGGTGAAACTATTCAACAAGCCATTAAATGTCATTCTATAACTAACAATGAGGCAAAGTATGAAGCTGTGATTACAGGTTTAGAACTTGCACGAGAACTTGACATTAATTAGATTATAATCAAAAGCGATTTGCAGCTCGTAGTTAATCAAATGCTGGGGACTTATACGGCTAGGGAAGCATGGATGCAGCAGTACTTAGAGCAGGTACATGATTTGATTAGGCAATTCCAAACCTGGAAAGTTAAGTAAATACCAAGAGATAAAAATGTCGAGGCGGATGCCCTAGCTAATCTCGCATCTGCGACAGACGTGGCAAGCAATGAAAATGCTTCTGTAATTCATTTGTTTCATTCAGTGCTCGATCCAGACAAAAATGAGGTAAATTTTAATAACTTAACATGGGATTGGAGGAACGAGATTGTTGCTTTTTTGCAGTATGGTATCGTCCCTGAAGACAAGAGAAAAGCTCATGCGCTTCGAAAAAAGGCTGCTCGATATTGTTTAAAGCAAGGTAATCTTTATCGAAAAATGTTCGGTGGTCCCTTAGCTAGATGCCTCAGACTTTCTCAGACTGAATATGTAATGAGATAAATACACGAGGGGCATTGTGGAAATCACACAGGAGGAAGATCACTGGTAAGAACCATAATTAGGGCAGGTTATTATTGGCCCAAAATGGAAGAAGAAGCGGAAAATTTCGTGGCTAAATGTAATAAATGCCAAAGGTACGGTAATAACATGCATAGACCTGCGGAGTTGTTACATCCGGTCATTGCACCGTGGCCTTTTATGAAATGGGGGATGGATATCATGGGTCCGCTACCACAAGCAAAAGGACAGGTAAAATTCTTGCTCGTACTCACTAACTATTTTACTAAATGGGTGGGAGCAAGAGCATTCAAACATGTGCGAGAAAAAGAAGTTGAAGATTTCATTTAGAGATATATCATATGTCGATTCGGTGTGCCAAAGGAAATCGTGTGTGATAATGACCCTAAATTTGTAAGCGCACAAATCACAGAGTTCTTTCAAAGTTGGCAGATTAAAAGGATTACATCCACACCTTATCATCCGGTGGGTAATGGACAAGCTGAGTCAACAAACAAAGTCATTATCAATAATTTAAAGAAGCGTTTGGAGTAATCCAAAGGTAATTGGCCAGAATTGTTACTTTGTGTTTTATGGGCATACTGCACAACAACAAAAACAAGTACGGGAAAAACACCATTTTCATTGGTTTATGGAGCTAAAGCTTTAATTTCAGTTGAGATAGGAGGGCCAATCACAAGGTTTACACAAGCGTTAGAAGAGTCTAATGACGAAGAAATGCGCGTAAATCTTGATCTACTTGAAGGAAAAAGAGAAGCTGCATTAATAAGAATGACAGCACAAAAACCGGTCATAGAACGATACTATAACCGAAAAGCATGCCTAAGATTCTTGAAGATTGGGAACTTCGTGCTCAAAAAGGTTTTTCAATCTACGAAGGCAGCCAATGTGGGAAAATTAAGTCCAACTTGGGAAGGACCATACAGGATTCATGATATCGCAGGGAAAGGAGTATACGAGTTGGAAACGTTGGATGGCAAGATACTACATTCACATTGGAATGCTGTTCACCTGAAGAGATACTATTTCAAAGGATTACCCACTGTCAGGTATCTATATTTTAAAATTTAATTTTTGAATTGTTAAAATTTTACTAACGATTTTAGATGATAGGCAAAAAGCTAGCCTATACTAAATGATGAATCATGACCTGCAAGGCACGTGGAATAAATTAAAATTCCCGGTCTAGGGTTACGACTATTCTAATAGAAATTCAGACGGGTTAAGCAGTCTTCATCTATAATCGCACCTCCGAGTCCCATGTATTTTTCCTTTTCAGGAAAGGGCCACGTGAGAGGAATAATCAAGTGCTCAAGGCTTCATACTTCAATGCTCAAACACTTGGGGGACAATATAATATACATAGGCATGTGTATAAAGAAGGCAAAGAAGATTGGGAAATAATCAAAGATCAAGACCGAGAAGTTCATTCATTGAATGAGTCAAGTGCAGAGCAAAGTCATGAGCTAAGGCCAAATAAAAACCTTATCATAGTTAGGGTAAGGGCAATGTACTGAAACGGGTTATAAATAAAAACCTTTTGTTCATTCTCTTTTTTGAAATCTGTTATAAGAAAAATAGTTACGAGAAAGTTATAGAAGTAATTCAAATACATGTAAAGTGTTATTCAAAACTAGACAAAGTTCAAATAAAAACTTGTCGAAGTTATTTCAAGAAACATGTGTATTCCTATTTCTTTTATCGTATATTAACACCATTATGAAGTTGAGACGTCTTCTTCATTAAGTGTCAAATATAAAAGGGCCCTATTTTATAAAACTCATGATTAATTCAAGTATTCATGAAATTAAGAAGCATTTTTGAAAAATAAAAATGCAAGTTATTTAGTAAGTCCTTAAAAATAAAGGCAAAAATAAACAAAATAGAAGTTCAAACAACAACGAAAACTTCTTAATTAAAAAAGTTTAGACTAAGTATGAACTTAGTCATAAACCCAAAAGTTGTTTATACAAAATGCCCCATAAAAGGCTGGGGACTTAACATTTTCAACAAACCCTTAAAAAGACCAAAGGTCACAATCACATACCAACAAAAAAAACATCAAAGGAATTCAAACAACATAAACTTTCACTGAGAAGTTGAAGGAACAGAAGCAGGGACATCAACATCAGTAGGCTCAACTTGACTTGAAGGAGTGGGGATACCCGTATCAACTTCAACATTTTCAGAAGCTTCAGCCACGGGAGAAGAAAAATCTTGGTTCTGCTGAGTCTTCTCAATAGTCTCTTTAATCTTGGCTAACTCAAATTCCAAGTTAAAATTCTCCTGGCTAACTTCAATAAGGGTATCATGGCAAGAATTTAAAAATGCCCAACTCACTTCAATGACAGTTTTATCTTTAAGGATCTCATAATCTCTTTCCCAATCAACAATTTCATTTCTTAACTTTTTATTTTCAGCTAAGACAGATTCATAAGAAGCTTGAAGAGAAGCGTGAGAATTTTCTAAAGAACAAACCTTATCAGAAGATATCCGGAGGTCTTCTTGAGTTTGGGTCAAATTCTGCGCAAGTTCACCAGCATAAGCTTCTTTTTTACCCAAGAGAGCCCTCAACTCTCTAATCTCTTCACTTGCCTTAGAAAGTTGTTCGAAAAAAGAGGTTTCAAGACGAGCCTTTTCCTTATCTGCTTGATTTGAAGAAGTCTTTTCAACTGCCAACTCTGAGGTCTAAGCCCGTACCTGCTGCTCTAAGGTACTTTTCCTTTCTTCTAATGTTTCCACGTCGATCTGAAAAATTTCACATTGTTCCCTCCAATTATCTGCCTCCATTTGGTAATCACCCACTAACTGCTCTGAGAGGGTAACTCTTTTCATCATCTCTGTGCCAATTAGATTAGCCTAGAAAAAGGGTAAGAAAAAAAATAAGAACCCTCAATATAGAAAAATGACAAACTAAAAGTTTGAAAAAGGAATACCTTTAAATAGGCATGCACTATATCATTAATCAAGGTCAAAGAACTATGGCCATCTAGCTTAACTTTTTCAACTGGACCAATTAAAGGCTTTAGCCACACGTCAGCTTGACCTGATTTCCTTAAAAGGTTACCTTCAGTGGGGACTTCAATGGTAACTTGCCTCATAGCACCACTCCTACTTGAGGAACCAACTTCTGTGAAAGGAATAGTTGAAGGAGGAGTAGTTGAGGGAGGAACTGTGGAAGCAGTCATAATAGCCTGGGGAGGAATAGTAACAACCATGACTGGCAAATGAGGAATCACAGGAATGGGAGTAGAAAAGGAAGCAAGAGGTGCTTCATCAGAAACCGGACCAAAATCTTCACCACCAAACCCGCGGTTAAAAAGTTTCTCAACTGAATCATGAGCAGTAGCGGGAACATCATCATCAAGGATCGTCACCGGCGCTTTAACAGACTCGGTAACAGGAACATAACAAAGGGGAGATGCTTCATCATTAGAAATGATTCGCCTATGAGCTCGTGGCCTTTTTACCAAGGAACCCCCATCTTCCTCTTCTTCAGAGTCTTGGTCACTAGCAACTTTCCTTTTCGATGAAGAACCCAAGATTATCTCTTGGGCCCTTTCCAAAGAAATATGGGAAGCTACGACCGCCTCAACACTAATCCCTCGAACATCAAATCCTGATAAAAAGAAGGGTTAAATTAAGTTCTGGAAAGGACAATAAATAGTTAAATAAGAAAAACTCTTACCATGAGTTTTCACTTTCCAACCAAATCGCTGGGAAAGATTTTTCCAAGATCTACCCTCCATTGGGGCTGTATTTAATAACTTTCCTACCCAACCATGAAAATTGAGGATTTCCTCAACAATTCCCATAGTTGCTGAAAAAGAAAAGGAAAATTAGAATAATGATCATCAAAATTGAAGAAAAAGGTATGAGAGAATTAGTAAAAAGAAAACTCACGTGCAAAATTCTACTTCTTGGGGAAGGGAACATTTTCATCACCCACTAAACCAACAGTGGGGGCAGCAACAAACCTGACATACCAGCCACGGTCTCTCTCATCTTCTGGGCTAACCAGAACTCTTTTGCTCCTAGCTACTAAGGTAAAAACACCTTGGCGGAAAAGTCTGGGAGAGTACAAGTGAATCAAATGGGCAAAAGTGAAAGGCACACCTGCCATGTTAGTCAAGTGCCTCATACATGCAACAACCCTCCACACTATAGGGCCAATTTGACTTAAGCAAACGTCGAAAACACGACAGAATTCGAGAATAACAGGATCAATAGCAGGTTTAAATCCTAGTGTGAAAGGGTACATATAAATAAAGGAAAATCCAACTAAATAAGGGGTGATTCTTTGATTCGCGTTGGGAGTTATGATAGGAAAGTCATGACTCCAATGACAGTCATTACAAACTAAAGAAATCAGACCCTCTGTGATCTGAGTTGGATAGATATCAACACAATTTAAAGAATACACTTGGTTCCTCAAGGACTCTCTATCATTATAGAAAGATAGTTTAGCAGGAACTATTTCATCCACTGTAGGTTCACGAATAGGTTTAGAGGGTTCCTTTCCTTTAAAAGAGGACCTATGTGAAAAAGAGCCTCTGGTTCTAAAAGAAGGACTGGAACTAGGCGAAGGAAGAGAAGAACCACGTAGGGATGAAGACCCTAAATTACGAAGTCTACCTCATCTTCTACTCCTACTGGGGGCATTAGGGAAGTTATTAACTATGAGGACCCTTCTAGGGTTATCTGATTGTTAGCAAAAATCATTTCCTTTTACTCATTTTTGATTATCAGTAACCCGAGCTCTTATAAATTAAAGCTTTGACCGAAATTCCACTTTTTGGTTAAACAAGTAGCAGTAGGGAATTTGTTCATTACACACAGCTAAATCACGAAACCTACATAAATGATATTTATGCTTGAGGCTATAATTAAAGATGTCAAATACACAACAATGTTTCTGGTCCTATATATATACGTTCCAAACTTAATGTTGAAATGGACGGCTTAAATTGCAGAACCTGTTTGACGTCTAGCTTAATTACGTTTAAAAAGATGATAAAGCCGCTTCTAAATTAAAAATACAATCAAGAAACAATATGCCAATTGATGAAATAAATAGTAAGCATTTTAATTTACAAAAGATGGCAAAAAGGAACAAAGCATGGAGTTTGTAAAAATTTCAACTTAATAATTACGAAAATCATACTCCTATTATATAAAACAGAACTCAGAAAAATACTTAAATTGCGCACCTGTAATTTGAACCTAGCATAAAATAATTTTTGAACCATTTTGTCGTTAAACTAGAATCTTCCCCTATGTTAAGGAGATTCAACAATTTATATATATTAATGTTGGCCCAAGAAAAGGTGATGTTTTGAAGAATGACAAATGAACTCAGTCATGGACCATGCCCATCTTGTGAAGCACTGTCATGATCAACCTACCCATGTGAGATGCATGTGAAAGAGATAAGTCCTACTGATCAAGCAGCAATATCTCCTGATCTAATAAAAAAGGTTGCATATTGGATAAGGGGATAAAGTCTCATTATATGAAGAGAACACAATCCAGATAAAGAGAGTGTTAGAGTTTGATATCTTCAAGGACTTAACTACGATAGAGGATCAGAAATTGAGTCCCAATCAAACTCTGATTTCTAACCTATTAAATGATAGTGATTATTCTCTTTTACAGGTAATGCACAAATGCAAAAGTTAAACTAAATTGAAAGCAAAAGAGCAAGGCGATTTTGCAAGCAATTTATGTGAGTTTTGAGTGTGCACTCTTGAAGCTACTTGAACGAGATAGAAGAACCAATTCCGTTGTGTTTTTTCTTATTCTAGTTCAATTGTAGTAGGTGGTTTAAAGTTGTACCTTTCAGCTTTCATAAAAGCAATTGTATTAGGTACTTTGAGTGTTCAAGTTATAAGCTAACTTGAAGTTGTCGCAATAGTTGAGACTGTGTGCTACAAGGGATTAGAGTTAATCCTTAGGTTTACAAAGAGTTTTTGTAAATGTCATTTTGGCTTAGTGATTTTAGTGGAAGTTTGGGAAAATCCTACTGAGTAGTAGGTCGTGGTTTTTTCACCTTTTGAGCAAGATATTTTCCACGTAAAAATCTCTGTGTTCTTTATTTTATGTACTTTTTATTCCGCAAACAGTAGAGTTAGAACACTTAGAAGAACCAGGTTCTTCTAGAGTGAAAATTGGGTACCACACAAATCACCCTCCTCTTGTGTGGTATTGACGTTTAGAACATCAATTGGTATCAAAGCGGGTTATCCTTGAAGAGGCTAACACCTTAGAAAAAGATCAACATGAGTGCACCACTTGGGAACTGGGAAGGGCAATCCACTGCTAGGCCTCCACTTTTCAATGGTCAGTACTATTCTTGGTGGAAGAATAGGATGAGGGATCACATCATAGGAGAAGACTATGAACTCTAGGACATAGTCACTGATGGTCCTCTAGCAACTACTAAGAAGAATGCTGAAGGAGTGGATGTGCCAAAGACAAGAGCTGACTGTACTGCTGAAGACCCGAAGAAGTGGGAGAAGAATGCCAAGGCCAAGAAATGGCTTGTGTGTGGACTAGGTCCAGATGAGTACAATAGAACTCAAAGCTGTACCATTGCTAAGGAAATCTGGGATACTTTGCAAGTGGCTCATGAAGGAACACCTCAAGTGAAGAGGTCCAGAGGAACACTGTTGCATTCTCAATATAAGAATTTCACCATGAAGGAAGAAGAAACCATCCAAGAGATGTATACAAGGTTTACCACACTAACAAATGAGCTTAAGTCTCTTGGAATGATTATTCTTGAAGAAGACAAAGTTGAGAAGATTTTGACAAGGGTTCTGCAGTCTCTTGGGAAAGCAAAATCACTGCTATTCAGGAATTAAAGAACATTGCTACCCTCAAGCTGGATGAACTAATTGGAAACCTTACTGCCTATGAACTGAGAAGGCAAACCATGAAAATGGATGCACCAAAGAAGGAAAGAAGTATGGCTCTCAGAATTGCTGATGGTTTAGATCTGGAGGAAGATGAAATGGCTATAATCACAAGAGATTTCAAAAAGTACCTGATGAGAGAAAAAGGTTCTTCAAGAGGTACAACCTTCAATAAACCAAGGACTCCTAAAAAACAGACCAATGAGGGTTGCTACAAGTGTGGTAAGACTGATCACATGATCAATAATTTCCCTCAATGGGAAATTGAGTGGAAGAAGGAAAAGGCTGAACGAATGAACAGGAAGAAGGAATAGGTTCAACCAAAAAATAACAAAGGATCAACAAAGGCTATCGTTGCTGCCTTGGGAGAAACATCAGATGAGGACTCAGAAGATGAAGCTGGAGATGAACAAGCACTTATGGCCATCGGAGAATCAGATGATGAACAAGAGGTAAGTATTCTTCATCTCAAAGACAAGATTAAATTCCTGTCTAAAGAAAGGTTGTCTGAGCTACTGCTAGACTTCATTGATGAGTTTAAGATAATTAACAATGAGAAGGAAGAGCTGTCTAGGGAATGTATGATCCTAAAAGCCAAGTGCAAAAATCTAGAGTCTAGGGCTAATGAGAGTGAAAGTGAAAATACTGAGTTGAAGAACCAGGTTATTGAACTTGACACTAGTGTCCTAGAACTTAGGTCTGAGAACTTAAAATTGAAACTTGGAATAGGAAAGAAGAAATCTGATCACATACATCTCACCCTAGAAGAAAACTTAGGAAAAATGAAGGATGAGTTGTACAGGAAAAATGAGTAGATAAGAGTATTAAAAGAAGATCTAGGGAAGGTAAAACATAAACTAGACAGAACTTGCAAATGGAACGAGGCTTCTTATGCACTCTCCTAGCTACAAGAACATCACAGTAGAAACAAAAGAGGACTTGGTTATGAGACTCAAGCACCAAAGTGGGATCCTAAAAGCAAGTACCTCACTCTTCCTGAGAACAAAATTTGCACACTGTGGCAAGACTGGCCATTACAAAAATGAATGTAATGCAAAAGAAAAGGCCAATCAAAAGAACAAAACTTTTGTTCAAGAAAAAAATAGGCTGACTGGGTGGGCTAGAAGGAATATGATTTATCCCTTTGCCCATAGAAATGGACCCAAACTAGTTTGGGTTCCTAAGACTAACCCCTAATTTCTTTTTGCAGGTTCAAGTGAAGGGAAGCAGTCAAATATGGTACATGGATAGTGGCTGCTCAAAACATATGGCTGGAAACAAGAACCAGTTCCTTTCACTTGAGGACTTAAGGGGAGGCAATGTCTCCTTTGAAAATGGGAAGAAAGGTAAGATCATTGGGGTTGGAAAGGTAGGTAAGATAGACTCTCACTCCATTGAGAATGTCTACTTGATAGATGACTTGAAATATAGCCTGATCAGTGTGTCACAACTATGTGACAGAGGTAACCTTGTAGCATTCACTTCTACTAAATGCTTTGTAATTAATCTTACCACTGACAAGATTGTTTTTTAGGGAAAAAGAGTTAACAATATTTACATTGTAGATTTGTCTACTCTCTCAGAAAATGAACTAACCTGCCTAAGTGTGCTGGATAATGACCCCCTCATGTGGCACAAAAAACTTGGTCATGCTAGTCTGAATCAGCTAAACAAATTGGTTTCTAAGGACTTGGTGATAGGGTTACCTAATATCAAGTTCAAAGAAGACAAAGTTTGTGAGGCTTGTGCAAGGGGGAAGTAGGTAAGATCATCTTTCAAAAGCAAGAAAATGGTAAGCACAACTAAGTTGTTGGAAATGGTCCATATGGATCTCTGTGGTCTAATGAGAACCATGAGCAGAGGAGGAAAGCAATACGTAATGGTACTTGTTAATGATTATTATAGATTTACCTAGGTACTATTTCTAACATCTAAAGATGAAACATTTGACATGTTCACTGCTTTTGTTAGAAAAACTCAGAAACAATTAGGAAATCAACTTGCATCAATTAGGTCTAATCATGGAATTGAATTTGAAAATGCTAAGTTTGCTGAATTTTGTGATGAAAATGGTAAAGTTCATAACTTCTCTTCCCCTAGGACCCCTCAAAAAAATGGAGTAATTGAAAGAAAGAATAGCTCTCTTGAAGACATGGCTAGGACTATGCTTCTTTCTAGTAAACTGCCACATAGCTTCTGGGCAGAGGCTATAAACACTCCATGTTACATTATTAATAGATGCATGTCTAGACATCTTGTAGAGAAGACTCCCTATGAGTTACTTAAAGGGAGAAAACCAAATATATCCCATCTAAGGCATTTGGATGCAAGTGCTTTGTGCACAATAATGGAAAAGACTCCCTAGGTAAGTTTGCTCCCAGAAGTGATGAGGGAGTATTCTTGGGATATTCTTCACATAGAAAAGCATATAAAGTGTTCAATAAAAGAACTTTGTGTGTATAAAAAAGTGTACATGTAGTATTTGATGAAACTAACATTCTTTCTGAGAGACAAGAAATGAAGATGAAGCCATTGGATTGGTAAAGGATTTGACTGAAGTCTCAGCACAAGTCAAAGTGGCACCAAAAGAAGGAACATGTGATGGAACAAGTTCTTCCATCCAGGGCAACCTGATAGGGGGAACTAATCAAAGAGGAAGTGAAATAAATCCCCTAAAAGAACCTGTTCATGACCCTGTTCCTCAGCAACAGAACATGGGAGAAATATCTAGCAGAAACCAGTTGGTTGTAAAACCTCACAAGTATCAAAGTTCTCATCCTATTGAGAACATTATCACTGATCAAACATCTGGAGTCAAAACTAGATCACAATTAAAGAATCTGTGTGCTTTTGATGTCTTTTTATCTCTTATTGAACCTAAAAAAATGTTGTTGAGGCTTTGCAGGATGCAGATTGGGTGAATGCAATGCAAGATGAACTCAATCAGTTTGAGAGAAGTCAAGTTTGGCATCTAGTTCCAAGACCCAAGGACATATCAGTTATTGGTACAAAATGGGTCTTCAGAAACAAACTTGATGAAGATGGAACAGTTACAAGAAACAAAGCAAGACTGGTGGTCCAAGGTTACAGTCAAGAGGAAGACATAGATTATGTTGAGACTTTTGCTCCAGTTGCAAGACTTGAGGCAATCAGACTCCTCATAGCCTTTGCAACACACATGGAATTCACTCTTCATCAGATGGATGTCAAAAGTGCCTTCCTGAATGGCTACCTAAAAGAAGAAGTGTTTGTAAAACAACCTCCAGGGTTTGAGAGCAAAGAATGTCCTGAGCATGTGTACAAGTTAGACAAGGCTCTCTATGGACTCAAGCAGGCCCCAAGAGCATGGTATGAACGACTGTCCAAATTCCTACTGGAGCATGGTTACAAAAGAGGTAAAATTGACAGTACCTTATTCTTAAGGGAAATAGGTAAGGATCTCCTTGTGGTACAAATATATGTTGATGACATAATCTTTGGGGCCACCACTGATAAGCTAAGGACTTTGCAAAATTAATGGGGAGTGAGTTTGAAATGAGTATGATGGGTGAGCTTAACTTCTTCTTAGGCTTGCAGATCAAACAAAGTCCTAATGGAACTATGATCCATCAGCAGAAGTATGCAAAAGAGCTTATCAAAGAGTTTAAAATGGAAGAATCAAAAGAAATAGTCACACCCATTGCAACTGCCACTAAATTAGACATTGATGAACCTGGTTCATCAGTTGATCAAAAGTTGTATAGGGGTATGCTTGGTTCACTCTTGTATCTTACTGCCAGTAGACCTGGCATTATTTTCAGTGTAGGGCTTTGTGCCCTTTTTTAGGCAAATCCAGAAAAGTCTCACTTGACTGCTGTCAAGAGGATACTAAGATATCTGAAAGGCACCACTGATCTGTGTCTTTGGTACCCCAAAGGTAGTAATTTTAATCTAGTAGGATATGTTGATGCTAATTATGCAGGTTTCCTAGTGGATAGGAAGAGCACATCAGGTATAACACACTTCCTTGGTTCATGTCTAGTGTCATGGGCTACTAAAAAGCAAAATTCAGTGGCCTTATCTACTACTAAAGCTGAGTATGTTGTTGCTGCCTCTTGTTGTGCTCAATTTTGCTATAGATTAAACAGCAGCTAGTAGACTTTGGCATTGAAGTTGGTTGCATTCCTATATTCTGTGATAACAATAGTGTTATAAGTACGACAAAGAAGCCTGCTCATCATAAGAGGACTAAGCACATAGATGTTAGACACCATTTCTTAAGAGACAACTATGAGAAAGGTTTGATCTCCATAGAATTCTGTGCTACTGATAAGCAAATTACTGACATCTTCACTAAAGCACTGAGTAGAGAAAACTTTGAGAGGAATAGGTTGGAATTAGGGATGATTAAGATCACCTAATAGATCCATCTCAGAATGCAAAAAAAAATTAATTTTTTTGGCTAGGAATTCTAACCTTGTGTAAAATATCTAGATTAATTCGTACTCAGTTTCATACTTTAATTAGTATACTCCTATGACATGTGTATATATGACTCACTGATCCCTTACAATATTTTCTCTATTATGGCATTTGAAGCATGTTCAAGAGAGTTCTATATGAAGAACCTGGTTCATAAGTATGAGTTCATATGAAAGCTCAAGTATGTTTTCTATACTTTGCACAATTAGAAAGATTAATAATTCAATCATGAGCAGAAGTCCTATGCTTGTCAAATTCCTAAAAAATTCTATCCGTTGAGCATTGAACTAGTTCCGTCCATCTAGAACTCTAAACCGTGATTTTTGCCTAATATCTAGGGAAGCCAAATCTATTATTAAAATTCTTGAATTTCAGTTTGATTAGACTTCTATTTGACCCCTGAAAAAGCTGCCGTTACTTATTTAATGTCTAATTCTCTTTAAATACACACCACATCTCCCGTCTTTTTCATAATTCTAAAATCGTCAAAAATTCCTCTTCAATTGTAATTGCCCTCTTCTCCAAAATTCCCAAATTCTCTCAAGAAACGAAGAATCATGTCTAACCCACAAGATCATCCTGGCACTCCTCCAACACCATCTCCCTCAAATTCATCCTCATCTACTCCACCCAGTGTATCTCCAAAACCTAGGTTTCAAAGGAAGAAAATGCTTGCTCGAAAAACTGTAGCATCTGGGGATTTGAGGAAGGTTTTAAATGAAAGGTTGAAAGCTAGCCAAGTGAAAGAAATCCCAGCTCCAAAGTCCGATTCTAGCTCTAAGTCTGAATCATTTCAATCCGTGACTGAGGGAGATGGACATGTGTTTTCTAACTCTGAAAAGACTCAAGAATCTCCTTCTGAGGTAAGTTCTTCTGTGGTTAAAAACTTAGAAACTAGGTTTGTTCTGGTTGAACCCATTAGGGATGTTGAGTTGCCTGAGATGAGTAGGAGTGGAGGTAAAAAGAAGTCTGAAAAAGAAAAAGAGAGAGAGGGTGCATGTGGTGAAGAGAGGGAAAAAGGGAAGGGAGCAGTTCTTGCTATATGGGGGTTGCACAAGATAGGTTAGATGAGAGTGGCATGAAGTCAGGGGGAAGTGGTTCTGGGAAAGCAGCTGAGGGGTTGGTTCATCTAAGCAAACAAAGAGATGAACCTGTTTCATCTACTGAAGAAACCATGGCTGACCTACTGAAAAATGTTGGGGCAAGTTATGACCCAAAGAAATGCAAAGCTACTACACCAAAAGCCCCAAATGTTCCCAAGCCATCCAAGAAAAGAAAAGCCTCATCCCCAACACCTACTGCCTCTTCAGTGCCTAGGGCTAGAGCCACAAGAAGTAGGGTAAAACAGAGTGAATCTGATCTACAAAAGGCTTTAGAAGAAAGCAAGAAAAGGAAAAAGGATAAGGGAAAGGGAAAGGTTGCAGAATCCTTAGAGGCTGTTGAGGAAGAAGAGATGGAACTGGTCCATCAAGAGAGGGGTACAACAGTGGAGGTTCCTACACCCGAGCCTAAGAAACCCAAGACTTCCTCCAAGAAGTCCTCCTCTGTGCCTATAGTTTATGAACCCACACTAGCTAAGAGGACAAGATCTGCAGTGAAAGCTAAACAAACCAAAGTTTCTGATGATGATGATAGGAGTGGAGAAGAAGATGAATCTGAGAAGGAACAAGATAAGCTTGCCATTTATGGCTGAAGAAAAATCTTAAAAGGTAGATTGTTGAAGGACCAGGTGGAACCAGGGATGATGAGATTGGTAGACTCTTTGGCTGCTCAGGGATGGAAGGACATGGTCCTTCAGATGGAAGGTAGGCTATCTAGAAATGAGTTGATTGAATTTATGGAAAATGCTGCTGTTAAGGATGGAGTTGTCAATAGCCAGGTGAAGGGAGTTCAAGTGCAGTTTGATGCTATGAAACTGGGAGAGATTCTGGACATACCCTCTGAAGGGTTTGATGACTATACTAGGCAAAGGTGGCCATGCCTGGACTCCCTCCCCATTGCCCTTGAAATCACCAAAAGGTTCTGTGATTTAGAGAATATGAATGAAGCCATAGTTGTGCAGAAAAGTGAGATGAGGTCTCAACACAAGGTGGTGTTTGAGTTTGTCAACAAGTGCTTATTGCCAAGACAGGAGAGAAGGCATACTACCAACTACATGGATCTGGTTCTTATGGAATGCCTGGAGAGAGGAAAGCAAATCAATTGACCTGTCCTCATAGTCAAACTGCTAGACAGGGTCATAAATGGTTCCAAGGCTCATGCTACCCCATATGGCTTCATACTAACCACAGTTCTGGACAAGCTCAATGTGTCTCTGGAGAAATGGGATATGTCCTTAAGCAAAGAACACTTTGGCATCAAAACTCTTCTTACTTGTGACTATCCAGTCAATGCCATCCTAGTTTAGCAGAGTTATATTCTTTACACTGTTAGGATATGCTCTACATTACTGTTTTGAATTGCCTTTTTAATTTGAGAGCATGCCTATGTTTCTACTCAGTTATTTCTATTGTATCTGTACCGGTTGAGTTCGTCACTACCTTTTAGTCCAAAGTTTGGACTTGTTACTTGTTGAGTTGGATGTACTCACGTTACTCCTTGCACCTATTGTGCAGATCCAGGCGTTTCTGGTCACGGCGGCGGTCGCTGATTGAGGCTTCAGAGTTCGGAGACTATCAAGGTAGTTGCACGGCGTTCGCAAGCCTTCACACTAGTGGATTATATTCTGATTTAGATGCTCATGTACTCAGTAACACCCCGGTTTTGGGTTGGAGTGTATCGTATTTTAGGATTCATTCTATTTTCAAAAAGGTCTCTTTAATGTTAACTGCTTCCGTCTTTATGTTTTTTAAGTTATTCTTACTGTGATAAGTTGTTAAGTAAAGGCTGGCCTAGTTCCACGATAGGCGTCATCATTGTAGTTGATTTTGGGTCATGACAATTGGGTAGGGCTAATCCAGCCCATGTGGAAGATCCATCCCCAGGTATAAATGCTTCGGACAAGATCCATAGATCCATGACTCAATATATATCAACCATGCTCACTAGGGTGTGTGCAAACTCCGGAGGGGCTCCTTCAGCCCAAACGCTATCGTAAATCAGTAAAACCCATAGTGACGTGCAACCCGATCCCATATATGTCACTTATAATCAGGCCCTCATCCTTACTAAGTCATCAAGCTCTCCAGTCTCTCTCTCACAGGCTCACAATGTCATGAAACTAGCCCGAAAATGAGGATATGATGTATCAATAATTAGCAACAAAGACTGAGATATGATATGTAATGAATGAATATGACTGAGTACAAATTTTTTATGAAATCAATAAGTGAACAGTAAGAAACTACCACTGTCGGTCCCAACAGTACCAGCATATAGTCTAAACATGATCTCTAGTAAGATTGACAGCTTAGTTACTTTATCATATGATGAAAACATGGATATCAACAAGATAAATCTATTATACAGTTCCAGGGAATCGACCAAGTCACATTTCTCACGGTGCACGCCTGCACGCCCATCACTTGGCATGTTCGTCACCTCAACACCAATCATATATAACATAATTTGGGGTTTCAACCCTCAGAGTCAAGTTTTGAAGTTTTACTTACCTAAATCCGAGCGAAACTCTACTGTAATACACCTTTGCCTCGCGAAACTGCCTCCGAATGCCTTGAATCTAGCCATAAAACAATGCGATACAATCAACACGGGCTAAAGGAATCAATTCCGTAAGGAAATATAAGTTATAAATTAAAGGTCAAAAATCGACTCAGAGCCGGCCCTTGGGCCCACGTCTCGAAATCTGACAAAAGTCACAAAGCCTGGAAGCCCATTCAACCACGCGTCCAACCATATCAAATTTATCAAAATCTGACACCAAATCGTCACCCAAATCCCCAAATCAAACTCTCCAAATCCCTAGCATCAAACACCCAAATTTCACCTCAAAACCACACAATCTAGGTGGGAAAATCAACGGGAAAACAAGATTATTGATAAAACAAATGAGCACAAGGTACTTACCTCAAGAATCCCCTCGAAAGCCCGCTCAAAAATCACCTTAGGGAAGGGAAAAAAGAAAGAGCTCTGCCTTCTCTCTAGGAAGAGAAGGAATAGTAATTCTGTCATCATTTTCCGGTCATAACTCCGGCATCCGGTGGTGGAAATAACCAAACTTGGTCTCAAAAGATACATAACTTCCTTACGAATAATACCCAATTGGTTTCAACTTCAGATCTATAGTCAATTTTTGTAGATCTTAATTTCATTCTCACGAGTTACTGTAGCAGACAGTGTTCTTCATTCAATTCTAGCAATCCAGCTAATTCCAGCGTTACTGTTGAGCACAATAGCTTGTTTTGTTAACGTGGAAGTGTTCTCTTCTCTTCTAAGATTGGATTGATTTATAAGCTTCATTTTTGGATTCACAGCCAACGCAGTAAGTAAAGTGAAGTTACTTCAAATTACAGTAGCATCATTTACTTGCAAAGCTGTTGCACTTGTGTCATGTAAGTAAAGTGCTAAAGGATTACAACTGTAATGGACACACAGGCAGGTGGCCAGCCACATTTGGAGGCTGCGCTGCCTAAACAACCTCCTCCAAACATTGCACAAACATCAGGGAACACAAATAACAACAAACAGCCGATGGATTACTCCAAATTTCTGAAACCTTTCACTTTAAATGCTGCAATGCAGAAGCAATAGGAAGTTGAGCCAATTCCTATTCGTCCACCTACAATACTGAATGGAGAACATGTTATTCAGTTCACAGAAACAGAAGTAGAAAGGATGGATATCATCGAAGGATTACAATATGCAATAGTTGGTAAATGTTCTTATGGAAGCCCAAAAATTCAACAATTACGTAAGTTAATACCAATTCAATGCGGAATTAAAGGTGAATATAACATTGGTTTTCTAAGGGATAGACATATTTTAATTAGAATGACGTTAAGGCAGGATTATCTTCATTTCTCATCAAAAACTCAAGACATAAGGGACAGGGATGGCTATCAATATCAGCTTAGACCGTTGATTTATGACTCAAAGTTTAGAGCAGATGAAGAAACACCCAAGGCAATGGCTTGGATTTCATTCCCAGGTCTATTGCCAACCTTTTTTGTAAAGGAATGTCTATTTTCTCTTGCTTCAGCAGTAGGTAAACCTATGCATCTAGACATGGCAACAATCAATAAAACGAGACCTAGTTGTGCTAGGGTGAAGGTACTAGTGGACTTACTTGCAGATCTGCCTAAAAAGTGAGGATGGACATAGTAAACGAAGCTAATGGAACAACAAGAACTGAATGAGTGAGAATTCAATATGACATGCTGCCTAAATATTGCAGACATTGTAAACTTCAAGGGCATGATCAATTTGAATGATGGAGGATACACCCTGAACTATATGTGGAGAAGGATAATTACAACCAAGCAGATACAGCTAAGAAACAGGACATAGGGAACTCACAGCCTATAATGATGTTATCTAGTGGAAAGGTCGTGGGTAATGTTAATGTTACAGCAAAAGAGCAATGGAAGGAAGTGAAGGACAACAGAGTTAGAAATGTAGTAAATCAAAATACTAGTCTCACTAATAATGAAATGAAGATGACCCCAGCCAAGCAGTTTGAAAACAATAAGAACAAGGAGGGTACAAGCACTGTAGAGAGACAAGTAGAAGCACAAAGCAACACTAAGATTGTTTCATACTGAATCGCATGTGGAGTTTGTCCTAACATTGATATACGCAAAATGTGATGCAATTGAGAGGATAGAATTATGGGATTCATTATATGCAATGGCAAGGGATATGGATGCATCATGGCTTGTAGGAGGTGATTTCAATGTAATATGGGACGAAGAAGAGAAGTTTGGTGGGTTACCTGTGTCATTGAATGAAATTGATGATTTTCGACACTGCATCAACACTTGCAATCTATTCGACCTTGGATTTAAAGGCAGCATATTTACATGGTGGAATGGGAGAGCAGAGGAAGACTGTATATTGAAAAGACTAGACAGATGTTTGGCCAATGTTGAGTTCCAACAAACATTTCCAGGAATAGAGGTGCAACATTTGTCAAAGACTGGCTCTGATCATAGTCCAATGTATCTGATGTGTGATATTGAGACTCCACCTATAAAAAAACCTTTTAAGTTCTTGAATTTTTGGGTGGAACATACGACTTTTAAAGATGTGGTGAAAGAGAATTGGTATGCTGATTTCAGTGCAAATCCTTTTATTCTTTTTAATCACAAGTTAAAAAAAGTAAAGAAGGACCTTTCATTGTGGAGTAAGGCTACATTTGGAGATATTTTCCAAAAGATAGCAAGTATGGAAGAGGTAGTGATGGTTCATGAAGCAGAATTTGAAGCAAATCCTACAAGGATGAACAGGGAAAGATTACAAAAGGTTCAGGCAGAATTGATCAAATGTCTGGCACTAGAGGAGAAATATTGGCAACAAAAGGCAGGCATGACTTGGTTCAAGGAAGGGGATAGGAATACTAAGTTCTTCCACGCACAAGTGAGAGGTAGGAGGAAGAGACTTCAACTTAACAGAATTCAAAACATTGGAGGAACCTGGATTGAAGAAGAACAAGAAATTGCAGAAGAGGCTATCAAATTCTACGAGGAACAGTTCACAGAAGCAGCTACTCCTGCATCATTTGATATCGTAGAGCATGTTCCTAATCTGATTAACACTGAGCAGAATGCAGAATTGACTAAGCAACCAACAAAAGAGGAGGTTAAAGTGGCAGTACTTGGACTTAATGGTGATAGTGCTGGGGGGCCAGATGGTATGACAGGAAAATTTTATCATTCTTGTTGGGACTTAATAGGGGATGACCTGTACGACATGGTGAGGGCTTTTTTCAATGGTCATGAGCTACCCAAGTGTGTAACACACACAAACCTAGTTCTTCTACCAAAGAAAAAAGAAGTTACCACATTTTCTGATTTAAGACCAATAAGCCTCAGTAATTTTTCTAATAAGGTTATTTCAAGGGTGGTACATGAAAGGCTAGTGAAATTTCTCCCAAGTCTGATATCGGAGGAACATGCAGGTTTTGTTAAGGGAAGGAATATAGTAGAAAACATCCTTCTAACTCAGGAGATAGTGACTGACATTAGACTTAGAACTAAGGCTGGACCTAATGTCATCTTGAAACTAGATATGACCAAAGCTTATGATAGAATATCTTGGCTATTCCTAACCAAGGTACTGAGAAAGATGAGATTCACAGAAAAGTTGATAGGGTTTGTATTTGGATTAGTTTCAAACAATTGGTATTCTATTCTAATAAATGGTTAAGCTCATGGGTTCTTTAAGTCCTCAAGGGGAATAAAACAAGGTGATCCTATATCTCCAACTTTGTTTATACTGGCAGTAGAAGCATTATCTAGGGGTCTCAATGCACTACATACTAACCTATATTTTTGTGGATTTGGGATGCCAAAGTGGAGTCCAAAGATCAATCATTTGGCGTATGCAGATGACATGATTATTTTCTCATCCTCAGATGAAACATCTCTGATGCTGATTATGCAAGTACTGAAGGCATATGAAAATGCATCTGGGCAGCTTGTTAACAAGACCAAATCAGCTGTGTACCTGCATCATTTAACAGACATGGAAGTGGTCAGCAAGGTGGAAAGGATCACAGGCATTCATAAGAATGATTTCCCTATCATATATTTAGGTTGTCCAATATTTTATGCAAGGAGAAAGTTGGAATTTTATCAGCCCCTAATTACTAAAGTAATGGACAAACTGCAATCATGGCAGGGCAAGTTATTATCAGTAGGGGCAGGGCAGTTCTCATATCCCATGTATTGCAAAGCATGCCTATGCATTTACTATCAGATGTAAACCCTCCAAAGTATGTGATAAATAGGTTGCACAAATTGTTTGCTCAGTTTTTCTGGAGCAGCGCTGTAGGAGGAACTAGTAGGCATTGGGCTTCATGGAATACCTTATGCATGGCAATTGAGGAAGTAGGAATAGGTTTCAGGTCACTGTATGATGTAACAAAGGCATTATTCAGCAAGTTGTGGTGGAATTTCAGAACAAAACCAAGCCTATGGAGCTCTTTCGTATGTCAGAAATACTGTAAAAAATTAAATCCTGTAATTGTTCCGTGGAAAAGGGGGTCTCACATCTGGATAAAAATGTTGGAATGCAGAGATCTGATTGAACATCAAATCCTTTGGCAAACAAAAATGGGATCCTCACTATTTTGGTATGAAAACTGGACAAGTCTTGGGGCACTATATTTTTTAGTGCCTCAGGACTTTAACATTGATAAAAATGTACAAAATGTACATGATGTTACCTTAGATGGTGAGTGGGATGTGGACAGGCTTTTTGAAGTGCTTCCTGAAGAGTTAGCAGTACACATTCTGGAGAAAATCAAACCACCTTCAACAATGAGGGTTCTTGATAGGCCTTTTTGGATGCTGGAAACAACAGGATATTTCAGAGTAAAGTCAGCATGGGAGTATACGAGAAGAAGAGACGAACCAAGAAAAGCTTATAGAATGATTTGGGTAAAAGGGCTGCCTTTTAAAATAGCATTTTTCATGTGGAAAGTGTGGAAAGCAAAGCTACCTTTAGATGATTTCTTGAAAAGGGTAGGTTACTGCATGCCATCTAAATGTTGGTGTTGTGTACAGCCTGACGAGGAATCTCTTCAGCACTTGTTTTTTAGATCAGAATCTGTAAAGACAATTTGGAAGTATTTTCTATCGAGGGCAGGAATAGATGTGGAAGGACTTACATTGCACCAAGCAATCACAAAATGTTGGACTGCAAATGTGTGCTTAAGATTAAAACCAGTAATGCAAGCACTCCCCTCATGCGTAGTCTGGGAACTTTGGAAAAGAAGAAAGAGTATGAAGTATGGGGAGGGGGTGACAACTAGCAGGGTGATTTATCAAGTTTCATCAAATCTACAGGCATTAGTGAAAGTGAGAAAGCCTGGGATGGACATGGTACCTCACAAATGGCAAGATCTATAGCTAGGATGGAAAATTTCACTCCTAAACTTAAGGTTACAAAGGTCATGTAGGAATTTCCAAGTGCAGGATGGCTAAAAGTTAATACGGATGGTGCATCGAGGGGAAATCCGGGCAGGAGCTCAATAGGTTTTTGTATAAGAAATGAAAATGGTGACATAGTCAAGTCAGTAGGGAAAGAGATAGAGGAGACAACAAACACAGTAGCTGAAGCGAAGGCCATGGTAGAAGCACTAAGGTTCTGCAGATTTCAACAATACTCTCATGTATGACTTTAAACTGACTCAATGGTATTAAAAAAGATAATGGATGGGATATGGAAACCACCATGGATCATATCTGAGCAGGTAGAAGAAATGATGCAACTAATGAATGGGGGCAATTACACAGTTACTCATATTCATAGGGAGGGCAACAAGTTGGATGATCATTTGGCTAATTACGCTTTAGATTATGGTGAAATAGAATGTCAACATTTCTGGCATCTAGATGAAAAGGGAAGGAGGTTGGTTAATGAAGATAAGATGCAATGTCCAAGTCTAAGGGTGAAGGTGGACAGGAGATAAGAAGCAAAGAGAAAAGGAATAGCAGGAGGATTGTCAACTTCAACGACAAATATTTTCAAATCCTAAGGGAGGAGGGTATCTTTAGCGCGCAGATACAACATCGTTATTTTAAAGAACAAAATCACTTCAGTAAAAGATGGGCAAGAGATATTATGCTCAGTAACAGATAATTTTATTGAAATCTGCAAAAGCACGCTAGGGAATTGGCATAGAGGGATGCAAGATATTTTTTTATGTAAGCACATGGTTTTTTCTGAAAAAACGTGAAGCATGTCTACTGGTCTGGGAAGGGAACAACAAAGCACAAAGGTCGAGGGTTGCAAATACCACAAATAGAGCAGCTGGGACGTGAATTTGGGATTAAACTACAAAAAGGGAGGAAAACATGATCTCTCATAGAAGGGCACGCTAGAAGGCAGAGCATGCTGGACATGGACGCTTTTGATACTTGAGCATGCAATACTTTAGCTAAATTCGAGAAATGGTAGAGCGTGTCCATGAAATTATACACACTGGAATTGATTCTATCGAAGTTGGAGATGCACGCATGGCATGCGCATGGGTTGGAAAGCTGTCCAGCAAGAAATAACGTGCACGGTGACATTGTTTATTGCACGCTGTATCATGGGCGAACAATAAATTGTTCCTCTCGATGCTGAAGATGCACCCATGGTTTGCGCAAGAGGCGAGAAAGACATTCAGCAGGAAAGCATGCGCATGGGTTGGAAAG
The DNA here is from genome assembly GCF_000393655.2 of Nicotiana sylvestris. Lineage (NCBI taxonomy): Eukaryota > Viridiplantae > Streptophyta > Magnoliopsida > Solanales > Solanaceae > Nicotiana > Nicotiana sylvestris. The sequence goes on from NC_091059.1 coordinate 156,484,103, forward strand.
CTGTCCAGCAAGAAAGCACGCGCACGGGGTTCTTGACATTGTTTATTGCACGCTGCATCATGGGCGGACAATGAATTGTTCCTCTCGATGCTGAAGATGCACCCATGGACTGCGCAAGAGGCGAGAAGCAGGAAAGCTTGCGCATTGGGTCTTGACAACAAAAAGTTGGGACATGTTTTATTGGGAATGCTTATGGCAGCATTCAAAACAGAAGCAGCTGGGGCGTGCCTTATTGGTACGACAGTTTTAAATTACAATAGGGATACAAACCTATTTTCACAAGGAATTGAAAGCTGGAAATGAGACGCATACTGGACAAGGAATTGGAATTTGCTATTTTGGTCGTGCATGTATTATCATAGTGAAGAAATGTGGCCATACTTGCACGAATGCAGCGTTTATGGGATATCGCAGATCAGAGGATGCCGGTTCGTCAAAGAAGAATAGGCTAAACTAACAACACTCTTGGGCAAGTTTACTGAAGAATTTGCTCGAAGAAGACCACATCTCGGTGGGATGGACAGTTTATTTAACATCAAACTTTGGAAGGTAAAGCTCAATGTGCACTCAATAGGGCAAACATCTGGTGGATCAGGAGGGTTGGCACAAGCATACATCATCAAGAAAGTTGGGCAAAATCAAGAATACAAATGCATAATTTTGATAAAACGCTATTTGTTAAAGTTCAAATTTTATTCCTTTCATTTGGTAGGATACCATGACATTGTATTTTGATTTTTAAGTTTTTAATATAAAAAACTAGCCCTAAGCATTTTCCTAGCGGTCTGCCAAAAAAAAAAATCACCTTAGACCCAGCTTAAAATGTCCAAAATGAAGAAAAATCATGAACCCTTGAATTTATATGTTCTACCCAGTCATTCCATTTCTGGACACACTTAGCCACTGCTGCGGCACCGCTTTTGCGGTCCGTCACCCACATCTGCAAAAATCACCTGATGCAACCAACCTCTTCTACGGTCCAAATCCCGCTTCTGCGGGTGAGCACCTGCGTGAACATTCCGCTTCTGTGGACTAGTGGCTCCCAAGCCAATTTCGCTTCTGCAATCTTCCACGCACATGTGTGAGTCTGCACCTGTGAAATTCCTTCCGCATCTTCGCTCCACAATCCACCAGTCCAATCTCCACTATTAAGCATTCCAGCTCGCACATGCGACCAGTGTTCTGCAGGTGCGATTGCACCAGAAGGCTTCAGCTTCAGTAGTCCTCCAAACTCAAAAAATTGATCCGTTAGCCACCCGAAATCAACCCGAGGCCCCCGGGACCTCAACCAAACATACCAAAAAGTCCCAAACATCATACGAACTTAGTTGAGTCTTCAAATCACATAAACAATACCGAAAACATGAATCGTACCCCAATTCAAACCTATTGAACTAAAGAATTTCAACTTCTACAAACGATGCCAAAACCTATCAAATCACATCCGAATGACCTCAAATTTTGAAAACAAGTCACAAATGATACCATGAACCTACTCCAACTTCCGGAATCTCAACCTGACCCTGATATCAAAATGTCCACTCCTGGTCAAGCTTTTCAAATTTCCAACTTTCGCCATTTCAAGCCTAATTCAACTATAGACCTCTAAATCACAATCCGGACATGCTCTTAAGGCCAAAATCACCCAACAAAGCTAATAGAGCCATCAAAACTCCATTCCGATGTCATTTACCCATAAGTCAACATCCGATCAATTTTTTAAACTAAAGCTTCCAACTTTGAGACTAAGTGTCTCAATTTGTTCTGAACTCACTCCTGACCCAAAACAACTATCTTGGCAAGTCACATAACAACTATAAAGTACAAAATGAGCAGTGAATGGGGAATGAGGCTACAACTCTCAAAATGATCGATCAGGTTGTTACATCCTCCCCCTCTTAAATAAACGTTCGTCCTCGAATGAGTCTAGAAATGTACCTAGAGTCTCAAATATGTGTGGATATCTGCTCTGCATCTCCCACTTGGTCTCCTAAGTAGCCTCCTCAACTGGCTGACATCTCAACCGCATCTTCACAGAAGCTATATCCTTTGACCTAAACTTTCAAACATGTCGACCAAAAATGGCCACCGGCTCCACATCATAAGTCAAATCACCATCTAACTGAACCATGCAGAAATCCAAAACATGAGACGGATCACCGACATACTTCCAGAGCATAGAAACATGAAATACTGGATCCAGACTCGGCAAACTAGGTGGCAAGTCAAGCTTGTAATCCACCTCTCCAATCTTCTAAAGTACCTCAAACGGCCCAATAAACCGAGGGTTCAACTTGCCCTTCTTTCTGAACCTCATAACACCTTTCATGGGTGAGACATTGAGTAGTACCTTCTTCCCAACCATGTAAGAAATATCACGAACCTTCCGATCTACGTAACTCTTCTACCTAGAATGTGTCGTGCGAAGCTAATCTTGAATCAATTTGACCTAGTCTAAAGCATCCTGAACCAAGTTAGTACCTAATAGCTTAGCTTCACCCGGTTCAAATCAACCCACCGGAGATCAACACTGTCTCCCATGCAAAGCCTCATACAGAGCCATTTGAATGCTCGACTGGTAGCTATTTTTGTAGGCGAACTTCGTGAGCGGTAGAAACTGATCCCATGAACCACCGAAATCAATGACACAAGCGCGTAGCATGTCCTCCAGTATCTGAATAGTGTTCTCGTATTGTCCATTTATCTAAGGGTGAAATGTTGTACTTAATTCGGCCTGTGTGCCCAACTCTCGCTGCACAGCTCTCCAAAACTGTGATGTGAATTGCGTGCCCAATCTAAAATGATGGACACTGGCATATCGAGAAGGCAAACAATCTCGTGGATGTAAATCTCAGCCAACCACTCTGAAGAATAAGTAGTCCCAACCAGAATGAAGTGCGCGAACTTGGTCAACCAATCCACAATCACCCAAATAGCATCAAACTTTCTCAAAGTACGCGGGAGCCCAACTACAAAATCTATGGTAATCTGCTCTCATTTCCACTCTGGAATCTCTAGCCTCTGAAGCAATTCACCCGGTCTCTGATGCTCATACTTTACCTGCTGACAGTTAAGGCACCAGGCTACAAACCCCACTATATCCTTCTTCATTATTCTCCACCAATAGAGCCACCTCAAGTGCTGGTACATCTTCGCGGCACCCGGATGAATGGAATACGGCGAACCGTGGGCCTCATCAAGAATCAACTCACGTAGCCCATCTACATTGGGCACGCATATCCGACCCTGCATCCTCAATACTCCATCATCCCTGATAGTGATATCTCTAGCATCACCATGCTGAACTTTGTCCTTGAGTTCAAGAAAATGAGGATCATCATACTGGCGCTTGATAAGTGGGGATTTTAACTACTTATTAGCGCCATTTAGCTTCTTTTTTTATAGTCTAAAAGCATTTAATTGTGCTCCCAAAAACTGATGAAATATGCTTAATTGCAGAAATCCTAGAAGATGGACTCCCAAGATGAAATCCAACTCAAAAAGGAGTAATCTGAACTCAAGGCCATAAAAGGCACAAAATCCCAAGAGTGCGGACCGCAGAATATCTTCTACGGCTGTAAATAATAAAGGAAAGGCCAGTAGAGTTTAGTGCAAAGTGCGGTCCACGTATGAATTGTTCGGCTGCAAAAGCTGGCCCAGGAGAAAAGTTCAGAGAATATGAATTCCAAGTCCATCAAAATTGCGGACCACACAGGTATTGTGCGGACCGTAAAGGAATTGTGCGGACGTGGAAGAAGCACCTTGCAGCCGTAGAAGTGAAAGCATGAACCACAAAAAGAGTGCATTACAGACGCAAATTAGAACTATGCAGTCGCAGACTTCCAGTCCTGTCAAGTTGAAGAAAAGTGCGGACCGCACATGGAATTGTGTGGCCGCAAAACCTCCCGAAGGGCATTTTTGTCCAAAATTTTTAGCCCAGTATAAATAAATAAGTTTCACAATTTTAGGTTAACTTTCTACATCAACAGCTATATAAACCATTTTTCTTTGCTTCTTTTAGTAGTTTTTCATATTTTAGGATATTTTAACATAGATTTTATCATTCTGATTTTACAATATGAGTTTAATTAGCATCTCTTCTTATATTTCTTCAATTTCAAGCATGACTAGCTAGATTTTTACTAGGGTTGTGACCCAACCCTAGTGTGTAAACCTTATGGGTGTTTCATTTAATGCTTGATTATGGTTGGGTGTTTATTATTTAGCCTTGTTAATGCTTTAATTTGTGGAATTAATGATTGCAAATATTAGTTCATGCCTATTTGACTTAGTCTCTAAGAGAGACTTAGTCTAGGACAAAACTTGGTTAACAAGAAATTAGGTCAATTGAGAGATTGATATTCCCAATTAAAGGGTTCAACCTAGAGATAGTAATAACCCGACTTGAGCTTTTATCAACCATTTTGTACAATACTCATTTGGACTTGAGAAAGCCAAATTAGAAAAAATCACTCTCTAACCGAGAGGTTTTGAGTGGATAATTGAGTGTTGATAGCTATAATACACCCCACTCAACAAAATAAGCATTAAGGTTTATATCTCATTAGGTAAACACCTAGGTGATGGTTATATCCCTAGGCTTTTTACAAAACTTGAAAAACAACCAAAATAATTTCTTAGTTTCATTTCTTAACTTTGCAATCTTAGTTTAAAATAGACATAGCAACAACCCCAATTTGTGGAAGTGTAAATTTAGATAGTTCAAACTCAAGTACTAAAATATATACTCCTAACTCACATATATAGCTCATTGTGGAAATAGACCCCGACTCATGTTGGGTATTACTATTGCAATTGGCTATTTAATATCCTTGATTTGAGGTTTGAATAGGACGAGATCAATATTTGGCACCGTTGTCGGTAGTTAAAAATGGATTTAGCTATATATTTGGTTTTGTATGTGGATTATCTTCTTCTCCTTCCGTGTTACTAATTTTTGTGAAATAATTATAGGTGCAACAATGGCAAACAACAATGATCAATTCGGAAACATGCCTTTGGGGGATGTGGACGTTGAGGATGACCAATTGAAGAGGTTCCTCTTGAACCTCAAGCAAATAGAAGAGGTTGAGCGCCTCAAGATAACGTCCCAGTTCCCCCCTACCTCAACGAAGAGCGGCTCCACACCGGGTGTTGCCTAATGAAGGGTATGCAAGTGTTATAGTGCCACCCCGTATTAGGGTGGGCAACGTTCAAATCACAAATGTAATGCTCACATTGCTAGAGCAACGAGGATTCTTTACCGGAGCTCCAAGTCAAAATGCATACAAACACTTGAAGGGGTTTGTGGACACTTGTTGGGGGAGTAAATAGACAAACATCTCCGAGAAAGCTTTAAGGTTAAGGCTATTTCCCTTCTCTCTATGGGGAAAAACCTTAGATTGGTTGGAAAGACTGCCAAACCATTCCATCCATACTTGGGATTAGTTGGCGAAGAAATTTATTACCAAGTTCTTTTCTCCCGGGCACATGGCTACTCTTAGAGACGAGATTCTAGTGTTAAAACAAGAGCCCAATGAGCCATTACATGAGATATGGGAGCGGTGTAGGTCAATGGTTAAAGAGAGCCTCAATAATGACATGAAGAAAGCTATGATTCAACAAACTTTCTATCGGGGGATTAATACGACTAATCAGTGCATGGTAAATCAACTTGCAGGTGGACATTTCATGACAACGCCATATACGGAAGCTTGTGAGTTTTTGGATGAAATGATAGCGCTGTACGGGCTAATGTTCCTCAAGGTGATCTGAACGTTATTCACCTCCATAAAGAGTTGCATGACCATGGGCAAGCTATTGCCAAATTGACCACCATAATAAATCAATTAGCAAAGGCTCAACATCAACAAGTGCAAAGTCCTAAGCAAGTCAATTCCATGGAGGGAGTAAGCATGATGGTGAACAAAAGAAGGACCAAGGGTCCACAAGTGCAAAATCGAATGGAGAATTATGTGCAAAAGATAGTGGGTTTGATCAAGATGAATATTACAATGAACAAGACAAGGAAGTGTAATATGTGAACAACTTTCAAGGGAAAAGAAACAACTCTCAAAGCCTGAATCAACAACAATGGAGACTTCAAGGTAATCAAGGTAATTGGAATTCTAGCAACCAAGGTAATTAGTGGTGGTAACAATCAAGGAAATTGGCATAATCACAACAATAAAGGAAACTAGAGTGGTAAAAATAACCAAGGTAATTGGAGTGGAAAAAATCAAGGATATTGGGGAGGTAAAAATCAAGGAGGATGGAACAATAATCAAGGCAATTGGGGTTCGGGTTTTCAAAGGCCCCCGATGTATCAACAACCGCGCAACCCGCCTCCTTATCCTTCCCATGGTCCAAGTTCTTCCAATAATGAAATAGGGCGTATTGATAATATGTTCAAGAAAATAATGGAGAAGAATGCCGATTCCGATGCCCAACTTGCCTCCCACAATACATTAATTTGTAACTTGGAAGTTCAAATGGGGAAAATCTCTCAAGCTCTAAATATTTGTCCTAAGAGGGCACTACCAAGTAACACGGTGGTGAACCTAAAGGGTGGGAACAATACAAGACATGCCATGGCCAATACTACAAGGAGTGGAAAAGGTGGGAATGCACCTACCTCAAGCAAAAGACAACTTGTGGATGAAGATCAAGTAGTGCAAGAAGAGGAGATCTCGAACAATATTGAGCAATCCAATGATGACGTTCAAATTAATATTGATGATAGTGTGGAAGAGACTCAAGAGGAGGTGAACCTATCTATGGATCACATTATTGACATGCCAAAACCATTAGTGCAAAAGGCTAAGGCACCATTGCCTAAGCCTCCACCTCCTTACCCTCAAAGACTTGCAAAGCAAAATGGTGAAAACCAATTCAAGAAGTTTATACAAATGATGAAGAGTCTCTCAATCAATGTGCCATTAGTTGAACCCTTGGAGCAAATGCCCGATTATGCAAAGTTCATGAAAGATCTTGTGACAAAGAAGCAGTCAATGAATTTTAAAACTATAAAAATGACTCATCAAGTTAGTGCAATTGTGCATTCAATGGCTCCCAAGTTGGAGGATCCCGATGCTTTCATGATTCCTTGTACAATTGGAAGTGTAGAGTTTGCAAAAGCTCTTTGTGATCTTGGGGCAAGTATAAATTTGATGCCATATTCAGTCTTCAAGACATTGGGAACTGGGCAACTAAGACCCACTTCTATGTGATTGCAAATGGCCGATCGCACTATCAAAGGACTCTTGGGAGTGATTGAAGATGTTTTGGTTTGTGTTGATAAATTCATTCTCCCAACAGATTTTGTCATTATTGATTGTGAGGTTGATTATGAGGTGTCGATTATTCTCGGTAGACCGTTCCTTGATACAGGGAAGGCTCTTTGTAATGTTGAAGACAGAAAACTTACCTTTTGGGTTGGTGATGAAAAAGTGGCTTTCCATGTGTGTAGGTCCACGAGGCAACCCAATAGCAACGAGGTGTGCTCTTTCGTGGACTTGGTGATCGATGTGATTGTGGATGAAACAAGTGATGCGATAAATGTTGGTGATATGTTGGAAGCTGTCTTGCTCAACTTTGATGATGACGAGATGGATGGCTTCATGGAATGTGTGAACTCTTTGCAAGGAATGGGGCCGTGCACATATGAACCCCGCAAATTGTCCTTGGATCTTGAAAATAGGACAACTCCTCCTACAAAGCCTTCAATTGAAGAGTCTCCTATCTTGGAGGAAGGTTCCAAACAATATATTAAACATCAAAGGAGACTCAATAAAGCCATGCAAGAGGTTGTCAAAAAGGAGATCATCAAGTGGTTGGATGCCGGGGTTATCTACCCTATTTCCGATAGTTCATGGACTTCTTCGGTTTAATGTGGTCATGATAGTGGTCACCAATGACAAGAATGAGTTGATTCCTACAAGAACGGTGACTGGGTGGAGAGTGTATATGGACTATCGTAAGCTCAACAAAGTCACAAGGAAGGACCAATTTCCACTTCACTTCCTAGATCAAATGCTTGATAGATTGGCTGGTCGTGCTTTCTATTGTTTCCTTGATGGGTATTCCAGCTACACCAAATTCTTATTGCTCTGGAGGATCAAGAGAAAACTACCTTTACATGTCCTTATGGTACTTTCACTTTCAAGCGGATGCCATTTGGGTTGTGAAATGCACCGATGACTTTTCAAAGGTGTATGATGGCAATCTTCACGGACATGGTGGAGGATTAACTTTAAGTCTTCATGGATGACTTCACGGTGGTCGGGAACTCTTTTGATTATTGTCTCACAAACTTGGATAAAGTGTTGGAAATATTTGAAGAAAACAAATTTGGTGCTCAATTGGGAGAAACATCATTTCATGGTTGAGGAAGGCATTGTCCTTGGCCATAAGATTTTAAAGAATTTCATTGAAGTCGATAAGGCAAAGATTGAGGTGACTTCTAAACTTCCACCTCCAACTTCGGTGAAGGGCGTGCAGAGTTTCTTAGGCCACACAGGATTTTACCGGTGTTTCATCAAGGATTTCTCTAAAGTGGTAAACCCGTTGTGCAAGTTTTTGGAGAAAGATGCTAAGTTCCACTTCAATGATAATTGAATGAGAGCCTTTGAATTGTTAAAGTTCAAGTTGACTACTGCTCCTATTATCATCGCTCCAAATTGGAGTGTTCCTTTTGAGCTCATGTGCGATGCATGTGATGTAGTGGTGGGGGCTGTATTGGGGCAACGCATCAACAAAATTTTTCATCTGATCTACTATGATAGTAAGACCGTGAATAATTCTTGATCACTTCCAAATGCACGCCTCTAACGAGGTATGACACGGTCATTTGCATGAATATAACCCAACAAGGAATTGGGATTCAATCCACAGGGAGCTAAGATGAGAGTTAGTAGTATATATTCGGAGTGAGTACGTGAAGTATCTAGATTTCACTTCCACAAATAGGGTTTTGTTTTTACTTCTAAAATTAAGCTAAGAATTGCAATTCCAGATATATAAGACTAAAGAAGATTGTTTTAAGTATTTTTTCAAAGATATAAGTTATGACCATGACCTAGGTGTTTGCCTAATGGTATAAAGACTTTTATGCTATTTTATTGATTGGGGTGTGTTATAGCTCACAACACTATGTTGCCCACTCAATACCTCTCAGTCAGAGAGTAGTTTTGTCCAATTTGGTTTTCTCAAGTCCAAATGGGTATCTACCAAAATGGTTGGTAAGAGCTCAAGTCGGATTATTACTATCTCTAGGTTGGACCCTTTAATTGGATTAATCAATCTCTCAATTGACCCAATTCCTTGTTAGCTAAGTTATCCTAGACTAGGTCCCTTTCTCAAGAAGAGACTAAGTCAAATAGGCATGAATTAATGTTTACAATCATTAATTCCACAATTGAAGCATGAACCTAGCTAAATAACAAACACACATCCATAAACAGTATAAAATTAATCACACATAAGATTTATACACTAGGTTTGGGTCACAACTCTAGTAAAATCTAGCTACTCATAGTGAATGTAGAAGAAAATAAAGAAGAAGAGATAATAAAACTCATATTGAAAGATTAAAATATAGAAATCCAATGTTAAATCACCAAAATAAAATAAAGTTGCCTAAAGAGCAAAGAGAAATGGCTACAACACTTTTAATATTCAAAACTTAACTTAAAAAAGGTGAAACAATTCTATTTATACAAAGCTAGAATTTTGGGACCATCATCTTGCCTACCTGCACCTGCGGGCATGAAATGCAGGCCCCGTGAAATAGGGCGTCAGTACGAAAAATGTACTGAGTATGTAAGGCATGAAAATTAGTATGTAAAAGACATAGATGAAACATGGAATACATAAATACCTTTAAATCTGAATAACTCTGTAAATTCTGAAACGTTTATTATATCATGCACATGCGTATAAATGTCGTGCCATGTATAGGTATGGTTGTACATAATATCATCAAGCCACTGAGGGCATCCCATCATATCACCTCGGCCACTGTGGGCACATCATCAACATATACCAGCAGATCAGGTGGTGGTGCGTATATAATGCCATAATCTCTTCCCATATACCATATACATATACATACATATATACATGTATATAACGCCGTCTGAGTCATATTTCAGCCACTGTGGGCAACATCATCATCATATACCAGCTGATTAGGTGGCGGTGCATATATAACACCGTAACCTTTTCCCATATCCCATATACATATATTTACATATATATGCGTATATAATGCCATCTGGTCATGGGTCAATGCACATGTATAAATGAGTGAAATGTATGAAAAATACGTAATAATTTCAATATTCCTTCTGGATAAACCTTTTCAACTATGTATTATTGTGAGACCCATGAACAGAAGATAATAATATTTTTCATGGGGAATCAAGAGTATAGACATCCCTACTATTTTTATGAATAGAGTAATTTATGGAAACTGTGCGTTTGCTCGTTTCTTCAGTATAATTGAACCATGCCAAAAGAAAGAATGGATGACCTTAACATACTTGTTCTTGGAACTATCTGAATGGAATGAAGCTTCTGCTTCCGTGAAATATGTTGAACAAAATTCTGCCCGAGTCCTTTGAAATTTTGAAACGAAATTTGTGGTGGCTTCTTTTGAAATTTCAGTCGAAATTCTTTGGCTAAGTAGTTGAATTTGTTTGGACAAAAATGTTTTCTGATTTCCAAGTTCTTGATTTCAAGCTAATTTTGGAAAGAAATGGGACTTTGTTTTCAAGGTTAGAAGCAATGCTCTAAGCCTTTTAAAAAGGAATGAAATGGAATCTTGAATTTTTGAAGCAAAAGCAACGTTCTTGTTCTTCAGTCTTTAAATATAAAGTCTTCCAAATTAATGTTCACATGTCTTATTTGCTAAGACTCAAATCTTAGTCATTGTCATAATTTAGCCATTTGGCAAAAGTGACTACTTAGTCACTTCCAATTTTGTGGGTTCTTGCCATGTGGCGTGGGGGTGGAATGTTAATTTTTTTATCCACTTATTAGTTAACTGGGTAATGCCCTGTTACCCGGTAATTAATTAATTACCCGCATAATTTAAAAATTACCACAAATTACTTCAAATTCTATTTATTTTTAAAATACTTCATATATACTTTACATATTATACTACCATGGTCACATGGTACCTTGCATGGTACTAGTTCATAATTATCGGGTATTATTGCTCGACCCGTATTTTATTCCAAATTGTTCACTTTCAGCGAAACTTGTTTTCTTTAATCCGTGTACCCCTTTATCCTTGATAACACTTATTTATCGCTTGTATAAATAGCGTAAGTACGTTAATGTCAAGATGATCTCATCCCCGAGTCTACGTCGGTTAACTGAAAATGAAATTTTAACGTACGAAAACGCGAGATGTAACATCACTCCCCTATTAGAAACATTCGTCCTCGAATTTTCAACTTCCCGTGATCTATATAACTTCGGCAAGGTCGTCTCTGTAACAACACCACTACCAACTCTCCTCGTAGAAGCTTAATAACCCAACATAAGAATTTATACACGTACCTTATGATTATGACGTCTCAGTCGGATCCTTCTCTTGAGGAGGAAATAAGTAGGAATATCTAGACTTCATGTCTTCCTCGGCCTCCTAAGTCACATCTTCCACATTATTGTTTCTTCAAAGTACTTTCACCGAAGCTACGTCTTTAGTTTTTGATCTCCGAATCTGTCCGTCTAATATAGCAATGGGCGTTTCTTCATACGATGGATGCTCTGTGTCCTGAATGTCGTCAACTAACACAATTTTGGAAGGATCTCCGATACATTTACGGAGCATAGACACATGAAAGACTGGACGTACAGACTCCAAGTCCGAAGACAAGTCTAACTTATATGCTACCTGACTTACTTTACTTATGATCCTCTATGGTACCATGTACCGAGGGCTAAGTTTTCCTTTCTTTCTGAACCTCATGACAACTTTCATCAGTGATACCTTTTTGGAATACCCAGTCGTCCACCTGAAATTCTGAGTCTTATCGTCGATTATACGTATAAGTCTTATAACGGCTTTGAGCTGCCAATAGCCTTTCTTGTATAAGCTTAATTCTTTCGATTGCCTACTGTACCAATTATGGTCCTACTAACGTAGTTTCCCTAACATCGAACCACCCTATAGGCGACCTACACTTCCGTCCATAAAGAGCTTCGTATGTAGCCATCTGAATACTGGTATGGTAACTATTATTATATACGAACTCAATAAGAGGCAGATGATCGTCCCAGTTACCGTTAAAGTCTATTACACAAGCTCGTAACATATCCTCCAGTGTTTGAATAGTACGCTCAGCCTGTCCGTCTGTCTGGGGATGAAATGTTGTACTAAAACTTACTTGAGTCCCCAATCCTTTTTGGAAGGACCTCCAGAAGTTAGCTGTAAATTGAACTCATCTATCCGAGATAATAGATACAGGGACACCATGCAGTCGTATTTTTTCCTTAATATAAAGTCTTGCATAATCCTCTAAGGAATATGTAGTCCTAACAAGCAGAAAATAGGCTGACTTTGTAAACCTATCAACAATTACCCATATCGAGTCAAACTTATGCTGGGTACGAGGTAAACCTACGATGAAGTCTATATGATTACTTCCCATTTCCAAGTTCGAATATCCATAGCTTGCAATAACCCTCCGGGTTTTTGATGCTCAATCTTAACCTGCTGACAGTTAGGACACTAGGCAACAAATTCTGCTATATCCTTTTTTATTCCGTCCCACCAATATACTTCCCTGACATTATGATACATCTTTGTTGCTCCTGGATGGATAGAATAATGAGAATAGTGAGTTTTTCCCATAACCTACCGACGCAGCCCTGCAATATTAGGCACACATAATCGCCCTTGATATCTGAGGACTCCATCTTCTGTAATTTCAAACGGCGTCTTCTCCTTCTAAAGGGTGGTATCCCTATAATGAAATAACACAGGATCCTCGTACTGGCGTTCCTTTACTTCATTTACTAAAGAGGATGTTGTCGTATCCTGAAGAGTAATTCTAACGTCACTTGAGTCCAATAAACTAGCTAGCTGATGAACCTCATGGGCTATTCCCCGCTTTTCTGGCTGTAAATACAACAGGCTACCCATAGATCTACGGCTGAGGGCGTCGGCTACTACGTTAACCTTTCCCGGATGGTATAAAATATAAATGTCATAGTCTTTAAGTACCTTCAACCATTTCCTTTGACATATATTTAATTCCTTTTGCTTGAAGAATTTCTGGAGGCTCTTATGATCCCTATAGATATCAATATGAATATCCTACAAGTAGTGCCTCCACATCTTTAGTGCATGAATCACTGCAGCTAACTCTAGATCGTGGGTCAGGTAATTCTTCTCATGCTTTCTTAGTTGTCTATAAGCTACAACCTTACCATGCTGCATTAATACACAACCCAATCCAACGCCTTAAGTGTCACAGTAGATAACCTATCCATTGGTCCATTCTGGGAGTATTAGAACTGGTGCTGAAGTTAATTTGTCCTTCAATGCCTGGAAACTCCATTTATAAGCATCGGTTCATTGAAACTTAGCTCCCTTCTGAGTTAACTTACATGGGTATTATTATCTTTTACTATTAGTGAACTTCCCCTTTTCGAAGGCCCAAACTTCATCCTCTATTTATCACAATTACGCCCTTATTCCACTCTGAGGGAAACATTTCATTTATTCCAAATGTTACTAGTATTAGGCTCATTTTGAGTTCATTCAGGCTATACTGAGCCTTCTATAACTTAGAGAAGCCATCAGCTCTCTTATGAGCTTAACCCCAAGGACTTATCCATTCTCGTCACCTTTTCACTCATCCTTTCTTATCCTTCCTTGTGTCTTTCTAAAACCTTGTCTCTCTACTATACTTTAGCTTGCGACCTACATATATCTATTTATACTTATTCGTAATCTTTCTTCAACTTACTTGCATCATATATTTCCTTATGTTATTCGAGAACATTAAGCAAGACAATTACAAGTTTCCTGTAATAACCTGCCAAATGGAGAAGCTACGAACCCCCGTCTATGTTGTGGGTCTAGGCCAAGTCTTCAATGCCTCACTCTTTTATGTATCCACCCGGATGCCTTCACCCGAAATAATATGCCCAAGGAAAGCTACAGAGTTCAACCAAAATTCACATTTAGAAGATTTTGCATACAACTTCCCTTCTTGTAGAACTTTGAGCATAGTACGCAGATGATCTCCATGCTCAGCCTCTGAACGAGAATATACCAATGTATCGTCAATAAAAACAATAACGAACAGATCTAAAAAAACCTGAACACACGGTTCATTAAATCCATGAATACTTATGGGGCATTGGTCAAACCAAATGACATAACACGAAATTAAAAGTGCCAATATCTAGTCCTGAATATTGTCTTCGGAATATCTTCATCCTTAACCCTTACCTGATGGTTCCCGGACCTCAGGTCTATCTTTGAAAAACACTTGGCACCTTATAATATATAGAAGTCGAGAGGGGGCTCCCTACATCCTCATAAAACAACCTAACATACTTAGAACCCCGATTTGGTAGTATTCCAAGAAGATATGGAACTCATCAACCAAAACTAACACTTGGAGGAAGTCTATAGTAGAGGGTCCTTGCCTCGTCCTATATAGGAACCTAGATCAGACATAATTTGAAGCGGAATCTTCATGTCCTTATTAGTTACCTTCCTCCTCTTGGCATGACTACTATCTTCTTCTTATGCATATCCCATAACATACATCGACAAACCTTGATTGACGGAATCCTAAGACTGTGGACTATCTGGAACCTCAGAAGAGCTAGTGTCCGCAAATGCCTTGACATAGTTTTGAGCCTGAGGGAAACCCGGTTATGCGAATCCATGTACTTCTCCCCTAATACCCTGATCAACGGGCTATGATACTAAGGGCCTTGGCAAGGTCGGAACTCCTCTCACCCCATCTGCTGCCGGAGTGGTCGAAATAGCTCGAATGGATGACTCATATGGATCCTCGGATGGATCATCCTCAATAGAACCCATGATCTTCGATGGGTCTGAATCCATAGTATAACTTATCTCTCTTTCTAAAACCTTCATAGCCTGCTGACTCGTTCTAGCAGTTGTACTCTTTGGAGGCATCGCTAAAAAAGTAACACATCATTAGGAACATTAATGCTTATATCGCACGATCTAAGATAAGAAGAGAGGATAACATCCTATATGTCCTGTAGCCTCATGTCTATAAGCGTGGTGCACAACATACCCATAAACAAGACTCTACTAGACACGGTCTGTAGACAACCCTAGGACAGAATTGCTCTGATACCACTTTTGTAACGTCCCAAACCGATGGGCCGCGACGAGTGCCTGAGTCCTACCTATCAAACACCCCTAACATGCATCTAGGATATGAACCTGTATAACCTCTACTGCATTACGAAATTGACATACATGAAGTAAATCCGCCATCAAGGCATATGTACGTATACATGAAGAATACAGTGGGCGAGCCGGCAAGGCTACTATAGACAACTATATATCAAATCTTAAAGCCGACACGGCCACATACAACCCAACTAGACATACTGTCTACAAACCTCTATTGGAAACATGACTGTACAAAGATGGGACTGAGTCATGTCATACCCATATATATATATATATATATATATATATACACATACAAAAATGTATCGTACCAAACTCAAAAGTAGCTCCGGATCAAGTGGAGCACGCCAACTCTAGCTGATCAGGGATCCTAAGAAAGGGACCGTCAGCTTGCCTACCTACACCTGCAGGCATGAAATGCAGGCCCCGTGAAATAAGGCGTCAGTACGAAAAATGTACTGAGTATATAAGGCATAAAAATTAGTACGTAAAAGACATAGATGAAACATGGAATACATAAATACCTTTAAATATGAATAACTCTGTAAATTATGAAACATTTATTATATCATGCACATGCGTATAAATGTCATGCCATACATAGGTATGGGTGCACATAATATCATCAAGCCACTGAGGGCATCCCATCATATCGTCTCGGCCAATGTGGGCACATCATCAACATATACCAGCTGATCAGGTGGTGGTGCGTATATAACGCCATAATATCTTCCCATATCCCATATCCCATATCCCATATACATATACATATATATATATATATATATATATATATACGCGTATATAACGCCGTCTGAGCCATATTTCAGCCACTGTGGGCAACATCATGATCATATACCAGCTGATCAGGTGGCGGTGCATATATAACACCGTAACCTTTTCCCATATCCCATATACATATATTTACATATATATGCGTATATAATGCCATCTGGTCATGGATCAATGAACATGTATAAATGAGTGAAATGCATGAAAAATACATAATAATTTCAATATTCCTTCCGGATAAAACTTTTCAACTATGTATTATTCTGAGGCCCATGAACAGAAGATAATAATATTTTTCATGGGGAATCAAGAGTATAGACACCCCTACTATTTCTATGAATAGAGTAATTTATGGAAACTGTGCGTTTGCTCGTTTCTTCAGTATAATTGGACCATGCCAAAAGAAAGAAGGGAGGGCCTTAACATACCTGTTCTTGGAATTATCTGAATGGAATGAAGCTTCTGCTTCCGTGAAATATGTTGAACGAAATTCGCCTGAGTCCTTTGAAATTTTGAAACAAAATTTGTGGTGGCTTCTTTTGAAATTTCATTCGAAATTCTTTGGTTAAGTAGTTGAATTTGTTTGAACAAAAACTTTTTCTCATTTCCAAGTTTTTGATTTCAAGCTAATTTTGGCAAGAAATGGGACTTTGCTTTCAAGGTCAGAAGCAATGTTCTAAGCTTTTTAAAAAGGAATGAAATGGAATCTTGAATTTTTGAAGCAAAAGCAGCGTTCTTGTTCTTCAGGCTTTTAATATAATGTCTTCAAAATTAATGTTCACAAGTCTTATTTGATAAGACTCAAATCTTAGTCATTGTCATAATTTAGCCATTTGGCAAAAGTGACTACTTAGTCACTTCCAATTTCGTGGCTTCTTGCTATGTGGGGTGGGGGTGGGATGTTAATTTTTTTATCCACTTATTAGTTAACTGGGTAATATCGTGTTATCCGATAATTAATCAATTATCCGTATAATTTAAAAATGACCATAAATTATTTAAAATTCTATTATTTTTAAAATACTTCATATATACTTTATATGTTATACTACCGTGGTCATATGGTACCTTGCATGGTACCAGTTCATAATTATCGCGTATTATCGCTCGACCCGTATTTTATTCCAAATTGTCCACGTTCAACGAAATCGTTTTCTTTAATCCGTGTACCCCTTTATCCTTCATAACACTTATTTATCGCTTGTATAAATAGTGTAAGTACGTTAATGTCAAGATGATCTCATCCCTGAGTCTACGTCAGTTAACTGATAACGAAATTTTAACGTACGAAAACGCGAGATGTAACACTAGACATGCAAACTCTCTGAACTTTTGCTCTTTCTTAGCTTCTGCGGCCGCACATTTCATGTGTGGATTGCACTTTGCACTTGTCTCTGATAAGCTTGTCTTCACTATCGGTGGCCGCAGATGATATTCTGCGGTTCACACTTTGGGCTTATATTCCTGTTTTTGTCCTTGAGTTCAGGTCACTCCTTCTTGAGTTGGATTTCATCTTAGTGGCTCATTTTCCAATACTCCTGCAATTAAGTATATTTTGTCAACTTTCAGGAACATAATTAAGCGCTTTTGGACTAAAACAAAAGCTAAAAGGTACTAAAATGTAGTTAAAATCTCCACTTATCAGTGCCCAAGTCAACTATACCGTTACTGAGAAAGAGCTCCTTGCCATTGTGTTTGCTATTGAGAATTTCAGTCCGTACTTGATAGGTGCAAAAGTGATTGTCCATACATATCATGCGACACTTTGTTATCTTATAAGCAAGAAAGGTTCTAAAGCCTGGTTGATGAGATGGGTGCTTTTGTTACAAGGGTTTTATATTGACATTCAAGATCGTAAAGAAAGTGAAAATCAAGTGGCGGACCACTTGTCTCATTTGGAGGAGGAGGGGAGGCCATATGATGGCCTTGAAATCAATGACTCCTTCCCCGATGAACAACTTTTGGCTATTTCAATGAAAGAGGTGCCATGGTTCGTGAATCTAGCAAATTTCCTTGTAAGTGGTATCATCCCAGATGAGTTCTCTTCAAACCAAAGGAAGAAGCTCAAACGGGATTGCCAAGATTATTATTGGGATGAACCATACTTTTTCTGGATTTGTACGAATGGGGTGATTAGAAAATGTGTATCGGAGGAGGAGAATATGAAATTCTTGGGGCTTGTCATTCTTCACCATACGGTGGTCACCATGGTGGAGAAAGAACGGTGGCCAAAGTGCTAAGTTGTGATTTCTATTGGCCCACTCTTTATAATGATGCAAGTGATCTAGTCAAGTGATGTGATGAATGTCAAAGGGCTGGTGGAATCTCAAAGAAAAATGAAAAGCCCATCACCACCATTTTGGAGATTGATATTTTTGATGTGTGAGGTATTGACTTCATGGGTCCTTTTGTGATTTCTTGTGGAAACACCTACATTTTGGTTGCGGTTGATTATGTGTCCTAATGGGTTGAAGTCGTTGCTCTACCCAACAATGAGGCGAGAAGTGTGATGGCGTTCTTGAAGAAGAATATTTTCACAAGGTTTGGTACTCCGTGGGCTATCATATGTGATTGGGGTCACATTTTGCAACAAAGCCTATGACACCTTACTCACCAAGTATGGTGTAACTCATAAAGTCACGACTCCCTATCATCCACAAGTAGGTGGTCAAGTGGAAGTCTCCAACCGGGAGATAAAGAGTATTGTGTCCAAAACAGTGAATGCTAACCGGACGGATTGGTCCCAGAAACTTGATGATGCTTTATGGGCTTAGGACAACTTAAATAACACCCATTAGAATGTCTCCATATCAATTGTTGTTCGGAAAAGCATGTCATCTTCTGATAGAACTTAAGCACAAGGCCATGTGTGCTTTAAAGAAGCTGAATCTTGAGTAGGATGTCACCGCTAACTTGAGGGTGGCACATTTGAATGAGTTGGATAAGTTCGGGTACCATGCATACAGAAGTTCGTCCTTATACAAAGATAAAATGAAAGACCTTCATGACAAATACATTTGGAACAATGAGTTCAAAGAGAATGATCTTGTGTAGTTATTCAATTCACAGTTGAGGATGTTTCATGGGAAGTTAAAGTCTAAATGGAGTGGCACGTTCGAAGTTTTGGGTGTGACACCCTTTGGTGCATTGGACATGAGGAAAAAAAATGATGAAGTATTTCGAGTCAATGGTCACTGGAAATTATTTGGGAAAAGTTGATGATGGCCACGTTGTAGCGGTGATTCATTTCACGTGATGGTAATTTGCGTCGTGCCGTGGCATTAAATCAGGCACTTCTTGGGAGGCAACCTATGTTTTGTTTTCTTTTTCTTTTCTTCTTTGGTAGATAGGTGTTATTTTTGTTCTAACTTGATTTGAAGTGTGTTGCAGGGATGAGTGTGCTTTACTGGAACTGTGCTTAGAAAAATTGGCTAAGTATGGAAAGTAGTGTGGACCGCATGTATATTGTGCAGACCACACAATTGTGATTGATACAATAAAAGGGAACTGCGACCACACAATTGTAGTGCGGATCGCACAAATTGAAAAGGGAAAATGCAAACTCTCTGAAGTTTGGTTTGTCAAAGAAATAGCCAAAGTGTGTCCGCACACCAAAATCTACGGTCCACAACAAAAATTTGTGGCCGTACAACACAATCTGCGAACCGCAAATCAACAAGGGCTTTAGAGCCCCATGTGACAGAGAGCGGACCGCAGAATGAATTCTGGGGCCGCACTCAGCCCTTAGTCAGACCGTCCAAGTATAAATAGTAGACTTAGGATTATTGTTCCCCTTTTTTCCTCTCTAATATCTCAAAGTTCTAAAATTGAAAATTCTTGTTAAAGTAGATGCTCATAAGCCTAACAACAGTTGAGCACTCATCTCTTGCATTCATTCATCTCTGGTATGCATCTCATCTTGATTAACTTCTTTAAATTTTTAGATTTTTAGTAAATTTGAACCATTTGTCTTTGAATCTATTTGAACAATGTTGTGGGGTGAATATGTTGTGGGTAGACTGGTAATTTCTCTATGGGGAATGAGTAACTTGATTTTCATGCTTCAATGTTAATACCATGTTAAAATTGTGCAAAAATATTGTTAACCCTAGAACTCTATGCGTAATGTTTTGAATTTTGCGGCCGCAAAAAAAATTGTGCGGTCCACAGAAGTTGAGCTTAGGGTACATTTCTCACGTATGATTCTGCAGTCGCACTTGAAATTGTGCGGACTGCAAAAATCCCATCAAGGCCGCAGAAAAGTGAGTGCAGCCAAAAATAGCCCAATCTTTGTCTTCAAAGAGTTAGAATTTTCTGAATCTGATGTGCGACCATGATAGAAAATGTGCAGACCACACTCCAGTCTGTGGTTGCACTAATAAATGTGCGGACCACAGATCCAGTTCTGTGGCCGCAAGATAAAATTGTGCGATCTGCAATGTTCTACCTGCAATCGCACCTATAATTGTGCGGACTGCACTCCCTCACCCTGCAAGCATTTTCTACATTATGTGTTCACTGTATGTTTGTACTTGAATTACAACTGACTCCTTCTTCTACTTGGTACAGATAATGGTTAGATCTCGAGGCCGTGGAGATACTTCAAAGTGGAGGGGTAAACCTTCCAGGGGCCGAGGCAAATGTACTTTACCCCTTGCTTTCCAAAAGATTATAACCAAGTAGGCTACAGCTGGCTGAGGAAGAAATGCAGAGCTCACTAAATCTAGTTCTTATGTCTCGTCTAGGGAGGCTTCGGAGGGCAACTAGGTTCAAGAGTAGTCGGCTGTCCAATCAAAGTCATCGGGGAGGTATCAACTCTGAGACGAGCCTTGAACATAACATAACACCTCCGAGGGGTTGGAGAGTGCTAGTCAGGCTTCAGATCCATCCTCTTCACTTATCCTTGAGGCACCAACGACTACAGTTGATGATATTCTGGATGATCGCTGAGGGGGAGATACTAAAGTTTCCAGCCTTGAGAGGTCGAAGAAGGAAAAGGTCTAGGAGGACAGGTTCGTCAGTCTAGCTGTCTTCACTAGCTTCTGTGAGTGGTGTCCAGTGAGATCTCTCACTCTTGAGCGATAATTCCAATTGAAAGACCTTGACAAGTACAATCCGGCAGTCTTGAGACAGTTCTAAGAGTGGAAGGGGTGGATGTGGTTCACCCAAAGTGTAGTGGACGCAAAGGAGTATCGGGTCCAAGAATTCTACGCCAATGTGATGCACATAAAGAAAGTGACCAAAGGTGAGGAATCTGAAGGTGAGATTGGACTAGAATACCTTGAACACCTACTTGGAGTTTGTGGATGTTTATCCTACATAGTACTTGGAAAAACTGGCAATGGGAGATGTAGCTCGCCCATGGCTAGCTTAGATTGTTGCAGCCCCGGGGCCACCACCACTATGGATCACAACAGGGATTCCTATTCAGCGTAACACCCTGAACTTCGAGGCGAAGGGATGGTAGACTTTTGTATGCAACAAGCTAGACCTATTCTAGAATGAAACAAACCTTCTTATCCTGTAGGCAGTTCTAGTCGCCGCCATTATGGCTGAGTATCGATCAATATGGGTGTCGTGATGTCGACCAACATGTCTATGGTCGCCAAGAAAGTTGATACCTCCTACCCGTATCCCAACACCATTATTGAGTACCTTACAGATGCACGGGTGGAGACAAGATATTTTGACACGAAAGTTCGGGCTAAGAAATCCCTCTCATGGTATTCTCTAATGGATGCACGCAACCCTAAGATAAAGGGTCAGTCGACTACCACCATTGGCCCATCTGATGAACCATCAGTGGTACCTGTAGAGACAGCCAATATGCCATCCACTACAGCAGAGCCTTCAGCCAGTGTAGTTGCTATGCCCTCACATTTAGCCTTAGTGCCTTCCATCTCGTCTTTGAAGTCGGTGCCTATGCCTACTACTCTACTATCTGCATTGCAAGTCTCCCAAACACTGGCGAGCCTCAATAACAGGATGCAGATAGCCACTACAAAGCTGTCTGACATATCCAGTACTGTTGCAGCATAGTCATCCATTCTGGCACCCCATATTCCTCCAACTGTGGAGGAGACTTTAAAGAAGCTCTTGGAGAACTAGACCACCTTAATGAACACTTTGGTAGAGAATGGATTAGTGATTGAAGGGGTGGGAAAGCAAGTAAAGAAAATGAGAAAATCCTAGGTGTCCAAGATATCAGTTGACAGGTTGCGGAGAGAGGTGACCAAGATTGCAACAGTTGGAGATCTTCCATTTGGCATGTTGATGGATCTAGTTCTATCAGCACCAGTAGCACCATCAGCTCCAGTGGCACCAGCTGGCCAGTCTCAGGAGCCATATCTGGTTACTGACACTTCTGAGGCGATACGCTAGATGTTAACCAACCCAGCCACTATCAGAGTTGAGGATGATGAGATCTAGTTAGAGGAGACTGAGGGCGGTGACACTGCTGTGGATACAGATATGGCCAAGGAGCCATAGGGAGTTTTCTTCACTCTTACCCTTCCTTTACTCTTATTTTATTAAGCATTGGGGACAATGCTTATTTTTATTGGGGGGGGGGGTGCTGGAGTTTATTTGATCTATTTTGATGATTCTAATGTTGAACAAAAGTGACCTTTCTAAAGTTAAGGCAGCAAATCGGTCGGCTGAGGGACGAGGCCAGGAGCAAACAATTGGTTTGTAATAACTGACAATATTTTCTTATTTCTCCTTATTCGGTATATATTCTCTCCTTTCTCTCATGATGTATATATTCTTTATCTTCTCTCATTATGTATATTCGTTCTACTTTCAATAGTTTTTGTTTTGTAGCTTCTTTATGTTTGTTTTCTTATTAGTTAGTGTTTAATTTAGTAGTTTCTTTTCGATTTAGTAGCTTCCTTTTATGTTTTAGTAGACAATAAGCTTTTGGTTTTCTTAATGTCACGGTTCTTTCCAAAGGTAGTTTTGTGTGTGAAACGGGTGACTCGTCCCAATGATGGATGGCGTGATAATCTTATTAAGGGAATGAGTCTGTTTTGTGTTTAGGTAATAATAATAGTAATAATGAATAAAAAGACATGATTATGTCAAAATCGAATAGTCAAACATGCTTCGTTTGGCACCAACACATTTAACTATGTGCTTATGGTTAGAGACAAGGATTTTTTTAAAAAGGAAATAGCTCTAGTTAGTGACTTTGTGACTCTTATATTGACTTTGATACCATCGAGTGGTCCAAGACCATAGTGATTTCAATCTTGAATGTGGTCATTGTGGGCCCTTGACTCTATCCTTTTTAACAATCTAGTTGCATGAGGGATGAGATGTTTTGTTCCTAGTCCGAGTACTTGTGCGGAAGGTCTAGAACTTGCCCCGATTGTGTTTTGAGGCGAAGTCGTAAGTTTTGCTTGGCTTGAGAAGTGATTGTAGGCTTTCATTGGACCGTTTGAGTTTTCTATTGTCTACCAATGATGTCATCCCTAGTCAACCCCTTCGAGCCTTTAGCTTTTCTCATTTGAAAACCATGTTACAAGCCTTTACTCATTCTATAGTGACCCTCTCTTGGCACCCAAGCTTTCCTTCATGTGAAAATATTGGTTAAACACATAAGTTTGGGGGAGAGATAAGGAAATTGAAAAAAGGTATTAAGGCAAAAAAGAGAAAAAGAAATGACGAGAAGGAAAGGCAAAGAAAAGAAAAGAACAAAAAGAAGAATGCAAAAAATGAATAAATAGAAGAGTTGAAGGTATTCCAAAGAAAGGCAATGATCCCAAACATGGAGAAATATGAATGAAATGGTCAATAAAGAGTGATTTTAAGTCTCTCTATATCCATAAGGAAAATAAAGTCCCTTAAAGAATCGGCAAAGTATGAGCCGAGAATTGAAAGATGGAGTGCTTAAGAAAGGTGTAACCACTTATCCATATTGTATCAATCCCTAATCCAAGCCTTCATTACATCTTTAAAGAAGGCATACTTGATTTTGAGTCGAGTGAGCTACAATTAGTGGTGATTTACATGAGGGGCAATCTTATAGTATCAGAAGCCGTACTTGTGGCATTCTCTTGAGAGGGATGAGTAGACCTTTCGTAAATTTTTGAATTAAGTGCTAAATTCTTGAGTGAGCTTGGCAAATGGAGAGTAGGAGAGGAGGAGTTTGGGATCCACCATGACCTACAAGATAGCGAAAGTTCTTGATGAGCAAATTCAACCATTGATGTTCGAATGTCACATTAGAGCTATATGTGCATAAATGTTTAACTTGTTCCTTGTCAATAATGCACGAGTGGTGTGGGTAGCTGTTGGTCCCAACTAAGGTGTGAATGATTCACCTGTGGTTGGCTATAATGTCCTTTAACTTTTGGAGGTGGGAACTATTTTATTTTCTTGAGGACAAGCAAAGACTTAAGTTTGGGGGAGCTGATAAGTGAGGATTTTAATTACTTATTAGCACCTTTTAATTTTTGTTTTAGTCTAAAAGCAATTAATTGTGCTCCCGAAAACTGATTAAATGTGCTTAAATGCAGAAATCCTGGAAGATGGACTCCCGAGATGAAATCTAACTCAAAAAGGAGTAATCTGAACTCAAGGACATAAAAGTCATAGAAGCCCAAAAGTGCGGACCGTAGAATATCATATGTGGCCACAGATGATGAAGGAAAGGCCAGCAAAGTTTGGTGCAAAGTGCGGCTGCACATGAATTTTGCAGCCGTAAAGGCTGGACCAGGAGCAAAGTTCATAGAATATGCATTCCAAGTCCATCAAAAGACATCGGCCACTATATTGGCCTTCCCTAGATGATACAAAATAGTAATATCATAGTCTGTTAGCAGCTCCAACCATCTCCGCTGCCTCAAATTTAGATCCTTCTTTTTGAACCAGTGTTGGAGACTGATGATCTGTAAATACCTCACAAGACACACCATAGAGATAGTGCCTCCAAATCTTCAATGCATGAACAGTAGTAGCCAACTCCAAATTATGAAGTTCTTCTCATAAGGCTTCAACTGGCGCGAAGCATAAGAAATCACTCTACCCTCCTGCATCAAGACAAACCCAATACGAGTCCGAGAAGCATCACAATATATTGTATAAGAGCCTGAAGCTGAAGGCAAAACTAGAACTAGAGTTAGAACTAGAATTGTGGTCAAGGCAGTCTTGAGCTTCTGAAAGCTCTCCTCACACTCATCCGGCCACCTGAAAGGAGCACCCTTTTGGATTAATTTGGTCAAGGGCAATTCAATAGATGAGAAACCCTCTACAAAGTGAAGATAATAACTGGCCAAACCAAGAAAGCTCTGAATCTCCATAATTGAGGACGGTCTAGGCCAACTCTGAACCTCTTCTATCTTCTTCGGATCCACCTGAATCCCCTCACTGGACATCACGTGCCCAAAGAACTCCATTGAACTAAGCCAAAACTCATATTTGGAGAACTTGGCATAAAGCTTCTCCTCCTTCAATCGCTGCAACACAAAACTCAAATGTTGGGCATGATCTTCCTAGCTACGAGAGTACAAAAGGATATCATCAATGAATACTATGACAAACGAGTCAAGATAAGGTTGAAACACTGTTCATCAGATGCATGAATGTTGTCGGGGTATTGGTAACCCAAAAGAGATCACAAGGAACTCATAATGAACGTAACATGTCTTGAAAGCTGTCCTTAGAGTATCCGAGTCCCAAATCTTTAACTGGTGATACCCAGACCTTAAAACAATTATGGAGAACACTCTCGCTCCCTGAAGCTGGTAAAAAAGATCATTAATATGCGGTAAAGGATATATGTTCTTGATTGTAACTTTGTTCAACTGCCTATAATCGATGCACATGTGCATGGTACCATCCTTCTTCTTCACAAACAGAATCGGTGTGCGGCAAGGCGATCACTAGGCCTAATAAACCGCTTATCAAGAAGTTCTTGAAGCTGCTCCTTCAACTCAGCTGGTGCCATACGATACGGAGGAATAGAAATGGGCTTAGTGCCCGGTACCAAGTGAATACCAAAGTCAATATTCCTGTCGGGTGGTATACTCGGAAGGTCTGCAGGAAAAACATCTGGAAAATCTCGCACCATCAAAATAGAATATAGTATGGGCATCAGCACAAATATCCCTCACAAAGGCCAAATAAGATAAACAACCCTTCCCAATCATCCGTTGGGCCTTCAAATATGTAATCACTCTGCTGGGAACATAATCTAGAGAACCTCTCCACTCAATCCTTGGCAACCTCGGTATCTCCAACGTCACGGTCTTAGTGTGACAATCCAAAATAGCATGACATGGAGACAACCAATCCATACCCAAGATCACGTCAAAATCGACCATACTAAGCAGCAAGAGATCAAATCTAGTCTCTAATACCCATGTGGTCACAACACACGACTAGTATACATGATCCACAATAATAGTTTCGCCCACCGGCATAGATACATGAATAGATTAAACTAAGGACTCATGCGGTATGTCCACATAATGAGCAAAATACGAGGATACATATGAATAAGTGGAACCTAGGTCAAATAATATAGAAGCATCCCTGTGGCATACTGAGACAATGCTTGTGGTCACTGTGTCTGAAGAAATGTCATTTGGTCTCTCAAGAAGAACATAGAATCAGGCCTGGCTGCCACCTGATCAACCTCCCCATCTAGGGTAACCCCTAGCTGCCTGAGCTCCACCCCGAGCTAGGTGGGTGGGTGGTGAAGTAGCCGGTGTTGAAGTTGTAGTGTGACTCCTCTCATGAGTTGGACTCCTGAAAGATGGGGACAACGCCTCTTGATGTGACCCAAATCTCTACACTCAAAACAACCCCTCCCTGTGAATGGCGGTAAGTACTGAGACGGACCCCGAGAACTAGAATAACTATCGAAAGGACACGGCACAGATGAACCCTGAGCTGATGGTGCACGAGACGAACTCTGAGCTGGAAGGGCACTAAGAGATAAGTGACCCTTATGAGCATTGCCGGAACTATGGCTGGATAACGCATCACGGTGAACTAGATGAGCCGTCTGGGCGTGCATATAAGGATGTCCCCTAATATGGTAAAACTGACCCCAAAAGGAATACAACTTAAACCACCCGATCCACGAGGCCTCTTGGACTCCCTTTCACCCCACTCCTAACTGCGGACAATCTCTATTTGTCGAGCAATATTGACCACCTTGTCGAAAGTAGCACCAAATACCCTCTCCCTAGTCATGAGCAACCGTAGCTGATATGTGAGGCCATCAATGAACCTCCTAATACTTTCCCTATTAGTGGGAACCAACCTAACGGCATGCCGAGCTAACTCAAAAAACCTCATCTCATACTGCGTCACAGACATGCCATCTTGAGGTAGCTGCTTAAACTTTCTGTGCAGCTCCTCTCTGTGAGACTGCGTGTTACATCTCGCGTTTTAGTACGTTAAAATTTCATTTTCAGTTAACCGACGTGGACTCGGAGATGAGATCATCTTGATGTTAACGTACTTACACTATTTATAACAAGCGATAAATAAGTGTTATGAAGGATAAAGGGGTACACGGATTAAAGAAAACGAGTTTCGTTAAAAGTGGCCAATTTGGAATAAAATATGGTTCGAGCGATAATACCCGATAAATATGAAATAGTACTATGAAAGGTACCATATGACCATGGTAGTATAATATATAATGTATATATGAAGTATTTTAAAAATAAATAGAATTTTAAGTAATTTATGAATTTTTTAAAATTATAGTAATTAATTAATTACCGGGTAACAGAACATTACCCAATTAACTAATAATTGGACAAAACTTAACTAATTATGCCTAAAGAAACGTGGCACAAGGCCACTAATCAGGAAGAATGACTCACTACACATAAGTATAAGTGTATACCTAACAATTAAAGAAACTTAACCAAATATGACTTAAGCTTAAAGACATAGTAAGACTTGTAAAGTCTTATCCATGTAGACAATCTGACCATAGCTTCAATTTGTGTCTTTAGCCTGAAATCAAGAACTTGGAAAATAACATCCCAAAGCATACAAAAGCAAGAAAACATTTTAGAGATCATAAGCTAAATTTCATAGTACACAAAAACGTTTTGAAGCAGAAACAATTTCGTTTCAATCCAAGCATAGGTTTCGTTCATATTTTGCAGAAGCATAAAACTTCATTTCGTTCAAATAATTCAAGGAACAAGTATGTTAAGGCACTCCCTTCTTTATTTTAGCTGGTCCATATGATATTGAAGAAACGAGCAAACACACAGTTTCCATAAATTACTCTATTCATAGAAATAGTAGGGGTGCCTATATTCTTGATTCCCCATGAGAATTATTATTATCTTCTGTTCATGGGTCTCAGAATAATACGCAGTTGGAAAAGTTTATTCGGAAGGAATATTGAGATTATTACGTATTTTCCATGCATTTCACTCATTTATACATGTGCATTGACCCATGACCAGATGGCGTTATATACGCGTATATATGTAAATATATGTATATGGGATATGAGAAAAGGTTATGGCGTTATATATGCACCACCACCTGATCAGCTGGTATATGTTGATGATGTTGCCCATAGTGGCCGAGATGATATGATGAGATGCCCTCAGTGGCTTGATGATATTATGTACACTCGTACCTATGCATGACATGACATTTATACGCATGTGCATGACATTATAAACATTTCAGAATTTACAAAGTTATTCAAATTTAAAGATGTGTTTCCTTATTCCATGTTTCATCTATGTCTTTTATGTACTAATTTTCATGCCTTACATACTCAGTATATTTTTCGTAATGACGCCCTATTTCACGGGGCCTGCGTTTCATGCCCGCATGTGCAAGTAGGTAAGCTGACGGTCCCCCTTCTTAGGACCCTGATCAGCGAGAATTGGCGTGCTCCACTTGATCCAGAGCTGCTTTGATTTTGGCACGATACTTATATATATATATATATATATATATGGTTATGACGTGGCTCAGTCCCATCTTTGTACAGTTATGTTTCTATTAGAGGTCTGTAGACAGTATGTCTAGTTGAGTTGTATGAGACCTTGTCGACTTTTATTTTTGGATTTATAGTTGTCTATAGCAGCCTTGCCAGCTCGCCCACTGTATTCTGCATGTATACGTATATACGCCTTGAAGGCAGGTTTCCTTCTTGTATGTTATTTTCATAATTCAGCAGATGTTACTCAAGTTCATATCTTAGATACATGCTTAGGGGTGTTTGACAGGTAGGACTCAGGCACCCATCGCGGCCCATCAGTTTGGGTCGTGACAAAAGTAGTATTAGAGTAGTTTTGTCCTAGGTTTGTCTAGAGACCTTGTCTAGTAGAGTCTTGTTTATGGGTGTGTCGTGCACCACACTTATAAACATGAGGCTACAGGACATATCGGATGTTATCCTCTCTTTTTATCTCAGATCGTATGATACAAGAATTCATGTTCCTAACGATATGTTATATTTTCAGTAATACCTCCAAATAGTACGGCCGCCCAAAAGCGAAAGTCCGTGGCCGCTGAGACTACTAGTCGAGCGCCACAAGTTATCAGGGCTCGAGTAAAGTCTTATGGTGAGGTTCCATCTCAAACTTCACATACCCCGCCCTTTCCAGAAGAGCTTCGAGGGGCACCAGCTCCAATGCTTGCCCCTGTACGTTCAGCACCTCAGCCGGATGCACTGGGTCAGGAGATGAGAGATGTTATTCAGTTATTGACCCGATTAGTATCGGCACAGGCTCGGCGTCAAGAACTATTATTGATCCCGCAGATAGGTCCATTAGTGCGAGGGTTCGTGACTTTATTAATTTAGACCCTCCGGTATTCACTGGAGCAGATCCAAACGAGGACCCTCAGGTATTTATTGATAGAGTGCAGATGACGTTACGAGTAATGAAGGCCACTACGACTGAGTCAGTTGAACTAGCTTCCTATAGACTTCGAGATGTTGAAGTTAATTGGTATGAGTCTTGGGAGTTGTCCAAAGGTGAGGATGCCTCTCCAGCAATATGGTAGGAGTTTACAGAAGTTTTTCTTCGTCATTAACTGCCACCAGAGCTTAGACGAGCCATATTTGATAGGTTCTTGATCCTTCGATAGGGTAACATGAGTGTTTGGGAGTATAGTCTTCAGTTTGATTTGTTATCCAGGTATGCTCCCACTATTATATCTAAGATGGAGGATCGGGTTCATCGATTTGTGGTAGAATTAGAGCCTCACTTGCTTAACAATTGTATGTCAGTCTCACTTTAGCCAAACATGGATATTTCTCGTATTCAGGTATATGCTCAGGGTGTAGAGGAGCGTAAACAGAAATAGAGGGCCGATCGTGAGCATGATAGGTCCCAGAATAAGAGAGCGAGGTCTTCGGGTCCTTCTGGTGAGTTTTGAGGTGGTCAGAGGTAGCAGTACCCGAGATATCCATCCCAACCCTCGGCTAGCATGCCCCCCAGTTTCGTGGTAAGAGAATCGATAGTTCCACATATTCAGGGTCTGGTTAGAATTTTAGGGCCTCAGCTTCTCAGTATAGGGGTGAATAAATTCAGATGAGGCCACCCTTTCCATGATGTACTCAATGTGGTAAGCAGCATACTGGGCAGTGCCATATGGGGTTAGGTGTTTGTTATACTTGTGGTTATCCGGGCCACGTTATTAGGGATTGTCTGATGAGAGGTGATGTAAGCATAGCTCAGCCGCCGGGATCTGCAGCTGGTTCGTCATCATCATTACACCCCCTTGGGCAAGGTTCCCAAGCACCAATGAGTCGTGGTAGAGGCAGAGGCAGAGCATCTAGCACGAGTAGCCCTCAGAACAGCATTTATGCGTTGGCAGGACGATAGGACCAGGAGTCATCGCCTGATCTTGTTACATGTATATTATCAGTCTCCTCATATGATGTATATGCACTGATTGACCCAGGTTCCATCTTATCATATGTAACTCCGCTAGTTGCTGATAAGTTTGGAATAAAACCTGAATTGGTTAAGCCTTTTGAGGTATCTACCTGTTGGGGACTCGGTGATAGCTAAGCAAGTATATAGGGGTTGTATAATAGTAGTTCATGGTCGAATTACCATAGCAGATTTAATCGAGTTAGATATGGTAGAATTTGATGTTATAATGGGTATGGGTTGGTTGGATTCTTGTCATGCTAACATTGATTGTAGATCAAAGATAGTCCGATTTCAATTTTCGGGGGAGCCTGTTT
Source organism: Nicotiana sylvestris (assembly GCF_000393655.2). Lineage (NCBI taxonomy): Eukaryota > Viridiplantae > Streptophyta > Magnoliopsida > Solanales > Solanaceae > Nicotiana > Nicotiana sylvestris. The sequence goes on from NC_091059.1 coordinate 156,515,515, forward strand.
TGGAGTGGAAAGGTAACACGGCATCACCGAGAGGTAGATTTTTTTCCTATCTCAAGGCAAGGAAAATGATCAGAAAGGGTTGTATTTATCACTTAGTTCAGGTTCAGGATGTGGAAGTAGAGTCACCAACCATTCAGTCCATCCATGTGGTTAATGAGTTTCCCGATAAGCTTTCGGGTCACCCGCCAAAGCGAGAAATTGAGTTTTCTATTGACCTACTACCAGATACTCACCCAATATCTATTCCTCCCTATAGAATGGCCCCCTCAGAGCTGAAAGATTTGAAAAACAACTAAAGGACTTACTTGAAAAAGGTTTTATCAGACCTAGTATGTCACAGTAGGGAGCATCTGTTTTGTTTGTAAGAAATAAAGATGGTTCCTTACGAATGTGTATTGATTATAGACAGCTGAATAAAGTGACGATCATGAATAAATACCCGCTCCCGAGAATTGATGATTTATTTGATCAGTTGCAAGGTGCCAAGTATTTTTCAAAGATAGACTTGAGGTTCGGGTACCATCAGGTAAGGGTTAAGAATGAAGATATTCTGAAGACAACATTCAGGACTAGATATGGGCACTTTGAGTTTCGGGTTATGTCGTTCGGTCTGACCAATGCCCCAGTAGTATTCATGGATTTGATGAACCGTGTGTTCAGGCTTTTTTTAAATCTATTCGTAATTGTATTTATCGATGATATATTGGTGTATTCTTGTTCAGAGGCTGAGCATACTGATCATCTGCGTACTGTGCTCAAAGTTCTACAAGAAAGGAAGTTGTATGCTAAATTTTCTAAATGTGAATTCTGGTTGAACTCTGTAGCTTTCCTTGGGCATGTTATTTCGGGTGAAGGTATCCGGGTGGATACATAAAATATTGAGGCAGTAAAGACTTGGCCTAGACCCACAACACCGATGGAGGTTCGTAGCTTTCTCGGTTTGGCAGGTTATTATAGGAGATTTGTAGAAGGATTTTCTTCCTTTTCAGCACCATTGACAAAGTTGACTCAGAAGGGAGAAAAGTTTCAATGGACTGATGCTTGTGAACGGAGTTTCCAGGCATTAAAGGACATATTAATGTTAGCACCGGTTCTAACGCTTTCAGAAAGGACCGATGGTTATGTGATATATTATGACGCTTTAGGCATTGGATTGGGTTGTGTTTTGATGAAGCATGGTAATGTTCTGGCTTATGCTTCTAGACAACTAAAAAAACACGAGAATAACTACCCGACCCACGATTTAGAGTTAGATGTGGCGATTCATGCACTAAAGATGTGGAGGCACTACTTGTATAGCATTCATGTTGATATTTATATGGATCATAAGATCCTCCAGTACATCTTCAAGCAAAAGGAATTGAATCTACATCAAAGTAGATGGTTGGAGCTACTTAAAGACTATGACGTTGATTTTTTGTACCATCCAGAGAAGGCGAACGTAGTAGCTGACACCCTTAGCCGTAGATCTATGGGTATCATGTCGTATAAGGCCAGAAAAGAGGGGAATAGCCCATGAGGTTCATCATCTAGTTAGTCTTGGAGTTCGGATACTGGACTCAGGTGATATTGGAATTACTCTTCAAGGTACGACAACATCCTCTTTAGTAACTGAAGTAAAGGAACGGCAGTACAAGGATCCTGTGCTAATTCTTTATAGGGATACCACTCTTCAAAAGGAGAAGACACTGTTTGAAATTACAAAAGATGGGGTCCTCAAATATTAAGGGCGATTATGTGTGCCTAATGTTGTAGGGCTGCACCGGCAGGTTATGGGAGAAACTCACTATTCTTGTTATTCTATCCATCCAGGAGCGACAAAGATGTATCATGACATCAAGGAAGTATATCGGTGGAACAAAATGAAAAAGGATGTAGCAGAATTTTTTGCTCAGTGTCCTAACTGTCAGTAGGTTAACATTGAGCATCAAAACCCAGTGGATTATTGCAGGCTATGGAGATTCTGACCCAAAGCATACAAAAGCAAGAAAACATTTTAGAGATCATAAGCTAAATTTCATAGTACACAAAAACGTTTTGAAGCAGAAACAATTTCGTTTCAATCCAAGCATAGGTTTCGTTCATATTTTGCAGAAGCAGAAAGCTTCATTTCATTCAAATAATTCAAGGAATAGGTATGTTAAGGCTCTCCCTTCTTTCTTTTGGCATGGTCCATATGATATTGAAGAAACGAGCAAACACACAGTTTTCATAAATTACTCTATTTATAGAAATAGTAGCGGTGTCTGTCACACCTCCATTTTATCGCGCCCGCGGGGGGGCGCGCGGGGAGTTTTCTCCAATTAAAGGACAGTCGAAACGGGATTTGTTTATTTGTTTCAGAGTCGCCACCTGGGAATTTTAAGGCGTCCCAAGTCACCGGTTTTAATCCCTGAAGCGAGGAGAATATGACTCTGTTTGTTATTCTGCGAACCAGAAATCCTGAGTAAGGAATTCTGTTAATTCGGGAGAAGGTGTTAGGCATTCCCGAATTCCGTGGTTTTAGCACGGTCGCTTAACCATTTTTATATTTGGCTTAATTATCTTGATTTGTTAAATACATTTTTTATTTGTTGCCCAATTTTATTACCGCTTTTGTTTAGATTGTTTATAATTATGTAAACGAATCACGCGTACGTATATTCGTATTAGATTCCCTTTGTAAAAAATCGTGCCACGCATACGTGTACACAGAAAGGTTAATAATATTATTTCTTGTTTATTTTTATTATAAAAAAATAAACTTATGTTCGAAATTGTGCTTAAAATTAAGAACGTTCGTCGCTCTTGTATGATTAAATAGTGGACTGCATATCTCGGGTTATGTGAAATTAATATTGATATTCTCTGAAGAACCCCCTTTTTATTAAATTTTCGCTCGAAGTTGCGCGAACTCATAATCCGATTTTGCTTTTAGAAATATAATCAGGTTACGCGAACGCATCCCTAATCACACAAAATATTTTTAATAGTAGTATAGATTTTCCATAAATTGTTTATTATGTCCATGCAATTTTATGTGAAAGTCATGAGAAATCAATATTTTTCTAGTCTCTAAACTCCTCGTTGATCGCAAATTATATTTTTTCCGCGTATAAATTATATTCCTCCGAGCCATTCTAATTTAAAAATAAAATAAACAACGTGTGATTAATACTACCCTTTTTCTCGTAAATACAATATATGTATGCTCAAATGCGAATGTATATGAAACTAAAAAAATCTGACTCATGACAGGGAATGCTATTTTTTGAAGAATTTTCTTTATTCTATTTGTAACGAATGCTGTTTTTTTTTGCACTCTTAAGATTGTTACACATTATAAATCTAATCTACTTCTACATCGTTTGTTCTTAATCTAATTGGCGAAATTATTTTGATTAATTCTGCTTATGATTGAGTTTGGGATATATATATATAATCAAACCAATTTGATTCTCAATCTATGTGAACTATTGCTAAACACTAACTTTCGCATTGTATAAATTCCTAGGCCATTTGTTATTAAGAAAGAGAACAAATCTACATGTTGACTTAATGATATTACATATAACATTATTCACCATATTTCAACATTATGAACATAACGGCGGATTGTACTCATGCATCTTTCAACTATTGATTATAAACATAACCATCATTGTGCCATATATGAACAGAATAAAACTAACATCATTTGATCTACAACTAAATCGGACGGTTGACAAAATAGGCTAGCGATATAGTTTTTGCCATTTCCATACTATTCTTTACTTAACTAACAATGCCACAAGACTTAATTAATAGCCAATTTTATACCATATTTCCTATTTCTTGATAATTCAATCACAACTATACATAATGAAATTCTGAAATATATAACATTATTACAACACTTATGCGAACTTCCAATGGGAATGATTAACTATAGTCGTTATGTCAAGCATACTACCATGTTAAATAACTAAAACAAAGCTGAAATTTAAACTAATGAACTTGGACGAATGGAAAACAGAATTATAATTCCCGAACTTCATTTATTTGTCATGTTGAAGCTTTTCATGACAGGAGTTTACAGATATGTACCTGGAAATGAAGGTAGAAGGAGTAAATTTCAGCAGTGACAGCAGCAACAAAATCAGCAGAATATACCAGTGTTCAATAGATTTGATCAACAAAGCAAGACCCGAGGAACCCAGATGCACAGTAACAAGACTTCTTTTAAAAGTTTCAGATTTTTTAAACTGAACAAATAGGATCAAATAAATCCGGACAGATTGCAGGAAAAACAGTATTTCTGATTTTTAGACTTTAGAAAAGGAAAACTGAAAAGCTCTTAATTTCAGAAAATCAGCCTCAATACTAGTGTCTGATGTAGAATTCTTTTTACTGTTTCTGATTTTTTCTTTCTTTCCTTCTGTTCTCTATCTGATTCTGTGTGTGTTTCTTTTTCTGTTTTTTCTCAGTTTTTTCAGATTTCTATTTCTGATTTTTCTCAATGCCTCTCTCTGTGTATCTCTTAATGTCTATATCTGTGTGTATTAAAATCTGCCTTCAATCAGTCCCAATCCCTTCTATCTTATACAGGTCTGCCCCTTTTTTTTTAGTGCTGCCTGGACCCCTTTCTTCTTTTAAAAACCAGAAAATCATATCCAAAATCTGCTTTTAACTACTTTAAATCCCATTGCAAATCTTTTTCCTGATTTTCAGTACTCCCATTACCCTTTGTTTCCCATTATTACATTAAATAAGAGCCATTAACACTCCACTATCAGCACACTAATATCCTCACTGTTTCATTCCCAATAGTACCCTGAAAGCCTACTGTTATTACTGCCCTCAAAGAAATCAGAATCTGATACAAAACAAATTTTAAAATCTGTTCAAACTCGATTATCTTTCTGAATTAAACAGCTATAACCAATCCTATCAACCTCCTAACACAGTTGTATCTAACCAACCCTTGTAAATTTGAATTCAAACCCAACATCTTAATAACATTACACTAAATTCAGCATAACAATTTAAACTGAATTTCAACATTGAACTAAGATCCAAACAAATACAGGAGCATTGTCAATATACTGACAATGCCCTGAAACTTAATGCTCAGAAATCAACACACACACACAGCATCCTTTTGATGAACTTATTGAATTATAAACAAGGATGATTTAATTAACGAGTATTAGTCAACTGACTATCTATAACAATTGTCAACAAACAATAGGTAAACAGATTGTTTCAATCAGTATTAATGGAAATAAGAATTTACAAAGCAACTAATCGACGAACTTAATCGAGTCGATTATACACATTATAAACAATCATAACCAACAGAAACAATGATATAATTCTGATCAACTAATCGGGTATGAGGCAGAATCACAGAATTAATCTAAACAAATATGAAAAAATTACACAGACAAATAGGCAACAATATATGTAGTAAACAAAAAGAAAAATAGGAAAAATACCTCGGAATCTTTAAATTATACGGACCCAAGCTTGACTTTGAATTCGGACCTTTTTGAGATCAAACAGACCTTAGTCGAAGTATTTTCAACTGAAAATACTTTGACTAAGGTCGATTAGACCCCAATCTCCTATTTAATTTGGGCAGAATCCAAAAATTTGGTGTTTCTAGGGTTCTTAAAGGTTCGATTTGGGTCTCAACCATTTCTGGTCTGATTTGAGGGGAACCAAAGATGACACAAGGGTGAGGGAGGCCTAGGGGTCATTTGGTGTCAGTTTGGAACGAAACTGGGTGAGTTCATTTTTGGCTCGAACCTTCAAAAGAAGATTCGAAGAACTCTGAGGTGATTCGAGCCAAACAAACACCAGATCCATAACGAGGCAGGTTAGGAGGTGCTATAGTGTTAATTAGGAAGTCATCGGAGAAGGTTGGGTTTTCAAACCAACCTTCAATCGAAGATTCAAGACTATATGGTCTGATTCGAGGGAAACTAACCCCGGATCCGTAAAGAGGGGGTTGTGGGGAGTCGAGGGTGTTAACGTGGGGTTGTTTGGACTACCGGAACCGCCGTGAGACAATTTCCGGTAGGCGGTGTACGGTGGTAAATGGCGGAGTTCATCATACCTCTTGAAAGAGGTGATGAACAGGACACGGGGGTGGGGTATTTGGTTTGGGGGAGCTGTGGTGTGGATTGGAGTTATATACGAGTGGGTGGATTGATCTCATCCGTTGGATCAATTAAGATGCACAGTTGAGATTAATTCATTTAACCAAACGTTGTCGTTTGGTTAAAGATTGGGGTCAGGCTGGATCGGGGCAGTGGGTCGGGTAGGGGATTATTGGTAAGGGGTGTGAGATCTCAGCCGTTGGATGGATTTGATCCAACGATCCTTGATGAAACGCGACAAAACGCCGTCGTTTGGTTCGATTAAATTGGACCGGACAGGGGGGTTTGGATTGGGCTGAGGGGTTTGATTTGTTTGGGCCTGATTTTGTTTAAGATTTTGGCCCAAATCCGTTTTGCCCATTTAATTAACTGTTCTCAATTTCCAATTTTATTCCTTAATTATTAAAATCCTAATTAAAATTATAAAAACAAAATTACTCTTACAAAATATTAATTACTTTTTAACAAATGTTAACACATAGACAAAACATTAATTACACAATGACATAATTAATGACCAAAATAAGGTAAATGCATATTTTTTGTGATTTTCTTTTAATTAACTCTTAAATGCATAATTAAATCCTAATTATGCATGCAACATGTGTTTTTATTTTATTTTTCATTTTAACAAAAAAAGTAGACATTTACGGACATAACACAAATATTTAATAAACGCCACACAAATTCTAAAAATTGCACACTAAGCAAAAATTGTTTTATTATTTTTTTTGATTTATTTTGGAGTAGTTTTCGTAAGGCAAAAATCACGTGCTCACAGCTGCCCCTCTTTGTGCGGAAACTCGAAGAGTTTTCGTGCAAAGATAAAGTGAGCGGATACGAGCGATTTTTGCCCGTTCAAATACTCCGTGGGAAGCATTTTTTGAAAGATTTGACCGAACCTCTGCTTCAAAGGTTTCCTACATATCCTTGGCTATAAAGGAATCAGGTCAATGTAGTTCGGGAAGTTTTGGGTAGCTGGGACTACCGTGGGACTGTGATGTTACTGCTGTTTTGTGCTGCTTTTACTGCTTGCTGACCTCCTTATTACACCTTGCTTCAAAGGTAAAACAAAAGCTAAACTAGACTATGGTATATGAATTACAGAATCTTATCTAGATCATGCCCTTGCGTTTCTTGTTGTCTTGATGTCTTTGGTGACTTTTGGGCATCTTTTGCTTCTGACTTGTTCCGCATTTCCTTTCATTGTGCCTCGTATTTCCTTTATTTGTTTGGGACTCTTGTTGTTTCTTGCTGGGGATTTGGTTGGACTCCTCTGCTTTATTGACTTTACGTGTGCTCCTTTCTTATATGAGCGGGCCTTTGGCTTCAATATTTCAATTGTATTCCCTTGTTCTCCAGGTGGGCGCTTGATTTCTTCAATTCTTCATCCTCATTCTCCAGGTGGACGCCTGATTTCTTCTTTAATTCTTCATCCTCATTCTCCAGGTGGACGCCTGATTTCTTCTTTAATTCTTCATCCTCATTCTCCAGGTGGACGCCTGATTTCTTCTTCAATTCTTCATCCTCATTCTCCAGGTGGACGCCTGACTTCTTCTTAAAATTTTCATCCTCATTCTCCAGGTGGACGCCTGATTTCTTCTTTAATTCTTCATCCTCATTCTCCAGGTGGACGCCTGATTTCTTCTTTAATTCTTCATCCTCATTCTCTAGGTGGACGCCTGATTTCTTCTTTAATTCTTCATCCTCATTCTCCAGGTGGACGCCTGATTTCTTCTTTAATTCTTCATCCTCATTCTCCAGGTGGACGCCTGATTTCTTCTTTAATTCTTCATCCTCATTATCCAGGTGGACGCCTGATTTCTTCTTTAATTCTTCATCCTCATTCTCCAGGTGGACGCCTGATTTCTTCTTTAATTCTTCATCCTTATTCTCCAAGTGGACGCCTGATTTCTTCTTTAATTCTTCATCCTCATTCTCCAGGTGGACGCCTGATTTCTTCTTTAATTCTTCATCCTCATTCTCCAGGTGGATGCCTGATTTCTTCTTCAATTCTTCACCCTTGTTCTCCAGGTGGACGCCTGACTTCTTCTTGAATTCTTCATCCTCATTCTCCAGGTGGACGCCTGATTTCTTCTTCTTAAATTTTTCATCCTCATTCTCCAGGTGGACGCCTGATTTCTTCTTTAATTCTTCATCCTCATTCTCCAGGTGGACGCCTGATTTCTTCTTTAATTTTTTCATCCTCATTCTCCAGGTGGACGCCTGACTCCTTTTTAAATTTTTTCACCGGGTGTTTCCTGACACAAATGTTGTTTTTGCCCCTGTTTCAAATCAAAGAAAACTTCGTTAGTTTAAAGCAGAGTGGTTAACTGGGGCATTCTTGCCGACGGTAGAGCTTCTCTTCGTCTTGTTTTATTGCCTTGGAATGGTTGATGTAAGCACGTGATTTTTGACCCTCCCCGAGATTTTTCACATTTTTAGCGTGAATATGTGAAATTGGGTCTAATATAGCCATTTTAACTATTTTTACTTTATTTCGTTGCAAAAAGAAAAAATCACAAAAAATACATATATAAATTTTAGTTTATGCATTTCTCATAAACGTGGAAAAAAATACAAAAAAATTGTACTTTATTTTGGTACTTTATATAAATTCAAAAATTACTAAAATATATAGTTCTATTAATGTTTGCACGTGGGGTACCCCACCACGCGTGGGGGACATATGCCTTGAACCCCACCACGCGTGGGGCTCATTTTTCTGGGCAAAACACTACAAAACACGGACAAAGGCAAAAGCATGGGAGGACTTTGAAAATTTTGGCAAAAAAGAAAAACACTGTTCATCTTCTTCTTCTTTGAGAAGAAGAAGCACCAACCCTAGCAGGGGCTCCCCCTCCACCAGCTAAACGACCACCCTCCTCCTCCATCAACACCATCACTGACCCTCCGCCATCGTCCCCAACCCACTGTCCAAAAACCTATTTACAACCCTCCCCTCGTCGCAACCAGACCAACACCACCTCCCTCATCGACAACCACCCGTCAACCGCCATACCATCACCTTCCCCTAGCACCACGACCAACAGCGTCTCGCCTGCGTCGTCCAAACTACCAGCCCGACGAGTAGCAGCAGCGTCGTCACCTTCATTGCCTCCTCGCCACTGTCCTCACCTTCCCGGCGTAACCCACCAAACCAATCGTGACACTCACCTTACGTCCGAACGACATCGCCATCTTCCTCCGTGAACCCACCATGGCTGCCTCCACCAGCTCCCTCCATTGAACCCAGCCTCGTCGCATCCCGTTGTCACCCCCAACAAACCACCCAAAACCCTACGAGCTCCTACTCCCTATCGTCCAAACAATACCACTAAACACCACCCCCGTCAACCAGTAATCCCACCACCAAACATGTCCGTCAGTAGCCCCCCCCCCCGCGTCGACCTTACTGCTGTCGACGTCGTTCCGTCTTTCGCGAGCAGTTGTGGGTTGCCGCGATCCCGCCTTGCCGAGTTTTCTGTTTTCCGTCGAGGTTGACTTTGGGTCGTCGAGGTCCGGTACGTCGAGGTGTTTGTCCGAGGTTTCATCATTATTCCTCGTCGAGTGAGGTCCGGTTCGAGTTCCGTAGGAAGCACTGTTTGTCGTTCTAGGATTGTCGAGGTTCGAAGGTTGGTGTTCTTCGTCCTTTGTTTCATTTCATTCATTTTTGCATATTATGGTTCAAGGCAATAAATGAGAATATTCGATATTTATGAATGTCAACAATGTAATTTTTGTTGTTGTGTTAAAAATGTTTATTCAATGTTTAGTTACTGCATGCTTAAAGTAAATGTGAGCATATGAACAAGGTTATTCTATTTTTCATGTTTACCATGGATATTATTACCTGTTAGAATCGTTGTATTTTTGTTTAACCCCGGATGATTTCATTGGTAGAAAATCGTAGTTGCCTTAAGTTTGCCCTCAAATAATAAAAACGAGACGAGTTTCGCCACATAAAAAATGTACAAATTGCGGAGCCCTCGCAAAATATATGTATTAAATACTTAGATTCCGGGACGGGCCGTTTAGTAAATTTCACGGCCCTACCCCAAAATAATAACGCGCTAGTTGCTTTAGGTGCGCCTTTAATAATGTTATCTCCCTAAACTCGGGTGCACATTTATGTGACCCAAATCCAAATCTCAACGAAATCGAAATGTGTCTCTAATCGCGGGTACATTGACTGTGACGTGGTATGAGATGCATTTCCATGACGTTGCAAATTCCTTTTAAAAAATAAGAATGAGATGAGCCTCGCCGAATAACAACACAAATTGCGGGGCCCTCAGTAAATACTTGTTTAAAATTACTTAGAATTCAGGAGGGTCGTTTAGCGAATTTCACGGCCTCCGCAAAATAATAACGCGATAGTCTCTTTAGGCGCGTGTTTAATAATTTACTTTCTTAAGCTCGGGTGTGCATTTCATGCGACCCAAATCCAAATCTCAAAACATCAAATAAAATGCGTTCCGGATTGTGGGTGCATTTCATGTGACGCAGTCCAAAGACGTGTTTTAAGCGATGTTCACATTCTTGTAAAAACAATAATAATAAAGCGGTTAAAAGTTAAAATTTGCACATAAGTTCATACTTGTATAAAATCAGATAATCAAGCCGAATATAACAATTGAGCGACCGTGCTAGAACCACGGAACTCGGGAATGCCTAACACCTTCTCCCGGGTTAACAGAATTCCTTATCCGGATTTCTGGTACGCAGACTATAATATAGAGTCATTATTTTCCTCGATTCGGGATTAAAATTGGTGACTTGGGACACCCTAAATCTCCCAAGTGGCGACTCTGAAATAAACAAACAAATCCCGTTTCGATTGTCCTTTAATTGAAAAAAAAAACTCCCCCTGCGCCCCTCGGGTGCGGAAAAAGGAGGTGTGACAGCTCTGGCGACTCTGCTGGGGATCATCTGACCCAGAACCACTGGTTCAGGGTTAGAAATTCGAGCTTAGATAAATTGTTATATTTGGTTTTATCTGATTTTTACATGTTTGAGCCTAATGTGCTAAATGCTACTTTTACCGCTTTGATATTATTTGAACTGTATATAAACTGTGCCGAAACCTTTCTCTTCTTACCTCCGGGGATGTGCTTACTGGCTGAGACTCCCTATTCTGTTAGTGTCATACCCTAAATAAAAGAGGCTCGGAAAGTTTCTAAGCCGGCTGACCTTTTGGTTCCCGGAAAGGAGCTCCTTCCTCAGCTCGAGTTGTCCGCTCGGGTGCACTGTCTAGAACACCGACCCAGGTTTTGAACATAGAATAACGTGACTTCATGCCGGATCCCTAGTAGGAGCGTTTGTTTGCATCATGTGCATTTGAATTAGGGGACTCAACACAGGGGTTGGGTCCGTCTAGGACAAGCAACCTGAAAATAATAGACCATCCTGAGGCATCCTATTTGTTTTCCGTGCATTTATTTTGTCTCGCTGACCGGTGTTTGAATATTATGAATATTGTGAAATTGAAAAAAAGAAATAGCGGTTAGGGAATTGATTGTTTATTTTTGAAAAAAAACCTAATACACAAATACTGTCAAAACTCTGCCGAAATTTTGAGAAAATGGAAAAAGTGTCTTATTAATTTGTTTTATTAAAAGCAAGGGAAAAATAGAAAAAAAGAGTAGTGGCTTTGTCTTGTTTTTCAAAAAAAAAAAACAAATTAGAAAAAAATAGTTTGTCTTGCCATAAAAATGAAAATAAAAAAAAAGAGTCTTGTTTTGAAATAGGTTTTTATTTATTTATTTGTTTATGAAAATTCCAAAATGAAAATAAAAAATAATAAAATAGTTTGTTTTTTAAAAAAAATTAGTTTGTTATTAGTTGCAAATATATATATATATATATATATATATATATATATATATATATAAATCCAAAGGTTTTTCATTATTTCCTAAAATCGTATATATATATTATATATATATATATATATATATATATATATATATATATATATATATATATATATATAATAAAAAGAATCCGAAAATATTTTCCCTCTTCTTTAAATATTGAAAAGAAAATTCAAAATTCAAAAAAAAACATTTTTAGAAGCATTTCTTATATTAAAGGTAAAATTACGAAAAATATTTTCTTTAGAATAATAAAAAAAAACGAAAATTCAAAAAATATATATCTTAGAAGTCTTTTCTTTAAAAAAGAAAATCAATCAAAAAAAATAATACTTCCTTTCTTCTTTTAAAGTAATTCCTTCGCACATTCAAAAAAAAAAAGAAGTTAGTTCATCTATTTATTCCTGATTGCCCGAACTACGCGGGTTTGATTCTCACCGGATGTGAGATACGTAGGCAACCCTCATCGGGTCCAACCCCACCTTTTGCTAAAAAAACCAAAAATAAATAAATAACAAAAAGTATATGTCAAATTTTAAATGCTGGTGATGTTGTTTTGTCATAAATAGCCGAATGTTCCCGAATGGGACGCCGAAAGGCTGACTTTGCATAAACAGCCACCCTTGGGTCATTTTTTTTTTTTGGTCCAGTCGACCCACATAGCCTTAAAATTCTTCGTCCCCAAGGCATCGAAAGGCCGTGTTTGCAATGTTGAATTTTCTATTTTTGAAAAATGATAAAAGAGTCATAAACAAGTCCGGGTGATGCCGCTTATGTCAAAAATGGCCAAATGTTCCCGAAAGGAACTCCGGAAGGGTGCCTTGGTACAGACGGCCACCTCGTTTTTTTCCTCACACAACCTTAAAAATCTTCGTTCATGAAGTGCTGAGAGGTCGTGTTCAGAAATCCTTTTGAGAAAAATCGTATATATTTTTGTTTTTTATCAGAATAAGTTTCGTTTGTTAAAATCTTATTAATAAATGTGCAGAATGAGCACGACTCCAAACGAACCCTTTTCAATCATGAGTAAAATCCCCCTCCAATTGCGGCTCTGGTGGAATGATTTAGGCAAAGAAGGGCATGACGAAATCAAGAAGTATCTGAAAGGCCTCACGAGTTTGTTGGATATCAGGCCACGAGGAGATATCATAAGGGCACTAGTCCCCCACTGGGATCCTGCGCACAATGTCTTCCGTTTCTCAGATTTTGAACTTACCCCAACTTTAGAAGAAATAGCAGGGTATATCGGCAGCGCTGAGACTCCTTTGAGGCACAAATATCTGATTGCTCCAAGAGCTGTAGCAATACACCGGTTTCTGGACTCCTTAAAGATAGTCAGAACAATTCATAACCCTGACTTGGCAAAAGGTTTTTGCAGCATGAGTTTCATATATCAAAGATATGGTCACATAGGAGGATTCGACAAGCCAGAAAACCAGTTGTGCAGCAAAAGTAATCGTCAAAAGTGGGAAGAACATAGACGGATTGCTTTCATGATAACTTTCTTAGGACTACTAGTATTCCCAAGAAAAGACGGGAATATTGACATAAAGATAGCAGGGGTCGTCAGTACGTTGCTCACACAGAGAGATAGTACGTTGGCGCCCATGATAGTATCTGATATGTTCCGGGCTCTCACGTCTTGCAAAGCCGGAGGAAGCTTTTTCGAGGGTTGCAATTTGTTGTTGCAAATGTGGATGACCGAACACCTATGTCACCGAGCCCAGTTTCTGAGCCATGGATCCGCTGAAAAGACCTGCATAGAGGAGTTCTATACCAGAGTTAATGAGACCTACCTACCGGAAGGAGTCACAGCATGGACCTCATATTTCCATACCCTCAACGCCAGTCAAATACAGTGGGCGCTAGGATGGTTACCGATCGACGAAGTCATATACATGCCAGCAGCCAGGCCCCATTTTCTCTTAATGGGACTTAAGAGCATTCAACCATACGCGCCGCATCGGGTTTTAAGGCAACTTGGGAGGTATCAGATAGTGCCGAAAGACGAGGATCTAAGCATCCAGGTAATCGAGATCAGTCCCGACGGCCAGTTTCCTGAAGCAAGGGTTCGTCAAATTTGGAGCCAATGTCAATACTTAGAAGCAAATACTTGTGTAATGAATCGGGCAAAAGGGGAAGTTTCGCCCGGGTATCAGGCCTGGTACAAAGGGGAGACATCATCTGGAAGACCGACCAAAAGACCTCACCTGCAAGAATTTGCCAAATCTTCACAAGAGCAGTGGGGCTGGTTGGCCAAAGAGCGGGAATATCTTGCCGAAACAGGCAAACTGAAGCAACAAGTTCAGGATATGAGGTTTGAATGCCAATTACAGTCTGCTGCCCACAAGGGAGAAAAGAACAGATTAATCAGAGAAGGCGAGATCCTCAAAGCTCAGATCCGGAGGATGAAAAAGGAGGCTGATAACCAGCTGAGAAGCCGGGCGGATAAAAGATTGATAGCGGGGTTAAAGGATCAGGTTGCGGAATGCCAGGAAGATTTGGAAAGAGCCAAGGCTAGCACAGCAAGATTGCGGACCAAGTGGGCAAAGGGTACAATGGCCCGGAGGCAGCGCCTGCAACAAGTCATAAGGGATTATGAACTGAGCATCGGGACATTAAGGGAAACGAATGCCTCTCTTCAAGAGAGGATCTTCAAGCAAACACGGGATGCCCAAGCCGACAGAAGGCGATGTTACGATGCAATGACCAGAATGGAAAGACAAATGGAGATGTTCCAGGATCAGCTTGCCAACAATGTGCAAACACTAGGATTGAAGAACCGACAGATAAGGCATTTGTTCGCAGAAAGGGACAACATTCGAGGAAGGATCGACGAGATTGGGCATTACATCTACATGAGATGCCTGGCATGCGAGCAAATGCCTCGGAAGACCCTCCTTGTTTCCATCATGGGTTGCGTCCACCGAATCATGAATGAGTTGAAAAGCCTGCAGAGGGACCTCACACCAAGGGCCGCGGAAAGGCCGAATGATGCCTCGCGGGCCCCTAAGTTGGAAAATTAATCTTTGGTTGAGTCTTGTTTATTTGGCTTTGTTGCTTTTCCATATGTTGTTTTCTTTTCTTTTAGTCAAAACGGGTTAAGAACTGTGGAGTCTGTACTATTGCTATTCCTTGCTTGAAGTAATTTGTAATAGCAAAATTTTGAGAATGAATTTAACGATTTCACAAGAATTTTGTGTTTCTTTACTTTAAGGCAGAACTACGCCTGGTCTGATTCGCGCGGGGACGTGATACGTAGGCAATCCCCATAAGATTCGACCGCTTTTAATAAAGAAAGAAAAGGAAGTATAAAAATAAAAAAGAAGAATAATAAATAAATAAAAATAAAAAAAAACAAGAAAAGGGGATAAATGAGCAAACCGGGATGACGCGTGTTGTTTAAAGCAAAGCATGTAGAAACGGTTAACTACCTAGGAGCATTGCATCCTCTATGTGTTGAGATTAAATCCGTTAAACTCTAACGCTAACAAAGTTTGTTGTTGTCTGATCGAAGACAGTTAGTTGTTAAAGAATTCTGTCAACACACCCTTATCAAACCAGATCCAAAGGACCGATAGCAACCAGCATGACTACTTCAGAGAATAGTAATGAGGAAGAGAGGCTGATGAGCCAGTTGCTAAAAGAAGCGATAGAAAAGATTGAAAGGATGGGACTAGAGATGAATGCAATGCAGCTAGCCATAGCCAAAACACAAAAGAGCCCTGAAACACTGGGGCACATGCCAGAATACCCTCACTCTGGCTCTTCCACAAGCCGCCCAAATCCCCCTTATCATCAAGAAAGAAGCCCTCATGATTACCAAGCTCCACCACCCCACCAACCTCTCCCAACACCCAATATTCCCATTTTTGTGGGACCTACATCAGCCCCTTTGCAGAGAACGACCAGTGAGCCATTGTTTCAGGCTCACGATACACAATACTATCCCCCTGAGCCTACATTCCATGCACCCGAGCCTCAAGCTTACAATCCACATTTAGAAGTGCCGGCAGAGGTTGAGAAGCCAGTTAAGGCTCCTGAACAGGATGAAGTGTTGAGAAAGTTCAAAAGCCTGGAGCAGTCCTTCAGGAACTTGCACGGATTGGGCAATCAAATCAGCGTAGCATACAAAGATCTGTGTCCTTTCCCAGACGTCCAACTCCCGGCTGGTTTTAAGATGCCTAAGTTTGATTTATATGAAGGGCACGGTGATCCCATGGCACATTTGCGGGGATTCTGTAGCAAAATGAGAGGGGCAGGCGGCAAGGATGAACTGTTGATAGCTTATTTCGGCCAAAGTCTGAGCGGATCTGCACTAGAATGGTATACCAGGCAGGATTCCAGCAGGTGGTACACGTGGGATGATCTGGCGCAGGCTTTTGCGGGTCATTTCCAGTACAATCTTGAGATAGTCCCCGACCGTCTCACATTATTGAGAACTGGGAAGAAACCCGGGGAAAGTTTTCGCGAGTTCAGGTTCCGTTGGAGAGAACAAGCAGCTAGAGTCGATCCTCCCATGAGAGAGGGAGAGATGGTGGACTATTTCTTGCAGACATTGGATCCAACCTACTTTGGTCACTTGGTGACAACAGTTGGAAAATCTTTCAACGAGGTGGTCAAGATAGGGGTCATGATAGAAGAGGGTTTAAGGTCTGACAAGATCTTGAACTATTCGGCACTCAAGGCCACAACCCAGGCTATTCAAAACGGCACGGGAGGTGCGTTGAGAAGAAAGAAAGAAGAGGTTGCCACGGTCGAGGCAGGCAGTTGGTCTAGAGCTGGCAGGCCACACTACAACCAACCCAGACCTCACAGGTCAGAATACCCATACAGCCCACCACAAAATTTCTATCCACCTCGAGAACCACATTGTTCCATACACCAAGCCCAGACATACACTCAGCCTCCGGTTCGCCCACAATGGCACGCACCGGCTCCCCAGAACATATATACACCACCACAAAACACCTACCCTCCACCAAGGGCATATAGAAACCCTTCAGGGGTAGGCTTTCGGGGAAATCCAGATGCTAGGAATGACAGGTTGCGGAAGCAGAGAACTTTCACGGAGTTGGGAGAAACCTACACCGCTTTGTTCCACAAGTTGAGGCAATTGGGTTTGGTTAGTCCTGTCCAGACTCGAGAACCAAATCCCCCACCTCAGAACTTGGATCGATCAATCCGTTGTGAATACTGTTCAGGGATGCTCGGGCATGATACCGAGAAGTGATGGAAATTAAGGCATGCCATACAGGATCTTATTGACACCAATAAGATCGAGGTCCAGACACCGGAGGCTCCTAACATCAACCAAAACCCACTGCCAGCGCACCACGAAACTCACATGATTGAGTTGGTGTGTGAGGGAGGAGAATTGAGAAAACCCTCACAAACAGTGATGATGATCCAAGCCGCCCCGAAAGAAGTCTCAACCAGTGGAGGAACGAGTGTACAGTCGCAGGGAGAAGGCGTCAAGCCGGTAGTGATATTGGGAAAGAGCCCGTCCGCCATAACAAGCAAACCCGAGCCAAGCAAGTTGGTAATACCAGGGATCCCGCCCACACCGGCGGTCGTGTTGAAAGGGGTATGTAGAGAACGGGTGACCATAAAGCCTGTGGTCCAGCTGCCGATGATTGACAGCAGGGCTGTGCCTTGGAAATATGAAAAGGCGGTGGTGATGTACAAAGGAAAACAGGTGGAAGAAGTCAGTTGTGAAGCGCAAGGGCTGACTCGATCAGGTCGATGTTTTGCTCCGGTGGAGCTAAGAAGAACCAACCCAGTTGCAACCAAGAAACCTGTGTCCGAAGAAGAGGCTGAAGAGTTCCTGAGGAAGATGAAAGTACAGGACTATTCTGTGGTCGAACAGCTGAGAAAAACACCGGCCCAGATCTCACTGTTGTCGTTACTGATCCATTCTGAGGAGCATCGTCGGGCCCTGTTGAAGATATTGAACGAAGCTCATGTACCCAATGAGATTTCTGTAAACCACCTGGAAACCATTGCCAGCAAGATTTTCGAGGTGAACAGGGTAACATTCTCAGATGATGACCTGCCGGTGGAAGGCACGGAGCATAACAAAGCCCTATACCTAGCTGTCAAATATGAAGACTCGGTGGTAACTCGAGTATTGGTGTATAACGACTCAAGCGCCAATATTTGCCCACTATCTACCTTAAACCAGTTAAAGATCGACCATGGAAGGATCCACAAGAACAGTATCTGTGTCCGAGGGTTTGACGGAAACGGAACGGCCACTGTGGGGGATGTTGTACTTGAACTGACCATTGGTCCGGTCCTGTTTACCATGGAATTCCAGGTGTTGGACGCCACAGTATCTTACAACCTGCTGTTAGGACGACCCTGGATTCATGCAGCCAAAGCAGTGCCTTCCACCCTACATCAGATGGTGAAGTTCGAGTGGGAAAGACAAGAGGTCGTGTTACACGGCGAGGATACAACGTGCACCATGGGCGGAACCATTGTACCTTTCATAGAGACCGCTGATGACAAAGGTCCTTGGGTCTACCAGATTTTCGATACAGGGTCGGCCAACAAAATTTCTGAAGGAGAAATCATCCCGCACCCTAGGGTAGCTGCCGCAACAGTCATGATGGTCTCAGAAATGCTGGGTAATGGATTTGTGCCAGGAAAAGGCCTGGGAGTCGAGCTTCAAGGGATTGTCCAACCTGTCTCCCTTCCTAAAAATCTGGAAACTTTCGGATTGGGGTTCAAACCAACCGCAGCAGATAGGAAGCAAGCGCGAAAAATGAAGAAGAGGGTTTGGTTTCTGCCTAAACCAGTGCCACGTCTCTCAAGGTCTTTTGTCAAAGCAAGTGCCAAGGTGTCACCGGTCCCAAAGATTCTAGGACCTTTGATCGGTATAAATGAAGACCTGAATCAGAGTTTTGAGAGGCTATTCGCGGATGTCAGTGTGGTGGAGGCTGGAGAAGGGTCCAGCAGAGCAGAGATACAGTTTGTGGGGCCTGAGGCCAAGACCAACAATTGGACGGTTACTCCTCTTCCTGTCCGAGGGGAGTCTTGGTAGTAGGCTTTGATTTATGTTTTGTTTGTTTGTTTGTTCGGATTATTCAAGGGTGTAATCCAAATTTTACTTTCGTTTTTGTAAAAGTGTGAACCCTTTTATCCCGCAAGTTTAATGAAGTTCTTTTCTTTTGTCCCATTTTAATTTTGTTTTGTTCTTTTTCTTTCTGAACAGTTCTCTTTTTACTGGTTCTAATGACATGGCATGCACAGCGGATCTTCGACCTAGTCTAATAAATCAATCTGAAACCGACTCAATGATGCAAGAGGTCGTTTGTGACGATGAATCTGAATGTGACGAAGGGGAAGCCTTCGAAGAGATAAACCGAGAACTGTGCCAATTTGAAGAGAAACCCAAGCCTAACCTAAATGACACCGAGGCTGTGAATCTAGGAGACGCTGATAACGTCCAAGAGACCAAAATTAGTATCCACATTGAGCCGAATGTCAGAGAAGAATTGATCAAAACCCTCATGGAATTCAAAGATGTTTTTGCATGGTCATATGACGATATGCCTGGATTAAGCACCAATTTAGTGGTTCACAAATTGCCCACTGACCCGGCATACCCTCCGGTCAAGCAAAAACTAAGGAAATTTAAAACAGAAATGAGTGTAAAAATCAAAGAAGAGGTGATTAAGCAGTTGCAGGCAAAGGTCATTCGGGTCACTCGATATCCCGAGTGGTTGGCCAATGTGGTACCAGTCCCAAAGAAGGATGGAAAAATCAGGGTGTGCGTCGACTACCGCAACCTCAACAAAGCAAGTCCCAAGGACAATTTTCCGTTACCCAACATTCATATCCTGATCGATAATTGCGCTGGGCGCGAGATCGGATCCTTTGTGGATTGCTATGCGGGTTATCATCAGATCCTAATGGACGAAGAGGATGCTGAGAAGACAGCGTTTATTACGCCATGGGGAACCTACTGCTATCGGGTAATGCCGTTCGGGTTAAAGAACGCCGGGGCAACGTACATGCGAGCAATGACTGCTGTGTTTCATGACATGATACACAAAGAAATAGAGGTGTACGTCGATGATGTGATCATCAAATCTTGGCGTCAGGAGGACCATGTAGCAGACCTAAGGAGATTTTTCCAAAGACTCCGGAGGTATGATATCAAGCTTAACCCGGCCAAATGCGCATTCGGGGTTCCATCAGGAAAGTTGCTAGGATTCATCGTCAGTCGACGGGGGATTGAGTTAGACCCATCCAAAATTGAATCCATCCGAGATTTGCCACCGCCAAGGAACAAAACAGAGGTAATGAGTTTGCTGGGTAGACTCAATTACATCAGCAGGTTCATCGCTCAACTCACAGCAACTTGTGAGCCCATATTTCGGCTGCTGAGAAAGGATGCTGCAGTAGGTTGGACGGCAGAGTGTCAGGAGGCTTTCGACCAAATCAAAGGGTATCTGTCTAATCCACCCGTATTGGTCCCGCCTAAGCCCGGGAAGCCCCTAATTCTTTACCTGACGGTCTTGGAAAATTCATTTGGTTGTGTATTGGGGCAACATGATGACACAGGAAGGAAGGAGCAAGCCATCTACTATCTTAGCAAGAAATTCACAGTACATGAGGTCAAGTACACTCAACTCGAGAAAACATGTTGCGCCCTAACTTGGGTAGCTCAGAAGTTGAAGCACTACCTGTCTTCGTATACTACTTATCTCATATCCCGTTTGGACCCATTGAAGTATATCTTTCAGAAACCTATGCCCACGGGAAGGTTGGCAAAATGGCAAATTCTGCTCACAGAGTTTGATATCATCTATGTGACGAGGACGGCCATGAAAGCCCAGGCGCTGGCAGACCATTTGGCAGAGAATCCCGTTGATGAAAAATACGAGCCCTTAAGAACGTATTTTCCTGACGAAGAGGTAATGCATACAAATGAGTTGGAATTACCTGAGGAACCGGGTTGGAAGCTTTTCTTCGATGGAGCTGCAAACGCAAAAGGGGTTGGAATAGGAGCAGTACTCATTTCTGAAACAGGACGGCATTATCCTGTTACGGCTCAACTACGCTTCTATTGCACCAACAATATGGCCGAGTATGAGGCTTGCATTCTGGGTCTGCGCTTGGCTGCTGACATGGATGTCCAAGACGTCTTGGTCTTGGGAGACTCGGACCTCTTGGTACATCAAATTCAGGGTGAATGGGAAACACGAGATCTAAAGCTCATACCATACCGACAATGCTTGCATGATCTGAGCAAGCAATTTCGATCGGTGAAGTTCAAACACATCCCGAGAGTTCACAATGAGGTTGCGGATGCCTTGGCCACCTTAGCATCAATGCTGCACCACCCTGACAAAATGTATGTTGATCCTCTACACATCCAGGTCCGTGATCAGCACGCCTACTGCAATGCCATAGAAGAAGAAGCAGATGGCGAACCCTGGTTTCATGATATCAAGGAATACCTCAGAATGGGGATATATCCAGAACATGCCTCTAGAGACCAAAAAAGAGCCCTTCGGCGTTTGTCGAATGGTTTCTTCCTCAGTGGAGGAGTATTGTACAAAAGAACCCCGGATTTGGGATTGTTGAGATGCATAGATGCCAGTCAAGCAACGACGGTTATGGCAGAGGTACATGCTGGAGTTTGTGGGCCACACATGAGCGGATATATATTGGCAAGAAAGATCCTTCGAACAGGGTGTTATTGGCTCACCATGGAACACGACTGTATCACTTTTGTGAGGAAATGCCATCAGTGCCAGATACATGGAGATTTGATTCATTCTCCGCCAACAGAGTTACATACGATGTCAGCACCCTGGCCGTTTGTGGCATGGGGCATGGATGTCATTGGGCCCATCGAGCCGGCAGCATCCAACGATCATAGTTTCATTCTCGTGACCATTGATTACTTCACCAAATGGGTTGAGGCTAAAACCTTCAAATCAGTAACCAAGAAGGCAGTGGTGGACTTTGTTCACTCCCATATCATCTGCAGATTTGGGATCCCAAAAGTGATCATCACGGATAACGGTGTGAATCTTAATAGCAGCTTGATGAGAGAGGTATGCCAACAATTCAAGATTACACACCGCAATTCCACCCCATATCGTCCTAAGGCGAATGGAGCAGTCGAAGCAGCCAATAAGAATATCAAGAAGATACTGCGAAAAATGGTGGAAGGGTCCAGACAATGGCACGAGAGATTACCCTTTGCTTTGTTGGGTTACCGCACTACCGTCCGAACTTCCATAGGCACAACTCCTTATTTGTTGGTGTATGGAACTGAGGCCGTAATACCAGCGGAGGTCGAAATTCCGTCCCTCCGAATTGTCGCTGAAGCCGGGATTAATGATGATGAATGGGTCAAAGCTCGATTGGAACAGTTGAGCCTGATAGATGAGAAAAGATTGGCAGCAGTGTGCCATGGTCAGCTGTACCAGAAGAGAATGGCAAGAACATATAATAAGAAGGTGCGCCCCAGGAAGTTTGAAGTAGGGCAGCAGGTATTGAAGAAGATCCTCCCACATCAGGTCGAGGCAAAAGGCAAATTCGCCCCAAATTGGCAAGGGCCTTATATCGTGACCAGAGTATTGTCCAACGGTGCTTTGTGTTTGACAGATGTCGAGGGGAAATGTGTCGACATGGCTATCAATTCAGATGCAGTCAAGAGATAT
Source organism: Nicotiana sylvestris (assembly GCF_000393655.2). Classification (NCBI taxonomy): domain Eukaryota; kingdom Viridiplantae; phylum Streptophyta; class Magnoliopsida; order Solanales; family Solanaceae; genus Nicotiana; species Nicotiana sylvestris. The sequence continues at coordinate 156,538,201 of NC_091059.1, forward strand.
TATGCATAATTTCTTTAATTATGGCAATTGTTGGTTTATTTGTTTGTATTTGGCATTTATTGGATAATGAGATGACGGAGGCAATTCTTTCTTCTATCCAAACACTTTTAACCCTTGCTTCCCCCTTTGAGCCTATGTAATTCTTTCATACCCCTCTTTTGGAATCACTAATGGAAAAGACATGAAAAAAAAAGAAAAAAAGAAATAAAAAGAAAAGAAAAAGAAAATGAAAAGAAAAAAAAGAAGAAGATAAAATCACAAGAAATACAAAACAGTGGGAACTACGTTTGACCTGATTCCTCGAAGAGGATACGTAGGCGCCTCACGGCTCGGTCATAGTGTGCATCATAGTGAATATAGGATGCATAGTGTACATAGTGTGCATAATAGGCACAGTGTGCGTAACGCACATAGCGCAACATAAGTGTAAAAAATAAATTCCCCAAGCAAGAAAACTGGGGCAGAGGTTATGTTTTAAGTTCCAACAAAGGTTTGATTCCAAAAGTTGTAGCACATCACCCATCAAATTATTTTCATTTTTATAGCCTTTCTTTAACCCCATACCAGTGCCAACATCAACGTCCAAAAGACCTCCCGATCAATGTTCAAGAGATGCCGAGTCAGGCAAATACGGCCGAGAATAATACACCGATCCCCAGCAAAGAAGAGGATCGCAAGACTGGGAATGAATTGATGGTCAAAGGAATCCCCAGAAGAGAGGATCGTATCTACAACGCCCCGATTCCTCGAAAGAAATAAAATGAGAGAGTTTTATCGGTGAAAACCTTCACAGGCACCGAGAGGCGATGTAAGATGAGGGATATGAAATGAGAGAGTCTTATTGGTGAAAACCTTCACAGGCACCATAAGGCGCCGGGAGATGAGAGAAAAGAGAGAGTCTCATTAGTGAAAACCCCTCGAAGGGCACTATGAGGCGACAAGACAGATCCACAAAAGCTACCACATTCGAAACGAAATGGACACTCCTTTATCATCCCCAGCAAATCAGACCATCGGGAAAACCCATTGGTACAAATAGACTGGGTCGGGAATCTGTGATGCACGTCATGATCACGGGGACCAGTCAGGTCCTCCAGATAAGTTCTTTTGAGTTTCTTCTCCCGCCAAATATTGGTTCAGAAAGACTTTCTCCTTTTTCTATCTTTTATTTCTTTTCCTAAAAATTGTCTTGAAAGGATTTTTCAAAGCTTACTACCAGAAACCGAAGGGGAATTCACCCAATGCAGGATAGTACAAACAATCTTAAAAGCCGATCCCAGGCAATGCAGTGATCGTGCCCGGCAATTTTGGAGGAAGTAAGCTCCTAAAGGGAGTGGTGTCGGGAGTTAAAAGCAGACTCCCACAGCATGTGCTTAAAGAGAAAGCAGAAAAGGGGATTAATTGAAAGCCAATCCCCAGCAGGCTAGAGACCCCCAGCAGGCAACTCTGCCCACTAATCAATTATGGTGACATAGAGCAAGAAAAAGAGAAGAAAGGAAAAATCATCCGCCCGAAGGGCACCCTCTACCACCACGATGAAAACTAATTAAATCCTTTTGTCTGCTGCAGGAAAACAAAGGATTGATGATGGCGGCAAGATGCAACGCCAGGGAAGTCACCAAAAACCGGGGCAGGAAACTTTCTACCGATTGTCGAAATTTTCTCGGAAGAACGGGGAAACAATTTCGAATATATTTAAGTTCTAGGTCGCCCACCAGTATAATGCGGGAATACATTTAAGTTCTAGGTCGCCCACCAGTATAATGCGGGAATACATTTAAGTTCTAGGTCGCCCACCAGTATAATGCGGGAATACATTTAGGTTCTAGGTCGCCCACCAGTATAATGCGGGAATACATTTAAGTTCTAGGTCGCCCACCAGTATAATGCGGGAATACATTTAAGTTCTAGGTCGCCCACCAGTATAATGCGGGAATACATTTAAGTTCTAGGTCGCCCACCAGTATAATGCGGGAATACATTTAAGTTCTAGGTCGCCCACCAGTATAATGCGGGAATACATTTAAGTTCTAGGTCGCCCACCAGTATAATGCGGGAATACATTTAAGTTCTAGGTCGCCCACCAGTATAATGCGGGAATACATTTAAGTTCTAGGTCGCCCACCAGTATAATGCGGGAATACATTTAGGTTCTAGGTCGCCCACCAGTATAATGCGGGAATACATTTAAGTTCTAGGTCGCCCACCAGTATAATGCGGGAATACATTTAAGTTCTAGGTCGCCCACCAGTATAATGCGGGAATACATTTAAGTTCTAGGTCGCCCACCAGTATAATGCGGGAATACATTTAAGTTCTAGGTCGCCCACCAGTATAATGCGGGAATACATTTAAGTTCTAGGTCGCCCACCAGTATAATGCGGGAATACATTTATATTCTAGGTCGCCCACCAGTATAATGCGGGAATACATTTAAGTTCTAGGTCGCCCACCAGTATAATGCGGGAATACATTTAAGTTCTAGGTCGCCCACCAGTATAATGCGGGAATACATTTAAGTTCTAGGTCGCCCACCAGTATAATGCGGGAATACATTTAAGTTCTAGGTCGCCCACCAGTATAATGCGGGAATACATTTTGTCTGTTCATTCCATATTCTAGGTCGCCCACAAGTATAAATGCAGGCATGTCGTTACCAATAGGAGGCGCACTTCCTCAGTTTAGTTTCACCATAGGAGACGCACTTCCTAAGTTTAATCTTACCAATAGGGGACCCTCCTGTAGAACGGAGTTTGTTGTATGTCGAAGAAAAATAGAAATCAGGCGTCCACCTGGAGAACAAGGACAAAGAAGGAAGAAATCAGGCGTCCGCCTGGAGAACAAGGACAAAGAAAAATAGAAATCAGGCGCCCACCTGGAGAACAAGGACAAAGAAAAATAGAAATCAGGCGTCCACCTGGAGAACAAGGACAAAGAAAAATATAAATCAGGCGTCCACCTGGAGAACAAGGACAAAGAAAAATAGAAATCAGGCGTCCACCTGGAGAACAAGGACAAAGAAGGAAGAAATCAGGCATCCACCTGGAGAACAAGGACAAAGAAAAATAGAAATCAGGCGTCCACCTGGAGAACAAGGACAAAGAAAATAGAAATCAGGCACCCACCTGGAGAATAAGGGAATACAATTGAAGTATTGAAGTCAAAAGCCCGCTCATATGAGAAAGGAGCACACTTAGAATCAATGAAGCAGAGGAATACAACAGGAATCTCCAGCAGGAAGCAATAAAATCCCCAGCATTCACAAGAGGCTGGTCAAGAAAAGACAACAAGAAAACAAGAGGGGAAAAGAACCCAAGGTACGGAAAGTAGAGAACAGATGTGGTCCGCTCAAAGAACTAGCACCTACAACTAGCTGTATCAAGGTTCAAACCTGAAGTCTGTATGAAGCACCATTCAAGACTCAAGACCAAGTTTCAGAAGACTTACATATAGGAATCCCTGTAACTAGTAGCTGATAGGCTTAGTTAGTCTTTTTTCAGTCTTCGTTTTTGTTGTAACGACAGGACCGCGGACCGGAACCTCAACGGAACGGCACCTCGATCGGCTCTTCACCTCGGTACACTTCACTATCTCTCTCATTTCGAACTACACGTGGCCTGATTCTTGTATAACCAAGGATATGTAGGCAGCTCAGATACCAGGGCTCGGTCACATTCCCTCCCTTTCCTTAAGTGTAGTCCGTCCAAGTAATGGTCGGGTCAAAAACACGTCTAGTCGTTCTTTGTCGGAAAACTCTTCGTGTTTCCAGTCAAAGAGGGGCAGCTGTAAGCACGTGATTTTTGACCCTCCCCGAGATTTTTCACATTTTTAGCGTGAATATGTGAAATTGGGTCTAATATAGCCATTTTAACTATTTTTACTTTATTTCGTTGCAAAAAGAAAAAATCACAAAAAATACATATATAAATTTTAGTTTATGCATTTCTTCATAAACGTGGAAAAAATACAAAAAAATTGTACTTTATTTTGGTACTTTATATAAATTCAAAAATTACTAAAATATATAGTTCTATTAATGTTTGCAGTCATTATAATTTTGAAAAATACAAAAATTGTACTTTATTTTGGTACTTTATATAAATTCGAAAATTACAAAAAAAAAAATATATAATTCTATTAATGTTTTGTAGTCGTTTTAATACAAAAAATATTATTTTATATTTTGTCTTTATTAATAAACGAAAATTACAAAAAAATAGTTTTATTAATATTTTATAGTCATTTTTACTTTGAAAAATTACAAAAAATATTACTTCATATTTTACCTTAATATTTACGAAAATTACAAAAATAGTTTTATTAATATTTTATAGTCATTTTAACTTTGAAAAAATACAAAAAATATTACTTCATATTTTATCTTAATATTTACGAAAATTACAAAAATAGTTTTATTAATATTTTGTAGCTATTTTAAATCCTTAAAAATATTTAAAAAGATATAGTTTTGTTAAATACTAGTCTTATTTTTGGTAGTTATTTTGCTTACATAGGACTAGTTAAGCAACGTGTTCCTATTTCTCGGGTCTGGGCAAAAGAATAATATTCGGGTTCAAACTACCCGGTTTTAGGCCTAATTTTCGGACCTAGCCCATAATAAACCGTGTCCAGGACACGTGGGGAACCCCACCACGCGTGGGGGACATATGCCTTGAACCCCACCACGCGTGGGGCTCATTTTTTTGGGCAAAACACTACAAAACACGGAGAAAGGAAAAAGCATGGGAGGACTTTGAAAATTTTGGCAAAAAAGAAAAACACTGTTCATCTTCTTCTTCTTTGAAAAGAAGAAGCACCAACCCTAGCAGGGGCTCCCCCTCCACCAGCTAAACGACCACCCTCCTCCTCCATCAACAACATCACTGACCCTCCGCCATCGTCCCCAACCCACTGTCCAAAAACCTATTTACAACCCTCCCCTCGTCGCAACCAGACCAACACCACCTCCCTCATCGACAACCACCCGTCAACCGCCATACCATCACCTTCCCCCAGCACCACGACCAACAGCGTCTCGCCTGCGTCGTCCAAACTACCAGCCCGACGAGTAGCAGCAGCGTCGTCACCTTCACTGCCTCCTCGCCACTGTCCTCACCTTCCCGGCGTAACCCACCAAACCAGTCGTGACACTCACCTTACGTCCGAACGACATCGCCATCTTCCTCCGTGAACCCACCATGGCTGCCTCCACCAGCTCCCTCCATTGAACCCAGCCTCGTCGCATCCCGTCGTCACCCCCAACAAACCACCCAAAACCCTACGAGCTCCTACTCCCTATCGTCCAAACAACACCACTAAACACCACCCCCGTCAACCAGTAATCCCACCACCAAACAGGTCCGTCAGTAGCCCCCCCCCCGCGTCGACCTTACTGCTGTCGACGTCGTTCCGTCTTTCGCGAGCAGTTGTGGGTTGCCGCGATCCCGCCTTGCCGAGTTTTCTGTTTTCCGTCGAGGTTGACTTTGGGTCGTCGAGGTCCGGTACGTCGAGGTGTTTGTCCGAGGTTTCATCATTATTCCTCGTCGAGTGAGGTCCGGTTCGAGTTCCATAGGAAGCACTGTTTGTCGTTCTAGCATTGTCGAGGTTCGAAGGTTGGTGTTCTTCGTCCTTTGTTTCATTTCATTCATTTTTGCATATTATGGTTCAAGGCAATAAATGAGAATATTCGATATTTATGAATGTCAACAATGTAATTTTTGTTGTTGTGTTAAAAATGTATATTTTATGTTTAGTTACTGCATGCTTAAAGTAAATGTGAGCATATGAACAAGGTTATTCTATTTTTCATGTTTACCATGGATATTATTACCTGTTAGAATCGTTGTTTTTTTGTTTAACCCCGGATGATTTCATTGGTAGAAAATCGTAGTTGCCTTAAGTTTGCCCTCAAATAATAAAAACGAGACGAGTTTCGCCACATAAAAAATGTACAAATTGCGGAGCCCTTGCAAAATATATGTATTAAATACTTAGATTCCGGGACGGGCCGTTTAGTAAATTTCACGGCCCTACCCCAAAATAATAACGCGCTAGTTGCTTTAGGTGCGCCTTTAATAATGTTATCTCCCTAAACTCGGGTGCACATTTATGTGACCCAAATCCAAATCTCAACGAAATCGAAATGTGTCTCTAATCGCGGGTACATTGACTGTGACGTGGTATGAGATGCATTTCCATGACGTTGCAAATTCCTTTTAAAAAATAAGAATGAGATGAGCCTCGCCGAATAACAACACAAATTGCGGGGCCCTCAGTAAATACTTGTTTAAAATTACTTAGAATTCAGGAGGGTCGTTTAGCGAATTTCACGGCCTCCGCAAAATAATAACGCGATAGTCTCTTTAGGCGCGTGTTTAATAATTTACTTTCTTAAGCTCGGGTGTGCATTTCATGCGACCCAAATCCAAATCTCAAAACATCAAATAAAATGCGTTCCGGATTGTGGGTGCATTTCATGTGACGCAGTCCAAAGACGTGTTTTAAGCGATGTTCACATTCTTGTAAAAACAATAATAATAAAGCGGTTAAAAGTTAAAATTTGCACATAAGTTCATACTTGTATAAAATCAGATAATCAAGCCGAATATAACAATTGAGCGACCGTGCTAGAACCACGGAACTCGGGAATGCCTAACACCTTCTCCCGGGTTAACAGAATTCCTTATCCGGATTTCTGGTACGCAGACTATAATATAGAGTCATTATTTTCCTCGATTCGGGATTAAAATTGGTGACTTGGGACACCCTAAATCTCCCAAGTGGCGACTCTGAAATAAACAAACAAATCCCGTTTCGATTGTCCTTTAATTGGAAAAAAACTCCCCCTGCGCCCCTCGGGTGCGGCCTTGGAATGGTTGAAAAGACTGTTTTGTCCTTGTAATTGATCCTTAACTATAGGATCACCAACTGTTGTTTTCACTTCAAACCATTTCAACTGTAATCATATGTTTCTCCTGACATTGCTGAACCACATTTGATTCCACTTTTCTTACACCCGTATCTTATTTTTTTATCCTATTACCTCCTGTCCATCATGGCCGTATTTTGTCCTATGCAATCTTGAATCTTGGTAGTATACCTTGACATTCCTCCTTATTTGTTTGGAACAAAAGCTCATCTCAAAAGCTTTAGAAGAGTAAGATTATTAGTGACGAAAACATGACGATTTCGACAATCTAAAATGAAAAGAAAAATCCAAATTTGGATGACTGTTGGAGAAAGAATAAAGGACTTATCTGATTGGAGTCACTGCCACCAATGATCAAGGTATGCATTTCGGATTAATCAACCCAGTCTTTTTAATCAATCTCTTCTTTCTAATTGTTTCATTTTGCTTTTCTCAGCATTTCCAAAACCCACTTTTACTTTTGCCAATTTACAGACCTTGTTCGACTTGCAATATCTTAAAGAGTTTTTCCACCGACAAACCTTCCTCATTTGTTCATTTCTTACTTCCTTTTCGCCTTATGGTGCCTGCGAAGGTTTTCGCCAATAAGACTCTCTCATTTTCCTTCTCTCAGCTTTCGTCGCCTCATGGTGCCCGTGAGGGTTTTCACCTATGAAACTCTCTCATTTTTATTACCTCTTTTTGTTTGTACCAGAGTGTTGTGAACCATCTCCATTTTCTTGACTCAACATTTTTCTAAGATTGGTCAAAAGGTCTTTTGGTATGTGGTTGGGATGAAAGGGTATCAAAAAATTTTGATATGGGTTTAAAATTACAGCTCTTGGAATCTTTTCCTTATTGCACGTATAATCTCTGCCCCAGTTTTCTTGACTTGGGGTCTCTCGATGTTCCCTTTTTGTGCACATTATGCATATTATGCATATTGTGCACCCTATGACCGAACCGTGAGGCGCCTACGTATCCTCTTTGAGGAATCAGGTCAAACGTAGTTCACTACTATAATAGTGATTTTCTATTTTTTTTTATTTTTTTTTATTTTTATTTTTTTATATATATATATTTATATATATATTTTTATTGTTCTTTCATCGATTCCAAGAGAGGGCAAGAAAGAAACGAATGTGGTTCAAAGGGGAAAACAAAGGGTACAGTGTTTCGATAGCAGAATAAATTGCCTTTGTCATCCCAATCTTCGAAATAATGCCGAATACAAACATTTAATAATTATACCAAAAATCATGCATAATATCTCTTTACCGCATCAGAATTGATAGCCATGTCTATGCATTTGCCTTCAATATCTGTTAAACATAATGCACCATTGGATAATACTCTGGTCACGATGAATGGTCCTTGCCAATTCGGGGCAAATTTGCCTTTTGCCTCAACCTGATGTGGAAGAATACGTTTCAGCACATGTTGACCCACTTCAAACTTCCGGGGACGCACCTTTTTGTTGTATGCTCTTGCTATTCTTCGTTGATACAATTGGCCATGACATACTGCGGCCAATCGTTTTTCATCAATCAAGTTTAACTGTTCCAGACGGGTTTTGACCCATTCATCATCATCAATCTTAGCTTCGGCGATGATCCGAAGGGAAGGAATTTCAACTTCTGCAGGAATTACTGCCTCAGTGCCATATACCAACAAATAAGGAGTTGCTCCTACTGAAGTGCGAACAGTAGTGCGATATCCCAATAACGCAAATGGTAGTTTTTCGTGCCATTGTCTTGAACCTTCTACCATTTTCCGAAGTATCTTCTTTATGTTTTTGTTGGCTGCCTCGACTGCTCCATTCGCCTTGGGCCGATATGGAGTAGAGTTGCGATGTGTAATCTTAAACTGTTGACATACTTCCTTCATTAAGTTACTGTTAAGATTAGCACCGTTATCTGTGATGATCACCTTTGGGATTCCGAATCGACATATGATATTTGAGTGGACAAAATCGACCACAGCTTTCTTGGTCACTGATTTGAATGTTTTGGCCTCAACCCATTTGGTAAAATAATCAATGGCTACCAGAATGAACCTGTGCCCATTGGATGCTGCCGGCTCAATTGGTCCAATCACATCCATGCCCCAAGCGACGAAGGGCCATGGTGCTGACATTGTGTGTAACTCGGATGGTGGAGAATGAATTAAATCCCCGTGTATCTGGCATTGATGACACTTGCGCACAAAACTGATACAATCTCGCTCCATGGTAAGACAATAGTAACCAGCTCGGAGAATTTTCTTTGCCAATACATATCCACTCATGTGGGGTCTGCAAACTCCCGCATGCACTTCAGACATGACGGCCGTAGCTTGTCTGGCATCTATGCATCTTAACAATCCAAGGTTCGGTGTTCTTTTATACAAAACTCCTCCGCTCAAGAAGAATCCATTTGCCAATCGCCTAATGGTTCTCTTTTGATCCCCTGTGGCTTGTGCTGGATATATCCCCATTCTGATATATTCCTTGATGTCTTGGAACCATGGTTCACCGTCAAATTCCTCCTCAACCATATTGCAGTAGGCATGCTGATCGTGGACTTAAATATGCACTGGATCCACATAAGCTTTGTATGGATGGTGTAACATTGATGCCAGGGTAGCCAATGCATCGGCAACCTCATTGTGGATCCTTGGAATATGTCGAAACTCCACTGATTGAAACCACTGAGAAAGATCATGTAGACATTGTCGGTATGGTATGAGCTTCAAGTCTCGGGTTACCCATTCTCCTTGAATTTGATGTACCAGAAGATCCGAATCTCCCATGACTAAGATTTCTTGGATACCCATGTCTGCGGCTAGCCTTAACCCCAAAATACAAGCTTCATATTCAGCCATATTATTGGTGCAATAAAATCATAGTTGAGCCGTAACAGGATAGTGATACCCTGTTTCAAAAATGATTACAGCTCCCATCCCGACTCCTTTCATGTTAGCGGCCCCATCAAAGAAAAGTTTCCAGCCAGATTTTTCAATTTGCTCCATCTCATCGATATGCATTATTTCTTCATCGGGAAAATAGGTTTTCAATGGCTCGTACTCCTCATCGACCGGGTTTTCGGCTAAATGATCGGCCAGTGCTTGGGCTTTTATTGTAGTCCGAGTCACATAGATGATGTCAAATTCTGTGAGTAATATCTGCCACCTTGCAAGTCTTCCCGTTGGCATAGGCTTTTGAAAAATATATTTCAACGGATCCAAACACGAAATGAGGTAAGTAGTGTAGGACGACAAATAGTGTTTCAACTTCTGAGCTACCCACGTTAGGACGCAACATGTCTTCTCCAGATGAGTATACTTAACCTCATAAGCTGTGAATTTCTTGCTAAGGTAATAGATGGCCTGTTCTTTTCTACCGGTGAGGTCATGTTACCCCAATACACAACCAAATGAATTTTCCAAGACCGTTAAGTAAAGAATCAGAGGTCTTCCTGGCTCCGGCGGGACCAGCACAGGTGGGTTCGACAGGTATCCTTTTATATTATCAAACGCCTCTTGACACTCATCGGTCTATTTGACCGCAGCATCCTTTTTAAAAAATTTGAAAATAGGCTCACAGGTTGTCGTAAGCTGAGCAATAAACCTGTTGATGTAATTCAACCTTCCCAACAAACTCATTACTTCAATTTTGTTCCTTGGAGGTGGCAATTCTTGGATGGCTTTGATTTTTGATGGGTCTAGCTCGATGCCTCTCCGACTGACTATGAATCCCAGCAACTTTCCAGATGGAACTCCAAATGCGCATTTGGCAGGGTTAAGCTTGAGGTTGTACCTGCGAAGTCTTAAGAAGAATTTCCTCAAATCCCCAACGTGGTCGGCCTGATGCTTTGATTTTATGATCACATCGTCCACGTATACCTCAATCTCCTTGTGTATCATATCATGAAACACCGTGGTCATTGCTCTCATGTAAGTTGCCCCGACGTTCTTCAAACCGAATGGCATTACCCGGTAGCAATAAGTTCCCCATGGTGTGATGAATGCCGTCTTTTCTGCATCTTCTTCATCCATTAGAATTTGATGATACCCGGCATAACAATCCACGAAAGATCCTATCTCATGCTTGGCGCAATTATCGATCAAAATATGGATATTGGGTAATGGGAAATTATCCTTTGGACTTGCTTTGTTGAGATTGCGGTAGTCGACGCATACTCTAATTTTGCCGTCTTTCTTTGGTACAGGAACGATATTAGCTAACCAAACAGGATATCGAGTGACTCGAATGACCTTTGCTTCCAACTGTTTGGTGATTTCTTCCTTAATTCTCACACTCATATCAGGCTTGAATTTTCTCAGCCTCTGCTTGACAGGAGGCACCGTTGGATCGGTGGGCAATTTGTGAACCACTAAATCAGTGCTCAGGCCCGGCATGTCGTCATATGACCATGCAAAAACATCTTTGAATTCTATGAGTGCTTTAATTAACTCTTCTCGGATCTTTGGTTCGAGATGGACACTTATTTTAGTTTCCCGGATATTACTCGTGTCCCCTATGTTGATGTCTTCGGTATCACTCAGGAGAGGAGTGGCTTTCCAATTATTAAGCTTTGTTTCTGGCCCAACGAATTGAACTTCTGCGTTGCTACAACCTTCCCCGCTTTCCACCATATTCACATCGTTAAACAATTTCTCGAATCTTTCAATTAATTCCTCCTCAGGATTGACCAGGGATTTAGGAATTGTTGTTATCGGGTGATTTTTAGCACCGGTCTTGACAAAAGACTTTGATAGATGTGGGACTGGTTTTGGAAGAACCCATGCCTTTTGTTTTAGCTTTCTGGCCTTTCTCACGTCGGTGACAGTGGGTATGAATCCCAAACCAAATGTTCCCCAGTTCTCGGGGAGAGATACTGGTTGTATAATTCCTTGCAATGATGAGCCTAGACCTTTGCCGGGTATAAAACCATTTTTTAACATTTCATAGGCTACCATGACTGATGCAGAGGTTATCTTTGGATTCGGAATGTACTTCCCCTCTGGAATTTTCTCTACCGACACTGTGTCGGACACCTGGTAAACCCATGGTCCCTGGTCATTTTCTATTCCCTCGACCGGTACAATGGCACTGCTGTGAGCATTTAAACTTTCTTCCCCATGCACAACTATTTCTTGATGATCCCATTCAAACTTGACCGCCTGGTGTAGTGTTGACGGGACTGCTTTAGCAGTATGAATCCATGGTCGACCCAACAACAGATTATAAGAAACAGTTATGTCCAGTACTTGAAACTCCATCGTGAATTCAACTGGCCCTATTGTCAGTTCCAACACTATGTCACCAAATGAATCTCTGCTTCCACCGTCAAACCCCCGTATGCAAATGCTATTCTTCTGGATCCTCTCCTCTTTGATTTTCAATTTCCTTAAAGTGGAGAGAGCGCAGATGTTTGCACTTGACCCGTTGTCAACCAATACCCGGGTTACTACGGAGTTTTCACATTTCACGGTGAGGTAAAGAGCTCTGTTGTGCTCAGTCCCTTCCACAGGCAATTCATCATCAGAAAATGTAATTCTGTTCGCCTCAAAGATTCTGTTGGCTATTCTTCCCAAATGATTTACAAAGATTTTATCGGGAACGTGAGCCTCATTCAGGATTTTCATCAAAGCCAGACGGTGCTCCTCTGAATGGATCAGTAATGACAATAATGAGATTTGAGCGGGCGTCTTCTTCAGTTGATCCACAACAGAATAGTCATGGAGCTTCATTTTTCTTAAAAACTCTTCCGCTTCTTCTTCCGTCACAGCTCTCTTTATTGGTGTTGGATTATTTTTAGTTTTTCTTAACTCTTCGGGAGTAAAACATCTTCCCGAACGAGTCAAGCCTTGCACCTCACAGACTTCTTCCTTGACTTCTTTTCCCTTGTACATTACAGTCACCCGTTCATAGTTCCATGGAATGGCCTTGTTGTTGATCACTGGTAGCTGGGTTACATGTTTGATAATAACCCGATCTATACGGGCTCCTTCCATGAATACAATGGGTTTGTTGGCAACCCCTGGTACTATCACTTTCGACCTTTCTTGCTTTGTGGCTACTTTGCTCGAAGATCCCTTCTCAACTACCACAGATAGTTCATCACCATTTCTGTTCTGCTTAGGTACGGACTTCTCCTCTGTTAACTGCTTATCCGGCTTGGCTTCATGAGACCTAATCATCATGACGGTTTGTGACGGCTTCTTTATCTCCCCATCAACCTGTACTATTTCTATCATATTAGCCTCTTGATGGGCTGGCATTGCATTTCTGTTGATATTGGGAGCTTCGGGGGTTTGAACCTCGATTTTATTAGTATCAATCAGCTCTTGTATTGCATTTTTTAAATGCCAGCTTTTTTCCGTATCATGGCCTGGTGTACCGGAACAATACTCACAGCTAATGGTGTAGTCCAGATTCTTTGGAGGAGGATTGGGTAGCTTAGATTGTATTGGTCTTAGCATGTCCAGCTGTCTCAGCCTATGGAACAGACTAGTGTAGGATTCTCCCAATGGAGTGTAGGTTTTCTTTTTCTGCCCCCTTTCACCCCTGAATACTGGACTAGGTCTGATACCTGGTCCGGAGTGGGCTCGCGGATAAGGGTAGGTACTTGGTATGACAGGAGCACGCCAATTAGCGTGAGTAGGTGGATGATTGTATGCTTGTGCATGGTTGATGGAAAAATGAGGTTCCGAAGGGTGATAGTAGTGTTGAGTTGATTGGTGAGGTCGATGTTGATTATAGTAAGGAGGTGAACCTCTGGATCCCGGCCAAGTTCCTGAATCAATTACCACTGCTTCCTTCCTCTTCTTTCTTCCGATTCCTCCTACCCCGCCTTAAATAGCTTGAGTAGTCGCCTTAATAGCCGAATAACTCATGATTTTATTTGTCTTGAGGCCTTCTTCCACCATACCTCCCATCTTCACTACTTCGTTGAATGATTTTCCTACCGCTGAAACCAAATGGGCATAGTAAGTTGGTTCCAAGGCTTGAAGGAAGTAGTCTACCATTTCACTCTCCTTCATAGGAGGATCCACTCTTGCTGCCTGTTCTCTCCACCGGAAGCCATACTCTCTGAAACTTTCATTGTGTTTTTTCTCCAGTTTTGTCAAAGATAGTCGATCTGGGATGATTTCCAGATTGTATTGGAAATGGTATGCAAATGCATGTGCCAGGTCATCCCAGGTGTACCATCTCCCATGGTCCTGGCGTGTATACCACTCCAAAGCTGATCCGCTTAAACTTTGACTGAAGTAAGCCATCAATAATTCGTCCTTTCCCCCAGCTCCTCGCATCTTGCTGCAGAAACCCCTTAAGTGGGCTACTGGGTCGCCGTGCCCATTGTATAGGTCAAATTTAGGCATCTTGAAGCCAACTGGTAATTGTACATTTGGGAACAAGCACAAATCCTTGTATGCTACACTGACTTGCCCACCTAACCCTCGCATGTCTCGGAACGATTGTTCTAGGCTTTTGACCTTCCTGAACATCTCTTCTTGTTCAGCATTTTTGGTTGGCCTGTCAATTTCGGTTGGGAGGTCAAAACGAGGAGTAGTTGAATGGATTTCGGAGGCTTTGAGGGTGGGCTCCGGGGGTTAATATTGGTTGTCCTGGGCCTGGAATATAGGCTCACTAGGAGATTTGTGGAGGGTAGCTATGGGAGGTGTCACAAAGACAGGAGTTACCGGTGGAGGAAAGTATGGAACTGGTTTAGGAGGGGGAGACTGCGGTGTATGAGAGGTGGTGCCTCGGTAGTGTTGGTAGATGGGGAAATTTGGGGATAATTCAGTGGTAATATTATCCTGAGTTTGGGTCATTGATGGAGCAGGGTTAGTTGGGTAAGATGGGGGTAACTGTCCTGTAGACCAGGCTTGGTACATCTCAGCCATTTGCTGCTTGAGTTTAAACATCTCTTCTTTCATTTTCCCGACATCCATCTCCTCTAGCTCAATACCTGTGTCAACATCTGGGATAGACATACTTTCGGGTATTGGTCCTTTTGATCTCGTGTGATAATGATAATATGCCAGTATACTCTTTAGAGAAACTAACTGCTTGAATTCTGGAAATGAGCAAACTTGTTAGTTTTGAGAGTTTAACACATATATAATTACACGTTGAGATGCAATGCTCCTAGACAAATAACCCATTTCTATTATGCATTTGCTTGGCTGCTTGTGTCATCCCAGCTTTTCTTGGTCTTTTATTGTTGTTCACTCTTATTTTATTTTATTTTCTTATATATATTTTTTTTATTGTGGTCGAATCTTATAGAGATTGCCTACGTATCATGCCCCCGCATGAATCAGACCTTGCGTAGTTCGGACATAAGGCAATTGTCAATACTTTTATTTATTTTACAAAGATGGAACAGTCATTACATTTGAAAAACATTATAAAAATGGTTTAAAACTCGACACAAACCCAAATCAAACAAAAGACATAATCAGGACGCATTTTGAAAAATGACACTCATAAATAAAAAGATCATTTTTTTATTTATTTAACACTTCTTTTTTTCAAGATTTAAAACTATTTTGGGAATTTTCTAAAACAACCCATTTTATTCCTCGGCTCTCACAATGATTTCAATTAAGTTGGTCAACAAGCAAATCCGAGGCAAATGAATGCACATGTAGCAAGTAGGATGCATCAGGATAGCCTTTTCATTTCGGGTTCACCTGTCCTAGACAGACCCAACCCCTGTGTTGAGTCTCCAAGGCCAAATGCACATGATGCAAATATACGTTCCTACTAGGGATCCGATACATGGCTTAGTTATTCTAAGTGAAAAACCTGAGGCTGATTGTTCTAAACCTGGCTTACCCAAACGGACAGTTTGAGCCGAAGTGGGGGCAACGTACCGGGAGCACGAAAGTCTACCCGGCCTAGTTACTTGTCCCAACTTCGTCTTATTTGGTATGACTTTAACAGAAAGGTGGGCCACGCGCACGTGTGCACCATAAATTTAGAAGACTCAGAAAGAAGGGGGTTTCGTAGCAGTTGTATATATTCATAATTCAAATAATATTAAAGCGGTAAAAGTGTCATTTAGCACATTGGGCATATATCATGTAAAAAAATCAGATAATAAATAAAGCCAACTATAACAATTATTTTAAGCTCGAATTCTTGAACCCTGAACAAGTGGTTCTGACCTTAAGTCCCCAGCAGAGTCGCCAGAGCTGTCACACCTCCATTTTACCGCGCCCGGGGGGGGGCGTGGGGAGTTTTCTCCAATTAAAGGACAGTCGAAACGGGATTTGTTTATTTGTTTCAGAGTCGCCACCTGGGAATTTTAAGGCGTCCCAAGTCACCGGTTTTAATCCCTGAATTGAGGAGAATATGACTCTGTTTGTTATTCTGCGAACCAGAAATCCTGAGTAAGGAATTCTGTTAATTCGGGAGAAGGTGTTAGGCATTCCCGAATTCCGTGGTTTTAGCACGGTCGCTTAACCATTTTTATATTTGGCTTAATTATCTTGATTTGTTAAATACATTTTTTATTTGTTGCCCAATTTTATTACCGCTTTTGTTTAGATTGTTTATAATTATGTAAACGAGTCACGCGTACGTATATTCGTATTAGATTCCCTTTGTAAAAAATCGTGTCACGCATACGTGTACACAGAAAGGTTAATAATATTATTTCTTGTTTATTTTTATTATAAAATAAATAAACTTATGTTCCAAATTGTGCTTAAAATTAAGAACGTTCGTCGCTCTTGTATGATTAAATAGTGGACTGCATATCTAGGGTTATGTGAAATTAATACTGATATTCTCTGAAGAACCCCCTTTTTATTAAATGTTCGCTCGAAGTTGCGCGAACGCATAATCCGATTTTGCTTTTAGAAATATAATCAGATTACGCGAACGCATCCCTAATCATGCAAAATATTTTTAATAGTAGTATAGATTTTCCATAAATTGTTTATTATGTCCATGCATTTTTATGTGAAAGTCATGAGAAATCAATATTTTTCTAGTCTCTAAATTCCTCGTTGATCGCAAATTATATTTTTTCCGCGTATAAATTATATTCCTCCGAGCCATTCTAATTTAAAGAATAAAATAAACAACGTATGATTAATACTACCCTTTTTCTCGTAAATACAGTATATGTATGCTCAAATGCGAATGTATATGAAACTAAAAAAATCTGACTCATGACAGGGAATGCTATTTTTTGAAGAATTTTCTTTATTCTATTTGTAACGAATGCTGTTTTTTTTTTGCACTCTTAAGATTGTTACACATTATAAATCTAATATACTTCTACATCGTTTGTTCTTAATCTAATAGGCGAAATTATTTTGATTAATTCTGCTTATGATTGAGTTTGGGATATATATATATATAATCAAACCAATTTGATTCTCAATCTATGTGAACTATTGCTAAATACTAACTTTCGCATTGTATAAATTCCTAGGCCATTTGTTATTAAGAAAGAGAACAAATCTACCTGTTGACTTAATGATATTACATATAACATTATTCACCATATTTCAACATTATGAACATAACGGCGGATTGTACTCATGCATCTTTCAACTATTGATTATAAACATAACCATCATTGTGCCATATATGAACAGAATAAAACTAACATCATTTGATCTATAACTAAATCGGACGGTTGACAAAATAGGCTAGCGATATAGTTTTTGCCATTTCCATACTATTCTTTACATAACTAACAATGCCACAAGACTTAATTAATGGCCAATTTTATACCATATTTCCTATTTCTTGATAATTCAATCACAACTATACATAATGAAATTCTGAAATATATAACATTATTACAACACTTATGCGAACTTTCAATGGGAATGATTAACTATAGTCGTTATGTCAAGCATACTACCATGTTAAATAACTAAAACAAAGCTGAAATTTAAACTAATGAACTTGGACGAATGGAAAACAGAATTATAATTCCCAAACTTCATTTATTTGTCATGTTGAAGCTTTTCATGACAGGAGTTTACAGATATGTACCTGGAAATGAAGGTAGAAGGAGTAAATTTCAGTAGTGACAGCAGCAACAAAATCAGCAGAATATACCAGTGTTCAACAGATTTGATCAACAAAGCAAGACCCGAGGAACCCAGATGCACAGTAACAAGACTTCTTTTAAAAGTTTCAGATTTTATAAACTGAACAAATAGGATCAAATAAATCCGGACAGATTGCAGGAAAAACAGTATTTCTGATTTTTAGACTTTAGAAAAGGAAAACTGAAAAGCTCTTAATTTCAGAAAATCAGCCTCAATACTAGTGTCTGATGTAGAATTCTTTTTACTGTTTCTGATTTTTTCTTTCTTTCCTTCTGTTCTCTATCTGATTCTGTGTGTGTTTCTTTTTCTGTTTTTTCTCTGTTTTTCAGATTTCTATTTCTGATTTTTCTCAATGCCTCTCTCTGTGTATCTCTTAATGTCTATATCTGTGTGTATTAAAATCTGCCTTCAATCAGTCCCAATCCCTTCTATCTTATACAGGTCTGCCCCTTTTCTTTTTATTGCTGCCTGGACCCCTTTCTTCTTTTAAAAACCAGAAAATCATATCCAAAATCTGCTTTTTACTACTTTAAATCCCATTACAAATCTTTTTCCTGATTTTCAGTACTTTCATTACCCTTTGTTTCCCATTATTACATTAAATAAGAGCCATTAACACTCCACTATCAGCACACTACTGTCCTCACTGTTTCATTCCCAATAGTACCCCTGAAAGACTACTGTTATTACTGCCCTCAAAGAAATCAGAATCTGATACAAAACAGATTTTAAAATCTGTTCAAACTCGATTATCTTTCTGAATTAAACAGCTATAACCAATCCTATCAACCTCCTAACACAGTTGTATCTAACCAACCCTTGTAAACTTGAATTCAAACCCAACATCACAATAACATTACACTAAATTCAGCATAACAATTTAAACTGAATTTCAACATTGAACTAAGATCCAAACAAATACAGGAGCATTGTCAATATACTGACAATGCCCTAAAACTTAATGCTCAGAAATCAACACACACACAGCATCCTTTTGATGAACTTATTGAACTATAAACAAGGATGATTTAATTGACGAGTATTAGTCAACTGACTATCTATAACAATTGTCAACAAACAATAGGTAAACAGATTGTTTCAATCAGTATTAATGGAAATAAGAATTTACAAAGCAACTAATCGACGAACTTAATCGAGTCGATTATACACATTATAAACAATCATAACCAACAGAAACAATGATCTAATTCTGATCAACTAATCGGGTATGAGGCAGAATCACAGAATTAATCTAAACAAATATGAAAAAATTACACAGACAAATAGGCAACAATATATGTAGTAAACAAAAATAAAAATAGGAAAAATACCTCGGAATCTTTAAATTATACGGACCCAAGCTTGACTTTGAATTCGGACCTTTTTGAGATCAAACAGACCTTAGTCGAAGTATTTTCAACTGAAAATACTTTGACTAAGGTCGATTAGACCCCAATCTCCTATTCAATTTGGGCAGAATCCAAAAATTTGGTGTTTCTAGGGTTCTTAAAGGTTCGATTTGGGTCTCAACCATTTCTGGTCAGATTCGAGGGGAACCAAAGATGACACAAGGGTGAGGGAGGCCTAGGGGTCATTTGGTGTCAGTTTGGAACGAAACTGGGTGAGTTCATTTTTGGCTCGAACCTTCAAAAGAAGATTCGAAGAACTCTGAGGTGATTCGAGCCAAACAAACACCAGATCCATAACGAGGCAGGTTAGGAGGTGCTATGGTGTTAATTAGGAAGTCACTATATGGTCTGATTCGAGGGAAACTAACCCTGGATCCGTAAAGAGGGGGTTGTGGGGAGTCGAGGGTGTTAAGGTGGGGTTGTTTGGACTATCGGAACCACCGTGAGGCGATTTCCGGTAGGCGGTGTACGGTGGTAAATTGCGGAGTTCATCAGACCTCTTGAAAGAGGTGATGAACAGGACACAGGGGTGGGGTATTTGGTTTGGGGGGGCTGGGGTGTGGATTGGAGTTATATACGAGTGGGGTGGATTGATCTCATCCGTTAGATCAATTAAGATGCACGGTTGAGATTAATTCATTTAACCAAACGTTGTCGTTTGGTTAAAGATTGGGGTCAGGCTGGATCGGGGCAGTGGGTCGGGTAGGGGATTATTGGTAAGGGGTGTGAGATCTCAGCCGTTGGATGGATTTGATCCAACGGTCCTTGATGAAACGCGACAAAATGCCGTCGTTTGGTTCGATTAAATTGGACCGGACAGGGGGTTTTGGATTGGGCTGAGGGGTTTGATTTGTTTGGGCCTGATTTTGTTTAAGATTTTGGTCCAGATCCGTTTTGCCCATTTAATTAACTCTTCTCAATTTCCAATTTTATTCCTTAATTATTAAAATCCTAATTAAAATTATAAAAACAAAATTACTCTTACAAAATATTAATTACTTTTTAACAAATGTTAACACATAGACAAAACATTAATTACACAATGACATAATTAATGACCAAAATAAGGTAAATGCATATTTTTTGTGATTTTCTTTTAATTAACTCTTAAATGCATAATTAAATCCTAATTATGCATGCAACATGTGTTTTTATTTTATTTTTCATTTTAACAAACAAAGTAGACATTTACGGACATAACACAAATATTTAATAAACGCCACACAAATTCTAAAAATTGCACACTAAGCAAAAATTGTTTTATTATTATTTTTTGAATTATTTTGGAGTAATTTTCGTGAGGCAAAAATCACGTGCTCACAGTGTCTATATTCTTGATTCCCCATGAGAATTATTATTATCTTCTATTCATGGGTATTAGAATAGTACGCAATTGGTAAAGTTTATTTGGAATGAATATTGAGATTATTACGTATTTTTCATGCACTTCACTCATTATACATGTGAATTGACCCTTGACCAGATGGCGTTATATACATGTATATATGTAAATATATGTATATGGGATATGGGAAAAGGTTACGGTGTTATATACGCACCACCACCTGATCAGCTTGTATATGTTGTTGATGTTGCTCACAGTGGCCGAGATGATATAATGGGATGCCCTCAGTGGCTTGATGATATTATGTGCACTCGTACCTATGCATGACACGACATTTATACGCATGTGCATGACATTATAAACGTTTCAGAATTTACAAAGTTATTCAAATTTAAAGATGCGTTTCTTTATTCCATGTTTCATTTATGTCTTTTACGTACTAATTTTCATGCCTTACATACTCTGTACATTTTTCGTACTGATGCCCTATTTCACGGGCCTGCGTTTCATGCCCGCAGGTGCAAGTAGGTAAGCTGACGATCCCCCTTCTTAGGACCCTGATCAGCGAGAATTGGCGTGCTCCACTTGATCTAGAGCTGCTTTGATTTTGGTACGATACTTATATATATATATATATATATATATATATATATATATATGTGTGTGTGTGTGTGTGTGTGTGTGTGTGTGTGGTTATGACGTGGCTCAGTCCCGTCTTTGTACAGCTATGTTTCTATTAGAGGTCTATAGACAGTATGTCTAGTTGGGTTGTATGTGGCCTTGTCAGCTTTTATTTTTGGATGTATAGTTGTCTATAGCAGCCTTGACAGCTCGCCCACTGTATTCTGCATGTATACGTATATACGTCTTGAAGGCATGTTTCCTTCTTTTATGTTATTTTCATAATTCAGCAGATGTTACTCAAATTCATATCTTAGACACATGCTTAGGGGTGTTTGACAGGTAGGACTCAGGCACCCGTCGCGGCCCATCAGTTTGGGTCGTGACAAAAGTGGTATTAGAGTAGTTTTGTCCTAGGGTTGTCTACAGACCATGTCTAGTAGAGTCTTGTTTATGGGTGTGTCGTGCACCACACTTATAAACAGGAGGCTACAGGACATATCAGATGTTATCCTCTCTTATTATCTTAGATCGTACGATACAAGAATTCATGTTCCTAACGATATGTTATATTTTCAGTAATACCTCCAAAGAGTATGGCCGCCCAGAAGCGAAAGTCTGTGGCCGGTGAGACTACTAGTCGAACGCCACGAGTTATCAGGGCTCGGGGAGAGTCTCATGGTGAGGTTTCATCTCAAACTTTACATACCCCGCCCTTTCTAGAAGAGCTCCGAGGGGCACCAGCTCCAATGCTTGCCCCAGTACGTTCAGCACCTCAGCCGGATGCACCGGGTCAGGAGATGAGAGATGTTATTCAGTTATTGACCCGATTAGTATCTGCATAGGCTCGGCGTCAAGAACTAGTATTGGTCCCACAGATAGGTCCATAAGTGCGAGGGTTCGTGACTTTATTAATTTAGACCCTCCAGTATTCACTGGAGCAGATCCAAACGAGGACCCTCAGGTATTTATTGATAGAGTGCAGAGGACGTTACGAGTAATGAAGGCCACTACGACTGAGTCAGTTAAGCTAGCTTCCTATAGATTCCGAGATGTTGCCGTTAATTGGTATGAGTCTTGGGAGTTGTCCAAAGGTGAGGATGCCTCTCCAGCAATATGTCAGGAGTTTACAGAAGTTTTTCTTCGTCATTAACTGCCACCGGAGCTTAGACGAGCCATATTTGATAGGTTCTTGACCCTTCGATAGGGTAACAAGAGTGTTCGGGAGTACAGTCTTCAGTTTGATTTGTTAGCCAGGTATGCTCCCACTATTATATCTAAGATGGAGGATCGGGTTCAATAATTTGTGGTAGAATTAGAGCCTCACTTGCTTAACAATTGTATGTCGGTCTTACTTCAGCCAAACATGGATATTTCTCGTATTCAGGTATACGCTCAGGATGTAGAGGAGCGTAAACAGAAATAAAGGGCCGATCGTGAAATGATAGAGCCCATAATAAGAAAACGAGGTCTTCGGGTCCTTCTAGTGAGTTTTGAGGTGGTCAAAGGTAGCAGTACCCGAGGTATCCATCCCAACCCTCGGCTAGCATGCCCCCCAGTTCTATGGTAAGAGATTCGATCGTTCCACAAATTCAGGGTCTGGTTAGAATTTCAGGGCCTTAGGTTCTCAATATAGGGCTGAGTCAAATCAGATGAGGCCACCCTTGCCATGATGTACTCAATGTGGTAAGCAGCATACCGGGCAATGCCATATGGGGTTAGGTGTTTGTTATACTTGTGGTTATCCGAGCCACGTTATTAGGGATTGTCTGATGAGAGGTGATGTAAGCATAGCTCAGCCGTCGGGATCTACAACTGGTTCATTATCATCATTACACCCCCCTGGGCAAGGTTCCCAAGCACCAATGAGTCGTGGTAGAGGCATAGGCGGAGCATCTAGCATGAGCAGCCTCAGAACCGCATTTATGTATTGGCAGGACGACAGGACCAGGAGTCATCGCCTGGTCTTGTTATAGGTATATTATCTGTCTCCTCATATGATGTATATGCACTGATTGACCCAGGTTCCATCTTATCATATGTAACTCCGCTAGTTGCTGGTAAGTTTGGAATAAAACCTGAATTGGTTAAACCGTTTGAGGTATCTACACCTGTTGGGGACTCGGTGATAGCTAAGCAAGTATATAGGGGTTGTATAATAGTAGTTCATGGTCGAATTACCGTAGCATACTTAATCGAGTTAGATATGGTAGAATTTGATGTTATAATGTGTATGGATTGGTTGGCTTCTTGTCATGCTAACGTTGATTGTAGATCAAAGATAGTCCGATTTCAATTTTTGGGGGAGCCTGTTTTGGAGTGGAAAGGTAACACGGCATCGCCGAGAGGTAGATTTTTTTCCTATCTCAAGGCAAGGAAAATGATCAGAGAGGGTTGTATTTATCACTTAGTTTAGGTTCAGGATGTGGAAGTAGAGTCACCAACCATTCAGTCCATCCATGTGGTTAATGAGTTTCCCGATGAGCTTCCGGGTCTCCCGCCAGAGCGAGAAATTGAGTTTTCCATTGACCTACTACCAGATACTCACCCAATATCTATTCCTCCCTATAGAATGGCCCTCATAGAGCTGAAAGAGTTGAAAGAACAACTAAAGGACTTACTTGAAAAATGTTTTATCAGACCTAGTATGTCACAGTGAGGAGCACCTATTTTGTTTGTGAGAAAGAAAGATGGTTCCTTACGAATGTGTATTGATTATAGGCAGCTGAATAAGGTGACGATCAAGAATAAATACCCGCTCCTGAGAATTGATGATTTATTTGATCAGTTGCAAGGTGCCAAGTATTTTTCAAAGATAGACTTGAGGTTCAGGTACCATCAGGTAAGGGTTAAGAATGAAGATATTCTGAAGACAACATTCAAGACTAGATACGGGCACTTTGAGTTTTGGGTTATGTCGTTCGGCCTGACCAATGCCCCAACAGTATTCATGGATTTGATGAACCGTGTGTTCAGGATTTTTTTAAATCTATTCGTAATTATATTTATAGATGATATATTGGTGTATTCTCGTTCAAAGGCTGAGTATACTGATCATCTACATATTGTGCTCAAAGTTCTACAAGAAGGGAAGTTGTATACTAAATTTTCTAAATGTGAATTTTGGTTGAACTCTGTAGCTTTCCTTGGGCATGTTATTTCGGGTGAAGGTATTCGGGTGGATAAACAAAATATTGTGGCAGAAAAGACTTGTCCTAGACCCATAACACCAATGGAAGTTCGTAGCTTTCTCGGTTTGGCAGGTTATTACAGGAGATTTGTAGAAGGATTTTCTTCCCTTTCAGCACCTTGACAAAGTTGACTCAGAAAGGAGCAAAGTTTCAATGGACTGATGCTTGCGACCGAAGTTTCTAGGCATTAAAGGACAGATTAATGTCAGCACCGGTTCTAACGCTTCCAGAAAGGACCGATGGTTATGTGATCTATTATGACACTTTAGGCATTGGATTGGGTTGTGTGTTAATGCAGCATGGTAATGTTGTGGCTTATGCTTCTAGACAACTAAGAAAGCACGAGAATAACTACTCGACCCACGATTTAGAGTTAGTTGTGGTGATTTATGCACTAAAGATGTGGAGGCACTACTTGTATGGCATTCATGTTGATATTTATACGGATCATAAGAGCCTCTAGTACATCTTCAAGCAAAAAGAATTGAATCTACATCAAAGGAGATGGTTGTCACTACTTAAATACTGTGACATTGATATTTTATACCATCCGGAGAAGGCGAACGTAGTAGCTGACGCCCTCAGCCATAGATCTATGGGTAGCATGTCGTATTTACGGCTAGAAAAGATGGGAATAGCCTATGAGGTTCATCAGATACCTAGTCTTGGAGTTCGGATACTGGACTTAGGTGATATTGGAATTACTCTTCAAGATACAGCTACATCCTCTTTAGTAACTGAAGTAAAGGAACTCCAGTACAAGGATCCTGTGCTAATTCTTTATAGGAATACCACTCTTCAGAAGAAGAAGACACCGTTTGAAATTACAAAAGATGGGATCCTCATATATTAAGGGCGATTATGTGTGACTATTGTTGCAAGGCTGTGTTGGTAGGTTATGGGAGAAACTCACTATTCTTGTTATTCTATCCATCCAGGAGCGACAAAGATGTATCATGACATCAGGGAAGTATATTGGTGGGACGGAATGAAAAAGGATGTAGCAGAATTTGTTGCTCAGTGTCCTAACTATCAGTAGGTTATGATTGAGCATCAAAACCCAGTGGATTATTGTAGGCTATGGAGATTCCGACCCAAAGCATACAAAAGCAAAAAAACATTTTAGAGATTATAAGCTAAATTTCATAGTACACAAAAACGTTTTGAAGCAGAAACAATTTCGTTTCAATCCAAGCATAGGTTTCGTTCATATTTTGCAGAAGCAGAAAGCTTCATTTCATTCAAATAATTCAAGGAATATGTATATTAAGGCTCTCCCTTCTTTCTTTTGGCATGGTCCATATGATATTGAAGAAACGACCAAACACACAATTTCCATAAATTACTCTATTCAAAGAAATAGTAGCGGTGTCTATATTCTTGATTCCCCATGAGAATTATTATTATCTTCTGTTCATGGGTATCAGAATAATACGCAATTGGAAAAGTTTATTTGGAATGAATATTGAGATTATTACGTATTTTTCATGCATTTCACTCATTTATACATGAGCATTGACCCATGACCAGATGGCGATATATACGAGTATATATGTAAATATATGTATATGGGATATGGGAAAAGGTTACGGCGTTATATACACACCACTACCTGATCAGCTAGTATATGTTGATGATGTTGCTCATAGTGGTCGAGATGATATGATGGGATGCCCTCAGTGGCTTGATGATATTATGTACACTCATACCTATGCATGAAACGACATTTATACGCACGTGCATGACATTATAAACGTTTCAGAATTTACAAAGTTATTCAAATTTAAAGATGTGTTTCCTTATTTCATGTTTCATCTATGTCTTTTATGTACTAATTTCCGTGCCTTACATACTCAGTTCATTTTTCGTACTGACGCCCTATTTCACGGGGCCTGCGTTTCATGTCCGTAGGTGCAGGTAGGCAAGCTGACGGTCCCCCTCCTTAGGATCCTTGATCAACGAGAATTGGCGTGCTCTACTTGATCCGAAGCTGCTTTGATTTTGGCACGATATGTTTATATATATATGGGTCTGACGTGGCTCAGTCCCGTCTTTATACAACTTTGTTTCTATTAGAGGTTTGTAGATAGTATGTCTAGTTGGGTTGTATGTGGCCTTGTCGGCTTTTAGTTTTGGATGTATAGTTGTCTATAGCAGCCTAGTCGGCTCGCCCACTATATTTTGCTTGTATACATACATACGCCTTGAAGGCAGGTTTCCTTCTTGTATGTTATTTTCGTAAATCAGTAGATGTTACTCAGGTTCATATCTTAGACACATGCTTAGGGGTGTTTGACAGGTAGGACTCAGGCACCCGTCGCGGCCCATCAGTTTGGGTCATGACACTGCGGTACGAACTTCTCCAAGAAGAGAACGAGAATTCATGCCATGTTGGTGGTGCTGCACCGAGCCTACGCCTCTCATAAGCCTCCTACCATCTAAAGGCAACCCCAGAAAACTGAAAACTAGTGAACGAAACCCTATTGATCTCCAGAATACATGTTGTACGAAGAATTCGCTGACACTTGTCCAAGAAGCCTTGGGCATCCTCTGACTCAGTCCCGCTAAATGAAGGAGGCTGGAGCCTCCCAAACCTCTCTAGTCTCCTATGCTCATCATCAGTCATAACAAGAACCACATGGGCTTGAGAAGTTGCAATCGGCTGGGCTGGTAGTGCCCATGGTGTTTGAAGTCCCTGTATCACCTGCTCTGATGTTCGGGCGGCAGGAGTCTGATCACCTCCCCCGGCCTGAGAAGTGGCTACTGTGGCCAAAACTGAGACCGCCTGAGCAAGTTTGGTGCACAGAGACAAAATTTGAGCCAAAGCCTTCTTAAATCCTGGAATCATAATGAGTGCAGCTGGTGCCTAAGCTGGACCCACTAGCTAAACTGTATCTGGTACCTGCTCCTGAGTTGGAGCGACTGGTGGGTTTGCAGGTGCTGACCTAGCTATTGTTCTAGTTGCACCTCTACCCCTACCGCGACCCCTACTGTGACCCCGATATCTCGCGACCCTAGCTAGTGGTACTGGTGGTTTTCCATCATGTCCGATAGCACGTGTCCTCACCATATGTGAGAGAATAGAATAAAAGAAGTTTAATTATCGGAATCAATAGATTCGCACGACAAGAATACAAGAATGTGAAGTTTCCTAAGTGTTTGGCAGCCTCTCAAAGATAAGTACAAACGTCTCTATACTGATCCATAAGACTCTACTAAACCTTCTCATAACTCGTGAGACCTATGTAACCTAGGCTCTGATACTAACTTGTCATGACCCAAAACCAAACCGTCGTAATGACACCTATCGTGGAATTAGGCAAGCCAACTACTTAACCATTTCAACACAACAAAAGCTTTGAAAAATATGAAAGCAGTTAATATTAAGGAAAACCTTTTAAAAGCAGAATAAAATTCACAACTAAATATAAAATCTCTCCCAAAATCGGGGTGTCACCAAGTACATGAGCATCTATACAGGGATATAGCCTAATACAATGTCTAGAGAATAAGAGCTGAAAAATAACTAAAGATAAAGAGGGAGATTCAAGGTCTGCGAACGCCAAGCATCTACCTCGATAATGTCCGAAGATCCAGACTCAGCAACTCAGCAACTGCTGTGACCGAAAGCACCTGGATCTGCACACGAGGTGCAGGGTGTAGCGTGAGTACAACCAACTCAATAAGTAACAAATCTAACCTTTGGTCTGAAAGTAGTGACGAACTCAACCGGCATAGTTCAATATAGAAATAATAGTGAACAAAACGTAGACATGCTTTCAAGATCAACAGTTAAATTCAGTACAGTAAGATAGATCAATTCTGAATGATGTGAAGAATATAACTTCTCTACTTCTATATGCCAATGCACATGTTGTATGTGATGCACCATGCTGAAAGGCTCATGTGCTTATGCTCTCGAAATGCGCAAGCACTCAGTACTATATATAGCCAATCTGGCCCAAGGAAGATCCATTCTGAAAATATATACATCAACTGATAGTCAGTCACTCAGTACTGAGTAGGGCCAATCCATCCTATGGAGAAGATCCATCCCTAGGTATAAATGCTTCGGACAAGATCCATGCTCAGGGAAGATCCATCCCTAAATATATATCAACCCGCTCACTAGGGGTCTGTGCAGACTCCGGAGGGGATCCTTCAGCCCAAGCACAATCATAAATTAGTAAAACCAGTTGCGGCGTACAGCCTGATCCCATAAATATCACTCATAATCAGGTCCGCAGCCTCACTCAGTCATCAATCTCTCTAGTCTCTCTCTCACGGGCTCACAATGTCATGAAACTAGCCCGAAAAAAATGATATAATGTATCAATAAATAGCAACAGAGACTGAGATATGATATGTAATGAATGAATATGACTAAGTACGAAATTTCAATGATATCAATAAGTCAACAACAAGAAATGACCACTATAGGTCCCAAAAGTACCAGCATATAGCCTAAACATGATCTGTAGCAAGATTGATAGCTTAGTTCCTTTTTCACATGATGAAAACACGAATATCAACAAGATAAATTTGCTATACAGTTCTATGGAATCGACCAAGTCACAATTCTCACGGAGTACGCCCGCACGCCTGTCACATGGCATGTACGTCACCTCAACACCAATCATATATCACATTATTCGGGATTTTGAACCCTCATAGCCAAGTTTAGAAGTGTTACTTACCTCAATCCGAGCAAAACTCTACTCCAATACACCTTTGCCTCGCGAAACGGCCTCTGAATGCCTCGAATATAGCCATAAACAATGTGACACAATCAATACGGGTTAAAGGAATCAATTCGGGCTAAAGGAATCAATTCCATAAGGAAATACAAAGTTATAAATCAAAGGTAAAAAATCGACTCAAAGCCGGCCCCGGGCCCACGTCTCGAAATCCGACAAAAGTCATAAAGCACGAAAGCCCATTGAACCACGTGTCCAACCATACCAAATTTATCAAAATTGGACACCAAATCAAACTTTCCAAATTCCTAGCCTCAAACCCCCAAATTTCACCTAAAAACGACAAAATCTAGGTGGGAAAATCAATGGGGAAACAAGATTATTGATCAAAAATGAGAACAAGGGACTTACCTCAAGATTCTCCTCGAAAACCCTCTAAACAATCGCCTTAGATCGAGCTTGAAATGTCTGAAATGAAGAAAAAACACAAACCTTTGAATTTATATGTTCTGCCAAGTCATTCCGCTTCTACGGACACTTAGACGCTTTTGCGACACTGCTTTTGCAGTCCATCACCCACATATGCAAAAATCACTTGTAAGCACGTGATTTTTGACCCTCCCCGAGAATTTTCATATTTTTAGCATGAATATGTGAAATTGGGTCTAGTATAGCTATTTTAACTATTTTTACTTTATTTCGTTGCAAAAAAGAAAAAATTTCAAAAAATATATATATAAATTTTAGTTTATGTATCTCTCATCAACTTGAAAAATACAAAAATTGCACTTTATTTTTGTACTTTATATAATTTCGAAAATTACAAAAAATAAATAAATAAAATATAGTTCTATTAAGGTTTTATAGTCATTTTAACTTTGAAAAATACAAAAATATTACCTCATATTTTATCTTAATATTTAAAACGAAAATTACAAAAAAATAGTTTCATTAATATTTTGTAGCTATTTTAAATCTTGAAAAAATATTTAAAAAGATATAGTTTTGTTTAAATACTAGTCTTATTTTTGGTAGTTATTTTGCTTACATAGGACTAGTTAAGCAACGTGTTCCTATTTCTCGGGTCCGGGCAAAAGAATAATATTCGGGTTCAAACTACCCGGTTTTAGGCCTAATTTCGGACCTGACCCATAATAAACCGTGTCCAGGACACATGGGGAACCCCACCACGCGTGGGGGACATAAACCTTGAACCCCACCACGCGTGGGGCTCATTTTTCTTGGCAAAACATTACAAAACACGGACAAAGGCCAAAGCATAGCAGGACTGGGAAAACATTTTGGACAGAGTATTGTTCCTCCGTCTTCCTCCTTTGAACGCCTAACAAACCCTACTGTAAAAACCAAAAAACCTAGGAGCTCCCCAACCCCACCAGCGACCAACAGCTTCCCCCCCCCCTCGTCGTCACGCTCAACACCACCTGCCCCAACGCCATAACCACCATCCAAAAACCACCGAACACCACACTCCCAAACGTCCCCTCGCACCCCAGCAGTACCCAAACCAACCAGTCCAAAAACCCACCGGAAACCACCCTCCTCCTCCTGTCCAAACAGCCCCCCTCCATCACCCGAACAACGCCCAGCTCCTCCGAACGACCATCATCGTCGTTACCATCTCCGCCATCGTCGACCACCACCCCTACTGTCGCAACCAAACCCTACACCCAAAACCACCACTCCCTCACGTAAAACCATCCTCGCACCCCGTCGTCACCCCCACCAAACACTCCATCGTCGACCACGTCCAAACACCAAGCAAAACCCAGCAGCCATCGTCGACCACTACCCACGACGACCCCCGTTGTCATTGCACCCCAAAACCACTGCCCAAACAGCCCGTTGCATCCCCCGTCGTCAAACACTGCCCGTTGGCCCCACAGTCGTCGACCAAACAGTCCGTCAGTGAGGTCGAGTTGAAGTCGAGTTCCAGTCCAAAGTCCAAAAGTTGAGTCGAGGTCCGGTTCGTCGAGTTTGTTCCGGGGTTTTCGTTGTTGTTCCTTGTTCAGTGAAGTCCGGTTCGAGTTCCGTAGGAAGCACTGTTTGTCGTTCTAGGATTTTCGAGGTTCAAAGGTTGGTGTTCTTCGTCCCTTGTTTCATTTTGTTCGTTTCGCATGTTATGATTCAAAGCACATGAGAGTATTTGATATTGATGAATGTCGACAATGCAATTTTGTTGTTTTGTTAAAAATGTTTATTTTTATGGATAGTTACTGCATGTTTAAAGTGAATGTGAGAATGTATGAACGGTTTGCGAGTCATCTTGGTTGAATCGTTTTTTTTATTTTACCATGGATATTATTATTTATTAGAATCGTTGTTTTCATTTAACCTCAGATGACGTCATGGGTAGAAAATCTTAATTATTTTTATGCTTGCCTTTAATAAAAATGAGACGAGCCTCGAAAAAAATGCACAAGATGCGGGGCCCTCACAGATATATGTATCATAATGAACACTTAGATTCTAGGACAGGCCGTTTAGCAAATTTCACGGCCTACCCAAAATAATAATGCGCTAGTTGCTTTAAGCGCGCCTTTAATAATGTCATCTCCCTAAACTCAGGTGCACATTTATGTGACCCAAATCCAAATCTTAACGGAATCGAAATGTGCCTCTAATCACGGGTATATTGATTATGGCGTGGCCCGAGATGCATTTCCATGACGTTGCAAATTCTTTAATAATAAATGAGACGAGCCTCGACAAACAAATGTACAAGTCGCGGGGCCCTCTGAATGTATATATATTAAAACACTTAGAATTCGGGACAGGCCGTTTAGCGAATTTTACGGCCTTCCCCAAAAATGACAATACGCTAGTTGCGTTAGGCACGCCTTTAATAATTTAATTTCCTTAAACTCGGGTGCACATTGATGTGACCCAAATCCAAATCTCAACAGAGTCAAAGTGTGTCGACGACCACGGGTACATTGATTGTAACGTGGTTCGAGATATATTTTCACGACGTTGCAATTCTCGTAAAAATAATAATAAAAGCGGTCAAGAGTTTAAAACTTGCACATAGGTTTAACATGTACAAAATCAGATAATCAAGCCAAATATAACAGTTGAGCGACCGTGCTAGAACCACGGAACTCGGGAATGCCTAACACCTTCTCCCGGGTTAACAGAATTCCTTATCCAGATTTCTGGTACGCAGACTATAATATGGAGTCATTCTTTTCCTCGATTCGGGATTAAAATTGGTGACTTGGGACACCCTAAATCTCCCAAGTGGCGACTCTGAAATAAATAAACCAATCCCATTCCGATTGTCATTTAATTGGAAAAAACTCCCCCTGCGCCCCCTCGGGTGCTGAAAAAGGAGGTGTGACAGCTCTGGAGACTCTGCTGGGGATTTTACACCCAGAACCACTGGTTCAGGGTTAAGAATTCGAGCTTAGAATAATTGTTATTATTTGGCTTTATTTATTATCTGATTATTACATGTTTTGAGCCTAATGTGCTAAATGCTGCTTTTACCGCTTTGATATTATTTGAACTGTATATAAACTGTGCCGAAACCTTTCTCTTCTTACCTCCGGGGATGTGCTTACTGGTTGAGACTCCCTATTCTGTTAGTGTCATACCCTAAATAAAAGAGGCTCGGAAAGTTTCTAAGTCGGCTGGCCTTTTGGTTCCCGGAAAGGAGCTCCTTCCTCAGCTCGAGTTGTCCGCTCGGGTACACTGTCTAGAACACCGACCCAGGTTTTGAACATAGAATAACGTGACTTCATGCTGGATCCCTAGTAGGAACGTTTATTTGCATCATGTGCATTTGACTTAGGGGACTCAACGCAGGGGTTGGGTCCGTCTAGGACAAGCGACCTGAAAATAATAGACCATCTTATGGCATCCTATGTGCTACATGTTGTATTCAGTCAAGGGCGAATGAGTCATTTGGTCATTTCCAGTATGATGTTATTTTAATCAAAGTATGGGGAACATTTGTGGAATCCAAGAAGCCTTGGAATTCCCTATGTCCCCCACGCTTGCTTTTGGGAAAACACATGGGGAACATTTGTGGAATCCAAGAAGTCTTGGAATTCCCATATGTCCCCCACACTTCATATGTTGGAAAAAGCGCATGGGGAACATTTGCGAAATCCAAGATGTCTTGGAAATCCTTATGTTTCCCATGCCACATTTTGAAAATAACAATATATATAAAAAAAAATACATATAAAAACAAGGCATGGAAATTCAAAAGATTTTGTATGTTGTCATCATTTTCCACAAATTAGAAAATCGTGAAAAGATGAGGAAATGGCAGTGCAGAGATATAACTACTTATTTTTAGAAAGAAAAAAACAAATGTCCAAGTAGTGTCGAAACTCTGCCGAAATTTTGAGAATATAAAATAAAAAATATATATCTTATTAGTTTGTTTTATTAAGGCAAAGGAAAAGTAGAAAAAATAATCAATATATGTCTTATTAGTTTGTTTTATTAAAAAAAAAGCATTAATAGAAAAGAAAATTGTTTGTCTTGCCATAAAAATGAAAAAAAGAGTCTTGTTTTTAAAATATGTGTTATTTATTTGTTTATGAAAATGACAAAATTAAAATAATCCAAAAATATTTTCTCCATTATTGACTTCTTTAGGAAGTCTTTCTAATTGTTTTCAGAAAATAATATAATATAAAATAAAATAAAAAAAACAAATCCGAAAATATTTTGATTCTTCTTCAAAATTGAAAAGAAAATTCAAAATCCAAAAAAAAATATATTTTGAGAAGCATTTCTTTTATTAAAAGCAAAATTCCGAAAAATGTTTTCTTCTTCTTCTTTAGAATAAAGAAAAAGAGCAAATGAAAATTCAAAAATATATCTTAGAAGTGTTTCTTGTAAAAAGAAAATCAATCAAAAAATGCTTCCTTTCTTCTTTTAAAGTAGTTCATTTGCCCGAACTACGCGGGTTTGATTCTCACCGGATGTGAGATACGTAGGCAACCCTCATCGGGTCCAACCCCACCTTAATTCAAAAAAAAGTGTTTTGTGTTTTTTTCGCTAATTTGTTTGTTTGTTATGAATGAAAAATAATAGTCTATTTGATTGTTGTGAAAAATAATAATAAAAAATAGGCAAGGGTCTTCTGGAAAAATAGTTCATTTGCCCGAACTACGCGGGTTTGATTCTCACCGGATGTGAGATACGTAGGCAACCCTCATCGGGTCCAACCCCACCTTTTGCTAAAAAATCCAAACAAATAAATAATAATAAAATAAAAATATATATGTCAAATTTCATAAAGAAGTCGGGTGACGCTGTTTTATCAAGACATAGCCGAATGTTCCCGAAAGGGACGCCGAAAGGCTGACTTTGCATAAACAGCCACTTTTGGGTCATTTTTAAGACTTGGTCCAGTTGACCCCCACAGCCTAAAAATCTTCGTCCCAGAGACGTTGAAAGGCTGTGTTTG
The DNA here is from genome assembly GCF_000393655.2 of Nicotiana sylvestris. NCBI lineage: Eukaryota > Viridiplantae > Streptophyta > Magnoliopsida > Solanales > Solanaceae > Nicotiana > Nicotiana sylvestris. Next base: position 156,572,884 of record NC_091059.1, read on the forward strand.
CAACATGAAGTTTTCTATTTTTGAAAAATGATAAAAAGAGTCATAAAGAAGTCGGGTGGTGCTGTTTTGTCATAAATAGTCGAATGTTCCCGAAAGGGACGCCGGAAGGCTGACTTTGCATAAACAACCACCTTTTGGGTCTTGTTTAGTATTTTTGTCCAGTGGACCCACACAGCCTTAAAAATCTTCGTCCCCGAGGCGCTGAAGGGCCGTGTTTGCAACACCAGGGTCTTATTTGTAATTTTGAAAAGAAAAAAAACAAAGAGTCAGCGGTCAGGTGAATACCGTTTGAATTTTGTCATAATAAGCCGAGCCAACTTCGGCCGCGTCTTGAACCGTTCTTGCCGAAATAGCCTTAGAGTATCTGTCAGTTGTCGAAAGGTTATTTTCGTAAAAGAATGGAAAAGTTGGTAAAGTGTCATAAAATAATCCTCCCCGACCTCAAAATTCATGTGAAATTCGGAAGGGGACACATTTGCAAAAACAACCATTTGGTTGCATTTGTCGAACAGAGAAAGGGAGTTAGCCTTTTGTTTTTGAGTTTATAAATCTCTTGATTAAGGTATATGGGTTATTTGATTTTCGAGTTTGTAGGTCATCTTCAAACCTTTGAAACCCAGTTTGTTTTAGTATGAAAATTGAAAAATTGTTTGTTATTGTTTATCTCTTATTGGTCCGAACTACGCAAGGTCTGATTCATGCGGCGGCATGATACGTAGGCAATCTCCATAAGATTCGACCACAACAAAAAAATAAAAAAATAAGAAAAAGAGAAAAAAGATAATAAAATACAGGGGTTCCCAAAGTACTTCAAAGGGGAAAATAAGCAAGCCGGGATGACGCATGTTGTTTGAAGCAGGGATGACGCATGTTGTTTGAAGCAAAGCATGTTAGAAACGGTTAACTACCTAGGGGCATTGCATCCTCAATGTGTTGTTATCAAATCTGTTAAACTCTAAACGCTAACAAGTTTGTTGTTTTCCGAATCTCAAACAGTTAGTTGTTAAAGAATTCTGGCAACACACCCTTACCAAACTAGATCCAAAGGACCGATAACAACAAGCATGACTACTTCAGAGAATAGTACCGAGGAAGAAAGGCCGATGAGCCAGTTGTTAAAGGAAGCGATGGAAAAGATAGAAAGGATGGGACTAGAGATGAATGCAATGCAGCTAGCTCTAGCCAAAGCACAAAAGAGCCCTGAGCCACTAGGGCACGTGCCCGAATACCCCCACTCCGGCCCTTCAACAAGCCTCCCGAATCACCGTTATCATCAGGAGAGAAGCCCCCATGATTCCCAAGCTCCACCACCCTATCAACCTCTCCCAACACCAAATGTTCCCACTTTTGTGGGACCCACATCAGCCACCCCGCAAAGAACGACCAGCGAGCCACTGTTTCAGGCTCCTGATACGCAATACTATCCCCCTGAGCCCACATTTCATGCACCAGAACCCCATACCTACAACCCGCACTTAGAGGTACCGGCAGAGATTGAAAAGCCGGTTAAAATCCCCGAACAAGATGAGGTGACGAGGAAGTTCAAGAGCCTGGAGCAGTCCTTAAGGAACCTGCACGGATTGGGCAACCAGGTCAGCGTGGCCTACAAGGATTTATGCCCTTTCCCGGACGTCCAACTCCCGGCTGGGTTCAAGATGCCTAAATTTGATTTATATGAAGGGCACGGTGATCCCATGGCGCATTTGCAGGGATTCTGTAGCAAAATGAGAGGGGCAGGTGGCAAAGATAAGCTGCTGATAGCTTATTTCGGCCAAAGCTTGAGTGGTTCGGCACTAGAATGGTACACCAGGCAAGATTCCAGTAGGTGGTATACTTGGGATGATCTGGCGCAGGCTTTCGCAGGTCATTTCCAGTACAATCTCGAGATAGTCCCTGACCGTCTCACATTGTTGAGGACCGGGAAGAAGTCCGGGGAAAGTTTTCGCGAGTTCGGGTTCCGCTGGAGAGAGCAAGCAGCCAGAGTTGATCCTCCCATGAGAGAGGGAGAAATGGTGGACTACTTCTTGCAGACACTGGATCCAACTTACTTTGGTCACTTGGTGACGACGGTTGGGAAATCCTTCAATGAAGTGGTAAAGATAGGGGTCATGATAGAGGAGGGTCTGAGGTCTGACAAAATCCTGAATTACTCAGCGCTCAAGGCAACGACCCAGACTATTCAGAACGACACGGGAGGTGCCCTGGGAAGGAGGAATAAAGAAGAAATTGCCACGATTGAGGCAAGCAGTGGGTCCAGGTCTGGTAAACCATACTACAACCAACCCAGACCCCACGAACCAAACTACCCATACAGCCCACCTCAATACCACTATTCACCTCAAGAACCACACTTCCCCGTGCACCAAGCCCAAACATATACTCGGCGTCCGGTTCACCCGCAATGGCGCGTGTCGTCTCCCCAGAACACACATACACCACCGCAAAACACCTATCCACCGCCAAGAGCCTACAAGAACCCTCCAGGGGCAGGTTTCCGGGGAAATCAGTCTTTCAGAAATGAAAGAATCCAAAGAACATTCACTGAGTTGGGGGAAACCTATACTGTCATGTTCCACAAATTAAGGCAATTAGGTTTGTTGAGTCCTGTTGAGCCCAGATTGCCAAATCCCCTTCCCAAAAATACGGACCACTCGGTGAGCTGTGAGTATTGTTCGGGGGCTCCCGAACATGATACCGAGAGGTGTTGGAAGTTGAAACATGCAGTACAAAATCTTATTGACGTCAACAAGATTGAGGTTCAGACACCAGAGGCGCCCAACATCAATCAGAACCCGTTGCCGGCACACATTAAAACCCACACGATTGAGCTAGTGCGCGAAGGAGGGGAGCTAAAGAAACCCCCACAAGCAGTGATGATGATCCGTGTCGGTTCAAAAGAAATGTTAACCAGTGGAAAAGCGGTGGTATAGTTGGAAAAAGGTGGATGACAAAGCCAATTATGGTGTTGGAAAAGGGTCCAACGAGGCAGATGTGCAGTTTGTGGGGTTGAAAGCAAAAATCAACAATTGAATGGCTACTCCTCTTCCTATACGAAGGGAGTCTTGGTAGTGGACTCTGATTTTCTTTTTGTTGTCCGGATTATTCCAGGGTTGTAATCCAGATTCTTCTTGTGCTCGCCAAAATGTGAAACCTTGCTATCCCGTATTTTAATAAAGTGAAAGTTTTTTTCCCTCATTCCTTATTTTGTTTTAATTTTTCTTCTTATTTTTCTCTTCTGAACAGTTCTCTTTATACTGGTTCTAATGACATGGCATGCACGACGGATCTTCAACCTAGTCTAAAAAATCAATCTGATTTCGAACTTATAGTACAAGATTGTGATGAAAAGTCGGAATACGATAAGGATGAAGCCTCCGAAGAAATTAACAGAGAGTTGAGCCAATTTGGAAAAAAAAAACATTTTGCTGTCAATCTAGGGGATGCGGATGACATCAGGGAAGCTAAGATAAATATCCATATGGAACCAAACATCAGGGAAGAACTAATCAAAGCACTTACTGAATTCAAAACATTTTGCATGGTCATACGACGACATGCCGAGTTGAAACACCAATTTAGTGGTTCAAAAATTGCCCACTGACCCGGCATTCCCCCCCCCCGTCAAGCAAAATTGAGGAAGTCCAAAACCGACGTAAGTGTGAGGATTAAGGAAGAATTAACCAAACAGCTGAATGCTAAGGTTATTCGGGTCGCTCGATACCCTGATTGGTTGGCTAATGTGGTGTGTGTTGATTATTGCAACCTAAACAGAGCAAGCCCAATGACGCTTTGTGATCAACAAATATCAAAGGAAACTGCGACGACATGGCTATCAATTCTGACGCAGTTAAGAGATATTATGTATGGTTGTAATTGTTGTTTGTTTGTATTTAGCATTTATCAGAGAATGAAATGACGGAGGCAATTCTTTCTTCTATCCAAACACTTTAACCTTTGCTTCCCCTTTTTGAGCCTTATTTATTCTTTCATACCCCTCTTTTGGAATCAGTAATGAAAATGAAAGAAAAGAAAAAAAAAGTAATGATAATAAGAACAAAAGAAAAGTCACAAAAAAAGAGAGAAAAAAAACAAAAAATAAACAAAGGAATTGGGAACTACGTTTGACCTGATTCCTCAAAGAAGGATACGTAGGCGCCTCACGGCTCGGTCATAGTGTAACAAAAAACAAAAATCCCCAAGCAAGAAAAACTGGGGCAGAAGTTGATCCCGAGAGTTGTAATGTTTTACCCATCAAAATCATTTTGAACCTCTTGTTACCCCTTTTTTTTTAACCATACACGAAAACACATATTGACGTCCAAAAAGACCTCCTGATCAGTAACTAAAAAGTGCTAAGTCAATGCAAATGGATGTCGGGGATAACACTCTGATCCCCAGCAAAGAAGAAGATCATAAGCTGGAAATGAATTGATAGCCGAAAGAATCCCCAACAAAGAGTCATATCGGCATCACTCCAATTCCCAGCTAAATAAAATAAAATGAGAGAGTCTTATCGGTGAAAACCTTCACAGGCACCATAAGGCGACGAGAGTTGAGAGAAATGAGAGAGTCTTGTTGGTGAAAACTCCCCGAAGGGTATTTCGGGTTCATCCGCCCTCGAATAGGATATTTCGGGTTCATCCGCCCTCGAATAGGATATTTCGGGTTCATCCGCCCTCGAATAGGATATTTCGGGTTCATCCGCCCTCGAATAGGATATTTCGGGTTCATCCGCCCTCGAATAGGATATTTCGGGTTCATCCGCCCTCGAATAGGATATTTCGGGTTCATCCGCCCTCGAATAGGATATTTCGGGTTCATCCGCCCTCGAATAGGATATTTCGGGTTCATCCGCCCTCGAATAGGATATTTCGGGTTCATCCGCCCTCGAATAGGATATTTCGGGTTCATCCGCCCTCGAATAGGATATTTCGGGTTCATCCGCCCTCGAATAGGATATTTCGGGTTCATCCGCCCTCGAATAGGATATTTCGGGTTCATCCGCCCTCGAATAGGATATTTCGGGTTCATCCGCCCTCGAATAGGATATTTCGGGTTCATCCGCCCTCGAATAGGATATTCCGGGTTCATCCGCCCTCGAATAGGATATTCCGGGTTCATCCGCCCTCGAATAGGATATTCCGGGTTCATCCGCCCTCGAATAGGATATTCCGGGTTCATCCGCCCTCGAATAGGATATTCCGGGTTCATCCGCCCTCGAATAGGATATTCTGGGTTCATCCGCCCTCGAATAGGATATTTTGGGTTCATCCGCCCTCGAATAGGATATTTTGGGTTCATCCGCCCTCGAATAGGATATTTTGGGTTCATCCGCCCTCGAATAGGATATTTCGGGTTCATCCGCCCTCGAATAGGATATTTCGGGTTCATCCGCCCTCGAATAGGATATTTCGGGTTCATCCGCCCTCGAATAGGATATTTCGGGTTCATCCGCCCTCGAATAGGATATTTCGGGTTCATCCGCCCTCGAATAGGATATTTCGGGTTCATCCGCCCTCGAATAGGATATTTCGGGTTCATCCGCCCTCGAGCCCGCCCATAATAACAGAGGAATACATTCAGTCTTTACTTTCAAGTGTTGAAATTGGGAGCCCGCCCATAATAACAGAGGAATACATTCAGTCTTTACTTTCAAGTGTTGAAATTGGGAGCCCGCCCATAATAACAGAGGAATACATTCAGTCTTTACTTTCAAGTGTTGAAATTGGGAGCCCGCCCATAATAACAGAGGAATACATTCAGTCTTTACTTTCAAGTGTTGAAATTGGGAGCCCGCCCATAGAACAGAGGCATACATTCCAGTCTTTAAATTTCTTGCCAGGCGCCCACCTGTATAACGAGAGGAATACATTTCAGTCTTTTTCATTACAAGTGTTGAAGTTGGGAGCCCGCCCATAGAACAGAGGAATACATTTCAGTCCTTACATTTCAAACATTGAAGTTAGGCGCCCACCTGTATAACAAGGGAATACATCCTAATCTAGTGTTTAGTTCACTCTCAGCACTGCATCAGTAGTATCAGTGGGCTACAATTTTGCTAACGACTCACAAACCTCCCCAGTGCAAACTGGGTTAGGAAATTTTGTTTGTTTTGTTTGTTTTGATTGTCAGGGACCCGCCTGTAGAACGGAGTTTGTGGTATGTCAAAGATCGAAGAAGTCAGGAGTCCGCCTGTCAAAGATCAAGCAGTGACCCACTGGAAAGCAGAAGGATTACAACAGAAATCCCCAGCATTCAATCCAAGTTAGAAGCTCGCCTCAAGAACGCGAATCAATAGTCTGGGATGATCAACAGAAGCTGGTCACAAAAACAAAAAAAACAAGAAAAAAAGAAGAAGAATAAGAAAAGAGAAAAACAAAAAAGAGAAAAATACGGAAGTGGAGAACAAATGTGGTCTGCTCAAGAACTAACACCTACAACTAGCAAGTATCAAGGTTCAAATCCAAAGTCTGTATGAAGCACCATTCAAGACTCAAGACCAAGTTTCAGAAGACTTAAGAGATAGGAATCCTTGTAACTAGTAGCTGATAGGCTTAGTTAGTCTTTTTCAGTTTTCATTTTTGTTGTAATGACAGGACCGCGGACCGGAACCTCAACGGAACGGCACCTCGATCGGCTCTTCACCTCGGTACACTTCACTATCTCTCTCATCCCGAACTACACGTGGCCTGATTCCTGTATAACCAAGGATATGTAGGCAGCTCAGATACCAGGGCTCGGTCACATTCCCTCCCTTTCCTTAAGTGTAGTCCGTCCAAGTAATGGTCGGGTCAAAAACACGTCTAGTCGTTCTTTGTCGGAAAACTCTTCGTGTTTCCAGTCAAAGAGGGGCAGCTGTAAGCACGTGATTTTTGACCCTCCCCGAGAATTTTCACATTTTTAGCGTGAATATGTGAAATTGGGTCTAGTATAGCTATTTTAACTATTTTTACTTTATTTCGTTGCAAAAAGAAAAATTTCAAAAAATATATAAAAATATATATATAAATTTTAGTTTATGTATCTCTCATCAACTTGAAAAATACAAAAATTGCACTTTATTTTTGTACTTTATATAATTTCGAAAATTACAAAAAAAATAAATAAAATATAGTTCTATTAAGGTTTTATAGTCATTTTAACTTTGAAAAATACAAAAATATTACCTCATATTTTATCTTAATATTTAAAACGAAAATTACAAAAAAATAGTTTCATTAATATTTTGTAGCTATTTTAAATCTTGAAAAAATATTTAAAAAGATATAGTTTTGTTTAAATACTAGTCTTATTTTTGGTAGTTATTTTGCTTACATAGGACTAGTTAAGCAACGTGTTCCTATTTCTCGGGTCCGGGCAAAAGAATAATATTCGGGTTCCAACTACCCGGTTTTAGGTCTAATTTCGGACCTGACCCATAGTAAACCGTGTCCAGGACACATGGGGAACCCCACCACGCGTGGGGGACATAAACCTTGAACCCCACCACGCGTGGGGCTCATGTTTCTTGGCAAAACATTACAAAACACGGACAAAGGCCAAAGCATAGCAGGACTGGGAAAATTTTTTGGACAGAGTACTGTTCCTCCGTCTTCCTCCTTTGAACGCCTAACAAACCCTACTGTAAAAACCAAAAAACCTAGGAGCTCCCCAACCCCACCAGCGACCAACAGCTCCCCCCCCCCTCGTCGTCACGCTCAATACCACCTGCCCCATCGCCATAACCACCATCCAAAAACCACCGAACACCCGAACAACGCCCAGCTCCTCCGAACGACCATCATCGTCGTTACCATCTCCGCCATCGTCGACCACCACCCCTACTGTCGCAACCAAACCCTACACCCAAAACCACCACTCCCTCACGTAAAACCATCCTCGCACCCCGTCGTCACCCCCACCAAACACTTCATCGTCGACCACGTCCAAACACCAAGCAAAACCCAGCAGCCATCGTCGACCACTACCCACGACGACCCCCGTTGTCATTGCACCCCAAAACCACTGCCCAAACAGCCCGTTGCATCCCCCGTCATCAAACACTGCCCGTTGGCCCCACAGTCGTCGACCAAACAGTCCGTCAGTGAGGTCGAGTTGAAGTCGAGTTCCAGTCCAAAGTCCAAAAGTTGAGTCGAGGTCCGGTTCGTCGAGTTTGTTCCGGGGTTTTCGTTGTTGTTCCTTGTTCAGTGAAGTCCGGTTCGAGTTCCGTAGGAAGCACTGTTTGTCGTTCTAGGATTGTCGAGGTTCGAAGGTTGGTGTTCTTCGTCCCTTGTTTCATTTTGTTCGTTTCGCATGTTATGATTCAAGGCAAATGAGAGTATTTGATATTGATGAATGTCGACAATGCAATTTTGTTGTTTTGTTAAAAATGTTTATTTTTATGGATAGTTACTGCATGTTTAAAGTGAATGTGAGAATGTATGAACGGTTTGCGAGTCATCTTGGTTGAATGGTTTTTTTTATTTTACCATGGATATTATTATTTATTAGAATCGTTGTTTTCATTTAACCTCAGATGACGTCATGGGTAGAAAATCTTAATTATGTTTAGGCTTGCCTTTAATAAAAATGAGACGAGCCTCGAAAAAAATGCACAAGCTGCGGGGCCCTCACAGATATATGTATCATAATGAACACTTAGATTCTGGGACGGGCCGTTTAGCAAATTTCACGGCCTACCCAAAATAATAATGCGCTAGTTGCTTTAGGCGCGCCTTTAATAATGTCATCTCCCTAAACTCAGGTGCACATTTATGTGACCAAAATCCAAATCTTAACGGAATCGAAATGTGCCTCTAATCACGGGTATATTGATTATGGCGTGGCCCGAGATGCATTTCCATGACGTTGCAAATTCTTTAATAATAAATGAGACGAGCCTCGACAAACAAATGTACAAGTCGCGGGGCCCTCTGAATGTATATATATTAAAACACCTAGAATTCGGGACAGGCCGTTTAGCGAATTTTACGGCCTTCCCCAAAAATGACAATACGCTAGTTGCGTTAGGCACGCCTTTAATAATTTAATTTCCTTAAACTCGGGTGCACATTGATGTGACCCAAATCCAAATCTCAACGGAGTCAAAGTGTGTCGACGACCACGGGTACATTGATTGTAACGTGGTTCGAGATACATTTTCACAACGTTGCAATTCTCGTAAAAATAATAATAAAGCGGTCAAGAGTTTAAAACTTGCACATAGGTTTAACATGTACAAAATCAGATAATCAAGCCAAATATAACAGTTGAGCGACCGTGCTAGAACCACGGAACTCAGGAATGCCTAACACCTTCTCCCGGGTTAACAGAATTCCTTATCCAGATTTCTGGTACGCAGACTATAATATGGAGTCATTCGTTTCCTCGATTCGGGATTAAAATTGGTGACTTGGGACACCCTAAACCTCCCAAGTGGCGACTCTGAAATAAATAAACCAATCCCGTTCCGATTGTCCTTTAATTGGAAAAAACTCCCCCTGCGCCCCCTCGGGTGCGGAAAAAGGAGGTGTGACATCACTTATGCGACCAACCGCTTTTTCGTTCCAAATCTCGCTTCTGCGGGTACGCATCTGCGCGAACCATCCGCTTCTGCGGACCAGCGGCTCCCAAGCCAATTCCGCTTCTACGATCTTTCACGCGCAGGTGCGAGTACGTACCTACAGAATTCCTTCCGCATCTGCACTCCACAGTCCACTAGTCCAATCTCCGCTTCTATGCATCCTAGCTCGCATCTGTGACCAATGCTCTGCAGGTGCAATTGCACCATAAGGCTTCAACTTCAACAGTCTTCCAAACTCAAAAATCAATTTGTTATCCACCCGAAATCAACTGAGGCCCCCGGGACCTCAACCAAACATATCAAATATCATACGAACTTAGTCGAGCCCTCAAATCACATCAAACAATACCAAAAATACGAATCGCACCCCAGTTCAAGCCTATTGAACTAAAGAATTTCAACTTCTACAAATGATGTTGAAACCTGTCAAATCATGTCTGAATGACCTCAAACTTTGCATACAAGTCAAAAATGACACCACAGACCCACTCTAACTTTCGGAATCCCAACCCGAACCCGATATCAAAATGTCCACCCCTAGTCAAACTTTCCAAATTTCCAACTTTCGCCATTTCAAGCCTAATTCAACTATAGACCTCCGAATCACAATCTGAACATGCTCCTAAGTCCAAAATCACCCAACGAAGCTAACAGAACCATCAAAACTCCATTCCAGAGTTGTTTACACATAGGTCAACATCCGGTCAACCTTTTCAACTTAAGCTTTTAACCCTGAGACTAAGTGTCTCAATTCATTTCGAAATCCCTCCGGACCCGAACCGATTACCCCGGCAAGTCACATAACATCTATAAAGTACAAAATTAGCAATGAATAGGGGAACGGGGCTACAACTCTTAAAACGACCTGCCGGGTCGTTACACTACCTGACCAAAATGGCCACCGGCTCCTCAACATAAGACAGATCCTTATCCATCTGTATTGAGCCGAAGTCTAACACATAAGACAGATAGTCGTGATACTTTTGGATCATAGAAATATGGAATATTGGATGAACTACAGCTAGACTAGGTGGTTGTGCAAATCTGTAGGCCAACTTTCCAATCCTCTTAAGAATCTCAAAAGGTCCGATATACCTAGGGCTGAACTTTCCCTTCTTCCCGAACCTCATAACACCCTTCATCGGCAAAACCCGGAGCAAGACTCGCTCCCCAACCATGAATGCAATGTCGCGAACCTTTCGATCCGCATTACTCTTCTATCTAGATTAGGTTGTATGAAGTCGATCATGAATCAATTTAACCTTTTACAAAGCATTATGAACCAAGTCTGTACCTAATAGCCTAGCCTATCCCAGCTCAAACCAACCCCTCGGAGACCGACACCATCTACCATACAAAACCTCATATGGAGCCATCTGAATGCTCGACTGGTAACTGTTATTGCAGGCAAACTCCGCAAGTGGTAAGAACTAATCCCAAGAACCCCCAAACTCCATCACACATGCACAAAGCATATCCTCCAATATCTTAATAGTGCGCTTGGGCTGCCTATCCGTCTGAGGGTAAAATATTGTGCTCAACTCAACCCAAGTACCTAACTCATGTTGCACGGCCCTCCAGAACCGTGATGTAAACTGAGTACCCCGATCAGATATGATGGATACCTGCACGCCATGAAGCTTAACAATCTCGCTGATATAAACTCGAGTCAGCTGCTTTGAAGAATAAGTGGTCACCACTGGAATGAAAAAGTTGAACTTCCTTTAAATCTGTGGGAGCCTAACAACAAAATCCATAATAAGCTGCTCCTATTTTCCCTCTAGAATCTCTAGCTTTTGAAGCAATCCCCCGGTCGCTGATGTTCATACTTCACCTGCTGACAATTTAGGCACCAAGCTACATACACCATTATGTCTTTCTTCATCCTCCTCCACCAATAATGTTGCCTAAGGTCCTGATACATCTTTATGGCACCTGGATTAATGGAGTACCACGAACTATGAGACTCTTGGAGAATCAACTCACTCAAACCATCTACATTGGGCACACATAGCCTGCCCTGCATCCATGATACACCATCATCTCAAAAAGTGACCTCTTTGGCATTACCGTGCTGAACCGTGTCCTTAAGGACAAGCAAATAGGGGCCATCATACTTACGCTTTCTGATATGATCATGAAGAGAAAACCGTGAAACCACACAAGCCAAAACTCGACCCAACTCAGAAACATCCAACCAAACAAACTGGTTGGCCAATGCCTGAATATCCAATGCTAATGGACTCTCCGTTTCCAGTAGATATGCTAAACTGTCCAAACTCTCCGCGTTGCGACTTAAGGCATCGACCACCATATTGGCCTTCCCGGGATGATATAAAATGGTGATATCATAGTCCTTAAGCAACTTTAACCACCTTCACTGACGCCATTTAAGATCTTTCTGTTTGAACAGATGTTGCAGATTCTAGTGATCTGTGTAGATCTCACAAGGAACATCGTACAAATAGTGGCGTCAAATCTTCAAGGCATGAACAATAGCTGCTAACTCAAGGTCATGGACATGATAGTTTTTCTCATGTACATTCAGTTGTCTAGATGCGTAGGCAATCACCCTACCGTCCTGCATCAACATCGCGCCGAGACCAATCCATGACACATCATAATACACAGTGTAAGATCCCAAACCTATAGGCAACACCAACACTAGGGTTCTAGTCAAAGTAGTGTTGAACTTTTGAAATCACTCCTCACACTCCTCGGTCCACCTGAATAGGGCACCCTCTAGGTCAATCTTGTTATAGGTGCAACAATAAATGAGAAACCCTCCCCAAATCGACAGCAATACCCCGCCAAACCAAGAAAACTTCGAATCTCTATAGTTGAAAACGGTCTAGGCCAAATCTGCACTGCTTTAATCTTCTTCGAATCTATCTTGATCCCTTCACTCGACACTATATGGCCCAAAAATGCTACTGAATCAAGCCAAAACTCATACTTTGAAAATTTTGCATATAACTTCTTTTCTCTCAAGGTCCAGAGCACAGTCCTCAAGTGATGTTCATAACCCTCCCGAATCCGGAGTACACCAGAATGTCATCAATAAATACAATGACAAATGAGTTAAGATATAACCGAAATACATTGTTCATCAAGTGCATGAATGTTGATGGGGAGTTGGTCACCCCAAATGATATCACAAAGGAACTCATAATGACCATACCGAGTTCTGAAGGTCGTTTTCGGGATATTTGGCTGCCAAATTTTCAACTAATGATAGCCTAAACTTAAGTCAATCTTGGAGAACACTTTGGCACCCTGTAGCTAATCAAATAGGTCATCAATACGTGTCAATGGATACTTGTTCTTCACTGTAACCATGTTTAACTAGCAATAATAAATACACAAGCACATAGAACCATCTTTCTTCTTTATAAACAAGACTGGAGCATCCCAAGGTGACACACTGACCGAATGAAACCCTTATTAAGAAATTCCTGCAACTGCTTATTTAACTCTTTCAACTCTGTTGGGGCCATACGATATGGAGGAATAGAGATGGGCTGAGTGCCCGGAAACAAATCAATACCAAAGTCGATATCCTTGTTGGTTGGCATGCCCGAATGATCTACCGAAATACATCTGGATAATCCCTCACTACCGGAACTGACTCGACGGTAGGAGTATCAACACTGACATCTCTCATATATACTAGATACACAACACACCCCTTCTCAACCATCTACTGATCCTTTAGAAAACAAATAACCTTGCTAGGAACATAATCTAAAGTACCTCTCCACTCTAACCGCGGAAGACCTGCCATAGTTAACGTCACCGTCTTGGAGTGATAATCAAGAATAGCATAATAGAATGCCCAAGATAATATCAAAATCTACCATACTGAGAAATAATAGATCTGCTATGGTCTGAAAACCACCAAGAACAACTAAACACAACTGATACACATAGTCTACAACAATAAAATCTCCCATACGTGTGGACACATAGACAGGAGAACTCAAAGAATCACGGTATGAACCCAAATATGGAGAAAAATAAAATGATAATAGGAATAAGTGGAGCCTGGATCAAATAAGACTGATGCATCTCTGTGACAGATCGGAACAATACATATGAGGACTAAATCAGATGTAACTACCTCCGTCCTGGTAGGAAGAGCATAACATTTGGCCTGGCCTCCCCCTCTAGGGTGACCTCTACTTGCTCGACCTCTACCTTGAGCTAGTTGTGTAGGTGGAGTGGAAACTAGTGCGGTAACCATGGCCTGAGGACCCAATGGAGCACGCAGAGCCTGAGTAGTATGTGGAGGTGCACCCCTCCTGAGTCTGGGGCAAACCCTCACAATATGACGAGTGTCACCAACTCAAAACAAGATCTCGGAGGACATGTCTATTATGCTTGGCTCAGGACTGATCGTCTAGGATGACCGCTGAATTCACCCTATGCAGGAGGTGCACTAGACAATGGTCATGCATAATAGGGATTCTGAGGCCTAGGAGTGGCCAGAATATCGCTGGAAGCTGGAAGTGTTGTATGAACAGGGCGTACTCACATAGCCCCTACCACGACGAGTTGGAATTAAGTCACGGGTACTACTATATGTGCCAGAATCTCGAGACCTCTTGGCCTCCCTCTCCTCTCTCTCTCCTGAATCAACATACCCTACAAACTCCTAGCGATCCCCTCTACCTGCTTGTATATGTTGTCCATATCCAACTCTCAGGCCATGCTAAATCTGATACTAGGATTGAGCCCCTTGATAAATTGATCGACTCACTCTCTAACAGTAGCAACCAAGGCTGGTGCATTCCTAGCTAAATCACTGAATCGGACTATATACTGACACAATCATAGAACCCTAGTGCAACTGTTCAAACTCTGCGTGCCATGCATCTCTGAGACTCTAGGGATTAAACTCCCTCAAGAACATATATGAGAACGAGTCCAAGTGAGTGAATCTACCTCAGCCTGATAACACAGCTCATATGCTCGCACCACTGATAAGTCGCTCCCTTAAGCTAGAATGTAGTGAAAGCAACCCCAGTGGACACCACAATACCCATTTCATGGAGGATACGGTGGCATTCCTTAAGAATACCCTAGGCATCCTCTGATGCCAAACTACTGAAATTAGGAGGGTGGTACTTCTTGTACCTCTCGAGCCTGAGCTACTCCCCTCAGAAACTACAGCCATAACCTCAGGCTGAACTGAGGCGACCGACTGTACTGGTATGACCTTTGGGACCTTGTCAACCTGGACCCGTTGCTCTAGAGTACGGGCAGTGGGAGTATATGCTCCTCCCCCAACCTAAGATGTGGCAGGAGCAGGTGGGATCAGCCCTGCCTGAGCTAAAGTGCCAAACATGCTCAGAAACTGAACGAGAGTCTCCTAGAGAGCTAGTACAGTAACAGACGTCTCAGGTGCCTGCCCTCAACTGGAGATATTGGTGGCTCCTCTGTAGCTGCTCGTGTAAGTTCTCTAGATGCATCACGTGGATGTCCTCGGCCTCTACCCCTACCATGGCCTCTTGCGACTCTAGAAGGGGGTGCGTGTGTCTGGTCGTCTGATCCAGTTGTATGTGTCCTCACCATCTATAAGAGAATAGAAAGAACAAAATTTAGCATCTGAAGTAAAAAATTTCACACGATAAGAAATCAAAGAAGTGAAGTTTTTCCTAATAGTTTCATACCGAAGATAAGTATAGACATCTCCGTACCGATCTGCGAGACTCTACTAAACCTGTTTATCACTCATAACACCTATGAACCTAGAGCTCTAATACCAACTTGTCATAACCTCAAATCCCCTCCATAGAATGTCGTGATGGCACCTAACCTCTAAGAATAGGTAAGACTAACAACATGCGGAAACATTTTGATAAAACTTAAAATTGCAAAACTTCAACAATTTCATAAATAGAAACTATAAGCTCGATACGTACAATTCCCCAAAACCCGATGAGATATAAGTCACAAGCTCTAGATACAAGGCTGAACAATCATATACATCACTGTCTATTAAAAATGTAAAGAAATAAGGAAGAACATGGTATAAGGGGACTCCGATCAAGTCCTGCGGACACGGGCAGGTGTACTTTGAAGTCTCTAAAAGCAAACTCGGTGCACTAATACCGGGACGGACACGATGTACCTGGATCTGCACCAAACATGTGCAGAAGCGTAGTATGAGTGCACTACAACTGTACCCAGTAAGTATCAAGCCTAACCTCGGTAAAATGGTGACGAGGTCAGGTCAAGGCCCTACTGGATATAATAAGAAACAAGACAAAATATAATGATATAATGAAAATGACAAAGGCAGTGAAATAGTAAAGAATATACGGAAAATTAACAACATGAAATCAAGGCAGTTAATACAACACGAAAGGAAAACAAGGATTTTACACGTTAAGGTAAACAACAACCAAACAATTACAGCAAATAGAGAAAGATCAACAAGGACTCTCCCGAGGTACCACCTCGTAGTCTCAAATCATAAAAGTAACTTACAATCTTTCCTTATATTACCGCGGGGGCCTTTATATTTAGTTTTGAAAATCATTTTCCCGAAATAGCACCCCACATTTTAGCCCACCTTATCACACCGCATGGATTCTAGTAGTTCTCCTACTAGCCACGCGTATTAAGCCCACCTTATCTCACTGCATGCATTTCAAAACCCAGCTCTTATACCACCACATGCGTATCAATAACAATAACAACACGGCAAAAACCTCGTGCAAATAGTAACAACAGCACGCCAGAAACCTCGTGCGAACAATAACAACAGCATGGCACAACCCTCATGCAAACAACCAAATAATCACCTCAACAATAACACGAAAGGCAAAATATAACAACTAAATAAAATAATATTTCACAACTTACACCTTGACTCAATAGAACCCACAACTTTTGCACATCAAGAGGAAGATATTTCAAGGATAGCAATTTCAAGTAAAGAATCCCAAAGTTAGAATAATGAATACGGAACTAAGAAAGCAAGTAATTCAACTAAACATGTAGTACAAGTTGCAAATAGAGATAAGATAAGTAGTCATGTGAAATCAGATTAAACCTGGTGACTATAACATGCTAAAGTAACTCAATTAAGGCATGAAAAGGAAACTACGTAGCTAAAATCAAAATTTCAACATTTAGCCCGTGTACGCACTCGTTACCTTGCGTACACGGCCTTCACATATCACAAATTATCATAACAATACCAAATCCTAAGGGATATTTCCCCCACACAATGTTAGACATGTTACTTACCTGAAACCACGCTTAATCAATCAACTAGAAGGCCTTTCCCTCGATTTTTCGACTCCGAACAGCTCGAATCTAGCCAAAACAATTTCGCACTATAAATATAACTATAGAATACTAATTTAAATAATAAAATTATAATTTTAGCAAAGAATTGAAAAATCACCCCAAAATGTCAACCCGGGCCTACGTCTTGGAACCCAACTAAAATTACAAAAATCGAACAGTCATTCGATATCGAGTCCAACTATTCAAAAATTACACAAATCTGATACCAAAATCTCGCTCGAATCCCCAAAATTCAACCTAAGAAGTTTCCTCCATTTTTTCCCCAATTTTTCAACCTAAATCCCTAATTAAATGATGATATCAAAGATAGGTTAGTGAAAATTAATCAAAAACGAGTTAAGAACTCTTACCCCAACAATCCTTTTAAAAATCACTCGAAATTTCGTCTCATACCGAGCTCTCTAAGACCAAATTGTGAATTATGAAATAAACCCTCGATTTTGAAACTTAAGTCTGCTATCCAGGTATTTACACTACGCGGTCGCAAAAATCCCTTCGCGATCGCGAAGAACAAAATTACAAATAACTCAAAAACCTTATATGCGAATGCGGAAACCTGGTCGCGAACGCGGTGAAAAACTTCTCCAAACCTACGTGATCGCGTGCACCAATTCGCAACCGCAAAGAGCAATGTATTCACCTACTCAGGTCCTCCCTTCTTCACCGCGGACACGGAAACTGATACGCGTTCGCTATTCACTAGCCTCTCAAAGTTCGAGATTGCATATGCCTTCATGAGATCGCAACAAACAAAATCATGCCTGCCAATCTCAAAGATCGCAATTGCGACCCCTTATTCACGATCGCATAGGAGAAAACTAGAACTGAAGAGAACCTGAACTTCAGCAATTCCTCAATGATCCGAAATGCGCTGAACATGGTCTGAATCACACCTGAATCGCCTGGACCTCAACCAAGCATACTAACAAGTCCTAAAACATCATACGAACGCGCTCGAAGCGTCAAATCACATCAAACAACACTAAAATCACAAATCATGTATCGATTCAAGCCAAAGAACTTATGAACTTCCGAATTCCCAAAACAAATGCCGATTCATACCAAACCAACTCCGATGGACCTCAAATTTGTCACACAAGTCATAATTGACTTTACGGACTTATTCCAACTTCCAGTATCGGGATTCGACCCGATATCAATAAAGTCCACTCCCGATCAAACTTCCCAAAATTTCACTAATTTCCAACTTTCGCCAAATCACACTGAAACGACCTATGGGCCTCCAAATCAACATTCGGATGCGTTCCTAATACCAAAATCACCATACGGAGCTATTGGAACCATCAAAACTCCATTTCGGAGTTTTCTTCACACGAGTCAAACTATGGTTAACTCCTACAACTTAAACTTCTATTTTTCGGGACTATGTGTCCCATTTCACTCCGAATCTCATCCGAAACTAAAACCAAATACCCCAACAAGTCACGTAACCATAAAAATAAAATAGAGGAAGAAATAAAAGGGGATCGGGGCTAATACAATCAAAATGATCGGCCATGTCGTTACTAAAAATTACTTCTTGAATGAATTAACCAAACACAAACTCTTTTTTTCGAAAGTACTTTTTAAAAAAATACTTCTCAAAATAAGCAGTTCTGGTAGCTTGGCCAAATGGGCTCTAAGAATGTGTTTGGAAATTATTATTAGAGTCAAACTAACTTTATAACTCCTAGACTTCATCATCACTTTTAGTCCTTGATTAAATTTTGAGATTTGTCATCGTGATAGAGATCATGATAATGAGAGCAAAGTCTCTTACAATTTAATCTAAATGTATTCTTGATCGTAGGATTATTAATTTGGACATTAGTACTCCGGTTAGATCAATATTTATGTGATTTTCTTTATGGGATAAAGATTAGTTGATCTCATTAACTGAATCACATAGATAGATGATGCATATAGAGATGTGATCATTGAACCGACTCATTGGATAATTCCTAATGGTTAGAATTACCATAAACTGTCAATAGGATATTCTCTTGAAGAATATGATATAAGAGTTTCCTTTGACCTGAGACCGTCATAGTAATTGACAAGTTATTTATTGTGCTTTGATACCATACACCTATGGCCCTAGGGCGATAGTTGAAAGGATATTGGGTACGATTAAATGCTTGTAGAATTAGTGATTGATCAAGATGGAATCTGTCAACTCTTGGTAAGGAGTTTAAGCTCCATGTTGTCATGAATTATAAATGATCAAACTAAGACCTTAGCCAGGGCAATTGAATGAAAGAAGAAATGAGTTTCTTAGGTCATTCAATGGTCAATTATATTTGACATGAACACATAGTTGGTCGCCTATTAGGATTTGACAGTTGAACCATATCTTAGGGTGCTATAACGACAGAAGGAATTACTACATTATTCTTCTACGGGTTCTTGAGAGTAAATTGTATACTTCATGCTATCCGGTCGTTAAGGAGTGTTGCTAGACGCCACCCTTGATTAGTATATTGATATGATAAATATACTACCGGTTTAGTATTGAACCTATAAGGTCGCACACTAACGAGTGTTCTGATCTTTACTAAAAGATTAATTAACTTATTATTTGATAATTGAATTAAAAAATTTAATTAGTTAAATAAATTTAGTTATTAGTCCAAATAAAATATTATTATACTCTTTGCTAGAACAGAGGATATAATTAATATTGTGAACAAATTGAAGTTTTCTATTTGGAATAGAAAATTAAATTATATCTCTTGGTTGAAATATATATGTGATATATATAACAAATATTTATATAAAATATTAATGGAAGTTTTTTGATTGAATCCAATTTTGAATTGGATTAGCAAAGTGAACGTCCATAGAAGGACTCGAGGCAACGTGATACCCTTTTAAGAATGAGATATTATTTTTTATAGTAAAATACCAACAATGATTTTAGAATTCAAATTGGAATTGAATATGCAAAGTCTATTTTCTCGGCAGTCACGTTACCCAGGAATGGGAATTTCGATTTTTCCTTTAAAATTCCATAAGGTTTATTAAAAATAAACTTTCACCCTAAATAAATCATTACCTCAACCAAATAGGAAAAGGGTTTATAGGTGATGCTATATAAAGGGTGATGGAACAAAAATTTGTACAATTTTTTTCTTGAGAGGAAAACCCGCTTTTGTGAAAGTAAGAGTGCAATACAAAAGCCAAGAGAGAAAATATAATTACAAGAAAAGTGTTTCTTGTTCTTTTATCTTTGAGTTGTGATTTTTGAGAAAGTTTCAACACAATATTCTTCTTTCAATTTGTTCGCGGGTTTCATTGATCAAAGAGTTGATAGCAAGGATCGGTCTCGGTGTGGATGCGCATAGAGTCTTCGCACTATCAAAGAATTTGAAACGAGACTTTCTTCACCAGGTACGTCTTAGATCCGATCTATTGACATGTAAATAAATTTTAAACACGAAAAGATCTGCCTAGGATTGTTATTGTCTTCCGTTGCGTGTTATGAACACCTATACGCAATCCTTCAGTGGTATCAGAGCCGTGGTTTATTGTGTCTAAAATTTATTTATGAAATATTTTTAGATTATATTTGAAGAGTTCAAACCATAATACATGTGTATTATGCAATAGTCAAATTGTTTGAATTCATATGGATTGATATAATTTTATTGTAAATAAAATATATATACATATAAGTGAAACTCTTGAGATAGTTCGTAACTTGAATTTGAAAATTTTGTATTAGATATGATTGTAATCTACAATAGGTTATTGGATTCTACTGTTATTTTAATTGTTATTAGTTCATGAAATGTTAATTAATAATAGTTTTCTGGCATGAATTATTTTTATGTGATATATAAGATAAACATGTTAGAAGATGTTGAATTTTACACTAGACGCCTGGACCACCCGGGGGAGTATAAAATATAATAAGTTCTTTGCTATCATGATGGTTGAACTCAACTATGACAATAGGATCGACCTGACTACCAGGGGACTATTTGACATAGAGTTATTTAAGGAAATTGTATGGGGATACAATTGGTAAGAGTACCTACCTCTAAACTATATGTGAGAAATGACTTGACTTCCAAGGGGCTCATACATATTGTTAAAGGACTCCTTTACTCCACTAATATAAATAAAGATTTCGTAAACTATAATGAAGGTAAAGAGTTTAAAATAATTAGTGGAAATATCATTTAGATAAAAGTCCATGTCTTTATGATATATGCAAATATGTTCTTATATCATTGCCTTTTCTTTTCTATATTTTAGATTTCTCAATATGTCTGTTATTTCACTGCGTGAAATACTTGAGACCAACAAGTTGGTAAGACCAAACTTTGATGACTGGTATAGAAATTAGAGAATTGTTCTCATGCATGAAAAGCTCATTGATGTGATCGATAAGCCTGCAAAGATAGTCCCACCAGAGAATGATGTTCAAGGCACCAAGGTTTATCAAAAACACTTGGAAGAATGCCTTGATATTAAACACATCATTCTTGCTTCTATGAGTTCTAAACTCCAGAGAAAACATCAGAATATGGATACAACTGCAATCATTGAATATCTTAAGAAGATGGTTGATACATAGTTGGATATTGAAAACTCTCCAGTTGGATCCCGTGTCAATCATATGATTCTTCTTACCGAAGAACATGAGAAGTTGGGGTAATTGGTAAAGAGCTTTCTGAAGATTTGATCTTGCAGTCAATATATGATGTTGAATGTTTTCACTGTAAGAATAAAGGGCATTGGAAGAGAAACTGCAAGGAGTATCTTGCAACTCTAAAGGTCAAGAAACAAGGCGAGACATTAATGAAAAATGTTTTCAAGGTTTCTTTATCTACTACTAATTCTTCACTGTGGGTATTAGATACTTGCAGTGGTTATAACATCTGTAATATGTTGCAAGGGTTCAAGATAAGTAGGAGGCTAAAGAGAGGAGAAGTTAATCTACAAATTGAAAATGGTGCAAAAGTTGCGGCCGTAGCTGTAGGATCAATTTCTTTAATAATGCCTACGGGAAAAGTTCTTATTTTGGATGATTGTTATTACGTTCCTAAATTTGTTTCGAACATAATTTCAGCTTTTATGTTAGACAAACGTGGTTTTCGTATTAATATAGGCAATGGTATTTGCTCTATTTATTATAGTGATAATTTATATGTGAATGGCTATCTCCAACATGATGTTTATGTCTTATCTAATGTGAATGCTAATTCGATTATGCATGTTTCAAGTCTTAAGAGGAAAAGAAATGATCAAGTAAATCATTCATACCTTTGGCATTGTAGGCTTGGTCATATTGGAGAGAAAAGAATTAACAAGTTGTACAAGGAAGGGTACCTTGACAAATATGATTTAGAATCATATCCAACTTGTGAATCTTGTCTCAAAGGAAAAATGACCAAATCTCCATTTAATGGAAGTGGAGAAAGAGCTTCTGAATTATTGGGACTAATTCATACAGATGTTTGTGGGCCCATGAAAATTCAAGCTAGAGGTAGATATTCTTACTTCATCACCTTTACTGATGACATGTCAAGATATGGATTTGTGTATCTTATAAAACACAAGTCTGAATCTTTTGAAATGTTCAAAAGGTTCCGTAGTGAAGTTGAGAAGCAGACTGGGAAAAGTATCAAAGTACTAAGGTCTGATAGAGGTGGAGAATATCTTAGTGAAGATTTTACCAGATATCTCAAAGAGAATGGGATTCTCTCACAGTGGACACCTCTAGGAACACCACAACACAATGGTGTGTCTGAAAGGAGAAATCGAACCTTATTAGATATGGTGAGATCTATTATGGGGTTCACCGATTTTCCAATAAATTTATGGGATATTATTTCTATCACCCTTCTGACCATAAAGTGTTAGTGGCCAGAGGAGCAACCTTTCTGGAAAGGGAATTTCTTTTAGAAGGAAATTATAATGGATAAATAGAACTTGATGAAGTTCAAGAAACTAATGAATCTACACAATATAAGGATCATAAGATCCAAGTTGAAGAACCTTTATTGGATGTTTTGAAGTTGCCAAGGAAGTTTCCATCTTCAACGGTTGAAGTTCAAGAACTAAGTGGAGTTTAAGAATAGGTTAATGAACTAGTTCCAAACCAAATTGAATAACAACCAAATCCAGCACAAGGTGAACAGGTTGTACAAGTGCCTCTTAGAAGGTCTACACGAGAACGCCATGTACTAACTAGATTAAATTTATTGGTACAAGATGATGTATCAAATGAGGTTGATCATAATGATGATGACCCTAAGACCTATGAAGAGGCTATACAAAGTTCCGATTATGAGAAGTGGCAAAAGGCCATGGAATCCAAAATGGAATCCATGAAGGAAAATAAAGTATGGACTTTAGTTGAACCTTCAAAGGATATAAAACCTATAGGTTGAAAATGGGTTTTTAAGAAAAAGATTGGAGCAGACGAAAAGTGGAGACCTATAAAGCCCGTCTTGTTGCCAAGAGATATCGTTAGAAAGAAGGAGTCGACTACGCCGAGACGTTCTCTCCCGTGGCATGCTCAAATCTATTTGGATTTTGCTTGCTATAGCAGCATACTATGATTATGAAATATGACAAATGGATGTGAAAACAGCTTTCCTTAATGGTGAGCTAGAAGAGGATGTGTACATGACACAACCTGAAGGTTTCACATCTTCGTATGATCATAATAAAATTTGCAAGCTACAAAGATCTATTTATGGACTAAAGCAAACTTCTCGAAGTTGGAATATTCACTTTAACAAGACAATTGAAAAGTTCAATTTTGTTAGATGTGAATAAGAACCTTGTGTGTACAAAAAGGTTAGTGGGAGCACAATTATATTCTTATTGTTGTATGTTGATGGTACATCGCTCATAGGGAATGACATACCGGCATTGCAAAGTACCAAGATTTGGCTATCTGAACAGTTCTCCATGAAAGACTTGGGAGAAGCAGCTTATATATTAGGAATAAAGATCTATAGAGATAGATCTAGGAAGCTGCTTGGACTTTCTCAGTCTTTGTATATTGATACCATCTTAAAGAGGTATAACATGGATAATTCCAAAAGAGGCTATCTATCGATAGGCACTGGAATTACTCTCAGTAGGGAGGATTGTCCTAAAACACCTGAAGAGAGAGAAAGCATGAGTAGGATCCCATACGCTAGTACAGTGGGAGATATCATGTATGCTATGACATGTACAAGTCCTGATATGGCTTATGCACTTGGAGTGACTAGCCGATATCAGGCAAATCCTGGTGAGGAACATTAGAAGGTGGTGAAGACCATTCATAAGTACTTAAGAAGGACTAAAGACCAATTCCTCATCTATGGGGATTCTGAGTTGAAACTTGAAGGCTAAACTGATGCAAGTTTCTCTTTAGATAGAGATGATAGCAAATCTATTTCTGGTTATGTATTCACCTTAAATGGTGGTGGAGTGAGTTGGAAAAGTTCCAAACAAGCTACAGTAGCTGATTCAGTGACTGAAGCAGAATATATAGCAGCTAGTGAAGCTGCTAAGGAAGCTGTATGGATGGAAAAGTTCTAAACTGAACTTGGTGTGGTTCCTTCAATAGAAGGTGCGGTTCCACTATTGTGTGACAATAATGGAGCCATTGCTCAAGCAAAAGAAACAAAATCACATTAAAAATCCAAACACTTTCTGCCAAGGGATCACTTGATAAGAGAAATCATTAGATGTGGAGACAACTAGATTCAAAAGGTTGATGGAAAGGAAAAATGCTCCATACTCATTCACTAAAGCTCTTGGAGCAAAGGAGTTTGACAAGCACAAGTGAAAATTGGGAATGAAGTACAAGAGCGATTGGCTTTAGTGCAAGTGGGAGATTGTTTGAGATATAGTAGATATGCCCTAGATCCAATCTCATATTTGATGATTTGAACATATTTTTGTGAATGTTATTTGATATAAAAATATATGGCATTCTTTTATCATAGTTATTATTAATTGTTTGATTAATTTGATAAGGTCCTTGATTAAATTTTGAGATTTGTCATCGTGATAGGGATCATGATAATGAGAGCAAAGTCTCATACAATTTAATCTAAATTTGTTCTTGATTGTAGGATTATTAATTTGGACATTAGTAATCCGGTTAGATCAATATTTATGTGATTGTCTTTATGGGATAAAGATTAGTTGATCCCATTAACTGAATCACATAGATAGATGATGCATATAGAGATATGATCATTGAATCAACTCATTGGATAATTCCTAATGGTTAGAATTTCCATAAATCGTCAATAGGATATTCTCTTGAAGAATGTGATGTAAGAGTTTCCTTTTACCTAAGACCGTCATAGTAATTGACAATTTATTTATTGTGCTTTGATACCAGACACCTATGGCCCTAGGGCGATAGTTGAAAGGATATTGGGTACGATTAAATGCTTGTAGAATTAGTGATTGATCAAGATGGAATCTGTCAACTCTTGGTAAGGAGTTTAAGCTCCATATTGTCATGAATTATAAACGACCAAACTAAGACCTTGGCCAGGGAAATTGAATGAAAGAAGAAATGAGTTTCTTAGGTCATTATATGGTCGATTATATTTGACATGAACACATAGTTGGTCGCCTATTAGGATTTGACAGTTGAACCATATCCTAGGGTGATCCAGAGCTATAATGACAGAAGGTTACTACATTATTCTTCTACGGGTTCTTGAGAGTAAATTGTATACTTCATGATATCCGGTCGTTAAGGAGTGTTACTAGACGCCACCCTTGATTAGTATATTGATATGATCAATTTACTATCGGTTTAGTATTGAACATATGGGGTCGCACACTAACGAGTGTTCTGATCTTTGCTAAAGGATTAATTAACTTATTATTTGATAATTGAATTAAAGAATTTAATTAGTCAAATAAATTTAGTTATTAGTCCAAATGAAATATTATTATATTCTTTGCTAGCACAGAGGATATACTTAATATTGTGAACAAATTGAAGTTTTCTATTTGGAATAGAAATTTAATTATATCTCTTGGTTGAAATATATATGTGATATATATAACAAATATTTATATAAAATATTAATGGAAGTTTTTTGATTGAATCCAATTTCGAATTGGATTAGCAAAGTGAACGTCCATAGAAGGACTCGAGGCAACGTGATACCCTTTTAAGAATGAGATATTATTTTCTATAGTAAAATACCAACAAGGATTTTAGAATCCAAATTGGAATTGAATATGCAAAGTCTGTTTTCTCTGCAGTCACGTTACCCAGGAATGGGAATTTCGATTTTTCCTTTAAAATTCCATAAGGTTTATTTAAAATAAACTTTCACCCTAAATAAATCATTACCTCAACCAAATAGGAAAAATGTTTATAGGTGATGCTATATAAAGGGTGATGGAACAAAAATTTGCACAATTTTTTTTCTTGAGAAGAAAACCTGCTTTTGTGAAAGTAAGAGTGCAATACAAAAGCCAAGAGAGAAAATACAATTACAAGAAAAGTGTTTCTTGTTCTTTTATCTTTGAGTTGAGATTTTTGAGAAAATTTCAACACAATATTCTTCGTTTAATTTGTTCGCGAGTTTCATTGATCAAAGAGTTGATAGCAAGGATCGGTCTCGGCGTGGATACGCATAGAGTCTTCGCACTATCGAAGAATTTGAAACGAGACTTTCTTCACCAAGTACGTTTTAGATCCGATCTATTGACATGTAAATAAATTTTAAATACGAAAAGATTTGCTTAGGATTGTTATTATCTTCCGCTGCGAACACCTATACGCAATCCTTCACAAAGTTCTTTGGAAGCTCCCCCTTCCTATTTTTTTTCCTTCTTTTTTTCCTTTTGTATGAAAAGCGAGAAGTACAGGCACTCAGGCAGTAGACAAAATTAAGAAAGTACGAAAAAGGTAAGAATCCAGAGTTCTTCATGAAGAGACTACTTTAAGTACACATTACACACGAATGATTTATTGACATGTTGCATCCATGTTTTCTCGGTGCACTATTAATTTTTTATTTTTTATTTTTAAATAAAAAAGATGTTCTCAAGACAAAAACTCGTTAAGAATATCAAAAATCATTGTTCATTGTGTATATCTTGATTGATTCAAATAGATTAAAGTCTTTCACTTATAAATTCTAAGGATGACTTTTTTGTAATTTACATCTCATTGGAATTACAAAATCGACATTAAATTGAATGAAAAATAAAATGGTGAATATATTCTGATTAGTAGTAAAATTATCTTTCTTTTTCATTTAAATGAAGAGCTTATATCTCGGATCTGTTCAAAAACAACAATAACGTCATACTTAGTGTGATAAAAGGCTCATTTATCATTTTGTTTGAGAATGCCACTGAGGGGACAACGACTTTGGTTAGTAACCACTAAAGTCATCTTTTAATGGCGATCTACCTTAAATTTATTTCTCGAAACTTTTTTGTTGCTATTTTTCTGCCTTTTTAACTTACCAAAAGAGTCTGTCACAATAACATTCAGTCGTGGGCTTTGGTAGCGACTTTTATCGCAGAAAAAGACCACTTCCTTGTGGTGATATCAGTTTCCATCGGAATAAAACGTCCAAAGGCGGATCCATGATTTGAAGTTTTTGGGATGCCACGTAGCTTTGAATGTTCATATGTCGCTATCCATATATTGAAATAGAGTAAATATTTTATCGGTTTGAAGAACTTTAGACTTCGGTTTGGGTTACTTCTCTTTTTGATATATAATATATATAAATCGATTGAAAGTAAAAAATATAATATTCTAGCTATGATAGAGCGAAGATTTGCAAAAGAAAATATTATTTTAATTTTGTGTAAAAAAAAAAGCAAATACTTAACTAATATATGAGACAGAAAAAGAAAGCCAAAAGTTAATAAATAAAATATGATAGTTAACAACAATTACAAAAGAACAAGAAAAAAATAAAATGAAATATATAGAATGATATAAAGCTTAACGTGATGTAGCAAGTCAAAAAATTTAATAAATTGTTGCTAGGAGGATTGGACCTTGACAACCAAGTTGGAATCTCTTGCCTTTTGCCAATGGCACCTTTCTATCATTCTATAAGTCTTTATATCTTCACAAGTAAAGGCGTCAGATTCATCTTTGAGACATGATTTACGTTTAATTCAATAGAACAATAACTAGAGTTTGCAACTTAAAATAATAGCAGGAAAAAAGATTCCAAATAAAGTCGAATCAGTTGTTTTACTAAGTAGGATCACAATCTCTTGCCATAAAAATGGCCGCATTCATGGGTGATGTGTGAATAATAAAAGTTGTGTATTATAATTAGCAACTAGATACATGTTTACCTTGAAAATGATAATAACAATTAGATTTGATTTTGTGGTTCTAAAAATATATGATCTGTTTTTATGCTAGTTGTTAGGCAATAGGTGCTAAGTGAGAGATTGAAAAATAAGATAATATCTTATAGATGGTTTAATAATCAAACCGAATGGCTGAAAACCAGGTCCTCGAGCTTGCATACCAGGTCCTCGAGGTCAAGTCGAATGTCCGACTAAGGGCAGTCGATGGAGGACTAACAGTTATGATAGCTTTGATGAAGGCTTTTTATGGCCAATAATTAGCAATAAATAGAACACAGCGAATATAAGTAGTGAAATCAAGAGAATATGTTAAGTTAGAGAGCAGAGAGAATGTTCTTGTATATTCAATGTTGTGTATCAGATGCCCCTTACAAAATGACAAGGATCCCCTTTATATATGAGGGGGAATCCCAATATAGTACAAGTGCATTTATTACAAAGATATGAGGTTGGTACATCTATTTAATGCCATGATACGAGTTTGAACTAGCCTACTAAACTTTGTTAGCTCTAGTCACGTTCCTTGGGAAACTCACATTGATCCACTGTAACCGCTGGTTTACACTGCCTCGAGGTCGATCATTTAGAACCCTCGGGGTTGAAACCCCGAGCTGAGCTTCGAGCCTTCTGGGGGCAGTCTCTACGAGGCGCCTCAATGATTATAAAATCGGACCACTGATTTTTACCGCATACAGATAGTCCCCGCGTTTCCTAGAATAAAATGATAGGAAACAGTTTTGAACTCCTACTTCTTAGGCACTACCATCATGATGTCAGCCTATCAGATCATTAAATGTCATAACTCAAAAAGCCGCGCAAGGGTCTCCATCAACACGACTATCGAGAAGCCCACGAACCGCTATTGGTTCGTCCTTTCCGCTGCCTATATGGCTTCTATAAATATCTCAATCGTTTAGTGATTCACACTTTTACAACATCATTAAACTTTTAGAGCCAAGGTCATCCCTTTTCACATTCTTCTTTCTTCCGCTATTGGTTCCTCACTTCCTTTCCCAGAAAGTCCTTTCAACCATCATGGCTAGAACTTCTAAAATAGTGCCTCGAAAAGAGGGTGCCGCTTCTTCGTCTCGAACATCCAAAGGCAAACCCAAAGTGGCACCCACCGTTAAACAACGTACCTCTGCCGAGTTCGATACTATGAATGATTTTTCTATTAAGAGACCCTCATCTACGCCTGGTCAATACGAACACGTGTCCCGGTATATTAGCATCGTGACTGATATACAAAAGGTGAGGGACGACTGTCGATGGGAGAGGACAGTGCTGGTTGAGATTCCTAATTCTAATGAGAGCATAATAGACCATAAGGCTGGCTTTCTTCATGTCTATACATACCCATTCACTTTGGGTCCCATCGATTCTTCAAATCCTTCTTCCCCGGTGATAGATCCGGTTATTCTCGACTTCTGTCATAAGTATCAAGTGACACTTGGCCAAATTTATCCATCTTTATAGAGGATAGTCTATATGCTCCGTTATTTCTCTAACAAGGTCGAGGGTATGACTTTCACCCTTGACCACTTGATTAGACTATATAGTCCTCGTCTCTTTCGAGGTTTGATTAAGTTTCACCCTCGATCCACGAAGCCATTTTTCTTGAGCATTGATGAGAACAAGGACCGGGGGTGGATGAGTAGGTTTGTCCGAGTGAGGACCTCGGATATCATCCCGGCCGAAAGGATGCCATTCTCGGAGAAATGGAATATGGAGCGTAAGTACCTCTCCCTCGAACATGCTTAACTATCTTCTTACCTTCTTCTTAAAAAATGATCTTCCCTTCGTTTATGCAGCTACCGTTTGGTATCCCGAAGTGGTCCAGGACACGTAGGGGTGGATTAGGCATGTGGATACTTCGTTCCCTTATCCCGAGCGTTCTTGGCCTGACTTGGCTAAGACGCGTTGGCCGTCCAAGAATCACGGTACGCCTTTTGTTGCCGCCTCTACCATGTTTTAATATCTCTTTCGCGTACCCTCCGCGTTGAAAAGATTTGAGTATTATGCTTGTGCAGGCCTTGGCGATGGAGTGCTGATGAGACCGCCTCCCGACGGTGAGGAAGAGACCTCGAAGCCTGATAAGGGCAAGAAAAGGAAGAAAAAGGGGGCAACTGAATATCCTATGTCAAAGAAGCCCAAATCACGAAGGCCTCAAGCAGATGCCAAGGTCTCGGCTTCAGCTTCTGGAGCAAGTCCCAGTACTGAGGATGAAGACGACGATGATGATGAGTACTTTTTGGTACAAAAGGCGAGGTCAGGCACGGATGCCCCGCAGGTGGCAAGGCTAAAGGCCGCTAAATCAGGAACACTCGATTCAGCTCGAGCCCATGTTGTGGAGGCCCTTGAGGAGGGTGCGGATACGGTCCCTGAGTTCCTGACTAGATGTGGTATAGTCCCTATCGAGGAACCCGTTGCTGATGACTCCAGAGGTCCTGGGCCTATAGCTTTCCAGGGACAGGATTTGCACTTCGGCGATATCGATGTCCTGGGTGGCCTTAATTCGGGTCCTCGATTCTCACCCGGGGAACTCGGGGATGCAGAGGACCCAAAGGTCACCAATGTGAGGGGCCCTCACGAGAAGGGGAGATGTGCTTGAAAACTTCCTCGATGGTGTCAGTGAGGACGTTGATCTTGATGCCACCAATGCTATTGAGGAGGCCGAGAGGCTCCAGTAGTAGGTGATACCTTTCTTATGCATACTTTTCATGTTTCAAGTATTTTTCCTCATTTTTCTAACTCTTCTGTTTTATTGTAGGCTAAGAAAATGTATGATCATGCTATCTCTAAGCTACGAGATTAGCTTATATGCCATAAGAAGGAGGTCGAGAATCTCACCTCGGGGTTAAAAGAGTTGGAGACCTCTTCTGCCCGAAAGGAGGAGGAGCTGAGTGGGCTCTGGGCGAGGTTGGAAGGAGTGTGCCGAGAAAAAGATAGCCTTGCCGAGCAGGTAATACTATATTTGCGAACTTGCCCTTTGTCCTTGTAACTTGGCATTTTACCAACTTTCTTTTCCTTTGCAGGTCAGGAAAAAAATGCCCTCTTGGAGAAGCTTCGAAAGGAGGCAGTTTCCAAGGATACGGAGGTCCTCGATTTGACGGAACGAAATGGGGTCGTGGCCTCGTAGAGGGACCTTCTGCGGACGGAGCTGGCGTCGACCCAGGATCTTTTACGGAGTGCCAAGGAGGAGGTTGTCGCACTATCGTCGGCTAAGTCTGTGGCAGAAGCAAAGGTGTCCTCGTACGAGAAAGATTCCACCACTGCGAATGAGTGGGCTCGAGAGATATTAGTGAAGGCCCAGCAGAAGCGAACTCGGACCATTGCTTATGACAGTGCACAAGCGAGTAGGCAGACTCTTGAGGAAGCGAGTGACAAGGGCACCGATCTCTCAGCTGAGATTGAGGAAGCCCGAACCTTGGAGGAAGGATCTGTTTTTTCGGCCACTTCAAATGAGGGTTCCGACAGGGCAGTGGGGGTGAAGAGTAGACTTAGGTCATCTTTCTTCCTTTTTGTGCAAGAGTTTCTTAGGGGAAAGGCTTTGTAAATGCTCCCCTGTTGTAAATGTGTTTTTGGAAATATAACAATTTTTCCTCTTCAAGTATTTTGCATTCCAAGTTTTAATGTTTTTGCCTTCGAATTCTGATGTTGGCTCTTCGGGGCATATGGTTGGAGCAGCCAAAGCCTTTGAGGTCGGGCACCATCTCAAAATTGGGCTGATAGTTTCTATAGGGTCGATGCCTGCAATAGAGAAAACTCTCGGGGTCTATGACTTCCGAGCGCTTGCGTGACAGTGTCATTTATGTAGCATGGTTGCGAAGTGACCGAGATGTCCCCACCGGCGCGCTTCCCAAAAAATGATACTGTCATGGCCAGATTTCATTGGTCTCCAAGTCAGGTGAATAGTCATCTCCTGCTCTATATATTTACTTGTTTTCCCTTTATTTGAAGATACTGCTATATTGAGCGACTACCTTCTTTATAGGGTTCTTCCTATCTTGCACCCATTTCTCTTTACCTCAAAGCTTTTGCCTAAGTCTTTTATTTCCCCTTCCTTTGTTTTACCATAGATATGGCTACTGTGCCCACATCCGCTTGCCAAGGAGAGGAAGGTTCTTCCCTAGTTTCGCAGTCGGTCGGTGGTACACCATCGACGTCTGGAATGCTCGTACAAACAGCTCGATCTGAACGAGCATGATTGCAAGGCTTAAGTTTGAACTTCTAATGATGAAAGCCGAGGTTATAGATGCTCGGGCTGAAGCTGAAGAGATCTGAACCAAGGTTGATACGAAAGTGGTCGTCTTTTTGCAAGATGTTGCCGACGCTCGAGCTGAGCTGAGAGGGGATCTCGACCGGGAGAGTAGGAGCAAAGAGTATGTTAGGTGTAAATCTTAGAGGGAAACCCTCAAGGAGATCCATGTCAGGGGCTTCGATCTCTCGAAAGAGATAAAGTAGGCAACGACAATGAATATGATGCTAAGTTCCTTTTGTCCGATGCCGAAGATAGCGAGAAAGAGGTCGACGGGCCATAGTCCCTAAGGGGGACGTAGATTAGGCCTTTCTTTTCTGACTTTATGTATAGTGCTTTTAGAGAACATTGTAAGAGGAGCTTTGCATTTTTTTCACATATAAGTATAAAAGGAAGCCTTGCGGTTTTTTCATGCACTTCCCTTTGCTTCGAATTTTGTCGGTTATTAGCCAGACGAACTGGTCTTTGAGTTAAAAAGAACCCTTAGGTTTATAGTATGGCCCTTGGGACTCATTGGGCTGGCCCGTAAGCTCTTACGCGTTTGGTCGGTATGACCTTTTAGTATAAGCTGGCGTTTAAGCTCTTATGTTTTTGCTCGTATGCATATTCAGTTAACTATTTTGGGTTTAGTCTCCGAGTCGGGTTTCGACTTCAGCTCATAGGCCCTTAAGTTTTTGAATTTAAAGTTGGCCCTTAGGCTCTTACGCGTTAGGTCGGTACGACCTCTCATATGGGCTGACTGCAGTGGCTCTTACGCATTAGGCCGGTATGACCTTTTATATGGGCTGGCGGTAGTGGCTCTTACGCATTAGGTCGGTACGATCTCTTACCTGGGCTTTATTTTTCCCTTGTTAAGGACTTTTTGAAATTGCGTTTGCCTGACTCTTCGACGGTTCGATAAAAAACCTCGATTGTAAGTCGTTATGTGGCGATAAACGAGCACCTCAGGAGGTTTTGCTCGGTGGCTGAGTGTTTTGAAGACTTTAGTTTGGAGCTGACATGGTCAAAACTCTTTTTCCTATGTCGAGGGTAGCCTATTTAACCGGTTCTTTTTGAAGTGCTTTCGAAGTAATTAAAGGCCTGTGATTTTATAGTGACGGTCGGGCGTCCCCAGGTCGTGTTAGTTTGGTCGGAGCCTTATGACCGTAGTCATCTATGTTTGTCCGTAGCCTTTTAGTTCCCGAATGAAGTAGTTATGGCGTCTATATCGAGGGTATGCCTTTTAAGGGTCTTACAAGTTCGAATATATAGCCGTAACTTTAAGATCGGCGTAATGCCTTTTTGTAAGGTTTTATAATTTTTCCATGCCTTGCTTGAGGTCTTACAGCTTTGGTTACTTAGTATAACTATGGTTCATGTCTTGCTTGAGGTCTTACAGTTTTGGTTACTTTGTACAAGTATGGTTCATGTCTTGCTTGAGGTCTTACAGTTTTTGGGGTTGCCTTATAAATGTCTTACGAGGTTCAGATTGCCCATATAGGGTCTTATGACCTCGGGTTTTGATAAGTCGATGGGATGGCAATTGGCGGTAGTCCCCGAGACATTGAAAGTTTTCCTGGCTCTAGATCCATTTTGTAGACTTGGCGTTGCCTCATTGAGGGCTTACGAGTTTGAAGCTTCCAATCTTGGGGTCATACGATTTCGAGTTTTTGACGCCAGTCCCCAAGTGTTCAGAACGTTATTGGCTTCAAGAGCCATTTTTGTAACCTTGATGTTGCCTCATTGGGGGCTTACAATGTTCGAAGCTTCTGACCCAGAGGTCATATGGCTCCAAGTTTTGACGTCAGTCCCCGAGTGTTCGGGACGTTTTTGGCTCTAGAGCCGTTTTTGTAAAAAATACCGAACTTCTTTGGAACGCGAAATACTTTGATGGAGGAGAAAGTATTCTTTGATTACTTGGTACAAGTATACATGTTTTTGCTGCCAAGGCCTCGGTTATTCTATACGGACACGGTTCAATTGACAGTTTGGCCCGGTATATCATTTTCCTATCGAGACCCCATTTAGCACATCTTGACTTTTTCGAGGAGGTGACCTTCCGGGGGGATGCTCCCTAGTATTTGAGGTTGATTGAAGAAAAACCCTTGAATACTTGTTGAGTCTTCCTTTGGTAGCGTATGGACGTTGCCTCGTTAAAAACCTTGCCAGTAAAACCCTTCTTGGGACAAAAACCTGGTCAAAGGAAAAGAGTGCAACGTATGCTTTTGAAACCTAAGGCCTTCAAGTTGGAAAACATTTCGGCTGTTTCGATCGGACACTTGCACACAAGTTAGTGTAAAATGTAACTAAAAAGGGGAGATGGTTATACCTTAGTGTCGATGGCGCCTTGGGCCTCAATACGTTTTAATCGTTTGTTTTGAGGATGCAGTACGGTCCTTTGCCTTGTTTAGTCGGGTGTATCCGAGAATATAGCTTGTTATTGCTATTTTACTGTTTGCTTATCCTTTGGCTCCTTCGATGGTGGAGGTATTGGTGCCGGTGCGACATTGTGCACCGCAAACATCTCTTTTGCTGCATGTTGTTCTCCGCACGGTTTTTACTCCGTCCTTTGTTGGAAACTTCATCATTTGATGAAGGGTCAATGGTACTGCTCTCATGTTGTGTATCCATGGCCTTCCGAATAAGGCATTATACCTCATGTTTCTTTCAATGACATGAAATTTGACATTTCAGGTCTGTCACAACCCTAAATCCAGACCCGATCGTGATGGCACCTATAGTGAAACAAGGCCAGCCAAAAAAAACCCAATATCAATTAACAGTTATTTAATTCATAATTAAGCCACTAATAAGTGATAAATTCCAAAATAAAGTGAAATAAAACAAATATGGAAACAAACACAACCCGACATCGGGGTGTCACCAGTCATGAGCATCTAAACATTTGTCTAAGAGTATGAAAGAGACTATGCAGTCTATTACAGAACTAATACAAAGGAAAGTATGATAAGAGGGAAAGGCACTGGGCTGCGAACGCCGAACAACTACCTAGTGAACTCCGAACAGCCTATTGGAATCAATCAGCCCTCGCTAGCAGGACCTGAGGCTCCTGAATCTGCACACAAGGTGCAGAGAGTAATGTGAGTAAGCCAACTTAGTGAGTAATAAAGGTAAAGGAAGCTCGATAAGAAATCATGTAAAACACAACAAAATGCTACAAAGAGGCAGTGTAAAACCAGATCACGGAAATAATTAGTAAAAACTCGTAGAAACACCTTAGTTCAATAAAAACCTCTTTAAAACAACTTTTAATAGTTAAACTAGTGAATGAAAAGCAGTGAGAAAAGATAGACACATAAAATCAGCCCGTCGGACAAAATACCAATAGAATTAGCCCCTCGGGCTATCTCACAATCACTTGTATCAGCCCCTCGGGCAATAACATAGAACAACATCAGCCCCTCGGGCTATATCACATCTCACACTGGGTACTCGCGCTCACTGGGGGTGTACAGACTTCGGGAGGGGCCCCTTACGGCCCAAGCACAATATCAAGCCATCTCGTGGCATAATCAAACAGGCACTCGGCTTTTTAACAAGCCACCTCGTGGCGTAACAAATCAGGCCCTCAGCCTCATAATTATGAATCAATATATCACTACTGCGGCACACAGCCCGACCCAAAAGTATCCTCACAACATAGGCCCTCGGCCTTATTCAGTCAAAATATCATAAGCCACTCGGGCAACAGTAAAACATGATGCTCAGCCCAAAATATCATTCAAAATATCAAAAACAAGTAAAGATGGCTGATTTGTGAAAATAGTAGAATATAGCATGACTGAGTACAATTACGAAGTCAAAATAGTGATTAATGGTAGTAAAAATCCCCTAAGGGTCCAAAACAGTTGGTACGAGGCCCAAATATGGGTTTTAGCCCAAAACATGATGATAGCAAATAGTTTTCAATCAAATATGCAGTTAACAGTCATACGGGATGGACAAAGTTACGATCCCCGATGGTGTACGACCCCATGCTCGCCATCTAGCGTGTGTGTCACCTCAAAGTAGCACAACGATGTAAAATCCGGTGTTTCAAACCCTCAGGACAACATTTGCAATCATTACTCACCTCTAACCAGTCCAAACTCTAGCCCGCAATGCCTTTGCCTCTCGAATCGGCCTCCGGATGCTCCAAATCTAAGCAAAATCAGTACATAACCATCAAAATATGCTAAGGGAACAAATCCCACTCGAAAGTAATCAAATTACAACACAATTCCCTAAATTACCAAACCCAACCCCCAAGCCCATGTCTCGGAATTCAACAAAATTTACATCAATGGAATCCTTATCACTCCACGAGTTCATTCATATCAAAAGTACCAAAATCCAAGCAAAAATGACCCCTCAAACCCTTACTCAAAGGTCTCCAATCTCAAGCTCTTGTTTCTTCAATATTACCCACAAATTTCCATAAATTTCAAGCTTAACCAATAAATTAACACTATAGGGACGAGTTTTATGATAAAAAATCTTACCTCACGGAAGTTCCCTCTAATTCCCTCTTCAAAGTACCCCAAAAATCTCCAAAATCAATTTAAAATGGTGAAGAAAGGCTGAAAATTGTGAAGGATGAAATATATACCTTCTGACCCAGGGATTCCGCACCTGCGGTCCTTCTCCCGCTTCTGTAGTCTCGCTTCTGCGGCCAAAGCACCGCATTTGCGGTTTTCACTTATAAACCAAGTTCTGCATCTGCGATGGAACACCTGCACCTGCGCTAACACAGGTGCGCTCACCCAGCCACTTCTGCGGTTCCAGCTCCCCACGGCCAATCCACATCTGCGACCCTCTGGTTGCTTCTGCGAGCCCGCACCTGCGGTCCCCTAGCCGTAGGTACGGTTATGACAGCAATAGGAAATCTTCAGCTGCCAAAACCCAACACAAAATCTTCCGCCAACCATCCAAAATCACCCCGAGGCCCCCGGAACCACAACCAAAAGCACAAACAAGTCATATACCACTATCCAAACTTATACCAATCTTTAAAACACCTCAAATAACCTTGAATCAACCAAAACACATCGGATTCAAGCCTAAGGTTTAAAAAATCTTCCGAATTCCGCTTTTGATAAAAAAGCCTATCAAACCACGTCCGAATGACCTGAAATTTTGCACACACAACCCAAATGACACAACAGGCTTACTGTAACTCTCGGAATTACATTCCGACCTCTATATCAAAATCTCACTTATCAACCGAAAAATGCCAAAATTCTAATTTTGCCAATTCAAGCCTAAACCTAGTACGGACCTCCAAAACACGTTCCGATCACACTCCTAAATCCCAAATCATCTCATGAAGCTATCCGAACCATCGGAATTCACATCCGATCTCTTTTCACATAAGTCAACATCCGGTTGACTTTTCCAACTTAAGCTTACTCAAAAGAGACTAAGCGTCTCATACCTTACCAAAACCTCTCCGAACTCGAGCCAACCAACCCGATAACACATAATACCATTGAACAAGATAATAAGAAGTAGAAATGGGAGAGCGGAGAGGTAACACATGAAACGACCGGCTGGGTCGTTATATCCTCCCCCTTTTAAACAAACGTTCGTCCTCGAATGGGTCAAGGAACATACTTGAAGGCTCAAATAGTTGAGGATATCTTCTCTGCATCTCCCACTCGGTCTCCCAGGTATCCTCCTCCATAAGCCGACCTATCCACTGCACTTTCACTGAAGTTATATCCTTTGACCTCAACTTTCGAACCTGATGCTCCAAAATAGCTACTGGCTCCACATCATAAGTCAAATCATCATCTAACTGAAACGTGCTGAAATCCAAAATATAAGACGGATCGCCAATATACTTTCGGAACATGGAAACATGAAATATCGGATGCACACTCGATAAGCTTGGTGGCAAAGCAAGCTCAAAAGCCACCTCTCCAATCCTCCGAAGCACCTCAAAAGGCCCAATGAACCGAGGACTCAATTTACCCTTCTTCCCAAATCTTATAACAGCCTTCATGGGTGAAACCATCAGTAGAACCTTCTTACCAACCATGTAGGACACATCCTGAACCTTCCTGTCAGCATAACTCTTTTGTCTCGACTGCGCTGTACGAAACCTCTCCTGAATCACTTTCACCTTGTCTAAAGCATCCTACACCAAATCTGTACCCAATAGCCTAGCCTCACCCGGCAAACTAACCGACTTGTTACATCTCGCGTTTTCGTACGTTAAAAGTTTCGTCTTCAGTTAATTGACGTAGACTCGGGGACAAGATCATCTTGACATTAACGTATTTACACTATTTATAACAATCGATAAATAAGTGCTATGAAGGATAAAGGGGGTACATGAATTAAAGAAAACGAGTTTCGTTGAAAGTGGCCAATTTGGAATAAAATATGGGGCGAGCGATAATACCCGATAATTATGAGCTAGTACCATGCAAGGTACCATATGACCATAATAGTATATATATATAAAGTATATATGAAGTATTTTAAAAATAAATAGAATTTTAAGTAATTTGTGGTAATTTGTAAATTATGCGGGTAATTAAACATTACCCGATTAACTAATAAATGGATAAAAATCAATAAAATAGCCCACTCCCCACGTGGCATTAGGCCACCATTCGAGCATATGACTCATAGTCATATGTGCCTAGTATGCTAAGTATCGTGTAAGTCATTAAATGACTCACATGAATGAATCATTTTTTAAAAGGGCTAATTAACTTAAAGAGTTGGGTTTTCTTTTGGACAAAGAAATAGTAGTACGTCCAAGTCTGCTACAAGACACATAGGCCATTGTTATTCAAAACAATAGAAGCAGAAGCAAGATTTAGTTTACAAAGAAAGCTTCATAAATCAGAAGCAGAATTTCGTTCAAATTCACAGAAGCAGAAGCTTCATTTCGTGCAAATAATTCAAGGAACAGGTATGTTAAGGCCCTCCCTTCTTTCTTTTGGCATGATCCAAATTATACTGAAGAAACGAGCAAACACACAGTTTCCATAAATTACTCAATTCATAGAATTATTAGGGGTGTCTATATTCTTGATTCCCCATGAAAATTATTATTATTTTTTGTTCATGGGTCTCAGAATAATACGCGGTTGGAAAAGTTTATCCGGAAGGAATATTGAGATTATTACGTATTTTTCATGCATTTCACTCATATGCATTGGACCACGACTAGATGGCGTTATATACGCGTATATATGTAAAATATATGTATATGAGATATGAAAAAATGAGGTGTAGTTTAAGACTCTCTTAGATAACAAGATTTAGCGGAAGTCACACCTTTAGAAGATATAACTTAGATTTAAAATTGTCGTTCAGTTAAGAATTGTCAGGACCCCCTTGGATAATGGGACCTAGCTTTCAAATTTTTAGTAATATTTGGTAACATAATTCAGTTTAACACTCACATATGTGCCCAGTTACCAAACTGGGGCAGAAAATTTTCTTTGTTTTGTCTATTATTGTTGAAATCAGGCACCCACTTGGAGAACAGGAAGAAGTAGTTTGAGTTCGGCAGTCAGGCTCCCACCTGGAGAGCATGGGAATACAATTCAAGTTCAACAGTCAGGCGCCCACCTGGAGAGCACGGGAATACAATTCAAGTTCAGCAGTCAGGCGCCCACCTGGAGAGCACGGGAATACAGTTCAAGTTCAGCAGTCAGGCGTCCACCTGGAGAAAGGGAAAGCATCTCAAAGTACAATTCGAGTTCATCAATCAAGCGTCCCCCTGTAGAAAGGGAAAACATCTCAGATTACAATTTAAGTCGGCAACAAAGGGACTTCATCGGGAGAATACAAGTCAATAAGGAAATAAGAACCACAAGAGCAAGTTTGAAGATATAGATAAGATTTTTGTAATGAATAGATCCTAGTCTAGTCTAGCTTCTTTTTATTTTGACATGGTATAATAAGGGGTTCATTAAGCAGTAGCAGCAACAACAACAACAGTGAAATCACAGCTTCATGGTAGTCTTGGCTACTAAAACTTCCCGAACTACACTGACATGATTCCTTTATAACCAAGAATATGTAGGCAACCTCGGAAGCAGGGTGCAGTCAAATCTTTCAAAAATACTTCCCACGGAAACGGGCAAAAATCGCTCGTATCCGCTCACTTTATCTTTGCACGAAAACTCTTTGTGTTTCCGAGCAAAGAGGGGCAGCTGTGAGCACGTGATTTTTTCCCTATATTAATTACTCCCACAAATTCCAAACAAAACAATTTTTCTATTGTTTACAATTTCGTAAATTTTTGTAATATTTTTGGTTTTGTTTGCATTTGTCTGTGCATGTTCATTTTTGTTTAATTAATAAAAATACAAAAATATGTTGCATTTGCATTTAGGATTTAATTCTACATTTTAGGATTAATTAACAAATTAGTTGTTCTATAAAAATGGGAAAAATCATAAAAATAGTTTATTTTGCACTTTTAAATTTAATTGTGAATTTTGGTAGTTTTTCCTTCAATTTGGGTCTAGTATCAAGGTTCAAATCTGAAGTCTGTACGAAACATCATTCAAGACTCAAGACCAAGTTTCAGAAGACTTACAGATAGGAATCCCTGTAACTAGTAGAAGACCAGGAAAAGTAACAGCTTATGTTGAAACAAAGCTATGGTAGAACGAAAGAATTATTCAATCAATTATCCAGAGTTAGTACATAATTAAATGTGATAATTATTATTTTGATAGGTTAATTTGGTTTTAGGATTTAACTTAGGTTTTGAAAGAAAAAAAAAAGAAAAAGAAAAGGAATTTTGAAGAAATAAAATGAAAAGGAAAAGGGAATTGAAAGAAGGATTGATAATGTGGGCTGCCTTTAATTAAAATTGCACAAGCCCAATTGTTAAATACTCGAATTCCCCTCAACTCGTCCAAATTCCTTGTCCCAACCCGGTCCAATTTCCCTCTGTTAGTAAAACGATGTCGTTTAGGCTCGACAAATCGAGGCCCTTCATTTTGTTTCATCAAACAGTCCAAAGCACACCTCCTTGTTCACTTAAAAATGTCCGAAAATCTCAGAAGACAAGTCAGTTCCCTATCTCTCATCTCTCACAACCCTAGTGCAGCCCTAAAGTTCCGCCATTTTCACAGGCAAGAGAGCTCCCAAATCACATTAAATTCTCACCATCCACTCCCCATACTCCCTCAAACCTTAAGCTGTTGTCAATCTCCCCAAAATCCCCACATCTTCACTTCAGTTTTGAATCTGAAAATCAGAAGAAAATAATGTTCCAATTCATACACTCTCGAGACTCTATTTGACTCAGGACTTCCGTTAAACGACTGTTCTTGCTCGAAATAATCGGTTAACGGTAGTTTTGGTTCATTCGAGATTTGGTAGTTCCTGACCACACCAAGAAAGCTTGGCCAATCTCGTCGCGTTCGTCGATTTGTCCCAACTAAGACCAGTATCATTCCTTTCTCTATTCCTTTCTTCGCATTTGTTTCTTGTTTTCTCTTTCTTTGATTTTCGTATTTCTGTGTGTTGAATCAATTTCAGTTTGATTAAATTCAGTTTCTAGTTGTTCATTTGCGTGATTGGGATTAATATCCATTTAAGTTTGTTTTGTTTGAGTTTTTGTTTTGGCTGAATTTCTTTTAAGTTCAGTCGTTAATTTTATTAAAGGGCTTGATGAAACAGTTCCCCTTCTCCCTTATTCATTTTTAGGTTTGGGCTGTCTCATGTATTGGGTTGGGTTTTGGGTCAACTTGACCCAGTTGGTTTAAAGGGTAAATGTCAAGGGTTTAAAGGGTACTTGGGAAATTTTAACTGAGAGAATATGATATAACTAACTGGGGAAGCTTCTAGGAAGCTGGGGGAGGGACCTGAATGGATTTCTGAATTTTAAACTAGGGATTTCTAAGCTAAAGCAAAAATATGAAAAGGGTCAAAATGAAAATATGATCCCTTAAGGCAGCCCTAAATGTCTTTCCTATAAAGGCTCTCTAACTTGGCATTCAAGGCAGAAAAAAATAGAGAAAATTCTGAGAAAACAAAACGACTGAATAATTCTGAAAATTACACTGATTT
The DNA here is from genome assembly GCF_000393655.2 of Nicotiana sylvestris. Lineage (NCBI taxonomy): Eukaryota > Viridiplantae > Streptophyta > Magnoliopsida > Solanales > Solanaceae > Nicotiana > Nicotiana sylvestris. Next base: position 156,615,390 of record NC_091059.1, read on the forward strand.
CCAGCAGTTTTCTTTGATAAAACTGATCAAATTCTGTATTAGCGGGAGGATTCTGATTTTTTTTTCATTAGTTAAAATCTTTGAAAGTTTCACATCCTTCAATCTTTGGTCGAAAATGGCTTGATTTTTGGTTTTGAATAGCTGATTTTTGAAGTTTTGGTTTGTTGAGGTTACTGTTCCATTGGCTGAATCAAGTTGGTGTGTTTGTTTGGTCTCCTACTTCCTGGGTGCTGATTATTGGGCTGTTGTTGCTTATTGCTTCCTCACTTCTTTCTTTCCTTTTCAATTTTCAGGTACTCCCTGATTTTCTGAACCGATGAGATGCAAGTTTGGAATGTTGTAATTGCTTGAAGATCTCAGAAATGAATGTTGTTGTATTAACCATGAATGTTAGTTATTTTTTTTAGAATTTATAAAGTAGTAGTGTAATGTAACAATGACTAGTTTACCTGTTCATTTTCTGAAGTAGTAGTAGTGTAATATTTTTTTTAGGAATTTCATGTTATATTCTGTCTTAAGGGAAAACATGAAGTATATTAGTCTGTTGAGTTGGAGGTATTTTCATGGAAAGAACTATTAAATTGATATATGATTCGTGGGGGGGGGGGTTTCTTTAAAGGTGTTTGCCTTGACTAAGGTTGAGTGTTCATGGGGATGGTCATTTGTTCTTTAAGTGTTGATTTAAGATCCATTTCTTCTGTTAATTAGCATGGCCCTTCGTTTATTTCTCTGTCATGTGAGCTTAAGGACTGTCGAATGATTCCTGGAATTTTAATTTCAAAAATAGTAATTTTCATCATTTGATTTCAGCTCTTCTGTATCTTGTTTGCTTTAGAAGAAATATGAAATTCATATCTTATTAGAGGGTGAGAATTGAATCCAATGAGCTGGGGGCCTTTGGGTTCTGTTGATTAGTGGATAATTTGTGTAAGGATGAACTGTTGCAATTAGAGGTTGTATCTTCACTTTGAACTCTATGTTGGTCTTAAAAGTTGTTTTGCATATGAATTAAAGATTATTAATATCTACTCAAATGTAGAATTTTCTTGCATAATGCATTCCGTCTCAAGTGTGTTGGTTGAATCATGTTTTGGGGCCATCATCATTGGCCCGATTACAATTGCCCTTATTTTCGTAACCAGGCTGCCCACCTGGGCTTCCTTCTGAGCCCAATTATTTCTCACGCAGAATCAGCAATAAGGGACAACCAAATATGGGTTTTGGGACCAGGCCTGGCCACTCTGTTTTCCTTTGAAAAGTCTCCAAATAGCATTGGGCCCATAGCTGGCCCAAACCTCTTCATGTAATTAAAATACCCGCTAATCCCACTTGGGTTTATGGCTGGTAAGAGCAATTTGAACATTAATATACAATAGGCTCAAACATCTTAGACCCGTTTAATTAAGTATTGTCCTTCTAATAAATCGAGGTGTGTCGTGCCGAACAAGAATCTCAAAATGCATGGCCCTCATTTAATTAATACTTGAATCCTTAGAAATCGAGGCACGCCATTTAGTTGAATTTACATGGCCCTCGCAGAGTTGCAAACGCATAGTTGCTTTAGGCGCGTTATTTTAATAATTTACCTTCCTAAACTCGGGTGCGCATTTATGTGACCCAAATCCAAATCTAAACAACTTTAAATAAAATGTGTCGTAGACCGTAGGTGCATTTATGTGACGTGGTGCAAGACATATTTTAGATGATGTTGAATTTTTCTAAAACTAATTAAAAACGGTTAATAATTTAAAATTACACCATAGGCTAAAACATGTACTAAAATCAAATAAATAGGCCAATTATAACAGTTGAGTAACCGTGCTAGAACCACGGAACTCGGGAATGCCTAACACCTTCTCCCGAGTTAACAGATTTCCTTACCCGGATTTCTGTGTTCGCGGACTATTGTCACACCTCCTTTTTCACTACACCCGTAAGGGCGTAAAGGGGTTTTTCCATTTATAGGACAATCGGAATGGGATTTAATTATTAATTATTCAGAGTCGCCACTTGGGAGATTAATGGTGTCCCAAGTCACCGGTTGAGCCCCGAACCGAGGAAAAATATGACTCTGTTACAGCCCGCGAACCAGAAATCCGAGTAAGGAATTCTGTTAACCCGAGAGTAGGTGTTAGACATTCCCGAGTTCCGTGGTTCTAGAACGGTCGCTTAACTGTTGTATTTAATTTTATCTAATTTTGATACATGCTAGCTTATGTGCTTTTTATTTATAAACCTCTTTTATCATTATTTTTCACGAGAGTTGCAACGTCGTGAAAATGTGTCTCGAATCACGTCACATCAATGCACCCGTGGTTATTGACACATTCCAACTCCGTTGAGATTTGGACTTGGGTCGCATCAATGCGCACCCGAGTTTAAGAAAGTAATTTTATTAGAAACGCTCCTAAAGGGTCTAACGCGTTGTTATCTTTAGGGAAAGCCGCGAAATTTGCTAAACGGCTCATCCCGAAGTCTAAAATATTTTTAATCAACCATTGGGTCCCCGCATTTGTGATTTTGTTTGGGCGAGGCTCGTTTCGCTTATTTTAAAGGTAAACCTAAAACGACTACGTTTTCTACTTTTCGATTTCGTCTAGGATAAAGAAGGGAAAGTTCTAATTGATTGTATTCGAGATACGGGCATTAAGTTCAAGTCCGGGTCCAAAAAAAAAGGACGGACCTTTTAGCTTGAGCCCGCTACCTAACCCAAAACCCAAATTTCGCATAACAATCAAACCTTGAATTGAAATCTTGGGAAACAGGCCCAACACACGAGCCCAATCCACGGCTCAACATCTGACCCCAAGGCCATTGTGGGATCGATTTCCATGGACCAAATAGGCCCAGAATTTTCCACTGAAACGATCCTCTTGCAAATGCCCTTGACAATCTGGGCTTATGAGGCCCAAATTAAGATGAGGCCAAATTTCCAAGTGTAGTAAAAAAAACGAGTTTCCTTATTTTCATGTTTACCCAAAGCATGGATATGCTAACATTTCTTATCCAACATCTAACATGAGTTACGCATTTATGAAGCAATATGCAACAAATCAACTAAGCTAGCAGGAGCATATTCAGTTTAACTATTGCTAGTACTCGCCCACTAAGGCCTACACATTTCCAAGTATACAGGCATACATTTGTGGGTTAAACTGGAAATACCCATGCTTCATAAATCATTTCCTTAACACAGTAAGCTTCCAGTTAAGGATTTAATCAGTCCAAATCATTAACAACAGTCCAAATCACGAACCAAAGTTACAGTCAATTATAAGGAAAGTATTAAAACAACTATAATCTCCAATAAATTATGCCTCCATCTCTTTTCATTTCAACCGAAATTCTACATAATCCTGAGTTGTACAATGTGTACCTGAAATTGGAGTTCAAACAAAAGGAGAAAAGTAGAAGCAGTCACCAGCGATCACTAATAGAACTCCAACGCAGCCCAGAAATATGTAGCAACACAGATGTAACCCAGCCAAACTAGGAGTGATTTTAGAATCAACACAAAGCCTCAAAATACTTTCAGATGTTTTGAGCACTCAATTGCAGAACAGAAATGAATAACACAAAAGCAAAATCTGGAAATCGACTGAAAAAGGCTATGAAACGTGTTTCTGCTCATTTCTTGCTTTCTCTTTCTCTTTTTGTTTTTCCGCTCTCTTCTTTCCTTCTCTCTTTTTATCACTCCCTTCTTTTCTCTCTCTCTTTCTTACGTTTTGCTGTTACGATTACGGTCGAATCCTATGGATATTGACTACGTATCGTGACCCCGCACGAATCAGACCAAACGTAGTTCGTGAAAAATAAATGCAACAATGACGGGTGGAAATAAGAATAATTTTTTTTTGAAAATTTCATTTTTCATTACTAAAACAAACTATTACAAACTAAACATTCTCCGGAATGAAACTAACAGACGCAAAATAAAAGCAAACACAGACTCTAAGATAACGGACAGTCGAAGGACAGACTCAAAAGGTAGAAAACTACAAACATGGCCTATGCATACTCTAGTGCTTCAAACTTAGGTGTCTGCAGGGCGTCGTTCGGCCTCGCCATGTACCTAGGATCCAAATCCCTTTCAAGCTACTCTAATTCATTCATGGTTCGTTTCACATCGATCATCACTGCGGAGATAAAAGTAGTAGGGGTCATGTCTTCACAAACCCGGCATCTCCTGAAAATGGCATGAGCAATGGATCTAATCCTGTCTTTTGTTTGCTTCTTTTCTATAAGCAATCGTCTTATCTCACCACTGCATGTCTTTAAAGCTCGGGAGTCCTGCAGGTGTTGATCTTGCAACTGCTGCACTTCTACCTCCATTTGGGCCAACAAGTCGTAACAATGTCCACTTTCAATTCCAAAATCTCTAGCTTGCCTAACCATTTTACCCTCAAGAGCAACCATTTTTCTCTTTAAATCGGCAACAATTTTCTCATGGTCCCTTTTCAACTGATTCAAGTACTGGCGACGCTCCTCTGTTCTGGTATCCCACTGTGCTTTAAGCTCTGCCACGATATTTTCGGATTTATCTAATTCATCCCGCCATTCCCTGACTTCGTTTTCCAATCTTTTTATCAATTGCTCATCGGATCAGCTCCTCGATTTCTTATCGACGGTTATCTTCAATTGCCGGATTTGGGCCCTAAGTGCTTTGTTTTCTCGAGCCAGTCTGTTCTTTTCACCTTGATCCGCGACAACCTGTACACTGTTCTCGAATTTCAGACTCTCAACTTGCTGCTTCAGTTTATTAATCTCAACTTGATAGCCTTCTTCCTTTGCTAACCAGTCCCATTGCTCTTGGGACGACTTGGCGAAATCTTCGAGATGAGGTCTTTTAACCGGTCTCCCGCACGCCACGTCACCTCTGAACCAATCATGATACCCCGGGGCAACTTCCCCTTTAGCCCTATCTGACACACAAGTGTTCTCCATCAAATGTTGACACTCACTCCAGATTTGGCGGACCTCTTCTTCGGGGAACCGACCGTCAGGACTAATTTTGACCACTTGGGTACTCAGATCTTCATCTCTCGGTACTACTTGATACCTCCCGAGTTGCCTCAGAACCCGATATGGTGCATAGGGCTGGATGCTTTTGAGTCCCATCAACAGAAAATGCGGCCGGGCTGCTGGCATATATATGACTTCTTCGACAGGAAACCATCCAAGCACCCACTATATCTGGCTGGCAGTGAGGGTCCGAAATAATGATGTCCAAGCCGTGACTCTTTCAGGTAGACTAGCCCCTTTGATTCTTACACATTCTCCTATACAAGTTTTCTCAAACGAACCATAACTCAATAACTGAGAGCGGGAGCACAAATGCTCAGTCATCCACATTTGTAACAACAAGTTACATCCCTCAAAAAATTTGCCCCCGGCTTTGCAAGCCGTGAGAGCCCAGAAGAGGTCAGCCACGATCATAGGTGCTAAAGTGCTTTTCCCCATAGTTTGCAAAGTACTGACGACCCCCACTACTTTCAAATCAATAGTACCATCTTTCCTTGGGAATATTATGAGGCCCAGAAAGGCTATCATAAAAGCCACACGTCTGTGTTCCTCCCATTTTTGTCGGTTACTTCTACTGCATAGCTTAAAGTCTGGATTATTGAACCCGCCCACGTGGCCATATCTATCATATATGAAGCGGAAACTGCAGAAACCCTTTGCAAAATCTGGATGATGAACTGTTCGGGGTATTTTCAAGGAATCCAAGAACCGGTGTATGGTAATGGCCCTGGGAGCAATTAAGTATTTGAACCTCAATGGAGCTTGATCACTTCCGATATACCCCGATATTTCTTCCAATGTCGGGGTGAGCTAAAAGTCCGAGAAATGAAATACATTATGTGCCGAATCCCAAAAAGCGACCAATGCCCTGATAATATTCCCCCGAGGCTGAATGTCTAATAAATCCGGAAGATCTTTCAAATATTTTTTCACTTCGTCTTGCCCCTCTTTGCCTAAATCATTCCACCATAATTGCAACTCAAAAGGGATTTTGGTCATTATTGAAAAAGGCTCATTTATCATTGAGTCCTGCACATTTATTAAGCAATTAAGCAAAAGAAAAACATTTATTTGACTCAAAAAAAAACTATCTATAGCTTGACTCAAAATTACCTATATACTTTTAAATTTTACAAATGAAGAACTCGACTCTCAAACGCGGCCTTTCAGTACTTCGGGAACCAAGATTTTAAGGCTGCGAATGTCAACCGGTCACAAATCAAAAATTGACCAAAATGGCCGTTTTTGCAAAGTCAGCCTTCCAGCGCTCCGTTTGGGAACATTTGGCTATTTTTTGACAAAAATGGCATCAACTGGTTTATTTATGACAAAAATTAAAATTTTGATATTTTTTGGTTATTTTTGCAAAGGGGAGGTTGGACCCGATGAGGGTTGCCTACGTATCTCACGCCCTGTGAGAATCAAACCATCCGTAGTTCGGGCGAATTAACCGAACTATTTTACAACAATACTCTTTTTTATTTTCATTTTTTCTTTTTTAACAAACAACAAACAACCTATTTTTCCAAACTAAGAATAAAAGACTCTTTTTCTTTTTCAACAAACACTTTCCAAAAATAATAGACTCTTTTTTCCCTATTTTTCTTTTGCTTTTAGTAAAACAGACTATTAGAAATAAAGCATTTTCTTTTTTCATTTTCTCAAAATTTCGGTAGAGTTTCGACAGTGTTTGGGCATTGGGTTTTTCTAGGATAATCAATTAACTCCTAACTGTTATTTCTCCTTTTTTCTTTTTTTTTCTTTTTTTCTCAATTTTCCAACATTTTCGAGATGCAGAAACCGGTCAACATGCAGGTTCGAACAAATAAATGCACAGCACAAGAGAATGCATCAGGATGGTCTTTTCATTTCAGGTTGCTAGTCCTAGACGGACCCAACCCCTGTGTTGAGTCGCCTAAGTCAAATGCAACGTGATGCAAATAAGCGTTCCTACTAGGGATCCGACATGAAGTCATGTTATTCTATGTTCAAAACCTGGGTCAGTGTTCTAGACTGTGTACCCGAGCGAACAACTCGAGTCGAGGAGGGGGCAACTTACCGGGAACCAAAAGGCCATCCGGCTTCGTAACTTGTCCGGCCTCTTTCTTACTTCAAGGTATGACACTAACAGAATAGGGAGTCTCAACCAGTAAGCACATCCCCAGAGGTGAAGAGAGAAGGGTGTTGGCACAGTTTATATACAGTTCAGATAATATCAAAGCGGTAACATTTAGCACATTCAACATAAAACATGTAGGAAAATCAGATACAATCAAATACAATAATTTATCTAAGCTCGAATTCTGAACCCTGAACCAGAGATTCTGGGTTCGATCCCCAGCAGAGTCGCCAGAGCTGTCACACCTCCTTTTTTCACTACACCCGTAAGGGCGTAAAGCAGTTTTTCCATTTAAAGGACAATCGGAATGGGATTTAATTATTAATTATTCAGAGTCGCCACTTGGGAGATTAATGGTGTCCCAAGTCACCGGTTGAGCCCAAAACGAGGAAAAATATGACTCTGTTACAGTCCGCGAACCAGAAATCTGAGTAAGGAATTCTGTTAATCCGAGAGAAGGTGTTAGGCATTCTCGAGTTCCGTGGTTCTAGCACGGTCGCTTAACTGTTGTATTTAATTTTATATGATTTTGATACATGCTAGCCTATGTGCTTTTTATTTATAAACCGCTTTTATCATTATTTTTAACGAGAGTTGCAACGTCGTGAAAATGTGTCTCGAACCACGTCACATCAATACACCCGTGGTTATTGACACATTCCAACTCCGTTGAGATTTGGACTTGGGTCGCATCAATGCGCACCCGAGTTTAAGAAAGTAATTTTATTAGAAACGCTCCTAAAGGGTATAACGCGTTGTTATATTTAGGGAAAGCCGCGAAATTCGCTAAACGGCTCATCCCGAAGTCTAAAATATTTTTAATCAACCATTGGGGGCCCCGCATTTGTGATTTTGTTTGGGAGAGGCTCATTTCGCTTATTTTAAAGGTAAACCTAAAATGACTACGTTTTCTGCTTTTCGATTTCGTCTAGGATAAAGAAGGGAAAGTTCTAATTGATTGTATTCGAGATCCGGGCATTAAGTTCAAGTCCGGGTCCAAACAAAAGGACGAACCTTTTAGCTTGAGCCCGCTACCTAACCCAAAACCCAAATTTTGCATAACAATCAAACCTTGAATTGAAATCTTGGGAAACAGGCCCAACACACGAGCCCAATCCACGGCTCAACATCTGACCCCAAGGCCATTGTGGGATCGATTTCCATGGACCAAATAGGCCCAGAATTTTCCACTGAAATGATCCTCTTGCAAATGCGCTTGACAATCTGGGCTTATGAGGCCCAAATTCAGATGAGGCCAAATTTCCAAGTGTAGTTAAGAAACGGGTTTCCTTATTTTCATGTTTACCCAAATCATGGACATGCTAACATTTCTTATCCAACATCTAACATGAGTTACGCATTTATGAAGCAATAGGCAACAAATCAACTAAGCTAGCAGGAGCATATTCAGTTTAACTATTGCTAGTACTCGCCCACTAAGGCCTACACATTTCCAAGTATACAGGCACACATCTCTAGGTTAAACTGGAAACACCCAAGCTTCATAAATCATTTCCTTAACACAGTCAGCTGCCAGTTAAGGATTGAATCAGTCCAAATCATTAACAACAGTCCAAATCACGAACCAAAGTTACAGTCAATTATAAGGAAAGTATTAAAACAACTGTAATCTCCAATAAATTATGCCTCCATCTCTTTTCATTTCAACCGAAATTCTACATAATCATGAGTTGTACGATGTGTAACTGAAATTGGAGTTCAAACAAAAGGAGTAAAGTAGAAGCAGTCAGCAGCAATCACTGATAGAACTCCAACGCAGCCCAGAAATATGTAGCAATACAGATGTAACCCAGCCAAACTAGGAGTGATTTTAGAATCAACACAAAGCCTCGAAATACTTTCAGATGTTTTGAGCACTCAATTAAAGAACAGAAATGAATAACACAAAAGCAGAATGTGGAAATCGACTGAAAAAGGCTATGAAACAGTGAAAATATTTTTTTGGTTTTCTATTTTTTGATGTTTTTGTATTTTTGTATACTTGAATTCAAAATACCACTCTGAAATTTAGAAGAAAAGCTTTTGGTCGGGATTTTTGGGCTCAAAAGAAGAAGACCCCTTCCCCAAGGCATTGGGATGTCAATTTATAGGCAATTAGGGGATAAGAATCATATCTTTTGGGTTTTTATTTTAGTCCCTCATTTATTAACTTGTTACCCAAGCTAGTGTCCTAAATTGATTTGAAATTTACACTAAAGTACGATTCTAGAATGCCCTAGGATGCTCTTTTACCCACAAAATACCTACGCTACCCTTACCATTACTTTGGAATTACTAATCCTAAAGAAACTACCTTTTTCTATGCCTAAAATGCCCTTCCACTAGTCTGAAATTTACAGACTAGAGTTAACTGATCCCAACCCTTTACCCTAGCCAGAGTTTGACTGAGGTTAGCCCAAAACAAAGGGTTCCATTCAGCTATAACCAACCAGGTTCACTTCTAATACAAAATGTCCCAACTGAGTCATCCTACCAATTAATCCTAATGCATAATCAAACCAATAATCAAACGAAATTGATCATTAATTTGAGAATAGCCTAGCTAACACTTATCACGGAGTCATTAATTCATAAGCAAGAAACAGAACAAGAGAAAGGCAGAACAAAGGCCTGGGAACATTAGAACAAAGGTCAAATCCTGAACGGTGTTAACATATTTAACTAATAAACCCTATTTTATGAACAACACTAAAATATGATTAATAAATTATCAACCCAAATGGCCAATTAAACTAGCCTAGGTCCTCCTGTTAACTGAAGCGGACTTAGAAACAATGACATGAACTAAACTAACATAATGAAATTTAAGCCTGAACCAGTAATAAACCAAAATTGACTATGACTGATTTCCAGAAATCAAACAAACTGAAGGGAGAAGAAGAACAAGGGAATATGAGACTATATTAAATAAAAATCGACTCAGAGAGTTGAAGAAAAACTTACCAATGGAGCTAAACCTCCGATTAATCACTGCTTGCTCAAATCTTTCCAAATTTTTGACTCGTAACATCCCTAACCATGTGTTTTCACAATAAACACATGGTCAAGGATAGTACGGTCGAAAATCACAAGATTTTGTGTTAGGGCTTTGACCGAAAATTTTCAGATTTGAAGTCCGAGCTACTTCACTAAGATTCGAAGGAAAATAGCCATGGATTTGGGTTGAAGGAAGTGTGGGGATTGTGTGGTATGATTTTGGACGGGTTTGGACAAACTTGCGAACTGGCCGAAAACTATAAAATCGATATTCGACGAGTTCTGGCCGGATTCGAGGAAAAGCAAATACAGGACTGGAAAGAGGTGAAAGAGGGGAGTTGATGGTGTTAATTGGGTGACCGTTGGTGTAGTTGACGTTCACCGCCGGCGAGGGATTTGGGGGCGGCATGGATTAGGGTTTGTGAGGGTGAGGGAGACGATACAAATGGGGTAGGGGGCGTTTCGGACATTTATATACAAAACATCCTAGTTAGATCCGGACCGTTGGATTGATGAGATCCAACGGTCGTGATTGAGGCTGGGGAAACGACGTCGTTTCATTGACTGGGAGGAGGACCGGGTAAGGTATTGGGCCTGGGTCGTTTGGTCGGTGGAAATGGGTATTGGGCTAAGGGAATTGGATCAAAATGGCCCAGATTGGTCTTTTGAAGGGCCACCCCTTTTAAACTTTTATTTTTCTTTCTCTTTTATTTCTTTAATCCATTTTGTATTTTGTTTTCCACTTTGTGTTTCATATATATACCTATATATATGTTTTCTGATTTTATAAAAAGGCAAAAATTAAAATGAATTCCCAACATATTTCAAAATTAAACTAATTAATTCCTAAAACTATTTTAAAAACGACTCCAGGATGAATTCACGATTAAACAATTAAAAATGCAAAAATGGACTCTTTTTGTTATTTTCCATATATTTTGTTCTAAAACCCCTAATTAATCTTAAAATAAGAAGTTAAATCCTAAAAGCAAATGCCAATTGTATTTTTGTATTTTCATATAAATTAAAAAAATGCACAAATGGAAATGCAACCAATTGAAACAAAATTCACAAAATTATGAGGAAAATCTTTTTTATTTGACTTTTGGGCATAATTCATATATAGGGCAAAAATCACGTGCTCACAACTATAATATAGAGTCAATCTTTTCCTCGATTCGGGATTTGAACTAGTGACTTGGGACACCATACAACTATCCCAAGTGGCGACTCTGAATTTTAAAGAAAATAATCCCGTTTCGATTGTCACTTTAAGTTGAAAAAAAACTCCCTTATATACCCCTTCTCGGGGGGTAGGTAAAAAGGAGGTGTGACAGCTATGGTGACTCTGCTTGGGACCGAACCCAGAATCTCTGGTTCAGGGTTCAGAATTCGAGCTAAGATGAATTGTTATATTTGGTTTTATCTGTTATCTGATTTTATTGCATGTTTGGGCCTAATGTGCTAAATGTTACTTTTATCGCTTTGATATTATCTGATTTGTATATAAACTGCTACGAAACTCTTCTCTTCTCATCTTCGGGGATATGCTCACTGGTCGAGACTCCTTATTCTGTTAGTGTCATACCTTGAAATAAGAAAGAGGCTCGGACAAGTTACTAAGCCGGATGGCCTTTTGGTTCCCGGTACGTAGCCCCCTCCTCGGCTCGAGTTGTCCGCTCGGGTACACAGTCTAGAACACATACCCAGGTTTTGAACTTAGAATAACTCAGCCTCATGTCGGATCCCTAGTAGGAATGTTTGTTTGCATCATGTGCATTTGACTTTGGAGACTTAACACAGGGGTTGGGTCTGTCTAGGATAGGTGTACCCGAAATGAAAAGACCATCCTGATGCATCTTACTTGCTACTTGTGCATTCAGTTGCTTCGGATTTGCATGTTGACCGGCTTGTAGGGGAAAACTTAGGGAAAGTCAATGAGAAAGCTGAGAGGGATAATTTCCTATTTTGAAAAACCGATGTCCAAAATATACTGAAACTCTGCCGAAATTTGAAAATAAAATTTGTTTCGCTTTGGAAAAAAAAGAAGAAAAAGAAGAAAAAAATGAGTTTGTTTTTGTTTTGTCAAAATTGCCCGAACTACGCCAGTTTGATTCTCACCAGATGTGGGATACGTAGGCAACCCCCATCGGGTCCAACTTCCCTTTTTGCAAAAATAGCCCAAAAAGAACCAAAATTTTATTGTCTTTGTGGTGAATAAGTAAGGCGATGCCATTCTTGTCAAAATTAGCTGAATGTCCCTAAAAGGACGCCTGAAGGCTGTTTTTGCAAGAACAACCACCTTTGGTCTCTTTTTCGAATTTTGGGCCGGTTAGCAAGCACAGCCTTAAAATCTTCTCCCTGGAAGTGCTGAAAGGCCGTATTTGCAAAGCCGGGTTCTATTTATGAAATGTCAATTTGAAAAAAAATTAACTTTTCTTGAGTCAAATGAGTCATGATTTTGCTTAATCACCTTAATAAATGTGCAGAATGAGCACGAGTCAAAATTTGCCAATAACAGTCATGAACAAAATCCCTTTGCAGCTGCATATGTGGTGGGATGATCTGGGTAAATCAGGGCAAGATATGGTCAATCAATATTTGGGAGGTCTCACCGGGTTATTGAAGATTAGTCCTAGAGAAGACATCATAAAGGCGTTGGTTACATTCTGGGACCCGGCCCACAACGTGTTTCATTTCTCAGATTTTGAACTCACCCCAACTTGGGAAGAAATAGCCGGATATATTGGGAACGCCGAGGTTCCTCTAAGACATAAGTATCTGGTTGCTCCAAGAGTCATCACTGTGCACAGATTCCTTGAAGATAAGTAGGGGGTCCACAGCCCAGATTTGGCCGCGGGATTTTCCACTCTACAGTTTATATACCAGAGATCCGGCCACATAGGAGTATTTAACAATCCAGAAAATAAAATTTGTAGCAAAGAGAACCATCTCAAATGGGAAGAACACAGGTGTTTTGCTTTTATGGTGGTCTTTTTGGGACTTCTGGTGTTTCCTAGGAAAGATGGAAATATCGATATACGGATAGCTGGGGTCGTCAGCACTTTGCTTACTCAAGCCAAAAGCACCCTCGCACCCATGATAGTAGCTGAAATCTTCCGCGCTCTCAAGAAAAGCAGATGTGGATGATCGAACATCTATGTCATCGCCCTCAATTCATGAGTTATGGGTTGACAGAGAAAACCTGCATAGAGGAATTTTTTACAAGGGTTGATGGGATCAGCTTGCCAGAAGGGGTCACAGAATGGGTATCACACTTCCTTTCCATCACTGCAAACCAAATAGAGTGGACATTTGGATGGTTTCCTGTAGATGAGATCATATGCATGCCATCTACCAGGCCTTATTTCCTCTTAATGGGTCTCAGGAGTATCCAGCCTTATGCCCCATACCGGGTTTTGAGATAGTTGGGGAGATGCCAAATAGTTCCAAAAGATGAAGATCTTAGTGCTCATGTAGTCGAGATTGGTCCTGATGGTCAGTTTCATGAAGCAGCAGTCCGCCAGATTTGGAGCGAGTGTCAATACTTGACGGCAAATACCTGTGTATGTGATCGATCCAAAGGTGAAGTTTTCCTAGGGTACCTTGCTTGGTATAAAAGGGAAATTGAGTTTGGGAGGCCAGCCAAAAGACCCCATCTTCAGGAATTTGTCGAGGCATCACAAGAACAGTGGGCTTGGTTGGCCAAGGAGAATGAGTACAGGGTTACCATAAGCAAGCTAGAGAAGAAAGTCAAGGATCTTCAATTCGAGAATGGTTTGCAAGCCGCGGAGGATGAGGGTGAAAAGAAAAAGCTAGCCAAAGAAAATGAGGCCCTTAGAGCCCAGATTCGAGAAATGAAAACAACAACTGAAAATCCCGCCAAAAGTGAAAAAGATGAAAAACATATAAAGAACCTTGGGCAGAAGGTGAGTGCGTATGGCTTCGATTTGAACAAAGCAGAGGGTGAACTAGCCAGGTCTCGAACAAAATTGGCTAAGAATGTAGAAGAACGAGTGCGCCTGGTTAGACAGTTAAAAGAGAAATACGACAATGAGGTTATGGGGTTGAAGAAAAGGGTCATCATCTTTGAGAACAAAATGATCAAGCAGGCAAAAGACTTTAAAGCAGAAATGGAACATTGTTATGCAGCGATGGCACAGTTAGAAAGAGATTTGCAACAACTTCAAGAACAGAATCATGTAGCCGAACAAACATTTGAAGCCAAGGCCCAGCAGATTGGGCATTTGTTGCAAGAAAAGGGTGTCATAAGAGAGAGAGTCAGAAGGATCGCTGACTACATCGCTATGAAGTGTAGTAGTTTTGAGGATATGACTAGATCCATGTTCTTTGCCACCGTGATGACCTTTGTCCGCCAGATAATGGAAGATCTCTATCACCTCCAAGGGGATCTAGCGCGTAGGCCCGTGGCGAGACCGAAGGATGTCCCGCGGGCCCTAGGAGCAGTTGAGGCATTGATGTATTTGTAATTTTCATAGAAGTCTGTTAGTCTATTTTCGAGTCTGTATTTTCATCTTTCTGTTGAAGTCTGTATTTTCATCTTTTCATCAAAGTTTTTTAGTGTCTTTTTGAGTGTGTTAGTTTTTTGAGTCGTTGTAATCAAAGCATTTTCTTTTATGAAAATTTGAAAATCCCAAAATATTTTATTACTTATTTTACATTTATTCCCAGAACTAGGCTCGGTCTGATTCATGCGGGGTCATGATACATAGGCATTCTCCATAGGATTCGACCATAACCAAAAGAAAAAAAAGAGTGATAAAAAAGAGGGAAAGAAAAAGAGAGAAAAACAAGAGGGAAAAAGAAAAGAAAAGAGAAAGAAAATAAGAAACTGTGGGAAAAGAGCAATGGCAAAACAAGAGAGAGAAGTATGAGAGAATAAAAACAAAGAAAGAGCAAATGCAAGAATGAAAAGAAAAAAGAGAGAAAAAGGGAAGTTGCAAATAAAAATAAGGAAAAGCCGGGATGACGCAAGCAACCGATCAAATGCATAATAGAAACGGTTAACTGCTTAGTGCATTCATTCCCTAAATGTGTGGTTGTCTATCTATTAAACCCTGATCGCTAACAAGTTTGTCGTTATCGTCAAGTAACAGGTAGGTGGTTAGTTTGTGTGGCATTCTAGCAACTCACCCATACAACACTCGTTCCAAGAACAAATTGATCATGGCCAGTCAGGAACTTGATGCGAGTGTCATCGATCCTTCAAGAGAGGTAGAAGAGTTGGATGTTAATTCGATGAAAGAAGAGATGTATAAGTTGAAGCAGCTGATGGCCGAAATGTACTAGGCCTGGGCAAAGGGGCAACCACCAGCCTACCCCGCCAACCCTGCCTTCATCCCGCTACTGGCTCAGTCTCAGGATCACCATGCCACTGATTCGTCCCCGAGCTTTCCCATCTACCAACACTACCAGAGCACAACTTCCCAAACACCACCCGCTCCACCACCCAAACCAGTTCTATACCCTCCTCCACCAGCCACTCCTATCTTCGTGGCGCTCCCTCCCGCTACACTACACAGATCCTCCAGCGAGTCTATGTTCCAAGCTCATGACAACCAGTACTACCCCCTAGAAGCCACTTTCAAAGCTCCGGAACCCTATTCCTACACTCCTTATTTTGATCTTCC
The DNA here is from genome assembly GCF_000393655.2 of Nicotiana sylvestris. Taxonomy (NCBI): domain Eukaryota; kingdom Viridiplantae; phylum Streptophyta; class Magnoliopsida; order Solanales; family Solanaceae; genus Nicotiana; species Nicotiana sylvestris. The sequence goes on from NC_091059.1 coordinate 156,631,179, forward strand.
TGTGGAAGCTGAGAAACCGTCCAAAAATCCTGATCAGGAGGAGATGTTCAGGAAAGTTAAAAGCTTAGAACAGTCATTCAGAGACATGTGGGGGTTGGGAGGTCAAGTAAGTGTGGCTTACAAAGATCTATGTCAATTTCCAGATGTGCAATTGCCGGCAGAGTTTAAGATGCCTAAGTTTGATTTGTATGATGGGCATGGTGATCCAGTGGTGCATTTGAGAGATTTCTGTACCAAAATGAGGGGAGTTGGTGAGAAAGACGAGTTGCTAATGGCATATTTCAGTCAAAGTCTGAGTGGTTCGGCGCTGGAGTGGTACACTCCACAGGATCACGGAAGATGGTACACATGGGATGATCTAGACCAGGCATTTGCTTGTCACTTCCAGTACAATCTCGACATTATTCCGGATCGTCTGTCTTTGACGAAACTTGAGAAAAAGCACAATGAAAGTTTCAGGGAGTATGGTTTTAGGTGGAGAGAGCAGGTAGCAAGGGTTGACCCTCTAATGAAAGAAAGTGAAATAGTGGATTATTTTTTGCAGGCCTTAGAACTTACTTATTACGGTCATCTGGTATCAGCTATAGGCAAGTCCTTCAATAAAGTGGTAAAGATGGGCGGTATGGTAGAAAAAGGGCTCAAGACAAACAAAATCATGAGCTATTCGGCTATTAAGGCAACCACTCAGGCTATTCAAAGCGGAAATGGAGGAGTAATTAGAAAGAAGAAGAAAAAGGATGTGGCAACGATTGATTCAGGAGCTTGGTTCGGACCTAGGGGTTCGCCTCACCAATATAATCAGCCTCGTCCCCACCACCAAACCTACCCCCATACCCATATAGCCCACCACAACACTACTACCCACCACTAGACCCCTATTTTTCCGTCCACCATGCCCAAACATACAGCCAACCTCCACCCTACACACAATGGCGTGTGCCAATCCCACAAAATACATACCCAACTCCACAAAATGCCTATCCACCCCCAAAAATCTTACCGAAACCCTCCTAGATCAGGTTTCCGGTCCAACTAAGAATTTAAGAATGAGAGATTGAAGAAGAAGAAAACCTTCACTCCATTAAGAGAATCCTATATCAGTTTATTCCACAGGTTGCGACAATTGGGTATGCTGAGTCCGATCGAGCCAAAACTGCCAAATCCTCCCTCGAGGAATCTTGATCACTCTGTGAGTTACGAATATTATTCTAGTGCTCCGGGGTACGACACAGAGAAATGCTGGCAGTTGAAAATAGCTGTAACGACATGACCGGTCATTTTGAGCCTTTGCACTTTGATCGCCAGTTCTCGGGCATGACTTGCCCTGTGTAATGTATTATGACTAATGTAGATTGTTGGTTTTGGTTTTCAGAAAAATTTGGAATGAATTTGAAAGAACTGTCTCAGTTGAAAGCTTTGAATTTGAAAGGTTTGACCAAGAGTTGACTTATTGGTATATGAGCTTGGATCAGAATTTTTATGATTTGGTTAGCTTCGTTGATGATTTATGACTTAGGAGCGCGATCGGATTGCATTTTGGAAGTCCGTGGAAGGATTTGGCTCGAATTGGCAAAGTTAGTATTTTGGCGATTTCCGGTTGATAGGTGAGATTTTGATTCGAGGGTCGGAATGGAATTCCGAGAGTTGCTATAGCTTCGTTATGTCATTTATGACTTGTGTGCAAAATTCAGGTCATTCGGACAAGGTTTGATATACTTTTTGATCGAAAGCATAATTTGAGAGTTTTGGTATTCTTATACTTGAATCCGAGGTAAAATCTGTATTTTGATGTTGTTTTGAGCGTTCTAAAGATTGGAACAAGTTCGAATTGTGTTTTAGGATTGGTTGGTCCATCTTGTTGAGGTCCCAAGGGCCTCAGGTGGATTTCGTAAGGTTAACGGATCAATTCAGACTTGAAGAAAACTGCTGAAATTTCAGTTTCTGCATTTTTTTCGCAGGTGCATGAACAGTGACCCCGCACCTGTTATGAACAGTAATCCCACACCTATTCTGAACAGTAATCCGCACCTGTTATGAATAGTAATCCCCGCACCTGTTCTGAACAGTAATCCCCGCACCTGTTATAAACAGTAATCCGCACCTGTTATGAACAGTAACCCTGCACTTGTTATGAACAGTAACCTCGTACCTGTTATGAACAGTAATCCCGCACCTATAGTGAACAGTAATCCCGCACCTGCGTGAGCAGTACCCGTGAACAGTCGCATATGCGAAAACACTGGACAGTGTATAAATTGACTTGTGCGAGATTTTTACTCATTTTTGGAGCTATGGAGCTCGGATTGAAGCGATTGTTGAAGCGATTTTCACCATATGGATTGGGGTAAGTGTTCTATATCCAAAATTGATTATACTTAATGATTCCATGGTTATTTTCATCAAGGATTAGGGAATCAAATGGAAGAAATTGGAGAAAAATTGTAAACTTTTCAAAAATGAAAATTCTAGATTTGGAGGTCGATTCGTTATCGGAGTTTAGTAATTTTGGTATGGTTGGGCTCGTGGTTGAATGGGTTGTCAAATTTTGTGAGTTTCGTCGGATTCCAAAGCGTGGGCCCGGGGGGGCGGGTTTGAGCAATTTTGGGATTTTGATGTTAAATTGGATATTTTCGAATGGGCTTCGATCCCTTAGCATATTTTAATGATTTTGTACTAATTGTGGCTAGATTTGGAGCATCCAGAGGTCGATTCGCACGGGCGAGGCATCGCGGGCTAGAGTTCGGACCGGTTCGAGGTGAGTAATTGATGTAAATAATGTCCTGAGGGTTTGAAACCCCGGAATTTCACATCGTAACGCTATATTGAGGTGACTTGCATGCCGGATAACGGGCGTGGGGTAGAGCACCATTGGCGATTGTGACTTGGTCCGTCCCGAGAGATATTTTACTACATTTTTGGTTGAGACGTATACTTTATTATTGTGAATTGGGCTTGTTGCCATGCTTGGGGCCTTGTGCCGACCTATAGAACCCTTAGGGGATTTTTGACTTGTTTTCCTCACTTATTTTGTTAAAGAATTTATATTCTCAGTCATGTTTCCAATTGTAGGCTTCTTGCCAATTATTTGAATCCTTCAGGGATTGATATCACTGCTTTCGCATATTTTGTATATCATTTGACCTCAGTCCAAGGTTTTAAATACTGTTTTGCAAATTCAGCCATCTTTCTAAGATTTGAAAACTTAAATGATATTTCGGGCTGAGAACTACTATTTTACAAATGCTCAAGGGGCTTATTATAATTTCTGGACTGAGCATGGATCGAGATGTGCGTCGCAGCAATGATTTGAAACAGTGGTAACAATGACACTGTATGATGTGACTTGAAACAGTGGTAACAATGGCATTGTGTAATATAAATTGGTCAGGTAACAATGACTGACTAGGACTTGATTGATGTCACGAGATGGCTTGTTATTGCACTTGGGCTGTAGGAGCCCCTCCGGAGTCTGCACACACCCCAGTGAGCGCCGTCGACGATAAATAAATTTGGATGGCTCGGGTTGCACGCCGCAGTGGGTACCAGAGGGTACCGTCATATGCGTTGCATTGCACTCATGCATTTATTCTTTATCTGCATTATCTGCTATAACAATTATGTGCTCTTGTCTCATTGACTGGTTGCTTTATAATGTTCTGAGTCTGAGGGGCTGATACTGTTCTGAGATACTGAGCCCGAGGGGCAGATTTCTACTTGTTGTTTTGATATTGAGCCCGAGGGGCAGATTTCTACTCGTCATTTTACTGCCAAATTACCTGTTTTACTGGTTTAAAAGAAATTTCACATGATGTTTCACTGAATTGTTATTTTAAATGATTTCACTGCTTCTGTATAGAATGTTGTGTGCCTTAACGTGTTTTCTTACCTTCAGTCATTATTAATATTTATTACTCACTGGGTCGGAGTAGTCACATTACACCCTGCACCATGTGTGCAGGTACAGGTATTCCTGAAGTATAGAGCGAGTTTTCTGCTGTTCAGTTTTCATCGGAGTTATTAATACAAAATGGTGATATGTAGATAATGTAAATACGCATAATGCTTTGTGTAGACTTGTGAAACCATATGTTGGGCTTAATTACTTGCAAGTTTTGCTAGTGACCATTTTATAGGGGAAAATTGATCGGAAATTTCCATTGGAATCCACGATGATTTAAACTCCCCATAAACCCTTACATTCGAGGACGAATGTTCCTAAGGGGGGGAGGGTGTTACAACCCATATCCACATGTGTTAGTTCATGCCATATATTAGTTAACATAAATCCAAGAAGGAATTATCTTTTAGATGATAAGAAGTCAATCCTATTGGTCTTAAGTGATACAAGAGTGTATAAGGGTGATTAACCAGTATTAGAAGTTAAACGAATCAAGGATGTTGTAACTCGTATTTTCAGGTAATCTAGCGGTGCTTAATACACTCAAGAGGTCATTTATTAAGATATTTTAATCATATAATATCCGTATCATAAGTCTTGAAGTCAAACGAGTTATGAAACAAAAGTCGACAAAAGTTGTCGCAACTTAGGTTCATAATTTTACTTAAACATTGGTTCAAATGTTTCTAAACTTTTCTCATATTTTACAAGGAATTACGGGGTGATCTACCAACAAAATTAAAGATCTAGGAGTCTAGTTTCCAACGCATTAAACCGTTCATTGATACGATCTCGGAGTAGAGAGATATTCGCGTTTTCGCGAGACTGCGCCAAGCACCTCTCTATGGGGCTCACTAAGTCGGTTTAAGATATTTGGACCTATATAGGATGAGTCCAACCCGTTTTAAGTCATTTCTTTTCACTATTTTCAGACTTTAGAACCCTAGGAACATCCTCTCAAGGTTCTCTCAAGATTCAAGACCCAAAAAAGGGAAAACAACACAAATCAAGTGTCGGGAATTCCGTGGCGCTAGTAAGTCTCTTGTTCTTCTTGTTGTTGCTCATTTTTGTGTCGTTTCAGCTCGTGTGGGAGGTTGTTTTAAAGGTTTTATGTTCTTTAAATACTCCCTCATGTTCTTAATATCAATCCTAGGTGATTTCAAGCCTTCTAAAGTGATTCTAGTGCCGAAAAACACTAATTGATCGCTAGTTTCGCTTTTTTGTTGTTGTGGCAGCATTGGAGGGATATTTCATGGAAATTTAAGGTCAAATTGGAGTTGTTATTTCTGTATAAAGGTAAGGAACCTCTTACTCTATATGTATTTAAGATTATCCAAGTTGCGGCTAAGCCATTGAAGCTAGAACTTGTGAGATATATATCGAAAGGCTTGGTAGTAATGTTATTGTTTTGTGGACTGTTTTGCGTTGTTGTTGGGCTGCATATTTTACTACTATCTTGTGGAGTTTTGGAGGAGGAAGGGTGTGGAGAAACACCATATATATGTAGGGTTATGGGCTGATAGTTATTCGTAACATTTCCAGGTTGTTTGACACGACTACGGTGGTCGTCGTATGTATGGAGTGATTAGGCTATGTGTGGACTATTTTGGGAGGCTCAATATGTTTATTATTGATGTTGTTTGGGCTGTTTGGTGACTGTTTTGAATGGTGTGAGGTCATATATATAGGGGAGGTGCTGTCCGTTTCATCGTAAAATAGGTTGTGGTCGATACATAATAGTTATGACGCTTAAATGATAACGATAGTATCGTTTCTCTTATTGTAGACTAAGGAGTTTTGACAATTGCATAGCTTGAGATTGGGGCAGTATATACAAGGTATGTGAGGCTATCCCTTTCCTTCTTTTGCACGACTCCGATTGCACATAATGTAATGAACGATCTTCCAAGATACTCTACTCTTAGAAGCTAGCAGTACTTACATTGTTTTCCCTCTTATGGAACGATTGATGTTAATGTTGCTTCTCTTAGTCTTATGTTATCAATGTTGTTGGTACTTCCTGATTCTTATAAGGTTCATAGTGAAGAGTTAGTCCTAATAACGTGTACAGAGGATACCGACCTTACGTCACTCCGAAAGGTTTAGAATGTGATTCCATGAGTCGAGCATGCATTATATATATGTATCTATTTTACTCTACCGAGCCACGCTATAGTTGGCCGGGTACGGCACCTATTGTGCAACCACTGATCAGTTGGGTTTTACCGAGCTCCACGTGGCCGGGTACGATTTTACCGAGCCTATTATGGCCGGGTACGATATGATGATGATGATGCCCACAGAGGCGAATGCTTTAAAGGTTTATGTATTTATACATATGTATCATGCATTTCATGTAAGTAGCCCTCAGAGGTACTAAGATGTTACAGGTTGTATATTCTCTATCCTTGCTTACATTACTGATCGTATTTATGGTTCCTTGCCTTACATACTCAGTACTTTATTCGTACTGACGTCCTTTTATTTGTGGACGCTGCATGTCGTGCTGCAGGTCCTGATAGATAGGCAGGTGCAGCTCCCCCACCACAGTAGACTGTCCAGTTCAGCGGTGATTGGCGAGATCCCTTCTCCGGACTTGCCTTGGTCTTGGTATGCAATTTTTGTTATAGACATTATGGGTATGTCGGGGCCCTGTTCCGGCTATGTTGCAACACTTATGTTCTTTTAGAGGCTCATAGACAGGTGTCGACTCATGTATAGTTTGGTATGCCTTGTCGGCTAGTTTTTGTTGTATAGTCTTTCATAGTAGCGTGGTAGCTCATACCTTATATGTAGTTTCTTGATTGTCTGGTCATCCCCTGCTATGTATGTTCATGCCGTCATATTTTATTGCTGGTTGTCCATGATCTAGGTCTACCATTTATATTGATCTCGTCAGCCTTAAAAGATAATAATGAAGGTTAGATGAAATGTACGTTGGTGCTCGGCAAGTGTGGTCGGGTGCTAGTCATGGCCCTTCAGTTTGGGTCGTGACAAACTTGGTATCAGGGCAAGTCTGTCCTAGGGGTTGTCTATGAGCCGTGTCTAGTAGAGTCTTGATTATGGATGTGTAGCACGCCACATTTATAATCAGGAGGCTACATGACATCTAGGGTTGTTACCTTCTTCCTGAATCTAGATCGTGCGTAGAGTTGAGTCGTAAGTGTTTGTCTCTAATATTCACCTTGTTTTTTTCAGTGATGCCTTCGACTAGGAAGCAAACGATTAGTAGACGGCTTGATACAGCAGCGGGAGAGGGTACCAGTCAGGTGCCCCAAGTCAGAGCAGGACAAAGTGAGGCTCAAAGTGAGATGCCCTCTCATACCTCATCTACTCCATCTCCTCCAGAGGATATTAGAAGGCACCCAGCGCCTCCAGTTCCTCCGTCTGGCACTCCAGACCAGGATATGCGGAGTGCTTTGAAGTTATTGACTAGCTTGGTAGCTGCTCAGGATCAGAGGCAGAATACAGGTGCTGCTGAGAAACCAGTTAGTACAAGAGTTCGTGATTTTATTAATTTAGACCCTCCAGTGTTTACCGGATCAGACCCCAAGGAGGACCCACAGACTTTTATTGACCAAGTTCATCGTACACTTCGGGTTATGCATGTTAGTGATACAGAGGCAGTAGAGTTGGCTTCTTATCGGTTACGGGATTTAGCGGTTCTCTGGTATGATAGTTGGGAGAGATCCAGGGGTCCGAACCCTCCTCCAGCTGTGTGGAAGGAATTTTCTGAGGCCTTTCTTCGTCACTACTTGCCAGTTGAGATACGACGAGCTAGAGCTGATAAGTTCTTGAACCTTAGACAAGGTAATATGAGTGTGCGAGAGTACAGTATGCAGTTTGATTCTTTGGCAAGGTATGCTCCCCATATGGTGGCCGAGATGAGTGATAGGGTGCATATGTTCGTGAATGGGTTGGGACCACATCTAATAAATGAGTGTACGACAGCCTCCTTGGTGGAGGGCATGGATATTTCCCGTATTCAAGCTTATGCCCAGACCCTAGAGGATCGTAAGCGCCAGCAGAGGGCAGTTAGGGAGCAGGATAGAGGCCAGCATAAGAGGGCGAGATTTGCAGGGTATTCTGATGACTTCAGAGGCCGCATCAGGCCACAGTTTTCGAGGAGTTCGGCGCCACCTGTAGCTAGTGCTCCTCCACAGTTTCAGAGGCCTCGATATGATCGATCCTATTCTGGTCCAGGTCAGAGTTCGCGGGCATCTGGCTCGCAACATCACAGGGATACTAGTCAGATGAGACCCCCAACACCACATTGTGATCAGTGCGGCAAGGCCCACTTTGGACTGTGTCGTCGAGGTTCTGATGCATGCTATTCGTGCGGGCAGCCTGGCCATATGATGCGGGATTGTCCTAATAGAGGAGGTGATGGTATGGCTCAGCCGACTGGATCTGTGTCTGGTTCTTCCTCATCAGTTCGACCTCCAGCACGGGGTTTTCAGCAGTCGACAGGTCGTGGTAGGGGTAGAGGTGCAGTGCCGAGTTCGAGTGGTGCTCAAAATCGAACCTATGCTCTAGTAGGTCGACAGGATCTCGAGTCGTCTCCAGATGTTGTTACAGGTATTATATCTGTGTTTTCTTATGATGTATATGCGTTGATTGATCCGGGATCTACATTATCCTATGTTACACCCTTTGTGGCTAATAAGTTTGGCATTGAACCTGAATTGATAAGTAAACCCCTCGCGGTATCTACTCCGATAGGAGATTCTGTGATTGCTAGAAGGGTATATAGAGGTTGCACTGTGATGATTTGTAGTCGTCAAACCTCGGCAAATTTATTTGAGTTAGAAATGGTTGATTTTGATGTGATAATGGGAATGGACTGGTTGGCCTCATGCTATGCAAATGTTGACTGTCGTACGAAGATGGTTAGGTTCCAATTTCCGGGTGAACCCGTCATTGAATGGAAAGGGAACATTGCTACACCGAAAGGTAGGTTTATTTCCTATCTTAAGGCAAGGAAAATGATCTCAAAAGGTTACATTTATCATCTCGTTCGCGTTAGGGATGCGGAGGCGAAACCGCCTACTTTACAATCAATCCCTGTGGTTAACGAATTCCCAGATGTTTTCCCAGATGAACTCCCGGGCCTTCCTCCTGAAAGGGAGATTGAGTTTAGCATTGATGTGTTGCCTGACACTCAACCGATCTCTATTCCTCCATACAGAATGGCCCCGGCAGAGTTGCGAGAGTTGAAGGTGCAGTTGAAGGACTTGCTGGATAAGGGCTTTATTAGGCCTAGCACTTCACCTTGGGGTGCACCAGTCCTATTCGTGCGGAAGAAAGACGGGTTGTTACGGATGTGTATCGACTATCGACAGTTGAATAAGTCTACTATAAAGAACAAGTATCCACTTCCAAGAATTGATGACCTGTTTGACCAACTCCAGGGTGCCAAGTATTTCTCTAAGATTGATTTACGTTCAGGGTATCATCAGGTGAGGGTTAGGGAGAAGGATATTCCAAAGACGGCCTTCCGGACAAGATATGGGCACTTTGAGTTCTTGGTGATGTCGTTCGGGCTAACAAATGCCCCAGCAGCTTTTATGGATCTCATGAATACTATATTCAGGCCCTATCTTGATGTGTTCGTGATTGTATTCATTGATGACATTCTAGTATATTCTCGTTCGGAGGCGGAACATGCGGGCCACTTGCGGATAGTATTACAGACGCTTCAGGATCGTAAGTTATATGCTAAGCTCTCCAAATGTGAATTCTGGCTGAACTCAGTAGCATTCCTTGGCCATGTGATATCTGATGAGGGTATTAGTGTCGACACTCAGAAGATCGATGCAGTAAAGAATTGGCCGAGACCTACAACACCATCAGAAGTCCGCAGCTTCCTAGGGCTAGCAGGATATTATAGGCGGTTTGTAGAAGGATTTTCCTCTATATCATCACCATTGACTAAGTTAACACAAAAAGCTACCAAATTCCAGTGGTCTGACACTTGTGAACGTAGTTTTCAGGAGTTGAAGAATCGATTGACATCTGCACCAGTGCTCACTCTTCCTGAAGGAACAGAAGGTTATGTGGTATATTGTGATGCCTCAGGTATAGGTTTGGGGTGCGTATTGATGCAGCGTGGGAATGTGATTGCTTATGCATCAAGACAATTGAAGAAGCATGAAAAGAATTATCCAACCCATGATTTGGAATTGGCTGCAGTAATATATGCTTTGAAGATATGGCGGCACTACTTATACGGCGTCCATGTTGACATCTACACAGATCACAAGAGTTTACAATACATCTTCAAGCAGAAAGAGTTGAATTTGAGGCAGCGTAGGTGGCTTGAATTATTGAAAGACTACGACGTCGAGATATTGTATCATCCCGGTAAAGCCAATGTTGTGGCAGACGCTCTCAGCCGTAAATCAATGGGAAGCTTAGTACATATTGAGGCAGGTAGATGGGGGTTGATTAAAGAGCTTCATCAGCTAGCCAATATGAGAATCAGATTGTTAGACTCTGATGACGGAGGTGTTACTGTACAGAATACATCAGAATCATCTTTGGTAGCCGAGGTAAAAGCACGACAATATGAAGATCCTATCTTAGTACGATTAAGAGAAAGCATTCAACAGTGTAAAAGTATGGCTTTTGGGATCGGAAAAGATGGGGCACTGAGATACCAGAGCCGATTGTGTGTGCCTAATGTGGCAGGGTTGCGAGAGAAGATTATGAATGAGATTCATCAATCCCGATATTCCATCCATCCCGGCTCGACAAAGATGTATCATGATGTCAAGGAGCAGTATTGGTGGGATAATATGAAGAAGTCTATTGCAGAATTTGTAGCCCAGTGTCCCAATTGTCAACAAGTAAAGATAGAACATCAGAAACCCGGTGGATTGCTTCAAAATATAGAGATTCCGACCTGGAAGTGGGAGGTGATTAATATGGACTTCATTATTGGATTACCTCGCTCTTATCATAAGTTTGACTCCATCTGGGTGATAATTGATCGACTTACAAAATGTGCCCATTTTCTGCCAGTGAAGACAACTTACACGGCTGAAGATTATGCAAAGTTGTATATCAAGGAGATTGTTAGGCTTCATGGTGTGCCCATATCTATTATATCAGACCGAGGAGCTCAATTTACGGCTAACTTTTGGAGGTCTTTCCAGAAGGGTTTAGGCACACAGGTAAATCTCAGCACTGCATTTCATCCGCAGACTGACGGACAGGCTGAACGTACCATTCAGACACTGGAAGATATGCTACGAGCATGTGTTCTAGATTTTAAGGGGAATTGGGATGATCATCTTCCACTCATAGAATTCGCCTATAACAATAGCTACCATTCCAGTATTAAAATGGCCCCATACGAGGCACTATACGGGAGGAGATGTAGATCACCAGTTGGATGGTTCGAAGTCGGTGAAACAGAATTATATGGGCCAGATTTGATTCACCAAGCTATTGAGAAGGTGAAAGTGATACAGGAGCGATTGAGGACGGCACAAAGCAGGCAAAAATCTTATTCTGATGTCCGACGTCGTGATCTAGAGTTTGAGGTTGGTGATTGGGTTTTCCTGAGGATCTCACCAATGAAGGGTATTATGCGTTTTGGGAAGAAAGGTAAGCTGAGTCCAAGGTATATCGGGCCGTATAAAATTCTTCGACGGATTGGACAGGTTGCTTATGAGTTAGAATTGCCATCCGAATTGGAATTTGTCCACCCGGTATTCCATGTATCTATGTTGAGAAAATGTATTGGAGACCCTTCTCGAGTCATCCCTATCAAAGATGTACAAGTTACAGAGGACCTATCATATGAAGAAGTGCCAGTGGCGATATTAGATCGGCAAGTCCGCAAGCTGAGAACAAAAGATGTAGCTTCCGTCAAAGTATTGTGGAGGAACAAAAATATGGAAGAAATGACATGGGAAGCAGAAGAGGAGATGAAGTCTAAATACCCTTACTTATTCCAGAATGAAGATAACAAGGATGCTGGTGGAAGACAGGATACATTGGAAGAAGAAACGGCTCTATGAGGTAAGCAATAATTTGAGAATACTCCTCCTTAATACAAAATGGTGATATGTAGATAATGTAAATATGCATAATGCTTTGTGTAGCCTTGTGAAGCCATATGTTGGGCTTAATTACTTGCAAGTTTTGCTAGTGACCATTTTATAGGGGAAAATTGATCGGAAATTTCCATTGGAATCCACGATGATTTAAACTCCCCATAAACCCTTACATTCGAGGACGAATGTTCCTAAGGGGGGAGGGTGTTACAACCCATATCCACATGTGTTAGTTCATGCCATATATTAGTTAACATAAATCCAAGAAGGAATTATCTTTGAGATGATAAGAAGTCAATCCTATTGGTCTTAAGTGATACAAGAGTGTATAAGGGTGATTAACCAGTATTAGAAGTTAAACGAATCAAGGATGTTGTAACTCGTATTTTCAGGTAATCTAGCGGTGCTTAATACACTCAAGAGGTCATTTATTAAGGTATTTTAATCATATAATATCCGTATCATAAGTCTTGAAGTCAAACGAGTTATGAAACAAAAGTCGACAAAAGTTGTCGCAACTTAGGTTCATAATTTTACTTAAACATTGGGTCAAATGTTTCTAATCTTTTCTCATAATTTACAAGGAATTACGGGGTGATATACCAACCAAATTAAATATCTATGAGTCTAGTTTCCAACGCATTAAACCGTTCATCGATACGATCTCGGAGTAGAGAGATATTCGCGTTTTCGCGAGACTGCGCCAAGCACCTCTCTATGGGGCCCACTAAGTCGGTTTAAGATATTTGGACCTATATAGGATGACTCCAACCCGTTTTAAGTCATTTATTTTCACTATTTTCAGACCTTAGAACCCTAGGAACATCCTCTCAAGGTTCTCTCAAGATTCAAGACCCAAAAAAGGGCAAACAACACAAATCAAGTGTCGGGAATTCCGTGGCGCTAGTAAGTCTCTTGTTCTTCTTGTTGTTGCTCATTTTTGTGTCGTTTCAGCTCGTGTGGGAGGTTGTTTTAAAGGTTTTATGTTCTGTAAATACTCCCTCATGTTCTTAATATCAATCCTAGGTGATTTCAAGCCTTCTAAAGTGATTCTAGTGCCGAAAAACACTAATTGATCGCTAGTTTCGCTTTTTTGTTGTTGTGGCAGCATTGGAGGGATATTTCATGGAAATTTAAGGTCAAATTGGAGTTTTTCTTTCTGTATAAAGGTAAGGAACCTCTTACTCTATATGTATTTAAGATTATCCAAGTTGCGGCTAAGCCATTGAAGCTAGAACTTGTGAGATATATATCGAAAGGCTTGGTAGTAATGTTATTGTTTTGTGGACTGTTTTGCGTTGTTGTTGGGCTGCATATTTTACTACTATATTGTGGAGTTTTGGAGGAGGAAGGGTGTGGAGAAACACCATATATATGTAGGGTTATGGGCTGATAGTTATTCGTAACATTTCCAGGTTGTTTGACACGACTACGGTGGTCGTCGTATGTATGGAGTGATTAGGCTATGTGTGGACTATTTTGGGAGGCTCAATATGTTTATTATTGATGTTGTTTGGGCTGTTTGGTGACTGTTTTGAATGGTGTGAGGTCATATATATAGGGGAGGTGCTGTCCGTTTCATCGTAAAATAGGTTGTGGTCGATACATAATAGTTATGACGCTTAAATGATAACGATAGTATCGTTTCTCTTATTGTAGACTAAGGAGTTTTGACAATTGCATAGCTTGAGATTGGGGAAGTATATACAAGGTATGTGAGGCTATCCCTTTCCTTCTTTTGCACGACTCCGATTGCACATAATGTAATGAACGATCTTCCAAGATACTCTACTCTTAGAAGCTAGCAGTACTTACATTGTTTTCCCTCTTATGGAACGATTGATGTTAATGTTGCTTCTCTTAGTCTTATGTTATCAATGTTGTTGGTACTTCCTGATTCTTATAAGGTTCATAGTGAAGAGTTAGTCCTAATAACGTGTACAGAGGATACCGACCTTACGTCACTCCGAAAGGTTTAGAATGTGATTCCATGAGTCGAGCATGCATTATATATATGTATCTATTTTACTCTACCGAGCCACGCTATAGTTGGCCGGGTACGGCACCTATTGTGCAACCACTGATCAGTTGGGTTTTACCGAGCTCCACGTGGCCGGGTACGATTCTACCGAGCCTATTATGGCCGGGTACGATATGATGATGATGATGCCCACAGAGGCGAATGCTTTAAAGGTTTATGTATTTATACATATGTATCATGCATTTCATGTAAGTAGCCCTCAGAGGTACTAAGATGTTACAGGTTGTATATTCTCTATCCTTGCTTACATTACTGATCGTATTTATGGTTCCTTGCCTTACATACTCAGTACTTTATTCGTACTGACGTCCTTTTATTTGTGGACGCTGCATGTCGTGCTGCAGGTCCTGATAGACAGGCAGGTGCAGCTCCCCCACCACAGTAGACTGTCCAGTTCAGCGGTGATTGGCGAGATCCCTTCTCCGGACTTGCCTTGGTCTTGGTATGCAATTTTTGTTATAGACATTATGGGTATGTCGGGGCCCTGTTCCGGCTATGTTGCAACACTTATGTTCTTTTAGAGGCTCATAGACAGGTGTCGACTCATGTATAGTTTGGTATGCCTTGTCGGCTAGTTTTTGTTGTATAGTCTTTCATAGTAGCGTGGTAGCTCATACCTTATATGTAGTTTCTTGATTGTCTGGTCATCCCCTGCTATGTATGTTCATGCCGTCATATTTTATTGCTGGTTGTCCATGATCTAGGTCTACCATTTATATTGATCTCGTCAGCCTTAAAAGATAATAATGAAGGTTAGATGAAATGTACGTTGGTGCTCGGCAAGTGTGGTCGGGTGCTAGTCATGGCCCTTCAGTTTGGGTCGTGACATGCTGGCCTTGTCTTCATGAGAGGCACCATCACGACTAGTTTCGGAAATTTGAGTCGTGACAATAGCTATTCAAGAGCTCATTGATACCAATCAGATTGAGGTCCAAGCCCGGAGGCACCCAATATCAACCAGAATTCGTTGTTGGCCCATCATGAGACAAATATGATCGAGATAGTGCATAGGGGAGGAGAGCCCAAGAAGCCTTCACAGACTGTCATGATGATTCGATCCAGTGAGTTCAGGCCAATTGAAAAGCCAACAAATGAGAAGTCAGTGATTAAGTTGAAAGGGACAGACAGTAAACCATCTATGGTAGTCGAGAAGGGGTCCTCAAGTGAGGTTGCAATGAAACAAGAAAAAGCAAAAGTGGTGGTACCAGGGGTAGCGAACAAGCCTGTGGTAATTGTGGAGGGTGTTCGTATAGATCTTGTCATTATCAAACCTGTAACCCAACTACCAATAGTCAACATCAAGGTTGTCCCGTGGAATTATGAGCGGGTGACAGTGACTTACTAGGGAAAAGAAGTTAAAGAGGAAGTCTATGAAACCCACGGATTGACTCGGTCGGGGAGATACTTTTCCCCCGAAGAGTTAAGAAAAGCCAAAACCTCCAAAGATAACCCAGTACTAGTGAATAAGGTTGTGACCGAAGAAGAGCCAGAAGAATTTTTGAAAAAAATGAAAGTGCAATACTATTCTATTGTGGAGCAGTTGAGGAAGATGTCTGCTCAGATTTCACTGTTATCATTGTTAATCTATTCAGACGAGCATCGTCAGGCCTTGATGAAAATCCTAAATGAGGCCCACGTTCCTAACAAAATCTCAGTAAACCACTTGGAAAAGATAGACAACAAGATTTTTGAGGTAAACAGAATCACTTTTTCTGATGATGAATTGCCCGTGGAGGGTACTGAGCACAATAGAGCCCTTTATCTTATGGTGTAATGCGAAGATTCCGTGGTTACCCAGGTACTGGTCGACAATGGTTCTAGTGCGAACATTTTCCCTCTCTCCACTATGAACAAGTTGAAGGTGGATGATTAAAGAATTCACAAGAACAGTGTCTGCATTCGGGAATTCGACGGTGGAGGGAAAGATTCAGTTGGTGACATAGTGCTTGAGCTTACAATAGGGCTAGTTGAATTTACCATGGAGTTCCAGGTGCTCGATGTGGCTGTTTCTTACAATCTGTTGTTAGGTCGACCTTGGATCCATGCTGCCAAAGCGGTCCCATCCACCCTGCACCAAATGGTTAAATTTGAATGGGATAGATAGGAAATTGTGGTACATGGTGAGGACAATCTGTGTGCTCACAGCAATGCCATTGTACCATTCAATGAAGTTGAAGACGGCAAGGGGCCATGGGTCTATCAGGTTTTTAACACAGTGTCAGTTGAGAAATTCCAGAGGGGAAGGGCGTTCCAGTTCTAAAGGTAACTGCCGCGTCAGTCATGGTGGCTTTTGAAATGTTGAAGAATGGTTTTGTACCTGGTAAAGGTTTGGGTGCATCTCTGCAAGGCATCGTACAGCCGGTTTCTCTTCCTAAAAACTTGGATACATTTGGTTTGGGATTCAAGCCCACAGTCGCAGACGTGAGAAAAGCCAGAAAAATGAAACAAAGGGCATGGGCCCTTCCAAAGCCCGTCCCGCGTCTTTCCAAATCATTTGTCAGACATGGTACCAGAAAGAGCCCAGTGACGATGGTTCCCAGTTTAGTGTTTGATGTGAATGGAGATTTGATTGAAAAATTCGAGAGGTTATTCGTCGATGTGAACATGTTGGAAGCTGGAGAGGGTTCTAGCAAGGCGTATGTGCAATTTGTTGGGCCTAGTGCAAATATTAACAATTGGGAAGCTACTCTTCTTCCTACTCGGAGGGAGTTTTGGTAGTTTGCTTTGATTTTCTTTCAGTTTATCCGGATTATTCCAGGGTTGTAATTCAGATTCTATGTTTCATCCGTTTGGATATATAAACCTTGTTATCTTTAATGAAATGCAATTTCCCTTTTCTTCCCTCCTGATAGTTTTATTTTTATTTTTATTTTCTTTCTTGTACAGTTTTTTCTATGCTGGTTTCAATGGCATGGCATGGCATGCATGAGGAATCTCCGGCTCAGTCTTAAAAGCCAATCCAATTCTGAAATAGTAATTCAAGAAATAGAGTGTAATGATGAATCGGAATATGATGAGGATGAGGCCTTTGAAGAGATTAGTAAAGAATTAAGCCATTTTAAAGAAAAACCCAAGCCTAACCTAAGTGATACAGAAGCAATCAATTTAAGGGACCCAGATAATATCAGAGAAATTAAGATAAGTGTCCATCTTGAACCTCAACTCATAGAGGAGATAATTAAAGCATTGTTTGAGTACAAAGATATTTTTGCATGGTCATATGACGACATGCCGGGTCTAAGCACTAATTTGGTGGTTCACAAATTGCCCACTGACCCGGCATTCCCTCCAGTCAAGCAGAAGCTGAGGAAATTTAAGACTGATATGAGTGTAAAGATCAAAGAAGAGGTCACCAAGCAGTTTGATGCAAAAGTCATTCGGGTCAGTCGGTATCCCACTTGGTTAGCCAATGTGGTACCTGTGTCAAAGAAGGATGGCAAGACCAGGGTGTGTGTTGATTACCGTGATCTCAACAAGGCGAGTCCCAAGGACAACTTTCCACTGCCAAATATCCACATTCTGATTGACAATTGCGCCAAGCATGAGATTGGGTCTTTTATGGATTGTTATGCGGGATATCATCAGATCCTAATGGATGAGGAAGATGCAGAGAAGACAGCATTCATCACGCCCTGGGGAACATACTACTATAGGGTCATGCCTTTCGGTTTGAAAAATACTGGGGCAATGACAACCATATTCCACGACATGATACACAAGGATATCAAGGTTTATGTGGATGATGTAATCATAAAGTCTAGAAAGCAGTCTGATCATGTAAGAGATTTGAGAAAATTCTTCCAAAGGCTTCGCAGGTACAATCTTAAACTCAATACTACAAAATGCGCATTTGGTGTACCATCTGGAAAATTGTTGGGATTCATAGTCAGCCGTCAAGGTATTGAATTGGACCCGTCAAAGATCAAAGCTATACAAGAATTTCCACCCCCAAAGAACAAAACTGAGGTGATGAGTTTATTAGGGAGGTTGAATTACATCAGCAGGTTCAATGCTCAACTTACGACAACTTGTGAGCCTATCTTCAAACTGTTGAAGAAGGATGCTACGGTGAAATGGACAGATGAGTGTCAAGAAGCATTTGATAAGATAAAGGGATACTTGTCAAACCCACCTATGTTGGTGCCATCAGAACTAGGGAGACCTTTGATTCTGTATTTGATGGTCCTGGACAATTCATTTAGTTGTGTGTTGGGTCAGCATGACATCACCGGCAGGAAGGAGCAGGCCATTTATTATCTCAGCAAGAAGTTCACATCTTATGAGGTTAAGTACACTCACCTTGAGAGGACATGTTGCGCCCTAACTTGGGTAGCACAGAAGTTGAAGCACTATTTGTCATCTTACACTACTTACCTCATCTCTCGTTTGGATCCGTTAAAGTATATCTTTCAGAAGCCTATGTCTACAGGGAGGCTCGCAAAGTGGCAGATCTTGCTCATAGAATTTGACATCGTCTATGTGACCCGGACTGCGATGAAAGCCCAGGCATTGGCCGACTATTTGGCCGAGAATCCGGTGGATGAAGAATATGTGTCGTTGAAGACTTACTTCTCTAATGAAGAGGTAATGCACATTGATGAGTTGGAACCAGTTGGAGAGCCAGGTTGGAAACTCTTCTTTGATGGAGCTGCCAATATGAAAGGCGTCGGTATAGGGGCTATACTTATTTCCGAAACAAGGCATCACTACACTGTTACGGCTCAGCTTCGTTTCTATTGCACTAATAACATGGCTGAGTACAAGGCATGCATTTTGGGTTTAAGGATGGTTGCGGACATGGGTGTCCAGGAAGTCTTGGTCTTGGGAGACTCGAACCTTCTGGTGCACCAGATTCAAGGGGAATGAGAAACACGGGATTTAAAACTCATACCATACCGGCAATGTTTGCATGATCTTTGTCAACGGTTTCGATTAGTAGAGTTCAGGCATATTCCAAGGATCCATAACAAAGTTGTTTATGCTTTGGCTACCTTGGCGTTAATGTTACATCATCCAGATAAGGCTTATATTGACCCGTTGCATATTCAGGTCCATGATCAGCATGCTTACTATAATGTGGTAGAAGAAGAGCTTGATTGTGAGCCTTGGTTTCATGATATAAAGGAATATATCAGGATGGGGGTGTATCCGGTACAAGCCACAGGTGATCAAAAGAGAACAATTCGGCAGTTGGCGAGCGGATTTTTCTTCAGCGAAGGGGTTTTGTACAAAAGAACACCGGATCTTGGATTGTTGAGATGCATAGATGCTAGACAGGCCACAACTATCATGACCGAGGTACATTCTAGAGTCTGTGGACCGCATATGAGTGGATACGTACTGGCAAAAAAGATTCTCCGAGTAGGTTATTATTGTCTCACTATGGAGAGAGATTGTATCAGTTTCGTGCGCAAGTGTCATCAGTGACAGGTGCATGGAGATTTGATTCATTCTCCATCATCGGAATTACACACAATGTCTGCACCGTGGCCTTTTGTTGCGTGGGGCATGGATGTCATTGGGCCAATTGAGCCGGCAGAATCAAATGGGCACAGGTTCATTCTAGTGGCCATCGACTATTTCATCAAGTGGGTGGAGGCTAAAACGTTCAAGTTTGTAACCAAGAAAGTGGTGGTTGATTTTGTGAACTCAAATATCATTTGTCGGTTAGGGATACCAAAGGTGATCATTACAGACAATGGTGCTAATCTCAATAGTCATTTGATGAAAGAGGTATGTCAGCAGTTCAAGATTGCACATCGCAATTCCACCCCTTACCGCCCCAAGGTAAACGGAGCAGTTGAGGCGGCCAACAAGAATATAAAGAAGATACTTCAGAAAATGGTGGAGGGTTCTAGACAGTGGCATGAAAAGTTGTCTTTTTCATTGCTGGGTTATCGCACTACTGTTCATACTTAAGTAGGGGCGACTCCTTATTTGTTGGTGTATGGCACCGAAGCAATGATACCCGCAGAAGTGGAAATCTCATCCCATCGAATTATCGTGGAGGCTGAAATCGATGATGACGAGTGGGTCAAAACCCGTCTGGAACAATTGAGCCTGATCGATGAGAAAGGATTAGTAGCAGTGTGTCATGGCCAGTTGTATCAATAGAGAATGGCAAGAGCATATAATAAAAAGGTGCGTCCGCGGAAGTTTGAAGAGGGTCAGCAAGTATTGAGACGTATCCTTCCACATCAGGCTGAAGCCAAAGGCAAGTTCACCCCAAATTGGCAGGGGTCGTTCATCGTAACTAGAGTGTTGTCAAATGGTGCTTTGTATTTAACATATATAGAAGGCAAGTGTGTAGAGATGGCCATCAATTCCGATGCGGTCAAGATATACTATGTATGATTTTCTTTGGTTAAATTGTATTTGTTTGTACTTGGCATATTTTAAAGATTGGAATGATGAATGCATTTTGTTCTGCTATCTAAAAACTTTATCCTTTGTTACCCCTTTTGAGCCTTATTTATTTCCTTTCATATCCCTCTTTCGGAATCATTAGTATAGATCAGAAACACAAGCGTGAAAGATAAGTAAAAGAAAAAAAAAACGAAAAGAGAAAAAGAAAAAAAATACCAACAAAACAACAAAAAGAAAAAGAAAGAAAAAGTGAGAAAGAAAAGAAAGAGATAAGAGAATATCACAACAACAAATCAATTTCTATGACTATGAACTACGTTCGACCTGATTCATTTTAAGGATACGTAGGCAACCTCACGGTTCGGTCACGTCAAAATAAAATCTCAAAAGACCCCAAGCAAAGAAACTGGGGTAGAAGTTGTGGTTGTTGTAAGAAATCTGATTCCGAAAGTTGTAATTTTGAACCCATTTGAATTATTTTGAGCCTTGATACCCTTTCTTTCTAACCCTATCCAAAAGCCCACATTATGGTCCAAAGAAAGACCTTCGGATCAGTCTTTGAGAGATACCAAGTCGAGCAAGTAAAAGTGATTCATATCAGGGGCAACACTCTAGTCCAAGCAGTAAATGAAAAAATGAGAGAGTCTTATTGGTGAAAACCCTCACGGGCACCGTAAGGCGACGTGAGCTAAGAGAAATCAAAAATGAGAGATTCTTACTGGTGAAAACCTTCAAGGGCACCTTGAGGAGAAAGTGAGTTGAGAGATGAACAAATGATAGAGGTCTGTCGGTGAAAACCCTTCAGGGCACCGCAGGTCAAACAAGGTCAAGGTTTTGGCAAAGAAATTGGGTTTTGAATATCTCGGGGCAAATTACGACAACTAAAAGTTGATTGGGCCGATTAATCCGAAATGCATGTCATGATCATTGGTTCCAGCTGCTCCACTCAGATAAGTCTCTTTTCTTTTTCCCCTTCAGATAGTCTTCTAGTTTTGGATTTTTCTTATCCTTAGCTCTGAAAGTCATTGCATTTCATTTCTTTTGGGTTTAGTTCTCTAAGATGTTCCCAAGGTCAGTTCTGTTTAAGCAAATAAGAAGGAATTTCAAAGCTTACTACCAACTTCCAAAGTTGCACAAGGCACAGGGAGGGCAAGGCATTGCTAAAGATAGTATGATGTGAAGTGGGATAAAAGGTCAATAGAAGTTCCATCGGTGAAATTGTTTAGTAATTTCGTGGGAAATGCAGAGGTCCAAACAGACGGGTCAGAGATGTAACACAACGGTTTGGGTATAGAAGACTCAGGTCATCCAAGGTCATGGAGGTTTGAAAGTCAGTCGGGAAGTCAAGCGGTTCTTGGGCAGTTCAGGGGATGTCAGTCAAAACAAAGCACGACAGCGGGGAGGCCACTTTCATCAAGAATGCCACAAACTAACCAACACATTTTAAATTGACAAGTTTTTTTTTTGATTGAAACAGGGGCAGAAAATTTTGTTTGTTTCGGAGAAACCCTCCGTAGGGGAAAAGCAAGCACCAGACAGGTTTGACCGTAAATTTTCAGGACCCTCCTGGAAAATGGGACATAGTTTAAAATTCAAAACAATCATGAGTAGCAAGATCTAGCATAAGTGCACCCCAAATGAACATAAGTAGGCTTCAAAGTTTGCATGTTTGAGACAGGATTCCATTAGGAGTTTTCAGGACCATCCTGAATAACGGGACCTAGCTTTAGGATTTCCATTGGATAACAAGGTTTAGAGTAAGTTATGTTGTAAGGTAATATAATTAAGCCGTAAAATTATCACTTTTAAGATAATACTTGATTTTTGATTTTCATGATCCTCCTGAATAATGGGACTTAGCTTTAAGATTGCCATTAGATAACAAGATTTAACGTAAGTTCTGTTGTAGGGTAGTATAATTCAGTCGTAAAAGTTGTCATTCTTAAGATAAGACTTATTTTTTTGATTTTTCAGGACCCTCCTGGATAATGGGATGTAGTTTAAGACACTCTTAGATAACAAGATTTAGCGAAAGTCACACCTTTAGAAGATATAACATAGATTTAAAATTGTCGTTTAGTTAAGAATTTTCAGGAGCCCCCCCCCCCCCCGGATAATGGGACCTAGCTTTTAAATTATTAGTAATATTTGGTAACATGATTCAGTTTAACACTCACATATGTGCCCAGTTACCAAACTAGGGCAGAATTTTTTTTGTTTTGTCTATTTTTGTTGAAATCAGGCACCCACTTGGAGAACAGCGAGCAGCAGTTCGAGCTCGGCAGTCAGGCGCCCACCTGGAGAGCATGGGAATACAATTCAAGTTCAGCAGTCAGGCGCCCACCTGGAGAGCACGGGAATACGATTCAAGTTCAGCAGTCAGTCGCCCACCTGGAGAGCATGGGAATACAGTTCAAGTTCAGTAGCCAGGTGCCCACCTGGAGAGCACGGGAATACAGTTCAAGTTCAACAGTTAGGCGTCCACCTGGAGAAAGGGAAAGCATCTCAAAGTACAATTTGAGTTCAGCAATCAGGCGTCCCCCTGGAGAAAGGGAAAACATCTCAGATTACAATTCAAGTCAGCAACAAAGGGACTTCACTAGGAGAATACAAGTCAACAAGGCAACAAGAACCACAAGAGCAAGTTTGAAGATATAGGTAGGATTTTTGTAATGCATAGATCATAGTCTTGTCTAGCTTCTTTTTATTTTGACATGGTGTAATAAGGGGTTCATTAAGCAGTAGCAGCAGCAACAGCAACAGTGAAATCACAGCTTCATGGTAGTCCCAGCTACCAAAACTTCCCGAACTACACTGACCTGATTCCTTTATAGCCAAGGATATGTAGGCAACCTCGGAAGCAGGGTGCGGTCAAATCTTTCAAAAATGCTTCCCACGGAGTACTCAAACGGGCAAAAATCACTCGTATCCGCTCACTTTATCTTTGCACGAAAACTCTTCTTGTTTCCGAGCAAAGAGGGGCAGTTGTGAGCATGTGATTTTTGCCCTATATGAATTACTCCCACAAATTTCACAGAAAACAAATTTACCATTGTTTGCAATTTCGTGGATTTTTGTAACATTTTTTGTTTTGTTTGCATTTGTCTGTGCATGTTCATTTTTGTTTAATTAATGAAAATACAAAAATATGTTGCATTTTCATTTAGAATTTAATTCTATATTTTAGGATTAATTAACAAATTAGTTGTTCTATAAAAATGGGAAAAATCACAAAAAATAGTTTATTTTGCACTTTTAATTTTAATTGTGAATTTTGGTAGTTTTCCTTTCAATTTGGGTCTTAATTAATTGTGATAATTATTATTTTGATAGGTTAATTTGTTTTAGGATTTAACTTAGATTTTGAAAGAAAAAAAAAGAAAAGGAATTTTGAAGAAATAAGAAATGAAAAGGAAAAGGGAATTGAAAGAAGGATTGATAATGTGGGATGCCTTTAATTAAAATTGCACAGGCCCAATTGTTAAATACCCGAATTCCCCTCAACCCGTCCAAATTCCTTGTCCCAACCCGGTCCAATTGCCCTCTGTTAGTAAAACGATGTCGTTTGGGCTCAACAAATCGGGGCCCTTCATTTTGTTTCATCAAACGGTCCAAAGCACACCTCCTTGTTCACTTAAGAATGACTGAAAATCTCTGAAGACGAGTTAGTTCCCCGTCTCTCATCTCTCACAACCCTAGTGCAGCCCTAAAGTTCTGCCATTTTCACAGGCAAGAAAGCTCCCAAATCACACCAAATTCTCACTGTCCACTCCTCATACTCCCTCAAACCTTAAGTCGTTGCCAATCTCCCCAAAATCCCTACATCTTCACTTCAGCTTTGAATCTGAAAATCAGAAGAAAATAGTGTTCCAATTCATACACTCTCGAGATTCTATTTGACTCAAGACTTCCGTTAAACGACTGTTCTTGCTCGGAATAAAATGTTAACGGTAGTTTTGGTTCATTCGAGATTTGGTAGTTCCTGACCAGACCAAGGAAGCTTGGCCAAGCCTGTCGCCTTCGTCGATTTGTCCCGACTAAGACCAGTATCATTCCTTTCTCTATTCCTTTTTTCGCATCTGTTTCTTGTTTTCTCTTTCTTTGATTTTCGTATTTCTGTGTGTTGAATCAATTTCAATTTGATTTAAATCAGTTTCTAGTTATTCATTTGCGTGATTGGGATTAATATCCATTTAAGTTTGTTTTGTTTGAGTTTTTGTTTTAGCCGAATTTCTTTTAAGTTCAGTCGTTAATTTTATTAAAGGGTTTGATGAAGCAGTTCCCCTTCTCCCTTATTCATTTTTAGGTTCGGGCTGTCTCGTGTATTGAGTTGGGTTTTGGTTCAACTTGACCCAGTTGGTTTAAAGGGTAAATGCCAAGGGTTTAAAGGTTACTTGGGGAATTTTAACTGAGAGAATCTGATATAACTAATTGGGGAAGCTTCTAGGAAGCTGGGGGAGGGACCTGAATGGATTCCTGAATTTTAAACTAGGGATTTTTAAGCTAAAGCAAAAATATGAAAAGGGTCAAAATGAAAATCTGATCCCTTAAGGCAGCCCCAAATGCCTTGCCTATAAAAGGCTCTCTAACTTGGCATTCAAGGCAGAAAAAGATAGAGAAAATTCTGAGAAAACAAAACGGCTGAATAATTCTGAAAATTACACTGATTTCAAGCAGTTTTCTTTGATAAAACTGATCAAATTTTGTATTAGCTGGAGGATTCTGATTTTTTTTTAATTAGTTAAAATCTTTGAAAATTTCACATCCTTCAATCTTTGGTCAAAAATGGCTTGATATTTTATTTTGAATAGCTGGTTTTTGAAGTTTTGGTTTGTTGAGGTTACTGTTCCATTGGCTGAATCAAGTTGCTTATTGCTTCTTCACTTCTTTCTTTCCTTTTCAATTTCCAGGTACTCCCTGATTTTCTGAACCGATGAGATGCAAGTTTGGAATGTTATAATTGCTTGAAGATCTCAGAAATGAATGTTGTTCTATTCACCATGAATGTTAGCTATTTTTTTAGAATTTCTAAAGTGGTAGTGTAATGTAACAATGACTAGTTTAACTGTTCATTTTCTAAAGTAGTAGTTGTAAGCACATGATTTTTGCCCTATGAAAGAATTACTCCCAAAAATTCAAAATAAAACGATTTTCCTTGGTGTGCAATTTTGAGAATTTTTGTGACATTTTTGGATAATTATTTGTATTTGTCTGCGCATGTTTATTTGTTAAATTGATAAAAATATAAAAATATGTCGCATTTGTATTTAATATTTAATTCTACAGTTAGGAGTAGTTAAGTTTGTTTTATAAAATGAAAAAAATCATAAAAATATGTATTTTTACATTTTTAGCATTTAATGTCCAATTACACAATTTTATGCTTAATTGGTTTAATTATGTATGATATTTGTCGCTAAAAATTAATTAGTATTTTTTTTTTTGATAAGTTAATTTAGCTTATAACTTAATTTATAATTTTAGTTTTATTAATTAGAAAGTAGAATAAAATAGAGCAAAAAATATAAAGAAAATCGGAATTGGGCCTCTTCTTCAATTTCAAACCACAGGCCCAAAAAAAAATACTCAACCTTCCCCATGACCCGGTCCATTTCAACCCGGGTCGACCCAGTCCGCCCCATAACCCAAACACTCCCTTTTTTTCATTTTCATTTTTTCACTTTCAAACCCCAAAACCCTAAAAATAAAACCATCCGCCCCCTTTGCTGCACCATCTTCCCCAAAACAACCCCTCCACCTTCAACCCTCCCATGGATGCCCTCGCTACTTCCCTTCCATCTCACGACCAGCTTCTGATCCTTCACGCCACTGCTGCTTCTTCTGCTTCACCATCCAAACGCTTCGTTTCCTTCGTCTTCTTCGTCGCACAGCCCCACCATGGATGACCACAAGCTTGTCAACGTGAGCTGCTGCTGCGCGTAGTTTCGACGCGTGCGTTTCGTCGCCCATAACCCTGCACAGTAGCTCCAAACCAAAAGCCAAGCAGGCTGCCGTTTTCTTTGTCGTCGAGCTCGAGCTCCCATGGCTGCCTTCCTCGACGACCATGCACCCTAGCACCTCGCTTCTGCTACTTCTGCTACGTCCAAACAGAACCCATGGCTGCTACTTCTTCATCGTCTCCTTCAGTCGAACAACCCATCGTCAACACTGCCCAGTCGACCTCCAGCTGCCTCGATGAGCTTCTGCTTCATCTCCAGCTGCCTCATCAAGCTCCAATTCCAGCAGTAGCAGTTGTTGTTGTTTCACTGCCTCTATAACTGCCCAGTCGACCTCCAGCTTGGCGACGCAGCAGCAGCAACTGCTGTTTCTCCGGGATGTTGCTGCCTTCTGCTTCGTCCAGCTTCGACGGGCTGCCACTGCCTCATTTTCAAACGATACCAAACGACCATCTTCTTTGATCATCCGTTCGTGGTCGTCTTCGGCGTCGAGTTATTTTGGTGCGATAATTGTTTCCGGGCAGATTTGTTTTCGTTCAAGTTCATCGTCGCTCCGATTCGGTTAGTTGGTTTAACCAATTCGTGTTTATCGTTTTTCTTATTTTTCTTCAGTTTGTTTCATTTTTCTTGTTTATTTTTAGGTAGAAATTGTTAGTAATTATAATGTTTTTAGATTTAAGTTGAAGTTCAATTAATTATTTCTTTAGTTTGTTTTATTAATTTAAAAGGATTTAGTTTTAATATAGAAGAGTGTTAGTTTAAATCGTTTGAATCCGTCATGTTTGTTGTTTAATATAGATTTAATTCATGTTCATTTTTTGTTTGAAGTTCGTTTGTAATCCAGTGATTTAATGTGAGTTTATGTTTTGGTTTTTAATTTTTTGATTTAGTTTGAATCATGTATCTTTGTTGTTAATAATGTTGTCTCCTTGCTCATTCATTTTGTCTAAGTTAACCAGGATTGGTTCCCAATATGGTTAACTTATTCCCATTAATTTGATGTTGTATGATTCAATCTGTGCTCATGGGATTTG
Organism: Nicotiana sylvestris; assembly: GCF_000393655.2. NCBI lineage: Eukaryota > Viridiplantae > Streptophyta > Magnoliopsida > Solanales > Solanaceae > Nicotiana > Nicotiana sylvestris. Next base: position 156,658,538 of record NC_091059.1, read on the forward strand.
TTGTTTAGAAATTGGTTATATTTGTTGTATTTTGGTTGGAATTGATTAGGTGAATTGGTTATAGCTGATAGGGGAAGATTGGTAAATTGCAGTACGCTCAAGGGTAAAATGGTAATTTCAGTAAGGTCGGAGGGGTATTTTTGGAATTGAACATTTGAACAATTATTTAATATAAGTGCTTTGTCCACTAGGCATTAACAATATTAAAATAGTACATTGTGGGGGACAAGACATAAGTTAGTGGGGAGGTGATATAATTGTTTAATATAGTGGGGGACAAGACATAATGTAGTGGGGGAATAATATAATTATTTAAGTTAAGCATGTGGGACAAGATATAATGGAGTGAGGTTGATATATTTGTTTAATGTAGTGGGGGACAAAACATGTAGGCATGGGGGATAAGGGAATTAAATAAGAAAAATATTAAGTAGTGGGGGCAAGGAATGCAATTAAAAGAATATTTCGGGTTAGTAGTTCAAGACAAGAGTCTTGCTATAAATAAGAGTCATTTTGACATAGAAGAGAAGAGGGATTTTTGGGAGAACATTTTTAGGAGAGGTTTTGAGAGAGGACTTTTGGAAGAGGAAGACATTCTAAAAAAATCTCAAGAGTGTTGGAGAGTTGAAAAAGAGAAAACAAAAACAAAGTGAGAAACGAGTTTAGTTCCGGGTTTAATACACGCGTGGGTTGTTGCTGTTTGGTTTTTTTTTACAAACTTTTGGGTTTGTTATATTGAGTTTGTTTAGTTTTCTTCAAAGTTTTCTGGGCCTTGAATCTGGTTCGAATTGCTGTTGTTGGGTTGCTGTTGTGTTGCTGTGTTATTACTGCTGCTGACTCCAACTTCTTTTCTTCTTGTACTGCCATTTCCAGGTACACATTTGTACACTCTCGGTTTGAAGCGAAATGAAGTATTAACCAGGCTTTGTTCCTGTTGAATTCCTCCTGTTTAGATTTGTGCTTGAATAGAATTTTCCTTTCTTTGTATAAAAATGTAGTTGACTGATTAATGAGTAATGGGGTTGCATATGTATAACTTCTTCATCTAATAATGTTAGTTTAAATTAATCAAAGACTAGTTAATTTGTTTTGATATTATGGTGTGTCAATCTCATGTTCTAGTATTATTTAATAATAGAATATATAACGAAAGCAATCTTTATTTGTACAAACTCGATTGCAATTTTCCATTCGCATTAGTCGTAAACTAATAACTAATAAGTTACGTTTTTTTAGCATATAATTAATTGGGAGATTTTTCTTTTATTTTTAGAGACAAACTTAATAGAACAAATGTAGTCACTGTAGGTTTATCCTTTTAAATAAAAATGAGACGAGCCTCGCCAAATAAAACGCACAGATTGCGGGGCCCTCACAAAATGTATGTGTTAATTACTTAGAATTCGGGATCGACCGTTTAGCGAACTTCACGGCCTTTTTCCCAAAATAACCACGCGTTAGTCTCTCTAGGCGCATATTTAATAATGTTACCTCCCTAAACTCGAGTGCACATTTATGTGACTCAAATCCAAATCTCAACGACGTCAAAATATGTCTCTAACCACGGGTACATTGATGGTGACGTGGTTCGAGATGCATTTCCACGACGTTGCAAATTCTTTAAAAGAATAATGAATGAGACGAGACTCGACAAACAAAGTGCACAAGCTGTGGGGCCCTCCATACGTGTTGGTAAAATTACTTAGACTTCGGGATGAGCCGTTTTAGCAAAATTCCACGGCTTTACCCAGAAATAATAATACGCTAATCGCTTTAGGCGCGCATTTTAATAATCTTACCTTCTTAAACTCGGGTGTGCATTTCATGCGACCCAAATCCAAATCCCAAAACATTGAATAAAAATATGTTCCGGATTGCGGATGCATTTCATGTGACGCAATCCAAACACATGTTTTTAAACGATGTTCACATTCCTTTAAAAATATAATAAAAGCGGTAAAGAGTTAAAATTTGCACATGAGCTCATAATTGTATAAAATCAGATAAACAAGCCGAATATGACAGTTGAGCGACCGTGCTAGAACCACGGAACTCGGGAATGCCTAACACCTTCTCCCGGGTTAACAGAATTCCTTATCCAGATTTCTAGTTCGTGGACTGTAATACAGAGTAATTCTTTTCCTCGATTTGGGATTAAATTGGTGACTTGGGACACCCTAAATTTCCCAAGTGGCGACTCTGAAACAAATAAACAAATCCCGTTTCGATTGTCCTTTAATTGGAAAAACTCCTTCACTCATCGCGGGGACGGAAAAAGGAGGTGTGACAGTAGTAGTGTAATGTTTTTTTTAGGAATTTCATGCTACATTCTGTCTTAAGGGGAAACATGAAGTATATTAGTCTGTTGAGTTGGAGGTATTTGCATGGAAAGGACTGCTAAATTGATATATGGTTCGTGAGGGGGGGGGGTTTCTTTAAAGTTGTTTGCCTTGACTATGGTTGAGTGTTCATGGGGATGATCATCTGTTCTTTAAGTGTTGATTTAAGATCCATTTCTCCTGTTAATTAGCATGGTCCTTCGTTTATTTCTCTGTCATGTTAGCTTAAAGACTGTTGAATGATTCGTGGAGTTTTAATTTCAGAAATAGTAATTTTCATCATTCGATTTCAGCTCTTCTGTATCTTGTTTGCTTTAGAAGAAATATAAAACTCATGTCTTGTTAAAGGGTGAGAATTGAATTAAATATGAGCTGGGGGCCTTTGGGTTTTGTTAATTAGTGGATAATTTGTGTAAGGATGTACTGTTGCAATTAGAGGTTGTATCTTCACTTTGAACTCTATGTTGGTCTTAAAAACTGTTTTGCATCTGAATTAAATATTATTAATATCTACTCAAATGTAGAATTTTCGTGCATAATACATTCCGTCTCAAGTGTGTTGGTTGAATCATGTTTTGGGGCCATCATCACTCGCCCGATTACAATTGCCCTTCTTTTCGTAACCAGTGTCACGACCCAAACCGATGGGCCGCGACGGGAACTCGGTACCTTACTCAACCGAGTACCAATGTAACGTATCTTTCTTATTACATCATCATATACACATGACATACGGGCCTAATAGGCCAACATAATCATTTATAAACTCAAAACATAGGCCGGCAAGGCCGTACAAACTTTCACGTACACGACATATGTCTACAAGCCTCTAAGAATACATAAATGTCATATAGGTCGAGACAGAGTCCCGCCATACCAAACAATACACATCTAAATCATACTAACCAAATACGCAACTCCGAAGCAAATGGAACGCACCACCATCTTTCGCTGAGCTGATAGCCTACTTGGAGGGCTCTCGACCTGTCTATCAGGACCTGCGGGCATTAAACGCAGCTTCCCCATGCAAAAGGGACGTCAGTACGAATAATGTACTGAGTATGTAAGGCACATAAATAAATACATAGGAGACATAGAAGACATATGGAGTACATGACTCAACCCGTAAGTCTGAATAACTTTGTAAATCATAAATTACTTTCAGCGTCATGCATATGTGTATGAATGTCATATCGTGCATAGGTATATGTTCCATAACATCATCAGCCTCTGAGGGCATCCCATCATATCATATCGGCCACTGTGGGCAAAGTCATAATCGTATACCAGCTGATCAGGTGGTGGTGCGTATATAACGCCATAACCATTCCCATATCCCATATACATATATACATATATATATACGCGTATATAACGCCATTTGAATACATACATACATATGCGTATATAACGCCATTTGAATACATACCCATATATGCGTATATAACGCCTTTTGAATCGTATTTCAGCCACTGTGGGCAACATCATCATCATATACCAGCTGATCAGGTGGTAGTGCGTATATAACGCCGTAACCTTTTTCCATATCCCATATACATATATTTACATATATACGCGTATATAACGCCATCTGATCATGGGTCAATGCACATGAATGCAATGCATGAAAAGTACGTCAATAAAATCATTCAGAAGGTCATAAGACCACTTTGCCTCTTGAGCAATATCATAAAGTAACATCTTTTCAACTTTCGTATTTTTTTTAGACCCATGAACAGATGATAAAATATTATGACACATGGGAATTAAAGAGCATAGATATTTCTATTACTTCTATGAGTAGAGTCACTTATAGAATTTGTGCATTTGCACGTTTCGTTCATATCGTATGGATCATGCCAAAAGAAAGAAGGGATAGCCTTAACATACCTAGAGTAGAGAAAACTCTGTATAATACTCTTGGAGAAGATTGCACGTATTCCTTTAGAACCGTCAAATTTTACGTTGCTACGATTCTACCAAATTCTCGTTGGAACCGTGTTGCTGCTCGTTGGATTGAGCTTAAAATCACAGGAACTGAAACAACTGCTGTTCTTGAACCAAGAAATGAAAATATTTCTATTGAAAATAGCTACTATTCTTGGTTCATTTGTTTGGGCTTGGTTTCCACGTTTCCTTGGTTTCAAAGTTCATTGGATTTAATGTTTAAATCAAAAGCAATGTTCTGTTGCAAGGTTAGTCTTTTAAAGTGAAGATGAATTGACATTTTTAAAAGAAACCAAACCTTTACATACACCTTTAGTGTTTTACACGTAGATGCTAGGTGGCCCCTAACCTTGTATGGCTTAATTAGTCATATGCTTGGTAATCTTTCTTGCTGCCACGTTGAAATTATTAATGCTTATCCCCTTATTAGTTAATTAGGTAATGTTCCGTTACTCGGTAATTAATCAATTACTCGAAAAGTTGAGAATTATTCCCACTTACTTAAAATAGTACTCACTTTTCACATACCTTATAGACCTTTATATTATGGTCACGTAGTACCTTGTATGGCACTAGTCCATAAATATCGGGTATTTTAGCTCGGGTCGTTCCCCAACATGCCAAACTTTGACAAAATCTGTTTTCTTCAATATTACTTACCCTCTTACCTTCACGAATTTACTCATCACTTATAATTCTTATAATCTCCAAATAATCTTTTCCTTGGACTGATGTCAATTACCTTACGACAAATTCAACGTACAATACTACAGGGTGCAACATCGTCATAATGTAGTACTGCGGGACGTGACATCTCACTTCCCGACTCTCATTAATTTATTTATGGCGTATTTTCATGTATGAAAATATGGGGTGTAACATCATTCCCCCTTTGGAACATTCGTCCTCGAATGTTGACTAATGTGCTTATCATTCTCATATCCCATAGCTCTTGCGAATACTTTAGTAGTCCTTTTGCTATCTAGGCAACTGTTCTGTGAATAAGTTCAAAGGCCAGGGCATTCCCCCCTTTAGGCCTCTTTCCCACTCCATGACTTGTGTTTGAATTCCTTCCAATCTCGTAACTACTGCTACCTTCCATTATGCAGTTTCTACGACACTGACCTTGTAAGTGTGCCTATGCGACTCTCTTCTCCTTTTTCCTCCAGCTTTTAGCCAATCCCGAAGTTCTTTTCTTGGTATTTGTCGAACTTACGAATACTGCTATATCTTATTTTGTAGACATGGTTATCCATTCGTATGACTTTACTGCATCTACATAGGTCATACTATACCATAACACTTACCACGATTTCTTGTTACTGAGGTCTGCTACCATATCTCAGGTTATTTTCATTGCTTATCTCGTACATATAAATCTATGTCCTTTAATGCCTCCACATTACTATTCATCTTTAAGAATGACGGCTTAATCTCTTCTCATACTTTATGACTTTTATCAATCCATTATTGATTCACCCAATTTTGATCCATAGTCCACCCTTAATAACTTAACATTTTATGTAATATTACTGCTAGGATTCATGTTTTATCGAAGAACATCTGAAATGATTAGTTTGATCCACCTAGGGCGATACCCTGCTTTCATAACCGTATCTCATGGCATCCCAATGTGATTTACTGATGTGGGTATTTTAATCTCGTACAATCCATGAAAGCCTCTTCAATCATTACTCACTCGAAAGCCTAAACGTCATCCTTTATCCATCACAATTATACTTTCATTGTACTATCAGGGCAGCATTCTATCTTTTCTAAATTCTACTAGTCTTAGACTCCTTTGAGTTTATTCAGGCTATACTGAGCTTTCTATAACTTACAGAAACCATCAGCTCTTCTTGTTTTCATGGGCTTAATCCCGAGGACTTATCCATTCTTGTCACCTTCTTACTCGCCTTTTCTTATCCTTGTTCTTGTCTTCCAGAACTCTGTATCTTTACCATTCCTTATCTTGTGACCTACAGATATCTGTTTATACTACTCGCAACTTTTATTCAACTTGCTTGCACCATTGATTTCCTTATGTTATTCTGGATATCAGGCAAAATATTACATCATTTCTCACTCTTTTTTTTTACTCTCTTACTTAGGTTTCTCGATCTTGAGAAACCATAGGCTGTGAGATATGTCACTGTCATTCCTGGATATTGAATCCCAACACATCTAGCCTTTTATCCGATGTATGGACTATTCACATACTCTGCCTTTGAGTATCTCACACGTTGTTCCCCTCTCCTTCTTACCTTAAAATCTCACATTGTATCTTCTATCTCTTTCATGACCTCCCTTCCACATAGGTACAATTCACGTCTATACTTGAAGCTCTATTATAATTTTTTTACACCTTTGGTGCATACACAATCCGGTGGGAGCTTCGTACTGACTTTTTATGAGGCTGGTACTTCTTCCAACTGGCTTCCTTGTAGATCCATTATAGATTATAGTCATTGTGTTGTTTCTATTGAACTTCTGCTATTAAGAGCTATTCTGTCATCTTCTCCAGCACAACTTCTATAATTTTTCTAGGTCCAATAATCAGATTCCTGATTTACTTCGGTGATGTAATTCTTTAGTTTCCTCTTCCTTCTGATTAGTCTTTACATAGGCTTAAGCACTTCTGATCTGTGGCTCATGGTATTAGTTATTACCTTAGCCTTTCATGGGCGTTATGGAATACCCATGATACCATCATCCAACAATTCAATCCTTTTCTATAACCTGAACTTCATTCCTTCTCTTCAACTTATACCAGAGACTTTTACGGCTGTATGATTGCCATATATATGCTCCATGGATAATTTTCTAAAATCTTGAGTGCATAATAACGTGACTAACTTGGGATCATTGATCAAATAATTCCTTTCGTTCCTTCTCATCTTTCTTTTAACGTAAGCTTTTACCTTTCCTTATCTTTCTTCCTCCTTGTTGCGTGTATACTTTGCTTAGCTTAGTCTCCCACGCTTGCCGGAATATCCGTACAACTCATATGATCTTCGAATATTTCTTTTGATTTTTACTTCTCGTTCACTACCCACGGTAGATTCCTCTTTCTTATGGAGGACGTACAATGTTGTTGTGAAATTATTGTTGCAAGACCATTTTCTATTTAGGTCACTATGCTTAGGTTGAAGCCTTTTTCCTCATTTCCTCAGCTAGTCCTTCATTGTAGTACTTAGGGAGCATTCTCTGACTCTTGTATAGCTGTGGGCTTATTACATTGTATACTCGACGGACCTCCTGATGTCCGTTCTTGCCTATACCTATTCGTAGTTACTTACCTCCATGCCCTGGAGCTTGTGGGTTGCTTTTAAACTTATATTTTGATTGTCTTCCCAGTGGCACTCTCTTTTATTTCCATAGAACTCGTACAATATCCTTTTAACTTCCCCATACGAACATATTTCAAGTATTATAATGTCATACTGCGAGGCTGAATTCCCTATGTTGGGGTTCATTCTGTTTATCTTGCACGATCTATTGATTGTTTTTTGTAACTTTTTGTCTAGTAATTATTAGGCTTTTCCTAAATCAACTACTAACTATTCGTTGGCCTATTCTCATATCCATATTCACGTAATCTTTCTTGGGTTATTTCCTCTATCTTGACTTACCTCACGTACTGGCTCTTTATCTATCAACGACATCCCGGGCAGGAACCCCTACTTCCTTTTCTTGACGTCGTGCTTACATAATATTCTGGAACCATAGAATATCTTTAACATTTGATCATCTCATCCCTTTCTCATTTTTATCGCATTCTTCCTTTATCATTCACTTAATTTTGACTTAATGCCACATCATTTCATACTCACGACGGTGACACTTAGTGTAACTGGCTCATACATTCCCTTAATATTAACTTTGCTTCCATTGCTTGCTTTAGTGAAGCGTCTTCCTGAATGATCATTCTCAAAATTTCTCATGAATCTTCTTCTGTTGTCCATTTTATTACCGCCGGAATGAAATCTAAAATTACCATTATGCTGAGTACTTTCCAATCATTCAGTCCCTAATTCATATTTAGTTTATCTTGTTTACCAGCCCATACTAATTTCTATTACTTTGGGGATTAACTTTCCCCTCTGGTAGTCATGTTGGAGTCACAAACTTATTTCTCGAAATGAGGATATAACCTTATGGCCTATACTCTTTTGCTGTCTTAAGGCCCATCACCTTTCGTCTCTTCCTTCATTTGACCATAGGTTCTGTAACACTCTACCGTTTTCATCCACGTGTCATACCTTATTCATAATGCTTCCTTATCTAGCTTCTCATTACTCTGCTAATATATTTTTTTTGCATATCCCTTTTCTTGTGAAAACTTTAATACGACATTCTTTCGCTTTTAGCTTTCCTTTGCTCCATCCAGTGGATCTTCAAGTTACTTAAAGTTTTCGCTTTACTATGGACGCGAGCCACACTAAGGTAATATTTATCCCTTCAAGGCTTATAGTGCAAGTCTTTATAGTACTCATATCTGGCTGCACTAATTTAGAGTGCACCATCTAGGTGTCTCATAAAGAGATCTATTAGCATATTTGCAATATCCCACAGAAATGTCAACTGACACAACCAATTTATCCATCATATCTTCTTATACTACTTCTGTTAATCCCCATAGGGCATATCTGGATTGGGTGCGACCAATTGTATATACCTCTGTTACCATTGACTATAACTCAAAAGGCTTATGTTCCTCTGCCTCAATTACAAGCGTTGTTAGCAGGCATCATCTTATAACGAATAAAATAGAATTTCAGAACTTGGATTCTTATAAGTGAGCTCTACCACACGATCTAGGGTAAGAAGAAAGAGTGACAATCCTAAATGCCCTGTAGCCTCCTGCTTATAAGTGTGGTGCACGACACACCCATAAACAAGACTCTACTAGACACGGCTTGTAGACTCCCTAGGACAGAACTGCTCTGATACCACTTTTGTCACGACCCAAACCGATGGGCCGCGACGGGAACCCGGTACCATACTCAACCGAGTACCAATGTAACGTATCTTTCTTATTACATCATCATATACATGTGACATACGGGCCTAATAGGCCAACATAATCATTTATAAACTCAAAACATAGGCCGGCAAGGCCGTACAATCTTTCATGTACACGACATATGTCTACAAGCCTCTAAGAATACATAAATTTTATATAGGTCGGGACAGAGTCCCGCCATACCAAACAATACACATCTAAATCATACTAACCAAATACGCAACTCCGAAGTAAATGGAGCGCACCACCATCTTTCGCTGAGCTGATAGCCTACTTGGAGGGCTCTCGACCTGTCTATCAGGACCTGTGGGCATGAAACGCAGCATCCCCAGGCAAAAGGGACGTCAGTACGAATAATGTACTGAGTATGTAAGACACATAAATAAATACATAGGAGACATAGAAGACATATGGAGTACATGACTCAACCCGTAAGTCTGAATAACTTTGTAAATCATAAATTACTTTCAGCGTCATGCATATGCATATGAATATCATATCGTGCATAGGTATATGTTCCATAACATCATCAGCCTCTGAGGGCATCCCATCATATCATATCGGCCACTGTGGGCAAAGTCATAATCGTATACCAGCTGATCAGGTGGTGGTGCGTATATAACGCCATAACCATTCCCATATCCCATATACATATATATACATACATATATACGTATATATATATATATACGCGTATATAACGCCGTTTGAATACATACATACATATGCGTATATAACGCCATTTGAATACATACCCATATATGCGTATATAACGCCTTTTGAATCGTATTTCAGCCACTGTGGGCAACATCATCATCATATACCAGCTGATCAGGTGGTAGTGCGTATATAACGCCGTAACCTTTTTCCATATCCCATATACATATATTTACATATATACGCGTATATAACGCCATCTGATCATGGGTCAATGCACATGAATGCAATGCATGAAAAGTACGTCAATAAAATCATTCAAGAGGTCATAAGACCACTTTGCCTCTTGAGCAATATCATAAAGTAACATCTTTTCAACTTTCGTATTTTTTTTGAGACCCATGAACAGATGATAAAATATTATGACACATGGAAATTAAAGAACATAGATATTTCTATTACTTCTATGAGTAGAGTCACTTATAGAATTTGTGCATTTGCACGTTTCGTTCATATCGTATGGATCATGCCAAAAGAAAGAAGGGATAGCCTTAACATACCTAGAGTAGAGAAAACTCTGTATAATACTCTTGGAGAAGATTGCACGTATTCCTTTAGAACCGTCAAATTTTATGTTGCTATGATTCTACCAAATTCTAGTTGGAACCGTGTTGCTGCTTGTTGGATTGAGTTTAAAATCACAGGAACTGAAACAACTGCTGTTCTTGAACCAAGAAATGAAAATATTTCTATTGAAAATAGCTACTATTCTTGGTTCATTTGTTTGGGCTTGGTTTCCACGTTTCCTTGGTTTCAAAGTTCATTGGATTTAATGTTTAAATCAAAAGCAATGTTCTGTTGCAAGGTTAGTCTTTTAAAGTGAAGATGAATTGACATTTTTAAAAGAAACCAAACCTTTACATACACCTTTAGTGTTTTACACGTAGATGCTAGGTGGCCCCTAACCTTGTATGACTTAATTAGTCATATGCTTGGTAAGCTTTCTTGCTGCCACGTTGAAATTATTAATGCTTATCCCCTTATTAGTTAATTAGGTAATGTTCCGTTACTCGGTAATTAATCAATTACCCGAAAAGTTGAGAATTATTCCCACTTACTTAAAATATTATTCACTTTTCACATACCTTATACACCTTTATATTATGGTCACGTAGTACCTTGTATGGCACTAGTCCATAAATATCGGGTATTTTAGCTCGGGTCGTTCCCCAACATGACAAATTTTGACAAAATCTGTTTTCTTCGATATTACTTACCCTCTTACCTTCACGAATTTACTCATCACTTATAATTCTTATAATCTCCAAATAATCTTTTCCTTGGACTGATGTCAATTACCTTACGACAAATTCAACGTACAACACTACAGGGTGCAACATCGTCATAATGTAGTACTGCGGGACGTGACATCTCACTTCCCGACTCTCATTAATTTATTTATGGCGTATTTTCATGTATGAAAATATGGGGTGTAACAACCAGGCTGCCCAGTTAGGCTTCCTTATGAGCCCAATTATTTCTCACACGGAATCAACAGTAAGGGACAACCAAATATGGGTTTTGGGACCAGGCCTGGCCACTCTGTTTTCCTTTGAAAACTCTCCAAATAGCATTGGGCCCGTAGCTGGCCCAAACCTCTTCATGTAATTAAAATACATGCTGATCCCACTTGGATTTATGGCTAGTAAGAGCAATTTGAACATTAATCTAGAATAGGCTCAAACATCTTAGACCCGTTTAATTAAGTATTGTCCTTCTAATAAATCGAGGTGTGTTGTGCCGAACAAGAATCTCAAAATGCATGACCCTCATTTAATTAATACTTGAATCCTTAGAAATCGAGGTGCGCCATTTAGTTGAATTTCCATGGCCCTCGCAGAGTTGCAAACGCGTAGTTGCTTTAGGCGCGTTATTTTAATAATTTACCTTCCTAAACTCGGGTGCGCATTTATGTGACCCAAATCCAAATCTCAACAATGTTAGATAAAATGTGTCGTGGACCGCGGGTGCATTCATGTGACGTGGTTCAAGACGTATTTTAGATGACGTTGTATTTTTCTAAAATTAATTAAAAGCGGTTAATAATTTAAAATTGCACCATAGGCTAAAACTTGTACTAAAATCAAATAAATAGGTCAATTATAACAGTTGAGCGACCGTGCTAGAACCACGGAACTCGGGAATGCCTAACACCTTCTCCCGGGTTAACAAAATTCCTTACCCGAATTTCTGTGTTCGCGGACTATAATACAGAGTCAATCTTTTCCTCGATTCGGGATTTGAACCAGTGACTTGGGACACCATAAAACTCTCCGAAGTGGCGACTCTGAATTTTAAAGAAAATAATCTCATTTCGATTTTCACTTTAAGTTAGAAAAAAACTCCCTTATATACCCCTTCTCGGGGGGTAGGTAAAAAGGAGGTTTGACAGCAACCTTGCCGGCTCGCCCACTGTATACTGCATGTATACGTACATATGCCTTGATGGCATATTTCCTTTGTGTCTATTATTTTCGTAATGCAGCAGATGTTATTCAGGTTCATATCTTAGATGCATGCTTAGGGGTGTTTGACAGGTAGGACTCAGGTACCCGTCGCGGCCCATCGTTTTGGGTCGTGACACGATTGGAGATCTACACTGCCTCCCATACAAAGCCTCATATGGAGCCATATAAATACACGACTGGTAGCTGTTGTTATAAGCAAACTCTGCAAGCGGTAGAAACTGATCCCATGACCCTCTGAAATCAATGACACAAGTGCGCAACATGTCCTCCAATATCTGAATAGTGCGCTCGGACTGCTCATCTGTCTGAGGGTGAAAAGTTGTGCTCAACTCAACTTGAGTACCCAACTCTCGCTGCACAGACCTCCTAACCTGTGAAGTAAAATGAGTGCCCCTATCTGAAATGATGGAAACCGGCACACCATGCAAACGAACAATCTCCCGGATATAGATCTCTGCCAACCGCTATGAAGAATAGGTAGTACACACAGGAATGAAGTGTGCGGAGTTGGTCAGCCGATCCACAATCACCCAAATAGCATCGAACTTCTTCAAAGTTCATGGGAGCCCAACAACAAAAGTCTATGGTTATACGCTCCCACTTCCACTCTGGAATATCCATTTGCTAAAGCAAGCCACCCGGTTTCTGATGCTCATATTTCACCTGCTGGCAATTGAGACACCGAGCTACAAATCCCACAATGTCCTTATTCATCTCCTCCACCAATATGTTGTCTCAGATCCTGATACATCTTTGCGGCACCCAGATAAATGGAATACCGCGAGCTATGGGCCTCTTCCAGAATCAACTCCCGAAGCCCATCTACATTGGGTAGATATATCCAGCATTGCATCCTCAACACCCCATCATCACCAATAGTCATATCTCTGGCATCATCGTGCTGAACTCTGTCCTTAAAGACAAGAAAATGAGGATCATCACACTGGCACTCACTATGTGATCAAATAAGGAAGACCGTGAAATCACACAAGCCAATACCCGACTGGGCTCCGAAATATCTAACCCCACGAACCGATTGGCCAAGGCCTAAACATCAACTGCAAGAGGTCTCTCCCCAACTGGAATATATTCCAAACTCCCCATACTCACCGCTTTCCTACTCAAGGCATCAGCCACCATATTGTCCTTCCCCGAATGGTACAAAATAGTTATTTCATAATCCTTTAGCAACTCCAACCATCTCCGCTGCCTCAAATTGAGATCCTTCTGTTTGAACAAGTGCTAGAGGCTACGATGATCAGTAAACATCTCACAAGACACACCATACAAAAAATGCCTCCAGATCTTCAACGCGCGGACAATGGCAGCCAACTCCAAATCATGAACAGGGTAGTTCTTCTCATGGGGCTTCAACTTACGAGAAGCATAAGCAATAACTCTACCCTCCTACATCAATACACACCTAATACCAACTCTCAAAGCATCACAATACACGGTATATGAACCTGAAGCTGATGGCAAAACTAACACTAGAGTTGTGGTCAAGGCAGTCTTAAGCTTCTGAAATCTCTCCTCACACTCATCTGACCACATGAATGGAGCGCCCTTCTAAGTCAACTTGGTCAAGGGTGATGCGATAGATGAAAATCCCTGAACAAACTAACGGTAATAACCTGCCAAACCAAGGAAGCTGCGAATCTCTATGGCTGAGGATGGTCTGGGCCAACTCTGAACCTTCTCTATCTTCTTCGGATCAACCTGAATACCCTCACTAGACACCACGTGCCTTAGAAACGCCACTAAACTAAGCCAAAACTTACACTTGGAGAACTTTGCATAAAGCTTCTCCTCCCTCAATCTCTGCAACACAATTCTCAAATGTTCTGCGTGCTCCTCCCGACTACGCAAGTACACCAGAACATCATCAAAGAAAACTATGACAAATGAGTCGAGATAAGGCTGAAACACGATGTTCATCAAATGCATGGATGTTGATGGGGAATTGGTCAGCCCAAAAGACATCACCAAGAACTCATAATGACCATATCGGGCCTGAAAGTTGTCTTAAAAATATCTGAGTCCCTGATCATCAACTGGTGATAACCTGAACGGAGATCAATCTTGGAGAACACCCTCGCTCCTTGAAGCTGGTCAAACAAATCACTGATACAAGGCAAAGGATATTTGTTCTTGATTGTTACTTTGTTCAACTGCCTGTAATCAATGCACATCCTCATTGTGACATCCTTATTCTTAACGAATAGGACAGGTGCACCTCAAGGCAACACACTAGGCCGAATAAACCCCTTATTAAGGAGTTTCTGAAGCTGCTCTTTTAACTCATTCAACTCCGCTGGTGCCATACGATACGGTGGAATAGAAATGGGTTGAGTGCCCAGCACCAGATCAATACCAAAATCAATATCCTTGTCCGGTGGCATGCCCGGCAGGTCTGCAGGAAACACATCGGGAAAATCCCTCACAACAGGAATAGAATCAATACTAGGAGTTTCTGCACCGACATCCCTCACAAAGGCTAAATATGAAAGATAACCCTTCCCAACTATACGCTGGGCCTTCCAGAATGAAATTACCTTACTGGGAACATAATCAGTCGAACCTCGCCACTCAATTTGTGGCACACCCGGCATAGCCAATGTCACTGTCTTAGCATGACAGTCCAAAATAGCGCGATACGGAGATAGCTAATACATGCCCAATATAACATCGAAATCTACCATACATAACAGCAAAAGATCCACTCGGGTCTCCAGACCCTCCAATGGTCACTATATATTACCAGTACGCACGGTCTACAACAACAGTATCGCACACCAGAGTAGATACATGAACAAATGAAACAAGAGACTCACAGGGCATATTCCAATAACAAGCAAAGTATGATGACACATAAGAATAAGTGGAACTAGGATCAAATAATACAAAGGCATCTCTGTGATACAATACATGTGATCACATCATCTGAAGCAATAGCATCGGGTCTAGCCGGGAGTGTATAGAAACAGGCCTGACCGCCACCTAATTGACCTCCCCCTCTAGGGCGACCCCTAGCTGACTGACCTCTACCCCTAGCTGGTTGGGTGAGTGGTGGTAAGTAACCGGCGCTGAAGCCGATAGCTGACTCCTCTACTGAGATGAACCCCCAAGATAACGAGGACAGTGCCTCCACATATGACCCAACTCTCCACACTCATAGCAACTCTCTGGTGCTATAGAGGGGAACTGAAGGGAACCCATAGCACCGGAATGATTAGCAGATTCACCTGGCATAGAAAAGCCCTAAACTGACGGAGCACGGGACGAACTCTGGGCTAGAAGGGCACTGAGTGATGACTGGTCCTGAGGAAAACTGTAAGAACCATGACCCGATAACGCCCTACGATAACCTGGGTGAGCTGACTAACTATGCCTGAATAGACGGCCTCTGCCATACTGAAACTGACCCCTCGAAGGAACACCACCATAACTACCAGATCCCCGAGGCCTCTTGGCCTACTTCTCATCTCGCTCCTGGCGACGAACTAACTTAATCTCACGAGTGATGTCAACAACCTCCTCAAAAGTAGCACCAGACACCCTCTCCCTGGTCATAAGAATCCGAAGCTTATACGTGAGGCCATCAACGAACCTCTTAATCCTCTCTCTCTCTGTAGGAACCAACCAAACAGCATGACGAGATAGCTCCGAGAACCTCATCTCATACTGCATCACAGTCATCTCTCCCTGATGCAACCACTCAAACTGCCTGCGCAGCTCCTCTCTATGAGATTGTGGCACATACTTCGCCAAAAAAGAACGGAGACCTGCTGCCAGGTAAGGGGTGCTGCACCAACAGGCCTACACCTCTCATAAGCCTCCCACCAAGTGAAGGCGGCTCCAGAAAACTGAAAAATGGTAAATGTAACCCCGCTGGTCTCCAGAATACCCGTTGTACGAAGAATCCTCTGACATTTCTCCAAGAAACCCTGGGCATCCTCGCATTTTGCACCACTGAAAGTAGGAGGCTGAAGTCTACCAAACCTCTCCAACCTGCGCTGCTCGTCCTCTAGCATAGCAGGAGCTACATAGTCCTAAACAACTACAATTGGTTGGGCTGGAGGTTCCCCTGGTGTCTGAAGTCCCTGCACGACCTTCTCAGGTGTGCAAACGGTGGGAGTTTGAGTGCCTCCCCGACCTGAGAAGTAGTTGTGGCTGTAGTAACTGAGACCGCCTGAGCTAGGCTAGTGCATACTGATAGAATCTGAGCCAGGGCCTCCTGAAGACCCGGAATCACAATAGACACAGCTGGTGCCTGAGCTGGTGCTGCTGGAGCATCCACAACTGGAACCTGATCATGAACTGGGGCAGTTGGTGGATCTGCAGGTGCTTCTCTAGCTATTGTGTGAGCTACACCCTTACCCCTACCACAGCCTCGATCGCGTCCTTGGCCTCTAGTGGCCACAGCTGGTGGTACCGATGGTCGTCCGTCCTAACTGGTCACTCGTATCCTCACCATTTGTGAGAGAATAGGATAACAGAAGTTTAGTACTCAGATTAACAGATTCGCACGACCAGAATTTTAAAAATATGAAGTTTTTTCCAAAGGTTATGCAGCCTCCCGAGGATAAAAACAAACGTCTCTATACCGATCCGTGAGACCCCACTAAACATGCTCATGACTCGTGAGACCTATGTAACCTAGGATCCGATACCAACTTGTCACGACCCTAAATCCAGACATGGTCGTGATGGCGCCTATCGTGAAACAAGTACAGCCGACACAAACCCCAAATACCAATTAACTGTTATTTAATTCATAATTAAGCCATTAATAAGTGATAAATTCCAAAATAAAGTGAAATAGAACAAATGCGGAAACAAACACAGCCTGACATCAGGGTGTCACCAGTCATTAGCATCTAAACATTTGTCTAAGAGTATGAAAGAGACTATGTAGTCTATTACAGAACTAATACAAAGGAAAGTATGATAAGAGGGAGAAGCACTGGGCTGCGAACGCCGAGCAGCTACCTAGTAAACTCTGAACAACCTGCTGGAAGCAATCATCCCTCGCTAGCGAGACCCGAGGCTCCTGAATCTGCACACAGGGTGCAGGGAGTAATGTGAATATGCCAACTCAGTGAGTAATAAAAGTAAAGGCAGATAATCGATAAAAAAACACGTAAAACACAGCAAAATGCTACAAAGAGGCAGTGTAAAACCAGAACAAGGCAATAATTAGTAAAAACTCATAGTAACACCTTAGTTCAATAAAAACCTCTTTAAAACAACTTTTAGCAGTTAAACGAGTGAATGAAAAGCAGTGAGAAAAGATAGACACATAAAATCAGCCCCTCGGACAAAATACCAATAGAATCAGCCCCTCGGGCTATCTCACAATCACTCGTATCAGCCCCTCGGGCAATAACATAGAACAACATCAGCCCCTCGGGCTATATCACATCTCACACTGGGTACCCGCGCTCATTGGGAGTGTACAGACTCCAATAGGGGCCCCTTATGGCCCAAGCACAATATCAAGTCATCTCGTGGCATAATCAAACAGGCACTCGGCCTTATAACAAGCCACCTTGTGGCATAACAAATTAGGCCCTCGGCCTCATAATCATGAATCAGTATTGTAAATGCCTAATTTTTGCCTATATATATATAATATGTATGTGTGTGTGTGTGTGTTTGTTCTTATTTGTGTATGTATAGGTTTTAAGAGTTGAGTAATGGTTTGATAAATGGGGTGGGGTTTGAGCTAGTGTAATTTAATTAAAATTGTGCCGAAATTGGCACAAAATTTGAGCCCAAAGAGCCCAAACCCGGTCCAAAAGAGGGCTGCCAAGAAGAGCTTAAAACGACGTAGTTTTATCTTGAAACTACGTCGTTTTGGTTAAGTGACAAGATTCAATCTCATCCACCCATCTTGATTTAATCCAACGGTCCTAGTTTGATCTTCATACTAGGTATTTAAAGCCTAAAATCCCCAAAATATTTCCCCATTTCCCCCTTATTTCCTCTCTCTTCTTTTCCTCTCTTTCTTCTCTTTTCTCTCTCTCTTCACTCTCTCTATGCCGCCCCAGCTCCGCCCACCGCCGTCTGCCAGAAATCGCCGCCGGCGGCGGACCACCTCCAAACACCTCCAAATTCACACCACGTAATCTCCACAACTTTCTCTTTCCATATCTCCAAACCAAATCCTAAAAAAACCCTTCAAACTCCTTGAATCTTAGATCTAGGAAACTTTCCCGTCACTTTTTTGCCCAAATTCTTGAAGCTCCAACCACTACCACCCCAAAATACCTACATCAATGGATAGAGCTCCTCAAGACCTAGCTATTGATGTCAATTCTACCCAAAAAATCCGGCGACCAAAATCCGGCCTAATTTCGGCGACCTCCCGGAACACCCTCTTTGGCATACTTTTCGCCCTTTTGATGTGTAAAATGGTAAAATACTATTCTTTTTCATGGCTGATTTTTTTTATTTTTATTTTTAATTTTCAGATTTTATTTTTGTCTATTATTAATTATTTTAGCATTAGTTTTTGAAGTTTGAAATGTTAAATTTTCTGTTTTTGCACTTGTTGAAGTAGTAAAATAGTTTTGTATTGATAAAAGTGAGGTAATGAAAAATACTTAAGAGTATATGGTACTTGTTTGGTTGTTTGTTTACTGCTTCAAGACTCTTTGAGTACAACACTCAAAAGTCAAATTGTTTGGTAAGAAAATGTAGACCTTTGGACATTATTTGAATAAAGTCTATCTTTGAATAGTGGAGAGCAGATTTTGTTTGAAATACTTGACAAGATTTGAACTAGAAAGTCTTGCTTTTTGAATTTAAGAGCAGATTTTGTAGAAAAATCTGTCAAAAATATTGATTTTTAATTTTTTGAAATAGCTGGTTGTTTTGATATATAGAGGGGACTCCATCACACTTCCAGAGGGGGCATTTTTTATAATTGCTTTGTCACAAAAACAAAAAAAAACAAAAAATCAGCAGTTGAACACATGAAAAGTAAGCTGAAATGGTGAGCTTTGGGAGTGAATCTTAGAGTGCAAACTTTTAAAAAAGTATAAGTCCTCTTTAGAGTTCGTTTCTGGGTTCCCTCTCTAAATTTTCGGGTTGTTTTAACACGGATTTGCTGCTGGTTTTGCTGCTGGTTTTATGCTGCTTTAGTTGCTGAACTACTGTTTATTCTTTTGCTACCAGGTAATCCTTTAAGACTCGTAATGTACGTATTTTCAGCAATGGGAACAACTTGAACATGCTGCACCATTTAAATGTGTTTGATGTGATGAATAGTTTGACAACAAAAGAGCTTGTATGTTATTGTTATGTATCAAGCATGTGATAATGTGAATATAGTCCTTCATAATACTTGAATATTGAGTTGTAAGTTTTTGAATGTGATATGTAAGTCGTTTATGGATTTTTTTAAGCATGTTTTCAAGCTATTATATCCGAGTAACAATGCTAAGTATGTCATGAATGACTTTAGGTGTATAACACATAGCATGAGTTCGTTTTAGTTGCTGAAATTTCACTGCCAACATATGCTTCTAGGAATGTTGTGATAATATCTTTGTGAATCTGGCCATTTTGTCGGATTAGCAAAAATGATTGTTTTTGTAAAGTGGGCATTTATACAATTGTGACTATGTAGTTAATGGTCATTAACTCAAACTAAGTAAAGAGCTAAGATTGTATCAACTTTGGGCCTTATTGCATCAAAGATAAAAGTTGGCTCATTTACCTTTAAATAACAAAATTACCCATTTTCTTCTATATAGCATTGGGCCAATTGAAAGTCATTTCTTGGCTCATTTTAATAATAAATTCCAGCAGCCCAAAAGCTCCATACAAGCTGGCCCATTTTTTTTAACAAGAAGTTGGCTCATTTCTTTTAAAATAGATAAAGTTGGTCCAACATTTATTTGCATAATTTTTCCCAACTATAAAGCTCGAAAAAATAATAATAATATCAGATTTTTCTACTATTTTAATTAACTAGTTTTCCTTTAATTAATTTAAACGTTAGGCAAATAGTAGGTGCGCTTTAACTTTACGGACTCACTTGTGTAGCGTGACGCTTAACTTTTAATAAGTTAATTCATTAATTTCATGTCATATTCAATAGTTTTAATTAATTTATAAATCTTTTGTCATAATCACGGATTCACTTGCGTAGCGTGGTAGTGACATTTAATAAATTTTCTGAAAAAAAGAGGGTTAATGTTTCCTCCAACACAATTGCAACAATTCTTTCAAAAGTAAATAACGTGCTAACAATCGTCTGTCATAATTGCGAATTCGCTTGCGTAGCGCCGTTATGACTAAATACTAAATTTCGTCGATCACGCATTCACTTGCGTAGTGTGGTTATGACATCTTATTATTCAAAAATATTCTTTAATTTTTCCTAATAATCAAGAGATAAAAGAGGATAGGTAAAACATGAAAATAATATAAATCACAGTTTGTCCAAAATTAATTCAAGCCAAGTTTAAGTCAATAAAGCGACCGTGCTAGAACCACGGAACTCGGGGAATGCCTTATACCTTCTCCCCGATCAACAGAATTTCCTACCCGAACTTTGTTTTCACGGATCGATTAAAATAGAGTCAAACCTTCCTTTGACTAGGGATCCAAATAAATGGTGACTTGGAACACCGAAAAAATCAATTCTAAGTGGCGACTCTGAACAATAAAATAATCTCTATTAAAATTTTGTCACTTTAATTGGAAAAATGCTTTTGCCCATACACATATTATTATTATTTTGAGGGGTAGAAAAGGAGGTGTGACAGCTCTGGTGACTCTGCTGGGGAACTACATAAGAATTCGAGCTTGTACATGTTGACTTTTTATTTGGCTTTATTAATTTTGTAAATATTATGATTTATTTGTGCCTAATGTGCTACCTGTTCGCTTTTTATCATTTTGATATTGTTGAAGTGTACATATAAACTGTTTTCTCACGCACCCCCTCTGAGTCTTTTTGAAATTAAAAATTTGGCATTTGCTTGACATAGCCCGCATTCTTTGAGATAGCCGAGGTGTTCGTCACCTGGTGAAGGATTTTAGTCACACATATTTTAGGCGGGGAGTACCACCAGTTAAGCCGGAAAGCAATGCTACCAGTACACTGACCCTCCTCGGCTTGAGTTGTCCGCTCGAGTAAGCCAGTCTAGATACCTTCTCCAATATGATCTAAACCTAGAAGAACAAGCCTCATGTCGGATATCCCTAGTAGGTTTGCTTTATTTGCATCACGTGCATTTGACTTAGCGAAACTCGGCATAGGGGTCGGGTCCGTATAAGACAGGTATCCTCTTTGAGACCATCATGCTCACGTATGTGCTACTTGATACATCATTTGGAAGGCTTACTTCTATTGTCGACCGATTTTAAAATAAATTAGTGTAATTATTAAAAATGAAAAAATAATAATAATAATTCTCCTAGTTTAGTGCAAATAAACCTTTTTTTTTTAAATATATATATATTTTGTAGTAGTCTGGTGTGAGTTGTAAAGATTAATTTTCATTAAAAATAAAAGGGGAGAGTACCCTGTTTTACTAAACTACGCGGGTTTGATTCTCACCGGATGTGAGATACATATGCAACCTCCATCGGGTTCAGCCCACATGTTTCAAAAAAAAAAGGAGCATAAAATTTTCAAAAAAAGGCCTATTTTGGTCACCTTTTACTGTCTGGCCTTCATGTTCCAGCTGTTTTGCCAAGACAGCCTTAAAATCTTCCTGGGAAGTGCTGAAGGGCCATTTTTGTAAAAATAGTTACTTTATCCATATTTATTCATATTTTATCATTTTGCCCTTATGTCTGGCCATTTTTGTCGAAGCAACTTTAAACCTTTCCGGAAAGATTATTTTTGCAAAAAGTAGCTATTTTTATCTGGTTATACTCATATTGCAAAGGGTCATTTTTGTAAAAATAGTTTTTTTTATTTATTATTTTGTCTATTTTTATTGTTTTGTTCCTATGTTTGGCTGTTTTTTACCGAGACATCCTTTATGCCTTCTATGGAAGTATTAAAGGGTCGTTTTTGTAATAATAGCCATTTTTTCGCTTTTATCATTTCATCTTTTGTGTCCGGTAATTTCAAAATATATATTGTAATTAAAAAAAATAGATCGAGTCCTAAATTGACCAAAAAATATAATAAAATAAAATAATGAATGATCATAATTTGCATATAATTTAGGTAAGTCCTAACCCTTTTTTTATCTTATTCTTAAGATCACCATGAATTCTCCACAAAGAAGCAGTCAGAAAAGGGTAAGGGACGAGACACCTCCTATATTCTTGATCAGAGATAAGACCACGAGTAGTCTCGGTAATTGGTGGGCTAGTTTTGCTACATGGGAACGGAATTATCAAGTTCCTCACCAACCTCATGAGAATTAAACCTAACAGAGATTTAATCGAGGCTCTAGTAGGTTTTGGGACCCCGCAAACAATGTCTTCAGGTTCAAAGGTTGTGAAATGACACCCATATTGGAAAAATTAGGTGGGTTCACCGGATTGGGGAGAGACCTTCGTGGGAAAAGGCCTGCTGCTTCGAGAAAAGTTGGTGTGAACAACTTTTTAAAGAAGTTATGCCTTCGTCGAATTCCAATGGTTTGCTTAAATGAAGGTTGGGTTCCGTCGGAATATTTTTATGACAGATTTGGGGACGAGAAAAGGTTTGAGAACTTCCCGGGCACAGAATTCGTCAACCAGTTGAGTTACGATGCTTAGAGGGAGTTGAGAATCTTCGCGTTCATGATATCATTTCTAGGGATCATGGTCTTTCCGGAGCGTGGTAGGAGCATCAGAATTCGATTGGTTGTGGTACTCGTATTTGCAAAGTAGCGAGGATCATACCATTTTTCCCATTATTTTGGGAGATATTTTTTGAGCTTTTACCCGTTGTCAAGAAGGTAAAGATTACTTTGAGGGATGCAACATTCTGCTGCAGATGTGGTTCATAGAGCACCTTTATCATCATCCAATAGTAGTAAATTTCAATGATGATTGGCTGAATTACATTGGTTGTCACCCAGACAGAGCTGCGAGTTGTAATCTTCCAGAGGGGGTGAGGGCTTGGCAGACATTACTTGGCTCATTGAGTGCTGATAGAATCACTTGGAACTATTATTGGTTCCCTTCTGCTAGGGTCATGCATATGTCGATGTATCGCCCATTCTTTATACTCATGGGTTTTAGGGGTTTCCAACACTATGCGCCTTTACGCGTCATGCGCCAGTTAGGGAGAGAGCAAAGGGGCCCCCGATTGAGGACATGCGCTTGTTCATGTGGGAATTCAAGGGAGAGGAACCTCTAAGGGAGTCATATGCACAGAAGATTTGGTTTGGTAGTCGATTTTCTAATTTAGACGAGATGGTAGTTGATCGTGAACGTGGGGAGGTAAGCCTCACATACCTTGAGTGGTTTAATAACTAGGCTATCCCCGAGCAAAGGACAGAGAGATCCATACGGCACACAGTTGATTGGGAGAGAGAGATCGAGGTCAGAGTTAGAGAAACCAGAAGGGAAGTGGCGCAAGAGTTCCAATCTCGTATTGACACTTTACAAGAAGATAAGGGCATTCTGGAGACAGCCATTGACGTACAACAAGCTAATTTTGAGCGGGAAAAGGTTTAGTGGGCACGAGAGAAGAAAGCACTCAAAGCCCAAATTCTAAAGAAGAACATAGTCACAACCGCTCAGCAGCAAGAAGAGAAAGAAGCCTAGTTCAGGGTAGTCCGTGATCATGAACGCAGAGGTTTCGCTCCATTAATCCAAGGTCTGAGGGATCGGATAGGGGGAGTTGAGTCAAGCAAAGAGAGCCAAATCGCGGAGTTTGAAATAGAAAGACACCACTACCAAAAGGTGATCAATCAATTAGAAGCAGAGTTGCTAAAAGTTCGGCGC
This sequence comes from Nicotiana sylvestris, assembly GCF_000393655.2. Classification (NCBI taxonomy): domain Eukaryota; kingdom Viridiplantae; phylum Streptophyta; class Magnoliopsida; order Solanales; family Solanaceae; genus Nicotiana; species Nicotiana sylvestris. Next base: position 156,682,945 of record NC_091059.1, read on the forward strand.
CAGAAAGATATGGCCTTGGACCGTGAGCGTGATGCGCTGGATCTAACTAAGATCCGTGGTCGGTAGAATCAAGAGCTGCACGTGGCTCAGGAATACATTAAGGGAAAGATCCTCGAGGTAGCCACATATACCTCAAGAGCATGCAGGAGTTGCCAAGGCATGACGCCCGAGCGGTTTGCAGAAGTATCATTGAACGTTGTTAATGCTGGTGGACTCTACTGCAGAGATCCAAGTCTTCTTTTAGTTATCAGTCCTTTTCATTATGCTTTTGTTGTTTCTAAGTCTATAAGAGTCTTTTGGTGTTGTTTTGACTTTTATTCTAAAAAGACTATTTGAGTCCGGTTTGGTCTCGTTTATCTTTATGTAACTCTTGATTTTTGAGTCTTGTATCAAAATATTATATCGAAAATCAATGAAAAGATTTTTGATGTTTGTTTTGTAAAAAAAAATCAAGTATCTTGCATATCTGAACTACGTAATGATCTGATTCATGCGGTGACATGATACATAGGAAACCCACAAAAGGCTCGATCAAGTATTCATTTTAAAATGGCTCTAAAGTAAGAGATCAAATAAGGCGAGTGAAAAAAATAAAAAAAAAAAGAAAAAAAAAGAAGGAAATAACAGTGTCAATAAGAAACAAGCTGATAGACCGGAATGAAACATTGAAGCCTTCCAAAAGCATTTTAGAAATGGTGGCGATGTTAGGAGCATGACATATTACGTGTAATTCATATCTATAAAATGCCTAACCCTAACACGTTTGTTGTCTCTTAAACCAGTAAGTTTAAGGTGGTTGGTTTGTGGTAAATCTGGCAGCACATCATTACTTCACAAGATCTAAGGGACCAGTAGTAATGGATAACAGTGATGAAATCGAGTTGGTCAGTGACAATCCGCAGGGTCAGTCAGTTGAGCAAGAGTCTGAGGAGATAAGAAAATTAAGACAACAACTGTCAGATGTATATCAAGCTTGGGTTTCTGGTCGACCTCTATCGCAGGGTCCCTCAGAGGGAACTTACACCATACCCCAAGCTACTCAGCCACCACTCCATGCAACGAGCGACCTCATTCTACCACCAGGGTATGTGCTGAACTATAGCCTTCATGCTGCCCCCAGTACCTCTAATATGCGACCTCCAGTCGCACCGGTCAGAAACACCCCTCTTGTCATGTCTGGCTTACCGGTATATACAATCCCGCCACCACCTCCTGTGACGAGGCCAAATAATGAGCCACCATATCATGCTTATGATGGATAATACTATTCTCCGAATATGGCTTTTAGGGTCTCGACTCCATACAATCAGACTCCTCGATACGAATCACCAGTCGAAAATGAAATGTCTGCCACGACGATTGAGCCAGATGAGACGGCCAGGAAAATGAAAAGTCTTGAACAGAATATAAAGAACATACAGGGACTAGGTGGTCACAAAAGTGTTTCATTCAGTGATCTATGCATGTTCCCTCATATCCATTTGCCACGAGGGTTCAAAACCCCAAAATTTGAGAAATATGATGGACACGGCGACCCTATCACCCACTTGAAAAGATACTACAACCAGCTGAGGGGTGCAGAAGGAAAGGAAGAGGTGTTGATGGCTTACTTTGGGGAAAGCCTTGTGGGGGTAGCTTCTGAATGGTTCATTGACCAAGACATCTCTCACTGGCATGTTTGGGATGACATGGCCCAGGCCTTCATCAAGCAATTCTAATACAACATTGATATTGCACCAAACCGCAATTCCCTATCCAATATGAGGAAAAAGCCTACGAAAAGCTTTAGGGAGTACGCCATCAAGTGGAGGGAGCAAGCGGCCAGAGTTAAGCCGCCCATGGATAATCATGAGTTGATCACTGTCTTTTTGGAGGCTCAAGAGCCTGATTATTTCCAAAACATGATGTCTGCAATGGGTAGGCCTTTTGCTGAAGCAATCAAGATAGGGGAAATGGTCGAAATGGCCTAAAGACTGGCAGAATTATAAGTCAGGTTGCTCTCAAAGCCACCACCCAAGTGATCCAAAATGGGTCGGGAAGTTTTGCAAATAGGAAAAAGAGAGATGAAGGTTCTATGATGACCTCGGGATCTAGGGAAGTTCAAAGAGGGGCATCACACCCTTATGTGCAAGTTTAGCAGGGGCGATCCAGCTACCCTCAACATTACTATCCCCCACCAATTCCTCAATATTGTGTGGGCCCACCACAACATACAGTGTTCAATGCTTAATCATTTGCTCGCCTCCCAATCAGCAGGTATGGACACCAGCTCCAAGGGGCCCCCGACCTCAGCAACAAAATTTTCAGGCACCCTACAATGCTCATCCCAGGCAGGATTATGGTCGAGAGCAGAGGCCGGCAGAAACATTCACTCCATTAGCTGAATCATACTCTAGTTTATTCCAGAAGCTGAAGCAAATGGGCGTGATTGGACCCATTGCTCCCCACCACATGCATCCGAATTCACATGGATTTCAAGCAAATGCTAGATGTGAATATCATTCAGGTGCCCCGTGGCATAGCACCGATGACTATTGGACTCTGAAAGGAGCCATAGAAAGACTCATTTCTGAAAAATTAATTGTAGTAACGAATGGCGAGGACCCTCCTAATGTGACAAATAACCCATTGCCGGAACACAACGATGTTCATTTCGTGGGAATGATTGGCTGAGGTCAGGAATACAAGCCGGTCGACCAAACAGAAATAACAGTGGGATCAATTCAAGAAGGAACAAGTCTGGAAGTAAGACCAAGCTGAGATGTGCCGTTGATTGTGAAAGGCGCTCCGAACTCAGAAAAGGTAACTTTATTTGTGCCCAAGGTCTCGAGGTTAGAGGTTCGCTCCAATGTTCCAAGCCCAAGGTTGTATGTCCTTAGAGGCCACCCCGTCACAAGGCAGAATCGGGGCGGTACGAATGGCATAACAGAGCCGATCATAATCAAACCTGTCGTGCAACCCCATGTTACAAACACAAAAACTGTTCCTTGGAACTACAACAAAACTGTGATGACCTACAAAGGCAAGGAAATCATAGAGGAAGTGGGGGAAACTGGAGGTTTGACTCGATCGGGGAGGTGTTATTCTCCAGAAGAGTTGATGAAGGCCAAGCAAATCAGATGAGGCCAATTGCCAATAAAGAAGCCAGTCACTGAAGCAGAGGCAGAAAAGTTTTTGAAGAAAATGAAAGCTCAGGATTACTCAATCATTGACCAGCTAAGAAAGACTTCTGCCCAAATCTCTCTACTGTCTCTGCTCATACATTCCAAAGAGCATGCCCGTGTACTAATCAAGGTCCTGAACGAGGCACATATCTCAAAGGAGATCCCAGTGAATCAGTTAGAGAAGATGGCCAATAGATTTTTTGAGGTAAACAGAATCTCATTTACCGATGATGAACTTCTCGAGGAAGGAGCCGGGCACAATAGGGCTTTGAAATTGATGGTCAAATGTGAGGGGCATTATGTAAAGAGAGTCATGATTGATGGAGGCTCAAGTGTAGATGTATTCCCTCTCTCTACTTTGCAAAGCATGAAGATCAATACAGACAGAATCCGACCCAGCAATGTTTGCATCCGGGCTTTCGATGGCTCAGCGAGAGATACCATGGGGGAAATCAACCTCACCATGACGATTGGGCCGGTGGACTTTGAGATTGTTTTCCAAGTAGTGGACATGGTCACTTCTTATAACTTTCTCCTTGGAAGGCCATGGATCCATACAGCCCGACCTGTGTCATCCACTTTGCACCAGATGCTCAAATTCGAACATGATGGGCAAGAAATTATTGTTCACAGAGAAGACAAGTCTTCCATTTATAAAGACCCATTAATCCCCTGTATTGAGGCCAAGGAAGGGTCTGAGTCCATTGTCTATCAGGATTTTGAAGTGGTTGTTGTGGACCATGTCAAGGAAGGAAAGCCCATTCTACATCCTCGTCTTTCCGCCACATCTGTAATGGTGGCTACGGTTATGATGAGAAAAGGTTATGAGCCAGGAAAAGGTTTTGGGGCATCATTGCAAGGAATTTCAGAGCCTATTACTCCGTTAGGCAACCAGGGTACTTTTGGCTTAGGCTTCAGGCCAACACAAGCCGACAAAAACAAATCCAAACACCGCAAAAAGAGTGGATGGGTCTTGCAACAGCCTATCCCTCATATTTTCTACGCTTTTGTCAAGCCACAACTCCGAGAGGGTCAAAACTCATCGGCGCATGCAAACATTGATGAAATTTGCCATGGCCTCAGCGAGATGTTTTCTGAAGTGAATATGATCCAGGCTGGTAAAGGCAATAGTCGTGCCGATGTGCAACTAATTGACCCAGACACCATGCTCACCAACTGGGAAGCAACTCCTTTCCCCACAAGGAAGGAGTCTTGGTAGACTGCTTTTGCAGATTCTTTTTTGTATTTTGGGTTACTTTCAGTGTTGTAATCCAAATATCTCAGGATGATTGTTTTGTTTTGATGTTAACCCTTCTATCCTTTCGAATTCAATAAAATGCAGTTCAGTTTCCTATTAAGTTTCCTATCTTTTCCTTTTCCTAATTCCTGTCATTTTATTTTCATTTCAGTTTTGTTAATGCCGGCTTTAATAACATGACATGCATGCAGAATTCATGCCTAGATCTTGAAAAGCTATCTAATATCGAAATAATGCATCAAGAGGTTGAATATGAGGAAGATGAGATTGTTGAGGAAATAAAAAGAGAGTTGGAACAATTTGAAAACAAGCCTAAGCCAAACCTCAATGAAACTGAGACGATTAATATCGGAAGTCCTGAAGAAGTTAGAGAAACGAAGATAAGCATTCACACTGAACAAAAAACCAGAGATATCTTGATTCAACTTTTATTTGAATACAGAGATGTGTTTTCTTGGTCTTACGATGATATGCTGGATTTAAGTGCTGATCTGGTGGTTCATAAGCTTCCTACATATCTTGGTTTTCCACCAATCCAACAAAAGCAACAAAAATTTAAAACAGACATGAGCGATAAAATCAAAGAAGAAATAATGAAGCAACTAAGCGCCAATGTGGTCAAAGCTGTCTGATACACCACCTGGGTGGCAAATGTTGTGCCCGTGCTAAAGAAGGATGGAAAAACCAGAGTTTGTGTCAACTATAGGGACCTGAACAAAGCAAGTCCAAACGATAATTTTCCTTTGCCAAACATCCACATTCTTGTAGATAATTGCGCAAAGCATGAGATCCAATCATTTGTGGATTGCTATGCTCGGTACCACCAAATTCTAATGGATGAGGATGATGCAGAATAGACAGCTTTCACCACGCCATGGGGTACTTATTGTTACATGGTCATGCCATTCGGTTTAAAGAATGTAGGGGCAACTTACATGAGGGCCATGACCACCATTTTTCACGACATGATGCACAAAGAGATTGAAGTATATGTCGACGATGTCATCATAAAATCAAAGACACAAGCTGATCACATGTGTGATTTGAAAAAGTTCTTCGAACAGCTTCGTAGGTATGACCTTAAGCTTAATCCAGCTAAGTGTGCATTTGGGGTCCCATCTAGGAAACTCCTCGGTTTTATAGTCAGCCGGAGAGGCATCGAATTGGATCCATCTAAGATAAAGTCCATTCGAGATCTGCCACCCCCGAAGAACAAAAAAGAGGTCATGATTTTGCTCGGGAGGTTGAACTACATCAGTAGGTTCATTGCTCACCTCATAACCACGTGCGAGCCCATCTTTAAGTTGCTGAAAAAGGATGTCGTTGTCAGATGGACAGACGATTGCCAAAAGGCTTTTGACAGGATCAAAGATTATTTGTCAAAACCCCCTGTACTGGTCCCACCTGAACCTGGTAGGCCTTTGTTTTTATATCTATCAGTGATGGATAATTCCTTTGGATGCGTTCTGGGGAAACATGACGCAACAGGCAGAAAGGAACCGGCAATATATTATTTGAGCAAGAAGTTCACCGATTATGAGGTTAAGTACACCCTTTTAGAAAGGACATATTGTGCCTTGACTTGGGTCGCTCAAAAGTTGAGACATTATTTTTTGGCCTACACTACTTACCTCATATCCAGAATGGATCCCTTGAAGTACATCTTCCAAAAGCCAATGCCCACTGGCTGGCTCGCAAAATGGCAAATCCTGCTCACAGAGTTTGACATCGTCTATGTCACTCACACCGCGATGAAAGCACAGGCTTTGGCAGATCATTTGGCAGAGAATCCAGTTGATAATGAGTACATGCCACTTAGAACATACATCTCGGACGAAGAGCTCAACTCGATAGAGGAAGAAACCACTGGCGAATTTCCCCATTAGAACATAGATGCTACAGAAGCAGAGCAGATCATGAGTGAAGTGCATTCAGGGGTATGCGGACCTCACATGAATGGATATGTTTTGGCGAAGAAGATTCTACGGGCAGGGTATTACTGGCTTACCATGGAGCGAGATTGCTTCAGATTTGTTTGCAAATGTCACCAGTTCTAGATTCACGGTGACCTGATTCACTCGCCTCCTTCGGAGTTGCATCCCATGTCCTCTCTTTAGCCTTTCGTTGCTTGGGGAATGGATGTTATTGGGCCGATCGAGCCAAAGGCTTCAAATGGGCATAGATTCATTTTGGTTGCAATTGATTACTTCACCAAGTGGGTGGAAGTCATCACTTTCAAAGCAGTCACCAAGAAAGCAGTGGTAGACTTTGTTCACTCGAACATCATTTGTCGTTTTGGTATCCCAAAGACCATTACCACTGACTATGCATCCAATCTAAATAGTCATTTGATGAAGGAGGTATGCGAACAATTTAAAATCATGCATCGCTATTCTACACCTTACCGGCCAAAAGCCAATGGAGCAGTTGAAGCGGAAAACAAGAACATAAAGAAGATTCTTAGAAAGATGATCCAAGGTTCCATGCAATGGATGAAAAGTTGCCTTTTGCTCTTTTGGGATACCGTACGACTGTTCGCATATCTGTTGGCGCAACTCTGTATCTGCTTGTATACGAAACTGAAGCTGTAATACCTACTGAAGTTGAAATTCCCTCTCTCCGAATTATTGTGGAATCAGAGATTGAAGACACTGAGTAGGTCAAGACCCGATTAGAACAACTGATGTTGATTGATGAATAACGGCTAGCAGCAGTGTGTTTCGGCCAGTTATACCAACAAAGAATGGCACACGCTTACAATAAGAAAGTGTGCCCAAGGCAGTTTGAGGTAGGCCAGATGATTTTGAAACGCATCCTTCCGCACCAGGTAGAAGATAAAGGAAAGTTCGCCCCGAACTGGCAAGGACCCTACATCATCAAGAAAGTGTTACCAAAAGGGGCCTTGCACTTGGTAGATGAAGAAGGACGGGTACCAGACATGACTATTAACGCAGATGCAGTCAAAAGATATTATGTCTGATATATACCCATTGTAGAATTTTCACGCATTGATTTTCTCAGATTGAAGTGGCGAAGGCTATCATTTGCTCGCTATTCCAAATAGGTGTCACCCTTTTTGTTAATCCTTTTGAGCTATATTTGTCTTCCTTGTTTCTCACTTCTTGGAACTTGTGTACTTGTAAAAATACAAATATCTGAGTCATTGAACTACTCCCGACCTAATTCTGAAAGGATACGTAGGTAGCCTTACCCTTGGTTCGGTCCCATTAGAACAAAAAATCAATATTCCCAATACTCCAAAAACTGGGGCAGAAGTTTGTTTTATTTCACGGTTTTTTCTGTAAAAATGATTCCAAAAGTTGTAATTTAGTTCAAGGTTCATTTAGCCTTTTTATCTTTCAAGAACTTTTGATAGATATTTTTTAAGAATGATTGAAGTCCTCATGACAAAGGCATTAGATAACCTCCCTCATACAGTATTTTAGTCAAAAAAAAAAAGAAATAAGAGAGTCTTATCAGTGAAAACCCGTACGGGCACTATAAGGCGATAGTGAGCAGAGAAATGAGAGAGTCTTATTGGTGAAAACCCAGATGGGCACTATAAGGTGACAGTTAGTAGAGAAATGAGAGAGGTTAGTTAGCGAAAACCTGCAATGGGCGCTACTAGCCGAATAAGGGTCTTTGATTCTCCGGCATGAGCACAACCAAGACAAGTTCAAGATGAATATTTGCGGCGGATTTTGAGAATTATACAGCTCAGACAGATCAGGCATCCAGTCCAAAATGCATGTCATGATTCATTAAAGTCGGCACATACCTCTAGATAAGTCTCCCTATTCCTTTTCCCGAAAGGGACACCTTTCGTTTAAGCACAGTTCTTTTTCGCTTCCAATTATTATTCTGTTTTTACCCATAATTTTTCTTTGAGTCCCATTCGGTCTAATCCTGCATCAAAATCGATGCAAAGAAAGGGCTGCAAAACTGGCTACAGCTTCCCCGTAATGTCGAGCACAATTTGGGGCATATATGACATTGACGAAGGCACGAATCCATCTCTTATCTCATTCGATAAGACAAACAAAGTGTCTAAAAAAAGAGCTGAAAAGGTCGCCTAAGCAAGACCTGCACTACAGACAGGGTAAGACAATTGAGTTTGATTTTAGAGAAAAATGCATTGCCTTAGAGACAAGGGTAGCGGTACCATGGACATCTGGGTATGAAACAGTTGGGGGCAATATTGTGAAGCCAAGGTCTCGAGAAAATGATACAGAGCGGCATAAAATCTCGGTACCACGCTGACAGAATCGGTTTTTCGACACTAGTGGTCGTGAATCAAGCTACTCAGGGAATCAAGGCTACAAACCAACCACCACTTTAAAAACTCACAAGTTTTTCTTTGTTTAAAGCAGGAACAAAGGAGTGCAGAATGTCGGTACTAAGTGAACGAATGTCACCAAACGTAAGATCCTTAAAATCTCCATTTTTCTTTTATTTTCAGCATGCATCACTATTGTTCACACCTCCTATTTCTGAAGCTTAACTCAGGTAGAACCATTTCGCCTAGGGGGATCCAGCTCATAGTTTTCGGGTAGAAGTACTCTTCACTCAGGGTGTTTTCTGAAGCATAACTCAGGTAGAACCGTTTCGCCTAGGGGGATCCAGCTCATAGTTTCCGGGTAGAAGTACTCTTCACTCAGGGTGTTTTACGTAGCTTAACCCAGGTAGAACCATTTCTCCTGTGGGGATTCAGCTAATAGTTTCCGGGTAGAAGTACTCTTCGCTCAGGGTTTTTTCTGAAGCTTAACTCAGGTAGAACCGTTTTGCCTAGGGGATCCAGCTCATAGTTTTCGGGTAGAAGTACTCTTCACTCAGGGTGTTTTACGTAGCTTAACCCAGGTAGAACCATTTCTCCTATGGGGATTCAGCTCATAGTTTCCGGGTAGAAGTACTCTTCGCTCAGGGTGTTTTATGTAGCTTAACCCAGGTAGAACCGTTTCGCCTAAGGGGATCTAGTTCGTAGTTCCGGGTAGAAGTAATCTTCGCTCAGGTTGTTTAAATACAGTTTAACTCAGACCGAACCGTTTTGCCTAGAGGGATTCAACACTTTATCGATAATACATGGTGCTAACACCCGATTCTATTTCCTTCCAGTAAGAGAGGGTACCAGCCTATGATTACATTTCCTTTCAGTTGCACAAGGTACCGATCCCTGGTTAAACTATCCTTCGTTACCAAATTTTATCTCTTTCAGCTAGTTTATACTACTATTTCTATCTGCCTTTTCAATAAATTAGATAATTTACAGATTTCTCTAATAACTCACAGAATTTTCCTAGTGCCAGACTGGGAATTTTGTTTGTCTTTGATGGCTTTGCAGGCTCTGCCGTATAGCACAAGTGACGATTAAAGCTTGCAGTTTCAGTTTCTCATCAGAAGAAAGAAATCCTTCGATCACAAGATAGTCGGAGTTTAGCTTTGATAATGTGTCAGCATCCCAGCTTCTCAAGATTCATCTTCTCAAATTCTGATCCAGAAAGCAAGCCATCGAGATTGAGTCATAATCTTTTTTTCAAAAAAATTAAGATCCAATCTAAGGTTAACACAAGCGAGCAGGTCAAGAATCAAGATTTGACTCTAGAAAACACGTGGATAGGAATTTTTGTACTCTTAGTTTGCAAACAAATGTAGTGCTCTTCTCTTTTTCTTTTGATTTAAGAAGTAGTAACGGTAAGAGTAACAGCAACAGCAGCAGCAACAACAACAGTCTTAACTCCAGTGTTTGGTAGTCCCACCTATCAAATTTTCCCAGAACTACACTGACCTGATTCCTTTATAGCCAAGGATATGTAGGCAACCTCAGAAGCAAGGTTCGGTCACCACCTTTTTCAAAATGCTTCCACTAGAGTGAATGTGAGCAAAAAATTATCCATGGCAATTATTTGTCTTTGCACGAAAACTCTTCATGTTCTCGAGCAAAGAGGGACAGCTCTAAATGCCTAATTTTCGCCTATATATATATATATATATATATATATGTAATATGTATGTGTGTGTGTGTGTGTTTGTTTGTTCTTATTTGTGTATGTATAGGTTTTAAGAGTTGAGTAATGGTTTGATAAATGGGGTGGGGTTTGGGCTAGTGTAATTTAATTAAAATTGTGCCGAAATTGGCCCAAAATTTGAGCCCAAAGAGCCCAAACCCGGTCCAAAAGGGGGCTGCCAAGAAGAGCTTAAAACGACATAGTTTTGTCTTGAAACTACGTCGTTTTGGTTAAGTGACAAGATTCAATCTCATCCACCCATCTTGATTTAATCCAACGGTCCTAGTTTGATCTTCATCCTAGGTATTTAAAGCCTAAAATCCCCAAAATATTTCCTCATTTCCCCCTTCTTTCCTCTCTCTTCTTTCCCTCTCCTTCTTCTTTCTTCTCTCTCTCTTCACTCTCTCTACGCCGTCCTAGCTCCGCCTGCCAGAAATCGCCGTCGTCGGCGGACCACCTCCAAACACCTCCAAATTCACACCACGTAATCTCCACAACTTCCTCTTTCCATATCTCCAAACCAAATCCTAAAAAAAATCCCTCAAACTACTTGAATCTTAGATCTAGGAAACTTTTCCGTCACTTTTTTGCCCAAATTCTTGAAGCTCCAACCACTACCACCCCAAAATACCTACATCAATGGATAGACCTCCTCAAAACCTAGCTATTTATGTCAATTCTACCCCAAAAATCCGGCGACCAAAATCCGGCCTAATTCCGGAGACCTCCCGGAACACCCTCTTTGGCATACCACCATTTTTTCGGCCTTTTAATGTGTAAAATGGTAAAATACTATTCTTTTTCATGGATGATTTTTTTTTTTTTTTTAATTTTCAGATTTTATTTTTGTCTATTAATAATTATTTTAGCATTAGTTTTTGAAGTTAGAAATGTTAATTTTTCTGTTTTTGCACTTGTTGAAGTAGTAAAATAGTTTTGTATTGATAAAAGTGAGGTAATGAAAAATACATAAGAGTATATGGTACTTGTTTGGTTATTTATTTACTGCTTCAAGACTCTTTGAGTAGAACACTCAAAAGTCAAATTGTTTGGTAAGAAAATGTAGACCTTTGGACATTATTTGAATAAAGTCTATCTTTGAATAGTGGAGAGCAGATTTTGTTTGAAATACTTGACAAGATTTGAACTAGAAAGTCTTGCTTTTTGAATTTAAGAGTAGATTTTGTAGAAAAATCTGTCAAAAAGATTGATTTTTAATTTTTTGAAATAGCTGGTTGTTTTGATATATAGAGGGGACTCCATCACACTTCTAGAGGGGGCATTTTTTATAATTGCTTTGTCACAAAAACAAAAACAAAAAAAATCTGCAGTTGAACGCATGAAAAGTTAGCTGAAATGGTGAGCTTTGGGAGTGAATCTTAGAGTGCAAACTTTTAAAAAAGTATAAGTCCTCTTTAGAATTCGTTTTTGGGTTCCCTCTCTAAGTTTTCGGGTTGTTTTAACATGGATTTGCTGCTGGTTTTGCTGCTGGTTTTATGCTGCTTTAGTTGCTGAACTACTATTTATTCTTTTGCTACCAGGTAATCCTTTAAGACTCGTAATTTACGTATTTTCAGCAATGGGAATAACTTGAACATGCTGAACCATTTAAATGTGTTTGATGTGATGAATAGTTTGACAACAAAAGAGCTTGTATGTTATTGTTATGTATCAAGCATGTGATAATGTGAATATAGTCCTTCATAATACTTGAATATTGAGTTGTAAGTTTTTGAATGTGATATGTAAGTCGTTTATGGATTTTTTTAAGCATGTTTTCAAGCTATTATATCCGAGTAACAATGCTAAGTATGTCATGAATGACTTTAGGTGTATAACACATAGCATGAGTTCGTTTTAGTTGCTGAAATTTCACTGCCAACATATGTTTCTAGGAATGCTGTGATAATATCTTTGTGAATCTGGCCATATTGTTGGATTTGCAAAAATGGCTATTTTTGTAAAGTGGGCGTTTATACAATTGTGACTATATAGTTAATGGTCATGAACTCAAACTAAGTAAAAAGCTAAGATTGTATCAACTTTGGGCCTCATTGAATCAAAGATAAAAGTTGGCTCTTTACCTTTAAACAACAAAATTACCCCCTTTTCTTCTATATAGCATTGGGCCAATTGAAGTTCATTTCTTGGCCCATTTTAATAATAAATTCCAGAAGCCCAAAAGCTCCATACAAGCTGGCCCATTTTTTTTTAACAAGAAGTTGGCTCATTTCTTTCAAAATAGATAAAGTTGGTCCAACATTTATTTGCATAATTTTTCCCAACTATAAAGCTCGAAAAAATAATAATAATATCATATTTTTCTACTATTTTAATTAACTAGTTTCCCTTTAATTAATTTAAATGTTAGGCAAATAGTAGGTGCGCTTTAACTTCACGGACTCACTTGTGTAGCGTGACACTTAACTTTTAATAAGTTAATTCATCAATTTCATGTCATATTAAATAGTTTTAATTAATTTATAAATCTTTTGTCATAATCACGGATTCGCTTGCGTAGCGTGGTAGTGACATTTAATAAATTTTCTGAAAAAAAGAGGGTTAATATTTCCTCCAACATAATTGCAGCAATTTTTTCAAAAGTAAATAACGTGCTAACAATCGTCTGTCATAACTGCGGATTCGCTTGCGTAGCGCCGTTATGACTAAATAATAAATTTCGTCGATCACGCATTCGCTTGCGTAGTGTGGTTATGACATCTTATTATTCAAAAATATTCTTTAATTTTTTCCTAATAATCAAGAGATAAAAGAGGATAGGTAAAACATGAAAATAATATAAATCACAGTTTGTCCAAAATTAATTCAAGCCAAGTTTAAGTCAATAAAGCGACCATGCTAGAACCACGGGACTCGGGGAATGCCTTAAACCTTCTCCCCGGTCAACAGAATTCCTTACCCGAACTTTGTTTTCGCGGACCGATTAAAATAGAGTCAAACCTTCCTTTGACTAGGGATCCAAATAAATGGTGACTTGGAACACCGAAAAAATTAATTCTAAGTGGCGACTCTGAACAATAAAATAATCCCTATTCAAATTTTATCACTTTAATTGGAAAAACTCTTTGGCCCATACACATATTATTGTTATTTTGAGGGGTAGAAAAGGAGGTGTGACAAGTATATCACTGTTGCGGCGCGCAGCCCGATCCAAAAGTATCCTCACAACACAGGCCCTCGGCCTTACTCAGTCAGAATCTCATAAGCCACTCGGGCAACAATAAAACATGATGCTCAGCCCAAAATAACATTTAAAATATCAAAAACAAGTAAAGATGGCTAAGTTGTGAAAACAGTAGAATATAGCATGACTGAGTATAATTACGAAGTCAAAACAGTGAGAAATAGTAGTAAAAATCCCCTAAGGGCCCAAAACAGTTGGCACGAGGCCCAAATATGGCATTCAGCCCAAAACGTGATGATAGCAAACAGTTTTCAATCAAACACGCAATTAACAGTCATACGGGACGGACTAAGTCACGATCCCCAACGGTGTACGACTCCACGCTCGTCATCTAGCGTGTGTGTCACCTCATAGTAGCACAACGATGTGAAATCCGGGGTTTTAAACCCTCATGACAACATTTAGAATCATTACTCACCTCTAACCAGTCCAAACTCTAGCCCGGGATGCCTTTGCCTCTCGAATCGGCCTCCGGATGCTCCAAATCTAAGCAAAAGCAGTACATAACCATCAAAATATGCTAAGGGAACAAAGCCCACTCGAAAGTATTTAAATTACAACACAATTTCCGAAATTTACCAAACTCGACCCCCGGACCCACGTCTCAGAATTCGACAAAATTTACATCAATGGAATCCTTATCACTCCACGAGTTCGTTCATATCAAAAGTAACAAAATCCAACCACAAATGACCCCTCAAACCCTTATTCAAAGGTCTCGAATCTCAATCCCTAGTTTCTTCAATATTTACCGACAATTTCCATAAATTTCAAGCCTAATCAATGAATTAACACCATAGCGAGTTTTATGATCAAAAATCTTACCTCAATTAAGTTCCCTCTGATTCCCTCTTCAAAGTCCCTCAAAAATCTCCAAAATTGATTTAAAATGGTGAAGAAAGGCTGAAAATCATGAAGGATCAAATATATACTTTCTGACCGAGGGATTTCGCACTTGCGGTCCTTATTCCACTTATGCGGTCCCGCTTCTGCGGCCAAAGCACCGCATCTGCGGTTTTCACTTAAAACCCAAGTTTTGCATCTGCGATGGAACACATGCACCTGCACTAATGCAGGTGCGCTCACCTAGCCACTTCTGCAGTTCCAGCTCCCTAGGGCCAATCCGCATCTGCGACCCTATGGGCGCTTCTGCGAGCCTGCACCTGCGGTCCCCTAGCCGTAGGTGCAGTTATGACAGCAATAGGAAATCTTCAGCTGCCAAAACCCAACTCAAAATCTTCCGCCAACCATCCGAAATCACCCCGAGGACCCCGGGACCACAAAAAAATCACAAACAAGTCATATACCACTATCCAAACTTATACCAATCTTCAAAACACCTCAAACAACCTCGAATCAACCAAAACACATTGGATTCAAGCCTAAGGTTCCAAAAATCTTCCGAATTCCGCTTTTGATCAAAAAGTCTATCAAACCACGTCCGAATGACCTGAAATTTTGCACACACATCCCAAATGACACAATAGGCCTATTGCAACTCTCGGAATTACATTCTGACCCTTATATCAAAATCTCACCTATCAACCGGAAAATGCCAAAATTCCAATTTTGCCAATTCAAGCCTAAACCTACTACGAACCTCCAAAACACGTTCCGATCATACTTCTAAGTCTCAAATCATCTCCCGAAGCCATCCGAACCATCAAAATTCACATTCGAGCCCTTTTTCACATAAGTCAACATTCTATTGACTTTTCCAATTTAAGCTTACTCAAAAGAGACTAAGTGTCTCAAACCTTACCAAAACCTCTTCGAACCCGAGCCAACCAACTCGATAACACATAATATTGCTGAACAAGATAATAAAAAGCAGAAATAGGGAAAACGGAGCGGTAACATATAAAACAATTGGTCGAGTCGTTACATGTTCGTGCTGGCCATGTTGACCGGGAGGATGATTTTCCCTTTCGTTATTTCACTCTCCATGTTGAATCTGTTAAGGACTCGAGATGCGGGCACGATCTAGTCGAGTAGTCCGAGCTACTCCACGACCCTTGACCTGATAATATTGGTCGAGCTACCTGGATCCACGAGTACATGTTTAATTTGAAATGTATTTACAATAAAAGAAATTACTAATGCGTCGTTATAAGGCTGAGATAGAGCCTCGATGTGTTCGTCGCTGAATGTGAGGGCGTTCTTGGGTATGTAACCTCGAGTTCGCTTTTCCATGGTGATGGACATTTTTGTTCTCCTAACCATAGGTTCTTGTGGAGTATCGATGCCTCCTAAGATCATGTGGATTACATGTTCTGGATCATCTGTTTCATTCTTCTTGGCCGCCTCTCTTTCCCGGAATAGATTTTTGGCTCGGCCACTAAGGAATTCTTGGAGGTGACCTTTGCTAAGTAGTCTGGCTACTTCTTCTCGGAGTTACCGGCAGACTTCGGCCCTGTGACCGTGTGTGCCGTGAAATTTGCACGCTAAGTTATGGTTCATTTGCGAAGGATCTGATTGTACAGACCTTGGCCACCTGGTGTCTCTAATTTTACCGATGGCAAATACGATGTCTGAAATGTCGACGTTAAAGTTGTATTCCGAAAGGCGAGGCACCTCCGGCGGTCCTGTGTGCCTATTTAATTTGACTCTGCTCACGATTCCCCAAGGATTCTGGCCTCGATCCATCCTTCAATCATTGCAGGGTATGTTGCGCCTCAGAGCGTTTCTTCTATCTTCAGTGTATGGTTGGTATCTTTATTTGTTTTACTTTGGCTCCTTTGCCGGAAGCCTGCTAGGATACACATGAGGGGACTCCTAGTTGATCGTCTTCGACCCTAATCTTTTATTGGTATCGAGTTTGGACGTCCAACCAAGTCATGGCGGGATATTCGACAAAGTTCTGCTTCAACTGCTTCGAAGCTACCGAACTTCGCTCGTTCAAACCTTGAGTGAAGGCCTATACTACCCAGTCGTTAGAGAATGGTGATAGTTCCATTCATTCCATTTGAAAGCGAGATACGAACTCTCACAGCATCTCGTTCTCCCTTTGCTTGATTTTGAAAACGTCGAATTTCCTTGTAGCTACCTTGATGGCACCAGCATGTGCCTTTATGAAGGAATCTGCTAGCATGGCAAATGAATCTATCGAGTTTGGGGCTAGGTTGTGATACACATCATTGCCCCTTTTGAAAGCGTCTCTCCGAACCTTTTTAGTAGGACGGATTCGATCTCGTCGTCCTTTAGGTCGTTACCCTTTACTGCATAGGTGTAAGCAGTGACGTGCTCGTTGGGGTCCGAGGTTCCATTGTACTTCAGAAGGTTAGGCATTCTGAACTTTATTGGAATGGGTTTTGGGGCCGCTTCTTATGGGAACGGTTTTTGTACGAACTTCTTCGAATCTACACCTTTCAGGATTAGGGGTGCGCCCGAAATTTGATCGACCCTAGAATTGTAGGTCTCTACCTTCTTGTCGTTGGCTTCTATCTTCTTCTCGCCCGACTCGATCCTCTTTTTGAGGTACTTGAGCATCTTTATGATGGCGGTGTCAGCTGTCGACCCATTGTTGCTTGATCATTCTAGTACCTGCTCGGCTTGGGGAGCCGTTTTCTATGTTATCGTGCTAGGAGTTTTCTGGTGGCTTTGCAGTTGATCAATTGCCAGCTGTTGTGCCTGTAATATTTCAAAAATAACGTGAAGGCTAACCTCATGCTCTTCCCTAGCTGGGATTTTCTGAGCTTCTTGTTGGTCTCCTTGGCGTACGCTCCTGTTAATGTGGGAGCTTATATCGATGTGTTGGGCATCATGTGAGACCACATCTGCGGGGATTGGCTCTGGCGCGTCCCCAGGGTTTAGTGGCGGTGCGCCAATACCTGGAACAGCTACACCATTCTCTTCATGGTCCTCAAGACCGTTGTTTTTATATGCATTCACTAAGTTAGACATTTTGACCTGAAATCAAAGGTTCTTGGACAAGAAAAAGCGTGAAAGATAACTTGCGTTATGTAGTAAATCAGCAAGAAAACAATCACTATTATTTTTAGCCCCACAGTGGGCGCTGTGAGCACGTGATTTTTGCCCTATATATGAATAATTCCCAAAATTCCAACAAAATAATTTTTCTTTATTTTTACAATTTCTGTGCACTTCGGTGTCATTTTTTGATAATTGTCGCATTTTATTTGCGCATGTTAATTTATATAAAATACAAAAATATGCATTTTGCATTTAGGTTTTAGTTTTATATTTTAGTATCAATTAAGGGTTAATTTGTTTAGAACAAAACATGAAAAGCACAAAAAATTAGTTCACTTTTGCATTTTTATGATTTTTATTATGAATTTGTCATGAAATAGTTTTAAGCAATTTTAGGCATTAATTAGTTTTAATTTTGAAATATATATTAGGACTTTATTTTTGCAATTTTATAAAATCAAAAAATACAAATGAAAACATAGAAAAAGAAAGAGAAAAATTAGAAAAATAAAGGAAAAACAATTAAAATGGAGGTAGTCTTAAAAAGACCCAGAAGTTGGGCCAATTCCGTTCTTAACCCCCAGCCCAAACGGATCCCAGCCCAATCACGCCCAAGCAGCCCAGAACCCTCCGGTCCAAGGCGTTAGATTCAAAACGACGTCGTTTGGTGTCGATTAATCCAAGTCGTCGAGGTCCCATGATCTAACGGCCAGGAAGCTTCACACCTTAAAATATATATATATGTCTGAAACATTACGCCCCCCCCCCCCGGTCTCTCACCTTCCTCACCCTACCTCTCATCTTCATGAACCCTAATCCACGCCGCCCCTAAATCCCTCGCCGGCGGTGAACGTCACTTACACCGTTCAAACCCAGATTAACACCATAGATCCCCCATGAATCCCTCTTTCCATTCCCGTTATTGGTTTCCCTCGAATGTTGCCGGAGCTCATCGAATCTTCGATTGAAGTTTCTGGCCAGGTCGCAAGTTTATCCAAACCAGCCCAAAATCGTACCACACAATCCCCAGACTTCCCTTAACTCAAATCCATGACCATCTTCCTTCAAATCTCTAAGAAGTGGCTCGAATTTCAAATCTAAATTTCTGGCCAAAATCCTAAACCAAAATCTTTATGATTTTGAACCGTAACATCCTTAACCATGTGTTCTCTTGTAAGAACACGTGGTTAGGGATGTTGCGTGTCAAAAATCTGGAGAGATTCGAAAGGCAGTGCTTAGTCGGAGATTTAGCTTTGTTGGGTAAGTTTTCTTTAACTCTCTGAATCGTTTTCAATAGTCTCATACTCCCTTATTTGGTTAGTTGGATTGTTTGTTTATCGATCATATTTTAATGTCGTTCATAGATAATAATAGTTGTTAGTTTAATTAGCTAGTATTAACGTTAGTTCATGCTGATACACTGTTTTGATTGCCCTGTTTGTCTCTTTCTGGTTGTTTAATGATTCTGAGTTTAGATATTAGTTTAATGTTGACGATGACTCTCGTTTGATTAATGGATTGTTAGAATATGCAGTAGGATAAGTTGTATTTTGATTCAATTTTGATATTCTGCCTTAGAGTTGGACCTGGTTGTTTGTAGCTGAGCAAATCTTTTGTTTTAGTTAACTTTAGTTAGATTTTAGCTGGGGTTAAAGGGATTGGGATCAGTTAACCTTAGTCTGTAAATTCCAGACTAGTAGAAGGGCATTTTAGGGATAGAAAAGGGTAGTTTCTTTAGGAATAGTAATTTCAAAGTAAGGGCAAGGGTAGTATAGGTATTTGGTGGGTAGAAGAGCATCCTAGGGCCTTCTATAATGGTACTTTAGTGCAGATGTTGGCATATTAGAGGGACTTGCTTGTTTGGCAAGTCACAAATAAAGGGATCAAACTGAAAATAAGGGAGGGGCTAAAGGAGAAACCTAAAATCTGATTCCCCTTCTGGTGTCACCTATAAGAAGGGCATCAAGTGCCTTGAGGAAGGGTCTTCTTTCTCAGCCATTCTTGGACTCAAAAATAGTTCCTTAACACTAGCCTATTTCCAGTAATTCTTGAGTTCCAAGTCTGTTAGCTACCACTACTAATTTGAATGGTTTTATCCAGTTAGATTGGATTTCTAATGTTGACTAAAAATTGGTAGACATCTGCTGGTTAATTGTTAGGGATTTTGGTCTGGTTTTGAGATTGATTTGAGTATTGCTCTTTCATTTTTTTTGTTTGATTTCAAACTACTCTGGTTTGAAACTTACATCTCTGGGGTTGTGCATCGCATATTTGTTGGTTTGGTATTGTCACTGTTGCTGCTGACCGTCATTTCCTTTGTTGAAACTCCATTCCCAGGTACACACTCGATCACTGTATTGGCCCAGCTTGGAAATTGAGATATTGAAATAGAATTGGCCTTCCATTTTCCATCAGAAGTTTATATGCTTGATTATTTTAGCAAAAGTAGTCAATAATTGTTTAAATATCATTTGATTTTGCTTTGGGTGTGTTCATTATGCCTAGTTGGACTGTATACATGTTCTGTTAATTATAGATGAACTAGTGGTCGGACTGTATGAATGTTCGAGTCATTGGTATTAGTTTAAACTTTCTCAATACACTCAGATTCGTGACTGTCACCTTTTTGTTATTCGTAGTGTCATAGAAAACTTAATTCAATTTTTTTTACATAACAGATTCAGTGCTTTCAATTACTCAATGAATTTAGTAAGATAATTTAGTATCAAATTGGAGGTTGAGAGATCAATGCTCTACTGCGATCATGTTGAGCAACCTGAAGGAAATGTCTTTGATAATCTACCTGTTAAATTCAAATGGGACGCCCTGCAGGCATTGTTTGGGATTCGATGCTATTCTGAGCATCACAATGGCATGGGCTATCTACGCCGGCTGGGGACTCGAACCTAAGTCCTTGATTAAAAGTAGGCTCGTGGTTCCACTTAAATGGATGTTTTCCGTTTGGGCCAACCTTTGGCCCATGGGGTTTATCAATTTGAGCCCGTTTCAAAAACAGCAATTCAAGGTTCGAATGATAAAATCTGGTTTTTGAGTTAGGTAGCTGGTTCAAACTAAAAGGTCTGCCCTTTTATTTGGACCCGGACTTGAACTCGAGACCCGGACTTTGATGTTAACCAATTAGGACCTTTCCTTTTTCTTTTAGAAACAAAAAAAATAGAAAATATAGTCGCTCTTAGGTTGGCCTTTCAATAAAATAAAGAGACGAGCCTCGCCAAATGAAACTACAAAATTGCGGGGGCCTCAATGTCACACCTCCTTTTTCCGCCCCCGCGAGGGTACAAGGAGTTTTTCCAATTAAAGGACAATCAAAACGGGATTTGTTTATTAATTTCAGAGTCGCCACTTGGGATAGGTTTGGCTTTTGGTGTCCCAAGTCACCGGTTTATCTTGAATCCCAATTCGAGGAAAATATTCGACTTCCAAATGAAGTCTGCGAACCATAAATTCTAAGTAAGGAATTCTGTAGACCCGAGGGAAGGTGTTAGGCACCCCCGGATCCCGTGGTTCTAGCACGGTCGCTTAAATTGTTGTAACGGCTAAAATATCTGATTTTAATACATGTTCAAAACTATAGTGCAATTTTAATTATTTACCGCTTTATTATTATTTTTTAAAGGAATTGCAACGTCGTGAAAACGCGTCTCGAACTACGTCGCAATCAATGCACCCGTGGTTGTTGACACATTTTGACTTCGTTAAGATTTGGATTTGGGTCACATAAATGTGCACCCGAGTTTAGGGAGATAACATTATTAAATACGCGCCTAAAGATACTAACGCGTTATTATTTTGGAAAGGCCGTGAAATTTCCTAAACGGCCCATCTCGAAATCTAAGTATTCAATTAAACATTTATTGAGGGCCCCGCAATTGGTGCGTTTTATTGGGCGAGGCTCATCTCATTTTTATTTAAAAGGATAAACCTATAGTGACTACATTTTTTCTATTAAGTTTAGTCTCTAAAATAAAGAAAGAAAATCCTAATTAATTAGGAGCTTTCAAAAAAAATTAAGAAAACGTAACATACTAATTGCTAGATTAAGACGAATATTAATGGAAAGAATTTTACTAAAAAAAGAAAGAAAATTCGAAATTATAAATAAAATAAGAAATTCGACAACTAATATTCAAAAGAAATCAAATATAGCTAGATTGAAGCTCGCATTGTTATATAAAAAAACTATTGAGATTAATTATTCATAACCATTTGAAACTAGATTTAACCATAATTATTAAAGTTTATTAGAAAGTTTATTAAACTTAAACATTATCTAGTCTTGTTTGGCTTTAACTAATTTTAGCTATCCATTCATGATTAACCTACTGTTGATAATCTTAAAACCTTCATAACTAGTGAATTAACCCGTTTTGCCAAGCCGATTCATTAAAGACTAACTTATGT
The DNA here is from genome assembly GCF_000393655.2 of Nicotiana sylvestris. Classification (NCBI taxonomy): domain Eukaryota; kingdom Viridiplantae; phylum Streptophyta; class Magnoliopsida; order Solanales; family Solanaceae; genus Nicotiana; species Nicotiana sylvestris. The sequence goes on from NC_091059.1 coordinate 156,704,929, forward strand.
TATTTTCTATTATTCCAATTATTATTCAGTAATACATGAAATAGCCTAAATACAATCAATAAAAGGAACAAAGAAAAAGCGAAATTAAAACTTCAAAATTCCATTCTTCATATGTATTCATGCTTCCACATTATTAGCTTGCAATAGCTAGTATTACAGTCGTGTACCTGGTATTGGAAACAAGAGAAGATGAAGATGAGAATCAGCGGCAGTAGAAACAGCGCAGCAACAACAAACAACCAGCAGTCAGAAAACCCAGCAGTAGACTTGAAAACCAAACAGAAATTCGAGCAACCACTCAATAAAGCAAAAACAAGCCAATTGAAAATCCCGGAAGCAAACAGGAGGCAGAGATCACACTCAGGAATACACGGAAATAGTATTCGGATATTTTAGGAATCCTCTTCCTCAAGATTAAAAGTATGTTCTTCTCTCCTCTTTAGTTTTGAAATTTTTATCTCCCCAAAATTCTCCCAAAATCTCCTTTTCTTTAATTCAATCCCCTCATCCCCCTTTATATACAAAGCAAGACCCAATCTTCTTCCACCATGTGCACCCTTTAACTTTTATTATTACCCATACTTTTACTTTAATAAAAGTAGTCAACGTGGGCCCCCCGTATTCCCTCTTTTTGAAAAGTAGTCAAAGTGGGCCCCCATGTTCCCTCCTTTTGAAAAGTAGTCAAAGTGGGCCCCCTTGTTCCCTCTTTTTGAAAAGAAGACATCATTATCCACCTTTTCCTTTTTGCTTTTATCATTACGTCTTGTCCCCCACCATAATTAAATAATCTGCAATTGGTTAATTCCCGTATTACCCCTAAAACTACTGTTACTGCCCTGATTCAAAATCTGTTATAACTTCAAAAATCTGTCCAAATAACAATTATCGCACATTTAAATAGCAATTAACTATAAAAATCACACAATTTAGACGTTAAATGCTAAAAATGCAACGTACATTATTTTTATGATTTTGTAAAACAAACTTAAATAAATACTAAATGCAAATGCGACATATTTTTGTAATTTTTTATTAATTTAACCAATAAACACGCACAGACAGAAATACAAATAATTATAAAAAATGCCACAAAAATTCTAAAATTGCACACAAAGGAAAATTGTTTTATTTGGATTTTTTGGGAGTAATTCTCTCATAGGGCAAAAATCACGTGCTTACAGCTGCCCCTCTTTGCCCGAAGACACGAAGGGTTTTCGTGCAAAGATAAAGTGAACGATTTTTGCCCATCCAAATACTCCGTGTGAAGCATTTTTTGAAAAAGATTTAACCGAACCTTTGCTTCAAAGGTTTCCTACATATCTCTGGCTAAAGGGGAATCAGGTTAATGTAGTTCGAGAAGTTTTGGTAGCTGGGACTACCATGGGACTGCAATGTTACTGCTGTTGCATGCTATTACCACTGCTTACCGATCTCCTTGTTACACCGTGCTTAAAAGAAAACAAGAAGATAGGCTAGACTACGGATCATAAGATCTCATCTATCTTCAACTTGTTCTTGTTGTCTTGCTTTTTTGTCGGCTTGTGTTTCTTCCGGTGCTTTTCTTCCGAGACTTTGGGGATGACACTGGCCTTTTGCTTTTCTGAATTCCAGTTTTCATCATTTTGTTCGGTCCGCTGGGGACATGGCTTTCTTTATTAAGCTTTTCGGTGGTTCCTCTAGGGATACGACTCTCTTCATTAGATTTGTTATGCTGGGCATAATTTAATGTTCACAGGCCGCTTCTTTCAAGACGCGTCTTTTCTTCCTTTTGACTCATGCGCTTGAACTTGTGTTGGGACCTTTTGTTACAACCTTCTGCTTTCCGGTGCTGGGGATTTTTATTATTTCCTGCTGGGGATTCCTGTTGTAACCTTCTGCTTTCTGGAGGGTTACTGATTTCAAGATCTGCAGTATAAGACTGAAAAATATTCCTCTCGTTATACAGGTGGGCGCCTGAATGCAAAAATATGATATGTATTCCCTCGTTATACTGGTGGGCGACCTAGGACATGAAATAAAAAAACAGAAATGTATGCCCGCATTATACTGGTGGGCGGCCTAGAAATTAAATGTAAAGACTGAAAAATATTCCTCTCGTTATGTAGGTGGGTGCCTGAGACATGAAATGTAAAGACTGAAAAGTATTCCTCTCGTTATGTAGGTGGGCGCCTGAGACATGTAATGTAAAGACTGAAAAGTATTCCTCTCGTTATGTAGGTGGGCGCCTGAGACATGAAATGTAAAGACTGAAAAGTATTCCTTTCGTTATACAGGTGGGCGCCTGACTTCAACAAACAACTTTGAAAAATAAAATGCCTTTCCTCTCTTCAGGCGGGCTCCTGACTTCAACAAACAACTCTGAAAAAAATGCCATTCTTTTCTTTAGGTTGGCGAGATTTCAAAAACTTTTAAAAATAAAACGCCTTTCCTCTCTTCAGGCGGGCTCCTGACTTCAACAACATCTTTGAAAATAAAATGTCATTCCTTTCTTTAGGCTGGCGAGATTTTAACAACTTTTAAAAATAAAACGCCTTTCCTCTCTTCAGGCGGGCTTCTGACTTCAACAACTTTGAAAATAAAATGCCATTCCTTTCTTTAGGCTGGCGAGATTTCAACAACTTTTAAAAATAAAACGCCTTTCCTCTCTTCAGGCGGGCTCCTGACTTCAACAACTTTGAAACTAAAATGCCATTCCTTTCTTTAGGCTGGCGAGATTTCAACAACTTTTAAAAATAAAACGCCTTTCCTCTCTTCAGGCGGGCTCCTGATTTCAACAACATTGAAAATAAAATGCCATTCCTTTCTTTAGGCTGGCGAGATTTCAACAACTTTTAAAAATAAAACGCCTTTCCTCTCTTCAGGCGGGCTCCTGACTTCAACAACTTTGAAAAATAAACGTCTTTCCTCTCTTCAGGGGAGCTCTCGATTTCAACAACAACTTTTGAAAATAAAGTGTCATTCCTTTCTTTAGGTTGGCGAGATTTAAACAACTTTTAAAAATGAAACGTCTTTCCTCTCTTCAGGCGGGCTCCAGACTTCAACGACAACTTTGAAAAATAAAATGCCTTTCCTCTCTTCAGGCAGGCTCCTGACTTCAACAACTTTGAAAATAAAATGCCTTTCCTCTCTTCAGGCAGGCTCTTGATTTAAACAACAACTTTTAAAAATAAAGTGTCATTCCTTCCTTTAGGTTGGCGAGATTTAAACAACTTTAAAAATAAAACGTCTTTACTCTCTTCAGGCGGGCTCCTGACTTCAACAACTTTGAAAAATAAAACGCCTTTCCTCTCTTCAGGCGGGCTCCTGACTTCAACAACATCTTTGAAAATAAAATGGCATTCCTTTCATTAGGTTGGCGAGATTTTAACAACTTTTAAAAATAAAACGCCTTTCCTCTCTTCAGGCGGGCTCCTGACTTCAACAACTTTGAAAATAAAATGTCATTCCTTTCTTTAGGCTGGCGAGATTTCAACAACTTTTAAAAATAAAACGCCTTTCCTCTCTTCAGGTGGGCTCCTGACTTCAACAACTTTGAAACTAAAATGTCATTCCTTTCTTTAGGCTGGCGAGATTTCAACAACTTTTAAAAATAAAGCGCCTTTCCTCTCTTCAGGCGGGCTCCTGATTTCAACAACTTTGAAAATAAAATGTCATTCCTTTCTTTAGGCTGGCGAGATTTCAACAACTTTTAAAAATAAAATGCCTTTCCTCTCTTCAGGCGGGCTCCTGACTTCAACAACTTTGAAAAATAAACGCCTTTCCACTCTTCACGTGGGCTCTCAATTTCAACAACAACTTTTGAAAATAAAGTGACATTCCTTCCTTTAGGTTGGAGAGATTTAAACAACTTTAAAAATAAAACGTCTTTCCTCTCTTCAGGCGGGCTCCTGACTTCAACAACAACTTTGAAAATAAAATGTCATTCCTTTCTTTAAGTTGGCGAGATTTCAACAACTTTTTTTAAAAAAAATAAAATAAAATAAAATGCCTTTCCTCTCTTCAGGCGGGCTCCTGACTTCAACGACAACTTTGAAAAATAAAACGTCTTTCCTCTCTTCAGGTAGGCTCCTGACTTCAACAACTTTGAAAATAAAATGTCTTTCCTCTCTTCGGGCGGGCTCCTGGTTTAAACAACAACTTTTGAAAATAAAGTGTCATTCCTTCCTTTAGGTTGGTGAGATTTAAACAATTTTAAAAATAAAACGTCTTTCCTCTCTTCAGGCGGGCTCCTGACTTCAACGACAACTTTGAAAAATAAAATGCCTTTCCTCTCTTCAGGCGGGCTCGTGACTTCAACAACTTTGAAAATAAAATGTCATTCCTTTCTTTAGGCTGGCAAGATTTCAACAACTTTTAAAAATGAAATGCCTTTCCTCTCTTCAGGCGGGCTCCTGACTTCAACAACTTTGAAAAATAAAATGTCTTTCCTCTCTTCAGGCAGGCTCCTGACTTCAATAATTTTTAAAATAAAATGTCTTTCCCCTCTTCAGGCGGGCTCCTGATTTCAACAACTTTTGAAAATAAAGTGTCATTCCTTCCATTAGGTTGGCGAGATTTAAACAACATTTAAAAATGAAACGTCTTTCCTCTCTTCAGGCGGGCTCCTGACTTCAACAACTTTGAAAAATAAAACGTCTTTCCTCTCTTCAGGTGGGCTCCTGATTTCAACAACCCAAAATATCCTATTTTGAGGGTGGATGAACCCAAAATATCCTATTCGAGGGCGGATGAACCCAAAATATCCTATTCGAGGGCGGATGAACCCAAAATATCCTATTCGAGGGCGGATGGACCAAAAATATCCTATTCGAGGGCGGATGGACCCAAAATATCCTATTCGAGGGCGGATGAACCCAAAATATCCTATTCGAGGGCGGATGGACCCAAAATATCCTATTCGAGGGCGGATGAACCCAAAATAACCTATTCGAGGGCGGATGAACCCAAAATATCCTATTCGAGGGCGGATGAACCCAAAATATCCTATTCGAGGGCGGATGAACCCAGCATATCCTATTCGAGGGCGGATGAACCCAAAATATCCTATTCGAGGGCGGATGAACCCAACAAATCCTATTCGAGGGCGGATGAACCCAACATATCCTATTCGAGGGCGGATGAACCCAACATATCCTATTCGAGGGAGGATGAACCCAACATATCCTATTCGAGGGCGGATGAACCCAACATATCCTATTCGAGGGCGGATGAACCCAAAATATCCTATTCGAGGGCGGTGAACCCAAAATATCCTATTCGAGGGCGGATGAACCCAAAATATCCTATTCGAGGGCGGATGAACCCAAAATATCCTATTCGAGGGCGGATGAACCCAAAATATCCTATTCGAGGGCGGATGAACCCAACATATCCTATTCGAGGGCGGATGAACCCAACATATCCTATTCGAGGGCGGATGAACCCAACATATCCTATTCGAGGGCGGATGAACCCAAAATATCCTATTCGAGGGCGGATGAACCCAAAATATCCTATTCGAGGGCGGATGAACCCAAAATATCCTATTCGAGGGCGGATGAACCCAAAATATCCTATTCGAGGGCGGATGAACCCAAAATATCCTATTCGAGGGCGGATGGACCCAAAATATCCTATTCGAGGGCGGATGAACCTAAAATATCCTATTCGAGGGCGGATGGACCTAAAATATCCTATTCGAGGGCGGATGGACCCAAAATATCCTATTCGAGGGCGGATGAACCCAAAATATCCTATTCGAGGGCGGATGAACCCAAAATATCCTATTCGAGGGCGGATGAACCCAAAATATCCTATTCGAGGGCGGATGAACCCAAAATATCTTATTCGAGGGCGGATAAACCCAAAATATCCTATTCGAGGGCGGATGAACCAAAAATATCCTATTCGAGGGCGGATGAACCCAGCATATACTATTTGAGGGTGGATGAACCCAATATATCCTATTCGAGGGCGGATGAACCCAACATATCCTATTCGAGGGCGGATGAACCCAACATATCCTATTCGAGGATGGATGAACCCAACATATCCTATTTGAGGGCGGATGAACCCAACATATCCTATTCGAGGGCGGATGAACCCAACATATCATATTCGAGGGCGGATGAACCCAACATATCCTATTTGAGGGCGGATGAACCCAAAATATCCTATTCGGGGGCGGATGAACCCAAAATATCCTATTCGAGGGCGGATGAACCCAAAATATCCTATTCGAGGGCGGATGAACCCAAAATATCCTATTCGAGGGCGGATGAACCCAAAATATCCTATTCGAGGACGGATGAACCCAACTAGGAAGTGCGTCTCCTACGAGTAAAACTTGTATGAACCAAGATTAGGAAGTGTGTCTCCAAGTGGTAAACTCTCATTTTTAGGAAGTGCGTCTCCTAAAGCAAAATATAACTTGAACGACCCAGACTATGAAATACATTTTCTAGGGGTGAAACTTCAATGATTCAAACTAGGAAGTGCGTCTCCTACAAATGAACTTAAATGAACCAGACTAGGAAGTGCGTCTCCTAGGGGTGAAACTTAATTTAGGAAGTGCGTCTCCTATGCATGAAATTAAACTTAGGAAGTGCGTCTCCTAGCATGAAATTAAACTGAGGAAGTGCGTCTCCTAGGGGTAAAAATAAACTTAGGAAGTGCGTCTCCTAGGGGGTAGGAATAAACTTAGGAAGTGCGTCTCCTATTGGTAAAACTAAACTTAGGAAGTGCGTCTCCTATGCGTGAACCATTTCCTTAAAAACTTATGTTGTCTTCCCTCATAACTGCTGGGGATAACACTGCTGGGGAATTATTTACTTACCTGTTGGGGGATAAAATGTTATCAGCTGGGGATAACGCTGTCGAGGATAACACTGCTGGGGGATTTTGATTCTTCAAAACTAGTGCTTCACTCTTCGTAAGGCTGCTGGGAATGGCATTGGCCGGCCTTTTTCTTCTTCGAGCATAAGTTTCATCCTTTTGTTCCGTCCGCTGGGGAACAACTTCCTTCATAAAAACTTGTTATGCTGGGGGTAACACTGGTTCAAAGACCACTTCCCTTGAGACTGGTACTATCTTTTATTCTTCCCCAAATGGGTACCTGACTTCCAGAAAATTTTCTAAATGAAAGGAAATTTTCTGCCCCAGTTTGATAATCTCTCTTGTGGCATTCATTTCCGTCATCATTGTCATTTCCTTTACCTGTTTCAAATCAAACAAAATTTGTTAGTTTAAAACACGGTGGTTGATTGTGATACTCCTACTGGGATGGCTTTTCCCTTTCTCTTTCCTTGCTCTGCGTTCCACAACTTGTTGGGGATGATATTATTTGCTGGGGATAATCCCTTTCTGCTGGGGATATCCCTCTTCTTTTGTGGCATAGCTCGGAAACTAGCATTTCCCCGACCTTTTAGTCTCATATGAATTTCCCAAATCATGATCATTTCTCTCCTTGATTTGTCCACGGGCCTTGGCCTTGAGGTTTATAACCTTTGATTTCGGCAAGGATATCCCTCTTGACACTCATCAATCCTTTTGTCAATTCCCTTTTGCTGGGGATATCTTTCTTGACACTGGCCTCGCGTTTGTTCCTTGCTGACTATACCGCTTGGATGTACTAGTCAGATCTCATCTTGCATAATTGGAAAGCTGATGGCATATTTTGAAGTCATTTCTCACTTGTTCTGACCAAACAGACTCTACTGGGGAATTTTTCTATGAAAGGAGAAAGATAAAAAGGAACAGAATAAAAGACAAAGGAAAAATATGACTCTTTAACAAAAGAAACTATAAATAAAAACCTATCAAACGCAGATATCGACTCTAATGGTCATGACATGCACATGTGGCCTATCCTCCGCCGTCAATTGTCTTTCAAGATCTTCATTTGGCGATTCCCCATCTGATTCTCAATCTTATTCGACTTGTAGTGCTCGAAGGGTTTTCACTATCAAGCCTCTCTCATTTTGGTTTTTCTCTCAGCTTTCATCGCCTTATGGTGCCCGTGAATATTTTCACCGATAAGACTCTCTCATTTGTATCATTTTCCAGATGGGGATTTGGATTGTAGCCGATATGACTCTCTCTACTGGGGATTAGAGTTCTTTCTGCTGTGGAACAGAATGTTATGTTCACCGGTAAGACTCTCATTTGTCTGACTTGGCATCTTTTGAAGACTGATCAGAAGGTCTTTCTTTGGACCGTAATGTGGGTTTTGGATAGGCTAGAAAGAAAGGGTATCAAAGGCTCAAAAAATAAACTTGGGGTTCAAAATTACAACCTTCGAAACCATATTTGATTACAACAAGCGCAACTCTTGCCCCAGTTTCTTACTTGGGGATTTTTATTTTTGTTATACTATGTTACACTATGCACACTATGACCATTATGGCCATTATGACCGAGCCGTGAAGCATCTACGTATCCTCTATGAGGAATCAGGTCAAACGTAGTTCCCAATTCCTCTGTTTTCTTCTGACTTTCTTTTGTTTTTTTGTTATTATTTTTCTTTTCTTTTCTCTTTTTCTTTCTTTCTCTTTATCTTCCATGTTTGTGTTTCTAACCTGTTGTTACGGATTCCGAATGAGGGGTATGAAAAGAACAATAAATAAGGCTCAAAAGGGGTAACGAAGGATAAAGTGTTTAGGTAGCAGAACAAAATGTCTTCGTCATTACAGTCTTCAAAACATGCCAAGTGCAAACAACACAATTAAACAAAGATTTGTAGCCTCTTCTGATGGTGCTGGACTTGACAATTATATTCACACATTTGCTTTTTCATTTGTCATTTCTAAAGCACCATTGGGCGACACTCTCACTCTCATTATCATGAACAACCCTCATGCCAATTTGGCGAATCTTTCTTTAACGGTTTTCTTTGTGTTTTACTTGCCCTAGTTCCGTATGACTCGAGCTCCGAATAATCTCAAACCGTCCTTATTTCCTTTAAATGTTCTGATCACCTTTCCGGGGTTTTATGATTAACTTTTAAGATTAGGCCCAAACTGTGTGCGCATGTCATCACTAGAATCGGCACTGAACAAAAATGATAAAAGGACTAAACAAAAAGATGACTGGAAATAATAAAAGACCGGATTTTGCATTAGACTAACGGTGAAATGGTTTGAATAACAAAAAAAAAACAGAATAAAAATCCTAAAACAAACCTGGACAAAACTACACAAACCGCTATGACAAAAATGGAAAGATAAGAAGGTTTGACATAAGACAACATCCGTATTACAATCCTAAGAATAACCCGGACAACAGAAATGACAACAAAATAAGCCACCAAAAGCTTCTCTCTTGCTAACCAAGGAACGGAGCGTCCTCCCACTTTGTCAAAACTGGCATCTTAGCCACTGAGCCTCGCATCAGTATTGCCCAGACCATTGCCAACTTCAATATCATCAACCTTAGGCAACAAGTCCCCGATAGGATTCGAGTGCTTCTGTTATCAAGCCTTATCCCTGCAAAATGTGTATCATGATGTGCAGGTAAAGGATTCTGCGCGATATTCTGGGTGTCATTGTCTTGGATCACAATCAGGGTTTCCTGTATCTTGTGTTTTCGGCTTACCACAAACCAACCACCTTAGCTTTCTTGCGATTCAAAACAAAACAGGTTAGAATGGACTCATTCGGTCTTCATTATTAAGATCTTTTTTTTTCTCTTTTTTTTTCATTTTTCTTTCTCTTTTTTCGATTTTTTTTCATTTTTTCCTTTTCTCTTTTTTTTCATTTTTTCTTTTCTCTTTTTTTTGTTGTGGTCGAATCTTATGGAGTTTGCCTACGTATCATGACCCCGCATGAATCAGACCTTGCGTAGTTCGGCCCAATAAAAGATAAATAATAATAAAACATTTTTTTTCAATTTTCATATTAAAACAAACTGGGCTTCAAAGGTTTGAAGGTGATCTACAAACTCGAAAATCAAACAACACACATATTCTAATTAAAAGATTTACAAACTCCAAAAACAAATGGCCATCTTCCTTTCTCCATTTGACAAATGCAACCGAACGGTTATTTTTTGCAAATGTGGCCCCTTCCAAATTTCACATGAATTTTGAGGCCGGGGAGGATTATTTTATGACACTTTACAAACTTGTCCGTTCTTTTACGAAAATAGCCTTTCGACAACTGAAAGATACTCTAAGGCTATTTCGTCAAGAACGGTTTAAGACACTGCCAAAGCTGACTCGGCTTATTGTGACCAAAAGCCCAAACGGTATTCACCTGACCGCTGACTCTTTGTTTTTTTTTCAAATTACAATAAAACCTGGTGTTGCAAACACGGCCCTTCAGCACCTCGGGGACGAAGATTTTTAAGGTTGTATGGGTCAACTGGACAAAAAATACTAAACGAAATGACCCAAAGGTGGCTATTTATGCAAAGTCAGCCCTCCGGCGTCCCTTTCGGGAACATTCGGCTATGTTTTGACAAAACAGCGTCACCCGACTTCTTTATGACAAAATTAAATTTTGACATTTTTTTTTATTTGTTTGTTTTTGGTTATTTTAGCAAAAAGAAGAGGTTGGACCCGATGAGGGTTGCCTACGTATCTCACATCCGGTGAGAATCAAACCCGCGTAGTTCGGGCAAATTAACCGAACTATTTTAAAACAAGACTCTTTTTCATTTTCATTTTTGGCATTTCATAAGCAAAAAATAAAAGAAAAAAAACTGCTTTTTAAAAATAAGACTCTCTTTTTTCTTTTCTTTTTCAATGAACAACATATTCTTCCCAACTAAAAATAAAAGACTCTTTCCCTTTTCAACAAACAATAAAACAACCTATTTTTCCGAACTAAAAATAAAAGACTCATTCTTTTCTTTTTCCCCCAACAAATAAACACCCTAAAAATAAAAGATTCTTTTCTTTTCTTTTCCCTTTTGAGTAACACAAACTTATTTAAAAAAACATTTTCTTTTTTCATTTTTTCAAAGTTTTGGTAGAGTTTTGGCAGTATTTGGGCATTGGTTTTTTTCCTGAAAATATGCAATTAACTCTTCATACTGTTATTTCTCTCTTTTTCTCTTTTTCTCATTTTCACAGTATTCCCGCTATTCAAAAGCCGATCAGCATGCGGGCCTGAAACAAATAAATGCACAGAACACAAGTAGGATGCGTCAAGATGGTCTTTTCATTTCAGGTTGCTAGTCCTAGACGGACCCAACCCATGTGTTGAGTCCCCTAGGTCAAATGCAACGTGATGCAAATAAGCGTTCCTACTAGGGATCCGGCATGAGGTCACGTTATTCTATGTTCAAAACCCGGGTCGGTGTTCTAGACTGTGTACCCGAGCGGACAACTCGAGTCGAGGAGGGGGCAACTTACCGGGAACCAAAAGGCCATCCGGCTTAGTAACTTGTCCGGCCTCTTTCTTATTTCAAGGTATGACACTAACAGAATAGGGAGTCTCAACCAGTAAGCACATCCCCGGAGGTAAGAAGAGAAGGGTTTCGGCACAGTTTATATACAATTCAGATAATATCAAAGCGGTAAAAACAACATTTAGCACATTAGGCTCAAACATGTAAAAATCAGATAAAGCCAAATATAACAATTTATCTAAGCTCGAATTCTGAACCCTGAACCGGAGATTCTGGGTTTAATTCCCCATCGGAGTCGCCAGAGCTGTCACACCTCCTTTTTCCGCCCCCGCGAGGGTACAAGGAGTTTTTCCAATTAAAGGACAATCGAAACGGGATTTGTTTATTTATTTCAAAGTCACCACTTGGGATAGGTTTGGCTTTTGGTGTCCCAAGTCACCGGTTTTTCTTGAATCCCAATTCGAGGAAAATATTCGACTTTCCAAATGAAGTCTGCGAACCAAAAATTCTAAGTAAGGAATTCTGTTGACCCGAGGGAAGGTGTTAGGCACCCCCGGATCCCGTGGTTCTAGCACGGTCGCTTAAATTGTTGTAATGGCTAAAATATCTGATTTTAATAAATGTTCAAAACTATAGTGCAATTTTAATTATTTACCGCTTTATTATTATTTTTTAAAGGAATTGCAACGTCGTGAAAACGCGTCTCGAACTACGTCGCAATCAATGCACCCGTGGTTGTTGACACATTTTGACTCCGTTAAGATTTGGATTTGGGTCACATAAATGTGCACCCGAGTTTAGGGAGATAACATTATTAAATACGCGCCTAAAGATACTAACGCGTTATTATTTTGGGAAGGCCGTGAAATTTGCTAAATGGCCCATCTCGAAATCTAAGTATTCAATTAAACATTTATTGAGGGCCCCACAATTGGTGCGTTTTATTAGGCGAGGCTCATCTCATTTTTATTTAAAAGGATAAACCTATAGTGACTACATTTTTTCTATTAAGTTTAGTCTCTAAAATAAAGAAAGAAAATCCTAATTAATTAGGAGCTTTCAAAAAAAATTAAGAAAACGTAACATACTAATTGCTAGATTAAGACAAATATTAATGGAAAGAATTTTACTAAAAAAAGGAAAGAAAATTCGAAATTATAAATAAAATAAGAAATTCGACAACTAATATTCAAAAGAAATCAAATATAGCTAGATTGAAGCTCGCATTGTTATATAAAAAAACTATTGGGATTAATTATTCATAACCATTTGAAACTAGATTTAACCATAATTATTAAAGTTTATTAGAAAGTTTATTAAACTTAAACATTATCTAGTCTTGTTTGGCTTTAACTAATTTTAGCTATCCATTCATGATTAACCTACTGTTGATAATCTTAAAACCTTCATAACTAGTGAATTAACCCGTTTTGCCAAGCCGATTCATTAAAGACTAACTTATGTTATTTTCTATGATTCCAATTATTATTCAGTAATACATAAAATAGCCTAAATACAATCAATAAAAGGAACAAAGAAAAAGCGAAATTAAAACTTCAAAATTCCATTCTTCATATGTATCCATGCTTACATATTATTAGCTTGCAATAGCTAGTATTACAGTCGTGTACCTGGTATTGGAAACAAGAGAAGATGAAGATGAGAATCAGCGGCAGTAGAAACAGCGCAGCAACAACAAACAACCAGCAGTCAGAACACCCAGCAGTAGACTTGAAAACCAAACAGAAATTCGAGCAACCACTCAATAAAGCAATAACAAGCCAATTGAAAATCCCGGAAGCAAACAGGAGGCAGAGATCACACTCAGGAATACACGGAAATAGTATTCAGATATTTTAGGAATCCTCTTCCTTAAGATTAAAAGTATGTTCTTCTCTCCTCTTTAGTTCTGAAATTTTTATCTCCCCAAAATCTCCTTCTCTTTAATTCAATCCCCTCATCCCCCTTTATATACAAAGCAAGACCCAATTTTCTTCCACCATGTGCACCCTTTAACTTTTATTATTACTCATACTTTTACTTTAGTAAAAGTAGTCAACGTGGGCCCCCGTATTCCCTCTTTTTGAAAAGTAGTCAAAGTGGACCCCCATGTTCCCTCCTTTTGAAAAGTAGTCAAAGTGGGCCCCCTTGTTCCCTCTTTTTGAAAAGAAGACATCATCATCCACCTTTTCATTTTTGCTTTTATCATTACGTCTTATCCCCCACCATAATTAAATAATCTGCAATTGGTTAATTCCCGTATTACCCCTAAAACTATTGTTACTGCCCTTATTCAAAATCTGTTATAACTTCAAAAATCTGTCCAAATAACAATCATCGCACATTTAAATAGCAATTAACTATAAAAATCACACAATTTAGACGTTAAATGCTAAAAATGCAACGTACATTATTTTTATGATTTTGTAAAACAAACTTAAACAAATACTAAATGCAAATGCGACATATTTTTGTAATTTTTTATTAATTTAACCAATAAACACGCACAGACAGAAATACAAATAATTATAAAAAATGCCACAAAAATTCTAAAATTGCACACAAAGGAAAATTGTTTTATTTTGGATTTTTTGGGAGTAATTCTCTCATAGGGCAAAAATCACGTGCTTACACTCAATAATTGGTTATTAAAATTGATTAGAATTTGGGATGACCATTTAGCGAACTCCACGGTCTTCCCCAAAATAATATTACGTCAGAATTTTTAGGCGCGATTTTAATTAAAGTACCTTCTTAATCTCGGATGCGCATTGATGCGACCCAAATCCAAATCTCAACGAAGTCGAAATGTGTTGACAACCACGGGTGCATTGATTGTGACGTGGTTCGAAATGCGTTTTCACGACGTTGCAATTCTTTTAAAATAAATAATGATAAAAAGCGGTTTACGAATAAAAGGCGTATAAGCTAGCATTAAAATCAGATAAAATCAAATACAACAGCTAAGCGACCGTGCTAGAACCACGGAGCCCGGGAATGCCTAACACCTTCACCCGGGTTAACAGAATTCCTTACTCGGATTTCTTCGCGGACTGTTAACAGAGTCATGAATATCCTCGGTTCGGGATTCAACCGGTGACTTGGGACACCATTAATCTCCTATGTGGCGACTCTGAATAATTAATAATTAAATCCCGTTCCGATTGTCCTTTAAATGGAAAAACTCCTTTACGCCCATCAGGTGTAGGTGAAAAGGAGGTGTGACAGGCACCAAACTGTTTACTTTGAAAATGGTAATAACAATTAGATTTGGTTTTGTGGTTCTAAAAATACGTGATCTGTTTTTATGCTAGTTGTTAGGCAATAGATGCTAAGTGAGAGATTGGAAAATAAGATAATAGCTTGTAGATTGTGTAATAATCAAACCGAATGGCTGAAAACCAGGGCCTCGAGGTCGAGTCGGATGCCCGGCTAAGGGCAGTCGATAGAGGACTAACAGTTATGATAGCTTTGATGAAGGCTTTTTATAGCCAATAATGAGCAATAAATGAAGAACAATAAATAGAACACAATGAATATAAGTACTGAAATCAAGAGAATATGTTAAATTAGAGAGCAGAGAGAATGTTCTTGTATATTCAATGTTATGTATCAGATGCCCCTTACAAAATGACAAGGATCCCCTATATATATGAGGGGGAATCCCAATATAGTACAAGTGCATTTATTACAAAGATATAGGGCTGGTACAGTCATCTAATGCCATGATATGGGTTTGAACTAGCCTAATAGACTTTGTCAGCTCTAGTCACGTGCCTTGGGAAACTCACATTGATCCACCGTAACCGCTAGTTTACACTGCCTTGAGGTCGATCATTGAGAACCCTCGGGATTGAAACCCCGAGCTGAGCTTCGAGCCTTTTGGGGGCAGTCTCTACGAGGCGACTTAATGATAATAAAATCGGACCACTAATTTTTACCGCAATACATATAAGGGAGCATATAATAACGGTGAACTATAACGATACTTAAAGAGCCTTAACATAATTAAGTTAAGAGATAATTGAACATGCTGTGACGTTAGTTTTTCATACATCAAATCTAATTAATTGGCTCTATGGCGATCCGTTTTAAAGGAGTAATCAATACCTCTTTTTTTGGCTTAAAACGCATTTGGGGTTCAGAACACAAAAACGAAAAAGTTGTTTTCCAATAATAATTCTTCCAATAAAAAAAGTCATCCGAAATGTAATCTAATTCTACATACTTCCAAAAAAAAAAAAAAACTATTCACAATCAAACCAAAACGATATTATTTCTTTAATCTAATCCAAGCGCCACAGCTACTACAGATGATATTGGCACGTTTTCTTTTAATGCTAAGTTGAGCTTGAATGCGCTTCATAATAAGCATTTGACTCTCCTCAAAAACAATAACCTTTCTTCGTTTGTAAAAGAGATACTAACTGGTTGACCTTAAATAATTGGTTTAATTGGTCAGCTTAAGACAAAAGGTTCATGAATACACGTGTCAGTCCAATTTTGTTTGCCAACTTCGGAATTCAATTTAAATTATTTTTGCTGATGAACGTATTCCTCAGTCAGTTTTACAAATTTGAGTTTCTATAAATTATTAATTTAAATTAATATGTACAAAACTATACCTTGAAATTGACACTAGTACTCACTGATAAAATATTCTAGTTAGAAAGTTCATCATTGTATGATAAAACCTATAAAGAGCTAAAAATTATATTACCATGCAGATGCAATTTTGTAATTAAATTTAATTATTCTCCGCGATCGATAGTACTTCAATTTCGTATTTATTTATTTATAAAAAACAAACAACTGGATAATATTGTCAAAGTTTGAGAACACCTAACATTCGGATAAACTAATACCAACTTAATTGTGAATCTTGACGACCTCTGTAGGCAGCCTGCACCACAATATTTATTAGTTTATAGACCCAATAATTCCTTTTATAAACATATTAATATTAAAAGAAAAATTATTGCAGGATTCATTCAGCCTGACAAAAGATCAAAACTTTTTTTCCATTGTCAAAAAGAGAAAAAATATATATTTAATGTAATCGAAACCAAGAATGCTAGTCCTTTCAATATTTTTAAACTCTCTTTTATGTCAAGGAACTTTTTTGAAGAAGAATAAAGAAATTATTTATCAGGACAAACGGATGAAATTAATTCTATAAAATAATAGAAAATGTCTTACACGATACATCTTCAATTATATTGTATATAATAATATGTACACTAGACACAACTAGGAAATCAGTATATACTTGTCAAAAGCATGAATGATGACGAATTATTACCAATTACCTCACATGTGTGCATTGAAAAGTAACAACCTTCGCAAATTGGCAACCATATAATTTATAAAATTAATGCTAATCAAATGCAGTCAGAGACCCCACTATGAAAGTGCATTTATAATTAATGTAATCGATCATCATTAACCAAATCGTCCAATCAAGAGAAATATTTTTGTAATTTTTGTCGTTATATTTCCTCAAAAGCAAGCTTGAAGGTATTTGTCAATGATAATTCTCTGAAAATTCAACAATAATACAAGGTTTTCGCTAATGGAACTTAATTATACATAATTAATCGCGCTTACGTACTACAAGTCTAGCTCCCATTATGGCGCCCCCACAGAAATAATACACTTTTTAACATATATAGGAAATAAAAAGGATGATCAAAGCTCAATATGTTTGTTCACATAAATTAACTATACTATATGATTTACGAGATTAAATTTTATGCACCGGCTATTTTATACAATCAAAGTCATTTAAACATTAATTATATATAATTTTACTTTAATAAGTATTAGTTGTTAATATAACACAAAATATACTGTAAGTAACCTGCTATAAACAATTAAACTATATTACTAATATAAAAATTATTTGGGTATTATCACTTTTAGCCCGTGCCAGAACTATTTACATCTAGATATAAAACTTATATAATTTTTGTATATAGCATACAGAATATATATATAATTTATACAATTTTTTGCTATTATTTTTACGGTGGCTATGCAGTGCCATTTTTTCAAATTATTTGTATAACCAAGTGTATGTAATTTAAATCCGTCGTTTATTACTCAAGCGCTGGTTCATTGGTCGGGGACGTTGAATACAAAGAAGTCGTCAGCATTTTGCAATTTAATACGTACAAACCATATTCTATCTCCTTCAAATTAACAAAGGTTGGTTTTTTCTGCGTTGACAATTTCAAGTATTATTCGGGACTGAATCTATTTGGCCAGTGAACAACCTATATGGCCAAAACTTTATCCCTTTCTGAGGCATTATCTGTTTCCCCCGTCCTTTTTATGGCCTTTGCTATCTTCATCATTAGTAACACTTCTCCAAATAAGCTAAAGGTCAGATATATTTCTCTCAATAGACTTTTTCCCCTTAGTTTGAATTCTACAAAGGGATGAACAATCCAACTAGGATAAAAATGAGGTCTATGCTCAATTTATCTTATGATAGAGGTTGAAAGTTGAAACCAAAATAGAAATTTTTTCTTCTTCTGTTCTTAAATCCTTTTCTTTGTTTGAAACCGCAAAGAATATTTGTTAGTTGTTTGTTTAAATATATATAGAGGGGAATGAATAGTGAAATGGGAAAGGGAAAAGAGAAGCAGTCCAACTCATCTATACTTAAGAAGTTGGAGAAATATCTATCAATGAATAAATTTAGTGGAACCATTTTGTCAAAGAGCAAATCATGGCATGGCACCACAACAAATATTAAGAGCAAAGTGGCTCCAGATGGCTGTTTTTGGGTGTATGTTGGGCCTGAAAAAGAGAGATTTGTGATAAAGACAAAGTATGCAAACCATCCAATGTTCAAGATGTTGCTTGAAGATGCTGAAAAAGAGTATGGTTATAATTATAGCCAAGGCCCTATTTGTTTACCTTGTGATGTTGATCACTTCTACAAAGTGTTGGCTGAAATTGGCAGAAGCAAAGAGATTCAATCTTTAGGGTGTGGATCATGTAGTCCCTTATTTAGTCCTGGTAAGCGTTTGGGTAATAGCCAAATGGCTAAAGGTTATGGTTCTTATAGGGTTCTTACTCCTCCAAGATTGCTCAAGCTCAACTCTTTTCATTAGTCTATCGAGAAATGAAGTCCGTGAAAACTATAAGAAATCATAATTCAGGTTTAGATAAATATTAGTAGAGGTGTGTGTAGGTTGACTTGAACATCATTATTGCTATATAAAAAAATATATGTTAATAGCAATATTTGTTTAGAAGTCTCTTTTTCTTTGTTTTTAGGTTTCTCTTTGTATGTGGAGTTTGTAAACCTCACTTCTTTGTGGGATACATCTGTGGAGTCAATTATATCGATGGGTTATCAAAACTGTTTTGTTTGAAGATAAAAGCTGAGTAAAGAAAGCAGTTTCTTGGCCCATTTTAATTTGATCTTATAGACATATTATGGCAGAGATGTATAGATGTTTACATGCAGAAAATTGCCTGTGACTTGCGAGTCTTAAAATATATTGTGCAACAAATAATTGGTGTTTGGTTAATTTTCCTACCTCGTTTTTGTATGTTTGATGTGTCTATATAAAAGTCTTCTATCTTCTTTTTTTTCTCCTTCACTTGCATATAGAAAGTCTTCTTTTGAATTTTGATGTTGTCTAAAAAAAATTCCTTAGGCAGATGGCCACTTAATTTAATTTCACCAGCACATCTATCAATGATCAACTGATTCTTGAAATTATCATAACCGCACGCACTCAAGGTTAATGTATTTACATTCTCAAACCTGCTAAAATTAACCAAAATTGTGTTAAGGAAGACATATCTGACTCAGATTCTTACACCTAGTTTTGATAATATCCTTTTTCCATAGTAGTCAGAAATTTTGGAAAAGAGGTGATTGTTACTTGTTACTTGTTACTTGTTAGGTGCTTGTAATGCAATGAGCTAGCCACTAGAACTATATAGAAAACAGTCTAGTAGTGTTTATTTAAACATGTTTGGGTGGGATATATGAGTCAACGGAAATGGCTATTTTTGCTACCATAATAATGACAATTGACAACTAAAGGGGGCAAAAGATAGTGAGAGGGCATATGTTACTAACTTTTGAATTTTGATAAACATAAGGACTCTCATGATCTTTTGCCCAAATTCAAATTGTGTCTTTTGGTGGTCTTTTAACACCAAAAAGAGAGAAAATGAGACCAATAAGCTTTGAAATAATTAATGCACATAAAAAAGGTGTATCATATTTGGAAAGTCTCACGTCCTTCTCTACATAATTGCAGCCTACACAATGTTTTAGTTAGAAAATTATTTTATATAGTAATATAGGAATAGTTTTGGAGAGTGATTAAGACCTTAAAAGCTGACTATAGTGACTCCTATTCTATGACTTGGCTTGTACATGTTTTAATGTACAAAGGAAACGTGCAGCTGACAGAACATATAGTTAGTTACTAAACTTCTATGAATTATATGTAACTAGTTAAACTGTCCGCGGTTCGTGCAGTCGTGAATATATATATATATATATATATATATATATATATATATATATATATCCATACCCTCTTTTCTATGAAAATAAATTAAACGTTTATAAAATGATATACATTGGAATTAATCATAATATTAATTATTTAGAGCAGATACTACTATATTTATCTGGTTTCCTTCTCGATTGTATACTGTTACTGTGTCTAATATTTGAAATTTTAAATTTTAAACAATGTTGAAATACTAATTTGTATTTACTAATTTTAAAAGAAAAGAAGAAGAAATATATTTTCTTGAATTTTTCAAATTTTGTATTCTTGAATTTATATAATATCATAAAATACAAAAAAGAATATTACTATACAAATTCAATGAAAGCTAAAATTACGTTGAAGTTAAAAGTTGTAAATAATTGAAGAGAAATATTATATTTAAAAATAAATAGTTGTATTTTAATGATATTATACCAATTCGACAATACTAAACATAAAAGTCAATATAAGTATTAATTTTAATACCTTGTTATAGCATTTTTTGATTCGCGGAGAGAGAGGATGTATTGTCGAATGAGAATACAAAAAAGGAGGTTAAAATCTGGTTATTGTATAACTCAATAGTACTTTTTTAAAATTATTTTTGTATCTTTTTCTTTTGTATTTGATTCTCAAAAAATGAACGCGACATTTACTTGTGACACTAAAGCAATAAAAATAAAAACCCTCAAAAAGGGCATAGTGCGCCTGCAGTTCGTGTGTGTATGTTATTTCACTTGTTTGTTTCTTCCAACTTTCAATTTTTAAGTAAATAAACTTTAATTTACAGATAAATGGATTATATGATTGTTTCATATTGATCACATTCATTCACATAAATATAAATTACATCAAAAGTGGGGAAGAGTATTCATCAAAAATCACCAAAACATACTTTCCTTTACTTATTTAGATCCTTCTACAACTCTAATACACCAATATTTTTTTCTATAGATACAAAGAGTAGAAAGGATTAAAGAGAAAAACGAAGACACTGGAGTGAGACCATATAAGCACATAGTGAAAATCTAAACAACACATCATTCACAGCGTTAGAAGGCTAAATGCATAGAGAGAACATGTACCATTTTGAGTAAATCTGGCTCTGATCACGCCCAACTATGCCTTATAAAAAGGACTAAGCGGTCGTTGTAAATATAATCAGGTTTACAAGTCCGGAGTCAAATCCCACAGAGAACTAAAGTTTAGCTACAACTGTTCAATCACCAAGAAGACAAGTTTGAACAATTCCTAAGTTATAAATATTAAGATTCTTATATCTAATTAACTAAATAATTAAAGTAGTAGATTACCAACTAAAGATACTACGGGTTGGAGAAAAAATTAAGTAGGTCTAGAGTTATAATTTTTCTAATTGTCGAAATCCTTCCCGCTATGTCTTTTATTATTTCGCCTAAGTATTCTCTACCGATCATGAGCCCTCTGAGTGTCGTAATTCTTTCCCGAGTAACTACCATAATTTACTACACATATTCTCCCGAATTACACTAGCTGACCTTAAATACGGCTTACTTGAATCGCACCAAGGTTTCGTTATCCCTAATCCCACTTTTAAACCCTCCGTATTAATCCCTCATATACGTAGGTATGATGTTGTTCAACAACTACCTAAATATGCACTTTCTCCCAAGTAATACACACTAAATAGGCACAGTCGATTGAGAGCTCTTTAACCAACCATAATATAAACGTAGTTGAACAAATAGAGAAACCCAACGGCTCAATTATATAAAAACATAACAAGAATTTATCCTACAAAAGGTTCTATCAAAACCCTAGATAACAAATTAGCTATTCATAATAGTATGCAAAACTACAATACTAGAATTCATAACCAATAATAGAAGTAGATGTAGAAAGAGGGGAAAATGTGGAGTTGAATCCTTCTCCTCCTTGCTCCTAGCGTGTTCTTGCCTCCCTAAAGTCTTCTCTCCCTTCAAAGTGGTGATTTAGGATGTATTATATGACCTAGGGTTGATGAGGGACGGAAATTTTCAATCCAACTTCGGATAAGAGAGCTGGAGGGCGCGTCAACTTTCTTGCAGCGCGCGAACTTGGACGCGGACTCAGCTTTTGCAATTTTCCAGTTCGCGAAGCGATCCGTGCCTTCGCTTCGTTGTTTTGTTCTTTCATTTTTCTCCTTTTTCGCGTCAGTTTTCGTGCCACGCACGAAATTGGACGAGCTCCCAATTCTTTCCTTCTCTTCTTTTTGTGTTGAATTGTCATCTTTTGATCATTTATCATCCAAACTTGTTCCTACACATAAGAAATACATAATGAGTATATTTCACTTCAAAAATTATGTAAACTCTCGCGACTCACCCACGATTTAATTTGCAAATTTACTCAAAAATATGCATTTTTCATCATTTATCAGCACCCCACACTTAAACTTTTGCTCGTCTTCGAGCAACATAAAATTAAGCGCATAGACAAGAAATACCTTTCAAAACATACCCAAGCATCACACCAATAACAATGGAATGCTTAGAACTTAACAAATGTACTCTTCATACTCTCCTCATTTTTAGACCAATGCCAAGACTATTTAAAATATTTGTGTGACTCTCTAACATCCTAGCCTCAAAAATTGGCTCTACTACATTCCTATTTATGACTCGCTTCTTGTGCAAACTAAAGATACGAGTTCCTTACTAATCTGTTGTAAAGCATGTTCCCTCACCAATAAACAAAGAGAGTAATCAGTCCGCACACTCAAATATGAATTCAAGTGTAATTTAAGGACTTACAGAATGAAATTCACTCACTCTTGCAAAGAAACTCATGTTCCCCAAAGCTTGTATCATAAGCTTTCCCCTAATATAAGTCTCTACTAATTTAAGCTTGCAAAGTCTAGGAACAATTAGGTCTTCATTAGTTGTAATGTAGGCTAAGAGACGGGTAGGATAGAAATGAATAATAGTGACTTCCTAGGCAATTTTAATACAATACACTTTAACTTTTAAGCGCATCCTCTTAGTGATCACGCTACGACACCGTAAATAATGTAGCTCATTGACTTTAAGCACATCTACATAAGCATTAGCGCATATCAAAGTGAATTGGAGGGATTTTTTTTAATTATTTTGTATTTTCTTTTTCTTTCTTTTTGTTTCAAAATCTTTTCAACACCCTCCATATATTGGTATTTCCAGCTAGTGGCTCTCTCAATATACGCATGCACCTTTTGGCCTTTCTAAGGTTCCACTCAAAAACTACCCAATCTTTTTTCCTTCTCTTTTAGTGACTTAAGTGCTTTCGGAGGTAAAGGTTCAACTAGCTTTAATTAAGAATAACAGGGATTCGTCTTGTAATGTGGGTACCAAAATAAAAGGTTTACAGGCTCAATTGAGCTAACAAAGGATAATTTTTATCGCTGGTAGGCAAACAGACTAAAGGATCAATTAAAGAAACGCCTATATCATTTCCTAAAATCACAAGACTTAATCATTCGCTTTGACTCACACACGGAGCAAGTTCTAGACTAACAAGGGATGGCATAGTGTACAACCAAAATCTCACCTCACACAATGCACATGACTTACTCAGGACGACTCAGACCCCACTCTCCAGTTAAAGCAACTAGCACAGTCATCATATAATTCAAACACTGGGAAGTAATAACATGAGTCAATAGACGAGCCCAAGCATCAAAATAAACACATATACTCTCAAGTCATATAGTCACAAGAATAAAGAAGAAAGTATTCAGTGTAAATGCGCCAGCTCTAAGCTCCAATATAAAACATGCCAAAAAACATGGATACTCAAGTTCTTCCTATTCCATTATCAGTTGAAAAAAAATCTTTTAGTAATTTTCTTTAGACTTTAAACCTTCAAGAAAACTATCTAGGAAGTCCATCGTTGGGAAAAGTCCAAAACCTTTTGAAAATTCTATTTAAAAAAATTACTACTCGGTTCAAAGAGTCATCCCTTGGAAAAGAACTGTGGTCATAAGAAAAACCAAGAGGGATTATTTCTACCTAATTATTTTTTTTCAACAAATATAAAATAACACAATTAAACTAGCATAGGAATCCACCCAAACAGTCTCTCCACACCACACTTAAAATTGTGCATTGTCTTCAATGCACACCCATAAATACAAGAGGGTAAAAGAAACTCCCTGGTAGGCCATAGGCTGAGGCACTAGCGGCTCATAGGGTACTCAGACTTCTTCCAGTCTTGGTCCTTCGTGCGGGTACCTCACACTTAGTTCCAACCATCTGGTTTGCTATTGCATCCTTCCAATAGCTTTTCTTTTCATGCTCCTAGAAAATCAAAAATCGACACTACAAATATAATAAAATTAAAAATAAATAAATAAGTAAATAAAAGACAGCAGTAAAACTGGATTGCCTCCAAACAAGCACTTGATTTAACGTCACGGCACTACGCGAATCACTTTTTGCCTCCACCTTGAGCTTATGAACTGAACCCTAAGTTTTGATTCAAGCTTATGATTATTCTCCTGGGGTGGTGGAACTAATTTGACTGGCCCAATAAAATAATTTAGTATTCTGCACTTCTTGGCCTTTAGATGAGGTGTGTAATCCTGATTTTCTGGCAAGAAAAGTTTCAGAATGTAGGCACCTTGTTCCTCGTCCCTTGACTCCTCAAGTGGCTCGGATGACTCTATTTCTATATCATCATCCAAACACAACGTTAAAAAATACTTGGAGTGTGGACCAATGCGCTCAACTGCATGAACATCGGGACTGTCAGCATCCTCAACACCAATGGTACTAGAGTCAACTAAATATGTATCCTCAATATCCTTGGTTGACTCTAGTATCTCTTCTACAACATCGACATCCTCAAAATCTAGTTCGATTGATTGTTGGCGTTCTACTCTGGACTTCTCCACTAGCACCTCAATTTCTGTATCTAATTCACGCTTTTCTAGGATACTATTCACAATATTGGCTTATTGAGCATTAAAATCTTCAACTAGTTGACTCACTTGAACCTTCAAGTTGTGAATAGTTTCCTCTTGCCTTT
Source organism: Nicotiana sylvestris (assembly GCF_000393655.2). Taxonomy (NCBI): domain Eukaryota; kingdom Viridiplantae; phylum Streptophyta; class Magnoliopsida; order Solanales; family Solanaceae; genus Nicotiana; species Nicotiana sylvestris. The sequence continues at coordinate 156,729,810 of NC_091059.1, forward strand.
CTATCTGTAATTGTAATTTACTATTTTGCTCCACAAGGCACTTTAACATATCATTTTGTTCCACAAGGCACTTTAGCATATCCTTGATCTCTTTCTGGTCATCATCAATGGGTGTTTTATTCCTATTAACTTCACAAGAAAAAGAAGAACCATCAAAGTAAGGGGTTGGGGGAAGATAAGAAATATAAGCACAACCATGAAAGTGACCATCTTGACCACCACACATATCACACACATTCCACACATAAGATTGAGTTGGTGCACATAACTCGCTCTCGGGAATATTTTGATAATTTTTCTAAGGGTGGTTTCCTCCACTATATGCATAAGTAGGATCAAAAGTAGAGTTACCAACATCAAAAGTATCATAATTCCAAAATGCCATATTTTTAAAATCAACAAGTAACACAAAAATAAAAATAAAAAATAAAAAAATCAAATACAAAGAAGAAAAAGTTCAAACTTGAAACCTAGCAATATGTACACCTACAGCTACACCGTTAGTTCCCCCACAACGGCGCCAAAATTTGATCACGCCCAACTATGTCTTATAAAAAGGACTAAGCGGTCGCTGCAAATATAATCCGATTTATAAGTCCGGAGTCGAATCCCACAGAGAACTAGGGTTTAGCTACAACGGTTCACTATCACCAAGAAGACAAGTTTGAACAATTCCTAAGTTATAAATATTAAGATTCTTATATATAATTAAATAAATAGTTAAAGTAGTAGATTACCAACTAAAGATACTACAGGTTGGAGAAAAGATTAACGAGGTCTAGAGCTATGATTTCCTCAATTGACGGAATCCTTCCTGCAATGTCTTCTATAATTTCACCTAAGTATTCTCTACCGATCATGAGCGCTCCGAGTGTCGTAATTCTCTCCCGAGTAACTACCACAATTTACTAGACATATTCTCCTGAATTACGCTAGTTAGACTTAAATACGGCTCACTCGGATCGCACCAAGGTTTCGTTATCCCTAATCTCACCTTTAAACCCTCCGTATTGATCCCTCATATACGTTAGGTGTGATGTTGTTCAACAACTACCTAAATATGCACCCTCTCCTGAGTAATACACATTAAATAGGCATAGTCGATTGAGAGCTCTTCAACCAACCATAATAATAACGTAATTGAATAAATAGAGAAAATACTATGACAAATCTATATTGACGTAACAAGAAAGTCATCCTTCAATAGGTTCCATCAAAACCCTAGATAACAAATTAGCTATTCATAATAGTATGCAAAACTACAATACTAGAATTCATAATCAATAATAGAAACAGAGGAAGAAAGAGGGGAAAACGTGGAGTTGAATCCTTCTCCTCCTTGCTCCTAGCGTGTTCTTGCCTCCCTAAAGTCTTCTATCCCTTCAAAGTGGTGTTTTATGCTGTATTTATATGACATAGGGTTAATGAGGGGCGGAAGTTTTCAATCCAACTTCGGATAGGAGAGCTAGAGGGCGCGTCAACTATCGTGCAGCGCGCGAACTTGGACATGGACTCAGCTTTTGCAATTTTTCTGTTCGTGAAGCGATCCGTGCCTTCGCTTTGCGGTTTCATGTTTTCATTTTTCTCCTTTTTCACGTCCGTTTTCGTGCCACGCACGAAATTGGACGAGCTCCCAATTTTTCCTTCTCTTCTTTTTGTGTTGAATTGTCATCTTTTGATCATTTATCATCCAAACTCGTTCCTACACATAAGAAACACATAATGAGTATATTTCACTTCAAAAACCATGTAAACTCTAGCGACTCGCACAAGATTTAATATGCAAATATACTTAAAAATATGCACTTTTCATCATTTATCAGGCTCCATTTAAGCACTATTTCAATCGAATGTCCATTCTGATTTGGAAACATAATAAAAGGATTGCTAATGAAAAAAGAAAAAAAAGGAATTTAATGCAGGTACTCACGAAGTCAAAGATCAACCAAACGGCTGGCCTTGCCTCATTCTTGAAGCTACATTCTCTTCCTTAATCGACCTTCCCTACTTCAATCGACCTATACTTCATCCTACCTACTGAAACCATCTTCTTTCTTAGCCTTCGTCTTAGCTTTCGGCTTAGGATTCTTCTTAACCAACTCATCCTTCTCCGACATCTTACTGACTTTCCCCCTCACCCTTTTTTAAAAGGTTAAATTCATCAAGCACTGCATGAGATCTTTCTCACATAGTAATTCAGGCCATGGAAGAAAATTAAGGAAAAGTATAAAGAAATTTGAAATTGCAAAAAAAAAAAAAAAAAAAAATTAAGGTAAAAAAATAATTTTTTTTGCGGGGGAGGGGGTGGAGGGTTAGTAGAGTGGGTAGTAACGGAAAAATTAGAATTTGAAAAAAAAAAACTTTTTTGGAGAAGGGGTAGGGTGGGTTGGTGAGGGGGGAAGGTTGAGAAGAAGTTTTGGAAAATATTTTCTCTTCTCTTGATAAGGAAAATATTTTCCTCCAATTGGAGAAAAATGAGTTCATAAGAAAAATATTTTCCAAAATATTTAAGTCAATCAAACATAGAAAAATTGAAAAATATTTTCCTTCATACTAAACACACCCGTAATGTTCAATTTCATAGTGATGCTGCACAATAGTTGGGGAAAATTCCAATTGATGGGGAGAAGAGAATATAATGTTGGGGTTAAGTCGTGAAATTTTGGTTTCAACCCTCGAGAATTTTGAAAGACGCCTTTTCTAACTTGTAACTGAATCTTTTCAGATTTAATAATTGAATTTATTGTGTTTAAATTCCTAAAAAATTGAGATAATAGATAAATACATTTTTTAATCAATAAGAGATGTCACATCACTCCTTAAGGTCCCTCATTATAAATCTATATCTATATATAAAGGAGGGAATAGAAAAGGTGACTTGGCATCTCTCTTTGGCCAATAAACTCATTTATCTTTTTTTCTCATTTTTTTTTTGCTTTTCTGCTCACTCTTTGCTTCTTTTTCCCTTTTCTTAATTGTTTGTCAATTATTTTTATGTGGATATATTCAAGAGTTATGACTACATTAAAGAGTTATAATAGTGAGGTAAGAAAGAGTCACACCGTTTATTCAGAAAACTAATAAATAAATAATCATTATATGTTCAACATTTATGTTTATAATAACTGTCATATATCTTTCCTATTCATAACCCCAAGAGGCCAAGAATGTATAAATTTATGAAACATTATTGTGTTTTCTCATACTCAGTTCATCACTTGATTGATCAGATTGTATGTTATCTTTATAAAGTTATAATCCAACAAATGGGTCTCGAAAACTCGGATAACTAGAGCTGAATCTTGTGTTTGTATTTTGCAATGCAAGAACATAAGAGAAGTTATACATATAGAGCAGAATAACTATGTAAAAATAATTATACATATAATTATGTTTTCCTGATACTGTCTACCTAAATGAAATGACTATTACACGTATCATCAAGCTAATCTTTTTAATTTGCTTTTTTTTTTTTATCTAGGTTATTTAATTTGTAAGTTTCCTTTAAATATTATTATTATTATTATTATTATTATTATTATTATTACCTATGTAAAGTCTTCATATCTTTTGTTGAATGAAACATGAGATTATTAGAGTAACCTAGAAAATATTTGCATCACAAAAGTTCTTTTATAAATTGTCTGGCAAATTTGTTAATTGTTTATCTTTCTTTGTCTTTTGTAGAATTAACTTATTTAGTTATAATATGGAGGAAACATCAAATGGATTGCCATGTTTGTGTTTTCACTAATATTGTTTTATTCTTTGAGTTATGTTATTATTGTATTACTTTTTGACGAATAATAAGAAATTACTAGAGAAACTTGAAAAATATTTCCATCACAATTTTTTTTTAAAAAGTTGTCTGAGATAATAATCTATGTGATTGGTTGTTAAAAGTTTATCTTTTTGTTCTTCTTCTTTTGTAGTATCAACTACTTGTCACGATCTCGGTTCGCCCTCTGTGAACCATCGTGACGGCACCTAGTCTCTACGACTAGGTAAGCCTAACAATGCAGAAAATAAACTAATTTACGGAAGAAATAATTAAAAATCGAAATAGTGAAATAAAACAGTATTTTAAAGTGTCGCTTGGCATACACAATAACAACTCTCGAAACTAATAATATTTCCCAAAACGCGAAATCTCATTATCACAAGCCTTTGAATGTCTACAAGCATCTAACTCCAGAATATCTAACAAGGAAACAAAAGTACATTAGGGCTAATACAAAAAGGGAGAGTAGAAAGGGACTCTTCGGTCTGCGGACGCGACAGATATACCTCGGAGTCTTTACAAGCTCCTCGTCTCAAGCGTGATAAGTTCGAGTGGAAGTACCTGGATCTGCAAATGAAAAACATGCTCAGAAAGGGCATGAGTACACCACATCGGTACTCAGTAAGTGCCAAGCCTAACCTCGGTCGGGTAGTGACGAGGAAGGTCAGGGTCCTACTGAGGTTAAATAGAATATAAGATTCAACAGTATAGAACAAAAACAGTATAAGGAAGTACAACGGTAAAAGTAGCACAGGATATAAAGGACAGCAACAACTACTACATAGGCAAAGTAAACGCACGAAGAAATACAACTCAGCACAAAACAACCGGGGATCTCCCAGGATACCGTCATATAGTCCCAAATATAAATATCCAATGGATCTCCTGGGATACCATCCCGTAGTCCAACTCATAATGCGAGGGGATATCGCGGAATACCGATCCGTAGTCCCAAATGTAAATACTCAGTACATGGGGAATCTACCGGGTGCAGTCCCGTAGTTCCAATGTAAACGTGCAAGGGGGTCTCCTGAAATACCGTTTCGTAGTCCCAAAGTAAACATACAGGGGGATCTCCTGGAATACCGTCCTATAGTCCCAAAGTAAACACACATCAACAACAAGAAAAATACACAGTGCAATTCAAGTTCCATATCAAGGTAAAACAAGTATTTCTAACCTAGCATGTTGCACGTAATCCAAATAAGGCAGTTTGAGCAAGTAAGGCAATTAAGTCAATTAGGCATGCTTTCCTAAGCTAAAAAACAGACTTAAATTTGCAAGTAGTATAAACAGGAAAAAGGTACATCATTGTAAGTACTTAATGAAAAATCGGATTTTCAACATTTAGCTCAAGTACGCACTCGTCATCTCACGTACAAGGTATTTCAATTATCAATAATACCAAATCCTAAGGGGAGTTTCCTCCACACAAGGTTAGGCAAGCCACTTACCTCGAATCGGCTCAAAGTCAACCCGAAACCACGTTTTTACCATGAGTACGCGAATCCAAATGGCTCAAATCTATTCAATTCAATTGCATAATGTAAATAACACTTCAAGTAACTGATTCTACAAATAAATTCTAAGCTAATACGTGAAATTAGGTAAAATAACCAAAACGCCCCTCGAGCCCACGCCTTGAAATTGGGTGAAATTTACATTTACAGAATCCTCATACTCTCACGAGTCTATACATAATAAGAACACTAAAATCAGAGTTCAATTGACCCCTCAAATACCCATTTTAAGGTCCCTTAATCTCAAGTCCTAATTATCCATTTTGCACTGATTTTTCCCAAATTTTTCACCACTAGTTAGACCTTTAATCATATATAAACGAGTTATGAAGTTAAAAATATTACCTCCAAGTGATTCCCCTTTGGTTTCTTCAAAAATCTCCCTCAAAAGTTTCAATCTCGTTCAAAAATGGTGGAAAAATGAAGAAGGGTCGCGTATGGGCTATTTAAATACTGCCCAGATATTCCTTCTTCGCGAACGCGGAAGGACCCTCGCGATCGCGAAGTACAACTTCACTTTGATCCATCTTCCTTCATCGCAAACACGATTCATAGGCCGCAAACGCGATGCAACATTTCATCCAGCTTCACGAATGCGAAGCATTAAAACTCCTCCCAACCTAGCTCCTCTTCGCGAACGCGAAGAAGGAAACCATAACTGGGCAGCTGCAACTTTTTTGCAATTCCAACAAGTTCCAAAATGATCCGTTGAGCATCCGAAACACATCCGAGGCCCCCGGGACCTCAACCAAACATGCCAACCAATCCTAAAACAACATTCAAACTTGTTACAATTTTCGGAGCGCTCAAAACAACATCAAAACACCAATTTAGTATCGGATTCAAGCCTAAGAACTTCAAAACTCTCAAAATACGCTTTCGATTAAAAAGTCTATCAACCCTCGTCCGAATGACCCAAAATTTTGCATACACGTCACATTCAACACTACAGAGCTACTCCAACTTCCGGAATTTCATTCCGACCCTTGGATCAAAATCTCACTATCAAACTGGAAACTTCAAAAATTCAATTTTCGGCATTTCAAGCCTAAATTAGCTACGGACCTCCAAAACACAATCCGAACACGCTCCTAAATCCGAAATCACCCAACGGAGCTAACGGAACCATTGGAATTCCATTCCGAGGTCGTCTTTACACTGTTCCGATTACGATCAAATTTTCAAAACTGAAGCTATTATTTACGGGATAAGTGTATCAAAACTCTCCGAAACTCCAAATAAACCCTCCCGGTAACTCACAATAGTAGAAACAAACATGGGGAAAGCAGTTAATAGGGGATCGAGGCATAAATTCTTAAAATGATCGGTCGGGTCGTTACATCCTCCCATACTTAAACATTCGTTCGTCCTCGAACGAGCATAGAGACATACCTGAAATAGCAAAAAGATGAGGGTAACGGCTGCACATATCCTGCTCGGTTTCCTAGGTCGCCTCCTCGACCGGCTGACCCCACCATTGAACCTTTACTGATGCAATGTTCTTTGACCTCAGCTTTCTAACCTGCCTGTCCAATATTGTCACTGTCTCCTCAACATAAGATAGATCCTTGTCCAACTGGACTGGACTGAAATCCAACACGTGCGATGGATCACTGTGATACCTCTGGAGCATCAAAACATGAAATATCGGATGAACTCTTGCCAAGTTGGGAGGTAAGGCAAGCTCATAATCAACATCCCCAACACACCGCAATATCTCAAAAGGGACAATAAACATCGAACTCAACTTCACTTTCTTCCCAAATCTCATAACGCCCTTCATAGGCGAAACCCGAAGTAGAACCCGCTCTCCAACCATATAGGAAACACCACAAACCTTCCGGTCCACGTAACTCTTCTGTCTAGACTGTGCTGTATGGAGTCTATCCTGAATCACCTTAACCTTATCCAAAGCATCTTGAACCAAGTATGTGCCCAATAATCTAGCCTCACCCAGCTCAAACCAACCCACCGGGGATCTACACCGCCTACCATATAAAGCCGCATACGATACCATCTGAATGCGGGACTGATAGCTGTTGTTTTAGGCAAACTCCGCCAATGGCAAGAACTGATCCCAAGACCCTCCAAACTCAATCACACACGCACGGAGTATATCCTAAAGAATCTGAATAGTGTGCTCGGACTGTCCATTCGTCTGAGGTGAAATGTTGTACTCAACTCCACCCGAGTACCCAACTCATACTGTACGGACCTCTAGAACCATGATGTGAATTAAGTACCCCTATCTGAAATGATAGAAATTGGAATACCATGCAGACGAACAATCTCCCGGATATAAATCTCCATTAACCGCTCCGAAAAATAAGTAGTACACATAGGAATGAAATGTGCGGACTTGGTCAGTCGATCCACAATCACCCAAATAGCATAGAACTTTCTCAAAGTCCGTGGGTGCCCAACTACAAAGCCCATGGTGATCCGCTCCCACTTCGACTCCGGGATCACTATTTTCTGAAGCAACCCACTCGGTCTCTGGTACTCATACTTCACCTACTGACAGTTGAGGCACCGAGCTACAAATCTAACTATATATTTCTTCATCCGCCTCCACCAATAGTATTGTCTCAAGTCCTGATACATCTTCACGACACCCGGATGAATAGAATACCGCGAACTATGGGCCTCCTCTAGAATCAACTCCCAAAGTCCATCAACATTGGGTACACATATCTGACCCTGCATCCTTAGTACCCCGTCATCACTAATAGTCACATCTCTGGCATCACCATACTGAACCTTATCCTTGAGGACAAGCAAATGAGGGTCGTCATATTGACGATTCCTGACACGATCAAATAAGGAATACCGAGAAACCACGCAAGCTAGAACCCGACTGGGCTCCGAAAGATCCAATCTCACAAACTGGCTGGCTAAGGCCTGAACATCCATCGCCATAGGCCTCTCCGATGCTGGTAAATAAGCCAAACTCTCTTTCCGGCGACTCAAGGCATCGGCCACCACATCGACCTTGCCCGGGTGATACAAAAATAGTGATATCATAGTCCTTTAGCAACTCTAACCACCTCTTCTGGCGCAAATTTAGATCCTTTTGCTTGAACAGGTGCTGCAAACTCCAATAATCAGTATAAATCTCACAAAGCATACCATACAAATAATGATGCCAGATCTTTAAGGCGTGAACAATGGCAGCTAACTCAAGGTCATGGACAGGATAATTCTTCTCGTGTACCTTCAACTGTCTGGATGCGTAGGCAATCACCCTACCATCCTGTATCAACACCACTCCAAGGTCAATCCTCGAGGCATCACAATAGACGGTATAAGACCTCCGAACTTGTAGGCAATATCAAAATTGGGGCAGTAGTTAGAGTTGTCTTGAGCTTCTGAAAGCTCGCCTCACACACTTTTGTCCACTGGAATGGATCACCCTTCTGGGTCAACCTGGTCAAAGGGGTTGCAATCGATGAAAACCCCTCAACAAAATGACGGTAATAACCTGCCAAGCCAAGAAAACTGCAGATCTCTATAGCTAAGGATGGTCTGGGCCAACTCCGCACTGCCTCTACTTTCTTCGGTTCCACCTGAATACCCTCACTCGACACCACGTGGCCTAAGAATGCCATGGAATCCAACCAAAACTCACATTTTGAGAACTTTGCATATAAGTTTTTTTCCCTCAGAGTCTGGAGCACTGTCCTTAGGTGCTCCTCATGATCTTCCCGACTCCGGGAATACACTAGAATATCATCAATAAAGACAATGATGAATAAGTCAAGATATGTCCGGATCACGTTGTGCATCAAATACATAAAGGTTGATGGGGCATTGGTCAGCCCAAATGACATAACAAAGAACTCGTAATGACCATACCGAGTCCTGAAAGCAGTCTTTGGGATATCTGGCTCCCGAATCTTCAACTGATAGTAACCTAAGCGCAAGTCAATCTTAGAAAACACCTGTGTGCCCTGAAGCTGTCCAAACAGATCATCAATACAAGGCAAAGGATAACGTTTTTCACTGTAACTTTGTTCAACTGGCGATAATCAATACACATACGCATAGAACCATCCTTTTTCTTCACAAACAAGACAGGAGCATCCCAAGGTGATACACTGGGCCTAATAAAACCCTTATCAAGCAATTCTTATAACTGATCCTTCAACTCCTTCAACTCAGGGAAAGCCATATGATATGGAGGAATAGAAATAGGCTGAGTACCCGGCAATAGATCAATGCCAAAATCAATATCTCTATCAGGCGGCATGCTCGGAAGATCAGCTGAAAACACATTAGAAAAATCTCGTACTACTAGGACTGAATCAACTGAAGGGGTATCAATATTGACATCTCTCACATAAGCTAAATATGTGTCGCACCCCTTCTCAACCATTCGCTAAGCCTTAAGGAAAGAAATAACTCTACTGGGAATGTGATATAAAGTACCCCTCCACTCAACACGCGGTACACCTGGCATAGCCAGCTTCACTGTTTTGGCGTGACAATCAAGAATAGAATAATGGGGAGACAACCAGTCCAAGCCCAAGATAATATCAAAATCTACCATGTTGAGTAACAATAAATCAGCTATAGTCTCAAAACTACTAAGAGCAACCAAACACGACCGATAAACGCGGTCCACAACAAAAGAATCTCCCACAGGAGTAGAAACATAAATAGGGGAACTCAAAGAATCCCGAGATACACTCAAATGTGGAGCAAAATAAGAAGATGCATAAGAGTAAGTGGATCCTGGATCGAATAGAACCGATGCATCTCTATGACAAACCAGTATAATACCTGTGATGACAGAACTGGAGGCAACAACCTTGGTACAGGTAGGAAGGGCATAGTATCTGGCCTGCCCCCCCCCTAAGGAGACCTCTACCTCTCCGACCTCCACCTTTAGCTGGTTGAGCAGGTGGGGTAGCAACTGGAGCTGTAACTATAGCCTAAGAACTCTGGGGGGCACGCTATGGTTGAGAAGTCTGTGGAGGTGCACCCCTCCTAAGTCTGCACCCCTCCTAAGTCTGGGGAAATCCCTCGCCATATAGCGTGTATCACCATACTCAAAATAAGCTCTAGGATGACGTGGTAGTTGTGACTGGCTCGGTCCAGGTCTGCTGGACTGACCACTGAAAGCACCCTGCGTAGGAGGCGCACTAGATACTGAAGGTGTATAATAAGGCTCTTGAGGCCTAGGATGAACTGGAATAACACTGGCTGTTGGAAGAGCTGAATGAACGGGGCGACCCATATAACCGCCACCATGACAACCTACAGCTCGGGCACGGGCACCAGAATAATGGCCTGACTCTCGAGACTTCTTGGCCTCCCTCTCCTCTCTTTCCCTAGCATGCATACCCCCAATCCTTCTAGCAATGCTCACCACCTGCTGATAAGAAATATCCATCTCCAACTCCCGAGCCATGCTAGACCTGATGCTAGGAATAAGCCCCTTAATAAACCGGTGAACTCTCTTGCGAATAGTAGAAACCAAGGCTGGGACATGTCTAGCCAAGCTAGTGTAATGGATAGCATACTCCGAGATAGTTATAGTACCCTGGCGCAAATGCTCAAACTCTAGGCGTCATGTGTCCCTGAGGCTCCGACGAACAAACTCTCTCAGGAACATATCTGAAAACTGTGTCCAAGTTAGTGAAGTTGCCTCATCCGGGTTGTCTAACTCATAGGTGCACCACCACTTATAGGCGGCTCCTCAAAGCTGGAAGGCAGTGAAAGAAACCCCACTCGATCCTGATATACCCATAGTGCGGAGTATGCGGTGACACTTCTCCAGAAATCCCAAGGCATCATCTGAGGCTAACCCACTGAATACATGAGGATCATACTTCTTGAACCTCTCAAGTCTTCACTGCTCATCCTCTAAAGCCACTGCCATGGCCTCGGGCTGACCTGGGACTACAGGATGTATAGGAATAATCTTTGGGACCTGATTGACATGCACTCGCTGCTCAAGAGTGCGGGCGGCGGGAGTGTATGCTCCTCCCCCAGCCTGAGATATGGCTACAGCAAGGGGAAGCAATCCTACCTGAGCCAAAGTGGTGTACATGCTCATGAACTACGCAAGAGTCTCTTGAAGAGCTGGAGTAGTAGTAGTAGTTGGCGTATCAGGTGCCTGAACTCTGGGTGGAACTGCTGGTGGTACCTTGGTGGTAGCTCGTGCGGGTGCTCCGGATGCACCACGAGAACTTCCTCGGCCTCTACCCCGGCCCCGACCCCGGCCCCAGCCTCTGACGGTTGTAGTAAGGGGCGCGGGTGCCTGATCATATCAGATAGCACGTGTCCTCACCATCTATGAGAGAATAGAAAACGGAAGTTTAGAATTGTGATATTAAAATCTTGAACGACAAGGAAATCAAATGAAGTGAAATTTTCCTAACAGTTACATAGCCTCTCATAGATAAGTACAGACGTCTCTGTATCGATTAGCGAGACTCTAATAAATCGGTTTGTGATTCATGACTCCTATGAACCTAGGGCTCTGATACAAACTTGTCACGACCTCGGTTCACCCTCTGTGAACCATCGTGACGGTACCTAGTCTCTACGACTAGGTAAGCCGAACAATGCGAAAAATAAACTAATTTGCGGAAGAAATAATTAAAAACCAAAATAGTGAAATAAAACAGTATTCTAAAGTGCCGCTTAGCACACACAATAACAACTCTCGAAACTAATAACATTTCCCAAAACTCGGAATCTCATGATCACAAGCCTTTGAATGTCTACAAGCATCTAACTCCAGAATATCTAACAAGGAAACGAAAGTACAGAAGGGCTAATACAAAAAGAGAGAGTATAAAGGGACTCTTCGGTCTGCAGACGCGGCAGATATACCTCGGAGTCTCTACATGTGCCTCGTCTCAAGTGTGATAAGTCTGAGTGGAAGTACATGGATCCGCACATAAAAACATGCGTAGAAAGGGCATGAGTACACCACAGTGGTACTTAGTAAGTGCCAAGCCTAACCTCGGTCAGGTAGTGATGAGGAAGGTCAGGGCCCTACTGAGGTTAAATAAAATATAAGGTTCAACAGTGTAGAACAAAAACAGTATAAGTAAGTACAACGGTAAAAGTAGCACAGGATATAAAGTACAGCAACAACTACTACAGAGGCAAAGTAAACACTGGAAGATATACAATTCAGAACAAAGATAACAACCGGGGATCTCCCAGGATACCGTCCCGTAGTCCAACTCATAATGCGAGGGGATCTTGCGGAATACCGATCCGTAGTCCCAAATATAAATACTCAGTACATAGGGAATCTACCGGGTGCAGTCTCGTAGTTCCAATGTAAACGTGCAGGGGGGTCTCCTGAAATACCGTTCCGTAGTCCCAAAGTAAACATACAGGGGGATCTCATGGAATATCATCCCATAGTCCCAAAGTAAACACATATCAACAACAAGAATAATACACAGTGCAATTCAAGTTCCATATCAAGGTAAAACAAGTATTTCTAACCTAGCATGTTGTACGTAATCCAAATAAGGCAGTTTGAGCAAGTAAGGCAATTAAGTCAATTCGGCATGCTTTCCTAAGGTAATAAAAGGCTTAAATTTGCAAGTAGTATAAACAGGAAAAAAGGACATCATTGTAAGTACTTAATGAAAAACCAAATTTTCAACATTTAGCTCAAGTACGCACTCGTCACCTCATGTACAAGGTATTTCAATTATCAATAATACCAAATCCTAATGGGAGTTTCCCCCACACAAGGTTAGGCAAGCCACTTACCTCGAGCCGGCTCAAAGTCAACCTGAAACTACGTTCTTGTCACGAGTACTCGACTCCAAATGGCCCAAATTTATTCAATTCAATTACATAATGTAAATAACACTTCAAGTAACTGATTCTACAAATAAATTCTAACCTAATACGCGAAATTAGGTAAAATAACCAAATCGTCCCTCGGGCCCATACCTCGGAATCGGGTGAAATTTATATTTTCAAAATCCTCATACTCTCACGAGTCTATACATAACAAGTGTCACACCTCCTTTTTACCAACCCCGGAGGGTATAAGGGAGTTTTTTCCAATTTAAGTGACAGTCGAAATGAGATTATTTATTTAAAATTCAGAGTCGCCACTTGGGATGATTTATGGTATCCCAAGTCACCGGTTTAGAATCCCGAATCGAGGAAAGATTGACTCTGTATTACAGTCTGCGAACATAAACATTCTGGTAAGGAATTCTGTTAACCCGGGAGAAGGTGTTAGGCATTCCCGGGTTCCGTGGTTCTAGCACGATCTCTCAACTGTTATTATTGGCCTAATTATCTGATTTTAAAATACTTTTAAACCTATGTGCATTTTTATCTTTAAACCGCTTTTAATTATTTTAAGAAAATTTTCAACGTCATCTAAAACACGTCTTTGGACCATGCCACATGAAATGTACCCGCAGTCCGAGACATATTTTGTTTAACGTTGTTGAGATTTGGATTTGGGTCACATGAAATGCGCACCCGAGTTTAGGAAGCTAATATTATTAAAATAACGCGCCTAAATCAACTACGTATTTTAGTTTTGTGAGGGCCATGTAAAATTTGCTAAATGGTACGCCTCGAATTCTAAGAATTTTAAAGGAAATAATTAAATGAGGGCCACACATTTGAGATTTTATTTGGCGTGGCGCACCTCAATTCTGTTTTAAAAAGGTATTCAAAATGAAGTTCGGAGGGCCATAAACAATTTATGTCGCCTAATATAGCACACATCCAATCTATTTTTGACAAACCCAATACATTAACAAAAGAAAATTTGTGGAGCTTCTACCCATTTAAATAAAATCTTAATCCTACTAACTAATTGGTAAACATCGAACTAAAGAGGCATTTAACCCAAAATTCAAGTTCCGGTTATTTTGAACCTGGGCCCAATGAGCCCAGTATGGTTGCAAGACAACAGCATTACAAAGCTTTATATTAAAATCCGCTCAGGCCCAAAAGACGAGCATTGGTGAGATGCGCACCAAATGGAAGCTAGGGGTGGGCAGTTCGAACCCAAACAAATACGAAAATGGCATTTAGAGACTTTTTTTTAAAATAAAAAAAGAAGATACTGATAATGGCCATATTCTACACAGGATAAATCACTAATTATGCATGGAGATTCGTCATTCAAAACAACCGCAAATAGCTTCAACCGACAGGAATTGTACTGAATTATCTAAACATTTATCAATTTTGCATACATACATCAAATAATCAATTAGTGATTATACAGATTTTCTAGAGCACGAACTTCATTCTTTACTGAATGTGAAATCAGACAATAGCTTGGCATGGTTACTATTCTAAATTCTAACCTTAGATCACAATTGACCTTCTAACATCAGACTCAAAATTTAAAACTAACATTTTCCGCCGAGACATCACTAGAACCTACCTTCCCTTATGTGATCGAACGTGATAATAAGCCTCTTGAAAATCAATATTATGCTAATATATAGCCTACAATTAATCCCTAATAGTTCTCATGCTTCAGGAATGATAAGAATTCAACTATTATAACCAAAATATATTTCTAACAAACTACTAAAAGGGCAATACCAATTCTGTATCTACAACAGGAGTAACATCTGTGTGACTTCAGTAATCGAAGAATCCATTTAAGCTGAATAGCTACTACTAAATCTAACTAACAATATCCATACATTGTACACATTAGATGCATAGGAACTTAACATTAGTATTTAGCATGATAAGCTAAGATTTACATAGAGAAGAAGATTTGAATATCAAGCTTAACACATAACCAGCACACACGACTGAATATCAAACTTCCAACTTCCTTTTTTCATTTCACGTTCAACTTGAAGATCACATTATGCAGGTTTCAGAGCATGTACCTGGAATTTGCACAAAGAAGAATATAGGTGAACAGTCGGCAAATAAATAGCAGCAGATGACAGTCCTAGATTCAACTAATTGAGCAGTGAAATCAACTCATAAAACCAATGAAATAGTAGAAAATTTAAGGAAGGAAAACAACTCTAAACTAGTGAAAATGAACTATACTGCAATAATTTCAACCCAAGACTCAAACAGCAAAACAATTTTCAAACCATTTCTTGCCCACAATTAAACCCAGATTCAGCAAGTAGGACCATAAAATCAACTCAAAAACCCAATGGAATGGTGACCCTCAACAAACTTGAACCACAACAACTTCTTAAAACCCAATGTCAATCCATTTCAAATCATAAAACCTGTAGTTATTGTTTTCAGAAATTGAAAAAAAAAATCACTGATGAAGTTCAATAGAACAGTCTTTTTCACTAAAAATTTTAGTCGTTTCTCTTTTTTGTTTTTTTTCTTTCTAGTTCTGCCTTGAAAGACAAGAAAATGTGCCTTTATAGGCAAGAAAATAGGGCAGCCCTAAGGGTCAGATTTTGCCCATCAATCCTTTCTTAATTTTCATTTTTGCTACATGGTCCTTAAATTACTGCCTTGCTTGCCAAGTAAGGCTCTTTTACAGCTTCTAGGAAACTTCCTAGGTAGTTATTTGAGAGATTCCTTATACCATTTCCTAAATTAGCCCTTAGACCCTTTGTTTTTACCCTTAAATCCAAACCGGGTCAACTGACCAAACTAATGGGTCTGCAGAACCAAGTTAAATCCCCACCAATGCCCCTTTTAGGGCTTTTGAATTTTTAGAAGCCCAATTAAAATCAAACAAGGAATCCTACTTTAAGAACTAGCCCAAAATTCCCAAAAGAAAAGCCCCGGAAACCCCTTTAAAAATGCACTCAAAATGAAAAGAAAAATGAATTAATTAACCTAACAATATAATAGGAAATTAACTAGGTTATAGGCCTAATTATATTAAATAGGTGATTAAACAGATGATGAAAATGAGAACAGTAATCATGATATTAACACAAAGGAACTAAACAAACAAAACAGGATTGAAGAACTGACTAAAGCAATCAGAGAATCAGGCTTTCACAAAGAAGAAGAAGAGAAAGAAGAAACAGAAAACGAAACAAAGGACGGAACACAACTTGAACTCAGAAGGTCTAAGCGAATTTCAACCAGACTAAAGAAAATGGAAGGAGGAGGATAATAAAACAATGAAGGAAAGAAAAACACAAGAGGGGAATAGGAACTTACCAAATCAAAACTCGAAACCTATCGGAGACCAATGACTTAACCAAACTAATGTCGATCATTTGTTCTTTGCCAAGAACAACTGAACAACATTAATTTTGTCGAGTCCAACCTTCAAAGCTTGAAAGAATAACACTTCATGTTCGTGCATGCTACCAGGTCTAACAAAAAACTGACTTTGAACTTTTGAGGGTCGACCTCCGATTTAAGATTTGAGATGCTCTGGCGAGATTTAAGGGAAATGGAGTGGGGATTTGGAACGAGGAGGGCTTGGGGTTATGGGGTGTTACTTTGGTGGTGTTTGGAGCCGACGTCGCCGGGCTAGAAGCGGTAGGGAAGGATGGCGGAAGAATAGGGTTCTTGAGGGGTCTCTGAGAAGTGTGAGGTGAGAGACGATGAGGGGGGAGGGGCAGCATTCGAACATTAATATACTAAACAACCCCCACTTCCAGGTCGTCTGATCAAACAAATTCAACGGCCCAGATCGAGGGCCTTCAGAACGGGGTCGTTTGACCAAGTGGGAATCAGACTGGGTATTGGGAGAGGGTCTGGGCCGAAATTGGGGCGGTTTGAGGGCAAAATCAATTGGGCCTGGGGAATTTAAATAGATATGGCCCAATTAAGACTCCTTTCTATTTCACTTCAATTTTCTTTTATTCATTTCTCTTTTTTAATTCCTTCTTCTTCTTTTTTCAAAATCAAAAATAAAACTTAAATTAAAATTGAAAATCAAATTAACCTATAAAATTGTATTAATTAACTCATAATTACCATAATTAATTAAAAACCAAATTAAAGGAAAACTACCAAAATTCAAAACTAAAATTAAAAGTGTGAAAATAAATTATTTTTGTGATTTTTCCATTTCTATGGGACAATTAAATTACTAATTAATTTTAAAATGCAAGATTAAATCCTAAATGCGAATGCCACATATTTTGTATTTTTCATTAATTAAATAAAGATAAACATGCATAGACAAATGCAGACAGTAACAAAATATGCTACAAAATTCACGAAATTGCAAACAATGGAAGCTCACAGCTGCCCCTTTTTGCTCGGAAATACAAAGAGGTTTTGTGCAAAGATTAAGTGAGCGGATACGAGCGATTTTTGCCCGTTTGAATACTCTGTGGGAAGAATTTTGAAAGATTTGACCGCACTTTGCTTTCGAGGTTGCCTACATATCCTTGGCTATAAAGGAATCAAGTCAGTGTAGTTCGGGAAGTTTCGGTAGCTGGGACTACCATGAAGCTGTAATTTCACTGTTGCTGCTACTACTACTGCTTACTGAACTCCTTATTACACCATGACAAAATAAAATAAGCTAGCCTAAACTATGATCTATGCATTACAAAAATCCTATCTATATCTTCAAACTTGATCTTGTGGTTCCTGTTGCTTTGTTGATTTGCATTCTTCAGATGTAGTTCCTTTGTTGCTGACTTGGATTGTGACTTGAGATATTTTCCTTTTTCTACAGGTGGGTGCCTGATTGGTGAACTTGACCCATCTTCCTTCGAATATTGCTACTTTCCCTTCGTTCTTCAGGTGGCTCCTGATTACCAGCACTTAAATTGCTTTGTTCTGCAGGTGGGCGCCTGATTTCCAACACTTAAATTGCTTTGTTCCCCAGGTGGACTCCTAATTACCGACACTTAAATTGCTTTGTTCTCTAGGTGGGTGCCTGATTTCCAATACTCTAACTGTATTCCTTTGCTCTCCAGGTGGGCGCCTGATTGTATAAACTTGAACTGCTTTTCCTTGTTCTCCAGGTGGGTGCCTGATTGCCGAAACTTTAATTGCTTCTCCTTGTTCTCCAGGTGGGTGCCTGATTACCAAACCTTTAACTGTATTCCCCTGCTTTCCAGGTGGGCGCCTGATTACCAAATCTTTAGCTGTATTCCCTTGCTTTCCAGGTGGGCGCCTGATTGCCAAATCTTTAACTGTATTCCCCTGCTTTCCAGGTGGGCGTATGATTACCAAATCTTTAGCTGTATTCCCTTGCTTTTCAGGTGGGCTCCTGGTTACCAAATCTTTAGTTGTATTCCTTACTTTCCAGGTGGGCGCCTGATTACCAAATCTTTAACTGTATTCCCTTGCTCTCCAGGTGGACGCCTGATTGCCAAAACTTGAAATGTATTCCCTTGCTCTCCAGGTGGGGACCTGATTACCAAAAACTTCAATTGTATTCCCTTGCTCTTCAGGTGGGCACCTGGCTGCCAAAACTTTAATTGTATTCTCTTGCTCTCCAGGTGGGTGCTTGATTTCAACAAAATAGACAAAACAAAGAAAAATTTCTGCCCCGGTTTGGTAGCTGGGCACATCTATGAATGTTAATTGAATCATGTTACCAAATATCTTAAGAATTTGAAAGCTAGATCCCATTATCCAGGAGGGTCCTGAAAACTCCTAGTTAAACGACAGTTTTAAATCTAAATTATGTCTTCTGAAGGTATATCTTATTCTAAGTCTTGTTATCCAAGCAAGTTTTAAAACTACATCTCATTATCCAGGAGGGCCCTAAAAACTCTTAATTAAACGACAATTTTAAATCTAAGTTATATCTTCTAGAGGTATTACTTCTGCTACATCTTGTTATCTAAAAAAGTATTAAAGCTACATCCCATTCTCCAGGAGGGTCCTGAAAATCAAAAGTCAAGCTTTATCTTAGGAGTGATTATTTTACGGCTAAATTATATTACCCCGCACCAGAACTTACGCTAAATTTGTTATCCAATGGAAATTTTAAAGCTAGGTCCCATTATTCAGGAGGGTCCTGACAACTCTTAATTAAATCATATCTTAAACATGCAAACTTTGAAACCAACTTATATTCCTTGGGGTACATTTATGCTAGATTTTGCTACTTATGATTGTTTCGATTTTTAAACTAGGTCCCATTTTCCAGGAGGGTCCTGAAAATCAAAAGTCAAACCTGTCGGGTGCTTGCTTTTCCTTACAGATAGTTTCCCCGAACAATCGAAAACTTCTTGCCCCTGTTCCAATCAAAGAAAAATCTTGTCAGTTTAAAATGTGGTGGTTAGTTTGTGGCATTCTTGCTGAAAGTGGCCTCCCCGCTGCGTGCTTTGCTTTGATTGTCTTCCCCTGAACTGGCCAAGAACCGCTTGAGTTCCCGACTGACTTTCAAACCCCATGACATTGGATGACCCGAGTGTTCTATACACAAACCGTTGTATTACATATTTGCCCCATCTATTTGAACCTCTGCATTTCCCACGAAATTACCAAACCATTTCACCGATGGAACTTTCTCTGACTTTTTATACCCCATTTCACATCATACTATCTCTAGCAATGCCTTGGCCGCCCTGTGCCTCGTGCAACTTTGGAAGTTTGGAGTAAGCTTTGAAATTCCCTCTTATTTTCTTAAACAAAACTGACATTGGGAACATCTTCGAGAGATAAACCCAAAAGAAATGAAATGCAATGACTTTCAGAGTTAAGGATAAGAAAAATCCAGAACTGGAAGACTATCTGAAGGGGAAAAAGAAAAGAGACTTATCTGAGTGGAGCAGCTGGCACCAATGATCATGACATGAATTTCGGATTAATCAGCTCAATCTGTCCAACCAATCAGCTTTCAATTCTCGTACTTTATGCCTCGAGATACCAATTTCCTCATCAGAACCTTGCCCTTGGTTGGTCTGTGGTGCCCCGAAAGGTTTTCACCAACAAGCCTCTCTCATTTGTTCATCTCTAAACTCACTTTTGCCTTACAGTGCCCATGAGGGTTTTCACCAATAAGACTCTCTCATTTTTGATTTCTTTCAGCTCTCGTCACCTTATGGTGCCCGTGAGGGTTTTCACCAATAAGACTCTCTCATTTTCAACACTTTTCTGCTTGGACCAGAGTGTTGCCCCTGATATGAATTACCTCTCCTTACTTGACTTGGCATTTCTCGAGGACTGATCGAAAGGTCTTTCTTTGGACCGTAATGAGGGCTTTTGGATAGAGTTGGAAAGAAAGGGTATCAAAGGCTCAAAGCAATTCAAAATGGGTTCAAAATTACAACTTTCGGAATCAGATTTCTTACAACAACCACAACTTCCGCCCCCAGTTTCTTTACTTGGGGACTTTTGGATTTTAGTTTGATTGGACCGAACCGTGAGGCTGCCTATGTATCCTTAAAAGGAATCAGGTCGAACGTAGTTCATGTCATAGAAATTGCTTTGTTGTTGTGACTTTTCCTTTTTATTTTATTTTATTTTCCCTTTCTTCTTCTTCTTTGTTTTTCTTTTGTTGCTTTTTGTTCTTTTTCTCTTTTTATTTTTCCCCTTTTTTCATTCTTTTCTTTCTCTTTTCATTTTTTTCCCTTACTTATCTTTTGCTCTCGCGTTTCTGAATTTTGCCACTAATTCCAAAAGAGGGGTATGAAAGGAAATAAATAAGGCTCGAAAGGGGTAACAAAGATAAAGTGTTTAGATAGCAGAACAAAATGCCTTCGTCATTCAAATCTTCAAAATATGCCAAGTACAAACGAATACAATTTACCCAAAGAAATCATACATAATATCTTTTGACTACATCAGAATTGATAGCCATTTCTACACACTTGCCTTCTATGTCTGTTAAATACAAAGCACCATTGGACAACACTCTAGTTACGATGAACGGCCCCTGCCAAATTGGGGTGAACTTGTCTTTTGCTTCAGCCTGATGAGTAAGAATGTGTTTCAATACTAACTCACCCACTTCAAACTTCCGTGGATGCACCTTCTTATTATATGCTCTTGCCATTCTCTGTTGATACAACTGGTCATGACACACTGCTGCTAATCTTTTCTCATCAATGAAACTCAGTTTCTCCATGCGGGTTTTGACCCATTCATCATCATTAATTCCGGCCTCAGCGACAATCTGAAGGGGCGGGATTTCAACTTCTGCGGGTATTACTGCTTCAGTGCCATATACTAACAAATAAGGAGTTGCCCCTACTGAAGTACGAACAGTAGTGCGATAACCCAACAATGCAAAAGGTAACTTTTCATGCCACTGTCTAGAACCCTCCACCATTTTCCGAAGTATCTTCTTTATATTCTTGTTGTCTGCCTCGACTGCTCCATTTGCCTTGGGGCGATATGGGGTGGAATTGCGATGCGTAATCTTAAACTGTTGACATACCTCTTTCATCAAATGACTGTCGAGGTTAGCACCATTATCTGTGATGATTACCTTCGGGATCCCGAACCGACAAATGATATTCGAGTGCACAAAATCGACCACTTCTTTCTTGGTCATGGACTTGAAAGTTTTAGCTTCAACCCACTTGGTGAAATAGTCGATGGCCACTAGAATGAACCTGTGCCCATTTGATGTTGATGGCTCAATTGGCCCAATGACATCCATGCCCTACGCAACAAAAGGCCATGGTGCGGACATTGTATGCAATTCAGATGGTGGAGAATGAATAAAATCTCCGTGCACTTGCCATTGATGACACTTGCGCACGAAACTGATACAATCTCGCTCCATAGTGAGCCAATAATAACCTGCTCGGAGGATCTTTTTTGCCAACGCGTACCCACTCATATGCGGCCCACAAACTCCAGAATGTACTTCGGTCATGATAGTCGTGGCCTGTCTAGCATCTATGCATCTTAACAATCCCAAGTCTGGGGTTCTTTTGTACAACACTCCTCCGCTGAAGAAAAATCCGCTCGCTAAACGTCGGATTGTTCTCTTTTGATCACTTGTGGCTTGTACTGGATACACCCACATCCTGATATATTCCTTAATATCATGAAACCAAGGCTCACCATCAAGCTCTTCTTCTACCACATTATAGTAAGCATGTTGATTATGGACCTAAATATACAACGGGTCAACATAAGCCTTATCCGGATGGTGTAACATTGACTCCAAGGTAGCTAAAGCATCAGCAACCTCATTATGGATCCTTGGAATATGCCTGAACTCTACTGCCCAAAACCGTTGACAAAGATCATGTAAACATTGCCGATACGGTATGAGTTTCAAATCTTGTGCTTCTCATTCCCCTTGAATTTGGTGCACTAGAAGGTTCGAGTCTCCCAAGACCAAGACTTCCTGGACGCCCATGTCTGCAGCCAACCTCAAACCCAAAATGCATGCCTCGTACTCAGCCATGTTGTTAGTACAATAGAAACAAAGTTGAGCCATGACAGGGTAGTGATGCCCTGTTTCAAAAATAAGTACAGCCCCTATCCCGACACCTTTCATGTTAGCAGCTCCATCAAAGAAAAGTTTCCAACCTGGCTCTCCAACTGGTTCCAACTCATCAACATGTATTTCCTTTTCATCAGGTAAGTAAGTCTTCAAAGGCTCATATTCTTCATCCACAGGGTTCTCAACCAAATGATCGGCCAATGCCTGGGCCTTCATCGCGGTCCTAGTCACATAGACAATGTCAAATTATGTGAGCAAGATTTGCCACTTTGCGAGCCTCCCTATAGGCATAAGTTTCTGAAAAATATACTTTAACGGATCCAAACGAGAAATGAGGTAAGTAGTGTAAGATGACAAATAGTGCTTCAACTTCTGTGCTACCCAAGTTAGGGCGCAACATGTCCTCTTAAGGTGAGTGTACTTAACCTCAAGATGTGAACTTCTTGCTGAGATAATAAATGGCCTGCTCCTTCCTGCCGGTAATGTCATGCTGACCCAACACACAACCAAATGAATTGTCCAGGACCGTCAAATATAGAATCAAACGTCTTCTTAATTCTGGCGACACCAACACGGGTGGGTTTGACAAGTACCCCTTTATCCTATCAAATGCTTCTTGACACTCATCTGTTCACTTGACCGCAACATCTTTCTTCAACAGTTTGAAGATAGAATCACAAGTTGTCGTGAGCTAATCAATAAACCTACTGATATAATTCAACCTCCCTAATAGACTCATCACTTCAGTCTTGTTCCTTGGAGGTGGCAATTCGTGGATAGCTTTAATCTTTTACGGGTCCAATTCAATACCTCGGCGACTGACTATGATTCCCAACAATTTTCCAGATGGCACACCGAATGCGCATTTTGTACGATTGAGCTTAAGATTGTACCTGCGAAGCCTTTGGAAGAACTTTCTCAAATCTTTGACATGGTCAGACTACTTTCTAGACTTTATGATCACATCATCCACATAATCCTCGATCTCCTTGTGTATCATATCGTGGAATATGGTTATCATTGCCCTCATGTAAGTTACCCCAGCATTTTTCAGACCGAAAGGCATAACCCTATAGTAGTATGTTCCCCATGGAGTGATGAATGCTATCTTCTCTGCATCTTCCTCGTCCATTAGGACCTGATAATAGCCCTCATAGCAATCCACAAAGGACCTAATCTCATGTTTGGCGCAATTGTCAATAAGAATGTGGATATTTGGCAGTGGAAAGTTGTCATTGGGGCTCGCCTTGTTGAGATCACGGTAATCAACACACACCCTGGTCTTGCCATCCTTCTTTGGCATAGGTACAACATTGGCTAACCAAGTGGGATACCGAGTGACTCGAATGACTTTTGCATCGAACTGCTTGGTGACCTCTTCTTTGATCTTCACACTCATATTAGTTTTAAATTTCCTGAGCTTCTGCTTGACATGAGGGAATGCCGGGTCAATGGGCAATTTGTGAACCACCAAATCAGTGCTTAAACCCGGCATATCGTCATATGACCATGCAAAGATGTCTTTGTACTCAAACAATGCTTTAATTATCTCCTCCCTGAGTTGAGGTTCAAGATGGACACTTATCTTAGTTTCTTTGATGTTATCTGGGTCCCCCAAATTGATTGCTTCTGTATCACTCAGGTTAGACTTGGGTTTTTCTTCAAAATGGCTTAGTTCTTTACTAATCTCTTCAAAGGCCTCATCCTCGTCGTATTTCGATTCATCATCACACTCTATTTCTTGAATTATTATCTCAGAATTGGATTGACTTTTAATACTGGGCCGAAGATTCCTCATACATGGCATGTCATTGAAACCAGCATAAATAGAACTGTACAAGGAAGAAAAGAAAAACAAAAATAAAACTATCAGGAAGGAAGAAAAATGGACACTGCATTTCATTAAAATTGAAAGATAACAAGGTTTATACATCCAAACGGACGGAACATAGAATCTGAATTACAACCCTGGAATAATCCAGATAAACTGAAAGAAAATCAAAGAAAACTACCAAAACTCGTTCCTGGTGGGGAGAAGAGTAGCTTCCCAATTGTCAATCTCTGCACTGGGCCCAACGAATTGCACATCTGCCTTGCTAGAACCCTCTCCAGCTTCCACCATGTTCACCTCGTCAAATAATTTCTCAAACCTTTCAAGCAACTCCTTATCAGGACCAACCACAGAACTGGGAACTGTTGTTGCTGGGAGTTTTTTGGTGTCGGGCCTGACAAATGATCTGGAGAGCCGTGGGATGGGCTTTGGGAGGACCCAAGCCCTCTGTTTCAACTTTCTGGCTCTTTTCACGTCTGCAACTGTGGGCTTGAACCCCAAACCAAATGTATCCAAGTTTTTAGGGAGAGACATCGGCTGTACGATACCTTGCAAAGATGCACCCAAACTCTTGCCCGGTACAAAACCATTTTTCAACATTTCAACGGCTACCATGACTAATGAAGCAGCTACCCTCGGAGTTGGAACACACTTCCCTTCTGGAATTTTCTCTATCGATACCGTGTCAAAAACTTGATAAACCCATGGCCCCTTACCGTCTTCAGACTCTATGAACGGAATAACGGCATCGCTGGGAACACACAAATTATCTTCGTCGTGCACAACAATTTACTATCTATCTCATTCAAACTTGACCATTTGATGCAGAGTAGACGGGACCGCTTTGGCAGCATGAACCCAGGGTCGACCTAACAGTAGATTGTAAGAAACAGCCACATCGAGCACCTGGAACTCCATGGTAAATTCAACTAGCCCTATTGTAAGCTCAAGCACTATGTCACCGACTGAATCTTTCCCCTCCACCGTCGAATCCCTGAACGCAAACACTGTTCTTGTGAATTCTTTCATCATCTACCTTCAACTTGTTCAGAGTGGAAAGAGGGCAAATGTTCGCACTGGAACCATTGTCGACCAGTACCCGGGTAACCATGAAATCTTCGCATTTCACCATAAGATAAAAGGCTCTATTATGCTCAGTACCCTCCATGGGTAACTCATATCAGAAAAAGTGACTCTGTTTACCTCAAATATCTTGTTATCTATCTTTTCCAAGTGGTTTACTGAGATTTTGTCAGGAACGTGGACCTCATTCGGGATCTTCATCAAAGCCCACCGGTTCTCGTCTGAATGGATCAATAATGACAATAGTGAAATCTGAGCCAGTGTCTTCCTCAACTGCTCTACAATGGAATAGTCCTGCACTTTCATCTTTCTCAAGAATTCTTCTGCTTCTTCCTCGGACACAGCTTTCTTCATTAGCACCGAGTTGTCTTTGGAGATCTTAGCTTTTCTCAACTCTTCGGGGGCAAAGCATCTCCCCGATCGAGTCAGACCATGGGTCTCACAAACATCTTATTTAACCTTTTTCCCCTTGTAAGTCACTGTCACCCGTTCATAATTCCACGGGACCGCCTTGCTGTTGACTATCGGTAATTGAGTTACCGGTTTGATAATGACAGGATCTGTACGGGCACCCTCTACAATTACAACAGGCTTGTTCGCCACTCCTGGCACCACCACTTTTTCTCTTTCTTGTTTTACTGCTACATTACTTGGGGTCCCCTTCTTGACCACCGTAGATGGTTTGTTGTTTGCCCCGCTCAACCTGATCACTGATTTCTCACTTATCGACTTTTCAACCTGCATGGCTTCACTAGACCGAATCATTATGACGGTCTGCGAAAGCTTCTTGAGCTCCCCTCCCATATGCACTATCTCGATCATATTTGTCTCAAGATGGGCCGGCAACGGATTCTGGTTAATATTGGGCGCCTCCGGAGCTTGGACCTCAATCCGATTAGTATCAATAAGCTTTTGAATAGCTATTTTCAATTGCCAGCACTTATCTGTGTCGTACCTCGGAGCACCAGAACAACATTCGCAAATCATAGAGTGGTCAAGATTCCTTGGGGGAGGATTTGGCAGTTTTGGCTCGATCGGACTCAGCATGCCCAATTGTCTCAACCTATAGAACAAACTTGTATAGGATTCTCCCAATGGAGTAAAAGTTTTCTTCTTCTGCAACCTCTCGTTCTTAAATGCTTGGTTGGGCCAGAAACCTGATCCAGGAGGGTTTCGGTAGGCTCTTGGGGGTGGATAGGCATTTTGTGGAGCTAGGTACGTATTTTGTGGGACTAGTGCATGCCATTGTGCGTGGGCCGGAGGTTGGTTGTATGTTTGGGCATGGTGGACAGAAAAATGGGGGTCTGGTGATGGGTAGTAGTGTTGTGGTGGGCTATATGGGGTATGAGGGTAGGTTTGGTGGTGAGGTCGAGGCTGGTTATAGTAATGTGATGGGCCCCTGGGTCCGAACCAAGCTCCTGAATCAATCGTTGCTACATCCTATTTCTTTTTCTTTCCAATTACTCACCCAGTTCCGCTTTGAATGGCCTGGGTGGTTGCCTTAATAGCCGAATAACTCATGATTTTGTTTGTCTTGAGCCCTTCTTCTACCATACCGCCCATCTTTACCACTTCATTGAAGGACTTACCTATAGCTAATACCAGATGACCGTAATAAGTAGGTTCTGAGGCCTGCAGAAAATAATCCACCATTTCACTTTCTTTCATTGAAGGGTCAACCCTTGCTACCTGTTCTCTCCACCTAAACCCATACTCCCTAAAACTTTCATTGTGCTTTTTCTCAAGTTTCGTCAAAGATAAAAATCCGGAATAATTTCGATATTGTACTGGAAGTGACAAGCAAATGTCTGGGCTAGATCATCCCATGTGTACCATATTCCGTGATCCTATCGAGTATACCATTCTAGCGCTGATCCACTCAGACTCTGACTAAAATACACCATTAGCAGCTCATCTTTCCCGCCAGCTCCCCTTATTTTGCTACAAAAACCTCTCAAATGTGCCACTGGATCACCGTGCCCATCATACAAATCAAACCTGGGCATCTTAAACCCTGTTGGCAATTGCACATCTGGAAACAGATATAAGTCTTTGTAGGCCACACTTACTTGACCTCCCAACCCTCGCATGTCTCTGAATGACTGTTCCAGGCTTTTAATTTCCTGAACATCTCCTCTTGTTCGGGATTTTTAGATGGTTTTTTAGTTTTCTCAGGGATGTCAAAATGAGGAGTGTAGGAATAGGGTTCGGGAACCTTGAAAGTGGGCTCCGGGGGGTAATACTGGTTGTCGTGAGTCTGGAACAGAGGCTCACTGGAGGATCGGTGTAATACAGCAGGTGGGGATGCCACAAAAACAGGAGTGGCTGGAGGAGGAGGGTACGGGACTTGTTTGGGCGGTGGAGCTTGTGATGTATGGGAAGTGGTGCCATAGCATTGTTTGTAGAGGGGAAAGGCCGAAGATGAGTTCATAGTGGGAGGTTTCTGGGTCTGAGACAATGGCGGGATAAAATCAGGGTTGGCGGGGTAAACTGGCGGTGGGTGCCCTTTTGCCTATGTTTGGTACATTTCAGCCATCTACTGCTTCAGCTTATACAACTCATCTTTCAGATTAACCTCCGATCATTCCACCTCTTTTGACGGATCGACAATACTTGCCTCAAGTTCCTGGTTGGCCATGTTCAACTTGTTTTTGGACCGGGTGTTGTAGGAGTGAGTTGCCAGAATGC
Source organism: Nicotiana sylvestris (assembly GCF_000393655.2). NCBI lineage: Eukaryota > Viridiplantae > Streptophyta > Magnoliopsida > Solanales > Solanaceae > Nicotiana > Nicotiana sylvestris. Next base: position 156,758,006 of record NC_091059.1, read on the forward strand.
CAATCAAACTAACCACCTGCCTGAACTGAATTTCATCAATAACAAACTTGTTAGCGATTAGGGCTTTAATAGATAGGCAACCGCACATTTGAGGAGTGAATGCACCTAGCAGTTAACCGTTTCTATTATGCATTTGATCAATTGCTTGCGTCATCCCGGCTTTTCCTTATTTCCATTTGCAACTTCTCTTTTCTCTCTCTTTTTTTCTTCTTTTTTTTCTCTTTTTTCTTTTTCTTTCTTTTTCTTGCCTTCGTTTGCTTGATTTACCTTTGTTTTATTCTCTCATTTCCCTCTCTTGTTTTGTCATTGTTTCTTTCTCACGGTTTCTTATTTTCTCTCTTCCTTTTCTTTTTGCTCTTATTTTTCCTCTCTTTTTCTTTTCCTCATCTTTTTACTTATCACTCTTTTTTCTTTCTTTTGGGTTATGGTCGAATTCTATGGAGATTGCCTACGTATCATGACCCCGCATGAATCATACCGAGTCTAGTTCTGGAGATAAATGCAGAAAATAAATAACGAAACATTTTTCGGATTTCCAATAAAACAATTCTGATTATAACCACTTATTCTACCAAATTATAAAATTAACAGACTCGCAAAGGGAAATCAACAGACTCTGACTCAAAATAAGACCAACAAACTCTGACATAAAGGGGAAAACAACAGACTCGAAAACCAACTAACAGACTCCAATAAAAGAAAATAAAGATTCGCAAACAGACTAACAGACTCCAATGAAAATCATGAATACATTAATGCCTCAAATGCTCCTGGAGCTCGCGGGACATCATTCGGTCTTGCCACAAGCCTATATGCAAGATCCCTTTGAATCCTCTCCAAGTCACTCATTATCTGCCGGACAAATGTCATCACTACTGCAAAGAAGGTGGTGTGAGTCATATCCTCACATGCTTGGCATTTCACAACAATGTAGTCGGCAATGGTTCTGATTCTCTCTCGGATTCTACCCTTTTCTTGAAGCAGACGCCCGACCTATTGATTCCGGGCTTCTAACACCTAAGTGTCATGGAGATGTTGATTTTGCAACTGTTGCATTTCTTCCTCCATCTGAGCCATCAAATCGTAACAGTGTTCCCTATTAGCTTTGAAATCTTTAGCCTGCTTGGCTGCCTCATTCTCAAGAGTAGTTACTTCTCTTTTTAGGCTGGTGATTGTCCCTTCATACTTTCTCTTTATTTGTTGTACAAACTGTGTCCGACCTTTTGCATTTTCCGCCAATTGAGCCCGAACTTTCGCCAGACTGGCCTTAGACTTTTCCAGGTCATCTTGACACTCAAGGGCTTTCTTTTTCAAATTGCTCATAAGCCTCTCATCCGCTCAGCTTCTTTCCGGGTTTCTAGCAGCTATTTTCAACTTCCGGATTTGAGCTTTGAGGGCTTCATTTTCCTAAGTTAACTTCTTCTTCTCACCTTCATCTGCGGCGGTTTGCAACCCATTCTCAAACTAAAGGTCCATGACTTACTTTTCCAGCCTGCTTATGGTGGCTCAATACTCATTTTCTTTGGTCAACCAGTCCTATTGCACCTGTGCTCCGTCGGTAAATTGTTGGACATGGGGTTTCTTTACGGCTCCTGATGAACTCGGGATCTTTTACCATACCACGCAATGTAACTAGGCTCCACCTCGCCTCTGGATAGATCTCGTACTTGAGTTCTAGGCTCTAAGAATCTGCACTGGTGCCAATCCGGCGCATTTTTTCTTCTGGAAAAGCGATTTTTGGTTCCAACTCAATAACCTGTCGACTCAAATCCTCATTGTGTGGGATGGTCTAGTATCGGCCTAACTGGCATAGAACTCGGTGCGGAGCATAAGGCTGGATACTCCAAAGACCCATCAACAACAGAAAACACACCTCAGCTGACATATAAATTACTTCAACGACCGAGAGCCACCCAAACGTCCATTCGATCTTGTTTGCAGTCAAGGATCTTAAGTGAGCATGCCATGCTTTTGTACCATACGGGAACTCATAACCATCTACCCGCTTTTCATGTTTTTCAATGCACTCGAGGCCAGTTATATCACAATTCAAGTATCCGGGACGGTGGCAAATGTGTTCCTCCATCCATAATTGTAACAACATATTGCACCCTTCAAAGAACTTTCCTCCTTCTCGACAGAGGGTTAGAGCTCGGTAAATTTCTGCCAAGATCAGCGGCACTATGGTCCCATTTGCCCTTTTCATCATAAAGTCGACTATCCCCACGAGTCCCAACTCTATATTCCCGTCTTTTCTGGGGCAAATCAAAGTCCCAGGAACGCCATTATAAAAGCTAATCCTCTCCGAGATTCCCACTTGTCTTGGTTTCCCGTGTGAGTAAGACTGGTATCTGGCGTCTCGAAGCCACGGGGATTCCCGTAACATTGATACAAAAAGTAGAAGGTACAGAATCCTTTGGCCAAATTTCCGTCTCGGATGTCCCGACTGATACTTAACAAGTCCAAAAATTTGTGAGGGGTTACTGTTCTTGGTGCTACCGGGTATTGATTTCTAAGATTCTCCTCGAAACCGGCATAGCCTGCTATCTCTTCCAGTGTAGGAGTTAACTCGAAATAGCAAAGTGGAATACATTATGTGTTGGGTCCCAAAATGGTATCAAGGCCTCAATTATGTCCTTTCTCGGCTTAACCTTCAAGAACCCGACAAGACCACCCAACGCTGTTGTCACAACTTTTCTGCTATTGTCCCCCAAATCATGTCACCACATATGTAGCTCCAACGGGATCTCTTTACGGACTGAGAAAGGTTCATTTTGAATTGTGTTCATCCTGCACATTTATTAAGGTGATTTTAATTAAAAGAAAACTATGACTCATTTTGACTCAAGAAAAATGACCATTTCCACAAAAATATCCGGCTTTGCCAATACGGTCTTTCAACACTCCGGAAATGAAGATTTTAAGGTTGTGTTCGCTAACCGGCAAAAACCTTGAAAAATGACCAAAGGTGGCTATTCTTGCAAAATGACCTTCCGGCGCCCTTTTGGGGACATTTGGCTATTTTAGACAAGAATGGAATCACCTTACTTATTTGCAATAAAATTAAAATTTTTGTTCTTCTGGGCTATTTTTGCAAAAAGGAAGTTGGACCCGATGGGGTTTGCCTACGTATCTCACACCCTGTGAGAATCAAACTGGCGTAGTTCGGGCAGATAAAACAAAACCAACTATTTTTGAAAACAAGACTTTCTTTTTTTTCATTTCATTTTTCTCAAAAATTCGGCAGAGTTTCAGTACTATTTGGACATTGTCTTTTTTCAAAATAGGTAATTAACTCACTTAACCCTCACGTAGCTATTCTCTTTATTCCAACTTTCTCCCATTATTCATAAGCCGGTCAGCATGTAAATCCGAAGCAAATAAATGCACAAGTAGCAAGTAAGATGCATCAGGATGGTCTTTTCATTTTTTGGTACACCTGTCCTAGACAGACTAGACTCCTGTGTTGAGTCTCCAAAGACAAATGCACGTGATGCAAGTAAACGTTCCTACTAGGGATCCGGAATAAGGTCTTGTTATACTAGGTCCGAAACCTGGGTTTATTATTTTAGACCTGGCTTACCAGAGCGGACAACGCGAGCCGAGGGAGGGCAGCGTACTGGGAATACAGAAGCTTCACCGGCTTTGCAACTTGTTCGAACCTCATTCTAAAATTTGGGATATGACTCTAACAGAAAAGAAGTCACACGAAGTGCACACTCCTCCATGATTTAGAAGACTCAGAGAGAAGAAGGGTTTTGTAACAGTTTATATACAGTTCACAGAATATCAAAGCGGTAAAAGCAACACTTAGCACATTAGGCCCAAACATGTAACAAAATCAGATAATTAATAAAGCCAACTATAACAATTTATCTAAGCTTGAATTCTGAACCCTGAACCAGAGATTTTGGTTTCGATCCCCAGCAGAGTCGCCAGAGCTGTCACACCTCCGTTTTACCTACCCCGGAGGGTATAAGGGAGTTTTTTCAATTTAAGTAACAATCGAAACTGGATTATTTATTTAAAATTCATAGTCGCCACTTGAGATGATTTATGGTGTCCCAAGTCACCGGTTTATAATCCCGAATCGAGGAAAGATTGACTTGTATTACAGTCTGCGAACATAGAAATTCGGGTAAGGAATTCTGTTAACCCGAGAGAAGGTATTATGCATTACCGGGTTTTATGGTTCTAGCACGGTCGCTCAACTGTTATTATTGGCCTAATTATCTGATTTTAAAACACTTTTAAACCTATGTGCATTTTTATCTTTAAACCGCTTTTAATTATTTTAAGAAAAAATTCAACGTCATCTAAAACACGTCTTTGGACCACGCCACATGAAATGCACCCGCATTCTGAGACATATTTTGTTTAACATTGTTGAGATTTGGATTTGGGTCACATGAAATGTGCATCCGAGTTTAGGAAGGTAATATTATTAAAATAACGCACCTAAAGCAACTACGCGTTTTAACTTTGCGAGGGCCATGTAAAATTTGTTAAATGGCACGCCTCGAATTCTAAGAATTTTAAAGGAAATAATTAAATAAGGGCCACGCATTTGAGATTTTATTTGGTGCAGCGCACCTCAATTCCGTTTTAAAAAGGTATTCAAACTGAAGTTCGGAGGGCCATAAACTATTTATGCCACCTAATATAGCACACCTCCAATCTATTTTTGACAAACCCAATACATTAACTAAAGAAAATTTGTGGAGCTTCTACCCCATTTAAATAAAATGTCAATCCTACTAACTAATTGGTAAACATCGAATTAAAGAGGCATGTAACCCAAAATCCAAGTTCCGGTTATTTTGAGCATGGGCCCAATGAGCCCGGTATGGTTGCAAGACAACATCATTACAAAGCTTTATATTAAAATCCGCTCAGGCCCAAAAGACGAGCATTGGTGAGACGCGCACCAAATGGAAGCTAAGGGTGGGTAGTTCGAACCCAAACAAATACGAAAATGGCATTTAGGGATTTTTTTTTTTAAAAGAAGAAGATACTGATAATGGTCATATTCTACACAAGATAAATCACTAATTATGCATGGAGATTCGTCATTCAAAACAACTGCAAATAGCTTCAACCGACAGGAATTGTACTGAATTATCTAAACCTTTATCAATTTTGCATACATACATCAAATAATCAATTAGTGATTATACAGATTTTCAAGAGCACGAACTTCATTCTTTACTGGGTGTGAAATCAGATAATAGCTTGGCATAGTTACTATTCTTAATTCTAACCTTAGATCCCAATTGACCTTCTAACATCAGACTCAAAATTTAAAGCTAACATTTTCCGCCGAGACAATCACTAGAACCTGTCTTCCCTTATGTAATCGAACATGATAATAAGCCTCTTGAAAATCAATACTATGCTACTATATAGCCTACAATTAATCCCTAATAGCTCCCATGCTTCAGGAGTGATAGGAATTTAACTATTATAACCAAAATGTATTTCTAACAAACTACTAAAAGGGCAATACCAATTCTGCATCTACAGCAAGAGTAACATCTGTGTGACTTCAGTAATCGAAGAATCCATTTAAGCTTAATAGGCTACAGCTAAATCTAACTAACAATATCCATACATTGTACACATTAGATGCATAGGAACTTAAACAACATTAGTATATAGCATGATAAGCTAAGATTTACATAGATAAGAAGATCTGAATATCAAGCTTAACACATAACTAGCACACACGACTAAATATCAAACTTCCAACTTCCTTTTTCATTTCACGTTCAACTTGAAGATCACATTATGCAGGTTTCAGAGCATGTACCTGGAATTTGCACAAAGAAGAATAGAGGTGAATAGTCAGCAAATGAAATAGCAGCAGATGACAGTCCCAGATTCAACTAATTGACCAGTGAAATCAACTCACAAAACCAATGAAACAGTAGAAAATCTCAAGAAGGAAAACAACTCTAAACCAGTGAAAATGAACTATACTGCAATGATTTCAACCCAAGACCCAAGCAGCAAAACAATTTTCAAACTATTTCTAGCCCACAATTAAACCCAGATTCAGCAAGTAGGACCATAAAATCAACTCGAAAACTCAATGGAATGGTGACCTTCAACAAACTTGAACCACAACAACTTCTCAAAACCCAATGTCAATCCATTTCAAATCATAAAACCTATAGCTATTGTTTTCAGAAATTGAAAAAAAAAAATCACTGATGAAGTTCAATAGAACAGTCTTTTTCACTAAAATTTTTAGCCGTCTCTTTTCTGTATTTTTTTCTCTCTCTAATTCTGCCTTGAAAGGCAAGAAAATGTGCCTTTATAGGCAAGAAAATAGGGTATCCCTAAGGGTCAGATTTTGCCCATTAATCCTTTCTTAATTTTCATTTTTGCTACATGGTCCATAAATTATTGTCTTTCTTGCCAAGTAAGGCTCTTTTTCAGCTTCTAGGAAGCTTCCTAGGCAGTTATTTGAGAGATTCCTTATACCATTTCCTAAATTAGCTCTTAGACCCTTTGTTTTTACCTTTAAATCCAAACCGGTTCAACTGACCAAACTAATGGGTCTGCAGAACCAAGTTAAATCCCCACCAATGCCCCTTTTAGGGCTTTTGAATTTTTAGAAGCCCAATTAAATCAAACAAGGAATCCTACTTTAAGAACTAGCCCAAAATTCTCAAAAGAAAAACCCCGAAAACCCCTTAAAAATGCACTCAGAATGAAAAGAAAATGAATTAATTAATCTAATAACATAACAGGAAATTAACTACGTTATGGGCCTAATTATATTAGATAGGCGATTAAACTGATGATGAAAATGAGAACAGTAATTATGCTATTAACACAAAGTAACTAAACAAACAAAACAGGATTGAAGAACTGACTAAAGCAATCAGAGAATCAGGCTTTCACAAAGAAGAAGAAGAAGAAGAAGAAGAAGAAGAAGAAGAAGAAGAAGAAGAAGAAGAAGAAGAAGAAGAAGAGAAAGAAGAAATAGAAAACAAAACAAAGGACGGAACACAACTTGAACTCAGAAGTTCTAAGCGAATTTCAACCAGACTAAAGAAAAGGGAAGGAGGAGGATAATAAAACAATGAAGGAAAGAAAAACACAAGAGGGGAATAGGAACTTACCAAATCAAAACTCGAAACCTATCGGAGACCAATGACTTAACCAAACTAATGTCGATCGTTTGTTCTTTGCCAAGAACAACTGAACGACATTAATTTTGTCAAGTCCAACCTTCAAAGCTTGAAAGAATAACACTCCATGTTCGTGCATGCTACCAGGTCTGACGAAAAACTGACTTTGAACTTTTGAGGGTCGACCTCGGATTTAAGATTTGAGATGCTCTGGCGAGATTTGAGGGGAATGGAGTGGGGATTTTTGAACGAGGATGGCTTGGGGGTTATGGGGTGTTACTTTGGTGGTGTTTGGAGCCGACGCCTCCGGGCTCGAAGCGGTAGGGAAGAGTGGCAGCGGATTAGGGTTCTTGAGGGGGCTCTAAGAAGTGTGAGGTGAGAAACGATGAGGGGGGGCAGCGTTCAGACACTAATATACTAAACAACCCCCACTTCCAGGCCGTTTGATCAAACAAATTCAATGGCCCAGATCGAGGGCCTTCAAAACGGGGTCGTTTGACCAAGTGGGAATCAGACCGGGTATTGGGAGCGGGTCTGGGCCTAAATTGGGGCGGGTTTGAGGGCAAAATCAATTGGGCTTGGGGAATTTAAATAGATATGGACCAATTAAGACTCCTTTCTATTTCACTTCAATTTTCTTTTATTCATTTCTCTTTTTTAATTCCTTCTTCTTCTTTTTTCAAAATTAAAAATAAAGCCTAAATTAAAATTGAAAATCAAATTAACCTATCAAATTGGATTAATTAACTCATAATTACCACAATTAGTTAAAAACCAAATTAAAGGAAAACTACCAAAATTCAAAACTAAAATTAAAAGTGTGAAAATAAATTATTTTTGTGATTTTTTCATTTCTATGGGACAATTAAATTACTAATTAATTTTAAAATGCAAGATTAAATCATAAATGCGAATGCAACATATTTTGTATTTTTTATTAATTAAATAAAGATAAACAGACACAGACAAATGCAGACAATAACAAAATATGCTACAAAAATCCACGAAATTGCAAACAATGGAAAAACTATTTTGTCTTGAATTTGTGGGAATAATTCATATAGGGTAAAAATCACGTGCTCACAACAAGAACACTGAAATTAGAGTTCAATTGACCCCTCAAATACCCATTTTAAGGTCTCTTAATCTCAAGCCCTAATTACCCCATTTTGCACTGATTTTTCACCACTAATTAGACCTTTAATCACATATAAACGAGTTATGAAGTCAAATATTACCTCCAAGTGATTCCCCTTTGGTTTCCTCAAAAATCTCCTTCAAAAGCTTCAATCTCGTTCAAAAATGGTGGAAAAATGAAGAAGGGTCGCGTATGGGCTATTTAAATATTGCCCAGATATTCCTTCTTCGCGAACACGGAAGGACCCTCGCATTCGCGAAGTACAACTTCGCTTGGGTCCAGCTTCCTTCATCGCGAACGCGATGCAATGTTTCCTCAAACTTCGCGAACGTGGGAGAACCTTCGCGAACGCGAAGCATTAAAACTCCCCCCAGTATATATATATATAGATGGGCAACAATATATATCGCTTCGCGCGGACAAATTTACTAGTATATATATATATATGGGCGACAATATATGTCGACAAGTGCCATCTATTATACATCCTATTTTCGATCAAACAAATTAAATTTTATGATTTAACAAAATTTTAAGAGAAATAGATAAATATTATTAATAGGCTATAGAAATACGAACAAGACAAAGGTCGTATGACGTATTATCGCACGTCATATGTTAATCTATTTAGAATTTTCCTTAAAAAAATTATTTAGAAAACGACTCTAGCTGCTCTCATCCAATAATCAATAGGCGAAAAAGGATGTAATTTATTGCTCTTTTTGTCATCACCAAACCAAAGATTATCGGAACACACCTTTTTGTCATGACCCGCCACACCATCATGTCACGTAAGTGTTATATTTTTGTCATATGGAATGGTTACATAAGTTAGGGACTAGATCTTGGTGGAATATTCTAGAACTATGGAGAATTTCCTTGGAAATGTTCTAGATATTTATGCACTTGTCGGGAAGATTCTAGAGAAATACAGAGGTTTCCTTAGGAAGACCCTAGAACCCTATAGAATTGCTAGGAAAGTCCTTAGAAGATTCTAGCTATGTAGAATATTTTAGAGAAGGACTTATTTGTAAATACGGAAGGACTTGTTGGACAATTATTATTTATATACTAGTCCCTAGGTGATTAGTATAAATAGGGGGCATTCATTTGTAATTCATCAACCAAGCAAAACAATCAAGTTCTCTCTAATACAAAAGGCTTCCTTTGGCAATTCTCATGTGTTCTAACATTTCTTAGCGATCATGAGTGTAGTAGGGCTGACTTGGCATAGCAAGAACATGAGCAAGTTATGCAAGATCGTGAGTGAGTTGCCAAGTGCCGCACATGCACTTAGTTTAAGATTAAGGACGTGACAACGTGGTATCATAGAAAAGGTTATGACTAAGGAATGTTAGAAAGAATACAAGAGATTGCTAGAAGGAAATTTTGTAGGGAACCATGGCCGGAATTACCAAGGGCTTGGTACTTGCAGAAGGGATCAATGCGAAGGTCCCTAAGAGAAAGCAGTATGGTGGTGCACGTGCTGCACGCGAGGTGGCAGATTAGCGGAAGCTAAGGGAGCTCCGACAGAGGCCACAATTCGGGAGTATGTACGCGAGTTCACTACCTTAATGTTGCAAATCTCATCATTGTCCTAGAAAGATTTCCTCTTCTACTTCATGGATGGGTTGCAAAATTGGGCAAAGCATAAGTTAAGAAGACATCAAGTAGCCAACGTGAAGTCGTGAACGGGGCCATCGGAGTAGCCTAGTCACTTGTTGACTTCAAGATGGAGCCTGCCAAGTCCAAAGAAGGCAATGCCGAGAGGGATGAGGGAGATCATGATGAGGACAACGGGAAATGTATAGCCGAGGTATACAAGGGTAATGGCAAGGGGCCATCCCATAACGGACAGAGGTCTAAGAGAAATGGCAAGGGACCGGAAAATGGTAGAGAGTACGTGCCTAAATGAGGGTGCTACTTCTGTGAAGGATCACATCGGGCAAGTGAATGCTCAGAGTTGGGGAAGCTTGCAGCAATGATAGGGAACTTTGCTCAAGCACATAAAGATGACACAGGGGGAACCGCCTGTATTTAAGGGATGCTCTTGGAATCTAAGCCGAAAGTAGGGGATTCCAAAGCCTATCTTGGCACCATGCAAATGGAGCATGGTGGCAGCAAGAAAGGTTGGACGGACTTAGTTGAAGAGGATGGCGAGTTATAAAGTGGTGACATGCTATCGGACTCAGACGATGCACCAAGCAGAGGGTTCAAGTTTGCTAGTAAGGCTGGACCACGGAGGGCAGCCAAATAGGGAGTGGAAGCATGGACTCGATGCTTGAGAAGCTGCTAGACTTGGTTGAGAGTCATGGGAAGATTCAGGCCAAGAGCAAGGAGGGGCATCCGATGGGCGGAGGATGGAGGCCATCATTGCTAGCCGTCCAAAGTACAAACGGCATAAGAAGAGAGGTGACTAGTACCTTGTGAAATGGGAAGGCGAACCGCTTCATAGAGCATCATGGGTAATGGACAAAGATCTCCGACGACGCCAAGGCAAGGTGCGCTCATAGGTGTCGATGCTTTGTGTCGAGGGTGGCACAAAAGCGGGTGGGGGAGAGTGTCATGACTCGCCACATCATCATGCCATGTAGGTGTCACTTGACATATATTTTTGCCATATGGAATGGTTACATAAGTTAGGGACTAGATCTTGGTGGAATATTCTAGAACTATGGAGAATTTCCTTGGAAATGTTCTAGATATTTATGCACTTGTAGGTAGGTTCTAGAGAAATATAGAGGTTTCCTTAGGAAGACCCTAGAATCCTATAGAATTGTTAGGAAAGTCCTTAGAAGATTCTAGCTATGTAGAATATTCTATAGAGAGGACTTATTTGTAAATACGGAAGGACTTGTAGGACAATTATTATTTATATACTAGTCTCTAGGTGATTAGTATAAATAGGGGGCATTCATTTGTAATTCATCAACCAAGCAAAACAATCAAGTTTTCTCTAATACAAAAGCTTCCTTTGGCAATTCTCATGTGTGCTAATATTTCTTAGCGATTATGAGTGTAGTAGGGCTGACTTGGCATAGCAAGAACGTAAGCAAGTTATGCAAGATCGTGAGTGAGTTGTCAAGTGCCGCACGTGCACTTAATTTAAGAGTAAGGACGTGACATTTTGCTGCCAAACTACTTTCTGTTTATCTCATCCATAGCCACTTCTATTCACAAATTAAAAAAGAATGAGTGGCTCTTCAGATTAATATCTTGAAGTTTGTATTTTGTTTTTCTTATTGATAATATTAGCCGCTAGGTAAACTATCTAGTGGTATTTTAGCTGAATGAAAAATATATGTCTTGAAGTAGTATTCGAAATCGTGGCATGATCAAGCAGGTTCATTTTATTAGAATAACACACATGTAGTTCACGTTAGGTATATTAGCTTGTTCGGTTGGTTGTTACTTTAAATATAATATTTAGCTTGATAGTTGGTTAAATTTTATTGTATCGTATCGTTTAAATCTATCATTATGTAATGACGAAAAGTATTACTTTTTGAAATCACCAATTTTGTGTGGAACCATATTTTATCTTCTCATCTTGCTCTTCCTTATTATTAAACAATCTTATTTTATCAATTTATCCTTCATCTTATCTTTTATATAATAAATCTACCTCGTACTTTACTTTTTCTTTGTAATATTGTAAGTTTATTCTTTACTTATTGGTGCATAACATCATAAAACAACGACAAATAATACAATATATTCAAATATTATATATATCAAAATAATAAAATACAATACAATAAAATACAATACAATACGATACATTATGAAACGACATATAACAAGCTAATACAAATTTATCTCCGATACGTAAAGCATTCCAACTTCTTTTCCAGCAAAATTAAAGATACAAAATAGTATTGTATCAATTATTCCTAGTTAAACTTGTTACAGTTTGACCACCAAAAATTGCAATTTCCTCCAGCAATGTTCTATAATTGCTAAAATTACCCCAAGTGTTTTCAATCAATCCACATTGCACCCTAGATAAAGAGAAAACCCATCCCAGAACCACCGCCCCTGCTCCTGCTGCAACATCTTCCCTGTAAACCCCTAAACCCTAAATTCCATAACCGTATCAAAACTTAAAATGCAGATTTTCCTTACAATTTCTACAAAGCTCTTACAATCCAAATCCAAACCCTTCAATTCCCTCACCTGGATTCCTCCACTTTTCTTACAATTCACAAAACAAATGTCACAGACAACTTCCATACCCAGAAACCAACAACGCGTTCGCGACCACGGTTACGATGATTACATGGAAGTTGGAAAAAAAATCCGCAAAGTTATGAAATTCCAAGACCAGCTCCTCACTCAGCCAAATTCAATGATCCCCATTTCTCGCCTTGACATGCTGGCTCGCCGTTTCGGGTTCAAGCAATACGAAGCAGGCAAGTTTATTCTCAAATTCCCACATGTTTTCGAGGTTTTCGAACACCCGGTACAAAGAATTCTTTATTGCAGGCTCACCCGTAAAGCATTGCTTCAAATTGAGCAAGAAAAAATAGCCCTTTTTGCTCAATTACCTGAAGCTGTAACCCGTTTAAGAAAGCTTTTAATGCTTTCTAAGACGGGGAGATTAAGGCTAGAACATGTGAGGATTGCAAGGAAAGAATTTGGTTTACCTGATGATTTTGAGTTTTCTGTTGTTTTGAAGTATCCTATGTATTTTAGGTTGTTTGATGCTAAAGAGACTAGGAACAAGTACATTGAGGTTGTAGAGAAAGACCAGATGTTAGCTGTTTGTGCTGTGGAGAGAGTTAGGGAGAAAGAGTATAGAGAAAAGGGTGGTGAAGAAGAAAATGTGAGGTTTTATTTTAGGGTGAATTTCCCACCAGGTTTCAAGATTGGGAAGTATTATAAGATTGCTGTTTGGAAATGGCAAAGGCTGCCTTATTGGTCGCCTTATGAGGATATCTCGGGTTATGATTTGAGGTCGCTCGAGGCACAGAAGAGGATGGAGAAGAGAGCAGTGGCCACTATTCATGAGTTGCTGTCATTGACGGTTGAAAAGAAGATTACTTTGGAGAGAATCGCGCATTTTAGGTTGGCGATGGATTTGCCAAAGAAGCTGAAGGACTTTCTCCTTCAGCATCAGGGAATATTTTATATCTCGACAAGGGGAAATCAGGGGAAATTGCATACGGTGTTTCTCAGGGAGGCTTATAGGAAGGGAGAGTTGATTGAGCCAAATGATCTGTATTTAGCTAGGAGAAGGCTGGCTGAGTTGGTTTTGATGAGTCCAAGGAAAGCCAATATGGATAAAGAATTGGTTAATTATAGAAGGCGGGGAGACGATGATGAAATAGCTGATGTTAGAAGAGACAACACCGAGAATGAAGGAGATCATTCAACAGTTCAAGAGACAGTTAGCCAAGATGAGGAGAGAGAAGAAAGCGTGGACTACGATGATGATTGCAGCAGTGACTCTAAGTACACAGATGAAGAAGACAGTGGGGATGATGTTACTGATGATTTAGGAAAAGAAACATCATAATATTACTAATTTTGCAACTTCGAAAGCAATATGTTAAATGCCTTAAACGGACAGCGTGAGATATTCTTTCATTTGTAAACAGAACAAATCACTGATTGGTATTTGTCTCTTAATCAGAATGTTTTTCTGTCATTTTTGGCTCAATTGAAATGTCCTCCAAAGAATTTCAAGGAAAATATTAGAGAAGACATAGTGAATCCATTTTGATCTTAACATGGACTTGCTGGTTAGAAAGATTCAGCAGTACTATCCGAAGAGGTGATTTATGTCCTTCATAAAAGAACTTTTGGCTTTGGAACACAACAAAGTGAACTTTCGCCGAGAGGTGCAGTGTTTTACATTGGTATTCTTGCCAGCAGCACATCTTCAGAAGCATCATATTTACTACAGCCTGCATAATGTTAAAAGAACTATCTACGGGTAACTTCCAACTTGTCATGTTGACGAAGAGGGAAAGGAAAAGGGAAGATCACAGATACGGCCAGTCTCTTTGAATTACAAAAAACATCTTATGCTAGTATGCACACACGTGAGATTTATTTAAGAGAAAGAGAACAAAGGAGGACTTGATTAAACTAGGAGCATGTTGCTTGGTTTTAGCACTAAGACAAGGCCTTCATCCCTTTCAGCTTGAAAAGTGAACAAGCATGTTCTTTATGAATTCCACTGGATCAAGTGTTCATTTCACAAAGAGGTAAATATTAAGAAACAAAAATTCGCATCTTTAAAATGTGTATTTATTTCTAACCAACAGTTTTTAGGCAGATTTTTTTTTAAAATTTTTTGGTTTTTTGGTTTTCTTCAGATCGTCAAATCTTGAAGGAGAGTTGCATGATTTGGGAACTATGATAAAAACATACCTTAAACTAATGGAATTATCTTATCATTCATCCAAGCCATTGTGCTAGTTTTTGAGCACTTTCAGGAAGCTGCCGAGGGGCTTCTATCGAGTAGAGAGTAGATTGGACAGTTTCTTTGAATAGTTTTAATGTGCTTTGTCCACATCCAAGGTAAAAGCCATCACTATCATCCAAGAAATTTGAGGCTAAAATCATTGTTAATTGCCTCAATGGTTTCAGCTTTTTGTCAGAGAAGCATGTGGGTGTCCAAGATTTTGAAAGATCGAGAGTCAAAATCGAGTGGAAGGGCTCAAAGGGTAGTTGTTTGACTTTGAGCCCTCACAAAGAGGAATGACAAGAAGAATTTTACAAAGGAAGATGAGATTGTCAAATGGAATGAGGAATTTAAAGTATGTAACTTTTCAGCTTATAAAGGAGGTGTTCATCCTTGGGAGATTGCCCTCAGTGTGTTCAAACTGAGTTCTTGATTGCCTTTACCTCTGATTCTGTTGGTTTTTCTGGATTCTGATTTTTTGACGACTATGGTGCTGCTAGACATTTTGACTTTTGCTTGCTTTCATTCCTTTGATGGGTTTTAGAACTGTCGAGAGAAAGACAAAATGAAATCAAAGATCAATCTTGGATTTTCTCATGCAATAGCAATTCCAGTTGTGAATCTAATTGAAGGGACTTTGAGAACTGGAACAGGGATCAAATGTTTAGACTATCTGGTATTGGTATTGGGACTCTGATGGTAAGCAACCCCACTTCCAACCGAGAGGTTGTGAGTTCGAGTCTCCCCAAGAGCAAGGTGGGAAGTTCTTGGAGGGAAGGATGCCGGGGGTCTATTTGGAAGCAGTCTCTCTACCCTAGGGTAGGGGTAAGGTCTGCGTACACACTACCCTCCCCAAACCCCACTAAGTGGGATTATACTGGGTTGTTGTTGTTGTTGGTATTGGGAATTTGATCTTTTGTTGGTTTCAGTTGTCGTTAAATGGTTACAGAGTAAGAAGATTTTAAGCCTTTCTTGATCATTGTCCTGAAATGTTGTTCTATGAATCATGATCATATCATACAACCTGCTGAAACTGTGGCCTCAAAGTATGGACCTTTTAGGATGAGTATTGCCTTGAATTTCCTCTAATTAATATACTTGCTTTTCCTTTTGTTAGTTAGGTGGTTTGGTGGAGACCCACTATTGATCTCGACGGAGTGGAGATAAAAAAAGGATATTTAGAAACAAGCAAAAGAGCATGAATTGATGCCAAAGGAATAACAGTACAAGTGTCATAGCACATCTCCCCATTTTTCTTTCTGAAATACATATAAGATCCTGTCTACATTCCTCCACTTTAATAACAGTATATATCAGCAGGCACTGAATTTCTTCTGGGGATCAATGAAATAATAATAACACAAAGTAAAACATAACCAATTACTCAATAACTCAACATTAAATATATCAAATTTCATGGCAAATGAAAGCTGCAATATGGCTGTTTAGATCTCCATGAGTTCTTCAAATGTCTTCATAGCAGAAGCTGGCAATCCAAGAAGCACATTGATGTTTCTCCTCTCTTTCCCATGAGAAAGAAACAGAGAAACTTCCTTCTCTGGCAAAGCCACAGGTCCCGACACAACTGGCTCTCCCCACCCAAAATCTGTAGTGTGGAAAGAAAGCCTAGACCAAGTAGTAATGAGAAGAGTAGCAGTTAAAGATGGCCTAACTCTTGTTGCCTCAAAATAGTCTATAGCAGATCTCATGTAACTGTCTGTCACCATTTTAACAGCTTCTTGAACCAACTTCACAGCAACAGAAAGTGGATTATCAACTATCTCTGCAGCATTACAGAGTGCATTAGTTAACACGATCCCGTTTCCAAAATATCCTTCTGGAATTGAGGGATCAAATCTTGATCTTCCATCTACAGCAAAGAGCAGCTTTGTCTTTTGATCAGGTTTCATCTGTAATGCCTGAGTTCGCGCTTTCCAGACGAAAGCTGAAAGGGCTTCAAATATAGTGCACTTGGTAATATTTCCATCTTCTTTAGCTTTTGCTTTTAGTTGCTCTAGCTTCTCAGGGTCAAAACAGAAGGACTTGTATAGCATTTCTTCTTGGTATAGTTTTGTAGAGTCTGATATATCTTCAATTTCAGCAAACTCATTGTGAGCATATTCAAATTTTGGTGGATTTCTAGCCTTGAGTATGCTCCTGTCTAGGAATGGAGGGACTTTGATTGGTACACCTCTGGCAGTTTCACCCCAAGAATTCACAAATTCCATTGCTCCAATTCCATCAAACATGCAATGGTTCATGCACAAACCAAGCACAAATCCCCCACATTTGAACTTTGTCACCTGAATATACGAAATTATCACTCAGTATCTCTAGAGAAACAAACATGCTATTAGCATCTATGATTAGGATTTTCTTCTTCTGTTGTCTAGCATCCTTGATACTTTTTAGTTCTGAATTCAATGCTTATTGAAGATCCTAGTGAATAACCTATATGTAATAATTGGTCATCAAAATGAAAGTTTTGTTAACTTTTTGAGAAATCTTATCCTAGATTTGGTCTGGCAATTGTGTGATGGACACGTGCATATACCAGAATTGTACAAGTGACTATGCCCAACGGCAAAGTTACATGGTCTGTAAAGGGTTCACATGAAATCCCCTCGTCGGAAAATTATACTATACAAATTATGTGTGTGTATTGATTGTTGTATCCCCTTGACATAAGAGAAGCTTCTAGTGTAGTGACAAATGTAGCTCATAATTTGATCTAGAGTGCAGGTTTAAATCCATGGTGTAGCATTTTTGCATTTTTTAAACAAAATTCTCCAAATAAACAAAAGAAACACAGTACCTGAGCAATCAGGGGAGGCATTTCTAGTATGTTTTTAGCACCAGGAATATCATAAACAAGCTTGCCAAGTGTAACAGGATCAGGCTTAGTAATATCACCAATGTCTTCTATACTACAATTTGCTTCTGCCTCAACATAAACTGCTCCTTCTCCACTGCAGTTCACTATAAGTTTCCCTTCTTGGCTGATTGTCAATCTCCCTGCAAGTGGATAATAGTGAACAAGAACCTTTGATAAAGCTTCCTTGATCACTTCAACAGCATTCTCATTTCCTTTTTCCTCTGATTTGAAGCAGTAAATTGTTCGGACGGGGACGGCTATGTTCTGATCAAGATTTGAAAGGTAATATAGTCCCATGTCTGTTTCCTCTGCTGGAGAAACCAAAGTTGGTTCTCCTTGCTTCACAATGAGCTCAACAGCAACATGGTTTTTACCATTCTCCATTTTGCAAGTTCAAAAATCCTGTATAAAATAAAAAGAAAATAACGTTAAAGATATTTAAGTGGCATGGCATGAAACCATTAGTAGAAAATAAGTGTACCAAAAAATAAAAAGTACCTATGAGACAGGAATTTGCAATTAATGTTCTGATTTTGAGACTTAGAATGTGTACTTGTTGGTGTGGAGATAAATGAATACTGGAAATATTTATATAGCAAATGCATGAGTAGAATAATTGGCTATTTGTTGAGTATTGGTTAACAAAGATGTACTACTGAAAAGGACTGCAGGAGCTGTTCTTATATTTAAAGCTATTCATAAGCTGTCTTAATGGTAGAGGAGAAGACTAGCCCCAAAAAAATGAAGTTCTAATTTTATTTTTATTTTATTTTTGAAATGTTTGCTTTGAAAAATGAGTTCTAAGGAAGATTTTGATATTGTCATGTGGGTGTGGTAGGCTACTGGCCCCAAAACCAAATGTTACCAATTTACAATATCTGGCGTAAGGACTGAAGGAAACACTGGTATAGTTTGGTAGAGTTGGCCTCCAAATTCAGCTGATGACTTGAATTGGTCTAATATTTTATACAGCAATAGGTCATATTTTCAGATATAGCAGCTTCTGTCATTTTGAATCCTCTTTCTTAAAATTATGTTCTCATCTAGAAAAAGACGACAACAACAACAAAATACCCAGTGTAATCTCACAACGTGGACCTGAGAAGAATAGTGTATACGCAGACCTTACCATCCCTACCTTGTAAAGGTAGAGAGGTTGTTCTCGATAGACCCTCGGCTCAAAAAGTAGATTTGATTAAATCCTCAATGCAAATATACTTCTTTTAATTTAAGGCAATCACGGTGTAATGCAGAGGTAACATGGACTGGAAGTTACTTTTTTCTTGCAATAGAAGGTTTAAGAGTTGAGTGCTAAAACGGGTAATCAACTCAGTAATCTTCACATTACGTAATTCAAGGGGAATGGGACCTTGATCTTTTGACATATTTTATGGTTTCCATGTAACCAAGTTGTACTCTTTGCTTATTGTTAGAAGTTTTATATTATCATGGACCTCACGCCGAATTCGAGTCTTGTGTGGACGTTTAATAATTTTATTTATTAGTTTTTTTTGTTTTTCCCACAAATAAGATATCTAAATATAAAATACAAAAGATTTTTGTTAGGTCATATTCTTCTATTCAAGGCTATGTTCATCGATTTCTCTGTGTGGAGTGTGGACGGTGCCTGCAAATTGCTTGGAATTTCTCACGCATTATATATGAGTTCTGAGGTCCACGCATAAAGATGAATTACTTTATTAATCAGCAGAAATGGTTAGGAAAAAAAAGGGGGGTTTAACTCCTACACACGAAAAAATGATTGTTGACTTTTTTGTCGCTGAAAAAAGAAAAGATTGCTAAAATCCT
This sequence comes from Nicotiana sylvestris, assembly GCF_000393655.2. Taxonomy (NCBI): domain Eukaryota; kingdom Viridiplantae; phylum Streptophyta; class Magnoliopsida; order Solanales; family Solanaceae; genus Nicotiana; species Nicotiana sylvestris. The sequence continues at coordinate 156,777,379 of NC_091059.1, forward strand.
CTGCCATAGTTGCAGGAAACAAATTAAGCAATAGCTTGAAGGCAATTGCCAAATTGTCTGTCATTATTTTAGATCACGCATCCCAATACATCACGACAACTCGTTTAACTCATAGACTCGAGACAATTCTCTAAATAATTGAATGAAGAATTCTATCTGCAGTTCCTGTGAAGCAAGTATTTGATAAGCTTTTGAAATCAACGACCAAGATGATCAGTTTATTTTCCAAAACTGAATATGCATAGACATAATTTTCAAGAATATATTGCAATATATGAAAATAGCTTGTAAAACACTTAATCTGGGACAAATAAGGTAAAAATTTCTATTCCTGAATACAAGTACAATATTGTTTAAACACAAATCTATGACCAAACAATCTCAACGTAAAACATCTACACCCTACAGTAGGACATTATCAACCTGGAAACACCAGGAAAAGACAGCAGTGGCAATTTTATGTGAACCCTCAGGCCGTTTGAAGGTTTTTTTTCCTTTTATTCAGCAGTACACATGATACAGATTATTATAGTCATTCACCATATCTAACCTCTGGCTATCTGCAATGGTTCTAAAAAAAAATAAAAGTACAAGAAGCTCAAACACCGATTATCAGCAAGAGATGGGATAAGGAAATCCTAAGGTTACATCTACAAATTAGCTAACACAGAAATGCCTATCTTACACACTATCCTAGTGAGGCAACCATCTGTATATCCTGTAACTAACAGTATAACTTTTCTCGCTTACATGCCTATACAGAGGACAACATGCAAATCAGAACAATTAACAAAGCTCGTATGGGTAGCAAATCTTTCTACTTGACTTGTAAATCAAGCATCACTGTCATCGCCTCCTCCATGTTTTTCTGCATCATCACCACCTTCAGCTTCATCCTCCTCTTCTTCCTCATCACTCATGTTATTTATTACTTCAGTGATTATTGCCTTCACCTCTGCTTTTCTGTGCATCAAATCCACATCAAAGTGGCTACCTGAAATAAAGCCCCAGTAAACAAGGTTAGAAAATGAGAGATCAGTACAACCGATTCTTGAATGGCAGGTAGAATGAGCACTTGAATAAACGCACCTAGTTTCCTGATAATATCAGATAAAGTTGCCTGCATTCAAGTAGCGCAAGAACATGATCAGTATGAAGGCTCAAGCACTAATTAAAAGTTCAAAAAAAAAAAAAATATATATATATATATATATATATATATATATATATATATATATATATATATATATATATATATATATAGAGAGAGAGAGAGAGAGAGACTTTTATGTTTGATAAGTAGTAAAAGAAGTATGACTTACAGTGTTAAAATCAACTTCTTGAAGAATATTTGCTACTACTGAATGCAATTCTTCTTTGGTGGGCTCTACTTTGGCCTTCTTCACACTTTTCCCTTTTCCTATTCCAAAAGGTTCAACAGTCACAAATGTGGAAGATACGCAACTAAAAAGAGAATCTGTTTGGTGTAATGATCAATAAATCCTAGAATACAGATGGACATCAGATTCTGGACAATCACTGACATTAAAATATGACACATCAGAATAATGATTTTTGGGAAAGGAGAACAGTGTATCCTGAAACATCACTCTTCACAAGAATATCTCAAAAAGCTAAACCTGAAGCTCTTTAGTTTCTCACCATAGAGAAGAATGGAAGCACATATATTATACTAATATTAACTGGGGAAAAAAACAAGCTGTACCTTCCTTTGCAGTAGACTTGCTTGATTGTTTCTTGCCCGAAGATTTTTCCTTCACAGATTCAGTTTCTTCTTTTTTACTTTTCTTTTCAACTTTTTGTTTCTTGGGTTTAGATATTGAATCAGCAGCAGAAGCACCTTTCTTGGAAGCTAAACTAGAAGTCTCTTTGGTAGATTTTGATGAGCTTTTCGAAGACTTAGCAGGGCTGCCCTTTTCCATAGCCTTAGACTTCTCTACAGCTTCACTTCCAGAATCCTTCTTTGAACTCTTCTTTGAATAAACCTTCTCATGAGACTTGACTTTGGGTTTCTCTTCCACTTCCTCTTCCTCTTGTTCCTCATCTTTCTCGGAAGCAGTCTCTTCCTGATCACTTCCTTCTTTAGCAGCTTCATCGTCATTCTCAGAGTCATCTCTAGTATCTGATGGTTCAGCATCAGCTTCTTCTTCAATTTTTGATGGCCGCTTCCGCTTCACCCCAACATCAGATTTCTGATCCTTCTGCTTTGGACATGACAAAGAAGTCAGACAACCTTTCAGCAGTCAGAGGACTATGACAAACATTCATGGAAAAAGTAACAGCAAACTTCCCTTGACAACAGAAACATCAAGATTTGCTAACATGAGCTGTCAAAATGCATAGATGTTGATGTATGACTGTCACATAAAGTGTTTAGAAATACTGACAAAGCCAAAAGCATAACATACATCCCCTGCCAACAATTGAATCCAACAGAAAATATAAAGCAGTGCCTAAATTTCTCTTCAAAATGTAGTTCAAGTCTAAGTTCAAACGTACTTCTTAATACACATGTATAACTTAGTTGCTTCAGTTGAATAATTTACATATTTTGCTAGTTCTCACCAAAATCATGATGACAAATAACCACTAAAACTCAATGTTTCTGATACACTATAACTTTTTTATTTGTCCCAAAAGTTTGAACAGATTCTCCTTGAGTAGATTGTAAAGGCAAGGAGTTAAAACTGATTAATTAACTAAATGTACACTATAGAGATTATTTCTGTACCATCATTTTATTGTCTTCATCCAAAAAAATAGTTATGCTTAAGTTGCCATACCTATTTACTTGTGCAAACAAAAACACTAGTCGCTCACATATCCAGTAGCCAACAACACAGAACTGGAAAAAGGAAAGAGAGGAAGCACATGCTAGCGTAGTCAAAGACTTGCTTGAGGCTGGCACTTGTTAATTCTAATATGCAATAAATCCACAGTGCAAATTACAAGATAATTAGTGTTTCTTAACCAACGCCATAGTGGCACTAGTTAGCATGACCCTTAAAAAATATCTTACTTCATTTCCATTCCCTCTCTTAACCACTTAGGTTCATTTAGATTGTCAGTTGTTTGAAGCTCAGAGAAATTACAGAAAGTTCTAGCTACTTTTAAACATTGTCATTAGCTGAATGTGCTAGTTGGAATGAATGCCTTGAGAAGAGAAGGGCAAGATTGAGAGAGAACCTTTACTGATTTCCCAGTAGTTTTATCTGAGGAACCTGTGCTTTTGGCAGCTGTGCTCTTCCCCTTTTGCTTCTTACCCTTCTAACATTAAAAAGAACACAAAAGTTACAACTTCACAAATATTAAACAAATGCTAATACATAAAGAACGTTAAGACAAAAGGGAACTCTTCAAGGAGAGAGAGAGAGAGAGAGAGAGGCTTAGAAGATTCAGCTATATACCTGTTGCTTATCAGCAAGCAAGGAATCTGTTGTAGGATGAGGAGATTCCAGGAATTCTAATAATTTCACTATGAGCTCATCCTGAAAATTGATACAAGTAAAATGACTGATAGGAAAAACTAGGTAATAAAATTTGCTGCAGTGGATGACACAGTTGACAAAGACCCATTGGAAATACATGCCTTCTTTGCAGCAGATTTAATCACTGAAATATTGAGGACATCGCAAAAATCCAGTAGCTTCTCCTTAACACACTTGTCCAGCCTCTCTTTGACTTTCCCCCTTTGTTTTTCCTGCTTGATAAAATAAAGTAGGCAAATGATAATCTGATCACACATTCAATTAACGGATCATTTAGTAACTTGATGTAATCACTTGATTACGTCCATTTCACATGTAAATAAATAAAGCAAAAGGAAGATTCCATCACAAGATAGAAAAGAGATAGAAGCAAAAGTACCTCATCTTCAACCCAAACAAATCCTGAAAACTGCCCTATGTTTTTCTTCAAACTATGTGCCTGCAGAGGTAAAATGCCAAAGACATCATCAAAGCCTTGCAATAAAACAAGCAAAGACCAAGCCCTATACACATAGCCCCCCAACCTCAAACAAACACGCTCACACAGTTGAAGATGTCAAACCATGAGAGATAGCATCTCTAGATGTAATGTTCAGGAGTTCATAATTAAGAAGATGATCCTGACCTTTGTTTTCTTGCCATAAAGAATATTGTGTAGTATCTGCAGGTTGTCATCAGGTTTTCTCTTGGATAGTTTATAAGCCACTGAAAATTTCAAAATATTGAAGATGTCAGAGATAGAAAATCAAGCTTCAATATCACGCAGCTATAATTAAGTAAATCATAACATTGGACTCATAACTAGATAGTATGCAGTATCTGAGTCAACAGATAAACAAATAGAAACCTTTTGTAAAGATTTACATTTTTATTTATGCAAGTAAACACTGCTTTACTTGAACTCGGTTCTTTGTGGTCCCTGTGAATCAAATTAAATGAGTTAAACTAAAGATCGTATATATACCTACTTCCGCGCACTATTTGTCCATTAAAGCAAGATCTATGCAAGAAACCCACTGAAAAATACACCAAATGTGTACATAATCAAAAGCCACAAAATCAATTTAATCTCTTCAAAAGATAGAAACACCATCCAGTTTTTTTATGAAGGAAACACCATCCGGTTTGTATACAACTTCAATAAGTTTCAAGAATATAAACAATGTTTTCATCCAACAAACTCCCCAACCATTACTTACAATATTTTCTTCCACTATCACTAATATAATATATAGGCCAAATTGAAATCATAATTTCACATCCAATCAAATACCATCACATGAAATAAAAGAGAAGGAGCGTATAAAAGTATCAGTCAAATTTCAATCTCAGTGACATTCACCAAGTAATGACAAAAATCCAAACATCTTTTTTTTCTTCTTTTTGCCTAGAAGGAATCAAATTGATTAATCAATCATTAAACAATAAATAAATAGCAGAGCATAACCATTTAAGAGGGAAAACAAAGTGCTCCAGCAGAAGTGAAATCATACCATTTGGGATGTCCTTCAGCTGAGTACCACTACCCTGCATTTAAACACACTAATTCATAAAAGGAAATTCGCATCATAACTGAAATTGCAAATCAAATATTTACACTGCCATTTATTCTCTAGTTTGAACCTAAAATCTAAAAAGATACTGCTGAATATTATTTAGGAAGTCATGACGAGTAACAAGAAACGAATCCTTGAATTTGATATCAACTGGAAAAAAAAACAAGAATTTTAGAAACAGAACATTCAGAAAGATACCTTCCTGATTGACAATGGCTTAGGCGTCGAACTTCTAGCACCCGAAGACTCGGAGTAACGCTCCACAGTTTTCCGTTCCCTTGTCGGCCTTGAGCTTGGTGTCACTGGCTCTTCCGTACTCTCCTTTTTTTCCTCACTTTTGCTACTACTTTTCTCTTTGCCCTTCTTTACTGGTGTTTTCTCTTGCTTTTCCTCCTCCTCTGACTCCTCTTTTTCCTCCTCCTGCTCTGATTCGTCTTCTTCCGCTTCTTTTTTATCTACTTCCATTTCATCTACTTCCTCTTTGTCTTCTTCTTTCTCGTCCTCATCTTCGGCTTTAATCTCTGGCTTTTCATCTTTTTTCTCCTCCTCCCCTGCTTCGGTTGACTTTTTCTCTTCTTCTTGTTCTTGTAAGGAAGATTTCTCCTCCGTCACCTCTTCTGGTTTCTGATCTTCTAGGGTTTCTTTCTCGGACGCCATAGAAGAAATACTACTGAGAAGCAGTAAACGAGTGGTAAAACCCTAGTCTGGGGTTTCTGGTTTTGGGAATTTTTCTTTTCTCTGTAGGAGAAGATTGAATGTAAGAGAGAGAGAAGTTTCAAGATACAGATCTAGAACTTGAAATGTTAAGAGGGAAAAGGCGGGCGCAATTTGGAATTGGAGATGCTAAAAATACTACTCTTTCCGAAGCTCGAAATTTTCATTTGGGATTACAAAATTCTAAATACCGGAAATTCCCGGTTATGAAACGGTAATTGCCCGCCTATCCTTTTTGCTTTTTGCACTTGTGGGCCGGTAAATGCAGATCCGTGTATAGCCCATTAATCAAGGGTGACTGACCGGAACGGCCCTATAAAGACTGTTTTTTTTTTTGGCGAAATTTAAAAATAGCTAGATTTAGAAGTGGTAATTAAAAAATAGTCCTAGTTTTAAAAGTAATTGAAATTTAGTCACTTTTTATGTAAAAGATAAATTCAAAAAAAATATTGTTCAAAATCCGGAAATATTTCAGCATAATATGCTGGAGTTCGAAATTTTTACATGTGAACTTCCAACATAACATGTTAGAATTTCATAATGTACGGAAGTTCCAGCATAATATGCTGGAAGTCCATACACATGTGCTCCAATCTCTAGTATATTATGCTGGAACTTTCCGTGTGCTGGAGTTCCAACATAATATACTGGCAGTTCATACACAGGTGCTCCGATCTTCGGTATATTATGCTGGAACTTTCCGTGTTGTAGCAAAATAGTGGCTATTTTACAATAACTTTACAAACGCTGACTATTTTTCAATTACCAGCCCGAAGCTGGCTAACTCGTGTTATTTTGGCTTTTTTTTTGTAAAAATGACACCAGGTATCCACTCTAAAGTCTTGCTATTTAGGAATTAGCCAGTGCATCCTGAATTTCATTTTTTCAGTTGAACGTTTCAAGATAAAAATGTCCTGAGTTTTCTTAAAATTAAGATTTTTAGTTTAAAATTTCAGGACAAAATAAGTACTGGCTAATCTCTAAATAACATCCGTGAGAATGGCTATCTATGCATTTACCCCGTGTTTTTTAATATATTTAGAAAATAACCCAGTCACACATACACACTTATTGCTTGTTAGGGATTTCTCTGCCGAACTGATAGTTGTTTTGCTATATTTACTGTACATATTTCGTTAATTGTTCACAAATTATATCTGGCTGGCATGACTTTGCAATTGTTTGTGATGATTAAATTCTGCATTTCGAGGCCTTAAAAACCTTTTTCAGCATCACCTCGATTTGCATGCGCAGTCCGGGCGCATAGTCGGAAAGCCATTATGTGAAAATCTGTGAAAAAATGAATTTTGACTTTAAAAATGAATTTAAGTTGACTTTGGTCAATATTGTGGGTAAACGGACTCACACCCTTGATTTGACGGTCCCTGAGGGTTCGTAGGAAAATATGGGACTTGGGCGTATGCCCGGAATCGAATTCCGAGGTCCCAAGCCTGAGAAATGAATTTTTCAAAGAAAATTATTTTTTGGAATATTTATGAGTTTTTGAAAATGAAATGTATATAAAACTTGATGGTATCGGGCACGTATTTTGCTTCCGAAGCCCGGTATAGATCTTATATGTGATTTAAGATGAGTTTGTGAAATTTGGAAAGAAACGTACTAGAAATGACGTGAATCGGACCGTATTTGAGAAAATTGGAAAATTCGAAGTTCTTAAGTGATTTCATGATTTTGATGTTAAATTCATAGTTGTTGATGTTATTTTGGTGATTTGATCTCACGAGCAAGTCTGTAGGGTGTTTTTGAGGTAGTGTGCATGTTTGGTTTGGAGTCTCAAGGGCTCGGGTGAGTTTCGGGTAGGTTCCGGGGTGTTTAGGCTTAGGAAATCACTGTTGTTGCATCAGTTTTGGTGTAACCGCACCTGCGAGTCAAGAACCACAGGTGCGAGCTCGCAGGTGCGAATAATGTGTCGCAAGTGCGGTCCAGCCTCTCGCAGATGTGGACAAGCTCCCGCAGAAGTGGTTCCACAGGAGCGAGTCTCCCCTCACAGATGTGGCCCCAACGAGCCTAATCATTTCATTAGAAGCGGTATGTTTTCCACACGTGCGAGTATGCAGGTGCGACCCAAGTACCGCAGGTGTGAGAGTCGGGCAGTGGAGTCTTTTAAAACAAAACTTCAACGTTTTCTCTTTCAAATTTTCATAAAGATAGAAGGCCTAGGGCGATTTTCTCAAGAGATTTTCTTCCCAATTCATAAGTAAGTGTTCAATAACTGATTTCTTTCAACTCTCTATTGTTTTCATCAACTTTTATCTTATTTCCTAGGGGTTAAATGGTAGAAAATTGGGAATTTGGGTAGAGTTACGTCTTTTTGAATAATTGGAATTTAGAATTCGTTTTGGGGTCGGATTTTAAAATTAATTACATATTCGGGCTCGTGGGTGAATGGGTGATCGGGTTTTGGTCCGAACCTCGTATTTGAACAAGCGGGTTCGGGGTCAATTTTTGACTTTGGGGGAAAATGATAGAAAACCTATAATTAAGCATTGAGTATGAATTCTTTAGCATTTATTGATGTTGTTAAATCAATTTGGACTAGATACGAGTTGTTTGGAGGGAAATTCTAAAGGAAAAGCAGTGTTTGAGGCTTGAGTTGGCCGTGAAAGTTCAAGGTAAGTGTTTGGTCTAACCTTAGCTTGAGGGATTAGGAGTTGCGTCCTATTTTCTACGTGTTACTTGTTGAGTACGACGTATAGGCATGGTGACGAATATCTATACGTTGGTGTCAAGCATGACCGTGAGTTTTAAATTGAAATTGTTGTGTTCTTAACAAATACTACGAATGCCTAAGTTGTTGAATTTCTGTGTTGAGCAAGGGTTATGATTATTCTCGTGAAAATTACTTATGATTGAATATTGGTGCTAGTTGAGGAAGTTAGATGTTGGAACAAGTTTGGTTATAGATGATTTTCCCTTGCCGGGACATATTTGCTTATACTGTCGATTTCCTTGCTGGGATGGTGTTGTTTCTTTATTGATCCCTTGCCAGGACTCTCTTTGTGATTGGTGTTGAACTGTATATGTGGATCGGCTTGCACACCGCAACAATATTATATTTGGATCGAGTTGCACGCCGCAACAATAATATGTTTGGACCGGGTTGCACGCCGCAATAATAATATCTTTGGAACGGGTTGCACGCTGCAACAATAATATAATTGGATCGGGTTGCCACCGCAATAGTGATAAATGATATGGATCGGGTTGCACGCCACAACAGTATTTTTACGATTTGGATCGGGTTGCTCGTCGCAATAATAGATAATAAAAGTGCTTATTGGTTGGTTATGAGTTCTTTATTATTTTTCTGTGAATTCTAAATTATTCTTTATGTTGTCTCTTAAGTACTGTTGGTAAATGATATTCCCCCGCAGTATGTCCCCCTCCCATCTTTACATGTTTATTTCTGTTTTATTTTCCGCTGTATATCATATAACTGCACAGGTTATCTGGTAGTCTGGTCCTAGCCTCGTCACTACTTCGCCGGGGTTAGGCCGGTCACTTACCAGCACATAGGGTCGGTTGTGCTGATACTACACTCTGCACTGTGTGTAGATCCTAGAGCGGCAGCTTTTGGACCATAGATTTAGGTGGCTACCTTCAGTCCAGTCAGAGATCCCAAGGTAGTCCTGCAGGCGTCCGCAGGCCCCGGCGTTCTCTTCTATATTTATATTCTATTTTCATTTACTTCAGAGACTGATTGTATCTTTATTTCCAGACAATTGTGTGTAGTATTCGTAGATGGTCCGTGATATTGTGACACTGATTTCGGGTAGAGATGTACTTGGTATTGTCGTACTTGTTTTTGTCTTTGTTATCAGATTACGTCTTCCGCATGTGTTTAATTATTGTTAATATTTCACTGTTGATCGCATATCATTTTAAACTATTAAAAATGTCTAAATAAAAGAGTTAGTGAATCCATAATACTCGGCTTGCCTGGCTTTTACGAGTAGGCGCCATCACGACTCCCGAGGGTGGGAAATCCGGGTCATGACAAGTTGGTATCAGAGCTCTAGGTTACATAGGTCTCACAATTCACGAACAAGCTTAGTAGAGTCTGAGGGATCGGTACGGAGACGTCTGTATTTATCCTCTAGAGGCTACAGAGTTAGGAAAAACTTCACATTTATTCTTTCCTGACGTGTGGTTTGGTTTCTTAATGCTAATTGAATTTCTACTTTGTTCTTTCGCGGATGGCGAGAACACGCGCTTCCTCATCCACCGATCAGCAACCCGAGCCCCCAGCAGCAGCTCCCGCAAGGGGCGGAGGGCAAGGCCGAGGCCGTGTTAGAGGCCGAGGAAGGGGCAGAGCTCATCCTAGAGCAGCAGCACCAGCGGCAAAGCCTCAGGTTGACTTTGATGATGGGGTTTCGACCCAGAGAGTTCCAGTGGGCCCAGCTCAGGTCCCAAAGGGGTTTATTGCTACCCCAGTACTCCAGGATTCTCTGGTCCGTCTAGTGGGCCTTATGGAGAGTGTCACCCGGGCAGGCTTGCTTCATGTAGCACCAGTCGTCTCTCATGCTGGAGGAGGAGCCCAAACTCTTGCTACTCGCACTCCGGAGCAGATGGCTCCCCAGTTTCAAACTCCGGTAGCTCAGCTAGTTGGAGCAGTTTAGCTGGGTACGGTAGCTCAGACCGGTGATGGAGCAGCTATGTTTGCCGATGTCTGTCGATGCTTTGTGGAGATTGGACAGGTTCACCAAGCTCTTCACTACTACTTTCAGCAGTGCATCTTCTGAGGATCCCTGGGATTATCTAGACAGTTATCATGAGGTTCTTAGGAACATGGATAGTGGAGGCCAATGGGGTCGACTTTGCTACTTTCCGCTTGTCTGGGTCCGCTAAGACTTGTTGGAGAGATTATTGTTTGTCTAGACCAGCCGGATCACCAACTTTGACTTAGGAGCAATTTACTCAGCTATTTCTGGAGAAGTTTCTCCCTATCACTTAGAGAGAGATCTATCAGAGGCAGTTTGAGCGTCTCCAGCAGGGTTCTATGACCGTTACTCAGTATGAGACCGGATTCATCGACTTGGCCCGTCATGCTCTTATCATACTTCCCACCGAGAGAGAGAGAGAGAGAGAGAGAGAGAGGGTGAGGAGGTTCATTGAGGGACTTGTTCAGCCGATTTGACTTTAGATGTCTAAGGAGACAGAGTGAGATTTCTTTTCAAGAGGCGGCCAATGTGGCCAGAAGAGTTGAGATGGTTATGTTGTAGGGGGGTGGTCAGGGGTCAGACAAGAGGCCTCGTCATTCAGGCAGATTCAGTGGTGCCTCATCTGGAGGCAGGGATTCGTATGGTAGAGGCCATCCTCCTAGACATTTTCAGTCAGAACTTCAGGTTTCTCACAGCGCTTCGGGTAGCCGTGGTTCTCATATGCAGTATTCTGATTAGCAGCCCTATAGTGCACCACCAGCTCCTATCAGTGCACTGCCGCTCCAGAGTTTTCAGGGTGGTCATTCAGGTCGCCAGGGTCAGTCTCAGTTTCCTCAGTCACAACACTCAGGTGGATGTTTTGAGTGTGGTAAGTATGGTCATATCTGGAGGGCTTGCCCGAGATTGGTGGGTACTTAGTCGCAGCAGTAGGGTTCCCGTGCTATGGTTCAGGCACTAGGTGTTCCGCCGCCCGCTCCGTCAGCTAGGGGTGGGGGTAGAGGTGTTAGAGGTAGAGGTAGAGGTATTATAGGTGGAGGTCAAGCAGCTAGAGGTAGAGGCCAGCCAACAACAGGCCATCCCAGAGATGTAGTTCAAGGTGGTGGGGCCTAGCCCCGATGTTATACTCTTCCAGCCATGCCTGAGGTTGAGGCTTCCGATGCAGTTATCATAGGTATTGTTCTAGTTTGTAGCAGAGATGCTTCAGTTTTATTTGATCAAGGATCTACATACTCCTATGTGTCATCTTATTTTGCACTGTATCTGGTCATGCCTAGTGATTCCTTGAGTGCCCCTGTATATGTGTCTACACCGGTGGGTAATTCTATTGTGGTAGATCGAGTTCATCATTCGTGTATAGTTGTGATTAGAGGTCTTGAGACTCGTGTAGATTTGTTACTTATGGACATGGTTGATTTTGATGTCATATTGGGGATGGACTGGTTATCACCTTACCATGCTATCTTGGACTATCATGCCAAGACTATGACCTTAGCCTTGCCGGGTTTACCTCTTTTAGAGTAAAGAGGAACTCCTGGTCATTCTACCCGTAGTATTATCTCTTATATAAAGGCTTGGCGTATGGTCAAAAATGGGTGTTTGGCATATGTTCGTGATTCTAGTGTCGAGGTTCCTTCTATTGATTCTGTGCTTGTTGTTCGTGAGTTCCTTGAGGTATTTCCTTCAGACATGCTGGGTATGCCACCTGACAAAGATATTAACTTCTGCATTGTGGCTCCGGGCACTCAGCCTATTTCTATTCTAACGTATCGTATGGCCTCTCCTGAGTTGAAAGAGTTGAAGGAGCAATTGCAAGACTTGCTTGAAAAAGGTTTCATTAGACCTAGTGTTTCGCCTTGGGGTGCGCCGGTGTTGTTTGTTAAGAAAAAAGATGGATCGATGCGAATGTGTATAGATTACCGACAGTTGAACAAAGTTACAATCAAGAATAAGTATTTATTGCTGAGGATTGATGATTTGTTTGATCAGCTTCAGGGTTCCAAGGTATTTTTGAAGATTGACTTGAGATCTGGCTACCATCAGTTAAGGATTAGGGCATTCGATGTCCCTAAGACAGCTTTCCGCACTCGGTACGGGCATTATGAGTTCTTGGTGATGTCATTCGGGTTGACAAATGCCCCAGCAACTTTTATGGATTTGATGAACCGAGTGTTCAGGCCTTACTTGGATTCGTTCATGATAGTCTTCATTGATGATATTTTGATCTATTCCCGCAGCCGGGAGGAGCACGAGCAACATCTTAGAGCGGTTCTTCAGATTTTGAGGGATATTAGTTGTATGTCAAGTTTTTTAAGTGTGAGTTTTGGTTGAGTTCGATTGCATTCTTGGGTCATGTTGTATCAGTAGAGGGTATTCAGGTTGATCCGAAGAAGATAGAGGTAGTCAATAATGGGCCTAGACCCGCATCAGCTACAGAGATTCGGAGTTTCTTGGGTTTAGCAGGCTACTATCATCTGTTTGTGGAGGGGTTCTCATTTATTGCAACCCCGATGACCAGGTTGACCCAGAAGGGTGCCTAGTTCAGGTGGTCGGACAAGTGTGAGGCGAGCTTTCAGAAGCTCAAGACAGCTTTGACCACGATAACAGTGTTGGTTTTGCCCATAGGTTTAGGGCCATATATAGTTTATTGTGATGCATCTCGTATTGGACTTGGAGTAGTGTTGATGTAGGATGGCAGGGTCATTGCTTATGCTTCGCAGCAGTTGAAGATTCATGAGAAGAACTATCCAGTTCATGACTTGGAGTTAGCATCCATTGTTCACGCGTTGAAGATTTGGAGGCATTATCTATATGGCGTGACATGTGAGGTGTTCACGGATCACAAGAGTCTGCAGTACTTGTTCAAGTAGAAGGAGCTAAATTTGAGGTAGAGAAGTTGGTTGGAGCTGTTGAAGGACTATGATATTACCATCTTATATCATATGGGAAAGGCCAATGTGGTGGTCGATGCTTTGAGTAGGAAGTCAGCCAGTATGGGCAGTCTTTCTTATATTCCGGTCGGTGAGAGGCCGCTTGCTTTGAATGTTCATGCTTTAGCCAATCAGTTTGTGAGATTTGGATGTTTTTGAGCCGAGTCGTGTGTTAGCTTGCACGGTCGCTCGTTCTTCTTTATTGGAGCGTATCCGTGACCGGCAGTATGATGAACCCCATTTGTGTGTCCTTAGAGACACGGTGCAGCACGGAGGTGCCAAGCAGGTTACCTTAGGTGATGATAGAATTTTGAGATTGCAGGGTCGAACTTGTGTGCCTAATGTGGATGGACTCCGAGAGTTGATTTTAGAGGAGGCCCATAGTTTCCGGTACTCTATTCATCCGGGCGCTGCTAAGATATATCAGGATTTGCGGCAGTATTATTGGTGGCGGAGAATGAAGAAGGACATTGTTGCACATGTGGCTCGGTGTTTAAACTGTTAACAGGTTAAGTACGAGCATCATAGGCCCGGTGGTTTGTTCCAGAAGATTGAGATTCCTGAGTGGAAGTGGGAGCGTATCACTATGGACTTCGTTGTTGGACTCCCACGGACTTAGAGGAAGTTCAATGCAGTATGGGTTATTGTTGATAGGCTGACCAAGTCAGCACATTTCATTCCTATGGCAGTCTCCTATTCTTCCGAGAGGTTAGCTGAGATCTATATTCGGGAAATTGTTCGTCTTCATGGTGTGCCCATGTTTATCATTTCGGATCGAGGTACGCATTTTACCTCACATTTTGGAGGGCAGTTCATCGGGAGTTGGACACATAGATTGAGTTGAGCACAATATTTCATCCTCAGACGGACGTGCAGTCCGAGCGAACTATTCAGATTTTGAAGGATATGCTCCGAGCATGTGTCATCAACTTTGGAGGCTCGTGGGATTAGTTTTTGCCTTTAGTAGAGTTTGCCTACAACAACAGCTACCAGTCGAGTATTCAAATGGCTCCTTATGAGGCCTTGTATGGTAGGCGGTGTCGGTCGCCGGTTGGGTGGTTTGAGCCGGGAGAGGCTCGGTTGTTGGGTACAGATCTGGTACAGGATGCCTTGGACAAGGTCGGGATTATTTAGGACAGGCTTTGTGCAGCTCAGTCGAGGTAAAAGGGTTATGCCGATCATAAGGTTCGTGATTTGGCTTTCATGGTCGGTGAACGGGTATTGCTTCGAGTGTCGCCTATGAAGGGCGTGATGAGATTTGGGAAGAAGGGAAAGCTTAGCCCTAGGTTCATTGGCCCATTTGAGATTCTTGATCGAGTGGGAGAGGTGGCTTATAGACTTGTGTTGACGCCGAGCTTATCAGTCGTGCATCCAGTGTTTCATGTGTCCATGCTTTGGAAGTATCATGAACATCCATCACACGTGTTAGATTTCAACATTGTCTAGTTGGACAAGGACTTGTCTTATAAGGAGGAGACGGTAGCTATTCTAGACTGGCAAGTTTGTTAGTTGAGATTGAAGAGTTTTCCTTCTGTTCGTGTTCAGTGGAGAGGTCATCCTGCTGAGGTATCGACCTGGGAGTCCGAGTCTGACATGCGGAGCCGTTATCCCCATCATTTCCCCGACTCGGGTACTTCCTTCTTATGTCCGTTCGAGGACGAACTATTGTTTTAGAGGCGGAGAATGAAAAGGTCATCACTTGTTTTAGAAACAAATTCTGCGTTCCGAGGCCTTAAAAATCTCTTTCAGCATCACCTCGATTTGCATGCGCAGTTCGGGCGCATAGCCGGAAGGCCATTATGTGAAAATCTGTGAAAAATGATGAATTTTGACTTTAAAATGAACTTAAGTTGACTTCGGTCAACATTTTGGGTAAACGGACCCGGTCCCATGATTTGACAGTCCCGGAGGGTCCGTAGGAAAATATGGGACTTGGGCGTATGCCCGGAATCAAATTTCGAGGCTCCAAGCACGAGAAATGAATTTTTTAAAGAAAATTATTTTCTGGAATATTTATGAGTTTTTGAAAATGGAATTTGTTTAAAACTTGATGGTATTGGGCCCGTATTTTGGTTCTGTAGCCCGATACAGGTCTTATATGTGATTTAAGCTGAGTCTATGAAATTTGGTAAGAAACAGACATGAAATGATGTTAATTGGACCGTATCTGAGAAAATTGGAAAATTTGAAGTTCTTAAGTGATTTCATGATTTTGATGCTAAATTTATAGTTGTTGATGTTTATTTTAGCGATTTGATCGTACGAGCAAGTCCGTAGGGTATTTTTGAGGTAGTGTGCATGTTTGGTTTGGAGCCCCAAGGGCTCGGGTGAGTTTCGGGTAGGTTTCGAAGTGTTTAGGCTTAGGAAAACACTGTTGTTGCATCAGTGTTGGTGTAACCGCACCTGCGAGTCAAGAACCGTAGGTGCGAGCTCGCAGGTGCGAATAGTAGGTCGCAGGTGCGGTCCAGCCTCTCGCATATGCGAACAAGCTCCCGCATATGCGAACAAGCTCCCGCATAAGCGGTTCCGCAGGAGCGGGTGTTCCCTTGCAGATACGGCCCCAGTGGGCCTAATCATTTCCGTAGAAGCGATATGTTTTCCGCACGTGCGAGTACGCAGGTGCAACCCAAGGACCGCAGGTGCGAGAGTCGGGCAGTGGAGTCTTTTAAAACAAAACTTCAGCGTTTTCTCTTTCAAAATTTCATAAAGATAGAAGGCCTAGGGCGATTTTCTCAAGAGATTTTCTTCTCAATTCATAAGTAAGTGTTCAATAACTGATTTCTTTCAACTCTCTACTGTTTTCATCAATTTTTATCTTATTTCCTAGGGTTTAAATGGTAGAAAATTGGGAATTTGAGTAGAGTTACATCTTTTTGAATAATTGGAATTTAGACCTCGTTTTGGGGTCGGATTTCGAAACTAATTACATATTCGGGCTCGTGGTGAATGGGTGATCGGGTTTTGGTCCGAACCTCGTGTTTTGACCAAGCAGTCCCGGGGTCAATTTTTGACTTTTGGGGTAAAATGATAGAAAACCTATAATTAAGTATTGGGTATGAATTCTATAGCATTTATTAATGTTGTTAAATCAACTTGGACTATATACGAGTTGTTTGGAGGCGAATTCTAAAGGAAAAGCGATGTTTGAGGCTTGAGTTGGCTGTGGAAGTTCGAGGTAAGTGTTTGGTCTAACCTTAGCTTGAGGGATTAGGCGTTGCGTCCTATTTGCTACATGTTACTTGTTGAGTACGACGTATAGGCATGGTGACGAGTATCTATACGTTGGTGTCAAGCATGATCGTGAGTTTTAAATTGAAATTGATGTGTTCTTAACAAATACTATGAATGCCTAAGTTGTTGAATTCTCTGTGTTGAGCAAGGATTATGATTATTCTCGTGGAATTTACTTATGATTGAGTATTGGTGCTAGTTGAGGAAGTTAGATGTTGGAACAAGTTTGGTTATAGCTGATTTTCCCTTGCCGGGACGTATTTACTTATACTGTCGATTCCCTTGCCGGGATGGTGTTGTTTCTTTATTGATCCCTTGTCGGGACTCTCTTTGTGATTTTTGTTGAATTGTATATGTGGATCGGGTTTCACACCGCAACAATATTATATTTGGATCGAGTTGCATGCCGCAACATTAATGTGTTTGGATCGGGTTGCACGCCGCAATAATAATATGTTTGGATCGGGTTGCACGTCGCAACAATAATATAATTGGATCGGGTTGCACGCCGCAATAGTGATAAATTATATGGATCGGGTTGCATGCCGCAATCGTATTTTTACGATTTGGATCGGTTGCGCGCCGCAACAATAGATATAAATTGCTTATTGATTGGTTACGAGTTCTTTATTATTTTGCTGTGAATTCTAAATTGTTCTTTATGTTGTCTCTTAAGTACTATTGGTAAATGATATTCCCCCGCAGCATGTCCCCCTCCCATCGTTACATGTTTATTTCTGTTTTATTTTCCGCTGTATATTATATAACTGCACAGGTTATCTGGTGGTAGTCTGGTCCTAGCCTCGTCACTACTTCGCCGTGGTTATGCCAGTCACTTACCAGCACATGGGGTCGGTTGTGCTGATACTACACTTTGCACTGTGTGCAGATCCTGGAGCGGCAGCTTTTGGACCATAGCTTTGGGTGGCTGCCTTCAGTCAAGTCAGAGATCCCGAGGTAGTTCTGCAAGCGTCCGCAGGCCCCGACGTTTTCTTCTATCTTTATATTCTGTTTTTATTTACTTCAGAGACGGATTGTTTCTTTCCAGACAATTGTGTGTAGTATTCGTAGACGGTCCATAATATTGTGAGACCGATTTCGGGTAGAGATGTACTCGGTATTGTCGTACTTATTTTTGGCTTAGTTATTAGATTACGTCTTCCATATGTGTTTAATTATTGTTAATATTTCACTGTTGATCGCATATCGTTTTAAACTGTTAAAAAGGGCTAAATAAAAGAGTTAGTGAACCCATAATACTCGGCTTGCCTAGCTTTCACGAGTAGGCGCCATCACGACTCCCGAGGGTGGAAAATCCGGGTCATGACATTGTTCAATTGTTCACCAAACTTTATTATATCGCTATGACTTTATGTTATTTCTATGTGATCTACAGTCAACCTCTCTATAGTAGCCTCGTTTGTTCCGATATTTTTTGGCTTTTATAGTGAATGGCTATTATACACGTGTAATCGCATTTGACATTTAAATATTTTTTGGTTGTTATAGATAAAAATTATCCTGAAAATAATTATTTTTCCTTTTCTAATGTTACATATAAAAAATAAGACAATTATTCAAATTTAAAATCTCAAAAGATATGCATATTTTATTAGTTAAATATTAAGGAAAGCTAATACATTATTAATAAATTCATAACTAAAAGTATAAAGATTTAAACTCTAAGGCAGACATTTTAAAAGCTACCTACAAATATAAACAAATTCAAAATTGATGGAAGAACTTTGTAATTGTAGCTTGTTTCGTATATTTCATTCCCTTACTATCGATATAATACTTGAATTGGTGAAGATTCGTGTCCAATTTTTCAGCAGAAAGGTATTCAATAGCTTTCTCTTGAAGACAATCTAAGAGCTTAATTAAAATTTCTATCCAAATATTTTTTGAAATTTGTCCAATGAAAAAGATATCATGTACAAATCTTTAAATCTTATATCTTATGCAAGATAGAAACTTTGATTAATGGAAAATATTGGTGTATATTTTTAGAATTACTACTATCTATGAACGTGCTTTCCACGTTAATAATGGCACATGATGGTTTAACCATTCAAATCATCTGAAAGTCAAAAAATGTTATTACATTAACATAATACGTGAATTCAAACTAAAAAGACATCATCAGAACTTACACAAATAATCAATTTAGTCATGTTAGTTAGATAATTATGTATCATAGTTTAAAAGTATTAAATTTAATGGTATCTTACCGAATACTTATTTGTATACTATTTTTTTTGTGTATGTTTCCTTCTAATGCTTTAGTTGTTCTGCCATATTGCGATAAATATAGTCCACTATTTAGGATGTTTGTCCTTGTACTTTATTTATTATTGCAAAATATAAACATACCGAAAATTATTTTTACACAAATTTAAAAGGATATTCTTTAGATTCAGAAGACGGGGATAAAAATATTCTTAAAAGCACATTGACCAATATCATAATTTTTGCATGTATGACGTTATAGTCAAAACTTCTATATACCATCTATGTGTTATTACATAAGCTATTAAGTGGATCTAAGTTTTTTAGTAGCATGACGGGCATAGTTTTCTTCAAAATCAATATAATGCAATTGAAGATCAATTTTAACTTAGTCTATTACATATACGGTGACACCGACATATATAAGAAAAAATAAACGTGACGACAAACATGTGTGGTAGAATGCCATTTGGTATTAAAGTATTTAAGTATTCTTCTTGGTAGTAATTGTTGGTATCATATCCTGCTGAGTCAAAAACTGAAAAATATCTTACTTTTACCATAAAATTTTGCAATCAACTTTTTATTTAGTTGATCAACATATTCATTTATGCTAGCTAAGATAGCTTTTTAATTTCTATCATGCAATTTACGCAAAGTGCATTTTAATATATTGATAGAAATATTTTCCTTATTAAATGCACTACTATTACAATTCGGATTGATAACCAAGTGTTCTGGGAGAACCAAATCATCTTTTGTTAGATGTTCTTCTTACGAAGCAAGAAGTTACTAAATATTTGATCTGTTCTTACTTTATATTTCTTATCAATTGAATCTTTTTCATTTGATGCTATAAGTATAATTTTGGCAAGCTAGATTTTACAGTCTCTGCTTTCGTCGATTTTGCAACTATTGATAGTACTTGACAGAAAACACATTCCAAACCATTGATTTTTCACCAAATGGTTCACTGGTATTCAATATATCTCCAGGGGAAATTGTTTCGATCATTTAATATTTAGCCATAAGCGTTTCATCATATATTATCAATTTTGCTTTCCTTATAAATTTAGCATTGTTGCTTTGCTTTGATATATTTGTGATGGTTATTTCAGTTATTTGAAGAGGTATATCAAATATAAAGTGAGTGTCTTTACAATAAATCATTGTTGATACACCATTTTTTATTATTGCTAATAATATCATGCCTCTTGATTTGATATTTGCAAGTAATGCATTACATAAATATATTATTTCGATTCTTCTGGAGGCATCTACAAAGAATAATCCCGCTATGTAACGACCCGACCGATCGTTTTGAGCTTTTGCACCTTGATCGTCAGTTCTCGGCGTGACTTGCCCCGTGTGATGGATTATGACTTATGTAAATCGTTGGTTTTGGTTTTCAGGGTAATCAGAATGAATTTGGAAGAACAGTTCTCAGTTTGAAGCTTGAAATTTGAAAAGTTTAACCAAGATTTGACTTGTTGGTATATGATCTCGGATCGGAATATTTATGATTTGGTTAGCTCCGTTAGGTTATTTGGGACTTAGAAGTGTGATCGGAATGCATTTTGGAAGTCCGTGGAAGGTTTAGGCTTGAATTGGCGAAATTGAGATTTTGGCATTTTCCGGTTGATAGGTGAGATTTTAATAAAGGGGTCGGAATAGAATTCCGGAAGTTGTAGTAGCTCCGTTGTGTCATTTGTGATGTGTGTGCAAAATTTCAGGTCATTCAGACAAGGTTTGGTTAGGTTTTTGATCAAAAGCATAATTTGGAAGTTCTTGGAATTCTTAGGCTTGAATCCGATGTGATTTTGGTGTTATGATGTTGCTTTGAGCGTTCCGAAGATTAGAACAAGTTTGAATGAGGTTATGGGATATGTTGGCATGTTTGGTTGAGGTCCCGAGGGCCTCGGCTGAGTTTCGGGTGGTCAATCGGACCATTGCATGTTGTTTGGAATTGCAAAAAATTGTTGATTAGTGTTGCAGAGAAATGACCTTCGCGTTCGCGAGTAAGCCCTCGCGTTCGCGAAGGGTTAGTTGGTGAAGGTTGGAGTTAAGCCTTTGCGTTCGCGAGGAAGGCTACGCGTTCGCGAAGGGCTGGATGTTTGGTCATCGCATTCGCGTAGAGTGGACCGCGTTCGCGTAGAGTAATTTGGTCAGTTGGACCAGAGGCATTTTTATTCATCGCGTTCACGAGTGGTGTAACGTGATCGCGAAGGTTTAGTCTAAGGAAGCATCGCGTTCGCGATGGGCAGATCGCGATCGGGAAGAGGAAATTCTGGTCAAAGTTATTTTGTGCTTCGCGAATGCGAGGCTTTGACCGCGTTCACGAAAAAGGATTTCAGACCTGGGCAGAATGTTTAAATAGTCGTCTTGTCCGCGATTTTTTGAAGGGGGAATCACTTGGAGGTAAGATTTATGAACTTTATATTCGTTTCTTATGTAATTTCTACCTAATTAATCATAGAATTAAGCCTAGTATTGAAGAACTAGGGCTTGTAATTTGAGACCTAGAATTTGGGATTTGAGGGGCCATTTGAGGTCCGATTTTGTTATTCTTGGTATGTATAGACTCATGAGAGGATGAGGATTCTATTGATATGACTTTTATTGGATTTCGAGATGTGGGCCCGAGGGCCGGGTTTGAGCAATTTCGGGATTTTTGATGTAAATTAGATATTTTCGAGTGGGCTTTATTCCCTTAGCAGATTTTAATAGTTATGTACTGATTGTGGCTAGATTTGGAGCATCCGGAGGTTGATTCGTGAGGTCAAAGGCATCACGAGCTAGAGTTTGGACAGGATCGAGGTAAGTAGTGATTGTAAATGCTGTTCTGAGGGTGTGAAACCCCAGATTTCACATCGTTGTGCTACTTTGAGGTGACGCACACGCTAGATGACGAGCGTGGAGTCGTGCACCATTGGGGATAGTGACTTGGTCTGCCCCGTTGTCACGCCCCAACCTTGGGAAGTGCGACCGATGCTTAATCGAGTGATCCCAACTGAGCAAGCCTTTTTAACACTTTCTACCCAACTCAATATGATTAAGGGAACCATGCTTTCGTTTACTTAGACAACAGGAAAGATTGTACATTCAACATTGATAGATCATTTCATATTACAACCTTAAACCGTAGTTAAGTTCCAAGATTACATACAATCTTAATTTAGAGAAACAAGAGTTTGAGATTACAACTTAGTTCATAGACCCATCCAACACCCGTACATAACCCACACAAATGTCTACGGAGCCTCTAAGGATACAAAAGACAATTATGACAACGCCGACAACAAGGCCTCGGCTATACCTCAAAAGTGGAAATCTACAACAAAAGATGTGCAACATAACCCCCTTGAAGGAAAAAGGGGCTCACCAAGACTATGAGAGGAGGATACTCTGCTACGCCCGATCGACACTGTCCACTATGGAGCCACCTACATTCATTTAAAAATGTAGCGCCCCCGGCAAAAGGGATGTTAGTATCATGGAATATGTCACGATCCCGGTTCGCCCTCCGTGAACCATCGTGATGGAACCTAGTCTCTACGACTAGGTAAGCCTAAACTTGCGAAAGATAACCAAAACTTGCGGAAGTAAAACAATTTAAAACAGGAATAAAGTAATAATAGTGTTTAAATGTGCCGCTCGACATACACCATGTTTAACTCTCAATACCAATACGTAAATCCAAGACCCGAAAACCCACAAATCACAAGCTGAGATCAATACTACATAGCTCTAACTCCGGAATATCTAATAAGAACAGAAAAAGTACAGAAGGGCTAAATACTAAAAGCAGGAATAGAAAGGGACTTGTCAATCTGCGGATGCGGCAGATGTACCTCGAAGTCTCTAGAGCAGTCGCCTCCTCAAAGATGATAGGCATGAGTAACGGTACCTGGATCTGCACATGAAAAACATGCGCAGAAAAGGCATGAGTACACCACATCGGTACTCAGTAAGTGCCAAGCCTAACCTCGGTTAGGTAGTGACGAGGAAGGTCAGGGCCCTACTGAGATTAAATAAATATAAATATGACAGGATAAGATAAGCATTACAATTGAGAATCTACAGTAAGAATCTACATAGGATAATAAGAGTACAATAACGGAAATAGAGATGAAGGCAAACCATAAGGAAGTAACCGGGGATCTCTCAGTATCCCGAGGATCTCTTAGTACCCTCAATATATACCAGGGATCTCTTGGTATCCTCAATATATGCTAGGGATCTCTTGGTATCCCGAGGAACTCTCGGTATCCTCAATATATGCTAGGGATTTTTTGGTATCCCGAGGATCTCTCGGTATCCTCAATATATGCTAGGGAACTCTTGGTATTCCGAGGATCTCTTGGTATCCCGAGGATCTCTTGGTATACTCAATATATGTGTCAGGGATCTCTTGGTATCCCGCACCTCAGTCCAGATCATAAATACGTACATGGGATCTCCCGGGATGCTGTCCCGTAGTCCCAAATTAAAGCACATAGAAGCAACACAAGAATACTCCATTAAATGCAAATTTCATACCAAGTAAACAGTTAATTCTAGCCTAACATGCTTCATGCAATGCAATTAAAGCAGTTTAAGCAAATAGGCAATTAAGTCAACTAATGCCTTCCTAAACTACAACAGGCTAAATTCGCAAGTAGAATAAAGCAGGAAAAAGGAACTCAATTGAAATACTTAAAGTAAAACCGGATTTTCAACAATTAGCTCAAGTATGCACTCGTCACCTCACGTACAAGGCATTTCAATTACCAAATATATCATATCCTAAGGGGAAGGTCCCCTACACAAGGTTAGACAAGTCACTTACCTCGAACCGACTCAAAAATCAATCTGAAACCACGCTCTTGCCACGAGTACTCGACTCTAAATGACCCAAATCAATTCAATTCAATTTCATAATGTAAATAACACTTCAAGTAACTGATTCTACAATTAAAGTCTAAGCGAATACTTGAAATTATGAAAAATAACCAAAACGCCCCTCGGGCTCACGTCTCAGAATCGGGTGAAATTTACATTTTCAGAAACCTCATACTCTCACGAGTCTGTACATAACAAGAACACCAAATTCGGAGTCTATATGGCCCCTCAAATCCTTATTTAAAGGTCTCTTAAACTCAAGCCCCAATTACCTATTTTTTTCCAATTTCTCACCACTAACTAGGTCTTTAATCACATAAAAACGAGTTATGAAGTCAAGGATGTTACCTCCAAGAGATTCCCCTTTGTTTTCCTTAAAAATCTCTCTCAAAAGCTTCAAACCCGGATAAAAATGGTGAAAGAGTAGCTCAAATTCGCGAAGGCAACTATTTATATGTTCTACCCAGCGATTTCCGCATTTGCGACCCTGGGGCCGCATATGCGGTCCCGCTTCTGCGGAAACTCTGTCGCATCTGCGACTTTCATTAAATGACTAGAAACCATATCTGTGATCACCCTTTCGCATATGCGCTACCGCTTCTGCGGTATTCCTTCCGCATCTACGGAACCTGAAGAAAGGACCAAAATTCGCTTCTGCAATCTCCTTAGCCGCTTCTGCGACGGGTTCTTACGCGTTACTCACTCGTCCGCCACTGGAAACACCACTTCCCATCTGACTTGCATGTGTTAAGCATGCCGCCAGCGTTCATCCTGAGCCACATCTGCGGTCCCCAAACCGCAAATGCGAAAATACCAGAAGCAACAAAAATTACAGCAGCTGCAACATTTCCTCAACTTCTTGTTAACCATCCAAAATCACCCCGAGGACCCCGGGACCTCAACCAAAGGCATCAACATATCCTAAAATCTTATTCAAACTTATACCAATCTTCAAAATACCTCAAACAACATCAAAACAACCAAAACACATCGGATTCAAGCCTAAGTTTCTAAAATCTTCCGAATTCAGCTTTTGATAAAAAACCTAACCAAACCACGTCTAAATGACCTGAAATTTTGCACACACGTCCTAAATGACACAACGAAATTACTGCAACTCTCGGAATTCCAATCTGACCCTCGGATAAAAATCTCGCTATCGAACCGGAAACTTCAAAAATTCAACCTTCGGCGTTTTAAGCCTAAATTAGCTACGGACCACCAAAATACAATCCGAACACGCTCCTAACCCCAAAATCACGCAACGGAGCTAACGGAATCATAGGATTTTCATTCCGAGGTCGTATTCACACTGTTCCGACTATGGTCAACTTTTCTATACTTAAGCTCTCATTTAGGGAATAAGTGTCCCAAAACTCTCCGAAACTTAAAATCGAACATCCCAGCAAATCAAAATAGCAGAAATAAACTCGGGGAAAGCAGTTAATAGGGGATCAGGGCATTAATTATTAAGACAACCGGCCGGGTCGTCACAAAATAGTACTAGTATGTATAACTGAACACCATCTTATTAGAAAGAACTTTCATACAAGAGTTCAAAGAAATCACAAGAGACAATCAAAGCTTTAATCGAACACCACATCATCAAATAAAGAATCATACAATTTTCACATGATTTCCATAACTTTAGTTTAGGGCATTTCATATGTTCATCATTGTTCTCAATACCACCTCTATCTTGAGTGGAGTCCGGTCATGACCCGATCGGCTAGGTTGCCTCATTCGAGACATATACCTCAATCACCATCTCATTTCCCTTTTTCGGAATTCAATATCAGCACATTACCACCATGTGTGCGACATGGTATTCGATCATGGCCCGATCGGCTAGACCGCCTTACCTAGGCGTTGTTCCTTTCTGATTAATCATCTCATTTGAATCTTTATTTCACGTATATCATATCAATTAATTGGCGCTTAGGGACACAATCATCAAATCATTTCCACTTTCAATTTCAACCTTGAAATTTATGATCATAGGCACATACAAAAGCAATTGAAGTTGTAAGCATAGGTAAGCTTTCACATAATTAGCATGACAATCTCAGTTTTAAATCTGGACGTGAAGTTTAGGCAATTTCAACACCTGGTTCATATTCTTTGAATATCTTTAGATATCTAGAATAGTACTTTGCACACAATGAAGCACACCTTTCATGTATATGTATATGTATATATACAATTCCAAAACCAATTTATGTAAAATAACAATCAATACATCGATCAAGTTTTCGGTCTTACCACATTTGCACACACACATACCAACGGAGCTCAATTTCTAATAGGAGGGAGTTTTAGCCATACATACCTCAATAAAGCTTTCTTTAATTCCTTACAAAATTCCGGGACTCTTCTCAACTTCAATCTATTTTATGAAAATTACAAATTGAACCAAGAATTAGAGACATTAATTAATATTCTAGCTCATTTGAGCACATTATCAAGCTCTAGGTGTGCATTGTGATTATAGGATCCTTTTCTGAGAGATTTCTATCATTTTATGCCCCAATTGCTATCTTTTTAGTTCACAGCCTCCCTATACCCTATTATCTTTTATGCATGCAAGATCCATTCTTATACCCATGAACCCCCAAGCTAATTACTCATTCTCGTGTGAATTTCGAAACCAAAGGTTAGGGCTCAAGTTCTTACCTCTTGGGGTGAAGGTCTAGCAGCTTTACTTGATAATCTTCAAGGGTTTAGGTAAGGATTGAGTGGAGACTTGATGAAGATCACCCTCTCTCTCTAGAACTCCCTATCTCACTCTATTTGCAGCAAAATAATATAAAAAGGGTCTAATGAGGTGTTTTTAATGGGATGGGGTTGAGTTTTAAAAGTTAAAAAATAGGAGCCCCGACAAATCTACGATCCCATATGCGATCGCATAATGGACATGCGGCCCGCAAAAGGGACCACAAAAATGGCCCCCAAAACCTAAACAAATTGTCCGAGTATATGACAGAAATGCGGTCCGCATATTTGTTATGCAGTCACATAATGCACCGCAGAACTGCCCCTTCCAGAAATTCCAAGGAGATTATGCGATAACTATGCGGCCCGCATATTGATTATATGATCGCGTAATTGGCCGCATAGTTGACCTTAAATTATCATCAAACTGTCTGGATCTGCGGCGATTATGCGGTCCGTATAGCTATTATACGATCGCATAATGGACCGTAGAAGCGCACTTTTCTAGAAAACATTATTCCTTAACTTTTTAATGCATAGATCGATCAAAAGGGTCCGAACCGCAGCGGGCAAGCTCGCCGCAAAGAATTTTACAAATTTCTAACACGTATTCCTAATTTGGAACTACGAGCTTTTGAGTTTTTGAGTAGAAATTTCATGGGTTCTTACACCCGTACGACTGTTAAGTTGCGTATTTGATTTGAAATCTTATGATGTTCCATATTTTAGAGATTGATATTATATTTTGGGATGTATGTCATGTTTCCATGTTTGGGGCCTTGTGCCGACCTGTTGAGACCCATAGAGGCATTTTTACTATTTTTTCTCACTCTATTTGTTTTGAAAGCATATCCTCACTGATGATTTACCTGTTTATTGTTTAAAACTGGCTTTATTACTTCAATTCTTAAAATGTGAAAACTGTTTGAGTTGAGTTCCCTGTTTTACTGATGGTCCGAGTGATTGTGAGGTTGATGATTGAGATAGACCGAGGGTCTGATTATGAGGGTATTGACTGAGATAGACCGAGGGTCTGATTGTGAGGTTAATGACTAAGATAGATTGAGGGTCTGATGGTGAGGTTAATGACTGATAGAGGCCGAGGGCCTGGTTGTGAGGAATATATATTTATGGATCGAGCTTCACGCCGCAATAATATTATATATATATATATATATATATATATCGGGTTGCATGTCACAACGATATAACGCTTAGGCTGTAGAAGCCCCTTCGGAGTCTGCACACCCCCAGTGAGCGCAGTCGACTATATTTATGGATCGGGCTGCATGCTGCAACGGTTATTATATGGTACCTATTGAACATGAGTGCTGAGTGTGAGCGCTGATTGATAAAAGTTGAGTCATGAGTGACTAAGAGACTTGCCCGAGGGGCTATATATACATGTATACGAGTGATGTTTTGCCTGAGGGGCCTGTTTATGAACTTCCTGATTTCACTCCTCCTTAAAGTGAGTTTCTATTGAATATGTTGATTTAATTACTGCTTTCACTCATCTTTATACCAAGACTCTATTGAAAATATTGAACAAATGTTTTAACTAACTTTTATTTAAACTGAAGTTTTTAAGTTATGAAATGGTTGTGAATTTCTGTTATGCCGAAGGGCTGTGTACGAACTTTGTTTTGCCCGATGGGTCGATTATGGTTTTCATCTCTTTTATTATAAATGGTATTGAACCCTTACTGAAACTGTTGGAAAGCATTTTCAAATGATTTTTACCAAAAGCTAGATTTTAAATGAGACAATTGACTCATATTCTGATTTGAAAGCCTGTTATGCTTATTGAGTTTATCATAAATGTGGATTCATCGTTTCCTACTACTCAGTCTTTATTTACTCTTATTACTTACTGGGTTGGAGTACTTACATTACTCCATGCACCTCATATGCAGATTCAGATATTTCAGAACCCGGTAGCAGGTGTTGATTGTTCAGAGGCGGAGTCGTCGGAGTTAGCAAGGTGGTTGCACGACGTTCGCATCATTGCTTTCCTTCCTCTCATTTTCATTACTGTATTTAGTACATTTTTAGACTCTTGTTGTATTCAGACCTTGGTAGATGCTCATGACTAGTGACACCTCGATGTCGGACTTGTGTAATTATTCCGCACTTTTCTTTTAAATTTTCATTATGAGATTATTGGTTTATAAATGGTATAAAAAAACTTTTATTGGAAATGGTTGATTCGGGAGTTGTGTCGGCTGGCCTAGTTTTAAGATAGGCGCCATCATGACCGGGTCGGTTTTGGGTCGTGACAAGTTGGTATCAGAGCCTAGGTTGCATAGGTATCACAAGTCATGAGCAGGTTTAGTAAAGTCTCGTGAATCAGTACGTAGACGTTTGTACTTATCCTTGGGAGGCTGCAGAACCTTTAGAAAAACTTCACATTCTTGAATTCTTATCGTGTGTCCTTAATTCAGCTTGAAAAGTAACTCTTTGAATTCCTTCCATGTGTTCGTATATGCGCATGAGCGCTCAGTATCAGATATGAATCGATGGCTTGTGATTCCCCGATCAAGGGGAGAGATGTGATCTCTGTGTGTTGATGTTGGCCCAGTCTGGAATACTTGAGGCCAGATTTTTTTTGCCTATAGCTCGAGCCCTCAGTTGTTGATTTCGTGAGTGTGTGCTTCTGGATCTATATGTTCTGTTGTGTCCCTATTAAGGAGAGTAATGACTAAATAGCTACGTGATGAGTATGTTATGACTATGAGGTGTATTCATATTATATGGAAACGACGAGAAGGGTCTGCTGGAGGATAAAAGAACTATTAGGTACTTGATTTTCATCTCGATTTGAGGTATAGCCCCGAGTTATGGGTGTGTGTGAAGAATATTTTCATATGTTCTAGTTGGGAGTGAAGTAAATTTCATGTTGCAGTATGAGTTCAGACTCAGGAAGATTAAGTGACTACATAACGTTCATGACGGTGGAAGGTACACAAAAATGCCACTTTGAGGCAAAACATGTGGATTATCTCTTACGGAGTGTTCTGAGGTTGTGTGATCCTTCTGTTGTCTGTTAGAAGATCTCATTTATAAGTGAAATATATGTGTTACAATTTAAATTTGGTCACTTAAGAGAGTGGGTTTAACTGTTACGAGAGTGAATGCAAGATTTACATAAGAGTTAAAGTACCAGATGGTCTGTGTTTCACAAGCTTAAGAAGGATTGAGTTTAATTTTACTATGGTATTATGGCAGCAATAGAGTATATGCGTTATGAGTTATTGATTGTGTTTTGATCTATGGCTTCGAGCCAAGTGGGAGAGTCTGCTATTGATTAGTTGATAGCACAGTTATGTGCTATGTTGGTTCCAGTTTGAGGCGTACTGGTGAATCAGTTATGGCTTACAGAGATTGGGACCGAGGATGGCTCGAGTAAAGGAAATGTTTTGACAAAGGTTGTAGTATGCTTCATAGGTATGTGAGAATCACGGAAGGTCTTGAGTTGTTGTTGGTAAAGGATGCTTGGTGCATAGAGTAGGAAGTTGCTTGGTTGTATTGAGATGAGGTTGCATTCTGCAGTGTCTGAAGTGATAATGAGGCACAGGATGTTCGGTTTTTTTATCGAACTAATTGCGGTTTGAGTAAAATGTATGACTCTCGAGAATGGTTTTAAAGTGTTCCAGATTTTATATGTAACAATTGGGTATTTTCAAGTTGTATATGTGGCTAGAAACTGAGTTTTCATTAGAAGATGTCAAGATTTGTGGCATTTCTATATCAATTACGAGATTATATGTGTCAGTATCAGGAAGGTAAAGGTAACCGATTTAGATTCACATGAAGTCTCTTCAGAGTAAATTATTTTGAATGTGGTGCTTTTGGGAATACTTAAGAGAGTATTTAGCGGCTTATGAGTCTTAGACGGTGTGGTTTTGTGCTTGGGTCTCGTGTGGTGAGTCTGTGGTGAGGAATTGTGGTGTTGTAGTAAGAATAAGTGTCAAGCTTACGGTAGATAAGAAGGAAATTCGGATAGATAGGATAGCTTGGTAGTAGGCCGGATTGGTGTGGTAAGGATATGATTAGTTCTTTGGATGCTTATGAGGTAATGAGTTTATACAGGTGTTTCGCGACAATGCTCTTGGGTTTTAGTGGCCTGCGCAGCTTGGTTGAGTTAGAAAGATTCAGTCCTGACGGTTTAGTTTTGTGCAAATGAAATTCGGAGAGTTCTTGATGGCTTTCTGCCATGGTTTGGAGGTGTACGTTTTCTACTGGCACGAGGAGCGTGGGAGGTGTAGTGATTTTCTTCTAGATAGGTTCAATGGAAAGTTCTTGGCTAATTGAGTAGGTAGCTTGTTGTGGCCAGGAAGAGATATAAAGTTCTCGTGGTTATCTTAGGATGGTACGGTTTATGCAGTATGTTATGTAGGATTGAGATTTGCATATGTAAGGACACTGTTTAGATTTGAAAGGAAGTTCACAAATTCGTAGATATCATGGGCAGCTTCAGGTGACTAGATAAATGAGATCACTGATTGGTGTCGCTTGATGAGGGTATACATTTCATAAGGGGCGATGTGTTTGAGTTATGGATGCTTTATTGGTATTGCAGCACTATCTCATCTGATCGACTAATGATATTCGAGTTTGTTTGGTGGCACAGAAGAATTATGGGTGTACCCCTCATGGGATGATTGAGTATTAGAGGTGTGTTATATATTCGAGCAGTGAAATTGGGATCAGATATGGTAATTCATGTGCTTCATGGACTTGGAGACTAGAAGTTCTCATAAACAGGTTAGCTCGTGGTTGTGGACAACAAAGATGTGGGTAAGTTAGTCAAATGATAGTATGTGCTATGATTCAGTCATTGTGAACCTTTGGAGGGTCATTTATCTGTTGTGGGTGACTAGAGTTGATGTGTGGTTCATTGGTGGACCTATATGGCTGTGTGTTATGTATCGCAACGGCTTTGTTGACTTCGAGTTGCTATTAGTGAGGGATGTGTTGATTCGGTTGTTATTGAGCCATTAGTAATCAGGGGGAATCTATGAGTTATCTTTTCGGGTTGCGAGACGTTAAGATTTGTTGGTTATAGGCACATGTGGTGCGGTGTTATTGGGGCCTCTCAGTGGAATTCGAGCGGTAAGAGCACTGGGTATTGCTCAGTGGATAACGTATCGGTTATGTCCTTTCGAGTTGTGTGGTGTTATGTAATTGCCTCGCAGTGGTTATGATGATTTCTTTGGTTTTAGACATCATATTGCGCACGGTTGTCGATTTTGAGCATAGTAACTTAAGGTGTCTCATGTAGACCAATGTTTGGATGAGGTCGCGCATTGGAGCGAAGCTATGTGGAAGTATGATCCTACGAGTTAGATTCATGTGTTCTGTTTCTACAATGTGTGGTGGGTTCTCAGCCATGTGTTGTGGTGGTACTAGTGAGCTTGTAGTACAGCTCTTTCATTTGAGTCATTTTCATGATTTGAGTAAGTTTAGATTGTGGCTTATTGGTGCATGGATTGCACAAGTCGTGGCTTTAGTCTGTATTGATGTGTCAATGTCACTAGAGTAGCTGTGTTGGATAAGATGAGATCGTTGGGATCTTTAATGACTGCAAACGGATTTGACTTCAGCATGTTGGAAGGATAACATCGAGGTTCGGCGCAGAAATTTGCTATGGTCTTTGCCAAAGGAGAAGTGGCTTCATGAATGGCTGATCTGAGAAAACGGCTATGGCTTACTGCGTGTTTCATTATCATTGGTTGTATATGAAAGTGTTGGAATGAGACTTTAGTTGATAAGAGGTTTCCTATCGATATTCGGTTGTTGTGTGCAGTTGATGTGATTAGAAGTTATCGCTGCAAGCGTTTGAGTTATGTGGTATATGATGTAATCGCACCGAGGTTGCGGGTATGGGTTATTACAACTTGTTTGGGCTTAGTCAGAGTATAGATGTGAGATTTTGATCTTGTGGATGATTTCGGTGGTGGAATTGTGGTTCTAAGGTTTATGGGCTAGGATAGATTGTGGAATTTCAGTTATATTGTGTTATCGGACCTATATGAGATAGGGTGACGTGGGATCACCCCCGAGTATGTTTATGGTAAGGTTATTCAGCGATTGGTTGGCTTTTGTAACAACTCTAGGCACGTTCGAAGATGAACGTATGTTTAAGTGGGGGAGGATATAACGGCCCGACCGGTCGTTTTGAGCTTTTGCACCTTGCTCGTCAGTTCTTGGGCATGATTTGCCCTGTGTGATGGATTATGTCTTATGTAAATCGTTGGTTTTGGTTTTCAGGGTAATCGGAATGAATTACGAAGAACAGTTCTCAGTTTGAAGCTTGAAATTTGAAAAGTTTGACCAAGATTTGACTTGTTGGTATATGATCTCGGATTGGAATTTTTATGATTTGGTTAGCTCTATTAAGTGATTTGGGACTTAGGAGCGTGATCGGAATGCATTTTGGAAGTCTGTGGAAGGTTTAGGCATGTATTGGCGAAATTGAGATTTTGGCGTTTTACGGTTGATAGATGAGTTTTCGATATAGGGGTCGGAATGGAATTACGGAAGTTGCAGTAGCTCTGTTGTGTCATTTGTGACGTGTGTGCAAAATTTAAGGTCATTCGGACGTGGTTTGGTTGTTTTTTTTTTATCAAAAGCGTAATTTGGAAGTTCTTGGAATTCTTAGGCTTGAATCCGATGTGATTTTGGTATTTTGATGTTGCTTTGAGCATTCCGGAGGTTGGAACAAGTTCGAATGAGGTTATGGGATATGTTGGCATAATTGGTTGAGGTTCCGAGGGCCTCGGGTGAGTTTCGGGTGGTCAATCGGACAATTGCATGTTGTTTGGAATTGCAGAAAATTGCTAATCAATGTTGCGGAGAAATGACCTTCGAGTTCGCGAGTAGGCCCTCGCGTTCGCGAAGGGTTAGTTGGTGAAGGCTGAAGTTAAGCCTTCGCATTCGCGAGGAAGGCTACGCGTTCACGAAGGGCTGGATGTTTGGTCATCGCGTTCGTGTAGAGCGGACCGTATTCGCGTAGAGTAATTTGGTCAGCTAGACCAGAGGCATTTTTATTGATCGCGTTCACGAGTGGTGTAACGCGATTGCAAAGGTTTAGTCAGAGGAAGCATCGTGTTCGAGATGGGCAGATCGCGAAGAGGAAATTCTGGTTAAAGTTATTTTGTGCTTCGGGAACGCGAGGCTTTAACCGCGTTCATGAAGAAGGATTTCAGGCCTGGGTAGAATGTTTAATAGTCGTCTTGTCCGCGATCTTGGGGTTTATTTCCACCATTTTTGGTCAGTTTTGGATCTTTTTGAAGATGATTGAAGAGGGATTCAAGGGGAATCACTTGGAGGTAAGATTTATGGACTTTATATTCGTTTCTTACGTGAATTCTACCTAATTCACAAGTCACAATCCCCAACGGTGCACGACTCCAAGTGATTCCCCTTGAATATAAACCGGCCCCCCAGGAAGTTAGCGTTAGTTCTGAGAATGTCATCAAGAGAACTAACGCTAACTTCAGTGAGGTTTTCAACGTATACACCTTTCTTCAAGTCTTCTCTGGGCTATCATATATCAGCATATGTAGTGACTGATTCCATATTGATGTGCAACACATCAGCATTGGTCCATCCCGTACGACTGTTAAGTCGCATATTTGATTTGAAATCTTATGATATTCCATATTTTAGAGATTGATATT
Organism: Nicotiana sylvestris; assembly: GCF_000393655.2. Taxonomy (NCBI): domain Eukaryota; kingdom Viridiplantae; phylum Streptophyta; class Magnoliopsida; order Solanales; family Solanaceae; genus Nicotiana; species Nicotiana sylvestris. The sequence goes on from NC_091059.1 coordinate 156,811,505, forward strand.
ATATTTTGGGATGTATGCCATGTTTGGGGCCTTGTGCCGACCTATTAAGACCCTTAGGGGCATTTTTACTATTTTTCCTCACTCTATTTGTTTTGAAAGCATATTGTGATGACCCGACCCGTCGTCTTGTGAGTTACCGCCCTGTTTTCCCCATTTCCTATTTCTTTATGCTTCATTATTAGTGTTGGGTGTGAACGAGTTGATTTGGATTGGTTTTAGTAGGAAATGAGACACTTAGTCTCTTTAAGGAAGGTTTGTTTTAAAAAAGTCAACCGGACGTTGACTTATGTGTTAGAGGGATCGGATTTGAATCTCGATGATTCGGTTAGCTTTGGGGGATGATTTGTGACTTAGTAATGTGATCGGAAGTAATTTTGGAGGTCCGGCGTAGAATTAGGCTTGAATTGGCGAAGTTAATATTTTGGTGAATTCCGGTTGATAGGTGAGATTTTGATCCGAGAGTCGGAATGGAATTCCGAGAGTTGCTATAGCTTAGTTAGGTGATTTAGGATATGTTTACAAAATTTCAGGTCATTCGGACGTGGTTTGGTCGGGTTTTTTTTATCGAAAGTGTATTTCGGAAGTTTTTAGAAAATTAGGCTTGAATTCGATGAGTTTTGGGTAGTTTGATGTTGTTTGAGGTGTTTTGATGATTGGAAGAGGTTTGAATAATGTTATGAATTATGTTGGCATGTTTGGTAGGAGTCCCATGAGGCTCGGATAAGTTTTGGAAGAGGTTTTGGAAGATTTTTGCTGTTTGAGCATAAGCATGTAATGATCCAAAGGTCCATTTTTAGTTTTAGAGATTGAAACTTGATTTTGAGACTTCCGGAATTTTGATAATGAATATTTTGATAATGAATTATAGGAGTGATCTGGAAAGTTTGGTCTAATTTCATCAAGTCGCGATTGGGTTTTGACGCGAAACATGAGTTAATTGTTTAACGAGCGAAATGGGAATTGAACTGAGCAAATGAGCTCCGAATTGAGTTTCGACTGAAGGGATATGTTCGTATTATTATTTGTGACTCATAGGAACAAGAATCATCGAATTCCGAGGTCCCAGGCCCGACAAATGAATTTTTGAGTAAAATTGCTTTCTGAAAATATTTAAGGAAAATGGAAATGAAATTTGATTAGAAAGTGATGGTATCGAGCCCGTATTTTGGTTTCGAAGCCTGATACAGGTCTTATATATGGTTTAAGCACTTTCTGTAATGTTTGGTTGAAAACGGACGTCGTTTGACGTGTTTCAGACTCAAAATGAAAAATTTGATGTTTTATGAAATTTGAAAGAATTCTTGGATTTTAAAGCTTAATTCGTGGTATATGACGTTATTTTGGAGATTTAATCGCACGGTTAAGTTTGTAGGATATTTTTGAGTTAGTGTATGTGTTTGGTTAGGAGCCCCGAGGGCTCGGGAGTATTTCGGAGGTGTCTTAGAGTGATTCCGAACTTAGAAAAATTGGAGAAAATTGCAGAAATAGTACCCCGTGTACAGTACCCCGTGAATAGTGCCGTGTACAGTACCCCGTGAATAGTCCCGTGAACAGTCCCCCGTGAACAGTACCGTGTACAGTAACACGCGTGAACAATAGCCGAAAATTATGGACAGTGTAGAGAAAGAGCAGTCTGATTTTCTTTCATTTTTTGGACTTTCAAGCTCGGATTCTGGGCAATTTTGAGCGAGAAGTTATGGGAATTCTTGGGGTAAGTGTTCTTGACTCTCTTATGATTATATTCCATGAATAAATCTTCATTTTTGGCATTAAATTATTGATATTTGAAGAGAAATGGACGATTTTCTAAAATTCCCTAAAGATGAATTTTTAAGATTTGAAAGCCAATCCGATATCGGATTTTGGTAAAATTTGTATGGTTAGACTCGTGGCGAGACAAGGAATCCGGTGATGTTAATTTTCTGATTTTTTGAGACGTGGGCCTGGGGCTCGGGTTTTGTCAAATTCGTGAATTTTGATATTTTTCGATTGGGTGTTGTCTCTTTAGCATAATGCGACATATTCGTTGTGATTTTGGGCAGATTCGTCGCACGAGGAGGGTAATTTGAGAGGCAAGGGCATAACGAGCTAGACTTTGACCGTCTTGAGGTGAGTAATTGATGTAAATGATGTCCTGAGGGTTTGAAACCCCGGAATTTCACATCGTAACGCTATATTGAGGTGACTTGCACGCCGGATAACGGGCGTGGGGTAGAGCACCGTTGGGGATTGTGACTTGGTCCGTTCCCGAGAGATGTTTTTACCGTGTTTTCTACTTGAACTAAATTGAGAATCATCCTTACTTGGATTTAATTGTTACATTTGGGCTTCTTGCCAATTATTTGAATCCTTCAGGGATTGATATCACTGTTTTCGCATATTTTGCATATCATTTGACCTCAGTCCAAGGTTTTAAATACTGTTTTACAAACTCAGCCATCTTTCTAAGATTTGAAAACTTAAATGATATTTTGGGTTGAGAACTACTGTTTTACAAATGCCCAAGGGGCTTATGATGATTTCTGGACTGAGCATGGATCGAGCTGCGCGCCGCAACAGTGTTATATTGATATTGAGGCCGAGAGCCTGGTTGATTACATTGATATTGAGGCCGAGAGCCTGGTTGATTATATTGATATTGAGGCCGAGAGCCTGGGTGATTATACTGAGATTTATATGAGGCCGAGGGCCTAGATTTGATGCCACGAGATGGCTTGATATTGCGCTTGGGCTGTAGGAGCCCCTCCGGAGTCTGCACACACCCCCAGTGAGCGCCGTCGACGATAAATAAATGGATGGCTCGGGCTGCACGCCGCAGTGGGTACTAGAGTGTACCATCATATGCATTGCTTTGCACTCATGCATTTGTTTTTATCTGTTATACTTGTCTCAGTATTTGGTACTCTGACTTAATTGACTTGTTGCTTCACTATTTGTTGTTCTAAACTGCCAGTTATAGTTTACTTTGTATTTTTCCATGATTTCTTATTCTAAGCATTTATTTATGTTTATTACTCACTGGGTCGGAGTACTCACATTACTCCCTGCACCTTGCGTGCAGATCCAGGTACACCACAGGCTAAGTGAGGAGTTGTTTAGCTGAGCAGGCAGTATCCGGGAGTATTGAGGTAGCTGCATGGTGTTCGCAACCTTGATATCTCCCCTCTATCTTTATCTTTTATTTTGTATTTTTCCTAGACAAACTTGTAATAGGTGGATATTCTGTATTAGAGGCTCAAATTCGTGACACCGGATTCTGTTGGGCTATGATGTGGTATTTTAATTGAACTTCCGCAGATTTTATTATTAATTATACACTTGAATGAAATGACTTAGTAATTTTTTTGTGATATTTATCTATAATCTGAATAAGAATTTGGGATAATGTTGTTGAATGGTCGGGCTTGCCTAGCTGTGTGTTAGGCGCTATCATGATCGGGGTTGGGGTCGTGACACATATCCTCAGTCATGATTTACCTGTTTATTGTTTAAACCTGGTTTTATTACTTTAATTCTTAAAATGTGAAAACTGCTTGGGTTGAGTTCCCTATTTTACTGATGGTCCGAGTGATTGTGAAGTTGATGATTGAGATAGAGCGAGGGTCTGATTGTTAGGGTATTGAATGAGATAGACCGATGGTCTGATGGTGAGGTTAATGATTGAGAGAGGCCGAGGGCCTGGTTGTGAGGATTATATATTTATGGATCGGGCTGCACACCACAATAATATATATATATATATATATATATATATGGATCGGGCTGCACGCCGCAGCGATATAGCGCTTGGGCTGTAGGAGCCCCTTCGGAGTCTGCACACCAACAATGAGCGCAGTCGACTATATTTATGGATCGGGTTGCACGCCGCAACGATATATGTATTGGGCTGCGTGCCGCAGTGGTTATTATATGGTACCTATTGAACGTGAGTGCTGAGTGTGACCGCTGATTGATAAGAGTTGAGTCATGAGTGACTGAGAGGATTGCCCGATGGGCTATATATACATGTATACGAGTGATGTTTTGCCTGAGGGGCCTGTTTATGAACTTCCTGGTTTCACTCCTCCTTAAAGTGAGTTTCTATTGAATATGTTTATTTAATTACTGCTTTCACTCATCTTTATACCGAGCCTCTATTGAAAATGTTGAACAAATGTTCTAAATAACTTTCATTTAAACTGAAGTTTTTAAGTTATGAAATGGTTGTGAATTTCTGTTATGCCGAAGGGCTGTGTACGAACTATGTTTTGCCCGAGGGGCCAATTATGATTTTCATCTCTTTTATTATAAATGGTATTGAAGACCTACTATAACTGTTGGAAAGCATTTTCAAATAATTTTTACCAAAAGCTGGATTTTAAATGAGACGATTGACTCGTATTCTGATTTAAAAGCCTGTTGTGCTTATTGAGTTTATCATAAATGTGGATTCATCATTTCCTACTGCTCAGTCTTTATTTACTCTTATTACTTACTGGATTGGAGTACTCACATTACTCCCTGCACCTCGTGTGCAGATTCAGGTATTTCGGAACCCAGTAGCGGGTGTTGATTGTTCAGAGACAGAGTCATCGGAGTTAGCAAGGTGGTTGCATGACATTCGCAGCATTGCTTTCCTTCCCCTCATTTTCATTACTGCATTTAATACATTTTTAGACTCTTGTTGTATTCAGGCCTTGGTAGATGCTCATGACTAGTGACACCCCGATGTCGGGCTTGTGTAATTATTCTGCACTTTTTTTTTAAATTTTCATTATGAGATTATTGGTTTATAAATGGTATAAAAACAACTTTTATTGGAAATGGTTGATTCGGGAGTTGTGTCGGCTGACCTAGTTTCACAATAGGTGCCATCACAACTGGGTCGGTTTTGGGTCGTGACACGCTATAAGAATCGACTCTTTATAATATAGCTTTGAAAGCCTATTCTTGTTCAGGATTTAGCTTTGATTGTGCTTCAACATACACTTGTATAACCGGTTGGTTCTTAATACTATAATAATATTTTTTACTTTGTGTTCTATTTTTTTTACTCTCTAACCCTCTTTTTATGGAATAAATTTATGTACCCTAAGATTTTTCTTAACTTATAAAATAATTTTACTCATATGATAAATTTAAAAAATAATTGAATTAGATTCTCTTGATAAATAATTAATTGAAGGATTTAGTTATTTGGTCTTAAGACAAAAAATAATTTATTTTATGTTGATTCAGATTCTTAATATTAGTTTATCTCTTGTTTTGAAGTTTTAATCTTAATTATAATTTTATCCAAAATAATTTTTTTTAAAGAGTAAAAAAGATCGATCTGATATTCCACTTTAAGGTCTTTATGTTTGCAGAATCATTAGTGGTATGACTCTTACCAACCGTTTTTCTTTTTGTTTCTCACACATTTCTATTTTTAAATATTTTCTTAGATGTTGTTTAGTAATTCAATATATTATTCATTATTACACAAAAAATTTAATTAAAAAATATATTATTTGAGGAGTAAAACAATTCAAATATAATATAAAAATATATTACAGGGATATTTTTTCTCAATTTCAACGGTTTTTGCAGACCATTCAATATTATTTTTATTTTCTCTTAGTATTTGATATTATGGAATGGTAATGTATTGTCAATATGGAGGATTCTTATGAAGTTGATTTTATTAGACCTTCCTATATATATTTTTAATAAGAATTTAATAGACAAAATTAATTAATTTTAAAATGCTAAATATTAAAAAATTAACACAAAGTTTTTGTTGTCCAAAAAATCCTTTTATTTTAGTTATGTTATTTCCCCATGAGTTCTGCTATTTAATATGTTAGGACTATTTTGGTCTATCAATATTGTATTCGTGTTTTATAATAATATAAGCTCTACTTTTTGTAAATAAATTTGGACAATATAATAAATTCTCAAATTAAATTAGTAGTAGCACTCTATAATACGTTTTCAAATTAAATTAGTATTAGAAATTTTTAAGAAGTATATCCGAAAAGTAATAGGATTACATGACTAAACATATGTCTCTATCCCGAAAGTAATTATACTAATAGAAAACCTAACGTGTTCCTAAAGGTATTAGGTTTACATGCTAACATGTAGTATTATATGTTTATGCTCTAAATTAATTATACTAATAGGATTCATAAAGGTAATCATGTAAGATTCCTAACTTGTAGTGTTATGTCCCAAAACTAATATGATTACAAATGTCTAGAATTCCGCTTATGTCCTTTTATTGTGACTTGTTATGCTTAATATTATAAGGTTATTTTTGTAAATCGATATTATATTCATGCTTTTATAATAACTAGTTTCTATGTACGTGTTTCACACGTAACACCCCAACTAAGAGGAGAAGGATGAAAAGAAAGCAAAAAAAATAAAAATCCTTAAGAGAATAAATTTAGAAGTGTACAGTATAATAGGCTTGATTAATATTGAACACGTTTATTTTGTACAACTTATGTCTTATGAAAATATTAAAGACATCGCATTTGCAGCTAATTCATAGCATGTATGTTTATTATTACTATTAACATTTTAACTGTTAGGTTCTAAGTAGCAATCAACGATCCTTTTCTCTTTTACTGCACATAGCTGTTTTCACTCATTTCCCTCATAGCTACTATATCCGATAAACTAAAATTTTCGTATTAGCTCTCCCTAAAAAGAGAAAGAAGATTAGAATACCAATAAACATCTATTATTGAATTTACTCGATATGTCGTTCATTGTATATAAACAAAGCGGGTAAGGAAGACTTTTGTGGACATATAAAAAGATTTTAAAGATTGAACTGTAAGAACTTACTTCTTATAGTGGATTTTTAATATAGGAATGAGAAGAAACTTTTAATATTTGAAAATGTCAACAAATATATAAAGAATCTATCAACAATGTATGTTACACTTGCAGTCTATCTATACATACGAATATTTGATTATTACTCTTTTCTTTTCTCCTCTTTTTGTTTCTATTTTCCCTTTGTCTCTAGCTTATAATATTTAGATTTAAGTTTTAGTAGGTTGGTCTCAATTAATATATTATTTTATTATTCAATCTAAATGTTATTCAGTGATTTAGTAAAGATAATCAAATCGAAATAAGTAATTTGTCTCGTACTTATGTGTAACGACTCGACCGGTCGTTTTGGGCATTTGCACTTTGCTCGTTAGTTCTCGGGTATGACTAGCCTCGTATAATGTATTACAACTTATGTAAATCGTCGGTTTTGGTTTTCAGATTAATTGGAACAGATATGGAAGAATGATTCTCAGCTTGAAGCTTTAAATTTGAAAGGTTTGACCAAGTTTTGACTTTTTAGTATTCAATCCCGGATTTGGTTTTTTATGATTTGGTGTGACGACCCGGCCAGTTGTCTCATGAGTTACTACTCTGTTTTTCCCGTTTCTGTTTCTTCATGCTTTGTTATCCATGTTTTATGTGATCGGGTTGATCAGTTTGAGTTCGGAGAGGATTTGGTAAGAAATGAGACACTTAGTCTCTTTTAAGAAAGGTTTAGGTTAGAAAAGTCAATCGGATGTTGACTTATGTGTTAGAGATCTCAGATGTGAGTTCTGATGGTTCCGTTAGCTTCGGGAGGTGATTTATGGCTTAGGAGCGTGATCGGAATTGGTTTTGGAGGTTCGGAGTAGAATTAGGCTTGAATTGGCGAAGTTGATATTTTGGCGATTTCCGGTTGATAGGTGAGATTTTGATATAAGGGACGGAATGAAATTCCGAGAGTTGCAGTAGCTTCGTTGTGTCATTTGGGATGTGCGTGCAAAATTTTAGGTCATTCGGACGTGGTTTGGTTGGGTTTTTGATCGAAAGCGTATTTCGGAAGATTTTAGAAATTTAGGCTTGAAACCGATGTGATTTGGTAGATTTGATGTTGTTTGAGGTGTTTTGATGATTGGAACAAGTTTGAATAAGGTATTGAGTTATGTTTGTGCTTCTGGTTGAGGTTCCGGAGGCCTCGGGGTGATTTCGGATGGCTAACGAGAAGCTTTGAGACTTGAGAGATCGCAGATTTTTGCTGCTTCTAGTGTCAGGTGAGCTGGACCGTAGAAGCGGCCATTGGGATCGCATCTGCAGAATCACATATGCAGAGGGAGTTCGCAGATGCGGTTGTGGTTGGTTTAATGAATTCCGCATAAGCGGATGGAAGACCGCAAATGCGGTACCGCAGAAGCGGTTCTTGAGTCGCAGATGCGACAGACCTGGGCAGAATGTTTTAAGTCATTTCATCCGCGATTTTGGGGCTCATTTCCTCCATAGTTGAGCATATTGAGAGCTTTCTGAAGGAGATTAAAGAGGGATTCAAGGGGAAACATTTGGAGGTAAGAATTTCGGACCTAAAACTCGATTCTATTGTGAAATCGACCTAGAAAATCATGGAACTTAAGTTAAAAATGGAAGAACTAGGGCTTGGGATTTTGGACTTTTGAATTGGGATTTGAAGGACCATTTGAGGTCGGATTTGAGAACTTTTGATATGTATGAACTCGTGGGGTGATAAGGAATCTAATGATGTAAAAATTTCCGAGTTTTGAGAAGTGGGCCCAGGGCTCGGGTTTTGCTAATTTCTGAATTTTTGGTATTTTTCGATTGTTTTCACTTGGGCTTTGTTCCCTTAGCATATTGTGACGTATTCGTTCTAATTTTGGATAGATTCGATGCGCGTAGAGGCCGATTCGAGGAGAAAAGACGTCGCGAGCTAGAGATTTAACCGGTTCGAGGTGAATAATGATTGTAAATGATGCTTTGAGGGTTTGAAACCCCGGATTGCACATCGTAGTGCTATATCGAAGTGAGACACGCGCTTGATGATGAGCGTGGGATCGTGCACTATTGGGGATTGTGACTTGGTCCGTCCTGATTGATGATTTTACCGCGTATTTGACTAAAATTTATTTGCTATCATCATGTTTTGGGCTGATTTCCATATTTGGGCTTCGTGCCAACTGTTTGAACCATTCGAGGATTTTTATTACCATTTCCTCACTCTTTTGATTTATTACTTGAACTCAGTCATGTTATTTTCCACTGTTTTACTACTTAGCCATTTTTACTCAGTGTTGAGACTTAAATGATATTTTAAATGATGTTTTGGGCTGAGAAATACTATTTTACTAATGCCCGAGGGGCTTGTGATGATTTTTGGACTGAGTAAGGCCGAAGGCCTAATTGTGAGGATACATTGACACTGATATGAGGCCGAGGGCTTGAGATACATATATTCGCCACGAGGTGGCTTGATTGATATGAGGCCGAGGGCCTAGATTTGATGCCACGAGATGACTTGATATTGCGCTTGGGCCGTAAAGGGCCCCTCCCGGAGTCTGTACACCCCTAGTGAGCGCGGGTACCCATTGTGATGTGAGATTGATCCCGAGGGGCTAGTATTATTCCGAGATTGAGCCCGAGGGGCTGGTACTGTCTGAGATATTGCCCGAGTGGCAAATTTGTGGATACTGAGCCCGAGGGGCGAACTTCTATTTGTTTACTTTACATTATTTACCTGTCAATTACCTGTGTTTACCTGTTGAAAAGAGATTTTTACCTGGTTTTCACTGATTTACTGCTTCCAAATGATATTTTACTGCTTCATTATAGAATGCCTTGTACTTTACGTGTTTTCTTACCTTCAGTCATTATTTATATTTGTTACTCACTGAGTTGAAGTACTCACATTACTCCCTGCACCATGTGTGCAGATTAGGCATCGTTGGTTCCGCTCCTAAGTGTTGATTCTTCCAGTTGCAGGCGGTATTCGGAGACTACGAGGTAGCTGTTGGCGTCCGTAGCCCCATGTCTCTATTATCATATCATTTCTACATCTATCAAACATTTGTATTAGTATTGGATTTAGCAGACTTGTAGAAATGTTTGATAGATGTTTGATAGAGACATGTTGTGCCCAAGTTAGGGCTGTGTTGGGTTGTACTTTCGCAGTTGATTGGCATTGTGCGCTACTTGGTATTGCTATATCATGTTTTAGACTGCTTTTATGTTATTTAACTATTTAAAAAAGATTAATTGGGTCTAAGTGGTTGGTCTTATCTTCACGAGAGGCGCCATCACGACCGGGTTCGGGTTTAGGGTTGTGACAAGTTGGTATCAGAGCCTAGGTTACATAGGTCTCACGAGTCATGAGCAGGTTTAGTAGAGTTTCGCGGATCGGTACAGAGAAGTCTGTATTTATCCTTGAAAGGTTGCAGAACCCTTAGGAAAAACTTCATATTCTTGAAATTTTTATCGTGCAAACTTGTTGATCCGAGTACTGAACTTTCGTTATTCTATTCTCTCACAGATGGTAAGGACACGCGCCACCGGACAGGATGGACGACCACCAGTGCCACCAGCTATGGCCACTAGAGGACGCGACCGTGGTCGTGGTAGAGGCAGAGTAGTGATGGCAGCACCTGTAGATCCACCAGTTGCCCCAGCTCAGGATCAGGCTCTATCCATGGACGCTCCAGCAGCACCAGTTCAGGCACCAGTTGTGCCCTTTGTGATCCCGAGTCTTCAGGAGGCTTTGGCACAGATTTTATTAGTTTGCACTAGCCTGGCTCAGGTAGTTTCAGCCGCTACAGTCGTAGCTACTTCACAGGCCGGGAGAGGCAATCAGACTCCTACCGCTCGCACACCTGAGCAGGTAGTGTAGGGACTTCAGACGCTGGGGGTACCTCCAGCCCAGCTGATTGCACCAGCTCAGGAGTTTGTTGTGCCAGCTATGTCGGATGATGAGCAGCGTCGACTTGAGAGGTTTGATAGTCTCCAGCCTCCGATATTCAGCGGAGCAGAGGGCAATAATGCCCAGGGTTTCTTGGATAAGTGCCAGCGGATGCTTCGTACAACAGCGATTTTTGAGTCTAGTGGTGTGGCATTTACTACCTTTCAGTTTTCTGGGGCTGCCTTCACTTGGTGGGAGGTGTATGAGAGGCGTAGGACTGTTGGTGTAGCGTCCCTCACTTAGTAGCAGTTCTCCATTCTCTTACTGGAGAAGTATGTGTCGCAGTCCCGTAAAGAGGAGTTGCATAGATAGTTTGAGTGGTTGCGACAAGTGGATATGACTGTGTCACAGTATGAGTCGAGATTTTCTGAGTTGGGTCGTCATGCCATCTGGATGGTTCCGACAGATCGAGAGAGGATCAGGAGATTTGTTGATGGTCTTACTTATCAGCTCTGTATTTTTATGACCTGAGAGAGGGTATCTGGTGCTACATTTGAGGAGGTGGTTGATATCGCTCGTGAGATTGAGTCTATTCGCCATCAGGAGCGAGAGGAGAGGGAGGCCAAGAGGCCTCGAGGATCTGGCAGTTATAGTAGTGCTCCTTCAAGAGGCCAGTTTCAGCATGGTAGAGGCCGTTCATTCAGGCCTGCTCAGTCAGCTTGCCCAGGTTATCGTGGGTATCTTTGAGTAATGGTTATCATGGATATCAGCAGGGCCAGTCATCACTCAGTGCCCTTCTAGCCTAGAGTTCATCTGCTAGTCACTCCGGTGCGAGGGGTTCCCTTCAGTCCCCTTCTCCAACACCTGGGAGTTGTTATGAGTGTGGCGAGATGGGTCACATGTGGAAGCAGTGCCCTCATCGGGTTGCTAGTTCATCCCAGCAGAGGGGCCAGTCATCAGCTTCAACGCCAGTCTCTTCATCACCACCCGCTCAGCCAGCTAGGGGTGGAGGTCAGTCAGCGAGGGGTCTCCCTAGAGGTGGAGGTCGATCAGGGGGTGGTCAGGCCCGTTTCTATGCACTCCTAAGTAGACCCGATGCTATTACTTCAGATGCTGTCATTATAGGTATTATTTTAGTCTATCACAGAGATGCCTCTATATTATTTGATCCTGGTTCCACCTTTTCCTATGTGTCATCATACTTTGTTCGTTATTTTTGTACAGTCCGTGAGTTTCTTGCTTTACCTATTCATGTATCGACCCCGGTGGGCAATACTGTTGTTGTAGACCATGTGTACCGATCGTGTGTGGTGACTATTGGGGGTCTGGAGACCCGACTGGATCTATTGCTATTGAGCATGGTGGATTTTGATGTCATTTTGGGCATGGATTAGTTATCTCCGTGTCGTGCTATTCTGGGTTGTCATGCTAAGACAGTCACATTGGCTATGCCGGGTGTGCCACAGATCGAGTGGCGTAGTGTGACCGATTATGTCCCTAGTAGAGTGATCTCTTTCTTGAAGGCCCATCATATGGTTAGGAATGGTTGTCTTTTGTATCTAGCGTTTGTGAGGGTGTCAGAGCTGAGACTCCCAGTCTTGATTCTATCCTAGTTGTGAGGGATTTTCTGGATGTGTTTCCTGCAGACCTGCCGGGCATGCCACCGGATAGGGACATTGATTTTGGTATTGACCTGGTGCCGGGAACTCAGCCCATTTCTATTTCGCCGTATCGTATGGCACCAACTGAGTTGAAGGAATTGAAGGAGAAACTTCAGGAAATCCTAGATAAGGGGTTCATTCAGCCTAGTGTGTCATATTGGGGTGCGCTGGTTCTTTTTGTGAAGAAGAAGGATGGCACAATGAGAATGTGCATTGATTATAGGCAATTGGACAAGGTAACAATTAAGAACAAGTATACTTTGCCTCGCATTGATGATTTATTTGACCAGCTTCAGGGAGCGAGAGTGTTCTCCAAATTGATCTCCATTCGGGTTATCACCAGTTTAAGATCAGGGACTCTGATATCCTTAAGACGGCTTTCAGGACCCGATATGGTCATTATGAGTTCTTGGTGATGTCTTTTGGGCTAACCCATGCCCCAACAGCGTTCATGCACTTGATGAACAATGTGTTCTGGCCTTATCTCGATTCGTTTGTCATAGTCTTCATTGACAACATTCTGGTGTATTCGCGTAGTCAGGAGGAGCACGCGGAGCATTTGAGAGTGGTACTGCAAAGATTGAGGGAGGAGAAACTTTATGCAAAATTCTCCAAATGTGGGTTTTGACTTGGTTTAGTGACTTTCTTGGGGCACGTGGTGTCTAGCGAGGGTATTCAGGTTGATCCGAGGAAGATAGAGGCAGTTCAGCGTTGGCCTAGACCATCCTCAGCCACAGAGATTCGCAGCTTTCTTGGTTTGGCAGGCTATTATCACCGGTTTGTTTAGGGATTCTCATTTATCGCATCGCCCTTGACCAAGTTGACTCAGAAGGGTGCTTTACTTGTATGGTCGGACGAGTGTGAGGAGAGCTTTCAGAAGATCAAGACATGCTTGATCACAGCTTTGGTGTTGGTTTTGCCATTAGCTTCAGGTTCATATACCGTGTATTGTGATGCTTCGAGAGTGGGGATTAGTTGTATGTTGATACAGGAGGGTAGAGTTATTGCTTATGCTTCTCGTCAGTTGAAGCCCCATGAGAAGAACTATCCCGTTCATGATTTGGAGTTAGCTGCCATAGTTCACGCATTGAAAATTTGGAGGCATTACTTGCATGGCGTATCTTGTGAGGTGTTCACTGATCATCGCAATCTTCAGCATTTGTTCAAACAAAAAGATCTTAATTTGAGGCAGCGGAGGTGGTTGGAGTTGCTTAAGGATTATGATATCACTATATTATACCATCCGGGAAAGGCCAATGTGGTAGCCGATGCTTTGAGCCGAAAGGCAGTGAGTATGGGGAGTTTGGCATATATTCCAGTTGGGGAGAGACCTCTTGCAATTGATGTTCAGTCCTTGGCCAATCGGTTCGTGAGGTTGGATATTTCGGAGTCCAATCGGGTATTGGCTTGTGTGGTTTCTCGGTCTTCCTTATATGATCGCATCAGGGAGTGCCAGTATGATGATCCGTATTTGCTTGTCCTTAGGGACAGAGTTCAGCATGATGATGCTAGAGATGTGACCATCGGTGATGATGGGGTGTTGAGGATGCAGGGCCGGATTTGTGTGCCCAATGTAGATGGGATTCGGGAGTTGATTCTGGAGGAGGCCCATAACTTGCGGTATTCCATTCATCTGGGTGCCGCGAAGATGTATCAGGATTTGACGCAACATTATTGGTGGAGAAGAAGGAAGAAAGATATTGTGGGATTCGTAGCTCGGTGTCTCAATTGTCAGCAGATGAAATATGAGTATCAGAGACCGGGTGGCTTACTTCAGCAGATGGTTATTCCTGAGTGGAAGTGGGAGAGGATCACTATGGACTTTGCTGTTGGACTTCAACGGACTTTGAAGAAGTTTTATGCTATTTGGGTGATTGTGGATCGGCTGACCAAGTCCGCGCACTTCATTCCTGTGTGTACTACCTATTCTTCAGAGCGGTTGGCAGGGATTTATATTCAGGAGATTGTTTTTTGCATAGTGTTCCGGTTTCCATCATTTCAGACAGAGGTACTCAGTTTACTTCGCAATTTTGGAGGGCCGTGCAGAGAGAGTTGGGTACTCAAGTAGAGTTGAGCACAACTTTTCATCCTCAGACGGATGGGTAGTCCGAGCGTACTATTCAGATATTGGAGGACATGTTGCGTGCTTGTGTCATTGATTTCGGAGGGTCATGGGATCGGTTTCTACCACTTGTAGAGTTTGCTTATAAGAACAGCTACCAGTCGAGTATTCAAATGGCTCCATATGAGGCTTTGTATGGGAGGCGATGTAGATCTCTAGTTGGTTGGTTCGAGCCCGGTGAGGCTAGGCTATTGGGGACTGATTTGGTGCGGGATGCTTTATAGAAGGTGAAGGTGATTCAGGAGAGGCTTCATACAACGCAGTCAAGGCAAAAGAGTTATGCTGATAGAAAGGTTCGAGATGTGTCCTACATGGTTGGCGAGAAGGTTGTGTTGAAGGTTTCGCCCATGAAGGGTGTTATGAGATTTGGGAAGAAAGGGAAATTGAGTCCTCGGTTCATTGGGCCTTTTGAGGTGCTTCGGAGGATTGGGGAGGTGGCGTATGAGCTTGCTTTGCCACCTAGATTGTCGAGAGTGCATCCGATATTTCATGTTTCTATGCTCCAGAAGTATATTGGGGATCCGTCTCATGATTTGGACTTCATCACAGTTCAGTTGGATGATAATTTGACCTACGATGTGGAGCCGATAACTATTTTGGGTCGTCAGGTTCGAAAGTTGAGGTTAAAGGATATAGCTTCAGTGAAGGTGCACTGGAGAGGTTGACTGTGGAGGAGTCTACTTGGGAGACCGAGCGGGAGATGCGGTACAAATATCCTCACCTGTTTGAGGTTTCAGGTATGTTTCTTGACTCATTCGAGGATGAACGTTTGTTTAAATTGGGGAGGATATGACGACCCGGTCAGTCGTCTCATGAGTCACCACTACGTTTTCCCCATTTCTGCTTCTTTATGCTTCGTTACCCGTGTTTTATGGTATCGAGTTTGAGACCCTTAGTCTCTTTTAAGGGAGTTTGAGTTGGAAAAGTCAACCGGATGTTGACTTATGTGTTAGAGGGATCGGATGTGAGTTCCGATGGTTCGGTTAGCTTCGGGAGGTGATTTATGGCTTAGGAGTGTGATCGGAATGGGTTTTGGAGGGTTGGAGTAGTTTTAGGCTTGAATTGGCAAAGTTGATATTTTGGAGATTGTCACACCTCCTTTTTCCGCACCCGCGAGGGCACAAGAGAGTTTTTCCAATTAAAGGACAATCGAAGCGGGATTGGTTTGTTTATTTCAGAGTCGCCACTTGGGAGATTTAGGGTGTCCCAAGTCACCAATTTTAATCTCGAATCAAGGAAAAGAATGACTCCACATTACAGTCTGCGTACCAGAAATCTAGATAAGGAATTCTGTTAACCCGGGAGAAGGTGTTAGGCATTCCCGAGTTCCGTGATTCTAGCACGGTCGCTCAACTGTCATATTCGGCTTATTTATCTGATTTTAAATACAATTATGAACCAATGTGCCAATCTTAACTTTTTACCACTTTATTATTATTATTTTTAAAAAGAATGTGAACATCGCTTAAGACATGTCTTTGGACTGCGTCACGTGAAACACACCCACAATCCGAAACATATTTTATTTGATGTTTTGGGATTTGGATCTGGGTCGCATGAAATGCACACCCAAGTTTAAGGAGGTAGGTTATTAAACACGCGCCTAAAGAGACTATCGTGTTATTTTTTGGGAAGGCCACGAAATTCGCTAAGCGGCCCTCCTGAATTCTAAGTAAATTTAAAACAAGTATTTACTGAGGGCCCCGCAATTTGCATATTTTGTTTGTCGAGGCTCGTCTCAATTATTATTTTTTAAAAAAAGAATTTGCAACGTCATGGAAATTCATCTCAGACCACGTCACAGTCAATGTACCCGTGATTCGAGACACATTTCGATTTCGTTGAGATTTGGATTTGAGTCACATAAATGCGCACCCGAATTTAAGAATGTAATTTAATTAAATCGCGCCTGAAGAGTCTAACGCGTATTTATCATTTTGGGAAGGCCGTAAAATTCGCTAAACGGCATGTCCCGAATTCTGAGTAATTTATAATATATACATTTAGAGGGCCCCGCAGCTTGTGCGTTTTATTTGGCGAGGCTCGTCTCATTTTATTAAAAGGATAATCTTAGCATGACTATAATTCTTCTACTTTGTTCGCCTCTAAAAAGAAATCCTAGTTTATTAATCGAACAATGGAAACTAGTAGGATACACGGCTGATAAAGAGTATCTCAAGCTTGACGAATTACAATTAAACATGAACTTACAGTTAGCACTAAACCGCATGGTAAACAACAGAATAATGACTAACAAAATTATGATAGAACTTATTAAATCAATCCGACTACCAATTCGGCAAGCTAGTCGCGAACATGAAAACTTTGTACAACTTTCGTCTAGCATGCCAATTTGAGATAGCAATAACATAAGCACAAAACTAAAACTCAGATAGATTTAGACAAGATCTTCAACATAACATGTATTCAAACTCGGACACGATAGTAACCGATAGCAACTCAAACAAAGATTAGATAAACGAACCTCTAATGATAAACACTGCTGAGGGTTTTACAACTCATTCGTCAAACCAGAATGGAGCCATAGTCGGCGAAATGAAGCAACGAGACCAACGAACTGGAACCTCACATCGGCACTCGAACGGACTTCAAACAGGAAACCATGGAAACAGTCATCACAACTCAAACGGAATAGCTCGCGCTAGAAAACTCGAACTCGAACGGACTGAGCATGAACCATGGCTGCTACTGGTTTTTCCAGGTGATCCTTTGAATGCGAGGGGGGGCTGAACGGAGGTTACTGTTTGGTTGTGGCGTTTGGACGTGAGGGAGTGGGGTCGAGGACAGTGACGACGGAGGGAACTGGTGGCGGGACTACGAGCTGGGCAACAGCAGTGGGTCGTCGGAGCAGGTGGATGGAGATGGGCGATGGAGGGGGCTGTTCGGACAGTGGTTTGGGGTGAGGGTTTTTGGACTGGTTTGTTTGGGTCGTTGGTTGGACAGTGACTACGAGGGAGTCGGGGAGCTGGTTGTTTGGACGTGGTGTTTGGGTAGGGTTCCGACTGGTTTGGGTGGTGGAAGGAGATGGCGTTTTTGGGGGCTGTTCGGACAGTGGTTGGGGAAGCTTTCTTCAGAGCTAGGGTTTTCTCTTCCTTCTTTTTGAAGAAGGAAGATGAACAGTTCCAGCAAAAAATATTTTCCAAGTCCGTTTTTTTTTCCCTCAAATTTCCAAGTCCCCCTATTTCAAATCCTTTTCCGTGTATTTGTGCCCATTTGCCCAGAAAAATGAGCCCCACGCGTGGTGGGGTTCGAGGCTTGTGTCCCCCACGTTTGGTGGGGTTCCCCATGTGTCATGGACTCGGTTTATTATGGGCTAGGTCCGAAATTAGGCCTAAAAACCGGGTAGTTTGAACCCGAATATTATTCTTTTGCCCGGACCCGAGAAATAGGAACACGACGTTGCTTAACTAGTCCTATATAAGCAAAATAGCTACTAAAATAAGACTAATTATTTAAAACAAAACTATATTATTATTTTCTTAATATTTTTTCAAGATTTAAAATAGCTACAAAATATTAATAAAACTATTTTTTTGTAATTTTCGTTTTTTATATAAAGATAAAATATAAAGTAATATTTTTGCATTTTTTCCAAATTAAAATGACTACAAAACCTTAATAGAATTATATTTTTTTGTAATTTTCGAAATTATATAAAGTACAAAAATAAAGTGCAATTTTTGATTTTTTCAAGTTTATGAGGGATACATAAACTAAAATTTATATATATATTTTTTTGTAATTTTTTTCTTTTGCGAGAAAAATAAAGTAAAAATAGTCAAAATAGCTATATTAGTCCTAAATTAAATATTTAAGCTAAGAATGTAAAAATTCCCGGGGAGGGTCAAAAATCACGTGCTTACAGAGATTTCCGGTTGATAGACGAGATTTTGATATAGGGGTCAGAATGGAATTCCGAGAGTTGCAGTAGCCTCATTGCATCATTTGGGATATGCGTGTAAAATTCCAGGTCATTCAGACGTGGTTTGGTTGGGTTTTTGATCAAAAGCGTATTTCGGAATATTTTAGAAACTTGGACTTGAATTCGATGTGATTTGGTAGATTTGATGTTGTTTGAGGTGTTTTGATGATTGGAACAAGTTTGAATAAGGTATCGAGTTATGTTTGTGCTTTTGGTTGAGGTCCCGGGGGCCTCGAGGTGATTTCGGATGGTTAACGGAAGAGTTGAAGTGTAATTGCAATTGCTGAAGTTGCTGTTTCTGGTGTTTTCGCACGTGCGGTTTGGGGACCGCAGGTGCGGTGTCGCACGTGTGGAAGGGAAGGCGCACATGCGGTTTGGAGGAGTAGAGTCAGGAGCCGGAAATGCGGTATATGGACCGCACCTGCGGAGTCGCAAATGCGACGAGGTGACCGCAGATGCGGTATATGGCTGTTAAGTGAGTTCCACAGAAGCGAAGGTTTTGGCCGTATATGCGGTACCGCAGAAGCGGATTTTTGGACCGCATATGCGGTTAGGGTTGGGCAGAATGTATATCTTTCTACCTTCGCGATTTTTGAAGGGTTTAACCATTTTTGACTTCGGCTTGAGAGCTTTTGGACTATTTGGAAGGGAGATTTCAAGGGAACTTCGTTAAGGTAAGGATTTTGGACCTTAAACACACTTCTATGATAGTATTTCATGGATTAAGAATGAAATTAAAGGAATTAAAGTGCTAAAATTGAAGAACTAGGGCTTGAGAAATTGGACTTTTGATTTGGGATTTGGAGGACCGTTTGGGATCAGATTTGAGAACTTTTGATATGTATGAACTCGTGGGGAGATAAGGAATCTATTGATGTGAAAATTTCTGATTTTCGAGAAGTGGGCCCGGGCTCGGGTTTTGCTAATTTCGGGATTTTAGGTATTTTTCGATTGTTTTCACTTGGGCTTTGTTCCTTTAGCATATTGTGATGTATTCGTTCTGATTTTGGATAGATTCGACGCGCGTGGAGGCCGATTCGAGGGGTAAAGGCATCGCGAGCTAGAGATTTAGCCGGTTCGAGGTGAGTAATGATTGTAAATGATGCTTTGAGGGTTTGAAACCCCGGGTTGCACATCGTAGTGCTATATCGAGGTGAGACACGCGCTTGATCGAGCATGAGGTCGTGCACTATTGGGGATTGTGACTTGGTCCGTCCCAATTGATGATTTTAATGCGTATTTGAATGAAATTTATTTGCTATCATCATGATTTGGGTTGATTGTCATATTTGGGCTTCGTGCCAACTGTTTGAACCCTTAGGGGTTTTTTATTACTATTTTCCTCACTGTTTTGATTTATTACTTGAACTCAGTAAGGTTATTTTCCATTGTTTTACTACTTAGCCATTTTTACTCACTTTTGAGACTTAAATGATATTTTAAATGATGTTTTGGACTGAGAAATATTGTTTTACTAATGCCCGATGGGCTTGTGATGATTTTCGGACTGAGTAAGGCCGAGGGCCTAGTTGTGAGGATACACTAATACTCATATAAGGCCGAGGGCCTGAGATACATATATTCGCCGCGAGGTGGCTTGATTGATATGAGGCCAGGGGCCTGGATTTGATGTCACGATATTGCGCTTGGGCCGTAAGGGGCCCCTCCCGGAGTCTGTACACTCCTAATGAGCACGGGTACCCATTGTGATGTGAGATTGAGCTTGAGGGTTGGTACTGTCTGAGATATTGCCCGAGTGGCAAATTTGTGGATACGGAGCCCGAGGGGCGAACTTCTATTTGTTTACTTTACATTATTTACCTGTGAATTACCTGTTTTACCTGTTGAAAAGAGATTTTTACCTGGTTTTTCACTGATTTACTGCTTCCAAATGATGTTTTACTGCTTCATTATAGAATGCCTTGTACTTTACGTGTTTTCTTACCTTCAGTCATTATTTATATTTGTTACTCACTGAGTTGGAGTACTCACATTACTCCCTGCACCATGTGTGCAAATTCAGGTATCGTTGGTTCCGCTCTTGAGTGTTGATTCCTCCAGTTCCAGGCGGTATTCGGAGACTACGAGATAGTTGTTGGTGTCCGCAGCCCCGTGTCTCTATTATCATTTCATTTCTACATCTATCAAACATTTTGTATTAGTATTGGATTTAGCAGACTTGTGTATGGTCTATAGATGCTCGTGACTTGTGACACCCCGGTTAGGGCTGTGTTGGGTTGTACTTCTGCACTTGATTGGCATTGTTCGCTACTTGGTATTGCTATATCATATTTTAGACTGCTTTTATGTTATTTAACTGTTTAAAAAAGATGAATTGGGTCTAAGTGGCTGACCTTATCTTCACGAGATGCGCCATCACGACCGGGTTCGGGTTTAGGGTCGTGACAACAGTATTAATTTCAAAAATGAAGGTTTGAGTCCATAATTTCAAATTCATTAAAGAGCTCAGAAGAAGGCAATTTTGGACGGGATTTTCAGAGGATTGATAGGGGTAAGTGTTCTTCACTCAAATTTGGTTAAATTCCATGATTATGTCTTGATTTTTATCATTTTATTTGGGAATTTGGGGGGGAAATTGGGGAAAATGAAAAAAAGTTTGGAGAGTAGATTTTAGGGATTTGGATGACTATTTTACGTTGGATTTTGGTGAATTTGATATGGGTAGACTCGTGAGCGAATGACTTTCTAATTTTGTAATTTTTATCGGATTCCGAGACATGGACTCGGGGGACGGGTTTGAGCCAAATTTGAGATTTTTGGTGTAATTTGATAATTTTCATATGAGTTTCATACCTTTAGCGTATATTGATGATAATATACTAATTTTGGTTAGATTCGGAGCATTTGGAGGCCGAATCGAGAGGCAAGAGCATCACGGATTAGAGTTTTGGCTTAGTTTGAGGTAAGTAAGGCTTCCAAACTTGGTTCTGAGGGTTCGAAACCCCAAATTATGTGTTCTATGATTACTATTGAGGTGACGCAAATGCCAAGTGATGGCCGTATGGGCGTGCACCGTGAGAATTGCAGCCTAGATCATTCTATGACACCACTTATTGACTCTTTCTTGTTGATATCTGTGTTATGATTATGTGACTAAGTTAATGAGTTGTAAATCATGATAATTATCATGTTAAGGCTTCATGCTGATACTATTGAGACCTGAGAGGTCGTTTCTTGCTATCATCTCATTACTTTCATTGATATTTTGTACTCAGTCTTGTTCATGCATACCATATTATGTCTCAGTCTCGGTTGTTATCATTTGGCACATCATATTATTGTTTCGGGATAGTATTATGGCATTGTAATCCCGTGAGTGTGAGACTGGAGAGTGATGACTGAGTGAGGTTGAGAGCCTGGTTATGAGTGACAGCTATGGGATCGGTTGCACGCCGTAGCAGATTATTAATTATGCCTTCGTTGGCTTGTTATAGCGCTTGGGCTGAAAGGATCCCCTCCGGAGTCTATACACCCCTAGTGAGCGTAGTTGATTATATTTAGGGATGGATCTTCCCTTGGTATGGAGATGGATTTTCTCAATGAGGCTGGATTGGCCTGTTCCTCGGTACTAGAGACTGTTGGTCTGTGAGATGTATATATTCCGAGATGGATTTTCCCTGGACCTTGTTAGCCATATATAGTACCGAGTGATTGTGAGGTTGTTATTACTATTATCTGGAGATAGATCTTCTCCATAGTCTGGAATGGCCTTCCTCAGTACTGAGTGACTGCTGTTAGAGATGTATATATTTCGGGATGGATCTTCTCTGGGCTATATGAGCCATATACAGTACGGAGTGGATGAGTATTTGAGATTGTGGGCACACGAGGCACTCAACATGGTGCATTTCATACATCATGTGCATCGGCATATAGATGTAACAGAATTACACTTCTTTATCTTGTTCATACCTGCTCTGTTTTATTGTTCGATCTATTTATTTAACTTAAAGCATGCTTGCGTTTCTGTATGTTATTACTGTTATCTTTGATGAGGTTAAGTTTGTCACTACCTATCAATCCAAAGGTTGGACATGTTACTTACTGAATTAGTGTACTCACGTTACCCCCTGTACCTTGCGTGTGCAGAATCAGGCACTTTGATCTATTGGCAATTGTTGATCGAGGCTTCTGACTTAGCAGTTTATTGAGGAATCTACACGGCGTTCGTGTTACACCCCACAATATTACGTCAATATTACGTCCCCATATTATTTTACGACAATGTTATGCTCTGCAGTAATATATTACGATAATGTTACGTCCTGCAGTATTACATTACGGAGATGTAACGCTTCGCAGTAATAAGTTACGATAGTGTTGCACCCTGTAGTATTGTACGTTGAATTTAACATAAGGTAATTAACATCAATCCAAAGAAAAGATTATCTGGGAATTATAAGGATCATAAGTGATGAGTAAATTCGTGAAGGTAAGAGGGTAAGTAAAATCGAAGAAAACGAACTTTGTCAAAGTTTGGCATTTTTGGGATAAAATACGGGCCGAGCGTTAATACTCGATATTTATGGACTAGTGTCATAAAAGGTACTACATGACCACGCTATTAAGGTGTACAAGGTATGTTAAAAGAGAGTAGTATTTTAAGTAAGTTAAGATAATTTTTAATTATGCGGGTATATGGTTAATTATCGGGTAGCGGGATATTACCTAATTAGTTAATTATCAGATAAGATTAATCAAACTTTAACGTGGCAGACCCTCCTTCCAAAAAAAAACTTACGTGTGACTAACATGTAACACATATGCCACAACCTCATTCTTATACCTTTGTTACCATGAAATATACATTTATTACTCTTCCAACTCATCACTTTAAACTCATATGATATACACGATAATTACATTTTCCTAGGGGTGAAGGTTGTGCTTATTGTCTTGGGTCTCATTAATAGTATACCCTTCCCTAAACATTCTAATGATAACTAGTTGTAAGTTTGACAATTGTTGTTTAGTTTCAATTGAAATATTGACACTGAAGTTTAATTTTAGTTTCAGAAGAGCTCTTCTCGCTCACTACAATTTGTGTCATAATAAGATTACTTTCGGAAATGGATGCGTTATTAGTAGGAGTTGGCATATATTTGGGAATTTGCATAGTAAAAAAAAGAAGAAGTGTCAATGGCTGGACTGTGAAATACCTCTTTAAGCTTATATCTTTTGGTTCATGAAGCTTTTGAAGTACAAGATATAGTAATCATAGGGTTAGAGTTTGTTGTCCAATCGTTTACAATGTCTATGTTAACAAAGTTACGCTGCATCATGCTTGATGATACCAGTACACTCATTGCTTACAAATGAGAGATTGTCAAGTGAATCGACT
The DNA here is from genome assembly GCF_000393655.2 of Nicotiana sylvestris. Taxonomy (NCBI): domain Eukaryota; kingdom Viridiplantae; phylum Streptophyta; class Magnoliopsida; order Solanales; family Solanaceae; genus Nicotiana; species Nicotiana sylvestris. Next base: position 156,835,277 of record NC_091059.1, read on the forward strand.
CAGGTATGTTAAGGCTAAGCTCTTCTTTCATTTTGGCATGATCTTGTCATTACACAAGTCTGATAACGAAGCATAAAGAAAAATTCACATCCCGAAATTTACGTATATTTTTCTAGTTTTGTAAATTACCATATTCTCCTTATGGGGAATTCATATTCAGTTGAGTATTTCCTTCTTTCAGTCAAGAGAGTAGAGAGTTTATATATACAATATTAAAAGTATTTTCATTACCATCGAGCTATAATCGATGGGCAGGCCCCTATTGGGCAACCTCTAATCAGATGGTAAGTTATATACCGAGTCTACTGTGGTCGAGCGCTTATGAGCGAGCCCAGTTGGTCGAGATACAGAGCCTAGTATGGCCGAGCGCTTATGAGCGAGCTTACTATGACAGAGAAAATATATATATATATATATATATATATATATATATATATATATATATATATATACCGAGCCTTATAGGGTCGGACAACTATTTTACTTATTATATTGAGTCAGTATCAGCAGGTAAGCATATCTTCAAATTATCTTTGACTTTCAGCTACTTGCAGTTATTATATTATCAGTTCAGTTTCAGCTTTCAGTATATTGCCTTACATACTCAGTACATTATTTCGTACTGACGTCCCTTTTCTGGGGGCGTTGCATTTCATGTGTGCAGGTCAGACAGACAGATGAGTAGGCCTCTTCAATAAGTGTTGCCCGAGCTCGGCTTGATCGGTAAGCTCTATGCCTTTCGGAGTTTCCGGGTCTAGAGTTTTATGCATATCTTGTATATATATATATATATATATATATGTCATGAGTAGGTTGGATAGCGGTTCCGATCACAATATATCCATTAGTAGAAGCTTGTAGACATATCTTGTCAGTTAGTGCAATATCTTGGGCTTTCAGGCCTTGTATGTATATTTGGTTGGTTTGTCAGTTGTAATAAATATGACGACCTTGTTGGCCAAGCTTTATATTCATATTTAGTCATCATTCGTTGTCGTCTTGCAATATGGCCCACGGCAAAAAGTATGACATCATATGTTCAGAGTCCCTTAGTTGCAAGTTGGTACGCAAGGATATGTAAAGCACTGGCTGCCGGTCTCGCTCCCCCAAGTTCGGGGCATGACAAAAGTGGTATCAGAGCAGTTCTGTCCTAGGGAGTCTACAAGCCGTGTCTAGTAGAGTCTTGTTTGTGGGTGTGTCGTGCACCACACTTATAAGAAGGAGGCTACTGGGCATTTAGGATTGTCACTCTTTCTTCTTACTATAGATCGTGTGGTAGAGCTCACTTGTAAGAATCCAAGTTCTGAAATTCTATTTTATTCGTAATAAGACGATGCCCACTTCCCGAAAGAAGGTTGGAAAGAGAGATAGTTGTGGAAGAACTGAGTCAGAGGAATTAAATTTTGTATGATGCCTACGATAAGTAAATATGAGGTCTTTAGCAGATCATGGGTGTACTAAATGGGTAAGCTTCCTGATAAGAAGCCTTAAGGTAAGAATGCATATCCATCTTTATGGTGAAGGACAATGAGAGATTAAGAAGATAAGTACAAGTTTCGGCAAGTAAAAGGAGCAAGGTGAAAAAGGGTACGAGGTACCTAGTTAATGAAGGTTAACAACGTTTATAATTAAGGCAAAGGAACATAAGCTTCTTGAGTTATATTTAATAGTAACAGAGGTATATACAATTGGTCACACCCTTTCCAGATATGTCTTATAGGGGTTAACAAAAGTAGTATAAGAAGATATAATTGATGAATTGATTGCGTCAGTTGACATTTTCGTAGGATATTGCAAATGTGCTAATAGATCTCTTTATGAGACACCTAGATGGTGCACTCTAAAGTAGTGCATCCAAATATGAGTACTACAAAGACTTGCACTATAAGCCTTGAAGGGATAAATATTACCTTAGTGTGGCTCGCGTCCCTAGTAAAGCGAAAACATTAAGCAACTTGAAGAGCCACTGGATGGAGCAAAGGAAAACTAAAAGCGAAAGAATGTCGTATTGAAGTTTTCACAAGAAAAGGGATATGAAGAAATATTAGTAGAATAATGAGAAGAGAGATAAGGAAGCATTATGAATAAGGTGTGATACATTGATGAAAACGGTAGAGTGCTACATAACCTATTGTAAAATGAAGGAAGAGACAAAAGGTGATGGGCCTTAAGACAATAAAAGAATATAGGCCATAAGGTCATATCCCCATTTCGAGAAATAAGTTCGCAACTCTAGCGCGATTACCAAGAGGAAAAGTTAGACCCCAGAATAATAGAACCAGTATGGAATGGTGAACAAGATAAGCTAAAAATGAATTAAGGACTGAGTGATTTGATAATAGTCAGCATCATGAGAATTTCATATCGCGTTCCGGCAATAATAGGACGGACATCACAAGAAGATTCATGAGAAATTTAGAGAATGGTCATTTAGGAAGACACTTCCCTAAAGCAAGCAATGTTAGCAAAGTTAAGCTTAAGGGACTGTATCTACCAGTTACATTAAGTGTCACCCACGCGAGTAAGGGAATTTGTCATCCTTGGTACATAAGGGTTGTCGCAAGGCGAGTAAGGATCATTGATGTTGAGAAACAAAGCCAAATATGAAGAGTTAAAACATCTATAGGTAGATCCTTGTGGCTTCAACTCTTAGTATACCCCTAAAGAGGGGAATATGAAGTGATATGACATTAAGTCAGAATTAAGTGGTTCTAGTGACTATGAAATGGTAATGGAAGAATGCAATAAATGAAAGCGGAATGAGATGGCACTTATCCAAACCCTACAGATATGCTACGATTCAAGAATATTGTGCTAGCACAACGTCAAGGAAAGTAAGTAAATGTTCCTTCCCGAGTTGTTATTAACAAATAAGGAGCCAGTGCGAGACGTAAGTTAAGAAAAAGGAAATAACCCAAGAAAGATTACGAGGAATATTGATATGAGAATGGGCCAACGAGCAATTAGTAATTGGTCAGGAAGATCCCAGTTATGGCTAAACAGGAGGTTAAAGACGAGTCATCAGATTGTGTAAGATAAACATAGCTTCAAAGAATATCATTATAATACTTGAGATACATTCAAACAAGAGTCCGGGTAGTTAAAGGTACTGTATGAGTGTTATGAGTATAAAAGAAAGTGCCACTAGGAAGTCAGTCAAAATATCAGTTCAGAAGCAATCATACAAGCACAAGGGCATGGAAGTAAGCAACTACGGATGATTATAGGCAAGTAAGGACATCAAAAAGGTCCGTAATAAGCTCACAGCTTTACGAAAGTCAAGGGTTCTCCCTAAACGAAAGACTAGCTGAGGAGATAAGAAAGAAGGCTTCAACCTAAGCACAACGGTCTAAAGAGGAAATGGTCGTCTAACAACAATATCGCAACCACATTGTAAGCATTCCAAAGGAAAATGGCACCTACTGTGGCTAATGAACAGAAAGTAAGAATTAAAAGTAATATTCGAGATCATATGAGTTGTATGAAAACTCTGGGAAGTGTGGGCACTAAGATAAGCTAAGTATGGACGTAATAAGGGGCAGAAATACCAGGAAAAGTAATAGCTTACGTTGAAAGAAATCTAAGAGGGAACGAAAGAATCATTCAATCAATGATCCAGAGTTAGTACGTTATGGATACACTCAAGATTTTGGAACATCATCCAGGCAACATATTTGTTGACAATCATACAACCATAGAAGACTCCGGTATAAGTTAAAAGAAAAAATTGAGCCCAGGGCATAAACAACGGATTGAATTGTTAGAAGATTATGTCATGGATATTCCATAATGCCCATAAAGGTTAAGGTAATAACTAATACCGGGAACCACAGATTGGAAGATAGATTAAGCCGACGTAAAAGTTGATTAGAAGGAGGAAACTAAAGAGTTACATCACCCAAGTAAATCAGGAGTCTAATTATTGGACCCAGAAAAATAGAAACATTGTGATCGAGAACATTGCAGGATCTCCCTTAAAATCATAAGTACGAGAGATATAGTACAACAACCATAGTCTATAACGGCTCTATGATGAAGCTAGTTAAAAAAAAGTAACAGCCTCCAAAAGGAGTCAGCGTGAAGCTCCCACCGGATTGTAGTATTATAATAGAGCTTCAATTTGTGGTGTGAATCATACCTATGTAGAAGGGAGGTTATGAAAGAGGTAGAAGATATGATGCGAGATTTTAAGTAAGTAAGGTAAAGGTGAACAACGTACGAGATACTCAAATGCAGAAAGTTGTGAATAGTCCATACTTTGGATAGAAGGCTATAATGGTATCCAATAATCGGGAATGATAGCGGCATCATCAGCGACATGTCTCCTAACCTAGGGTTTCTGAGTACTAAGAGATCTAGTTAAGAGAGTTGAGCAGAGTTAGAGACGATGTGATGTATCGATTGACGTTCCAGAATAACATAAGGAAATATATGGTGCAAGCAAGTTGAAGGAAAGTTGCGAGTATTATAAATGGATATTTATAAGTCGCAAGCTAAAGTATGGTAGAGCGACAAAATTTTAAGAAAACATGAGTAAGGATGAGGAAAGGCAAGTGAAAAGGTGACGAGAATGGATAAGTTTTCAGGATTAAGTCCATGAAAACAAGAGAGATAATTGTTTCTCTAAGTTAGTGAAAGTTCAGTATAGCCTGAATGAACTCAAAGGAATATAAGATTAATAGCATTTAGAAAGAATGAAATGCTGACCTAGTAATAAAATGAGGGTATAATTGTGACAGATAAAGGATGACGTTTGGGCATTTGTTTGAATAATAAAAAAAAAGAAAATAGAAGAAGAGAATGAGAAAATATTTCGTTCGCGGAACGAAATTAGGATACCCCCATAAGGTGAATCACATGAGACACTATGAAATAAGATATGTCCATATTCACAAGTTCTACAAAGTATCGAGCAAAGGACTTCAGTATACCTATAGAGGCCTGGAGAGGCATCCTATTAAGCCTTGTTTATACAAAGTAAGGCCTACATATTGACTGAAAGGTAAAAGGAAAAAGGAAAGATGAATCGCATGAGTGCACCTACAAAGCTAGGGTCATACAGGCCGCATGACAAGAGGTAATAGAAGTTGCAAGATTAGGAAGATTTCGACCACAGGTCATGATATGCGCAAAAAGACTAAAGGGGGGAATACCCTAGACTTTGGATTTATTCACAGAGCAACTGCTTGAATGGAAAGAAGAGTATTAATGTATTCACAAGAGCTATAAGTTACGAAAATGATAAGAGCATCAATCAACATTCGAGGATGAATGTTCCAAAGGGGGGAATGATGTTACACCCCACAATATTACGTCAATATTACATCCCCCAGTATTATATTATGACAATATTATGCTCTGCAGTAATATATTACGATGATGTTACGTCCTGTAGTATTACATTACGGAGATGTTACGCTTCACAGTAATAAGTTACGATAGTGTTGCACCTTGTAGTATTGTACGTTAAATTTTTCATAAGGTAATTGACATCAGTCCAAGGAAAAGATTATTTAGGGATATAAGGATCATAAATGATGAGTAAATTCGTGAAGGTAAGAGGGTAAGTAAAATCGAAGAAAACGAATTTTGTCAAAGTTTGGCATCTTGGGATAAAATACGGGCCGAGCGTTAATACTCGATATTTATGGACTAGTGCCATAAAAGATACTACATGACCACGCTATTAAGGTGTACAAGGTATATTAAAAGAGAGTAGTATTTTAAGTAAGTTGAGATAATTTTTAATTATGCGGGTATATGGTTAATTACCAGGTAGCGGGATATTACCTAATTAGTTAATTATAAGATAAGATTAATCAAACTTTAATGTGGAAGGCCCTCCTTCCAAAAAAAAAAAACTTACGTGCAACTAACATGTAACACCTATGCCACAACCTCATGCTTATACCTTTGTTACCTGAAATACATTTATTACTCTTCCAACTCATCACTTTAAACTCATCTGATATGCATGATAAATACATTTTCCTAGGGGTGAAGGTTGTGCTTATTGTCTTGGGTTTCATCAATAGTATACCCTTCCCTGGACATTCTAATGATAACTAGTTGTAAGTTTGACAATTATTGTTTAGTTTTAATTGAAATATTGAATGACACTGAAGTATAATTTTAGTTTCAGAAGAGCTCTTCTCGCTCACTACAATTTGTGTCCTAATAAGATTACTTTCGGAAATGGATGCGTTATTAGTAGGAGTTGGCATATATTTGGGAATTTGCATAGTAAAAAAAAGAAGAAGTGTCAATGGCTGGACTGTGAAATACCTCTTTAAGCTTATATCTTTTGGTTCATGAAGCTTTTGAAGTACAAGATATAGTAATCATAGGGTTATAGTTTGTTGTCCAATCGTTTACAATGTCTATGTTAACAAAGTTACGCTGCGTCATGCTTGATGATACCAGTACACTCATTGCTTACAAATGAGAGATTGTCAAGTGAATCGACTCAGGTATGTTAAGGCTAAGCTCTTCTTTCATTTTGGCATGATCTTGTCATTACACAAGTCTGATAACGAAGCATAAAGAAAAATTCACATCCCGAAATTTACGTATATTTTTCTAGTTTTGTAAATTACCATATTCTCCTTAAGGGTAATTCATATTCAGTTGAGTATTTCCTTCTTCCAGTCAAGAGAGTTGAGAGTTTATATATACAATATTAAAAGTATTTTCATTACCATCGAGCTATAATCGATGGGCAGGCCCTTATTGGGCAACCTCTGATCAGATGGTAAGTTATATACCGAGCCTACTGTGGTCGAGCGCTTATGAGCGAGCCCAGTTGGTCGAGATACATAGCCTAGTATGGTCGAGCGTTTATGAGCGAGCCTACCACGGTAGAGCAGTTATATATATACCGAGCCTACCGTGGCCGAGCGCTTATGAGTGAGCCCGGTTGGTCAAGATACAAAGCCTAGTATGGTCGAGCGCTTATGAGCGAGCCTATTACGGTTGAGCAGATATATATTTATACCGAGCCTTATAGGGTCGGACAACTATTTTACTTACTATATTGAGAGAATTGAGTCAGTATCAGCAGGTAAGCATATCTTCAGATTATCTTTGACTTCCAGCTACTTGCAGTTATTATATTATCAGTTTAGTTTCAGCTTTCAGTATATTGCCTTACATACTCAGTACATTACTTTGTACTGACGCCCCTTTTTTGGGGGCGCTGCATTTCATGCGTGCAGGTCAGACAGACAAACGAGTAGGCCTCTTTAATAAGTGTTGCCCGAGCTCAGCTTGATCGGTAAGCTTTATGCCTTTCGGAGTTTCCGGGTCTAAAGCCTTATGTATATCTTGTATATATACATATATATGTCATGAGTAGGTCAGATAGCCGTTCCGATCACAATATATCCATTAGTAGAGGCTTGTAGACATATCTTATTAGTTAGTGCAGTATATTGGGCTTCAGGCCTTGTATGTATATTTTGTTGGTTTGTCAGTTGTAATAAATATGACGCCCTTGTTGGCCAAGCTTTATATTCATATTTAGTCAGCATTCATTGTCGTCTTGCAATGTGGCCCATGGCCAAAAGTATGACATCATATGTTCAGAGTCCCTTAGTTGCAAGTTGGTACGCAAGGATAGGTAAGGCACTGAGTGCTGGTCTCGCTCCCCCAAGTTCGGGGTGTGACAGTTCGCAGGCCTTGGATCTCCACCTTACTTCTAGTTGTATTTTAGATGCTCCCTTAGACATTATAATAGACTATGTATTTTCTTTAGACGCTAATGCACTCAGTGACGCCCCGATTTTGGGCCTGATTGTATCTATTCTTGAAATTTCTTATGTTTCAAATAGTTTTTTAACTGTTAAAATCTTCCGTAAATGTTTTCAAACTTATTATTATTGTGTTGATTATTGAGATGAGGCTGACCTAGTTTTACGATAAGTGCCATCACGACGAGTCGGGTTTTGGGTCGTTACAGGTTGGTATCAGAGCCTAGGTTACATAGGTCTCACGAGTCATGAGCGGGCTTAGTAGAGTCTTACGGAATGGTACGGAGACATTTGTACTTATCTTTAAGAGGCTACAGAACCTTTAGGAAATCCCATATTCTTGAATTCTTATCGTGCGACAATGATTCATCTTGAAATGTAACTCTTTAAATCTCTTCCATGCATTCGTGTGCGCACATGAGCACTCGGTCAGCTGTGCATCGACGACTTGTGATTCTTTGAATGAAGGGCGAGATGTGATTTTCGTGTGTTGATGTTGGGCCAGTCAGGAGGACTCGAGGCCGGGATTTGCCTGTAGCTTGAGCATTGAGGTGTTGATTATGTAAGCGCGTGTTTTTGGATTCATATGTTCGGCGGTGTCTCTATTAGTAGAAGTGATGGCTGGATGGCTACATGATGATCATGATGTGACTGCGAGATATGTTCATATGATTTGAATGTAACGAGAAGGGTCTGTTTGAGGGTAGAAAGAACTAATAGGTGCTTTATTTCCATCTTGATTAGATATATAGCTCCGAGTTAAGGGTGTTTTGAAGGATCTTTTCATGTTGTTTAATTGGGGAGTGAGGTAGATTTTAGTGATGTGAGTTCAAACTTAGGAAGATTAGGTGATTGCGTGATGTTTATGGCGGTGGAAGGGTATAAAGAGAAGTTAGTTTGAGGCGGAGCAGGTGGGTTATCTCCTGCGGAGTGTTCTGAAGTTTGTGTGATCCCTATATTGTTTATTGAAAGTCCTTTTTTACCAGTGAATTACATGTGCTGCATTTTGAGCTTGGATCGCGTATGAGAGTTGTCTTGACTGTTACGAGGGTGAATGCGAGATTTGTAGATGATTTGAAGTACTAGATGATTTGTGTTGCGCGAGCTTATGAAGGATTTAGTTAAACCTTACTATGGTATTATGGCAGTAATAGAGTATGGGCATTATGATCTTTTGGTGTTTTGGCCTATGTCTTTGGGCTAAGTGGGGGAGTCTGCTATTGATAAGTTGATTGCACGGCTAAATGTCGTATCAGTTTCAGTTTGAGGTATACTGGCGAATCAGTTATGGCTTACAAGGGTTGAGATCGAGGATGACTTGAGTAAAGGAAAAAAAATAAAAAAAAATAGATGAGGGTTGTGTTATGCTTTATGGGTATATGAGAAACGTTGGATGAATTAGTTGTTTTTGTAAGGGATGTAACAGGTATGGAGTAGGATATCACTCAGTTGCTTAGAAGGATGGGTTACTTCTTTAGGTGTTGCTGATGGGGCACATGTTGTTCGGTTCGCTTGATCAGTTTAATTGAACATGAGTATAGTGGATGGCTCCCGAGAAAGGTTTTAATGGATTCAAGACTTATATGTAATAATTGGAGATCTTCATCAGGATGTGTATTTAGCTAGAAACTGAGGCTTACATTGGAGGGTGCCAAGACTTGTGGCATTTCTATATCATTATGGATTCTACATATCAGTATCAGAAAGGTGAAGGTAATGGCTTTAGATTCGCAGGAAGTCTCTTTAGGGTAAGTATTTTGAATGTGGTACTTTTGGGAATATTTAAGAGAGTATTCAGCGGCTTATGAGCCTTAGACGGTGTGGTTTCATGCTTGAGTCTCGTGTGGTGAATCTAGGTTGAGGATTACGGTATTATGGCAAGGGGAAGTATCAATTCGAGGGTAATTCAGAAGGAACTTGGATAAATAGGACAATTTGGTAGTAGGTCAGATCAGCATGGTAAAGAATATGATTAGTTCTTTGGGTGCTTATGAGGTAATGAGTTTCTACAGGTGTTTCTTGGCAATGCTCCTAGGTTTTGGTGACCTGCGTAGCTTGGTTGAGTTAGAAAGATTCAGTCCAGACGGTTTGGTTTTGTGCAAATGGAATTCGGAGAGTTCGTGATGGTTTCTACCATGGTTTGAAATGTATATTTTCTACTGGCGTAAGGAGCATATGATGTATAGCAATTTTATTCTAGATTGGATGCGTGAGGAGCATATGATGTATAGCAATTTTCTTCTAGATTGGATCAAATGGAAAGTTCTTGGCTAGTGGAGTATGTAGATGCTTGTGGCTCGGGATGGATTATGAAGTTCTCATATTTGTCATAGGATAGCATGGTATATGCGGTATGTGGTGCGGGGTTGAGATTTGCATGTGTAAGGTCACGATTCAGTTCTGAAAGGAAGGTCATAAATTCTTAAACAACACGGCCAGTTCCAGATGATTAGGTAAATGATATTACGAATTTGTACAGCTTGATGAGGGTAAATATTTTAGAAAGGGCAATATGTTTGAGTTAAGTATACTTCATTGGCGTTGCGGCACTCTCTGGTTCAATCGACTACTAATATTCAAGTTGCTTGGTGGCACAAAAGGATTATAAAAGTATTCCTCGTATGATGATCGAGTAGTAGAGGTGCGTTAGATATTCTGGCGGTGGAGTTGGGATCGGATATTGTGATTCGTGTGCTTTATGGATTTGGAGACTAGAAATCCTCATAAACAGGTTACTTCATGGTGTTGGACTGTGAAGATGTGGGCAAAGCTAGTCAGATGATAGTATGTGCCATGATTAAGTCATTGTGAACTTTCGGAGAGTTATTTATCTATTGTGGGTGACCAAAGTTGATTTGGGGTTCATTGGTAGGCCTATATGGAGGTGTTCTGTACCGAGTTAGATATGTTGACTCCGGACTGTTATTGTCAAGGATAGTGCCATTTGGTTGTTAATAAGCTTATTCGTGTCCCGAGATTTGTTTGTGAGTTACTCTTGTATGCTACGCGGGATTGTGATCCGTTGATTTTATGCATAAAGGATATGGTTCTGTTTGAGCTTTACAACGGGATTTGAGTGAAACAGGCATTTGGGTGTTGTATAATTGATTGCGCATTAGTTATGTTCTTTTGGGTTTTGTGCGGTGTTATGTCATTTGCTTCTCCGTGGTTATGGTGATTTACTTTTGGTACTAGACATCAAATTGCGCGTGGTTGATGATTTTGAGCATGGTGACTTGAGGTGTCTCCTATGGACCAATGTTTGGATAGGGTTGCGCATTGGAGCGAAGTTATGTGGAGGCATGATCTTTCGGGTTAGATTCATGTGTTCTGGTTCTACGATATGTGATGGTTCTCAGTATTGTGTTGTGGTGGTACTGGTGAGCTTGCGACACAACTCTCTCATTTGAGTCATTTTCCATGATTTGAGTACTTTTGGGTTGTTGCTTTTTGGTGCACGAATTGCACGGATTGTGGCTTTAGATCGTATTGATGTGTCATGTCACCAGAGTAGTCGTGTTAGATGAGATGAAGTCATTGGGAACTAGAATGAATACTATCGGATTCGATTTTAGCATGTTGGAAAGATAATATCAGGATTCGGCTTGGAAATTACTACGGTCCTTGCCGACGGAGAGGGGACTCCATGACTGGTTGATCTAAGGAACGGTTATGACTTTTTGCATGTTTCATTCATCATTGGCAGTATACTAAAGTGTAAGAATGAGGTTTTGGTTTGATAACAGGCTTATTACCGAAATTGGGTTGTTTGGGCAGCTGCTGTGATTAGAAGTTATCGCTATGAGTGTTTGAGTTGCGTAGTATATCATGTGATTTCCATTTTGAATTTGTGGTTATGGCTTAATACAACGTGTTCCGACTTATTCGGTTTGTAGATGTGAGATTCTGATCTTATAGATAATTTCGGAAGTGGAAATTTGATTCTAAGGTTATGGGCTAGGGTGAATTATGAAATTTCAGTTATGTTATGATATCAGACCTATATGGGATAGGGTGACGTGGGATCACCCCCCGGTTATGTGCATGGTAAGGTTATTCAGCGATTTGATGGTTTTCTGGAACAACTCTGGGCACGTTCGAAGAAGAACGTATGTTTAAATGGGGGAGGATGTAACGACCTGAACGCTCATTTTGGGCATTTGCACTTCGCTCGCCAGTTCTTCGGCATGACTAGCCTTGTATGATGTATTATGACTTATGTAAATCATCAGTTTTGGTTTTCAAGTTAATCGGAACATATATGTAAGAATGATTCTCAACTTGAAGCTTTAAATTTGAAAGGTTTGATCAAGTTTTGACTTTTTAGAATTTGATCCCAGATTTGGATTTTTATGATTTGTTAGCTCCGTTAGGTGATTTTGGACTTAAGAGCGCGTCCGGAATGTGATTGGAGTTTTGTAATAGAATTACGCTTGAATTGGCGAAATTGAAAATTTGGCATTTCTCGGTTGATAGTGGAAATTTTTATATCGGGGTTGGAATGGAATTCCGGAAGTTGGAGTAGGTTCGTAGTGTCATTTGTGATGTGTGTGCAAGATTGTAGGTCGTTCAGACGAGGTTTGATGGGTTTCGGCGTTATTTGTGGAATTTAGATGTTCTTAAGCTTGAATCCGAGGGTAATTCGGTGTTTTGAGTGATTCGAAGGTTCGACTAAGTTTGAATGATGTTATGGGACGTATTGGTATGTTTTGTTGAGATCCTGAGGGCCTCGGGTGAGTTTCAGGTGGTTAACGGACCAATTATGGCCATTGAGAGTTAGCTGATCTGCGGGTTTTTGTTGTTGCTGGTTTCCTCTTACGCGTTCGCGAGGCAGGTACTGCGTTCGCGAAGAGTATCTGGAGATTGAGGAAGAATTTATCTTCACGTTCGCAAAGTATGGGACGTGTTCGCGAAGGGTTAGGAGTAGAGTGCATCGCGAATGCGAGATGAGTAACGCATTGGCAAAGAAGAGAAGAGGCAGTTGGGGACCCATTCATTAGGCCTACACGTTTGCAAGGGTGAGGTCGCATTCGCAATGAGGAGTTTTAGTAAAGCTTCACGTTCGCGAGAAGGGATTTCTGGTTAGAGGCAGTTTGCGCTTCGCGAACGCGAGAGGAAGATCGCGTTCGCAAAGAAGGAAATCTGGGCAGACAATAATAATTTAAAAAATGAGGGTTTGAGTCCATAATTTCAAAATTCATTAGAGAGCTCGGGAGAAGGCGATTTTGGAGGGGATTTTCAGAGGATTGATTGGGGTAAGTGTTCTTCACTCAAATTTGGTTAAATTCCATGATTATGTCTTGATTTTTATCATTTAATTTAGGAATTTGGGATGAAAATTGGGAAAAATGGAAGAAAGTTTGGAGAGTGGATTTTAGGGATTTGGATGACCATTTGACGTTGGATTTTGATGAATTTGATATGGGTAGACTCGTGAGAGAATGAACTTCTAGTTTTGTGATTTTATTGGATTTCGAGACGTGTGCCCGGGGGCCGGGTTTGAGCTAAATTCGGAATTTTTTGTCTAATTTGATAATTTTTGTATGGGGTTTCATTCCTTTAGCATATATTGATGATAATATACTGATTTTGGTTAGATTCAGAGCATTTGGAGGCCGAATCGAGAGGCAAAGCCATCGCGCGTTAGAGTTTTGGCTTGGTTTGAGGTAAGTAACGCTTCCAAACTTGGTTATGAGAGTTAGAAACCCCGAACTATGTATTATATGATTACTATTGCGGGCATGCACCGTGAGAATTGCGGCCTGGATCATTCCATGGCATCGCTTATTGGCTCTTTCTTGCTGATATATGTGTTGTGATTATGTGACTAAGTTAATGACTTGCAAATCATGCTAATTATCATGTTAAGGCTTCACCCGATACTGTTGAGACCTGAGAGGTCGTTTCTTGCTGTCATCTCATTAGTTTCATTGATATTTTGTACTTAGTCTTGTTCATGCATACCATATAATGTCTCAGTCTCGGTTGTTATCATTTGACACATCATATCATTGTTTTGAGCTAGTATTATGGCATTGTGAGCCCGTGTGTATGAGACTGGAGAGTGATGACTGAATGAGGCTGAGAGACTGGTTATGAGTGACAGTTGTTGGATCGGGCTGCACGCCATAGCAGATTATTGATTATGCCTTCGTTGGCTTATTATAGCGCTTGGGCTGAAAGGAGCCCCTCCGGAGTCTATACATCCCCAATGAGTGCAGTTGATTATATTCAGGGATGGATCTTCCCTTGGTATAGAGATGGCTCTTCTCCATAAGGCTGGATTAGCCGGTTCTTCGGTACTGGAGACTGTAGGCCTGTGAGATGTATATATTCCGGGATGGATTTTTCCTGGTCCTTGTGAGCCATATACAGTACCGAGTGGTTGTGAGGTTGTTATTACTATTATCTGGAGACGGATCTTCTCCATAGGCTGAAATGGCCTTCCTCAGTACTGAGTGACTACTGTCAGTGATGTATATATTCCGGAATAGATCTTCCCTGGGCAGTATGAGCCACATACAGTACTGAGCGGACGAGTATTTGAGATTGTGGGCACTTGAGGCACTCAACATGGTGCATTTCATACAGCATGTGCATGTGCATATAGATGTAGCGCAATTACACTTCTTTATCTTGTTCATACCTGCTCTGTTTTACTGTTCGAGCTATTTATTTAACTAAAAACATGCCTACATTTTTGTACGTTATTACTGTTATCTTTGATGAGGTTGAGTTCGTCACTACCTATCAGTCCAAAGGTTGGACTTGTTACTTACTTAGTTGGTGTACTCACGTTACCCCCTGCACCTTATGTGCAGAATCAGACACTTTTGGATCCAGTAGCGGTTGTTGATCGAGGCTTCTGACTTAGGAGATTATTGAGGTATCTATATGGCGTTCGCGGGCCTTGGCTCTCCACCTTACTTTCCAGTTGTATTTCAGATGCTCCCTTAGACAATATAATAGATTATGTATTTTCCTTAGACACTCATGCACTTAGTGACACCCCGGTTTTGGGCTGAATTGTAACTATTCTTGGAATTTCTTATGTTTCAAATAGTTCTTTAACTGTTAAAAGCTTCCGTAAATATTTTCAAACTTATTATTATCGTGTTAATTGTTGAGATAAGGCTATCCTAGTTTCACGATAGGCGTCATCACGACGGATCGGATTTTGGGTCGTGACATTATGATTTTTTATAGTAGTTAATACATGTCTAATTTAAACTTGTTCTTCTCTAGATTTGTTCTCCTTTAATTTGAAAATCAAACTCTAATTACTCTTGTACATGCATTGATTTAATGACATCTATTTTTTTCAATTCAATTGAAGCAACATTATGATCATGCCACGACCCAGATTTTCCACCCTCGAGAGTCGTGATGATGCCTACTGGTGAAAGCTAGCCAAGCCAATCATTCCAAATATTTTACCTTTTCTATTTTCAATCCTTTAACAGTTGCGAATTAACATTATATAAACAACGAAAATAATAAAGCGGAAGAATGAAATGTAACAATTTGAAATATAACAATTTCACACACTATCTAAGAATGCTACAAATAGAGGTCCGAAAGATAAATAGAAAGTTGTTTCTAAAATACATAAAAGAAATAGTATGGAAATATATAAGGAGACGCCAAAGCCTGCGGACGCCTGCAGGACTACCTCGGGTCGTTTGACGGACTGAAGGCAGCAACCTCACTGCGGCCCAAAACCTGCAGCACCGAGATCTGCACATAGTGCAGAGTGTAGCATCAGCATAACCGACCCCATGTGCTGGTAAGTGCCTAGCCTAACCTCGGCGAAGTAGTGACGAGGCTAGGACAGGACTACCAAATAAACCTGTGCAGTTAAATCATATACAACAAAAAATAAAGGCAGAAATTTACAGTTAAAGATAGGAGGGGGAAACATGATGCAGGGAAATATCAAGCAACAACAGAAAACCAATAGATAAATGTAAAGAACATCATAACTCAATTATCAACAAGAATCAGGAAATCAAAGACAAGTGCACGACATCACCCTTCGTGCTTTTACTATCGTCCTCACCATAAGAACCAATTTAATCGGCACGGCATCACCCTTTGTGCTTTTATCTCACATAATCATGGCACGGAATTATCCTTCGTGCATTATCGCGCATATCATGGCACGACATTGTACATCGGGCGGCACGACATCACCATTCGTGCTTTTACCTCATAATATCGGCACGACATCACCCTTCGTGCATTAACACTCTCAAAATCATGCACGACATCACCCTTCGTACTTTACACTCTTCCCCACCCAACAATCACAAGGCAATTTGGGCAAGGGAATCAATAATATCACAATAACATCCCGACAAGGAAACAATAACATAACAATAATATCCCGGTAAGGGAAACAATATCATGAGTAATAACATCCCAGCAAGGGAGATAATATCAAAAGCAATAACATCCGGCAAGGGAGATAATAACAAAAGTAATAACATCTCGGCAAGGGAGACAATATCATAAACCTCTTCTCTTTTCCACATTTACTTCAGAACTCAATTCTCAACTTGAGCCAACGCTCTACAATGTTTAATTATCAATAATACTTACACGATCCTTGTTCAACAATAGAAATCATCATATAAAGCATGAACAATACAAAACAGAGTCACATTAATCATAGTATAAACTCACGAGCATGCTTGACACCAACGTATAGATACTCGTCACCATGCTTATAGGTCGCACTCAGCAATTAACATATAGCAAATAAGACACAACTCTTAATCCCTCAAGCTAAGGTTAGACCAAACACTTACCTCGATGCCACGAACACAATTCAAGCCTTAACTACCGCTTTACCTCTTGTTTCCACCACCAATTCGCTTGCATCTAGCCACAATTTACTTACCGATATCAATAAATGCTAAATGAATCAATTCTAATGCATGAAAATAGGTTTTCTAAAGATTCCCCCAAAATTTCAAAAATCAACCCCGAGCCCACATGGTCAAAACCCGAGATTCGAACCAAAACCCGATTACCCATTCACCCAAGAACTCAAATATATAATTTATTTTGAAATCGGACCTCAAATCGAGGTCCTAATCCCTAAAAATTGAAAATCCTAAGTTCTACCCAAAACACCCAATTTCCCCCATGAAAACCCTTGATTTTGGATTGAAATAATGTGAAAAAATGTTATAGATTAAAGAAAATGAGTTAGAAATAAGTTACAATCGATTTGGAGAAGAACTTTTCTTTAGAAAATCGCCCAAGAGAGCTTAGGGTTTGAGAGAGTTTGAAAAATGAAGAATTTTAGGCTAAGTCATGATTTACACAGGTGCAGATATTGTATTTGCGATGATATATTCGCAAATGCGAACTCGCAATTGCGGCCAAGGCTTCGCAATTGCGAAGGAAGGCCTGCCCTGTTAACCTCGCAAATGCGAACGACCGTTCGCAAATGCGAATGACCGTTCGCAAATGCGAACACTGTTGGAGTCGCTTTTGCGACTGGAGCCTCGCAAATGTGAAGGTCACCCCCCTGCCTAGTCATCGCAAATGTGATAGTTAATCGCAAATGCGAGCTCGCAATTGCGAAGCCTGCAGACCTGCAACACACCAGCAGTTTTCCTAAGTCCAATTTCACCTCATGGCCTATCCAAAACTCACCCGAGCCCTCGGGGCGCCAAACCAAACCTGCATGCAAGTCCAAAAATATCATACGGACTTGCTCGTGCGATCGAATCATCAAAATAACATCAATAACTGTGAATTAAGCCTCAAATTCAAGAAATCACTCAAGAACATTAAAATTTCCAATTTCTCAAATAAAGGTGTGATTTATACTAAACGAACTCTGATTCTTATCAAACTTCACCGATTCAACTTAATTATTATTTCACACTTTTATCGGGCTCCGGAACCAAAATACGGGTTTGATACCATCAATTTCAAATATCTTTTCATTTCCAAAAACTCTTATATTTTTCAAAAATAATTTTCTTTAAAAATTCATTTCTCGGGTTTGAGACTCAGAATTTGATTCCGGGCATACGCTCAAGTCCCAAATTTTACTACGGACCCTACGAGACTGTCGGATCACAGGTTTGGGTCCAATTTCCAAGAATGTTGACCAAAGTCAACTTTATTCAATTTTAAAAGTCAATTTTCTTATTTCACTTAGTTTTCACATAAAAACTTCCCGGAAACGCACTTGGACTGCGCACACAAATCGAGGCGAGACAGAAAGAGATTTTTAAGGCCTCGGAATACTGAATTTACTTTCAAAACGAGTGATGACCTTTTGGGTCATCACAGATAACATGAAAGTCAAAATTATAAAGTTGTAATTAATTCCTAGAGTGAACGATTCTGCTCTACAATTTTTACTTTTTTTATTAGAAGCAAATTTTAATTCTTAAATATTTGTGACTTGTCACAGACTCAGCAGTTCACTTGATACGCTGGACAAACCATAATAACAATACTGATTGTACTTTTATAAGTGGGGTCACTTGATATGCTGACATTAATTTATTTATCATAGTAAGGCTTGGTGTTCTTATAAACTCTTTTAAGAGTGTGTAAGAATAATTATCTTTTAATGGAATACTCAAAAATTTCAATTATATGAACTCCACTCCAAAAATTTATTATGCTTCCTATAGTTAATTAGTTTAGTGTGCCCAGAGCTATTTGGTGATTGTCTTTTCCCTTAAGTTAATACTCCTCGTACATTATAAACAGTTAGTGTAGTCAGGTCATATTAATTAGATTTTCTAAAACTCAAAACATTTTCATATCGAGCATCATATGCAACAGTAGACGATGTTCACAATTTTTAATTAGTTTATAGTTACAAATTAAGCATAGATCCAGACATCCTACGCTTGCAATATTTTCATTTCGAGTTTAGAATTTCACCATTATTTCATTTTGGTTTGAACTTTGTTAAAGATTCAATCAAATCCTAAAAAAATTGTTATAACTAAAAAGTAGAGAAATTTATATTGTGTAATTAACAAATCTATCATTGGGCTAACTTTTTTTTTCTCCTATTGTGTTTTAATTTCCTATGAAGGATTTGCAAAAATAAACCTGGTAGAAATACATGTGAAAAGAAATAGCATTCGTATCGAAATTTGATTCAAATCCATCTTTTTCGCAATTTAACCAATCTAAAGTTATTAGATGTTGATCTATGCTAAATAACAAAATAAAAAATAAGATATAAGATAGAAATAAACTTATGAGGAGCATGACATGTTCAAGTTTTCGTCGGGTAAAGCCTAACTCCATAATATAAAAAAATAATATCAGCTAGACCATAATAATCACCACTGGCATCACAAACAAACAAGAGAAGAGAGTACCGATGCCAGTGATGATATTATATATCTTCATTCTTCTAAAGCTCGAGCGATTTTGAATTTGGCACGGGTGATTTCGTGGAAGAAAATATATATGATTGTCACATATCTAGATTTTCTCCTTAAAATCCTAAATATGATCGACTTAAAAAAATAAGCAAAGGAAACACATGATAAATTAGAAGCTAACAATAACGTTGAGCAACATGATAAAATTTGTATCAACCTTAAATTTCAATTTTTGACGAAAATACAATCAATTGGCTGAAATATGTAATGACTATTTGAGATTACATAATTTCGTACAATTAGGAATGGGTTTTGTTAATGTACTTTTCTAATCAAAGTAGATGGTAATTAGCAGCGGATCTTTAGGTACCAATATCCAAAGGTAGTACTTAATTAGAACTCTCTATCTATTATCTTTTACCAAAATAACCAATAATTTTAATATATTTTAGGGTAATTTTTGTCAACCAACATCGTATTCGTGCTTTTATAATGTCACGATCCGGATTTTCCACTCTCGGAAGTCGTGATGGCGCCTACTAATGTGAGTTAGGCAAGCCAAACCTTTAATCTAATTACTTTATTAATCAATTATTTCTTCTTAACAAATATAAGACGATAACGTGGTAGCAGCGAAAATTCAAATTTAAGTGGAAGACAACAATAAGATTTATGAAAACTGCTTCTATTACAAATACTTAAGCCTTAACCACCCAAAACCTAGTGTCACAGTGTCACAGACTATCTAAGATTGCTACACACAAAGTCTGAAGAAATAATAGTACACTGTTTCTGAATAAAAGGAAAATGAAAAAGGAAATAGGGATAGAGGGAGACGCCAGGGCCTGCGGACGCTTGCAGGTCTACCTTGGGCCTCCGGATGGACTGAAGGAAGCCTCCAAGCTACTGCCCAAAAGCTGCTGGGTGTTCTGCACATAGTGCAGAGTGTAGTATCAGCACAACCGACCCCATGTGCTGGTAAGTGTCCAGCCTAACGAAGTAATGACGAGGCTAGGACCAGACTACCAAATAAACCTGTGCAGTTCAAATATATATATATATATATATACAACAACAAAAAATTACAGAAATAAGCAAATAAAGATAGGAAGGGAAAACATGCTTCGGGGAATAACAGGTAAAATAGAATATCAAGAGAATTACAAAGGAATCAAAATCAACCACTAACAAGAATAGGGAAAACAAAGGCAGATTTCACTTTCTTTTCACATCTTGTTGCAGGCGTGCAACCCGATCCCATTTCCTGTATCTCATGGCAGGCGTACCACCCGCTCCTATTTCATGTATCTTGTGGCAGGCGTGCCCCCCGCTCTCATTTCATTTATCTCGTGGTAGGTGTACCACCCGCTCCCATTTCATTTATCTCGTGGTAGGCGTACCACCCGCTCCCATTTCATTTATCTTGTGATAGGTGTACCACCTGCTCCCATTTCATTATATCTTGTGGTAGGCGTACCACCCGCTCCCATTTCATTATATCTTGTGGTAGGCATACCACCCGTTCCCATTTTATTATATCTTGTGGTAGGCGTACCACCCGCTCCCATTTACAAGCCAACAATAATCACAAGGAATCCCGGCAAGGGAACAATAATATCAAACAAACATCTCGGCAAGGGAACAATAATATCAAACAAACATCTCGGCAAGGGAACAATGATATCTCAATAATATCCCGGCTAGGGAACAATATCAAACAAACATCCCGGCAAGGGAACAATAATATCTCAACAATATCCCGGCAAGGGAACAATAATATCAAACAAACATCCCGACAAGGGAACAATGATGATAATAACATATGAAGCGCAATAAATCACAACAGAGTCATAACAATTATAATACAAGACTCACGGGCATGCTTGACACCAACGTATAGATACTCGTCACCATGCCTATATGTCGTACTCCACAATTAACATGTAGCAAATAAGACACAACTCCTAATCCCTCAAGCTAAGGTTAGACCAAACACTTACCTCGGACTTCCACGGCTAACTCAAGCCTCAAACACCACCTTTACTTTTGAATTCGGCTCCAAATTAATTGTATCTAGACATAATGTACTTAATAACATCAATAAACGCTAAACAATCCAATTTCAATGCTTAATTATAGCTTTCCCATCAGTCTTCCCAAAAAGTTAAAAATCGACCCCGGGCTTGCTTGGTCAAAACACGAGGTTCGGACCAAAACCCGATCACTCATTCACCCACGAGCCCGAATATATAATTTGTTTTAAAATCCGATCCCAAAACAAGGTCAGATTCCCAAATAATCAAAAAGCCCTAACTCTACCCCAAATCCCTAATTTTCTACCCTTAATCTCATGTTTTAGGCCTAGAAATCTAGTGGGTGTTGATAAAATTGGAAGAAAATAATTCAAAGCTTACTTACCCAAGAGGTTATGGTGAAAAAGTTCTTCAAAAATCGCCCAAGAGGTGTGGAGAAGAAGAAGTTTGTGAAAAATGGGTTAAATCCCATAATGCATTCTGTTTCTGGACTTTTAAAATAACTGGGCAAAATTGGTCTTCCCGTTCGCGATAAGCTCAACACGTTCGCAATGCGTTAGGCCTGACAGACCTTCGTGTTCGCGATAATCGGCTCGCATTCGCGGAGAAGTAACTCCTCGATCCTTTGCGTTCGTGCCCCAGCGGTTGCGTTCGCATAGGTATAATACCCCTTCCCCCTGACCAGGCCACAAGCCTTCGCGTTCGCGATACCAGGCCCGCGTTCGCGAAGGATAGACCCCCCAAAGCTTCGCGTTTGTGACCTGGGTCTCGCGTTCGCGTAGAAGAAAATTTTCCTTCAACACTATTAACTCATCGCGTTCGTGAGGGTCGTCCCGCGAACACGAAGAAGAAAATACCAGAATACCAGCAACTGAAAACCTGCAACTTTTTAAGAGTTTAAAACCTTCTGAAACACATCCGAAACTCACCCGAGCCCTCGGGGCTCCAAACCAAACATACGTACTAACTCAAGAACATCATATGAACTTATCCGTGCGATTAAATCGCCAAAATAACATCATTAACATCGAATTAAACCTCAAAATCAATGAATTATTTCAAAACTTCTTAAAACATCAAATTTTGCTTTTAAGGTCTGAATCCCGTCAAACGGATTCCATTTCTTACCAAACTTCACAGAATTATCTTAAATCACATATAAGACATGTACCAGACGCCAGAACTAAAATACGGGCCCGATACCAACATGTCTAATCAAAATTCATTTCCAATTCCTTTAAACAATTTCAGAAAACAATTCTCTTCAAAAATTCATTTCTCGGGCTTGGACCTCGGAATTCGATTCCGGGCATACACTCAAGTCTCATATTTTCCGACGGATCCTCCGGGACCGTCAAATCATGAGTCCGGATCCATTTACCCAAAACGTTGATTGAAGTCAAATTAATTCATTTTTATAGTCAAATTTATCATTTTTCACAGATTTTAACATATAAGCTTTCCGGCTACACGTCCGGACTGCGCATGCAAATAGGGGTGATGCTAAAAGAGGTTTTAACACCTCAGAATACAGAATTTCATATAGATAGATTATAAATTATTAGTAATCTTAAAGATTCAATATTGATGTTATAGAGTAGTAATTTACAAAGAGTGTTCTGCTATAAATATGTTTGTTGCTATTATAGGTAAAAGTTGGTGTAGAGAAGTAAAATATAACTTAAAAAATCGATTATAAGAAAAGCCTGCCTTTTATAGTGAGTGGTTATTATATAGGGATGCTGGTATAGAGAGTTTTGACTGTATATATTAGATTGTTCACAAATTCTACACAGTTGACAGGATTTTGTACTTGTCCAATTATTCACAAAACTCTACTAGATTGGAATGAGAATATGTTATCTGCAATTGGCCTGTTTGTAAATTGTTCGTCAAAGTTTATCCGATTGACATTATTTTTTTATGATGTTCAAAGAAAATGTTCTTGGACATTGTAATTTCAATTTTGATCGAGCCACACCAAATCTACTCTAAATGATCTCAATTTTGAAACAAGACCTCACAATACCAACACACATGATCCTCAATCACAAATTTAATTAAATAACTCTAGATCAAATAGACCTGTTTTGTATTCTTTAACGCCTCTAAGCACCAACAATGGAGTATTTTAAAGTAAACCACTAAATCATTATTTGAGTTAAAAATTAGGGACAAATTATTAATATTCAAATGGTTTTAATTATAATCAATCATTAACTTTCAGTTTTTACCCGAAACAAGAATTTTAAACTTACAATATTGAATAACTACATTTTTTTTAATGAAGAAGAATCATATATTTTGCAACAAAATAAAAAATAAAGACAATATTTAAAGACCAGCCTCTTAGAGGGACAACCGTTGTAATTTTTTGAGTAATCAAAACCTAGATGAGAGCCCTTGGAACTGCCCACCCTCGTAATTTTTTGAGTAATCAGTTTTGAAAGAAGACCTCACAATACCAACACAAATGAACTCCAATGTTTTTAGAGAAAAAGGTTTAAATTTGCCCTTGAATTATGTGAAATGACTTGAATTGACCGTTCATTAATGGTTGGGATCAAATACATCAATGCCATTACTAAATATACCTCTATTACCATATGAATATTATAAATATATTATATTATGGATGTTCATTTAGTACTCTGTTGTAAATAAGCTTCCTGAAGAAGCTTATCCATATGGGACTCCGTCGTAAATATGTTTATCTATTTAGTACTCTATTGGAAATAAGCCTCCTGAAGAAGCTTATCACTTCGGTACCCGGTTATGGATAAATATTACCCCCGATAGAAGATTATCCATACTGGGTATAATAAGCTTATCCTTTCAGTACTCCGTTATGGATAAATATTACCCATAATAGAAGATTATATATGTTGTCACGACCCAATTCCCCGATACCGGTCGTGATGGCGCCTCTCGTGAAGACAAGGCCAGCCAGACCAAAACATGCTACCTCTTTTAATCAGTTAAATACCATAAGTAGTTCTAAAACGTGATATAATAATCATAACTTGCGGAATTAACGATAACAACAGTAGAAACCATCCCGACACAGCCCAAACCGGGGTGTCACAAGTCATGAACAACTAATAGTTTCGGATACCAGTCTACTAGATACGAAATCTGTTACAGAAGTTCAAGAACATGAAAATAGTAAGATAAGGGAGGCACGGGGGGCTGCGGACGCCAACAGCTACCTCGTAGTCTCCGAAAATACTGCCTGGACTGGGAGGATCAGCACTCAGGAGTGGACTCTGCGATGCCTGAATCTGCACACACGGTGCAGAGAGTAATGTGAGTACTCCGACTCAGTGAGTAATGATCATAAATAATGGCTGAAAGTAAGAAAACACGTAAAGGCACAAAACAATTCTATATCAAGAAGTAAAAACCCTCAAGGCAGTAAATCCATGAAGAAATCAAATGAAGTTCCTTTAAACCAAGTAAAACATGTAATTTAGCAGGTGAAACAAGCCCAAAACAGTAGTTCTCAGCCAAAAACATCATTTAGAAATATCATTTAAGTTCAAATACGAATAAAAGTGGCTGAGTTTGTAATACAGTAAATATCAACAGGACTGAGTTCAAGTAATAAGTCAAACAGTGAGGAATTAGTGATAAAAATTCCCGGATGATTCAAATAGTTGGCACGAAGCCCAAATATGGAAATCAACCCAAATCATGATGATAACAGATAAGTTTCAGTCAAATACGCGTTAAAATCATCAATCGGGACGGACTAAGTCACAATCCCCAGTAGTAAAAGACCCCACGCTCATCACCCAGCGCGTGTCTCACCTCAATACAGCACTACGATGTGCAATACGGGGTTTCAAACCCTTAGGACATCATTTACAACCATTACTCACCTCGAACTGGCTAATTCTCTAGCTCGCGACGCCTTTGCCCCTCGAATTGACCTCCACGCGCGTCGAATCTATCCAAAATCAGAACGAATACGTCACAATATGCTAAGGAAACAAAGCCCAAGCGAAAACAATTGAATTATCACAAAATTCCAGAAATTGGTCAAACCTGACCCCCGGGCCCACATCTCGAAATTTGACAAAATTCACAAACTAGAATCCTTATACTCTCACGAGTCTATCTATATGAAAATTATCTAATTCTGATACCATTTGGTCCTTTAAATCATCATTTTATATTTTTGAAAGATTTCACAATTTTCTTCCCAAATTTCATCCCAAATAACGAATTAAATGATGAATTCAATGATAGATTCATGTACTCTAGCCAAATCTGAGTTAAAATCACTTACCCCGATGAATTTCTTGAAAAACCTTCGAAAACTCGCCAAAATCCGAGCTTTCTAGGTCAAAATATCAAATAAAACCTAAATCTTCGTATTTATAGAGTACCCCACAAATTTCCACTTCCGCGAGCCGCATAAAATCGACCGCGGTCCCCACAAAACCAGTACAGTCCGTACAAAAACGACTGCGGCCGCACAAGCTTTCCTCTACAGTGACAGGCTTTAGTATTTTGGCCATAAATTTCGCTACAAATGTTCAAATTGCGATACCTTTACCTTTCTGAAACTAGACACGAAGGGCTACAACTTTCGTTTTTGAACCATCTCAAAATTCCTTGTAGATCAAAAGATATAAGCTTCCGAAGTAGGACCAGCGGAATGTTCTTCACCGCGGCCGCACAACACCTACCGCGGCCGCTCTTCATTTTGTGCGGTCCGCACAGCACATACAGTGGCTGCACTTCTTTTTGTGCGGACCGCGCGTGTGAGTTCCGAGGCCTGCAACCCTTTTGGACTTGCTACAACTATGATTTTCGGCCTAAAACATCCCGGAACTCCCGAAACTTCAAACCAATTGTAACAACATATCCCATGACATCGTTCAAACTTATTCAAAACTTCGGAATACTCACAACCACATCAATCACCAATTTAACATAGGATTCAAGCCTAAGAACTCCAAGAACTCTTAAATTATGTTTTCGATCAAAAAGTCTATCAAATCTCGTCCGAATGACCTAAAATTTTGCACACACATCCCAAATGACACAACGAAGCTATTGTCACTCTCGGAATTCCATTCCGACCCCTATATCAAAATCTCGCCTATCAACCGAAACCGCCAAAATATTAACTTCGCCAATTTAAGCCTAAATCTTATCTACAAGTCCAAAACCCATTCTGATCGCGCTCCTAAGTCACAAATCACCTCACGAAGCTAACCGAACCATCAGAACTCACTTCCGAGCCTCCTAACACATAAGTCAATATCCGGTTGACTTTTCCAACTTAAGCCTTCTTAAAAGAGACCAAGTGTCTCATTTCTTACCAAATCCTCTCCGAACTCGAACTAATCAACCCGATCATATAAAACACGAATAACGAAGCATAAAGAAGCTAAAATAGGGAAAAACAAAGCGGTAACTTATGAGACGACTGGCCGGGCCGTCACATCCTCCCCAACTTAAACCAATATTCATCCTCGAACGAGTCAAGAAACATACCTGAAACCTCAAACAGGTGAGGATATCTGCTCCGCATCTCCCGCTCGGTCTCCCAGGTAGCCTCCTCCACGGGCCGACCTCTCCGCTGTACTTTCACTGAAGCTATATCCTTTGACCTCAACTTTCGAACCCGATGACCCAAAATTGCTACTGGCTCCACATCATAGGTCAAATCATCATCCAACTGAACCGTGCTGAAGTCCAAAACATGACACGGATTCCCAATATACTTCCGGAGCATAGAAATATAAAATACCAGATGCACACTCGACAGGCTGGGTGGAAAAGCAAGCTCATAAGCCACCTCCCCAATCCTTCGAAGCACCTCAAAAGGCCCAATGAACGGCAGACTCAACTTTCCTTTCTTCCCAAATCTCATAACACCCTTCATGGGCGAAACCTTCAGCAAGACCTTCTCACCAACCATGTAGGACACATTTCGATCCTTCCGGTCCGCATAACTCTTCTGTCGCGACTGCGCTATACGAAGCCTCTCCTGAATCACCTTCATCTTCTTTAAGGCATCCTGAACCAAATCTGTCCCCAATAGCCTAGCCTCGCCTGGCTCGAACCAACCAACTGGAGATTTACACCGCCTCCCATACAAAGCCTCATATGGAGCCATCTGAATACTCGACTGGTAGTTGTTGTTGTAAGCAAACTCTGCAAGTGGTAGAAACTTATACCATGAACCTCCGAAATCAATAACACAAGCTTGCAACATGTCCTCCAATATCTGAATAGTACGCTCAGACTGCCCGTCCGTCTGAGGGTGAAAAGTTGTGCCTAACTCCACCTAAGTACCCAACTCTCGCTTAACAGACTTCCAAAACTGGGAAGTAAACTAAGTACCCCGATCTGAAATGATAGAAACTGGAACACCATGCAGACGAACAATCTCTCGGATATATAACTCTGCTAACCGCTCTGAAGAATATGCAGTATAGATAGGAATGAAATGTGCGGACTTGGTCAGCCGATCCACAATCACCCAAATAGCATCGAACTTCTTCAAAGTCCGTGGAAGTCCAACAAAAAAGTACATAGTGATCCTCTCCCACTTCCACTCAGGAATAACAATCTACTGAAGTAAGCCACCTGGTCTCTGATGCTCATATTTAACCTGCTGACAATTGAGACACTGAGCTACAAATCCCATAATATCTTTCTTCATTCTTCTCCACCAATAGTGCTGCCTCAAATCTTGGTACATCTTCGCGGCACCCGGATGAATACCGCGAGCTATAGGCCTCCTCCAGAATCAACTCTCTTAGCCCATCCACATTGGGAACACAAATCTGGCCCTTCATCCTCAACACCCCATCATCACCGATGGTCAAATCTCTGGCATCATCATGCTGAACTCTATCCTTAAGGACAAGCAAATGCGGGTCAACATACTGGCGCTCTTTGATGCGATCAAATAAGGAAGACCGAGAAACCACGCAAGCCAACACCCAACTGGGCTACGAAATATCCAACCTTACGAACCGATTGGCCAAGGCCTGAATATCAATTGCAAGGGGTCTCTCCCAACTGGAATATATGCCAAACTCCCCATACTCACTACCTTTCGGCTCAAAGCATCGTCCACCACATTGGCCTTTTCCGGATGGTACAATATAGTGATATCATAATCCTTAAGCAACTCCAACTATCTCCGCTGCCTCAAATTAAGATCCTTTTGTTTGAATAAATGCTGAAGACTGCGATGATAAGTGAACACCTCACAAGATATGCCATACAAGTAATGCCTCCAAATTTTCAATGTATGAACTATGGCAGTCAACTCCAAATCATGAACGAGGTAGTTCTTCTCATGGGGATTCAACTGACGAGAAGCATACGCAATAACTCTACCCTCCTACATCAATACACAACCAATCCCAACTCTCGAAGCATCACAATACACGGTATATGAACCTAAAGTTGATGGCAAGACCAATACTGGAATTGTGGTCAAAGCTGTATTGAGCTTCTGAAAGCTCTCCTCACACTCGTCCGACCATATGAATGAAACACCCTTCTGAGTTAATTTGGTCAAGGGTGATGCGATAGATGAGAATACCTGAACAAATCGGCGATAATAGCCTGCCAACCCAAGAA
Source organism: Nicotiana sylvestris (assembly GCF_000393655.2). Classification (NCBI taxonomy): domain Eukaryota; kingdom Viridiplantae; phylum Streptophyta; class Magnoliopsida; order Solanales; family Solanaceae; genus Nicotiana; species Nicotiana sylvestris. The sequence continues at coordinate 156,864,047 of NC_091059.1, forward strand.
AGCTACGAATCTCTGTGGCTGAGGACGGTCTAGGCCAACTCTAAACCGCCTCTATCTTCTTTGGATCAACCTGAATACCCTCGCTGGACACCACGTGCCCCAAGAGAGCCACTGAACTGAGCCAAAACTCACACTTGTAGAATTTTGCATAAAGCTTCTCCTCCCTCAATCTCTGCAATACAACTCGCAAATGATTCGCGTGCTCCTCTTGACTATGCGAGTACACCAGGATATCATCAATGAATACTATAACAAACGGATCAAGATAAGGACGGAACACGTTGTTCATCAAATGCATGAACGCTGCTGGGGCATTGGTTAGCCCAAAAGACATCACAATGAACTCATAATGACCATATCTGGTCCTAAAAGCAGTCTTAAGAATATCTGACTCCCCGATCTTCAACTGGTGATAGCCCGAACGGAGATCAATCTTGGAGAACACTCTCGATCCCTGAAGCTGGTCAAATAAATCATCAATGCGAGGCAAGGGATACTTGTTCTTAATTGTTACCTTGTTCAATTGCCTATAATCGATGCACATTCTCATTATGCCATCCTTCTTCTTCACAAACAAAACTGGCGCACCCCAAGGTGACACACTAGGCTGAATGAACCCCTTATCTAGGAGTTCCTGAAGCTATTCCTTTAATTCTTTCAACTCCGCTGGTGCAATACGATACGTCGGAATAGAAATGGGTTGAGTGTCTGGAACCAGGTCAATACCAAAATCAATATCCCTGTCCGGTGGCATGCCTGACATGTCTGCAGGAAAAACATCGGGAAAATCCCTCACAACTGGGACAGAATCAATACTAGGAGTCTCAGCTCCAACATCCCTCACAAACACTATATATGAAAGGCAACCTTTCTCAACCATACGTTAGGACTTCAATAAAGAGATCACTCTACTAGAAATATAATCAGTCACACCATGCCACTCGATCTGCGGTACACCCAGCATAGCCAAAGTGATGGTCTTAGCATGACATTCTAGAATAGCACGACACGGAGATAAACAATCCATGCCCAAAATGACATCGAAATCCACCATACTCAATAGTAATAGATCCACTCGGGTCTCCAGACCCCCAATAGTCACCACACATGACCGGTGCACACGATCTACAACAGTATCACCCACCGGGGTAGATACATGAACAGGTAAAGCAAGAAACTCACGGGGCGTACCCAAATAACGAACAAAATATGATGACACATAAGAAAAGGTGGAACTGGGATCAAATAATACAGAGGCATCTCTATGGCAGACTGAAACAATACCTGTAATGACAACATATGAAGAAATGGTGTTTGGCCTGCCTGGAAGTGCATAGAAATGGGCCTGACCGCCCCCTGATCGACCTACCCCTCTGGGGCGACCCCTAGTTGCCTGACCTCCACCCCTAGCTGGCTGGGCAGGTGGTGAAGTAACTGGACCAGAAGTCGAGGGCGGACCCTTCTACTGGGATGAACTAGCAACACGACGAGGACACTGCCTCCATACATGCCCAAACTCTCCACACTCAAAACAACTCCCAGGTGCTGGAGAAGGGGATTGAAGGGAACCCCTCGCACCGGAGTGACTAGATGGCGCACTCGGCATAGAAGAACCCTGAGCTGATGGGGCACAAGATGAACTCTGAGCTGGGAAGGCACTAAGTGATGACTGGCCCTGCTGAGTACCGTGATAACCATGACCCGAAGATACCCCACGATATCCTGGGCGGGCTGACTGAGCAGGCCTAAAAGAACGACCTCTACCATGCTGGAACTGGCCCCTCGAAGGAGCACCACTGTAACTGCCAGATCCTCGAGGCCTCTTGGCCTCCCTCTCCTCCCGATCTAGACGGAGAACCATTTCAATCTCGCGAGCGATATCAACCACCTCCTCAAAAGTAGCACCCAACACTCTCTCTCTAGTCATCAAAATACGGAGATGGTAGTTAAGGCCATCAACAAATCTCCTGATCCTCTCATGATCTGTCGGAACCATTTAGACGACATGACGAGCCAACTCAGAAAACCTTGACTCATACTGTGACACATTCATATCCCCCTATCTCAATCACTCAAGCTGTCTACGCAGCTCCTCTCTTCGGCACATACTTTTACAAGAAGAGAACAGAGAACTCATACCAAGTAAGGGGCGCTGCTCCAACCGGCCTACGCCTCTCATACGCCTCCCACCAAATGAAGGCAACCCCAGAAAACTGAAAGGTAGTAAATGCCACACCACTGGACTCAAGAATCCCTACTGTACGGAGCATTCACTGGCACTTATCCAAGAAACCTTAGGCATCCTCGCCCTCTGCTCCGCTAAATGTCGGAGGTTGGAGTCTACCAAACCTCTCAAGATGACGCTGCTCATCATCCGGCATAACCGGCACAACAAACTCCTGAGCTGGTGCAACTGGCTGGGCTGGAGGAGCCCCCAGCGTCTAAAGTCCCTGCACTACCTGCTCATGTGTGCGAGTAGCGGGGGTCTGATTGCCTCCCCCGGCCTGTGAAGTAGCTGCTGTTGTAGTGGCTAAAACTACCTGAGCTAGGCCAGTGCAAACTGATAAGATCTGTGTCAAGGCCTCCTGAAAACCCGGAATCACGATGGGCATAGCTGGTGCCTGAACTGGTGTTGTTGGAACATCCATAGCTGGAGCCTGATCCGGAGCTAGGGCAGCTGGTGGATCTACAGGTGCTGCCCTCGCTGCTCTGCCTCTGTCGCGACCACGACCGCGTCCATGGCCTCTGGTGGTCTCAGCTGGTGGAACTGGTGGTCGTCCACCTCGTCCGGTAGCTCGCATCCTTATCATCTGTGAGAGAATGGAATAACAGAAGTTTAGTACTTGGACCAACAAGTTCGCATGACAAGAATTTCAAGAATATAAAGTTTTTCCTAAAGGTTCTGCAGCCTTTCGAGGATAAATACAGACGTTGTTGTACCGATCCGCGAGACTCTACTAAACCTACTCATGACTCGTGAGACCTATGTAACCTAGGCTCTGATACCAACTTGTCACGACCCAATTCCCCGAACCCGGACGTGATAGCGCCTCTCGTGAAGACAAGGCCAGCCAGACCAAAAATAGGCCACCTCTTTTAATCAGTTGAATATCCATAAGTAGTTCTAAAACGTGATATAATAACCATAATTTGCGGAATTAACGATAACAACAGTAGAAGCTATCCCGACACAGCCCAAACCGGGGTATCACAAGTCATGAGCAACTAATAGTTCCGGATACCAGTATACTAGATACGAAATCCATTACAGAAGTTCAAGAACATGAAAATAGTAAGATAAGGGAGACACAGGGGGGCTGCGGACGCCAACAACTACCTCATACTCTCCGAAAACACTACCAGGACTGGAAGTATCAACACTCAAGAGCGAACTCTGCGACGCCTGAATCTGCACAGACGGTGCAGGGAGTAATGTGAGTACTCTGACTCAGTGAGTAATAATCATAAATAATGGCTGAAAGCAAGAAAATACGTAAAGGCACAAAGCAATTCTATATCAAGCAGTAAAAACACTCAAGGCAGTAAATCCATGAAGAAATCAAATGAAGTTCCTTTAAACCAAGTAAAACAGGTAATTTAGCACGTGAATAACAAGTAGAAATTCGCCCCTCGGGCACAGTAACAATCACTCAGAATAGTATCAGCCCCTCGGGCACAGTAACAATCACTCAGAATAGTATCAGCCCCTCGGGCTCACTCTCGGTACAATATCAGCCCCTCGGGCTCACTCTCAGTACAGTATCAGCCCCTCGGGCTCACTCTCAAATCATGATGGTTACCCACGCTCACTGTGGGGGTGCAGACTCCGGAGGGTCCCTTTACGGCCCAAGCACAATATCAAGCCATCTCATGGCAATAAAAGTATCTCAGGCCCTCGGCCTCATATCACTCAGCATATCCTCACATATGGCCCTCAGCCTCACTCAGTCCGAAAATCATCACAAACCCCTCGGAAATTAGTAAAACAGTAGTTCTCAGCCCAAAATATCATTTAGAAATATCATTTAAGTTCAAATACGAATAAAAGTGGTTGAGTTTGTAATACAGTAAATATCAACAGGACTGAGTTCAAGTAATAAGTCAAACAGTGAGGAATTAGTGATAAAAATCCCTAGAGGATTCAAATAGTTGGCACGAAGCCCAAATATGACAATCAGCCCAAATCATGACGATAACAAATAAGTTTCAGTCAAATACGCAGTAAAATCATCAATCGGGACGGACCAAGTCACAATCCCTAGTAGTAAAAGACCCCACACTTATCACCCAGCGCGTTTCTCACCTCAATACAACACTATGATGTGCAATCCGGGGTTTCAAACCCTCAGGATATCATTTACAACTATTACTCACCTCGAACCGGCTAATTCTCTAGCTCGCAACGCCTTTGCCCCTCGAATTGGCCTCCACGCGCGTCGAATCTATCCAAAATCAGAACGAATACGTCACAATATGCTAAGGGAACAAATCCCAAGTGAAAACAATCGAATTATCACAAATTCCAGAAATTGGTCAAACCCGACCCCCAGGACCACATCTCGAAATTTGACAAAATTCACAAACTAGAATCCTTATACTCTCACGAGTCTATCAATATGAAATCTATCCAATTCCGATACCATTTGGTCCTTCAAATCATCATTTTATATTTTTGAAAGATTTCACAATTTTCTTCCCAAATTCCATCCCAAATCACGAATTAAATGATGAATTCAATGATAGATTCATGTACTCTAGCCAAATCTGAGTTAGAATCACTTACCCCGATGAATTTCTTGAAAAGCCTTCAAAAACTCACCAAAATACGAGCTCTCTAGGTCAAAATATCAAATAAAACACAAAACTTCATATTTATAGAGTACCCCACAGATTTTTACCTCCTCGGGCCGCACAAAATCGACCGCAGTCCCCACAAAACCAGTGCGGTCCGCACAAAAATGACCGCGACCGCACAAGCTTTCCTTTGCAGTGACAGACTTTAGTATTTTGGCCATAACTTTCGCTACATATGTTATTGCGATATCTTTACCTTTCTGAAAACTAGACATGATACGAGCTTTCGAATTAGGATAAGCGGAATGTTCTTCACCGCGGTCGCACACCATTTTGTGCGTCCGCACAACACCTACCGCGGCCACACTTCATTTTGTGCGGTCCGCACAACACATACCACAACCGCACTTCTTTTTGTGTGGACTGCGCGGGTGAGTTCCGAGGCCTGCAACCCTTCTGGACCTGCTACAGCTATGATTTTCGGCATAAAACATCCCGGAACCTACCCGGAACTTCAAACCAATTGTACCAACACATCCCATGACATCGTTCAAACTTGTTCAAAACTTCGGAACGCTCACAACAACATCAATCACCAATTTATCATAAGATTTAAGTCTAAGAACTCCAATAACTCTTAAATTATACTTTCGATCAAAAAGTCTATCAAATCTAGTCCGAATGACCTAAAATTTTGCAGACACATCCCAAATGACACAACGAAGCTACTGTCACTCTCGGAATTCCATTACAACTCCTATATCAAAATCTCGCCTATCAACCAGAACCACCAATATATCAACTTCGCCAATTTAAGCCTAAATCTTCTCTACAACTTCAAAACCCATTCCGATCGCGCTCCTAAGTCACAAATCACCTCCCAAAACTAACCGAACCATCGAAACTCACTTCCGAGCCTCCTAACATGTAAGTCAACATCCGGTTGTCTTTTCCAACTTAAGCCTTCTTAAAAGAGACTAAGTGTCTCATTTCTTACCAAATCCTCTCCGAACTCGAACTAATCAATCCGATCACATAAAACACGGATAACGAAGCGTAAAGAATCTAAAAGAGGGGAAAACGGAGCGGTAACTCATGAGACGACTAGCCGGGTCGTCACATATACCTGGTACAAGGAGCTTATCCTTTCATACTCTGTTATGGATAAACATTACTCTCAGTAGAAGATTATCCATATCTGGTATAGTAGCAGCTTACACAACAGCTTGTAGTAGCAGCTTACACAGCAGCTTCCTTTCTTCTATAAATAGAAGAGATTTCAGTTCAATATGTACATCAGTTTGAATTCGAATAATACATCAGTTTCTCTCTATACTTGTCTTTATTTTATAACACGTTATCAGCACGAGACTGTGTCATCTCGAGCAAATACTTTGAAAGTATCTAAGGTATGAATTTTCTTTTTCTATATAATATCAAATCTTTCTAAACTTGAATTTGTAGCCCTGGATATATCGGGCAAAAGCTACATGTCTTGGGTGCTTGATGCTGAAATTCATCTTGATGCGATGGGTCTAGCAGGCACCATCAAGGATAAAAATCAGGCATCAAACCAAGACCATGCCAAAGCAATGATATTCCTACGCCATCACCTTGATGAGGGCCTGAAAATGGAATATCTCACTATTAAAAATCCAGTCATACAGTGGAATAATTTGAAAGATAGATATGACCACCTGAAGATGGTCGTTCTTCCACATGCACGTTATGATTGGACTCATATAAGGTTATAAGATTTTAAATCTATAAGTGAATATAATTCTGCTATGTTCATAATTATTTCCCAAATAAAATTATCTGGTGATAATATTACTGATCATGATATGTTGGAGAAAACTTTCACCACTTTTCATGCCTCGAATATGCTCATGCAGCAGCAATATCGAGAGATGGGATTTAAAAAGTATTCTGAACTTATCTCACATCTTCTTATAGCCGAGCAACATAATGAGCTATTAATGAAAAATTATGAAAGCCGACCTACTGGTTCTTGTCCATTCCCTGAAGTGAATAAGATGAACTTCCACCAAGCTAGACGTGGAAGAGGTCATGGCCCCAGTCATGGTCGGGGAAGAAATTTTAATCATGATAATAATAATGCACCAAAGAACCCTCCTCACCACCAGCAGTGGAAAATGAAGGAACAAAAGCATGAAGCGGTGCAAGCACCAAATGTAGAAAATGTATGCTATAGATGTAGAGGAAAATGGCACTGGTCACGTACCCGCCGTACATCAAAGCACCTAGTTGAGCTTTATCAAGACTCCCTAAAGAAGACAGAGAAAAATGTTGAAGCAAATTTTATTTCTAAAGATAATTTAGACCTCATGCATTTGGATGTAGCTGATTACCTTGCACTCCCAAAAGGAGAAACAAGCCATGTAATCGGTGGCGAATCTATAAAAATGTAAATATTTTAATTTTTGTTGTTTGTAATAGATAGTATGGTTATGTAATTGTTGTACATAAAGAAAAATTATGATTTGATAATGATGTTTACTATAATATATCTTATTTATGTCATTTTGAAGAATATGGATAACACTATTAGATCAACTTAAACTCTAACTCTAGCAGAGTTTGCAAGAAATATACAACCACCACAAGTAGTTATATTTCGTATATCTCATTGTAAATATATTTTGTTAACCACCAGAAGTTGTATATGCCTATGATCACCAGAAATGATAATTCAGGCTTTCTATAATTACAATTGAAGATAAGCTACATAAATATTCTCTATATTAAATGCACGCCTCGATTTGCTCCTGAAGTAGTAAATATTTTAAAAGAGGTTGAGGCATCACAATTTGATGTGATTAATGCGCATTCAGATAATTATGTTCGATTTCTTGAAGGATGAGAACTTTTGATAATATTAATCTATTCCCTAAAGTGAATGTGATAATATTAATAAATCTTGTAAATATGAACGTGCTCTTGATGTGAATATATTACAATTCACCTCCAGAAGAGGTAATATAATTGAGAGAATATATACTCAATATTTCGTATTTTAAATTTGCTCCTGAAGAAGTAATACAATTGAAATTGCCTCATGAAGTAGGAAAATATTATGATGAAGAGTTTTCTTGTGCTTAAACAATTGTTTTACATTGTTTATGAAGTATATGAGCAATATTTGATAGTACAAAATGTATCAACAACTCCTCAAGAGCTAACTGTTTGCCTAGAAGACACATGACACCAGTAGTGTTCGATAAATATTAGATTGTGGATAATAAATGAAGGCTCTCGAAAATCTTATATACAAATATGTCATTCATATTATATGATTATGGTCAAAACATTTGTTATATTAAACCTGAAGTTTACTAATACAAATGACTATCATATTGAGACTACAAATGACTAGAAGATTGAAAATCTTCATGTTTCCACAATCATAGGGGGTAAAATAATATGTATGTGAGAAGTTATCCGCCTTATTCTTCAATTTATATTATATCATATATCACAGTAAATCAGAAGTTTACTAATGCAAAAGTAGTCACGATAAATCAAAAGTTTATTAATGCAAAAGTTTATGCCATAGTAAACCAGGAGTTTATTAAGAGATATCACATGCCATGATAAACTTGAAGTTTTCATTTGCTATTTTTGAATGAGCTATTTAAGAATTCAGATAAGCATATATTAAAGAACTATAAGATTCTTCAAGAGTTCTCCGGTGTTGCTTGTTCTCATAATAAATTGATTATACCAAATAAAGTTGGGACTAAGACCCCTGATTCTGAAATATATAAAAGGTGAATATGGGTGTCACGACCCTAAACCCGGACCCGGTCGTGATGGCGCCTCTCGTAAAGACAAGGTTGTCCAACTATTCCCAATTTGATGTTAAACAGTTAAACAACATGAAAACAGTCTAAAACATGATTTAATAATACTAAATAGCAGATAATATCATAAAAATGCGGAAGTTCAACCCAACACAGCCCTAACTGAGGTGTCACTAGTCATGAACATCTATAAGTCATAATACAAGTCTGCTAAGTCTATAAACTAGTACAACTGTTTGAAAAGAGATAGAAGTGATAAAGAGGGAGAGACACGGGTCTGCGGATGTCAAGCAGCTACCTCGTGGACTCCGATATCTGTCGGGAGCTCTCAACTCGCACTAGCAAGATCCGCAACGCCTGAATCTGCACACAGGGGTGCAAGGAGTAAAATGAGTACTCCAACTCAGTGACTAATAAATGTAAATAAAGACTGAAAGCAAGAAATTACGTAAGGCACAAAGCATTCTATAATGAAGCAGTAAAACCATTTTAAAATAGTAAATCCATGAAAGATAGGTAGAATTCTTTAACTCAAATGTAGTTTCATGAAAAGCCCTTTTAAATGTTTAAACAGGTAATTGCCAGTCAATTATGAAAAGTAAACACATAAAGGCTTGCCCCTCGAGCACAGTATCAACAAATCTGCCCCTCGGGCAACATCTCAGAATAGTACTAGCCCCCGGGCAATCACATAAAATAATACTAGCCCTTTGGGCTCAATCACATAGAATAATACCAGCCCCTCGGGCTCAATCTCACATCACAATGGGTACCCGTGCTCACTGGGGGTGTGCAGACTCCTGGAGGAGCCCCTTACGGCCCAAGCGCAATAACAAGCCATCTCGTGGCATCAAAACTAGGCTCTTGGCCTCATATCAATCAAGCCACCTCGTGGCGTACATATCTCAGGCCCTCGGCCTCAAATCAATATCAGTGTTTCCTCACAACATAGGCCATCGGCCTTACTTAGTCAAAATCCTCACAAGCCACTCGGGCAATAGTAAAACAGTGTTTCTCAGCCCAAACATCATTTAAAATATCATTCAAGTATTAAAACTGAGTAAACATGGCTGAGTATGAAAACAGTGGGAAAATAACATGACTGAGTTCAAGTATAAAGTCAAAACAGTGAGAAAATATCAATAAAAAGTCTTCAGATGGTTCAAATAGATGGCATTCAGCCCAAATATGGCATTCATCCCAAATAATGATGATAGCAAATAGATTTCAGTCAAATACGCGGTAAAATCATCAACCAAGACGGACCAAGTCACAATCTCCAATAGTGCACGACCCCACGCTCGTCATCAAGCGTGTGTCTCACCTCAATATAGCACTACGATGTGTGATCCGCGGTTTCAAACCCTCAGAACATCATTTACAATCATTATTCACCTCGAACCGGTCAAATCTCTAACTCGTGATGCCTTCCCCTCGAATCGACCTCCACGCGTGTCGGATCTATCCAAAATCAGAACGAGGACGTCAAAATATGCTAAGGGAATGAAGCCCAAGCGAAAACAATCAATAAAGGACACAAATCCCGAAATTACCAAAACTCGACCCCCGGTCCCACGTCTCGAAATTCAATAAGTTTTACATCAATAGATTCCTTATCTCCCCACGAGTTCATACATATCAAAAGTTCTCAAATCCGACCCCAAATGGTCCTTCAAATTCCCAATTAAGGGTCTAAGTTTCCAAGCCCTAGTTTCCCAAATTTCACCCATAGTTTCCATAATTTCTAGCTCTAATCCGTGAAATAATAGCATAGGAATGAGCTTTAAGTCCAAATTCCTTACCTCAATGAAGTTTCCTTGAAATCCCTCTTTCAAATCGTCCAAAAAGCTCCCAAGTCGAGGTCAAAAATGGTGAAATAGCTCAAATTCGCGAAGGAGACAATTTATACCTTCTTCTTAGACCTTTTCGCATCTGCGGTCCCATACCCGCTTCTGCGGTACCGCATATCCGGTCTTTCCTCCGCTCATGTGGAAATCACTTAACTGGTCAACAATCGCATCTGCGACCACATCCCCACATTTGCGACATCGCAGATGCAGCCACTCTAACCGCTTCTGCGGTCTCTGCTCATCAGGTATCTTTTTTCTTTTGTGACTAATCAACTGCACATGTGGCGCCGCACATGCGGTCCCCAATCCGCAGGTGCAAAAATACCAGAAACAGCAAATTCAACAGCTGCAACAAAATCCAAACTTCTCCGTTAACCATCCGAAATCACCCTGAGGCCCTCGGGACCTCAACCAAAAGTACAAACATATCCTAATACCTTATTCAAACTTGTTCCAATCATTAAAACACCTCAAATAACATCAAATCACCCAAAACACATCGGATTCAAGCCAAACTTTCTAAAATCTTCTGAATTCCGCTTTTGATCAAAAACCCAACCAAACCACGTCCGAATGACCTGAAATTTTGCACACACATCCCAAATGACCCAACGGAACTACTGCAACTCTCGGAATTCCATTCCGACCCCTATATCAAAATCTCTCATACCAACCGAAAATCGCCAAACTATCAACTTCGCCAATTCAAGCCTAAATCTACTCTGAACCTCCAAAACTCATTTCGATCACACTCCTAAGTCCCAAATCACCTCCCAAAGCTAATCGAACCACCGAAACTCACATCCGAGCCCTCTAACACATAAGTCAACATCTGGTTGACTTTTCCAACTTAAACTTCCTTAAAAGAGACTAAGTGTCTCAAACCTTACCAAAATCAATCCGGATTCGACTGACCAACCCACCACACAACACGGATAAACAAAGCATAAAGAAGCAGAAATGGGGGAAACAGAGCGATAATTCATGAGACGACTGGACGAGTCGTCACATCCTCGCCAACTTAAATAAATGTTTGTCCTCAAACGAATCAAGAAACATACCTGAAACCTCAAATAGGTGAGGATATTTGCTCTGCATCTCCCGCTCGGTCTCCCAGGTAGCCTCCTCCACGGGCCAACCTCTACACTGTACTTTCACTGAAGTTATATCCTTTGACCTCAACTTCCTAACCTGACGACCCAAAATAGCTACTAGCTCCACATCATAGGTCAAATCATCATCCAACTGAACAGTGCTGAAATCTAGAACATGAGACAGATCCCCAATATACTTCTGAAGCATAGAAACATGAAATACGGGATGCATACTCGACAAGCTGGGTGGCAAAGCAAGCTTATAAACCACTTCCCCAATCCTCTGAAGCACCTTAAAAGGTCCAATGAACCACTGACTCAATTTCCCTTTCTTCCTAAATCTCATAACACCCTTCATGGGCGAAACCTTCATCAGAACCTTCTTACCAACCATGTAGGACACATCTCAAACCTTCATGTCAGCATAACTCTTTTACCTCGACTGCACCGTACGAAGCCTCTCCTGAATCACCTTCACTTTCTCCAAAGCATCTTGCACCAAATCAGTCCCCAATAGCCTAGCCTCACCAGGCTCGAACCAACCAATTGGAGATCTACACCGCCTCTCATACAAAACCTTATATGGAGCTATCTGAATACTCGACTGGTAGCTGTTGTTATAAGAAAACTCTGCAAGTGGTAGAAACTGATCTCATGACCCTCCGAAATCAATGACACAAGCATGCAACATGTCCTCCAATATCTGAATAGTACGCTCGAACTGCCCGTCCTCTTGAGGGTGAAAAGTTGTGCTCAACTCAACCTGAGTACCCAACTCTCGCTGCACAGACCTCCAAAACTACGATGTATACTGAGTGTCTCTATCTGAAATGATGGAAACCGGGACACCATGCAAACAAACAATCTCCCGGATATAGATCTCTGCCAACCACTCAGAAGAATAGGTAGTACACACAGGAATGAAGTGCATAGACTTGGTCAGGCGATCCACAATCACCCAAATAGCATCGAACTTCCTCAAAGTCCGTGGAAGTCCAACAACAAAGTCCATAGTGATCCTCTCCCACTTCCACTCTGGGATATCCATCTACTGCAGCAAGCCACCCAGTCTCTGATGCTCATATTTCAGCTGCTGACAATTGAGACACCAAGCCACAAATCCTACAATATCATTCTTCATTCTTATCCACCAATAATGTTGCCTCAAATCCTGGTACATCTTCGCAGCACCCGGATGAATGGAATAACGCGAGCTATGGGCCTCCTCCAGAATCAACTCCTGAAGCCCATCCATATTGGGCACACAAATCTGGCCCTGCATCCTCAACACCCCATCATCACCAATGGTCACATCTCCGGAATCATCATGCTGAACTCTGTCCTTAAGGATAAGCAAATGCGAATCGTCATACTGGTGCTCTCTGATGCGATCATATAAGGAAGACTGAGAAACCACACAGGCCAATACCAGATTGGGCTCCGAACTATCCAACCTCACGAACCGATTGGCCAAGGCCCGAACATCAACTACAAGAGGTCTCTCCCCAACTGGAATATATGCCAAACTCATCATACTCACTGCCTTTCAGCTCAAAGCATTGGCCACTACATTGGCCTTTCCCGGATGATACAATATAGTGATATCATAATCCTTAAGCAACTCCAACCATCTCCGCTGCCTCAAATTAAGATCCTTTTGCTTGAACAAATGCTGAAGACTGCGATGATCAGTGAACACCTCACAAGATACGCCATATAAGTAATGCCTCTAAATCATCAATGCGTGAACTATGACAGCCAACTCCAAATCATGAACGTGGTAGTTCTTCTCATGGGGTTTCAATTGACGAGAAGCATAAACAATAAATCTACCCTCCTACATCAACACACAACCAATCCCAACTCTTGAAGCATCACAATACACGGTATATGAAACTGAAGCTGATGGCAAAACCAACACTGGAGTTGTGGTCAAAGCTGTCTTGAGCTTCTGAAAGCTCTCCTCACACTCGTCCGACCATACAAATGAAGCACCCTTCTGAGTCAACTTGGTCAAGGGCGATGCGATAGATAAGAATCTCTGAACAAATCGGCGATAATAGCCTGCCAAACCAAGAAAGTTGCGAATCTCTATGGTTGAGGACAGTCTGGACTAACTTTGAACCACCTTTATCTTCTTCGGATCAACCTGAATACCCTCGCTGGACACCACGTGCCCCAATCCATGCCAATCCATGCCAAAATGACAGTCCCACTTAATGACAGTCCAGAATAGCACGACACAGAGATAGCTAATCCATGCCAAAATGACATCGAAATCCACCATACATAATAGTAAAAGATCCACATGGGTCTCCAAACCCCCAATAGTCATGACATACTACCGGTACACACGGTCTACAACAACAATATTGCCCATCATGGTAGATACATGAACATGTGAAGCAAGAAACTCACGGGGCGTACCCAAATAACAAACAAAGTATGATGACACATAAGAAAAGGTGTAACTGGGATCAAATAATACAGAGGCATCTCTATGGCAGACTGAAATAATACCTGTAATAACAGTGTCTGAAGTAATAGCATCGAATCTGCCTGGAAGTGCATAGAAACGGGCCTGACCGCCACCTGATCGACCTCCCTCTTTAGGACGGCCTTTAACAAACTAACCCCCACCCCTAGCTAGCTGGGCAGGTGGTGATGAAGCAACTAGAGCTGAAGTCGATGACTGACCCCTTTACTGGGATGAACTAGCAAAATGACGAGGACACTACCTCCACATGTGACCCATATCTCCATACTCATACCAACTCCCAGGAGCTGGAGAAGGAGACTGAAGGGAACCCCTCGCACCGGAGTGACTAGCAGATGCACTCGGCATAGAAGAGCCATGAACTGATGGAGCACAGGGATGAACTCTGAGCTGGAAGGGCACTAAGTAATGATTGGCCCTGATGGGAACTGTGAGAACCATGACCCGATGATGCCCCATGATAACCTAGGCGAGTTGGCTGAGCAGACCTGAATGGACGACCTCTGCCATGCTGAAACTAACCCCTCAAAGGAGCACCACTATAGCTACTAGATCCTCGAGGCCACTTGGCCTCCCTCTCCTCTCATTCCTGGTGACGAACTGACTCAATCTCACGGGAGATATCCACAACCTCCTTGAAAGTAGCACTAGTCACCCTCTCCCTAGTCATAAGAATACGGAGCTGTTAAATAAGACCATCAACAAACCTCCTAATCCTCTCTCTATCTTTCGGAACCAACCAAATGGCATGACGAGCCAACTCAGAGAACCTCAACTCATACTGTGACACGGTCATCTCCCCCTAACGCAACCACTCAAACTACCTACGCAACTCCTCTCTGCAAGACTGCGGCACATACTTCTCCAGAAAGAGAATGGAGAACTGCTGCCAGGAAAAGGGTGTTGCACCAACAGGCCTACGCCTTTCAAAATCCTCCCACCAAGTAAAAGCAGCTCCTAAAAACTGATAGGTAGTGAAAGCGACCCCGCTGGTCTCCAAAATACCTGTTGTACGAAGCATCCTCTGACACTTGTCCACAAAGCCCTGGGCATCCTCGCCCTCTGCACCATTGAAGGTCGGAGGCTAAAGTCTACTAAATCTCTCCAACTTACGCTGCTCATCCTCCGGCATGGCAGGAACTACATAGTCCTGAGCAACTATAACCGGCTGAGCTGGATGTGCCCCTGTCGTCTGAAGTCCCTGCACGACCTGCTCCGGTGTGCGAGCGGCAGGAGTCTGATTGCCTCCCTCGGCCTGAGAAGTAGTTGCGACTGTAGTGGCTGAAACCGCCTGAGCTAGGCCAGTGCAAACTAATAAGATCGGAGCCAAGGCCTCCTGAAGACCTGGAATCACAATGGGCACAGCTGGTGCCTGAGCTGGTGCTGTTGGAGCATCCATAGCTGGGACCTGGTCCTGAACTGGGGTAGCTGGTGGATCTACAGGTGCTGCCTTGCCCCTACCGTGACTATGACCGTGTCCTCGGCCTCTGGTGGCCACAGCTGGTGGCACTGGTGTTCGTCCATCCTGTCCAGTAGCGCGTATCCTCACCATCTGTGAGAGAATAGAATAACATAAGTTTAGTACTCGGATCAATAAGTTCGCACGACAAGAATTTCAAGAATGTGAAGTTTTTCCTAAAGGTTCTGCAACCTCTCGAGGATAAATACAGACGTCTCCGTACCGATCCGCGAGACTCTACTAAACCTGCTCATGACTTGTGAGACCTATGTAACCTAGGCTCTGATACCAACTTGTCATGACCCTAAACCCGGACCCGGTCGTGATGGCGCCTCTCGTGAAGACAAGACCAACTAACTATTCCCAATTCGATGTTAAATAGTTAAACAACATGAAAACAACCTAAAATATAATTTAATAATACTAAGTAGCAGATAATATCATAAAAATGCGAAAGTTCAACCCAAAATAGCCCTAACTGGGTGTCACTAGTCATGAGCATCTATAAGTCATAATACAAGTCTGCTAAGTCTATAAACTAGTACAACTGTCTGAAAAGAGATAGAAGTGATAAAGAGGGAGAGACACGAGTCTGCGGATGTCAATCAACTACCTCGTGGACTCCGATATCTGCCGGGAGTAGGGGTGTTCATAAAAATTCGAAATCCGAACCAAACCGAAAACCAAACTAAACCGACCAAAAAACTGATACTTTTTGGTTTGGTTTGGTTTTGGTTTTGAAATTTAAAAATCGATCAAATTTGGTTTGATTTTGGTTTTAATTTAAAAAAACGAACCAAACCGAATATAGGAGTAGCTATTTTAAATTTATTATTACACCTATATATATATACACTTTTATACAATGTTTTAAAAAATTTATAGTAAATATTAATCGTTTGCACTTTTAGTACAGTTCTTTACCTTTACATTCTAGTTTAATTGGTGATTTCTTTTGTTAAGCGTAAGAATCTATTTCATGTTAAAAATAATATATTTTTAATTGAGTCCTTAAATTATTTATCACAAGTTGATTCAATTATCATCAATATATCTTGGTAAATAATAAATTTCTCAAAGGGCAATTGATTTGATAGTGTTACATTGAAAATGTGGTCGCCGAAATGTGTGTTTGGTAGTGTATGTCTTATATTTAAGAAAAAACCGATAAATAACCGAAAAAACCAAAAAACCAACATAAACCGAATCAAGAAAAAACCAACTTTCTTGATTTGGTTTCTTTTTAGGAAAAAATTGATCCAACCGAACCATGAACACCCCTATCCGGGAGCTCTCAACTCGCACTAGCAGGATCTGCAACGCTTGAATCTGCACACAGGGGTGCAGGGAGTAAAGTGAGTACTCCAACTCAGTGAGTAACAAATGTAAATAAAGACTGAAAGCAAGAAATCACGTAAGACACAAAGCATTCTATAATGAAGCAGTAAAACCATTTAAAAACAATAAATCTGTGAAAGATAGGTAGAATTCTTTAACTCAAATGTAATTTCATGAAAAGCCTTTTTAAATGTTTAAGCAGGTAATTGACAAACAATTATGAAAAGTAAACACATAACCTCAGGCACAGTATCAACAAATCCGCCCCTCGAGCAACATCTCAAAACAGTACCAGCCCCTCGGGCAATCACATAAAATAATACCAGCCCCTCGGGCTCAATCACATAGAACAATACCAGCCTCTCGGGCTCAATCTCACATCACAATGGGTACCCGCGCTCACTGGGGATATGCAGACTCCTGGAGGGGCCCTTTACGGCCCAAGCGCAATAACAAGCCACCTCGTGGCATCAAAACTAGGCTCTCGAACTCATGTCAATCAAGCCACCTCGTGGCGTACATATCTCAGGCCCTCGGCTTCAAATCAATATCAGTATTTCCTCACAACATAGGCCATCGGCCTTACTTAGTCAAAATCCTCACAAGCCACTCGGGCAATAGTAAAATAGTGTTTCTCAGCCCAAATATCATTTAAAATATCATTTAAGTATTAAAACTGAGTAAACATGGCTAAGTATGAAAACAGTGAAAAAATAACACGATTGAGTTCAAGTATAAAGTCAAAATAGTGAGGAAATATCAATAAAAAGTCCCCGAAGGGTTCAAATAGTTGGCACGAAGACCAAATATGGCATTCAGCCCAAATAATGATGATAGCAAATAGATTTCAGTCAAATACGCGGTAAAATCATCAACCAGGACGGGCCAAGTCACAATCCCCAATAGTGCACGACCCCACGCTCGTCATCAAGCATGTGTCTCACCTTAATATAGCACTATGATATGCGATCCCGAGTTTCAAACCCTTAGAACATCATTTATAACACTACTCACCTCGAACCGGTCAAATCTCTAACTCGTGATGCCTTTGCCCCTCGAATCGGCCTCCACGCGCGTCGGATCTATCCAAAATCAGAACGAGGACGTCAAAATATGCTAAGGGAATGAAGCCTAAGCGAAAACAATCAATAAATGACATAAATCCGAAATTACCAAAACCGGACCCTCGGGCCCACGTCATGGAATTCAATAATTTTTACATCAGTAGATTCCTTATCTCCCCACGAGTTCATACGTATTAAAAGTTCTCAAATCTGACCTCAAATGGTCCTTTAAATCCCCAATTAAGGGTTTAAGTTTCCAAGCCCTAGTTTCACAAATTTCACCCATAGTTTCCATGATTTCTAGCTCTAATCCGTCAAAATAATAGCATAAGAACAAGTGTTAAGTCCAAATTCCTTACCTCAATGAAGTTTCCTTGAAATCTCTCTTTCAAATCGTCCAAAAAGCTCCCAAGTCGAGGTCAAAAATGGTGAAATAGCTCAAATTCGCGAAAGAGACAAGTTATACTTTCTGCCCAGACATTTTTGCATCTACGGTCCCATACCCGCTTCTGCGGTACCGCATATGTGGTGCTTTCTCAGCTTCTGCAGAAATCACTTAATTGGCTAACAATCACATATGCGACCACATCCCCGCATCTGCGACATCGCAAATGCGGCCACTCTAATCGCTTCTGCGGTCTCTGCTCATCAGGTCTCTTTTCGCTTCTGCGACTAATCAACCGCACATGCGGTGCCGCACATACGGTCCCCAATCCGCAGGTGCGAAAATACCAGAAGCAACAAATTCAGCAGCTGCAACAAAATTCAAACTTCTCCGTTAACCATCCGAAATCACCCCGAGGCCCCCGGGACCTCAACCAAAAGCACAAACATATCCTAATACCTTATTCAAAGTTGTTCCAATCATCCAAACACCTCGAACAACATCAAATCATCCAAAACACATCGGATTCAAGCCAAGCTTTCTAAAATCTTTCGAATTCTATTTTTGATCAAAAACCCAACCAAACCACGTCCGAATGACCTGAAATTTTGCATACACATCCCAAATGACCCAACGGAACTATGAAACTCTCGGAATTCCATTCCGACTACTATATCAAAATCTTTCCTACCAACCGGAAATCGCCAAAATATCAACTTCGCCATTTCAAGCTTAAATCTACTCCGAACCTCCAAAATTCATTTCGATCACACTCCTAAGTCCCAAATCACCTCCCCAAGCTAACCGAACCACTGGAACTCATATGCGAGCCCTCTAATACATAAGTCAACATCCGATTGTCTTTTCCAACTTAGACTTCCTTAAAAGATACTAAAAGCCCGTTTGGCCAAGCTGCAAAATCAACTTATTTTGAGAAGTGTTTTTTTTCAAAAGTGCTTTTCTCAAAAGTACTTTTTATGAGAAGCAGTTTGTGTTTGGCTAATTAGTTTGAAAAGTACTTCTGAGCAGCAATTAGTGTTTAGCTAAGCTTTAAAAAACTGCTTCTAAGTGTATTTTTCTCAAAAGTGCTTCTCAAAAAAATGCTTCTAAAAAAAGTGCATTTGGAGAGAAGCTACTTTTTTCTGCTTCTCCAAAACTGCTTTTGCTTCTCCTCAAAAACACTTTTTTCCTTCCAAAAGCTTGGCCAAACACCTTAATTTTTGGCCAAAAAGTGTTTTTGACAAAAAAAAAAAAGCACTTTTGGCCAAAAAGAAGCTTGGCCAAACAAGCTATAAGTGTCTCAAACCTTACCAAAATCATTTCGGATTCGATCCGACCAACCCGATACCACACAATACGGATAAACAAAGCACAAAGAAATAGAAATGGGGAAAACAAAGCGGTAATTCATGAGACGACTAGCTGTGTCGTCACAATGGGCTCATTCACCTGTCATGTGAACCACTTATAGATGCATATATAAGATGGTTACATGTATGTTTATTGTCAACCTGCAGCTTGGCGTTTGAGATTGATTTTCTCAATTAAGAGCATAACTTTCAGATTATGAAATCAAGACAGTTCATCTTGATAATGCTAGTTTATATCCAAGTTGGTTTAGCATTGAATACCGCATACTAATGGCTAAACTATTGCTTATGAGAACGAAACTTCATGTGTTGGTATTAGATGTTCTAAATTGCATATAGCAGCACTTGTATGCATCAGACCAACAATATATGATAAAGTACTCCCCTCACAATTGGTTTAGGATCAGAAATCAAATATTTTCACTATCTTTTGATGTATGGTATATGATTAATTTTTCTATCACAATACACAAAGATATGTTTCCCAAAGAAGATTGGGGATATATGTTAATTTTTCTAACATTTGGGGGATGGAATAAAAAGCTGAAAAATATGCTTTATGAATCGAATTATCATTAATATGATCCTCACTTAGAAAATAATTCAAGTCAAATGCCAGAAGCATTTGCTGATCCAAAATTTAATATCATATTTCAGCTACAAATGCTCCTATTAAAATTAAAGTCCCTGAAGGATAGAAGTTACTGTACTCATGAAGCGTGGTAGACTAATCGGTTCCAAAGGTAACAATCTTTTACAAAATGGTAGGAGCTAATGATCAAAATGATCATAATGAGGAGGAATAAGCTCTAGAAGAGCCCACGACATAATATTTCATGAAACTCCCGAAGAAGTTTAGGTACCTGAAAATAAAGAAAGTGATGAGATCTCAACAAGTTATGTCGCTTAGGAACTGATACAAAATAATCGTCGATGATATATTTGATACAATATAGTGTAAAATACTGTAAAATATTGTGAGGATCAGACCAGTAGTACAGACACCTGAAGATGTCATGCCATTTAAATGCAAGTCATAACCTATATGACTCATTTGATTAAGGCTATATGAAGATCCCTGAAGGATTTAAAATGCCTGAAGCATATAATTCAAAGTCTCGAAAAATGTACTCGATCAAGTTACAAAGATTTTTGTATGGTTTAAAGCAATCTGGGCGCATGTGGTATAATCGCCTTAGTGAAAATATGCTGAAAGAAGGTTAGATAAATGATATTATTTGTACATATATTTTTATAAAGAAAATGTCATCAAAATTTGTTATACTTATTATTTATGTTAATGGCATAAATCTTATTGGAACTCTAGAAGAGCTCCAAAAGGGTCTTAAAAATATTTTTACATGGACAAAGTGTACCCATTAAGTACACCAATGGATATTCAATCACTTAAAGTGAATAAGGATCCGTTCCAACCTCTGGAAGAGGATGAGGAACTCCTTGGTCCTGAAATACTCTATCTCGGTGTAGATGATGCACTTATTTATCTTGCTAATGCTAACAAAAATGGTGCAGATTGTATTGGTTATGCAGATGCAGGTTATTTATCCGATCTCCATAAAGCTCGATCTCAAACTGGCAAGCAGGGAGTGCATATAATTGAGATAAGTGATTCATTCGAGAAACATGTGGGTTGGAATGTGATAAAAGACCCACAATATTATACGGAGACAATATTGCATGCATTGCCCAATTAAAGGGAGGGTTTATAAAAGGAGATAAAACGAAGAACATTTCACCAGAATTATTCTACACACATGATCTTCAGGAAAATCGTGACATTGATGTGCATCAAATTAGTTCAAGTGACAATCCAGCAGATTGTCTTTACCAACTTCAACTTTTGAGAATATAATATACAATATTGGAATGCGGAGACTCAAATATTTGAAATAAGGTTTTCTTCAGGGGGAGTAAAATGCGCGTTGTACTCTTTTTCCCTTACTAAGGTTTTTCCCACAGGGTTTTCCTTATAAGGTTTTTAATGAGGCAGCCAACAATGTGTATTGCTAAATATGTGTACTTTTTTTCCTTCACTGAATTTTTTTTCCACGTTTTTTTTTTCTAGTAAGGTTTTAATGAGACACATTATCTTTTAATGAACATCCAAGGGGGAGTGTTATAAATATATTATATTATGGATGTTCATTTAGTACTCCGTTGTAAATAAGCTTTCTGAAGAAGCTTATCCATATGAGACTTCGCCGTAAATATGTTTATCTATTTAGTACTCTATTGGAAATAAGCCTCCTCTAGAAGCTTATCACTTCGGTACCCGGTTATGGATAAATGTTACCTCAGGTAGAAGATTATCCATGTGGGTATAATAAGCTTATCATTTCGATACTCCGTTATGGATAAATAGTACCCCAGTAGAAGATTATCCATACAGGGTATATAAAGCTTATCCTTTCAGTATTCCGTTATGGATAAATATTATCCCTAATAGAAGATTAGCTATACCTGGCACAATGAGCTTATCCGTTCAGTACTCCGTTATGGATAAACATTATTCTCAATAGAAGATTATTCATATCTAGTATAGTAGCAGCTTACAAAACAACTTGCAGTAGCAACTTACACAACAACTTCCTTTCTTCTATAAATAGAAGAGATTTCAGTTCATTATGTACATCAGTTTGAATTCGAATAATATATCAGTTTCTCTCTATATTTGTCTTTACTTTACGGTCTTTATTTTATAACAATAGAGCACTAGTTTATAGTTAGTCCAATTTTTCTTTACATTGGTATCTACACCAAGTTGTACGTCGAGAATAAATTCATCAAATAATTTATTAAAGGCAACAAGTAGAAGTATTTGTTAAACATATTTATTTTTTAAAAACTAAAGTAGACAGGGATAACAAACAGTGTCGACAAGTTAAACTTTAACCTTTAAAAATTTCAACTCGCTTAATCCTGTTTTGCTTAGCATTTTTTATAATATCAACCCACTCGCTTATTTGTTATTTTATTAATTGTTATTAACTTTCCAATTGGTTTAATCTATATATTGCAACTTTAATTTAAAGGCAATCATAAATAAAATTGAAATCATAAATAAGTCATGAACGGTAATTGATAAAAAGATCGAACATGAAATTGTGATATTGTTAGGGGAAGTAAATATACATATGTATAGCTTCACATGATTTCTGTCCTAACAGAATTTATTATTTGTGACATATGAATCGACGATTGTACTTATTGTTGGCTATGCATTGAAGAAGCATTTGCGACCATCCCATGCCTAAACTTTGACATTCTTTTATCTAGATTGCTTACTTTTCAAGCGATTTTTGCAACATTTTCATATTTGCTATTTCCTTCGTTCCACTTAATTTGATACTATTTATTTATTAGTTTTTTTTATATTTTAATATTTCCTTAATAAGAAGCTTTAAAATAGAGCTGTCAATACGGGCTGACCCAGCCCAGCCTAGCCCAACCCAAACCACAAGGGCTTTGGTATTTGACGGATTGGACTAGGCTGGCCCAACTGTTTTGATGGACCTTAACATGGTTAGCCCAATCGAGCTTACATGGGTCACGGGCCCTCATGGGCCGAGCCCACCATTTTAAAAAAAAGTATTTTTGATATTTTTAAGAATTTAAGTACGTAAAATGCAATATATATATATATATATATAAAGTCAAAAAATATACTTGCTGGATAAAAAACTTATGCAAAACTTAATAATCTTGACATTGTATTAATAGATTACAATAAAATACAAAAAATGAGGACACTATTTCATTCATTAAAAATAATATTCAAAACAAACTACTCAAAAATATTTTGGTTGCTCATGAGATACCAACACCAACAAATCATCTTCATCAAGCACATTTGAATCCTCTTGTGAAAACAAAGATGTTTAACATCTTTATTTTCATCTAAATATATAGTTTTATACAATCTTAATTAGTTAAACATCAAAAAATAATAAAAATTTGAAGAACAAAAAAAATTTATATTCGCATATAAAATATTATAAGTTTGAGATTAGACTACTCTTCTTGTTATTTTTAGTTCCCTGTATTTTTTTATATCTTTAATTAAATATGTTAGTTAGCCTATGGGCCGACCCAGAGCAACATCGGTCAAGCCTCATGGGCCACAAGCTTATTTGAGTTGAGCTTAAAAGCCTCGTTTTTAACTGAGCTCCAAAAAATCATAGCCCAACTCAATTAAATTACGGGTTTGGTTGGGTCGGCCCAACGGGTCAAACCCATATTGATGACTCTACTTTATAGTCACATGATCATAAATTTCGAAAGTTTTAAGCCAAAAAGGAGGCGTACCGGGCGTTAGGGGGGAGCATAAGCGAGGGGGAGAGGCGAGCGTGCATGGAGAGGTATAAGGTAGCTAGGAAGGAAGCGAAGATGGCGGTCATGGAGGCTAAGACTGCGGCTTATAGTCGTGTGTACGAGGAACTAGGGGAAAAAGGAGGGGAGAATAAGTTATTTAGGCTGGCCAAGCTGAGAGAGAGGAAAGCTCGAGATTTAGACCGAGTGAGATGCATCAAGGACGACGGTGGGAGAGTATTGATGGAAGATTCCCAGATTAAGAGGAGATGGCAGACTTACTTTCAGGATCTTCTTAATGAAGTAGGGGATCAGGATATTGTGCTCGGTGAATTGGAGCATTCCGAGAGTCACGCTGACTCTGGGTACTGCAAGCGCATCAAGATTGAGGAGGTCGTGAGAGCTATGAGTAAGATGAGTAGGGGCAAAGCGACCGGGCCTGACGAGATTCCGGTGAAATTTTAGAAGTGTGTGGGGAAAACATGTTTGGAGTGGTTGACTAGGTTGTTGAATGTTATTTTTAAGGCGAAGAGGATGCCAGATGAGTGGAGGTGGAGTACGGTGGTCCCACTGTATAAGAACAAAGGTGATATCCAGAGCTGTAACAATTATATGGGTATCAAATTACTAAGTCATACTATGAAAGTATGGGAAAGGGTAGTTGAAGCAAGGTTGAGGATGACGGTATCCGTCTCCGACAACCAATTTGGTTTCATGCCGGGTCGTTCTACTACAGAAGCTATACACCTTGTTAGGAGGTTGGTTGAACAGTACAAAGATAAGAAGAAAGGTCTGCACATGGTGTTTATTGACCTAGAAAAAGCGTATGACAAGGTTCCCAGAAAAGTTCTCTGGAGAAGCTTGAAGGCAAAAGACGTGTCAGTTCCCTACATTATGGCGATTAAGGACATGTATGATGGGGCAAAGGCTCGGGTTAGGACAGTGGGAGACGACTCTGAGGATTTTCCGGTTGTTATGGGGTTACACCAAGGTTCTGCGCTCAGTCCGTTCCTATTCGCCCTGGCAATGGATGCGTTAACACATCACATTCAAGGAGATGTGCCATGGTGCATGCTATTCGCTGATGACATAGTTCTAATTGATGAGACGCGAACCGGTGTTAACGAGAAGTTGGAGGTTTGGAGACAAGCTCTTGAATCTAAGGGTTTCAAGCTTAGCAGGACAAAGACGGAATACTTGGAGTGTAAGTTCAGCGTTGAACAGAGGGAAGTGGGCGTGGATGTGAGGCTTGAATCGCAGGTCATCCAAAGTAGAGACAACTTCAAGTACCTTGGGTCGGTTATCCAGGGGGAAGGGGATATCGACGAGGATGTTACGCACCGTATCAGGGTAGGATGGATGAAGTGGAGGTTAGCATCTGGAGTATTGTGTGACAAAAGAGTGCCACTGACACTCAAAGGTAAGTTCTATAAAGCGGTGGTTAGGCCGGCCATGATGTATGAGGCTGAGTGTTGGCCGGTTAAGAAATCACATATCTAGAAGATGAAGGTAGCAGAAATGAGGATGTTGAGGTGGATGTGCGGGCATAATAGGATGGATAAGATTAGGAATGATGATATTCGAGAGAAGGTGTGCGTGACTCCCATTGATGACAAGATGCGAGAAGCAAGGCTCAGGTGGTTCGGGCACGTTCAGAGGAGAAGCCCAGATGCTCCGGTAAGGAGGCGTGAACGGCTGGTTGTGGAGGGCTCGAGAAGAGGTAGAGGGCGGCCTAAGAAGTATTGGGGGAGATGATTAGGCAGGATATGGCGATGCTTCAGATTTCCGAGGACATGACACTTGATAGGAATATGTGGAGGTCGAGTATTAATGTTGTAGGCTAGGAGGTAGCTGAGTATTGTCTTATGTCATAACTTCGGGGGACTAGTTTGGTAAGGATACTATTTTGCTTTTGCTTGGTATCATGCCTCTTGATTTCATGTTGTTCTTATTTTTCATATATATATATATATATATATATTTCATATTGTTCTGTATATATATATATATATATGTATTTCTTTCATATTGTTCTGTGGTGTTACTAATATTGTTTTCTTTTGTTCTTTTGTCCTTTTGTCTTATTGAGCCGAGAGTCTTTCGGAAACAGCCTCTCTACTCCTTCGGGGTAGGGGTAAGGTCTGCGTACACACTACCCTCCCCAGACTCCACTAGTGGGATTACACTAGGTTTTTGTTGAATTATATGATATGTTTAAAACCATATTAAATTATGGCAAATAAAATAAATTAAGGAGTATATTTGGCCAGGTTGAGTCGGAGCAGCCTATTGGCTATTATAACTAATATAGATCTGCAAGAAACTAATTAATGGCACATATTTTGCCAAAAAGGAATTTTGTTACATGAATAACCATATAGGCTATTTATTGTCCTAAGGTGCAGGAATGGCCCAACAACTGAACCAAAAAGCTCTGTAGTGTTTCCTCCAACAGGTTAATAAAAGCAAGTGGTTTCAGTTTCACCTAATTAATATCGTTAGTTCAGAAAGCAGTGAAATTCAGATACGGGTAACCTACCCATATAGATATTCCCCATCAACGAATCTCGTGCACACCCCTCTTTTTCCTCATTCGAGCCGAGGACGGAGATATCTATGAAACACCCATAAACGTGATCTCAATGCTTTTGATTTTACACATGGACGGAAATACTTAGAATACCCACTCCATTGGCATTGGTTTTCCCTCATCATTTCTCCCGTCACAACCACTCTCTTATATTTTCATTTCGTCGAACAACAAGAGCTCAAAATTTGTGGGTTTCATTTTTCATGTTAAGGACATCCATTGGTGTATCCAATTTTTGCTAACGTTGATTTTGTTTTAAAGAAGAAACAATGGCGAACACCACTACCATTGCCGCGGGTCCTACATTTTCACTGCAGCACCGTGTCAGTGAACGCCATCAAACACTTGGCAGGGCTGGAATCAGTACTCTACGGCAACACCAAGCACATACTCTGTGAGTACTCTACTTCCGATCCGAGATCTGAACCGGACTTTTATTTCTAAAGTGTGCATTTGATTTTGCCAAAAAGCTAAAAATATCGAACTCGTTATTTTTGCTTTTGTACATAAATCCAAATTAGCTTATATTCAACTGAAATCCCTAAGCATGAATGAGTTTGATGCTGTGCATTTACGTATTAAAAATGCCGAGCATTTTGCTGCTTTAGTTTTGTATATGTGGTTTATCATTGTTGTTAGAAGGTTGTTGAATTATTTGGTATATGTAAATGACCAATGAATATAGGTTCTTTACACCAGCAGCACCGACTCTAAGGAGGAGATTTTCTCCATCTATAGGCATATATCATCGGATTGGGCATTCGTTCTCTGATGGAACCTTCAAGAGGATAATGTGTTCCAGCACTGTTGAAGGCGCAGATAAGCTTTCAACCGATCAATCTCGAGTATCAAGGTAATGTAAAGAACCTCCTTTTCCAATTTCTTTTTAAAACATTTTAATTAGTAGTATGATTTGCCTGTAGCAAGTGTAATTCATGAAAGTTATCAGGTGGTCTTTCCTTCTGATTCTTTTAAAAGTTATTTTTCTATTAGTTAAATGAGTTTTTTCCACCTGCTTTGATGAGTACATTTTTGTGGTGAAATATATTGAAATATGATTTGCATGTTCTTCCTGATGCTAAATCAAAATTTTCGCGGGGTAATCATGTTTGAAGAATCTTGATGTGGTTATCAAATTCTGATACTCCATTGCACCAATTATAAAATTATACATGTGAGTTTCTGACGTTGCTGATTGTTCGTGCTTTGACTGTTTATTCTCATTTTTACTGATATGCAAGTGAAGTAGTCGTTTGCATTGTGCATTGTGGCTTAGTATCTTAAAACACTTATGAGATAAGTTATTGTATAGTTGAAAACACAGCTAGACAAAGATTTCGAAGAAGCAATATGAACAAAGCTGAAATAGGGGCACATGAAATACATTTGATTAGTAGGGACTGAAGAAGTTTACTGGAAATAAAGGAAATGGACTTCGCTAGCATGAGTTGGATACCCACAAATTGAGCTAGCGAGAAGGCTGAACTATGTTGTCACTTCCAGAAACTTGGATCAATTACATTTTGAGAAAGCTCACTTTTTTGGTGGATAGTTATGCCTGCTTGTAGAATTTGGCCTTTTATTTCTTCTTGGGGATTTATCTTCTTGGTCGCAAAAGGAGCGTAGAGGAAGTTATCAAGTTATGCTAATATTTAGCTCCTTCGCTGGCTCCCACTGAAATAAGGGGACCAAAGCAAAAACCTCACCTAAAGAAAGGGGGAAACATGGGTCCAATTGTGTTCACTTCTTTCCATTTTTGTTATACTGAGTGGCGTCATGGTGCATTTCTTGAACATTTTAACAAAGAACTCTAGTTTTCAGCAAGCAGGCTGGAGCTTATATGAGAGCATGTCAGTTGAATCCATATTCCTTCTTTCTTAAGTATTTTATTTGCTTGGTCAGGTTAGTTAACAGGGGCTGCAAACTAATAGGATGTGGCTCCGCAGTACCAGCTCTAAAAGTTTCCAATGATGATCTTGCAAAAATTGTCGATACTAATGATGAATGGATATCTGTTCGAACAGGAATTCGTAACCGTAGAGTTCTATCAGGCAAGTCTTTCATTGACTTCAATGCTTGTTAACTGACTGGATTTTGTTGTATTCTGTTCTTTAGCAGAAAATATAATACTTAAGTCCCATTTGGGAATGCGGTACATTTTCTATGTTTTGTGAATAGTTGGAAGTACTTTTAGCACCCAAGGGTATGGCATAGTGGTCAGTGAAGTGGGTTAGAACCATGAGATCTCCGGTTCAATTCTCAGCGGAGACATAAAGCACTAAGCCATTTCTTCCCATCTATCCAAGCCTTGGTGGATAGAGTTACCTGATACCTGCTGGTGGGAGGTAATAGGTATCCTGGCCTGGACATCACATTTATAAAAAAAAAGTACTTTAGTTCCTAGAGTTTTTATAAAAGGCTCCTTGGTTGAAGCTCAAATTTAGAGCTTTTGAAACTTTATTTCGCCTAAATATCGGTATATTTCAAAGGATATTTTTCCATTGTCATTAATTGGTAATTCTAGTTGAGGTTAATCTATAAATACCAGAAAAATTGCTTTTTTAAAATAATCCTATCAAACATCAAGCAAACTACTAATATAGAAGTACTGTCGGTAAAAGCACTATATGAATAAGAACCTGTCCAAAGCACTCCAAATGGGTCCTAATGTGATAACAAGATATCCCGCTTCTTTGGTATACTTCTTTTCAGTCATTTCCTCAGAAATTTAAAGAGCTTTTCATACTTCATTTTACTGTGCACATTTAAGTTATCTTCTGAGTAGATTGACATAATTCTACAGAATCAAACATCTTTAGGAATCATGATGCACATAGGTGTTTCTCTGGAATTTTCCTTGTTTGAATGTTTGCAGAACATAACCTTATTGTTCATTTATTCCAAATAAAAATCAACATTTAAATTTTTTGTGGATACATATGAATGACTTGGCAAATATCAGAACATGCATTAATAGGTTTGTAGCATAAACCATTTAAACTCAGAAATGCCTTTTCTGAAATGGTGGTCAAATACTTCTTTTCTTGTTTAGATGGAAAAATATGTTAATTAAATTTTGGTATTTAACATAAACCAGCCCCAATCTGATGTATGCTTTTACAGGCAAAGACAATTTAACAGATCTGGCCGCAGAGGCTGCAAGGAAAGCTCTTGAGATGGCAGAGGTTGATCCTAATGATATTGACCTAATATTGCTGTGTACTTCAACCCCAGAGGACCTTTTTGGAAGTGCTCCACAGGTATAACTTGGTAGAATATTATCAATGTATTTCCATGTAACTGATAGTGCAACAAAATTTACCTTTCTTGTGGTATTGCCTGTCTTCAGCAGACCATTCAGAAAGAACCTGCATTAGAGCTTTCTTATTGCACACCAATAAGATGAGTTAGCTTGAGCGAAAGCATGAAACATATCGCTATGGAGCTTTTGAGTTTAGACGTTTCTTCTTTTTGCCTTCTTGTTTCTCTATTTCCACTTTATAGAACATAATTCATGCCGAGCAATTGATTCACAGTATATATTTTTTCCTTTCTTTTTAACTGTTCTCAGCATATTGTTTGATGAACTTGTCTCGTGCATTTACTAGGATTATAACTGAAAAAGAAATCGCCTTAAGGCAATTAAGTGAAGCTCTTTGCTTTTTCCGGAAAGAAGAGAAATAGCTTAAAAAAGAAAAAAATGTGTAAATCAACTACCCCCTTGTGAGAAGAGAAAATAAGCACAAGCATGCAAACTATTCGCCTTTGGTTTTGTGTGTATGATATTTTTGTTTATGCCTTACATGTTCCTGTACTATGATCTCACAATTCAATGAAGAATGATCGACAGCTTCTGAAACTTAATATAGCTTCATCAGAGGTTAAAGCGTTTTTATTTATTTATTCTGTCATCGGTGTTATATTATTATGTCACCATGCATTTCCCTTGAAATTATGTGAAACAAAGAAAATACAGTGATGATCTAATGAGAGCTCGGAGTGGTAAAACGTTCCTCTGCAGGAGAATTGATTCGAACCTTTTCCGTCATCGTGATCTTATATCAGACAAATCCATATAGAAGTTCAACAACAACAATATATAGTGTCACCATGCATTTCCCTTGAAATTACACGAAACAAAAAGATACAGTGATGATGTAATGAGAGCTCGGAGCGATAAAAGGTTGCTTCTCAGGAAAATTAATTTGAACCTTTTCCCGCCGCTGTGATCGTTCAACTCAGAGTTAAATGCTTGGCTCATTTAATTAATGAATCCTTCAGAACTGGCTGGTTTGCTTGTCACAAGTGACTGGCCAGCAATGGTGTTGGTACTGCTAATTGTCTTTCTAATTAGTCCCAATAGTGTTTATAAAAAAAAATAGTGTGTCCTGCAAACAATATGTTTGCTTATTTTAGTTATTTTGGTTCTTGTCTTTTTCAATGCTCTAGTTATATCATGCATTTCCAGCTCACTGACTTTTTGATTCTAATTTCCCAAGCTGCTGATCCAAATTATTTAAGTTGATGCTTCATCAGTTATACGTTTAACCATGTTCTCTTCAGAATTTTCTTGGGGACTCTTTATCCATTCTTGTGTGGCGCTTTCATTTACTCAGATCCAAAAAGCACTTGGCTGCAAAAGCAATCCATTGGCTTTCGATATTACAGCTGCTTGTAGCGGGTTCATGTTGGGTTTGGTATCTGCTGCTTGCTATATCAGAGGTAGAATTTTGTAAAAATTTTCTTTCTGATAATTAATTTTTTTGTGATCTTCGACATAAAGGGATCAAATGAACCAGGGAATCATCTTTTACTTGATACACCTTAAGTGATCTGTATTTGAGGTTAAACAATTTGCATTGTCTTAGATTCTTACCAAGGTTTTGGATGATTTACTAGAGATGATTTAAGGCGTGGAAGACAACAGAACATACACGGGGAGACTAAGATTATAACACTAATCAATGAGAGAATAATGTTTTCTATTGTAATCCTGCTATGGATACTTTTTCCACTGGGTGGGGTTTTGGGGGGGGGGGTGGGTGGGTGAAGGGAGAGAGAGAGAGAGAAAGAGAGAATATTTCAGGGTCAAATGAACCAGGGAATCATCTTTTACTGGATGTACCTTAAGTGATCTATATCTGAGGTTAAACAATTTACCATTGTCTTTAATTCTTAGGCAAGGTTTTGTACGATTTATTAGAGATGATGTGTGGAAGACAACAGAACATACATGGGGAGACAAAGATTATGACACTAATCAAAGAGAGAATAATATTTTCTATTGTAATCCTAGTACGAATACTTTTTCTGCTTTGGGAGGGGGGGGGGTATTTCAGTTTTTTTAAGAATGACTCGGCATAGGCTGTCAAGTTGTAACTGGGATAGTTATGACTATTGGAGGATTTCCACAACCATTTTCCCGGAAAGCTTGTTATGGTTACTTGAGTCCCTAATTTTAAGATCTTTTACTTTAAATTAACTCTCTGACAAGTTTTCTTCAAGCTATATTTTTTGTTTCACTTGTAAAATCTTATACGCAAGTGTTTCGTCATTTTTTCATAATTGCCTACGTATGTCATGGGAGCTAAACACTTGCATTGGATGAATTAAAATGTTTAACACTTCTAGATGGACCAACTTCATAATCCATGCTTCGGTACAGAAAGATCAATTTTCTAGCTGAATCTGGTCTGCATGTTTCATCTTTTCGTGTGGATTTAGCAAGAACAATGGAAACAATTCCAATGGATGGGTACTGGTTCAGCCTGTGGCTCCACTTCCTCCTTAAATGCACTCTGCCCTACCCTGCCCTACCCATTGTTTTGGTCGAATCCTCTTTTGTCAGTGTTGCCATGAGCCTTGACTTGTTCTGAAATGTAGCTGATATCTGAGTGGCTTTTGTCCTATGCTTTCACATTCAACTTCTGGTACCCAGCTTGGTATTGAAGCTGGGATTATCTATTTCGATAGATGGTTCATTTGGAGATTAGTAAAGAAAGAACACTGCTATCTGCTAATAAAAACTATGGGAACAAAAAAATCCAGTCATTAGTTGGAAAAATAGAACAAGAAAATGCCTTATTTTCTTTGATCAGTCATTAGTTAAAAATACCTAATTTTCGTATTATTGATGAACTGTTATTCTTAGTGTAGAGTTCTAAAATTTGAGGGGGATGTTTAGTGTTTTATACCTGATTGGAAATGTAGTGGCCCTTTTAGTGAGTTATGCTCAACAGCTCAAGGTCAAAAGTGATCTTAAATGTTATTAATAAGTAAATTTAACAAAGGCCTACTAATGTTCAGTGTCACAAGTTATGTGAAAAAATGATAGATCATTATCATGAAAAAACTTGAAAAGTTTTTAGGTACCATTCTTAAAAATAAAAATAA